>NW_025421464.1:5000000-7500000 GCF_011764305.1 Mustela putorius furo | reverse complement strand
TTCCTTTAAGGAAAGTCATGGATACTACCTTGTCCCCACCTGAGCCACTTCATCAGATTATTTTACATGTTGGGCAACATATGCAATTGTGTTGGTCACCTGTGCCTACCCGAACACTTGAAATGTGATTAGTCTAACTCCAGGCCCTGGAGTCACACTATCTGGGTCTGGGTCTGTCCTCTTGATGTGTGACTGTGGGAAAATATCTTAGTCTCTCAACTACCCCTGCAAAATGGGCATGAAAAGGATGATACTAGTATACACAGGTTGTGAGGAGGAAGTAAAGCAATGCATACAAATCATTTGGCCCCTAGTAAGTGCTCCACCAAATGTCTAAAAGCAAAACTGTGTTTCAACACAGCCTACAAACTGCCTAAGATGAGGCAAACAGCCCCGAGGGACAGAACAGGAACAAGAGTGGGAGGGGGCTGAAGAGAGAAGGCTTCCTGGAGGAGGCAATCTTGGGACTCAGTTTTTAAAGGATCAGTGAACACCAGGGAGGGAATGAGATATGCAGAGCTCACAGGAAGGGGAGCAAGTTTTTATGCTGGTAAGTACAAAGGAATTTCCCCAGGTGGATGGGAGTCTACATTAGGGTTTGATGAGAAAGAAGTTGGAAAGAAATAAAGGGTTATGGAGAGTTCCCCATGCAAAATAAAATCTAGAAGCCATTAACCAGCAATATGAAAGGTTTGATCACACCAAAATTCAAAATTCCTGTATAACAAAGACACCATACACAAATTTAGTGATCAGCGGACAGGATGTTTGTAACAAATGATAAAGGTTACTACCTAATCTATATAAAGAGTTCCTGGAAATCGATAAAGAAAAAATACCTTTAAAAAACATCTCATAGAAAAGTGCACAACAGATATGAATTAACAGCCACTGGAGATAAAATGTAAATGCTCCATGTGAAAAGATGTGATTAGAGAAACACAAATTAGAACAATGAAACATTTTCACCCACCAGATTAGCAAACACCAAAAAGATCGCTAATACCCAGGGGTGGCAAGTGTCAAAAAGACATTTTCACAACCTCTGAGCATCCGCTGGGCAAGCTGGGCGGACTTGGTAATGCTTGACAGGAGGGGAGTTAGGGGTGGGGAATTCCAGAGCTGTGAAGGGCCCGAACCTAACCCCTCAGCATAATGGGAAGCTTCTCTCTTTGCTTCATTGTAGGGCAAGAGAGGAAATATGGAGCCCATCAGAAGGGACTTGCCCTTCACTGGTTTGTAAGCAAAGTCGGCCCAGGTGAGCCCCGGAAAGAAGCTGCCTGCCAGCCCATGTGTTGCAAAAGTGGTTGGAATGCAGCCCCCGTTGGCCAATCCGTGATGGACATCCAGGAGGGCGTGTGTGAGCAACAACTAGCAGAACAGTATTTGTTGCAAATGAAGACACAGGCTCAGAAGGGTGATGTAAGCGGAGGACTTAGGGCTCAAATGCAGATCTTTCTTCCACTGCAAGGAGTCAGGAGGCCTGACTTTACGTGTTGTATGAAAACAAGTCTGTGCTCTTTGTGTCCTTCCCAGAGCGATCCCTCAGAGCGCTAATGTCTGGGGCATCCAGCGCTCTCCCCACGTTCCCGCTCTGTGCCGGACCCTGCCCGTGCATTCATCTCCTTGGGTCCTCATAGCAGAGAAGGCAGAGAAGCCTGCCCTCATCTTACAGAAAAGGAATCTGAGGCTCAGAGAGCTTAAGTGACTTCCCTGGAGCCCCACACAGCTGGGAAGGGTGAAAGCCGGACTTTGAGCTTCAGGCTGATCTTCAACCACTGATGCATTTAAATTGCCGGCAGTGATCTCTTGGTGCTTGGGTTTGCATACAGGGGTGTGTGCCTGAGGGGTTAATGCAGCAGGATATCTGGAAAGACTGGTGACATTACCTGTGGCAGAGACCTCAGAGCTACACATGAACAGAGCATGAGGTTAGGCAGGCTTTGTAAAAATGACATATGCCATGAGTTATCTGTGTGCAGCTGGGCAAGTCGCTTCTCAGGACCTAGACCGTCGCACTAAACTCAAAATGGTCTTCCTGCTTCTGTGATCTACCAGACACTCAGCATGTGAAAAGTTGCTCAATGGCACTTATATAAGAGTTAGGGTGCCTGGGTGGCTCTGTGGGTTAAAGCTTCTGCCTTCAGCTCAGGTAGTGATCTCTGGGTCCTGGGATCAAGACCCGCATCAGGCTCTCTGCTCAGTAGGGAGCCTGCCCCCCCCACCCCACCCCCTCTCTGCCTGCCTCTCTGCCTACTTGTGATCTCTGTCTGTCAAATAAATAAATAAACTCTTTAGGGAAAAAAAAGAAAGAAAGAAAGAAAGAAAGCAGAGTTAAGAACAAGATACGATTAGCATAGGCTGAAAAAGGGCAGTATTGTCCAGTCAAGAATGTCAACATAAAATGCCAAACCGGCACCCACACTGTGAGTCTGTAATTGGACACAGACTTCTGGGAAACCACTGGGTGATATGATTCAATTTTAAAGGTACAGACCTTTGGATTCAGTGATTCCTGTTCTGGGAATTTATCATAAGGTAAGTGCACAAAGATATATATGCCTAAGACAATGCATATAGTTAAAATAGCAACAAGAAAGGAAGGAGGGAAAGCAGAAGGAAAGAAAGAAAGAAAGAGAGGGAGGGAGGAGAAAAAGAAAGGAAACAGCCTAAATTTTCATCATAGGGTGTTTGTCAACAAAAGTAGAGTTTGGTCATAAGAGAGCTACATGGACCCAAATGAGACCCCATAGCTTAAGATCCTGAATCCTGAACCCCAAATAAACTCTTGGGTCTCTAATACAGCACACATGGTGGGGGGGCATCCCTCATATCCCTTAGAATCTGAAAATCAGCGGCCCCTGAGGAAGACATGAGTCAGAGTCCACGGCGATGTGTGTCCCAGAACGGTCTCATTTGGAGTTCACCAACCAAGGTTTGAAATACACTCTCAACACTTGGCAGCTTGTAACCTTGGGTCATTTACTTGACCTCTCTGAGTTTCTGTCTCCTCATCTGTAGGATAGGAGGAGAATTCTTCCCTCACGGGGGTGTAGCAGGGACTGACAGAACATATACCCCTCTAAGGTCCTCATCTTATTCCTTTTACCCCTCAGGCCTGGCCCTGAGACACCAGTGGCCCAAACCTCCCCGCTCTCTTTCCTTGATGACTGTACCTTCAGCCCAGGTCTGCACAGTGCCCGGGCTGCCCGGCGGTATGGGCTCAGAGGATCCAGGGACATGGTGACGCAAGGGGCACCAGGGTCCAGCCTCTCCATCAGGAGTGCAGGGAAAAGGGCTGACACCCTCAGTGGCTGGGCTCCCATCACCATGGGGCTGCATGGGTTCTGTGACACACTCAATTCCCAGACGCCCCCAAATGCCCAACCTCCTCTCCTGTGAGCTTGTCTCAGCTGGGGCCACCTATAGGCACACAGACAGACTGCCCCCCCAACCGCCCACCAGCACGCAGTGAAGTAAAAATGGCACCTTTTAAAAAGTCATGAAATATTATTTGCATTGCATTATTACCTGCAGCCAACTTTAAATTAAACTGAATTGACAAAGTACCCAACTAACATAGCCAGAAAAGGTAGCGATGACTCAGGGATCTTCACCCCAGTCTGTCTACTCTTTGAGCGGGTCGTCTACCTGCTCTATGTCTTGATTTCCTCCTCCTTGAAATGGGGATGGTAACATTTGCCAGGAAGCAGGAAAGCAAGCCAGCAGGATTGTGTTGAAGTGGTGAGAAGGGCAGGGCCTGGGTAGGAGAGGAGGCTAACGGGCAAGGAAGGAAAGTGGCTGAATGTGGGGATCCTGGGAATTGACATTTTGCCCGGAGTGTGAAAGAGCAGGAACTCGGCACATGCAAAGGCATGGAAGTGAGAGACTGTCCTGCCAGTTTCCCTGGCTTGTGTCCCCATATCTATAGGGACCAGGAGGGCCTCCTCTTGCACTCTGGCCAGGACAGAACACTGTGGTCTTCCCCCAGGTTGCTCTGGGCTCCCACCCTGTCCTCCTCAAAGTCTCTGAGTGTTAATGACCCTCCCAGGGGGGCAAAGTTGACTTTACACTAAGAGTGGCCCCAGGGAGCAGCTCAAGGATGGGGCCCAAGTCCACAGGTCACCATAGCCTGCTCTGTCCAGGGAGAAGGAAGAAATAGAGCCCAATAACTGTAAGTAATACCCCAGGAGAGCCACAGTGCCCAGGACTATGCATGACGCTCACATCAAAAAATGGTAAGGGGGGGGCGCCTGGGTGGCTCAGTGGGTTGGGGCCTCTGTCTTCGGCTCAGGTCATGATCTCAGGGTCCTGGGATCGAGCCCCGCATCGGGCTCTCTGCTCAAGCAGGGAGCCTGCTTCCTCCTCTCTCTCTCTCTCTGCCTGCCTCTCTGCCTACTTGTGATCTCTGTAAGATAAATAAATTTAAAAATTTTTTTTTTAAAAAATGGTAAGGGCCTCACAGAACAAAGGCTCTGTTGGGAGCCTCAAGTCTCAGGTAAATGGCACTGGCTCTCACATGGAGACTAAGACTATGCAGATGACTAACTGTCCAGTCTTCCCAAGGTCCTCCTGAGGACAAGACTCTGGAACCATGCCACCAGAAGGTCAAGTATTTGGAGGTCCCATTGGTGCAGAGGCCCTCCTTCCCAACAGGTAAGTTGAAATAGCCATGAAAATGGGTGAAAAGTACTTTGGGAGCCATAAGTAGTTTTGTGTGTAAAACATATAGATGCTTAGTAAGTATTAGATGGGTGGATGAATGGATAGATGGTTGGATAATGGATGGATGGATGGATAATGGATGGACGGATGGATGGATGATGGATGGATCACGGATAGATGGATGGATGGATGGATGATAGATGGATGAAGGGATGGATGGATGGATGATGGGTGGATAGATGGGTGGCTGGATCATGGATGGATGAATGGATAGATGGATTGATGGATGGGTGGATGGATTAATGGATGGATCATGGATAGATGGATGATGGGTGGATAGATGGATGGATGGATGGATGGATCATGGATGGATCATGGATAGATAGATGGATGGATGGATGGATAATGCTTGGATGGATTGATGGATGGATAATGGATGGCTGGATGGATAGATGGATGGATGATGGGTGGATGGATGGATGGATGGATGGTGGGTGGATAGATGGATGAATGGATGGATCATGGATAGATGGATGAATGGATGGATGGATGGATAATGGATGGATGGATGGATGGATGATGGGTGGATGGAGGGATGGATGGATGGATGGATGGATGGATGGATGGATGATGGCTGTGTATATGAATGTGTTAGAGCATGAATGAGTGCATGAAGAATTCAGTGAGCCATTTAGCAAATGAATAGAAAAGCTAATGAGTGAAGGAATAAATAAATGCTTGAATGAGTAAACAAGTTAGTACCCGAGTAAATGAACTTATGGTCCAGAACAGAAAACCTAACTTGTTATCACCTTGCTTAGGTGTAGGGAACCCCTGGAAAGCAAGGAGGAAGAGAGAGTATCCTGAGTCTTGAGTAAGCTTCTTTAAGGAAGCACTACTTCCCAGCTTCCTGGAGAACCACACTTAACTCAGAAGAGGATGAAGTGTGCCCACACTCTGGGCAACATCCCTCTGCCCCTGTTGGGCCTGATCCCAGCCCTGGAGTATCAGTCAAGTGGATCAGGTCACAGTGGAATGACTCAGATCCTGGCAACTTGCCAGCACCTCCCCAGGGAGCCTGTGATCCAGCCCACCTCCTGACTATTGTAGAGCCGTGCTCCATGCCCCTCAGACCCAGAAAGCTTCCCAGGGTTGTGTCCTCCGTGCACAGCATTTCCACCCTGCCTTTCTGAGCATCTCCTGCTCCCCAGGATACACGTGTCCCACTGGTGGGATGGATGGAGCCACACAGCCCTGTGGTTGAGCCTCAGCTCTGCCACTTGAGCTGTTTGGCTTCAGGCAAGTGCCTTAACTTCTCGGAGTCACAGCTTCTGTGTCATTTTGATGAAAATCTTGCCTGTCTCGAGGGGTGGCCATGAGGATTCAGTGGGATAATACATGTCAAGGCTCCAAACTGTGCCTGGCACAGGATGTACACCCAGCACCTTATTTCCGGGTGCTCAACTTTGCTCTCTTGGTGGCAGTTTATGGAGCATTTACAAAGCGTGAGCCCAGCCTGTGCTCAGAGCTTTCCGTGCACGACCACACGGAGTCCTCAAAGAAGAGGGAGGTAGGGATTATTGTGTCCTGCTAAAAATACACATGCAGGGACGCCTGGGTGGCTCAGTTGGTTGGACGACTGCCTTCAGCTCAGGTCATGATCCCGGAGTCCCGCGATCGAGTCCCGCATCAGGCTCCCAGCTCCATGGGGAGTCTCCTTCGCTCTCTGACCTTCTCCTCGCTCATGCTCTCTCTCACTGTCTCTCTCTCAAATAAATAAATAAAAACTTAAAAAAAATACACATGCAAGTCCTAATAACCTCCAGGACCTCAGAATAGGACCTTCTTCTGGAAATAGGGTCTCAACAGAGGTAATCAAGTTAAAATGCAGTCGTTAGGGTGGGCCCTCACCAATGAGGTGTCCCTATAGAAAGGGGCAATTTGGACATAGAGACAGACACACACAGAGGGAGACAGTGCAAAGACCCACAGGGAGAAGGCCGTGTGAAGAGGGAGTCAGGGGTTGGAGGGATAGAGCCAGAGGCCAAGCAAGATCTGGAGCTGTTAGAAGCTGGATCCTTCCCACAGGTTCAGAGGGAGTACGTCCTGCCAGCGCCTTCTGGACTCCTGGCCTCCGGTCTGTGGAACAATCCACTTCTGTTGTTCTAGGCCACCCAATTTGTGCTGCTCTGTGGTGGTCACCTCAGGAAAGGAGTACAGAGAGGATGGGCCTCCAGTTGCCAAGGACAACACTGAGGGTCCTGGAGAGGGGCAGAGGGAGGGTCCCAGAACTTCTGGTTGGAGGTGGACAATATGGGCATGCCTGAGAAATGTGTCATGATAAGAGGTTGAAAGAGAGAACCACGTCCACTTACTGTCCTGAGTTTACTTGTGTGTCTTACAAACATCAATGGCACAACCTTCAGTTGCATCGTCCGGGCTAGGAAGAGCCAAGGATATCCCTGGGGATCTTCAGATATACCTCTGAGTTACAGTCAAGAAAGCAGGCCGTTTCCAGGCTGTGCGACTTTGGGGGAGTCACTTAACCTCTCTGGCCCTCAGTTTCCTCATTGGAAAATGAAATTAAGACCCACCTCACAGGGTTGTTGGGAGGGTCAAAGAAGACAGCTCACGGGGAGTGGATAGCCCTGGGGTAGGCACAGAGCACCAGGCACTCAGCCACGGCTGCTGTAAGGGGGATGATGTGTCTTGGAGAGCCTATCACTAGAGGCTCCCAGGCTGTGTTTCACACACACACACACACACACACACACACACACACACACACACATCTGCCTTATAGAACAAAATGTTGAAAAGGAAACCTCAATCCATACCCCTCAGAGACCCGGGATCTCAGCCTTCCACCCAGAGCTGGGAGGGCATCTTCCCACAGCCCTCCCCAACTACCATCCAGAGCTGTTTACCTGCCAGGAGTCCCAAGGAGCTGTGTCCCCTGCCTTCTGCAGCAGGTGCTCCCAGGTGCATGGCCAGAGGTCCTCCCTGCAGAGTCAGGCAGTGCCCACTCTCCCTCAAGGTCTGAATCCCCACCCCAGGAGGCTTCTCTGGCTCCTCCAGAGTGACAGGGGACAGGAGGGTGGGGCTTGATGGCTCATCTGGCTTTTCTAGGTCAGCACAGAAGCTGACCCGCAGCACGTTCCCTCGCAGCAAAGGGGACAGAGGCGACCAAGCAGTGCATGGGACTCTATGGAGCAGGGAAGCTGGAGAAAATGCCAGACAAAGCCTGAGAGAAGCTCCAGCCACAGGGGGTGTATGTTACCAAAAGTGTTTATTTCAATGCCAGGAAAGCTCCCAGGAAAACACAGGTTGCCAAAATCTCATCAGCTAGAACAAGGCATGTGTGGAGGGAGAGGTGGGGTGGGGTGAGGGGATGGGGGAGAATATGTGTGTGTTAGGAGTACCTGTAGAGTAGGGCAAAGGCCGGGGGGGAACAGGCACGTAATGTACACCCTCGGAGTTACCATATAGTGGGGCACCTTAGCAACATCTGCAAAATGTAAACACATAGGTCTCAAATTCAACAACTTCTCCCTGAATTTATCCTCTCGATAGAAGCGCACTTGTATACCAAGATAAAAGTTCAAGGATGTTCCCATTGTCACTAGAAACAGAAACCTTGTCCCGCAAAGTTAGTGGGGTTCAGCTCCCAAAGGGCAGCCCTCTGTACCACACAAGGAACTCAAGACTTTAGCCCTAGGACAACAGGGAGCTATAGAGGGCTCGAAGCAGGGGGAAAGATACGTTCTACTTTGTGCCTTGGATGGACCGTCTGACAGGGCAGAAAAAGCAGAGCTGGGGAGACCAAACTCCAGACGAGCTAATAATTCATACTCCTGACTGGTAGGATCTGAGGTGGCAGAGGAGGGGACACCAGGAGGGCCTGTCCCCTTCTCCTGCCATCAACACTGCTGCCCCTGGGAAGCTAGTGAGGATGTAAGGACAGGGGATTTCTGCAAAGGAGAGAACACTTCTTTGCCTGCGCCCTGCCCCCATCCCACGCTGGGTGAGACCTGGCACAGTGGAGTCAGGGTCTTGGCTCAAAGCCCAACTCCATTGGCGTGGCTCCAAGCCAGACACTTGGTCATTCTGTGCCTCATTCTCCCCTTCTGTGAAACAGGGATAACCAAAGACCCTCCCTCATGGAATTCTTGTGAGGGTTAAAACCCCCGTAGAAAGCCCATGGAAAAGTGCCTGGTACACAGTGGGTGCTCATGAAAGGTGAGTTAATTTTATACGAGCATGTGGTAGCTGCTCTGTAGTTACAAAATGAGTGTTTGTTATTAAAGTCAACCTAAAGGCGAATCGAGGAGTGTGGAATCACAGAACGGGAGCTGGGAGCAAGAATCCCCCAACCCTTTGAAAGGATGGGAGAAACCCAGGCATTCCCAAAGAAGGTCAAGGACATGTGGAGTCAGTGCCAGCGGCTGGGCCCAGACCCCACAGCTTATTAAATGAATGGATCTGGCCAGGCCCAGTGGACTTGTCAGGGGTCTCCTGAGCACAGGAAACTCCTCGTTTCTTTAATATGGACCCACACCTTTTGGCCCAGCTGTATCCTAGGACCTCTTCTGAGTTCAGATGGCCAAATTTTCCCCGCATGCCTGTTTATCTCTCCCATCTTCATAGGCTCAGGCTCCTCCCCAGGAACCCTGGTTGGTCATCCGTAGTGGGAAAGAGCTGGGTCCTCTGGAGGCTTTCCTGAGGAAGGAGGAGGAGCGGAGTCGGGGGACCCCCGGGAAGCACCACATTCGCCAGAGTCTTCTTCCCTCATCAGCAAATCTCTCCCACCCAGCTTGGTTACCGCCACCGCTCCGCTGACTCCAGGAAAGCCAGGCTGGAAAAGCATGGAAGGTTGAGTCTAGAGATGATGACGGAATGAAAGAGTGAGAGAGGAACAGATACAGGATGGGGCGGGAAGGGCTCTATATGAACGGGACAAGGTTCTGGAGCAGAGTCCGAAAGTCTCCTTTCCTTACCCACTAATTGTACACAAACAGGGCAGGTTACGTAATTTGTGGGCCCGTTGATAAAATGAATGGGCAGGGCCCCTCATTCAAAAATTAAAAATTTTAAGACGAGAGACAGCAGATCATTAAGGCAAGTACAGGGCTTTTCGGAACATGGGACCTCCTGGGACCGCACAGGTTACCACCGTGAAGCTGGGCCTGAGCACAATACTCTGGGTGCAAGCACTCGCGTGTGTTTTTCCAGGGAAAGCACCCTCGGCTATCAAAGTCATGGCCCAGAAAGGTTAAGAATCAGTGTAACTGAGGTTAAGTGAGGGCCCTTGCTTCTCACCCCACACAGGCAGGGGCTCCACACTGTGACCCACAGGGAGCAGAGGTTGCATCGGTGGACTTGGAATAGATCAGGCTGGGGTGGTCATGGGGACAGAGGGAAGTGGGCACATGAGGGATAGAGCTGAGGCATTGCTGACGGACTGGATGTGGGCTGGGAGGGAAAAAAGGCACGAAGACTGACTCTTGCGTTTATGACTCAAGCAATGAGACCGATCAATGGAGGAGCTATTCATGGAGACGGAGAAAGCTGGCAGAAGTTCAGGGGCGGTGTTTTGCTTTGTTGGGTACCCAAGGGAATCAAGACTCTCCTTCCAGCAATGAAAAGGTGTCAAGGAGATAACAGAGCCGAGAAGGACAATTAGAGCATTGGGGTCATTGGCACAGGGCTGACATCCCACTCCTCTGGAGTGGCTGAGGCCTTTCCCGGTGTTCAGTGGGTGCCAGGGCCCCGTTACTCCAGGCAAATTACTTACTGCTCTGCCACTCAGGTTCTCATTTGCAAAGTGGAGGTAAGAATGATACCCTCTTCCTAAGATCTCATAGACGAGCTTGTGAAAGGGAAGTGCTTGGCACAGGCCCTGGTGCCTTGTAAGTGTCCAGTGACTATCAGCGAGCTGCATCACTGGATCGTGTCCTTCCTCCTCCAAAGGGCTGTGTGTCAGGAGTGCTGGGAGGGCTTTGGATTTGGAGCATCAGTTATCGGGCACGTTAGGAGGTGCTAATGCTATGGCAGAAGACAATCTAGAGCAGAGTAAAGGGGACATTGGAGCTCAACCTCAGAGGTGAGGGAGTGCACCGAGCGCATGCGGGGGAGAATCCCAGGCAGAGGGAGCAGCAAGGGCCAAGACCCTCCGTACGGAGAGCAGTGGGAGGTGGGGTCACGGAGATAAAGGGTAGGGAAACTTTGTGAAGGCACTCTTCATGGCAGAGAAGGCTGGTCCTCCAACATGGTGAAAACATGTCTCCAAAAGAATGAAGCAGAGGGTTCCCCAACATGGCGGAGACAAGCAGCTCTTGTCCCATGGTGGAGGGAGTGGATATCCAACATGGCAGCTGCCCAGGCCTTGGGTAGGACCTGAGACTTCCCCTTCCTGCCCCGCCCCCTCCCCGCCCCAAATCCCAGAAGGGTCTCACCTGGCTGAACAGAAGGCTCTCACCTGGCTGAACAGAAGGCTCACAGGCAGGACCTCTCCTCCTTTTAGCTATGGAGTGTCCCCTCCCAGCAAAACTGGGCTGGGGCTTTGCTCCAGGGCTCCCAGTCGGGCATACATCCGAATCATTGTCCTCTGAGTCTGTGGAGGTACAAGATAAGGCATCTTGGGTGGTCACATCCTGTCTCCTACCCCTGACTTCAAGGGAGTCCCCTGCCAAGCCTGGGCATCCCTGGTAGCCTTGTCTGAGACCAAGGGGCCAAGGCAGAATCATGACATATGGGACAGCCCTGAGATCTCAGGAAGACCTGAGGACCTTGAAGGTGACGGGGACCAACAAAGGTTGTCGTAGGACTCAGAAAGTGGCCACACCCACATACTAAATTGGGACAGGCCCTTGAGGCAAACAAACAACCTATTTGTATTCGGAATGGTCCAAGAGCGGGCACTGGGGAGAAACACACCCAGCAACTGACCTATCCATCCATTCGTCCACCGGTCCACTTATTAACAAGTGTCTGAGCATGTATGTACAACACTTCCCTGCAGCACTGCTTTGTGATGAAGCACGCACAAGCAATAAAGTATGCTAGAAACTCCGTGCGTGCGTGCATGCGTGTGTGTGTGTGTGTGTGTGAATCATGTGGGGTCTGGGTGACGGAGGGTGGCACGGTTGCACTGCACAGAGCCACCCCTCCATCCAGTGCCATGTTAGAAACTGTTAAAACAACCGTGAGACCCGTAGCCTTTGACTTGCGGGATGTCCGTGATGCATCATAAGCAAGTTTCAGAGAAATGTATAGGTAAAGAGCTCCTCCCCTTTCTACTGAAAAACAAGTAACAATCTGCGCATGCTTTTTTGGAAAACCTGCATGTGTTGTTAGATAGTGTGTGAGCTTGCCCCCGTGACTTATCCGGGGAAGGCAAGGTGGAGGAGGAGGGAGAGGGGATCCTCCTCCTGACTATACTCCTAAGGCGTCTCACTGATGGCGGAGAAGTCATGAAGACTGAAGAGAGCCCTCCACTCACAGACCAAGAGCAGGAGACAGGAGAGGCGGGCTTCATTTTCCTCATCTACAGCCCTATGAGGAGGGAGTGATGAGGATTTACAAACCAGTGTGAGGGCTTGAAGGGTCTGCTCTTCAATACAGGTCGTGATTGTTTCTTGAACACATACTAAGTGCTAAGTATGGCACGTGCATTTTCTCATTTAATCCTGTTGACAACATCTTGAAGGAATTACTAGTGTTCGTTGCAATTTGCCGGTGAGGAAGGCTCGGGAAGGCGGAACGTCCAGGCTCCCAGCCAGGAAGCGGTGGGGCTGGACTCCGATGGGCCTCCCAGCACCAGGGCCCTGTGGTTCCATGTTCCATGGGCTGCACCAGTTTGAAGTCAGGGGATTCAAAGGGAGCTTTGCATTTAACCCCCCCGCTCCCAGGATCACCCAAAGGTGGGTGGGACAGGCATGTTTCAGCTCTAAATCCATCTCTTCAGAGGTTTCTCTTCCTGCAGCAAATTCCTTTCTGATCACAAAGGAAATGTCCTCAGAGGAGCACCTTCCCCTTGAAGGGCACACGGGGCTGCATACTCTTTCCTGTCATGGCCCAGAATTAGTTGTCCCCACTGGCCAGCTTCTCCAGGGCTCAGCTGCCCACGATCTTTTCTTGCCTCGGTGCCAAGCTTGCCGGGCAGCTCCCTTCTCCTGCCCTGGCTCCTTCATCTACTTGAGAAAGCGTGTCCTCCTGGGCCCCATGGCACTCCCTGCCCAAACCGGCTGCCTTCTGGGCCCTGGAACGGCCCTGCTGAACAGGGGGGTCGGAGCTAGTCCTAACTGCTTTTCACACCCGATTCTAGGCCAAACTGATTCCAGTGAGATCAACAGCAGAACAGAAAACTGCCAGCCCAGGTGTCCCCGAGAAGCAGCTCCCCCAAACCCCGGCAGGCCCAGACCCTAGCACAAGGACATGACCAGGACAACAATACTAAGAGTTCTGAGCAGACGGGCCCCTAAGAGGAGACTGCTTATCTCGCTTTAAGGACAGTTTCTGGTCATTGCAAATTTCCAAATGCCTTTTTGCAAAGGGCCATGTGAGATGTGGGAGCAAGTTTGAGACAAGGTCAGGACAGGGCAGGCTGCAGACGGGTTGGAGATTAGTGCCTTAGACCTTGGGGGAGGTGCTCCTGGCTTCTAGGGAAGCCATCTGAAAACACGCCTATGCTTCCTCCCACCTCGTCTACACCGTGACTGAAATGGATTATTTCTTAGCCCATAAGCGCCTACTATGTGCCACACGTGTACATGTCCTCGACGCCCTGCCCTTCACACGCATCTCTCCACAGCCCCCAAGGGTAGGGGCCGATTTTCTCTCCATCCTATAGATGAGAAACCCGAGGCTCAGAGAGGACTTAGCCAAAGTCACAGAGCTGCTGGGAGGTAGAGCCAGGAGAGGACACCAGATAACCGGCACCCTCAAGTACTTCATGGGTGTGGGACCTGGGCACGTGGCTCCTCTCCCCGAGCCTCGGTTTCCTCAGTTGTGCAATAAGGATTGCTAAGCAGGTTATTCTGAGGATTACATGAGATGATGCACGTCAGTGTTTCGCACACCCTTTAGTACGGTGTGGAAGAAAGGTTAGCAATTATTCCGAACGATGAAGGGCCAAGGCTCAAATGTGGGCCCCGTCCTAGACTCCAGAGAGACGCCTTTTGCAGCCACTGCACGGACACGTGGCTCTGTCCACCACCAGCCACCAGCCCTGAGCCCGAGTTGCGCCCCTCAGGGAAGGCGGCAGCCCACCCCGGGAATATGAGAATGTGCTTTAAACATTTTCCAGAAGCTCTCGCCAGGAACTCCCAGTAATGACACGCCATCAGCAGCCCCCACACTGGAGGACGTGGGGCAGCTCTGGGGATGAGTCAGTGCCATCAGACCAGAGCTGGCGGCGCATCAGCACCCTCCCTGCCTCGCTGACCAAAGGTCTTGGAACTGCAGAGCAGGAGGTGGAAGGTCAGACGGTCCCCTGGAAGAGGCTCCACGGTGAGGGGAGCGCCCAGGGGATAGGACACCTGCGGAGCCGAAGGCCATCCCTGCCACTGGCCCCAAGCTTCCCTTCTGACCAGCTTCATCCTGCCTCCTGTTGCTCTGGGGGGCATGCCGAGTTCAGGACAAGCGGCCGTCAGCCCCCATGATCTTGTGACCCCGAGAACCCAGCTGCCTCCCTGATGCATAGTCCAGGCAGAAAGCAGCATGAGGGGTCTCTTGGCACCCGATAAATGCCCGGCGCTGCCATATCCCATCGCGTACGTTATTTACTGCACGGAAGCACAGGGAGGGGCTGAAGTCCAGCGCATGCCTTGTTCCCCCACCCCTTGTGCCCTGGCTAGTCACAGCAAAGGGCCCCTTTTACTAATTCATCTGGGGACAGGAGCCACCTCTTTCTGATCTGTGCCAAAGACCTTCTGTGCTAGCAGTGGCTGTGAGGGGACACAGGTGTGCACACACACACACACACACACACACAAACCGCTTCCCAAACTTGGGGGCTCACTCTTGGCCTCTACACTACTCAATGAATCCTTTGCTCCTACGGGCGACTGCTTGTCTCAGCCAGCGGTTGAAGAGCATGAAGGAAACTTTTCTCTCTGCCATTGCTTCAGGACCCACTTGCCCAGCTTCGGGATCCCCTGCTCAGCTCCAGGATTAGGGCCCGGCCCAGGCAACTCACCTTGGCTCAGTAAGAAGCAGAGCCAGACGATCAGCAGGACCAACAGCAAGCTCACGGGCAGCCAGAGCCAGAACACCAGGAAAGAAAATGTGAGGTCGTTCACCAGCGGCACCAGAGGGTACTTCATGGTGTGTGGCTAAGCCAGGCCTGCCTGCGCTGGGCTGGCAGGGCTGCCCTGGGGACCCAGTGGGCCGGCCCACACTCTGCTCTCAGCTCAACTGTGACTGAGCGGATGACCTAACAAGGAAGTCAGTGCCTTTCAGGCAAAAGGAGAGCTGTTTTGGACAAGCGAGTGGGAACTACTGGCAGTGAGACAGTTGGGCCAAGAACAAAAAGCCCAGGCCTCCAGGCAGGCAGGTCTGGGTTGGAATCCCTGCTAAAATGCTATGGGTTCATGGGACACCTCCTTGGATCCTCTTGTAAGATGGAAGGAATTCTTACTTCAGCAAGCTGCTAGAAGAATAAATGATGGGATAAACATCGACCCCAGGTGGCTATTCAAGAATTTGAGGTCACAGGTTCCTTCAGGAGCCCACCCGATCCCAGGGCCTGTCCTTCTGGCTACAGGTGCCCACATGTGCACTTGGTGGCACTGGGAGGGGGGGATGCGGCGACCCAAACTGAGTTCGGTGCATCAAAGCAGGCAGCTGTAGCAGCTTCAGGGAGTAACTGCTGTGTGTGAAAGGCAGGCCTGGTACTGGCACATCTCCGTTCCTAAGAGAGCCCCCCAAATCTGCATTTTTATGCAAAATCTTCCAATTTAAAAATGTTGCAGCAAGCACTGAAACACTGTTAGCTCAAGAAAACAAATCTGCTGGGCCAGCCTGGGTCACTGGGCTGCCATTTACAAACTTTCTAACACGCAGGAGGCCCTCAATAAATGACTATTTACTCTGGAAACTTTGGCATCTCGCCTTAGGACAGTTTTCAGTGAGGGGTTTCTAAGTAGTTGGCTTTGTTCCTTTGGCTCCCAAGTAGGGAGAATACTCTCAAATGCCATCTTCTCTTCCCACCACACCTGTCACTCGTCCACTCATGGAGTAGCACACCTCCATGTGCCAGGCCCCGGGTCGGGAAGGAGGCCCTCCAGGGCCCGGCCGTCCCAGAGCTGGAGGGAGACGCTGGCCAGACGGGGAGCCTGACGGGTGCAGGGAGTTCACAGGTGGATTGGCTGCGGCTTGTGGAAGGGAGGAGGCAGAACCCTCAATCCCCACAAGGGTCCTGGGCCAGCTACCTCAGTCACTACCGGCAAATGTCCTGTGAAACACACCAATTCCTACGCTTCCCCCTGCTCTACTCAGAAACTCTAGGTGAGGCTCAGTGAGCAACCAGTCTGATCCAGCCTCGTTTCTGGCGCCACAGCAGCTCGTGGAGCGTGGGTCAGAAAGTCAGGCAGATCCAGTTCCAGGCTAGGAGAGCAGCTACAAGAATCCGGTGGTAGACCTGGGGGAGGCTTGGGGTTTCGGAAGGCCCCCCCCACCAGCTCAGGGAGAAAGGCAAAAGGCCAGTCACGGGGAAAGTAGGGAAGGGGTGTAAGGAGGAGAGGGGAGGGGAGAGCCGGAGCTTGGAAGCCAGTGCTTAGAGTCTTAGCCCGGAGACTTAGAGACTCGAATCCCCAGAAGGGGTGGCCCGGGCAAGAGGGCATTACAGTGTGTGCCACTCCGAGCCTAGAGGCCAAGACCAGGAGAGGTTTGGGCTGGGGTCGGGGTGGGGATCCTTTGACACTGAGTCCCGAAGAGGCTGAGCAGCACTGGTGGGAAAGGCTTGAATGAACATTTTCTCACCAGAGCCCGGAACCGGACCACTGTGCAATCAGCCTGACGCTTCCCTGGCCACCAAGGACCGGCTAGAGGTCCTGTGGGCAGAGCAGGCGTGGACGCACAATTACAGGGAAGGCAGCTCAGAGAGTCACCTGTTAATGTCCCGTCAAGTCAGTGATAGGCTGGAGGGACAGCTCTTGGCAGAGGCGCGCACCCTAACCATTCTCATTGCTGTTTCCTTGGTTCCCCCCACACGTGTGGTCTTGGTAGGAAGGTGCTAATCAGGCTGTGTGGAACCCTCTCGAGCCAACCTTACTCACGGGGCAGTAGGTGGGTGGAGGATGACCGCCTCTGCGTCTCCCCTTTCCTGACTGCTAGCCCTGGCAGAGCCCGGATTTGGGGCAGGCAGAAGGTAAAGCTGCTTTTCTGTGTCCCTAAGATACAGGCAGCCGGCCCCTCGGTGATCACAAGCCTCTGTACGGCGGGTTTCTGCTGGCAGTGTTTTCATTACACAAGCCCTGTGATGACTTGTACAGTGGCAGAGAATAACTTATACCTATGGAAGTAATCAATTAATCGTGTATAAAAACAGCAAATCACTATGTTGTAGCCTGAAACTAATACAATATAATGCTGCATGTCAGTTATAATTCTGTTTAAAAAGTAATCTAACTTCCAGTATTCCATGAAACTCTACAAAACCAGTGTGAAGGGACGCCTGGGTGGCTCAGTTGGTTAAGCCGCTGCCTTCAGCTCAGGTCATGATCCCAGCGTCCTGGGATCGAGTCCCACATCAGGCTCCTTGCTCCGCAGGGAGCCTGCTTCTCCCTCTGACTCTGCCTTCCACTCTGTCTGCCTGTGCTCGCTCTCTCTCTGACAAATAAATAAATAAAATCTTAAAACAAACAAACAAACAAACAAACAAACAAAACAAACCAGTGTGAAAACCCACAGATCTAAATTAGGAAGGTCAGGCAAAGCAGAGCACACAGCTCTGTTAAGAGCAAATTAGAAACACCAGTGTAAGTCAAAACCCAGCCTGTCACCAAAAGCACACACAACGTTATTAGATAAGAATCTCCTTAAAATTTAATTGACTAAATGTATTACATTCAATATTCCATGGGTTTCTTCTGCACAAAGGATCGGCATAAATACAAACAAGCCTCTGGGCCTTTTTCCCTAACTGATGAAGAGAAAACACAGGAGGCAGGGGACACAGGTACACCTTCGTATTTACATTTCGCCTTTACTTTACAGTTCAGTGCCAGAAATATTTACAGAAAATACAATAAGAAAAAGATCATGTCTTGGCAACATACCGAAATTCATACAAATTGTATATATGATTTCAAGCAAATAATGATACTGTTTATTTTTTAGCCACAACTGCCAAGCCCTTCAGAGGAGAAAGATGTTCTTGGTCACTGCAAGAGGCAAGGACTTGGGAAACTTGGTTTGCTTCAACAAATGTTTATTGGGCGCCTACTATATGCAAGGCACTGTGGAATCCCAAATTACACCTTTTCCCTCACCATTAAAAAAAGAAAAGCATCTGAGGAACGTGAGCTGATGCTCTGAGAAAAACACTATACAGTACATGGCTTCTTCAGCTACCGAGAACCCACAGTTTGATTCCACGCTGGAATTGGGTGGATTACCTCCAATCTCTCCATCTCAGGAAAAGAGGCTGTCACGGAAATCCTTAGAACAGACCATCTCATTCAACTTATTGTTTCATGTAAACACATAAATCAAATCTTTTCAGGAAGATATAACATGAATGGGTTTTAAAATGCTGAATGGAGAACCACTGCCAGCAGGAGTGTCAAATTACCCCCAATACATCTTTACTATCTACCTCAAAGTGGGTCTTTGAGCAAGGCTGATTTCCACCTTGGGTAAAGTCTTAGCTTCCAACGGAAATAAATGCTCCCAAAGACGGTCTCTCTGAAAATCACTCCGGAGAGCCTCACAAATGCTTCCCCACAGTAGGCAGAAAGTAACCGTTCATAAAGGCCTCATATACACAGCCTGCGGGCAACCAACATTACTGGCCAAAGACGTAGGTCTTTTCTATTTGTAAGGGAGTCCGGAGGAGAATGGGCCACCCTGAAATCGAGGACCAGGAAATGGAGGACAGCACGCACGCACGTGGCTGTGTATGGCCAGCGCAGGAGGGGGTGAACCTACCACGTAACTATTCCTTTCAGAGGGCCAGTGCCAGGTAGGAGGAGGTCTTACGAGGAAGCACAGGACAAAAGTGGGAGCTGGCTGACCAAGAAAAAGTAAAAGCCTCCTCACTGTCGTCAGTGCTCCCAACCAGAAAGGAGGAGGAAAGCTCCGATCTCCTGAATGGGAAAAAGGACTACAAGGGGCTACCTGCCTCTGTCCCTTGGGTAATGCTTTCCTTGTCACCGAATGCCACACTCATCCACCCCCTGAGAATACCTGTCACATGCAGCTACTATACTGTTTAAGCCACAGACCAAAGTGGTCCAGGCTTCCCTTTGAAGGTTAGGAACACATGCTACCAAATTTATCAAGTGGACTACTAAAGGTTATCACTAGGGACTGAATATGCTCCTCTGGCATTATTCTACTTGAAGTGATTCTAGCAAAGGCAATTGGGTGAACTTAGTGACCATGAACTCAAACCCATACTAGTGAAAGGTTCCCAGTGTTCTTACCGTACTCCCTTTTTAGGTAAATGTTATTTTGAGCAGAAGGAAGGGGCACCTCATGAGGTAGATGTACCCCTATGTTCTACTTGTGCTGCACACACTGGGATCTCACGCCTTCGGGGGCTGCACAACTCTGCATCGATCCCTCCTTCCCTGGGAGATCATAGGCTTCCAGATTACAAACTGCATTCAACACAGTTATTCACTTCTCAGTCAGGAGAATTACAAAGCGTTGCCAGAAATGAGAGCAAACGGAAGGATCAGGAAGCCTACCCTCAACACGCACATCACAGTATATTTTGCTGACAGTAAATCTGTGCTAAAGGTTTTATCTGAAGAATCACACTGAGGAAGCACACCTACATCAGTTATTTTTAACCTCTGGAATGTTATGAGTTGCCTATTGACTTAAGCCTTCTTTGTTCAAGTCCACCAGAAAAAAGGCCCATTTTTCCCATGAAATGTCAATCTGGAATTTCCATGAAAGTTGTTAAACTTCACTTTACACCTGCTGAGTTAATAAAATATTTTTAGAGTAGAATTTGCTCATCTTTATCCTACACCCCTACCCCCATGCTACCATCTGGAAACATCAATTTATTGCCCAGATTAAAAAGAAAATCAATCATTCAAAAATACCATACCCTGAATGGAAACAGGAGTCACAGGAGGAGGAGGTAAGCTTTACCTGAGCTTAAAACAAATATGAAGGAACGGGTACAGCAAACTTAAACCCAAGAGTTGCTATGATACCCAAATTTCTTGCTCATAGATGACAAAACACGTACTTTTGGAATAGAAATATCTGCACAGGGAACTAGGCCCTACATTATCCCCTCAATGAACTCCCCAAACATCAAACCAAACACACCATCGCAGCCCTGACCTACAGTCTATTGACTCCAGAGTTCACATGGAAAACCACCCCTAAAACAGCTGTGAGCACTCCTCTTTGGACTTCAAATGTCACTTATTTTCTTAACATAAAATAATCTTAATAAAGAAGAAAGCATGGAAGAATAGGAGAAATGAGCAGTGTATACTCTAGCACTGTAACAGGAATCCTCGGAAGGTTGCTCTGGGTCTGGCCACTTCAAAATATTTATCCCTGGCAGAAAAGTAGCAGTGAGGTAACAAATATTTCCAAAACCCGGGCAGGGATTTGTTGTGCCTTTGGCTGGCAAAAGTCCAGAAAACACGATAACAACAACCATTTCTAATAGCAGTCACCCTAGGGGGTGGTCACTAATGTTTGCCAATTACGATGAAATCCAGGAGCGCCCTCGGAGAGATCTGAATTAGTAGCGTTGAGAGGCTGTTTCCTGAACCCCAAATTAGAATCCTTCATAAACGACTGCAGTTTCCTGCTTGGTCCTGAAATAAGAGTCAATGGATGAAACCAAGTAATTTTCAACCCTTGTTGCGAACTTCCATTTCTTAAAATTTAACCAAGGAATTACGAATGCTTAGCCTGTCATCCTGTCCCAAGCCACACAGCAATGGAGAGAGTGGAGGCATCACTGCTGTCTCACTTTCTAACCCCAACGCCACTTGTGTGCCCTTTAAAGGACAGAGCCATGCCTCCAATGTAGATCTGCTCCTGGGCTGCCCAGAAACTGAGGACTTCAGAGAGATCTGTGCAGTAATGAGGACGATAACTTTGTGAAAGGTGGAGAGGAAACATGAAATATTTTAATGTCAGGCTTCTTACCTAAACAAAACACATTTATGCTCATTTCTGTCAGGTGGACAGCTGGACGACAAATAAACTTACAAGTGAGCAGAAAGCTGAGATTTCTTTCCTTCTCCTCCATGCTATCATCAGCATGAGTCTTTGAATGTCCTGGAAGATTCTGAGACAGATTTTAATTCTGAACATAACCTCCTAAAAAGTGAAGTATAAAACTATCTTCAACTTCTAATTTGCAAATTTGATACTACCAATGCACGTGTTTAACTGAGATGCAGGAAGCCTTTCTCCTCAAAAGGCTTATATTTAACTAAAATTGTCACTTTTAAAAGAAAGTTTATGGCTAAAATGTATATCATCATTACCAGCAGGAATATGATTGTGTCTGGGAGCCCATTTCACTAGAAAGCCAAAAGTCTTCTATCAAATGGGTTTATAATGTGTTTCTTCTATTCTGGTGATTAAACAGTAAGCTCTTGGGGAGTGATTGGTTTTTCTTTTTACAGTGATCACCTATCCAATTGTTTTGCTCTGATACCATAGCCCCAAACTGGAGTTCAAGAGTCCTAGACAGACAGTGTCTAAGAAGTGCAGTTCTTGAGTCCAACCTCCTGGAAAAGTGAAGTATAAAACTCTGGCTCCAGCTGCTTATTCCGGTACTTGTTGACGATGTCTGTGATTTTCTGTTTCCGGCGGACATGTGGTGGACTGTAGGAGTCACTCTCCAGTCTCTTTCTTCTACAAATATTAATTACAGTCTGCCTTACCAGAAAACCTTGAAAAAACAGAGGGTATTAAATTCAATGTGAGTAACGAGCTGTCTAGGTGAACTATCAGTATTCAAAGTGAACTACTCTCTACAAAGTCAAACCTAGTTCATTCCATGTGCAAAACTTCCCATCCCTGGAGAAATGGACAACACTCTACTGAGACAAAACTGCTAGAAGAAATAAACCAGGGAAAGCAGAAGTAAATCTGGTCTGACAAACCATTTTCCTGCCCTGGATTATAAACAGCTCTCTGATTTTCTAGGCCTGGAAGTTCGTGAATTATAGTTCTACATGTACTTAAGTAGACGAAGCACAGTTAAAAAAGAACAAAACATGCTTCTTAGTTAACAAGAACGTTGGAAATTTCTTTTTTTTCTTTTTAGATTTGATCTGAGAGACAGCAACTGCGAGAGAGAGAATGAGCAGGGAGAACGAGAGGGAGAAGCAGACTTCCCACTGAGCAGGGAGCCCGACGTGGGACTTGATCCCAGGACCCTGAGCTCATGACCTGAGCCAAAGGCAGACACCTGACCAACTGGGCCATCCAGGTGCCCCAAACCACAGCATTTTCTACATGTAGGATCTATTAAGTAATATCACCATTTCTTTATTTCTACTTCTTGGTTCATAAAAATATTAAAGCAAATAAATTTTAAAAAAGAGAGAAACCTTAACTCTGGCCACATGTGAAGGCCTTACCAAGTGCTCGCCTGCTGACAATCATCCCATCCACAAGCGGGATGACCATGTTAAATTTTCCAGTGGCTCCTTGAATTTTTATCCGGAATAATCCAGTGTTTAAAGGGTGGATAAAGATGACAGGAACTTCTTTTTCAAGAGTGGTAGATCTTAAGAATAGAAAAGAAAACTTTTTTCACCCCAACCACATAAAAGCTGAAGTTCTCCATGTGTAATTTAAGAAAATTAAGGACACTTGCTGGCAAGCTTGATGTAGTCTGATAGGACTCAACATGTCACTCTGCTCAGAATCCTCCTTCTGGGAGCCCACGTTGCTGCACCCCACCCCAAACCCCCATTAACACCTGGCCCTAATGCCCATCACTGCAGTTGGGCTTTTCAAACTAATAAAAAAAAGGGCTTAAAAATGCGTTTTAAAACCACTAGGGACACAGGGTAGAAGCAAAGGGAGAGGAATCTCTGGGGGGGGGTAGATCCAGCAACCAGCTGTGGGACTTTCACTTAGTTCCTCCTTCTTGTGGGGAGCAATTCATCTTACATGCAATACAAATCAGGTTATGTAACTTGATATCAAGGGCAGATCTCTGATGTATGAAATAAGGTTGGCATCTGGGGTCAGAAGCCTGAGTTCAGATCACCTTCTCTTTCATTTACTGAATGTGTGATACTGAAGAATAATTTCTATCAGCCTATTTTATTCCATTTGTAAAACAGAGATGATAATGGCACTTCTTGTGAATTGTTTTAAAATACCTATTTAAACCAAAAGCAAGCAAGCGAGTGAGCAGAAAGTCTTGAGACTATAAAGCCTATAGAGATACATTGTTACTAATTTTAGAATCTAATTATACCCTTTTATCCTTTTTGTGTATGGGCAGCTAAAATAGGAATCTTACTACTATAAATAAGGTTAACATTACATTTTACTTAGAAATATTTCCCCATTAAATAGCTCATTTAGTTAGGACATTTTAACTATCCAGAATGTTTTGACCAATTTAACTCTATTACTTCTATCTAATACTGGCAGTCTGTGTTACAGTCTTCATTAATGCTTAACTGCTCCCACCTATTCATTTTTCTCTTTGCTGCAGATGAATATAAAATAGCAATTAATTATGCCATTTTAAAATGCCTGTTAATTTATCACCTTGTGCACGTATCTACCAACTTCTTTGATTTTTTTTTCCTTATGTTCATTTCCTATTGCCTCCATCCCTTTTGTTTTTTTATCTTTATGAAATCACAACTGATATACTGTAACGAATAGATTTTTCTATGCTTCAAGACATGCTGGTGAGCCTGACACAAATAAAGAGTGTACCTCAGAGAAGTGCTACTGTTTGCAGTAGTTTCCACACCAGTACTGATCTCTGTCAGCAGGTCTGAGAGGGGAAAGTTTTCTGGAAGAAAGTAACAGCATTACAATTAATATCTCCCTCATATTTCTAAAATAAATAGTATGCAATCTAATTTCCTCATCTCTTTATACAAGTGTGCAATGAATATATGGATTGTGATATCCTAAAATACATAATCCTGACCATTCCTACCAAAAAGAAATCTCCCTCAAGACAAATTTTAGCTAAGTGCATCTAAAGCTGAGTATTTATAGAACATGATCTGTGGTCTTCGAGAGCTTGGTTGGAAAGCAATGATCACACTTTTCCACAAACCCTGAGCTGGATGAGATACTAGGCTAAGCATGCATTTCTAATGCTCTTATGTTGCTTACATAAAAGTCATGAGAAACTTACCCACAGCAGAATTCCTAAGGACAAATTAATCTTTACACCAGAACTAGACAGTAGGGTTCATCCAGAGGGGAGGGAACTGTTCCCTCTTCCCCTTTCCAGAGGTCCTGGGATGACTGGGAGCTACATGGAGTGGGACCAACTCACAACAAGCCATTCACTGTGACATCGAGAATAGCTGAAAGTTTTACATCCACTAGTCTCATCAAATCATCACAACTAGGAGATGCCACGAGTACTCTAAGGCTTAAAGAAATTGAGTGAGGGGTGGAGCTGGGATGCCGACCCAGGCTTGCTGAACTCCAGCGCCAGCTTTTGGCCACCACACCACATCTGTGCTTCCTCTCTTCAGACATTCAGCAAGTCACTGTCATTCTACAATAATTTTACTTATGGACAAAGTCCTTATACAGTACCTATATCATCATAGCGCTCCACCCAGACTACAGAAACTCTGGTCTCAGGTCCAAGGGGAGGCACAGGGCGACCCTGAGGAAGCTTCTTCATTCTGGAACTGGGACTAAGCTATATGAGGTAGAGAAAAGCAGAACAGGAAAAGGGGGAGGGAAAAAAAGAAGTGTCTTAATAAAATGACCCAACCACATATTCATCAAGCTGCCCAGTGAAATCACTTCAGAAAAAAAGTAAAATATATTTGCATAAAAGCTCTTTTTTGACTCCTGTTTATCAAGTCTCAGCCCAGAACATAGAAACGAGGGTCTTAGATTTCCAAAGAAGATAAGGAATACTGACCAATTATAATTTACATTAATAAAAATTAAAACTTGGTGGGGGAGTTGCCAGGGCGGCTCAGTCGGTTGGGCATCTGACTCGGTTCAGGTCCTAATCTCGGGGTTGTGGGATCGAGCCCCATGCCTGCTAGAGATTTTCTCCCTCTCCCTCTGTCCGCCCTTCCACCTGCTAGCGTGCACTCTCTCTCTCTAAAATAAATGGATAAATAAAATCTTTAAAAAATTTGCAGGCAATGTCTTAATGAGGGCTTCAGAGGATTTGAGTCTATCGATTATCTTCTGCCAGTAAGCAGAATGCTTTCCTTACCTCAGCAACGTCACTGGTTTGCCTGAGGATCCTAATCTCTAAAATGTCCCATCAGCAAGTTACTTCTAGTTCTCATTTCTAGGCCAGAGGTTTCCTACTGCAATCTAGGCCAAAAAAGTCCTTTTCCTTGTCAACAGAATGAAAAAAAGAGTTGCTTGTGTCTTTGTTATCATGCAATCTGCTTCTGGCTTCCCTGCCTACCTGATCGGCATGAAGTTTCTCTGAAAGGCTAGCAGGCCTCTGCGACTCCCCTTTAGCAAACTGGCACTGAGCAACACCACTGTGAGGGCATATAGTAGGGATGAGTTTGTGCTAAAGCCCTAAACAAAGCTACGTGGACAAAAGAGAGAATCTCATATCTAAGTTGAATTTTAAAAATAAAACTGCTTTATTAGCACAGAAATATACCTGTGTTCGGATGACATAGCCCATGGCAATTCCCCTAGATTCTTATTTCCATTTTTGTTTGTGTTCTGGCAGTCACAGAAAATGGCTGTGACTAAGAGATCTTCCCCAAAGCGGTGGCAGACACCAGCCACACTCAGAGACCATTTTCTTACCATGGCTCCTAGTCATTTCTGAATCTGACTTTAGCCCTAGATTTAAAGGGCTCCTATGGGGTGCCTGGGTGGCTTAGTTGGTTAAGCATCTGCCTTCAGCTCAGGTCATGATCCTGTAGTCCTGGGATTGAGCCCTCTATCAGGCTCCTGGCTCAGCAGAGAGTCTGCTTCCCCCTCTGCCCTTCCCCCTACCATGCTCTCTGAGCACTGAGCAACACCCTCTCTTTCTCAATAAAATCTTAAAAAAGGTGGGGGGCTCCTGTGATTAGGTCAGGCCTACCTGGGTAATCCCTTTTGATTAACTCAAAGTAACCTTAATAACTATACCCACAAAATCCTTTTTGCTGTATTACAAAACATAATCACAGGATAGCTCATCATATTCACAGGTTCTACACACACAGGGGGAGGACATCATACGGGGGCAGGAGTCCCTGGGGGTTATCTTAGAATTCAGCCTAACATGGTGGCCTTTTTTCCTATAACCTTAATAAACTCACTCAGCAGATATAGTAGATTTTTTAAAAAAGATTCCTCAGGGTTTCTACATATATAATCATGTCATCTGCAAATACAAACAGTATTACTTCTCCTTTCCAATACTTATGCACTTTATTTCTTTTTCTTGTCCTATTTCCCTGTATAGGACTCCATGTTGAATGCAAGTGGTAAGAGCAAATATTCTTGTTTTGTCCTCCATTCAGGAGGAAAGCAGTCAACAATACTGTATAGTATAACCTTAGGCTTCCAGTAGAGCTCTGTCTCAGGTTCAGAAAGTTCTCTTCTATTCAGAGTTTGCTGAAAGTCATGAATGAATGTTGAATTTAAAGTCAACTGCTTTTTCTGCATCTATTGAGATAACATTTTTATTTTAGATAGTAGTGTAGAAATTAACAAAGGGAAACCTCACTAAAGCTGGAGGCTAGAAAAAGGAGCCATGCCATGCAAATGCAATTACGTGAATAACTGTCCATTATAGATGCCAACAGAAGAATCATCAACAGGAAAGAATAATCAATTACAGGCCCCACCAGGAAAAGAAGTACATGAAATCTCCTGCCAAGAAAACCTCTGCTTTAATCAAGTTTACATTTCTTTTGTCTTTCTATTATTTGTTACAAATCAATCTTCTCACATTTATGAAAGGATCCCATACCCTCCCATCACTCACTTGTCCACTTTCCAGTAAGGATGAAGAGGTAATATGAGAAGAAAACAAAAATAAAGACATAACATCTACTCATATGGCAAGAAAAATCATATAAAAGTAAAATGCTCCCTTCTTGCAGTGGCTGCTGTGTGTCTCACTCATTACATCTAGTCATACACTGGGCTAGTCTCCAAAGTGCTACCATTTGTACAGAGTAGACTTAAGTTGAATGTTGCATGATTAAAGATGTGGAACATACAGCTGCTGTTGTACTTTTCTTTATTAAGGTTTATTTATTTATTTGAGAGAGCAAGAACTAGCGTGTGCATGAGTGGGGAGAGGTGGGGGGGGTGCAGAGGAAGAGGGAGTAGCAGACTCCCTGCTGAGCATGGAGCCCAATGCAGGGCTTGATCCCAGGACCCCAAGATTATCACTGGAGTCAAAGGGCAGATGTTTAACCAACTGAGCCACCAAGGCACCCCACTACTATTGTATTTTTAATGGATATTTCAGGGACCAGATAAAAACTTAAGCCTGAGAAGGAATGGGTACCAAAATGGCCAAATCAAGGAAAACAACAGAG
This sequence comes from Mustela putorius furo, assembly GCF_011764305.1. NCBI lineage: Eukaryota > Metazoa > Chordata > Mammalia > Carnivora > Mustelidae > Mustela > Mustela putorius. The sequence continues at coordinate 7,472,428 of NW_025421464.1, read as the reverse complement.
GCTGTCTTATTTGTCTACTTGCTGTAAGCTGGAAAAAAGAAAACTGTGAGAATTTGATTTTAAAAAATTAAGATACTAATGAATCAGTACTGCTACCATTACTCTCTACGTTACAGTTAAAAGGTGACTAAAGGCATGATTCTATAATTACTCCCACTGCATGACAAATTTTCAGAGCTCTATCAACAAAGTTACTTACCCGCTGTGAGGAATTAAGATTGTCTGTGTGATTAGGGAAAAGCTCAAGTGTCAGGGATGGCTGTTTTAGAATTCCAGGCATAAGATCCATATTTGAATCACTATCTTGGTCCGAGATGTTACTTTCCAAAGAATCAGCTATAGAGTAAAGAAAAAAATCAATTATATTTACTATCTCTTTAGAGAAGTGTTCAATTATGCTAATTGTCTAACCTAAGTCACTTAAGAGAAGTAATACCTCTAGACAAAAAAACTGGTAACTTTTTCTGTAAGGGGTCAGTAAATATTTTAGGCTTTGCTGGTTATGTAGGTCTCTATGGCATATTCTCCTCTGCATTTTATTTACAACGCTAAAAATGGGACAACTGTTCTTAGTGGTCTGATTTGGCCTGTGAGCCATAGTTTGTCAGCTCCTGTGCTACAGGTAACTGAGGTAGGACCAGAAAATATTTTGACTTTTCAGATGCAGAATATAGGCCATCTGGTACTCTCTGAATTATTTTGATTACATATTCAATCATGTAGCATGGTACCAAGTGGCACAGGGGCATTCCGAAGCCACGGAGTACCCAGTCTCTGTGATTAAGAAGTGATCTGATTGGAGACAAGCACACAGAGTCAGAAAAAACAAACAAAAACAAATCTCAAGAAACCGGAGGAGGAGGGGCACAGTCAGCACACAGGGCATTTCCTGATAAGAGGTGAAGACCCAACTGTGGCAAATGAAGTATAAGGACAAGGCTCTAGCTCCGCTATGCAAACAGGCTGGGCTAGAGATGAAGCAGGGACTCAACTCAGAGAGGACAAATGGGGCCTGGCTTCTGGAATTAGAGTAGTAGATCACAGTCTTGACATGAAGGCAAACAGCTGCTAGGGATACTGACCTAGACCATGAAAGCTCTCTCTTGCCAGGTACACAACTGGCTGGAGAATATAAGACAGGGGTTGGGGCCGGGGGCATTGGTGTAGGAAATCAAAGGCCCAAGTACAAAGGTCAGGAGGCGACCAGCATAAGGGCATGAGAGAAGTCATTAGCCTAGAGATGAGACCATAACAGTGTGATGTATATAGCAGCCCATTCTACAGATGGTCTCAATGAAGATGAAAATTTTCTACCTGCTGCCTGGTCAGGCACAAAGAAATGGGCTTAATTTGGGAGGTGCAAAGGCTCTTGGCAAGATAAGACTATGGGTTCAGACTGGGAAGTAATAATCACTCCTGATCCTTTGAAGAACAGGCTTATTTTGCCACCTTTTCTAGGCTGTGCAGTTTCTCCTACTTGGTGTCAGAAGATCAGCCAGATGTATCTTCCAATTGTAGAGAATCTTCCAATTGTAGGATTCTCTGAGGTTCCACATAAGACTCTCACATGGAAAGAGGCAAGTAGGTGGGGAGCTCATTCATAAATAGAGAAAAAAAATGAATAAACTGGAAAATAAGCCTTCCATATATTAATTTAAAAAAGACAAAAAACAGGTTGAATGGGTCCCCTTCTCTACTTAAAGATTATTATGAGAGGTTCAGTCTACCCTGTCTTTAACTAGTGTTCTTAAGAAAGTTAAGAAGAGCTAACATCCTATACCTCTGCATAATCTCAATGCTATCATGCCTTAGAAGTTAAACAATGACTTAGATGACTTCAGAATATCTCCCAACGCAAAAATACTGCACAAACCAGTGAATACAAAAATAGATTTTAAAACAGCACCATACAAAAAATGCTCTTACTTAAGGACTCCACAGGAGAAGGAACTACAAAAGCTATTTCTGTAAGGGCATCGGCATAATACAGCACCTTCTTCTGTCCATTGAAAATGCTAGCCCCAACGTCTTCAGAAGAAATAACTTCATCTAGGAATGAGAAATACTACATTATTGCTCCAAAAAGTGGGAAAAATCAGTTGCATCCTGCTTCATGAAATTTTAACTGGTTAATAAAATGGAAATCAACAGAAGGCACATTTCCAGCAAGAACCAATGAGTGTTTAAGAAGAATAAACTTTAAGTGTTCATTATATGTCTTTACACTAAATTTAAATGATAAAATCTTAAATTCACAGTTTCTGAAACTACTCTAAATTAGGCTACTTCTGATTAGCAAAGCCTTGAACTCATCTGTATGAGGCAGATTATGAAAACAGTTTTTCGGGAAGAGGTAATAATCCAAAGGAAGACAACTACCACAAACCTCTGAACAGAGTTAGGGCAGGTGTCTGTGTGTTTCATACTCTTGCTTTCAAGGCATTCCTGTCTCTGGTCTCTCTCTACTGCTCCTCAGCTCTGCTTCTGCTCCACCTTCCCCAATGGTCAGTGACAGAACATAAAATATACAGGCATTCTGAGTAATAGTATCTGCTCTATGCCAGCAAGAACGAATGAACAAAAGTAACATTCCTGAGAGCTAGTATAGTTCTCAATTAAAACGAACATAATGCCCTACCAGTAATACATAAAAGACCAACTACAACCTGAAAAAAACTGGGAAGAGGAAATGAACAAGTAGTTCTCCGGAGAGAAATAAAAATATGAAAAAATGCTGAAACTCAATCTTAATTAAAAACAGAAAATTGGGGCGCCTGGGTGGCTCAGTGGGTTAAGCCGCTGCCTTCGGCTCGGGTCGTGATCTCAGGGTCCTGGGATCGAGTCCCGCGTCCGGGCTCTCTGCTCGGCGGAGAGCCTGCTTCCTCCTCTCTCTCTCTCTGCCTGCCTCTCTGCCTACTTGTGATCTCTCTCTATCAAATAAATAAATAAAATCTTTAAAAAACAAAAAAAACAAAAAAACAGAAAATTGGGGGGGCCTGGGTGGCTCAGTGGGTTAAAGCCTCTGCCTTCGGCTCAGGTCATGACCTCAGGGTCCTGGGATCAAGCCCTAGATTGGGCTCTCTGCTCAGTGGGGAGCCTGCTTCCTCCTCTCTCTCTGCCTGCCCCTCCATCTACTTGTAATCTCTGTCAAATAAATAAATAAAATCTTAAAAAAAAAACAAACCAGAAAATTTCTCAGCTAACAGACTGGTAGATATCTAATGTTGGTGAGGATGTGGCACACAGAAGTTTAGACCAGAGGTTAACAAACTTTCTCTGTGAAGGACCAGATAGTAAATAAGGCTTTGTAGGCCAAATGGTCTCTGCCATAATGACTCAAGTATGAGAGCACCACAGCATGAAAGCAGTCGTAAACAATACATTAACAAGTGTAGCTGAGTTCCAATAAAATTTCATTTGCAAAAATAGGATGGGCTGTAGTTTGCCAGATCCTGGTTTTGACACTGGGAAGGCACATTGCATCTACTATAGTAGACACTTTGGTTATTGCCCCAATACCCACCCCGTCCTCCTGCATTCTGTAGCAGGTGTGAACTGTAAGTGAAACTGACTCTTCATACAGGTTGTACCTTGTCTACAGCTCTCTACCAGTGTCAGTCCATCTTTCCTGCCATAGCAACAGGTCTGGAGTGGCCAAATCACTACGTATCTCAGGACCTGGGTGTAGTGAGGTACTGAGACCCAGCTAATCTCTCCTCTTTGGGCTAGGGTTGGTATGTGAATGTAAAGCCTGGAACGGCCTTTCCATACTATGAGAGAAGCCAGGCTAGGGACAAAATCGATATACGAACAGTAGAGCTAAAGGAAAATTGCAGAGAAAGGGAACAGGGTGCTGGTTAAATGACAACAAAAATGTACACTAAGCTCTGGAATTTTAATTTACATCAGATAATAAATGACCTTTAAAATATAAGCCAGTTTGGGTCAAGTTTTCTATTACTGCAACCATAAGCATCCAATGATACATTCATCAAATTGAAAAATATGCATATTCTTTATCAGTTTACTTATAGGACTTAAATATACTCAAGCATATTATTAAAGGATATGTGGAAATTAAGATTAGAGTATATCCCCAAATAGTTCCATTCAACCTTGACTGAAATCAGAAAAAAATGACAGGTCACAAGTCACCATGGTATTCAGTGGGAAACCTTGAGAGAATACAGTGTGGTTAACAGAGCAACTCTGATAATTCAAAGCACTGGACACAGGTATCACCCACTTCAGAGATAATATTAACTCTCCAGTGACCTCAGGAGCCCTCAGAACAAAGAGCCAGAAGGGGCAAAGGTCTTAAATTTAAATTTATACTTGCCCTAGTATTTATTATTCTGATTATAGTTCCCCAAGAAGATTTGTAGATATGGGCATGAATCTCTCCAAGATAGTCAGGTGTTTACTACAAAGGCTTTTATATAATGTCCCAAGAATGTAACCTTTAATGATAGCCACGATATCTATAAAACACACCTATTAACAGAAAACTGTACTGGGCAAAATATACATTAGCAAACTTGTTAGCAAATAAATCTTAATTTATTACAATACTGTTATACAAAACAGAATTTGTTTACTCACAATATAAAAGGGAACTTATTAGCCTTGTGATATTTAAGCCATGAATTTTGTATTAACTACCTTTATGTGTCTATAATTTTTTCCCCATTTACACAAAAGACATCTGAAAGAATATACAAACTAGTGTTAAGTGGCCTCTTGTGAGGGGTTGAATTAGGGGAAGAAAAGTTTTCTTTAAGATACCTCTGGTTTGTTTCTTTGTAAAATAAGACTACAAACTTATAGTAAAGAGGGAGAAACCAAGAGTAACAAAACAAGGAAAAACAATGACCATGATGAGTTTTACCTTGTTCAGGTCCTTCGCCATTATCACAACTGTTAATAGACCAACTGGTGGAAACATGCCCAGTCCAACCCGGGTGTCTGCCCACATCTACTGACCAGCCAAGGGAAAGCAAAAATTCTAGGAAATGTGGCTGAACATTTCTGGAAGATTCCACATTCTTTAAAATCTGAAATACATACCAATCATCAGCCATAGTGAAGGAAACAAAAGAGCATATCAAAATAAATCTTGAAAATAAATAAATAAATAAATCTCCATAAAATCTGTTAGCTTTAAAGTATCTGACAAATTAAGTCTAAGCTCAGAATAAACTTGGGAATACATCCCTTTGGTTAAAAATGATGCTTCTAGTTAAGACAGATTTGGGTTCAAATCCTAGCTGGGCCTTGGGAAAGTTTCTTAACCTCACTGTTATAGTGTCTTCAACTTTAAAGTAGGGATAATAATGATGTTTGCGAAGAGTAACTGCGATAATGCAAGTAAAGACTTTAGCTTCCCCTCTTGCAAAACAATACTGAACCAGACAAGTTTACTTAAAGTAAATTAAAACTGCAATGTCCCTGTTTTCACAGACTTTACTGTCTGGTTAGTGAGATACATTACACAGGTATGTGATTATTTTATTACACATCATAAGAAAGGATATAAAAAGTACAAATCTATTAAAAATTCAATAAAGATTAGGTATAATTAACAAACAAGCGAGAAAACATCCTTCTCCGAGTCCATAAAAGAGAATGCAGCCATTCCAGCAAAAACAGAATGACCAGAAGGTTCTCCCTTCTTCACTAAATACAAGATTTAATACCTGGGCTTTTTACTTGTCTCAAAAAGAAAAGTCCCTAAAATCATAGTTTTATGATTCCCCCTCCAGGGGGCAACTGGAATCTCTGAAGACAGTTCTGTCATCGCAGCTTGTGGGGTGCTACTGGCATCTAGTGACCTATTTGTAGGACAGCTTCCATAACAAAGAATTATCTAGCCAAAAATAGCAATAGTACTGTTGTTGAAAACCCTATGCTAATGGAAGGAAAATGAGAAATCCTCTACAAATTATAAATGAAAAGGGGGGAATGTATCAAAATCAGCAAGGGAATATTTTTTTCTTGAATGTTTCACTAAACTTTTAGTTTAGTAATTATAAAAACATTTAACTTTTATTTCATTTTGTATTCAATGTTATCTCCCTTGTGAGAATAAATGACTAAAATTAATAAGTGGTTTATCTGAACTACAGTTCTTAATCTAAGATCATTTAACCTATAATCTGATATCGGTAATATTAAAAAAGTCTGCAGTATGAACTGCATATATAAAACACATAAGCAAATCACACAACATGAAAGCAAAAAATAAAAGGATCGCCTAACACTGAACACAGCAACAAAATCAGCATACAGAGATTTGAGGCATTCTTGAATTCAGAGAGGGGTGAGCGGACACTGATTCTATAGGACCAGGGAAACATAAATCTGCCACCTGAGCAACATCTTAAACATGAGATTCTCTTAGACCACTGCAGACTTTCTACCATCAGCAAAAGTAGGATCCTGGAATCACTATTCTTAAAACTCTCCAAATGACAGTGATGGAGTCGGTCTACAAGTCACAGATGTGGTTCATCAGTGCTAATCTATTCAAGACTATACAGAGGCCTGAGCAAATCAACATATGGGGTGTTCCCTCTGTTACTTGTCAACCCACTGGGTCAAACTTGCCAGGCCATCACATCTTAAACACTTGTTAGAAGTACCTTATGTAGTTCACCCACAGCCCTTCACAGTCCTGTAAGCGTAAGGAAACTGATTTGACAGCCACTTCCAGTTTTCTTTCAATTAAAATTGTTATTCAGAAGTGGAAGTCTTAAATAAACAATTTCTGAAAAATTAGTCAGGATACAATAGATGAGCAGATTCTAGTCGCCCTGGCTGGCGACTAGAAATTACCCTAAAGCTATCCTGCGGCTAGGGAAGGTGGGGCTCAGACATTCTATAGGAGGCTGCAGACTGCGCGATGCTCTCATCCCTCTCAGTGCCTAGAAAGCTAAGGAAATGGAATTAGTTTAAGAACTATCTCAACGGTCTGTGCCTTCTTTTACAGGAAGGAGAAAAATGACCCTACTACTGTCATACGAACCATGCATGAGACTTCTTCCAAATAAATCCCCAACCTCTGCAATCAACCCCATTCTCAGGTTTTTTCAAATACCTGGAGTCCACTAGTCTCACCTCCAGCCATCATAAGCCCACATGAGCCCAAGCTCCAAGTATACTGGAATCCACAGTGAATTTGGTGAAGATGGAATTCTCTCTTAACCTCCAGGGCCATTACACATGCTACGACTTTGTTAGTAAAAATCTGCTTTTCCCTTTTTTACCCACTCTCAATATAACCACAGATAACAGCTAAAATATTTTCCTCCTAACCTTCTCAAAAGGAGGTTAGGTTTTCCTGTTGATGGCTCCTATAAAATGCTTCTAATTAGCACACTTTACTATGACTGTTTCTTTAGTCATCTGTCTTCCCCTTTAGACGGCAGTTCTGGAATGTCAGATACCTTGCAGATCTGTTTACCACTACAACCCTGGCACCTAACTGACCGTGGACACTTAATATTTAGTGAGTCAATAGCATGAGGTGAGAAATCTCATATTTTCTAATAGTTCACCATTTATAATAAATCTCATAAATCAATCTCATTTTCTAACAGTCTACCAATTATCTAAAATAGTGCTTCTAATAGAAATATACATTTTGTGACTTTGATAAATTTCTTATGGTGTGTTCAATTTGATTAGCTACCAGTGTTACAAGTATTACCGTAAAATTCTGAGACCATGTAGTCATAGTGCCCTGTACATCTAATACTGTATTTGGTAACTCTTCCTTTGGCCCTTTCCTAGTCAAAAGTTCGTAGATGCCTGCCAATTCCATGTTTCAACTATTCATTTCCAACAGATGCTTTAACTCCCTTGTCATTTATTCTCCATTTCCCCATTATCCTTTATCTTATATTTCTTCATACTTCTCCTACTCTCTTTGATACATGCACCAACTTAAGTCTTCTTTAACTTAGGTTTTACTTAAGCCCTCCGCTTCTGTCCTTATTTCAGGTGTTCGTCTCCCCACTGGACGCTAGGCATGCCTCAACTGAAATTATTTGCTTGTGAAATTACCTGCAAGGTAAGCTCCTTGAGAGGAAAGACTGTTACTCATTTCTATACCAGGCACTGAAGATGCTCAGTAAATATCTGCTGCTGTTTTTCACCTTAAGCTTTTTGTGGTTAACCTTCTGTATTTCAGTTTCTTTTGAATCCGAATTCTTTAAGGGGAAGAAAGACACATTATGGCTCCTCTCTACATCACGTTCTTTTGAGAGTCAAAAGGCTTAGGACTCTGAGCATCACGATTTTCATTAACTCCATTCTGAACTGGTTCACAGTCTTTAAGCATCATGTATAACCTACCTACCACTATGGATAAACACAGCCAAGTAAAACTTTTTAACATTTATAGCATAAAAAATTATCCCCAAAATGCAGAAATCTTACCTCCTGGTTGGTTTTCTGACCTGGTTTCATATAGAAAATAAAAACTGTGTCAAAGGGACGACATGGCAAGAGATCCAGATACCCAATGTCATCAAAAAATCCAGGTATCGTGGAATCGAGTGCAATAAGGTGAGGAGGTAGGCGACTATTTGCAGGTTCCTACCACCAAAGGAAGAAAGGAGAAATTATTATCTCTTTTCATTATTCTAATTATAAAAGCAATACTTGCTCATAGTTTAATATATGTAAGTAAAAAAATTATAAAGTTGGCAGGAATAAACACAACCATTATCCTAAACTAGAAAAACTATTTCACATTCTTGTATATTTCCTTTCAACTATTTTTTTGTCAAAGACAATTGAGATCATACTATGTATACAATTTTTTCTTTTCTTTTCTTTTCTTTTTTAAGATTTTAGCACACTCCCCACCGAGCAGAGAGCTCGATGCGGGACTCGATCCCAGGACCCTGGGATCATGACCTGAGCCGAAGGCAGAGGCTTTAACCCACTGAGCAACCCAGGCGCCCTGTATATAATTTTTTCAAAGACAATTGAGATCATACTCTGTATATAATTTTGAATCCTATTTTCTCTGTAATCTATCGCACTTTCTAGTAAAAAATAAATTTCACAGGGGTGCCTGGGTGGCCCAGGCGGCTAAACAGCTGACTTGTTTTTAGCTCAGGTCATGATCTCAGGATTGTGAGACTGAGCCCCACCATTGGGCTCTGTGCTGGAGCCTGCTTGAGATTCCTTCTCTCCCTCTTCCTGTGCCCCTCCCCTGACTCGTGTGAGCTCAGAGTAATACTCATACTCTCCACCACCAACTCACTTTTCTACAACTCAGAACATTTTCCATCAACATGCTGAAACCCCAAACCAGAAATGTTACCTTTGCTTTCCTAAAACATTGACCCTAGTAGCTGCTAGGGAGTAAGAGCAGAGACAACTTCTGCAATGAGCAACTTCTTCCCTGGTACACTTCAACTGTGCTTTTCAAAACAAAGTGGCCTTAGTACAAACTCTAAATCCACCTTAGGCAAGCTATTTCATATTTTTGAGCCTGTTTTCACATCTGTAAAACAGGGATAGTAGCACTTTCCTTGTAAAACTGTTTTAAGGATAATGGAATCAAGAATAATGGCAAGAGGGGTGCCTGGGTGGCTCAGTAGGCTAAGTGTCGGCCTTCAACTCAGGTCATCTCAGGATGCTGGGATCTAGTTCCACATTTGGGTCCCTGCTCAGTGAGGAGTCTGCTTCTACCTCTCGCCCTTCACCTCCCCACCTCCTGCTTGTGCTCTCTCTTTTTCAAATAGAGAGGTTTAAAAGATTTAAAGATTTAAAAAGACTTAAAAATCTTTTAAAAAGGAGGAAGACGAAGAAGAAGAAAAATGGCAATATCTGGGCCCTGACCGGTGCTGTCAGTAGAGTATGTGACACTTGATCTCAGGGTTGGGAGTTCAAGCCCCATGCTGGGTGTGGAGCCTACTTAAAGAAAAAAAGAAGAAGAATGGCAATATTTCTCTTCCAGGCTGACTGGCCGTGCTCTAAGCACTGCATGAAATATCTCATGCAGCCTCACACAGCCACAGTGTGGCGGGGACTTTCACTGTCTCCGTTTCAGATGAGGAGCTAAGACTCAGAGACATCAGGCAATTGCCCAAGACCACAAGGTTGGCAAGCACTGGTGTCAGGACCTAAACCCAGCCAGTCTGATCTTAGAACCTGCACAACATAAGAACTTCTCGGGTCACAAATACTTGTTACTTTTTAGAAGAGGCATGAAAGAGCAGAGCCCACTGTAGCCTGTACCTTCAGTCATAAACGTTGATAGAAGATTTTTAACATTCTTGTTCTAATTATCTGTAGATTTCATTTATACATGTGATTTGGGCCCTACACTACTCAGCAAATTTCAGTGCTAGGTGTATTACCAAAGCAGCCCCCTCAGACGGGGACTGTCCCCTCAATCCAGAAGGATTCATGGTTGACAAACGGTCTTGAACTTGCAGAGTAAAAACTACAGTGTCACGGAATTTCATTGACTTGCATGCAGGATAAGATTTATTTATTTAATTCCTTCTGTTCTCATAAAAATGTTTTGGCTATCATCAACTCCATGTTAACTTATGAATATATTTACTCATAGAGGTTTAGGAAAATTACCTTCAGTGCTTCTAAGGACAAAAATCCAAAGTGAGAAAGGAAGAGGCGTGCCGTTTGGAATTCCTGGGCAGGAGGCGGAGGCTTACAATCCGTAACTGGATCAGGAAAACTTCTCTTCCGCAGCTCTTCCTCACTTTGTTGTTCAAGATGTACTTCATAAGCAATCTGCTGGGTCATGCCATTCCTTAATTTTTCATGTCTTTCTTCCAACTGAAATAAACCAAATATTTAATTTTTTTGGAACTATCAGAAAAGTAATAGGATTAATCTTAATTTAAGAATAAAAATAAAGCTTTAAGCAACAAAGGAAATGCAGATAATTTTCAGTGATGAACAGAGTTTCAATTCAGTAGAGAATGCAACCAAGCAAACACGTTTCAAGGTTAAAACAAATACCCAAAAACTGTAAATGAAACCATTCTGTCTCTGCTTCCCCTCAAATGGGCAAGAAAGGGGTAGGGGTTGTTGCTTCCACTCCCTCTCCCTCACCCTGTAGCCCCTCATGTTCAAAGTCCTCATCTGAATGGATTACTCCACTAGATTCAGAGAATCTCTCCTACCCCCTGCTTCGCTTCTGCTCAATCCTAGTCTAACTCTATCCTCTGTGGTGAGCAATGATCCTTCCAATAGCCTGGCTTGTATTTCTATAACCTCCTCAACCCTCACAACTTTGGCCGTCCACAAGAACACTCTGTACCTCAGATAAGCTGTACTTTCACGAGCTACGATGATGAGATTCCCTTCTCCAACCACAAGCCCCCTCCTGTATCTCTCCCACACCTTCACTCGCTTTCCCACCATTGTGGGCATTCAACCCCTCCTCATGTTGTCCCAGGCTAGTAGTATCCTGGCTTCATCTATATGCCAACCAACCCACCTCACCCCCACCAAATCTAACATTTTGGTACCCTCTTCTAAACATACAAATGGCCATTATTCTTCCATATTCTTACACCACTCAAATTTTTTACTTAATGCCTCCAGATCGCAAGGACTTGTAAAGAAGACAGTCAGTACAGGAAGTTAAGTAATTTCACTACAGACGATTCTATTTAACCTGGGCTGGGCTGCCTGGCAATTTTATGAGCTATCTTTTATTCCCTATTTCATTGCTAAGAACTAAAATTAAAATTTACATGAGCTCCTTCAGTTTCTCTCCTTTCTACCTTCAAATGTCTCTGAATCTCCACCTGCTTACTCCTTCTCTCCTGTCTTACCAGAAATATGGTTTTGCTATTTTTTTAAAGAGTCACTCAGACTCTTATTCGATTACTTAGTGCTTTCCTAGCCCATCTTACAGTGTTAGCAGACACAGGCCCTTCTCCACTGCTTCCTTCCTTTCAGCCTCTAAGCATGTTCATATTCCTCACATCTATGAGTTTAAAAAATAGAAAGAAAAAGTAAAAACTAGCTTTGCCTTGCCTTAGCTAGGCCATTTCCTCATGCTGTTATCCACTTTGTACCCTTCTCTTAACTGCTAACCGTGTAGTTTACATGCACTGCCTCTCATTAACCACTCATCCCGCAGCCCCTTACACTAGTGTCACTGACTTTGGACCTGCTCTCAAGGGTCACCTGCACATTCATGCCAAAATCCAGAGGTCTCTACTTAGCGCTCCTCCTCCCTGATCTCTCTAGAGTAAGCAGCCTCCATTCCAGCCCTATTCTCTCATGCCCTGACATACTTCTGCTCCCTGCTTCTTAAATGTCTCTCCTGATCTAAGATACCTATTAGTTAATCTAATTATCTAAATCTAAAACCAAATACATCTTTCCCATCTTGCCAAACCTGTCCTCTTCCAAAAAATTCATATTTCTATAAATAGCACTGACATCTCCTTTGTCACTCAGCTTCAGAATCTAAGTTCTTCAGTTTTTTTCCTTCTCTAATCAACTGAAGACTGCTTGGGTTTATCTCTATAGTACATTCCATGTGTTTCAACTTCTGCTATTAATCAGGTAGTCCTTCCTTTTCCCTGCCTGGATGGTCATCCAAATCTCTGAATTGGGTTTCCCTTCTCCAAATGCCCTCCAGAGTGCGACCATGTCTCCATCCTGCTGAAACCTACCACAGTCTGGCCCAGATGCCTCTCCAAGAGAGGTCCAGGTCCTTTGAATCAGCTACAAACTACACTTGTCTTACTACTCGGTAACCTGGATGACAGAGATCTAAGTCATCTTATGAACCATCTCCAGTAACATCAAAAAAAAAAGCAGAGTCTCAACCATGGCAGTTGTTCAAGAATGTTTATCATCATTCCCTTAACAACAGCTGAAAAAATGACTTATCTTACTTCTTCAGTGACAATTTCATGCAAATCTGGAATGCTCAGATCTGCTTTCACAAAAGGAATCTTATCCACCTCTTCAGGAAATGGTCGATGTTTGACAGTATATTTAAATCCAACATCATTTTTAGGAACTGGACGAGGTTCAGGTACAAAAAGCTGTGAAAATAAAACAAATAAATAATGTTATGTGCATTACATTTGGTGTCATCTATAATGACACACACTTTCCTGGTCTCTTAGATGCCTGTTTCCCTAGGATTACATAACACTGGAACTCAGTAAGAATCTGCAAATACCACTGTTAACACTAAAGGTAAACAGCCCATGTACTAGTGTACTCTTTTATTTTTACAAAAATGTTCGTCATTTTACAGATTTTGTGACTTATGGGTTGTATATCTCTAACAGCCTCAGGCCAGAATCTCCAATAAGTGGTAAACCAATGGATAAAGCAGTTCAGAACTTAAGGCTCAAATCTCCTTCTTTTCCAAAGGTTCTCAAAACATCCAATATAAACAAGCAGAAATTTGGGTCCCCTGGGCCTCTCTAGACAGTGAGTCTAACTGAATACCAAATCTAGATGCTCATGGCTCCACATCCCTGCTTTAATATACATTAACTGTGTGGCTTTTGTTTTTGCATCTGAAAAGTGCAAATATCCATCATCAGGATATTGTAATGATTAAATAAAAATGTACAAGATACATATTAAAGCACCAACAGATTTTAATTCCTTTCCCAATCTCCTTCCTACTGTCTTTAATGCTAATTTACTGGCTTACAGTGCTGACAGAATGTGATCTGCATGACGCCACCAAGCAAAAACAGTGGTGTGCTCCTCACAGGGCAGAAACACAGTTCATCTAAAACAGACACCTAGGATGTTAAACGATTTTAGACACATGCTCCAATTTTGTGGCTGTCTCTCTTAAATGCTGGTGACACATTTAATGAAGTCATGTTTTAAAGAAATTTTATAACGTAAGTAAAAGCTTCTAATGTTGTAAGTGAAAAGAACAGTATACAAAAAGGACTCAAACTCCACTTAATATTACCGTGTACAGAAAGGAAAAAATGATTGTAAAGAAATCTACTAAAATACTTAGTGACTACATCTGGAAAGTCAGGGTACAGATGACTTAAAATTTCTTCCTTATTATCTGAATTTTCCAACCTTCTCCCATGAGCAAATTTTATTCACAAAATTACAAACATTACAAAGAAAATAAACTATGCCATCCCAAATAAGATTTCATTAAATTATACAGCATATTAAAAAATTATAGGGCATATTACCAATTATACAGGAATAAATCATATAAAAACAACATGAAACTAAGTCCTATTGCCAGAGAGATCAAATTTTTTTCCTATATGGCACATACCTGAGTTTTATTACATTTAACATAGCATAAAAAAATGAGGCCATGGCTCAGAACAGTTCTTAATCATAAGCAGATTCACAATCACCTGGAAAGCTTTTTGAAAATATACCTGTCACGAAGATGTCTTTAAAGATTAATTTAGTGGATGTGGGAATTATGGGCTCCTAAGATGATTCTGATGTCAACCAAATGACTGAACCCTGGCTATGATCAAAAATATTTACCAATGAACTTTGTTGAGATGTTATCTAACCTTTAAATCATAACATACAAACACTCACACGCACACACTCACTCGCTCCTAGTCACTTCCCTGTAATTTCTAATGGATACCTTCTGATTTGCTTTTGCTCCTCTGGGTAAAAGGCAAAGTTGTTGTGCCCAAGCAAGTCTTCCAGACATTCCCCGGACCAGCACAGTGACAGAGGGGAAAAAATCATCTAAAATAAAATATTGGTGTAAAAAGTTTTTATTTCAGACAACAACCATTTAAAATACACGTGTTATCAACCACTAATAATCCAAACCCAGCACAGTGTTTGAAAGCTACAGTGTTCTTGTCTGTGTGCTACCTCTGCCGTTTCTGCCATATCCACATACTGTAAGTATTATTATCTTACTTTGTATCAACCACCTTCTTTTTTAAATTTAAATCTATTCAAAAAGGAAACTGTGTATCTTTAAGTGGAAAACTGTGAGTTTTGGTGTGCTAATAATTTATTTTTTAAACACATATTTAACAATTAATAAAATTATGTTCATCAACGTGTTGACTAACACCATCTCACATGCCTCCAGTGGTACACACATTTTTGGCAGTCCTAGCTAATACTCTTAGTCCAGAAAAACAGACTGGGTGTCTGCAGTGCTGCTGCTGCATTCCCCCATGCCTACTATGTACTGCTATCCACCACAGGCAGTCCCTGTTCCATCCCAGGGGAAGTTCAGGGGCAGAGAATTGGGCAGGGAGAGGGCAATGGGGAGAAACTCAGGATGGACTTCCCGAGTGACCCAGATCCTCTTGCTTATTCCCTCCTTTCGTCCTGGTATGGGAGTTAAACTTTTCAAACTTCTCTTTCTCACTTCTTCTGTTACTAATTATAATAAACTAACAAAATGTTCTTAGAAATCTATAAAATCCCAACTATTTATATTTTTAATACACTTCCAATGCAGTGAAATTACTAGGAACGAGAGTAGGTAAGTTCTAAAAAATCTGGAAGAGGGCTGACACTTACCCCTCAGGACAGGAAACCTAAAGGGAACACTGAGATTTTAGACTCCTTAGGAAGTGGCCTGGGAGTAGAAGGCTGGAGGAGTCATGAATAATAAGCACAAGCCAGGGAAAAAAGTGATGCAAGCCCTAGGTCTGGGACAGGGAAGAAAGAAGTGCATGCAGGGAAGAGTTGGAACTAGAACTCCTGGAGCTGGGAAATGATTGAAGGCCACATCTGTTTTACATTAAAGTCTTCGTACCTTACCACCATACCATACAAGGGAAACCTGTGATGGTATTCATTCATTTCTGAACTGTAGGGTAGTGTAGGACACTAGTCCTGGTCACACCTCACGCTTCTTGAGTAACCCTAAGTCATATATATCCTCTCTGAGCCTCCATTTCTTCACCTGTAAATGAAGAACAGTGGGAGACTCCTTGGACTCTCTCTGCCCATAGGTTCTATAACCTTCGCTTTCCCGGAAATAAGGGTATCTCTGAGAACATGTTTCTTTTACATACTGGCTGATTCCAATAGCCATCAGAAAAAAAAAAAAAATGTACTCTGAGTAGCCTGGGTTGCAAGTAGTAGTCATATACCTTGAGATACATTACAGTGGGGCGGGGAAGGGGGGGAGTTGAGGAGGGAACAAGTGTATGCTGTGTCAATGGAAAACCATTTAAGCGTTTTCTGGAGGGCCTGGCATGGTGAGATCCATACTTGAGGAAGACTATAATGGTGGCAGCAAGTAGGACAAGGGTAAGGATAAGACATTTTGGAACCAGAGGAGGGGGGATCAGACCAGACAGGAAGCAACTAAAATAATCTCAGTAAGAAATAATAAGGCCCTGCATTTGGATGTATTGGGAGGGATGCAGAGGAAAAAAAGATGCAAGAGTCACTGGTAAGCAGAAACTTGGACACCAATTACGGAAGGGAGAAACATGAAGGAGCAGGCCAAGATGACTCCTCAAATTTCCCACCTGTTTGGGTGGCACAGATAGCTAAAATACAATAACGGGGAGTGAGGGCCACAAGAGGAGAAGGGCAGGATCCAAAGTTCAAGAAGAGTAATACAATTTTTATGCACAGTACAAAAGAGAAAATATCCCACTAAAATAAACTTTTTATAGAACTACAGAGCTCCTTTCTGGTATTCAGATACAGACAAAGAGTGTCTAAGAGATTCTATTTAATATGTGTATTCTATTTTCTGACCCTCTATTTTTCAGTTACTATTATCACACAGCTAGGAGACATTTTGACAAATGCAGAATTGTGTGCATTTGTAGCCTTTTCCTTCTCTATTCCTGGAAACAGCCCGAGAGTAGCACTGATGAACATGTCAATTTAGCAGTGGAAAAGGCCCAAAGTGCTGAAACTTACTCTGTTCATTTCCAAGAGGTTGCTCCAGCATTGCCAGGATGACACTGTTATCCAAGACAAAGTACCGGAAACTATGCTTGTTTATGGTTGGCAATCTGGAGTATTTAATCAAAGTGGTCTCATTCACCAGACTACAAGGAGAGGCAGGACCACTGGGTGAAGGAAATGCTCCAAGCAACTGCATAATACTATGGAGAATGCAAAAGATAACAGTTAATCCCCAAAGCAAAATCTTAAGTTTACCTCATGCATCAATGTGGCTCTTTGAATTTTAAGTGACCACAGCCATGCTTCCACTTTGCAAGTCAGATTTACTCCCTGTGGCAGATGTCATGGTGTGTGCCCCAGATTCCTGCCTCCAAGACTGAAAGCTCCTGTCCCCCAGATGCAAAGAGATGGTGGCCACAGCTTCCAGCTGCATCCCTCTCTAGGACTTGCTCTCAGCCAAGAAGCAGTACCTGACCCCAATTCACTGCTCTGTGCTGGGACAGCTCACAGTCAGCGAAAGGGTGACGTGGGCTATCAAGTCCCATCCCAGCCCCAGAGCTCTTTGCTGCACCTGCCCCAGCGTAGTGCTTCCCTCTGCTCAGTCCTGCCTCCTTCGCTCCCACAGAGAGGCTGATCCTAAGAGCACTCTCCAATAAACTTCTTGCAAGGAAATTTCTCTCAGAGTCTGCTATCCAGAGAACCCAACCAATCACACTTTGAAACTGTGGAGCTCCCAAAGATAAACATATTTTTAAAAATATGTTAAGTGCTCCAGGTGTCAGGATTATGCTAGCTAAAGCATTCTAGACCTACAAAAGGACCCAAAGACTAGCCAAACCTCAGTATTTCAGATGAGGAAATTTAGACTGAGATGTGATAAGTGATTTTTAAGCAACCAGGAACCAGGGCTTGCTGCCTTCTCACTGTGAGGTCCTGAGGAGACATTATCCTAATTTTACAGATAAGACTGAAGGCATTGGAGCACCTGGGTGGCTCAGTGGGTTAAGCCTCTGCCTTTAGCTCAGGTCATGATCTCAGGGTCCTGGGATCGAGTCTGCATCAGGCTCTCTGCTCAGTGGGGAGCCTGCTTCCCCTCCCCCCCCTGCCTGCCTCTCTGCCTACTTGTGATCCCTATCTGTCAAATAAATAAATAAAATCTTAAAAAAAAAAAAAGGACTGAAGGCACTAATAGTACAATTTACAAAACACCTATAATTACTAAATAAGAATATTTAAGAAAAAAATGTTTTGCAAACCGGAATTCAACCAAATAAAACTTAATTAACATTCAGAAATGTTTAGGTCCATAGAGATTTCTGCATACATTCAATTAACAATAATAATAACTGGCACGCAACATTTGCATCAACATGGATGGAACTGGAGGAGATTATGCTGGGTGAAATAAGTCAACAGAGAAAGACAATTATCATATGGTTTCACTTATTTGTGGAACATAAGGAATAGCATGGAGGACATAAGAAGAAGGAAGGGAAAAATGAAGGGGGGGTGGAGATCAGAGGGGGAGACAAACCATGACAGACTAGGGACTCCAGGAATCAAACTTCAGGTTTTAGAAGGAAGAAGGGTGAGGGGATGAGCTGGCCCGGTGGTGGGTATTAAGGAGGACACAGATCGCATGGAGCATGGAGTGTTATACGCAAACAATGAATCATGGAGCACTACATCAAAAACTAATGATGTACTGTATGGTAACTAACACAACATAATTTCAAAAACTATAAAAAACTAATAATAACTGGCACTTATCATGAGGCACTGGTCTAAGCACTTTACATACATTCTTTTATTTAGCTATCAGAACAACCCTCTGAGGTGAGTACTATTATTATTCCCATTTTATAATGAAGAAACTTAAGCACAGAAAGTATCTTGTAATGATTTTACCTTGTGGTCCTCATATGCATCTCATTTGGAGTCCAACATACTACCAGTGTGCCACAAGGCCTTCCCAATATGCACTTCATTTGGAAAAACTAACGCTCCCCAACACATTTTTGTCATCTCAATCCTTAGCTTGAGTGGCTTCTCCCTTTCTCCTTCATTCTAATGCCTGAATGCAAATACCTCTGATAATGGAAGGCAACGCTGCTCCAGAAGTTTTCCACCCCAAATTTTCTCTCCTAGGAGGAGGATGGTCTAAAAATTTCAAAGACCAGGAGAATCTGATGGTGAGTTCAAGCCTCTAAGGTTTTGTGGAAAAACAGGTGATATACCAGCAAAGCAGAAATGGGAAAATGTGACTTCAGTTTTCTAATATGGGACAGAGACAGATGTCACAAAGTATACGGACCATGTGAGTTGGCATGTTCCAAGCAAGATTCTAAGACAATATCAAATGGGCTGCTGGCAAGGAAATGGATTACTGAGATCAAATCATACCAGCCTAACAACATTTACTCTTCTGATAATAACTAGACTGGAAAGGCCAGAGCATGGTCTCTGAAATCAAGACATACAAGTATTTGACAGTGTATTGTGATAACCTTGGGATGACATTGAAAAATCCCTGTCAACCTGAATGGAAATCTCTGATGGTGTGCTTTGTGGGTCTACCTCTGTTTAGTATTTACACCAGTGTCTTTGATTAGGACACACATATAGCAGGCTCATTAAATCTGCTGTTGACCAAAAGTTGAACTGCAGAGTTAACATGTCAAAGGAAGAGTTGGGATCCAAATAATGAGATAAATCTTACATAAAGAGATCTCAAGTTTAAATGTAGAGTTCTGTACATCCAAATACCCCAAACAAGTAAGTACACGATGAGAAAAACAGACAAAAGATAAATGTGTGAAAAAGACTCTAATTTTAGTTACTTCATGCAAATTATAAGTTCTCAAAACCCAATGCAACCTCAAAGTACATTTGAATCCAAATATAATATCCTACAGAGCATAAAGATCATCCAACTCACCTAGAATATTATACTCAACGCCTTTAAGAGGTACCTAAGTAGTGAAACCCACACCTCCGAGAGAAGAATGACCGGGATGATAAAGGTACTTGAAGCTCCGTCTTTTAACAAATAGCTTAATGTACTGACCAAAACAAATCACTATCTTCATGAGCACTATTGTCAGACGTTGTTACCGCCTGGAAAGAGGACTCCACTAGCAAGAATTTGAATTAGAACCAATAGTGAGTAGAAGTTAAAGTGGGAGAGATTTCAGTTCAGTGTAAACATCAAAATTTTAACAATAAAAATGAAAGGGCATCTAGGTGGCTCAGTGGGTTAAAGCCTCTGCCTTCGGCTCAGGTCATGATCCCAGGGTGCTGGGATCAAGTCCCACATCGGGCTCTCTGCTCAGCAGGGAGCCTGCTTCCTCCTCTCCCTCTCTGCCTGCCTCTCTACCTATTTATGATCTCTATCTGTCAAATAAATAAATAAAATCTTAAAAAAAAAAAAACACAATAAAAATGAAATGGGAACCCTAGGGGTTAGAGTATCCCAAAATTAGAGACAAAATAACTCGGTATACGTGTCTTACAGGTGGCTTAGGCAGAGGGGCTGCTGAAAGGTGTTCCAAAAGTCCTAACTCTGAATTTGTATTATTACATGAAGGAGATGATGCTACTATTCTTAGCATTGTGAGATGCTGAAGACGGAAATGCCGCCTCTACCCAAGTTATGGAGACAACACTAGCATGTATCAGATACAACCAGATATGATCGTGACAGTGTAGAATTCCATACTATGCAGTTGGGTCTGACTGAATGAGCACAGAGGCAGAGAAGAGAGCTATCATTAAGAAGCAGAATAGCCAAGGAACGTCCCCTGAAGGGAGCCAGAAGTGATGTGAACACTGAGCAGGGGAGGATGTGAGCACGAGGGAAAGAGGGCAGTCACGAAACCCAGGGAACACACAGAGACAGGTAAAAACATGCCCACAAATGGCCTGTCAGGTCCCTCTACGGCAAAAGGGATATGCTGGGAAAGATCAGACAGTATGAGTGGGGACAGAGTAAGGAGAGCCTTGACAACCAGACAAGGAGTTCAGACAACATGGCAAGAAACAGAGATCTATTCAGTTTTCAATTGCTTAAGCAGCAGAAAAAAAAAACCAAAAAACCAAAAAAACAGTGCCTAAGGATGAATTAAAAAATGGAATGCAAGATGAACAGGGTGAGATTAAAAACAGGGAAATTAGGCAAGAAGTGAGAAGAGCCTAGACCAGGATGCTGAGGTTAGAGGGGATGGAGGAAATACTTCTAAAAATAAAGTCTACTGGACTTAGTCACTGGTTTCATATCGGGAATGACAGAAAAAGTAGAGATATATCAGACAAAAAAGACAAAGGTTTCTGTTTGCATAACTGGAAAACAGCAGTGATACAGACATAAAGCAGTAATTTTAAGGAAGAGATTTGATTTGGGACGGGTTTCATGACGACGGTACTCTGCAGGGCCCTCTTCAGGACTGGTAACTGGAGATACCATTTGTGGAGTTGGCAGAAGAAACAAGACTGCTGCAGATAAAACAGATGAACCACCTAGATAACCACTAGCTGGGTGGCCTGGAAGCCAGGGCTCACTACTCATTCTGAGCACATACCCCATTCTTACAGCGTCATATTCTCACAGGAATGCCCCACCCAGGCTAGGATATAGCCAACTTAACTTTTGTATAATACAGAGTTCCCAGTGAGAAGGACTCTCCCCCTTTCTCTCCATATCCTTCTTACTCTTCCAGGCACATATTAAAGCTCATTTCTTTTATAAAGCTTTTCAGTCTACCCCACCCCCAAATGGTCTTCTCTCTTAAAGATTTATTTGAAAGAGAGAGAGAACACATGCTCATGGGCGTGCATGCAGGAGTGTGCATGCATGCACGCACACACACGAGGGCCGGGAGGAGCAGAGGAAGCTAATCATTGAGCAGAGTCTCCGCTGGCTGCAAAACCCAACTTGGGGCTCAATCTTACATGACCTGAGCCAAAAACCAAGAGCTGGAAGGACGCCTGGGGGGCTCAGTTAAGTGTCTGCGTTTGGCTCAGGGCCCTGGGATCAAGCGCCACATCAGGCCCCCTGCTCGGGGGGAGTCTGCTTCTTCCTCTGTCCTTTCCTCCGCTCACGCATACTCTCTCTCTCAGATAAATAAAATCTTCAAAAACAAAACCCAAGAGTTGGACACTGAGCCATCCAGGTACCCCTCTCAACTTTTATTATTTCTAGTACTCACTGCCTGTGTAAGTACATTTAAACAATTGCATTCACATTTTTCTGATTTTCTAACTATTAGCCAAACCTCCAGAAGCACACCGAAAGCCTAGCTAGTGCAGTAAGCAAGACTGAACTAATGCATGCATGATTCTAAAAATGTACTGAATGACCAAAGGCCATGAGTAAGAGAAATAAATCCAACTTTACTGTCCATGCGCCAAGTGATAAATAGACCACTGAACTCAAAAAGATTCTGGGATCCTGGTAAGGGCTGATTTAGATACAAATCTGCAAGCAGTCTAGCCCACCACTTTAAGACCAAGATGAGCCAATACTGATTGACCGGACATCCTCCTTCCTGCTTTTATGTTTTCTGTGTCTTCACCCACAATTACCCTTTCATAAGACCCATCTTTCCATCTGTATTGTGATTCTACCTAATCATCTCCACTCAACCCTTCCCTTTAATCCATAAATGCCTTCCTTCCCTCTTTCCACTCTCCCCACTTGCCAGCCAAATGCAAACTCTCTCAGGAATCTCTGTTAAGGAATCTCTAACCTTTTCTAAGGTTCCAACCTGTCTCCATCCCTTCACTACCAAAATGATTAGAATAGAAATCTTCTTGCTGCCTTAACTACTCTGTAATCCAGCTTCTGATGAAACTTCACCCATCCTGTAAAAGTCAGGTCCAAAGTCATCTTCTCCAGGAATCTTTGATTTCCCCTTGTCTAGTAGTATTCATTTCCCCTGTCAAGCATGTTATTATACCTCTCTTCCTGCAGCACTTACTCTCCACCTAACATTATAGCTATTTGTGTTCATCTCTCATCTTCCATATTGGACAAGAAGCTCTTTTAGGGTGGTGACCGAATCTGATGTATCTTTACAATCCTATTACAAGCTCATAAGAGGGAGCTCATAAATCTTGACTGAATGCACTTCTAATATGTACTATAAATGTAAGAGAATACACACCACTGAGCTAAGAAGCAGGAGACTTAATAGAGGGAGCTCAGGCAGATCCCATCTCTGGACTCAGGTACCAAAGTGAAGAGGAAGAGTAAGGCTCTCCAAGATCCTTTCTAACTCTAATGTGATACGACTTCAATTAATGCCAACTAGCACAGAAAAACAAGGACCCAAACTCTCAGCCCCACATTCCTGGTTTCTTTTGGTCCCCAAAATAAGTTTTTCCTTTCCATTTTATTTCTAAAGAAAAAGCATCCTAGTAGGTTACATCACTTCATGCTGAACAGCTGGGGAGGAGAGGAAACAACATGCATCATAGCTAACCCCATCTAATTGCCAGGCGCAATCCCTTTGCAGTCACTTTCATACCATGTTAGGGTGGCTTCTGCAGCATCCTTTACCCTCATAGACGCAGGATTTGGCTCCTTATCTCCTTTGTACTTGACCTCTTGCTCACTGTTCTTGGACTTACTTCCTGAAATACCCAGTTCCACAATCTCCAATACCTCCTTAAGGCAGTCCTAGAAGCAGGAAAGGCAAATCAGTTTTTGTAATACACCTATTTTATGAGAAGATAAGGAACTACAGCAATATGCAACAGTGGTTGTGTTTTAGTGGTGGGCTGCAGTTTCCTTCTCACTTTAATAGGTGTACATTAATTTCACAATAATATAATAAACTCTGCCCCCTAATTTTTCTTTAAAGTACTATATTTGAATGCTCAGAGTTAAATAATAATGATAAATTGAATTCAATCTTATCAATCATAATTCTTATAAAATTACCACAGATTACAAAAATCACGAAAGTCCAAGTTTAAGAGAATAGTAATTCAATTAAACCTGGGGTGGTTTAAGACATTAAGACACGAGATTATCCAAAGTGAAGTTCATCAGTTACTGTTATTCTTAAGCAATTCTTTGGTACCATAACTTAAGAAGCCATAATGAAAGTAACTAAGATTTAATCAATATTATTATTTTAAAATGATATAAAGCTCTCTATAAATACTAAATGGGCCTGATATCTCTTATTTATACTATGAATTCTTGATAACTGTCTGCCTCCCTATAAGGAAAATATTAAATGGAACAATGGCAAGGGAAACCAGCTTAGATATCTGTGCCTACTTGAAAGTGGAAAATATGTGAAACGAAATTTTTATATACAGCCAAACCACTAATGGCAAGTTGTGCTCTAGGTTTTCAGCCTGGCTACCAATTGCCCTTCAAAGTTTGAAGAGTGACCAAAGTGCCTTTTGGCCATCTTGAAACTACCACATCCTTTCAGGAAAGAATTTTCTTGATAGTTCAGATAAATTAGTGAAGGCTCTATCTTTCAAAAGAAGTTCTCTATTGTGTTAATTTGCAACCAAATTAATTAATTAAGCATGATGACAATTTTTGAGCTGTGCTCAAGAGGACAAGTGTTCTACCGAAATATAACAAGAATATTCAGTTTAAAGTATGTAATATTGTATTTAAATATGCCTTTTAAGAGGTGTCTTCCCAACATACATTTTTGTTTCTCCTTCCTGTTTTAAGATCTAGTAATCTAACCTTTTCATCAAGCATATCAGGGTGCTCTGTCAGCCAGACACAGAGACACTGAAAAGCTGCTACAATCATGGAGTGCAGATCCCGGGAGTGAAGAGGAGCTGGCCGACTACACTGGTACACAATGTAGCTGCACACGGAACTGATGGCTCGCTTCCGGTCTCCAGAGTCAACCATCACCTTCACCTGAGCATATTCATATGGGGAACACAGTTAGCCAGGAACCATTGTACTGATTTCAAACTATCTACACTGTAGCCTGACCTTTCTGACACTGGGATACAACACAGGAAGCCTCACTTTTTAAAATATTATTTACACAAATGCACCTGGGTGGCTCAATCAATTGAGTGTTCATCTCTTGATTTTGGCTTGGGTCATGATCTCAGGGTTGTGAGATCGAGTCCCATGTCGGGCTCTGTGCTAGGGGGTGGAGTGTCCTTGAGATTCTCTCCCCCCTCTCCCTTTGCCCTTTCTCCCATGCTCTAAAATAAATAAATAAATCTTTAAAATAAAAAAATAAAATATTTATACAAAGGAACAGAATATTTCAGGTATATCATAATATTCTATAAAATCAAAAAGCATGGTGGCTCAGTGGGTTAAAGCCTCTGCCTTCGGCTCAGGTCATGATCCCAGGGTCCTGGGATCGAGCCCCACATCGGACTCTCTGCTGAGCAGAGAGCCTGCTTCCTCTCCTTCTGTCTCTGCCTGCCTCTCTGCCTGCTGTGATCTCTGTCAAATAAATAAATAAAAATATTTTTAAAAATAAATAAATAAAACAGTTATTTCATTTTAGCCTATTTTTTCATTGCCTAAAAACCTAAACCCCTGGGGTGTACCTATTCATCATTGCCAACTATCAAAAGAATAGTTGGCAATGGGATGCGTATACATTTCTGAAGCCCCCTAACCCAATTCTGCAGTGATGCTCTATGGGCTATAAAATTCTGTGTAGCTGCTCAGAGGTATAATTAACATACAGGAAACTATTTAAACTATTTAAAACTATTTAAAGTGAACAATTTTATAAATTCTGGCATAAGTATACACTTGTGAACTATCACCAAAATCAAAACAGTAGACATATCCATCACCTCCCAAAATGTCCTCATGTATCTTCTAATCCCCTCTTCCACTTCCTTTATGCCCCTTCCTTAGGTTATTACTGATCTGCGTTCTGTCAATACAGGTTAATCTGCATTTTTTAGAGTTTTATACAAAAAAAATGTATTCTTTTTTGGAGGCCTGGCTTCTATTCAGCATAAATATTTTGAGATTTATGCATATTTTTGTGTGCATTTATTAAAATCAGATGATCCTACAATGACACAAAATGTCATGTTGAAAATGTAAGGGTATTATAAACAAATACAAAACCAACAGGTATTCTATTATCATATGCAAATAAATAGCAAGTATTGAAAGGTTTCCTGTAACTTAACAGCAAAAGTATCATTCATAATCTTTGAACCTATTTAAAAAAGTAATGTTCACGTTGTAAAATTTCACTTGGAGGCCCATTTTTGCACACTCTGGATAAAACTGTTTTGAGTATGAGCAACACTGTAATACCCACATCAAGGAGTAAAGCAATAAAGGGAAAGGACTCACGGTCCACAGCTATTGGGCTAAAATAAAAGGACTGTTCTCCTCACCTTTGCCAGGCCAGAGAGGAGCTCTAGAGCTGCCAGTGATATGCTCATGTCTTGGCGCCACTGGGAGTTGAGTCTTTGGGTGACAAGATGAATGCTGCGAATCAGGAGCCCAGCAGCTGAATCTGTATTAAGAGCTAGGATATAACCCCAATGCCACATCCCACAGGGAGGGAAAACAACTAAGCATTAGTAACAAGAAGCACAGCATTCCACCAGGCACAGACCACAGCAGCCACAGTGAGCATGACGGGCACCCACACAGTGCTATGCTCCCCACCCCATGGGCCTGAGCATTAAGCCTGACTGAACAACAGTGCATAGGGCACACACACTGGACTGAAGCAGCTTTTAGCTCCCAGCTCAGGTACTTTTACACAGACATCCACTAGGATTTGGCAGTTCGATATATCTTAAAATTTCTTAATTAACTCATAGAGAGTTACATTTTCAAAAAAACAATGAAAACGCTATCAATTATATCCGTGGAATTTTACAGAAAAGAGAATTCACATTTTAGAATCTCCTCAGACACTAAGAATACCCTAAAACATCTGCTGAAATTATTTTCAGGGTTTAAACTATCAAAAGTCACATGCAATGCCTTCTCAAACATATTTTGACATTTAATTCTCTAAAGCTACTTTAATACTTCTAAAAGAATTAGATAACCAAGTCGCCATGTTTTTATTTGGCCTCCAGTTCTACATTTAAAAGTAATCACTACTTAGCTAATAAAAAATTAGGACAAATTAAACTGAATTTATAAAGGAAGCTTTAGGGACATTATACCTGTCGATCCTATCAGAAAGAGGGCAGTGACAACAGAAAAAGGAATGATCATTAAAGAGAGACATTCATGCGACACTAACACAAATCTGGATTTCTTAGTAAAAACTACTTTACGACATTACAACCAGAACTCACTAACACCAGTTCAAAAGGCTGAAACAAACAATAATCACTTCAAACATTTATATTAGAACACATACAATAATTCAAAAAGTTCTTTGGAAGTGTTTTAGAAAGCATGAAAAACAAATTTTCACCTATAGTATATTTAAACCCATGAACATAATGAATAACAATTTAAATAACTTCTTTATAAATGCAATTTTTAAATTTGCTAAATAACCGCATGATGACCCAATGTATTTGACGTGCTCAAGGATACTGAAAGCAAACTTAAACATGCCTAGACTCCTAGGCTCATGAATTCTCCAGGTAATTCATATCTAAGGAATTCATATCTAAGGATCTAGATTTCATTCCAGTCATGTTGGACTAGCACTCAGAGATTCAACACAATATTAATAATATGTATTAAAAAAAGGCACCCACAAATTCACAGAACCCATAAAGTAATTGCCAAGGTAAAGGACGTCACTGAATAGGATGCTCTGCTAGCAAATGCTTCTTCACTTTTGCTTAAAATTTGTGACTAAAAAATCTAACCAGTTATAGTAGGGTGTAGTTTTTAAACACAAAGACTCTATTCTCTGGGTTCCAATGTATATTTTATCACTCCACTTACCATACTGCAATAATTGATGTGCTGGCTCTCTCATTAGAGCCTGAGGCAGAGCACATTCTACTTCTCTGTATATAACCAGTAGCTGGTAACAGAACCCATAAATTGCCACCCACTGTAATCATTTATAACATCTAAAAAACTACCCAAAATCTAGTTATTAAAAGCTATAGAGGTAATTTTACAAGATTTGTTTACTTTTTAAAAATCTTTTAGAGTAATAAGTATTAAGTTATTAAGTATTATACTTAATTTATACATTTAAGTATAATACTTAAATACATTAAAATCACGAACATTCAAATTTTGTTTAGAAAGATTTTGTTTTATGTATCTGGGCATTAAAAGTTACCAATAATCTTTGGATTTCAAAAAAACAAACATGGCTTACCATAATCCCTTAGGAGAGCTTGAGCAGGTCTTTCACTGTCAGGAGTTGTGGGTTCTGTGCTTCCACCACTTGCTGAACTAATACCACTATTAGTGCGACTATGACTCTTCAGGTTATTCTCTCCACCACCCTAGTTAAATACAAATGGATCAAATATTTGAGGACTACCCCCGAAATTGACAAGTACAGATAGAACTCAGTCACTAAAAGCCATACTGATAAAACGGAATGGGCCAGAGAAGTAACACAAACTGATACACAGATAAAAACTGACAAGGGGGGGCGCCTGGGTGGCTCAGTGGTTTAGGCCTCTGCCTTCAGCTCAGGTCATGATCTCAGGGTCCTGGGATCGAGCCCCACATCAGGCTCCCTGCTCAGTGGGGAGCCTGCTTCCCCCCCTCTCTCTGCCTGCCTCTCTGCCTACTTGTGATCTTTATCTGTCTATCAAATAAATAAATAAAAATCTTAAAAAAAAAAAAACTAACAAGGGATTAAAACTACTAATGGTGTTTTTGCATAGACACCATCTACTAAAGGGTATGAAGGGTCTGATGATTATGGGTGTCCATTCCGCAGTGTTCTTTGCAAAGGGGCAGCCAAAGTCCTTTTTCTATCTTCACTTGACTTCACTAGCTAATGACTCTGAGTCCTTTAAGAATTACCCAATACCTCCTAAGCAAAACTTCAGGAGTACAAGCTTATTAAAAATACAACACAAATAAGCAACAGTAACTTTTAAATGTAGTTACATCACAGAACGTAAACAATAAAATATCATGGTTAGTAAAAAGATTAACTCCTATACATGTAGGGGCTATATGTTAAAGGTTTCTCTCATTTTTCCTCCAATAAACAAAATTCATTATATCCAGATCAGCTGATTATTATTAGCCACCTACTAGGATACAAATATAATTTCCTTAATAATAATTTGCTCAACCATCCTGTATCTATCCAGCTCATTCCAGAATACTCTATTTCTCCACGGTCCTGCCTCTACTCCAGGTGGGAGGTCACCTATTCTGAAGCCAGAGGCAAGGGGCAATGGGAGTCTCCAGGAAGCTTTTTAATTTGGAAATATTGGTGCTTTGGGGATCTTCAAGCTTTGGTCTAGGGAAGCTCAAAGAGCTGACGAGATGGAAAAGAATAAACTCAATGCTTGTTTCTGGACAGCATTAGATCTACTAGGAAGAAGTATAGAATAGGGGGCTTCTCTTAGATTATTCAAGCCAGTTCACCAGCACAATAAAGAAGTTAAGAGTTTTAAGTAGAGACTGTCCAGAAATGAAGACTGCATTTGGCTGAAATGTCTCTCGTGCAGAATCTCTCAAGGACCTGATGAATGGCTAAGGAAACCCTGAAAGGTAAAAAAACCTCAAAATACTTATTTTAAAATATGATCCTTCTGAATCAATGAGCTGAATTTAGAAACAAATGCCTTTAAAAATCACAAGGACAAACATTTTGGAATGCAATTTACATCTAATCAGATGCTGATATTCTGACAGATAACATGTGGTATGCTTCTTACCATCTCCATTTGGCAACCAATGGCTTCTAAAAGTGCTGAATCTTGAACAATATTTAACATTGCCCCTGTAAGAGAAAAAAAAAAAGCATTTTATTTAAATATATGATAAGAATATTAAAATGGCTAACATATCTCAAAAGAGATAAGAATATGATTTTAGCTGACTACTCTTGAAATGTCCATAATATTACCAATAAATCTATGGACTGGTATGAAAAAAACACTCTTTAGAAATGCCCTAATTCTGATCTGCCATCGCATCAATCATCAAATGTGTTTTAAAACCACATTTTCTGGGGGCACCTGGGTGGCTCAGTGGGTTAAAGCCTCTGCCTTCGGCTCGGGTCATGGTCCCAGGGTCCTGGGATCGAGTTCCACATGGGGCTCTCTGCTCAGCGGGGAGCCTGCTTCCTCCTTTCTCTCTGCCTGCCTCTCTGTCTACCTGTGATCTCTGTCAAATAAATAAATAAAAATCTTAAAAAAAAAAAACCCCACATTTTCTAAAATAAACTTGAAGGTCAAACTGAACTATATAAAAATATGACCACTAATTGGTATTTCAGACCAGATGTAAGCATCTCAATTTCAAGGCTATTATAAACTAAGAAAAAAAAATACACATATTTTAAAGATTTTATTCATTCATTGGACACAGAGGCAGAGAGATAGATCACAAGTATTCAGAGCAGCAGGCAGAGGGAGAGGGAGAAGTAGGCCCCCCACCAACCAGAGACCCCAATGCAGGACTTGATCCCAGGACCCTGGGATCATGACCCGAGATAAAGGCAGCTGCCCAACTGACTGAGCCATCCCAGTACCCCCAAACTAAGAAAAATATTATGGAATACTTTTAAAAAACTGATTCTGTTCTTTTAGAAATAAAGGAAAAATAACAAAAATCACAGCTGTATCTTTCTGATCAGACTGCCCTTTTCTTTTTTTAAGATTTATTTATTTACTTATTTTATTTATTTGAGGGAAAGTAAGCTAGAGAAGGAGAGGGTATGTGTGGGGTGAGGAGCAGAGGGAGAGGGGAGAATCTCAAGCAGACTCCCTGCAGGGCACAGAGCCTGGGGCTCGAGATGTGGGGCTTGATTCTACAACCTATGAAATCATGATCCAAGAGGAAATCATCAGTCGGACACTCAACCAACAGAGCCACCCACATGCCCTTGATCAGACTGCTTTTTAAGAATGATTAAAGCCACACGGTTGAGGGCTACCCCTGGCTGCGTATTTTGAAGGCAAGCTGCACATATTTACTATCAAGGAACTTACAGCCCTAGAAAGGCTAGAACAGAAATAAGATGGTGAGCTTAGCACACTGCTTCTCATCTCAGTGTGGGAGTACTCTTGTCCACAGTAAATAAAGAGCGGACAGACACAGTTTTGCCAATCTATGGCAAGAACTGACAAGTGACTCTTCCTTGAAATGTACATACAGAGCTCTTCAGGGCAAGGGTAAGGCAGAACTAAACAACTCTGTAGAAAATTATCTGATTTCAAGTGATACATTATTTCAATAACCTAAAACTCAACTTGGAAGCCCCCTCATAGCAAGATTTTTTTTTAATTTTTTATTTTTTATATACATATATTTTTATCCCCAGGGGTACAGGTCTGTGAATCACCAGGTTTACACACTTCACAGCACTCACCAAAGCACATACCCTCCCCAATGTCCATAGCAAGATTTAATCTGTTCTTTCAACTCGTTCAAAATGAAAGGATTTATTCTTCCCTATTTATTCCACCTTCTCACTGCATAACATACTATACATACTTCGAGAACACTCAGTCCAACTATTCCTGCCACCACCAATTCTTTGGCAACGACATTTCGTCTCCTGAAATGAAAACCTAACGTCATTTCTGCCTATTCAAATTCTGTCCTACAAGATCAAATTTAACCTCCACTTCCCCCCATGAAGGTCTTCCTTGCTGTTGGTTTCTTCTCTCAACAGTGAAGACACTGAACAAGACATGCAATCAGCTCTTCCCTCTGTTATTACCTGACACTTTGGGAGAATATTCTTTCTACAATAAGATTTGCTCAAGGATGAAAGCCATTCCATTCAGTTCTTTAGTACTGTCCTCAAAGCACCTGTACCTATGGCCATGCTCTTGGCTTTGATGAAAAGTCAAAAGTACAGAGAGAATTGTAGTAATCAAGCTGAAAAACAATATATATGGCTTAATATATGGCAGTGAGCATAGTGATGAGCCATCTAAAAGAGAGAATCAGGGACACCTTTGTGGCTCAGTCAGTTAAGTGTCTGCCTTTGGCTCAAGCCATGATCCCAGAGTACTAGGATCGAGTCCTACACCAGGCTCCCTGCTCAACGAGGAGTTTGCTTCTCCCTCTGCCTGCCGCTCACCCTGCTTGTGCCCCACCCCTCTCTCTGACAAATAAATAAATAAAATCTTAAAAAAATTTTTAAAAACTAAAAATAAAACAGAGAATCAGTATGATCAGGAGACCAAGAGAGAACATTAAGAAAAAAGGGAGGAAGCACAGCAACAGCTATCTATTTCTCAGTCTCCTCCTGGCAGGGTTCTGACACAACTTCCAGATTTGTACCAAACTCAAAATCCTTCCCCAGGGCCACAATGGGCAGGATGCAGAGGAAAACGCAGATATTGGTGGGGGGGTGGGGGGGTGGGGGGGGAAGAAAAGGAAGAAGGGAGTAAAGGGAAAGGAGGAGAGAGGAAAGGCAAGAGGGAAAGAGAAAAATAGCACAAATAAAACTAAGCAAAAATGACCCCCTAAGATAACTGTAACGCTTTTCTCTTCCCTCATCTCACCCCTTTAAACTTTTGCACATGCAAAAGCAAACATATTCTGCCTCTGATTCAGAATAAATACAGCTGTATTGGGCTCAGGCTTCATCACTGACCCCTGCCTTCCAAGCATGCCTGGGGTCAACAGCCTATGGGTTCTCTTACAAAAAACTGCGTGAACACAAACCTAGTATCATTTGAGTGTTGTTGGGGTCCGTTTCTGTTTGCAAGGCACCTATTAGTATATTCACAAGTCGCAACTTCAGGGACAAAAAAGTTATTGGTTTATCATATGAAGAGCTGTCATCATTACTAAACTTTCCTTCCAGGACCACCTATGGAAGAAACAAACAATATTCACCATCAACTGCTGTGGTGCACTACGCCCGTGTAGCAACTCCTACAGTGGACAGAGACCAGGCTAACAGGCAAGGCTTTCAATCTGACCAGTACTAGCCCCTGTGCTAAGGCTGGCACTAACTCACACAACACACGTTATTATTAGCTCTCACTAGCTGTTGTTACCTGAAACAGTAGACCAAGCCAGGCTGGCTGGCTGACAGAAGAAAAACAAATCAACTTTGTCGATTTGATTGAAATAATCTGAGAAAAGTTTTAAAAAGCTCATGTTCCATTTTTAAAATACAATTTGACTTAAGTTCACAAAATAAAATACAGAATATAAAAAACTTCAATAAAACATTACCTCAGATCTGACTGTGCCAAAATGATGAGGGAGGGGCAACAAAGAAAGGAGGATATTAATGGAAGATCTTCTCAATTCTGTTGGATTTACATAGCTTTTGAATTTTGAGAGCTCTCTGCCAAAAACAAACAAACAAACAAACAAACAAGAAATAGCTATTGGTATTTCCAAACCAAAGCTTGTTTTTAGCTATTGCCAAATATACATTATGTCAGTTTTTCACAATATAAGCACTGGGTTTGGTTTCATAAAGAGTGAAGTAACTACTTTCCACTGTGTTTATATTCTGCCTGTGTGTGTGTGAACTTCTATGTTAAACTGTTACAGAAAACTAAAACCTGACTTATTGATTTCAAACGTTTCATCTACTCTATACAAATAGGACCTCCAGGCTGGTTTGTTCTTAGCTCTCTAGACCAGGCCAAAAAGGATTCAACATGCCCAGACAAATTAGAACTAAATGAATTCAGGGATGAGGTGTGTCTGGATGTTCTATGCTCACGTAATGTGACCTGAGTCCCCTTGAGTTATGAAGACAACTGCATAGGATAAATTGGGAAATTGGGGAGGAAGCACAAAAACAGACCAAGTCAAACCCACAAGTGATATGCTAGTACAGAGTGAGAGCTTACCTGTCAGGCAAAATGGTTTCAAGAGCTGAAATAAAGTAAGGAACCACAACATCAATCCCTTTCAAGTCACAGCAGAACAAAGGAGGGGAGTTTAGAATAACGCTGGCCAAGACAGGATGGCACACATAATCATTTATCTGCAAACCTTGAATTAAAAGCATGTAAAATCTAGGAAAGCAAGAAAAAAATTTTAAATAAACTGCTGGTCAACTGTTTTCATAATTATTAATATTTTCTACACAGTCATCTGAAAGTCCATTTCCACTCTTCACTATTTCTATCCTTTAAAAGGTATTACTAGAGTTAGAACAATTCAAAAGCAAATATACTAAGAACCAAATTATCTTTCCTAATGAAAAGAGAAAAAAGATTCATGTCTATTACACCTTCGTGAAATGTTAAGCCTTGCAAACTCAGTTATAGCTGCCTGCATATGAAGTCACCAAAACAAATGACTGCAGTAATTATCACTAAACTAGAGGAATTAGTGAACTGAATTCCATGCCAGTAAAATTTTGCAGTATTTCCCAATTCCTGAAGGGGGAAAAAAAAAAAGGTGTGTGTTGTGTCTTTTCCCCTTCCCCATCATTTCTGGGGGGACAATGAAAGAAAGAAATCTGCATTTACCATGACATGGAGGTGAGTCTGAGTAAGACTCCTTTCAGGAATACACCTAAGCCCACCTTCCCCTTAGCTTCCTCTCCTAACCCCCAATCAACTACGTGTTTGATCTTCCATCATTCAAGAGCAATGATATCGGTCAACTCTTCTACTACTGTGAGGCACTTTTCTCCACAAACCTCTTGGAAACAACTTCCTTACCTCCTGGTCACAACTCAAAACACTGCAATCTAGCTTCTACTCCTAGAATTCAGTTGAAACCATGTCAGCAAATAACCAACAGCCTCTCAATTGCTAAATCCAGAAGACATGTCTAAGTCTTAACTTACTCTGCCTTTTTTAAAGCATTCAACCCTTTACTCGCTTCTCTTCTTTTCCTTCTGTGACCTCTGTAGCTGTTTTCTGTAATAGACACTCTTACTCCGCCTGCCTCCTATACTGGTATCCAACAGGCTGTCAAGCTGCACTCTAGGCTCTTTCTTGCACTAACCTGGTTTTAAGCTCCTGAATATAATCGAATCAGTCTCTAGTCTATGCCTCTCAAGTGAGCTCCAGACCTGTTAACCAAAAGTGTGTTGAATACTTGAAAGCAGGTCATGTCTAATTATTGATTACTGATAATTTGTACTAATTACTCCAGTACTTCCTATGCACAGTGTCTGGCACATAGTAGGAACTTGATAAATATTCGTTGATTAATATTTTATAGGCATCTCAAACTTAACAGTTTCATAACTAGGTTCATCACTTGCCCTGTAGCAAATCTGCTCTTTTGGTTGGTCTTAGGGGCCAGACAGAAAGTTCATGGTCACAGCCTTTTCCCTTGTTGCTATTTACACTTCAGGGTATCTCCCCAACCCACAGTCTCCCTTCTGAGACTATGCCCTCATCACAAGGGATGAGCTCCAGCCATCCATGTGACCCACCCACATAGTTGTAGTTGACTACAGCAGAGGAAGACACCTGATTAATCAGATCCTCCTTCCCAGGTATCTGAAATTGTTCATCTAGACCAAAGCCATGGAATTTGGGAACTCAGAAGCCTACTGAATATAAGAAAAAAATCTGCAGAGAAGAATGAAGCAGTTCTAGGAGACCATGAAGACAGAGAAACAGAAAGGAAGAAAATTGTTTTGTTCCTTGAACACTTTCTAGTTTCTGATCCCTGCCCTTTGTGAGGCCCTGCTGTAAGTCCTGACCTTAAAATGTATTAAATAGCAGTTTCTCGTAACTTATTACCATTTTGCTTAAATCACACTAAGGAGTTTCCTATTACTTAAAGCCAAGAGCCCATTAAGATATCCCTGATTAGCTGCCTGCATGTACCAGTTTGTTTCAGGCCTACAGAATTCTGCACTTGGTCCCCTCTAATTCAGTTAAATCGTCATTCCTGAGAACCCAACAGGTATAGACACCTGAATGATCTTGTTGATCACTTTAGCAGCTATGTGAATGATCAGCTCAGGAAGGAAAAACAGAGTCAAGAGAAATAGGAGGCCGCTACAAGTTAATTTAGGAAAAAAGTGACAAGATCTAAAGTGTCACGGTGAGGACAGAGTGGAGATTAGAAAGCGGGTTAAGTAACAGAAAGGCAGGAGATGGTTTACCATCTAAAGATGAAGAGGGAGAAGAGTCTAAAATGACTCCTAGTTTCTGGCCTGAGCAACTGAATTGGCTGGCAAAGCCATTTACCAAGATAGCTGAAGTCACCCACTTGGGTAAGAAGACCATACCCAACCTGCTAAGGTATGCTAAATGCTACCTATCCTTCTTAAGTCCAGCAAAATCACCCCATTCTCTGTAACTCTTTCCTGAACCCCTGGGGTAAGTGTGTACTGCTGCTTCTTCTGAAGGCCCACAGCACTTGACCTCTGCCTTTCTCCTACCAACTTCCTATTACTAATGGATCATTATTACTTGTGTACATGCCTTTGCTCACTTGAGAAAATAAGCTCCTCAGAGGCCGGATTTACAGCTAACATTTCTGGACCATCTGTAGTACCTAATATTCTGCTAAAAATCTATTTAATTAATGTGATCCTTCCAAATCTCTCCATCATTAAGAAAAGTCATATATGATGAAATAAATAATACTTATAAAATAAAAAGCATCTTAAGGATCTTTGCCAAATTTGATGAGACAGGTAAAATGCAAGAATTTCAAGCCCAAATTCCAATTACTTACAGACATTTGAAAGTATTTCAGACCAAAATTTACTTATCACTTCAGCCTACCAAGCCATGCTATAATAGAGTTTCACTATCAAAACTATATAAATGGAAAAATAAACAAAAAAATTCTAAGACCTGGATAAATAAGCTGGTAGAATCTCTTCTCCAGTCTTCTTGCTACAAAAAATCCTACACAGTGTCCCACAAGCCTCAGCTCTTCCTGCTTCATAGTTATCAGGAAATTCACTTGCATCAAACATAGGATTGGAAACCATGGTGTCTGTGGACATTTGTGACCCTTTCCGCCGAAACTCCATGCTAGCTTGTGTTGTAATGGCTGAGGAGAGAAAAGGAGCATTTTATTATATTTGTCAATATGCAAATAGGCTCATGGGACCCTGGACACAAAGATCAAGTGTTGGTGTCATTAAATTGTTAAATAGAATTCAATAATGCTTTTGTTTGGCAACTACGTCTTAATTTTTTTCAGAAGGGGCTCTCTGAAATCTTCTTTGAAAATGGTAACAATTTACAGTGGTATTATCAGCTTAATAGATTCTACTAGAAGCATTCTTCAACTGAATTTTTGATCAGCAGAGTACATGTGTATATATCTGTATGTGAATACAGATATATAATAAAAGAATTTGGCTTTTCTCTTATTTATTCTTTTTCCTCCTCCTGCAGAATGATGCTTAAACATTAAGAAAAATAGCTACTGCAATTTACACATTACCCCAAACAGACATCATAATCGAATGGGCAAGCCCATGCCAGTTTGTATACTTTAGGGAGAGGGCAAAGTAAGGAGGAGAAATGGGTAGAGAGGAAGAGAGAGCATTCCCACCACCCACCCAACTCCAAAACACACACCAAAGAATCGCCCAACCAAGCAAAATGAGAATGAATTTTAACAACCACAGACAGCAGCTAACTTGAGGTTGATAAATCAGAAAATTGGATTGGTAAGAAAGATTATCATGGTCATTCATTGTCACTGAAACAGAAGCCCTTTGAAAGTTGCTTATTTTTTTAACAAAAGATTTCACAGTGTATTGAAAATCACTCTGAAATCTTTTATCACTCTACATGAAATGTTTAAATTATTTTTAATAGAATGCAGAGTCAAGCATAAATCTTTATGCAACTTCCCATGAGCCATTTTTAGTCCTGAATAAGCTATCCAGCAATAATACATTTGAAAAACACTACATGCAGAATGCATACAAATCAAACACTAAATCTGTATAAAAATAAGCTTAAAGCTTTAAAAAAAAAAAAAAAGAAAAGCCAAAACACAGTTAGTGCAAAGTCCTGGAATTCATGACATGACCAGACTAGTGTACAGAAATAATGGGACTGATTCAGGCAGATTAATTTGCTTTTGCCAACAATCTTCCCCATTCAAAACACAGAAAAGTATTTTTCTTCCCAAGTGCAAAAACTACAAGAGACAATGACAATCAAAATTTTTAATGGAATTATGAAAAAAATAAAAACATGACTGCAATTAAGGAGAAGCTTCTGGTTCCTACTTACAAGATTTATAAGAAAGAAGAATTTGGATAAAAGATGCTGCAAGATAATAGAAATAAATGGAAACAAATCAAAGGACAGCAGTAATTATAAAATACTTTAAAGATGGTGAAATTTTACATTAAGTTAAGAAGCTTTTTAGCTTTTTAAAAGTTAGATTAAAAGCTTTATGATACCACAAGCTAATTCAAAAACAGGAAATTGTGCATTCAGATCCAAAATTATGATTTTTGTATCATGCAAAACAATGAACGAAGAAAATTACACAACTACAGAGAATTGAGGTTTTGAACTGCCGATAATGTGCATTAAAATTTTAGTTCATTAACCCTTCCCAGCTCAATGTTACTTTTACAAACTACAGTGTAATGTCACATCAGTCTACAGCTAACCAGTTCATAGAAGCAAACATTTTAAGTTAGAGGTGAACTGCATGGCAGAATTCCTTGATGGCAGCCAGTACTTAGAAAACACACTAGCAGTGTTAACATTTCCGAACCTTCCATCCCACCCCTCCTCTCCCAACCCCACAAGTTCAAGAGCAGTGCCCAGGAACGCTCAAACTCAGTGAAATACCAGGACACTTCCTATCTCCCGGGTAATGTAACAGCCTTTCTCATCTCCAAACACAATAGGAGAAAGAAGAGCTTCTATCTTTTCCATACCAAGGAAAATGTTAAGAGTTAAAAGTAAGAACTGGTAGCCCACATATTATCTGAATTATCCATCTTTTGGCACAAGAGGGTGAGCAAAGCTGTTACAAACTCCCTAGAGAGTGAGAAGATCTGTATATTCTCTTAAGCAAGCCCACTAAGAAGGCAGGAGATTGAGCCATTCTGGATTCAGGGATTGTAGTAAATGTTAATAGTTTGATACCCAAAAGTTACAATTATAAGAATTGTACCTTAATAAAAATAAAAATAAAAATATGCCTGATTCATCATAGAAAATACAATACCAATACAAATTAATAAATATAAACATGGTTCAGAAAACTCAAAATATAAGCCACATGAACATAAGAAAATATAAGCCAAAAATGGTTTTCTAAAAGTTTTCATTTAGTCATAAGTGAGTACATTTACTTATCCATACACAAGCACTACAGTCAAACTTGTAAATAAAATATAATATGGAAAATGGAGAATATAAAGTATCTGAAATTGAAGAAAATAAACAAAGGAATCCGTAAACTCAAACATGCAATCTCAAATTATATACCCAAAACCATCTTTATATTCACACCTTTTTAAATTATTTAAAAGATTTTTTAAAACATCTAAAATGATTATACATGTATAATACCCACACAGACCTTAGTTCTGAGATGATTCATAATAGCTAAGAATGCATTTCTGAGAGAAAGCAGAGACCTTTATGGTCATCTCATTAGTTTTAATCCTTGGAACTAATATTCTCCCTAGAGATGCATAAACTAATGCAATTAGGCAACCTTTTCTCTCAATCTATACCTAACCCCAGTTGGAATTGTGCTTTCTTACCAAACAACCAATACACTCATTAGTGCATATAACAAGGTACCTGGGCACATAGTCATTGCCGCTCAGTAAATGCGAGCCATGATTACTGTTCTCCAGAAGATGTGTCATAAATATCTAGTACGTTCTGGACTACCCCACACTCCCATCCTGCACACTATGCCACCATTCCCAAGTACAGTGGTAAGATGACAAAAATAAATCAGATTTCATTTAAACAGTGTCGTTTCTGTAATAAAATCTAAATGAAGAAATCAGGGTTGAGTTATCATTTGCCACCAGTCTTATTTAGTTCCAGAGCAATGGTATTTTTTTAAGTGTGCTCTGAAATAAAGTTCTCTAGACTAAAACCTGGGAAGAGTTTTTCATGAAGCAGAAATTTTCTAATATTTATATGTACTAATAAGTGCATGGCTGCCAGGATCCAAGAAAAACACTTCTTGTGAATAAATTTCTGATCAAAATCTTTAGTTCTTTCTATCAATATTATTATCCTGGCTGACATGAAGGGAACTTCCGGCCACCTACTGAAAGGAATTTGATTCAACAAAAAGTGGCTAACCTGAAGTATGTCTAATAAAACCAGACAAAAGCCAAACCTCATAGAACAGACATAAAAAGGACAGGTAGGAAAACTTCCAAAATTCTGTTACTGCAGCTGGAAGGGGTTAAACACAAGACACTGCTTGGTCAGAGACAGAAAGCTTTTTAAGATACATATTAATCTTGCAGGTAGGAAAGATTAAAAAGAAAAAAAAGAAAAGAAAAAAGTGATAACATATTTCTTGAGCAATATTTACCAGTCATGCTGCTGTCTCTGTTTATCCCATTATGAAGTTTACAGTGAACAAATGCTGCATCAAATAACCATGATCCAAAGAGATTCAAGATGCTGTTAACCTTTGGTCTCCGAGGGGCAGGCAGTGGCCGGGGTTCAGAACTAGTCTGATTGGGACTTGAGAGAGGAGAGGTGGATGATGTCTGGTGCTGAACTTTCGAGGCATGAGCAGTACTAACCTGTCAGGGGAGTATAAGAATATATCCACACTCAAGAAAAGTTTGAGAAAACAGCAGGACTTTTTTAAAAGGTTGGCAGATTAGAAAGTCAGCTCTATACA
This sequence comes from Mustela putorius furo, assembly GCF_011764305.1. Taxonomy (NCBI): domain Eukaryota; kingdom Metazoa; phylum Chordata; class Mammalia; order Carnivora; family Mustelidae; genus Mustela; species Mustela putorius. The sequence goes on along the minus strand of NW_025421464.1, from coordinate 7,431,669 downwards.
GCGTAATAATGGCGATGAAAACTCACTGTGCTTGTCTTCATGGTGGCCTTATTCACAGTAACAGCCCGGTGCCTCCGGTTATGTGGTGGGGTGGTACTTACAGCAGTGCTTTGAGGCATACTTAATCTATTCACGGGTGTTGGAGGAGCACTGTCTGATCGGGGTCTAGAAATGCCTTTAAGAAAAAGACAAATGGAGTTATTCTTCATAGTTTCAAACACGTGGTCAAAAAATCTTCCTCAAATAATACCAATGAAGGCCGACTAGAGCAGACACGGCTAGCTGCCTCCCAATATCCATTCACTCTTTCTTCCTGAGTTACAAAACACAAATTTTAGCTGGACACGGCTACCTGAAACACACAATTACATTTTCTAGCCTCCCTTACAGCTACATGTGGCTATGTTCTGACCATAGAGAAGTGGGTGATTGCTGGGTGGGTCTTCCAAGAATCTCCTTAAAAAGACCAATCAAGTACAGACTCTCCTCCCTTCCTAACTGCTGAACAGGATGGCTGGAACTCATTTAACCATCACGGTCCCTGAGAGAGTACACAAAAAGCCACAAGATAGAAGGGCCTTAGGTCCCTTACAATGATGGAACAGCTAGCACAGCCCTATACTAGCTAGCCCTGGCCTTACCATATGTGAAAATAAACTATCTTTTTTAAACCACTGATATTTTCGGTTGTTATGTGGCAGCCAAACTTAATTTAAACTAATATATTACCTATGTAATATATTAACAAGTGTACATAATAAATGTTTTAGGAAAAAATAGATACTAAATATTATTACCTTTCAATAGTTAAAAATACTGACTTTTCATATTCCTAAAATGTGAAAAATGGGGCTTTTTTAAAAAAAGATTTTACTTGGGGCACCTGGATGGCTCAGTGGGTTAAAGCCTCTGCTTTCGGCTCAGGTCATGATCTCGGGGTCCTGGGATCGAGCCCCGCATCGGGCTCTCTGCTCAGCGAGGAGCCTGCTTCCTCCTCTCTCTCTGCCTGCCTCTCTGCTTACTTGTGATCTCTGTCTGTCAAAAAAATGAATAAAATCTTTAAAAAAAAAAAAAAAAGATTTTACTTATTTAACAGAGAGAGCGCCCATGAGCTAGCACTCACAAGCAGGGGGAGCAACAGGTCCATTGCAGGACTCAATCCCAGGACACCAGGATCATGACCTGAGCCAAAGGTAGACGTTTACCCAACTGAGCCATTCAATCACCCCAAAATGTTTAAAATAATGATTCACAAAAGGTGTAATCTGCTTCCCAGTGACGCACATAAGAATGATACCTAATGTATTTTATTTTATTTTTTAAAGATTTTCTTTATTTATTTGACAGAGAGAGATCACACAGGTAGGCAGAGAGAGAGAAAGGGAAGCAGGCTCCCCGCGGAGCAGAGAGCCCGATGCGGGGCTCAATCCCAGAACCCTGGGATCATGACCTGAGCAGAAGGAAGAGGCTTAACCCACTGAGCCACCCAGGCACCCCCTAATGTATTTTAATCTGTATTTTCTTGAGAATAAATTTTTCCTTTCGCAAATCATTTATTCATATCCTTTGTCCATTTATCTACCAAGTCTTATTCTTTTTCTTAGCATACTTTGATTTATATAAAGACAACGAAAGCTTTCCAGCTATTACATTTGTTGCAAATAATTTTTTCCTACTTTTGTCCTATGTAATCAAATCTGTTCCATCTTTTGCTTTGGGCTTTCCATAATAGTTTCTAAATCTATACTATAGACTTATCTACATGTAGGTCTCCAAACATTTAGCAACATACACAAAATTCACCTAAGAATGCATCCACCAGACAGCTGATTCCACGCATGGCACGAAAAAATATTTGAGGCAGATGTTTAAGGCAGGGATACTGATTCAATTCTTGTGGCATTCCACTAACATTTAAGAACTGTTCCTGAAATTTGGGAGTAGAGCTTATAATGGCCGGGTTACTCAAATCCACGGGATTACTACCAAAAAAGAGAAAAAGAATTAATTACACAGGAAGGCTTTCTAATTTTAAAGGAAACAGAAAATGATCATAGAAAAAGACATTTTTAAAAAGCTGAAATCACTGAAAGATGAAAAACATGAACTACAAACGAGAAGAAAGATAGAGAATGGTTAACACACTAATTTATAAAAAGGGTAATTAAGAATCACTAATACACAAAACAGAAAAATGAGGCCAGTCAAACTAGAATGAGAGAATATGGAGAGGAAATGATTTAAGAATTAGGGCAGCATGCAACAGAAAAAAAGTTCCATAGGACATAAGGATGTAGCTAGTAGAGAGAAAAGTAAGAAGCAATAATACTGAATTGAAGAGAATTACTATACAGAGAGAGCAGGTCCTGGGAGAGATAATATCCAGGCTGCAGCAGTAGGCATGAAAACAAATGTTACATGTACCACAGGGACAAGCTTCAAGAGTACAGACCAAGCACAGCTGAGGGTAGCCTGACTCTGCTGGGACAGGGAGCACAGGAGGCACATGATGTAGATGTGCCTATTGTCTAATGTGGCTCCATCTGAGGGCTGTATTTAGCCATCATACACTGAGCACCAACACGGAAGTTACAGCGTGGTTCCTGCTCTAAGACACCAGGGAGAGAGAACACACAATACTAAATAACAGTACCTTAACATATGTAAGAAGCGAAACCAGGTCTGTGCTACACACTCGTTATCCATTTCAGGAGGGATCAGACTGGCATCTTCATCAGGAACTTTAAATGGAGGAAATGAAGGACCATACGTAAAGCGTAGCAATCTGGAATACAAAAAAAATGCATATCACCAAGTTCATTTCTTAACAGTATGAAAAATACACTGAAGTATTAAAATATGATAAGAGAAATATAAGAGAAAATAGATGACATGTGTATTACACCTCACAGAAGTGAGTAAGATCAATGAAGACCCTCGTTGATAAGAGTCAAATTATAAAGGAAAATACAGTTTTGTAAGATTAAAAAAAAGTCTAAACATTTGAATACTGCATTTATTTTAAAAACTGTCGTTTAGTTACATACCTATTCATATTTTAGGTTATATAATCTTATTATAAATGTATCTATAATTTATAAAACTACATAATGATATACATTACATATATTATGATCTTATAGTAATGTAATAGCTTTTTAACATATAATATGTAATATATAAACTGTATATGAATGATATAATTTCATAATAAATAAAATTACAAATATCAAATTATAAAATTATGGATTATTTTTAAATTTTATTTATAAATAATTATAAATAATTGAAAATAAATTAGTAAATTGTAAAATTATAGATGAAACTGATGTTTATAGTTATGTAATTATAAATAAATTGTTACTTCATTTTTAAAAAGATTCATCCCACTACAAACTCCTTCAACACAAGTAGGCTGTAATTTATCCATAATAACTGCTACATAACTTGCATGAAGTTCAGAATTTATAGTGTACCTTAAATACTTAAAAGTAATTCAACAATTCAATTACTTAATTTAATAGTCCTATTCTAAATGTATTTAAACTGTTCAAAGCCCTTTGACTCAACTACCTTATGTCTAGAAATTATATCTTAATGAAATAACCAGTATGCGGACTTTCTATAAAGTATTCATATAAACAGTATTTTTAAAGAACATAAACATCTGAACAATGAAATTATTGTATAAATTATAACTTCATTTATATAACAAAAAGCTACAAAGGCATTCAAAGTATCTCAAGATTTAATAATAGAAAAGGTACATGTAATTAATGGGATAAGAATCAAATTAAAAAAGCAGGTAATACTACATAGAACAATCTCAAACTTTTTTTTATAAAGAGAAATGGAAAAAATACATTAAAATGTTAACACTAAAAAAAAAAAAAGTTAACACTGAGGGCACCTGGGTGGCTCAGTGGGTTAAAGCCTCTTGCCTTCAGCTCAGGTCATGATCCCAGGGTCCTGGGATCAAGCCCCACATCGGGCTCTCTGCTCAGCGGGGAGCTGGCTTCTCCCCCTCTCTCTGCCTGCCTCTCTGCCTACTTGTAATCTCTGTCAAATAAATAAATAAAATCTTAAAAAAAAAAGATTAACACTAGTGATCTGTAAGTCATGGACAGTTTCCCCCATATCTTCCAAGTTTTCTATTTTTTTTCCCCAAGTTTTCTATTTTAAGAATGTATTGGTTTTGGAGTGCCTGGGGGCTCAGTCATTGAGCATCTGCCTTTGGCTCAGGTCATGATCCCAGGGTCCTGGGATCGAGCCCCATATCGGGCTCCTACTTCTCCCTCTCTCAATCCCCGTTTGTGTTCTAGCTCGTACTGTGTCTCTCTGTCAAATAAATAAATAAAATCTTTTTAAAAAATTAAAAAATTATGTATTGGTTTTATAATCAAGATAAAAAGTATTTGTTTTTTTGGAGCAGAAATTAGTTGATTTATTTAACATGATACAGGTACTATTTAGATGACTTTTTTTTCTAAAAATTTTTGTTTTTTCATTTATTTACTTTTTCCATTTAAATTCAATTAAGTGTTATTTGAAACTAGATTTATAATGTTGACATTCACTAAGATATAAAAGAATCAAAAGAATATTCTAAAACCTCCATTTCTTACTTTAAATAATGATGAAGATAGAAACATAAACATTTCACTAACTCAGAAAAAGACCAGTCTACCATCTGATACATAATGCTACCTGTAAGTTATTTGTTCCTGCCTTCACACTGCCTCTCCCCACATGGAATCTAAATCAGATCAAGTCTCTAGATCTAATTGCCAGTTGACAGGAAACACTGAGGAGAGAGAATCATATTAACACAACTAGGACATCATAAGGAAAATTCAGAATGTGGAAACACTCTAAGACAAACAACCCAGTTTCTTCAACAAAAACCACAAAGAAATAAAAACGAGAGAGAAGGAACCTATAGCTTAAGAAAGGCTTAAGAAACATCAATTAAATGCAGTATGTGGGGGCGCCTGGGTGACTCAGTGGATTAAAGCCTCTGCCTTCAGCTCAGGTCATGATCCCGGGGTCCTGGGATCGAGCCCCACATGGGGGGCTCCTTTCTCTGCCTGTCTCTCTGCCTTCTTGTGATCTCTGTCTGTCAAATAAATAAAATCTTAAAAAAAATTTTTTTTAAATAATAGTAAAAAAATAATAAATGCAATATGTGAACCTTGCTTGTTTTGATTCAATGGAATCAACCACAAAAAAAAAAAAAAAAAAACCCACAATAAAAACAAACAAACAAAAAAACGGATGCATTCAAGGGAAATCTAAACATTGAATAGCTGACTGATATTAAAGAACTGTTAATTTTTTTAGGTATGATAATGGTACTGTGATTATGTTTCAAAAAGAATCCTCATCTTTTAGAGCTACATATTTAAATATGTAGAATTAGGGGCGCCTGGTGGCTCAATCAGTTAAGCATCTGCCTTCAGCTCAGGTCTTGATTCCAGAGTCCCTGGCTCAGCAGGGAGTCTGCTTCTCCACTGCCCCCACCCTGCTCTTGTGCTCTCTCACTCTTGCTCTAATTAATTAATTAATTAATAGAATCCTTAGGGAAAAATTCGTAGAACTGAAATGAAGAAACAAGTCCGAAAAAAAATAAAGCCTAAAGTTTACTCACATTACATATAAATGGTAAAAAAGATAAAATTATTATAACAAACTACCTACTTTGGTTAGAATATAGCACATTATAGTATGGTCTCATTTCTGTAAAATTATGTATAAATATATATAATAGCATTTCTAAAGAACTTAATTTTTTTATATCTTTCTATGGTTTTTTAAAAAATAATAATCATGGTATATTAGTAACCAGATTAAGAATGGGATTTTGGCAAGGGAAGCAGGGTAGAAAATTTATCTGCTTCTCCATATTTGCTTAACCTGAAAGGTTTTAAATTTGCCAGGCAGCAGCCAAACTCTATATCCATTTTTGAAAAGTGGCTTGAGAGTGCCTGGGTGGCTCAGTCGGTTAGGCATCTGCCTTCAGCTCAGGTCATGATCCCACTGGGATCGAGTCCCACATCAGGCTTTCTGCCCAGTGAGGAGTCTATTTCTCCCTCTACCCTCCATTACTGCTTGTGATCTCTTTCTCTCACTCTCTCAAATAAATAAAAAACCTTAAAAATAAAAAAGAAATAAAAAGTGGCTTGATTCTGTACTTAAAATGCAAGTAATAACAGACACAGGAAACGGACTTTTCAGAACATATTCCATGAATCCCAAAGACATGGAACTAGGAGAAAGCTGCCTTAGACCAGGTGGATGAAGGAAGGCAAGTCAATGATGGTAACCTACCTTGAAGTGAGTGCACAGGTGACTTTGCTCCACTGCTCCACCACTGCGGGGTGGTGCCTCCAGTTCGCCACCATCTCCTTGGCTGTTTTCCAATAAGGTGGTGTTGGAAAGCACCGAGTACAAGCTAGTAACCAAACCTCAAAGAGAACACCAATCAACTTCTCTGCTAGATTCTCAGCAATGCCACCTTACCAACAGAAAGAAAGCATCTTTGGCATACTTATTTAAAACAAACAAACAAACAAACAAACTTTAATTCACTGATTTGGGGTAAGTGGTTAAAAAATCAAAATAATTGCAATGTTAAGTTCTGACTTTCAAATAGCCATGTAATAAGTAAGAATGAGAAACTGTTCTTAGGAGGGCCTATGAAGAAAATCATGATGACATCAACCAATTATCATTTATAAAGTTTTCAAGTTGCCCTGCTCAGTTCTTATCAAAGATCTTTATCGTCCAGCAACTGGGACAGACACAGAGGAGAAGGGGAAGGAAAAATGTCTATGATGTGTGACTACTGGGTCCGTTTCCGTGCTGACTGGCTTATGCACATGACCTCATATATTTTGCACACTAATTCTGCAAGACAGAGACATATCTTTTACAAATTATCAATTAAACACATTTTGAAGAAGAGAAAACTTAAACGAGAAAATTTAAGTAACCTCTCCAAGTTTACACAGTCAGTAAGTAAAGGAATCAGAGCAAATACCCAGGTCTTTCTATCTCCAAACTTTGTTGTAAAACTTTCAGGTGTTTGAAAGCTACCCTTTGGGGAGAGGGAGTCAAAGAAGGGAGCAAAAGGACTGGAGCTGTGCAGGACAGAGCCTCAACCATGAAAACAGACCTGTTCCTCCACTCTGAGCCCTGGAACTAGGGAGAAAATTAGTGGTCTATACTCTGCATAGCTCCACAAGGCAAACTTGGGAGTAGTAGGAAAAGTTATAAGGATGCATATTTCAAATGAGCACAAATGAAGTTTCAACAATAATGAGCCCCAGAAGGGGAGAAACTGCCTGTGCTGAGTTGCTGAGATTCCTGGCATGGAGACTGTGTACCAAAGAGCTAATGAATCAATGACTGCCTAGCTATCATCATAACAGACAAGGTATTCCTACTATGGACTCATTTTCTGTGGTTTCTTTTAGATACTTTCCTGGACACTGCATTTGTGCGAGTTCCCAAGTGCACACTGCATGTCTGTTAGTAAGAGACTACACAGATAATGGGCAACAAGGGAACCTAGAACTAGAGTATCAACTTACAGTTTGTATATGCTATGCTGTAACATACACAGCAGGGCCTCTAAAATACAACCTGAAGGCATAAAACTGGAGGCTTCTTAATGACAAGGTATGAGTGGCATATTGTCTTACCTCCAAATAGAACCATTAAGATTTTGCAGAATTCATTTACTGAACAAAGTATCTTCTGCCACTGTCAAGTTTTTAATGTCTACTTTGATAACTGCTTTGCAACCGGGTACTGTACTTACAGGTTCTACTTCAGTTAGCTGTTTCTTATATAGCCCCTATCCTAATAGACTGAACGACCTACTTCCCATCATTATCAAATATGCATTCATGCACCGAATCTCTCCTACATTAGCAAAATCATCCCTGAAAGTAAAATTACTTTATGTTGTGCCTATGAGGGCTTCCATTCTAAGACCTGTTAACCTTGGTTTGTCCAATGTCATCCCAAACTGTAAATCCCTACAGTCTACTACTCAGTGAGTTTAAAGTGAACTGTATCCAGAGCTTGGAAATAAATTAGAAAAAACACAAACAGACCTTGAACAGTTGGCGGGGCTAGAAGTATGTCATTAATCTGCAGAAGAAACAACAGTAAGACTTCCCACGTTTCTCGTGCCATGATGGATGACTCACGGGCCAGTTTCTGAATGGCTCTCAGGACCTGTAAGCATAGTCGGATCTGACTGGAGCCCTGTTCCTGTCTGAAGAAGACAGATACATCACTGACAAGCCTTGAGGAGAGAAAGCAAAGGCTTGAGGACAGACGACTTATGGACACAGGAAGCAATGGTCCAATGACACTCCCTAAGAGTATCAGAAGGCAGGACAAGGTGCAGCCTCTTCAATTCAAAGCTATTTTGCCACCAGAGTTTGGCTCTCTGGGATGTCAGCCCACCATTCCTATGAGAGCTTGAAAAGCTCCCGGACAAGGGGGAATAGTAGAATATAAGTTTCACCTCTGGATTTTCTAAGTCTAAAATGTACCTGACAACATAACAGGCACACCATTTTCTCCTGAGTGAATGAGTAAATACCCGCAGCCCCTTCTGTTGCTCAAACTGAAACACAATGCCCTTTGTATTCTTTAAAAAAAATTTTTTAAACACACATTCACGAGAATTTAGAATGTGAATTCTTGGTGTTCACAGTCCCTTTGAGGCTAATGTCTGAAGAGAAGAGCCTACAGACCCAAGGGAATATCCTCACAGGTCCCTGAAACTGAAGAGGTCTGGAGGCAACTGCCTCAAAAGTGAGCACCCAGTTACTGCTGTTCTAATAAAAAAAAAAAAGGCATCTTAACCTAAGATGGGGGTTCCAATGGTTCCCAAGATACTCTAGAAAAAAGTTTTAAAACTCTCTTTGGTCTATAGGACCAATTTTTTCCTCAAGAGAATAAAACAGATCAAAGTAGTCAGGCTAGAGTAGAAGACAGAGGTCCAAGCCCCAGCCCCTTATCCCTACTTTGCAAAGCAGACCACCTGAGAATTTTGAAAATAGTGGGAAATTCAATGCATAAATGAGTGGTGAGTTGGCCTCCTGACTAATTGTGTGAAACCTAGTAACTAAAAGTACTGAAATAAATCTTGACAAGTTTCTATATTATGACTTATATCACACAGAGCTGATAAAACAGAGCTTCCTCAAAAAATCCAGAAAATGAAACAAGTGGACTTACCACTCCTGCCCCAACCTGAGGATAGAAGATTCTCAGATTCTGGGCTATGGCCCAGAAAACCAGACACTTACCTTAAAGTTACAAATGACACCACTAAGTTTTTCCTAAAGAGGTCCTATCTCTCACCTAGGAAAGACCAAGATCCCCGAAGAGCAGGGAAATGTCCCACATTTAGCTAGAGGTAAATCCAGTACATGCAAAGCCATGAAGCTCAAGTTTGTGCTGTGGCACTGGCTACTTGAAGAACAATATAAAACTGTATAATAGCCCCAAATCTCATCTAGTCATACAAGAAGTCCAGAATAAGAAAAAAGAATAGCTCTGGGGTTGACACTCTTCCAAGCTAGTGATAAGACTCCAAGCTAGTAATCTAGGCCTAGCCACTATTTCCAGGTACCTGTCCACTGGTACAAAAGGAAACATCTGCTCTGTAGGTAACTGTAGCCTCACAATGAAGACCTAAATTCAGAAGCAGTGTTCAAAAGCTAAGAGAAACAAGATCATCTTTACTTCATTTACTTCATTTTACATCATTTTTGCTTAAAAATAAGCAGAAAGGTCTAAACACAAGAGATTTTCCTCTCCCCCCCAACATTTTCTTCTTCTTTTTTTATTTTTTTATTTTTTTAAATTTACTTGACAGACAGAGATCACGAGTAGGCAGAGAGGCAGGCAGAGAGAGGAGGAAGCAGGCTCCCCGAGGAGCAGAAAGCCCTATGCGGGGCTTGATCCCAGGTGTCTGGGATCATGACCTGAGCCTAAGGCAGAGGCTTTAACCCACTGAGCCACCCAGGCGCCCCTCCCCCCAACATTTTCAAAAAGAACTTGTGATCTTCAGAAAAACTGTTCTCAGAACAAGAGCCGGTAACTATAGCCCATGGGTCAAATCTGGCCTGCCATCTGGTTTTGTTGAAGTTGTCCTGGAATACCGCCATGTTCATTCATTTACTCATTATCTGTGGCTACTTTCTCTACATCAGCAGAGTTGAGTAATTAGAACAGACACCACATAGCCCACAAAGCCTAAAATATTTACTATCTGGCTTTATCAAAAAAGTTTATCAACCACTGCTTTAGAAGAGTATTACATTTTTTAAACTACAACATATTTGAGTAATGAAAACCCTAATCAATTTTAAAAGATGATACACTCTTGGGGCACCTGGGTGGCTCAGTGGGTTAAAGCCTCTTCCTTCAGCCCAGGTCATGATCCCAGAGTCCTGGGATGGAGCCCCATATCTGGAGCTCTCTGCTCAGCAGGAAGACTGCTTCCCCATCTCTCTTTGCCTGCCTCTCGGCCTACTTGTGATCTCTGTCAAATAAATAAATAAAATCTTTTTAAAAATAAATAAATAAAAGATGACTCACTCTTCACTCTAGTATGCAAACAAACGAGATCAAACTAAACTGATAAGCAAAAAGAGAAAGGTTACCCCCACTGACTTATCTCTAGCAAAGTGGTAAAAAGTTTCTTCCATTTTGAGTGTTACTTTTTATAAAAACAACTAAGTAAGCTTGAGGACAATTTTGTGATCTGAATTTAAAACAAAACAAAACAAAAACTCTGATACTTCCCAAAAAGGGAGAGAGGATCATAACTCCCAATATTTAGCACTGAAAATACTCAGCTCCCTAAGACACTGTTGGCCAGGAGAACTCTAGGACTCCGTCCAATATCCTCTCTGAAGAATGCACACACACTTGAGAAAAAAAGTTAATGAACAAGGTACTCATGTTCTCAAAAGGGAAAAAAAGCAAAAGCCCAATTAACTCAAATGACATTGCTATTTATTTTTCATCAATACAAATGAATTGAGCACAGACAGGTGGTAAGACAGCAAACAGGAAAGCAGCCCAGGGACAAGACTACTCATCAGACTGTCCCATGCCCAAGGAAAAAGGCCAGTAAATTAGTCTTCTACATGGAACGACAAAAGCATTAAAACTATTACACCGTTTTAGAAAAGTCTGCTTGGGCACAAATAATATTCTAATCACTGTCAACTACTTCTTGTTACTACTCCTATTTGAAATCAATAAATACAAGCAACAAATATTTAATTCACACCTCTAATAATGTAAGTACTGCACCACGTACTGTGGAAGCCCCAAATATGTAAAACCCTAGTTCTTGCCTTCAAGCTGGTTAGCTGGGGAAATGAGACACACACGTTTTAAAAGATAAACAATAAAATAGTGAAGACATAAAAGAGTGACACAGGAAGTACCACATGGTTCAGAAAAGGTATGATCACTGTGGGGCTGGATGGTCAAGCAAGGCTTCTGTTTATAAGGCAGGACTTAAGATGAACCAACAAGAATGAGATGCAGACAACTAGGAGAGGGAGAAGAGGAAGAAGATGACAAAAGGGTAGGAGAAGATGAGGAAGATCATTAAGGAGTCTTAAGGGAATGTTTAATTTATGAGTCTGACCAATGAGCAGGGCTCACGCAGAATGAGCAGCAAATAATCTGCTTAGATTATAGCCAGCATTTCACAAAAGGTAAGGAGTTTATACTTGATCCTACACATCACAATTCTCAATGAAGTTTTCTTTTTTTAATTCAAATTTTACAAAGTAAACTTCTTTCTAAAACTCCTTAAAAAAATTCTTTTTTGGGTGGGCACCCATGTGGCTCAGTCAGTTAAACATCTGCCTTCAGATCAAGTCATGATCCCGGGGTCCTGGAATCCAGCCCTGAGTTGGGCTTCCTGTTCAGTGGGGAATCTGCCTGTCCCTCTTCTTCCAGCCCTCCCCCGACTCGTGCTCTCTCTCACTCACTAATAAATAAATAAAGCTTAAAAAAATAATAATAATTTTTAAAGTAAACTCTACACCACTTGTAGGGCTCAAACTCACAACCCTGAAATGAAGAGTTGCATGCTCTATCAACTGAGCCAGCCAGGGGCCTCCAAAGTAATCTTCCTTCTAAATTCAAAAGGTTAAAAATTTATACAGTGGTTTTGGATGATTCAGAGTCTCTCACCATCTGATAAAGAAAAAGCTGTAATAAGAACTTTTCCAAAAGGAAGCAAGCCCCTTTGCCTCTTTCAAAGACATTAAAAAACAGCTAAAGACAGGTTTTTCTTAAAGGAAACCCTCATGAATGGGTAAGAAACTAATTAATGCTTTCTTCTCCATTATTTTCTATATTTCCCAAACTCTTTACGATGACATATGATCTTTTCGAATTGGAAAAAAAAAAAAATTTAAGATTATTTATTTATTTGAGACAGAGGGAGAGAGTGCAAGAGGGGGAGAGCACCAGCAGGGGAAAAGGAGAAACAGACTCCACAGTGAGCAGCCCGACATGGGGCTTGATCCCAGGACCCTGAGATCATGATCTGAGCTGAAGGCTGTCACTTAACTGACTGAGGCACTAAAGGACGCCTGAAAAAAATTTGAAGCCCAAATAAGGTACATATCCCATATTATGATATTTAAGGTCATCGTCTCAGAAGAAAGGAGAAAAAAAATCAGTAACAAACTGCTAACAAAATCTTTTGGTCTACCACAAATTTGCCCATAATAATTTCAAGTCTGCTTCCTTCAATGTCTTCATTCTCTCATAAGAAAGATTCATTTTAAGGTAGAAGGTTTAGTTGCCTTTAGCTTAAGTGGAGAAAAAAAAAATTATGATAGGCAAAAGTATGTTTTTTGAATGGAGGGGAAAGGGGTCATAACATTTTAATATCTAACAGCTATCAGATCTTAGAAAGGAAAACAAAAGCCTTTAATGAACATAGACTTGTTAAAAACACTTAGTTAACATGCTATAAGCCCATCTCTCTTATTATTCATATTAATACATTCTTTGAACAGTAATGATACTTTTCAAAAGACTAACAATGAAATCAGCTCCTATTTATATAAAATAGTTAACATTTATGAATATTTTATTATGCTCCTGATAATAGGCCAGACAGACAGGTATAGCTTACCTTGGTACAAAAAGATTTTGCAGGTGTTTTAGTATACTTTGAACATATAGATTAGGCTCTTTAATAACTGGCAACGGAATAGAATCTTTCGGCAATACTAAAGCCATAATCCAATCTGTATATACATCAACACAATATTTTACAGTCTCTCCATCCAGTGGAAGGGTCAGTCCATAACAAATTACTTCCATGGTCCATTTCACCTAAACAAAAGAAAATATACATACAGCACTATCACACATCCCTACTATATTTCAGTAGACTGATTTAATATTGACCTCTTTTATTAACAAAAACCTCTCAAGTGACAGTATATCCATCTCAGCTTTGTATCATCAGATTTATTCTCAAGAAGGCACTTTCCATGGAAAAAATATACTCAGACAACATTTCCTAAGCAAAATATTTAAGAAAAAAATAAATTATTTATTTCTAAATATTAAACCCATGTTGGCTATTACCCATTAGATATTATTATTGTTATGTGAAATAAAAAGCAATTATGGGCGGTCTTGATTTTCTCTAGAGACTGGAGGCACAGAAACACAGAACATTTTAGCCTTATTTCTCCTTTTAATTTGTATATAGGTATGTGTATCATTTAGGAAATCATATATATAAATTCAATCATATTCCATTTCTAGATTATGCAACATTAACAAGCAACAGGAAAGAATACGACCTGCTCAACTCTTACACTGTGACTCTTTCTGCCAAAGAAAATAATTAACATGGGAAGGTAAGAACGCACACAAGTGAGACGGGACTTAAGCTGGTAAGATCGTAACAAGGCACTTAGCTGCCCTAAATGAGTGCCAGGCCCTTGACCCATGTGCTTCACATCACAGAGGCTGACAGAACTTGTCTAAGCAACTACCAACCACTGCCCACAGTCATGAAGAATGAATATGATATAAGCAGAAAGTGAAAATAGCATAATTTGCAAGAGAGGATGAAACAATATTCCAGATTCTGTAGACTGGAAAGTTTCAGTAAATTCCAGATGAAACTGTGGGACAAATTACTAAGCAGATGATCAGTGAGCACTTATAAAACAGAAGCAGGCTCACTGGGAACCAGCCTACTCAAAAAGAACAAGTCATGCCAGTCAAGCTTCATTCCTTTACTAACAAGGTTACTATGAAGGCAGTGGACAATTGCATAACCCCGGCAATTTTCGAAGCAATTTTCATAAATATCCTCTAACCATCAAAATAACCCTGTATGAAAGGTTAAATTATCCTCACTTTATAGATAAGAAAACTGATGCTTAGAAAGATTAAGCAGTTTGGCCCAAGTCACTGGTTTGGAAATGGTAAAACTGAAAACTTGGACCCCAATCTTCCGGCTAGACATCTGAAGCTACTCCCACCATCTTCCACCAATAGCCTTGTCTGGCGAAGGGGGATCACGAAATGTGGTCAGATGCAGGATATTCTTCTGACAAGATGGAGACCTATGGCCCAGAGGAAGGTAAAATGGCTGGATTTTAAGTTGTTGAAATACAAGATGAGAGAACACAGTGGGTTAATGCACCAAGACCATTTTGAAGAAGGTGCCCAATGGCATGCCAAAGGCCCTGCCGAGATTTTTACTTACTTAGGAAAAGAGAGAAAAACAGTTTACAGGCTAACCATCTGTAGCTATCACAAAGCTAAAATGCATAGCTAACCTGTTATATAGAAATTCAGGATTCAAAAAGACTTCAACAGTTTAAAACAAAAGTTGAATCTAACAAGATAAATACAGGTAGAGAAAATTTTAAGCTCAAAAACAACTAAAAACGACTAAGAGTAAAATCATGTTAACAGCAATATAACATAGACAATAAATACAGTATTATCTACAACAGTGATAAACTTTAAGGCTCTAACACCACAGTGAAGCTGTGACAAATATAGGAGGGTAGGAGGAACTGAACCATGCATAAGAAGGGATTTTAAAAGGGACTGCAAGTCTGTAATTGTCAGATGAAACGACAAAGGAGAAAACATCTCTGGTGATACCTTCATAATAGTTCAGTTGTACAATTCTAGAGGACAGACAGTGGATTCGAGGACTATTCTCTCGTATCTTTTTAAGGGTGAGGAAGGACAACAAACAAGGGCTGCACCAGAGCACCTCTATCCACTCATGTGCCATCTCTTACCAGGAGAAGATTATAGACCCACCAAGAGGAGAGTGCACCAGGGCAAGCGCTGGTCCTTAGGGTAAGTCTCTGCTAAGGTACTCTAAAGAGAGAAAAACACTCCTCAGACTGAGGGGCTTCATCCTCCAGCAACCCATGGCCTGCAGAGGGTAAATAAGCTGCCTTTAGAGCTATAAGCTTTGGTCTTGTATCCAGTCTTCTATCTAGATTAATCTCTCCTTCATCAGAAAGAAATGAAAAAGTAAGGGGGAGAAAAAGTGGGTCTGGAAAATAAGCTAACCCAAAGTCTGAAGGTTGTATAAACTTCCTCAAGCACAAAGACAAAGTTCTAATCCCATATCTTAGCCAGACATCACACTAGCAAGTTCCTGTATCCCTCCATTTTCAGGGTCCCTTCACAACCTGACCCTTAAAACTTTACTTCAGCCCAGTCACTTGAACCCAAGAATAGAGGACCATCTCCAGGCCGAGCCACTCTAAGAGCTCTTATCTTTAGAGACAGCAAACACAACCCCCATTCCAACCACTTGGGCTCACAGCCATACGGGCTTAGCTGCTCTGCAACACCCTTAAACCTGAGAGACAGGTAAGGGTAAGCAGACATGGAGACACAGGAAGGCCTCAAGTTCAGTGTGTATGTGAAAACTGAAAACTTGACACAAGATAGGCCTTCAGTTAGAGGCCATATGGGAGGAGCAGTAAAGACCTTCCAAACACACCTCTGAATAAAAAGACTGGGCCCAGAGCTTACGGGAAAGAGCCTGACACTTAAGCCTTGTCTTGGGTACACAGCTCAAGTAGAGAATTGGGCCTGGCTAGTAAGGGGCTAGCAACACAACAGTACAACCTATTCCTTGACCCCCATGAACTCTCAGCCCCAACCCTCAGCCCAAAGGTCAAAATTAATAAAAAAAAGTTGTACTACATTGGACAGAAACCCATTAAAAGGACAATGTCAAATAAATGCTTCAGTAACAAAATTGTTTTCACACAGTAGAATGAAAAGAAGAAACACTTACTTCTTTGTCAGTTTTTAACAAACTCTCACTACCAGCCACTGAAGGGGTACCTAAGGCCTGCCCAAGGGGATGGACCACTGCATTTGCCACCTCTCGCCCAACGCTCTCTGGATAGCTGTGCAGCACACTCGTGTGGCCCTGATCATTCTGAATCACCAAATGCAGTGACCTCCACTCAGAGTACATCGTGCCGCTAAAGGACTATCCAAATGGCACCTGAAAAGACAAGAAAAAATTTCTGTTAAATTACACTGCTGTAAATTAATAGAAATCAATAAAACACAGATTTGCCCTACATGGTAAGATAAAGCAGCTACAAAAAGCAGCTTCTGTCTACCAAGCAGACAGAAAAAAAAACACATCTAAATGTTTTGAAAATATCCTGAAACAGCCTCACAGCAAGATCAGGTAGGAAGGCAGACCCTGGGAAGCAAATGTCTGAGCACCTCCCCAAAAGAGCCTCAGAAACCCTGGAGCAGAACTGGGACAGATACCACTGAGCAGGGGGATAAAATGATCTGATCTGGTTCTCAGAACAAGAGGGAGACCTCCTCATTCTATGTTCCAGGAGAGAAAACGATACAGAATGAAGTGCCCTAACTAGAAAGGAAGACAAAAGAAAGAGTTTATTCCAAGATCTAGATTTTTCAGTCAATAATATCCAAGTACCTATTACATGCTAGAAACATACCCCTGCAATTTCCCACTGATGTCCTCAAATCAAACATAAAATTCTTTGTGAATATTTCATTCCCTGCAGGAGTGACACACAAATTTCTAGTAATGAAACACCCGGAAGTCATAGCGTTCTTCAGAAAATATATTAAGAGCTCGACTCACTGAGCATTTACTACATGCCACTCATGCAATCACCAAAACAACTCAATGAACAGGGGTGCCTAGATGGCTCAGTCACCTGAGCATCCCCTAGCTCTTAGTTTCAGCTCGGGTGGTGGGATCCAGCCCCACATGAGGCTCCACACTCAGCAGGAGTACGCTTGTGATTCTCTCTCTCCTTCTCCTCCTGCCCCTCACCACACTTGTGGGGGGGGGGGTTGCGGGTGTGTGGGTACATATGCGCATGCTCTCTCTCTCCCTAAAGATAAAATATATCTTGGAAAAAAACCAACTCAATGAATATTAATGAATGTTATCTCTATTTCACAGTTGAAAAAGCTGAGACAGGGAAAGGTTTGCTGCTTACCTGAAGGCTTCAGAGCAATAACATGGTGGAGCTGGGTTTTAATCCCTATCTGTTGGGTTTAGCATGTACTACCTTCTCCCTATCCTATACATTCTCTGTGCATGTACTGCTTCTCCCTGTGCTGTATAGTCTCATGAAATGGTCTCTGTCTATCATGAACATGAAAAACTTTCAGCCACAGAAAACACAGCTGTATGAATACAATGTAAATGTTACAATCATAAACATGAAGAGAATCAAGGATGGTTAAACTCTTTCCAATTAATCTCTGCTAACTTCCAACTTCTACTTGTTCTGAAATCTGTATGCCCAGCCAGCAGAGTTTAAGCAAAATATATGGGTATACTTAATCTTTAAAAAGTTCTATCCTTTAAGCTAATTTTCCTTCATACTGGGCAAGACTAGCATTGTTCAATTTTATTTTCAATTGAAAATATTGAAATTATTTTCAATTGAAAATTCAATTTTCAATTCAATTTTAAACTTCATTCCAGCTCAATAAGTATCAGTATTTTTCATGAGGATATGGCATTTGAGAATTACAGGTCTGAAGAATGAAGGTGAAACTCCTTAGCATGAAAGTCAAAGTCATTCACAGACTGGTCCCAAACTACCTTTCTTTCTCATTTCCACACAGAGGAACCCACCATGTTCCCTTACCCTCTTTCATACTTCCTACCCCCAACCCTCCTCAATTTTCTCAGCTTCTCTGGGAATCTTATGGACTCTGGGCCCTGTACCTTTCCATACCCTCTGAGATCTGATGTCCTCCTCTGGATGAAAAGGCCCTGAAAGTGGGAAGGCAAGAGAGCTGGACCAGCATCTAACAAGATACCTACCATCTGAAGGAAGGGTGGATTCGACTACTAAGATTAGCTCAGTTTCCTTGGGTTTATAAGGAATTCCCCCAAGGATATTCTGGTGCCCTCCCTGCCCCTCCCAAAATAATGGAAGGGGGAAAAGGGAAAGTTCTGATAGGGAACCGTCCCTATCAGATGACAATTTATATTCCTATGCCATACATTTTTTCTCACCTCTTCTAGTCAACATATATACGAGTACATATACATGCAGTGCATACACAGTATAATATACATATAAACGCTAGACATAGTCTCTTACATAAATGCACAAGAATATTACACAAGGACTTTTGTTTCAGTGTAGTTTTTTTACATTTTTCATTTTATTTGGCTTCATGTCCTATCCAAATAGTTCACTTCCCTAGACAGATAATCCATGTTGACAACCTAATGTTTCCTCTTGTGTTTGCTCTACCCTAACTCAATCATATTAAAATAATTTTACATACTTGGATAGGCATTGTACACTTTTCTATATCTCTTTTTCCCCCCATTCAACAATGCCTCAACTAATAATACATTCTTTTTAATGACTGTGTAACATTCCACGACATGGGTGTGGTATAACTTATTCAACCAGTCTCCCAACATGTGTATTTACTTTTCATTTCCCACTTTTTTATCACCAGGAAATGATGCAATAAACATACTTATTCATATAAACACTGGCCTTTTAATTTCTATGGGATAAGTTCCCAAGAATGTAACTATTGGATCAAAGGGCATTTGTTTTTAATGTTAATGGGTCTTGCCAGATTGCTTCCCCAAAAAAAGCTGTAACAACTTCCATCTACATTTGGAATGGATGAGAGCCCTTCCCTCCTCTCACTCTCCATCTCCTGCCAGGAATTGCTTTTTTTTTCTTTCTTTCTTAGCCAATTGGATAGGTATGAGGTGAAATTTCACTGTTCTAGTCACATATTTATTTTTTATTTTTTTAAAGATTTTATTTATTTATTTGACAGACAAAGATCATAAGTAGGCAGAGAGGCAGGCAGAGAGAGAGGGGGAAGCGGAGAGCCCTGACGTGTGGCTTCCCAGGACCCTGGGATCATGACTTAAGCCAAAGGCAACAGCTTTAACCCACTGAGCCACCCAAGGCGCCTCCTGGTCACATATTTAAATTTTATAGCTTGAGTCTGGCTTAGGTGGTTTCTGCCTCCCATCTCCTCTGTCAGTGTTTTTCAAACTGTGGGTCATGAAATAAATGTAATGGGTAACGCTTTTGTTTTTAATTACCTGGAATAAGATATACAATAAAGGCAGCAGACATAGTAAAGCCAATATTCTGTGAAACTTGTTTCACTTTTCATAAATGCATATTTCTGGGTCACAGTATAAAATACATTTATTATAGGACGAGGTCCAAAAGTGTGAAAACGTAACCTAGAGTATATATGTAGTCTCCTAGACTTCCTGCAAAACAATTGCTTATTTCTTCACACTTAAGTTTTATATTCATATGGAATTTACTTCTGTAAATGGTATAGGAAAGGTTCAATTTATTTTCTTATAAATGTACAGTCAGTTGTGCCATCATCATCTATTAAAAATACATCCTTTCCCACCAAACTGAAACACCAATTTGTCATATACTAAATCCTCATTTATATAGGAATCTACTTATGAATCTGTTCTATTCAATTATTTATCTATTCCTATGCCAATGCCATAATGATTTAAATTCGGTGGCTTTACAGAATGTCTTAAGATCTGAAAAGGAAGCCCCCCAACCTCCCCTATTCTTTTTCAAAACTTTATTGACTATTCTCAGACCAAATTGTTATGTATGTATTCTTCTATATAAAATTTAAGATGATTTTATACAATTAAAAAAATAAACAAAACCTTGCTAGGAATCTATTTGAAATTGCTTATTCTACCTTCCCAGCCTCATCTTCTACTGACACTTTCCCACACGTACCCCTCCCCCCAACTGTGGCTACTAAGGATCACTAATTCCTTTACTGACGGATCTTTAGTGATCCGTAGTGATACTGAACGATCCTTACTAATGGATCACTCAAACTCAACAAGGTTTTTCATACCCTGTATTACTGCTCAAGCTATTCCTACTGACTACACTGCCACGCCCCACCCTGATTCACTTTACGAAATAATACTCCTTCGAATAACAGCACAAATGTCCTCCCTTTGGTAAGGCTTTTCTACATTCTTCGAATTACCCCTCCTCCATGTGCCTATTACATGCTGGTCTTATCAAGCTTCATATTAACTTATTTGTTAACCATGTAAAGATATCTTCACCACAATAGTGTCAACCTTTTCTGAGTGAAAACCTCACTTCCTAAATCTTTGAGTAGTCCTAGCATGCAATAGATAATAAATAAATGTTACAGAATGTTAAGGTTTACCAGTGGGAAACCGGAAGACATTAGAAAGTTCCCTTTATTCCACTGAGGTATGTCCAAAATTTTGCATGTTATACACAAATAAAATTGGAAAATGTCCATTTGTTTTATGTTATTAGTTTTGTTTTGTTTTTTAAGATTTTATTTCTTTGAGAGAGAGGGTGAGAGAGAGAGTGAGAGCACGAGAGAGAGGAGGATCAGAGGGAGAAGCAGACTCCCCACTGAGCAGGGAGTCGGGGTTGGATCCCAGGACTCCAGGATCATGGCCTGAGCCAAAGGCAGATGCTCAACCAACAGAGCCACCTAGGTGCCCCTACAATATTAATTCTTTAAGTGGTAGGTAGATGGTTTCCAAATATCTAAAGAATATTTAATTACTATTTAGCTTGCATTCCAGACAACACACTATTGGCAGAAAAAAAATGTTTTAAGGCAAAAAAAAAAAAGGACAAGCTAGCTTTCAAACTCCACTGCACATGTAAGAATCATGGAGGGGCAGGGCAGGAGTGGTGGTGCTGCTGCTGCTGCATATCTCCAGGTCCTGTATCACTAGAAACTGAAATTCTGTATAGGTCTGCATTGGGGCCTGGGAATAAGCATTTTTAAGAAATAGCTGCTATCCCTCCCAATTCTGAAAAAGACAGGAGTATTATTCTTTAACAACAACAACACTGTGAAAGACCAATCAAAACAGGTTTAATAGCTCTTAAATTCTTTTTTTTTTAATTTTTTTTAAAGATTTTATTTATTTATTTGACAGACAGGGATCACAAGCAGGCAGAGAGAGGGAGGCAGAGAGAGAGGGGAAATAGGCTCCATGCTGAGCAGAGAGCCCAATGTGGGACTCCATCCCAGGACCCTGGGATCATGACCGGAGCTGAAGGCAGAGGCTTTAAGCCACTGAGCCACTCAGGCACCCCTAGCTCTTAAATTCTTTTTTTTTTTTTTTAAAGATTTTATTTATTTATTTATTTGACAGAGATCACAAGTAGGCAGAGAGGCAGACAGAGAGGAGGAAGCAGGCTCCCAGCTGAGCAGAGAGCCTGAATCAGGGCTCGATCCCAGGACCCCGGGAACATGACCTGAGCCAAAGGCAGAGGCTTTAACCTACTGAGCCACCCAGGTGCCCCTAGCTCTTAAATTCTTAAAGACTTTAAGAAACAAACATGTAAAGTAGGAAGGTATAGAAAAGATACAGTGACAAAGTTGAACTTAACTATTAAAATCTATATAACAGAAAAAACATGCTAAATTTAACAAAATACATATAAACAAAAAGTATTAAGACAAAAGTGTGATTATAATTACAGGCAAATTAAATAAAACAAGAGAAAATAAACATTGGAAATAAACATGAATTAAAAAACAAAGCAGGGTGCCTGGGTGGCTCAGTGGGTTAAGCCTCTGCCTTCTGCTCAGGTCGTGATCCCAGGGTCCTGGGATCGAGCCCCACATCGGGCTCTCTGCTCAGCATGGAGCCTATTTCCCCTCTCTCTCTGTCTGCCTCTCTGCCTACTTGTGATCTCTCTCTGTCAGATAAATAAATAAAATATTTTACAAAAACAAACAAACAAAGCAACAAAGACATTGTTTTGTACCTATTAAACTAGCAAAATAAGTGATAAAACTCAACTCTGAAAAACAAACAAACAAACACCTTAACTCTGATTAGCAGGTAAGGCCACTAAGACACACTGAAGAATTTAAGTCAATGGTTTTCAATACAAAAGAACTGCCTCCTAGCGGCCATTTTGGAAATATGACGTGCACTTCTGGTTAACACAATGACTGGTGTGTGCTACTGGTATTTATGGGCAGAGGCAGGAAATCTAGACATCCTGCAATCCAGGAGACAGTCCTGCACAATGAACAATTACGCTACTTTTCACATGACTATCAAATGTCCGCCAAAAAATCATTTTGTTCGTAACTATCTAAGCCTAGAAGTGTAACTCCATTTTATACAAAAATATATTTTGTGCTAGTTTAATATACACTGAATTTTCCAGTAGTGCAATTAATCGTGTAAACTGCGAAAAGACTGGACCCTTTTATGTTTAGAACCTTACCATACCAAGAATTGTTTTAAAAAAACTGTTGACCGTTTCAGGAAAATCACATCACCAAAGGCTATGTCACTGGTGGTATCTGGGCTGCTGATACCATACACTGCTGTCAGAAACTACATATACAATTCTGTAGTCCTTATTTCAAGAACTACATATACACTTCTGTAGTCCTTATTTCAAAATGTCAAATATATGAGAAAAGAAAGTCTCTTCAATAAATGGTGCTGGCAAAGTTGGATATTCAGATGTAAAAAAAAAAAAAAAAAAAACCTAAACAACCCCTACCTTACATCATTTACCAAAATTAACTCAAAATGGATTAAAGACTTAATTGTAAGACATGAAACTCCTAGAAGAAAATATAGGAAAAAAGCTCCTTGACATGGGTTTTGGTAATGGATTTTTTTGGAAATCATATCTAAAGCACAAGTAACAAAATTAAAAAGAAGTGGAACCACATGAAACTGAGAAGCTTCTGCACAGCAAAAGAAACCATCAACAAAGCGAAAAGACAACGTATTGAGTGGGGAAAAATACTTGCAAACCACGTATGTGATAAGGAGTTAATATCCAAAACACACAAAGAACTCATACAACTCAAGGGCAAAATAACCCAATTAAATTAAATAAATAACCCAATCCAATTAAAAATGGGCAAAGGATCTGAACAGACATTTTTCCAAAGACTATATATGAATGGACAGCAGTTACTCAAAAAGGTACTCAACATCATTAGTCATTAGGGAAATGCAAATTGAAACCAAAATGGGATATTTACGTCATGTTAAAATGTTAAAATGGCCATCATCAAAAAAACATAATAAATGCTGGCATGGATGTGGAGAAAAGGAGACCCTTGTACACTGTTGGTGGGACTGTAAACTGCTACAAGCCACTGCAGAAAAAAGAACGAAATATCCTTAAAAAACTAAAAAAGGACTAACAT
The DNA here is from genome assembly GCF_011764305.1 of Mustela putorius furo. Classification (NCBI taxonomy): domain Eukaryota; kingdom Metazoa; phylum Chordata; class Mammalia; order Carnivora; family Mustelidae; genus Mustela; species Mustela putorius. The sequence continues at coordinate 7,407,846 of NW_025421464.1, read as the reverse complement.
ATGATCCGGCAATTGTACTTCTAGGAATATATCCAAAGGAAATGAAAATGCTAATTCAAAAAAGATACCCGCACCCCCATGTTCACAGCAATGTTAATACATGGAAACAACCAAAGTGCCCACTGATGGATAAACGGATAAAGAAGTTGTGGGGGGGCGGGTGTGTAACATAACATTATTTAGCCATAAAGAAACAAGAAAATTCTACCATTTGCAACAACATGGATGGACCCTGAAGGCATTATGCTAGGTAAAGCTAGACAGAGAAAGACACATACTATATGATCTCACTTAAAAGTGGCATCTTAAAAATAAACAAAAGTACCCCACCAAAATCATAGAAAAAGGGATCAGATTTGTGGTTACCAGTGATGGGCGCTTTGGGGAGGGGAAATTGGAGGAAGGTGGTCAAAATGTACAAACTTCCAGTTACAAGATAAATAAGCACTAAGAATATAATGTACAATGTGATGACTATAGTTAACACTGTTGAATGACATACAGGAAGGCTGTTAAGAGAGCAGATCCTAAGAGTTCTCATTACAAGGAAAATATTTTTTTTCTTTTTATTGTATCTACTGGAGATGATGAATATTAACTAAACCTATTGTGGTAAGCTATAGGCAAGACACTGAAGAAGTTCAGAGGACTGATTACTTTTGATTGAAAGAAGGGTTGAGCTGGAAAACAACAGGACAAGATCAGGGAAGAATGAATAGGGTATTGAAGGAAGGTCACAATTTTAACAGAGATAAGAAAATTAAGTGAATAAGGGTGAGAGTAAAAAGAGGAGGGAAGAAAAGGAAAATATATGAAGAAGGGTATTTGCTTCAATCAGCAAAAAAAAGCACCTAAAAAACCTAAACTAAAAACCTAGAGTGGCAAGAAAGAAAGTTGTATGTAGAAGGGATAAGATTTCAAAGATAAACTGTGACCAATTTTTAAAGAGTACAAATGCTAGGATTGGAGATTTATAATTAATTTAATAAAAACTCGGGCAGTGAGCGCCTGGGTGGCTCAGTGGGTTAAGCCTCTGCCTTCGGCTCAAGTCATGATCTCAGGGTCCTGGGATCAAGGCCCGCATTGGGCTCTATGCTCAGCGGGGAACCTGCTTCCTCCTCTCTCTCTGCCTACTTGTGATCTCTGTCAAATAAATAAATAAAAGCTTAAAAAAAAAAATTGGGGGCAGAGAATGAGAGAATATTAACTTTATCATAGAAATGATACAGTAGGAACTAGAATTTGGTGTAAGTATCCAAGACAGGCTGAGGGACGATAGAAAAGTAAACGCTAGTGTAGCTAATATACTGAGGGGGAGGGAGGGAAGGATGGGGACGAGGCAGGGAGGACTGGGCCCTGCAGTGAGAAATGAAGACAAAACTGAAGTTAGATAATTAAGGACTCTGACTGCTAAGTTAAGGATCCTGGGTCTCCTCCCCAGATAGGCTCGGTCAGCTATCACCCAGAGCTACTAGAAGAGAAGTCTCCAAAAGTAAATAGAACAGGAGGAAGGAGAAGATGATGACAACGCACCCCTGCAGTTCACTTAACTTCTTCCTAACTCTACATGTATCCATTTTCTAGGTAATCTCCCTGGAGGTTTCTACTATCAGGTGATTGTGTGCTGGTAACAGCTTAAGATTTGTAGGTTCTACCTCAAAGCAACATGAATGTTTGGTCTAACTGACGGATGACCAAAATGATCAATACAGTGGTAGTGGCAGATGCACTGAGACCACAGTCTGACATTAATTACATCAACCGACTCAACCAGTATTTATTGCATGCTTTCTATACACCATGCACAGGGAAGAATAACAGTGAATAAATAAGATCCCTAATCCCAAGAAACTTCAAGTCTAATTACAGAGAACAATTTTTTAAGACTTCATAAAGTAAATCCAGACATCAGTTATTTCATGAAACATTTATTAAACCTGTTATGTGTCAGGTATTGTCCTAGGATAGGTACGCAGATATAAACAGGACATGATGGCTGTCCAAGGGAAGCTTTCACAGGGAGGAAGTCAAGAGAAAATCCATGACACCACAGTACTGTAGAATTTAACATGATTAACTAACATGATGAGTTTTGAAGTCAGCATTAAACAAGAGAAAAACTACTAGAGATCTTGCTTGATAACAATGTGCCTTTGTAAAAACTGATCATTTTGAAAGAACTCCCACATGGTATTTCATTTTATTCTAATAACAAGCTTAGAAAGTTCAGGAAAACAGACGTACTAGACAGGAGGTGAGGAAACAAAAAAGGCTGTAACTTGCTCAGAGCCATATTAAGTGACAGTAAAGCTGGGACAAGAAACTCCATCTTTTGCTCCAAAGTCCAATGTTCTTCCCTTTTGTTCTGACTCCATATCTCCCCATTATGACCTTGGAAAAGTCACCTGGCATTTCTTTGTCATAGTTTCCTCAACTACAAAACAGGGAAAACACCTGCAGTACCTAAAGGAACTCGCGGGAAGGATCAAATAAAGTGACATAAGTCAACATACTTTAAGACGTACAAAGGCAAAGTACACACTATCAGGCATGCCTTGTTTCTCTTAGGAAAAACACGGTACAGGGTGCCAGAATAGTGAGTAAATAAATGAACCATGCTGGATTTTCAAGCACAAATTGCTTTCAAGGTCACCCATATAACTTTATGACAAATAAAGACAGAAGGGTTATAGTTTACATTTCTGTTGTAGTCCCACTGACTCTACAAGGCAAATTATCAATCAAGTTTCATCAGAAAGGAATGTGTTCACCTATATACCAGATTCTGCTGGGGATCCTATCAGACACCTGAATCACAACAAAGAAATACAGGTTGTGCCTGTATTCCTCCCTAAAAGGGTAAATAGGTAGTTTTTGCTAGTCTGTTTAAAAAAAAAAAGGCATGAATACTATGAACACCCTGCCTGCCCCCAACCAGCACCCCACACTTTTCATCCTTTATGTCTCAGACCTGCTCTGTCCAATATAGTAGCCATTTCCACATGTAACTACTTACATTTAAATTATAAATTCAGTTCCTCATTTATATTAGTCACATTTCCAGTGCTCAGTACTCACATGTGGCTAGGGGCTACCATACTGGACAGTGCAGAGAAAGAATAACTCCATCACTACAGAAAATTCTACCCAGCAGAGCTGCCTAAGATACTATACTTTTATTTTTATTACAACTCTAACTAGACTATAGACTCCTTGAGGACAGAGCCTGTGTCTTATTTATTCTGGTATTCTCAGGATATAAAGTACATGTCACACAAAAAGCATTCACTATACATCTAATTGAATATCTCAAACATAGCCTACTCTGTCATTTCCCCAACCCCAAAACACACACACACACACACACACACAATAACAAACAAGACATCCTCTCATGTGGGGTACGGAGGTGAAAGGAAATTCTGCATGCAGAGGAAGGAACCTGCTTTCTAGCCCAATGTACTAGAACCTAACCATGTAATCTTGGGCAAACTACCTACTATCTTCATGTCTAAAAAGTTAGAATTAAACTCCATGTACTTTAATTCTAAAACTTTAATCATCTTGTACCAAAAGAAATCATGTATTCTATCCTAAAAAGGTTTTTACACAAGTCAGAAAACACATCTGCTAACACTGGTGAGTATCTCAAATTAAACAGAATCCATTTCCAAGTCTCAGGCTATCTTGATTGCAGCCACTTTTGGTCTTTAATGAACACGTGAAATATTTCACCTTTACTCTGGATATCAATTACAGAGTAAAACCTCAGGCTTAAAGATTGAGTTTCTTCCATGCGCTGAGGCCAGAACTGGATACTCTGTTCATATCTGATCAGAAAGAAACAAGGGCAAGTTTCTTGAGTATCTGAATTTAACAAGAATTGTCCCATCAGTTTCTCTAGTAGCTTTAGCCTAAAAATTGACATAACAGTCCAAAATGGAACCAAGAGAATCTTTCTATAACAACCCTTATCCAGCAAAGAAAGTCGTGTTTTTTTTTTTAAGATTTTATTTATTTATTTGAAAGACAGAGATCACAAGTAGGCAGAGAGGCAGGCAGAGAGAGAGGAGGAAGCAGGCTCCCTGCTGAGCAGAGAGCTGGATTCGGGGCTCGATCCCAGGACCCTGGGATCATGACCTGAGCTGAAGGCAGAGGCTTTAACCCACTGAGCCACCCAGGCACGCCTAAAGAAAGTCTTTATAAAAAAGTACATATTTTTTGGTCCACATACCTCATCATATGTTCTTAAGATTTTCTTTACTTATTTGACAGAGAGATCACAAGTAGGCAGAGAGGCAGGCAGAGAGAGAGGAGAAAACAGGCTCCTGCTGAGCTGAGAGCCCGATGCAGGGCTCCATCCCAGCACCCTGAGATCATGACCTGAGCTGAAGGCAGAGGTTTAATCCACTGAACCACCCAGGCACCCATGCTTCACCATATTTAAGTGCTATAAAAAAATCTTTACTGTCCAAAAACCTCTTCATAATGACCTTCACACACATATTCACTCATTCCCTTTTATAAACTTTAAGTGGTTCGAAGACTAGCCAAGAACAAACACAATCTGAATTACTAGTCTGCCTTTCTTTAAAATCAGTAAATATGCTAGGCAATAGCAATTCAGGCATTCTAAAATAAATATATACTAAGTTTGTCAAATCCTCTGACATCAAGGTTTTCATCTTCATTAAGTACTACCTATATCATCTCTCCTAGTGAACAGGATGAACTACTATCGACAGCCAATTCCATCTACTAGCATTTACCGAGTACCAATGAGGTAATAACAACAGTTAGTAAATGACAACTACACACTATTTTGGACAACATATGCAAAGGCCTAAGGACAATTAAAGGTCTCCACTGCAGAACTGATCATATCTGATTATGATAAAATCAGATTTTTTTTAAAAAATTGACCAATGCTAATTACATATCATCCTACATAGTGCCATGCCAGTGTAAGAACTCAATGTGTTTGTCCAACTGCTTGATGGATAAATTAATGACCCTAACTAGAATGTTTCCAATCAAAAAGAACAAAACTCTATAGGCTAAGAACTACCAAACACCTTTTGCAAAAATGGGAATAGAGAAGAATCTGTCTGCAGCGTGAAGTCTATGTCATAGAATAGACTCAAACATGCCAATCTCTAAAACCGGTGTAAATCTGTATCAAAACACTGGAAGGAAGAGATAATATAGTTCAAGTTGCTCATAATCCAGAAGAGACAGAAATGCAACACAGAAAAAGAATTAATAAATTCCATTATGATGATGCTAAACAGCATATAAGAACGACCCAGGGTGGTTTAGTGTCACAGACACAGGCATCCTGAAGGGCATGTGGGGAGTTAGGCAGCCAGAGACTGGAAGAAAAAGCTCTGTGCACATGTGTAAGAGAGAGCAGAAGTGTGTGCATTTGAGGGGAGTGGGGACAAAGCATGGAGGATAGCCTAGGCAGAAGAACGGCATATGCAAAGATGACCCAGAAGTTAAAGACATTAGACCCATGAGTACTGTACATCCAGGAAAACTGCAAACTAACAGTTTTACATGAGATGTATACACTGTAAAGGTACAGCAACTCAGAAATCCTGTAGACAAAGTTACTTTTCATCCAAGTGGTTTTCACAAAGTAGAGTCGTCACTGGGCCTAAAGATACTATCTTTGCAAGTGCGACTTGCATTTTTAACAAACTCCCAGGTGATTCTCCTACACATTTAAACTGGAGGCACACTGAAACGTCGTCTGAGATACAGGACTCCCCACCCCAGCAGTTCCCAAAGTTTGCTACACACTGGAATCACATGGGTCTCCTTAAAAAAAATACTGGTTTGGCTCCCCTTTCCTTCCCCCCAAACATTCCGATTTAATCAGTCTGGGTGTGCTGCCTAAGGTTTGGGAATCTTTGAAAGTGGCCCCAGGTGACTTCAACGTGCAGCAAAGTTGGGAGAGCCACTGACCTAATTGTTAAGAACTTCAATCTGGAGTCAGGCTGCCTGCGACCAAATTACCAGTTATGTGACCTTGGGCAAATAAGTCACCAAACCATTCAGAGCCTCAGTTGCATCGTCAGTAAAATGGGGATAACCATCCTACCTTACAAGCTTGTTGTGAAGTTAGATGTGGTGAACGTAATGGCCTGGCACAATGCCTGGCGTCTAGTGAGCGCTTAACAAGGGTTAGCTGTTTATCCTCGTTATTAACTCTTCCTCACCCGGCTGTCATTGTGCAATGGGTAGCATCATCCCCACAGGGCGGCAGCAACTCAAGCAACCCTTCTGCTGGACCAAATTCCTCGCCGGAGTTGTCCAGCTTCGCTCCCGACCCGCCCCCTCCCCCAGGTTGCCAGGAGAGCGCATCGCCCGGCCCAGGGAGGTCCCAAGGGCTAGACCGAGTCCGAACAGACCCGATACAAGCCGCCGACTCCCAGCACCCCCACCCCGAGTCAGGTCCGGGCTCTGCCGGACCCCGCGGGTCCCCCGAGAAAAGCAGAGTCGTGGTTCCGAAGGCAGGGATTTGGTCGTTTCGGGACCGCCCGGAGGGGAGGAGAGGGGAGGGTCCGGCCGCGACGGGGAGGGCCCTCCGGTTACCTGAGGCGACGGGCGGGGCCCGCATCGCTGGGGCGGGCGCCGCCGCCGCCGCCGCCGCCGCCGCCGCCGGCCGCGCTCGGCCTTCCGCCTCACGCTACCCGCGCCATAGTGCCGGCGCTTTTGCTGCCCAGGCCGGCTATTCTCGGGCGGTCGGTCCGTCCACCCGTCAGCGACTCTCCGAGGGCGCCGGGGGACGACGAAGGCCGGTCGGGCCAGCCGGCTGGGCTCCGCTCTGGCAACTTCCGACTGCCAGGGGCGGTAGCGTCAAATAACTCCCCGAACCGAGTGAACCACTGCGCGTGCGCGCCGCGCCTGATCAGAGACTTCTGCGGGGGTCCGAAGCCGCGGCGTCAAATAATTCCCGAGACACGGCGCCGGAAGCTGCGCGTGCGCAGCTATCCCAGATCGCCGCGCGGGGCATAGTCCCTCCTTCCTTTCCGGATCTATTGGAGTGGGAGGAGTGAAGTGACGGAGTCATCTACTTCATCTCAATACCGCCTGGGGGGTGGGGGAGGTGCTCCACCTGCGTCCCTGTGAATTCGTCCAGGCTTCGCTGGTTTTCGGTGCGGTAGGAGTAAAGGACTTCTGTGCAAGATTGTGACTCCCACCCAGGTTCTAGGAGTTTCTCACTCCCACCGTTACAGCACCTTTTCTTTGAAATGTTTCCCTTCTCCCGCTGCCCCCTTATTACCTGGGCATAGCGTTAACTCTAAGAAATACTCAATTCCAGGCCCAGAGCGGACTACAAAGATGAATCAGACATCAGAGCCTCTGGTTAAGGAGCTGAGTCTGACATAGGCGAGAAGACATAAGTAGTAATAATAATAGCAGGAGATACCGGTTTGAGCACCTATGATGCGCCGTAGATTTTGTAAACATTACCTCTCTCAATAATTTGGTTTCAGCCTCAACGAAGAAGATAATAAATACCCTTAAATAGTACAACTCAAGTGCCTTGGGACTGTAAAGGGGGAAACTCGGGCTGAGAGAGAAGAGGTGGGAAGCCACAGCCTTGAGACTGTCCTTGCTATTTAGAGATACAGGATCAGGGCGTTGAGTAGGCTGAAGGCATGGTTGTCTGAGGCTGAAGAGAGCAGAGAAAATGCTGACTCCTCCTTACCTTCAATTAGAACAGACCACGGGAACTGATACTCTCATAAAGATATGAGTGTTTCCCCAAGACCTTGCCACCTCTCCAACCTCACCCCAAGAAAGTTGTTAGAGGAAAGAGGAATAAGGAGTAAGAATGTTCCAGGACAGGAGTGGGGCTATATCCAGGACACTTTGTGGATCAAAGCAATGCATTTCAATTAAACACAGTGTGACGAACACTGCCAGAGGCTCACTCAAGAGCTATTCCAACCACCTATCCCTTGCCTTTCAGAACTACAGAGACTGGAAAGCAAAGCATACCATTTCCAACCTCCCTTGCAGCTAGGAGTGGCAACACAACAAAGTTCTGGCCAATAGGGTGTAGATAGAAGTCCGAAGGGAGATCTTCCCTTCCAGAAGAAAAAGGAAGTCTTTGGAGACATTTGTGATCTTCACCTTTTCCCTACTTCATTCATGGAATTCAGGCACAACACCTGGAGGTTCTGCAGTCATCTGGAGACCATGAGGAGGACTATGTTTAAGGGAGGTGGAACAGAAAGACAAAAGAAGCATGGTTTTTTAGGACATACTCAAGCAGCTGCACAAACCCTGGACTACCTTCTTGTTTTGTGAGACAGGGAAAATCATATTTAGATGGGAGCTTGTTGAGTTATATATGTTACTTTCAACCATACTCATTTCTAACATACTAAATATTGAATACCTGTAATATATCAGATAGGTAAGGGGCTGTAATGAGGGTAATAGATTGAAAGAGCAACAGATGGTAGGAATTGGAAAATTGAGAGATACAGGACTAGGAAGCTGTCTGAAAACTCTTAGAGAGAGGTTGAAAATACATCTAGTTCTCCCTGGTGACTTTAATTCATTTCTGAAAATTCTGACCCTAAGCAAAAGCTGTTAAATGAGGAATATATGTTTCTATTAGTTTTAATGGGAAAACCAAAAAAATGTTCAATTCCAACGCAAGATACCGAAATATTTTAACAGAAAAATATATCAATGGAGTAATGAAGATAAAAATTATATAAACAAATTATTTTAAGTCAGTAGTATGGCTCTTACATAAAATGCAAAGTGAAAGAACTATTGTACTGTTCAGAAGATAAGATTCAATATTTGGTGGGGGTTGGTGGAGAAAAGATGCAAGAGAGTCATTCTTTCTTTTTTATTTAAGTAGGCTCCACACCCAATGTAGAGCTTTGAACTCACAACCCTGAGATCAAGAGTCAGATGCTCTAATGACTGAGCCAATCATGTGCCACAAGAGTCATTCTTTTCATTTATTTATTTGAGAGAGAGAGCGTGAGAGACGATATGAGTAGGGGAGAGAGGCAGAGGGAGAGGGAGAAGTAGAGTCCCCGCAGGGCAGGGAGCCCAATGCTGGACTTGATCCCAGGACCCTGAGATCATGACCTGAGCCAAAGGCAGGTGCTTAACCAACTGAGCCACCCAGGGCCCCTCCAAGAGTCATTTTTAAAGGTAATACATTTCTGCACATTTTTCTTTTCCCTTTTTTTTTTTAATTTTTGAGGGCTTCACTTAAACCAACATAAGAATAAAGTTATAACATGTGCGCGCGTGCGCGCGCACACACGCACTTGCTGACGGGGTGGGGGGGTTGGGGGGGATAAAACATAACACTTTGAAACATGTGTTTCAAGTGGATGTAAAGTGTTTCAGACTGCAACAGATTGAGGAAACATGAAACACTACACAGAGGGAAACCTTTTGGTTTCTCCAGACACAGGCCCCATTCAAACCTGTTCCACATCATAATTTCTAACTAGAAGAGTAGAACAAATTGGGAGTATCTTCTTCTGAAACTGTTATGTCAAAAAAATCACTTTGTATTGTATACTTATTTACTGTGTATTAAAAGGCATTGCAGGGACGCCTGGGTGGCTCAGTTGGTTAAGCAGCGTCCTGGGATCAAGTCCCACATTGGGCTCCTTGCTCAGCAGGGAGCCTGCTTCTCCCTCTGCCTCTGCCTCCACTCTGTCTGCCTGTGCTCACTCTCTCTGACAAATAAATAAAATCTTTTAAAAAAATAAAAGGTGTTGCATTCAGAAAAGGAAAAATGGAGTTATATTACCTTTTTTCTCCAAAGTTGGCTAGATAGGTAGGTTGATGGGTAGAAAGAAAGAAAGATATACAAAAGCCATCCCACAGTTCTTAGAATGTAACCAACACTCTTCACACTGAGAAATAGGATCCATGTTCCCTCTGCTTGAGTCCGGTTGTGACTGTTCTAGCCAATGTGGTGGAAGGAATACTATGTGACTTAGGGAACTAGGTCATAAAGAGGATACAGCTTCCACTTAGTTTACCCCCTTTTGCAATCTCACCCTTGGAACCCAGTCACCACGCTGGTAGGAAGCCCAGGCCACATGAAGAAACCATGTGGAGGTATTCCTGCTGACAGCCTGAGCTAATGTCTCAGCTGGCAACATTAAATTGCCAGATACATGAATGAGGAAGACTTCAGATCATTCCAGTCCCCAGCTTTTATGCCATATGTGACACCGAGCAGAACAGAGACAAGGTAATCCTGTTGAGCTCAGACCAGAGAGCAGATTCATGAGCAAAATAAATATTGTCAGTGTTTAAAACCACTAAGTTTTGGGGTAAATTGTATGCACTCATAGTAATTAAAACACTTTCAAGAGCCATAACTAAGAAAAGCTGTTAACAGATGTATGAGAGGTATGTCATCTGTAGCCAATTTTTTCTTCTTTTTCAAAGTACACAGAACTAGTTTGGAGTAGATAATGGTTGGGAAGACCCACTTCTATTTCTCTTGAACTTAAAACAATACCGGCACAGTAGGTACTCAATAAACATTCATTGGATGGATGGATAGATGTGGTGGGGGATCGGTAGTGGATGGAAAATTCATTGGCTCAGCATCTAACCCACTTTCTTGCTCTACTGTTAAGTCTTAGTGAATAATATCCAGTGGCTATTGGCAGTACCATCATTAGATCTAGGTAAGAAATCCCCTGTCCCAGACCCCGTGCCTCAAGGAGTGCTGCATATCGGATCAGTATTCCTCAGACTTTTCCAAGCGCCCCTCCAAGGCCAACAATGCCACCTTGGAAGGGTGCCCCAATTCAGAAAAGGCCCCACATGGGTCTTGTAAGCTAGAAATTTCCATCCTGAAGTTTTCTAAGCTTCACTCCAGCGGTTGAGACTGGCCAGAGCCAGAACTGCCTTCCAGGCAGGGTGATGCACTCCCAGACCAAGTCCATCACCTGTGAGTCTCAGTCTTTATTTCCACTCTTTGAAGACCTCTTCAGCCTTCTGTCTTACCACCCCCCACCCCCAACACTTATGTGTGAGGTTGACCGATGCCTTGAAGAGCTCCAGGACTAATATATATGGAATCATTCAAGTCTCATGGCCAGTTCTGGTTCCAGGAGGATAGCCTGGTGAGGAACTCACTCTTGCTAGCAGAATTTCTTTCACCAGTTTGTGTGAGATTGGGCTCCCAAAATGGTGTTGGCATGATGATTTGGGTGACTCTCTCTCACATTGAAACCAGGACTCTGAGCATTGAATTTAGGACTCTGAGCTACCAACAGCCCACTGCAGATGCTTGGGCTTGAGTTGCATGATGTGGCCCCAAGTGTTGGTTTGCACCTCTGTGTTCAGGCCATGTTCAGATTGCTCTGACCTATTGCAGCCAGGGCGATGGGGGAGGGGAGCAGCAGAGGTCTTCTACTCTGTGTGCTCTGCAGTCCCTTCCTCAGCTGGCCCCCAGGGATGTCACCTCACCCCCTTTGGCAGGAGTTGCTATGCCTATCTCCTCCAACAACTTGAAATGTTGCTCTGCAATACTCATGCTCTTCCCATTGATGTACTTTCTTACCTCTAATGGACTTGATGGCGTGGTGCTCCCATCATCTTAAGCCATACAGAAGTGGCTTAAGGGTGGACGTATCTTGTATGAATGGGACTGCTCTTTTTGCAGACCCCTTTCCTGTACTCCCTGCTGGTGGTGGTATGTGGAAGGTGAGTGTGGTCAGCATTGAAAGCAATCACATTTTAGGAACACAGTGGTTACTGCCTGAAGAGTTCAAGACATGATGGGAAGATGTGTTGTCCATGTTTATGAAACAATTTTCCAAAAGGTAAATTTAACATGACCAGAAAATAAATTATCATGCATATTCTTTTTTGCATATTCTGGGTGAGATTAGTATTTGTAGTTCCCATCAATGAGTCCCAGGAAAAATCTCTGAGTCCTTGGAAACCAGTGTATTGACACCCCCGCTCATGGATGATGCAGCATCATGAGTAATAATATACAAGCATTAAATAAATGTATTAGAAGGCTACAAAGTTAGGTTATATTGCTTCAGTACTAACAGGTTCCAAATAGCATACTTCCTGCAGTGGGAAATATGAAATTAGGCAATAATGGCAAATTTTATAGTAAAAAAATGAAGGGATGATTCTTAGACTTGAACTGGAAGAGATCGTGTCTGGATACTACCAAGAACCTTCCTGTGCCCTGATAGGATGATAAATACAGCCCCAGGACCTCCTCCCTAGCCATTATTCTAAATCACCACTAATGAACCACTATACTCCACATGGGCCCATGAATTTTGTGATATATTTTTAAGCAAATTGCTTATATAGAAAAGAGCCACGCAAAAAACATTTGCTCAAGGCCTTGCACATACTAGGGCTGCGTTGGCTAGTGTCCTCTTCCCCCAGTAGCCCCCTCGAGTTTCCCTGAGCTCACTTCCTCCACTCTTGAGAACACCATCTTCCAGGCAGTCTTGCTTGCCAACCTGGGCCTCACTGGAGTAGCTGTTTGTGCCCAGATCATCCCCTCCCATCAAAAGGTCCAATTCATACATATACTCCTTTCCTGCTTGGAGCGAGTGTGCCTGCTCTTTTAAGATCAGAAGATAAATTGTGTGACTAAATAAGGGCAAGCCACTGAGAATGGACTGTTGTCTAAATGCCATGAGCAAGGGCCATCGCAACATGTTTATTCTGAGAACTTGACATGCTGCCTGTTTGCCGGAATCTAGCTAGGCAGCCCAGGGTCATACAGGGAAAAGTCAGCCTGGATAAGCAAATTGACCACAGCACCCAATGCAAAGCGTCCATGGAATACCGTAATAACTGGCCATTTGGAAGCAAGTTAAGGAAGAAATGGGCTTTTTGCCAGGATGCACTGGTGACAAAACCTAACTTATGCTTCCAAAAGAAATAACTTTTGGAAAACTTAGAGAATCAAATGAAGGGGAAGACAGGGGTCAAACTGGGCCAACACAACACATAACCAGGGCCTGGAATGCCAACAGACTTCCTGTTCTGCATCTCTGCCTCTCTCTCTCTCTCTGTATGTGGACTTGCTGACTTCACACTCAATCTGGGTTTTTTTGCATACAGTGAGGGACATATGCTGGGTTTATCCCAGGGCACATCCTCACCCAGTGGGCAGGACAGCCACATACAAGTCATGCATTGGACAATTCATGGGAGCCATTCACATCGGAGTTTACTGTTGAGAAACAGAGATGCTGGGGATGCTTGGCTGAGCCAATGCCACAGAAAATGGAAGGAAATGGATAGGTTTTCCTAGCACATCCTTCTCTGGTGAGGAGTGGCCCTTGATGAGCCCATTCCAAGGGAGTTCAAGGAATCCCATCTTGACCCTTAATGACCTCCCCAATAAAGCTACCAGGAAATAAAGCTGGCCTTCTGATTCCCTCATGGTTATGGAGTGTCAAAGACCAGAACAGTAGGGAGTTCTGAACCCTCTGAATTCCTGTCTACAGGTGTCAATACAGGTAAGTCTCCTGTGTGATGGGTCACACATTCCTTTACTAGTGGGAAATCTCAACAAAAGGATTCGAGGTTATAAACTCCTTGTGTAGGCTTTAGCTGCATTCAACAAGTTTTGATATATAGTATTTTCATTTAATTCAAGTCTGAATATTCTCTAAAGTTTGTTCTGGTTTTATGCCTTTCTGTTGTAGTCACATATTGTAGTCTATTTCATACTGATGCATTGGTATGTGAGATTTGCTTTGCAACATACATTGTGGTCAATATTTAGAAATGTTCCAAATGTGTCTGAGAAAATATATGCTCTCTCACTGTTGGGCAAAGATTTTTAAACGTGTTTTCTAAAATATGTATTAAAATCATGCCTGGGGCGCCTGGGTGGCTCAGTGGGTTGGGCCACTGCCTTCGGCTCAGGTCATGATCCCAGGGTCCTGGGATCGAGTCCCGCATCGGGCTCTCTGCTCAGCAGGGAGCCTGCTTCTCCCTCTCTCTCTCTCTCTGCCTGCCTCTCTGCCTACTTGTGATCTCTCTCTGTCAAATAAATAATAAAAATCTTTAAAAAAAAAAATCATGCCTATATTCCGAAGACCAGAATCTTTGGAAAAGAAGAAACAGGAACTTTACAGTGAAGTTTGGCAGCCTCCCTTTAGCCAAGTAATCAAGGCTAATATCACTAGGGATAAGTCATGTTGATATCATGTGCTCCTGATATGTGACAAGAGGAACGTCACCTCTGTGACAATTCTTTCCCCAAACCCATAACCCCATTCTAGTCATGAGAAACCAGCAAAGAAAGGCAAATAAGGGACATTCTACAAAATACTGACATTCCCAAAACTGTCAAGCTCCAGAAAAACAAGGAAAGACTTGAGAATCTGTTGCAGATTGGAGGAGATAAGGATACACACTGATGAAATGTAACATGGTGTTCCAGATCGGGTCCTTGCACAGAGAATGGACAATACAGGGGAAGCTGGTGAGATCCAAACTAAGTCTAGAGTTCAGGTGATGGTCATGTGCCAATATTAATTTCTTAATGGTGACAACTATACTGTGGCTACATGACAGCCATGTGCTTGTTAGGGGAAGCTGGGTGAAGGGTGTATAGGAAGTCTTCGTCTTCTAGGTTTTTAACTTTTCTGCAAATCTAAAACTATTCCAAAAGAAAAGATTTCTTTTTAAAACTCAAGTCTGTTGCGTGTGTTGTTCAAATCTTCTAGTAAAAATAAAGTAAGGGAAACAATAAGGGGAAAGGTCTGTCTCTACTTCTCTAAAAACTGCTCTGGAGGGGCGCCTGGGTGGCTCAGTGGGTTAGGCCACTGCCTTCGGCTCGGGTCATGATCTCAGGGTCCTGGGATCGAGCCCCGCATCGGGCTCTCTGCTCAGCAGGGAGCCTGCTTCCTCCTCTCTCTCTGCCTGCCTCTCTGTCTACTTGTGATCTCTGTCTGTCAAATAAATAAATAAAATCTTAAAAAAAAAAAATGCTCTGGAGCCTTCAACCCCAATGTCCCCAAGACAAGGAAACAAACACAAAATTTGGCCATCTTGATATGGTGCAGAAGAATCTTTAATAAATGATAAAGGAGGTCAATAATTTCACAATGAATCAGGGCATCTGCTATATCAATGTTCTCATATGTCTTTACCGCATTCCTTTAAGGGAGGTAACCAAGGCCCAGAGAGGGTGAAACTTGTCACCCAAGCTATGCAGCTGGCTTGAACTAGGTATGTGTGGCACAACAAAGCCAGTGCTGTCACACTCACTCCAGGATGCTGCCCCAGTTCTCCGTGCTGCATGCCGTCCACATTGGCCCTCTTCCAGCTCCCCCTAGGTCCCCCAAGCTGCTTGCGCCCGTGCACCACTCCTCCACTGCCCAGGTAATTCTACTTGCTCAGGGACCTTCTCTGACCCCTTCCCCCCCACGATAGATCTCCAGTGTCCCCATTTAGTCCCATGGCAACTTTCATTTGTCCTTCAGAGCATTTATTACATTTCTTCATTTGTTGGTTACTCATTTATCATGACAGGACTGTGAGTTTACAATGGCCTGTATTCACCAGTGTGTGTTCCCATTGCTTACCCCAGAGGCTGCCACTTAGTAGGTGCTCAATAAACAAGTAGTGGCTGACCGAATGTACAAACTCTGGACACACTAAGCTTAATTCCAGGAGGTGGCGCTTGCACCAGATAAGCACTACAGAAGTTGGTGTCCTGTTTCCAGAAGGCTCTGAACATAATGTGAGGATTCCATCAGGCACAGTGAATGTATACCCAGCCCTTCTCTTCCAGGATGTAGAATCTCCAGGTGGGGTACCAGAGAATGGGGGACCTAGGCAAGAGAAGCTTCTTTGAGACTCTGCAGAATGCAGCAACCTTTCTGTAGAGAAGACATCCTCAGGACACTCTTCTTAGGTGGAATTAGCCTTGAACTTCTCATCACCTGGATCTTTGCTGTCTAATAATGTAGCCACCAGCCGTATGTGGCAACTGAACATTCTAAAGGTGCTTAATCGAAACCCAGATGTGGGTTTAGATGTATAAGCATAAAATACATACCCAATTTCAAAGACTTAGTTTGGGAAAACATGTAAAATATTTAATTAGTAAGTTCTTATATTAGTTATATACTGAAATGACAATATTTTCTGATATGTTGGGTTAAATAAAATACAGTATTAAACTGCATTTTATCCTCTTTTTATTTAAGTGACTACTAGGGAAACTTTAAATTACCCTTGTGGGTTTCATTGTATTTCTGTGGGATATTGCTATTCTAGACTATAAGCTCAATGAGCCCCCCTCCTCTGCTTTTGTCAGAGTTGCACGCCCAGCTTACAGCAAGACTGAGCATACAGTGACAGTTCATAGAAATGTGGGATGTGGATTAATAAAACTTACTATCTTAGGTACTTGTGTGTGATCCTCAGGGCAGAAACGTTCTTTTTCATCACTGTATCTCTATTCTTAGCATAGTGCCTGGCAGTATTTTTTTTAAATGGAAGAGTAGACCTTCATTCTTTTGGCTCTCTGTTCTTCTACAGTAGCAGCACAGTGATGGCAAATGTAAGGTCTCTAATGCAAAAGCAACAACAGTAAAGGTCAACAACAGTTGATATTCTGGTGTTGGCTGAAACATGCCTATTGTCTCTGTACATGTCAGGTTCACAAGTTCAATGCTAAAAGCTGTTGATTTAGATGGAGAATATTTTAGAAGACTGGAAAATAGGCAGTGTGAAGCAGATGGGACAGAATAGTAACATACCCTAATTTCTAGTTTTCCAGCACAAACAAGCATCTGACAACCTGATATGCTCATGCTATTTATGAAATCAGCCTGCAACATTTTTCACTACTTAATATGCCAAGCGATAGAAAACCAGCTGAGCCAATCATCAGAAGTAAGACACGTCCCTTCATTTCTCTGAGCCTTGGTTTCCTCATTTATAAAATGGGAGATAATGAAATCTACCTCACTGGGTTGTTGTGAAGATTGAATGAGGTAATAACATCTATAGGCTTCCTTAGTACGGTGTGTGGCATTTAATCAAAGTTTGATCAGTGGTGGCGATGATTAATACCAGTCCTACTGGGGTCTCTGCAAATTAGCAAAGAAGGAAGTATTTGTGGTGTCACATTAACAGATGAGTCTGTCATCATGATATGTTCTCCATGTTAACCATCAACAAGCTTGACATGCTCATCCAATAAAAATGACTGACGTTTAGCAAGAGCACAGCAGAAGGCGGGCACTGTGTTATGCAGTGAACGTGCATCAACTTATTTCGTCCTTGCTGTGCAGGGGTGGGTGCTGATGGTCAATGTACGGAGCCAGAAACTGAGGTCCAAGGAGGCAAAAGGACATGCTCCAGCCCCACCGTCTCACAGGGACACTGAGAATTCAACAGGCTCTAAATGATCTCGTTAGGCTGCTTCCCAGGTGTAGTTAGTTATCCTGGTGACATGGCAGTTATAGTCCCGGGGACAGAGAGGCCTCCAGGAGCTATTCCTGGTGCACATGGTCAAGACCACTCTTGGCCTCCTTCCTTGCCCTTGAATGCTGACCGAGCTCCTGGCATGTGTCAGTCACTGCACCCGTCAGGCTGTTAGTGGCAGAGGCTCACTTGAATCCTGCTTGTAACAAATGGCACGGTGGTGGTAAATGTAAGGTTTCTGATAAAAAAAAAAAGAAAGGAAGGAAGACAGGGGGCCCCTGGGTGGTGCAGTCAGTTAAACGTCTGCCTTTGGCTCAGGTCATGATCCCAGGGTCCTGGGAATGAGCCCCGCATCAGGCTCTCTGCTCAGTGGGAATCCTGCTTCTCCCTCTGCCTGCTGCTCCCCCTGCTTGTGTGCTCTCTCTCTCTCTGACAAATAAATAAAATCATTAAAAAAGAAAAGAAAAGAAAGACAGGAGTTTTGGTCACTTGGCCACATCTCACAAAAATTCAGGCAAACTGGACCCTGGGCCTTGCAGAACACAGATGTGGTTTGGAAACTGAAATATCCTCCTCCCCTTAGAAGAGTTCTAGAAATGGTCCCTCACCTGCAACAGGAGCCCAGTGCTCTGTAATTGAGATCCTGTGGTTAAAGGGACTCAATCTCTCTGTCTCTTCCAGTTTCTGTTCCTGTGACCAATCACAACTCCCAGAGAGGAAAACCTGCTCTTGGTCCGAGAACAAAGTCATGGGTTAGGGCTGACCTTGGGTGGCTGGGCTTTCCTATCCACTGAGCTGCGGTGGTGGATGGGGAGGGGCTGCAGGGCTGACACAGGCGGAGCCTACCCTCAAGACACGCACAGCCTAGACTGACCAGCCAGTACCAGCTTGAGTGGGTCACTACCCTCACCATGTGACAGCCATTCATAACCAGACGCAGCATGGCAGTGTCCTCTTCGGCCTCCTGTGCCCCCAGTTCCCTGGGCCTGGCACCCCAGGGGAAAGCTTCCTACCACCCCATCTACACTGTAATGGAGGCAGCAAGGCTGCCATGAACATCCAGAGGTGAGAGGCCCTCCCTTGACTCCAGTCACACCGGCCAGGTGAGGCCTTCCCTGTCTGCTCAGTTTCAAGCGCCACTCCCCCTCTTGCCCCAGATTTCTTGTCTCCCTTCCCTGTTTTTCTCTTTAGCCCATCTCTAGCATGCTACACGCTTTAGTACTTTATTTATGGTCTGTCTCTGTCCTCTAAAATGTTAAGTACTACGAAGGCAGGGGTTTGTTCTTTTGCCTTCTTTCGTTGACCAGTATCTGGAATGGTACTGCACGTGACTGACACTGGGTATGAAGGGAAGGAAGGGCAGGGAATCCAATCTGGCTGCGGTTTAGCCAAGGAGGGTTTCCTGAAAGAAGTGACACAAGCTGCGTCAAGTCCAGCCTCTGACACGGGGGACGCATGCCAAGCAGGGAGGCCAGGAAAAGGAGAGCACGTTCAGGAGCCTCCCGTAGTAGCACGGCTGCGGACTCTGGTGATCCCAGGGCGTGGTGTGTGAGGTAAGGATGGATACGCAGACCGTGGGCAGTGAGGAGGGCCCCGCAGGTTCCCTGGAGAATGGGATGTCCATGCTACTAGGGCCGAGGCTCAGAGGGGGCCGGGGGGCAGGGGGCAGGGGAGGGCAGACCAAGAGGCTGGGCCTGGGGTAAGGATCGGTCACAATTTGAAAGCAAGTAAGTTGTTGACTGAGGAGAGCTGCGCTCTGAGTGTGGACTGTGGGCCAGCTGCTGCCACGAGGACCTCTCTGACCTCCCCGGCCCGCCACTGTACTAAGGGGCTGCAGGAACAGGGTAGCGATGGCTGACACTCCACAACCTGACCAGTTCAGCTTACTGGGAAGGACATTTTGGTGATGCTGGGCCAAGCCACGGTCAGTGATCACGCCTCCGTAGCCCCAAGACGCCCCTCCCTTGGCCATCTCAGCAACCATGGCAATGTCACCTCCTCTTTTCTTCCCCAGCACTTCGTCGCTGCCCCCTCCTGCAGATCATGGACCCACCGGCAGCAGAAATGCCAAAGGACTGAGGTGCAGGGCAGGGAGGCAGTTAAGAAAACGTGAGAAAATAAACAGAAGAAAGGGGAAGGGAATGCAGGGCACGGGGCTACCCAAAGCTGGCGGGAAGGTGCCTGGCAAGGAGGGGCTGGTCGGTGTGAGAGAAAGGACATCTACAATAGCAAGGCAACATCCAGCTGTGAAACTTCACTGGAAAGGAACTTGGGCCGAGCTGGGGAAAACGCTTTCATTTTTCACGAGGGGACCAGGGCCACGGTGGGAGGACACTGGCCCAGAGAGTGGAGTAGGTGGGGGACCTTCAAGAGAGAGTGGGTGACATCAGGTCCTCGGGTAGGAGTTTGGGAGAGGGGAGTGGGAGAAAGAAGGGCCTCTGGTGGAGCTGGTGGGCAGTGTAGACGCTTCAGCCCCAAGAATGCCTCCTGTGGACCAAAAGCTGTCAAAGTGCTGAACTCACAAAGGTAGGCCTCACCACCTGGTTTTGACCTCTGCCCCAATCAAGGTGATTTCAATTTCTCTTTTTTTTTTTTTAAAGATTTTATTTATTTATTTGACAGAGAGAAATCACAAGTAGATGGAGAGGCAGGCAGAGAGAGAGAGAGAGGGAAGCAGGCTCCCTGCTGAGCAGAGAGCCCGATGCGGGACTCGATCCCAGGACTCTGAGATCATGACCTGAGCCGAAGGCAGCGGCTTAACCCACTGAGCCACCCAGGCGCCCCTGATTTCAATTTCTGTGAAGGCTTGCGAGGCAAACCACTGTCACTGAACATGACTCTCAGAGGCCAAATCTACCTCGTGGCGACAGCAATAAACATCCTGACACCAGGCCTTTGCCTACCCCAGCCACAGAGCTCTCCAAAGAACAGGTGTTGCTCGTCACCCGCCCTTGCTCAGAACCATCTCCCAAAATCCCCCAGGGGAGTCCCAGCGCCAGCACTCAGGGCACTCCTGCCTCCTCACTGTCGTATTCTTTTCCAAAGCCTGGGCCCAGATGTCCTTCAGCCAACACTCCTAATGTTTTCCTTTTCTCCCAAACCTGAGCCCCCCAGAAGCACTTGGGATTGTTCAACCCCTAGTCCAAATTCTACATCCCAGCGCCTAGTGCTAGGCGTGCCCCGGGAGTGCACTAAGCGGAACAGCTCGGTGAGTAAAAAATGGAAGGTTTGTTCATGACTCACCTTCTTTATAGCTATCTTGCTGGCACATGGAGGGATGGGCTTCAAAAGAGAAGAAAAACAACAAAAACAAGCAGCAGGGCAGTTTCAAAATTTATTGGGTGGGTGAGGGGACAAGGATGTACTTTGCAGGAAACTCTTGGTTCTAAAAAGTTACAGGGGGAGGAGGCGGGGAGACGTGGAGGCTGCTGGACAACATGGCCCAGGAGACGTGGAGGCTGCTGGACAACATGGCCCATGACCAGGTGTTCTTCCTGGTCAGCAGCGCTTGGTGACAGCTTCTGGGGGAGCGGCAGAAACAGCTAAAGTCTCTAGCTCTGGACCTCAAGCTTCCAGAGTGCCAGGGCTTTCCCTCGGGCCTGCTTACACAGACGGAAAAGGCGTTCCACGCTGTGCTGAGGCAACCGGGCAAGGAGGTCTGGCAATGCTTCATATGGCACCGTCCTTCTTCACCATGCCCCTCCAGCGTCCACGATCAACCCCGACATCATCTAAAGGAGAAAGTCCAATAAGAACAGCTGCCTGGAATTTCTGTATCAGAAACACAGGCTGACTTAGCCCCTTGGCATGAACTCACCATGAGGAGGTCCCCCCAGGGCAGCTGGGACCCAGCTCACCCCGAAAGGGCCGGTGCTTCCATCCCCTCTGGCTTCCTCCAACAATCTCCAGATTCAAGGCAGCACTCTTGGAGTGAGGAGGACGCCACGGAGCAGCAGGTGGTCATAACAGACGACTGGGTTCCCGTGTGGTCTCATCTTTAAGCTGCTATCGATGAGAATGCCCCAATGAATCAGGCATGAGCTGATTTCACACCGGCTTTTTTCACACCAAACACAGCTCAGAAATGAATCTCAATGCTCACAGAGAAGAGTCAAAATAAACACGGTCTTTAAAAATGGGTGTTTTCAGGGCACGAGCAGATAGAGCAACTGGCAAAGAGCTGGCTGGAGAGCTAAAGGTCAGAAGCTCCTCCCACGGAGCACCCCCACCCCATGCTGGGATTGAAGGCCACCACTGCAGCTTCCCTCCACTGTCATTACATCCCGCACATCTGTCTCTCTGATGCTTGTGCTCACCCCAAGGTCAAACTCCTCATGTTGCCCCACCTCCCCATACCTTCCTATTTCCCATCACATCACATTTGGGCCATCACATCCATTTGGGCCACCAAATCTGCATCCCGTCACTGACTCACACAGCAGCCAGCCCTCAATGCCTGAGACCAGAGAGCACTAGCTGGAGAGGAGCGGAAGTGTGTGAAGGCATCAGCATTTGGAAGGGACAGGGATGGACCCTCCAAACACGGGAAGCCGCTTTCAACAATTCCTCTCCCTGCATTAGCAATGACCAGAGCACAGACAGCCCATGATCGCTTTTGAATGCAGGTGCATGAAGGGCAGAGAGAGACCTAGGAAGAGCAGCAAATGCTACTGGCCTTTGGAAAAGACTGAATCTGGGGAAACCACCCAGCCGAGCACAGGACCTCAGGAGCGGCCATTCTTACAAAAGCCCCGTAGAGCCTCCCTGCCAAGTGGAATCAGAGAAGTCACTTTGAGCAAAAACGCTAGGAAAATCTTAAGGGTTGGAAATGACAGGAATCCTGTGGTATTAAGCAGCACGGAAATCACCTCTATTGTAAGTGTGCTTCTTCAATAAAGAAAATAAGGTTCTGAATAGGTTACTGAGAGAGCAGCACAAGGAGATTCAAAGCCAGGGACAAGAGTCTCTGATGTGTGGGTCCCATTTCCCATTAAAACATGCTTCTGCCATTATTCCAAGGATGGAAGGCAGATACCCCAGAGAACTCTCATTACCCAGTGGGACTCTGGAGATCCTTCCTCTGCAGCAGCCACTGAGAACTTAGCAAGGGCCAGATGTGATCTAGGTTGTCTGGGACTGAGGAGCAGATCTGGGGACTCACGGACATTACCTTCTCGCCTCTCAGTTCCCCGATACCCTCACACGAAGCCCCTAGGAACCCACACATGACTGTACCAGATGTAAGGAAACCACACTCTAGAGAAAAGTCAAGAAATCTTACCTCAAGGACACTGGGGTCTAGAATGTTCCTGAGAGAACTCCCATGATGCCTCTGCACATGGTGGGCTCACCTGCAACAGACAAAAATCCAGGAATGGGCACCCAACTTATCCCTGCTCCCAGCAGGGCGAGGGAAGCATCAGAAAAGGACTCAGCAGAGTAGCTATCAGAAAGTAAAGTAAGCATTCAACATACGCTGATTATTTCCCCAACAATCACACTATTTCCTCATAAAAAGGGTAGAAGTTACTCTAAAGAGGGAGAGAGTGCATGGCCTATGACAGGTGGCCAGTGCTGATGAATGCATCATTGACCAGGCTGAGAAGGATGCCAGGGCCAGATTTATGGGGGTGTGTGTTGGCTGCCCGGCAGTCACTCTGCTGGACATTGAAGAAAACTCAAGTAACATGCACAGACTGGTTCCCAATAGCACGGACAGAAGTCAAGCCTCAACAATAACACTAATGCACCCATGACTGCTCCCCTGGGCCCTGGAGGCCCAAGGTGTCTGTGGAGAAGCTGGAACATAGGCAAACTCCCGGAAGGTGAGGATGTGCACACTCCAAATACAGGACAACCTTCCCTGAATCCTCTGCCTACACCATCCAGGAGCACAACATTGGCACAGGTGACAGAAGACATCTCAAAGGTGGTAGGAAAGAGGAAGTGTGAGAACTCTCCAGGTTTGGAAGGGACAGGAAAGGGCCCTCCAAACACAGGGCAACACTTTCAGGAAATCCCTTCCCTGCACTATCAGTGACCAGGACCCAGGCAGCCCATGTTAGCAGCCTGCCATTTTCCCAGGCAGGAGAAAGCTGTGCCGCCAAGCCCACGACCCCGAGCATCATCAGCCCTTTATGTAAAGTTTCCGTCTCCCATCATCAACGGGAAGACCAACTCCTGGAAAGAACGCCTACAGTGTTCATTCACCCCACACATACAGCTTGAGTTCCTACTATGTGCCACCCATCCTGGGCTCAAATACAAAGGACACACAGGAGGCCCCCTGTCCTCCCGGAGCTCTGGCGGTTTCCCCACTAAAAAGAAACTGAAGCTCAGGACAAGGAAGGAGCTGAGCCAAGATTATGCGGTGGGCCACCAGCTGAATCAGGACCTGAATCCAGATCTCTCTGACCCCAAACCCACCCCACTTCCCACACTAGGCCTCCTTCTGCCCAAGCGCTTTGGAAGAAGGCTCTCAGAACCTGCGCTCCAGGATCACCTCCCCCCCTCACCGCGATAAGGCAGGAAGGTAACCAGCCCCTAGTCAAGGGGCTCGGGCCCAGCAGCACTTACCCAGCAGGCCTCACCCCTGCACACAGGGGCGGCCTCCGACGCGGCGGATCAGGGTTCTGCGGGACAGATGCGGGTGCTGCCTGCCGCGCGGCCCGCAAAGCAGTCCAAGGGACAGTCTCCATCTGCTTCTCAGATAGCCGCAGAGCCCGCACGGCCTGGGCACGCAAGACAACAGGGAAAGGGCATTAGTGCCAGGCAGGGATGGGGCAATCACACGGTGCCCCTCTGGGGCCCTGCGAGCGCCCCCAACTGAAAGCTCAGACAACAGCTCCGCCCAACCGGGATTTTCACTCTCTCGGTTAACGACAGGTGACGGCGAAACGGGTTCACGCTCCTCAGGTCACTTCGGAGACAAATGATGAATGGTTCTGGGGGACTCAGGGTCCGGAGGTGGGTGCGTGCGAGCAAATCGCTGGGGACCGGGCGGGATCCGAGTCCTTCCCGCGAGCGAGCTGAGGGCGGGGGATCGGACCCGGGGCCCCTTTCTCGAGGACCCGCCTCCCAAGAGGTCCGCACCCGGCGGAGGGGCCGGACACGGAGCCAGGAGCGGGGCCCGGAATCCGGGCTGACCTCCGCCGGTTCTCCCCGCCCCTTTAGGCCTCAGTTTCCCCTCCTGTCTAGGAGAGGGGGATGCAGCCCTGAGGCTGTGCTGCGCCGCCCCGTAGTGGCTCACCCGGGGCAGCAGGACTGTAGTCGACGGGACCAGAGGGAACGACGAGAGAAAGTGCAGCACGGTTCCGGACGGTTCGGGACCGCTCGGGAAGGCGGCTGCAGCCACAGGAAACCTCCCCACCAGCCGGTCGCCGGCGGAAATGCCCCTGGGTGCGGGCTGCGGCCTAGAGCGGCGTCTCCCGAGCTGAACCCGCACGCGCGGTCTCTTCGCGCCCCCTCGTGGATAGGAGGTGAAAACCTGCGTGGCCAAGTACCCAAGCATCCTTTTATCTTCCCATCACTCCATCCATTTATCCGGAAACTTTAGGGAGCACCAGCTTTTTCATCTATCCATCCACCCACTCACCCACACATCTGACCATTCATACATCTATATGTTCATCTAGACTTCCATCTACACCCGAGAAAAATCTACAGAGCAGCAACTTCGTATCAGGGACAGGGTTAAGCATTGGAAATATATTGAAGACAGGGTTTCTGATTTTTTTGTTGTTATATTCTCGTAGGAATGAGACAGCGAATGCAATAATTAAAAATCATAACTAATCAGGACGTTTGGGTGGCTTAGTTGGTTAAACATCTGCCTTAAAAGCTCTTAAAAAAAGAGTTTAAAAAAATCATGACAAGTGCTACAAAGGAAAGGAGCAGGGTAGTATAATAGTGGGGACATATTTAGCCAGGGTGGACAGCAAGGGCCTGCCTGAGGGAATAACAGTGTTTTTCTTTTTCTTTCTTTCTTTTTTGTTTAAGATATTTATTTATTTTTCAGAGAGCGTGCACGCACAAGCAGGGGAATAGGCAGGCAGAGGGAGAAGCAGGCTCTCCACTGAACAAGGAGCCTGAGGGGGGACTGGATCCCAGGATCTTGGGGTCACATTTAGGGCAGCAGAGGCAAACACTTTCAGGAGTGAGAGAGCGGTCAGAGGACAGTCAGAGCAGAGAGTAAGAAATCAGAGAAAAATAAATTGAAAACTTACATAAAAGGAACACATTCCTGAAAAATATATAGCAAAATTGCCTTAAGGAAAAACAGAAAACCTGAATCCTCTTAGAACATTTTAAAGTGTTGAATCAGTAGTTAACAATATTTCCACAAAGAAAACATCATACCCAGCTTTTCAGCCTTACGAAGTCTCCCAGATAATAGAAGAGGAGGGAGTTGTTCTCAGTTCAGAGATTAACCATGACTCCCAAATTAAGCAAGCAAGGAAGGAAAAAAAGTTATAGTCCATCTCATGAATGTAGATGTAAAATATATTGGCAACTTCAGGTGGAAACAGCGGTGGCCCCCAGTGCCCTTAAAGGGCAGTAACCGCGCTCCTGTCTTGTGAATGTCTTCTGACCATTGATTTCAGACTTCCGGTCTCCAGAATAGTGACAAAATAAATTTCTGCCATTATCATCCACTCAGTTTGTGGAGCTTTGTTATGGCAGTCTTAGGAAATTAATACAACAGACATACCTAAGCCTTTTCTTTACCACATTCTAGCTGTATTAACAAGTGACTTCATCTTTCTGAACCTCAGTTTTTAAACTTTAAAATAGATAAAACATGCAAATTTGTGCAGCTGCTATGGAAAATAGTATAGTATAGCAATTGCTCAAAAAATTAAAAATAGTATTACCATATGATCCAGCAATTCCACTTAAGGGTATATTCTTGAAACAGTTAGGAATGTAATCTTAAGAGATATTTGTCTACCTGTGCTCATAACAGCACTGTTCATGATAGCCAAAGGTTGGAGTAACTCAAGTATCTAACAACAGATGAGTGGATTAAAAAAACATGATACACACACACACAAGCGCACCAATGGAATATTATTTGGCCTTAAGAAGGAAGGACATTCTGACATATACCACAGCATGGAAGGACCTTGAGGACTTGCTGCTAAGTAAAATAATCCAGACGCAAAAGGACACATACTGTATGATTCCACTAATATGAGGCACCTGGAGTAGTCAAATTCAGAGACAGAAGGGAGAATGGTGGCTGTCAGGGGCTGGAGAAGCCAGGAATTGGGAATTGTTGTTTCAAGGATCCAGTTTCAATTTTGAAAGATAAAAATTCTGGAGATTGGTTCCACAATGGTGTGAATGTACTGAATCCTACTGAGCTGAATATTCAAAAATAGTTAAGATGATGACTTTCATGTTATGTGTATTTTGCCACAATTAAAAAATTTAAAAGTATGTAATATAATACATTGAAACTCAGTACTGTGTTTTTTTAAAAAAAAATAGGAAAAAAATAGGTGTTGGGTTATAGTAATGCTGTTTAATAAATTTTAGTATCACTATCATAATCATCATCATCACTTGATAAAAATTAATACCCATTCATAACTTTTAAAAATTCTTACAACTCTAAAAATAGAATATATAACGTAAACCATCTACCAATATTACACATAATGATGGAATCATAGAAGCATTCTTCTGCCTTCATCCTGGAAGTCTTCAGAAAAATAGCCAGGGGTGGGGGTGTGGGGGAAGAGATGTCCTATGCCCTTGACCAGGAAGATCCAAGGTCTTAAGAGTAAAGAATTGATGTGGTCAGTTACCATGGCAAAAGATAATCGGGGCAAAGCCAAATATTATCCCGGAATGCCTAAGTATTCAAGCAAAAAATTTAAGCCAGCAAAGTTTAAGTAATAAGCCACATATATCTCAGTGATTTAGTTAACAAGGAAGGTACAGGGTGGTTGTTCAGGGTAATTAGCTACGACCATCTAGATTTAGTAGTCAAGACAGTTTTTTTCAAGGATCGTCCACGATGGATAGAAGGAAAGTCCAGTGTTCCTGCTAAAACATCAGTCTTCAGCTAGGACTCTAGTTCATCATGGCCCAACTTTGCTAGTTCTGGGGGGGGTGGGCCACTTCTTCTCATGCCTGTCCCCATGTCAGAGACCTGAGCCATTTATACCTTCACTGAACCCACACTGAGTACCTCTCCAGAACCAGTGGTCCACAGCCCAGGACAAAAATGAACCAGAAGCAAAACTATTACGAGAGAGAATGTGTGGGTTGGAGGCCCCAGCTAGGGGACCTAGGGAGAAGGAGGGATGGAGACCTAGGTGGAAGCTGGTCCTTGTGGGAAGGGTCCAGTGAAGGTCCCTGGCTGTTGAAGACCCCAAAACAGGCCAAGACCCAGGCCATTGGCAGCTTAGAAAGAGTCCGTCGTGCTTGAGAGGTCCTGAGAGGCTAGACTGGCCATGGCTTCCATCAAGCCTCAGTCCCACCTTGCAGGAGCTATAGCCTAATCCTTCCGAAAGAAGAAGTAACAGATGAGCATCAAGAAGCAGATGAGGATGATGAACAGATACAGGATGGTTTCCAGCATGGTGACCATTCTTGATGCAGGGACAGGGCCTGGAGCTCTTGCAGGCCTCAAAAGGTTGGTTCTGGACTTCCAGCTTGGACCCTGGGCACCACCTCTGTGGAACAGTCTGTCCAGCAAGCCTCAGCTTCATCTCCCCAAGGGACGGGGCTCCACACACAGGAATCTCTTAGCCACTGTGAGGTCACAAACTCCAGGATGGTGGAGTGCTGGCCTCTCAGCTATAGCCCAAATCTTTATTAATGTGACCATTATGTTGAAAGCAGGACTCCTGGTATGTAATCATACATTTTTTTTACCTGCCTCTTTAGACTTCTTAAGTGGAAGTATTTATTCCCTATCCTTAGAAAAATATCAGGCACACCTCATAGCTTTTCTGATCATTCTTAGGTTGTAAGTCTTTATCACTAAAATTATGAACACTGTTTCCATTTGATAATGATCAGTCTAGTATATATAAGTCACATTTTCCATAATTATAGGGAAGACTTCTCTTGCCATCTGGGGTCAAGCACAGGGTGTGCTGCTATCTGCTGAGAGGGGACAGGGCACTTCTCCCTCATCCAAATGTATTTCTTTTCACTAGGAGGACTCTGTCCATTCTCTTACCGCCAATATCTCCAGGATCAGAACAGAGGGAATAAAGGTGACGGGGAAGGGGAGACTTCTCTCCAGGCTGGGCATGTATTTTTTGTAGGTCTTTCTCTTTTGGCCTCTATTGCAGAAGTTCTTTGGAGGACCCAAGGACCCACCCTTTGTCGTCCTAGGGATATGAACAGGGATATGAACAAGACAGGCCTTCCTGAGGATCCCCTAACCCTAGCAGGCACCCTCTTGGGTAGGAGCTCTTGGGTAGCAGGTGGACATTCTCAGGTCCTAAGCCCTCAACCACCAGCTGGTGCCAGGTTCTTGACTTCCCCAAGACAAAGAATTCAAGGACTAATCAGAGAAAAATACAGCAGAGAAGCTTTATTGCAATGCAAAAGTACACACTATAAGAGAGGGTTGTGCAGGTGCACTTAGGAGAATCTGAGTGGTGCTGGGTCGATGCGGGATTCTGATTCCTTTTTTTTTTAAATTAATTTTTAAATTATTAACATATAATGTATTATTTATTTCAGGGGTACAGGTCTGTGATTCATTAGTCTTACACAATACACAGCGCTTACCACAACATAGACCTGCCGTTACCCAGCGACCCCATCCCTCCCCCCTCCCTCCATTCCAGCAACCCTGTTTGTTCCTGAGGTTAAGAGTCTGGTATAGTTTGTCTCCCTCTCTGGTTTCCTCTTATTTCATTTTTCCCTCTCTTCCCCTATAATCCTCCGCCTTGTTTCTCAAATTAGGATTCTGATTCTTACAGGCAGTTATAATCATAGGGTGGAATATTCATACAGGGTTCTGGAAATCCCTAAGTCATTACGCATGCTCCAGGCCAATCACTACGCGCAGGCGCAGTCTGATTTTTCTCTTGTGGACAAGCGGTAGTCAAGATCTACGAGTTGGAGCCCTCTAGCGCCCCCCAGCGGAGAGGTCATTCTCCCTCAGTAGCCGGCGGGCTGGGGCTTTCGCGCATGCGTGCTGCAGTTGCGCATCGTTAAGGGGTAGCGCTGAGGCTTCTTATGGCCACAAACATTCTGCTTTTGAACAGGTGTGAGTTCAGTTCCCTGGTCCTTGTCTGTCTTCCTCCAGCCACTACCCAACATCACTACCACAGATGCTACACCTGCTGAATAAAATGATGAACCTTGGACTGAGGAGTGGGTCAGGTCAGGCTCCCCTGTGCTCCCTAACTCCAGGTAACATATATCAAGCTCCCGCGTGTTTTTGCCAGAACCCCTGATACTCAGGTACTCCTCTTGTTCTCCCTCTTTGGGGCAGGGGTGGAACTATTTTAAGAAATAGAATTCATAGTTCTCCCTCCTTTTTAATGTCTAACTGTACTGTTCATACCCTCAATTTAAAGAAGTCAGCGTCACGAGCAGTCGTTGTTCAGTTATTTCCTTCCTAAATTCTGCATCCGGTCCAACACCTTCCTTGGGGGGCAGCTGCCATTTTATCAGATGGAACCTTCATAAATTGCCAGGATTGGGCCACAGCTTGCTTACCACAGCAGCAATCTGTTGTTGCTCAGCAGTTCATTCCTATATTGTGGTGCCTCCTTGGTGCCTTGCTGAAATGTTCATTTTAACATCCGGTTACGCTGACGATGAATGAGCATCAGCCACACCTCTTAGATGCCCAGCCTCCTCTAGGCACTGGGGATGCACAAATAATCTGCCCTGGATTCCCTCCCTGACATCACAGGAGCAAGGGGTGCAGGAGAATAATCTCGGATTGAATCGTGGTTCTGCCCTTTTATAATCTTCTTAGGACACCCTTGCCTTAATCTCCTGTTTGGGACAATAAGGCCTCCAGCCTGAGCCCTGCAGGAGGCATTTCTCCTCCTAGGATGTCCCAGGCTCATGAGGTGCTGGGCGCTGTGAAAGGGACATGCTCTCAGCCTCCTGCTTGGGCTTCTTTCCTGTGGCTTGCAAGAGCTGATCAAAGTCAGATGGCTTTAGACCTGCACTGATGAACACAGCAGCCAGCAGCCACGGGGGCTGGAAATGTCAAATGTCAGTGTTAAAACATTCGCCGGATTCTGAAGACTTTCTCAGAGTGAACAGCAAATATCTCATGAGTAATTTAAAGATATTTAAAAAATGCTCAAATGATGATATTTTCGTTATATTGGGTTAAATAAAATGTACTATTAAAATGAATTTCACCCTTTTTTGTGTCCTTTTAATATGGCTCTTAGAACATTTTATTTTTATTTATTTATTTTTAAGGATTTTATTTATTTATTTCAGAGAGAGCACACAAGTTGGGGCAGATGGGCAGAGGGAGAAACAAGACTCTGCTTAGCGGGGAGCCTGAAGCCAGGCGATCCCCAGACTCTGGGATCATGATTTGAGCTGAAGGCACACACTCAACCTACTGAGCCACCCAGGCAGCCCGGAACATTTAAAATTACGTATGTGGCTACCATTATATTTCTACGGACAGCGCTGTCTCAGACTTTTCCAGCACAGCACATTCTCTCAGCCTCATAAATAATCCCACAGTGTCCTCTCAGTGACAGAAGCCCTTGGCTTTCTCAGAAATACTAAGTATAGCAACTACCATGCTTGGCCATTTGCTCTGTGCTTTGCTTTTGATAGAATCATTTCATGTAATTCTCGAAGCAGTGCTCTGAGGGGTAAGCTATGCTTTTGTCCATTTTTCAGAAAAAGAAACCTCAAGCTGGGCTGAGAATTTAGGTCATTCAGTCAAGGTCACACGGAGCATAAAAGCAAGAACAGGAGGCAGGAGAGGGCACCAGGGCCTCAAGTGTGTTCACCTGACCCCATGGCCCAGTGTAGCATCCATGGTCCCTACCCATCACAGAGTTCCCCAACATTCCCACAGTCTTGGAATCCCGCAGGCTCCTCCCAGGTACGCAATATGGAGTGAGTTCACTGGATTTCTGCTCTGTACTGATCTAGTCTGTTCCAGGAATCGGACTGGGGGCACTCCCTCCTTGGGCACAAGGGTGGGCTGTTTATACTTCAGAATGTGGGTTGAGTTAGTGGCAGGGTTACCTTAGGTTTGAGGGACACACATGACCCAGGGTGCAGGCACTGTTAGTGCCTGAGAAGTTTGGGAACCACGAGCCCCTTCTCAAGCCTGTCTGCAGTGTCCTCTCGGGAGCACGGGGGGTTCTGTCTGTTGTCTTTGCCTCTGCAAATCTGATCAATTCCCTTCTGCTTCAAGGACTCATTTTGGGGACAAAGTTGAGCAATGCCCCTGCCCATCTCTCTAGATTTATCTCCTTGTCACTCTCACGTTCTGCTTTCAAGTCATCAGAACAATATTTTAACCTGGTGATGTTGAAATATATGGTCAGAATTCATTCACTGGTTCAATTGAGCCAGTCATAAAACTAGGTACTGAGAATGTGTCATCCATCAGGCAAGAACCCTATTGTCCAGACTACCTGAAATCAACATGAGCTCGCGCTAATCACAGCTCCTCACGTGGAAGACTATTTCTATAAGTTAATGACAAAGCAGTGGCAAAAACAGAATAAAGAGAAAAGCGAGGGGATGTTATTTCCAAAATTCTAGGTTGGTCTTGGAAATGATCCAAAGCCCTACAGAGTCAGAATTTGAGCTCCGCGCCACCAGGGGGCGCGACAGGGTCGCTTGCGCGGTATCAGCCCCACCCCCACCCCCCGGAGACGCCGCTCTAGGCCGCAGCCCGCCTTCCAGCTGTATTTCCGCCGGCGCCGAGCTGTTGGGGCGTGTCTTGCTGTGCCGCTGCCAGTAGCGGAGTCCCACGCCGCCGGGGTCCATCTCCCGCAATCCCCAGACATCCGCACCTTCCTGCGCTGTCGGCTCTGTCAGCGCTGCTGTTCCGCGTCGTAGGTCGCGGCGCCCGAGGTGAGTCCACTGCGGGGATCGCTGGGCGCGTGCTCTGCGCCCCGCCCCCCCCTCGCCCCGCACTAAGGCCCGAGGGGGCGGGGAGAGCCGGCGGAGGTCAGCGCGGATTCTGGGCCTCTCTCCTGGATCCGTGTCCGGTCCCTCCGCTGGGTGCGGTCCTCTCGGAAGGTGGGTCCTCGAGAAAGGGGCCTCGGTTCGGATCTCCCGCCCGGGCCCCCGCGATTTGCACGCAGGCACCCACCTCCGGACCCTGAGTCCCCCAGAACCATTCATCGGTTGCCTCCGAAGTAACTTGAGGAGCGTGAACCCGTTTCGCCGTCACCTGTCGTTAACGGAGAGTGTGAAAATCCCGGTTGGGCAGAGCTGTTGTCTGAGCTTTCAGTTGGGGGCGCTCGCAGGGCCCCAGAGGGGCAGCGTGTGATTGCTCCCTTCCTGGCACTAAAGCCCTTTCCCTGTTGTCTTGCGTGCCCAGGCCGTGCGGACTCTGCGGCTGTCGGAGAAGCAGATGGAGACTGTCCCTTGGACTGCTTTGCGGGCCGCGCGGCAGGCAGCACCCGCATCTGTCCCGCAGAATCCTGATCCGCCGCGTCGGAGGCCGCCCCTGCGTGCAGGGGTGAGGCCTGCTGGGTAAGTGCTGCTGGGCCTGAGCCCTTTGACCAGGGGCTGGTTACCTTCCTGCCTTATCGCGGTGAGGGGGGGGGGGGAGGTGATCCTGGAGCGCAGGTTCTGAGACGCTTCTTGCAAAGCGCTTGCGCAGAAGGGGGCTTGGTGTGCTAAGTGTGGGTTTGGGGTCAAGAGAGGTCTGGGTTCAGAGGCTGGTTCAGCCGGTGGCCCCGCGGGATAACCTTGGCTCAGGTCCTTCCTTGTCCTGAGCTTCAGTTTCTTTTTAGAGCTCCGGGAGGACAGGGGGTCTCCTGTGTGTCCTTTGTATTTGAGCCCAGGATGGGTGGCACATAGTAGGAACTCCAGCAGGATGCGTGGGGTGAATGAACACCATAGGCGTTCTTTCCAGGAGTTGGTCTTCCCGTTAATCGTGGGAAATGGAGTCTTTACATGAAGGAAGGATGATGCCCAGGGTCCTGAGCTTGGCAGAGCAGCTGGGGAGCTAATAGGAACTTCTCTTTCTGGCTCACCTTCTGCCTGTTCAGTACCTGCATTCGAAAGTGATCATGGTCTGTCTGTGTCCTGGTCATTGATAGTGCAGGGAGAGGAGTTGCTGAAAGCGCTTCCCCGTGTTTGGAGGGTCCCTTCCTGTCCCTTCCAAACTCTGGAGCTTTCCCACACTTCTTCCTCCCCACCTTTTAGGGGCCTCTAGGCACCTGCTGTCTTATGGCGTGCTCTCTGTGCCTGGCTCAGGATGGTTTCTGTTTCTGTGAGGTTTTATAAAGGGGGCACGAGCGTGGGTCCTGCCTCAGTGCATGTCTTGAGTAGGTTGTGGGAACCACTGCTGTGGTCTTCTGACTCGGGTCTCTAACTTCCGCAGCCATGTGTTGCTTTCTGCCTATGTTTGAAGGGATTACAGGCTGCCTGTGTCCTGGTCACTGGTGATGCAGGCAAAGGAAAAGTTGCAAGGCTTTCTTTATGTTCAGGGGTTCCAGATTAGGACAGCCCTACGTGACAGCACAAGGCAGATGCCGGGAGGGAGACTTTCAGTGCATTTACCTCCTAAGACCCAGACTCCCTCAGTGTTTTCTTGTTCGTGAGCATAGAGGTTTCCCACACAGGTAAAGCAGTGCCAAGTGCTTCTTGTCCCCTGCAGGAATGTCTCGTGACTGCGGTTCCACGTATGTGAGAGGCGACCTCAGGGAGAACCTGGATTGGGAGGTCCCAGGTAAGTGGTGTCCTGCCTGGTTCTCTAGAGCTCAAGTCTGTGTGGGCTGTGAAGCCTGAGGTGTTCAGGTGAGCGGGGCCGGGGGGGTGGGGTGGGGATGAGTGCAGGGAAAGGCTACTTCCCAATGTTTCCAGCTGTCTGTGTCCCCTGGATCTGGTGGGCACAGGTCTGGGCCCTCTTCTGTTCCTGAGAGGCCCTGATGAAGGCTCCTGTGACGTGGAAAGTGGCGCACTGGGATGGTCAGAGGGCTGCATTTTAGAGGCAAACCGAGATTCCTCTTTGGTGTAGAGCTGAACACACGTTATATGACCACTCAGATTCAGTCTTCCAGAACCACGAATCCTCAGTATTTCTACATCGTCAATCACCACTTTATTTCTGGGTGGGTGTGGTAAATCACCTGTGCAAGGGAGAGGAAGCTTCTGGGATATCAGGCTGTCAGTCTGGTCATGGGCCTGTGTGCCAGGCTCCGAGTTCAGGCCAGTTCCCAGTTCTCAGGCTGCTGCCCAGCCAAGGCTTCCCTTCTCGGCTCACTCATGCCCTTTTCTGCTCCTGCATTCGAAAGTGATCGTGGGCTGCCTGTGCCCTGGTCATTGATAGTGCAGGGAGAGGAGTTGCTGAAAGCATTTCCCCGTGTTAGAAGGGGTCATCCCGTCCCTTCCAAACTCTGGAGCTTTCATACATGTCTTTTTTACCCACTGATTTGTGTTACTTCCTTGTACCTGGCACCGTGTGGCCCACCCAATGCCCTCTTGGCCAAGAAGGTCCTTTCCTTGGGGTGTTTCTGTTCATGGGCCAGTGGTAGAATCATGGTGGGGTCCCTCTTCTCCCAGGCCTCCACCCAGGAAGCTTTCTCTGTCTCCTCATTGCACTTTTTTCCCACACCCTCAGCCCTGGTCCCACTGGACATTGGTGATTTGCTTCTCACACTCCCTTTGCTGTAATCTTCAGGGCAGTGGCTCCGTCATGGTGCCTGACACATAGCACTTGGACAAAACAAGATGGAGGAGGGGCGCCTGGGTGGCTCAGTCGTTAAACGTCTGCCTTTGGCTCAGGTCATGATCTCAGGTCCTGGGATTGAGCCCCATATCGGGCTCCCTGCTCAGTAGGAAGCCTGCTTCTCCCTCTCCCACTCCCCCTGCTTGTAACCCCCCCCAGTGTCAGATAAATAAATAAATAAATAAATAAAATCTTTTAAAAACAAAACAAAAAGCACAAGACAGAGGAGACCAAAGTACCACATGGTGAGGCAGAGGGCTTATCCCATTGTGATGTGTCAGTGTGGAGGCTGAGGAATCCTTCTCTCCCTGGGGTTGTTGTCTCTCTCTCATCCTGGTCATGGGCTGGGCCCACGGTCCGCAGGGGGCGGTGTTCCCCAGCCCTTAGATTGAGGGACAGGGAATGGGAGTGGTGATCCGGCTGGGCAGCACGCGTCATGGTTCATATATATGAAAGCTGCCCTTACACACTAGATGGAGAACATGCCCAAACCCCCAACCCCGTTGCCCCTCCTGCTCCATGCTCGTCGCTTCTGGTCAGTGTGGCGTGCTCCCCAAAACCTGGCCTCCACAACCTTTGACATAGACTGTTGTTCTATGTGAGAGGTTGTTCTCAGGCGCACAGGTTAGCACTGACCTTACTCCTGTCACAGGTGATCACAGACCCCTTTCTAGAGTAAAGTTCTTCTTGTCCCTGAAGCGGTAGTGTGTGGCCTTTCAGATACTAGTAGCAGCAGGCCACGTTTGTGACTGCCGTGGTCTGCCGGCCATTGTGCCCGCCTGGGCCTGCTGTGAGCGTTCACATGTGCCTTGTGTCTTGCATGTGGGTCTGTGTGGGCAGAAACTCCGTGAGTTCTGCTGTCTTTCCAGCCGGGACTAGGCTGTGGGGCCCGAGGTAAGGCATCCAGATCCTTCTCTGGAAGTTTGTTTTGTGCACTCGTGAAGTCACATACTTGTGCCCTGGGGTTTGAATGAGGAAGTGCACTCACAGTTAGGTCCCGCTGTGGGCAGTCCCTCACATGCTGAGAGCGGATGGACCTCAGGTGAGGGGCTCCCCGGGGCAGCCCCCTTTCTGGTGTGCCCTGATGGAAAGCATGTAGCTTTAGGCACCAGAGATCCCTGGGCTGGCCTCTGAACCCATGTAGCTTTGTAACCTATTTTCAATCCCCACTTCCTCTGAAAAACAGCTGGGATAGCCATGAGGGACTTTTTCATGGTGGTGGTGTGACTATGTGATCTTGATCTTTTCTTTAAAGATTTATTTATTTAAGAGGGAGAGGGAGCAAGGGAGAGAAACGGGGGGGGAGGGGGGGAGAGGGAGAGCGAAACTCCAGTAGACTCCACACCGAGCGTAGAGCCCAACACAGGGCGCGTTCCTGCCATCCATGAGGTCATGACCTGAGCTGAAACCCAAGATACTTAACCAAAAGCCACCCAGGCATACCGCCCACTGAGCCACCCAGGCGTG
The DNA here is from genome assembly GCF_011764305.1 of Mustela putorius furo. NCBI lineage: Eukaryota > Metazoa > Chordata > Mammalia > Carnivora > Mustelidae > Mustela > Mustela putorius. The sequence goes on along the minus strand of NW_025421464.1, from coordinate 7,371,038 downwards.
CCCCACATTAGCTTTCTTTCTGCCATGCCCTTCAGAGCTTGGGCCTTTTCTGGCTCCCCTGGGATGCGTGACTGGGCTAGCCCCCTGACCTCTGGGGGCACATTCTGTCATTTCATATTACAGATCCCCATGTCAGAAATCAGTCTGTATGTTTCTATGTGGACCTCACCCTGGACTAAGTTCATAATAGTGCTTGAGGGCACACGGGAGAATCCCAAATCATCGGATCTGCTTTATGAATTTGTGGGAGTAGAGACTAGCCCATGAGAACACAGGACAGTGTGTGAATTCATTGCTTGTGTGTGTTGTCTTTGCTCCCACTTTCTGGAGCACAGTGGATTGCTTCTCCAGGAGCTGTCAGTGATGTCAGATAAATGGAGAAAGAGAAATACAGGTGGGGCCTGCTGTAGGGCCGTGGGGGAGTTCTCTCAGTTCTGAGTGAATAGAAGAAGTTCTCATTTGTCATGGTTTGCCAGAGCCGGGGGAGTTTTCTTGTCAGTCAGTGATGGAGGAGAGTGTGTTGACTGATAGCCCTGTCTGTAGCTTTCCTTTCGCTGACTTCATCTGTGCTTTGTGGGTTCTTTTGGAAAGGGCGACCCAGGGGGTTGACTGAAGAAGAATTTCTCAGGCCTGTGGATCTTTGAAGTCTGTATTTATAGACTACAGACTTCCTAGCCTGCTTTCTGGTTCATGGCCTGGGGGAATGTTGTTGCTGACAGGGCACTCGGTGTGGGCATCCATCCGCAGCAGGCTGACTGGCTGCCTTGTGCTTGGTGCGCTGCCGATGTGTTCCGGGACCAGAGACCCGCCGCGGTGCCTTCACTTCATAGACAGTTACAGCCTGGTGTCCCTGGGAGAGACAGCCTGAGGCCTCTGAGAGAGACAGCCTGAGGCCCCTGAGAGACAGCTTGGGGCGCTAAGAAGAGACAGCCTGGTGTCCCCGAGGGATACATCCTGGGGTCCCTGAGAGAAATAGCCTCATGCTTGTGGGAGAGATAGCCTTGTGCCCCTGAGAGAGACAGCCATGTGTCCCTGAGAGAGACAGACAGCCTGGGGCCCCTGAGAGATAATGTAGCCTGAGAGGCATCTCTTGGCTCTCAGATAACAAGGGTGCTGAGGTTGGAGGGGAGGTCAAGGTGTCCTACCCTTTGACCCCACCCCCACTTTTGGTTGGGGCTCCTGTCTAGGTCGTGAGATCTCTTTCCTTTACATTTGGGTCTTGTGTTGCAGAAGGGAGCCTGTTGTGCCAGGTGGTTTTGTTCCCTTCTCGCCCCGAGGTGGGGGTAGTGAGAATGACGTACCACCTGGTGCCCAGGAACCAGGTTGAAGAACCCAAGAGAGTGCCCTTGGCTTTCACACCTGCTCTCCAACCCTTTGCCTCAGGGGCTTGTCCTATCCCACAGCCTAGTTCCTGGGCCCAGGCTCCTCAGCCAGCCTGGAGGATTTAAGGGACAGTAGTGACCATTCTGAAAAAAATTACCCAGTGCCCCACTCCAGACCTGGTAATTCAAACTTCTGGGTGTAGAGTCCTAGGGATTGAGTTTGGCGGGAGGGGGGAGTTCCTCCGCACAGTGTCCTCAAGCATTCGTGATGTTTTCTTGTTCTCCTTCAAGTGGGTCTGGCAGTGTTGACATTTGAAGATGTTCTTCCTTTATTATCCTTTCTATTCTGGTGATGATCTAGTATGGCGTGCATAAACTGGACGCTTAGGCCTAGCTGACGGGGACCCTCTCATTGATGTCCCTTGGGGGAAGGAGGGAATGGAGGCTGAATGTGTGTATGCTGCTTCTGCCTTGTAGGTCAGCCTTAGATCTGGAGCTGATGAAGTAAGTTCCAAGGCCATGAGTCAGGGGCCCTCGGGATTACTTCGGATCTGGGTTTGCTGATACGTCTCTCCAAGGTGAGTTTACTGCCAAGTTCCGGGGACCCACAGGCCACGGGTAGCCTGGTTTGCTTCTCCGTGGGTGGGATCTCGAAATCACTGGTCTCACTTGTTTTGTTTTTTTGTTTTTGTTTGTTTGTTTGTTTGTTTGTTTTCAGATTCTCCTGGTGTTAGCAGACACGAGAGGAGCAGAGGAGGGCAGGGAGACCCCGCCGGACGCATCCTTAGAGCACCTCCTCTTGCTCTCCTTCGGAGCATCATGGATCAGCTCCGCACTCCACACGGGAGCTCAGAGGGCAGGGGCTGGGGCTGGGGTCCACGTCAGCGGGCTCTGAGTCTTGACACCAGGGCCCTGAGAAGCCATGGACAGGGAAAGCCAGCCCCCGTCCCTCTGCTGTGCCTGGAATGACCTTAACGACCAAGACTTTTTCTCTTGAATTGCAGCTGCCTATCACTTTCCTTTCTGCCACCCGTTCAATAAACCTTACGGACTCGCTCTTCTGCCTTTTAAAGTCTGTAACATGTTGCGTGCACTGAGGTTGGACGTGGAAAAGCGGATCATAGGCCAGTCTTGTTTTCAGCCTCTGAGCCTCTCTTGCCATGCTCCTAGGGCTTGGCACACAGGCCACAGTCTGAGGTGTTGCCTTGGGACTGGGAGGTAACCAGGTGTCCGTAGCTGGCTCAGAATCAGGCCCATGAAGGAATGGAAGGTTTGAGGAATGGTCAAGCCAGGGCTTCGGAAGGGGACTGGTGACAGTGGGCTGGAGTGAGGTAGGCACTGATGCCATTGAGCTGGCCAGAGTTCTGGGGCCTGGCTCATGAGTAAATGCCTGCTTTTGTGGCCAACTGCACTAGTTTGCCTCAGATTGAGGACATGGGACTGACTTGTTAAATCTAGAAGGGTCCTGGGTAAACTGGGACAAGTTGGTCAGTTTACTTGGGGAGTAAAATACATGATGTCAGGTTGAGCGGACAGGTTACCGAATAAAGGTGAGAGGGAGAAGGGTGAACATGAAGTGCTGCCATTGGTGGACCTTGTGGGTATCCTTGGCTGGGGTTTTGGAGATAATTGGGGTAAATCAGTAATTGGGATCATGTGAGCCTGGTCTAAGGATGTGCATGTGTGAACTTTTTAATTCTCACGTTATAGATGGACCGGGTCTCCATGAGGAACCTGGTCCCAAAGGCCGTGATGAAAGTCTGGAGTTAATTGTCCAATTTCTGTATTTGAAATTGAACTTGACATGAGTTGACACCTGGATGGGCCCCTCTGCCGGGGGAGGTGTTTTTCATGGCCGAAGTGTTCACTCTGCCAGCCAGTTCCTGATACAGGCATCCAGAAGTCAAGTCTTTTTTTTTTTTTTTCTGCCTTCCCTGTGGACTGTCCTGACTTTTTTGTTTATTTGTTTGCCACCTTTAGTCAGCTGGTTGAAGTTGAAAAGATGCCAAGGGAAGGATCTGGGTCCACTTGAGAAAGCTGTGACTGGTTGGTAATGTTGGCGGCTATGGAGGGGCAGCAGCGGAACGTGGGCCAGTACTTAAAAAGCGTGTGTGGAGACACTTGGCATGTCCCACCGGGCACAGGTCATGCCCACCTCACACTGCGGCATGAGAAGCACAAGCCATGCTAAGTTTTGAGAGCCTGAGGAAATCTGAGATGACCACCGTGACTCAGGAGCAGGGCTTAACATCAGGGAGCTGTGATCATTGCTGGGAAATGTGCAAGCTTCCTGGAGGGGCCAGTGGACCCGGGAGTAGGAGATTTCCATAGCAGAATTAAGAGCTGGGACTATGGAGAGCTGGTCGGAGTGGAGGTCCATTCATTAAAAGGAAGAGCACGTACTTATGAGACAGACACATTGCTAGAAGTAGGGGTATAATGGAAAATAGGATAATTTATGCCCTTAAGGTATGCCTGGAAGGTCTGTAGATAACATGTCATATGCTGACTGTGGAACATGCACTCGTGTTGGCCACTGCTGGAGGTGCTGGGGATACAGCTCCGAACAACACACACGGGAGGCCTCAGCTTATTCAGAACTGCAGTCCATTACAGTAAACCAGAGATCCAGGTGACATGCCAAGCTCTTAAAATACAAGTGAATGTCGGGGCACCTGGGTGGCTCAGTGGGTTAAAGCCTCTGCCTTCTGCTCAGGTCATGATCTCAGGGTCCTGGGATCGAGCCCCACATCAGGCTCTCAGCTCAGCAGGGAGCCTGCTTCCTCCTCTCTCTCTGCCTGCCTCTCTGCCTACTTGTGATCTTTGTCTTTCAAAAAAATAGATAAAATATATATATAAAAAAAAAAGTGAATGTCAATTTTTGGTCACAGATTTCAGCTGAAAATTACCCCAGCATTGTGATAGCCAGTTGGGGAAATCCTGAATGGGCTGTTAACACAGGCTTGACGAGGGAGCCCAGAGACTGGCCAAGCTTCAGAAAGGTCCCATGGGAATGAAGGTGGAGAAGGAAGATGGGTCACCCATGGGCATTCAGGAGGACTCTTGCTGAATTGTCCCAGAGGGATTGGAGGTTGAAAGTCAGAGTCAAGGGCAGCACAAGTGATTTATTTCAGTCTCTCATCTTCCTTATGTCATGACGTTAAATGACACGTACAACTTAGTCATTCGACATGTTTAAGGGTGAGTAGGGGGCTTCAGGTGGCACGGTCATTGGCCACTACTCCTGCTGTTTTACAGGATTCTGGGGGTTAAGAGAGATTTCGTAAATTGCTGAGAGCCGAGGAGGGGGAGCCACGATTTGAAAGCAGGCCAGCTACGCTCCAACCTGTGCTCTTGTGACAGTAGGATATGTTAGCACATCTCCTGATTGAAACCCAGACTTGTGCTCATGGTATAAATCGTATCTGTTGGATGGTGGATTATTCTTTTAGACCACAGGTGGGTGCATCATGGCCCCCCATTCAGATCTGGCCTGTTGCCTTTTTTGTAAATAAAGTTTTATTGGAACATAGCTACACCCACTGGCTTGCTGTCTGGCTGTTCTCTGCTACAGTGGCCGTGATGAGTAGTCACGACAGAGACTCGATGTGTGGTCAAAGCTTAAAAGATTTGCTCTCTGGCCCTTCATAGAAAAAGTCTTCCAACCCCTGTTTTTGGCTATAAACTTGGCGAAGACAGAAACCATGTGTTTTCCTCTCTTGGACCGCCCCCCCCCCCCACAGCACCACGCCCAGACACAGAAGTCAGTTCAGGACACTCATTAGCAAATTGAAATCAAGGTTTGTTGAATAAATGTAGAGCTCATACAGTGGCTGGGTAGTCTCTGCTCCCATCTCAATAAATATTATACACCAAGGAAGTGGCGACACAAGGCTTTAAGCCCACATTGTCTCACTTCTGCTCCTGTAACCACAGTGTCAAAGGACACGTACAACTTAGTTCATGTTTAATGCTGAGCAGGGTGCTTTGAGCTTTGTGGTGACTGGACACCGCTCACTGAAATTTTTCCTAGCGGCTGCCCAGAATAAGGCTAAGGACAGCTGTAAAGCTGTAAAGGGGATAGGAAGAGGCACAGGGAGGAGGAGGGGAAAGTTGGGGGACGTGTCCTATGGTCAGGTGTGTCTTCAGGTGTCCCAGGCTCCCCAGTGACGAGCGTCCCTTTGGAGGAGGCCCTCATGGGGAGTAGAGGCAGAGAGGCTGCAGCCTCCGGACCCCTACAGGGGCAGGACTAAACTCTGCTGTGGTTCCGTCCACTCCTCCAACCACGGCTGCTCCTTCCTCAGTGCTCAGCCTAATCAAGGTTGGCCCCCAAGAGCAAGAAGTTCTGGAAAGAAGGCAAAAAGGACAGACAAGAAAGCTCATTTTCTGCATGCCGGAGGTTAGGAGCTTCCTGAAAAGAACCCTTCAGTGGGAGAGGCAAGTTCTCACTTGACCCGAAAACCAGATCAGTGCAAAACCCAGGCCTTTTGTCAGGGGAGAACTTTAGAAACCACTGTCCCTCCTAGCTGCCTGACCCTGGGAATGTATTTGCATTTCCCAGTATCGTGATTTCTGGAAGGCACACATGAATGTCACTGTCCTCCAAAAACTTTTTTCTCCCAGGAGAACAATGCACTTCTGGGTTCTGCCTGAATTCAATCCCCACACATGATTAGTTTAAGAGGATGTTGTTCAGGATTACGTGAGAACAAACTATGAACTGTGAAGATGTTGGTACCTCTGGAGTTACAGAGTAAACTGTCATTGTCCCTGTCCCTGGTCCTGATGTGTTTCTTGCCCTAAAAGTTCTGGTTGATGTTGCTCCAGGATCATCCCTGGCTGCTGTGGCCGGAGGTGAAGGCTGGCCTGTGGCCCTGTGGAAACTCTCATTAACCCCAAAGTGGAGCATCTAATCTGACCCCTTCCTGCCATACGTGGCTAATGGGCCCGGCCCATTGCTGAAGTTCAGCTGACACATTGGGACTGAATTACAGGAAACTGAGCTCATGTGGAAGTCAGGATTCTGCACAGTCACTGTACTTGCCCTCTATACTCCAAAATTCGAAACAAAAATATTTTCTCCTATAAACACTAGGTTCAGGATGTGAGTAGGAGTCAAGGGCTCCCCCTAATTCTACCAGCCCCGAAAGCAGCCCTCCCAGGAGGTCTTAGAGCTCCCCCACTCAGACCCCACGTCTCACTGACCTCGTGGACTTGGAGCTCCAAACTGTTGAGGTGGGTGTCCCTCGGCAGAGGGAGAGGGAAGCCTTTCTCAAGCTTTGCTGGAAGATAAAGAACAGAAAGACACAGGCTGGATGGGGAAGGCTGGGGAGGCATGGACACACACGGCATTTGCCACTGGCCAGTGAGAGGGCAGGCTACTTCAAAATGTGGTCAGTTATTGGAATCAGGGATGGTTTTCTGTTTGGGGGGGCACGCAGATGTGAATGCCTGGTAAATGCCGCTTCTTCAGGAGGGGACAGATGTAAACAGCCTTTCCCAGCCAATGGGTGCTGGGATGGAGCATGCCAGGCTTCTGACCAGGGACTCATCCTTGAGGACCAGCGTCTCCTCCCCCTTTCTCTTTTCCAGGACAGCTGCCCTGCTCTTCTCTAATGGTGGTAAAAGGCAGATGGTGAGGTTGGGCAGAGAGGGTCCTGGCATGGGAGGAGGCTGGCTGGGTTCTCAGGCAGCCACTGTGCCAAGCCCTATTTCCATCGAGCACACATGGCCAGTCAGTGATCTAACCTGGACCAAAACCCAGGAGTGCTAACTCCAGGTGCAGCTTGGAATGCCCCTCCTCCCTTGGCCTAACTTCCTGTGCTTTGGGACTCAACTTGACCCTTGCCTCCTGGAAGTCACATTCAGTGCCCCCTCCCAGCTAGCTCCCGCAGCTTCCTGTGCTTCTGGTCACAGCATTTATCGCACTGGTTGTCACTGTCTGTTACACGTCTCCCTTCCCAACAGAGTGTAAACTCCATGAGGGCAGGCTCACGGATAGCCAGGACCCCAGCCAGAGCAGAAGAGGGGCTCAGCTTGTTGAATGACTGACTGATGGTGAATCCTACAGAAAGGGTAGCATTTAACATTTGCACGGGGCAGTCAGTAGCAGCTGTTCTTTTTTTTTTTTTTTTTAAGATTTTATTTATTAGAGAGAGAGAGAGACATCTAGATACACACACACACACACACACACACACACACAGAGCATGCATGCGCATTTGAACAGGGGAGGGGCAAAGGGAGAGGGAGAGAAAGAATCCCAAGCAGACTTGTGCCTAAGAGCAGAGCCCAGTGCGGGTCTCCATCCCAGGACCCCGAGACCATGACTTGAGCCGAAACCGAGAGTCAGACACTGAACCTATGGAGCCTCCCAGGTGCCCCAGGAGCAGTTTATTCTTACCATTGAGAGAGGGGTACATGGTGTGGAGCGCGTAGTAATTGAGGATGGCTTCCATCAGCTCCACCTGGAGTTGGGGGTGAGCAGAGCAGAGAGGGGAGCAAACAAGACATGAATGAGAACAGGAGTTCGAGGGAAGAACATCTTGCTGGCCCCCAGCCTCCAGAAACACCGACATGCCGTCCCACTTACAGAATGGGTTGACGACGACTGTCACTGTCACTGTCATACTACAGAGAGCTCCTTATTCGTCATCTCCTCAACTCTGATCTCTGGACTTCCTTCCCCACCGGTACCTACCAGCTCATTCTACAGCAAAACATGACCCAAACCACCGTGGGGAAATTTAGTGTTTCTTTTTCCTCTTTGTGTGGATATTTTAAAATTCTGTTGCCGAAGCATTAATGCATCTGATTAAAGACGGCTGTCCCAGATCCCGCCGTTAGAGTTCCATCACCCAGGTACCTCCTCCAAATTGCCTCTCATAAAATCTCAATTCTGAAGCTCACCAGCCCTGAGAGCTTTGGGTAAGGCACTGTGCTCCCATACCACTATTATTACAATAGTGAGCACATACTGAGAGCTTACTACGTGTGAAGAGTTTTGCCAAAGTGTCTTCCTAAACCCATTGCCCCGTTTCATGTTCTAGTTCCTATTTAATGTGGTTGAAGTAGCTATTGTGTATTCCCCATTTTACAGTCAAGGAAACTGAGGCTCAGAAAGGTTAAGCTATTTTCCCAAGGTCACACAGTAGCAAGTGGCACGGCTGGTGTAAGAGCCCAGCTCTATCTTCCTTCAGAGCTTGTGCTCTTCCTGTCCATGTCCTGTCTCCCTGTTAGCCCTCAGGCAGTGCCCTTCTTAGATGATTAACTTTCAGACATGGTGTCCACTTCCTGTAAGACTGCAGCGCCATCTTCTCGAGGGAAGGGGCCTTGGCACTTCTCCTGGAGTCCCCGAAAGTCCCCCTTGAAGAAGATACCTGAGAGGTGCTAGGAGAAAACCACTCACGTTGATGAAACGGACGTTGGAATGTTTCAGTTCCAATTTCAGCTTACTGCAAAGAGAAAGAGAAGCACGTGTCACCCCGAGCCGTGGCTGCTACTTCCTCGCAGTTCCCCTAGTGGGGAGTGCAGTGCTTATGGGCAGGGCCATTTCTGGGGGCCAATAGCCAGCCCTAGGGTTCCCCTGCAAGGTGGTTCCTGTGCATTTCAGTCTTTCAGCATGCACAGTGGTTTAAGAACAGGTGACATGGTTGCAAATTATGGTTGCCGAGCATCTTCAATACCTTAAATAAATTAGGATGGTGTGAATAGTAACTGGAAAAAATGGGATGCTAAAAGGAGCAGTCTGTACGTCCAATGACGTAAAAGTGTATTGAAAAAAAGATTGGGAGGAAATGTGAAACTATCAGTAGTGACAGTCTCTATGTGGCAGGGTTATGGGGGATTTTTAAAAAAATACTTTCGCAATTTCCATGCCAGGAGCATGCATTATTTGCATAATGTGGGAATAGACAGTAACAATGGGAGGGAGAGGCACCTGCATGATGCTGGCAAACAGCAGAGCGACTCAGGGATCCTCTGGTATTATTACTATGGAAGCCAAACCCCAATTCCCCCCACTGATTTTGGCTGCTGGCCCTTGTTCAGGGATTCTAACTGCCCCGGACCCATCTCTCTCTCTCTCTCTTTTTTTTTTTTTTTTAAGATTTTATTTATTTGGCTGACGGAGATCACAAGCAGGCAGAGAGAGAGGAGGAAGCAGGCTCAAGGACCCTGGGATCATGACCTGAGCTGAAGGTAGAGGCTTAACCCACTGAGCCTCCCAGGCACCCCCTGGACCCATCTTTTGCTTTCTGCTCTTGGGGCAGAGTAGTTTTGCTAAATTCCTTGATAAAACCCCTGTGTGAGGTCCTCCTACTTTGCTGTCTCTCCACAGTCCAAGGCCCTTGGCTGTCCTCTTGGACGCTGCAGACCCTCCAAGCCAGGCTGAGGCATAAACTCAAAATCTGGGACCTCTAAAAACGCCCACATGCTCACCATTAGCTTCTTTTTTTTTTTTTTAAAGATTTTATTTATTTATCAGAGAGAGAGGGGGAGGAGAGAGCAAGCACAGGCAGACAGAATGGCAGGCAGAGGCAGAGGGAGAAGCAGGCTCCCTGCTGAGCAAGGAGCCTGATGTGGGACTCGATCCCAGGACGCTGGGATCATGACCTGAGCCGAAGGCAGCTGCTTAACCAACTGAGCCACCCAGGCATCCCCATTAGCTTCTTTTTTAAAGACCTCTTAAGGAGAAGTTCTTTCTGATGGAGTCCGTGCACTCTCTCAGCCAACAGGTATCTAACCCTGAGGCCAGGAATTAGTTCCTCTGATGCGCCCAGTGGACCTGCTCCTCAGCTGGGGGGCAGCATGCAGAGTGGGTGAAACATGGGGCACAGGTGAGGGCCCCAGAGAAGGACACCACCAGGGCAAGCGCCAGTCCCTGCTGATGGTATAGTCCCTCCTGCTCACTGGCTTCCTGGTTGAGTGAGTCTGTGCCTACTGGGTATCCGGACAGTGCAATGGCAAGGAGTGGCTCGTGGGCACCTTTAATCCTCCATCCCAAATTCCCTCCCTTCTTCATGTAAAGTACTGACAGCTTTTCTTAATCTTATATATAAAGTCCTTGCAAAGCCCCACATCTTCCAACTTGATTATGGCTCCTGAGTAATCCCTTTGGAGACGTTCAGCTCCTCCACTGAGACCTAAGAGTGAATGGGGCCCTGAATGTCACCTGTGCTATGTGGCAACTTGTCCGTCTTCCAGGTTTCCCACTGAGGCATTGTCAACAGGCCTTTCTGAAGGGGGACCCAGAATAGAGGATGAGCCAGCCCCACTGGAGATCTCTGTCCCCAAGGGGTCAAAGCCAGCCCTATCAGTGAACAGACTAGATGCTCTGGTCATTGCTGGGTTATCCCCAGCCTACTGCATTTCCTCCCCTTGCCCTTGGCCTCTTACCTTCCTGTGGTCACTGAACCAACAATCCTGTCAGAGTTCGCACTGATGGTGGCAGAGATGTTGGTTGTCTAGAAAAGCAGAAGGGGAGACCCCAGACTCTCAGGTGATGTAGGAATCCTGTTGTCTCTCAGTCCAGGAGACAAATCTTCAGAAACAGAAACCACAGCCAGATGTGGGACATGTGGGCGAAAAGCAGCTACTTAAGGATTATATGCTGAGGCTGTAGGATGTTGGGCGGCTCCACGCTGACTTTAGGAAAGGTGAGCTGAGGTTTTAGAGGTCTTAACGGAAGCATCGAGAAGGGCAAATAAGTCCAAGCTAAAGACACAGAGCATTTGGATAGAGAGGCCGTCCACCAGTAAGTGTGGCTGAGCTTTGAAGCAGGCTACTAAGAGAAGTTCAGAGAGTCCCCACGCCCTAGGGAACTTTAAATACACCACTAACTGACAACTGGGTGTGAGAATGAAGCCTGGCCTGTCGAGGGGTGGGGTTGAACCAGATGATTGAATTTGGGTAATTTCTATTATTCTATATCTTAATTCATTTGTTCTTTTCTGTGTTCCACTGACGCCCCCACCCCCAGCAAGGACATCGGGGCTGTTGTTAGAACCTCATGCCAGTCTAAGTGAGGAATCCCCAGTCAGTCTTTACTGGCCTAGGTGGGGTTAGGGTCATAGCTTTTTCTCTGGTGTTTGGCTTTAGTACCACAGTTATTGATCGTCTACAGGTTTTCTATCTTACCAGGCTTCCCCTGTTTTGGTCCTTTGGCTAGAGAGAGAGGAGGTTATTGGAGCTCTTTCTTGTTCATGCCTGTTGGTATTTGTGGGTTGTCCCAAATTGGAATATGCAGGGCGTCATATTATTCCTTAGATCCGGAGGCCTCTTGCTGATCTACATTTTTCTCTCTGCCTTTCAGAGTTTTCTTATTTATTTTATATACAATGTATAAGATTTTGGGTTGCACTCAGCAGGAGTAGGGCGGACAGTGGACATCTACTCACTCTTCCCAGAGGAGGAAGTGTTTTGCCCATTTTTAAATTAAACTGTCTTTTTCGTGACTGAGTTGTTAAGAGTTCTTTATTTATTCTGTATACAAGTCCCTTCTCATACATACGATTCGCAAATATTTTCTCCCCTTCTATGGGTTATCTGTTCACTTTCCTGAATTATGTCCTTGGAAGCATGAAGTTTTTAACTTTGGTGACGTTCAATTTATCCATTTTTAATTTTTTTGTTCATGCTTTTGAGTTGTATCTAAGAAGGCTTTGCCTAACCCAAGGTCATGAGGATTTAGTACTGTGGGTTTTTTCTGAGAGTTTTGTGGTTTTAGCTTTCACATCTGGGTCTCGGGTCCACTTGGAGACAATGTTTGTGCATGCATAAGAAAGGGGTCTGGCTTTATTCTTCTGCATGTGAATATCCTGTTGCCCCAGCACCATTTTTTAAAAGCTTATTCCTCCCCATTGAATTGTGTTGGTCCCCTTGCTGAAAATCATTTGTCTAAAAATATGGTGATTTATTCATGTATTCTCAGTTCTAGTCTGTTGATCTGTATGTCTATCCTTGTACTAATATCACACTATCTTGATTACTATAGCCTTATAGTAAGTTTTGAAACAGGGAACAATGAATTCTACAACTCGTTTTTCTTCTTGAAAATTGTTTTGGCTCTTCTGGGTCCCTTGAATTTACATATACATTTTAGGACTCGCTCGTCCAAAACAAACCAAACAAACAAACAAAACAAAACAACAGCTGAAATTTTGATAGGGATTGTGTTGAATGTGTAAATCAGTTTGGAGAGTATTGCCGTCCTAAGAGTTCTTTACATCTTATACTTTCTTTTAAAACATGATTTAATGATTTTTTTTTATAACAGTTTCAAACGAGTGAAACTGAGCCCATTTTTATAGCAAATGTAGCAATGGCTAAGCTAAAATCATCCAACTTAGCTGGAGTGAATGACTTTTAAGGTTTCTTGCAACTCTGACAGTGTATGATTTGGTGAGGAGCCCCCTTGGGAAGCCTGCCTGTTGTGGCCGGGAATGCAAGGTTCCCTCCCGCTCCAGGCAGGCAGAAGCAGCCTCCAGCATCCTTCAGCCTCCTAGTCCTTCAGTGAAGGGAGGGGCTTACCCCACAGCAGATGTAACTCTTTGCTGCTCTGCCAGGAGATCAGACTTACCACCCTGAGCTGGAAGAGTAGCTTGCGGTCAGAGGAGGTAGGCAGGAGGACAAAGGCCTGGATGTCTATCACCGGCATGAAGGTCACATTCCCAGGGGTGAACGTGAGGAATGGAGCTGATTCAGGTGTTGTCTCAAGCTCTAGCTCCATATTGGGGTACATCCTGGACAGCTAGAGAAAGAGGGCAGAGGCTCAGGGAGAGGACCTGAGAACAGTCTCTGCACAGCTTCACTGATGTGCGACTAGAGTCTCCACATCTGGTCTAGGTCAAGTTCTCTGTGATGAAGGTTCAGAGGTCTTACCCGAGGAGCAATGGCCCGGAACGAGCTGGTGTGCAGGCGGATCGGAGAGTCCGGGGGAATCTGCAGTAGGAGAAGCGGGAGGCTCCTTGAGATGCAGGACATGGTAACGGTTAGAGATGCGGACTTTGAGGTCAGACAGCTTGGGTTCAAATACTACTCCCGCCATTTTTTAGCTGGCCGGTTGTTGGCAAGCTTTGTTGGGTTCTGCATCTATAAAATGAGGATGATAATCACAGCACGAACCATGCAGAATGGGCAAGGAGTGAGTGAGACCGTGCCTGGGTAAAGCACCGAGCGCAGTGCCTGGGATCTCAGTAAATTCTTAGTTACTGTCTGTTTTTGTTACTTATTATTTCTCAGGGGCTCCCTCAAGGGCCAGTGAGAGCGCATAACCTCCACAACCTAGATTGAAGCTACTTCCAGCTATGGCCGCCCCCTGGTGCTGTTCTCTACCCACCCCTCTGACTTGTGGATCTTCCGGCTTGGTGAGCCCTGCCTGCACCTGCGCACCGCTCACCTTCCCTGATCTCTCCTCTGTCAAGATTCCCTCTTGACCTGGGCTGCTCCTGTAGCACTTGGCTGTGGGCAGGCACGGCTCAGGTCTCCCTTCAGGGGCTTCCCAGCGAGAAGGACAGTTGGCTGACAGCCATTCATGCTGGGGCCACACAGCCCCCAGCCCCTGACTGAGCACAGCTGGGTGTTGCACTGGGGAGGTTTTTTTTTTTTTTTTTAAGATTTTATTTATTTATTTGACAGACAGAGATCACAAGTAGGCAGAGAGGCAGACAGAGAGAGAGAGGGAGAAGCAGGCTCCTGCTGAGCAGAGAGTCCGATGTGGGGCTTGATCCTAAGACCCTGGGATCATGACCTTAGCAGAAGGCAGAGGCTTTAACCCACTGAGCCACCCAGGCGCCCAGGCACTGGGGAGTTTTGTCAGATCACAGGCAGGATCAAGACAATGAGCCAAACTGAAAGTAACCAGCGCTCGTGCACTTCGTGTGATAGTGTATGCAAGAGGCTTAACAGGAAAGGGTACTGGCCCCCACTCTGGAACTGGGCCTGTGGGGGCAGATGCATCAGCAGAAGGGAGGAGGGGGTCACCTTATTGCCAGAGGAGCCCCAAAGAAAAGGATCCTGCTGTTTTATGGATCCAGGGGGAGGAGGGCCAGTAGAAAAGCACCGAGACCGAGTCAGATTGGAGAAAGCTGTCCTCCAGGCCCCAGCAAGGGGGTCTCAGCAGAAGAACCTGAAGCAGTCTCACCTGAGGGTCCCCCACTCCCTCCACCCGTAAGGAGACCTCAGAATGGGGTGTCTAGGCTTGGAATGCAGATAAGCCTAAGAGCACTGCCAGCCCCTGCCCGGGGAGGGGATGGGGAGGAGGCTTGAGTCCTTGCCCAGAACTCCCTCCAGAGACTGAGGAGCACTGGCCTGACACCATGTCTAGTGTGGGAGCACCCACCAGGTCAAGCCTTCCTAATTGTCTGCGGTCAGGCTCGAATGATCCCGCAGGGGATGTTAGCCTAGAGCCAGGCTCGCCCAATTTCTGGCTGCTCTGGCATTCCTCTGAGAAGCAGGCTCTGCTCTGTGCTCTCCCTCAGCTGAGCTGAGACTTCTCAGGGCAGCACTTCTGGCCAGGGTACCTGTCTTCCCCTCTCCATGGTTGCAGGACCAGTGTAGCTGGGGAGGCGGGGTGGGGCGCGCTCTCCCCTCATACTTCTCCTTCCTCTCCCCTTTATTGTTCGTGGGCGCTCCCCTAATCCATCTCTTCCACTCTTCCAAGTCTAGTGCTGCCTTGGCATCTACTGCTTGGAGGACCTGTTGTGTCACTTCCCAGTCTGTTGTATTTTTGTTGAAATATTCCCAACAATAGCTACTGTGTATCATGCTTCAGAAGCTAAGCTCTTAACAGACAATCTCTAACACGATCTCTGGGGACTAGACACTGTTGGGATCCACATGCATAGCCTGGATTTGAACCCATATTTGGCAGGCTTCAGATTATGCATTCTTTCCCTGGTTCCTGGAAACCCCCAAGCTTGGTCTTCAGTTCAGTCTGACGCTCTCTCCTGGGATCCCCCCCTCCTCCGCCACCCACCAGCCTTCTCCTTCCCCTACTCACGTGACGGTTTTGGATGGTGAAGTTCATGCGTCCAGCTTGGTGGTAAACCCAGCTGGCTGTGTTGAAGACATATTCAGAGACGGCAAAGTAGACCATGTGGTCATGTTTCTCTGGCAGCCTGATGGACGGAGCTTCGAAGAGGGCTGGGGAGCGCCAGTTTCGGCCAAAGAATTCACCCTGGAGACAGAAGGACCACATTGCCCACCCAAGGTTTCTACCAGGGAGGGTGCCAGGAAAAGGTGTCCAGGGGAAGCCCAGGGAAGCCTCCTGTGCCCTGCGTGGTCATCCGGGTAGTGGTTCCTCTCCAGAAGGTGGACCTGGGGTCCTGAAATGTTCCTTCTGGCCCCACAACATTTAGACCCTGACGGCTGCCTGAAATCCCCCTTCTACATTACAGCTTCCTATTGGGGAGGTACACGTTGTGTTCTCCTGGGCTTAGGATGTGGCCTGGTGGTGAGAAGTATGGATTCTAGAAGTTAACTGTCACTTACTAGCTCTGGGACTTTGGGCGGGTCCCTAGCTTGTGCCTCAAACTCTTTATCTGCAGAACGTGGGTGATGCTAATGGCTTCTATTTCATCGAGGTGGCATGACATATAAAGGAGCATTTGTACACATAGTCAGTTTCTGGCACATTAAGATAAGTGGTCATTAAATAAAATTGGAGGAAGATGGCACTGCTGGACCTGGCTCAGCCCCCAGAGAACTGTGGAAGAGACTGGAATAAAAAGGGGGCACACTAGTTTCCTACTGCTGCCGTGGGCACTGGCCAGGGATGGGAGCTTATGGGCAGATGGACTAGAGAAGGAGAGTATGAGCCAACTCTGGGAGGTAGCACTGATTTTCTGTCAGTGCTTAGCTCTATGGTCCTTTCTCCATGGCAACTTACCTTGAAGGGTGTGTCTAGGACTTGAGAATTCACTTGGGGAGCACCTACTAAACTGTAGTCAATGCCAGCAGTCTGGTCAATCATAAGGGTAACTGTGGAACAGGAAAGAGACAGTGTTATGAATAAGGTGGTCAAACACAGTTGTGTGAGTTTTGCACTGCACAATTACAAGCCTCTCCTTTCACATGGACTGTTGCCTTTGGAGAATGGAAATGGGTCTGGGGCTGATCCGTGGTACCTTCTGTCAGAAAGAGAGTGCTGTATTCATTCACTCATTCATTCAGTATTTATTGAACACCTGCTATATGCCAGGCACAATGCAAGGGGCTGATGAGACAGCTGAGTGAGAGAGTCAGAGTCTCTGTCCTTTGGCAGTCCAGGGTTGCGGGGAGGAATGGGAAAGACAATTAAATACTTGAGTAAATAAAGGTAAAATTGCAATTCTGTCAGGTAGCCTGAGTCCATAGGATGACATCAGTCATATAACAGAGGCTAAAATGGTGAGGGGGGTGGGTGGCAACCTGATTTGGACAGGGAGTCAGAGGAAGTGTTTCTTGGACTGTGATCTGAAGGAGGAGTGGGTGTTGACTGGGTGAAGGGGGTTGGAGGTGGGGGCAGGACCTTCCTGGCAGAGGGAATGACATGTGTAAAGATCTTGTAGCAGTAGGAGCATAGTAGAGACACTGAGAGTGTATTAGAGGAATTGGCAATATTGGAGGCATATAGGGACTGTGTAGCCAGTCACATTGCCAGACCATGCAAGGTCCTGTCACTCTTAGTGTCCTAAGAGTCAGAGGAATGTTCCATGGGTTCCAAGAACAGGGGGAGACCCGACCTCATGTGTGATTGTAAAAGGTCCCTGTGGCAGCCAGGGGGACAGGACTGGGGGGGATCCCCACCCCTACACAGGGATCTCAGAGCATCCCTGTTTTGTTAAAGTGGCCAGGACAGATCCAACACATGCCTCTTCCCTGTACTTGTCATCCTCTGCCCACCTCGTGCTCCCAGCATGCTTCCGAGTCACGACGCTCAGTTGCCTTACTCCCCTACCTCCAGAACAGACCCCCAAGAGAGATGGTGACCCCGTATCCAGCTTCGTAGGATGGAGAGGCACTCAATGGGGAAAGTTCTCCTGGGGCTCATGGGAGATGATGGTGATGGTGGGTCTGGGGGTAGCAGGTGTCACGGCATCTGATGGCACCCAAAGGAGAGAGGGGGCCTCCAAACCTGGTAGAGTCCGGAGATAGGGCTCCAGGTGGGAGGTGGTTGACTTCCTGACCATTTCGCAGATCTGCCGACAGCGGGGGAGAAAGTCAGATGAGTTCCCCTCTCCCACTCTCCTGGGCGCTGCCCCTCCCCCACCGCCCTCCAGGAGACCTGGCTTTTCTCCCTACCTTGTAGGCAGGTGTGTGAGGGGTGGAGGAGCGTATGGAAAGGGAGAAGAGACCTCTATTTCTGTCAACACACAGCACTTGGTCACTGTCCCATTGGACTGGCCACATACATGGGCCAGGCTTACGTGCCTGGACTTTTCTGGAACCCACATTAAAAGTGAGTAGTGCCCAAGTTGGCACTGCTCTGGGGTCTGCTATTGTCATGGTCCTCAGTTCAATGCCTTGGCAGCTAAGTGGCAAGAAGTATAGCACATAAACGCATTTAGAGAGCCGAGGGGCAAAGCAGGAGAGCTTCCAGGTGTAGGAGTAGCTCTTGGGTCTCCATCATCTCAATATTCAAGACCTCTCTTTCTGTCCAGGCTCCTGGATATCTGGGAATTAGAGATCCCAATGGGCACGGTGCCTGGTCTGCATGCAGTACTCACTATAGCCACCAGATGGCGCCAAAGAAAAGCCGAAAGAACAGTTTTCGGAGAATTCCAATTCCTCAGGAGTTTGGGCTTAGGAGATTCCAGAAGTCCCCCTCCTTCTGATTTCCTAACTTCTGCTATTTCTACACCATTTATATGGCTTTGCCTTTCCCACCTACTCACTTACTATCTACTTTACATCAAGTGGCCTTTTAAAAATTATGTTCATTTAGTAAAAATTATAGGAATTTTATATCACTTGTCAACGGAAGACTGGCATCCCTTGGCATAAACACAACAGAACTGGGGAAAAAAGAATACAAGGGGCTGGAAAAACGTTCCGGAAGCCAGGCTAGATCGGGTTGCCTCGTTGGAAAATGCCCATTTTTTTGTTAAAAGTGTTCAGGACACATTGGCCCCAAACTGAGAATTTCCCTTTAGTGTAAAAAAAAAGAAAAAGGACTGCAAAGGGGGAGAGTCGTTCATTCCATCATTCTGCATGGCACAGCACTGAAGCTCCACATCACTTAAAATCAATGCTTTGTGTGGGGGAAGCTTCCCCACCAGGGGTATCAATATTTTGTGCAAACACCAAGCCAGCCTGTGTCAGGTGGGCCTGACCTGGGCTCTCCTAGGACACAGGGTAAGGGAAGGGCCACCCGGGTGGCCAGTCCTTTGGGGGCCTGATTTCGTCTACCCCAAGTCTCCTGGTCAGAGGTCTTCTCTCTCTTCATAGCTCTCTGCACTCTCAGTCCTATAGGTGCCCAAGTTAGTGCCCCCATTCCCTGAAATTAACCACTCCTCGGGCTCAGCCTCTCTGGCACCTACCTTATCCCCCCTGGATACATGGTATCCAGCGTTTTCTGGACCATGTTTCCTATATTTGTAGGGCAGAGAGCTCAGCTTGCCTCTGGCCTCAGCCTGCTGCCCAGGGCTACTGGGGCATAAATGACAATGAAACTAACCTCGCGTGATTTACTCTGCCCTTCCTCTGCACGAGGCACTTGTCCGTGCCTGTGTGTATGACATCACATAGCCCTCCCAACAGCCCTGCAGGGTAGATGCTGTCATTACTCCTGTTCCACAGACAAGAATCCCAAGGTTCAGAGAGGGTAAGCCTCGTTAACCACGGCATCAGAGCAACAAAGGGGCCGAGCTGGGATTCAAACCCAAGGGTCTGACCGCAGAACCCATACACTCAGGAGCAAAGATTCCAGAAGGTGGAATGTGGTTGAGAAATGACTCTGCAATACTGTTGAGTGCTCTGAGCACAGCCTGTGTGCCAGGCATGCTAGGTGGTTGTCGAATCAAATCCTTACCAGCCTCCTTCAGGGTAGGGGTCTTTGTCCGCATTTTATAAATGAGTAGAATGAGGCTTTAGGGGGTCCGTGCCCAAAGATACACACCAGATAAATGGAAGAGGCACTCTTTGCCTCCACGGCTTTTTCCAGAGTTGAGAGGTACTGAAGCCAACCCCACTATTGTTCTCTATATGGGGCATTTTGGGGGGGGTGGGGGTGGTGAGTCTTATTTAAGAAATATTTTCCTCTCCTCAAAGTGAGAAAGATATCCTAGATTTTCTCCTAAAAAGTTTTGGATTTGTTTTGGCATTTAAATCCTTAGACCACCTGGACTTGATTTTTGTGTATACTGTGAAGGAGGGATGTAAGGTCACTTCTCCCTATCTCAGTAACAGCCTCTACAACTAGATGACCCGACACTCTGCCAGTTCCAAATACCAGGGTAGCATCTGTGGTCATACAAACTTGAGAAAGCCTTGAAGTTTGCCTTGGCACCACAAATGAAGAAAGTTTTGCTAAGCAAATTCAAATGACGGTGCACTTACGAGATAAGGCTGTTTACAAATACCAAATATGAACCTGCCGGTGATCCTTGTGTTAACCACAAATCTAATCATCCATCCTTTTTTTTTTTTTTTTTTTTTACCTTTTGTTCCAAGATATTTTTGAAATTGTTTTCAATTCTTTCGTGGAAGAGGTTCAGGATCCAGCTGGGGAAAAAGAGGAAAGAGGGTTAGGATCCATTTTATGATTAACTAGGACTCCCAAAGGGAGGGCGACCCACGGATCTGAACTTCCCCCATGTTATCCCAAGAAGGGACCCAGCTAGATGGGGAACTATTGTATACTGTTAGTGGGAATGTCAGTTGGTGCAACCAGCATGGAAAACTGTGTGGAGGGTCCTCAAGAAGTTAAAGATAAAACTACCGTATGATCCACCAGTTCTACTTCTGGATATTTATCTGAAGAAAACAAAATGCTAATTTGAAAAGATATTTGCACCCCCTTGTTCCTTTCAATCTTATTTATTATAGCCAAGATATGGAAACAACCTAAGTGTTCATCGATGGATAAAAGGATGAAGAAAATGTGGTGTATGTGCGTGTGCGCACGCCCGCGCACACACGCACACACAAAATGAAATAAGTCAGAGAAAGACAGATACCACACGATCTCACTTATACACGGAATCCAAAAAAACCCAACCACGGCCAAGCTCACAGATACAGAGAACACACTGGTGTCTTCAGGAGCAGAGGCCGAAATGGGTGAAGGAGGTCAAAAGGTACAAACTTCCATGTATAAATAAATTATAATAAAAAAATTTCCAGTTATCTATAACTAGGTCCTGGGTATGTGACACACAAACGGGGGACTAGAGTTCATAATACTGGGTTGCATATTTGAAAGCTGCTAAGAGTAGATCTTAAAAAGTTTCCATCACAATAAAAAAATTTTGTAACTATGCACGGTGACAGATGTTAACGAGACTTCTTGTGGTTGATCATTTCACAGTATCGACAAGGATCGCATCATTGTCTCGTATACCTGAAAGTACTATGTCATTTGTACCTCAATAAAAGAGAAAGAAGGGGGACATTCAGGCCTATTCTTTATACCCTAAAAAATCCACAGAACCACTTACCTGGCAGTTTAGCAAGTAGTCACTCACTCATTCATTCAACAAACCTTGACAGAGCTCCTCCTACCAGCTCAGCCCTGAGTTAGCTGTTGAGGGGACACTGGTGAATACGTTCATGGAGCATGTGATTTGAGTCTAACCCGCTTCAGGTAAAGTTGCCCCGAGAGACCCTTCCCCACCACAGATCGTGCTCGGTGAGAATCATGGCCCAGAACAGACATTGCACGCCGTGTTCTCAGCTGGAGTGAAGGTAAGAGATTGTGGGACATAAGTGAACTAAGTTAGTGGAATTATGTCTGATAAAATGTTTTTCTCCCACATATTTTCCCTTACCATTGCATACTTACTGATTGAGTGGTGTGTATTATAACTGTATGTATCAATTCATGCAGTAAAATTGGACACAAGTATTTTCTGGGGGTTCTGCAGAAAGCATCTTGACCTTTCCAGGATTCTGTCCCCTGAGCCAGCCCAGGACATAGACTGGCTGAACGTTGGACCCTCTGTGGGTCTGAATAATGCCAGGTGTAGAGAAGCAGGCTGGAGTCCCTGATAGCTGTGGGTGAGGGTGTTACTTCTAGAAAAGTCTGTCCTCTCCAACATCTCTGGCTACCCCTCCAACATGAGATGGAAGAAGAACAGATTGAAGCAGTAAGAAAATTTCCAAGGATCACAGGCTACCTAAAGTCATCCTGGCTCCATTCCTCCTCTTGTCACCCAAATTTGGTCCAATCTCGTAAATCTGCCACAGGTACTGCCGTGAACTCTAGGCAGTCGCTTAACCAACTGAGCCACCTAGGTGCCCCAGGAAGTGACCTTTCAAAAGAGCCAATCTGATTATATCCCTGCCTTTCTTAAAATCCTCCAGTGGCTTCCCACTGCCTTACTTCAGGATAGAGACTCGAGTTTGGCTACTGCTTATTCTCTTCTCTTCTTCTAATCAATCACCACCCCTTCAGGTACACTGATGCCTGCTTGCTTCCTGGGAAGCTCAGGCTTTTCATGCCTCAGGATCTTTGCACATGCTTCTTCCTCCACCACAGAAGTTCTCCTCTCCTCTTTGGCTAAAATTCAAGGCTCGTACTCGCTTTGGCAGCACATATAATAAAATTCAAGGCTCATTTTAGATATCCTTTCCTTGAAGAAACTGCCTCTGCCAGATGTTAGCTAAGTCCTCTACATTCATAGCATCTGGACTCTCTCCTTTTAAACACATTATCACAATATTCAATGTATGCTAAAATATTTTATGTCTCCTTCCCCCTACTAGACTATACATTGCACCAGGGTGGAGACCCTGTCTCTTTTGCATCATCTTATATTCCTAACATTTAGCTCAGGATCTGACGAATAATAGGGCATCGATAAATATTTGTTAACTGAATGACTGAGGAAATCTAGCGGCTCCCCATTTTGGTCAAAACCTGGGTGCTCATGGTTCTGTGTCCCTATCAATAGCACCCAACTATGCAGCTGTCACCCCCCCTAACAAATGAACAAAAATGTTTTTCTGACCCCCGCTGTGCCCACCCCAACTGTGTGTGTGTGTGCATGTAAACCACACAGGATTTCACAGCTTTGCTCCTGAGAAATGGGGTATTAAGCCCACCCAGTTCAAACAACACAGTGGTTTCAAGCTATTCAGTCTCCACTCAAAGTTTCCTTTTCCAAATGGCAGCCTTGAGTTCAAAGGCTTTAGTATTTGTGCAGAAAACATCTGTCCGTTGAATGAATGTCCAGCGAAGTCTCTGGGTTCTCTAAAATATAAGTGCCCCTAAAACTGAGAGGGATAGAGGACCCCACTTTTCTGCTGACATTTGTCCCCCCCAAGATGGTCACCCAGCCAATACATGTCCAGCTAAGAGGCAATTGGCCATTCGTTCTGTTTGCCATCTACCGCCCCCTCCCCCCCGCCAGTCGCCAGTGCCCTCTGTCTCCTCTCTGTGTCCTGGGGGGCTGACATGTGTAGATTCCTCTCTCAACCCCTTTTGCTGTCTGGCTAATGGGGGGCACAGGCATCAAGCAGAGGGAGGAGCTGGGGCCCTTATGCCCACATGTGCCCCTGCTGTGCACTACACACCTGCCCCATGCCCCTTCTCCAAGATTCTGGCTCTTTCTGGGCTCTGGTGACACTCTTCTGTCCCCTCTCACCTTCCGCCCTAGGGGCAGGAATAGCTCCCTACTGTCCCTCCAGGCTGTTTAACATCCCTTGCTGAACACACCCCTTAACCCTGCCCACACTCCTGGGAGGATTCTTGTCATCAGGTCCTTGTCAGTGAGGCCTTTTGAGCAGCCTCTGGGTCCTGCCAGGATCTGAGGGAGGCAGTGCCAACCCAGACCGAGTGGGAAGGCAGTCACTCTGGGGACTGGCCTCATTCCTTCGCTACGCACTGAGTATCTCCTCCCAGCAAGTCACTTCAGAATGCTGGATTGCCATTCAAGGCTACTTGCTCAGGTGTCAGCAGACTGTCTCTCTCCATCTTTCTTTCCTCCCTCCTTCCTTCCCTCTTTCTCTCCCTCTCTTTCCTTCAGACTTTATTTATTTAGAGAGAGTGTGAGTAGTGGGAAGGGGCCGAGGGAGAGAGAGAGAGCCTCTCCCACAGACTCTGCGCTGAGCCTGACATGGGGCTCCCTCTGGGGCTCAGTCCCACAGCCCTGAGATCATGACCTGAGGGGAATAGAAGAGCCTGATGCTCAGCAGACTGAGCCACCCAGGTGCCCCAGCAGACTTTTTCTTAAAGGGCCAGACAGTCAATATTTTGGGCACCGCAGGCCACATGGTCTCTGTTGCAGCTACTCCGCTGTTGTAACCATAAAGCAGCCACAGACCTGATGTGAGCAGATGAGCGTGGCTGTGCACTGATGACTTTATGTACGAAAACATGGTGCAGACTGGATCGGCCTGCAGGCTCTTAGTTTGCCAGCCTCTGATCCTGATGCGCCTGAAATTGTTCTCTATGCCCCATCAGGAGCGTCCCTGGGTGGACTGGATGCCAAGGCGTCTCGGACAACCGCCAGCAAGGGCGTGGACTCACTTACCTTAGTTGTCCGGAAATGTCAACACTCATGTGGCCGATGGAGTTGCGGCAGCGGGCCACGGAGGCAGTGGGCCGTCCGGACGGGTCCTTGCCCAAGTTCAGAGAAACTGAGATGGAAATGTCATCCACACTCACATCGAAAGTCCCATCTAGGGTGCTGGTCGGGAGTTACAGGAAGCAAACGGTGTATGATCAGTCACCTCCAGGAAGAGGAGGCAAAAGACCAGTCCCCAGGTCCTTCCTACCTAGCTGTGTACCCTAACTGAGCCTTTACTTTGCAACCAGCATTTATTAAGCACCTGCTGTGTGCCGGAAAGGCAAACTGCTAAGTGCATTCCATCTGTTATTTTACTTAATCCACAGCTTTATCAGTGAGGTAGGCTATTATTATTATTATAATTATTATTTAAGGATTTTATTTATTTATTTGACAGACAGAGATCACAAGTAGGCAGAGGCAAGGTAGAATGAGAGGGGGAAGCAGGCTCCCTGCTGAGCAGAGAGCCCGTTGTGGGGCTCGATCCTAGGACCTCAGGATAATGACCTGAGTCAAAGGCAGAGGCTTACCCCACTGAGCCACCCAGGTGCCCCAGAAGTGGGATATTACTAATCCAAATTTTACAGATGGGGTTGGAGGCTTGGAGAGGGTCAGATTTGTTTCTTTGTAGACTGGTTGTCTGAGACACATTCTGACCCGAGTACTACTCACACGAAAGCCTTTTTCACCTTCCAGTTCCCACTGATAAACACGTAGTTATTGGACAGGGTAGCTCTGACCCCCTGTCTTGGGCGTAGCCTCAGATCCGAGTTCCTGAGCTCAAAGTGATGGATCTTCAGTCTGGGGAAGGAAGGCAGAATATCAAACCCAGGAAAGCCAGGCGCATACCAGTCCTCTGTGTGAGGCTCTCCGGCTCTGGAGCTGTTAGTGACTTCCTGTTGTTGCTAATTTCTGGGCTGCTTCACTCTTCCCTCTTGGGCTTTTTGGTTGTTCTAACACCTTTCTAGAAAATTCCCTGTATTAGAGTCCCTCCACTGAAGTTCCTCGTGTGGATTCTGCTTTTTTGGGCAGGTCTGTGATGGGGATAGTCCTCCTGCATGGTACACTCCTTTATGCCACCCCCTCCCTGTGGCCATTTGAGTTTGTGGCTCTTGTTGCAGCAACACTCATGAATTCACTCAACAAACATTCACTGAGATCCTGCCCTTGAAGAGCTCACAGTTGGTGGCAGATCTAGACATGTTAACAAACCATAATGGCCTATTGTGAAAACCAGATGCGAGAGGTGCTCTAGGGCTGTGGGAAAGGCCCTTGACCTCTAAGTGGCGTGGCCTCAGTATTGTGTGTGTGTGTGTGTGTGTACATGCAAATTTAAAGTACTTCCTTTTTGCTCACTGCCTTCAGGAAATTGTCCTGGGAGACTTGGGGAGGATTCCAAGAGGCAGCTTTTTCTATCAGGGATGAATAAATGATCCCCAAGAACCTATTATGGACACTTAGGGGCCTGGGGAAGAAAAGTCCATGCAATCAAGGAACGGCTTAAAGAAAGAGTAAAGTGTGAAGACTCTAAGATTGACTGTCTAACAGCTACAGGGAGGTCAAGGTCAGTTAAGCCTTATGGGGAGGGAGATGAGGAACGGGGGCTGGTTCACCTGGACCCAGAGGCCACCTGTTTTATTCCTCACTAGGGTTAGTTGTGGATGCCATCTTCAAGAAGTAGTATGCAAATAAAATGCACACATTTTCCAGAACAACTTAAAGTCCTTCATTACAGACCCATTACAGCTCTAAAGGCTTCAGAGGATACCGTATCTCAAGGAGGTCTCTCACCTAGGCAATCAGGAGAGTAGCCAGAGGTCTCTGGCAAAGAAAAAAATCTAGGGCTAGTTTCTGCAGGACTGACCTCAGGGTCTGTGAATATTTTTCAAGGCTCTCCCTCCCATCCTGATGATTCAAGAAACATACAGCACCTTCCAGAAGTGTCACAAGAGCTGGTCATGATCATTTTGCCTTTAATTCAAGTGATGATTCTGTGTTTATCCCCTTCTCCCAAAAATCTAGGCCCCCATTTTACCTCCTCACCTACCCCTATGGTGGAGAATGGAGACCTCACCTGTAAAAGTCATAGGCCACGCTTTTGATCCAGCCGACTTTGAAGCTTCCGGAGAAATCAGGCAACTTGATCGTAGACAGCTCCTTCTTCAGGATGGCTACTCCGAATCGGCGGGCTGAGGGGAAGTAGTGGGAGTCAGCTCCTTCCATGGGAGGCAGCCAAGCCCCACGGTCGAGTGGCCGGGCTCTGAAATCACACGGGCTGGGACGGAATGTAGGACTTGCCATTTCTTCTCCCTGTGCTCCCAGGCAAGTCTCTTAAATTCCTTGAGCCTCACTTCTCCCCATCTGTAGAATGGTCATAGTGATGATGCCCACCGGAGTGTGAGAATTAAATTAGATTGTGAACTCAAAGTGCCAGGTAAATGTTATTTATCTCCTCAACAAGATCGTGGAAACAATGATGTGATACAGTGGGGCTTTTGAGGACTTACTGATGCGTGGTCAAACCTTCAGGTTTTTCAGTTGCCCCGGGGCCATAGGTTCACAATGCAGATTCCCAGGCCTAGCTTCAGTTGCCCCAGAGACAGATATTTGGAATCTGTATTTTAACATAGGTTCCAGAAATTCCGGTTGATCCGGAATTGATCCCCGCCTCGGGAAAATGCAGGTGTAGTCTCATCCTTCACCTGTGATACTCAAGACCTGGAAACTGAAGCCCAGAGAGAGACCTATCCAAGGTTTCTGAGCCAGGTAGGGGAAGAGCCCCAGCTTGTGGACCCTTGTCGAGAGTACCCTTGTCCATGCCACTCTGGTGGGCAACAGTGGGCACCAGAAAAATGGCTGACCCTCCCCCACCCTTACCATATTCCAGGCCTTTCCTGGTGATTCTGGCCACGAACCCAGGATTAGATGTCCCTTCTTCGAATCCAGAGACCTCTGCCAGCAACAGTAGCGCCACTACCACAAAGAACGATCTGGCCATCATCCTGTCCTCAGCAAGGACCCAGGCGGGGGTTGGTCAGAGTCTCTCTGTAGGAGCCTCCCTTCTCGAAGGTGACAGCAGGGCTGGAGTGCTTATAAGGCCAGCAGCCAGATGAGGAACTGAGCCTGTTGGGAGAGAGGGCGGGGAATGTTCAAGGCTTTGTGGCAGCCCAATTTTCAGCAAGTCGAGATGGGGAGAAGTTTGCTTGTGAAATTGTTTGAGGTTTATTTCTGGCCAAAGTAGGGCCACCGCCTCCAGCCTCTTCCTCTTCCAAGCTCTGTTGCCCAGTGCTGCCTGAGGACCCTCCCTGCAACACCTCTGTCTAGCGGCACACCTCCAGTCATTCCCCATTCATTATCTACGGATTGAAACGTAAACATCCAGCGTGGCAGCGGAGGCTCACAGCCTGGCTCTGATTTCTCCAACTGGACCTTCCACCAGCTTCCTGCCGAGCCTGCACTCTGGCTCCCCCGGGGCCCTGCGGTCCCCACTGATAACCACGGGAGACCATCGCCAGCCAGGCTACACATACAACAAATGGATTCTGCAGTTCTAGGCTCCCGACGGCTTCGCATTTTTTTTTCCTCTTGCTTACATTGTTTTAAATCAACTTTATTAAGGTATAATGTATATGCAATAAATGCAGACATTTTAAGTGTCTGATCCCACCTCTTACCCCTGAAAACCATGGACCTGCTTTCTGAGACTGTCCATTCATTTTGCCTGTTCCAGAGCTTTGTGCAAATGGAACCGAGCAGTCTGCATCCCAACTGTGCTGACTGCCTTCTTTCGTGCAGCGTTACATCTTTGAGAGGAATCCCGGGTGTTTCATTTGTCAGTACTTCACTCCTGTTTATTGTAGAACAGTGCACACAGCCACCGGACCAATCCTTCTTTTATTGTATCGTATCTTTAATTTTCTTCACATAGGAAATACATCCACATGGCTCAGCAGTCAATCCGTATAACAAGACAGACAGCGAGGGGTCTGGCTCTCAACCCTTTTCTGCATCCCATCGGCTCCTATCGCCTTTGCAACAAAACAACATGAAACGCCACTGGGGTAAGACATTGAAGGTGACTTGACACCTTACATCTTAGGGCCCATGGGAGCCCAGAGAGGGAGCAATCAAGACAGGAGAGGCACTTGGTCTGGGTTTCGAAGTATGTGTAGGAGTTTGGTAAGTAGTCACAGAGAGGAAAGGTATCCTGGACAGAGGGAACAGAATGAGCCAAGACACGGAAGCCTGAGGCAGCACTGCACATCCTGGAAAGCACAGGGAACTGTAGGGTGAGAGGCGGGAATGAACGAGAGCGTGGCTGAAGACCAGGCTTAAACGTGGACAGAATCTCCTCTTGAAGGGCCTGGATAGCCTGGTTGAAGTATGAACAAGGAAGAGTTTTCATTTTCCCATCATTGATCATCTCTATGTTGTGTTACATTTTCCTTTTCCCCTGGATAGTGGCTCCTTTCGTGACCTCTTGGTCCTGATTCAAACATTTCCATCACGTTCAGTTTAATTTACGACTTGGTCTTGTGCTTGTAAACCTGAATCTCCTATTCCACCACTCAATGTTTTCTCTCTGCCCCGTGCAGGCATCTGGAGGCTCTCACGGCTTGGAGCAGACAAGCATGTATGTGCCCTTGCGTGTACACGTATGTCCACATGTGCAATGGTATGTGAGCATGTTTGCACGTGAGTGTATCCGTGCGTATATGTGTATCCGTGCGTGTGTGCTTACATGGGCATGCATGTGTGCACGTGTGTATGTGGGGGGGCTGGTTGTCTCTTCATGCAACCCTCCCTCTCCCCTACTCTGACCTGTAAGGTAGGAGGGAGGGGCTACCAGGGAGCGCTGGAAGTCCTCTCTGTGTATCTCAGGGGTGGTGAGTGGCCCATGCTGAGGCTTCTCAGCATCGACCAAACTTGATATCCATCAACTCAGGGTAAGTAGACTGAGGCCCCCGGGGGGACCTGTTACTGAGGCGCTTAATTCCAAACAGTTGTTCCAGGCAAGAACCAACCTTTGGGAGAACTGTCCTTGATCTTAGGCCTGTGGCCAGAGTTGAGTCTAGTTTCACTTCCCTTTGGAAGATGAGACATCAGGGGGGTGGTCGTTGCCTTTTCTTTGCTTGTCGCAGTGCCTACGTCTCTAGGACATCCCCATTCTTCTGGAGGCCCCTTTGTCTCAGTTTTGTTTAGGGGAACAGTCAAGAATCTTTTCCTCTCTCCTGTCAGATGGTCTGGAGAAGGGATAGTAGAGGGTCTTTGTTGACATCCTCCTGGAAATAGTTTAATCAGGAGCCTGGCCAGCTCAGGTCTGGGTTCTGCCCAGAGCTCCAGCAGCAGCCGGGGGATGGAGATCTACATGAAGGGGGCCCATGGGCTTGGACTTCAGGGTAGTCTGGGAGACAGAACAGACTCAGACTGCCCATGTCAGTTTCCTGAGCCTATGTGACAGGGTGAGCAAGCTGGCAGGATTCAATAATAGAAATTTATTTTCTCACAGTTCCAGGGCTTTGACGTCTGAGATCGAGGAATCTTCGAGTCTTCTCAGGGCTGCGAGGGAGATTCACTCCAGTCCCCTCGCTTCTGGGGCTCTCTGCCAATCATTGTCATTTTGTAGCTTCTGCCTTCCTTGTCCATGGAGTTTTCCCTGGGCATGTGGCTGTCTCCAAATTTCTCTCTTTCAATAAAGACACCAGTCCTGTTGGATTAGAAGCCCACCTTAATGACCCATCTTAATCAATTACCTCTGCAATGACCCTATTTCTCAATAGCATCACATTCTGAGGTATTGGGGGCTACAATTTCAACATATGAATTTGCCGGGGGTAATCCAGCTCATAACAGTGTCCCATCAGCTGTAAGGAGTGAGGATAGCAGTTCAAGTCTTGGGGATGCTGGAATTTGCATCAAGGACCTACATGACTGTCCCTCCATAAGCCTCTATCCCATCCCCCAAATGGGCATAATGTTACCAAGCTTGCAGGATTTCTGTGGAGATTAAATAACATTTGGGAATGCACTAGGGTGTCTGGAACCTGCTGAGCCTAGGCAGAGAGGTCGAATGCATTGGGGACCATCCCTCAAGCTGACCTCCTGAGACATCTCATCTTGCCAGAGATGCAAAACCAGCAGTAAAGAAGACCTCTTAATTGTGGCTTTCACTTCTCCTTTGGCCAAAACTTGAGGTCATGTCCAGTGAATTGGAAGTTCATGCATCAGAACTCCAGGGTTTAAGCCCCACACAAACTCTGTACTGACGGCGTGCCTTTGACACATTCACGGACACTACCTCTTCATCGGAACCTCCCAGGCATCCTATACCCATCTGACTTAGTGTGCCCTCTGCCACCTCGTCCTGGGACTGGTCTCCTCACTGGCCACCACCGAAATCCCTCTTCTTCCAAAGATAAGGAGTGCATGCCACCCTGTGAATACCCAGGGGTGGCCCAGCCTTGGCATTTTTCTTCTCCCCCATGGTGGGACCACTTGAACTCTCTGTTGGGTGCACCGCAGGCCTGCACAGACCTTGACCTGCATCAAGAATATTGTGTCTGTTATTAGTCCTTTATCCAGACTCAATCCCACCCCTCACCTTCTTCCAGAACTGAGCTGAAGCTCTAGCTTACTGATTACAAAACATTTTTCAAAAGTTATTTATTTATTTATTTGAGCGAGAGAGTGTGTGTGCACAGGGTGTGAGCAGGGGGAGGGACAAAAGGGGAGGGAGAGAGAGAGAGAGAGAACCTTAAGCAGACTTGGTGCTGAGCTCAGAGCCCCAGTGGGGCTCGATCTCATGACCCGGACCAAGCTGAGCCACCCAGGCACCACTGTTTACACAATATCCTTATAGACAATATCTGTTCATGATAAAAACAGTACAAATGGTATAAAAGGGTGATAACATCTCTTCCTTTCACTACTGTCCCCAGGCCTCCAGGTTTCTGTCCCAGAGGCAGTGTCTTTCTCATCTTTGCAGAAGTCCTTTGTGACAACAGAAGCGCACATGGTAACACGAGTCCTCTACATCCACATGTCTTTGAACTTGGAGGGAGGGCGCAGTGGCCGCAGACTGTGAACAGCATGTGGTCACTCGGTGCCCTGCAGCTGACCCACTCCTGCCCCACGGGGCACCTCCCAGGGTGATGGAGGACGCCTGCCTTACGCCACGGTAGCCTGCACATGGGGACTGCAGCAACCTGCACACCCAGGCCTGCTGGTTTGAGCCTTCATGGCCTCCATTACATTGTGAATGTCAAAAAGCAGGTGTTTGTTTGATGACTGTGTGGACAGCGGGAACTTCGGGGGATCCTGCTCTCTGGATGAGACCACCCATAAAAGGCTGGCAGAGAAGACTCTGGACTCCTTAGGAGAGTTTGTTGAAGACCTCGTGGAAAAACGTTACATAATCAAAGACTGTGAGGTCTTGTCTGGGAGTGTTTTAACAGTTAAACTGGGTGGAGATCCAGGAACCTATGGGATCAACAAGCAGACCCCAAACAAGCAAATCTGGTTATGTTCACTTTGGCGGGGTGGGGGGGCTACACTTAGGACTGGATGGGGAAGAACTTGGTGTACTCCCACCACGATGTGTCCCTCCAGCATCTGTGGCCACTGGGCTGACTAAGGCCTTAAAAACCAAATGGGACTGATCTTCTCTGGCCTCTTCTGGAAAAGGCACTTGATGCCCAAGCCCAATTCCAAAGACATCAAAAGCTATAAAGCCAAGACCCCGGGCTTTCTTCTGCAGCTAAGTGTCTGGTATTTTTCCATTCCCGATTTTGAAGACGGTTGTCTGCTGTGTCTCAGCTCTGTGAAAAGAATGTGTTGCCTGCCACCCTCCCCTAAATTCAGATTTTTAATTTCCATAGTCTTTTTAAAAAATTTATTGTCTGATTTCTTCCTTCACAGGATATCCCTTCTCTTTGAAGGGATATGTCCATATATGCATACATTTATATATAACGTTACAACAAAGAAAAATAAGAAGGAGAAATATCAGGAGAAATGACTTGATTTCACTATCCATTCTTTGAAGGACTGAACTGCAAAAAATCACATAAAGGGCAGCTGGCCAACTTCACCTCACTGTCTGCAAATGAGACTCATTCAAGAGTTGCCTGTGAATGTTAAAACAACAATAACAAAAACTTGACCTTGGAGTTGGTTTCACATCAGCACGCTCAGGGTGCAGATCTGCCCTGTCTGAATGACTGCAGACTATTCCATTATGTGGATTCATTGTTTGTGTGACGGGTCATCTCTTGATGGACATTTAGATTAGTTCTGTTCTTGCTGTGACAAACTATACCGCCGATAGTATCATTGTGCAAAGGGATTTGTGGGCCAGTGTGACTATGTCTGTGGGAATTCTCTTACAAGCACATACTTTGGCTGCTGGGGTCTTTGCAAGTTTTGCTAGATTGTTACTATGTTCCCTCCAACCAAGTTAAACTCATTCACAATTGTCTTTCATTTGGGGACTGGCTGTTGGTTTTGCCTCTGAAACCAGAGCCCGGAACCACAACCCACTTCTCATTTGTGGCTTATCTCTGGTCTATTTCACGCCCACATGGACCACCTTTTTAAAAAATCACTTTTCTTCCCCTCTGAAAGTCAAAAACCACACGCTAAAATATATGCATTGTGTGGAAAGGGGGTCTTCCTTATCTTTTTTAATTTTTAAAAAAGATATTTATTTATTTATTTGACAGACAGAAATTGCAAGTAGGCAGAGACAGGGGGAAGCAGGCTCCCTGCTGAGCAGAGAGCCTGATGCAGGACTTGATCCCAGGACCCTGAGATATGACCTGAACTGAACGCAGAGGGTTTAACCCACCGAGCCACCCAGGCATCCTGGATAGGGTCTTCCTTATCTTATTTACAACTGTATACCTTCCTCCTAACACACTCTCTGATCTATAAGAGGCACTCGGTAAATAATGGACGAATGAATGAAAGAGTAGAGAGGCTGAATAAACTTAAGACCTTGACTTTTCATCTCTCACACTCAAGTGGACCAAATGAAGAAGCATTATGTAGGAAAGCCGATGGGTTGCCTGACACGAAGCCATCTTCCTTCGAGCAAACCTTGGGTTTTGTTCCTGTCCAGTCCTCCTCCATGTCATTCTAGTAAATTCTGACTTGTCTAAGTCAGTCATACCATTCCTTTGCCAGTGACCAGCTTAGAAAATGCATATGATCCCCTCCTGGCCATGGAGAGGTGTTGAAGTCCCCTGATGAAGGTTTCCTCACTGTCAGGACATAAGCTGCATGAGGAGTCATAGTTCTCTGCTGCTGGAGGTTGTCATGTAGGTATGTGATACCTGGACCTGTGGCAGCCACCTTGGGGTAGTGAGAGGAGCCAGCCCAGGGTAAACTGCCAAAACAGAAAGAAGCTATCCTTTTGGTTAAACACAGAGCCACCGAATGGGCCAAGTCCAAATGGCCAAACCCAGAACTGCTGACTGTGGTATTTGCTGTTACATAAGACAATAATTCATTACCATTTTCTCTAACTTGCAGCCAAAAAGCAGCCTAAATGAAATCTGTTCCCTTGATAAGTTACAAAACTCACATGCCTGAAGTGCATTTATAATGCAGATGAGGGACACTGGAAATTCCAGAAGCCTTGCATATCTTGAATTTGTTTTGCCTAACCAACAGGGGGAAGACTCAAATGAGTATATATATGTGTTGCTCAAAATATGGTAGTAGAGGCAAGCACAAAGGGAATAAAAGATTTGTTTCCTTTTCATCAAAGGTGAGCCATTTCAACATTTTCAGATAGACCTTTTCAATATCCTTTCTCTGTTTCCTTACATATGATGTTAATGTAGATAATAGTAAAATATAATGGCAATTATCTAGGGTTTTTTTCTTTTTGTTTGTTTGCTTTTTTATGAAGCATAAACATTTTTCTCTCTGCGGTCAGAGAGCCCTCAATAATGTGATTTTTGATTGTTGCATGCATTTTGGGGAACAGCTCTGCTGGATTTCCTGTTGCAGCTTGGGAAGTCCGGTTACTTCATCATCTCCCTCTCTGGTTGCCAAGGGTCTAAAGGGTGGAGACCAAATATTGTGGTCAGCCCGAGTTTCTCAGTGGAGTCCTTTAGTCACTGTTGGTACAAATCACCCCAAGAAGACCTTAAAATACAAGCCCCAGGGGCTCAGCACACTAAAGCAAACACTCAGAGCAGCCCTCGAGGTAATTCTGATGCACGCTGAAGAGTAAGAAACATAGAACTCAGCTTCCATCACTTTCCAGGCGAAACCTGCCCTCTCACAAATTGAGTTGGGGCACCTCCTCCTCTCCGTTTGGGCGGGTGAGGTTTTACACCACCATCTGCCCCTCCTAGCTTGCACTAGAGTCTCTGCCACTCCCCTCATCAGCCGTTCTCCACCTTGGGAACTTTCAGCCATCAAACTCTTTTCTATTACCAGAATTCTGAGAACCCTTTCCTGCTTCTCTGCAAATTCCACCTGTGGGCCCCAGGACCTTAGTTGACTAGAATTCTAGAACTGTCCAGACAAAGTCTGATGCCTTTCATATAACAACCATCCATATATTCTCATCCATATATTCTTTTCTTTTTTCATCCCATACAAATTCTTGGTGCCCCTACCAGGTACACGCTAGAGCAAAGGTGTGATGGGGAGTGACACTTGTCCCAAGGCTGGCTGCTATTCAGCTCTCAGGTGCAGCTTATGGTGTCCCCCTCTCAGTGAGGCTTCCCTGGGCAACTCTACCTCCATGGGCCCTACCCCCATGCCACCATCATCATGCTCTACCTGTGCCTCAGTGACCTCTTCATTCCTTAATTTGTTGCACCTTCCACTCTTGAAGGATATTTTCGCTGGATATAGAATAGTTGTTCTTTTCAACACTCTAAAGAAGTTACACTTTCACAGTCTCCACAGCTGTGAATGGAGTCATGGAGTCCGTGAGTCATGGATCCGTCATGGTGTCCATGAGTCATGGATCCTTCAAATCACTGTTCCTTATTGTGACATTTTTCTATGACTTCTCTCAAAATTTCCCCCTAATCTTTGGTTTTCAGCAGTTGTATTATGATGTACATAAGTGTGGTTTTCTTCATATTTATCTTACTTGGGTTTAGTTGAACTTCTCGAACCTGCAATTTTATACCTTTCACTAACTTGAGACACTTTTGAATTACAGCCATTGTTAAAATTTTTAAAATTTTAATTAAAAATTTAAAAATTTTTTGGCCTTATTCATTCTCTTTTCTCTTTCTAGGCCTACAATTCCATTTATGTCAGGTCTTTTGATATTGTTCCATCAGTTCCTGAGGCTCAATTCATTGTTTTTTCAAACTTTTCTCTCTCTCTGTTGTTTAGACTGAAAATTTTCTCTTGAGGTTGCTTACTTTTTTTTTTCTTTTACCACTTTCAATCTACTCTTAAATCCATCTTGTGAACTTTAAAATTTGAGACATTGTAAGTTTTCAGCTCTTGGATTTCCATTTGGTTCTTTTTTAAAGTTTCAGTATTTCTGCTGAGATGTCCTATTTGTTTGTGCATCATGAGCATATTTTCCTTATGTCCTTAAGCATGGTTAGAAGAGGTCCTTAAAAAAAAACCCTTGTCTGCTAATTCCAACACTTGGATCCTCTAGGTGTTGGTCTCGTTTGATTGTCTTTTTTTTTTTTTTTTTTTTTTTTTTTTTTTTTTTTTTTTTGAGGATGGTCATGTTTTTCTGCCTTTTGCACATTGAATAATTTAGGATGTATTCTAGGCATTGTGAATGGTATGAAAGCTTTAGATTTTGTCATGTTCTTCTGTAGAATATTACCTGTCTTTCTTTCTTCCTTTCTGATTGTATTAATGAGGGCAGTTGCAATCTTTACCCTTTTGGAGTATAGAGTCTAGCAGAGAAGATGGATATGAAACAAATAATTACATGGTTAGAAAAGGGAAACTGGAATTAAAAATTTAATTAAGGCTGTCATCATTACTATGTGTAGCCATGGCACAAAGTACTTGACAAACATCACTTTATTTAATCCTCATTATTTCCTTCTAAAGTGGGTGTGTTAGTTTCATCTAGGGAGGCTGGGAGGCTGGGAACAAGAAATGCTAGCGGTGGAGAGAGTCCTGTGATGTGCAGAGGATACCAGTTTTGTTACCACTTCAGTGTGGGACTCAGAGAAAGCTTATCCCCTCTACAAATGTTTGTATTCCTTTTATAAAAACTGGACAAATATAGTGACCTCCCAGGGTTGTGGCAGATGAAGGAGGTGCAATTTTGAACCCCAGAGAAAGAGACTTTGGAAATCACAATGTTCTTAGAAATGCAAAGAAGGGTGGTGGCATGGGATCTCTCTTGGTTGGTTTCCCCTGCAAACTCTCATGGTTGTGAGGACATAGGTGCTTGGATGTGTTCACATGGCATGGCACAGGTCCTCCTTGGAGGAATGGTTGGGGCTTTTCCCTCTCACTGCCTTGCTGACCAAAGAAGGGATATTTGAGAGGAGTACTTCCAGCAGTACTGGAAGTCAATCAGGGAGATGTAGGAACACAGTGGATGAGAGGCAGCTGCAGGACAAGAGAGCTGGAACAGGAATTGCAAGTCATGGTCAGACACCTGTTTTTTGAGGGAACTTCTTATGAATTTATCTGGTTCATCGGAGCTGGGGATGGTCAGAGAAATAAATGACACCATGAAATGTTCCAATGTCAGAATTATTGGGATCCTTGAGAGGGTGGAGAGAGAGAGGACTAGAAGGTATATTTGACCAAATCATAGCCAAGAACTTCCCCAATCTGTTGAATGAAACAAGCAATCATGTCCTAGAGGCAGAGGGAACCCCCCCCCCCCCCACACACACACAAGATCAATGAGGGCAGATCAACTCATAGGCATATAATAGTAAAACTTGGAAATCTTAGGACCAAGGAAACCTTTTTAAGGTCAGTTAGGGGGAAGGGGGAAGAGATTCCTTAAGTACAGAGGGAGGAACATCAGAATAGCATCAGACCTGTCCACAGAGACCTGGCAAGCCAGAAAGGACTGGCAAGACATATTCAGTATATTAAATGAGAAGAATATGCATCCAAGAATTCTTTATCCAGCAAGGCTGACACTCAGAATAGATGGAGAGATAAGAAACTTCCAGGACCTACAGAGACTGAAAGAATATGTGACCACTAAGTCAGCCCTGCAAGAAATATTAAGGGGGAGGTTATATCAAAGTAGAAAGACCCCAAGAGTGATACAGAATAGAGATATACAGAGATAATCCATAGAAACAAGGACTTCACAGGCAACACGATCACAATAAAATCTTATCTGTCAATAATCACTCTCAATGTGAACAGCCTAAAACCTTCCATAAAACAGCACAGGGTTGCAGATTGGATAGAAAGACAGAACCCTTCCATATTCTGTCTACAAGAGACTCATTTATACCTATAGATACATCCAGACTGAAAGTGAATGCATGGAGGATCATCTTTCATGCCAAGGTACCGCAAAAGAAAGCTGGGATAACAGTTCTCATATCAGACAAATTAGATTTTAAGCTAAAGACTGTAGTCAGAGATACAGAAGGATGCTATAAAATTCTCAAAGGGTCTATCCAACAAGAAGATGTAACGACTATCAATATCCATGCCCCCAACATGGGAGCAGCTAACTGCATAAGCCAATTATTAACCAAAATAAAAAGACACATTGATAATAATACCTTAATCGTAGGAGACCTTAACACTCCATTCTCAGCAACAGACAGATCAGCTAAATGGAAAATCAACAAAGAAACAAGAGCTTTGAATGACGCACTGAACCAGATGGACCTCATAGGTATATATAGAACATTTCACCCTAAAACAACAGAACACTCATTCTTCTCAAGTGTGCATGGAACTTTTTCCAGAATAGACTACATACAGGGTCACAATTCAGGTCTCAACTGATACCAAAAGATTGAGATTATTCACTGCATATTCTCAGACCAAAACGCTTTGAAACTGGAACTCAAGCACAAGAAAAAGTTTGGAACAAGTTCAAACACCTGGAAGCTAAAGACCATCCTGCTCAAGAATGTTTGGGTCAACCAGGAAATCAAAGAACTTAGTCAGTTCATGGAAACCAATGAGAATGAAGACACATTGATCCAAAACCTTTGGGACACAGCAAAGATGATCCTGAGGGGAAAATACATAACCATCCAAGCCTCACTCAAAAAAAAAAAAAATCCTGAATACACAAACTATCTTTACACCTTAAAGACCAGGAGAATCAACAACAAATTAAGACTAACCCACACATGAGAAGGGAAGGAATTAAGATTAAAGCAGAGATCAATGAATTAGAAACCAGAAACACAGTAGAACACATTAAAGAAACTAGAAGCTGGTTTTTTGAAAGAATTAATAGGACTGGCCAGACTTATCCAAAAGAAAAGAGAAACAACCCAAGTTAATAAAACCATGAGTGAAAGGTGAGAGATCACGACTAACACCAAGGAAATAAATACAATCATCAGAAATTATTATCAACAGCTATATGACAATAAATTAAGCAACCTGAAAGAAATGGATGCATTCCTGGAAACCTATAAACCACCAAGACTGAAACAGGAAGAAATTGACAAGTTGACTAGACCCATAACTAGTAATGAGATTGAGGCAGTGATCAAAACTCTCCCAGAAAACAAGAGCCCAGGACGTGATGGATTCCCTGGGGAATTCTACCAAACATTCAAAGAAGAAATAATACCTATTTTCCTGAAGCTATTTCAAAAAAATAGAAGCAGAAGGAAAACTTCCAAGTTCTTTCTTTGAGTCCAGTATTACCTTAATCCCCAAACCACGCAAAGACCCTGTCAAAAAAGAGAATTTCAGACCAATATCCCTGATGAATATGGATGCCAAAGTTCTCAACAAGATCCTAGCTAATGGGATCCAAGAATACATTAAAAGGATATCTATCATGGCCAGGTGGGATTTATCCATAAGATGCAAGAGTGGTTCAACTTTCACAAATCAATGTGATAGAACACATAAATAAGAGAAGAGACAAGAACCACATGGTTCTCTCAACTGATGCAGAAAAAGCATTTGACAAAATACAGCATCCCTTCCTGATTAAAACTCCACAGAGTACAGAGATAGAGGGAACATTCCTCATCTACATGAAATTCATCTATGAAAAACCCCCAGTGATTATCATCCTCAATGGAGAAAAGCTGAGAGCCTTTCTATTGAGCTCAGAAACATGACAAAGATGTCCACTCTCACCATTATTGTTCAACATAATACTAGGAGTCCTAGCAGCAGCAATCAGAGAGCAAAAGAAATAAAATGCATTCAAACTGGCAAAGAAGAAGTCAAACTGTCTCTCTTCACAGATGACATGATACTGTATGTGGAAAACCCAAAAATCTCCATCCCCAAATTATTAGAACTCATATTGCAATTCAGTAATGTGGCAGGATACAAAATCAATGCACAGAAATCAGTTGCTTTCTTATACTAACAGTGAAACCGTGGAAAGAGAAATTAGAGAACCAATTCCATTTACAATAGCACCAAAAACCATAAGAAAACTTGGATTAAACTTAAACAAAGAGGTAAAGGATCTATACTCTAGGAAATACACAACACTCATGAAAGAAATGGAAGAAGACACAAAAGGATGGAAAAACATTCCATAGTCATGGATTAGAAGAATAAATATTGTTAAAATGTCCATGCTGCCCAGACCAATCTATAATTTCAATGCCATCCCAATCAAAATACTAATGGTGTTTTTCAAAACACTGAAACAAACAATCCTAAAATTTGTATAAAACCAGAAAAGACCCCGAACTGCCAAGGAAATGTTAAAAAAGAAAAAGAAATCTGGTTGCATCACGTTGCCTGATTTCAAGTTATATTACAAAGCCATGATTACCAAGACAGTATGGTACTGGCATAAAAACGGACACATAGACCAATGGAACAGAATAGAGAATCCAGATATGGACTCTCAACTCTATGGTCAACTAATCTATGACAAAGCAGGAAAAAATACCCAGTGGAAAATAGACAGTCTCTTCAATAAATGGTGCTGGGAAAATTGGGCTGCTATATACAGAGGAATTAAACTGGACCATTATCTCACATCATACACAAAGATTAACTCTAAATGGATGAAAGGCCTCAACATGAGACAGGAATCCACCAAAATCCTAGAGGAGAACATAGGCAGTAACCTCTTCGACATTGGTCACAGCAACTTCTTTCAAGCCACGTCTCCAAAGGCAAGGGAAACAAAAGCAAAAATGAGTTTTTCGGACTTCATCAAGATAAAAAGCTTCTGCACAGCAAAAGAAACAGTCAGCAAAACAAAGAGGCAACCCACAGAATGGGAGAAGATATTTGCAAATGACGCTACAGACAAAGGGCCGATATCCAAGATCTATAAAGAATATCTCAAAGTCAACACCCAAAAACAGATAATCAAGTCAAGAAATGGGCAGAAGACATGAGCAGAACTTCTCTAAAGAAGACATACAAATCACTAACACACACGGAAAAATGTTCATCATTTTTAATCATCGGGAAAATTAAAATCAAAACCCATTGCGATACCACCTTACACCAGTTAGAATGGCAAATATTAACAAGACAAGAAACAACAGATATTGGTGTAGTTGTGGAGAAAGGGGAACCCTCTTACACCATTGGTGGGAATGCAAATTGGTGCCGTCCCTTTGGAAAACATTATGGAGGTTACTCAAAAAAATTTAAAATAGAGCTACTCTCTGATCCAGCATTTGCACTGCTGAGTATTTACCCCAAAGACACAGATATAGTAAAAAGAGGGGCACGCGCACCCCAATGTTCATAGCAGCAGTGGCCACAGTCACCAAACTATGGAAAGAGCCAAGATGCCCTTCAACAGACAAATGGATAAAGAAGATGTGGTCCACATACACAGTGGAATATTACTCAGCCATCAGGAAAGATGAATACCCAACTTTTGCATCAACACTTTATCCTGAGTGAAATAAGTCAACAGAGAAACTCAATTATCATATGATTTCACTTTATTTGTAGGACATAAGGAATAGCATGGAGGACATTAGAAGAAGAAAGGGAAAAACGAAGGCAGAGAAAACGGAGTGGGAGATGAACCATAAGAAACTATGGACTTTGGAGTGCTGTGAAGTGTTTAAACCTGGCGATTCACAGACCTGTATCCCTGGGGATAAAAATATATGTTTATAAAAAATAAAAAATTAAAAAAAAAAGAAACTATGGATTTTGGGAAACAAACAGAGTTTTAGAGTGGAGGGTTGGGGAGATTGGTGATCCTGGTGACGGGTATTAAGGAGGACACAGATTGCATGGAGCACTGGGTGTTATACGCAAATAATGAATCATGGAACACTACATCAAAAACTAGTGACGTACTGTATGGTGACTAGCATAACACAATTTAAAAAAAGGAAATAAGATCTTTGCAGATGTATTAAGGTAAGGGTAGAGAAGACATCATACTGGACTAGGTTGGGACTTAAATCCAATGGGAATATCTGTGTGAGAAGAAGAGAAGACACGCAGAGAGACACACAGGGAGAAGGCCACATGGAGACAGGGACAGAGACTGAACAGATGCTGTCACAAGTCAAGGAGTGCCAGGAGCCAACAGAAGCTGGAAAAGGCAAGTTAGGATCCCTCCCTGGAGACTTTGGAGGGATCCGAGCCCTGCTGACACCTTGACTTTAGACTTCTGGCTTCCAGAACTGGGAGAGAATCAATTTCTGTTGTCATAAGTCACAAAGTTTGTGGTCATTTGTCACAACAGCTCTAGGAAGCTAATATAAAGGACAATGTGATCATATTGTTTAAGTTACTTTGACCCATTCGTTTCACTGCCAAGAAATTATTGTAAGGATATTCTCTTACATCTCTGCCAACACATGTGCACGAGGAGACACATGTGGGAAATGGGGTGGAAATTTGCATGTTACAATTCAACGGCAAAAGAATATAACTTTCTGTTTTGGTTTCTTACTTGTGTAGGGTGGTATCTCAATGTGATTTTGATTTGAATTTCCCTCATGACTAAAGATGATGAACACTTTTTAATGTGTCTGTTAGCCATTTGTATGTCTTCTTTAGAAAAGTGTCTGTTCATGTCTTCTGCCCATTTTTTTAACATGATTATCTCTTTTGTGTGTGTTGAGTTTGAGGAGTTCTTTATAGATCCTGGATATCAGCCCTTTGTCTGTAGTGTCACTTACAAATATCTACATATAGGGGATTGTTGACAACTGGGGAATCTTGGTGAAATGTAGATAGGAGATTTTTGTTCTATTTTTCACAGGTTTTGTGTAACTTTTAAGTTATTTCAAAATAAAAAGCTTCCAAAATATAAAGTTACATATTCATTGACATTCTACTATAGGAGAGAGCAGTTTCTTCCCATTTGCTTACTTATCTATTTATATCCATGAATATTCAGTGGGTTATAATTCATTAATATTGTTATTTATTTTGATGCTCAAATTATCTCAGATGTGTCCAATGGAAGGCCATGGAAGCTGGCTTGTATGTCCTTCCAATGAGTCTCTATCATTATTTGAACACATCCTTACTTTATGGTGCAAGAAGATACTTCACT
Source organism: Mustela putorius furo (assembly GCF_011764305.1). Lineage (NCBI taxonomy): Eukaryota > Metazoa > Chordata > Mammalia > Carnivora > Mustelidae > Mustela > Mustela putorius. The sequence continues at coordinate 7,328,364 of NW_025421464.1, read as the reverse complement.
TTCATTTAAACTCCTCCTGTTCAGGGTGCCTGGGTGACTCAGTGGGTTAAAGCCTCTGCTTTCAGCTCAGGTCATGATCCCAGGGTCCTGGGATCGAGCCGCACATCGGGCTCTCTGCTCAGCGGGGAGCCTGCTTTCTCCTCTCTCTCTGCTTGCCTCTCTGTCTACTTGTGATCTCTGTCAAATAAATAAATAAAATATTAAAAAAAATAAATAAACTCCTCCTGCCCCAGCCTTGGTATCAGCCTTTTCTCCAAGGAGCCTGGCTCCTTTCAGTGGAGAATGGTATTTAGAAATGGGGATCTGGAGAGTAGATGTGCTCATTGCTCCCCAAAAGGTGTAAATCCAGATATAATAGATGTACACAGAGATGCCTAGGGGTATTTTCTTTTTTGCTACAAACTCAAATCTGAATCAGACCAGCCTCTAAATCTCACTAATAATTTACAGAAAGTGCAGGGGAAGGGATACGTGTTCAATGACCCCATAGAAATGCAGTTAGAAAAATGAAAAATGGGAAATTCTAAGGACAAATGATCTGTTTTCTTCAACCAAAAGATGAGAAAGGGAAAAAGCAGATGTAGGGGGCTCTTAGAAGCTTAGGAGCCCTGGAAGATTCTGGATCCTGGATGTGTGGTTCCTGGCACACACCAACTGAGTAGGAAACATTTGTGAGACAATTAGGAAATGTGAACATTGACTGGGTATTTGATGATATTAGTGATTTAGTATTAACTTTTTTTTTTTTTTTTTTAAGAAAGAGAGAGTGAGAACATGCATGTGCCAGCAGGGTAGTGGTGGGGGAGAGGCAGAGGGCAGAGGGAGAGAGACTCTTAAGCAGCCTCTATGTTCAACATGGAGCCCTGACCTCATGACCTTGAGATCATGACCTGAGCTGAAATCAAGAGTCAGATGCTTAACGGACTAAGCCACCCAGGTGCCCCAATTTACTATTAACTTTCAAGGTGTGATAATGGTATTATGGTTATGTAAACATTGCTTACTTTGTTAGAGGTCCACATTGACTGACTTATGGATGAACGTCCACAATGTCCAGGATCTGCTTTACGATAACCCAATTAAGCATCTGACTCTTGATTTCGGCTCAGTTTAGGATCCCAGAGAAGTGAAATTGAGCCCCGTGTTGGGCTCTGTACTTAGTGTGGGGTCTACTTGGAATTTTCTTTCTCCCTCTCCTTGCCTCTCCCCCCTGCTCATGCACACACATGGGCTCTCTCTCTAAATAAAACCTTAAAAAAATAATAACCCAGGTGGCACAGTCACTTGAGTGTCCAACTCTTGGTTTCAGCTCAGGTCATGGTCTCAGGGTTGTGGGATTGGGCTCTGTATTCAGCAGAGTCGGCTTGAGATTCTCTCTCTCCTTCTGCCCCTCCCCACTGCTCTCCCTCTCTCTCAAATAAAATAAATAAAATCTTAAAAAAAAATAATCCAGTGGCAGTGGTGGGGAATGGGCAGGAATTAGAGGAAATCAGAGGGGCCATAAATTAGTTGCTCAAGCTGAGTAATGTGTTCCTGAGAGTTTATTTTATTTTATTTTATTTTTTTTAAAGACTTTATTTATTTATTTGACAGAGAGAGATCACAAGTAGGCAGAGAGGCAGGCAGAGAGAGAGAGGGGGAAGCAGGCTCCCCGATGCGGGGCTCGATCCCAGGACCCTGAGATCATGACCAGAGCCGAAGGCAGCGGCTTAACCCACTGAGCCACCCCGGTGCCCCCTTGAGAGTTTATTTTAATATTCTCTCTAAAATACCTTGAAATTTTTCATGATAACAAAGTTTTTTTTTTTTTTTTAAGTTTTCCAGATATCTGCTCAGTTCTTGGCTTATAGCTTAAATAAGTCAGTGTCTCAACAGGAAATGGAAGACACATTTATGTTAGGACAATTCCAGGAGGGTTTGTTTATGAAGGGACTGTTTTCCAAGGGAAGGGCAAGGTATAGAGGAGCCACAAGGGACAGTACAGGACCCTGGAGCTAGGGACAGCTGAGCTGTTATAGCTCAGGAACAGCCAGAGAAGGGAGGATGAAGAAGAGAATTGTAGAGAGGCCTCTTGTGGAGGACACCCCGGTCATCTTCCTCTCTCCCAGACCCTGCCAGACCCCCCCTTGGAAGCCAGAGAGTAAGGGGCCCGTTGGTGTGGTCTGCACAGATCAGCCCCTTGGGCACAGAGCCCAGTGGAAGGGCGAGTGTGCATCCGTAAGGGCCGAGAGGAAATTAAGGGCTTGAAGCAAAGTCCTTTACTGAGTTAGTTGCCTGGACTCACAATGTCTTTCTTCTCTAAACTCATAGCAGTTGGGTTTCAGCCCCACCACTGCACTGACCCCATTCTCCCTCAAGTTCCCTCCATCATTCTGTGCCCGTGGTCAGTTCTCATCCTCCATCTGAACCAATCTCTCAGTAGCATTCCACCATGGACCCTTTCTTCCCTGAAACATTTGCCTGCCTGGCTTCTGGGACATAACTTCTTCTGCACTCTCTCCTACCTCTCTTACCATTTCTTCAGAAGAAGGCCCTTTGCTTATAACTGTTCCTCCTTCCAACTTCTAAGTGTTGGAGTGTTCTGGGCTCCGGCCTGGGCCTTCCTCTCTTTTCTCATTCCTGGGCAGCCTCATCTAGTCTCTTGGCTTTAAATAGCTTCTATATGTCTAAGGCTCATGTTCTATTGCCAACTCCTACCTGTCTCCTAGGTTCCAGAATCACAGCACCAAATTTCTACTCAACATCTCCGTGTGGGTGTCTGGTAGGCATCTCAAAGAGCTGCTTCACATGTCTGCTCAGTAATTAAGCCACATACTTAAGGATCTTCTTCTCATCAGACCCCACTGCAATTTATTAGCAAGTCCTGATAGTGCTAATGTCCAGAATGGGACCACTCTTTGTCATTACATGGTTCGTCCAGGTTACCCCTATGTCTCTTCCAGGACCACGGCAAAGAACTTCTTACCTAGTCTCCCTGATTCCATTCTTGCTCCATTATAGTCTGTTTGCCACATCTCAGCCAGAGCAATCCTTAAAAAAAAAAAAAAAAAAAAAAAAAAAAATCTGATTACATCACTTCCTTGTTAAAGATACTTTGATGACTCCCCATATCTCTTAGGACAAAACCTAAACCCTACAAGATCTGACTCTGTCCCAGGGAGAGAGGTTGGCTCTGTTTGGAGACTTGTTACCACAGTCCATTACCCAAGACATGCTCCAATTCCTTCATTTCTCTATCTTCTCAGTGAAGGAACATGTGAAGCTTATGGGAAAGGGGCCTTTGGGTATGTGGGATTGAGAAAATTGGCCTTGTTCTAAAGAGGGGTGGGCAAGACTCATCACATCATCTCCCAAATTAAAAAATTAGGTGTTTCCATAATTTTAAATAAAAGTCATTCCTTGGGCGCCTGGGTGGCTCAGTGGGTTAAGCCGCTGCCTTCGGCTCAGGTCATGATCTCAGGGTCCTGGGATCGAGTCCCGCATCAGGCTCTCTGCTCAGTGGGGAGCCTGCTTCCTCCTCTCTCTCTGCCTTCCTCTCTGCCTACTTGTGATCTCTCTCTGTCGAATAAATAAATAAAATCTTTAAAAAAAAAAAAAGTCATTCCTTATTGGTGTATTTTTTTGGTCTGCATTTATACCACTTAACAAAGTAATTCATAATCCCAAAACAACTTTAGCAGGCTAGGTGTAAGGCAGCTGTGGGAAAAAGGCCATATTTGATTGGCCCTCTTTTCTCCAGGGGCCCCTAGATTTGAACTCTCAGGAAACTAATCTGCAAAGACAAATTTGCTTCTCCTTACCAGACCAGTATTGCCTCTGGTGCACTGCGAAGTAATGTTTAAAAAACAGATCCCATATTTACCTAAGCATGGTTATTTTTAGTGTTTCTATGTTAAATGTAAGTATCTAAATTTTTAGACATTTTGTAAATCAAACTTGTAAACCTATTTAAAATTGCCTCAATTTTTAATAGTTCCAGGAGCGCCCACATGGAAGAGGTGTGAACTCATTAAAAGGCTCAAAAGGTTGTTTAAGTTTATTCACAGTTAGGGTATTTCTTTTGGGGATGACGAACATGTTCTGGAATTAGATAATAGTGTTTGTACTAAATACTGAAAAACACTGAATTATACACGTGAAAGGGGCAAATTTTATGGTATGTGAATTACACCTCGATAAAGCTGTTATAAAACAAAGTACATAGAGGTGCCTGGGGGGGCTCAGTTGGTTAAGCACCTGCCTTTGGTTCAGGTCATGATCCTGGAGTCCCAGGATTAAGTCCTGCCTCGGGTTCCCTGCTCAGTGGGGAGTCTGCTTCTCTCTTTGCCTTCTGCTCCCCCTGCTTGTGTTCTCTCTCTCTCTCTCTCAAATAAAATCTTTAAAAAAAAGAAAAGAAATATAACATGAGCCACAGGTAGAATGTAACATGTTTGGGCTCCTACCAGGAGTCAAACCCAGATCTGCAGCCTCCAGCCCATGTGAGGCTGACAGTGGTCCCAGCAAGAAAAGGGGGAGGCACACAGTTCTCCCCATCACCACCACTCAACCCCTCTAGTGCTTTTGGACTCCAAAGCTCTTGGATGTCTTTAAAAATAGTTTTTTTTTTCTTTAATATTTTATCTCCCTTTTCCAGTTGTTCTTAGGGGGAGCTTTGTCTTATTGTGTTTTTTTTTTTTTTTTTTTTTTTTAAGAGAACTTCTTTTCTGTTTGGAGAGCAGACCATGGCCAGACAAGAGTGAGAGCAGGGTGGCCAGGTAGGAGACTGAGGCAGTGGCCTAGGGGAGGCAGGTCTGTGGCCAGGACCATGGAGGTAGAGACAGAATGAGAGAGAGTTCTATGTGCCAATATGAAAGGCAAGCACATACTTTTAGATGAATCAAGCTAGGAGCACAGAAGTATATAAAACACGATGTCATGTTTTTGTTAAAAATGTATACATATATATTCTTAAAATGAGGTAATCTTCTTTTTATTTTGATTTGCTTTTCTCTTTTGTCTTTCCTAGCCATAACCTTTTCTCCATTACATCCTAGATATCTTTTGGGCCAGGCAGAGATTCGATTCAGTTCCAGAAAGAATGCCAAGAGAGACCACAGCACCAGCTCTTGCCATTCAAAAATGGGATTATACAACAGGATCACAGCCTTGCAAGACAAGTTCTCCAAATTCCTTTATGAGTAAGAAAACTTGGAGAATCTGTCCCAGTTGAATTTTTCAGGGATGTGGAATAGGTACCTCTGTAAACCATTAAGGCTTAGCTGGCATCAGGAAGAAAGATGTAATTAGGAGCCACAAAAGACAAGCCTGTCAACCTTCTTGACTTCTGGAGGTTGAGGAAGGAGAAGAACAGTGAAGTAGGAGATGAAAGGCTAAGGTGGGTGTCCCAGTTTCCCTTCTCTGGGCTCAGATTTGGAGGGGGAAGGTGGATTAGTGAGAACATGGAAGACAAGGAGAGAATCGTTGACCCTGCTTGCAATTTAGCAGTCTTCTGGGACAGTTCCTGGTGCTAACCTATAGTACACATGGGCCAACAGGACAGCTTGGTGTGGCTGGGCAGAGGAGGGGGTCTAAGTCAGCTGGGCCGTCATCACAAAATACCAGAGGCTGGGTGGCTTACACAACAGAATTTATTTTCTCACAGTTCTGGAAGCTGGGAAGTCCTAGTCAAAAAGTGCAAGCCAATCTGGTTTCTGGTGGGGGCTTTCTTTCTGGTTTGCACATGGCCAACTTCTCCCTGTGTCCTCACACGGTGGAGAGAGAGAGCTCACTGGTGTCTTTTCTTGTAAGGACACTAATCCTACTGGATCAGGGCTCCACCCTGATGACCTCATTTTACTTTAATTACTTCCTTACTCCAAATACATTCACCTTGGGGGACAGGTTTCAACATATGAATTTTTTAAAATTTTCTTTTTTTAAATGTAATTTTAAAATTAACATATGTGTTATTAGCCCCAGGGGTACAGGTCTGTGAATGACCAGATTTACACTTCACAGCACTCACCATAGCACCATAGCATATACCTTCCCCAATGTCCATAACCCAACCACCCTCTTCCTACCTCCCTCTCCCCGGCAACCCTCAGTTTGTTTTGTGAGATTAAGAATCTCTTATGGTTTGTCTCCCTCCTGATCCCATCTTGTTTCATTTATTCCTTTCCTACCCCCCAAACCCCCCATGTTGCCTCTCAACTTCCTCATATCAGGGAGATCATGTAATAATTATCTTTCTCTGATTGACTTATTTCGCTAAGCATAATACCCTCTAGTTCTATCCAAGTTGTCACAAATGGGAAGATTTCATTTCTTTTGATGGCTGCATAGTATTTCCTTGTATATATATTTACCACATCTTCTTTATCCATTCATCTATTGATGGACTTCTAGGTTCTTTCCATAGTTTGGCTATTGTGGACATTGCTGCTATAAACATTCGGGTGCATGTGCCCCTTCTGATCACTACATTTGTATCTTTAGGGTAAATATCCAGTAGTGCGATTGCTGGGTTATAGGGTAGCTCTATTTTCAACTTTTTGAGGAACCTCCATGATGTTTTCCAGAGTGGCTGCACCAGCTTGCATTCCTACCAACAGTGTAGGAGGGTTCCCCTTTCTCCACATCCTCGCCAGCATCTGTCATTTCCTGACTTGTTAATTTTAGCCATTCTGCCTGGTGTGAGGTGGTATCTCATTGTGGTTTTGATTTGTATTTTCCTGATGCTGAGTGATGTGGAGCACTTTTTCATGTGTCTGTTGGCCATCTGGATGTCTTCTATGCAGAAATGTCTGTTCATGTCCTCTGCCCATTTCTTGATTGGATTATTTGTTCTTTGGGTTCAACATATGAATTTTGAAGGGACACAATTTAGTCCAGAGCTGGGGGGTCTTATGTATAATTTAGTTTCCCTGAGATGCCTTGGGATCTTGAGGGTTCTGAGCAGACCCAGCTACACAAGCAGCCGAGAAGCTGGTTGCAGAGCCTGCCAGAAAGGACCCCAGTACCAGAGGGAGGTACAAGATTTGTTCTCTGCTTAAAATCCAGCATGCACCGTGCTTACCTGTTGGCACCTGACAAATGTCTTTATTTAGTTATTTATTTATCTATCTATCTATCTAACCAATTTATTTATTTATAAAATGTTTTTATTTATAAATATTTTATTCATTTATTTGAGAGAGAGAAAATGAGTAGGGGGTGCGGCGCAGAAGGAGAGGGAGAAACAGGCTCCCCACTGAGCAGGAAGCCCAATGCAGGGCTCGATCCCTGGACCCTGGGATCGTGACCTGAGCTGAAGGCAGATCTTAACTGACTGATCCACCCAGTTGCTCTTGGCAAATGTTTGTTGAAAGAATCAACTGTAGCATCTTTTTGTACATGAGTGTCTCTAGCTCTCCAGCCTTCAGGAGTCACTGTCTCCTTGAACATCCACTGAATATCGGCCCCCAGCTCTGCAGAAATCCATCTGAGTCTTTGGAAAGTGCTGATATATGTTTCAATAGATTTGTCCTACTTGTGTTTTTTGTTGTTGTTCTTGTGTGTTTCTCTGAATGAGTCTATCGCTTCTGGCTTCTCTGTTGTCACCAGTGGCTATGTCTTAGTTTCTTCTGGTTGCTGTTCTTTGCCTAAGCCATTTTACTCCAAACATCCTAATGAAGCTAAGGCTGTTTCCAGGACAACACAGACTCCAAACTGCCCTGGTCTTATTTCTGCTTCAGAAGCACATGGAGTCATGGGCCTCTGATGGTCGTCACAGCATTTTCTAGTTTATCTGTGCTGGCTTCCTTGCCAACGTTCAGCCAGGAGGACATGTCCATTTTCTGGAGCTTGGTCATAATCTCCGATCTTCCTTGTGGTCCATGAAGTCTCACAACCCAGATGGGATGCTTAAATGGAACCCTAGGGGCTTCTGAGAAGGTGTTGGTTTAGAGGGGAGGTCAGATGGGAGAAGATAGGAAGGAAGAGAGGATGGTGGGAAGAGGAAAAGCAGAGGAGAGAGATAGCCTGACTCCACTCCAGCTGCAAAAAGCACCCACACTACCTAGACACTCACTAAAACACAGATTTCTGGGCCCCACCCCAGAGTTTTTGACTCAGTAGGTTTGGGGTGGGGACCAAGAATTCCCCCCCCCCTTTTTTTTCTTAAAAAAAAAAAAAAAGATTTCCTTTTATTAACCCTCTATAATACTTCCATCCAGATGACTACAGCTTAAAATGGATCATTACCTTTTTGCAGGTTTTAGTAATGCAGAGGAATGGATAAAATCCATACAACAGTTCAGAAAAGTTCACATCACCAACAGCTCAGAATATCTGATGCACCAACCCTACATTATTTAAAAAGAATCATCAGAAATTAAATACCACAAATAAGATTCTTTTATTTGTCACCATCAAATGTCTGAATTTTAAACAGATTCTTGGACTGGTGGCTCATCTCCATCAGCTCGCTCAACTTTAGCACCGGTCTCATCCCCAGGAGCTTTTCCAGAATTCCCACCTCCACCACGAAGCCCCATGAGCTTTCCCAATTCAAACTTGGGCTTCTTCAGCATTTTTACTTTTCTAACAAAGACTATCATGGAGTGGATAAATGGGCTGACAAACTTTTTCTATACCTTTTCTGATGCTGTCTGGAATCAATTTATTGACCGCTTCCTTCAAGTCATTTGTCGGTGCCTCTTGGGTCATGATCTCCATCATCTTTTTTCTGAATTTGGTGGACCTGTTCGTGCTGAGCTTAAGAGGTCTTCTGAATTGGATTATTGCATTTTTTAGTAAAACCAACAGAAAACAGATGAAGCAAATAACCATCAGTAGTCTTGACATAAACATGAGCTTCAATCATGGTCTGCTGTTTTTTGGCCATGGAGCACATTTTGCCATGGGTAAGATCCATGCCATGGAAATTAGTCAGGCAGTCTTTGCCCTGAACAACCTCGATAATTCGTTTGAATTTTCTAAACTCAGCTTTATCATTCTTCAGATCATCAAGGCTCCTGTCAAAAACACAACCTTGAGGCCATTAGATGCAATTTTGGCTCCTTGAGTTCTTGTGACTAATGTTTTTCCAATATTTCTTATATTGAACATAGCTGGTGCTTTCACATCATACCAGTCTTTCTTAGAAAATGGATCAACCACTTTCTTCTTGCCTCCCTTTTCGCCGCCTTTCTTAAGGCACTTGTTCTTGCCGACCGCCATGGTGATGCTCAGGGAGCAAAAAGGGCAAGAATTCTCATCTCTAACAAGTTCCCAGGTGATGCTGATGCTGCTGGTCAGGGGACCACGCTTTGAGGACCACTGACCTCATCCCTAACTACCCTGGACACAGCACGCCCCATTTGGATATGTTGTTTGCTCTTCACAATGGGCAATCAGATCTGCTCCTTCGAAAACATCCTCGCAGCCAAGAGCAGAGCCCATCTGTTTGTTCATATAGTAGCAAGATGTCCAACAAATCCCCAAAGAATCTAACGAGCAACGTGGATCCAACTCTTTATTGTCTGTCAGAGAAAAGGCATCCATGCTTGGTAATGAGCCCTTAGTTGCTCTGCTGGGCTCCGAGGCCAGAATAAAGCACCTTGTCACCTAGCTGGTAAAGGCCCTGGTGGAAGATATTGGACCAGAAGGCTTAACCACACCACAGTTTCCTAAATAGCACCCACTTAACACCCCATTAAATTGGGGGTACAGTGGATGGTTTCTACGTTCAGAACCCCATTTATTTCCAACTTGATGGAGGGGGTGTGTCTCTCATTGCACAAAAGCCTGGGACAGGACGGCCACTCCTCCCACTCACCCATTCCATCAGTGACTGGCAGCTGCCCACACATCCTGACCCTGAACTAAGTGGGATCATGCTCTGTGGGAACAGGGGGGCAATGATGAAATGCACCTAGAATCTCCCACCAGGATCTGCGAGGCCTGGGACACAGCTCCAAGCTGGGTGCGTAGTGAGGCCTCAAGAAATGCCAGCCTTGATGATTATGGGCATGTTTAAGAAGAGGACCCCAATCACGGTCTGCTTTTAGAACTCTCTCGCTTGTTGCAATGCATGGCCTCCTTGTGGGAGGAAATTAGCATTTCTGATAAATGCTTAAGCAATTTTCTGATAAACTTTAACAAGATTAAAACCCCTTTGGGGAAATCAACTACCCACACATTCAACTGATTATTAGACATTCTTTGTCTTGTATTCAGTTTAATAGTGATTATCCAACCATTCTCTTTTCCTGCAAAAATGTCCTTAACAAAAGGGAACTGTGACTTGGCTCTGTGGCAAGATGGAAATAAAATTTTGACACCTGCTTATAACTAATTTATCTGAAAAATTTAAAACAGTCATTATGGAGAAAGGACATAGGAATATGAGCCAATATTTACTGAGCACTCACAGCTTGCCAGATGTTATAGGAAAGACTTTTGTAGAGCTTGGCTCCCTTTCTCTTCATCATGAGTTGGCTTTTAATAGCCCTGTCTTATAAGATGCTCAGAGAGGTGAAGCGACTTGCCCAAGATCACACAACCAGTCAATGGCAGAGCTGGACTTTGACTCCAGGCCTGAGTCTACAGTTGGAGCTAGCAATAACTTTATTCTTCTGCATCTGCGAGGAATTATAGTGGGAGATGGAAAGTGGGAGAGTCTTGGAGAGAGGAATGCCATAGGACGGTAGGGCAGTAGGGGAGAGAGAGAGCCTATCCAGGAAGGGTCATGGAAGGGACTGTGGGGGGAGGAGGTGGCTCAGCCCAGAAGAGGAAGTAGGGGAGGGATACTGGAGGCAGTGAGAAGGAGCGAGGAGGAGGGCAGAGGCAGAGCCAAGGCCCAGGCAGGTTTGGCTTGAGTTCAATGTGGCAGCCGCGGGAGTGGGTCTCGGTCCTTTCAACAGTGAGGTGGCCGTCGTCATCTTGGGTTGTGGATCCTACCTGCTGCCAGTTGGCTTTTTAGGACTCTGGATCCCAGTTTTATCACTTCTTAGCTATGTGACCTTGACACATAGCTGCCTGGAGTGAAGATTTCCCCATCTGAAAATTGAGGGGGAACAATAGACTCTCTCCCATGGGATTGCTGTGAGGATAACTGGGGAAAGCCCCCCCAAAGTAATTAGGACATGCCTGGCATCTCCGGAGGGCTCCGTAAAAAGGTGGGGGTGTTCTTGTTTTATTTATTTAATTAATTTTTAGCAAAGTGTGGTTGACACACAGTGTTACTGCGGTTGTGGGTGCATAGAATGGTGGTTGCACAAAGCCCTGTATTTATGCTCCGCTACCAGTTGCGGGGGGTTCCTGCCGGGGTGCGAAACTGAATGTAGGCATCATGGTGCCATTATTTTCTCAGGAGACCTGTGACAAAATTTTGAACATACTTGAGCATAATTTCAGGCTGTTAGAAAGGTTGCAAAAACAGTACGAAGAATTCCTAAATACCCTCTACCAAGACTATACATTCATTTTATTTATTTATTTATTTATTTATTTATTTATTTATTCCCCCTTCCTGAACTGTTTGCAAATCAGATACAGGCCTGGGGCCCCTTCATCCGTAAATACCTACGTGTGTGTTCCCTAAAAGCAAGGACTTTTTCTTACATAGTCACAGAACAATGATCAAAGTCATGAAATGGACAGTGAGACGAGACCATTATCAGAAGACCATACTCGGATTTGTCAGTTGGTCCATGACATCCTGTACAGCATAAGAAAAAAATCTTGGTTCATATCTCGCATTCAGTTGTCCTGTCTTTACAGTCTGCCCGAGTTGGTAACAGTGCCCTAGTCTTCTTTGTCTTTCTTGACCTTGACATTTTTGAAGAGCACAAGCCAGTCACTCTCTTTGCCTGATGTGTCCTCGTAATTAGATTTAGTTTAGGTGTTTTGGGGCAGGAGCACATCTCAGTTCATCACGTCACTTTGAACATTTTTGTTCACAACCTAAAAATGGGGTAGCCTCAGAGGAAGAGTGGGAAGCACTGGACTGCCTGCAGAGGATCTCCTGAGGGACTTGATAAACATACGGATGCCGCAGGACCCCTGGGCCCCTGGGCCAGAAACCTGCCTGGTTAACCAATGACTTACGTTCCCTCACGCCTGCCACTCCAAGACATGGCCAGCAGATGGCAGTGCAGTCCACACTTAGAATGCAGCTTCTGGGTTTCTGGAAAGATCTCAGGGTGTCGGGTTTCCTGTGAGTACAAGGTAACACCCATCAGGAGAGCTTGGTTCCTTAAGGTGCCTGCCTCCTGCTCTCCCATCTCATCCCTTCAGAGGGACTGCTCTTGATGCCTCAAGACCTCAAAGTGCCCAGAAGTCACTTGGAGTTTCCTCAGCCAGAGATGACCCACTTCTGAGTGAGAGACCCCGCTTCTGAAAAGCTGACGAGAAGCGAGAGTAGGAAACCATTCACACTGAGCATTTACTGAGAGCTTACAGCGTGCTGGACACCGTGATTAGCATGGCTCATTCATTGTCTCCTGTAGGCTCACAATAAACTCAGGGTTTACCCTGAGGAAGGACTAGTACGGACGCAGTGACCTATCCAAAGTCACACAGCGAGCTATTGTCAGCACCTCCAGTTTCCATCTTGGCCGGACCTTGTGTTTCAGTTAGAGGACGGGGAGCAACGTCTACACCACAGGCACATGACTGGAGAGGCCTGGGGGTGTCCTGAGTAAGGAGGGCATGCTCAAAGCTGCCTGTGGGGACCAGTGTGACTGGGCCTGGAGCTGCCCGAGACAGACCCTGGGTCAACCCCCTGTGAAAGGGACTCAAAGGGACTGCTCTGTCTAGCAGATTCTGAGGGGCTGGAAGAGCTGAGCATCTTTCAAAGATTGGGGTACACTGTGGGATGTTTGGTCTGTGTGATACCCATCATAGTGAAATCATACTTCTACCTATTCCATTCTTTTCTAGTAGATTCCATTGAGGGGATTTTCAGGAGATGGGATCCACCGTTTTGGAGAGGATGGTGTGAAATGAGCCTGGAGATGTGGGCAGGGGGGAATTTTCACCCATGGGTGTGGTCAAGAGAAGTGGCCTAGAAAACAGAGAAGTCTGGGGCTCTAGGAAGAATCCTTATCGATATATTTTGCTATTGAGGCAGACACTGCTGGTTGCTTATACAAGACCACATCTCCCCTTCTTCCTTACTAGCAGAAGTGGTCACCTGCCCAGCTCAAGAGCTCTGGCAATTAGTCTAGGCCAATGAGCTGTGAGCTAATAATGCTGGCTGGGTGTGTAAGTCTGGATTCAGACAGGAAGAGAAAAACCCCATGGTAATTTGAACAGGGAGAGTTTAATATAAAGAATTATTAACTATAACAGAGGATTGCAGTGATGGGGGAGTGGCTAGGAAGAAGCAAAGAGAACATAGGATAAGGAGCAGCCACTTCTGCTTATCCTATCTAGTTCATTCAAAATGAGCTAGAGCTTGGAGGCGTCTCTGCACAGGCAATGGGTCCCCATAGACACCATGGGTGGGAAGCTGGGGGACGCTGCTGGCAGGGCTGCCACCTGCCAGAGGACCTGGGGACTGGAGGAGCTGTTCATGTGGGACGAGGCTGCAGAGTGAGCATCCCCAAATCAGGAAGGGTGTGGGTGCTCGGGATAGCAGAGGGTGGGTGGGTGGGAGAACCTTTAAAAGGGATTAGGTCTGTCTGGCTTGTCCCTTTTACACTTTGATTTTCTTTTCCTATAAACTGGGTCCAGAATAAAGAGCACTTGGAGCAGAACTGCGGCTGATGGGTAATATAAATGAGAGATGAACCATTGTGGTGATAAGCCACGCGGATTTGGGGTTGTTTGTTTCATAGTACAACCTGGTGAAACCTGACCACTACACACTAAGAACGTCTTATGTATTAATTGCCAGTTAAAGTAAGGAGAAGATTTCTCTGTTTCTTAAAAGACCGAGGAGGTTAAGAATGATGGTTAAAGAAAGAACTAGTAAGGTCTTATTCAAAGGAAAGGGGAAAGAGTCTTACAAATGCTTCCTGGACAGAAATACTGGTACTTACAGATTTGTTTCAGGGTCAAGAGAGGAATAAAAAGAAGAGAAAGGAAGGGAGAAAGAGAAAGGTAAGACTTTACGGGAAAAGCAAAGAAAGTTTGAGAATACAGTGTTTCTATACCACTCAACAGACTCCTGGATGTTGCCCAGGAGAATAAGAAGAATATTATCAAACCATGAAAGCCTGGTTTGCTGCTTACCTAAAGACCAAGTCGAGTTGCCCACATGAGACACCAGGCAGATCATCTCCCTGTCCAGGAGACAGGATTTGGAGCCACTGTGTTCCCTCTCAACGGCATCTTAACATGCCTCATCCGTCCTCATCAGCAAGCACACGGGCTTCCCACTGAATTCCAGCTTCAGAGTGACCTTTGAGGTATCCCCAGGGATGCACAAAGTTAATAGCTTTTATTTTGAATCAGACACTTCAACACCTAGTCTCTCAGTTTCGCGAGGACCCAGCTACTGGCTTTTGTAGAATGTGGCAACAGACAGAAGCAATTGGCTCGGATGGGTGTGAAGACAGGGAGGGCTGAGGGAAAGCCCCCGGTGACCCTCTCTCTCTCAGCAGCAGCAGCAGAGACAAATGCTAGAGTGAGGCACAGAAAAATATACTGTGGATCGTGAGTTTAACTGATTTGAGCACACTGGAGAGTGTCTTCCGGATACAACGATATCTGCAACCCATCTAAGGGAAACTTTGAGACTCCTTGCCTATCTCCTAGATATTACATAGGTCCGGTTTCCCAAAAGCAAGGCAAGAGAATCTGGAAAGTTCTGGCCAGCGTCTTTCCTTGGAAAGGTGGATTGAGTTAAGGAAGGTCACAGCTGGAGTCTGTCTTCAGGCCCCGGGGGGTGGGAATCCGAGGTGTAGGGAGGGCCCAGGAATCTTACACCCTTATGTTCTCTGGGCTCCTCACCCAGACCAACAACCTGAAGGCAAGATGGAGAGAGGACAGGTGGGGAACGATACTCTGACATTACCCTCGCACAACGCCAGCTGAGCAGAGATAAATAAATTAAATCTCACTGGATAAAGGTGGCCCAAGTCTTTGCCATGTGTCACAGGTCACAAAGGGGTGCAGAGAATCTGAATCGAACGACTCATTGGGCTGACATCAGTGACGATGCTGCCTTGTGTGTCCTGCAGACAGAGAATATACCTTCCGTGGAAACACCCATGAGAGTTTTATAAAAAATTTTATAAAAAGCTTTTATAAAAATTGACCATGGCTATAAAGGAAATTCCAACCCCTTTCCCCAAGACAGAAATCGCAGAGACCTCGCTGGCCACCAAGTAATAAAACAGGAAATTAAAACAAGAGGAGAAATGAGACCAAAACCCCCACCACGTGGAAAACCAAAAACCCCCTCCTGAAAAATGTCCAACTCCATTTGAGAGCAAAAGGAAGTCAAAATGGCAAGTTGAACCAGATTGGGGGGAGGGGCGGGAGGGAATGAAAACCCTGTGTGTCAAAAACGGCGAGATACAGCTGAAACCATATTGAACAGAAAATGTAGTTCAAAACGTTTATATTTCTGAAAAAGAAAAAGAAGAACAAGGAGGATGGACTCAAGCATTCATCCCGAAAACACTACAAAGGGAGAATTGATAAATTGAGAGGCTGATTCAGTGTGGGAAAGAGCCCCACACAGGAGAACAGACGAGCCGCCAGCCTGCTTCCTCACAGGGGCCAAACACAGATAGAGAAGGCACGATTAGGAATGGGAAATGACAGACAAGCGTGATAGGAGAAGATTTTAATATGTATTTTTAATTACATAAATAATGCGTGGATAGATGTGCTTTCGAAACAGGAGTCAACTAATAAGAAAAAATAGGGTAAAAATTTCAAGCCCTCTAAATTAGTTTGCTGGGGCTGCCTAACGACATACCACGGAGTTGGGGGGCTGGTGCAACAGAAACGTTATTTTCCTATGGTTCTGGAGGCTGGAAATCTGAGATCAAGATGCCGCAGGGTTGGTTTGCTCTGAGCCTCTGTCCTGTGTCCTCTTGTTGTCTCTTTACACGGCCCTCCTGCTGCACGAGTGCCCCTGGAAGAGGAAGGCCGAACGTCTTCTTCTGGTAAGGACACCAGCCAGTTTGGATGAGGACCTACCCTAACAGCCTCGTTCTAACTTGATCACCTCATTAAAGGCCAATGAGGTGGCCTGTGTCCAAACGCAGTCCCATGCTGAGGTACCGACCGTTAGGACTTACACAGGAATCTGAGTGGGGACACAGTTCAGCCTGTCAAATAATTTCCACCTTCTTCCCCTCAAGTCCTACCGCTTTCCCTGAAAGTGTCATGACTCATTAGGCCCTCCCATGACATTCGGGGGGGCCCGAGACAAAGGTGAGACTGAGGCTCACATGCCAAATGTCTCCATTATTTTTCTGTAAATCCCGCAGCTAACAAACACTTCAGTAAGAACGCCCTATCCTCCTACCTCTAGACAAAGGCACCTGCGTGTTGACCTGGAAAACCGGGTTCGGATTTAGAGTTTCTGAACTCTCCAGAGTTCTTTGCCAGAATGTGGTGGGAGGATCGCCCTTCTCTTCCCACACTTGACTGTCCCAGTCTGTCCCACGAGGACCTTGGGTACACCTGTGTGCATGGGGACTCCAACCTGGACCTCCAAGCTCCTCTCCCACCTCAAACACTGCGCCTTGGCTACTGCTTGGATGTTCCAGGGGTCACGTTGTCCTCAGGACGAGGTACTTGGGTGAGGCTCCCACATACCCTGGGAGGGACCCTATTCCTGGGAGCCTGGCCTAGAAGGAAGGCTCAGGCTCTAGAAGGGTAAGTCCCCTGGACTGTTGTGTGAGGAGCATCTCGAGGGGCCTTGAGTGGGTCCCTTGGAAGTGCAAGCCCAAGGCAGAGTCATCTCTTGCTTGGATCTAAGGATAATATAAAAATGCTACAACCACGTGTTACTGGGTATCTTCTCAGACCATTTTACATCCATTTCACATATAAAAATGAGACTTTAGTTCCAAAAGGAAAGCTTATTTAAGGAAAATGGATTTTCCATTTTTCTGAGACTTGTGTCCCTCCCCCTTATGTCTTATAGGTTTTTCCATGTCAGCATATATAGGTCTTCTTTATTCTCTTTAACTGTTGCATTTAACACAAGGCAATGTTAATCCCCTTGAAAATTAGGATGATTTCAACCCAAAATAAGTTAAAAGATACAAGTTACCAAAATTGATTAAAGAAGAAATAAAACAGCTAAGTTGGAAGTAGCTGAGGGAGCCGTCCAAGTGAACTTCATAGTTTGTCTCAAATCTACAAGCAACAGGTCATTCCAAAGCTCTTCAAAGTCTCCTAGAGCATAAAGGAATAAGGTGCGCTGCCCAGTTAGTCTTCTGAGGGGTACTAGTATTGCTGTGGATTGAATTGTGTCCTCTCCCCAAAGTCATATGTTGCAACCCTAACCCCCAGTGTGGTGGTATTGGGAGGTTGGGCCTTTGTGGGGGTGGTTAGGTGTGGATGGGGTTCTGAGGATGTAGCCCTCTTACACAAGAGAGATCTCCCTTTCTCTCGGCCATATTGAGACAAGATAATGGCCATCTGTAAGCTAAGATTTGGATCCTTACTAGGAGCTGAATTGGTCAACACCTTAATTTGGGACTTCTCAGCCTCCAGGTCAAAATTTAAAACTGAGAACTGTGAGACATACATTTCTGTTCTGTAAGCCACCCAGGTCTCAGGTATTTTGTTCTAGCAACCTGAGCTAGGACCCAGCAGCCAAAAGAAATTCACAGACTAATTTTATCGAGGAATACTGAAGCAGAACATCTCTATGAAAGATTAAGAGGTAGAATCCAGTAATATAATTAAAGAATAACAACCAATTGCCAGATGGCGGGAGGTTGACACACAGAAATCAGTTCTTTTTTTTCTTTTTTAAAGATTTTTATTTATTTATTTGACAGAGAGAGACAGTGAGAGAGGGAACACAAGTAGGGCGAATGGGAGAGGGAGAAGCAGGCTCCCTGCTGAGAAGAGAGCTGAGTAGAGAGCCTGTTGCCCAGGACCCTGGGTTCATGACCTGAGTTGAAGACAGACACTTAATGACTGAGCCACCCAGGCACCCCAGAAATCAGTTGTTTCAATCATATTTCTATGTATTGCCAATCAACAATCAGAAACTGAAATTAGAAACATAATACCATTGATAATAGCTCTAAAACTTGCAATATTTAGGTACAAATCTAACAAAACATGCAAAATTTATATGATGGAAACTATGAAATGTTATGAAGTCAAAGGCCTCAATAACGGGAGAGACAGACTGTGCTCATGGATTGGATGACTCAACATATCCAAAATGATATTTCTTCCCAGATTTTTTCATAGGTCTAACATAATTTCTATCAAATTTCCAGTAGGAGTTTTTGTAGGTGCAGACCAGCTGATTCCAAAATGAATGCCGAGGTGAATGGACCAGATGAGTTAAAAAACACTTGAAGAGTGAAGTTACAGGAATCAGACAACCTGATTTTACTAGTTGTTATGTAGCTACAGTGATCAAGAAAATGGTGTTTGTGTAGGGATAAACACATAAATCAAGGGAACAGAATAGAATTCAAAGTGGCTCAGTTGGTTAAGCAGCTGCCTTCAGCTCGGGTCATGATTCCAGCATCCTGGGATCGAGTCCCACATTGGGCTCCTTGCTCGGCAGGGAGCCTGCTTCTCCCTCTGCCTCTGCCTGTCATTCTGTCTGCCTGTGCTCGCTTTCTCCCTCTCTCTCTCTGATGAATAAATAAAATCCTTAAAAAAAATAGATCCACATAAGTTTGATCAACAGATTCTTGACAAAGGAGCAAAAGCAACACAATGGAGAAAGGATAGTCCTTTCAATAAATAGTGTTGGCACGGTTGGACTTAGAAAGGCAAAAATAATGAATCTTGACGTAAACTTCATGTTTCAGGCAAAAATTAACTCAAAATGAACCATAACTCTAAGCATAAAATGCAAAACTATAAAACCTTTAGATGAAAATATAGGAGAAAATCTTCGTGATGTAGGGCTTGGTGAACTCGAGATCTTCGACATTAGACCAAAGCACAAGCCATAAAAGAAAAATAATTGATAAGTGGGACTTCATCAAAAGTAAAAACTTTTGATGTGTGAAAGACTCTGTTAAGAAAGTGAAAAGACAAGCCACAATCTGGGAGAAAATATGGACAAATCACATAGCCCGCAAAAGACTTGTATCCAGAATGTAGAAAGAACTCTCTGGACTCAACATTAAGATAACAATCAAATTAGAAAATATGTGAAAGACTTGAATGCACATTTCACCAGGTAAGATGTAGAGATGGAAAATAAGCACATGAAAAGGTGTTAATAGGTGTTAGGAAAATGCAAGTTAAAGCCACAATGGCGTATCATTACACACCTGTTAGGATGATTAAAATTAAAAATTCTGACAATACCAAGTCCTAGTGAGTACACCCTTTGGTATAGCCCTGACTAAGAGAGCCACAGTAATGTCTCATATACCCAGTAAACAAATAAATAACCCAAACGAACCAGGATATGTGGGAGAAACCCAAAATGGCATACAAAGAACAACAAACCAATCTGGGTTACAAGTGAATAGATAACCCCACTGAACACTATGGGGAGTAAAAGAACTAACTAAAGTAACGTTGGAAAACAGTATTTAGGCTGGAAATTCTATTTAGAAAATATATGTTTACTGGTATTGAACAAAAAAGCAGATACTTTGTGGACCATGAGAGATAGGTTTCTCACTGTCAGAAAAAGGAAAGAGATAGAATGAACCCTGGGTGGTGTTGGACCGGAATTCAAAATATAAGGATGAACCCAAGGGTTTTAATATATTTACGGATGGATAAACAGAAATAAATGGATGCATGTATGAATGTGTTCCTCCATCCACGTGTATTTCCCAGTTCCGAGGTCTCAGAAGGCAGTGACATCCCACTGGCAACAGGCACATCGAGATATTTAGTATCCAGATTGTGGCCTCTATATGCCATTTTCCTGTTTAAAAAAAATTAAAGAGGAGCACCTAGTGGCTCAGTCAGTTGAGCAACCGACTCTTGATTCCAAGGTGATGGGATTGAGCCCCTCACACTGGGGGCTCAGTGGGGAGTCTGCTTAGGATTTTCTCTTCCTCTCCCCGTGCCCCTCCCCACGTGCTTGGGCCCATGCTCTCTCCCTCTCTGAAATGAGTAAGTGGATCTAAAAAAAAAAAAAAGGAAAGAAAAGAAAAGAAATTCACATTTCAGAAAAAAAAAATTAAAAAAGAGAAAGTTCCTTGGAGAAATGATTAATTCCAGAGCTTGGCTCGAGAAAGTAAAACATGAACCTGGAACATATTATGGTGCTAGAGAGAAAGATGGTGTGTGGAAAATGCTGGGGCCATAGTAAAAAGATATAGAAGGCAATCTGAATTATTCCTAATAGCTTAAAGCAGGGACTATTTGAGCAACAAAATAAAGATTGGATTACAATCCTGTTCTGTTTCCTCCCATAACTGTTATCATCTCTTAATTAACTGTATAATTAACATATTATGTTTTTGTTTATGGCCTCTCTCTCCCCACTAGAACATAAGCTTTACGGAGGTGGGGATTTGGGGGTCTGTTTTGTTTACTGATATAGGCCAAGTACCATAACAACACCTGGCATATAGTGCAGACTTAGTAAATATTTGTGGAGAGTAAATTTTTTCTCTTCCTCCGTTGGCATGTAGATTGGGGAAATTGAATGTTCTAATGGAAACAAAAAGAGTTTTTCCAAATAATTGAACACGAAAAGAGCCAGCACCACCTGATTCTCTGCCTCAGCACATCTGAGACTCACAAAGGCAGTCAGGGGTGGTCTTGGGGGAGCTGAGCAGCCTGGGACATTGCCCTGAGGAGGACATGGGCACCTGGGAGTACAACTTCCAAGGAACACTTTGGAAGATATTCCTCTCAAAAGGATGCTTGGAACACCTGGGGCTATTTTGGTGCAGTCACTTTAGCATGATCATTTTAAACACCATCGGTATCCTTATCCCAGCTGAAACCCCCCCACCCTTGGGAGGTTGACATTAGGCGCCCAGTTTATGGATAAGGGAAAGAAAGCATGGAGGAGGTGAGTGTATCAGTTTTTGAGTGCTATTGTAAAAAGGATCACAAACTGGGTGGCTCAGACAACAAATATTTATTGCCTTTCAGTGACGGAGGCCAGAAGTCTGAAATCAAGGTGTCCACAGGGCTGCTGTCTCCGAGACTTTGGGGAGAACCTTCCTTACCTCTTCCTAGCTTCTGTGAGCCTCCAGAATTCTTCAGCTTTTGTAACTACCTCAGTTCCAGCTCTGTCTCTGTCATCTGATGGCTGTCTTCACATCTTGCCTCTGTGTGTCTGTGTCTGTGTCCAAATTTCCCCTTTTAATAAGGGTACCAGTCATATTGGATTAGGGCCCCTCCTCATGACCCTATTTTAATTTGATGACTTCTATCAAGACCCTATTTCCAAGTAAGGTCATAGGGTCAAATTTGGAGGTACTTGCACTAAAATTCAGCATATCTTTTTTTGGAGGACAGAATTCAGCTCATAGCAGTAAGTTGTTTCACATCATGGAATATTAGCATTAAAAGGGACTTTTGTTATTGGAGCCACCCCACTCTTTACTCCCTCTACATGACCTTAACCATGAGTAGGGTATGATCATTCTAATGTGAGATTGAATTTTCTTTGCTAATATTTTGTTGAGGATTTTCACATCTATAATCATCAGAGGTGTTGCCCTATAGTTATCTATAGAGAAAGCTTTTTGGAGCCACCCACTCTCTACTCCCTCTACACGACCTTAACCATGAGTAATGTCTCCTAAAATGGAAAGTTGTCAAGGGAATTCACCAAAATATTAACAATGGCAAAGGTCATTTCAGTCTACCAGGTCTCCCATCTCTGCAGTCCTCGACTGGCCTCCAAAAGGCAGGCCCTCTGGGTCTTCTCCTGTTTTTTTCTGCCTTGGGTTTCTATCCTACTGACTTAACATTTCATGACTCATCTCCCTCCTGAGTACCCTCTGAGCCCCAATAGACAGCTTAGAACCATCAGAAAGAGCGAGAATGGGGGGAGACACCCTTTGGGGAGCTCTGTGATTTGAACAGGAGAAACATGAAAGTGAAATGCAGGGACTACTGAGCATGCGCAGCACAGGCAGAGGTAAAGATATGGAGATGATTAACAACTGACTATAAATTGGAGGAGCTATGTGATAAGGGCCTAGGGCAGCCTGTAACTGGGGAAAAGATTGGAGTATTAGGTTCAGTGCTAAGAGACTTCAAATCAAATCACCAGGTACTTATTAAGTGCTCAACTCAGTATTGCAATAAGACATGGGTGACACAAAGACATACAATATCTCTTTCCTGCCTTCAAGGAAATTCTAATTTACTTAAGGAGGTTAGACATAAAACTCAGGAAAAGTCAGACAACAAAATATTTAAATAGTAATCTGCAATACACAAGATCAGTTGTTAAATGAACTGTAGAGCTCATAAGAAGCTTTTAGAATTTTGAACCAGGAGATATTATTTGCTTACCTATGATCTAAGTAGGTGCATATTTTCTTGCCAGAGAGAGGAAGGGTTAATTGAACAGGGTAAACCAATGAAACAGAGTTTTTTGTGTTTTTTTTGAAGCAGAGACCTACAAGATTGATAAACCTGTAGTCAGACTAAGAAAAAAAAGAGAAGACTCAAAATCAGAAATCAAAGAGAAGGCATTACAACAGATGACACAGAAATAAAAAGGATAATAAGAGTACCATAAACAATTATATGTCAGTAAATTGGGTAAGCTAGAAGAAATGGTTATGTTCCTAGAAATATACAACCAACCAAGACTGAATTATGAAGAAACAGAAAGTCTGAGCAGACCTATAACTAGTAGGGAGATTAAATCAGTGATCAAAGTTCTCCCAGCAAAGAAAAGCCCAGTACCAGATGGCTTCACTGAGAATTCTACCAAACACTTAAAGAATTTATGCCGATCCTTCTCAAACTCTTCCAAAATACTGAAGAGGAGGGAACACTTCCAAATGCATTTTATAAGCCCAATGTTACCCTGATACCAAAGCCAGACAAAAACAGTACAAGAAAAGAAAACTATAGGGCAACATCTCTGATGATTATAGATGTGAAAATCCTCAACAAAATATTAGCAAAGAAAATTCAATCTCACGTTAAGGTGATCATACCCCATGACCAAGTGAGATTTATCCATGGAATGTAAGGATATTTCAACACATATAAATCATACAACATATTAACAGAATGAAGGATAAAAATTGTATGATCATCCTAATAGATGGCAGAAAAAGCACCAAGTTCAACACTCTTTCATGATAAAAAACAACAACAACAACAACAAAGGAGGAAAAGAAGGAAACTACCTCAACATAATAAAGCACATTGTGAAAATTCTACAGCTAATTGTACTCAATAGTGAAAGACTGAAATCTTTTCCTCTAAGATTAGGGACAAGGCAAAGTTGCCAACTATCACCACTTCTATTCAACATAGTACTTGAAGTCCTACCTTGAGCAATTAGGCAAGGAAAAAAAAAATTAAAGACATCCAACTCAGAAAGAAAGAAGTAAAATGACCTCTGTTCAAAGATGACATGAAGTTATATGAACCCAAAGGTTCCAAACAAAAAAACCTGTTAGAACTAATAAACAAAATAAGCAAAGCTACAGAATACAAAGTCAACGTACAAAATTCCATCACATTTCTATGTTAAAAACGAAAACTCCAAGAAAGAAATTAAGAAACCAAACCCATTTACAATAGCATCATAAGGAATAAACTAATTAGGAATAAACTTAACCAAGGAGGTAGAAGACCTTGTACAATGAAAACTATAAAACATTGCAGAAAGAAATGAAAGAGGACACAGATAAATGGAAAGACAGCCCAATTTCACAGATGGAAAGACTTAATATTATTAAAATGTCCATACTACCCCAAAAGATCTACAGATCCAATGCAATCCCTACCAAAATCTTAATGGCTTTTTTTTTTTTTTTTTGCAGAAATAGGAAACAACAACAATAACCCTAGAATGCATATAGAACCACAAGGATCCCAAATAGCCAAAAAATCTTGAGAAAGCAGAACAAAGCTGAATTCAAAGCAATTTACACTTTCTTAATTTGAAGCATATTACAAAGCCATGGTGATCAAAACAATACCGTACTGGCATAAAGACAGACATCTACACCAGTGGAAGAGGATATAGAGCTCAGAAGTAAACTCATGCCTGTATGGTCAAATGATCTTCAAGAAGGGTGCCATAACTACATAATGGGGAAATTATAGTCTTTAACAAAAAGTACTGAAAAAACTGGGTATCCAGATACAATAGAATAAAATTGGACTCTTTATCTTATACCAGACACAAAAATAAATTGAAAATGGATTAAGGACCCAAATGTAAGATCTGGAACTATAAAACTCCTAGAAGAAAACACAGAGGAAAAGCTTTGTAACGTTAGTCTCAGCAGCAATTTCTTTGATATGGCACAAAAAGCACAGGGGACAAAAAAAAAAATAGACAAATATGATTATATTAAACTATAAAACTTTTGCATATCAAAGGAAACAATCAACAGAGTGAAAGACAGTCTACAGAATGAGAGAAAATATTTGCAAACTATGTATCTGATAAGGAGTTAATATCCAATATATGTTAAGGAAATCCTACAACTCAATAGCAAAACAAAACAAAATAAAACAGATAACCCTACTAAAAATGGGCAAAATTTGAATAGGCATACAAATGGCCAATTAGTATATGAAAAGATGCTCCATATTATTAACCATCAGAGAAATGTAAATGGAAACCACATGAAATATCACCCCACACTTGTTAGGATGACTATTATAAAACAAACCAACAAACCATAAAATAACAAATGTTGGTGAGGATGCAGAAAACTTGGAATCCTGGTGCTCTCTTGGTGGGTATGCTTAATGGTCCAGCCACAATGGAAAACATAGAATTTTTTGGAAAGATTAAAAATAGAATTCTCATATGATAGATCAATCTCCTCTCTGGAGATTTATCCAAAGGAATTGAAAATAGTACCTCAAAGAGATATTTACACTCCCATGTTCATTGCAACATTATTCACAATAGCCAAGGGGTGGGAACAAACAAAATGTCCATTGATGGATGAACAGATGAAGAAAATACGGTGTTTACAATCAATGGAATATTACTGAGCTCTGAAAGGAAGAAAATCCTACTATATGCTACGACATGGATCACCTCTGAGGACATTATACTAGGTGAACTAAGACAGTCATAGAAGGACAAATATTGCATAATTCCACTTATTATCTAAAGTAGTCAAACTCATAGAAGCAGAAAGTGGAGTCCTGGTTTCCAAGGGCTGGTGGGGAGGGGAAAATGAGGGATTGCAGCTCTTTCCAGACATGCAAAATGAAACAGTTCTAAGGTTCTGCTGTACATCAATGTATATACAGTTAATAATACTGTACTATGCACTTAAAGATTTGTTAGGAAGGTAGAATTCATGTTTTGTGTGTGTGTGTGCATGTGTATGTGTGTGTGTGTGTTTTATCACAATAAAACAAATTTTAGAAACAATTAAAATAAACATCACTATATCAAAGAATGACTGAGCAGGACAATCACAGAAAGCTCTGAATGGGGAATCAGAAGACAACTTGAAGCCTAAGGCGAGTGTTAGCCCTAATAATTGCTCCTGTTTATTGAACCCTGACTGCAGACTCAGCAGTTAACTTTGTACGGAACTCATTTAACTCTGTCAACAGTTTCATGGGTTGCTATTGTTACCTTCTGCAACAATTTAAACCAACTCTAGCCTCTGTGATAGATAAATCCCCAAAGCTCATGCTAAATAGGGCAGAAGTTCATTTCTGCTCTTCTAAAGTCTAAAGGATGGTCGGATTGGCTCTGCTTCTCTGCTCTATACAATCATTCAGAGACTCAGGCTGCTGGAGGCTCTGCCTCAACACATTTATCTCAAGTCTCCTTGGGTGTCAACATCCAGCTTCAGTTACAGGGAAAGTTGGGGTGGTGGGGGGCGGGGCGGGAAGAGAGAGAGAGGGAGACAGAGATAGAGAGAATCATACTGGTGGTGCTTTATGGGCTCTGCCCAGAATGGCACACATTACTTCTGCCCCCAGTCCATTTGCCAAATGGTCACACATACTTAAAAGGGAAGCTGGGAGACACAGATGTGTGTCCGGGAGGAAAGATTAATGTTTTGTGGATAGCCATCTGGTCAGACTCTCCCACACCTTCCTTTTTTCAAGGGAGGGAACTTGGACTCAAGGAGGTTCAAGGTCACACAGTGAGTAAAGAGAAGTCAAGAGACACCACTGAAACTAGTTGATGGAGCAACAAAATAAGTTGAGAATATAGTATCTAAAATTATGCACTTTACAACAGAGGAACAAGAAATATTAAGTTACATAACTAGCTTGAGCGACGGCTGGTCACTCAAGGGACAGTTTCATGAGCTTAACCCTCATGAAGTTGGTAATTTTGTTTAAAATTGGTAAATTTTAAAAACGGAAAATGGAAACATTACTTGATATTTGGAGGTATCCAGAACTAAAACCAAACATTTAAGGAATTAAAAGTTGTTCCTTCTGTGACCATTGCTTCTTATAGAGGCCCTTTTGTCCATTTGAGTTTTAAAGCATTTACTCTGTTACTTTGATTGACACGTTTAAATTTATATTTTGACAAAATATAAATAACAATTACTTGTGTAAAAAATTCAAACAATACAAAATGGCACAAGAGGGGAAATCAAGACCTTACAACTTTATAAACCCTTTCTTCCCACTCTCCAGAGGTACCCTCTGTTTCCAGGATTTTGGGTAAACTCCAAGAAGTTTCCTCCACACAGCTAAGTATGCGTGTATGTGTCCCTATCATTTTAGATAAAAGAAGATAATACTGTACTTTCTGTCCTATAGTTCACCCTTTTCACTTGCCTTGATATTTTTCATGCTTGCATGCAAAGTCATTCTTCTTAATGCTTTCCTTTGCATGGATGCATCATAATTGGTTTACCAGTCCTAATCAAAGGTCACCTGGATTGTTTTCAGCTTTTGTTCTTGTTTTGCTATTACAAATAATGCCATAAAAAGCAACCTATGCAAGGTGTCCATCTCTGTGTGTTAGATGAATAGAGCTGGAGAAATGGGATTTTGTGCATTAGGAGCCCAAGTAATCAAAGGCACTGTAAGAAGTCTCGTAAATACAGATGGAATCATCTTATGTATTCTTCTTGGAAGCAAAACATACATGCAGAAAAAGCATAGAAACAATAAGTGTATGTTCACAAAGTGAATTCACCCAGCCAGCACAGGGAACAAATTCCAGAGCCCAGGAGACCTTCCTGTCCTAGTCTAGTTACCCATCCTCTCTGGCATGGCACACACTCTTCCTGACTTTCACTTCCATATGAATTAATTTTGTTTTTGAACTCTGTGTCGGTGGAATCACACGGCATGGACCCTTTCATGTCAGGTTTCTTTAACTAAGCCCTCTCTTGGCAGGATTCATCTACATTATTGCCTGTAGTTGAAGTTCATTTGTGTTCACTGCTGTATACCATTCCATGGTTAAATATTCCATAATTTACCAACTGTGATTGACAGACATTTGGGTTATTTTCAGTTAGGGGTTATTAGGAAAGGTGCTTTATCCTGGTAGGTATGTATCGTTTGTTGACCGTGTGAAGGCATTTCCACTGGGCATCTACAGAGGCTGGAATGGTGGGGTCCTGGGCATGTGCACGGTCCACTCTGGGACATCTTTCCCGTGGCTGTGCCAACTTACACTCCCACCAGCAGTGGACATGTGTTCGCGCCAACATTCCACGTTCTTGCCAACACAGATTTTTGTTTGTGTTTTTCATTTGAACCATTTTGTATTAACTTAAAATGATTTTACGCAGGGGCAGGAGCAGTTCATGGAGCACTGCTCATGACTGAATGATAGGGCCTAGATGGCTTGTTAGCAGTGGAGGGGTGGGGATGGAAGAAAGCTGGGCTTGATTGGGTCTGGGGACTCAGGTGATGGCTCTGGGCCTAGCCCAGCACCCCAACACCCCAAGATAGGATGGAGTGACAAGAGCATCCTTGTAAAGATTTTATTTATTTGAGAGAGAGAGAGAGAGCATGCGCACTTGAGGAGGGGCAGCAGAGGGGAAGTAGAGCAGGGAGAGAGAGGGACAGAATGTCAAGCTGAGTGCAGGAGCCTGATACAAGGCTGGATCTCACGACCCTGAGATCATGACCTGAGCCAAAACCAAGAGTCGGACACTTAACTGACTGAGCTATCCAGGCGCCCCAGCAAGAGCATCCTTTTAAAAACAGCCTTCCCGTCCCTGGGATTTTTGCTGATAGGTCTGCACTAAGGGCCCCAGGAGATCACTTAAGGCGGGAAGAAAGCCTACCCTAAGGGAAGTGGAGATGTGAGCCCTGGATTCTTTAGTGGTCCCGGGTGGGAAATCGGTTTCTTCTGGCCCATAAAGCAGTTGTCTGTTCTGCTGTGTTTTACTACCAGCGTGGCCTGGCAGGCTGCCAGAAGCAGACCCAGGGGCATGTGCTGGGATGTGGGATGTCTGCAATAGACCCCAGGGAAGCCCTCAAGATGCCTTTACAGATGCCTTTGTCACACAGGCCCCATGTACCCCCCAAACCCAGTCAGACTGAGGGGTATGTCCAGCCTGTAGTTAGGGGACAGGTCAGAGTCTCAGGATAGATCTGGACTGAAGACGTAGACGTCAGAGTCATTGCAACCAGTGACGGTCTTCCAGGCAGTGGGGCCTGAAACCCCTTTCCTGCCTACATTGACCAGAGTGGATTCTGAGGTTTGCAGCGCTCACAAGAGCAGAGCTGAAGATGAGTCAGCTGGCAGCTGAAGTGGGGGCCCTCTGGTCCCCAGAACACACCTAGCGTCTGAGGCCAGCCGTGTGGCTGGTGGCCCACGGAGCCAGAGAACAGAAGACCCCTTGAGAAGTGAGAGGTAGTGCAGCCCCTAAGATCCCCCTCCCTTCGGACACCCACCCGGAGACCACCCATAGATTCTGTAACTCGCTAAAGGACTTCTAGGACGCACAGAAACCTCTTCATCTCGTATTGACAATTTGTTAAAGGTAAATGATGCCATTTAAAGTCAGCCAAGGGAAGAGGTTCATAGGGCAGAGCCCAGGAAAGTTCCAAACACAGAGCTTCAGTTACCTTCTCCTTGTGGATACGTGGACTGGTTTACTCCCTCCCCCCACCCTTCTACCCCCCGCATCAGTGCGTAACAAGGTACCCAAGGTGTTGCCTACCAGGACACTCACCCAAGCCTTGGTGTCCAGTCTTTACCGGGGCTTCATCCGTTGGCACTACTGACCACCTGTGTGGGTGACTGTCTTCTGCCACCCCTTCAGGGATCCAGCTGATGCCACGTAACCCAACGCACCCACCACAGATCACACTGCTCCCCTGGCTTGGTCCAATGCCCCCAGGTAGACAAAGAAACTCTGCTCCGGCAAGACTTCCCAAGGGCTTAGAGATTAGCTCTTGGGCTGAGGACAGAGATCAGACCGCTCTTCAAGCAAGACTGAATTGTTTACTGTAGAAGCCCCCCACTCCACTGCCTGATTCCACCAGTGCTCAGGTCCCAGCTCAGGGGGGAGGGGGAGAGAGTGTAAGAGGAGGGACCTGAGCACATACCCATGGGCTAAATGATGGAAGCGTCTCCTTCAATTGTTGCATTCCATTTCTGGGTTTTGATTTTCCAGCTGTATCTGTACATATACATGGAGGATGGACTCAAAGTGATGTTATGGATAAAGCTATCCAATAGCACTATGTGCTGTCCAGAGCTCTGCCGAGCTGGAGAGGGAGCTGAGCTGCCAGGTGTCGGAGATGCTGATCACAGCAACAACAAGCCAAAACAAGCGGGAAGGCTTCAGTCACTCCGATAGTGTAGGAAAGAGGCTCCAGCCGGATAGCACCGAGAGCCCCCTCTGCCCTTCCCCCTTTGAAATGAAATGCTGGTGGATCCGATGGATCCGTGTAGATGTGGGGACCATCTCACAGTTGAGGAAGCCCCCAATAAAAGCCTCTGGCAGTTATATGGACCCTGGGCCAGCGGGGAGTGATGGGGGGGATGGGCTGGGAGGGAAAGTGCTGAGAACTGAGTCATGGTTGGGGAGGAGTGTGTGCAAGGCGACCTCCTTCTCTCCCTGGGAAGGACCCTCCGCAGAGGCACCTAAAGAAGACCGCTGCTCATGGCTTCACCAGGAGAGACTTGGGGTGGAAGATGCCTGGGCCAAGAATGCAACTATGCAAATATGCAAAGAGCAGGAAGGGCTGGAAGCTTCCCCAGATACAACCGGCATTGGCTGCTCCCCAGGTCTGGGAGGGGAGGCCTGTCAGCTATAAAGCCTTTCTGGTTGCCTCCTGTCAGGCCTCAGAAAGCGCATGTAAGGTTTGGGTGCAAATGCCAGAGTTTGGTTAAAATGAAGAGGTGGACTCCCTCTTTATAAAAAAAAATTACTGGAACCAATGGAAGAGCCCATCAGTAAGGAATTGGTTGGATACATTGTAGCATCTCCCCACCAGGAAATCCTATGCTTCTATAAGAAAGAGGAAGTTGGGGGCGCCTGGGTCGCTCAGTGGGTTAAAGCCTCTGCCTTCAGCTCAGGTCATGATCCCAGGGTCCTGGGATCGAGCCCCGCATCGCATTGGGCTCTCTGCTCAGCGGGGAGCCTGCTTCCCTTCCTCTCTCTCTGCCTGCCTCTCTGCCTACTTGTGACCTCTGCCTGTCAAATAAATAAATAAAATCTTAAAAAAAAAAGAAAGAAAGAAAGAAAGAAAGAGGAAGCTGGGGGCGCCTGGGTGGCTCAGTTGGCTAAAGCTTCTGCCTTGGGCTCAGGTCATGATCTCCCGGACCTGGGATTGAGGCCCGCATCTTGGGTCCCCTGCTTGGCTGCTCTGTGGGGAGGCTGCCTCTCTCTCTCATTTTCTCTCTCTCTTTCCCTCTGCCTCTCTCCACCCCTCAATCTCTCTCTCAAATAAATAAATGAAAATCTTTAAAAAAAAAAAAAAGAAAGAAAGAAAGAAAAAAGAAAGAGGCCGTTGTCTTGTACATACACAAGCATGCAATTCTGTGTAGCTGTAAGTGGGGGTGGGGTGTGGGGAAGTCAGGGAAGAGGAGAGGGGAACTATAGCTTGCAGTCAAGAGGAGGGTCTCCAGGGGCACCTGGGTGGCTCAGTGGGTTAAAGCCTCTGCCTTTGGCTCAGGTCATGATCTCAGTGTCCTGGGATCGAGCCCCACATCAGGCTCTCTGCTCAGCAGGGAGCCTGCTTCCTCCGCTCTCTCTCTCTCTGCCTGCCTCTGCCTACTTGTGATCTCTGTCTATCAAATAAATAAATAAAATCTAAAAAAAAAAAAGGAGGTTTCCAGGGCAGCATCTTCGTTTGGCGGGAGGATGAGGTCCTTAGTGCAGTGAGACTGTGGTCTCACGACGGTTCTTTGACAGCTTAGACTTCTGATCATTAATAGCCGAATGTCTTGTCCCAACGCCAGTCCTTCTCGACAGGTCTGAGCTCTCCAGGATTGTCAAATGCCCACAGTCAGACTTCAGGGTTTTAGAACCTGTTACGGGCCAGCTGTGGGTGCCCTGGACCTAGCCCAGCAAGACATGATGACATTCTGTTACAAAATGAATGTGTTTATTCTCACTGGGTTAGAACGACCTTTCCTTGCTTTGTGAATAACAAACGTTTTGTTCTTTTACAAGTAAGTGTTCTTTCCCTGTCTCATAGCAAAATGATTGCCCCATACTCATCAAGGACTTGCCTGGGCTTCCCTGAGTCTTTTCTTGGAGCTATCTCCCTGGGATGTGCTTGCAAACTAGCCTAAGTTTCTTAAAAAGGGAGAACACAGGAGAACAACTTTCCCAGGCATTGTGGCAAACAAGTTTTCTTTCTTTCTAGCACATTCAGGATTTTGAGTTGGTGAGCTCCTACTCCATTGGGGGACCATGTGCAGGCCGTGTCAGAGCCCCACCCAGCTTCCCATAGCCGTGCTCACCAACCTGATTTCTGCTTGCTGGCGCTTGTATTTCTTTGCCTGAGAGCTTTCTGTTGCTGCTAGGGCCCTCTCTTAGAAGACTAGGAGAACCAGAGAACTCAGGTCCACCAGAAGCCCTCCCCACCACCCAGTGAGTGGTGGGAGATGGTGTATAAAGATTCCAGCTCCTGTGGCCCTTGGGTGTATACCCTGAGAAGCAACCTGGGCTGGCTCCCAGAGTTTCCCCAGCAGAACTAAGCTGAAGTCACCTTTGGTTTGATCATATGCCCTTTAAAAGCTGTTTTCTTCCACCCATCCTATTTTCTCTCCTCCAATGGAACTTCCTGGGCTCTTCTTCCAAATAAACTACTTGTACTCACCTCCTTGTACCCAGGGGTGCTTCTGAGGAGCCCAAAGTTAGGCAGGTGATAATCGCATCAGCCGTTGACCAGCACCTAGTATGGCCTGGGCAACCCCGAGGGCTTGATAGGAACATGGAGTCCCCAGTCACCCTGCAGGATGGGATTCCCAGACACAGCTGACAGGTGAGGACACAGAAGTTGCCCAGGGGCTCAAAGCAAGTGCACTGGAGTCCAGGCTGGTTCTTTCCACCAATCCTGAGGCAACACTCTTAAAAGTGGGGACTGAAACTGGGTCCGTGCTGCCTCTACTTCCTCCATGCTGAGTCTACAAACAGGAGATGCTCGAGAAGCACGTCTGACCAATCAGTATCAAATTCCCAGTACGGCTAAGAAAGTCCTTTTGGGTTGATTACCTAATATCACCATGACAACAGGCTCCAGAAGTGGCTACTGTCATTATCATCCTTATTTTATAGATGAGAACCCTGAGTGGGGGGAAGGGACCTGCCCAAGGCCACCTGGCTTGTCAAGGACAAAGCCCAAGTCTGTCACCTGTCTACCATAGGGATGGATGACGGAGGTGGACAAGTGAACCAAAGGAAAGAGGAGGAGGACAAGAAGCCATGGCCTGCCTACCCTGCCGACAGCTGGGTGACAGCACATTGTCCCAACTTGGAACGTATCTCTGTCACACACACAGGGTAAATGGGTCTGTTCCCTGTGAATTATCTGTTAGCCGGCAGCTTCATCCAGCTGCTCATTAACACAATAAAAAAAATATCAAACGAGCCTTCTGATTCCCAGTCCCCGGGGCCCCAACTACGTAACTTGGAAATGACTCTTTAGTAAGTCTGATCAAAGGCTGGTTGTTCAGTAATTAGAAATCATGGCCTCTTCCTCTGGGCTTGGGGCTCATAAACAACAGTTGGATGAACTCTTTATCTGGGTCGGACCAAAAACCTAGAGGGATCCATTTCCTCCTAATTTACACCCGTTTCAATGGGGGCACAGCAGCAGGAGCTTGCGTTTCTGCTCTGGGAGACCCACTGGTTCCCTTGTCTGCAGCAGGCAGGGAGAGAGGGAGGGAGCACACATCGAAGTGAGCCCATGAGCTGCCCATGCACTGAGATGGTCAAGCACCTTCCAGAGGGGGCCTCAGAGCCAGATCCAGGGCTGGGTGGGCCTCTGTGAGACCACGGATGGGGCTAACCCTCCAAAGAGCCCGCAGACAAAAGAGGCCGGGTGGTAGAGAGGTTTAGCTAGAGTACCAAGTGGTTCCTTCATTGAACCATTCAATAAATATTTATTGAGGATCTACTCAGTGCCAGGTACAGAGATCAGATGGTGACTAAAAAAGATGATGCCTGCTTTTAAGGAGGGTACAGGCCAGCCCAGGGAGATGGTCTTTCCTGGGGGAGGTGGGGGCTGGAAAGCCCAGGGGCAGAAAGGGTGGGGGTGCACTCGCTGAAGAGGCCCAGGGCACCCCAGTGGACCTCTCCCCCAGAGTTGGGAACAGAGAAGTCTTCATCTCCCCTGGAAAATGCTGCACATCTGGAAATACAATTTGCCAGTCCAGCTGTGGGCTCCAAACCCTAACTGGGTCGTGGCCCTCACGCTCTCTTGTACTGGAGGTTGGTGCCCAGGAACAGGAAATCCTAGGAGAGACAAGACAGGATGGCATGGGAAAGCATTCCTTACGCCAAAAAATAAGCCTCATCTCCAGGATAAAGGGAGGCCCACGTCTGGGAAAGCGTGAGCTCTGCCAGAAACCAAGTCAGGTTATACATCTCAAACGCGCCTCCATCCCTAAGGTCTCCATAAAGCACAGCTTTCTCCAGCCACCTTCTCTGACGTGGTGATTTATCTGTCATTTCCCAAGCTGCTGCTTCCAGGCAGGCCCCATATAAATGTCCTTTGTGTCACCTAAATTTTCTCTCCCTCGCAAATAACACAAAATTGTGCACCACTGAGGTTTACATTCCTACCGCCTTAGTAGTTTCCATCACCTGAAAGGGTGGGAACTCTGAACCTGAGCCAAAGTCCAATTCTCTCCCACACTGACCCAGCCCTTGCCTTTGGGAGTCAAACAAATGACCTCAAAAGTCTACTGAACATGAGAGTCTATAATAAATCTTCTGATGATTTCTCATGTGCCCAGCTGAGGCCAGCTGCATGAATTGTCGGTCCTCACTTCAATTAACCAGCTGTCCGAGTCCTTGTAAACTCTCAGCAGTAGGATGTTGAGCATCCTTGGGTCCGAAAGGACATTGGATATTAGTCTTTCAAACAGAGTAGTGGGTCAGTGTGTCCATGTCCCTGACCCGCTGTTGCCCTTCCATGTCTTTTTATTTTTTTTTTTTAAGATTTTACTTATTTATTTGAGAGAGAAGGAACACAATGTGGGGAGGGGTAGTGGAGAGGGAGAAGCAGATTAACCTGCTGAGCAGGGAGACCGATGCGGGACTCGATCTCAGGACCCTGGGATCATGACCTGAGCTGAAGGCAGATGCTTAACTGACTGAGCCACCCACGTGCTCCTGCCCTTCCTTGTTTTCAGCGGCTGTTACTTGCTGGAGATTGACGATGTCCCAGACACAGCACAGCATCTCCTTTACTGCTCACAGGGCTCCCGACCCAGTCATCCCTCCTTACAGACGCTATTCCAGAAAGATAACCTGAACCATGGGCACAGACACACCAGAAAATGCTTGATCAGATCCGTGGCGTGGAGAGCAAAGACTCAGATGTATTCCTCGATATGGAAATGGTTCAGTAAATGATGTCTCTGATGGCTCAAACTTTTGGTTCTGTTAATGGTTCTGTTAACCGACGGTTAAGTGTCTGCTTTCAGCTCAGGTCATGATCCTGCTTGTTCTCTCCCTCTTTCTGACGAATAAATAAATACAATCTTAAAAAAAAAAAAAGAATTTAGAAGAAATTTTCAAAACTTCCAAATGGCTCTCAGAGCCTGTGCTGTTGCCATGACAGTATTTTCAAACTGAGCTGGTGTTGAGGTTCCCTCAGGTCACCCACAGGGGTGGGGACGTGGAAGGCAGTGTGGCACAGGCTGTGTCCAATGCCGGCTGCCCGAGGAGGGGTGCCATGTCTGAAGAACATGTGGGTGGCTGCATGGCATCTAGCGTGCCTGGGGCCTTCCTCCCCTTTCTGAGTGGCAGCACTGGATTGAGTCCCACCCACGAAGCTGCGGCCTCTGAACCTGGAAAACAAACCAGTTGCCCCCCTCCCCAATTCCTCAAAAGCCCGTCGGAACCCACTGACCTTGTGGATCTCGAGAACAGGGTCATAGAGCTGAATATCCTTGAGCAGCGGAAGGGGGAAGCCTTCTGCCAACTTCTCTGGAGGTTGAGGCATAGCACGGAGAGAGATTTGTAAATAAATAATAATTATAAGTAAAGTCATAGAAAAAAAGAAGCTTCCCTTGTCCAACTCTGTGTACAGTATACTCCCATTTAAAGATTATGAGGTAGATAAGATTATTATTTCCATTTTACCGATAAGGAAATTGAGGCACAGAGTGGCCAACTAACTTGTCCTAGGTCACACAGCCAGAACTGGGATATCAACCCCGGCAGGCTGCTCCAGGAGCTTGAGCTCCCAGCCCTGGTGCTATGTGGGAGGAGTGGGAGGTATGGGGAGGCAGATACTCATGGTAAGAAGCTAGTAGGCACCTGTTCTCTGCCCTTACTCTCATCCTGCTTTCTGTTGCGGCCAAATGAAGCAGGACTTCATGGAAATGGTGTTTAGAGCTTGATGCTTTATTTTCTGACTAGGGAGTTGGCCATTGACTGGAAAATGTGAATTCAAAGATGGGCTGCCCTGTGCCCGCTACTTTAGCTTCATCCTTAGTCTTTTACCTGCCATTTCAGGGCATGGGGGCACACTTCTGTGAATCCCTCCTTCTCTTTTAGGAGGAGGTTTTCCCTGCCCCAAAGAGCCGCCTTAGTTCCTAACCCTCACTAGAGCCCTGGAGGGAGAGGAGTCCACCTTCAAAACTCCCATCTCATTGGCTACTGAAGCTCAAAGAGGGCAACTGACTAACCCAAGGTCACTCAGCCTTCAGGAAAGCCATGTTTCCCATCTCCAAGCTCAGCTCCTTTTCCCTCAAAGAACACTGTCCTCCTTGACATGGAAAAATCCCTTATGATTCTTACCATTGACCTTGGGGTAGAGGGTGTTGAGAATGTAGTAGTTGAGTAGCGCCTCCAACAGCTCCACCTGGTGGAGAACAGGAGAGATACACCGTGACCACATGTGCCATTTTGCCCACCAATAAACGTCCCCATGTCTGCATGGGGCGACATGGCGAATAAGACTGAAAAAAGCAAATTTCAGATAGATGCCTACAACATGCTACTGTTTTATATTATAAAACTATTTTAAGAAACACATTTTTTTGTGTACAAAAGGATAGAAACCCTTGGAAGATTATTCACCCAACCGTCTTCTCTCTAGGAAGAACGTCAAGGTTTGACTTAGCTTTGTCTTTAATTTTTTTTCACAGTTTAATTTTTTTCCACATAATGTTTTCCCAATTTACTTATGTAATAATTTCTTTAAAAAATTTCAAAACACAAATTATGAAATACAATTTTATAACACTCACCATGTAGATGGTATAGGGCTCAGAACATTACATCTACACCGGACTCAGTTTTCACAATAACCCTTTGAAGTTGATATTACTGCCTCCATTCCACAGACCAGAAAACTGAGGCCCACAGAATGAAAGTGACATTTAGAAATGGGGAAGCTGGGGCAGAATTTGAGTCCAGATTTATCTGATTCTATAGTTCCTGCTTTCGGCATTCCATGCTCTGAACACCCGATAAGATGACTTCTTGTGAATCTTTACATATGAATGTTTTACCTCATAGGACACTTATACATGCCATGTACAGATGCAATATTAGTGTGTCATTAGTTACTTCCTCCTTCATTCCCTGGAAGGGGTCATCCTTTGGGATCCCTGTGGGCAACGTCTCTCTCCACAGTTTATGTGGTTGTTTCTACTTCGTAAGTCGGTAAGGGAGGGTCTGGGCAGCGCAGGGCAGGGGGACGCTGGCCAGAGGGGTCAGTGTGGGCAGGATGGTAAAAAGGAAGACAATTATTGGAGGTTAAGGTCATCCATCTCCTCCTTGGCCTGTGAGGAGGAGCTGTCATCACCCCGTCTTCCTTCTTGTCAGAAATTTCTCCCTGATCACATCAGCCCACACTGATTTTCCCACTGTCTTTCTTATTTCAAATAGGGGCCATCCATTTTGCCACTTGTTTCTCCTGGTGGAAATCACTTCTCGGTTCAGCCAGGCCAGCAATTAATTCCTCTTCTTTTAATAACAGAGTCCCAATTTCCCCCTGGGGAACTCTCCTTTCCAATCTCAGTCCATGTGGCTTGGGACCACACATCCTGGCTCCCGGAGTGTAGATGAAACCTATGTTCGGTCAACTGGCCTTGTCTAATTTTTAGCCACAGTGATTGGCTAAAGAATGGTCACATGACTCAGATTCACCTAATGAGAGCTAACACCTAAATTTTTAAAAAATTAAACTACAAAATGCTGATGTTTTCTAGCAGTGGGAAAAATCAGTCAGAGAATGAAGTCAACATGGATGAAAGCAAAGAGGAGAGATGGAGAGAGATTCTTGATGCACTAATTTGAGCACCTAGATCCAGCTATGCCTGAAACCTCATTTTTAATTTAATTTAATTTAATTTAAATTCCTCCTGTTGGCTTAAGGCATTTTTAGTTGGCTTTGTATTCTTGTAGTTAAAATAATTCTGTCCAACAGAAGATTTAATTATAACTTATCTTCTATTGCAATGTAACTGTTCCTTGGCCCTTGTTCCATGCCCTCAAGAACTACACTTGTTATGGCAGACAGTAGCTCTTCTCACTTTTCTATTTTCTTCTATAGGTGCCATAGCATTGCTTAGGAAACACACTAAATTATATTAAATAAAAACAATGATTACTTACATTGAACACCCCAACTTTAGATTCTTTCAGTTCCACTTGTATCCTATAACAAATCAGGCAAAAGTCAGAGATGCAGGCATGATACCCATGGGACACCTAAACAATGTGGGGGTCCCCAGAAAGGAGGCTCTGGTTTAAGAAGACACAGAACCAAGGATGGTGTAGTGATGGGACTGAGAAAGATGACTAAGAACCAAATCAGCGATGCAACCTTACTGGGAAGACTCACAGAGGGGACGTGAGTCATGTATGTCAGAAAGTCAATATGGCTAATGTCAAAAATAAGAAAAATCAGTATTAGTAAACTCTTTAGAAATTTGGAAGTAATGGGAATTAGGCAGAAAGGATGTTTGGGAGGCACGACCAGTGGGGGAAAAGAATTGAGCTAACCGAGGTAAAATTTAAGTTTCCTTCTCCAGTGATAGACCCCTAACATTGAGAAGAAGATCTGCTCCCATCCCTACCCCCAGCTACAGAGAATCAGCTACAATGTCCAGATGGAAGGAGCCCAGTTGAATGCCTCCACGGGGGCAGGAGGCTGACTTACTTTCCCGGTTTCAGGAACCCAGTGATCCTGCTGGTGTTGAAGGTCAACATGGCAGAAACATTAGTAGCCTGGAAATTCCAGTAGAAGAAAACAGGTTTAAATGAGAAAGGCAGTCAGGGCACCTGCGTGGCTCAGTGGGTTAATGCCTCTGCCTTCAGCTCAGGTCATTAATCCTAGGGTCCTGGGATCAAGTCCTGCAATGGGCTATCTGCTCAGCAGGGAGGCCACTTCCCTCTCTCTATCTGCCTACTTGTGATCTCTGTCAAATAAATAAATAAAAATCAATACAAAATATTTTAAAAAAACAACTAAATGAGAAAGTCTGTCACATATAGGAAGGATAACTATTAGGACCAGCTGTTTCCTTTAAACAAACAACTTGGTGAGTTAAAGCAGGAACTTGTTCCCTAACTGTGGACTCCCAAAAGGTTCATCATAAGTATTCAATACATGTTTGAACTTGGACTTGAACATTTTTTACTTGAAGTTGGTGACTGTGATAGTGACTGAACTTTGAACAAACAGACTACCAAGAGGTGTAGAGTGCCTATCCCTGGAGATCTCTAAAGGGATAATTTCTAGCTACCTCACAGCTAAGAGTCTATCCTAGTGGTGATAATAATAAAAATAATATTAATAATATTTTAAAATTTATAATATATTAATAACAACAAATTTGACAACAATAACAACAATATCAAATTGCAGATATAGCATCTAGGAGCAATTACCCTTCTAGAAATTTGTCTTGTTGAGTTTCCAACCTGACACAAGAGAACAAAGTTCTCCATTCAGTGAGCAGGAACCCAAAAGGACTCAGAATCCCTTCAATGTCAGACAGAGCCCATTGAGAAAGGAGAGAACCCTCTCAATATTTAACCCACAGGGCCTTTGATATAGGGAGGTGCTTACACAAGTGATGGAATTGCTGAGAAGCCAAAGAGAGCTAAGGGGATGACTTAGAGACCAGCAGAGGAAGGAAGCCGCTTCCACCCCAGGACTGAGAGAACAGAGGAGGGATTGGGGTTAAGGGAACCACCATGGAAGTGACAGAATCACTGCCTGAGCCTCGGACCAGGACAAAGACAGAGGAAGAAATATTCAGGCTTCTTCCTTCCTCCCGCCATCTTGACAGTGTTTTCCATTGGCTAACTTTATTAGAAGTCAAAGTCCAAGGGAGCCTGGGAAATGTAGTCTTCAGGGGTCAGATATAGCTGCAGAGCAAACAAGTCCAAGACCCTTATGCCTTCCTCCCAATAATATCCCTGTCTCAGTGTTTTGGAGATACAAACATTAAGCAAATAAACCTGCAAACAATTACGTAAGCATCTTTATAATAAATGCTATGCAGGAAAACAATAGCGTGCTTTAAGAAAAAAAAAAAAAAAGATGACAGGGAGCCTAAGGTGGTAAGAGGCAATCAAAAAAGTCCTCTCTGAGGAATGGATACTGAAGTTGAGATCTGAAGGAAGGGGGAAGAGCATGCAGAAAAAGGGAACAGCATTTGCAAAGGCTTTGAGCCTTACCACACCAAGCCGGAAGACAGGCTCCTTGACGGAGCTGGGCAGGAGGACAAAGCCTTCGATCTCCATCAGGGGGGTCGAGGACAGATTCCCAGGACTGAAGTTCAGGGATGGAGCAGAGGCCATTGCTCCCTGGAGCTCCAAGTTCATGTTGGGGTACAGTCTGGCTAACTGGGGGCAGAATGAGAATATTATGACAAGAGAAGGAAACATGCAGGTTTGCCGGGGGAATCCCGGGGGAGTCAAAGAAAGCTGAGAATGCTTTTCGATTGATTTTATTTTCACAAACGCTCTGTTTGCTTTTCTCTTAATGGTGCACCTGGAGATCTTGTCTTGTCAGACATCTGGAGTTTTCACGGCTGCATTGGGTTCCATTGGGCGTGGGCACTGTAACAGATCTAACCACACTGGGCATCAAGTGGTCTCCAAGGTTTTGCCCTTATAATGACCACTCCTGTGAGTACCCTTGGCTATTTTGGGAGGAGGGGGTACATTCCTAGAAGTGGAATTGTTGAGTCAAGAACGGGATGGGTATTGTCAAGCCTTGGATGTTCAACATGACTGCCTGTCCGAGACACATCTGGGGCGGGGGAACTGGGAAGGTGTGGGAGAGGACAGATGGATTTCTGTGGGATTAAATGATGAATTTAGCCCCGTGATGACAGGGTTGCTGTAGCAACTGCTGGAAACAACCACAGGTCCTTCCTGGGAGACTGGCTGAGCCAACAGTGATGAGTCCGTACGATGGCAGGCTGGGTGTTCATGAGAACACGAGTGAGGAATCTTCTTTTCTACTTCTGCAGAGTGAGCTCCCGGGACAGTAAGGCAAAAAAGTAAGGTACAAAATGGTGTGTATGATATGCCTCCATTTGTGTTAAAAAATGGAAAGGATTCACAGCAGTTGTTGGAATATACATAGACTATCCCCAGAAGGAGGTAGGCTATGGATGGGAACTGGGTGGTTAGGGGCCAGGAGTGGATGGGAAATTTTCCACTCTAGAGCCTTTTATGTCTCTTGGATGTTGAACCATGAGCATTTATTATCCTTTCAAAACATAATTTTTAAAGCACCAAGAACTGTGCCTGGTCCCTAGTGTGTCTTCTCTAATTGTCTGATGTTATTAATTAGGGTGCATTTGGCGGGACATGTTGGCATTCCCTGGGATTTTTCAGATATCATTGGTGAAAGACTGGGCGACTCATGTTCCCAGAGACATGAGGCTCAGCCCTCTGTTGTTGGGCTTTGGAGAGAAGGGGCCCTGGAGCCAGCAGCAGGAAGAACTTGCCCTCCCTGGGGGACTCACTGCCAGCCTTCTGACTCTTGGTTAAGCTGAGAGAAGCTCCGTGGTTTTAAAGGGAAACCCCTGGAGGCTAGTGGGGTTGGCTTGCACCTGCCAAGGTCTGAGAGAAGGCTTACCCTGGGGACGAAGGGGCGGAAGGACTTGGTGGTCAGCCGGATGTTAGAGCCCTGGGGAACCTGCAAAGAAACACGAAGTTTTAGGGCGCTCCCACCAGAGAGCTGAAGGTCTGAGAAAGATGGAGAGGTGGGTGGAGGATGCTCAAGACTGCGGCTCTTGACTACCTGGGTTACCATAACAACAGTGAGGTGTCTGCACTCACCAGTTGCCAGGGCCTCAGCTGCTCTCCTGGGACACAGGTGACATGCAGGACGCTTACAGAGGATCCGTGAGAGTGAGATTTGCAGTCATAAGGACCTAGGTATGGTTCCTGGCTTTGTTGCTGTGTGGTCACAGGCCAGTCCCTTCACCTCTCTGAGCCTATCAGGCCATCGCGAGGGCTGAATGGGACGGTGTGCACACAACACCTACATGGGACCCAGCGCACAGCTATTATAAAACACAGTCATTATGACCCAGTCTGCTAGAAGAAAGGACTGCACCATTGGAGGGGTGCCTTGCTCAGACATGAAAATAGAAATAAAAGGCGAGAAAGGTGCAAAGGTGAGAAATTACCCAAAAGATCGCAAGCCACTCCCCCACCCACTAGGTGGCATCCCATCTATCGTCAGAGCCAGCTGGACCACACAATGGGGCTGCGCTGTTGCTGTCATCATCCTGACGTTCATGAGGCCTCAGCTTTACAAAAAGCTACAAGAAATAATTTTCTGAAACCCAGGAATATTAAAGAAACTGGAGAATTATTAAAGATGCAATCCACTTAAAAATTTAATATTCCTTATACAAAGTCCCGTTTGAGACTCTTGTTTTAGATGTACGTTGTAGAAAGACTGCTTCCTTTCACCACGAATCACTAAATCATGGACCTTTTTCCTTTTGGTTACAAGGTAGTTTCCAAGTAGATATTTTATTTTAAATAAATTCAACTATGGGCACAATGTTTTCATGGTAGTGTTTCACTTTTAACTTGGTTTCATTTCCTATTCAGTATAACTTTATGCATTAAATTAGTGTATCCATTAACCTGCTTCATTTACTAAATTTTTAAGTTTTTTTTTAAGCCTCTACAAACTAAGCATGAGGGAAAATATGAATTAGAACAACAGGTCTAGACAGGGGCAAAAGTAAAACCCAGACAAAGAAGTCACAGTCTTTCTCAGTTCTAATGGAGAAAGGATATTTGACTCGAGCTTCCTGGTAGCTGAAGTGAAAAGGGAAATTGTACTAATTTATATATTTCCTTGTCTGAATCGTTCTTCTCAATAATTTCCTATATCATTGATATAAACGGGGTGGAAAGGAAAGAAGAAAGGATAAGCCACCCTGTCATTTGTGCATGTTTTTCTGTCATTATCCTCACCATGTCATCTGTGATGGAGAAGTTCAGGTATCCGGACTCATGATAAACCAGGCTGGCTGTGTTGAAGACATAATCAGAGACGGCAAAGTAGACCATTCGGTCCTGTTGCTCAGGAAGACTCATGACAGGAGCAAGGAAGGTGACTGGGGAATAGTGATCACGGCTAAAAATTTCACCCTGGAGAGAGAAATGGGATGCATTTGAACTTTTCAAAGTCTACCCCAGTGCTGGACATCCGAGCTAGGCAGTTGCTTATACAGCCTGAGTAGGGGGTTTTGGAAAGTAATTGCCTGAAACTCTACCATTAAAACACAACACATCAAAGTGTTGTGTGTCCAGAATCTGTAAATGAAAAGCTCCCCAGCTTTGGCATTTTTAACCCATTAATACCCTTTGCACCACCTTGCCCAGTTCTGATTGACCTCACCTACGTGATGGTCAAGATGACGGAAGAGAAGAGGGAAGGTTTCAAGGCTGAAGACTTGTAAGACTCCTATTGGAGCCCTGGTTGTTGAAGCACTCCCCACCACTCCATATTGCCCTGCCCTCAACACAGCCCAAGCCACTGGGGAGATGAGGACAGATCTGAAGCCAGAGAGACAGGAGACCCCAAGTACGGGCTGGCCTTGAGGGT
Organism: Mustela putorius furo; assembly: GCF_011764305.1. Classification (NCBI taxonomy): domain Eukaryota; kingdom Metazoa; phylum Chordata; class Mammalia; order Carnivora; family Mustelidae; genus Mustela; species Mustela putorius. The sequence continues at coordinate 7,284,399 of NW_025421464.1, read as the reverse complement.
ATGCTCTGCTGGGGCCGCACCCACCCTCGCCCCTGCTCTAGGACTCTCACCTTAAACATCACGTCCAGCATTTGGGCTGTTGCCCGAGGGGCTTCCATTAAACTGTAATCAATGCCAGCAAAACTGTCGATCTCTGTTGTGACTGTGAGCCAGGGGAGGGGAAGAATTAGAAGCCAGGTGATGGGGGCTCTGACTGATCCACACTCTTGTGACTTTCTTCAGGGGTGCCTGCCCCTCTGCCAAGACCTTCTACCCAGCCCAGCCCTGGAGCAAAAAGATGTTCCTTCAAGAAAGAGAGGACAGGGGCGCCTGGGTGGCTCAGCGGGTTAAGCCTCTGCCTTCAGCTCAGGTCATGGTCCGGGGTCCTGGGATTGAACCCCGCGTCGGGCTCTCTGCTTGGTGGGGAACCTGCTACCTCCTCTCTCTCTCTCTGCCTGCCTCTCTGCCTACTTGTGATCTCTGACTGTCAAATAAATAGATAAAATCTTAAAAAAAAAAAAAAAGAAAGAGAGGACATGTTTCTGTTGTCCCTCTGGTAGGTTAGCCATGAAGGGGGTGGTATGCTCAGCCTGGGACCTGAGTGGTTTCCATGGTCTCTCTCTCTCTCTCTCTCTCTCACACACACACACACACACACACATACACACACACGCATGCACACACATCAGAGGGCAGGAGGAGCCCAGGTCTGGCAGCCCTCCACATCCTCATGCCAAAGAAGCCACAGAATGGGGAGAATTCTCCAATCAAGGTTATTATTTCCCAGTTTCCAACTGAAGCCTTGATCTTCAGGGAAACTTGCCTCTTATCCACACACACCAAATAACCAGGAAGGTCAGGCCATGTCCAGAAGGCCCAGAAACTCCCCTTCAAAGCCCTAGGGGAACGAGAGTCCTATGTCCCACGCACTAGGCTGTCTGTGCCTGCCTGAGCCTCCCCTGAAAGACAGCGGCCAACGAGCGAGTGGGGGGCCCAGGGGCCAGGGCATTACAGAATACCTCAGACACATCCGTATGATGGATTACACATATGATGGAACTACACAGCTACTAAAACGAAGTCTTTTGCAACCACCTCGGGAAACGGGAAGGATCTGGTCATGCAGAACCCGTAACGGTCACGTGAGCCTGCTGTCCTTCTCCCAGGTATACACCCAAAGACATGTGTCCGAAGGTACTAGAACATTCATAGAAGTATCAATCATGGGGCGCCTGGGTGGCTCAGTGGGTTAAAGCCTCTGCCTTCGGCTCAGGTCATGATCTCAAGGTCCTGGGATCGAGCCCTGCATTGGGCTCTTTGCTCAACAGGGAGTCTGCTTCCTCCCCTCTCTTTCTGCCTGCCTCTCTGCCTACTTGTAATCTCCTGTCTGTCAAATAAAATAAATAAAATCTTTAAAAAAAAAAAGAAGTATCAATCATAATGGTCCCAACAATCAAAATGGTCTTCAACAGCAGAATGGGTAAGTAAAGGGAGGGACCCCCACACTGTGGAGCGGCGTCCAGCCAGGACCATGAATGAACTCTCACTCTTCATGCAGCACTATGAACCAACTTCATCTTTTAAAGTAGAGCCAAGAAAACTATCTTCTCTCTCTTTTTTTTTTAAGATTTTATTTATTTATTTGACAGAGAGAGAGAGAGATCACAAGTAGGCAGAGAGGTGGGGGAAGCAGGCTCCCTGCTGAGCAGAGAGCCTGATGTGGGGCTCAATCCCAGGACCCTGAGATCATGACCCGAGTCGAAGGCAGTGGCCTAACCCACTGAGCCACCCAGGCACCCCACTATCTGCTCTTGATAGAAGACCTGAAATACGGCGTGGTGCCATTTACCTACAGCGTGCAAAACTAATCTTTGTTGGAAGAAGTTGGGATAGCGGTTTTCCTTCAGTGGGGACCCGTGGCAGGGGCTCACGTGAAGGAGTTCTGAAAGCCCCATCATGTTCTGTTTCTTGCTCTGGGAGCAGGAACGTGCCTGTGCTCAGTTTGGCAAAATTTTTTGAACTGTTCACTTACGACTTGAGCACTTTTCTCTCTCTGTAAACCCCCACAAAAAGTTTCTTTTTTTAAAAAAAAGATTTACTTGTTTATTTGAGAGAGAGAGAATGAGCAGGGAGAATGGCAAAGGAAGAGAGAGGGGGAGAAGCAGACCCCTCGCTGAGTCAGGGGTCCAACGCGGGGCTCAATTTCAGGACCCCGAGATCATGACCTGAGCTGAAGGCAGAGGCTGAACCCACTGAGCACCCCCAGGGGCCCCCAAAAGGTTTTTTAGAAAAATGAGATAAATTTATGTGCCCTAATACAGAAAGATGTCCAAGGTACACAAATCACAAAAGAGAAGAAAAGAATGTGTAGAGTGATATATACTCCTAATTGGCATATGCATGTGTATTCATGAACAAAAGGAATATATAATGATTGTATGTTTTTGTATCATTATGTATATTTATATTTTTTCTAATTTTTTAATTTTTTTATAAACATGTAATGTATTTTTATCCCCAGGGGTACAGGTCTGTGAATCGCCAGGTTTACACACTTTATATTTATGTTTTTGTATAGGAAAGAAAATATCTGAGAGCTGAAATCCCAGAGATTATTATCTCTTGGAAGAAAATCTGGGGAGAAAAGGATACTTCAATTATGACTTTCTACACTGCTGTCCCATTTAATGTTTTATAAGGCATGCTTATCTGCTTATAAGTATAAATATAAATTAATAGAGTGTCCCCCGCATGGGTGGAGTAGCCTACCTGGCAGAGTTTGGAGATAAGGCTGCAGGTCCGAGGTCACCGAATTCTGGAGCATTTCGCAAACCTGAAAAACACGGAAGGAGAAAGCCTGAGTGGGTCCTCCCCCCACCCCCACCCCCGCCGCTGGCTTTGGTCTGCCACTGTGCTAATTGCTCTAGTCACTGTTTTTCATATATTAGTCCATTGATCGATTCTACAAAAATGTATCAGTGCTCACATGTGCCATGTGCCAGGGAATAGAAATGATCAAAAACATGCAGGTCCTCATGTGGATCTCAATAGGGTCCATCCGGACATCTCCAAGTTGATCCCGGTGTTGGATATCTGAGTTAGTCTGCTACCCAGCCGGGTCGGGCACTTTGGCTGGAGGCACTGTCTGAAATTCACCTTGAAAGATGGTGAATCTTTCGTTTGGGAGGTACTGCGCCTCCCCCAGAATTTAGACTTGAATAGAGGAACTAGATGGCCAGTAGAAATAGCCAGCCCATAGGTGTGTACTTAGTAGGTACTTCTGAAATGCCATCCATTCACAGACTGGCTGGGACCATCCGTATTTCACGTTTCCTGTGTTCTGGAGGCCACCACATGGTAGGCACACACCCTTCTTGGAGACAACTTGCATGGCATGTTTCTCAAGAAGAGAGAATATGTGTTCCCAAAGCTGCTGGCTATACATGCTCTTGTAATCGCTCAGAATATTTCTTGTGTAAACCAGTGAAATAAGACTGAGAAAACCTAAGTACTTGGGAGAGGTGAGCTGCTTAGAGAAATTTCCCAGTGTGCACAAGAAAAGGCTTAGGAGGAAAAAAAAATCATGAAAATCTAGAAGGATTCTGCACAGGGGATTGCTTTGTAAATGTCTTTGAATTCTCATTGTGGTTAAAGAAAGCTGAGCTGGAATTTGTAGCAGATCAATGTTTCGTGCATGAAAGACAAAGTCCAATGTCAATCAGGAGACTATTTTCAAAGAGCAGTTTCTATGTCAAAAGACGACAAATGGATTTATATTTACTATATCTTAAAACATTTGGATTTTCATGTAAATAGTTTTTTTGTTCGTGTGTGGACGCGAGTCCCCACGGTCCACAGTTGTTTTGATAATGGGTCACACCCGCTGTGCGGAGGCATCCATGTATATAAGGAGGGAGAGGTATATGGGGGAAGGAAGGCTCCACGGGTATGGGAACTGGCATTTTAAGGGCAGGCAAAAGGGTGAGCTGTCACAAATCAGGCATGGAGGTGTGGGAAGCTCTATGCTGGGGGCTGGGCAGGCAAGAGGTGAAGTCTTAGTCTCCCTTTGCTGCTGGCTCAGTGTGGTGAAGGACTGACACGGTTGATTTCATGGGAACCAGGAAACTGCTAGCCTCACTCAAGCCCTCAAGGAGACTAGTCCCTCCTTGCTTTTCCTTCAAAGGCCCACCAGATCTTCCTGAAGAGCCCCCACCCCTGAGCGGACCTGCATGACCGTGGAGGGAAGGCTTTCAGCCCTCAGTCCCAGACCCATCACAGGGCCTCCTAGAGAGGCAGGTTAAGGGTGTCATAGGGGAGTTGAACAAACCTGGGTTCAAATCCTGTCCAGTCCCCTACTGGCTGTGTGACCTTTGCAGAATCTCTCCCTGCTTTTGCGTCCTCATCTACAGGATACAAGGCCAAGGCCAAGTGCTTCCCAGGGATGTTTGGGATGGGGTGGGGGGTGAGGAGACTAAGACAGTGAGTTTATACGGCTCAAAGAACAAGCAGGCACGAAGTGGTTCTTCTTAGCCTTGCTGGTCAGATACCATCAGTGGGGAATGTGAAAGGGTCTGTACCAGGCTCTTTGTTTTCCTAGAAGAAGGAAATTTCTGAGGACCCATAAGGGTCAGGGATCCAGGGAGGTCTCCATCTTTCCCAAGACACCCAGCCCCTAGAAAGCCTTTGGTACAAGCTGCTCCGCCTTCTAGGAAGTTCAAATGCTGACCCAGCTCCTCACTAGCAAGGTGACCACTGGGCAAGTTTCTCCACTGCTTAGAGCCTTCTCGGTCAAATACAGAAAACGGCACTTTCTTCAAAGGTTGTGGCTAAGCTGGATGACATATTCAGTGGTTGAATACTTAGCACACTACTCCTGGCCAGATCACAGGCTCAATAAATAGCCACCATTGTTACAAATAAGAATAGTTATACAGTGATATATTCTGCATCACGTTAATTACATTAATTAATCAAAGCAAAATTAATTGTATATATCAAAATTAGTTGTGATATATTACTATTATTATATAATATTATTGATAATCCTTATTTGCACCGTCATCAGCAGGGCAGTAGAAATCCACACCAATGAAGAATATTATGGCCTACTGAGAAAAGCATGGCAACACGAAAATGAGATGCTCAAGAAGGAGGCTGTCATATTTCCTAAGCTCACCTAGACCCCAGGACCCCAGAACAAGACAAGGAACAGAATGCACTCTGCCCCCCTGGTCTGCCAGCTGTGGGGTCTGTCTGCTATTCTCACTTCAACCACTAGGGGCACTCAAAACAAGACCAGTCCGTGGGCCCCAGTGAAGAGAGAGTCTGTGTGTCTGTGTGTCTGTGTTCCTCTTTCCGCCTTCATGAGTTTCTCCATCGACGCTGTCATTGCTACAGACACAGCTCCAGGTCCACGATACCTCAGAAATGGGATTTTTGGGTGAAGTGAGTATTTGTTAACATGAAACCTCTTAGTTGTAGTCAGAGATTTCAAAATTCGGAGATCTCACGTAATTTTTTTAATGGCAAAAAATGACGCTCTGGGGGCGCCTGGGTGGCTCAGTGGGTTAAGGTCTCTGCCTTCGGCTCAGGTCATGATCCCAGGGTCCTGGGATCGAGCCCCACATCGGGCTCTCTGCTCCGCAGGGAGCCTGCTTCCTCCTCTCTCTCTGCCTGCCTCTCTGCCTACTCGTGATCTCTGTCAAGTGAATAAATAAAATCTTAAAAAAAAAAAAAATGACGCTCTGTGCTGCCTTACCCTCCAGGGCAGATGCTTGTGAGCACGCCCAGGTAGGAACCAGAGTTCCAGTCTGGTTCTCACATTTCCCGTGTCCTGCTTGGGGTCTGCTGGCACCTAAGTGCTGATTTCCTTTTTGGCCTTATGGAGCACAGGGCAGTGCGGGAGGGAGGGCAGGGAGACAGTGAGCAAGGTCAAGGAGAGGGAGGGGCAGGAGTCTCTGTTCACCCCCGCTGTTTTACCGTTGCCTGAACATTGAACCATTCTCTGCCTCACTAAACACACTTGGAGTCCAGGGACCTACAATTTGCCCCAGCTTGGCCATGCTCCATGACCTTGGACAAATGATTTGTCCTCTCTGGGCTTTGGGCCTAAATATGTCTGGGCCAGTCCGCCTGGCCATCCTGGGCCAAAGCCCAGTGAGGGCTCCCACCTGGCCCTTGAGTGACACAGCAGATGCCAGCAGCTTGGACATTCCTACCTTGCTCTCCAATACTCTGCGGAATTTGGATTCAATCTGGTTGTGGAAGAGATTCAACAGCCACCTGGAGAGAGGAGCACAGTGGGCGGTGAGTTCTGTGCCACTAAATGCAGGGACAGTGAGGCAGCTGAGAAAGCTTGGCCCTGGCCTCTGACCAGGCCGGTCCCTAAGGGATCCCTCCTCCCCACCGTTCTGGGACCCTGCTGTGTCTCCAAATCCTGGACAGGATGAAAATGCAGAGTTCCAGCCCCCAACACATTTGTTGACTCAGTGTATCTGGCTTCCCAGCCCCCTGTTGCCCCAATCAGATTCAGTGGATTTAGGGGAGAGGCTTGAGAATCCACATACTTCTAATCAAGCAAACTGAGACTCAAAGATATGTACCCACAGACTCGTACATTGTCCGTGCATGCTCCTTCGGCCAAACGCCCTGTGTTCCTCTAATAGATTTCATTCACCTGATGGTGGTCCCCACCAGTATTCCTGGCTCGAACCTGTATCTGTTAATCTCAGCAGGGTCCCCCAAAGAATGACCTCCAAGTACCTGTGATGTGCCCCTGCATTATACATGGGCATTTGTGCTTATCAGAGGCCAGGCGTTGGGCTGGATGGGACTCGGGCTGCAGGCAGGGGTCAGGCTGGGCAGTGTCCCCGTGGTGACTTACCCCAAACCTCCCGATATGTCCACCTCCACGTCTTGAATATGGCTGCTGCAGCCGGAGGCAGTGATGGTGGGCCTCCCAGAGGGCTCCCTGCCCAAGACAAGACTGACGGAAATGGTAATGCCCTTGACCTGCACATCAAAGGAGCCATGTAGTTTCCTGGAGGAAATAAGAGAAGCAATCAACCATTCCTAGACTAAGATCAGCCACCATGTAGGAGTAAAACATGAAGCTCCATTCTTACCCCAAAATAAGAGGAGCTGGAGCAGAAATTTAATTAGGAAAATTATTACAAAGTAAAGATTTATTACAATTAAAAACATAGATGGTCAGGAAGAGAGCCTGGGTCTAGTTATTGATGGGAATGGGGGACCAAAAGCCTTTCTACATAGAATCCAAGTCTAAGGAGGTTTAAAAGAAATGGTTGATAAACTTGCCAGCATAGAAAATGAAAATTTCAGTAAACAGACAAAAAAGAAACAAAACCAGGGGCACCTGGGTGGTTCAGTGGGTTAAAGCCTCTGTCTTCATGATCTCAGGGTCCTGGGATCGAGCCCCACATCAGGTTCTCTGCTTGGTGGGGAGCCTGCTTCTTCCTCTCTCTCTCTGCCTGCCTCTCTGCCTACTTGTGATCTCTGTCTGTCAAATGGATGAATAAAATCTTAAAAAAAATACCATATTCAAAGTAAACAAAAAAATAAAGAAAGAAAGAAAGACTCTGCATGGTGACCTGGCCTAAAAGCTAATTCCTTAATACACAAAGAACAAGCTCATACAAACTAATAAGGAAAAGACAAAGCAACCCAAAAGAAAAAAAAAGGGGGGGGGTATTGAAGATATATAATAGGAAGTTCAATTGGAAAGAAGCATATGAGACATATTAAAATTAAAATATAATTAAAAATAAAAATAACAGTAATGCCAGTTTTCCCGTCAGATGGATGAAAATTCTGAAGCTTGAGCAGGTGCGTGTAAACAGAGTTTCCAGGGGCTGTGGTGGGGAGATCCCCTCTGGAATATCCATGGCTGGGATCCAGCCTCTCACACACGCGTCTTTGGCCGCGGAGGTTTACTTCTAAGGCTCTACTCTGTGGCCTTCCCGTCTACATATATGCATGGGGCGGTTCACGGAAGCATCACGGGTCACAGCAAAAAGTGACGAAGCATCTAAAGGTCAGCTAATAGGGACAGGTTCAGTTAAGTTGTAGGCATCTATGCTATGCAGGCTTTAAAGAGAATGAGGGTAGGGGTGCCTGCGTGGCTCAGTCAGTTAAGTGTCCGACTCTTGATTTCAGCTTCTGTCCTGATCTCTGCGTCATAGGTCGAGGCCTGTGTTGGGCTCCCATGCTGGTTGCTTGGGATTCTCTCCCTCTCTCTCTGCCCTGCCCTGCCCCTTTCAAAAAAAAAAGAATAAGGATGAACATGGTCTAACTACACAATGAAATATTACTTATCCTTAAAAAAGGAATAAAGCTCTAATGCATGTGGAAGAACTTCAAAAATCTTAGGCTAAATGTAAGAAGCCAGACATAAAATATCACGTATTGTATTATTCCATTTGTATGAAATGTCCCAAATCGGCAAATCCATAGAGAACTAATATAGATCTGTGGTTGCCGGGGGCTAGGGCACTGGAGGGAGGAGGAGGATGGGAACATTCTGGAGCCAGAGGGAGGTGGTAGTTGCATATCATTGTGAGTGTATTAAATGCCACTGAATGTCTCACTTTAAAGTGGCTAATTTTACAGTGTGTGAATTTCACCTCAATAAAAATATTATGTTAAAAAAGGTAAAAGAAAAAAAAAAGAATGAGGTAGATTTTCATTTGCTCGTACAAAAAGATCTTTGAGATACTTAACTGAAAAAAGCCCAGACAGAGTGGCTGGCTTGATTCTTTCTGTGGAAATGGAATGAATGTGCCCTACACAAGTGACCTGCATCCTGAGCATCTTTCTCCAGCAAGATGGAAACGGAACGTGAGTCCCATCGGTAATGAAAACATTTTTAGGAGCCACATTCAACAAGGCAAGAAGAAAGAGGTAAAATTAATTTTAATTTTAATAGCGTAAGTTGTCACTTCAACCTAACGACATAAAAATCACCAATGGGGTTTCTTCTGTTGTTTTTCGTACCGAACCTTCAAATCTTGTGTTTCACACTTAGAGCGGGTATCAGTTTGGACCAGCCATTTTTTGAGTACACAGTGGAGACACGTGGCTAGAAATGACTGGATTGGACAGTGCAGGTCTAAAATATAAGTAAGATCAGCTCACCCAGGAAAGGCTGGCCCACCGTTCTGTTATGGGCTGAATTGTGAACCCCTCACCCCAGATTCGTCTGGTGAGGGCCTTAACCCCAGGACCTCAGCATGTGACTACACTGGAGGCAGAGCCTTTGCAGAATTGATGCCATTACACTGAAACCATTAGGGGGACACCTGGCTGGCTCAGTCAGGGGAGCAGTGTTCTTGATCTCGGGGTTGTGAGTTCGAGCCCCATGTTGGGTGTAGAGATTACTTAAATAAACTTGGGAAAAAAAAATTGAGGCCATTAGGGTGGGCCAGAATCCTGACTGGTGCTCTTCTAAGAAGAAGACACGGATTGACACTTGGAGTGCCTGCACACGGAAGGATGACCATGTGAGGTCACAGTGAGAGAGCCACCATCTTCAAGTCAAGGAACAAGACCTCAAAAGAAATTAGGCCTGCTGACACCTTGATCTAGGACTTTGTATCTCCAGAAGTGTTGTTGAAACCACCTAATCTGTGATATTTTAGTACGGTGGCTCAAGCGGATTGATCTACCTTCCATCCAAGGATTCTGGAGGTTGAAAACAGTTCAAAATGCTAGGGAGTTCATGCCCCTGGGAGCCAGCTGCCTTTGACCAACGGCAAACAGGAGGAAGGGTCATAATGGCTGAGTTGGGGAAACTCAGAGGTGTGCTCTGCCTACATGGTCTCCTGAGGTCCCCAGTCGGCTGCCCAACTGATTTCCTTCCCTCCCTACCTCCCTTCTCCACCCCCATGGACGTTTCCTTATGTTTTTTCCCAGATAAAGTACTTACACTTGAACTCTTGTCTCTGGTCTGCTGCTGGAGAAAGCAAACTAAAAAGATACAGAATTCTCTCTTTCAGCTCGCCCACAACGCATGAGAAGGGAAGAGAATCAGAATCAACCAAGAGCCAGGCCTCAGATCCCTGTGTGCTCTTCTCATCCACCACCTGGCCTTTCCAATGAGCTAGGAACACGTTGGACCCAAGAAGGATGGGACAAATGCCAAGGCCAAGGGCCCAAGAGCCTGGGAGCAGAATCTACTTACACAAAGGCTTTGCGCGCCTTCCACTCTCCCTCGACTCTGATGAAGGAGTCAGAGATGCTGAGGCTCAGGCCCTGGCCGGGCAGGGGCCTCAGAGCAGAGCCACGCAGCTCACAGCTGTGGATGCTCAGGCTGAGGAGAGAGACACAGGGAGCACGACGTCAGCCCCAGCTTGGGTCCAGCCGCAGCGGGGCTCTTGCTCCAGCCCCTGCCGCCGCCCCTACTCTCACCCCACGGGGACTCGGCTGGCAGAGCCGGCTCCGGGCCGCTGTGGGTCTCCCCCAACTTCCTGAGCACCTGCTGTGTGTTCTGTGTTGACCATGCTGCCATGCTAAATGCATTGTCTCCTCTATGTCACCTGCGCCTCTAGGAGGGACAGCACTGTTCTTGTTCCCTTTTTACGGAGGGGGAAGTAAAACCACTCGGAAGAGCTGCATTTGTCCAGAGTCACACCATCGGGATCAGAGCCCACGAATCTCAGGATCCTGGGCGAGATCTGGAATAGGACACAGCAACACGCCCCTTTGGGTTTGTAACTCCTTTTGGGGGCCATCTCTCCCTCAACAGATCCAAGTAGGGGGAACGGATTCAGGGGAGGCTGAGGCCAACCCCAAGAAAAGACACGAAATGCTGGAGAAACAAACCAAGATGACACATATTGTGGGGGCAATCGGTGGGAAAAGAGTGATCAAGTTCCATTTTATATGCCCAGCACATAGTAGGTGCTCAATAAACGTTCGCTGATGGAGTGAATAAAAGAAAGAATGAGTGGAGCCATGAATGGTAGTGGGCAGGGAGGGGTGCTGAGCGGTGACTCTATTGTCCTCCTCCATCTCCTGTTCCTCCACAAGTGTTTTATGCCTTTTTTTGGCATCAGCTGCTCATGTATAATGATCCTTTGAAGACTCAACTCAAATGCCACCACCTCTTGGAAGCTTTCCTGATGGACAAACCTCGGCTCTAACAGTTGGGCTACTATATTGAAAATTTAAGGTCTATCTTCTCTTCCGGACTATAGGCAGGGGCCAGACAGAAGCCTGGATTATCACAGTGTCATCTCCATCTTGCAGATAAGGAAACCGAGGCTCAGGTCACACAGCTAGTATAGGTCTCCGTTGATATTTGCTGGATGAATGAATAAGTCGGGGGGACCTACTTCCCTCCCAGGACTTCGCTCTGAATGTTGTGAGGAATTCTTCCATTACTGGCCCAGAAATGTCCTGGAGAATCTCCCTCTCCTCCCTCCAAAGCCCCACCCCCACCCCCAGTCACCTCAGGGCCCCAGCAGAAGGGAGCCTCACCTGTAGAACTCATAGTGCCCTCGGCCAAAGGGCTTGATTTTGAAGTCCCCGGTGAAGTCAGGCAGTGTGATTCTGAGCAGTTCCTTCTGCAGAGCCACTGACCCCTCCCTGGCCACTGTGGACAAGAAAAAGCTGCAAGTCAGCCTGGCCTGGCTTCCCTCCCCTCTAAACCCTTCAGTGGCTCCCACCTGCTCTAGGGAGAAAGGCTGACTTCCTTGTAAGTATTAACAACAGTTACAGACTATTGAGCTCCTGTTGGGTACAAAGTGACATGAGAAAGAGGTGCATCACTGTGTTTCACGCAGTGCTATTATGTGGGTGCCCAGTTTATGGATGAGGAAAACGGTGTCTTTGTCAGCAACCCCACAAGGGGAGGAGTACTGTATGCATGGGTGGCAGGGCAGGTGCTCCTCTGTCCCGTCCTTCTCGGCATCTAGGCTGTGCAGAAGACACTGTAAGCATCTGAGGGATAGAATCCTGGTGTTGGCATCTTCCTAGCTTGGTGACCTTGGGCAAGGCTTCAGCTTCGCCTTCTCCATGGCAATGGCAACAGAACTTTCTTTACTGGGCTGGCATGAAGATTAAAGGAGATATTGCAGAGCAAAAAGGGGGTTGGGGGGAGGACACGCACTCCTAGCTTGGTGCGTGGCCCACGGCAGGCACTGAGCAGATGCCTGGAATGGCAAAGTGGGGTTTATGTTATTAAAAATATGGAAAGGACCAAAATGTCCAACTCTAGCCAATAGGCTAAGAGAACATGGCACAATCAATCACACAGTGGAAAGGAACCAAAGGCAAATTTTGCCTGATTTAGGATTTCAATATAAACAACACTTGCTAATACCCTCTGTTTGTTGGGATACATGAAGGATTCAGGATTCTGCTTTCAGGGAGCGCATGTCTACACAGAAGACCAGGGGACTCCCCTCTTTCCAGCTGGCACTGCTCCCTTGAGAGAATGGCCATGCCAGTCCTTCTGCCAGAGCGCTAACCCTTATCCCTGGCCAAGTGTCCCTTATCTTTTGTACCTCTCTGAACCTCCTCCAAGAAGCCTTCCCTGATTTCCTTTCCTCTGCTCCGAACAACCCTACCTGGAGAAATGTTATTACCCCATTGAACAGATTAGGCAGTTGAGGCTCAGGACTGTGAGGAGAGCCCTGGTTCAGTTCCGGGGAGGGTGGTGTAGAAACTCCTCAGCTCCCTACCCTCTGGATGGGCGAATCCTGACACTTTGTTTCAGCATCTTTTTTCAAAAAGTCATCTTACTTTTGTTCATTCTTTCTAGTGGAGATATAACGTACATCAAAGTCCCTGCCAGATAACTTTTGAGTGTTGAAGCAGCCCCCCACCCACCCCCGGAACTGGAGGGGACAGAGTCTCAGGACCCCTGCAGGCTCCCTCCTGCCCTCTCTGGCTCACCACCAGTCTGCCTTCTAGATTTAAGACACATGTTTTCAAACTCAACCAAGAACTTTCCGGTAGAATTGCCCCGGTCAGTGGGACTCATAACACACTTCCCTGTCTTCTGGCTGCTCTCCATCTCCTGCGCCGTATGCTGGAAGTTTTCTCCCAAATTGATTCTTTCTCCAAATCCTTCTTCCTGGCGGCTGGTCACGGACCCCCACTCTGACAAGTCACCTGCCCAAGCAGCACTGTGGGTGGGCACCAAGGTGAGACTTGGAGCCAAGGCTGCCAGACCCTGGCTCACCACCCCGAGGGAGAGTGCCCCATTGGTGTCCCCCGCTGTCCCCAGAGCAGTCTGGCGCCCAGCAGTCCAGCCAAGTGCAGCCAATAGCCACAGCTTCTTACCATACTGTAGGCCCTTGTCAGTGATCCTGGCAACCAGGCCAGGGTTGGTGCCCAGGGCGCCCGGGGTGGATGTGAGCAGCAGTCTCAACAGGAGGGAAGGCAGGGCCCCAGCCAAGGGCTTCATCCTGGATTCCCAGTGCGGTGGCCCAGACGGGGCCCCGCTCCCTTAAGTAACAAGGGGGTTGGGGCAGAGGTGGCTCCTGAGTGGGGGCGGCTCCTGGGATCTGGTTCGTGGCATTGGGAATGGGAGGCACAGAGACTGGAACTGGCTTGCGACATTGCTGGGGTCACGGGTCATGCTTAGAAGCCCGTTGCTGCTGATCCGGGTCAGAGGGTGGGTTGGCCTGGCCCCAGGTGACAATCTCTGTCCACCCTTCCCACAAAAAGACCCCACATTCACTGCTGGCAAGGCCCGGTATTACAGACTAGGAGGCTCAGGGAGGTCATGTCCCTCCCTCAAGATCCTGCACCTGGCAAGTCAGGGAGTTGGGAGTCAAAGCCATGTCTGGCACCAGCCGAATTCTTTTCTCTTTTTTAAAACAAACAGAGTTGAGTATGAAGAAATCTTTCCCCCTTCCCCCCTTGGGAAACCAGGCTTTCTCAAACCTTGCTGGTGGTAACATTTTCTGGAAAGCAACTTGGCAAATCTTTAAACGTTTGCATGCCTGGTAACCCTGAGTTTCTGCCTCTGGAATGTTAAGTACATAATTATGTCAGGGGAAAAATATGTCACTGCACCAAGGTGCCCAGCACTGTACTGCAAGAAGCAGGCAGGGGAGCAGTTGGACCCAACCTAAAGGGTCCAACGAGAGGATGCTGGCCAAATTAATTATGGTACATTTAAAGTGAGGCTGCAGAAACCAATGTATTTCTTGATCTGGAAAGATGCACATGAGGGGCTGGTTCCCAAGGACACCATACAGCAAGGTTCTGTACCCATGTCTGCTAGTCTGGACAATTTTTAGCAAGGAGTTATGAAGGATTGTCTCTGTTTGGATGGCCAGGATTATGAGTGTTTTAAAAATCTCTTTGTTTGTTGGTACTTAAAATTTTTATTTTCTTGGGGGACATATTGTATTCGCAGTAAGTAAAGATAACAAAATTTCATGGAGGGAACAAAATTTATAATAAGGATTGTGCCTTATAGGATCCCCCCCCCACCCCCGCCCAGGGATCCTATGTGTGTGAACTTTGTTCTGCCCCCAACTCCAAGAAGCCTTCCCTGATTATCCCCGCAATTCCCTGGATTAGAGGGAGGTCCTCCTCTGAGGTCCCAGAATATCTGCATTTTCTTCTTCATAGCATTAACCACTCTGTGGTTAATGAGGTCCTTTTTAAAATATGTCCACAAATTCTTTTACACTCTTCCATCAACAGGTGGAGTCTCTGTATGCTCCCCTTGACGTGGGGTTGGGTCTCTGTGACCACCTCAGCAGACAGAATGTGGTGGGAGTTAACAGTTCCTCCCCAGTGGGTCAGACAAGGCACTGGAATTGAGGTTAAGATCAGAACTCCCCCCTGTCGAACACAGGAAAGCCTACAGCCCAGACCCTTCTGCTTCTCTGTATCCTGTTGTTGATGTTCTTGGGGTTGAGGTTTGTTGAGGTCCCTTGCACACCACCCCCGGTCCCAGCGTGGGTGCTCTTGAGGGCAGGGCTGAGGCTTTGGAATCCTGTGATCCCTGCACGTGGGGCAGAAAGAGGCAGGAAACCAGGAGCTGTGAGCTCCTGCTCTGTGCGGGACCCCGAGCTGGTCGCCCACACCTCTAAGCCCTCTAACGCGGGTCTGTCTTGTCTCATTTTAGCTAAAGGATCTGAGGCTCAGGGAGGTGAAATGCTTTTGGTCACAGTCAGCCTGCAGGGATTTGAACCCAGATCTGTGGCTGCCATTCCAAAACGATAGTCCAGGAAGTCTTCTCAGAAGGGATGTGCTGAGCTGAGACCCCAAAGATGAGTAGGGGCCAGGCTTTGGAGGAGTCATTCCAGGCTTAGCTGAGAGCAAGGACAAAGCCTGGCAGCAGGCAAGGCTTCCCCCTGAGCCAGGGGCATCTGTTTCCTGGACTCAGCCTGTGGAGGTGGGGAGGGTTCCTGGACTGGGAGCTGGGAACCAAGGTTCTGACCGGGCTAAGTCCTGCCTGGTGTGTGACCCTCAGCAAATCCGCGTCTCCTGTGTGCCTCAGTTTGCCTCTGTAAAATGAGGGAGACAGAGCAAGTGACTCCCGTGCAAATTAAGAGAGGACAGTCTGGAGAGTGGGGACCACCTGGGGACACGGGTGTCACCCCCAGTGCAGCAGTCTGGGGATGTCCCAGACATGGCCGTTGACAGGGGCGGGAATTCCCAAGCAGTGAACTTCGGACCTTATACCTGCCCAGCCAGCCAGCGTGCCTCATGGCCCCAGGCCAGGCCTCCACCCCCATGGGTGTCCTTTTCTAGCTCAAGGTCCCTGATGGTGACCCCGGACCCAGCAGAGGCTCCTGGGGGCAGCATTCTGCTTGGAACCCCTGGGTCTTTCTCCTCCCAGGCTGTCCATCCGTTTTGAATGACAGCTGCCCCGGCGCTCCTGCCTCCATCCAGTCCTACAGCAGTGCTCTCCCTTTGAATAAGAACAGTCTTCGTTGTGTTCTGATTACAAAAATGTTGGCAGAAAAATCCCGAATGTAGAAACCGCAGTGCCTGGAATACTGAGCGGCATATAGGAGACCACTGCTGAGGGAGGGAATAAACATAAAGCAGGAAACAGTGTGAGGTTAAGGGCATGGACTCCAGGACCACCTGGCTTGCGTCGAATCCTGACTTGCCCCCTGTGTGACCTTGGGCACTCTGTGACTCAGTTTCCTCATCTGTAGTTGGACTCAGCTAAAGAGTAATAGGACGGGAAGTCAGAGGTCTGGAAGAGAGAGGGAAGAAGGTACTTCTCAGCTTCCTCCTTGCTTTGGATCTCAGTCAGACAGTAGCCATGTCACTCCCCCCAAACCCCTCACCTGTGGCTCCAGCCCGCCCTGGGCTTGGACACCAGACTCCTTTCTTGACTGCTTTAAGCCAGAGCTAGGGATGCTAGTTCCTGGGTCCCTCAGCATCTTCTGCCAGTGTCCTTAAGCCTGTCTATAAATAGCCCCTTAACTCAAATCCCAAGAACCATCTGAGTGGGACTCCTTTTTCCTGCCTGGACCCTGGTGGACGCAATTAGCACAATGAACTTTTCGTTTGCAGCAAATGCCTTCCTCTTGTGGAAAGCTTTGAATTCTTTGCCCAAGTCTGCACAGGTCTTTTGCAGGAATAGTAGACTACGAAAGACAGTACTAAAAATACACAGCAAGCCATGCTGTGCCATCAGGGGAGTTTCTGGGGGCCACCGAGGAAGGCTTTGTGGAGAGGTAGCATCCTGCAGCGTCCTGAAGGTCACGTCGAAGTTTTGCAGAAGGGAGAGCAGAAGGCAGTCCAGGAGAAAGAAGCAGCGTGGGCGAAAACACAAAGCCATAAAGTAGGAAGGATTAACAGGCTTTGCTCCTGGAAAGCTGTGTGACATGGGACAAATCACGCCCCCTCTGATCCTTGCTTTCCTTGTCTGCCAATTACAGACGAAGGCATTAGGCTAAGACAGCATTTCTCAGATCACTCAGGAATCTTGTTTACTTATTTGTAAACTTATTTGGGGGATATAATCAGGGATATAAACCTAAGGTGTACAGTGTGTTGATCTGATACGTTTACAGTTTGCAATATGATTAGCGTTGTAGAGTTAGGTGGCCTTCTATCGGGTCGGGTAATTATCATTTTTTTTGTGTGTGATGGGAAAAATTAAGATCAGTCTCGCAGCAACTTTGAAGTTCATGATACAGAACCGCTGTCTTTCATCTCATTGCTGTGCATTGGGTCTCTAAGACTTACCTACTTGTTCCATGTTTGTCTCCTTAAATGACATCTCCCCGATTCCCGCACCCTAGCCCCGGGTAACAACCGTTCTGCTCCCTGTTTTTATGAGCTTGGCTTTTTTTAGATTCCACAAATAAGTGGTATCACATAGTATTTGTCTTTCTCTGTCTGACTTACTTCACCTTGTGTGACGCCCTCAAGGTCCGTCCATATTGTTGCCAATGGCAGGCCCTCCTCTCTCTCACTGTGTGTGCGCGTGTGTCACATTTGGGTGTGGAGATAATGGAACCCTTGTGCACTGTTGGTCGGAACATAAACTGGCGCGACTAACCTTTTCTAACTGTGGAAGACAGTACGGAGGATCCGTGAAAAATTAAAAATAGAACTACCTTACAATCCGGCAATCCCACTTCTGGGCATATAGTCAAAGAAGATGAAAATGGGATCTCAAAGAGAACTCCGGGTTTCTTGCAGCATTATTCCAGGAGCAAAGACAGGGAAACAATCTAATTATCCATCAACAGGTGAACGATAAAAAATTGTGGTATATATATACCAGGGGTCCTGTCAACAGCAATTCTGATTCATCGGGTTCCTCTGGGGCCGGAAACTCTGCATTTTTTTCTTTGCTTTTATTTTTTACTATTTTTTTTTTAAAGATTTATTTATTTATTTGACAGAGAGAGAGATCACAAGTTAGGCAGAGAGGCAGGCAGAGAGAGAGGAGGAAGCAGGCTCCCTGCTGAGCAGAGAGCCCAACGTGGGACTCGATCCCAGGACTCTGAGATCATGACCTGAGCCGAAGGCAGCGGCTTAACCCACTGAGCCACCCAGGCGCCCCTATTTTTTACTATTTTGTAAAGATTTTATTTATTTTCTTAACAGAGAGAGACGCAGGAGAGAGGGAATACAGCAGAGGGAGTGGGACAGGGAGAAGCAGGCTCCCGTGGAGTAGGGAGCCCCATGTGGGGTTCGATTCCAGGAATGACCTGAGCCAAAGGCAGATGCTTAATGACTGAGCCACCCAGGTGCCCCTTATTTTTTTTATTTATTTTTTAGAAGATTTTATTTATTTATTTGACGGAGAGAGAGAGATTGCAAGTAGGCAGAGAGGCAGGCAGAGAGAGAGGAGGAAGCAGGCTCCCCACTGAGCAGAGAGCCTGATGTGGGGCTTGATCCCAGGACCCTAAGATCATGACCTGAGCCAAAGGCGGGGGCTTAACCCACTGAGCCACCCAGGCACCCTATTTTTTTAATTTTTTTAAAAGTAATCATGATCATGATCATGACCTGAGCCAAAGGCCAGGTGGGGCTCGAACTCACGACCCTCAGATCAGTTTTGCATGCTCTACGGACTGAGGCACCCTCGAGATTCTGCATTTCTGACAAGCTCCCAGATAGTGCCAGTCTTGGACCTTGTTTCGAGAACAAGGGGCTGAAACAAACTCGGATTTCCCTCCAGGCTCAGCGACTCTAGAACTCTGTTCTAGAACAGAGCACCGGCTCTGGCTGAGAGAGACCACTGTTTCCGGACCCGCCTCTCTGGTTCTCGTGGGCTAGTCTGGAGCTGAGAGTGTGACATTTCTGGCAGCCCCTTCCCTCAGCCCCTTCGCCGGCAGATCTGTGTGCTCAGATTTACAGAAGAAATAGTACTGTCAGTGATGATCCAGTGTGGTTTGAAAACTGTGTCACCTACTCGTGCGGCTGGATTCACAGTCGCTCACCCAGGGGAACTCTGAGGAAACTGAGGACGCTCCCCCATCTCTCTCTCAACCCTCTCTCGGCCTCTGCGATTGGCAGCATCTAAAATCCCAGGCTTAGCCTCCTCTCGCTGGATCTTGATCGCTTTTGGAGGACCCTAAGGAGCTTCTGTGAAAATGAAAACTTCTCAGGAAGGAAAGATTCTTTACCCCTTGCCAGAACTCCCTTTATTGGATTCCTTTCCGGGAATTCCAGAGGGCCCTTGCTTTTACGGGGAGACGGGGAGACCGAGACCGAGACTGGGAGAGGGGGAAGGACTGGCCACACCAGGAGTTCCTCATTGAGCCCAGATTTCTGGCCAGCCAGTGGTTGGCTTCTTGGGATTGGGCCTGTGGAAGCAGGCAGGCCCAGATCACACTTTGAAACCCGTGACAGGGTGGCTTTGAGTCACACAAATGTGGATTCAAATCCTAGATCATTTAAAAAAAAAAAAATCAGTATTTAGGGCGCCTGGGTGGCTCAGTGGGTTAAGGACGCCTTTGGCTCAGGTCATGATCTCAGGGTCCTGGGATCGAGCCCTGCATCTGGGCTCTCTGCTCAGCAGGGAGCCTGCTTCCCGCCTCTCTCTGCCCGCCTCTCTCAGAGTAGCTCAGTCAGGGGAGCCTAACAGCTCAGGTCTTGATCTCAGACTCGTGAGTTCAGGCCCCACATTGGGGTCCATGCTGGTCTTGGAGTCTACTTAAAAAAATTAAAGAAGTGCCTGGGTACCTCAGTAGGTTAAGCATCTGACTCTTGGTTTTGTTGTTTGTTTGTTTTTTGTTTTCTTTTTTTAAATCTAATTTCTTTTCAGTGTACCAGAATTCATTGTTTATGTACCACAACCAATGCACCATGCAATACATGCCCTCCATAATACCCACCACCAGGCTCTCCCAACCTCCCACCCCCAGCCCCTTCAAAACCCTCAGATTGTTTTTCAGAGTCCATAGCATCTGACCCTTGATTTCAGCTCAGGGCATGATCTCATGGGTTGAGAGATTGACTCCCACATCAGGCTCTGCTCTCAGCTTCGGGGGAGGGATTCTCTCCCTCTGCCCCTCCCCCTGCCCCACAAGCACTCTCTCAAATAAACAAATAACTTAAAAAAATTTTTTTCAAAGTTATTTATTGAGCACCAACTGTCCAGCAGGCATTGGGAATATAACTGGAAAGCCGGACACAGTCCTTACAGTATAGTGGGAAGTGCTGGGTATATTAATAGGAAGAACTTACTTTGATTTCTACTTATCAGGTCCTGTACCCCAGGTTTCACATATGTTTGATT
Source organism: Mustela putorius furo (assembly GCF_011764305.1). Lineage (NCBI taxonomy): Eukaryota > Metazoa > Chordata > Mammalia > Carnivora > Mustelidae > Mustela > Mustela putorius. The sequence goes on along the minus strand of NW_025421464.1, from coordinate 7,264,217 downwards.
CTCTTTACCACTCAGTGAGGTAGGGACTGCTGTGACCTCCCTTTGCAGGTAGGAAAGTGGAAGGTCAGCTAATTGCCCAGGGTCACACAGCTAGTAAATTGCAGGGTTGGGATCTGAAACCATCGTGTCTGGGACCACGGCTCATGCTCTTAACCACCACTGTGCCACTAATTCCTCTCCAAAACCTCATGCCAAAGAGGAGGGCCAGGTTTTATCTGTACTTTTCAGAGAAAGAGCAGAGAGGTTAAGTAATACTTGGAAAGCTGTGCAGCCCACGAGGGGCTGGGTTGACCTTTGAAATCAGGCTCTGAGCTCAGTGACTTTGGGTGGGCCCCTCCCCCCAACTGTCTACCTTTGGAAGTGGCCGTGAGGATTAAATGAAATCATGAGCGAGAAGACATTGGCAAAATGGGATGAGGCAAAATGGAGAATGTCCTGCTTAGTCTCCCTGGGACCCGCCTCCTGTTCTCTCCCCCAGGAGGGGACACCTCCTGCATATTTAACAAGTTAGCCTTTCCCAGAGGAACCCCCAGAGGCCATGGCTAACCCAGAAAGGAAGATGTTTGAATGGTGAGCTTTTAGGCAGACTGGAATGGCGATTTAAACAAAATTTTTATGGACATATTTTTCAACATACCATCATGTTCACCGCTCAAGGGCATGGTTCCGTGGTCTGCTGAGATTCGTGTCACCATCACCACCAGCTAATTTTAGAGCTTTTTTCTACAGCCCCCCAAAGAAAGCCCATACACTTTAGCAATCATTTGGAGCTGACGATGCTTAGCCTGGAAGATGAAGTCGCTCAGACTTGGTTTTGTCGGAAGCGTGGCAGGTCATTGGAGCATGGTGGGGGATTCCCCCCAAACCATACCTCAAACAACCGCCCATTTCTCCCATCAGAAAGCTGTCTATGGGGCACAGTGTCTTCTATTCTCTAGTCTTTAGGTCCAAGAAATAATGACATTTTTTTTTCCTGTGGAGAGTAGGGCAGGGGCTTCCTGAGGGTTTGGAAAGTAGCAGGTCATTGTGGGAGGGGCCAACGACCCCAAGGAGGATGGTGGAGAAGGAAGTGAGGGTGGGGAAAGGCAGGGCTGGGTCCCACACTTAGCAGCCAGGCTCCCCTCCTCCACCAGATGGATCTTTCAGAATTGTGACTTGGATCGTGTTGTTTTTCTCCTGGAAACTCTCCAATGGCTTCCCTTATTCTTTTGGAGGAAAATCCAGAGTCCTTAGTAGTCTGAAGGCCTCCCAGCTTCATTCCATGCTGTGTTTCCACACACGCTCTTCCTTCCAGCCTCACACGCTGCTTTTCTGTCTCTACTTTGCCTCCATCAGCTTTGGGCAAACACAAAAATGGGCACTCCTGGTAGAACAACTTAAAGAAAAGATTTTGCTCTCTCTGCCTGATGCCTTTTAATAGCACACAACCTATGCAACTGAACCCAGCAGTCCTGCCCTAAATAGGCCAAGCTGCCAACAGGCAAGATGTTGACATCTAGGAGGAGTGGAAAGACTCCACGGGGGGGGGTTGGGGGGCGTCTCTGAGGGTGGGAATCCCAGCTCTGCTACTGGCCCGCTCTGTGGTCTACGGAGGGTGATTCCATCTAAAAGGTGTGAGTGATCCCCACCTTGGAGGACGGGGAATGCCGTGAAGATATAATGAAATCATTGTTGTGCTGGGCCTGATGGGTGCCCCAGAATCCCACTTCCATTTAACAGAGAATCAGTGATGTCAGCAGCGCATACACATTTTTCCATAAAAACACAAATTTTTGAATGTCTTTTGTCTGCTTCTCCTCACTACAAATGCTCCTCCATTTTTACTAAGCACGCTGGATAAAGCCTAAATGACAGCAGACTCCTAATTTGTGCCCATCCCCTTCCACTCTTACCCCTCCAGTGCCTTCAGGAGTCACAACAAAACATGTTTAAAACCAGATCTGACCATGTCACCCCACACCCCACTGCCTGCTTCAAATTCCTCATCATTCTGTTCTCCGACCAAACGTCAACAGTGAAAGAGCCTTCCAGGTCTGCTCAGTCAATGCTAGGAAGACCCGGCTAATGGCCTGAGATGGCCACAGCTGGTGTTGCCACTATGGGAAATGGCCCAGAGCCCCCAAGGAAACTCACCAAGGGCCCAAGGACAGTCTGGGCTGGTTGTGTGGCTTCCATGCCAGCCTAGAGAGTCATGGGGAAGAACTAATTGCAGCTGAGGATGTGACTGGCTAAAACCTCTAATGGTCTCTGTCCCCTGGCCCAGTGTTCTGCTTTGGGCTCCACGGCTGGACAGGAGAGCTTGGAAAAAGGGAGCCACATCGCGGAACCCAAGCATGGGTCAGGGAGACAGGCCTCGCAGGGTAGCCGTTCAACAGCGACACCGCGTGGTGGCGACAAGAACAACAGGCGCCCGATTTTGAGGATCGCACAGGAAGACAAAAGGCTGGGCAGCCTAAGCTGCTCAACAGCGACACGGTGTGTCAGTGGCAGGAACGGCAGCCTAGTGGATGGATTCCCCCCACCCCAACCCGGAGACCCTCTCGGCCTGAAGCAAGACTTGCTCCCTTTGGACTAACTAAACCCTAGGCACCCTGGGAAGTGTGGAGTAAGGGGTGTCTCCAAAAAGGGACAGCAAGGGTCCCCTGGGTGGTGCAGTTGGTTGAGGGCTCTTGGCTTCAGCTCAGTTCTGATCCCAGCATCCTGAGATCAGCCCCGCAGAGGGTTTCCTGCTCAGTGGGGAGTTGGCTTGGGTTTCTCTCTCCCTCCCCTTCTGTCCCTCCCCTTGCTCTCTCTTTCGAAAATAAATAAATAAATAAATAAATAAATAAATGTAAAAAAAGAGAGAGAGAGAGAGAGAGAAAGGGACATGAGACTTTCTGCCAAGAAGGGTGTGTGAGGGCTCAAGAGATTCCGTAGAGGACTGGAGAGAGATGATTTTACCTGCGCTGAGCTCACGCTGCAGGGCAGGCTGGGTCCAGCCAATGAAACAAAGAATGAACAAAACCCAAGAAATAATACCATCACACAGAACCGCACAGAAAAAGAAGCGTTTTTTTTTTTGTTTTTTTGTTTTGCCGGGGGATGGGTATGAAGCACGTTGAGAAATAGCGTGGTAACAACTGGAAAGCGATTCTTGGAGGAAATCTATGTGCCCACTTAGCCCTTGTGGGAAACGCATGACCCGGAAAGTATACACGCCACCACATTCTCAAGGAACAGAGTTTCTGTATTTAGATCATTTCTGAATCTGAGTTCAGAGAAATTTGCAAGGGACTGTGGCTCAAGGGCTGGGGAAAGGCAGCCTGTACCCTCACAGGCACGTCAGGAGTAGATAGATGCCAACCAGGCTGCCCCTCCTGGCAGGGCTGACCGCTTCCAGCCCTGGGAGGACTTCACCCGTAGTGAACATCTGCACCAAACAGCAGGAAATTCTAGGGAGAGAAGAGGGAGCCGTCATCCGTGGGGAGTGCACCCTGGTCTCTGAGCAGGGGGCTGCTGAGGTTTTTGAAGGAAACTTGGGGAGCAGCTGCCCCACCCCCACCCTGGGAAGGGGAGCCGAGTGGGGCCTGTCTGTGGACACAGAGACAGGAGTGAGAGGGGGGCTCTCGGAGGTGTCGCCACTGGGGTCTTCGTGTCAGCGGCTGCTGGCACTGTGAAGCCGACTGCAGCCGGCCTGGCACCTGTTCCCCTCCCAGATGGACGTGGAGGGCCGCGGGCCACAGGCTGGGCCTTCATTTGTCATCCCTGCTTCACGGCAGTTCAAGGGACCCTTGTTCCCATCAAGGCTGCAAAACCACTTTCTTTACTCCTTCCTGCCCCTCACTGAGAACTTTCAGAAATGAAGAAATTACATTGTGCCATGGGGTCATTTTTTTGGTTAAGGACGAACTTGGTAAAACGTGGGGTACCCCGGGGCTGCGTGTGTGTGTGTGTGTGTGTGTGTGCTGTCTTGGCTAGTCTACGGTCTCAGCCCTGAGGAATAACCTGGTCTGAAGAATTGGGGGCTGGGGGCTGGGGGCTGGGGGCTGGGGGCTGGCTGACTGGATATTGGGGCTGAGGGAGAGCAGGGAATCCGGGTGATGTGGCCGCTTCCTACCAGGGCCACAAGGTTAGCAGGAGCGCTGCTGAGCAGGGTGAGGAAGACAATCGTGGCTGGCAGCCTCGTGGCCCAGTTACGGGCTTTGCTGGCACACACGGGACTTAAAGGGCCACAGAGAAAAAACCGGAAGTTTGGCTGGGTCGCTAGGTGGCAACAAGCCAGCGGGGATGAAAGCCAGTAGGGAAGGCTGACAGTGGGGAGGACAGAGGCCTGGGCAGGAATCCTGGAGGACTCCTGCAGGGCGGGAGAAGGAGGGGCCGGAAGGGGGAGGAAGAACCAGGAAAGAGGCCTGCGTTGACCAGGGAGAGGCGTCGGGGAAACCAGGAAAGGGAACCTTCCAAGCTAGGAGAAGACATTCCTAACCAGTCTCAGAGGATGTTGTGGGTCTGGCTGGGGGACAGGCCAGAGAAGGTCATCCATTCTGGGACACAAGTCTCCACTTTGTGCCTCCCTTTTTACTCCCGGGGCCTTGGGAGGCATGCCACACACATTTGTCGAAGATGTAAATGCTTATAAAAGAGGATCTGTGGCCACCAGTGGAGGGGGGGGGTTCCGTCTTTTACCGAGCGGAGTGTGGGAATGCTTCAAAGCCACTGGTTCAAAGCAGGGACGTGGCTGTCAAGTTGGACTTCCCTGAGAACTGTGTGGCTTTTCCGAGCCTGACTCTTTCTTCCCTGTTCATCAAGAGCCACCCACTTCTTAGGGTGCTGGTAGGGCAGAGGGTGCTCAATATGGGGATTTTTGGCAACAGGTGGCTGTTGTGGAGGGACATTGGGTGACGAGGGACGTTTGGACCTACCTGGTGGGTTTGAAGCACCAGGTTGGAGAGCTGGATGTCGGCGGGCAGCGGGAGAGGGAAGCCTTCCAGCAGCCGCTCTGCAATGGAGAGTGAAGTCAGCACGAGGGGAGGGAAGGCGGAGGCCAGCCCCAGAGAGCTGGGGGAGGGGGGACAGCCTCCCTGAACCTGTGTGCCTGGCTCTGGGTAGGGCCGGCAGGTACCTGCAGACTTGAGGAGTAGGCTGTCCCGGAGACTGTCTTTCTTCACCACGCTCCGAGGACCTGGGAGCCTGGCCATTTCACTCCATCAGCCCCAAGCCCACATTCAGGACCCGTGCAAGCCTTTCCCCCAAAACAACCCTCCTGGGCGTGACAGCAGTGCTGGTGCCCACGGCCAGCAGTAGACAGCCCGAGGCATGTGATTGGGGGTAGCTACTGGTGGGCACATGAAGACCCTCAATGTTCAGGGTGAAACCAGAGATGGGCAGTAGCCAGGGGCCCGCTTCCCGCCGTACTGCCATACTCTGACGTGGGACTCTAGAGAATTCCAAACTCAACACTATTCTCCCCAGGTCATTACGAAGCTACATTTGTCAAGGTAGGAAGAGGAGTTTGTGGTCTTGATTTATAATTTCTAACTATTCTTCTGGTCCCACAGTCTGTGGATCTCTCTGTGCACTCTTGCCCCTGGCTCTTCGAAGGTGAAGCTTCCATCGGTGGGCGGGGGGTGGGGGGGCTGAAGCCAAGAGCCAAGCCGGGGTTATCCTTCCCTGTCGCTTTGCTCCGAGGCATTAGAAAGGCAGAGGGCTCTGGCTTCGGAGCCGGGTCCAAGTCCCAGCTTCATATCTCACCTTCTCTGTGACCTGTAATAGTTAGGCACCTGACTTCTCGAATCTCCCCTTTCCTCCCAGGACAGTCCTCAGCTCATGGGGCTGTCTTAAAAACTGGATAGAATAATAGATGGGCACATAACAGAAGCTCAACCTGTGGGTGTCCCCTTGTCTCCATTCCTTTTCCGGGATCAGGTGCCCTTTGATGTTCCTTTGAGGTGACCATCTTCCAGCCTCCATAACTAGGGCCACATACCAGGTGACTCTAGGACTGAACTCCACCCGCCTCCTCTAGGACTACAAGTCACTCATTTCTCCAAAGCTCCTTACCGTTAACCTTGGGAATCACAATCGTGGGCAGAAGATAATTCATGACAGCCTGCAGCTCCGTGACCTGGAAATCAGGAGGATGGGACCCGCGTCAGGGCACCTTGGTGTCGTCCAGCATTCTCCGCCAGCCTCCCTCCCCCGCAGGGCAACCTCAAAGCTGGGAAAACAGCTGAGTGAGGGACACAGGGGATAACGGGAAAATTCTGCAGCCCAGTCACGTCACCCAAGTGATCTCTTTGGCTCTCAAGTTTCCAAATGTAAAGCATGTTCTAGATGTAGGTTACAAGACAGAGGAAAGGAAGGTCAACAGAGTATTTAAACATGAACAACTCTGTATGAGAAAATGCATGGTCTCAGACACTTCAGGCTACAGGACAAACTGGCTCAGGCTTTCTGAGATTTTATGTGCCCATGCTCAGCAAAAGCCTTAAAAATATGTGTGCCTGGGGGCACCTGGGGGGCTTAGTTGGTTAAGCATCTGACTTCAGCTTGCGTCATGATCTCAGGGTCCTAGGATCGAGCCCCTCAGCGAGTCCCACATCGGGCCCTGCTCTAAGAAAGGAGTCTGTCCCTCTGCCTCTCGCCCTACTCTCTCTTTCTTTCTCTGTCTCTCTCTTAAATAAATTTTTAAAAATGTGTATGCCTGGTGGGCCAGCAAATATGCCTGTAAGGCATTCGCCCTAAGGAAATGATGTAGGGTGCAGGCACCAGAGCCATAAATTCAACCCAAACAGTAAATTAACAACAACCTATATGTCTAACGATTGGGGAATTATCTGGGGGACCTGGTGGTGCTTTGGATCTAGGAAATACGATGCAACTCTTAAGAATAATATTGTAGGGGCGCCTGGGTGGCTCAGTGGGTTAAAGCCTCTGCCTTCACCTCAGGTCATGATCTCAGGGTCCTGGGATAGAGTCCCACATCAGGCTCTCTGCTCATCAGGGAGCCTGCTTCCTCCTCTCTCTCTGCCTGCCTCTCTGCCTACTTATGATCTCTCTGTCAAATAAATAAATAAAAAATCTTTATAAGAAAGAATAATATTGTAGGAATTTAATTATTCACACAGAGACATTCATGCTCTATTTTTGAGTGAGGAAAAGCAGATTATGGAAACCAAATAATTCTATTGTCCTATTGAGTATGCAGAGAAAAAGGTCAGGAAGGGTATACTCCAAGTGATTAAGTGGCAAAAACAGGAATGGCTTCTATTCTCTTTGGCTTGCAAATCTGTATGTTCTGTTTCTCTATAATGCAGATGTTTTACTTTTACAATAGTAAAAAAAAAAATTCAAAAATAATGTAGCGCCCTCAAGATGATTGCCTGGTGACATTAAAACTTGTAAATATGTCCTTTTTTTTTTTCCTGGAACAATTGAGTTCCCTTCCCCAGGCTAGAAATCCCTGGGCTCCTAAAATGGGGTGCCCTTCTTTCTATGAACCTGAGAACTTTAATTTTTTGTTTTCTGCAGAAGCAGAAGTTAGTTACCAGCTGAGTCAATCCACCGTCAGAGCCCCGGCACCAATGAATCCGTGAAAATACAATGAGGTCGTTTGGGTCCTTCTGTTTGTTCTAGTCTTACCGGATGGAAAAGGGCTCGCTGGCCTTCCAGCCGATTTGGAGGGCATGTTGGGAAGGCCCAACTTTGGGCTTCGTGGCTTACAAGGCATCTACTTGGTGGGGATCTTTGGGAGGCATTTCAGGGATGGAAGGAAATGTTCTCCAGGGGTTCAACAAGAGACCCCCCCCACCTCCCGCTCCGGGAGATCTGGACCATGGGTGGTAAGACCCTGTGGACAGAATCAGCACACCGAGGCTTCTAAGGGAAGTCACAGGAACAAGGCTCATTCGAGGCGGCTGGGGAAGAGCAGTGAGCTACTATTTTCTCGGGCAACTCCAGGGTCCCGGGGGGACTTAGGAGGGAGGCAGGGGGAGTCTGCTCAGTCACGGTCAGTGAGTCCAGGTAGTGGAATACTTGCTGTCTTCCCTCCCACCTGCCCTTCCCCACCTCCACACTGGCTCTGCCACTCACCCAGTTGTTCAAGCCAAAAATCTAAGAAGAGTCCCTCTGCATCACCCTCACCACATAGACCACCACCCTCAGCAAGCTCCATCTAACTCCACTTCCGAAGTATGTCTCCCGTCCGCCATCTTTCTCCTCTTCCTAGACAAATGCACCCGCCTCTCACTGATACATATGGTCTCTTGGTCCCCCAAGTTCCATTCCCTCTCCCCTAGCCTGGGATACCTTCTATGAAAGCCTAAATCAGATCCCCTCTGTGTGGAGAAGCTTACTTGCTTCTCATGGCCCTTTGACCACAATCTACTCTAGGCCAGAAGGCCCAGGATGAGCTAGCCTTGCCTGCCTCTCCAGCCACGTCTCCACCCCCAGCTCTCACTGGTCCAGCCCCGCTGGCTTCCCTTCAGTCCCTGAACATGTTGAACTTGTTCTCACCACATGGCCTTGCTCCTGCCAGTCCCTCTGCCTACAACAGATCCTTCCTTTGCTGGCTCTTTCAGCCCACATATCACCTCCTCAGAGAGGCTTTCCTTGATTCCATGATCTAACCTTCATCCCTCTCCATCCCTTGCTACCCCATCCTCATTTTGTTTTTCATGATGGTGGAAAAGAGTATGCTTAATTTGGGGAAGATGTGAGGTCCAGAGGAGGAAATGACTTGCCCAAGGGCCACAGTTAGTAAGCATGGAGCAGGGACTCTAGCTTAGGTCTGTGGGCCCACAAAGCTCCTCTGGCCATTACTTCACATGCAAATTATATGCAAATGAACAGGCAGCCTCCAGAAATGATGGAGAGTTCTGAGCAGACCACAGGACAGTTAGCTTTAGATCAGGGAACAGGGAGCCCCTGAGGGCCTCAGACTCACCGAGAAGGGGCCGACGTCTGAGTGCTTCAGTTCTAGGAGCAGCCTGTGAGAAGGGGAGCAGAAAGCAGAGAACACCATTTGCCTGACCTGTGTTAGAGTCCAGTTGCTGGGCGAAGGGGCCCCCTCTGGTAGATGCTGCCTGGTTTCCCACCCAGTATCCATTCCCTTTCCTCTGGTCACAACCCCTAACAGTTCCTTTCGGGGCATCACCCATTCCCTACATTGTTAGTGCTGTGCTCTGGGGTAGGCTGGCCAAAGGGCAGAGTCCACCTCCCCTACCACAGTTATTGTTGGAAGGATGGACCTGTGACCTATGCTGGTTCAATGGGAGTTGGCCCTAGGACTTTTGAAAATACTGGTGCTGCGGTGTTCTCTTTTCTCCAGGAAAACTAGGCAGCTGCTGGTGGCCATTTTTGTCACCAATTGGTGACAGCCTGATGAGAAATGAAGTCAGCTTAGGGGAGAGTAGAACCAAGAAATGGAGAGTCAGAATCCCAAAGACATCATTTGAACACCTGGATCCACCCTTGCCTGGAACCCTTAGACTTATCAATTACCAGAGCCAATGAACCATCCCCTCCTTACAGTCTTTAGGGCATCCTAACAGAGATCTAAAGAAATACGGAAATAAATGGCTACTTATTGAACCCTATCACTCACTATGTTGTGTGCTTCGCCCCATGGAAATCCTCTAACACCCCCAGAGGCAAGGGCCATCACTCACATTTTACAGATGAGGATACTGACACTCAGAGATGTCAGACAACTTGCCCAAGGTCACACCAAGAACAATTAGCAAAGCAGAATTTCAACAGATCTCCTGATGCCTGAGCTCTTGTCTCCGATACTCTACAAAGCTTGAAAGCTCACCCTTCTTCATCAAGAGTGGGAGCCCCAGGACTCCTGCCCTGTGGACTCTTACACCCCAGGCCGGCATGTGTGAGCATCTGCTCAACCCTCACCCAGCTGTATCCTCTCTGACTCCTCTACTTGAGGGCTCATGGGTGTTCAAGGAAAATTAAATCCACATGTACCCGAAACAGTAACACTTGTCAGAGTGATGCCAGGAGAAATACGCAGCGTGTAAACCTCAGGGGCCAGTCTCAAGGTTAAGAAGGATAGCTCTGTGCTGCAGAGAATGTAGGTCAAGACTCAATTTAAACAGCGTGAGCGTGATGAAGAGGCAGATAGCGGGTCTAACTGCTGGGGGTCATCGTGTGGACTCTGCAAGGTTCTCCCTTTCTCCTCCTCTGTGTGTGTCCTTCCCTCTCTCCCCCTTCTGTGTCTGTCTCTCTATCTGTCAGTCTCTCTTTTGCTCTCTCTTTCTGTCCCTCTGTCCGTCTGTCTCTTCCCTCCCTCCTTTTATGTGTCTCTCTGTCTCTGAGAATCTCTCCATGTGCCTCTGACTTTCCCGGTCTCTCCCCCTTATGGCTATCTGCCTTGTTTCTGCGTGTCCCTCTCACTCCTTCTTGCTGGCATTCTCCACACTTCAACGCATGTGAATTCCTCATTTCACCCTCACTACAACGCTCTTGGCAAAGAACAACCATCGGGCTTGTTTGTTTCTGTTACATCAGCAGGCTTCTTTCGAAGCCGGGGCGAGGGAAGTCCGATGAGTAGGGTGTTGGCTGAGGGGGGCTGTGCTTGGCACACAGGCAGCCCCCCCGCAGAGCTGGCGAATCTAACCACAGCCACTGCCATTGGGGCTCTCCTAGCACCAAGCAACGGATCACGGCTCACGGATGGGCCATGAAGAAATGGAGGTGGGTATCCCACGTGCTAAGGCAGGCCAGCGACCGGGGCAGCCGAGCCCTGCTGAGGGTCAGCGTGGGGTAGAAGCACCCGTTGGGCCTGCACAGCCATGAGTCTGCCTAGGACCAAGGGGTATCCTGGGGTACAGTATCTTCTGTGCTAACACTGGGGGACCGCAGGCAAACCACGATGACCGGTCACCTGTGGTGTGTGACCTTGGGCAGGCCACTTCATCTCTGAGCATCAACAGAGCTCTGGTGCCCACCATGCACCATCTGAGGCTCACATGTGACAGATGAACAGGAGAGCAATGACATGGAGCTTGGTGTGTTGTAGGGCCATCACTGGCTCATGCGCAAGGGGGTGGGCAGCCACCTCCCACCTCCACGGGCTCACTTACCTGTTCAGCCTGAGCTTTCCGATAAGCCTGTCAGGCGTGGTGCCGACCTCCACGGAAAAGTTTGTGCTCTGCAAAGCAGTAATCCAAAGAGTGAAAGTCCCCGACCCAGGGGCCAGGGCCTTGGCGAGGTCTCTAACATGGGAGGGGCAGCTTCACAAAGGTATGGCAGAGGAGCCCACACGGCCCCCAGGGAGGAGGGGCTCTTCCTTTGCTTTGTGCTTGTTGGTGAGTCCTGGGCTGTGCACCAATTACCATTTTCTCCCACTGCCCTAGGGACTATTTCAGATCTCCAGGCCATTCACATGGGCTGAGCGAGACTGACCTCAGGGCTGGAGTCTAGGCCAGCCCTATTCTCAAGCCATTCATTCATTCATTCATTCATCAAATATTTACGGAGTTGGAAAACTGAGGTCCCCACCTCAGCTTCTGGGCTCACTGTCTGCGTGATCAGGGCAGACCCCTCAGAAACCATTTAAATTGGCTAAGTGGGGAAAATAGGTCTTAAATTAAGAGAGGGCAGACCTGCCCGAGGCCCGTGAGCACCCCCTGGTGGGGAGAGAGTCTGGCCTTCCCCTCCGTGGCCGCAGTGGGAGCCACCAATGCCACCAAATACTTGGAGAGTGACAGAGTGAGCAGATGAAAAGAATGCGAAAATCAGCAATGGACCAAAAACTTGAATCAGCGAAGGATTACACCCACAAACGGAGGAATAAACAAAGGTATGCATAAATGAGTAAGCGATGAATGAGTGAACAAACAAACAAATGAATACTTAGACAAAGGTGTAAGTAAATGAATAAATGCATAATGGAATAAATTAATGCACGCATGAACCAGAACAGGTCTAGCACATTTCAAGTGAGCAACCTAAGGAGTAATTGAATGAATGAACAAATTCACAAACGCATACTTGGGTGACCACAGGCATGAGTGTATGAACCAGAACCAGTGCACGGATTTCAAGCCAGTGATGGAGGGCAGAACTGAACCCATGAACGCCTGCAGAAGCCAGAGGCAGCTAGTAAAGGGGCTCTGGTCTGAGGCCCCGGAGCATCTGAATCTGGGCAGGATTCACCCTGGTCCCCCAACCCCGAGGCAGTGCCCTCATCTGCCCATACCCGGGAACAGCTTACCAGCTGAAGCTCGAAGAGAGGAGCCAAGGAGGAGTTGGGGAGCACAGCAAAAGCCTGGGTCTCCAGGATAGGGGTGAAGACAAGGCCAGTAGGGAGCACGGTGAGGTACGGTGGGGACGGGGCCCCAATGTTGAGCTGCATGGTCATGTTGGGGAACATCTTGGCCACCTGCAGTCCCCCAGTGGGGACAACAAACAAAGTGACAGTTTTATTCCACCTCTTCTAAATCCCATCTTGTCTTGACCCTGCGTGAACACCTCCCATGTATTCCTGTTGCTTCTGGACTAAATCCTAAAGACTGCACTGTCTGCGACTCAGGGCCTGCAGCCTCCCCTCACCGGCCTCTACTTCTTGCTCTCCTGCTCCAGCCGTGTGGGACACCTTCCTGTTCCTCAAATATATGACCCACTCTGTTCCCGTCTAAAAAACCTTTGCACTCTCTGTTCCTCTGGCAGAATGCTTGTCCTCTCACTGTTTCCCAGCCTGGCTCTCTCCCTTCCTTCAGGGGTCATCTCAAGTGTCACTTCTTCACAGAGCAGTGGTGGCCTCCTGGGAGGAACTGAGGACGGCTTTGGTGACAACCGCATCTCTTCTGGCCTCCAGTCCTCCCCCAGGTAAACTCGTGGTCTCAGAAAAACAATGTGATTGTTAGGCCATAAAGCTTCCAGAGGATTCTCCTGATTCCCTGACCAGTCATGCCTCCCCACACCAGTACCCCTGTATAGAATCTTCTGGAAGTGACACCACTGGAGAGGCTGTTGTGGGTTGAATGTTTGTGTCTCCCAGACTCGTATTGACGTTCTTACTCCCCAGTACAGCTATAGCTAGAGACAAGGCCCAGAAGAAGTAATTAAGATGAAATAAACTCATAGAGGTGGGGCCCTAATCTAATAGGATCTATGTCCTCATAAGGTGACAGCAGAGCTTGCTTGCTCTCTCTCCATGTGAGCTCAGAGGAACGGCCATGTGAGGACACAGAAAGGAAGTAGCCATCTATTAGCCAGGAAGAGGCCCTTACCCAAACCCAAATCTGTGGGTACCTTGACCTTGGTCTTCTCAGCCTCCAGACCCCTGAGAAATACATTCCTGGTATGGGGCCCCCCTAGCCTGTGGCCCTTTGTTACGGCAGCCCGATCAGGCCGAGTGACCTCATCCATTCACTGACTTCATGTCTCATGGTATGCACTTTCTTTTGGGTGTGCACTTTCTGGGTCATTCTGGAGGATCATTGTCTCTCTTCACCGGAGTGGGCCTCCAGGAGGGCAGGGATATGGTCTGCTTTGCTAGATGCCAAGAACAGAGCCCTGGCCATGTGGTGAGCACTCAATAAATATTTTTTGAATGGATCACTCCCCATCCCCCGCCACGTCTGCCCTCACGCCTGGTCACTTGGGTGCTTGGAACCCTTCTCTGCATGGAGGAAGGGCCCTAAGGCTGTTTCCATTCTCAGGCTGGGTTGCCTCTGGATCTGGGGGGGGGGGGACTCTCCTTGGGCTACACAGCAGAACTCAGTCCTCCCCGGCCCTCCTGGGCTGCCATATGAACGGACAAAAGGGGAGCAACCTCTTTCTTACCTGGGGTATGAGGACTCCAAAAAATGTGGTTGTCAGTCGGAATTTGGATCCCTTTGGTATCTGTGGCAAGGGAAGAAGAGAAAAGGACTTTGGGGGATTATGTTAGAGATTTGGGGGGCAGATTCCATATGAGGGGGGAGAGACTGAATACACAAGCAGACAGCAGACAGCTCATTCCTGACAACGCTGACCCACAACGTCGCAGCCATCAGCTCAGAACAGTCAGGATACAATCAGGGACTGCCAGCTTTCCTATTTTTTTTTTTTTTTTGCTGAAAATATGCTCTTCAAACTGATCATGTAGGATGTCCTGCTTCTATTAGCTCACATCCAGGATTCCCGTGCTCAAAACCTCCACAGGAGCACAGCTGTAATGGTATAAAGCCATCAAGGTCCCCCTCCTCCTCGTGCATTTGTCTCTACCAAGTCCAAGTGCAGGTGGCTGACTCTGCTAGCCTGAGGAGCTCCCATTCTGGTGGTCTTGGTTACTTCCAGGGGACATGTCAGGGCTTAGCATCCCTTTGGTGCCCCTACAGAGAAGGGGAGCCCGGCCCCTCTTCCAGGAGCAGTGGCGGAGGAATCCCACGTGGTTGGTTACCAAGCTGTACCTGGACTCTGGACAGGATGGTCATATCCCCATATTACAGACAGGTAAACTGAGGTCCAGAGCAGGACTCAGCCACGAACATATCGGCAGAGATACTGATGATGATGATGACGGTGATGTGAGACTGAGACTGGATTCTGGCATGTACTTAGGCAGTGTTGGCTGTAACATTTACCCTTCATGGAGGACTTCCTGCCTGTTCTGCACGTGCTGACTGCTTCTGGCACATTCATACCTCATTCCACCCTCTCATACCCTCGGGCGAGAGATACTGGTACTGGTGTTTTACAGGCGAGGAAACAGGTTCTGAGAGGTTGAATGACTGGCCTAAGGCCACCCGGCTAGGAAAGAGGGGGCCGATATTCCAACTGCGGTCTGGCTGCCTCCAAAGGCTGGACTACAATCCCCACCGCCGTGTGAACACAGGTTCAAGCCCAGACGGCCGCTGCGCTCTGAACCCCACGCTCATCCCTCATCCACTCCAGCCCGGCCTTACCATGTTGTCCGTGATGGTCAGATGTAGGGCCCCTGCCTGTTGGTACACGAATCCCGCTGTGTTGAAGAAGTAGTCGGAGAGCCCCAGGTACACCATGCGGTTGTGGTCAGCTGGAAAGGCCAGCACCGGCGGGGTGAAGGGAGGGGGGCTGGGGTGGGCCACATTGAAAAACTCCCCCTGGGGGTGGAGGAGACATGGTGAGCCTGGGTTTCCTTCGGGTATGATAAGTTAACGTCTTCATTCCAGGAAAAAATGGGTTGCGGAGACCAATCACGCACTCAGAGAGGAGGAAGCCATGACCAGAAACCAAGAGTGTCATGCGTCTCCTGGGAGCTTGTTTCTAGGGGCTTTTCCTGCCAATCCTGCAAGGCAGGTGCAATGACGCTCATTTTGCAAGAGAGGACACCAAGCCGCAGGGAAGTTGGGTGACTTGCCCAAGGTCACTTGGCAACACGCCCAGTGGCTCCACCGGCTCAGCCCCGCCCTTGCCAATGAGCATAGAAGTGACACCAAAAGAACAAGGAGATTCTGTTTGTTTGTTGTCAGCTGTCAAATTAGCAACGTTTTAAAGAGAGAGGTAAACTGTTTTTAGTGCACTCTCCAGTTTGGGGTAAGAGTATTCCTACGCTGCTGGGGAATATATATTTAATAAGTTTCTGAAGAGCAATTTGGCAAATGCACTGCCGGAGCAGATCACTTATTTAGCCAGAAAAAAACAACGTTGAGTTATAAAAAAGCAAATTGTAGATGGATACATATGGTAGAATACCACTTATGTAAAATTTAAAGGCATATAAAGCATACTAAGCAAGAATTATTGACACATGCAGATACATAGTAAAAGTATAAAAACCGCAGGTAGGACGGATACACACCGGCATCAGGCATCATATTCGTGGGATTCCCTGGGGGGTACAGGGGACCCCGGGGGGCCTCAGCGATTTATTTTTAGACTATTTCATCTCAAAAAAAAAATCAAGACAAATAGGACAAAAAGGCAATATTTCTTAAATCTGGGTTGTGGGTTCTCTGTACCTTTGAATCATCTCATTATTAAAAATTAAGCACCATGACCCTCGTCTTACAGAATACCATGCCACTCCTAAAAATAGTAAGTGGACCCATGTGCCAGCCAGGAGCCAGCTCTAATGCCTATCTTTAGATACGCATTAATAAGTGAAAGCCTGATGTGTATCCATTCATGCGAAGGGATTATTAGCAAAACCAGGTGGGTTTGGGAGGTTAACACTCCCCCGTGGCTCATCGCCCTTACCTCTGGGAAGGACCCTGGAGGGCCAGTAAACAGGACATTCTCATTCACTAAGAATAATTATGTATCATTTTAATCCTTTATTCCATTGTATCACTTAGTTGTGTGTTTTTTTTTTTTTAAGTATACTATTCGGTTTAGCAGTGCCATTTCCAGGAAATAGTCAACAATGGGCAGAGATCCAGATGCAAGAATGTTCATGGCAGGTCTGGTTACATGTGTGGAAAAAATGGACAGAGACCAAATGTCCCAGAAGGAGGCACTGGACAGAACCTTATCCCAAGCTGTCCACTGGAAAGACCCAAGAGCCAGTAAAAGGGCTGTTGGAGGGAGATTCATGGGAAGGTGTTCACGTTACACTGTTGTGTTTTGAAAAGCTGTGAGATAGTATGTGTAACACAACTCATATAAATATAGGTATGTGTGTACTTATTCCTATGTCTATATATGTGGGGTTTTTTATGCATATGCATGTGTGTGTGTGTGTGTGTGTGTGTGTGATTTCCTATGTCTTGGTAGAGATGGGTTGGAGGGAACTAATCTGTGTGTCAATAATGTGTATCTCTGAGTTGTAATATTTGGGTAAATCTCTCTCACTCTCCTTCCTCCCTTCTTTCTTTCCTATTTATTTCTCTGCTTCTCTGTAGTTTCTAGATTTTCTTTTTTTTATATCAAATGTGTCTTAGAACAAAAAAGTAAACAGTAACAAACAAGTCCGTCACCCGTAGTGGAGAGACTGAATGAGGCACATCCAGAGGGAATCCAGAGATGGGACCTACTCCAGCTGGGGCAGTCAGGGAAGGCAGCTGTGGGAGAAATATCCAAGCACAGACGCCCCTGGAGTCTGTGTAAGTAAGAAGGGAGTGCGGGGGAGAGGGGCATGCCAGGGAAGGCAGTTCAGGGGGAGGGAAGAGGTAGGACAAAGGCCCTAAGGTGGGAATGACTTTAGTGTGTTAAGGAAGTGCAAGGCCAGTGTGTCTGGTTGGAAGATGGTGAGTGAGGGGTCAGTGGCATGAAATGAAGCTCCGTCCATCCAACCATCCATCCAATCAAAATATTTACTAAGCAGCTAGTGGATACCAAGCACATCTCCAGGTGCTACACCAGCAATCAGGAACAAAACAGCCATAGCCCCTCCTCTTTCATCACAGAGGGATACTGATATGTGACTGTGTGTATGTGTGTGTGTGTGTATGTGTGCATGCACGTGTGCGTGTTGAGGAGGGTGTTAGTAATAAGTAATGCTAAGAAAAACAGAACAGGATATGGAAGGAAAGGAGGGAACTATTGCAGTGAGTGTGGTCTGGGAAGTTCTCTCTAGGGAGAGGGATGTTTGAGGAAAGACTGGAAAGATGGAAGGGAGAGCCTATGTGAATATCTGGGTGACAGCTTCTGGGCAGAAGAAGGAGCAAATGCAAAGGCCCTGGGGCCTTTTGCATACGGTGGTTCAGGAGAAGTGGGGGGGCCAGTGTGTCTGGAGCAGGGAGAAGGAGCTGAGATGAGAATGATGTGGAGCCCTGGGAAGGTCCAAGACAAAGGCCTGAGGGTCCCTCTGTGTAAGTCTCACCTTTAGCTGCCCATCCAGGTTGTCAGCTGTGATTGTCGGAGGGGCCACCAGTGAGTAATTGATCCCAGCAACCTTATCTATTTTGGTTGTCACTAGAGAGGCAGAAGACAGACCATGAGCTGGCTCTGCATGGCAGCATCTTTGGGGCCTGAGATGCAGCGTCGGCATCACCCAAAGTTGAATCAAGAACTGCAGTGAGGGTTCCATTCCCTCCTCCTCCAGGGAGCCCTCCCTGAGGGAGGGAAATAAGCCCATACCCCACATAAACAGACATCGTCTCCATCCCTTCTTCCAACAGCCCTGAGATACAGTCAAGGAGCAGAGGGCTTGATTTGAACTCTCTGGGACTTTGGACAAGTCCTTTCATGTCTCTACGTCACTTTTTGTCATTTGTAGAACAAGATAATCCTAGTGACCTCACAGATGTCCTGTACGTGGTAGGGGATCTGAAGCTGAAGGGACGATTACTAGCAGTGATAATAGCCCAGGCAGAGCCCAGGCTGGCTCAGGTCCGATTGGTTTCTGTGTTTCTCAGCGGTCATCAATGATAATTCAGTAAATACCGGTCCCTCCTTAAGCGCCCCCTTCCCGAGTTAGAGGGAATGAAATGAGGCCCAGAAAGGTAACTTGTCCAAGATGGCACAGCAGGTGACTGATGGATCTGGGACCCCAACCCACATCATTTTCCTGTCTGCTGAAGCCAAACCGTGGATACTGCAAATCCCTGGGGAGGCTGGGGAGATGTCTGGGGACGGAGGCACCTTAAACATGCTCACAACGTGCCGCCGAGCCTCCTCCACAGGGAGGGAGCCCAGGTAGCAGTTTGGGGCCCGGGCTCAGGAGGAAGAAAACCTGAATTTGGATCCTGTATCTGCTTCTTTCTGGCTCTGTGACCTTGGGCAAGCCACGGCTCCTTTCTGAGCCTCAGTTTCCACCGTGGTAAAATGGGTAGAATGCACCAACCTCCACGGGGGTGTTGGGAAGTCAGGAGGAGACAGTTCTGCAGGGTGCATGTCTCACGGCAAGGTCTGGCCAGGGGAGTCCTCCCCTCACGGACAGCAGCTTGTCACTGTTTACTACGTACTTAGGGATACAGAGAATTGCCCCCATTTTTAAAACTATGAAAACGGAGGCCCAGAGAGGCGAAATCATCAGCCTCAGATCTCAGGCCAGCTATGTGTGTCCAGTCTCAGAGCTGGGAGTATTTGGTGGCTCGGCCCCTGCATGGGTAGGGGAACGACTGGGTGTGGGCTGCTCTCACACTTGCCACTAGGGCCAGGCCCACTGGGCATCTGATGCTGACTTCCATTTGCAAATAATCTGTTCTACCCACTCCTTCCCCTGGCCCCAGCCAGTTGCAGACACTTGCTGGCTCCCACACACGGTCCTATTTCCCTGTCCCCTTCCCCCTTGTGTCCCTTGACCTCACCTCGCAGGGTCTTTAAATAGGACTGCAGCTTGGAGGACACAGAACTGGTCACCACCTGGCAGATCTGGAGAGAACCAAAGAAGTGATCAGAGAGGGTTGCCCATAGTGGAGACTGTCCTTTGTGAATAAGGAATCTGACATGTTTTCCTTTCCTTGAATGTTTCTTTGAAGGAGGGAGAACTAGAAATGTAGGAGAGAGAGAACACTGGTTTCCTGAAGCATGTTTCTATCACACCAGACTTGTGACTCTGCATGCCCCAAGAATATCATCCTCGAGGAGCCTGTGCCTCTGCCACATGGGCCAAGAGGGGTGGGGGTGGGGGGGGGTTGGGGGGCAGCACATCCAGGAGCTGGAGCCCGGCTGAACACCTAGGCTACTGCCCTTCAAGTCCACTCACTCAGGAGGGCCACCAGATGGCTCCAAACCACAGCAAATCACACCACATCCTGGAGCCGGGCTTTTTGCTGCTGCCCCTCTGTGCTCCATCCTACCTGCCCTCCCCACTACCCCCCACAGACCCCCGAGCATCCCTCAGATACCTAGTCTTTACTCTGCATTCCTGGAGAGCCAACTGCCGAGCTCATACCTCTTCATTTCCAGCCCTTGCTACTATCATGGACCCCTTGGCACCTCCTTTGTCTACCCCTCCATCCCTCCATCCATCCATCCCTCCATCTATCCAGCCACTCAAGCCAGTACTCTCTCCTAAAAGATCTTGTTATGATTAAGAGCTTCACCTCTGAGATGGGATGGCCTGGATTTGAGCCCCAGCACTCTCACTTCCCTCTCTGTGCCTCAATTTACTTATCTGTAAAATGGGGAAATCATGACACCCCTCCTCCATCATAAGGAATTTGTGTGGGTTAAGTGCTAGGATCCCTGTAGAGTTCTAGGCATCATGCCAAGCCCACCCTGTGTCTGTAGTACCCTCTTGTTCCTTCTCCCCATCACCACCGCTAGCTGACAGCAGCGCATTCTTACTTCTTAGCTTGGCTGCTTTTAAGGGGCCACTCTTATAGTGTCACCAAGAAATACTCTGTTTTAATAGCTCCAGTGTTAAATGCTTTCCCCTCTTACTGTTACTTGATTACAAAGACAGTTGAGCCATGGCTTAGCCAGGCTAGGGGGTGAGCCCTCAATAATTCTTCCAGCAGCTTGGTGCC
This sequence comes from Mustela putorius furo, assembly GCF_011764305.1. Lineage (NCBI taxonomy): Eukaryota > Metazoa > Chordata > Mammalia > Carnivora > Mustelidae > Mustela > Mustela putorius. Next base: position 7,243,905 of record NW_025421464.1, on the reverse strand, counting down.
GGAGGTATTCGTGTCCCCATTTTGCAGATAGTGAAACTGAAGTTCTGATATTTGCTCAAAGTTACAAAGCTAGTTAGGCCCTGGGGCCAGGACTAAAACTCAGAGATTCTGACTCTAAAAGCCATTCTATGATCTACTGTGTTAATATGCATTGTGACAACCATGCACTGTTTTTTTGTTTATTTTTTTTGTCTTAAGACTTTGATAGAATGCCTTCAGACGGATGATCTGGTTTGACTGATGTCTCCCTATCCCCATGGTCAGTGCCTTTGCCTGGGAACCAGTGACTCCCTTCCAGATGACCATATAGCTTCCTCAGTCTCCCTGACACACCTTGCCCCATCTTCTGGTCCCTCCAGTCATTCTCATGGCAGCCACAGAAATTCCTCTAAAACACAGATCTGGCCAGGTCACCCCCTTGACTCAAATCTTCAATGGCTCCCTATTGCCTTTGACTCACTTGGCCTAGGGCAGACAGACTAGGGCATTCCTGGGAGCTGATGGTTCATTCATGGAAAACCAGTCCAAGGAATGGCCCCATTTCCAAGCTGAAGAATCTGGTCTGGGTGGATTCAGGGTGAGGGGAGGATTGGGAACGTTGGTTGGTACCAGTTCCAGCCTTAGGGAACAGTTTGCAGGCACTCTAGCCTAGCAGCTTCCTCAATGGAACATCAACACCCTTCCAGAAGGGGGTTTGGTGTGAGGCAGGGATTGGAGAGCTGGCCAGAGGGCTTTGAGAAGGGCATCCGGGGCAGGGGAGGCAAGAGAAGGTAGTTTGCCTGAAGGGAGGAATGTGGAAAAAAGAGCGGGGGTGGTCCAGCGGGAGCAGGGCAGGTGCGTTGTAGCTGTATGCTGGGACCTTTTTTTGGCTCTTGCTGGACTCCTCATGACTGGTTTCTAAGTTAGACGCATGATTTTAAAGAACCGTGAGGACCACTTCCTGTCCTCTGGGGCGAGAGCAGAAGCATCCAGTGCTACGTACACTGAGGGCCCCACCCTCTCTGAGCCCACCTTACCTTGCTCTCCATGGTCTTTCGGATTGAAGACTCAATTTTTTTGTGGAAGAGTTGGATCAGCCACCTGGAGATTGACATGTGAGGACAAGCATGAGGCTTCTCAGGTGTCCCTGGGCTGCATTCGGGACACTGCCTCATGTGGAAAGCCTTCCTCCCTCTTCCAAATAGCCTTGGCACCCTTGTTCCTGAACTTTAACTGCACACACACACACACACACACACACACACACCCATTAGATACTTGGCCCTCTGGGTGCAGTGACTTGTTAATGAGTTTATTTCTTCAATTGGTGCATAGCTGCCCCACCCCCAATCCCAGTCTCAGCCTCTTTCCTCACTATTGCTCTCTGTCTTGGCACTCCAACCATACTGTTTTGTTGTATCCTCTTGTGTTCTGTGCTGCCTCCCACCACAGGGCCTTTGCACATGCTGTTCCTCCTATTTAAAACACCCCCTGTCTGCAACATCCACCTAATTAACTTCTACATCTTCTTTTCATTTCAATTCAAACGTCATTTCATCAAGGAAGAACCAGCCAGCTTCCAGACTAGGTCAGATTCTCCTGCTCTATGTGTTGGTAGGACTTTGTACCTCTTTTTCTTATTTCTTCTATCCTTTTGTAATTTGTTGTGAACCATTGCCTAGCGCATTGATTTGATTAATGTTCATATTCCCCACCGAACAAGAAGCTTCAAGAGAACAGGGACTGTGGCTAAGAGTCTGCAGTCAGATAGCTCTGAGCTGAATCCCTTTTCAACCCTCACTAGGTTGGAAAATTCAGGATATTTCCTATTCTCTCTCCACCTTGGTTTTCTCCTCCAAAAACAGGGGTAATAGTAAACTAACTTCATTGTGTGGATTGGTTGAGACGATTCACAAGCTTAAAGGAATGCTTGGCCCACAGTGACCACATGCCACTGATGTTAGCTACTGCTAAATTTTAATTGGCCATTACTATTTCTTGGGCATGAGCCTGGTGCACAGAAGATGCTTAGATGACATTTGTTGAGAGGATGCATAAATGCCTACGGATTGGTGGTGAGGACCGTATAGTTTAATGCACATCAAGTAGGTAGCCCAGAGCCAGGGAGTGTCATATGTGCTCAGTAAACCTGTTGAATGAAGGTTGGATGAACAAGTGACTCCTTGAGGCAGGGAGGGGGTCTGCTCTGTCTGCGGACCCCGTCCTCTCCTACATCTGGGCCCCTGGAAGAGACCTGGCAAGGAGGGGGCACTTGGTATGGTTTGGGAATACACAGATGATTAGGACGGTGCTTCTGGAGGTCCCGCCTCCCACCCACCATCCCAGAAGATCATACCCCAGCTTGCTGCCTGAGATGTGCACATGGACAGCGTTGATCTGGTTGCTGCAGCTGGAACAGGTGGCAGTGGGGAGGCCCGAGGAAGGATCAAAGCCCAGCTGCAGACCAGCCGAAATGGAGATGCCCTCCACACTCAGGTCAAAGTTGCCGCTGGTTTTGCTGAAGGAAAACACGAACGAAAGAATTTTCTTCCCCGCTGCCATTCAAACGACAAGCCTGGGCTGGTAGGTAGGTTTTGCTATTTGAGATGGTGTTCAGAGAGGGGAGGCAGCCTGCCCAAGGTCACACAGCACTCAGGGAAGTGTGGGTCCATGTTTGCCCAGCAGAACGCTGTTCTTACCCACTGCCTCTGCCCTTGCCAGTGGCTTTGGGTGTCTTAACTGCTCTGAGGTCCAGTTGCTTCCCTAGACCCTTGGCCAACAGCGGAACATTGGCTTTGCCCCTAAAACATTGGGAGCTTGGGGGTGGGGCTGTCAGAGACTTTAATTAATGCTCTTATTCATGCAATGGGGTTAATAACTCCTTCAGGGATGAAACGAGTTTGGGTAAGACAGTGGACCTAAATGTATTTTGTCAACCCTCTTTCAATACGATGAAGTTCTGTTATTTATTTATTTTGCTATCAGTGAGTGAAATGGTAGATGCAAAAGAGCCCATGTGAAGAACCAAGGGATTCTTACTGTGGGGAAGGGACAGACCTGGCAGTCCTTGTATGGGAGGGCAGATTCTAGCCGCCTCCCCAGAGTGCCTTCTCCTCCCTCCGTTTTGCCCCCAGACTCCCCACCAGGAAGTCTCCAAAGTGATTGATCATTCTGAGACACAACCACCAGAGGGCAGGCTCACTATGCAGTGAACCCAATATGTAGCTTTGGAATTGTAGTTTGGATGATTTGCCTCAATGTTTCACCCCTTTGCCTATCTTGGGGGCACCTGTGTGCATTTCCAGGCTCTTGACTTTGGGCTTGATCACGTGAATTACTTTGGCCAATGGCGTATGAATAGAACTGACCATAGTCCACTTCCGAGTCTAAGCCTTAAGGGGACCTGTGTGTTTCCAGTTATCCTGTTTGCATGTCTGCCATCGCCAAGGATCTGCTCTGAGTGGCCCACTGGTCTAAGGACGAGGAGGAAGAGATATACATAGAGCAGGGATGCCTCAGCTGAGCCCAACCCAGATCAGCAGAACCCTAGCCGACACATAGATACGCAGAGATAATATGAGGCTGAGTTTGGGATGCTTCATTATACAACAATAGCTAACTGATAAAGGACTAATGAAAGGTCCCACTTAGCCTTCCATCCTAAGCCACATGTACCAATTCTTGAGACTGTCTTACATTGTGATATGGGCAAATGCTCAGCTATTAATCAAGGCTATGTTAAAACTTCACAGGTGAAAAATGCCCCCAGGAACCCTCTGGGGACAAGAGGTGGTGGGTAAGGCAAAAATTGGGCATTCCCATGATCCTGGCTCTCATCCCTTCCAAATGTCACCAAGAGATCCCACAAACACTCACTAAACCCCAAGCTTGGAAACTCACATGAATTTCTTTCGTGCCTTCCATTTTCCACTGATCTTGATATTGGCATTACTGATGGAGAGATCAAGGCCCTTTTCGGGCACTAGTTTTATGTGCGAACTAGGAAGCTGGAATCCACGAATAACCATGCTGTGAAGAAGAAACACTCCATTAGCCTCCTGGGGGCCCACAGAAGGACTCAGTTAATGGTTAGTGCAAACTCACCCCTTCCCCGGCTCCTGTACCCCATCCATTCCAGGAGAACCTAGAAGCTACAGGAGCAGCCTTGGGCAGAGTAGCTAGACTTTAAAGTCAGACAAATCTGCATTAGAATCCTGTTCTCCAGTGTACTATTGTGTGACTCTGGGCATGTCATGTCATCATCCTGAGCCTCGGTTTTCTCATCTATAACATGGGCACAATAATCTCCATCTTGCAGGAAGTGTGACAATCCATGAGGATGATACAGGTAATCTCAATGGGCTGCAAGTTCTGTAAAAGGCTGGAATGTGTCTCTCTCGGTTCACTATTCTAGCAAAGCCTGTTGTGGCACACACATAGTAGGTCTTCAAAAATGGTTGTTGAATGAATAGGTGTATAAAATTCTGTAGAGGACATTTTCTGCCCAGGACCCATCCCCCCTTCTCGTGGTAATAGAACTGCCTTTTTACTTTGGGGGAACCCCCGCCCCAACACCTAGTCTATGTCGCTCCAAAGAAAGCTGACCTCACCTCTGCTTTCGTGGGGGTGGGGCTTTGACCTCGGGCACAAGCTAGTTAGTATGGGCTATTCCCTGGCCACAGGGATTGGTTCAGGGTCGTGTGCATAACTGAAGATGGGACCATCACAGGGAATTTAGGGTTTGTGCTTGGGTTGCAAGGGAAAAGTGTTCTGTCTCCACAGGATTCTCAGGGCTGGTGGCCATCTTGCATCTTTGAGGGGACACCCTATCTGGGATTAGACTTCCCCAAGGGAAGCAATGTTGGAAAGTGGCAAGGCAAAGACAAGGTCTAGTGACATTTGGGCTTTTCTCAAGCTGAACCCAAGGCCAGACTATTCCAGAGACTTCTCATACATGTGAGTCAATAAACTCTGGCCTGGGCCATTTTAGAGTAGGCTTCCTGTCCTTAAACCCTTATCCATCTTCCAAAATCCTACTTGTTTGGGCGTTCATGACACATTCCTCCAGCCTTGGGAGTCATGGTAGATACCTTCTGTGGCCTCCTCCATACTCAGCTCGGGGGATTATATCCCCTCGGGAGGGTGTCAACCCTACTTTGTAGATCCTAACCTCTCTGAGTTTAGGAATCTGGGGCTCTGTGATTCTAGGTTTTGACCCCAGGACACTACAAGTTCTGTATGCTAAGGATTGAGCTCCATGGGTCTCACCTGTAGAATCTATAATGCCCTTTCCCAAGATGCTTGACCTTGAAGCTTCCTGAGAACTCGGGTATCTTGATCTTCTCCAGCTCCTTCTGCAGCACGGCCACTCCTTGCTGGCAGGCTGAGGGGCGAGAACAGGGGCAATGGTCAGAGGCTCCACCTGTCCCTGTCCATACTGGGGGTCAGCGAGGGTTTTCCGAGAAGGTTCAGATGGCAAATATCTTTGGCTTTGTGGCTCCTACTGTCTCTGTCACACGCACCCGGCTCTGCTGGGATCGCAGGAAAGCAACCAGAGACAATCGGTACGTGAACGGGTGTGGCTCTGTTCCAATGAAACTTTACTGATGGACGCTGGAATTTGAATTTCATATAGTTTTCACATGTTGTGACATATTATTCTTGTGTGGCTTTTTTTTTTTCCCAACCATTTAAAAATGTAAAAAGTAAATGCCATTCTTAGTTCCAGGGCCATACCAAAACACAGGGTGGGCCAGAGTTGGCCTGAGGGCTGTCGTTTGCCAATCCATGGTCTAAAATACTGCCTCAAACACCCAGTCATGGGTCCTAGCAGTCTTTCTGGAACACTGACTCTGAGCCACCTTCGGTTCTATGCCCTCACAGGGACCCCGTCTCCCTGACTTTTGGCCTCTCTCTGTAGGAACTTTGCTTGCGTCATTCCTTTTTTTTTTTTTCCCCTTGGCGACCCTGCCAGGACTCGAACCCTTGCTTGTGCCATTCCTATGGCCTGAGAGACCTTTCCCTCTCACCCTCACCTGGTCAGCTTCTACTCAGCTGGACCATCGCTCCCCCCCAGGAACTTGCTCTGAGCCAGCAGATGGGAGCAATCCTCCTGTGGTCATTCTCATGGTGCATTTCCTTAGGAGCCCTCTTTCCTGTTGGGGACTATACATCTCTTCATGTGACTTTGGGGTTGCTCTCTCTCCCGCTGCCAGAGACAAGCCCTCCAAGCCTTGTAGTTCTGTCTGTTTGATTTACAAAAGTGGCCCCTGCATTTACCACAGTGATCAGCACTTACTATTAGGAAGTCCCCCTATTTGTGGAATGAATAAATGAATGAGTGAATGCCAATGTCAGGAACCCGGCCATCAGTCATTAAGTAGTTAGCACCATCCAAGAACCAGCTGGAAGGCAAGCATGTTACTTGAGAAAGAGGAAGTAGTAAGAAGAGGGAACCCAGGCGTTGTGTTTTCCGGCATCACCATTTATGTGTGCCGGGCGCTGTCCTGGGCTCTGTACCTGTGCGAAGGGATTGAATCTGAATAATCCCAGAAGGTAGGTTCCCTTACCACCCCCAGTTCACAGAGGAGGCAGCTGGATTTTGCAGGAGTGGTCACACTTCCCATTCAGCTGATAAGGAATGGGTCAGGATTTGAATCCAGGTCTTGTGGTCCTGGAACCAAGGCACTGGGACAGTTCTCCCGGGGATTCAAAAGCAAGCAGTGCAGACATAGTCACGGATGAGAGAGGAAGGAAAATGTGGAATGGACCAACGTGGGTGGGCTGGGGCCAGGTCTTAAAAGGTTTCAAATGCCATGCCAAAGGGTCAGACTATCTTCTGAGGACAGGGACATGAGCAAATGTGCTACGTTTCAGGAAACCCACTCTGGCAGCCACATGGGGAAGACTGAGGCTCTCGTGACGGAAAACAACACTGCCCGGTTTAAAGGCTGAGCCCAGGCTTCTGCTCCCCAGAAGCTTCAGACTACCCATTGTCTGATCTCCGAGCTCACATGCAGCCTTCTGTCTGCACCCCTGGGATTCAGAGGCGTCCCGTCAGGTCCCCCCAGAACCCCGTCCTGCATCCCTCCATGGGACCCCAGCTGACGAGGCTCTGCTATCTCCTTGGTCTGATTCCTCTGTGGCTGGCTCTCCCACACCAGCCCACGGTCCGTCTCTCCGCCACTGGAGACGACATCGAGCAGCCCCACGCGGGGACGTGAGCTAAGACTGGAGGCCCACTCCAGACCACCCACTTCCAGTCCCTCCTCCAAGTTTCAGTTTGCTCATCTGTGTATTGTTGCCAGTAACATGATGTCCCATCCAGGGCCGACATAAAGATGACAGGAGATCGGGTGTGTAAAGTGCCTGGCACAGATCTAAGCAGGTCAGCACAGGGCTGTCCCAGGCCCAGAGTAGCCTGGAGGGAACCTCTCTGGGGGATCCAGATGGGTCACATGCACAGTATGGCTGTGCCAAGCTCCTGCCCTGGGGGAGACCTTGAGGAAGGCCCTCCTCTTTCCCCCCATCCCCATTACTCAGCCTCCTCACAGGTTCTGCCTGGGCTCTGTCCACGCTGGAGACCGAGCCAGAGATCTCAAGGCAAATGACAGGATGGAGAACCAGGTCTGAAGGGAAGAGAAGGGCCTAGAAGCCTGAGTTGGCAGCTGGGTGGAGAGAGGGAAGGAACTGCGAGGACCCTTGGGGGCCTGAGCACTGGCCTTGGAGTCTTCCAGACCAGCACTCCAACCCCAGCACTGCCACTTTGCAGCTCTGTGATCCTGGACAACTCCCCTGGTCTCAGTTTCTTCATCTACGTTGGGGGGTGGGGGTTGCTGAGAGGGTTGAGGAGCAGTGAGCAGTCCACCCACTGGATTTAAAGGGCTGCACACAGCAGGTGCTCAGTAAGTGCTCCTTAGGGGCAGAAGAGGAGGAAAGGAAGGCATCTGTTTACCGTAGTCCAGGCCTTTCTGGGTGATCCTGGCCATGACGCCAGGGTTGGTGGTCGCGATCACAGCTGTGCTCAGGGTGCTCAACACCAGCAAGCCTGCCCACCTCAGCGCGCTGTCAGGCTCTCTGGCCATGTCTTCGTCCTCCGCAGCTGCCAAAGCCTGGAGGCCTTGGAGGGGAGCCAGGGATCTATAAAGGAGCTGGCTGGGGAAACGCAAGCCAGTTGGATGTAGAAAGGAGGAAGGAAACTGGTTGGGGGTGGGAGGGGGGAGGACTGCTGCCTGCCCTGGTTGGGGCCACAGCCCCAGAGGCTGCCAGAAGGGGAGCCTGGGAGGTGGGTGTGTGTGTGTGTGGGGGGTGTGTGTGTGTGTGTGTTTGTGTGGAGTGTGTGTGTGGAGTGTATATGGGGGGGTCATGTGTGGGATGTGTGTGTATGGCGGTGATAATGGTGGTGTGGGGGAGTTTGTGTGGTTTGTGTGGTGTGTGTGTGTGTGTGTGTGTGTGATATGTGTGTGTATAATAGAATGAGAATTCTGGTTCCGGGCATCCTTCCACTCGCTAAGCATCCCCGTGCCCCTCTCTGAGCCCTCACCTAAATCCCTCCGCCTAAGGGTCACGCATCCATCAGGATTCATTATATTTTTCTTTTTACCCCCACGCTACTGAGGTATAATGGACACATAAAATGGTATATATACATTTACAGTATACAACGTGATGATTGCCACAACCAAGCTAATTAACACGTCCGTCACCTCCCACAGCTGTCATTCAGTGTCCTCTTAATCTACTCACATAGCAAATCCCAAGAATACAATATAATATTCTTAATTCTGCTTATCATGCTGTACATTAGATCCCCAGGACTTTTTCATTTTATAACTGGAAGTTATATTTTTCTTTCTACTTTTGATATCCTTGATATTTTCTTTAGTAAAATATTTTTAAAAACAGACCCTTTAGCATTTTTTGTCCTAAGAGACAGTAGGGGTAATAATTAAATGCTTGAATTTTGGAGTCCAGTATCTGAACTGTGGTTTGAAATCTCAGCTCTGCAACCCTCTGGTGGTTTGACCTTGGTCAAGTCCCTTAACCTCTCTGAAACTCAATTTCCTCTTCTGTAAAGTGGGGATAATTAGAGTACCCTACCTCCTTGGATTTCTGTGAAGACAGAAAGGGCTTTAAGCCACATAAAGCACTTAGCAAATGCCCGCTCCCGCCTCCGCCCCAGAAATGGTAGCTATTAACGTCTCTCTGACTTTAAAAGTAATGCATGTTCATCATTCACCAAAATTCAACATTCACCAAGTTGTGAGGAAGAACCACAAGAACATTGCACGTGATCCCCAATTCTAGAGACAAGCAGAGGTGTTTTGTGTTTTTTAGAGGATCCTTTTGGTGAGCATAGATAGAGTGTGTTTTTTTAACAAAGAAAAATGGGATCCTACTGGTCAGTTTTGTCAAGTTCTCCTTTTCCACTAACCAGTGTGTAGTGAATGCTGTCCCCAGCACTAAATATCCTTCCTCACGCACCATATATCATTGCTTCCTCATCCCACAGTTTTCTTCACCAAGCTTTTGTTTTTACTCCTTTTCTACCCCTTCCTCTGACAGATGTGGAACCTGAGGCTTGGGGAGGGGAAATGTTCTTCCTGCAGTCACGCAGCTAGCGGCTCCCAGAGCTGCGACGCAAACGCAGACCGCCAGGAGCGTCCCACTTCGGCCTGAGTCCTTCAGCTCCTCCGGGCGAGGGTTGGAGCGCGGGGATGTAGACACTCCCCACCCCCACTCCAGCTTTCCAGTCCGGTCTCTGTGGGATCGGCCCCTGGGCCTCCCTTTGCCAGCCGCCTTAGGCCTTGGGTGGGCGGGAACCCCGCCGGGCAGCCAGCTCGGTCTCCATGGTGATGAGAGAATGGGCGGGGCTGCGGGGTGGGAGGCCAGCTTCTCTCCCGCTGGGTCCCCATCAACCCCCTGGCGCTCTCTCTCCCCGGCTCTAATTTTATGAAAGTCTAATGAAGCCCGCTGAGCAGGGAGGATGTAAGACCTGAGTCTTTGATGTTGTTGTTGTTGTTGTTTTGTTTTTCTTTCCTCTCCTTGCCCGGTTCTAAAAGGCCCTCTCCCTGCCTGCCCCCATCCACAACAAGAATCCTTCTGGCTTGCTTAAGAATGAAAACAGTGGCCACGTACAGAACATCTACTGGGTGCCAGATGCTTTACATGTATTATCTCCAGGCCTAAAAACAACCCTCGAGGGATGGATGAGAGGGAGGGGTGATTCCTCTCCATTTTGGAGTTGAGAAAACTGAGCCATTATGTTCCTATCAAGGTCACATCGCCTTTCATGGAGACAAGACTTCTTCCCCTTACTTGGGGCAGTTTCTAGGAGGACTTGTCACCCTAGGACCTCACCCTAGCTCTTATTTCCTGGGCCTCCACAGTCCGATGTCTGTGTCTGCACAAGGAAGATAGCTCTAAGCAGCAGCCAAAACACATAGATTAATGATTTTTTGAAAAATTAGATTTTTTAAAAAGATTTTATTTATTTATTTGAGAGAGAGAGAGAGAGAGAGAAACACGAGCAGGGGGAGGGGCAGAGGGAGAAGCAGGCTCTCTCAGCAGGGAGTTCGAAACAGGGGCTCGAACCCAGGACCTGGGATCATGACCTGAGCTGAAGACAGACGCTTAACAGAATGAGCCACCCAGGTGCCCCCCAAAATTAGATTTTTGAAAAAATTATCTTACATAGTTTTGAACACTTGCAGTTCCAACTGTCCCAAATTCCTGAGTCCCCTGGGCCCAGGCAAGGGTTACAATTGTGAGGGTGTTGGACAGGAAAGGAACATTACACAAAACTCATGTGACTGTGACTTACATGGCCACAAAAATGAAATCTTAAAACCAACTGGCAAGTTTCTGAATAAGCCACCACCCCAGGCTTCCCTCTGTTGGCTCATGGCCAGTCAAATCCAGATGAGGCCATCAGCGACCCTCCAGCCTCCTTTTCAGTGCTGCCACTGGCCATGGAGGGGCCCCACTGCTTCTGATCTGGCTCTCTATTCCGTATCAGTGACGATGTTTTCAACCCAAGTAACAGAAATCCCCAGTTTACATTGGCTTCAACAATAAGCACGTTATCTCAGAGAATTCCAAGGAGAGAGAGAGCCGGTTTCAGGTTCTGGCTGACTCAGCAGCTAGCAGACATTTACCATTTCTCCGTCTCTCCACTCTGTGAACCTAGTCTCAGATTTATTCTCACACTGGCTTCTTTCATGGCTGTAAGATGGCTGCAGCAGCTCCAGCCATCACAACTAAGCAAGATTCCTCCACTCTGCCACCTCCTCTGCTCTTTTTCCTTTTCCTTTTTTTTTTTCTTTTGCTCTTTTTATTATTATTGTAAAATATTTCAAACATGTAAATAAGAATAGACCACCCAGGTTTATAAAATCTTAACATTATGCCATATTTACTTCCTGTAGTTTCTCCTAGTTCTATGAATTTTCATACATGTATAACTATAGGTGACCAGGACTTCATTAAGGGTTAGAGTATTTCTATCATCCTCTCACACTCTCACCTGCTATCCTAGCTCAACATGGCTGAAAGCCTAAGGAAAATGTAGTTATCTCTTTGGGAATTCCAAGGTGAGTGGATCAAGAGTTGGTGAATTCAGGGGCTGGTTTTGTCTCTCTTTCTACTCTGTGGTCCTTAGGATGCTGACATTTCCCAGAGGAAAGTACATTGGGTTTGGAGCTGGCAGATCTGGGTCCATTGATCCAGCCAGGCTACATATTCTCCGTGTGGCTCCGATCAAGCCCTTTGACCCTTCTGAAATTCATCCTTATTTAAAGATGGGGAAACAGTGTCCATCATGTGGTATGTTCTGGGGATTAAATGAGATAAGGTGTGAATCCATTTGCACAGAGAAGTTGCTCAGTACCTAGTCTTAATTCAGCCTTCATCACTAGCTGGCTGGAGAGTCTCAGACCCCTCAGGAAAACACACCAGCAGCCCCACAAACTGAGCTCTTGGTTTTCTGAGCTTTGAGTTTGGGCTGGATACATGCGAGAGAGAAGAATCCGTGGCTCACATCACCTCCAAGAACCTGTCTCTTGTGGTGCTGTGAGCAGAGACCACTTTCCACACAGCAAAGCAATCCAGAGTGTGGGCTGGGAATCTTAAAGAGCTGGGCCCGACTCCCAGCTGGCCACCTGCCTGCTGTGAGTTTGTGTTGTTAGCCTAACCTGGACGAACCTCAGTTTCCTTGTTTGTCTCCACTGGATCCTCAAGCACAGGTCCTTCATGCAGATCCGAGCTCAAGGTTCAGTATCTAAAAGGCAATCAGTCACTGCACCGTGTAGATAACCCCTTGGGACGGCATCACGCTAAAAACGTGTCTGTCTCCTGAGTCTCAGACTCATTAAAGAACCCTTTTGTACCCTGCTCGGGGAGGTGCAGGCAGATCTTCCTCATGGCAGTTTTGCAGTTCCTGTAATTTCTGCAGTCCCAGAGCTGATCACAAGCTGTATTTAATGGTGAAAATGAAAGGAGGGTCAGAATCCGGAGCATAGATTCCAGACGGTCAGAGTTTGGAGCCTAAGAAGGACAAGTGCAGCCTGAGCTGACGATCCTGCAAGGCTTCCAGAAGGAGGTGACCTTGGCCCTGGGGTGGAGGCCCACCTGGGTGTGGGGCTACAGAGGGCTCACTTCTGACACAGAAGCCATTGGTTTTGCACAAGGGCTAGTTCCTGCAAAGAGCTGAAGTCTGGGAATGCAAAATAGAAAGCAAAATTGCTCTCCCAAGGAGGAACGGGAGAGAGTGTGGCTCTCACTTCTTTCCCTCTGTTGCAACACCGGCTGTAGCAGGCTGGGCCTCCTCCAGCCTGAGGGAGGATCACAGGAAGTCAAGCAACACACTGTTGCCAAATGGCCAAGGGCCTCCAACAGCCAAAGTCAATTCCCATCAGCCTCCTTAGGAAATCTGTATGTGTGCTCAGCCAGCCCCAGGGGCCGGGGATGGTCCCAGAGAGAGCTATTGCCAGGCTCCCTGCCTGACCCTGCCTAGGGATGGTCAGAACACAGGGCTGGGGACACATACAGCCTGGGACTCGAGGGGGCCAGTGGGAAACAGGGCCTGGCTTTGGCTTTGCTTCTGTGTGGCTGTGCCTCTCTGGACTCCGGGCTCCTCGTCCATAAGTGCTGGTTCTGTCTTCGGAGGGCTTAAATCACGCCAGAGACAAAGTCAAGCCCTTGGCTAACATTCTCTCTTATTCCTCACCTATAAAGGTAGGTCTCATTGGCTCCATTTCACAGATGAGAAGATTGAGGCGCAAAGCAGTTGACCAGCTCTCCCAAGGCCACGCAACTGAGAAATGGCAAAGAGATGTCAAGGGCTTCAGAATGAGGGGAAGGGGGCATCCTGCTAGGATGTGTGAGGGGGTGACTAAGGAAGGCCAGGACCCCTGGAGAAACATGTCCCTGCGCAGGAACCTGCCATGGATAGGCGTAGGGGAGGGTTGGGGTTGGGCAGACCAGGTGGAGGGAACAGCTCCGGCAAAAGCACCGAGGATGAAAATCCCGCCGGGGCGGCAAAGTGGACTGCAAGGGGAAAGTGCTGGGGAGGGCCCTGGGGTCCTACTGTGGTCTTGTTCTTGGAGACCAGGGACCGCCCTAGTTTTTCAAGTATGAAGGTCCTCCCATGACGGTAGTTAGATTTGCAGCTGGTAGGTTGGGAAGAACTGCCGGGAATTCAGCAACCCTTTTAAGTGAATTGGCATTTTTCTAGCCTCCAATTTGCAGGCATTTGAAATAAGGAGCCAGGCGGGCATGTTTGATGATATTTGATCTTTTGGCTAAGGGACCTCTGAATGCCCCAGACTTGCCGAGTCTGTTCCCTGGCCCCTGGCCTTCACTACATCTGGGAGCTGAAACCAGAGACTGGCATGCTCAGAAACAAAGGATCGATTCACTGTCAGCTGGGCCAGTGGCCAGTGGCTGAGCTGGGCAGGAGCACAGAAGGCGGTGGGCTGGACCTCTCCCCGCCGTGTCCAGCCGAGCTCCTTCCAGCTTCCGGCTGGCCTCTGTGCTGCCTGGGGGGGAAATCCCAAGGCTGACTGGCTTGGCTGGAGGGAGAGAGTCTGGTATACCTACTAGTCATCTAGTGTGATTTTAAGAACAGAAAAAGGTAAGCTTTGTGTGTGGCTCTTTAGCCACAGGGGCAGGAAACAAGGGCTTCTCCGTGTCCTAGATCCAACCAATCAGAGCAGCAATTCCAAATTCCTAGGGGTGGGGGAAGGACCAGAGAGCAGAAAGGCAGGTGCAGGTGAATTTTTCTTCCCCCCAGTTGGGGACGTGTTGGGGCGCGGGGCGGGGGGGTGGGGGTGGGGGGGGGGCAGACAATGTTTCAAGGCAACGTGGATTTGCAGACCCTTGGGAAGAATTCAGAGCCTGCCCTGGGGCCAGGACTCCCTTGGAGACTGTTGGAATCATTAAGCATTTTGAACAGAGATGTGCTTTTATTTTCAGGTAACATCGATAGTGCACTAACTGTATGCAAACAGAACACAATGCCACTGTGCCTCTCAATTAATTTTTTAAAAAGATTTTATTTGTTTATTTGTCAGAGACAGACAGAGAGAGCACAAGCAGGGGGGAACAGTAGGTAGAAGGAGAAGCAGGTTCCTGCTGAGCAAGGAGCTTGATGCAGGACTCAATTCCAGGACCCCGGGGATGATGACCTGAGCGGAAGGCAGACGCTTAACCGACTGAGCTACCCGGGTGTCCTGCCTCTCAATTAATTTTAATAAAGTTCACTCCGCCTTCACAGTAGAGGCCTGGAGAATTTCCCATGATTCCGTAAGTCACACTTTTATGGTTTCCATAGATTCCTTTTCTGCTCTCGTTAGCCACAGGTGGCTTTCTGTTGCTTACAGTTAGGAAGCGGATTAGTGCGATGCCCTGTGTGGCGGGCACGAGCGTGGCGTGTAGCTGGAAGGAACTGAGGGGACCATGGCACTAAGTACCTCCCAAGACGGCATCCTGGGTTTCTGTTCCCGGGTGTCTGGAGTCTGAAGGTAGAAGCCTCTTTAATGAGAGAAAAGACAGACAAGCGTTTACAAAATGTTTCTGTGTACCAGATATCACTTCATTCTCTCCACCAAGGAAGGGGTTAACATTCATTTTCACAGCTGAGACATGGAGGGCCAGGAGGGTCTGCAGTCCTCAGAGCTATGAATGGGTAGAGCTGAAAAGTCCAAACCCTGGCCTCCTCCTATAGTGCCCACTTCCTGCCCCAGGAAGCTCCCACAGGTAGCCCGAGGGCTGAATGGCTGAGAGGTAGCCAGTTGGGGGCTGACAGAGCTTTGCAATAGTGTGTAAAGGCCCAGAGAAAGCCTTGTCCACGGCAAACCCCCATCCCCCACCCCGCCCAGCACATCAGTGGATTCTGAGCTGGACCATCCATGGCATCCGAAAGAAATGAGTCCAGGAGTCTCCTGAGAGCCCAGCCGGCCATCAAGGGCCTACTGTGTACCTTACCCTGAGCTGTGCATTCCCCACAGAGTGAACAACATGGGGCTTCTGCCTGGAACTTGCTGCCAATCCCACTGGGGATGAGATGACTACAGTATGGGGTCACCCCTGCAGGGGTCCTACTGTGCGCTGGGCCAGGGTGGCGCTCTGTGCTTGTCCTGGGACACAGTCATTGCTGACTGGGAATGCTTGGTGTCTGCTCAGGCCCTGTCTGCTCGAGCCTGGCTTTGCCAACTCGGCTTCTTCCATCCCCTGCCATCTGAATGGGTCTGCGGGGTTTCTTTGGATTCTGGATGGTAGAATGAGGAAGAAGATAGTGGAGAAAGACCAAGGTTCTAGGTCTAGCTCTGGGGGACAGATCTGTAATCTACATGTGAACAATGGGGATTCTTAGCTATTTTGGTCCTTGGCTTATCCCAAGTATGGCTCCTGGTGCATAGTAGGTGCTCAGCAAATGCTTGTTGGCTTAACGAAGAGAGTTTGGGGAAGAACCCCAAGAGAACTGGTTGTGATGGTGGTGAGGGAAGTGGCTGACTGAAGACAGAGGTTAGACTGTGTTTTGTAGACTGTGCATATGCCCTTCGGGATGCTCTAAATCACAGTGAAGAATGTGAGTCGTTGTAAAATCAGTCGTTGCGTGTGTGACTCTGTGACCATCACGTGTCCTGTGATGGGACCAGTAGGCTCACACCTCTATCAGCTGGATTTTCACAACAATCTTTCTAAATATTACTGAGCACTTAAATTAAGGTGCCAGGTATGTTTTAAGCTCCTTGTACACGCATGTGTGCACATAGACACATACAACATCCTGGTGAGGTAGACGCCATCTTTATCCCCATGTTACAGAGGAAGACATGGAGGCACAGAGAGGTTGAGTAACTGTCTCAGGGACACGCAGTCGGTATGTTATGAAAGGGAGCTGATGTGGCAGGCACCAGAGTCCACTCTCTGGACCTTAACACTTCTACAAGAGCTCAGGCAGTGGAGGAATGGCAAGCTGGCTCTGAGGGGCAGACTACCCTGAACGGGGCTCTGAGTCTGAATTTCTGCCCCTTCATCCCGTCTCCTGCCTTGTCTATCCAGGGAGGAAGAATAAACATTAACAGGACAAGACTCAGGATTCATCCGGGGGCTGCTGTTTTCCCAGCTGTGAGCGGGGTGCCTCTTCCCAGCTTCTCCAAGGCAGCAGTGGACTCCAGCAGTTCCAAGGAGCCAGGACAAAGCATGGTCATCGTGGGAAAATTAGCAAACATAGAAGCAGAAAATACAGATGAGCTGGAACCCCTCCACTCAGAGAGACTACTGAATGCCATTTGTGTTGCTTATCTGGTAGTTCATCTTTTTACCAATATGTGCAGGTGTCTACACAACACACACACACACACAACATACACACACACAGAGGCACAGGCTCATTTTATAGTTGCACAACATGGGCATTCATCTGACAATAGGATGAATGCTATTCTATCTCATTAAATGTCTCACACAATGCATTTTTCTTTAGCTCTCACATTGCTGGTTTATTTTAATTTATAAGGCTGTTATACGCCATGCCTCTTACAGTTTGCATTTTGTGATTGAGGTATAATTTGCATACAGTAAAAATCAACCTTTCTAGTGTTTATGTCTGAGTTTTACTCACGGTCATGTAATCACCACCATAATCAATCTCTAGAAGAGTTTATCCCAAACAAGTTCCCGGTTATCTGTTCGGAGTCGGCCCCTCTCAAGGCCCCACCGCCTGGCCACCACTAATGTTTACTTTTCCTATAAATTTGCCTTTTCCGGGAAGTCCTGTGAAAACGATCACAGAGCATGCAGGCTTTGTGTCTGGCTTCTCTCACTTGACACTGTACACTGAGGTTAATCAGGAGCTGCAACCATCGGCAGTGTTTTTTTAATTGGTGAGTAACAATCCACTGTATGGACGTACCACAGAGTGTTTATCTGTTTACCAGTGGAAGGAATCTGGCTTGCTTCCAGCTGTCAGTGGTTATGACTATAGCCGTTATAAACATTCATGTAAAGGCTTTTGCATAGACTTATGCTCTTATTCCTCTTGTGGAAACTCCTTGGGGCAGAATCGCTGGATCCTATGGTATAAGCCTAAGCCTATGCAACATTTTTTTTGGACTATGTAAAAAAAAGAATTGCATTTTATTTGTGTTTTTTTTTATATTGTTGTAGCGACTCAAATAATAAAAACTAACAGCTTACTATAAATCCTTCCTTCTTTGTAATGTATATATGAACACCCGCTAGATCATAGGGAGAGAATTATACTACATATGTGACTCTACAGTCTGGGGTTTTTTTTTTTTTTTTTTTCAGCATTTCCATGTTATTGCGTTAAAATCTACCACATCTTTTTGGATTACAACACAATGATCCATTGTATGGATATACAAAAATGTATTCAAACTATCCCCTGTTATTGTATATACAAGTAGATTGTTTTCAAGTTTTGGTTCTTATAGACAACATCCTAGAACCAAGTATTTTTTCACATTTAGAGTTATTTCTTTAGGATAAATTCTTAGATGTGGACTTGTCAACGTGTTTCATTTTACTTTTCCTTAACATTTTTTTCTTTTTCTTTTCTTTCTTTTTTTTTCTTTTTTTTTTTTTTTTTTTAGATTTTGTTGATTTATTTGAAAGAGAGAGAATGAGGAAGAGAGACAGAGAGCATGAGAAGGGGGGGGGGTCAGAAGGAGAAGCAGACTCCCCACTGAGCAGGGATCCTGATGTGACTTGATCCTGGGACTCCAGGGTCATGACCTGAGCAAAAGACAGTTGCTTAACCAACTGAGCTACCCAGGCACCCCTTAACATTTTTTTCTTATGCATATATGGAAAGCTTATATTCAGCACAACCTGCATGGCCAATCCAGGGGGGGGAAAGATGGTCTATCTAATAAACAAGGCTGGAATAATTGGGCTTTCATATGAAAGAAAATGGAGATGATTCCCTGCCTCACACCATACACTAAAAATCGATACCAGATGGATTAAGGATTTAAATGTAAATCGTAAAACCTACAACTTTAGAATAAAATATGGGACAACCTCCTTACAGAAAGAGCCTAAACAAAAGCTTATAAACATATTATACAAAAAATTTAAACCCTAAAGGAAATATTTGGTAAGCTTGACTGTTAAAATTGAAAACTTCCATTCATCCAAAACCCCAATAAGAATGAAAAACCCAGGGAGACCTGGGTAGCTCAGTCGGTTAAGCATCTGACTGTCGGTTAAGATCATGACTGTTAAGCATCAGGTCATGATCTCATGAATCTTGGGATTGAGCTCCATGTTGGGCTCCCAGTACAGCTGGGAGTCTGCTGGAAAGTTTCTCTGCTTCTCCCCCTCCCCCTACTCATGTGTACATGTGCACTCTCTCTCTCAAATAAATAAATAAAATTAAAAAAAAAATTGTAAAGACCAGTCACAATCTGCAGTAAGGTATTTGCAACACACACAACTAACCAGAGTAGCATCTGGAATATATAAAAACACCTACGAATCAAAGAGACTAATAAATAACAGAACAGAAAATGAGCAAAAAAAATGAACAGAAATTCCATAAAAGATGAAACATTTATTATTATTCTTTGAACTGCACATAGATGTCTTTGTATCTGTGGTACATTCCACAATAAAAATGAACCAAAAAAATCCATAATCACTTTTATTTACCGTAAAAGCAACACATCATCATACTAACATTAACTTCTTGGTTTTGATGAATGTGTGACTATTGTTTAAGACGCTATCAATAGGGGAACTGAGGCGAAGCATATACCGGAATTCTTTATGTTGTCTTTGCAACTCTTTTGCAAACCTAAAATTATTTCAAAATTTAAAAAAAAAAAAAAGTTTTTAAAGGACTACAGAAGCCAAACCATGCAGAGCCTTGGAGGCTATCTGGAGAGTTTGGATTCTGTTCTGTGAGCAATGGGGTCACTGGAGGGTTTTCAAAAGGTGGGGCAGGGGCCAGTGGATGTGAAAAGACAAAACACAGCTTCTTAAGAATCTCAAATATCTTTAGGGATGTGGAGGCAGAGTTTCCCTTTGGCCAGATGATGACTGCCTTGACCATGGGCCCCGTGATCTCTGTGACTGGGGACACATGGAGGAGAGCCAGGGAGAACACAGCAACCATTGATCAGAGTGGACAGTGGGTGGGGAGGGAGAGCCCCACAGCCTGTCATCACAGGGTCCTGGGGGAGATGGGGAGGAAACGGGAAGGCCAAAGGCTGCACAGATTGGTGGTGTTTGGGAGGAACCAAGGGGCAGGCCCCCACCCTTGAGCTTCCTGTGTCCCTCTTAGCTAAACCCTAAGGCTGCTTGCTCCTCATCCATTCCTGTCCCCTGTACCTTCCCACTCAGCAAGTGGCCTCCTCCTCCGTTCCCCCTCTCAGGGCTCAGGCATACACACCTGCCTCTTCCCTCTCTCCTCCCCGCTTTCTCTCAGCTCCCAGAAGAGGCCTGGTCCTCCCCCTTTCTGAAATTTTTGGTCTTCTCAACTCACAAAATTCTCCAACAGAAAATCAGACGAACCTTCTCTTTGATCCTACGCCTCCCTCCAGCTACTGCCCTTCCTCTCCTCTTCAGCCAAACCTCCTCAAAAGCCCCATTTGTCTCCAAGGGTCAGACTCCCACTTCCTGCCCTCAGGCCACCCTCCCCACTCAGATCCTGGAACCTCCTACCCCACAGATATGAGCAACACCTTTCCTTTGGCCTACTCATCCCTGTGCCCTGCTTTTTCTCTTTCTGTAACCCCTGGAGGTATTATGTATTTGCTTGCTTCTTGTCTGTCTCCCTCACTAGATTATAAGGCCAGGGTTACCTGTTGAGCTGTGTGCCCATCCACTGCATCCCTGCTGCCAAATTCATATGTGATGGTCCTAAGGTCCAGTATCACAGAATGTGTCCTTATTTTGAGATATGGTCTTTATAGAGGTAAAGCTGTTAAAATGAGGTCATTACAGTAGGTCCTAATCCAGTATGATTGGTGTCCTCATAAAATGGGGAAATGTGAACACCTACACACAGGAGAATGCCATGTGAACATGAAGATGGCCAATCACAAGCCAAAGAGAAGGGTCTAGAACAGACCATTCCTTCTCCTTCCTCAGAAGGAACCAACCAGCCTGACATCTTGATTTCAGATTCTTAGCTTCCAGAACTGTGAGAAAATAAATTGTTGCTTGTGTAAGCTTTCCAGTCTCCAGTACTTTGTTATGGTGGCCCTACAGACTCATAGATGATGACCACAGGAACTTTGCTCTGCTCACGTCACTGTTTCCAGTGCCAAGAACAATGCTTGGCACACAGTAAGAACTCAATGAAAATATTTGTTGTTTGAAGGAATGAAAGAACTTTTCCCAAACTCAATGGGCACTCCTTTCGGCCACTAGATAATTATTTGTTTCAAATATATTTCCTAGATGAGGAGAAACATGTAAGCTACAAAGAAATGAACAGTGAAAAGCATGTCTTCTCAGAGATGTTCCGTGAAAGAGGTACTCTGTGCTCGGGTAGGAGGGTGACCTTTTAAAGACTTTCACAAACCAAACATACCACCAGGACTTACATTCTTACTGTCTTCACCTTGTAGAAGCTGGCCTCCAAGGTGATCCCCAGTGACTCCCGCCTCCATGTAGAGTCCCTTCCCACACAGAATAGGACTATGCTCAGATATGGAGGAAATAACTGTGTGTGACTTCCCAAGTTAGGCCATAAGACATTGTGGCTTCCACACTCTCAGAGTCACTGACTCTGGGTGAGGCCAGCTGCCATGTTGTAAGGCCACTCAGGCAGCCCTGGGGAAGGGTCCACAGGATGGGGAACTGATGCCTTTTTCCAACAGCCAGCACCATTCATCAGACGCTTAAGCAAGCAGTCTTGGAAGTGGATCTGTAAGCCTCAGTCGAGCCTTCAGGTGACTGCAGCCCCAGCAAACACCCTGAAAATCAATGTCCCTTGTTGGCATAGTAGCTGAGTTGGTGGAGTCGTTTGTTACCCAGCAATGGATAAGGAGCTTGACCTTGAAGACAGCTTCACGTCCTTGTGCTGATACTGCTGTCAGTCGGTTTAGTGCCTGGCTAAGTTCCCATGTACATATTTTAGCCCTTGATTGAATGCGTCTCTGAGCAGACTTACCACTGTCTGTCTCTCTCCCCTCAAAGCATCCGTGGCTTACTCCAACTTGCTCCTCGCTCTCCTGGGGACCTAGATGAATCCTTCTCTGTCTCCTTGGTGGGCTTCTGTTCCATCCCGTAAACACTGGGGTTTCCTGGGATTCCATCCTGGGCCCTTCCTTTCACACTCAATAATCATGAGTCGACTCAAATGACCAGTGTGTCAAAGTTCTCTCCATCCACTCTTTACACTGCTAACTCCCCAACCCCCTCCCCAGCTCAGATCTCTCTAGAGCCCAAGTTTGTCATTCTTTGGACAGGAACATCCCCAGGAGTCTCAGGCTCAGAGTTGCAAACTGAATGTGTCTTCTCCCAGGAACCTGTTGCCATCCTGGGCCTCCTTTCTCCCTGTGGATTTTGCCTCCTGGATAATTCATTTAGTATTTCCTGTCTTCTTTTCACCCCTCCCATACCCTCCCATGGCAGCCCAGACCACCATTTTCTGCCACCTGGACCACTGTAGTGACCTCCTCACTGTTCTTCCTGCTGTCATCTACTTCTGTTCCCCTCTAATCATTATCTGCCATTAGAAGGAATTTTAAAATCGAAATTTGGTGGAGATTTAGTGGAAATTTCTCCACTTAAAACTTTTCCTGGGTTCCTATACTTTATGAAAAGAAGGAAAAAGAAAAGTCTCAGTGTGTCATGTAAGTTCCTCCTGCCAACCTTTCTCCAGCCTCATCCATCTCCTGCCTCAGGACCTTTGCACTTACCGTTTCCTTTTCCTAGAATTTGCTTCACTCAGTTTTTCGTGACTCACTGCCTTACTTTCTTTAAGTCTCTACTAATGGCTATTTTCTCCAAGGGGCCTTCTCTGGCTGCCCTTTACAGAATATGAGCCCCAGCCCCTTGCCCTGATTTATATTCCTTCTTAGCACATTGTCACTTCATGAACATTTATAAACTTTATTTCCTTATTGGTTTGTCTTTTTCTTTTTCCCACTGAAATGGAAGGTCCATGAGGGTGAACATTTTGTCTGTTTTGTTCAGTGTGCCCAAACCCTGTGCCTGAATAGGGTCTGGCATGTAGTAAGCACTCAACAGATGTAATCAGTGAATGCGCTTCTTGCTTTATCTTTTAGGCTTCAGTAACATTGAACTGCTATGGGCTGCCCACATAAGGTATGTTGCTGCTTGCCTCCAAGCCTTTGCTCATGCTGACCCACCTGCCTGGAGACCCTTCCTTCTTGGCATAAATATTTCCAGGAACTTAAAGGTTCACCTCCTCCAGGCGGCCTTCCCTGATCACTGCGCCCCTTTGCCTGGGGTAAGTATCCTTTCCAGGTGGGCTCCTGCAGTACCTTGGACAAGTCAATTGCAGTACCTATCGTCATGTTTTTGAAGGACACATTTGTTGTTTCTTTGCTTGCTTACTTGTTGTGAACACCTTGGAAGAAAACTCTCTCTCTGGTAAATCCTTAGCAGATAGGCTGGGATAGTCAGTGCTGAATGAATGTTTTTATGAATGAATGAATGAATGAATGAATGAGTGAGTGAGTCAGCTTGGGTCTAGCCATAAAACTCGCTCTGTGACCCTGAGCAAGTCCGTGTCCCTCTCCAGACAGGAAGTCCCCAGATTCTCTCATTTGTGTAACCAGGTGTTTCACCAACCAGCTGTGTTTATTAAAAATACAATTTCTTGTCCCAGCCCTGGGGGTTCTGATCCTGGTGAAGAGGAAATATCTGTATGAAGAGCATCCCACAGGCCATTCTGATGTGGCAGCAATGAGAAACCATGGCTTCCAAGACCCCTTCTTGCTCTGCAGACCTGAGATACTGCTTTGACAAGAAACCAGAAGGGGAAAGTGGTGCTTGATGGCCCCTGGAGAGCTGGGGGTGGGGGTAGATCAGGCACAGAGAAGGCGGCTGCCCCTCTCCGATTAGGGCTGTAGACTGAAAGGAGGAGAAAGGCAAGCACAGCTGCACAGGACAATTGAGCTCTTTCATGGCCAAGTTCTCTGCACGACCCTACCCTCTCCCTGTTGCCGCCCCCACAGCACCATCTGTTCACTTTTTTCACCCTATCCAGACCGCATCACCCTAGGTAGAGGTCCAGGGTCTATTTGGGTGGCCAAATAGATCCAGATCCTGAAGTGGAGCCACAGAGGGAAGGGGCCGTCACTGTGAGAAAGGAGGGAGAGGGAACAAGTGTTTTGGGGAAGGAAACGCCAGTGCTGGGACTCCCAGGGATGGGGCTGAATCAGGCTACACTGTGGCCTTGGGGGCAGGGTGGCTTGGGGAACCCCGCTTCCTATTTTTTGGTGGCTCTTTCACTCCAAGATGATGTGGGGACATTCTACTAACCCTCTGAACCTCCCTTGTCTTCCTGTGGCTGCTGTGACGATGTTATAAAGAGTCCTGTCCAGTCCCTGCCATTCCCAGCACTCAGAGTTGGGGCAGATCCCTGGGCTAGGGGTCAGGATGATGGGTTCTAATCCTGCCTCTGCCATGGACATGCTGTGTGGTGTCAGAGAAAACTGTTGCCCTTTCTGGGCATTTTTGCAAGGCAGATAGGGTCAGAATGGAGGATGTTTAAGACAGTCTGCCACTTAATTACCCTGTCCTTGCAAAGCATATCCAGAGTATCTACTATCGAGATCACCAGTCTTGATGTTGACCTTGATCACCAGGCTGAGGTAGTGTTTGTTAGGTTGATATACTGTAAAATTAATTTTCCCTCCTTTCCATACTGTGCTCTTTGAAATGAAGTTCGTTTTAGGACTGAGGTGTTATGTCCCATCTTTTCAAAAGCGAAGTATCTATGCAAATTATTTGGAATTCTGCATGGGAGATTTGTCTGTTCTCTCCCACTTATTTATTCACTTGTATTTATATCAATATAATAATTCCATTTTTTTCTTCCTCAAATTTTTGCAGCTTTGGTCATTAGAAGCTCTTTCAGTGGGTTCCTGTGTCTCTTTGACATACTTCCATCATCGTGGGTTTTGTCGGTTTGTTGTTTGGCACTTCCTTACTTTCACCAGGCTTATCTTGTGTATTTCCTACCCTGGTCCTAGAGTCAGCTACTTCTGCCCTCTGATTTCTTTTATTGGAGAATGGTATTAGAAGCCAAGATGTGGGTGCTAGGTGTGCTCATTGCTACTGGGGTATGATTTCTTGTAACCTCCTTCAGCTGATGGAGCAAGGCAATATATATATGTATATACTGACTCCTGTGTACACACATATCTTTAAATGTTTCTGTATGTATCTATCAATCTACCAATCTTCATCGATATTTTTACTAAGCTAAGCATTAGTTCATACCATCTCTGGCTCTAACCTATTACTACAGAGATCATTCTACTTCCTGCTTCTCTCTCCAACAGTGAGAAACCACATCATTCTTCCTTGATGATCAACTTGTCTGAACTTTGGTTAGTGGACGCCCCTTTAAGTAGGATCCTTTAATTTGGCCTCATCATTTTTGAGTGCTTCCTTGCTTTCTGACACGAGATAGTTCAGGTTCACCTTGCACTTTCTCTGCCCTGTCCTTGAAATTAGTCTCTTATCTAAGGACGTGGGTTTTACCTAGTGGAGATCAGGGTTTAGGAACCAAGATCTGGCCAGTGGGGGCACTATTGTAGCTCCCTGGCCCTGGAAGTGGACAGAGTTAGGGAATGTGTGTGTGTGTGTGTGTGTGTTTCTTTTTTTAAGATTTTATTTATTTATTTGATATATATAGAGAGAGATCACAAGTAGGCAGAGAGGCAGGCAGAGGTGGGGGGGGTGGAGAAGAAGGCTCCCCGCCAAGCAAAGAGCCCGATGCGGGGCTTAATCCCAGGACCCTGAGATCATGACCTGAGCAGAAGGCAGAGTCTTAACCCACTGAGTCACCCAGGCGCCCGTGCGTGCATGTTTTTTAAAAACATGAGCTCCTATTGATGTCTCCAGTTAAAACTCAGAGCCACAGATCTTTTCCCCATTCCATATTTTTAACTTCCTATTCCCATAGTGAAGACCTGGGTTCCCAAATCATCAATATATTTGTTCGTTTCTTCAATCATGCAACGCAGATAGTAGCTTCAAAATTATAATACCAATGCCTCTGTCAAATACTACTAATTAAAGTTCAGGATTTCTTTGCCATTCTCTTTATCCATAAGGTATGTCTCACTAAGGGGTCAGGAGTCAGAATCCTATGGCCAAAGTCACTTGAATTATTTTTTGTGTGTGATTATACTATTTACTTGAAGTACAGTTAAGTTCATTTGTTCTTTTTGTTTTTAAGTTTAGGGTTTAGGTTTTCATATTTTTATTTAATTTTATTTTCTTTCTTTTTTTTTTTTTTAATTTGACAGAACACAAGTAGGCAGAGAGGCAGGCAGAGAGAGAGGAGGAAGCAGGCTCCCTGCTGAGCAGAGAGCCCGATGCGGGGCTCGATCCCAGGACCCTGAGATCATGACCCGAGACGAAGGCAGCGGCTTAACCCACTGAGCCACCCAGGCGCCCCTATTTAATTTTATTTCCAAAAATATACAGTGTTTATGTAGTTAAAAAGTCAAAATTGTATATAAATCTATCCAGAGAAATCTTGCTGCCATCTCTTTCTTCTCCAATGCATTGCGACCAACTCCTTATGAGTGACTATTTTCAGTAAGTTTTCAATTTATCCCTCCTGGATAAAATTCTGCCTAATTAAATAAGTAAGTACACAGGTAAATAAATGGTTTTCAAAGAGCTTTTCTTATGTGGAAAGTAGTATACCATATACAGTCCTTTACATTTTGCTTTTATTTTGTATTTTTGCTTAACAACATATGCTTCAAGTTACTCCCTATAGATAGGTTCATAGAGATCTTCCTGCCTGCTTTTACAGCTGCATAACATTCCCTTATTTGGTACCATAGTTCATTCACTCAGTTTCCCATAAATGGACATGGATATTCCAACATTTTGCTATTGCAATTAATACCTCAGTGAATAAGTTTATGCATAAGTTGTTGGGTTTCTTTGTTTTTGTTTTTGTATTTGTGGAATTATATTCTTAGAATAAATTCTAGAAGTAAAAATCCTGGGGTTGGAGGCTACAGTCTGTGTCACTCTGCTAGATACCATCAAATTCCCTTGTTTAAGGCTTATTACCAATTGGCATTCCTACCAATAAATGTGTGGGAGTGCCTATTTGCTCAAAGCCTCACTAAAATGTGTTGTCAAGCTTTTGAACTTTTGCCAATTTAATAGATGAGAAATGGCATTTCAATGTAGTTTGATTTGCATGAAAGCTTCTCATATGTGTCAGACTTGTTTGCAAATACATTCCCTGAGACACTTGCTGGGCCATTTCAAACAATCTCAATAGACTGGATCTTGGGTTTGACCTAACTCATGGGTGATTGGTAGCTGTGGCTTTCCATCATTCCTAGGGGGCAGTGGGGTCTGCACAGCAAATTGACTCCTTGGCCCCCCCTCTCTGATTCCTGAAGGTCACGACCCTACTCTGAGCCCCCACTGGTCAAGGGAGCAACTGCTTCCTCAACACAAAGAAGACTCTGAGTGAGGAGGATGACTTGGTCTCTGAGAAATGCTCAAGTCCTGACCTCCTCCACGGCCCAGAGAGCCATTCAGGACTGAGGACTGACAGAGGCCGGACCATGGGGTACAAAGATTGGAATGGGACTGCTGTTGGAGGAATCTGTGTTTGGAGACACAAGGCAATCTGTCTCCCCAGGATAACTGACACGGCCTCTTGCTTACCTCTCAGCCTGAAGGCTCATTATCTATTCTCCTCTACATGTCTGCCTGAGTGAACCACTAAAACTTAGATAGAACCGTGGCACTCCTGAATTACAAACTTCTTTTGGCTTTCCAGGATGACAAAACTCAGTTGGGATCTGAACCCCTCCCCTTGCTTTCCTAATAGAATCTCTTTTCCTACATAACACCCCCTTTAGCCACCCATTCCCTCTATCCATCCCATCCATCAGTCCATCCATCCTTCCATCCATCCATCCATCCATCCAACCACCCATTGTGTTAATTTATCTATTGCTATGTAACATATTACCTCAGTACCCAGCATCTGAAACAACAATAAACATTCATTGTTGCACACTCTCTGTGGATTAGGTGTCTAGAAGCAGCTTAGTTGGGAGGGTTCAGCTCTGGGTCTCTCATGAGGCAGCCATCAAGCCGTCAGCTGGGGCTATAGCCATCCAAAGTCTGGGATGGATTGGAGTGTCCACTTTCAACGTGGCTTGCTCACATGGCCAGCAAGTTGGTGCTAACTTCTGGCAGGTGGCTTCCATTCCTTGTCACATGGGTGTTTCCATAGAGTCACTTGAGCATCCTAACACCATGGCAGCTGGGTTCCACCACAGTGAGCAATCCAAGCGACAACAAGGTGGAAGTCACATGTCTTTTATGACCTTGTCACAACAGTCCTATCCCGTCACTTCCTCCACAGTTGATTCTTTAAACGTGAGGGTCTCCATCCAGCCCACATGGGAGGGGCTCCACCTTGGAAAGGCAGGAGTCCTAAGATATTGTGGTCATGTGTTAGAATCATACTACCCGTCCACCCGGCCAGTATTTATTGAGCACCTGCTGTGCACCTGGCCCGCTTAGCACCTCATGTAGTTCAGAGCCTCCGGAAGCTTATCATCTGGATCAGGGATGCGAACTTGAATGTCCACAGGGTGCGGAAGTGACCCGGGAAGTGCAAATGAGCGAAGTGATCCAGGCGGAGTTTACGGTGAGCTGGGTACCACATGCTTGAAGTGGACGAAGGGAGAGGCTGCTGCCCAGAAAATTATGTGAAGCCTCCTTGTTGTTAGATGTTGACAACGAATTCAGTTTTGTTTTTTAAAGCCTGTGTTTGCCAGGTTTGGCACATACATCCCCAGTTTGCAAACTGATGCAGCTATAGTGAATTTCTCAATGCACTCCTCAAATGTTCATTCATTAAAAAATGCACGGTATGTGTGTGGGGGTGGGGGGCACCTGAGAGGCTCAGTAGATTAAGCATCTGCCTTCAGCTCAGGTTATGAATGATCTCAGAGATCTGGGATCGAGCCCCACATTGGGGCTCCCTGCACAGCAGGAAACCTGCTTCTATCTCTCCCTCTGCCTGCTGCGCCCCCTGCTTGTGCTCTCTCTCTCTGTCAAATAAAAAAATAAAATTTTTGAAAAAAAAATAAAAAATGCACAAGGCCCCTTTCACATACCCCATAAATGATCCGCAATCACCCCCTGCACACACCGTTTCTTTGGCCTGGAATGCCTTCTCTTCTTTCTTCCCCTAGTGATCTTCTATTCCTTCTTCACAACCCAGGTGAAAATGTTTCTCCCTCCAGGAAACCTCCTCTGACTCCTCCTCTTGGGGGTGCTGCTGGCTTGCTCCTGTAGGCTGCTACCTTATCTGTGTGTCCCAGCCCCAACTTTGCACTTCCTTGCCTCCCTCATGAAGAGGTGAGCTCCTGAGGCGTGAATGAAAAGACAGGTGTGAAGCATAAGGGGAACAATTGCCTTGGTGCATGGGGCAGGGCTTCCTGGAGGAGGTGGTCCTGGGAGAATGAATAGGTCTTGCAGACACGGGGTCCCCTGGCAGGAGGAAGAAGATGAGCAAAATCATAGAGGCAGGGAAGTGTGGATTGTGCCTGAGCAGGCAGAGTCCCAGCTCCTCCCTTCTTAGACTCCCCTCCGAGCTGGAGGGGCTCTTGGCTGCCTTTCCAGATGGTGAGGGGTGAGCTCCACAGGCCCGGAGGAGTTCCAAGTAGCTGGGGTGGGGGAGGTGGCTGGAATGAGAAACCCAAGTCCTGGATGAGTCATTGATGGAGTCTATCCTACAATAACAAGAAAGGGCTGGACTGGGAAGAAAAGAGAAACCCCAGGTGGGGGCTAAGGGATGGGCTGGAGGGAGTGGGATGGCCCTCAGTGGCCTCTGCCATGGGGCATTGGTTCTCAGTTTCCACTGTCCTTGGAGCTTGAACCTTCGCCAACCCTTTGTGACAGGCCTCTAGCTGATGGCTGTCCTTGCCCCCTCTTGTACTCCCTCGACCTCTACTTTCTACTGTCGGCTCATCCAGCAGCTAGAGGAATTTTGGGGAAAAATAAGTCAGATCACATTACTCTCTTCTTAGTTTCCTCCCATGGCTTTTCAGGGCTCTAAGGCAAAAACCTTTTCCACCTCATCTTCTGTCCCTGTCCCTCTCCCTGTGTCTCTTTTCTGCCTCCAATTCTTCTCCTGCCACAGGGCTTTTGCATATGCTGTTCCTCCTGACTGTGCTTTCCCCTGACTTCTTTCATTAGTTCATTCTTTCTTTCTCTTCAGATTTCAGCTTAAGCCTTCAGGGGAGCCCTCCCAGACCTTTAGAATCTACTGGATTCTTTTGATATGTGCTTTTCCTCTCTTGAATAACCATACCACGATTTGTATCATGCTTCATTATTAAGATCTGATCTCCTACTATACTGTGAGTTACACAAGGGTAGGTCCTATCTGTCATGTTCACCCTGCTACTCCCAGGACTCAGCACACTGTCCCTGGGATACAGTAGGTGATCAATAAATGCATCTGTGTCTCTTGCAGGACATGACCAGTGCTTGTGGCTATTGTCTCACAACAGGCAGGGGAAGGAAGCAAAGCAAAGATTATTGGTTCCATTGTATAGCTGAAAAAACTGAGATTTGGAGAATTTAGTAAACCCCCATAAGCCTCTGGGGAGTTAGTGGGCAGGCAGGAACTTGAACTCAGAGCCCTGACTATATATCATAGGCTCCTCCACCAGGAAGCAATTTTAGGGACAGTCCAAACATGACAGGTTGGTGTCCTGGCTGGGGAGTGTCACACTGTGTGAGTCAGCCCTCTGTGGGTGGATCTCTGTGCTGTCAATCAGGACAGACGAACAAGGTAAGCTTTAAGTCTCAGGGGCTTTTGTTCTCATAGGTTGTTTCCCTCTCTGTCCCTATGCACCAGACTGTGGGCCTCCTAGGAGAGGGTGGGACAGTGTGTGAGGTATCCATGTATCCCCATCTCTCTTCTACTCCTGTCCCAAGATCTGGTCTCAGGAAACTCACCTAAACATCACATTTTCACCTGCAAGAAGAGAAGGTCCTTGAGGGACAACACCAAGTTGTTTCCATTTTTTGTCTACCCACTGTTTATGGACTGGGCAATGATCCCCAAAGCTTTTGTTGGCTTGGGCTGTGTTTCCATTCCTCTCCTTCTGTTTTCTTGGAAGAACTTGTCCCCCACTCCATGCAGTTCTGGTAGAGCTACCATCATAGGCTCCCACCCAGCAGTGGGCATAGAGTCTCTTCTGACCAGTCGGAATATCCTCATTTCCTTGACCACAGTGACTGGCTAAGGAATAGACTTGGGATCCAAGCAAGGCCAACCAAGGTCTCTTCCCTAGGATTAGTATATAGATGCAGGGAAAAAATGCTGTGGTCTTAGGATTGTTGAGTTGAATGTCTGTCCTTGATAAGTAAGGTCAATTTCATCTAGGGCAGGCCATAGGTTATGTTACTGTGATCTTCAGCCTCCCTGTTCTGGGTCTTCTCCCCCAACCCTGTCCGTAATCTCCACGCTTCCCCTTACTCTCAGCATCCCAGAGGGGAGCACAGTCCCTTCCAACCCAGACTTAGGCAGCTCAGTGTGATGTTAGTGGAATCCTCTACAGCAGATGTCAAAGACAGAGTTGGAAGTGCAAGAAACTTACCGGGGGCGATGCCCATGAGGGTGAAGGGGAGATGGGCAAAAGCTGTATCCTGGAGGAATCCACAGCTCACTGAACTGCTATGGGATCCCTCTTGAAGGGAAATCTAAGCGGCACAGTCCATGGCTGATCCAGTGCCTCGGTACCTACTCATTCCTGGAACAGCCCATAGGAAATTATAAGGCAAGGTTCAAAGCCAAGCCTTCCGCCTCCAGAGCTGGTGCCTTTTCAATGCTAATCTTCCTTATACATTAGGGACCGCCAATAGCAGATAAGCTCAGCGTTGTCTTAACTCCAGCCCTGTTGATGGGTAGTGGCTGCCTGGGCTCTGTGTTGAGGATTCTAAGGCTGCTTCTAAGTTCTGCAAAAAGGTTCATGGTGGATTCCTGATGCCTACCGTGGGTAGGAAAGAGGTGAACATGCATAGGTAAGCCAGGATTTTGCTACCCTTACAGAAGGAACAAATAAATACTGAATGAATCAATTTGGAATCCCATGACATTCTGTTTGAATTAGGCAATGCTCTTCCCCCAACTGAGACTGTCTCTGGGGAGAGATAGTCTGACAACCAGAAACCTGGCTCTGGGAGTCTCAGAGTCACAGGGACAACTGCTATTTGCTGGGGACCTCCTATATGCCAGGCACTGAGTTAGGCTCTTTCAATCACCACCTCATTGGATTCTCACAAAAGTCTCATGGGGAGAGCATTAGAGCCTTCAGATTCTGCTGAGAAAACTGTGGTCCCCAAAGAGGAGGGATCTGTGCAAGGCCACCCAGCAGGTCGGTGGCAGAGACCCACTTCTACCACGCTTCCCCACTTTCTCCATTCTACCCTATGTCAGAGCAGTGATGAGTTCCCCCAAATCTGGTGTAGCAAGTGGAACATGATTCATTCAGTTAATCATTTGCCAAAGAGAGAGGAAATACATCGGACAGTCCTTGGAAAATCCTCTCTGGAAAGTCCCTGAGAGACGAACCAAATCGAACCAATAGTTAAGCCTGTGTAGTTGGAGGCTGATTTCACAACCATTGGTCCCTTACATAAACAACACCATTTTATGCGTCATCTATTAATTCTGCTGTGTACCAGACAGAGTGCAAAGCATCTTACATTCATTGACTTATTTAATCCCCACCACAGTCCCATGAGGAAGTAAGTCATATGTTGTCTTAGAAGGATGGATTTGAGGTTCAGGAAGGTGAACTTCTTTGAGGTCACACACAGCACGGAGTCAAAACATACAAGGGTGTAGGTATGTGTGTGTACATTTGGCTGTACGTGGAGTATGTACGTTAGTATGCCACGTTAGTATGTACGTTAGTATGTACTAACTTACTATGCTGGTAAAGAGTATTTTGGGAAGAGTGTGCACTGGAATAAACATACAAGGGATGTTGAGAGGCCCAAGGGATGGGCTGTGATGAGCACCATTGTTTATAAGCTATTTCAGACCCTTTCCTACCCTTCTTGTGTGACCTAATTGCCCTTTACATGATAAACTAGTCCCAATATATTCATTGTTATGCTACCTTGCCACATGACCGAATTAGAGTCTTTCATTTAAGGGGCACCGGGTGGCTCAGTGGGTTAAGCCTCTGCCTTCAGCTCAGGTCATGATCTCAGGGTCCTGGGATTGCACCCCGCATCAGTCTCTCTGCTCGGCAGGGAGCCTGCATCCCCCACCCTCTGCCTACTTGGGATCTCTGTCAAATAAATAAATAAAATCTTAAAAAAATAAAATAATCTCTCATGTAAGTCTTTGATTCTAGAAAAGAGTGACACATAGCTTGGGATTCCTTCAGGTAGCACAGGAAGGTGGTTAATAACATAATTTCTGGAAATGGATAACCTCATGTAATTTCAGGCTCCACAATCAGTACCTATTCCCCATTGGGCAAGCTACCTGACTTCTCTGTACCTCTTTTTTTTTTTAAATCTATAAAATAAGGACAATCAGAGAATTTACCTCATAACAGTTACATAACAATTACTACCTGCATGTAGAAAGTTCTAGTTTGGGGTGTTTTGATGTCTTTCCATCAGTCTTCAAGGGTTTGCCATTCATTCTCACAAGGAGACCCCTGGAGCATCTCATTTGGTTCCTGTGCTTTCCAGAGGGTGGGATCCCGGTCTTCTCATTGATTCTGCGAGCTCCTAATACTCTGCTAATCCATTATTTCTCTGTGAAACTAACTCAGAGTCAGTCTCTGTTGCCTGCAACCCCAGAATGCTTGGTGTCATGTCAGTTCTGTTTCCCTGCAAAACTGGGACTCTGCAGGCTCCAAGCTGGGAAACCGCCCCCCAACCCCCACCGCCAATTCCCAGTGGAACTCTACACTTGACATCAACTAGTCTGTTCTCTCTTAAATTCATGTCTGGAGTAGTGATGCCAAAAGGGACTGCCCCTGCAGGTGGGAGACATTTATTTGCTTGCTTAATTCATGCCATGGAGGGGTCCTCTGGGCTGTGGGGC
This sequence comes from Mustela putorius furo, assembly GCF_011764305.1. Lineage (NCBI taxonomy): Eukaryota > Metazoa > Chordata > Mammalia > Carnivora > Mustelidae > Mustela > Mustela putorius. The sequence continues at coordinate 7,210,106 of NW_025421464.1, read as the reverse complement.
ATAGTGAAGCTATTCGGGATTATTAGTCCCAAATTAACAATGAGCAAATGTAGGACCAGGGACATGAAGGGACTTGTTAAAAGCTACACAGCAGGATGGGGTTCTTAGCTCACGTTCTCGCTGTTAAAAGACTGATTAACCTATGTGGGGTGGGGGATGGGCTAAAAATAAGGCTTGGGCTTTGACCTTGAACTCTGAGTACTATACTTTCCCTTTATCAGTTCTTCGCTGATTCCGGGTTTCTTTCAGCTTAATGGTAACTCAGGGCCTTTGCACATGCTGTTGCCTGGAACTCTGTTTCTTCCACCATCTTCCCTCCTCCACTCTTCATCTAATTCCTTCCCCTTTTTTAGATCTAGGCTTCTCTGTCCCTTCCTAGACCACCAGCTCCAAGTTGGTCCCCCTACAGTTCTCAAGGTCCACATTTGTCTCTTGCCTTAGCAGCTAGCACACTCAACCATTATTTGTTTCTGTTTATCTTCCCCACGTGGGGAAGATATCTTGCCTATCTTCCCCACTAGGTTATATGTTACCTGAGGGCAGAGGCTCTGACTTCTGTCTCAGTTCCTGGCACAATGTTTGTTCAATAAATAGAGGAACCCCAGAGTCACCCAGCCAGAAATCATCTAATTTCTGGTCTCCCGCCAAAGGTGAGGAACGATGGCTTGACCAAGGCCACAAAGCTAGTCATTATCTGCAAGAAACAAGACAAGAACTCGAGAAGTTACCATCACGTTTAAGTCTTGAACTGGGCCATCCTGATGTGGGGGCGGTGTGGGCTTCACAGGGGCAGGGCGTTGGGACAGATGCCAATTTTTGCCACCACGTCTAAGAAACAGGTACGATCACCATCAGCCCCATCGGTAGCATCATCCCCATTTTACAGATGAGGAAACTGAGGCTTAAGACACTTTGTGACTTGCCTATTCCCACAACTGACAAGCGGATAAGGAGGAGACTCGAACCCAGGGCTGAAGCCTAAGCGGTGCGCGCCCAGCGGTGGGTGCAGCGCGGGCGTGGAGACCTGGCATGGCCGTGGAGTCCTGGCACCGCCGTCGGTGCACCGGGGGCGGCTGGGCGGAGGGGAGCGGGCGGAAAGGCGGCGGGCGGCCCAGCAGCTCTCGGCAGCGGCGGCGCAGCCCCGGGAAGGGGGGCGGCTGCTCGTCCTCCCGCGCGGCAGGCGGGGCGTGAGCCGGGCGCCGCCACAAAGGGGCCGCTGTCGCGCCGCCCCGTCCCGCGCGGGGAGCAGAGCTTGACCCGCCCCTGAGGCGGCCGGCGGCTCCCGCTCTACTCGGGCTGCCTCCAGTCTCGTCTCGCCGGCTCCGTCGGGCCCTCTCCCTGTGTCCCCGGCCTACCCTCCCCGGCCAGCCGGCTCCACTCGCTCCAGTGCTAGGAGGGGGCCGTGCCCCACTGACAGGACCTACGGACCGACCGACTGATCCCGTGGCCCCGGAGAGGAGCAGCCCGTCACCATGGTAACGCCTGCCAAGGCCTGGACCACCTCGCTCTGTCCCCTTTTGGTGCGGGTGTCCAGGGCGGACCCCAACCTTTCATGCTATGACCCTCAGTGCCCCGCTAAGGGTCTGTGTTAACTGCTCCCCATCAGGAGCGGGATGGGAGAATGGGGGTGGAGGTGCGGGGAGCCCCTCTGGTCATGTCCTCTCTCCTCTCTGGGCCCTGTCTCTCCAGGAGCGATGTGGATGGCTAAGATTGGATGACCTGTGAACTTAGATGTGGCCCCATCCCTGGCACAGATCAGAGCTGAAACCCTAGCCCTTGGGCCTTAGATAAAACAAGGGGTGGTGTTGTGCTTTGGATTTGGGGCTGAGGGTCAGGTATGCCCACTGTCCTCACACAGGTGCAAACAGAGATGGGGCTTCAAGCCCCCCTCCTGCCCAGTGCCCAGTGGAGAGGGCGGAGTTGCTTACCAAAACGTGGGGTGGTTTTTTCACTTTAGACTCAGGGCTAAAACGCCAGGTGTGCTCCTAGTCCTGATGTGAGGCAGTCTCATGGGAACAGGGTGGGGAGGTAGGCCTAGCAGAAAGAGAGGAAAGAGAGCAATACTTCGATACTGTGGCTTCTTTGGCTGGCCCCTCCCTAACGTTGAGATGCTCTGGGAGGAGTGTGTGTGTGTGTGTGTGTGTGTCCGCGCATGCACGTGTGCCAGTATCTGGGAACAGGGAATGAAAGAAAAGTCTGTTTTCAGGGAATCACAGTCCAGCTCCCAATAGGCCCAGGAGCCCCAGGCGGGTTCACAGGAGCACTGGGGTTTGGAAAAGTCCTGAAGACAGGCCAAGGCTTTAACCCCGTGACTGATGGGCCATGCTGAATGTGTGTGGATTTTCACTCAGTGCACAAGAATTCTATTAAGACGGGTACGCACGCACAGAGCATAGCAATGTATGTTCCCATTGCCTCCCACGGCTGAACACACGTGCCCTCTGACATGCACACGGCTGACCCACCGGCTGTCCCCACTGTCAAAATAAGGACGTCCATCTGCATCCATGCCACAGACATATGGCAAAACCAGGCTGCTAGGTTCACACACCAGCAGGACAGGTGTACGACACACCTTGCTGCCCTAGCTGTTTGACAGAGTTCGTCATAAGCTCGTGGTTCTTCACCTTTCCCTATGGGCAAGGCACTGTGCCCAGGGATTTATACTCAGGAGCTCATGTCACAAACATCAGCCCTAAAAATAGACCTGCTGGGATCTTCACCCGGCAGATGGGGACCTGAGGCTCTAGGAACTTCTGTGGCTGCCCAAGGTCACCCAACCAGGAAGTGGAAGATAGGGCAGCCTGAATTCGGAATGTGCGTTCAGCTGTCCAGGCCACCCCAGAACCAAACCTTCATCAAGCAGTGTTTGCTAAACCTTCCCTGGTTTTGGACTGAACTCAGGGATTACTTTTAGAATCCAGAAACTCCTTGCTGAACGCCAGCCCCTCAGGTTACGAGGCAGGCCCTGGGTGGTTCTCTGAAAAGGCTGAGCAACTCTTTCTTAAATATGCACAATGAACAGACTTTTCTCCCACTTTTGTTACCTGTCCACCTCTCTGACCTCACCTCTGTACTTCAGCCACTCTGACCTTGGTTCAGAGTCTTTTATCTTTCATGTTCCTTCCTGCCACAGGACCTTTGCATATGCTGTTCCTGCTGGGGTGGCACCCCTTCACCTGAAGAATTCCTATCCATCCTATCAATGTTCACCCAAGTATCACATCCTCAGGAAAGCCTTTTCCAATTTCCCTGACTCCCACTCTAGTATGTTATGTATCTTTCCTTCACGGCTCTACCACAGTTGTTCTTTGCCTGGGATGATTTGATTAAAGGCTACCTAGTGCCTTGGCACAGCCTAGTGCCAGAGTGTCTTATGACAAAGGCACTTTGGGCTTATTTGGTTTCATATTCCTGAACTTTTTGTTCTATCATAATAATTTGTGCACATTCACTTGCTGGATAAGACATTATGAAGAAAGAACAAAATCAAAATTACTATTTGCTTAATATTTTTCTTTTAATCAGATTACCTTATACACTTAAAGGTATATTTAAGACATTTTATATCATGACCATGAAAAATCAGTATCCACGATCATAAACACAAAATAACTGTAAAAATGTCTACAGTGAGGGCAAATTTGTGTTGGTAAATTCTGGCTCAATGAGGTTGGCTCTGGATGACTCCAAGCGGGAGGACTGCTTTCTTTTCATTAGAAGGAGTGATCACTGTGTGTCTGAGAGGTGTTTTAAGATATCCTGGCACTGAACTGAGACTTTCTCTTTGGTGTTCTCAGGAGGACTAAACAAGAGTTGGGATAACTTTCTGTGATTTCACATCAAGTTCATGGCCTCCCCAACTCATCTCATGGGTCCCCTGCCAGCCTCTCCCACACTTTGAGAAAAGCTAGTTGAATCTAATTTATTCAACACTGCCAAAGTACCTGCTTCTCCAAGACACCTGCTATGTGCCCGGCCCTGTGTAAGGACCTGAGTGCGAAAAGAGTAAGCTCTGGTTCCTGTCCTGGGGGGCTTCTAGTGCAAAGTTGCTGAGGCTGGGTGACAGGCGATGGGAGTCCCTCTCTTTGCCTGGAAGTATATGTGTCATGAAAAGCAAAGCAAAACCCTGCGGGTTGAGCAGGGCTCTGAAGGGTGGGAAGGAGCTCACCCAGCCCAGAGAGGGGCACAGTGCGAGCTCAAGCAGTTCTTCTCCAAGTGGGGCACCCGCTATGGGTCCAGGGTGGGGAGACTTTAGATGAACTTTTTTTTTTAGATTTTATTTATTTGACAGACAGAAATCACAAGTAGGCAGAGAGGCAGGCAGAGGGAAAGGGGGAGTGGGAGAGGGAGAAACAGTCTCCCTGCTGAGGATTCAAACAAAATTGACGCAGGGCTCAATCCCAGGACCCTGAGATCATGACCTGAGCAGAAGGCAGAGGCTTTAACCCACTGAGCCACCCAGGAGCCCCTAGATGAACATTTTTATTTACAGTTGTTCATCTTCGTGAGTGGGCAGAAGTGGTTTAGGCAACACAAACACAGGATGATAAATAAAAATCAATGGATTTAAGTTGGAAATGAATTGACAAGAAGATGAATGTGAAGTAAATACTAATTGATATAAAGCAAAATAAATTAAGATGTATAAACAGCCAGAAAAACTCTGCATATGGCACGTGGGTGATTGGGAAGCCCCGGGCTAGAGCATCAAGTGTGTTGGAAGAAGCAGAAAAGTACGCTGCTGTGGACTGATGGCCACTAGTGGTGGGCTGAGTGGGTAAGGCAGTGGGGAGCCACTCAAGGTTGTTGAGCAGTGAAGGGTCACAATCACATCTGTGTGCTAAAAGGCTATCGTAGGGGCATCTGGGTGGCTCAGTCATTAAGCGTCTGCCTTCAGCTCAGGTTGTGATCCCAGGTCCTGGGATAAAGCCCCACATCGGGCTCCCTGCTCAGCGGGGAGACTGCTTCTCCCTCTCCCACTTATGTTCTCTCTCTTGCTGTCTTTCTCTCTGTCAAATAAATAAATAAAGTCTTTTTTTTAAAAAAAAAAAAAAGGCCATTGTAATGGCCAAAGGAGAGCCCAGCCTGGGGAAGCAGGAGAAGACCTCTACCCAGTTCTACCATTTACTGAGGGTAAAGCCTTGGGTTCAGTGTCTTAACCCATAAAATGGGAATAAAAAATACCAATCCCATAGAATTGTTGGGAAGATGAAATAAAATAATGTTAATAAAATAATGAAAAGTGCTTAGGATAAAGCCTGATACAGAAGCTTGCTCAGTAAGAAGCTCTAGTTATCATTGTTATTATTATCATTATGTATTTTGGGTGGGAATGGTGAGCCCCAGGGCAAGGCAAACGGGATAGGGAGAGAAAAGAACAAACACAAAACTTAGCCCTGGACAGGTGAAGTGACTTGCTCAAGGTTACACCAATGAGCCATGACGGAGCTGGTCTCAAATGTGGGTCTTCTAACACCCACTGGTTTTTCAGTTCACTGCATCTGGACTGTTTTTCCAGTTTCTAAAAGGTTCTTCTTCTACTTTTATTTCTTTTTTTAAGTAAGGAGTCAATTCTCACTCATGCCTCCACCCACACACAAATAAAAAGGATTTAAAGCAGGAGAAGTTTTAGTTGGACACGAGCAACAACTTCCTGGCAGCCAGGGCCACAGAATACTGCTTTTAGAATCTCCAGCCTGGAGAAGTTCAAGAGGAACGTCCCAGGTAGCTGAACCTGGCGGCCACAAGCTGATATCCACTGGGCTCTATCTGGCTCACAGATGTGTTTGGTGTGGCTAACCTGTAGAACACTGGGAAACTTTACTAAAATGTCAGCAGACCCAGTAATGCTGGGTGAAGGCAACACTGGGTTGGAGCCGATGAGATGGGACGTGTGCCACAGTCCCCACTACTCCCTATTGCTTCCCCGACACTGAGGCTGATTATCAGGGGACACTCACCAAGGGGCCAGAGGGGTTATTTTCTCGCACTTGGCTACTTCTGTCTTCCATGTCACCTTTCAGTCCCTTGTGGGCATTTGTGCCTGTGGCTGGTGGTTTGGATTCTTCCTGGGCTGAGTAGAGAGATGGATGAGACCAGATCTTTTTAAACTTTCCCATCAATTGGGGATTAACTGATCCCATTTAGAAACCGTGTCCCAGCTCCAAACCTTCCTGCACCTGATTATACGTTGAATTCTAGAGTGACCCTGTTGGAAGCATCCTTAGAGATAGATAGATAAGCCCAATGCACCCATTTTACAGATGGGGAAATTGAGGCCATGGTCACCCTGTGAGTCAAGGGTGAAATCTCACCTTCCCTAGGCATGCCATGGAGGAGAGCAGGGGATGACAGCAGCCCTGGGGCCCTGCCTACCTCAGTTCTTCGAAGCCCTCGCTCTTCCCAAGCTAGGGAATGATGCTCAGTGATGCTCAGAGCTTTGTCTGGTGGAGCCAATGGACAAACCTGGGCCTTTAAGAAGAGTTCGGCACACCTCAGAAAGCCCAGCTAACAACAACTGGTGAGACCATTTAGAAAGGGAACAGGCCTTAAAACACACACACAATCACAGTTTTATTTTCCCCTCTTGTTTATAAAAGCTACACAGGCTGGTTACAGAATGGTCGGAAAATCCAGCAAACTATGAAGGAAATGAAAAAGGGTGACTTACGAGGCCCCTGCCCCCAACGGCGCTCGGGGGTGACGGCTGTTAACACTTCATTCCAAGGCCTCTTGGCTTACGCACCTTTTTACAGCATGGAGATCACACTGTCTGGGAATTTTTTCTTTTCGAAACTTCCAGTAATCAGAAGAGTCGTTCCTTCCCGGGGTGAGGGAGTTGCCTGGCAGGGAGCCTCTTTCCGGGGTGGTGGAAACCTTGTGTTGTTGATCTGGCCAGTGCTCACGGGGAAAGGCACATAGGTAAAAACGACATCAGACTTGTGTGTTAGTAAAAAAATAATGGAGGCTCAGTGCAAAGTGTTGACACAGAAGTGTAGGAACCTCTTCCCACCTTCCCATACCCAGAGGGAACCGCTGGGGACAGACACTTTTCTGTCAGCCCCATAACGGATTCCTTGGGTCTATCCAGAAGGCCCCTGAGCGTCCTTCAGGCACCAGCCCCGCAGCTGGCTGGTGCCTGAAGGGGGGCTCCTTCTCTGCTTCTGGGGCGGGGGGGCTGGAGGGCTGCAGACCGGCTCTGGCTTCTCCCTTTCCAACTTCTCGCTGCTTCCTGGCAAGGAACAGTTAAAGGCCCAGCCTGGCTGCGCTCACTGGGGAGGAATGGAAACACATCGATTAAGTTTCACGGAAATCATTTTGAGGGGCCCGTGTCGGGCCAGCAGTATTTGGGTTCCTGAGGGCCCAGGCTGGGCTGCCTGATTGGTTTTGAGTGGAGAGGGGCCAGCTTTCCTTCCTACGGGCTCCACACTGTGTGCTTACGCCCATATTTGGACAGCTTATGAACCCCTGGGGTTCAGGCCCATAGCAGGTAATGCTCTGGCCAAGAGCTTAGAGTCCCATTAACTTGGAACATTCTTGTTTTTTTACTGGCCGCCCCTTAAATCGTTAGAGTGTGCAGCCAGTGAGCCCATTTGTGAAAGCCAAAGGCATCCCATCTGTGAGCTTTAGTCTGCGAGAAGTAAACAGCTTGAAACACTGCAGGACAGGCGGCTGGGAAGGCCACCCTGAAGGCTGGTGGCTGCTGCTGGCCCCATGGTGGGCCAGGCACCAGGGAGCAGGGGAAGAGGGCGGGCCTGACTGGCCAAGACAGGGTTGGATTGTGGCTCTGTCTTCCTCCTCCGTGATCTTGGACAAGATCCGCTTCCTCTTCTTTATCGGCAGAGCAGGACGTTCCTTCTCTGCCCCAGGACCTTTGTGTGGCTAAGCAAGAGAATGTGAGTGAGCGCAAGGCCCCATGCACAGCAGGTGCCTGGAAGTTGTTGTTATTCTTCGGGTGACAGCAGTGGGTTCAGGAAGGGGTCAGGAGGGGGACATGGCTTCACACAGAGGCTGGGACTCTAGCTTCATCTGACAGGAGGAATAAAGAAAAAAAAAAGATTAAAAAAAAAGGCACCAACACCTTTTTCTTTTCTCAGGACCCCTGCATCCATCATCTCCCTGCATTTGCAGAAGAATCATCTGAGCAAGATAGGCTAGGCTCTAGAATCCCCATTTACAGATGGGGAAACTGAGGCACATCAAGGCAGAGATGGTTGATCCAAGGTTGACATGCAGACCACATTTGGGACACAGGCTGTCACAGAGCAGAGCTAAATAACAGGAGTCATGTGCTAGGAGACTCAGGCCCTTTGAGTTTCCCTCTGATATTCTAAGGACCCCCAGAGAAAACCCACCTCTCACGATAAGATATCTTCACTACCTTTCTAATACGTGGCAAGCTTGCTTTGAAAGAACGAAAGAGAAACTCAATGAGCCTTGAGGAAGTGACCAGATGTCCTAGAACCTAATTTAGAAAATGTATTTGTTCTTATTGCTTCCTTTTTCTTTTAAAAAATAGTTTATTTTTATAGAACTAGAACAGTGAAAATGAAATATATTTTATATAATAAGTGTGTATTTATTATATAGTTAAATATTACATTATTTATGGTAATATATACTAATGTAAGGTCTACCCTCTGGCTATAATAATGAATATATATGATAGATATAAATATATCTATATGAATAAAATAATACAAAACCACCCAACGCATCAACAATTTATTTTTTTTAAGATTCTATTTATTTACTTGACAGAGAGAGATCACAAGTAGGCAGAGAGGCAGGCAGAGAGAGAGGAGGAAGCAGGCTCCCTGCCGAGCAGAGAGCCCGACGCGGGACCCGATCCTAGGACCCTGAGACCATGACCTGAGCCGAAGGCAGTGGCCCAGCCCACTGAGCCACCCAGGCGCCCTCAACAATTTATTTTTGAAGTTCCATTCCATTTATGCCAGCTGATACCAATTTTCCCCATAAAGCAATGACATAATGATAACTATAGTAATGGCCACAAGCATATAGCAGTGATGGGTCTTGCTGATTGAGCACCTACTAAAAGCTAGTCCTGTGCAGAGACCTTCTGTGTCTTATGTCATTCGGTCTTGCTCAACCATTTAAGGCACATACAATTATGAGCCCCCGCTTTCCCTAGTAAGGAAACTGAGGCAGACAGAACTAAGCTAAGCAACTTGCCAAGTCACCTAAGCAGAAAGTGGTAAGAGCAGGATTTGAACTTGGGCAGTCTGGCTGCCTTCTCCTAACCCGTATGGGGGCATAACGTCTCTGTTTGAAATACAATTATTTAAGTATTTTTGGTGAGTGACTTGGGGGGAAAAAAAGCGGTTAGCGCTAATAGTACAAATGGTATTTGGATATGCTAAAATTCATGAAGATGTGAGTGAATGATTAAATTTCCAAAACCAAAATGAAACAAACCTAACCCAGCTCAATGTGCACACAAGGAAAGGCCCAGAGAGGGAAGGCACCTGCCCAAGGTGGCACAGTGGCGTGGAACCTAGGAAAGCGAGTGCCCTAGAAGAGGCTGGGTGGAGTGGTGGCTTCTTAGTGTGTCCACATATTCACAGACGTCAGCCAGAGTCCTCTAACTCAGGGTCCCCATTCCCATTGCTCTCCTCAGGATTGCGTGGGTGAGGGGTAACTCTAGGGGTTTGACCTTGCTTTAGAGGGGAAGAGCATTAGAAGAACTGGTCAAGCCAGATGAGGCTTTTTCTGTTCTGTCAACTTCAAGACGCCCCTCCCCCCACCGACCCTGTCTTGTACCTCAAAGGGGAAAATAGCCCTTCTGGCCATGTTCACTTTTGATGTCAAGAACCTGTGATAGGTCACCCCCACTGCATTGATGCTGTGTCAGTGGCAAGACCCTTCTTCCTTCAGAAGGGGGGTTTTGGCATATATTCATTCCTCCCACAAATAGTGATGGAGACCCTACCCTGTGCTCAGTGCTGTGTGGGTGCGGGGGCAGAGTGGCAACCCTGACATTGGCCCAATGACCATGGGCTAGCGGCTCCTGTGTTATAGCCTCCTGGCCCTGGCCTCTTGCTGGGATGGAGAAGTGCCATATTCCTCCTCCTCCAATCCCGGATTTTATTTCCCTGTCTGAAGGGACCTCATTTGTAAAAATGATTTTTCTGCCCCAAATAAGCTGTCTTTATGCCGGATTCTAGTTTATTCTCATCTTGCTTTACATCTCTCAGTGACAGATGGCCCCGGAGCTTGTGAGCAGTCTGGGCCAACCAGAATGGCTTCCATCAGGCATTTTAAGAGTTGAAAGTCATAACCCATGGGTTCTATTACTATACCAGACTGGAAACCTCTGGTCTTATCCAAATGGTTTTACAGATGGAAAAAACCTGTGGTTCAGAGAGGGACATTTTGTTTGTCCTTCCACGGCATTTACTGAGTACCTATTTTTGCCCAGGCCCTGTGCCAGGAATGGGAGACCCTTGGAAGGGGAGTCATCAATGCCCCCGTCGCTGTGACAGTTTCAGGCACTGTTAAAACAAATAAAAAATAAAAGTCCCAGACTTTGTAGCTTAAAGCAACATACCGTTCTATGGATCCTATAGATCGGAAGTCCAACACGGGTCTCATTGGGCTCAAATCAAGGTGTTGGCAGGCTGTACTTGCCTTTTCCAGCAGCTAGGAGCAGCCTGTGTTCCTGGGCTCTTCCTTCATTTTCACAGTTAGCAATATGGCGTCTCTCAGATCCTTCTTCCCATGTCACATTTCCCCCCAACTCTCACTTCTTCTGCACCCTCTCGCCCTTTGGAGACCCCATGGGATTGGATGGGACCCACTGGCTAATCCAGGATATATTCTCCCTATCTTAAGGAGGGCTGATTTGTCATGTTTATTCCATCTTTGCCTTATGGGGAAACAGACTGACAGGTAACGGAGCTTAGGACACAGGCATCTTTGGGGCCACTATTCTGTACCAGCCCCGTCCTCAGGGAGCCCAGAGTCTTGGAGGGAGATGGCAATCAGCATGGGAACCGCTATGATAGGGCTGCCACAGAAGCCCAAGAAAGGGGACGCCTGGCCCAGGGGGTGTGGGGGAGGGAAGTCTGGGGGAATCCTATGGGAGATATGAGGGGTGACCTGACTCTTGAAGAATGGGAGGGACTCAGCCAAGTGAAGGGGAGTGGAAGTGGAAGGCACGCCAGGAGGAAGGGACAGCGTGTGCAGAGGCTTGGAGATAAGCAAGAGAATGCACGCAGTGCTGTGGCCAAAATGAGAGAGACAGACGGGCTGTGAGGCGAGGCCAACGCCAAGATCACAGGGAACCTGAATGCCTGGAGGCTGATGCTTTCCTGAAGGCAGTGCGGACACTTCCAAGGTCAGGTTCGTGTTTGGAAAGACCACTGCGGGTTCCTGGTCCAGAATGGCTGGAAGTGAGGCAGTCTGAAGGTTGGATGGCAATGAGGAAGGGATTCCGTGGAAGAGACAGAGGCCTGGGTCAGGATAGGGACGGGGGAGCAGAGCCGAGTTGGTGGGTGGGCTGCTGGAGGTGAGAAGAGCCTGCAGGTTGTGTGTGAACGGAGGAGGCAAGAGGAAGGGCAGAAGGATGCGCAGATTTCTGGCCTGGGAGTCTGACTGGACTGTGGGGCTGTCACTGACGTAGGGACATGGGGGAGGGGTGGGTTTAGGGACATACTGAGTTGGGTTTGATGCGTTCATGATCTGTGCTTGGTGGACACCTAGGGGAAGCACCCAGAAGGCAGCTCATCATGTGAGTCTGAATCTGTGAGCTCTTGTGTCAATTATATTAATTTGTATCAATCAGGTATTACTGTGTAACAAACCACCCGAAAAGATGGTGTTGAAAAAAAACTCCAGCAATTACTTATTATCGTTCATGCACCTGCGTTTTGATGCACCTACATGTTGCCTGCAGGTTGGTCTTCACTGATGGCTCAGCTTCAACCTGCAGGTGTGCAGGTCTGCCAGATGGTGGGATTGGAGGTTGCGGACCTCTCTGTTCCCTCTGGCCCCGACCTAGAATGCCCCCCACCATTCCTCCCCTCCACCTTGGGCCTGTGGATGGCACTGAGCAAGGACCGCAGGAGGGGAGGGAATGAGGATGTCTTGAGGAAGAGTATTCTAGACAGAGGGAGCTGCCAGTGCAAAGGTCCTGAGGAACAGGGAAGAAGGCCAATATGGCTGGAGAGGATGAATGAGGGGTAAGGGTAGCCGAGGAGGTCAGCCTTAGTCATATGGAGCCTGGAGGATCATGGGAAGTGGCCACTGCCCTAATTATTACTGCTATGATTGCTTTTCGTATTCTCCTCCTATCCCCCACAGGACCCCCCATCTCTGGACGCAGCCATCCAGCATGCCCTGGCAGGCCTCTATCCCCCTTTTGAGGCCACGGCGCCCACCATCCTGGGGCAGGTGTTCCGTCTGCTGGATTCTGACTTCCAAGGGGATGGGCTGACCTGCCTTCTGGATTTCCTTATTCCTGCCAAGCGCCTGTGTGAGCAAGTGCGAGAAGCAGCCTGTGTAAGTTTGGGAGGGAGGGTGGGGCCGGGGGACAAGCTCTCCCAGAACCAGAGGCCTGGAGGTGAGCAGGGAAGGAAGTGGGCTGGTGCGTGTCTTGTCCCAGAGCAAGAATTGAGGATGTGGGATGGTTCTCCATCCTCCCCCTGGTTTCCCCCAGTGGAGCAGGAAGCTCGCTTGGTTCTTTGCTCTCTGATTATCTAGGAGTCAGTCACGTTTATCCTTTCGCTAGCGGGGAGTAAATCCTGGATAAAAGGTGGGATGACCCTTGGGAGCCTGCCCTGGGGCTGGCATTGTGGGCATCACCAAGCTGCCTTGGCTGAAGTGGGTCAGCTTCAGTAGAAATAGCAGAGAATGTTCCAGATATTTCCTGGAGCCCTAGAGGCTTCAGGACTCACTTTTGTCCCAGGAGACCTCTTTGAACCCAGATCTCAGGGAGGACTCTCTAAGTCAAATTGGAAAGAAAAGTGTTTTAGGTAGGTTTACTTGGCTGCAAATGATAGATCTTTACTCAAGGTGATCTGGCCTCAGCCCCAAGTTGATACACCAATCAAATCCCTTTCTGTCTCTTGTCTCTGCTTCTCCTTGTTTGCCAACATCAATCTTATGGGCTAGATGTCCCCCCCAAGACTGGGATCCACTCCCGTCCTGGAGAGGAGAAACTCTTGGAGAGGAAAAAGAACTCTTCCCCCTCAACTGCAGATAGAAAAGATGCCAGAAAAGATCCTGATTGGCCAGGCTTGGAGCGGACCAGTTGCTGCAGCCAGAGAAATGGGATAGCGGGGCTGGCCGGGCTTGCATCATACGCCTACGCCTCTGGTCAGAGGTGGTGACTGTTTTAAGGGTGGGGACAGGCCTTTGGAGACCAAGCCCTCAGATGCCTGTCGCAGGAACTTGTCTACACCCTTCACGGGGTTGCCAACTGTGCCCCCGCTGCCCCAGCCTCAAGCATCGCTAAGAGGTTTGAAGCTCCCGCTGGCTCATGTGCCTCGGAGACCTAATGCATCAGGAGCAAAAAATAAGAGTGAGGACCGTGCGCATCATTTCAGGGGTAGCAAGAAATTGAATATGGCAGCTAAAAGCTCCGGTTTGGGAGCCAGAACTAGAGATGGTAGGAACTAGAAGGAGACTACGATCCTTCGTTTCTCTTGCTTGGTGTGGCTTCTGGAAGGCAGAAACTGGCATACACAGTCATTGTTATTGCAGAAGGAAGATTCTCACCAAGCACCTGCTGCCAGCTCCCATTCACCCACCCTGACACTATTTTGTGCATAACCTGCCCCTCCCAACTCCTTCCCCACGACAAGCTCTATGACTCCCCTCTTCCCTTTTTCGGCCCTTAAATCTGTATTTGCATGGTCTCCTTCCCCATGTCTTCCAGGAACAAGGGTCACAACGTTTTAATTTCCCTATTTTTTAAAAAAGATTTTATTTATTTGACAGATAGAGATCATAAGTAGGCAGAGAGGCAGGCAGGGGCGGGGTGAAGCAGGCTCCCTGCTGAGCAGGGAGTCCGGTGCAGGGCTTGATCCCAGGACTCTGGGATCATGCCCTGAGCAAAGGCAGAGGCTTTAACCCACTGAGCCACCCAGGCACCCCAATTTCCCTATTTTTAATCATAGGAGATTTTAATTATAATTTTAGGTGAATTCATGTCACCTCCGAGCCCAGGGACTCGGATTAATAGTATGGCGGCAAGAGTCAGGTGCCCCAGGTTCAAAGTCAGGCTCCATGACTGCGGAGCTGGGCGATCACCCTCTGAGTTTCAGTTTCCTTCATGGGAAAGCAGGAACGTGGATGAGACGGTACCCACGTCCCAGAGAGGACACACACAGCCTGGCACAGAGCCTGGTATTCAGCAGGTACTTGGTAGCCATTGGCTGTTACTTTCCCACTTTTTTCTTTCTCCCCTGAAAATAGGAATGTTCCAGCCCCAAAGTTGGCCTTGATAAAGACCAGCACCTGGAGGCAGCCAGCACCCTTAGATGAAGTCCAGTGGGGACTTCAGTGGGGACACAGATGCCTCCAAATATGAAAGCCGAGGCACGAGTCCTGTTTATGCTGCTCTCAGCTGTGTGGCCATGAGCTAGTTCTTTCACCCCCTTGAGCCTCAGTTGTCCTCATCTGTAAAGTGGAGATAAAGGTGCCTGAACTCCCTGCCCCACCGAGTGACTGTGAGATTCAAATACATTGATCATAACCATTGTCTTTGTGGTGCATTGCTGTTTGCACAATACTGCTGGGCAGCTCGGCCTCGTTTAATGGGAAGGCGAAGGAAAGCAGGTTGTAAACAGCAGAACGCTCTGTGAAAGTAGCGGAGGATCTCGTGGACTGGAGGGGTTTGTGGATAGGAAGGTTTCCTGCGGCAGCCAAATCTACAACGTCCCTGACGGGGACTGGTTTACCCACCCGGGGTACAAGGGCAGTCAGTTCTTGCCCCAGTTAATCAACCTGGGAAGCACCTGCTTCATTAAGAGGAACCTCAGTGTCATTCTCTGGAACTCCCCCCCCGCCCCGCATACACATCCAAATTATAGAAGATTATCTAGGTTTTACTCAAGCCACAGGGCTCTTTTCCAAAAGCCAGGTAGAGAGAGAGAGAGAGATACCTGTCCGTCCATTGGCGGGTGGGGGTGTTGCTTCTGTTGTTGCCACATTGTGTAGCTGTGGGAGCGGGTCCTGCACAGTCCGGTGGAGGGGCTCCATCAAGAGAGATCAGGTCTGGGGCGCCTGGGTGGCTCAGTGGGTTATGCCTCTGCCTTTGGCTCAGGTCATGATCTCAGGGTCCTGGGATTGAGCCCCGAATTAGGCTGTCTGCTCAGGGGGGAGGCCGCTTCCCTCTCTCTGTCTGCCTCTCTGCCTACTTGTGATCTCTCTCTCTCTCTCTCTCTGTCAAATAAATAAATAAATAATCTTCAAGAGAGGTCAGGTCCAACTGGTTCCGGGATGCCTTGCTGTGTCCCACCTATACAGAGAATTGCTGGTGCCTCCTGTTTTTAAAAAAAAAAAAAAAAAAAAAAAAAAATTAAAGTTTTTCCTCACCTGCCATGTCATTACTCAGTGAAGAAAAATAAATAAATAAATAAATCACAAACCAGTAAATAATAAACATTCAAGTCCAGAATAGTGGAATGATTTTGTTTGTTTGCTTGTTTGTTTGTTTCAAGGTCATCCAACAAGGTAGTGGTGGGGTCATGTCTCCTGGCTTTTCACCCAGGATTGTTTCAACTTCACTCTGTAATCTCTCTGCCTTAAAAATTAGAGAATGGCGTAAGTGCCGTAACTGACTCATTTTCTAATGGAAAATCCCCACAATTTTTCGAAGGGCAAATGTCGAAGGGAGAGGAAATTAACATTTATTGAACGCCCACTTAGTGTACGCCAGGCGTTGTGCTGTGAGGGTTTTATTTACACGTATATAAGATCTCACTTAATCCTCATACCAACCCAGCCATATGATACATATAGTCATTCCTGGAATGACAGATAGGAAAATTGAGGCTTGAAGTGGTTATATAATCTGCACAAATTAGCGATTCATGCTTTGGAACCTGTGTCTCTCTGGCTCTTGAATGAAGGGCCCAGACTTGATTTGGATTGAGAGAAATCTGGGGTGGATGGGGAGAAGGGACCGTGACCCAAGGAGAATGATCCTCATGGGAAAGGCACCTGCAAAGTAGCACCTGCCACTCAGAGCTTTTCTCCCTTGGGCCAGAAGGCTAGCGAGCATTTTTAAGGTCAGGGTCAGGACTAGGATGGGGCAAGAGAGGCATTTGCTCTAGGGGTTGTGTGACTTGCGAGACTCTGAGATGGGGCCCTAAGAGTTGTGTTGTAGGCACCTCTCTTGCCTCCCTGATCCCATCCCTGACCTGCCCCAGATTCCATCAACCCCATGGGCAGGTCCTTCCGGGGTAGGATTCTCTGACATCACCCTTCTGTCCGCAGGCCCCGTACTCACATTGCCTCTTCCTGCATGAGGGCTGGCCTCTGTGCCTGGGGGGTGAGGTCGTGGTACACCTGGCCCCCCTCAACCCTCTCTTGCTACGCCAAGGGGACTTCTACCTCCAAGTCGAGCCCCAGGAGGAGCAGTCCGTCTGCATCATGATCAAATGCCTCTCCTTGGACCTCCGCACAGTGGACACAAAGCCTGTTCCCGTGTCGTCCTACCCTATACTTTTCACCCAGACGGGGCTGGAGACTATCAACAGTGACTTTGAGGGAAGCCCCCTTCACAACTGCCTGGTCGCTTCAGAAGATGGGATTGTCTCTGTGCCCTGGACCAAGATAACCAGCCCGGAGTTTGTGGATGACAGACCCCAAGCAGTGAATGTCCTTTCCCTGGCCTGGGGGTCCCTTCAGTTAGAGGCCCTCGATTTGAGCTGCCCTCCGGAGCCGCCCCAGCCCAAGTCCCCAGGCTGCCAGGAGCTGCATGCCCAGAGCTTGGCCAAGGGCAAGGGCAGGACTTACGGAAACAAGTACCCAGGACTCATCAAAGTAGAGCCAGCCAGGCCTGGGGAGGTGGCCTTCAGGATGGACCATGTGGCCAGCCAGGACTTGGAGGGAGATTATGTGGTCCTTCTGGAGAGCAGAGGAGGATCTCCTAGTAGGGAAGTGGAGACATCCCATGGGTGTCCTTTGGGGGCATCGGAGGAATTATCCAGAACTAAGCAAATCCCTTTTTCTCAAAGAACGCCACCTCTCTCAGGCACCAGTGGGGGACCTTCCTTGAAAAAATGGGCTTGTGAGAAGGCAGCAAGCTCAGAAGAGGAGCCCTGCATTTTGGACTTGAGGAGAAAGATCAACCATAAGGTTGACTCACACACCCATGACTCAGAACAGCAGCCCCGGGAACCCTACCTCAATGTCCTTGAGAAGCCATTACCCTGGGCCTCTGGCCTCGAGGCAGGTGGTTCAGAAGACCTGGCTTCCTCCACAAAGGTGCAGGGACATCTGGCAAACCCAGAAAATATGGTCCATCCCAGGCCTGACCCAAAACAAGAGTCCTCCCTGTATCTGTGCCCAGCTTCCTCTCCTGCTACTCCAGTGGAAGAGAGGGCCAAACTGAGACTTTCCAAACCTGGACCTGGCCCCAGTCAGAACACCTCCTCCTCCAGGTCCCCCACTCCTGGGCTTAGATTCTCCTTCTTGAAAGGGCAAAGGCAAGCCCCGGGGCCACCAGAGAAAGCCTCACTCCAGCACGACGGGCCCTGGAAAGTCTTGTGTTCGCTCTACTCTCCCAAACCCAACCGAGCCAAGGGCTTGGGGAAAGGTAAGGTGCCCACTCGCTCGGCTGGACAGGGGACTATTCTCTGGACATGACCAGGTGACAAGGAGGTTCAGGATGCCAGGGACAGAGACCCCTCCCCCCCCACCCCCGAAATGGTTCAGCCTCAGGGTTTTAGTGCACGGGGAGCATGTCAAGAGGCTTGAAGTCTCAGGGGACTGGAATGACTATTCTGAGCCATCCTGAGTCCACAGTCAGTTCGGCCCCACAGCGGCTGGCTGACCTTGGTCAAGGACTCCTTCTTGGTGCAGTGTGGGTGTCCCCTGCCTCACACAGTTGTTCTGAGGTTCAAAGACACACTAAAAGTAAGCAGCTTAGGGATGCCTGGCTGGCTCAATTGGAAGAGCGCATGACTCTTGATCTCAGGGTTGTGAGTTTGAGCCCCACGTTGGGTGTGCAGATTACCAAATAAATAAATAAACTTTAAAAAAAAAAAAAAGAGCCTAGCATAACACCTGCCACATTAGGTAGGAGACCAGTAGCCATAAGCTCTTATTATCAGTCAGAAAATGCCAGAGAAGACATTTCCTCCAGGGAAACCCAGATTCTTCTTAATATCCTTTTCTTTGTTGGTCTTCCCCAGCTGGGACAACTCAGACCAAAGCATCTGGCCCAGCTGCTGACTCAGGCCCACTCACCAGGAAAAAGGTTGGCTTTCCAGAAGGCCCTCCTGGAAGAGTCCCCGCTGTGGATGAGGAGACCCCAGGGCCTGAACCCAGGATGGGGGCTCTGAGTGTGGAGCTGTTCCAGTCAAGAATAGCATGTCTGCCAGGTCCTCGGGGATCAGAAGGCAGCTGGAGGTGGAGAGGAGGGTGGTGGGGTGGGGTGAGGGTGTGTTGGGGTGGGGAGTCTCTGAGCATCCTGGTGTTGGCGGGTGTGGAGGAGACAGGGAAGGTCCTGGAGGCTTGTGTTCTGGACCAAGTGCCCCTGGGACTCAGGCTCTTCATATTTCCAGTGAAGGAACTGGATTATATGAAAGCAATTTCTAGATATCCATCCGTCCATCCATCCATCCATCCATCCATCCATCAAACCATCCATCCATCCTACTTTTTAGTGAGGCAGCCAGCATGGGTGTCTTAGGTCTGTTCCCTAGAAACAGGGCCTAAGACAGAGATCCTTGGAGAAGTGATTTGTTGAAGGTAGTTCTCAGGAGAAGGGGAGTGAGGAGAGCAGGACAGGGCAGGGGAGAAGCTGAGTGACAATGGGGCCTGACCCTGTGAAGGTCTGGGACATGAATATTACCGCAGAGCTGGTTCCATTTTAAGGTGTAGGGGGCTGGTCTGTTGTGCACTTGGGTCTGTTGGTCATCAACCCAGACAGGGCCTGAGATGCAGGGTGAGCATCCAGTTCAGTTGAGGGCAATTCTCTAGAGAACGGGACATCTGTGAGCCAATACAGCCAGCAGTCAACAGCCGCTGGGGGATGGGTATCAAGCCTGACAAAGGGATCCGAGTGGGGTTTTACCAGCATCCAGTAGAGAGGATGTTATCCCTTCTGTTGAATATTTATTCATCTTTGCAACAAACATTTCTTTAATACCTGCTGTGTACAGCCAGGCCCTGGGCTTAGCACTGAGGATTCAGGGCGGAACAAGACTGATGTGTGCTCTGCTCTCAAAAAGTCTATATTCTCAGGGTGGAGAAAATTCAACAGGTTATTACAATCCAATGTAAACAAATTGCACTGTGGAGGAGTACAGGGTGCTGTGGGAGGACCGATGAGTGCCCTGGCTCAGGCTTAGGCGCGAGGAGAGATCAGGGAGGAAGGAGGAAGCAACAGAAAGCTCAGTCCTAGAGCATGACTAGGTTTTATCCGGGTGAAGGGGTGGGAACAGTGTTCCGGACAGAGGGAACAGAATGTGCAAATGTCCAGAAGCAAGAAAGACCCCAGGGCTTTTTGTGACCTACTGTCTTGAAAATCCATTTTACTTCATAGACCTATACCATGTTGTGCTGAGGGCTGGGACACAATGAGTGGAGCCCTCAGTTTTGCAGGATTGAATAAAGGCCTACATTTGCTGTAGGAGGCTGCAGTGGGAGAAGGGCTTCTACAGAGGGCAGAGAGGAGGTCTTCCTGGAGGAGGTGGCATCTGAACTGGGCTTGGAAAGATAAGGAGGGTTTCACCAGACAGAAGTGGGAGGGGAGAGAATCCCTGGCAGAAGAAACAGCGTGGACAGGGGTGGGAGGTGGGAAGGAGGAAAGAAGAGGAAAGAATCCGCCTAGGTTAGGCAATGACAGATGGCCCTTTCTGGCTGGGCCATAGGTGGCAAGGGGTGACACAGTCTAGTAGTTGTAGATGATGATCTGATCTTCACGTGGTCTTCTCTCTGTGTGTCTGTGTCCACATTTCCTCTTTTCATAGGGACACAAGTCATATTGGATTAGGGCCCACCCCCAATGACCTCATGTTAACTGAATCCTGTCTTTAAAGACCCTGTCTCTAAATACAGTTACATTCTGAGTTCCCGGGGATTAGGACTTCAACATATGGAAGTGGGAGGGTGTAGGAAGAACACAATACAGCTGATAACACAAAATGAATGAAATGAGCCTGGAAGAGTGTACAGCCTCTGGGGAGACTTAAGGGGCAAGTGGAGAAACTTGCACTTTTTCCTAGAGGCCATGGGGAGCCACGAGCTGTTTAGAGTAGGGGAGCAGCACCCCACAGAGCCTCTACTGAGCTCCAGTCATGGATCTATAGAGACAGGAGCTCATCTCTCCTGGTGGTCAAGGGCCAGATCAAGCATGACTCAAGCAGGTGAGGGACCTGGCTCTGGGCGAGACTGGGAAGCCACTTTCCCTCGCCGGGCTCCAGTTTCCTTATCAAGAAAATGGGCCTGGGGACGATGATGCAGCATTGCCTGACCTGACGGCCCCAGTGGCTGCAAGAGGATTTCAGAGGAACATGGGCAGACATCTCTGACTTTGTAGGTTATATCATTTTCTCATATTTAATCATTTCACATTTTTTTACTTTCTCTTATAAAAAATACTAACATACAAAAAAAAAAAAAAAAGCAGAGACTGTATTGTAAGGAACACCCACTTACCCATTATTCAGATTTAATAAGTCTTAACATTTTGGCATAAGTGAAAGATCTTCATATCTTGTCCCTGAATACTTCAGCATGCCTCTCTCAGCTCTGAAGATATTTTCCCTAAGAACTGCAATACCATTAGCCCATCTAACAAAACTAAATATAATTTCTAATACTACTCAACACACCCAGTTCATATTCAAATTTCCCATATTGTCCCCAGTGAAATGTTTTTCCTTTTGAAATTTATAAATGAGTATCACAGGGAAAAGAAAAATCCAACCCATGATCTCAAGAGGATCTAAAGTTAGACACACACGGTCGGACATCTTTTACGATTATGTCAAATTTGCAAATGTGCATGAAGGAAAGACTGTTCTAGAAGGTCTGCTCCCCTGTGTGAGACAGCACTTATGAAGGCTGTTAAGCTTGTCTCTAAGACTTCCTGAGCCATAAAGGGTCTTGCACGCTTACATACTGTAGAAGGTCGTGCCCATGTGGAGCAGATGGTGGCTGTTACAAGTTGGTTCTGCGTGAGGTGACTCTGGAGGGCAGGGCTCCAGGCCCAGGGTGTGAGGCAGGCCCAGTTTCCAGAGGCCTGAGCCTCTTTCCCTCCTCTGTGCTCTCCCCTCACCATCGTGCAGCTAGGCTGCGCTGACTCCCTGGGCCTCGGACTCTCAGCCCCTGTGGGGACAGTGGGCCAGGCAGCCCTGATTCCTGGAACGGGAAACAGTCTACAGAACCCATGGGTAAAAGTCTGCAAGAATGAAGCATGAGCTGGCAGCCCTGGGCCGGGGGCAGAGATGAGGACAGAGGCGATGTTCCGTGTAACAATGGTTGTCACTGAGCCCGTGGCTCCGTGTGTTTCTCAGGACCATCTCATTTAGCCCTCGAAATGACCTAGTAAGCTCCACATTTTATGCTCCCCATTTAACAGATGAGGAAACAGGCTCAGAGGCCCAGCGACTAGCCCAAGGACACACAGTGAGTCAGTGCCAGGCTGATACTTGAACCCATCCACGTGCCTCCAAAGTCGAGTCCCTGAGCTGTCCGTCCCAGAGTGCCCTGTGCAGAAGGGAGTCCAGAACGAGGGAGTCCGGAATGGAGGGCGGAGTCAAAGACAGCTTTCTGAGGAAGTGGCTATTGAGCTGGGTCTTGAAGGCCGACTCAGAGTTCAGAGTGGCCGAGGGAGGAGAGAAAGGACATCCGAGGTGGAGAGACCTGGGGTTCTCACTGCTCACCTGTGTCCTCCCTTTTCCAGGTGGTCGGGACAGGGCAGGGAGGCCCCTGCTTCTGGTGTCAACCACTGAGGGGGCCTGGGAGGCCCCGTGGTGCACAAGCTCAGAAGTCACCAAGCTGCTTTCCTACCTGTGCACTGTCCCCAGGTAAGGGGCTGGGCCAGCTGGCCACTCTGTCCCCTTTTGACTTCTTGGCCCCGAGTCCCGGGCTGGGCACTGAATGGGCAGACACCGTGCCCTTCCACCCAGTCGTCTGTTCCCAGAGCCAGTCCCAAGCCAGATGCTGGGGGGAGGGGGGGAGCAGGACAGACTTAGTCCCTGCCATCAGGGGGTTCCCAGATTGCGGGAGATGGATGGCGTGCGAGGAGCGGAGCATGGAAGAGCAACTCTTAGGAGCATCAGTGTGGTGAAGAGAACGGGGGTGATGTAGATTGATGACGATTAGTGGGTGATCCAGGCTGATTTCACCTGCGTGACTTCAGGTTGGACTGGCTGGGGAAAGCCTCCATCCTTTCCTCAGCCTTCTAGCCCCCAGCCAGGAGGGTCTCAGAGGTGGGGTTTGTTCAGGACTGTGCTAGAGACCCCAACCCAACCTAGAGGCTGTGTGGCTAGGGGTCGGGGATGGAAGGACTGGCGGAACCCTTTGGAACCTTCTCCATACGCTCTACCCCGTGGGAGCTATCATGGCCACTTGCTGGCCATTAAGATTTTTCTTTGTGTTCTCCAAGGTGGTGTGACTGTTCTGGCCTGAGGGGGAGATGGGACACACTTTTTTCATGCTGAGAAGTGGTCAGTGTGTTAGACAGGGTCCTGGAATCCCACCAATTTGCTGTGTGACCTTGGGGCAGTAACCTCCCCTCTCTGAGTGTCACTTAAAAAAAAGGGACAGCCGGGGCGCCTGGGTGGCTCAGTGGGTTAGGCCGCTGCCTTCGGCTCAGGTCATGATCTCAGGGTCCTGGGATCGAGTCCCGCATCGGGCTCTCTGCTCAGCGAAGAGCCTGCTTCCCTCTCTCTCTCTCTCTGCCTGCCTCTCCATCTAATTGTGATTTCTCTCTGTCAAATAAATAAATAAAATCTTAAAAAAAAAAAAAAAAAAAAGGGACAGCCAAGTGGACTCTGGGGACCAATGTAAACTGTGGAGTCCTGGCCCCAGCTTCACGCTAGGCCACGCTAGAGACTCAGACGCTTCTCGCATCGGGGCCTGCCCCCCGGGTTGGTGGCCAGGCCTGTGTGGAAGCAAACGGCTCTCCCAGCATGAACAGCGGGAGGCAGGCGAGGTGCGGGACCTCTTCTCACCGTCTGCCATGTTGCCACTCTGTGCCTCAGTTTCCCCTTCTAGGGTCATGACAAAATCAGACATTTATGTTCCTCTTACCCTGCACAGTCACTGAGTGCCTCACTCCAATGAATTCATCAGTCCTCACCACAGCCGGCCCCAAGGGGTCAGCACTATGATCCCCATTACAGATGGGAAAATGGACTCTCAGCAAGATGGAACATCTTGTCCAGGTTCCAGACACTGTACCACAAGTCCATCACCACACTGGCCGCCTCCATTTTTTCTGTGAACTGGCTGGACTTCAGGCTTGGAGTTCAAAATAACCCCCCACAGGGGGTTATTTTTCCAACCTGCCTGATCATGAGGACGGCCAAGGGCACTTGGAACCGCACAGCCTCCCTGCCCCACCCTGGATCTGCTGGGGGGATGGGGCAGGGGCGGGGGTGACGAACCGATTATTTTAACAAGTTTTGACAACTGGGCCAGTTTGGGAAATCCTAAGGTCATCACCGAAACGTACACCGGGAACCACTGAGGGTGTTCGGGCTGCGAGCAACAAATCCCAGTTCCAAATGTCTTCACTGATAAGGAAATGTAACTTTCTTGGTCTCCGTTTTCTAGCTCTTAGGAGGAAACTGGTAAAGGAGCCTTTCTTTCCCAGAAGTGCCCCCATGGTTGCTGGCCTCCACCAATCAGAAACCAGCCCCTGGGGGACCTGTTATACAGAGGGCATAGGATTCCCGAACCAAACGTGGGATTCCTGAAGAAAGCGAGAGCTCTGCCCACGGGGAAAGGATGGGTTCAATGCTGGACGACTCGTCCACTGCAGTGGGGACAGTGGCTTATAGGGTGTGAGAGAGAGCTGTGTGAGGTACTGTGGGAACACCGAAGAGGAAGCAATGGACTCCACCTGGAGAGAGATCATGGAGGGCTTCCTGGAGTGGGGTGGGCGTTGGCAGTTAGTTGGTCTTGTAGGAGGAAGAGTTCACCAATAAATCAAGGCTCCTGGCAGCCAGTCTCCCCGCCCCCATAGGTCCTTCCCCCTAGAAAGCCTGGTTCATCCAGCAAGATTGCCAACTCTCTTTACCACCCACAGGCCTGAAGATAAAACCAAGGGGCTGGCTGTTGTGATTGATGCCAGGAAACAGCCCCCGCATCCTGGTCTGGTCAGTGCCCTGCAGGTCACCCAGGTGAGTGGGCAGTGGACAGCCTCAGCCTAGCAAGTGTTAGGAGCTCCAGGGGACTTGTGGTGCTCATGGAGCCCAGGAGGCTGAGAACTGGAACCAGGAACGCCAGGCAGACACTCTTAATTACAGTATAGATATCCCAGCCCAAAGAGGCCTGAAGCGAGAGGGAGTTCATTGGTTCATTTGACTTGACAATCTGGAAATTAGATCCAACTTCCAAGTATGGCTTGATTCAGGGGCTCAAATATTGTCTCCAAGACCCGGTTCCTGTCTCTGCACTTCTGGCCAGTTTCTCCTGGGAGGGCGCTGTTCTCAGCCAGGCTCCCTGCCTTGGTGGCTCTCTGGTTCCCAACAGCTTTCAATTCCCATAGTCTTTCATTTAAATCCGGTAGGACAGAGTGAGAGATTCTCTTTCCAGGGGTCCCAGCAAGTTTCCTTCTGTCTCCTTAGCTCAGGTGGCCATCCCCCAACCAATCTCCATGGCCAGGGGAATGCGGCACACTGATCGGCTTAGACTTGGGTCCCCTGAACCTCATGAGCGTAGAATGCCGGAGGAAGAGGTTCCTAAGTTAATGGGTTAGGCAACAGAGGAAGTGGAAGGTTGGCGTGTGCTTACCTGATGGTCTGATCTCTTCTTCCTTCTCCTCCTCACTTTATAATGGGGAAACTGAGGCCCAGTGGGGATGGATCATCTAGGACGTTTGTAACACAGCCTGGACCTGCTGTTCTGTTGACTCCCAATGACTCACCCTCCAAACATCCCACCTACACATCCCCCCACCAAACCCCACCCACCCTGTTTGCCTGAATCTTAGCAGGGGGCTCAGTGAAGGTCTAGGCAGAGCCCCCCTGAAGTGATTCTCTCTGACAGGCTCTGGCCCCAGCCTCCATGGGTGCTGTGCTCTACCTGGGGGACGAGGAGGCTGCTCTCCAGCCAGGGATGCTGCCTGACATCCAGGTGAGTGGGGGAGCTGAACTGAGCTGGGATGCAGAATTCAGCAGCTAGGGAAGGTTAACAAGTTCAAGGTCAGCCTAGTGGAGGTCAGCAAGTACAAGGCCAGGTGCTACAACTTTGAGCCCCAGCCTCTCCGGCAGGTGCTTCCAAACCATACAGTTCTCCCTCTCTGGCAATGCCAGCAGCTCCTGGCTCATGACGGACCTGCAGTGGCATGAAGACTATTTAAAAAGCTTCATCTCCTCGACCCCTCCTTCCCTTTTTTCCGATGGGGAAACTGAGGCCCAAGGCCACTCAGCAAGCTAGAGGCATATTGCGGCCCCGATCTTCCTGCCTTCCCCCTCCCTTGGGTTTCTCGGCATCTCAGGTTCGGATCGTTTAGGGCTTTGCAGGAAAGAGGCCTGCCATTTTCTTTAATCGGTGCATGTATTACAATCATGGTGTGCGCACCCTGCCCTCTGCCTTGTTTCTGGAAATGGTTTTAAAAGCCGCCTTTCTCTTTCTCCTCATCGGTAAAGAGACACACTGTGGGCCAGGATGTGCATTTCATGCTTTTATGGACCAGCGAATCCCTTGAGGGACCTTGTCAAAGTGCAGGTTCCAGTGAAGGAGTTCTGGATGGGGCGTGGGATTCCGCATCTCTAGGAGCCCCTAGGTGGTGCTGAGGCTGCTGGTCCGTGGACCACACTTTGAGTGCCAAGGACGGGTCCAAAAAAAACTGAGTCCACCCGATCCCAAGCTTAGGTATCTGGAGCTGGGCCTGGCATAAACATTCATCTTTAGCGCCCAGGAGAAGCAGCCACTTCGTCCCTCCTCCATGTCTTAGAGGACATTTCAGATTTGGTGAACTTTTTCATCAGCCCCAAGAAGGAGACAGCACCTTGGTGGGTTGTCAGAGGACAGTACAAGGATTCCAAAGAAGTTACAAGAAAAGAGTCAGCATCAATCAATTTGTGTGATGGCCTGGAGAGCTGTGCTGGGAAAGAGCCTGGCTTAGAGGGAGCCAGTGCTGTGATTGATTAGTGATGTCTGCCTGGGCACAGGCTAAGAGGTGGGGTATGTTAAGTGCTTTGATGTGCCATTTCTTGGCCAGGATCGCATTCTTAATGTTGATTTCTCAGACTTTCCAGAGAAGATCCTTGGTCCAGAAAGCAACTCTTAAAGCCAGGGCCAGCCTTCCCTGTGACGGGTAGAGCAGTGGTGGGACAGGGATCTGGCAGGCCTTTCTCAAACATATGTCCCCACCCGGAATCCTCCAGTCCTCCTGACTGACTTCTTTGATCTGCAGGTAGAGGTGGTGACCTCACTGAAGGCTCTCGGCCACCACGTGGACCCCAGCCAGCTGCCCCCAGCCCTGGAGGGCTCCCTCCCCTACTGCCACTGCGAGTGGGTGCAATTCTTCCAGGTGCCCGCCCTCACAGCCTCTACCCCCAACCCAGGCTCCTCCTCTTCCTCCCTTCATACTCTTGCTTCAGGGATTTAGCGACTCTGTCAGGTTCCAAACCAGACATTCAAAAAACGTTTATGATGAGGGTTCAGAGGGTGGTGATTAAGAGCTGAGGCTCTGGGCCCAACGTGCCTGGGTTTCATTCCCCACTCTGCTGTGTGACCTTGAGTAAGTTACCTACCTTCTCTGAGTCCTTTCCTTTTAGTCCAAAATTGGGGAGGGGGCGGTAAAGATAGCTATTTCCGAGGGGGCTGTTGTGAAGATTAATTGAGTTAATGCGGGCAAAGAGCTTGGAAGAGTGGCTGGTGTATACACGGCTGTGTCTGTTGTTAACTGAAAAGACATCAGCAGACATTTGTTCTGGGCCTTGCACAACTCAGAGAGCTCAGGGGCTGGCGGGGGAGGCAGACATGTTCCCTTCTGAGAGAGGAAAATCAGGAAACAGCCCGCACTGGGCTCCTTCCCCTCATGATCTCAGCCTCTCCTCAGCACAACCCCGGAGGGGGCATTTCATGTCCAGTTTAACACACGAGGACACACAGGGTGGTGTGTGTGTGTGTGGTGGTGGAGAGGGACTAGCACAACAGCACACAGAAGATTCCAGGCTTAAATCGCACGGAAACCAGTGCCCATAAATGTTGCCCTCGACTTTCCCTACTGCTCATCCTTGGCACTGTTCACGTTTGGGACTGGATAATTCTTCTTTTTGGGGGGGAGCTCTCTTGTGCATTGTGGCATGATTTGTACTGTCCCTGTCCGCTACCCACTCTGACAGGGGCACCTTGCAAATTACAACAACCGAAAACATCTCCAAGCATTGCCTGATGTCCCCTGGGGGACGAAATCACCCCCCCCCCCCGTGAGAACCGCTGGTCCCCACTGACTGTTGCGTGCGGTGGTTTGTTTACTTGTTTGGGGCCTGGGTCCTCTCCTGTTGAGCCTGTGCCCATTTTTGAAAAGGCAGAGTGGGTTCAAAATTCAAAAATGCTGCTGAAGGGTGTATATATATTGAACGATCTCCTTTCCTATTCATTTCACCGGCCCCCCATTCCCCTCTGATGAATCCAGTGGTCTTTGAACTCTATTTTCATGAAATCTAGCCCATAGTCCCAGAATATAAAACTAATGATAATGATGGCTAAGACACTAAGTGCCTCACCCACATGAACCCGTTTCATCCTCCTGCAAGCCTGTAAGGTAGGGACGACTGCGAACCCATTTTATAGAGGAGGAAGTAGAGGCACAGAGAGGTTAGGCAACTTGCCCAAGGTCTCACAGCCTGTCAGTGGTGGAGCTGGGCTGAAGGGGGACCCAGCAGAGGATGTCCCCTATCTCTGCCCTCCCACATCTGCTCCTGCCCCTTCCCCCAGAGGATACCTTGGGCTTCTTTCCTCTCCCTCTCTCCTTCCCAGCCCAAGTGATTCTCAAAGTGTGGTCCCTGGACCAGCAGTATCAGCACCACCTGGGAACTTACTAGGGATGTACCTTCTCAGGCCCCACCCGAAAGAATTCAATAAAGAACTCAAGAGTGGGGCTCAGCAGTCTGGATTTTGACCATCCCTCCAGGTGATTCTGATGCAGCTCAAGTTTGAGAACCATTGCTTGATGCCCGCCCTGGGTCCCCCTGGCGTGGGCAGGCGCCCTCCTCGGGGGCCCAGGCTGACACCCCGGCTCTGGTCTTCCATCATGCAGAAGTTGGACCCTTTCCTTGCTGACCTCCGCCGGGCCGCCTCCTTGCTAAAGGCTTCCATCAACCAGATTGAGAAGAGTGAGCCCCCTGGAGGGGTGCAGGTGAGCCAGGTTCATGGGGTGGGGAAGCCCCTCTGTACCCCAGATTCCGTGGACCAAGGGGCTCAGTGAAGGGGACAGCATGCTGGGCATAACCATCCCCCTTTTTCATTCATTTACTGGACTAATATTTATAGGCCACTCGCTGTGTATCACGCCCTGGGGACCCCAGCCTGGGGCAAAAGGACTAGTCCCTGCCTTTGGAGGGTGTCGTGGGTGCAGTGCTAGAGGCAGTCCTTTAAAAAGCAAACAAAGAAATGGATATGTAGCTACAAAATGTGCCAAAGGCCAAGAAAGATCGAGAACCATAGGGAAGGGGGGCGGCTCCGTAAAGAGATGGTATTTAAGCAGACTCCTGAGAATGACAAGGGGCCGGCGATGGGAACAGGAGGGGTATTGTGCCAGGTGGAGGGCAAATATGCGCCAAGGTGCTGAGGGGGGATTGTTCTGGTATGTTCTAGAAGAGCATGGAGGCCGATGTAGAACAGAGCGGTGGGAGCAGGGTAGGAGAGGAACAGAACAACAGGAGGATCTTCTAACCCCACGGAGGCTGGATCAAGGAGTTGGGCTGGGCTGGGACTCTAAGCTGCCAGAGAAGCCTCGGAGAGTTCTGAGCAGCAGGATGAACGCCTTGGTCCTCTGAGATCCTTCCAGCTGCCATATGGAGAACAGAGGGAGCCAGCGAGCTGCCGGGAGACCAGTGAAGAGGCTGGGCTGAGTGTCCCACAGAGATGAGGCGGTTGGACCAGTGAGGTTGCCATGGTGATGAGAGGAAGCATGGCTGGAGGAGATGTTTTAGAGATAGAAAGGATGGACTTTCTGCAGAACCTTGAATACCAAACTGGGGGACTCAGGCACGATCTGGGTGTGGAGAGCCCTGGGAAGGCTGTAGAGCGAGAGTGGGGATTGCGCCTCAGGCCACCTCCCTACACTGACAGGAGGCCTCCAGGTGTCTGAGCAAGTCCAAGGAGCTGATGGAGGCCGTGCTGAGGGACCCAGGCCTGCTGGGCCTCCAGCGGGAAGGGGGAGCCACTCTGGCCAAGCTGCAGCAGGAAGCTGGTAGGCTGGATTCCAACCCCGATGTCAGGTATGAACGGCCAGGGTTTTCCTCACCCACCTTTGTTCCCTGGCCCTGGGGACTTGGCCCCCACCAAGGGGGCCCTAAGGACATCTAGGATGGGGGCATTTGCAGGGCTCATATCCTGGGCTGAGGCTTTGGTAAGGTTCCCGTCCCTTCTTTGCTGCCTCTCCTTCAGCCCCGGCCCTCCTCAGCCCAGGTAGGTGTCCAAAGACAGCCCCTGCTCACTTCTGGTCACCCTCGAGCACTTTCTCTGACTTTCTAAGACACTAGGCTGTGTCCCTTCAAGGTCCATCTTGTTTATTCCCCAGAAGAACCTCGTGAGGGCCGTACCATCCTCATTTGGCCGATGGGAGGCCGAGGCTCGGGGAAATGCTCTAATGGCACGGCCCGCCTTCCCTGGTGGGCTCCTCAGCCCCGCTCAGGGAACCTTAGGTGGCATCAGTGGTGTCAGAGCCACAGAACAACAGACACATATTCCTGGAAAGTACTGGTTTGCTTACATTTCGGGGTGGGGGGTGCAAGTCAGTAATTAAATCCGTCAGTAATTGGAGCTATTTTATCTCCATTAGAACAAACACAATTACAAAGTTTACACAAGCTTCCAAGAATCATTTGTTTATTTAACCAACACCTGAATAGTACTTAGTATGAGCACAGCCCTGTCCTAAGGGCTTTGCAAATATTAACTTGTTTAATTCCCACTAGGAGGAATCTAGCATTACCCCCCTTTTACAAAGGAGGGGCCTGAGGCCCAGAGGGAGGTTGAGTGACTTTCCCAGGATCACACAGCTGACCTGTACCGGGGTCCGGACTTCAACCCAGGCAGCCTGAACCTGTCACCTTGAACTGCAGCCACAGACAGATTCACGCTGATGTGGGGCCTGGTGCTGGGCTGGAGCCATCTCCCTGCCCCTCACACGGCTTGGTGGGGCTCGCACGGTCCTTCCCAGCATGACCCCACCTCCCTGGCTGGTTCCCTGGCTCCTCTGTCCTCCGTGGGCCTCTCCAGACTGTTGGCTCCCAGAAGTTCCACCAGGGGGCGCTGTGGTCCCACATGAGCCGCTGAGCCTACTTGTTCTGTGGGGAGGACCCTGCAGCTCCCGGTCCGCCCTCACACCCGCCCCTTCCTCTCTCTGTCCCTCCAGGCAGGCTGGTATTTTCCAGCCGGAGCACCACCGACCCTGGGCCCTCATCCCTTCCTGGAAGGGCAGCGATCTGTGGGAAGCTGCCGTCCGTTGAGGAGGCCCAGAGCAAGGATAGCAGGCTTTCCTTCCAAAGCATTGTTTTCTTTTTTCCTTCTCAAGTTAAGACCCCATAGGGCAGGAGAGGGTGGGGTAGGATTTGAGGGGTGTTCCTCCCCTCCCCGCAGTGTTACCACGCCTCACTCCGGTCGGTCTGCGTCCCTTCACTTATGTCTCACTGGCTTTGTCAATATTTAAAAAGCTGCACACCAGGTTTCAATACAGAATGCCATGCATGAGAGTCTGTTCCTCTCTCTGGACCGCAGTTTTCCCATCTGTAAAATGGAGGCTGGGCTACGAGGGTGTGTTACGCCCACTCACCATCTTTACAATAGAAGTAATAAGCGCTAACGCACACTGTGTGGTGGGCACTGTGTTAGGAGGTTTGAGTGTGTGAGGGCTGTTTCTCAACCTTCACTGCCCCCGGAACTGCCCAAGAAGCTTTAGAAAGCACTGATGTCCACGCCGCACTCAGTCTGATTCTGCGGCTTGGGGTGTGTGTGAAGATTTGAACCCAGATCTGTCCAGTCCACTTCATATCCTCCCGGGGAAGGGGAAGGGGTCATTTGCTTTCCTGCTGTGTCCTCTGGTCTTCCCAGTCCCTTGGAAGGCCAAGTCTGAGGTCCAGAGAGGTATAGGGACCTATCAAAGGTCACACAGCAACTCAGCAGCTGGAATCCCCAGGCCAGAACCATGGAATTGGTGGGAGGTTGCAGGCAGGTACTGGTGGGGAGGAACATCTGGGGCCCCTTTTTCCCCCTCTTCTGCCTCCCAGGAGCCATCTGGCTGAAGCTGTCGCCTTGTACGGCCTCGTAGATGAGCGGCTGCATGTCCTAGTCAGTGCATCTAACCATCTCCTGGGGAGGCTGGAGCTCCGGATCCGCCTGGGCCGTCTGGAAGCTGCCATCCTCCAGGTGAAAGGGGAGGCTGGCTTCCCTGCAGAGAAAACCCTGCCCCAGGTCCTGCCCCAGCAGGCACTCTGCTCTGGCGTAAGGACACAAGGCTGGCCATTCTTCAATGCCAGGCAGGCCTCCGGTGACATGACCGTGACATGGCATTCTCTAGGTGCCAGACGTGTGAAGGCATAACCCCACCCCCCCCCCCACCAAGCCCTACCCCGCCAAGCCCTGGGCCAGAGCCTCTGCACCTACCAGGATTTTCCAACCTATCCCTTGCCAGGGATGTGGGAGGATGCCGGGATTCCTCCCACTCATTGATGAGGATGTGGAGGCTGGGAGACATGACATCACCTGCCTGTGGTCACACACCTGGGGATCCCGGAGCCTGCCCCTGGCATCACTGCTCTGACTGCCGGGGTCTCGAGCCAGTGCACCCCTCCAGGCTGGAGCTGTGGAGCATGCAGACAGCGTGGGCGCTAATCCTGGCTCCAGCCACTGATGATGACCCTAGGCAGGTTATTGCACTGTTTGCTGCCTCAGTTTCCCCATCTGTTCAGTGGGGAATAATGTAAGTGCCTGCTGTGCTGGGCTTTTTGAGGATAAAATGAGTGAATACATACTCTTGAAGGCTTCCCAGAATCAGAAGGGGACTTTTGCTCAGGGGTTGGAGAGCCGCTGTCCCTTGCTGATTCCTCATGTCTGCCCCATTTTTCCTCTGAATAAGTTGAGGCCCAGAAAGGGGAAGTGAATTGCCCAGTTGATACACTGAGTACATAGCACCTTACTTCATAGCACCTATGCACCTTACTCCACAGAAGGCAGCTTTTCCTCTGGCACTTTTGTACACCTCTGAGGGTGGGGAGCTCACTACTCTCAAGGCCGCCTCTTCTATGATTGGTGCCAGCAAGTGGTTAGACGAAGCAAAATTTGCTACCCTGTGACTTGGTTCAAACAAGTGTGCATGATGCTGGCCAGGCCAGATGCCCTCTGGGGTCCCCTTCGGGGAGTATTCTCCCCTTTAGGTATTTGTTTTGATTTAATTTAATTTAATGTAATTAATTTAACTTAATTTATTTGAGCAAGAGAGGGAGTTAGCAAAAGAGAAGGATCAAGGGGACAAGCAGAGGAAGAAGGAGAAGTAGACTTTCTGCCTAACAGGGCGCCCAAGGCAGGGCTCAGTCCTGGGGCTATGTGATCATGACCTGAGCCAGGGGTAAATGCTTAACTGACTGAGTCACCCAGGCTCTCTTTCCCTTCAGGTAGCTGAAGAACGTGACAATGCACCCAACCTCCCCAAGCTGTTGCTCCTGCCCAGACCTGGGATGGTGTCAGTCTAGGCCAGTGGGCACAGGTCCAGCCACTGAAAAACTGAGGACAAGAAGATCCTCATCTCCAAGGGAGTTGGGGAACCAGCTAAGAGACATCCCCCAGGTCCCCCACCATGTCCAAACTTCCCTCCCCTGCCCTAGGTCAGCAACTGGATGGAGCAGGAGGGGAGCCGGTGCCTGCAAGCGCTGACCCCCAAAGACAGAAGCTTGGAGACCGTGGAGAAGGCACACATGGAGTTTGAGGACTTCTTTCTCCACGCTGCAGTGCGTTCCTAAGACTGGGAGCAGGACCAGGGCACATGGAGAGGGCAGTGGAGGAGGAGGGCATGGCTGGGGCAAAGGTGTGGAGGTTGGAGAGCACAATGAAACTTCCAGAGATAGTGAGAAGACCAGCTGAGATCACAGAGGGTTCAGCTTAGATGCTATCTCCTCCAGGAAGCCTTCCAGGATCATCACTAGACCAAAAAACCTCTCTCAGAATCCCTGGAAGATTTCATTAAATGCAGATTCCAGAGTCCCACCTGAGACCTATTCAGTCAGACTCGGAGGTCGGGGCAAGGAATTTGTATCCTTGATGTACTGGACCCTAGTTCAGCCCCTTTCAGTTCTCAGGGAGTTCCTAGGCCAGCAAGGACTGGGGGAGACATGTGGGGACATGCAGCAGGAGCCCCAAACCCAGGCCCTGGGTCAGGGAAGTTTTCCAGAAGGAGATAACTCTAAGCAGAGTCCCAGTGAGGCAAGTGGGCTGCTGAGGCAGAGGCCTGGCCCCATTTTACAGATGAGGCAACAGAGGTCTGGCAAGTGTCACCACCCAGCGGCCGGACAGTGGAGGTTCCTGACCTCCAGAGGAGGCCTCGGCTAGGATGGGAACTGAGTGGACCCCTCCTCTCCCCGCTCAGGCCCAGTACCGCCGTGGCCTGGAGCTGTCCAAGCAGGCGGCTGAGCTGGGAGCCACAGCCAGAGGAAGCAGCGCGGCGGGAGGAGCAGAGTTCCCGGAGCTGGCAGCCTTCGCTTCCACCCAGCGGGCCTTCCAGGCGAAGCTGACCCACTTCTACATGGCAGCTGAGCGGCAGCGCACGGACCTGGAGACGCTGCTCCACCTGCACCTCTTCTGCAAGAAGGTGAGCCTGTGGCCGCCTGCCAGGACCCCTCCCCGCCCTCTGCCGCTGCAAGCTGGGGTGGGGACAGCAACCAGCCCCCGTGCAGCCCTGGGCTCTTCCTTCTGTAACCCTGTAGGGTAGGAGGAGAGCATGACCTGCATTTTCTTCCCCCAGGTGGGAAGAGAGCCAGGTGGGAGAGGACAGGTTACCCCCCTAAATCAGTCCTGGCTGATCTCTGACCTCAGCTTGTCCCACTACACCCGGCAGCCTCCTGGCGACCCGAGTGTCAGCTCTCGGAGGACACTCAGAATCACCTGCTTCTCCAACATTGGGATTAGGGGAAGGGTTCCAGGTGTTTTCCAGAATCCAATCGAAGCCATAGACTTCGTCTCCATGGAGAGCTCACTAGGACGACTGCAGGTAGTCAGACCAGGTCAAGAACGTTGATCTTGCCCCACCCCCCGTTGCGGAGCTGGGAAAACAGGATCAGAGAAGGGCTGTCATTTAGCCAACGTCACACAGCAAGCTCATGGCACCATTCTAGTGCCTTTCCCATGCCTCACCTTGCCCTGCACAGATGGTGGGAGCTGGGGGAGGGGAGGCGGTTGGAACAGGTAGGCCCAAAAGGCTACTCTGAGCACCCTCAGAACAGAGGTCTCAGTCTTTGCCAGGAACCCAGAGTTTGGCTAGGAGTGGGGAGGAGAGGGTAGGGCTCCTCTGGGGGATGGGAGTGTGTCAGTGCTGGGGTAGCAGGCAAGAAGAACTCCTTTGCTTTGCGTCCATCATCTCTTCGTAATCCAGTGAAGCAAGGTTGAGTGGTCCCATTCTACAGATGAGCAAACTGAGGCCCCAAGAGGGAAAGGGCTTTGTGTAAGGCCACACAGCTGCGGAAAAGAAGATTTGGAATTTAAACACAGATGGATTCATGATTCTCTCTGTTCTTCTCCAAAGATGCGAGGGCAGGTGGTAATAGATTCCCCTGTTCCAACAGGCGTGATGATGATGATGATGGTGATATGATTATTATGAGATGAGTCCACATTAGTGACTGTGGACTCCATGCCAGACACTCCGACAAGTGCTTCACAAACCTTGCTTGACTTGATCTCATCATCTCTATTTGTTCTTTTTTAATTTAATTTTTTTAAAGTAGGTTCTATGCTTAATGTGGGGTTCGAACTCACACCCCGAGATCAGGTCCCATGGTCTACTGACTGAACCAGCTAGGTGCCCCTAATCTCACCATATCTTTATGAGGGAGGGGTACCAACATTGTTTCCATTCTGCAGATGAGTAAATGGAGGCCCAATGACGGAAGTGTCTCTCGTTCCTGTTTCCCCAGTGGGCCAGTGACCAAGCAGGATTTGATTTAAGACCCCCACCCCCACCTCTCCCAAATCCATTTAGTCAAATCTCTCATTTTCTTGGTGGAGAACTAGGCTTAGGAGGACAAGAGAACAGCCCGGGCTACCCCAGATGGGCCAAGAACCCACAGTTCTGGCCCAGGCCCAGTGCCCTCAGACTCACCCCCTCACACAGAGTGTGGGAAGGGCCAGTTGTCAGGCTGGCCCAGTACACAGGAGACAGAAAACACGGGATGCTTTGGAGGGCGGCAAGAGGGACTCTGGTCAAGTCCCGCCTGGGGCAAAGGGAGGACAGGCCACTCTCTGTCTCTGTGGGGCCGCTGGATGTGGATGTGGTCAGTGGCACCAAAGGGACCTCCTCCCAGCTGACAGGAGAGAGCCAAGCAGTGGCCGCATCTGAGGTTCAGAGTCAGGGACAGCTTCTGCCCGCACAGGCTGTGTGACCTCAGTGAGGTCTCTACTGCTCTGGGTCTCAGCTCCTTGTCGGGAATAACAATCATAACAGGGATCGTAACCAATGCGTCTATAGTTCCTGTTACGTGGTGGCCTTGCTTATCATTCACGTGTCATCTTATTGTCACACCCACCTTTGGAGGCAGGTGCTATGATTATGCCCATTTTATGCATGAGGAAACACAGAGAAGTCAAACAACTCCTCCAGGGTCACACAGGGGTAAGTGGCAGAGCTGAGATTCCAACCCAGGTCCCCGGGCTCTGGGGCCAGCCTCGCTGGGTAGTGAGAGGAGGAAATGAAATGTAAGTAACCCTCCCCTCCCCCGCCCCCGGGGCTGTATTCTAATTTGGTGTTGTTATTATCGACACCGATAGGATCATCATTAGTAGCAGTAGGAGTGGTGGTAATGCCTCACGGGTTGAGGGCATCTGGCAGCTTCTCTCACTTGCTTACTAATTTCAGCCCAGATCAGCCCCGTAGAGCAGACTCACGGCGACTCTGTGCCTTCTCACTCGCTCTTCCTCGAGACCTGCTGGTTTCTTGTCTTCAGCGCTCAGCTCACATGTCCCCCACCTCCCGCCTGGCTGTCTGCCCCCCTCCCCCACCCATCTCTCTGGTCACCCTGTTTGTCTCATTTCAAGGTGCTCACTGTGATCTGGAATGATCCTGTGGCTTCATCACCCCCCAGGGAGGTGAGCCCCGGGACTGTGCCCTCATCCTTCCCAGGTGCCTGGGACGGGGCAGGTCCCCATAGAGGTCAAGCGGCCAGAGGGAGAGTGAGGAGTGAGGCAGAGGAAGGAAGACTGGGGGGGAGGGGGGCGTGTGGCAAGATAGAGCTCCCCCCGCACACCCCCCGCCCCAGGCCTGGAAATCCTACGGGAGGTGGGAGCCTGACTTGGAATCCCACCATGGCCATCTCGCTGTTTGACCCGTGCTCCTCTCTGGGCCTGAATCCTGATCCACACCCCCAAAGGGTTGGTAAGATGATGGCAAAGGTGCTGCCCATCCCTGCCCAGCCCAGCCTGGAAGATGGAGACCCAGCCAGGCGGACAGACAGACAAGACAGCCCTGGGCTGGGCCCAGCCCCAGGCTGAGAGCGTGCATCCGGCAGCTTTGGCACTAAATAATAATAAAACAATTGTGCCACTAACAGAGAGTTATGGAGCCCTTTCCCAGCCATGAGCTCCGTGTGCTGCCGCGAATATGAAGCCATTTATCTAAAGACAAGTTCCCTTAATCCGCGGAAAGATGGTTTCCTTGGAGAAAACGGTTCTCCAATCCCCACAGCTAACAGCTCGCTGTCGGCTTCTAAATTAATGGAGAGAAAGATTATGTTTTTCACGAGCTGCTGGGAACGTGTTGGCTCCTTTGCAGCCTGCAGACATTTTGTGGGTGAAGTAGGGACAGTAGAATCCCAAAATGAGGCAGAAGCCCAGCGGAATGGACACCCCCACCCTGGGCCTGGGTCAGCTGGTGGTCTCGCTGGTGAGTGTGTGGGCACTGCCCTCGCTGGAACAGTTTCCTTCATGCAAGGACAGGCTTGAGAGAGAAATCTGTGGAAAGCTGGACGCATCTGAGTTCAAGTCCCAGCTCCCTCCTGATTTGCCGCGTGACCTGGGGCAAGTGATTTCATGTGTCTGAGCGTTGGTTTCCCCCTCTGTGAAATGGGCTGCTGGTACTATTCAGTGCCATCATACATGAGCTACCCAGAGCTTGGCAAACAGTCGGTGCTCAATAAATACCCATGAGATGCCTCCCTCCGTGCCACTCAGAATGGGTGAAGACAGTGTTTCCACCATCCGAGAACCCGAATGATCTGCTAGTACCACTTCCCCTTCTTGAGAAGGAAAGGCAGAGCCCCAGCAAGGGGTGAGTCTTTGTGGGCCCCCGAGGGGAGGAGACCATGCCTGAGGCTCCAAAGGGGGCTGAGGCCCGTTAGCTGATGGCAGGTGTGTTTACCTCAGGGAAGAGAGGGGACCCGTTGTCTTCGCTGGCAGCAGAGACATTCAGGGCCATGCACAGGAAACCAGGGCATTGACTGGGCGCTTCTTATGACTTCATCCCAACCGTACTTCCTCTCTGCTTGGAGACAGGCCTCCCTATCCTATGTCCTGCTCCTAGACTGAACCCCAACTTCCTCTCTTGTCGCCCCCAGATGACCTGGTTTCACACAGACTGCCAGGACCTGATGAGGCAGCTCAGGCTGGGCAAGGCCCAGAGGGCCAGCCCTGGGGACCAGCGCCGCCTCGACCGCTACCGGCAGCGCCTGGCCTTGGAGTTCCCCGCAGAGAAGCTCACGGCCATGGGGCTGCAGGTGGCCTCCCTGAGCCAGGAGGGCCTGGGCCAGGACCTGTGGGAGGAGGCCCGGGTGAGGCACGAGGAGATCCAGACCCTTCTGAAGAAGGCCCTGGCCCACTGCCCATGCCCAGAGGGGCCCAAGGCCCGCTCAGCACCCCCGGAAGTCAGAAGGGCAGCTCCCAAGGGCCAGGGTCCGAATGGAGATGTTGCTTCCAGAGGAAGGTGGGGCCTGCCCCCTTCGGACTTACCGGGCCTGGACCATTTACCAAATCCCTGCTGGCCTCGGGCCCACAGAGAGGGACAGAACAGAAATGTGAAGGTGGGCTTTCTGCCCCAGGAAGCTGGTCGGGCCGTAGAGGCTGAAGAAGGCAAAGGCCCCCAGGAGCCCTTTTGGTTTCCAGCCCCTGAGCCCTTCTTTGACCCCCTCTTCTCCCGGCAGCGACTCCTCAGGCAGAGCAAGACCCCCCACCCTACTGGGGGCAGCTTCTCCTCGGAGGGGACAGACTCACAGACGTCTCTGGAGGACTCACCCCAGACAAGTCCCCCTGCCTCCCGCTAGCTAGGACCTCCACCAATGGCACCGGGCCTGAGGGTGGCTGGGGAGGGGCCCAGCGACAGGAGGGAACCCCGGCTGGGGCTCGTGAGCACTCACTGTGTGTTTGACCCACGCTGGGAGAGGGGAAGAAGCTGAACCTGTTCCCCTGCCCCAGAAACTTCTAGAAAGACGTGACTCACCATCAGAATAGTGAGAATGGAGAGCAAAGCAGGACACGGTGGAGCCCAGGACCGACTCCACAACCCCCGGGGCCCGTGGTGGAAAGAGCTGTTGGTACAGACCCTTTCAGAGGTCTTAGTCTCAGGCAAGCCAGACACCCACCGGGAGTGCAGGGGTGCATAAGCTGCCCCTGGGGGCCCACGGGACCCCGTTGCCAGAAGTGGGGGGGATTCGGGCTCCGCTTCTGATCCGGGACGGGGATCCAGGTGGCTTTTTATTTGGCTGTGATTTCAGGAACCAGTGGTGGAGGAGAAGGGAGGTGAGTGGGAGGAATAAAGGGTGTCTGGTCAGGTGAATCCGTGCTGGCTGACGGTTTCTTCTCTGGGCCGGCCTGGGGCAAAGGGAATCCCAGAAAGAGGAAGGGCAGGGAAAGCTCGCTCTCTCGCTGGCTCTCGCTCTCAAGGGCTCCTCCCACGGACAAGGCCATCCTCTCACCCTCCAGGGTTCCTGGTCTGGTCCTCTCTCTGGGTGCTCCAGAGAAACCCCTCTCCCCCTCTGATGTTCTGTCTTCTCTCCCCCCGCACCCATTTCAGACTCTATGAATTCCACTCCCCCCACCCCAGGTCCCCACCCCACTCGCCCTGCTTTAGGCAATGCTTCTGGTGCCCAGTGTCTTAGCCTCGTGCTGGTGGTTGGGGTGGGTGAGAGCGGGGAGACCACATCTCGATCCAGCAGGGGGAGTGAAGTTCTTGTCCCACGGAGTTGAAGAATGAATTTTGGGGACAAAGGAGAGTGAGTAATGAGGTGGAGTTTTACTAAACAAGAACACAGACAAAGGAATCTCGGGGGTGAGAGGGGTCCTGACAGGGAGGCCGATGTGGGTCCCCATTGACACTCTTTTATTTAGGACTGATCGGGGCCCTGTGGCCTTATCATTCTTGTGCTGTCTTGGTTTGAGTAAGGACCAGTGATAACATCTTGAATAGCCTCCTTCTTCTTTGGGGTCAAGTTATTCTTTGCTGGTCACAATGTGACTGTCATAAAAAGATTCCCCACCTCTGACGCCTAGGGCAGGGTCGTCTGCTTTGTTCCTTTATTTCTGGTTTTGTTAGGCCTCAGCATTTCTGGAATTTCTGTGAGCCTAATCATGTAGCTCCTTACCTATCTCTCTTTACCTAGCCCTGCCTGTTGCTTCTCGAGTATCTAAAGATTCTATTTATTTATTTGACACACACAGAGAGAGGTCACAAGTAGGCAGAGAGGCAGGCAGAGAGAGAGAGAGAGAAGCAGGCTCCCTGCTGAACAGAGAGCCTGGTACGGGGCTTGATCCCAGGACCCTGAGATCATGACCTGAGCCGAAAGCAGGGCTTAACCCACTGAGCCACCCAGGCACCCCTCTTCTTGAGTATCTAGAAGACTGCCAGGCTTTCACATCACCCTGAGTAACCCTGGCTAGCACCTCCACTGAAGGTCATTTTGCTGGGAAAGGGTGAACCCCCCCATCTCCATCTAGAATGCATTAACAAGGTGGCCTCTGGGGGCCTGGCCCTGGAATTTTCCTGACTCTGGGCAGAGGGTGGGTACTCAGCTCAGCTCTGGAAAGAGAGGGAGGCGGGACTGGAGCATGCCTAGGGGGACTAGGCGAGTGTTTCTTTGGAGACGGCTCAGCAAAGAAAGTAACACAAACCTCAATGCCCAAGATGGCTTCAGCAATCGTCTAGGACTCCAGATTTTTTTCACATGTGCTCTGTGGCCTGTCTGCCTCAGAGCCTTGAGCAGAGCTGATCAAAGGCAGCTTCCTAGGGGGTCCCACCCAGATAATTAAAATCAGGGCCTGGGAGCCAAGGCAGGGCTAGAATCTGCCTTTGTAATCAAGAGCTCAGGTGTTTCTCCTGTGACAAGGCGAGGTGGGGTATGGTGGGACAACGCTTGGAGCTGGGGTCCGAGCGGGGCTGGCCCCCCCAGCCCAGGCCAGCTTTCATTCTTACGTTCCACTCTCCTGCCTTCCATCCACACTGGCCAGAGGATGCAGGAGGCAGTTGCTGAGCCCACCTCCATCCATGCCTGTCGCCTCAGAGGGGGGCTGAAGGCTCTTGAAATGCTGTTGCTATAGCAACAGCATCCAACCAGTGGGGACCACAGGCAGGGAGCCAGGGCACCTGGGGTGCAAGGATGGAAACTAACTTTGGAGAGAGGAGAATACAGACGCTGCAAGGGAAAGGGGGGATGGGGAAGGGGATGGATGGTTCCAGAATCCTTACAAGGGAGGGCTCCCCAAAGCCATCTTGTGCATCCCTCTGTCTCTAAAAAGAGCCAACCCCCAACACCCCGTCTACATCCAGCAGTGCATGGTGGGGAGAGGGGATGCAGAAATGAAATCTAATGATGAATAATGACATATACAAATAATAAATAATAATAGTAATAGCTAACATTTCGTCTGCAATTTCTTTGTGCCTACCTCGGGACTAAGCACAGTAGACGCTTTCCAGGGCTCCCTGGATCCTTCACAACAGTCCTGTGAGGCCAATACCAAGTTCAGTCCATCTTAATGAGGAGGAAACAGACATTTGAAGTGCCACACGGCAAGTGGCAGAGTCAGGACGTGGGGCCACGCTGACATTTTGGACTCATCTTGGGACAGTTTGGGCGGATTGCTGCTTCTGCACCGGCCACACGCTTTGTCCCCTCAGAAATCGTGCTGAGCCTGGCCGCTGCTGTGTACCCCAGCCGCCTCTGCTGGGCTGGTCTTGGTCCTCTGGGCGAGGCACCTCCGGTCTCCTGTAGCCCGCGAGCCAGTGTGGCAAAGTGGTCAGTCGCATGGCTCAGGAGCTGGACAGACCAAATTTCCGCCCGGGCTCTGTGCCTCAAGACCTGTGCATCCTTGGCCAAGTGATGCTACCTT
Organism: Mustela putorius furo; assembly: GCF_011764305.1. Taxonomy (NCBI): domain Eukaryota; kingdom Metazoa; phylum Chordata; class Mammalia; order Carnivora; family Mustelidae; genus Mustela; species Mustela putorius. The sequence goes on along the minus strand of NW_025421464.1, from coordinate 7,167,980 downwards.
TCTGTGCCTTGGTTTCCTTCCCCATACAATGAGGATAATCAGATCTCAAAGCCTCGCTGTCAGTGCTAAATGAGTTCTGATGTGGAAAGTGGTGGGAAAGGTGCCTGGAGCATACTAAGTGCTTGAGGAGTGGTATCTAGCTAGCATCAGCATTGTACTCTGGCACCACCCCGGCCAGCCCATGCTTTCACTATCCAGCCGATCAAGGAAGAAATTTCTCCAGAGGCCACCAAGAGATTCCAAAAGAACGTTCTGCTCTTTGAATTGTGTGGACTTCTTAATTAGTTTTTTGATTGACTTCTGCCCTAACCTGCCCATGGTGGGGTTGTGGCATGTGGTCTCCCCCAGGAGACGCCCCACAAGTGACCACAGAGCTATGTGTCAGCGAAGCCTCAGCCCCTCAGAGGCCGCTCTGGGGAGTGGAGGTTCAGGGTCCCTCCGTGCTGGTGGAAAGTCTGCCAGTGACATGACTGCGTCTAGCTCACCATGATGGGAGCTCCTTTCTTGTGCTTGAGGGGTTGGTGGGCACAAGGTGGTGGAAGGGGCAAGGCCCGAGAGGCAGGGACCTCCAGCGGCATTTACCCGCTGCTGCTGACTGCCCACATGACGCTGGGCAGGTTGCTTCCCCTCTGGCTTATCTGTCCAATCAGGTCACTAAATGAATAAGGAATTTTCTCATCTTTAGAGTCAGAGAGCCCTGCCTTTGAAGCTAAGCTTAACAGCCTAAGGACTCTGAGCAGAGGGCCACCCCTCAGTTTTTCCACCTGCACAATGGGTTTATCAAGGCTCCCGGGCCAGAGTGATAAGATCTCTGCATCCCCGAACTCCATACCAGACCTCTTTCCCTCTCCAGAGGGGTGACTGTCTGGTCAGGGAGCAAAGCCTTAGAAACCCACTGGGCGGTGGCTTGGTGCAGAGGTAAGACTGAGCCGAAATAGAAGTTAAGGCACTCGACAGTTTACAAGGTACTTTTTTATCCATCCGTTCTCTTACAATCCTGAGGGCACAAAAGTCATACTTTGGGATGTCCCCATGTTACAAATGAGAAGACTGAATAAAGACGGGCGAGAGGAGGTGCCCTAACCAAGGTCAGATGACAAGGAAAGGGGTCACAGGACAAAGAGGGGAAAGCTCAGGATCTGGACCCTGGTCTGATTAATGGCAAATTTGGGAGCGCAGATAAGCCTCCAACTTGTCGGCCACTCTGATGTGGGCACCCCCCCCACCCTCCTGCCCTCGAGTTAGCCTGCCAGACCCGGACAGGGTGGCTGGTCGGAGTCAGGGCACAGGCTGCCCTCATAAAACAGGGACATTGTGTCCTCTGGGGACTGTGTACTGGCCTCCAGCCTGGAATAAATCCATCAGCCTCAAAACCCCACCCTAACAACCTTCCACCTAAAGAACCGGCTTTCTGAGGCTGGAGCCAGTGGGGCCTCTGGAAATAAGTGCTCTGGGTAGGCAACAGGACTCCCGAAGTCCCATCACCTTCTGTTCGGAGCGTGATGAGGGACCCTGGGTGAACCCCTGCACTCCTCAGGCCTCACTTGCTCCATCTGTGAAATGGGATGGGACCAGCAGCTGATGGTAAGCTGGTGTCGTCTCACATGTGGAACTCCCGCTCTGCCCTCCCAATTCCACCGCCCTCTCTGTGCACTGAGCACCTCTCCAGGTGCTCAGGCTGGAAACCCGCCAGTTGTCCTTGAACTTCCCCATAGCCTGGAAATCCACCTGCCCATCTCTCTCTAACCTTCATTTCTCTCTCCCTCCACACTCCCTATCTTCATTCCAGCTTCCATCCTCTCTCCCCTGGATCCCCTGGACAGCTGTCCTGTGTCTCCTCCACGGTCTCCCTGCAGCCACTCTGGCCCCTTTCATGTGTCTTTCACGCAGAACCTAGAGGCACTTTAACAAAATGTCAGATAAGGTCCAGCCATGGTTCACACCACCCAGTGACCCCTCCGTGGCTCTCCAGATAAAGACCCACCCCTCGCCGTGATGCACAAAGCTCTGTGTGGTCAGGCCTCTGCCTACGGCTTTAGCCTCACCATCCCCCCCAATCTCTGCATTCTCTCTGAGTTCTGGCAACACTGCAATTTCAGTTCCTCCACCATTCCAAACTCTTTCTAAGGTCAAGTTCCCTTAAAAGCAGACCTGGAGATGAGGGTCAGGTGCAGGTGAGTTGTTGAAAGGCAATCAGGACAGAAAGGGAAGGAGGCCAAGGCGCAGTTGTAGACCAAGTGTCAGCCTCTGCCTGGTGACACGGGGACCCCGCAGGGCATTTTATACTGCCAAGGCCTACGGGGCTCTCTGCAAAAGGGTGCTGCTCGAAGCAGGGCCCAGGAGCCCGAGGGCAGTCTTTGGAAGTCTTTGCAGGTGCAGTCCCATGAGGATAATATTGAGTATAAAGAATACGTAGGAAGCGCTCACAACTAAATAGTAATAATAATAATAATAAAATAATTTTTAAATGGGCAAAAGATCTGAATAAGCATTTCTCCAAAGAAGATACACAAAAATGCCAATAAACAGACGAAAAGATGCTCAACGTCATTAGCCATCAGGAAAATGCAAATCCAAACAATAGTGAGGGACCACCTCACGTCCACAAGGAGGGATAGAATCAAAAAGTCAAATAAAGCAAGTGTTGGCGAGGATGTAGAGAAATTAGAAGCCTCATACACTGCTGGTGGGAGCGTAAAATGGCACAGCTACTTTAGAAAACAGTTTGCCAGGTCCTTAAATGGTTAAACATGAAGATACCATATGACCCAGCAATTCCATTGTGAGGAAGATAGCCAAGGGAAATGAAAACCTGGGTCTATGCAAAAATTAGTACATGAATATTTAGAATTAATTATTAATAATAACCAAAAGGTAGAAGCAACCCAAATATTGATCAACAAATGAATGGATAAACAAAATGTGGTGTATTCAAACAATGGGACATTAGTTAGCTGTAAAAAAATGAATGAAGTCACTTCCTAACTTATCCTATGAAGCCAACACTGTTCTATTACCAGAACCAGATAAAGACATCCCAAGTGGGGCGCCTGGGTGGTTCAGTCATTAAGCATCTGCCTTAGGCTCAGGACATGATCCCAGAGCCCTGGGATCGAGCCCTGCATCAGGCGAGCTCCCTCCTTGGCAGGAAGCCTGCTTCTTCCTCTCTCACTCCCCCAGCTTGTGTTCCCGCTCTTGCTGTCTCTTTCTCTGTCAAATAAACAAATAAATCTTAAAAAAAAAAAAAAGACATCCCAAGAAAAGAAAATTACAGACCAATATACCTTATGAATATACATAAAAAATCCTCAACAAAATATTAGCAAACCAAACAATATATTAAAAAAGATTAGGGGCGCCTGGGTGGCTCAGTGGGTTAGGCCGCTGCCTTCGGCTCGGGTCATGATCTCAGGGTCCTGGGATCGAGCCCCACATGGGGCTCTCTGCTCAGTGGGGAGCCTGCTTCCTCCTCTCTCTCTCTCTGCCTGCCTCTCTGCCTACTTGTGATCTCTGTCTGTCAAATAAATAAATAAAAAATTTTAAAAAATAAAAAATAAATTAATTAATTAATTAATTAAAAAGATTATACAGCATGACCAATTGAGATTCACTTCAGGAATGCAAGGGTAGTTAAGCATAAGAAATAAATCAATGAAATATATCATATTAATAGAATGAAAGTTAAAAACCCACATAACCATTCTGATGCAGAAAGGCATTTGACAAAATCAAACACCTTTTCATGATAAAAGATAGTCATAAAACCAGACAGAGAGAGGAAATTACTCAACTTGCTAAATGGCATTTATGAAAAACCCACAACATTAAACTCAACGGTACAAAAGTGAAAGCTTTCCCCCGAAGATTAGGAAAAAGACAAGGATGCCTGCTTTCACCAGCGCTATTCAACATTGTACTGGAGGTTCTAGCCAGAGCAATTAGACAAGAAAAAGAAATAAAAGGGATCCAAATTGGAAAGGAAGTAAAATGGCCTCTATTCACAGATGACATAACCCTGTATACAGAAAATTCCAACTAACCCAAAAGAAAACTACTAGAGCTAACATTTGCAGGATATAAGATCAACACACAAAAATCAGCTGTGTTTTTATATATCAGCAACGGATAATCTGAACAGAAAATTAGGGTACCTACGTGACTTACCTGGTTAAGCAGCCAGCTCTTGATTTTGGCTCAGGTCGTGATCTCAGGGTCCTGGGATTGAGCCCCGCATCAGACTCTGCGCTCAGTGGGGAGTCTGCTTCAGGATTATCTCTCTCCACCTTATCTCTTCTCCCTCCTTCCTCCCCACCCCGACTCTCCCTTTCTCTGAAATAAATAAATAAATCTTAAAAAAAAAAAAAAAGAAACAAATCAATTCCATGTACAATAGCATCTAAAAGTATAAAAGCTAAGGATAAATTTAACCAAGGAAGTGAAAGACTTATACATTGCAAACTTTAAAACACTGCTGAAAAAATTATAGAAGACCTAAAAACATGGAAAGACATCTCAGGTACATAGACAGGAAGATTTAACATTGTTAAAATGTCAACGCTACCCAAAGCAATCGACAGATTCAATGTAATCGGTATCAAAATTCCAACAGCCTTTTTTTTTTTTTTTTTGCAAAAATGGAAAAACTGATCCTCAAATTCAGGTTGAATTCTAAGCAGCCCCAAATAGCCAAAACAACTTGGGGAAAAAAAAAAAAAAAAAAAAGAGGACAAAGATGGAGAACCCACAGTTCCCAATTTCAAAACTTACTACAAAGATGGAGAACCCACAGTTCCCAATTTCAAAACTTACTACAAAGATGGAGAACCCACAGTTCCCAATTTCAAAACTTACTACAAACCTACAGTAACCAAAACAATATGGCATTGCCATAAAGACAGACATCCAGACAGATGGAATAAAATTGAGAGTCCAGAAATAAGTCCATATATCTACGGGCAATTGGTTTTCAACAAGGGTGCCAAGTCCATTCAGCAAGCAGTACTGGGACAACTAGATTTCTGCATGTCAGAGAAGGAAGTTGGACCTCTACTTCACACCATATAAAAATGAACTGGAAGTGGATCAATGACCCAGAAGTAAGAGCCAAAACTATTAAACTCTTAAAAGAGAACTTAGGAGTAAATCCTCATGAGCTTGGATTTCACCATGGATTTTTAGATATGATGCTCAAATATGAGCAACCAAAGTAAAAATTGGTAGGTTTGACTTTATCTGGATGAAAACTTTTGTACATCAAAGGACATTATTAGGAAAGTGAAAAAAGCCAACTTACAGAATGGGAGAAAATATTTGCAAATCATATATATATTAAGGGTTTAATATCTAACATATGTGAAGGACTACAGGGGCGCTTGGGCAGCTCAGTTGGTTAAGCGATCAACTCTTGATTTTCGCTCAGGTCATGATCTCAGGGTCATGAGCTCAAGCCTCATGTCGGACTTTGTGTTGGGCATGGAACCTGCCTAAGAGTCTCTCTCTCCCTCTGCCCTCCCACCCCTGGCTCTTGCATACACATTCTCTCTCTAAAAAAAAAAAAAAAAAAAAAAAAAAATATATATATATATATATAAAATAAAATCTATGAAGAACTACAAGAACAACAAAAGATAAACAACCCAATTTTAAAATGGGTAAAGAAATTAAACAGACATGTCTCCAAAGATATACAAATGGCCAGCGAACATGTGAAAAGATGCTCAACATAATTAGTCATTAGGGAAATGCAAATCAAAAACAGTAAAATATCATCTCATGCCTATTAGGACGACTCTCATCCAAAAAGCAGAAAATCACAAATGTTGGTAAAGGCATAGTGAAATTGACGCCCTTGTGTTGCTGACGGGAATGTAAAATGCAGCTACTGTGGAAAAGTTCGAGCATTCCTCTAAAGGCTCAACATAAAATGACCCAGCAATTCCACTCCTTGGTGTACACCCCAAAGAAATGAAAATAGGGACCCAGCCAGGTACTTGTATACCAATGCCCACGGCAGCATCATTCACAAGTGGAAACAATCAAAGTGTCCACCAACAGATAAATGGAGAAACATAGTATGTCCATAAGACGGAAAATTATCCATCCATAAAAGGAATGAAGCTCTGATGTCTGCTATGACATGGATGATCCTTGAGAACAGTATGTTAAGTGAAATAAGCCAGACAAACAGGACCAATATTGTATGATTCTGTTCTACAAAATATCTAGCATAAGCAAATTCATAAAAACATAAGGTATGTTAGAAGTTATGGGGCCTGGGGCACATGGGTGGCTCAGGTGGTCGAACATCTGACTCTGGATAACAGCTCAGGTCTTGATCTCAGGGTTCTGAGTTCAAGCCCCACGTTGGGCTCTGTGCTGGGCATGGAGTCTACTCTGGAAAAAAAAAATAAAATAAATTTCCCAGGGTCTGGAAGGAAGAGGGAATGGGGAATTATTTTTTAATGCATACAGAGTTTCTGTTCGTGAGGATGCAAACGGAGATAGTGGTGATGACTGCACCTTGTGAATGGAATTAAAGCCACTGAATTGTACACTTGAAAATAGTTAAAATGGCAATTTTTATGTTATATACCTTTTATCACGATAAAAAATTTCTAAAGGGAAAAGAACTGATCCATGCTACACGGGGATGAAGCTTCAGGTTAAGGAAAAGAAGGCAATCAGGAGAAATTATATGTTACATGACTCCATTTATATGAAATGTCCAGAACAGGCAAATCAGTAGAGACAGAAAGTAATTTAGTGGTTGCTTAGGGCTGAACATGTGGGGTGGGAGGGTATGAATCCTTGAGGAGGAAAAGGTTCCTTTCGGAGGTCATGAAGATGTTCCGAAATTGACTATGTATATCTGTGAGTACAATAAAGAACTATTGGATTGTACACTTTGGGTGAATTGTATGGTATATGAATTATACCTCAATAAAGCTTTTCTTTTCTTTTTTTTTTTTTTAAGTCACAGAAGGGATGCAAAGAGACAAAAAGCGATCATAGGGAATGGGAATGGAGGTATAGTGTTGACAATGTCTGCTTAGAAGTTCTTCCTTGTGTCAGGGCCTGGAATGTTCTTCTCCTTCTTTTTCAATTGGTTAAGTCCTTATGCTTCAGATATCAGCCATAGGGTGGGCCTTTCCTGGCCACTGAGGACAAGTCTTAAAACCAGGCACTTCTCTATCACAGCACTATCTCAATTGCCGTTTTGTAATATTTTATTAATGCTCATATCCCTTTCTAAACTGTGAGTTTCAGGATAGCAGGAACTGAAAGTCTCTGTTCAACATATCCTCGGCGCAGGGAAGGAACTCCACAAGATTTGTTAGATGAATGAATGAATGAATGAATGAATGCCAACTTTGATCAATTAGTAGGGACTGCCTAGAGCACACCGCTGACTCAGTAAGAAGAATTCAACGGTTGATTAACGATGTCTGCCACAGAGGCTGGCGCCGATAAAAGTAATAGCTGTACCCCACATTTTCGGTCCCGGAACTAGGTACGGCCACACCTCAGGGTCCGCTGTCAGAGGGCGCTCTAGAAACAGTCTGGTCTCTCCCCCAGCTCCAGGGGAGGTGGGGGGCAAGGAGGGAGTGCAGTTGTCATCCCAGCTGGCCTTGATAATCAATCACACAGCCATGCGGTGCCCGTTAGGATTTGTCACCAAGCCACATCCAGGTGCGCCAGGCAAGAGCAGGCAGGCTCATTTGCATCTCATCTGCATGGAAATTTGCATACGCCTCCGCAGCCCTGTCTCCTTGCAATTTTCAAATTAAAATGTCATTATCGCTCCTGTGAAGCCTGTTATTTCTTGATTTCATTCTCCCTGCTCCTCTACCCACATTCCGCCCCCACCCTCCAACGCACACACCCCAGACACTCAAGCCTGGGTTGGGAGGAACCGGCTTTGAGCTTTGGTTCTGTTGCTGATTCACTGGTGACTTCCCTTTCTGGGCCACGTCAGGGCCACTGAGCCCAGACGCAGGAATGCGGCTGAAGCAGCCACCTCTCAACCAGCCACAGCCAGGCTGATGCAAACTCGGCCCCTCCGTGTCCTCCACACAAAGCCTCTGCTGCCCCAGCTCTACGCCTTCTGCCCAGGCTGTGTACTCCTCCTGCAAAAACCTTCTTCCTCTTCTGAGAGCAGAAGTCCAACCTGCTAATCCTGGGGCCTGGGCTGCTGAAGCCAGTTGGATGAGGAGTAGACATGTGACCCAAGCTCGCCAGTGAGCCTTTCCCCAGGACTTGAATTTGGGAATCCGAGATGCTGGGCAGGTTCTGAATCGAGCGTATTGTATAACTTGAAGGGCAGCAGGCCGCTGAGTCACGTGTCCCTAGAAGGCAGGAAAGTAGTCCTCGGTGGGGGTGACTACAACTGAGGGGCCCAGAGCCAGCTCTGAGAGGCCCAGAGGCGGCGAGGGCCCTAGGCCCAGGTCCAGTCACCAGCCCTCCTCCGAGGCCAGGCTGCTCACCTGCTTCCCGCTTTCACCCCGCTGTGCGAGCCCAGACTCTTTCTCTTGAGCTCCATTCCAGCTGGCTCTAGGGCCTTGTGTTGCTTGCAACCGGGACAAAACATTAGGCTGATGAAATGCGAGCCCAAGGACCCCAAAAGGAACTTTTGGGGGAAAAGACTCTGATACTTGACATCTCTAATACGGCATGGAAGTTGTCATGAAGAGAAAAAGCAGAACTTCAGTGAACTATCTTTTTGGGTGCTCCTATGGGGACAAACGGACATCAGAAGCTCTTTAGAAACAGGACCTATGGCCTTAATCTTCCAAAGAATCTGGACTGCGACCCTGCCCAGGGGCCACCTCCTCCAGGAAGCCCACTGTGATGCCCACATCGAAGTCAGAAAGGCCCTCCTACATCTCCGAATTCCACAGCTCTGGGTCTGTCCTTCAAGCCTTCATTCCCGCAGGACTGTGCATAGGGCAGGGCCCTATCCGAGACCTTGAGATCCACTCCTTTCAGTTCCTGGCCTCATTAGTTAATAACAATAAAATTCATATAATACAACAATGGCCTCTTACTTTCTGAGCATGTAATCTATACCAAAATTGTTATGGATGATTTACCTGCATGTTATCTGAGTTCATCTTCACAACAGTCCTTTGGGGGTGGGTTGATCTTACGGATGAGAAAACCCAGGGTCAGAGAGGTTAGGTAAAAGGCCTGAGCTCACACAGCCCTCAAGAAGTCGAACCAGGATGTGAACCCAGACAGTCTTATTTCAGAGGGTGTGCTCTAAAGCTCTGCACGCAGATTTGAACTCCCCATCCCCAGGCACGCTGTATGACTTGAGGTGTTCTCAAAAATATCTTCCTATGAACTCTTTCGCCCCAGTTTGTGGCCTGTGCTTCTGTGTCAGACTTAATACTTTAATTAAGTCTTAGACAGTCTAGGTTAATGCCTCCTTTCCCCACATAATTATTAATAGCTCCCCAAAGTGTTCTGGTTTGGATAGTAAATTACATGATCACCCCACCCATCTGGTGCCTTTCCTCGGAGGACAATGCTATCCCAGGAGTGGGGGAGGGGAGGGGCAGGCCTGGTGGCTGCCTCACTGCCCAGGAACAGGGCTGTGGTAGGAAGGCTGAAGCCAGAGCAGCCTCCGGGGCTGTGGGGATGTGGAGATGAGTCATGGGAACTATCTGATCAGTTGAAGTCTGCAGGGAAGGAGCTGGGGGCTCCTCTGTTCTTCTATCATTCCTAGGCATCCTACTCACGCTGGGGAAAGAGCCACGTGGGCAGGATGTCGCAAAGATCCGGCTGCAGCTTCTGCTCCCTCCCCTGCCACCCTCAACTATCCAGAAGAGGGGTGCCCTGATTTTCTCTCTGGGCCTCAGTTTGCCTATCTGTTAAAATGGGGACAATTATCCTGGCTCAAATTGCCAAGAGGTCGAGATAGGATGGCCGGGAGTGAGATGCCTGGAGGGGCCACCTGGTTCCACACCACCTCCTCCCCCAGGAACTCCTGTTAACATAGCCTCATCTAGCTGGGGGTGTTGGCGGTTCTAGTTGCCAATGACCCTGGGGCAGGAAGTGCCAAAGTGTCTGAGCAAGGGCCTGGACTACGCCCGAGTGCCCAGCAAGGTCAGAGCGGGCCACTTCCCTCTCTCTGAGGGCGTGGGTGCTGGGCTCAGGGGCTCACCCGTCTCAACCATCTCTTTCCTGTGTCAGTCACATTGCCTCCTCTAGAAGACGGGAGTGTCAGGAAGAACCCCTAACCCTCCGGCACTGTCATGGGACTGGGTAATGAGGGGCATGTAGCGCTCCGCCTGGGAGTTCCATGAATGGAAGTTCACATTATTATTAATAATCATATCCAGTTATAAGAGATTCTGAGCCCTAAGAGGCCTCGGCTGGGCCACCTCAGTGGAAGGACACAGAGCCCGGGTTCAAGCTCTGTTGCTGATGTACGGGGAGCCCTTCCCCTTCTCTGAGCCCCCCAGATGCTTCTCCCAATGCTGGAGGGAGGATCAGACCCCAGAAGACTAGAAGGTGGGAATCTACTGGATCTGATTCCAGGGAGCTGTTGTTTATCTAACTGGGGGCTGGCCTGACTCTCACGTCTTTCCCCAGAATCTCAGGGACCCAGATTTCCATGATCCTTTCCCCCTCTGAAGGCAGCTCAGAACCACGTGACCTTGCCTTGTTCCGGGTCCTATTCAGAGGCCCTATTTTGACCAATCGCTGTCTGAGAGTCTCTGCTCTCCAGGCCAGGCCAGGAGCCCCGCTCCCCGCTCCCCGCTCCAGCCCTCAACACAGAATTGTGTCCTCTGGCTGGAGAAGGCATTTCCCAGCTGGGTTTGTCTCAACATTTCCCTATCTGTTTGGCCAACCCTCCTGCAAATGCCAGGGTCATAGGGCGGATGTGTGGGGGGTGGGGTGGGGGGGTTGCTTTTGTTTCCTTCATTGTTTGTAAGAAAAAAGCTTAACCACTTTTCCCTCTGCAGGAAGAGCCCAAGGATCAGCTCTGGAAGGAGATCCAGGATGGAGCATGGGCTTGAGTTTGACTGGAGAAGTCTTAGTTGGGTCCGAGGGAGGGGTCAGAGGAGAATGGGCTTCCGGTGACAGGGCTAGGGCTGCCTGGAAGCAGAGAAAGAGATCCCGGGCCCAGATGCCACATCACGTGTATGTGGCAGACTGTGTTTCCCAAAGATGACCATGACATCGCCCATGGAGCTATCCCTCTGACTTTCCTTCCTGGAGTGGGGGCTAGGAGGTTGTCTATAGTCCCTCCCCTTTGTGACTCTTTTGACCCGCTGAGCGTGGCCAAAGGGGTGCTCCGTGGCTTCCAAAGCGAAGTCATAAAAATGAACCTCCACTTTGCTTTCTTGGAAGCCAGCCACCATGCCGTGAGGAAACCGCAGCTAGTCCACACAGAGAGGCCACCGGGAAAGGCCACATAGAGGGTTCTGGCCAGAGCCTCCCTGAGCCCCCACTGACAGCTACACTTGATGGCTAGATCTGCAAGTGCAGATTGCTTCTGGGTAATTCCAGATTCCAGCCATTGAGTCAGCATTCAAGTATTCCCAGCTGACATCACAGATCAGGACAAACTGTCCCTAATGGGGCTAGATCTGAACTCCTGACCCACAGAACCCAGGAGCCTCAGGAAATGGTCGTTTTATGTGACGGACCCACTGCTGAGTGGTTTGTAGTGCAGAGATAGTGCTGAACACAGTGCTTTGCAGAGGGCTGCCCCCTCCCCTAGGATGTCTGCTCATTGCTCAGGTAAAGAAGCAGATTCAGGGGGCTCTGTTGGTTGGACTGCCTTCGGCTCAGGTCATGATCCTGGAGTCCCGGGATCGAGTCACATATCGGGCTCCCAGCTCCATGGGAAGTCTGCTTCTCCCTCTGACCTTCTCCTCGCTCCTGTTCTCTCTCACTGTCTCTCTCTCAAATAAAGAAATAAATTCTTTAAAAGAAAAAAAAAAAAAAAAAGAAGAAGAAGAAGCAGATTCAGAGGGACCAGGGACTGGTTCAGGGTCACACGGTGTCCGGCGGCTCCCTGCACCATGGCCGGGGAAGTTCCCACTAAACCAGATGCCTTAGAGTGACAAGCCCAGGAGAGACTTCACGTGGGGCCACGGCCTGTTTTGTAAGCGGGCTTTACTGTAACACAACCACACCCGACCGTGCCCGCTTACACCACAAGGGCATGATCCAGTATGGTCCACAAAGCCTAGAACATGAATCTCTTGGCTCTTTCCAGAAACTTCACCTTCTTTAAACGCCTGGAGAATCTGCAGCGCCCCCACCACCCCAGAAACTCAAACCTCCTGAGGGACAAATAGGAAAATTCTCCACAAAAACCTCTTGCGTTTACCCCCCAGGAGGCCTGGGACCTAATCTCCTTCTCTCTATGCTTCAATTTCCTCTTCCTAGAAATAGGGCAGTAACTGTCACCTCTTCTGACAGGTGTGGGGTGCCTGGGGAATCTAATGCAGGTGAAGTCCCACGGTGCACACGCCCAGGGCCCAGGGCATCCCCTCGCTCCTCTTCTGTTCTCCCAGAGAAGTTTCTGGCAGGCAGGGAGGGGTAAGAATGGAGCCAGAGCCCCCAGAGAAATTAGTTCCCTGGCCTTGGTGGCTTCACCTCATTTGTGATGTTAATTGCATAGATTTGCATAATGTGCTCACTGAGGTGTTATTTCACTTGCACATTTAAATCATTTAATCATCTGTGTTTTTCCCCTCTTAATCTTGAGGATGCCAAGATGGGGCGGGGGAGGTAAAAGAAAGAAAGGAAACAGTCTCTAAGTTTCTCTCTCTCTCCTTTCTCTCTGTTTCTCTCCCAAACACACACACATACACTGACAAAAGGCACTCCTGCATGTTCAACACACTCTCCCTATCACTGGACTCCAGCCACACTGGCCTTTTGCCATTCCCCACACGTTACACACATTGTTGCCTCAGGACCTTTGCACTTGCTTTTCTTCTGCTTGGCGTATCTTTTCTCCAGATATCCATGTCGTTCCCTCTCATACTTCCTTCAGATCTTTACTCAAACATCACTTCTAAAGAGAATAATATTTTCTCCGCCTCCCTGTCTTGTTTACTAGCTTCTATCCTTCTGTATTTTTCTGCAAAGCCCTTGTCACCACCAGCGTTGTAGTACATTTGTCTATGTGTCCTCTGTGAAGTGAACACCCTTAGTCGAATGTAAGCACTACAAGGGCAGGAATTTGGGTTTTGATTTTTGTGGGTTGTTGTTGTTGTTTGCTTTTTTAATGTTTACTACTGTCTCTCTTTGTGCCTAGAACAGTAGCTGGCACATAGTAGAAACTCAGTAAATATTTGTCAAATTAAGGAGCTCCCACTGAAGGCTTGAAGGCCCCGGAAGGATAAGCTGTGATCACTGTACCATTAGAGATTGCCCAAGAACAGACTCCGAGGCGCTGTCAGTTCTGAGCCCAGGATGTAGGTTTGCTACCACCAAAGACGGTCTTTTTTTTTTTTTTTTTTTTTTTCAGAAATGGAGCCATTTCTGGAAGTGCCCTCAGAACACTGACCGCAGATCAGATTCCCCCAGGGGGCTGACATTTCTCAGGCTGGCCAGAGCAGCCATCTGGGCCTTGGGAGTTGGAACAGACAGTCTTCTGGGGAACTAGGCAGTTGTTTCGCAACCCATATGTGACATTGTATGTGGAGGCAACCGGAGGTTGAGCTGATAAGCCCAGGTCAGTCATTATCTGACTGTGGAGGATGCAAAGAGGCAGCGCCTGATCACATGGACAGAGGTCACGGAGAGGCCTGAAGACCTGTTGTTTCCCCTTCTTGGTGGATGCTTTGAGCCAACAGTCAGCTGGAAGTCGGAGCCTCATTCACACCATTGCACCTGTGAGGAAACCAGGGGCCAGCCCGGAGGATCTGCTTGCTCAAGTGTCCCGAAGAGAACCCGCCTCACCCAGGACATCCCGGGCTGAGAGGCCTGGGTCAGGGAAGCGTCAGGCAGCTGCTCCTGCTGCCTTTGTGGTCCCACTCCCTCCTCCAGGTCTCAGCTCAGACGTCAGCTCCTCAGGGAAGCCCTCCCCGATACCCTTGGTTTAGGTCAAGTTTCTTTATTCTCAGAGAATCATATCCTTTCCCTTAAGAGCCCACGTCTCTTTGCAGCGACCCCCTGGTGATTTTTGCACCTGTGTCCCCAACCAGGTTCAAAGATCCAGGAAGACAGGGACCATGCAGGGCTGTTCCTATGACCACCCCATCCCTGTGGTGTGTGGTTCTTGGGTCTTGTTGGCTCCCAGTTGAATGGATGTACACAGCATGTGCACATCTGTGGAGGTGGGACACTGCAGAAGCATTTTGCAGATGACAAGGCAGCCACAGGTGCCAGCCAGGGGGACAGGCGTGGTCGCTCAGTCCCCCGCAGCACTGGGAGCTCCATGAGGGATAAGTGTTCCTCACTGACTCCAACCTATTCTAACTCTAAACATCAACATCCTACTGCCTGTTGAAGCCCCAAATGGGAAATTCAGGTTCAGAAAAGAGCCTCCCCTAAACTATGCACGTGCCAGGAGGTCGGGGGTCTGTTCTAGAAAGTTCCAGAGAAACTGCCTGGCCTTCAGCTTCCCCATCTTTGCTGAGTGTCTTCGGCCCAGTCCCCAGCATCCCTGCAGCATCTCCTGACCCTAGTCTGGGTCAGAGAAGATTCTGGGGGAACTCAGAAACATGGACATCAGGGCTGAAGTGGCCAGTGGAAGATCTTCTTAGGTTGGCCCTTGCCTCATCTTTCCCCACTCTTGCTTCATGAGGACTGGCATCCTAGCCGCTTCCTATGGAAACTGCACACTCGTGCACACTCTCCCAGGGCTTTGTCCCTCCTGTTCTCACTGGCCTGCCTGGCTAACTCCTACACATACTTCAATGCACAGCTTTAGCATCGCCTCCTTCTGGAAGCTTTCCCTGATCATGTTCCTCCCCAGGTTGGGTTTAGCACCTTTTCTGGGCACCCACATCTCCTCTGGGCCTCTGGGTCCAGCCCAGAGCTGGCCATATTTGCACATTTTTAGTAACTGCGTCTTGACTTATCTGTGTCCAGGAGCATTGGGACGGGTGTGCTTCTAAGTGAATCCCAAACACCCAGCACAGGGCCTGGACTATAGTAGGTGGTCAAATTTTGTGAACAGGTGAGGATACCAAGCCATGTCCAGAGTGCAGGGGTGTCTATAACTTATTGTGGGTTTGTCTGATGTTTTGTTTGGTTTCTTTTCTTTTCTTTTCTTAAGATTTTATTTATTTATTTGACAGAGAGAGACACAGCAAGAGAGGGAACACAAGCAGGGGAAGGGTCAGAGGGAAAGGTAGAAGCAGGTTTCCCACCGAGCCGGGGCTCCATCCCAGGACCCCGGGATCATGACCGGAGCCAAAGGCAGATGCTTAATGACTGAGCCACTCAGGTGCCCCTTGGTTTCATTTTTTTGTTTATTTTCCTTTTTCAAGAAAATGGTCTCAGTCTTGAGGGGCCCTGCCTTAGCCCTCTCTTTAGCAGGGACGTGTGGGCTCTGGCAATCGGCAGGGGCTGTGTGAGCAATTGGCAGGGGCTGGGGGAGCAGATGACACCCCCCCTTCTGCGCACCCTGCACCCTCCCAGCCTGTCCCGCCTTCTCCTAAGCCCCTGCAGCATCACACTGTTTGGGTTCGGCTTACCACCTCACTAGCTCTGAGTAAATCACTTCCCTGCTCACTGCCTCAGTTTCCCCAGCTGTGATGTGAAGAGCTCAAAGTCCCTGCTGGCATTCTGAGCTTCCTCTCCCTGTGTCTTGCTCCTGGGTTGGGGGGGTGGGGAATGAAAGGACCAAAACATCTATTCAGGGACAGAAGGGGGTCTCTTCTCAGGGGAGAGGGCTGGAGCTTGGGGGCAGGCTGGGGGGCCTCACCCTGAAAAGCCCAGCCTCAGCTCTGGGGAGGGCAGCTTTGCCACTGAGGCCCCCAGCAGGGCCGGGCAGGCTGAGCTAGCAGAGGGAGGAGGCTTGTTTTGCAGGGCCTGGCCTTCCCTAGGGGAAGCCCTTCCTTGGCCTGTAGGGCTTGGCCCAGCCCTTGGCCCAGCCTGGCCTCTGCTGGGGGTAGGAGACTCTAGAGGGTGAGCCTGGCCTGGTCCCCGTCTACAGCCTTGACTCTGACCTGGCCCCACTTTGGCCTTCCCTGATTTTTCAGCCGGGCATGTCTTCCCTGGAGACCACCTTCAGAGGTCTGGCTCTCCTGAATGAGCAGGGATGAGCAGAAGTTAGGGAAGAAGGGCTGCCTGTAGTGGCGACCGTAGGAATTGATCAGGGTGAGATCTTTGGGTAGTACAGTGTGGTGGTGAAGAGGCTGATGAGTGCTTTATTATTGAATCCCAGTTCTGTCTTTCAACTTTTCTGGGCCTCAGTATACCCATCTGTAAAATGGTACCAGTAACGGTATCTGTTTACTTCTTGGGGTTGCTAGGAGGATTGGCTACGTGATTATTGGCGTGTAGCAGCGCATGGCATGCAGCCAATGCTCTGTAATAAGTTTGTACTCAGCTCCGTGGACCTGTGGGACACCAGATGTCCAGACCCTTCTCTGAAATTCTAGTCCTTGGAGGCCTGAGTAACACCAAGCAGATGGACAGCAGGACAGACGGCAAGAAGTGTCCAGGGAGTGAGGAAGGAGGAGTAGAACATGAAGTGGGTAGAAGGCATTTTTCTTCGGGAAGGTGGACTGCTTTATGTTCAGAGACCTTCAGAGTGTGTGTACACGTAGTCGAGGTAGATAAGGGGGTGAGCACAGTGCCTGGGGCTGGGGTCAGGAGAGCCTGGGTCCCAGCTTCAGTGCACACCTGCCTTGCTGTGTGACACACACAAAAGGCACTGCCATTTGCAGCCCCTTGGTTTCCTGGGGGCCAGGACCATCTGGTCTCAAGGGGTTTTTCTAGCACAACCGATGGCTGGATCTAGCCCAGCAAACTCTGAGCCACTGGCAGAAGACAGGGCTCTGAATCTCGCTCTGATTATCCTTTCCCTTTGGCTCAGGCAAGGACCTGATGCCCATTTTACAGAGGGGAAAACAGGCTCGTGGACGGAGACACTCACTAACAGTTTGTCACCTTTCAGTGGCAGGGATTGGTTCCAGAGCCCTTCCGGGTGTGCAATTACCCACTTAAATAAACTGTGGGATCTCACATCACACGAAAACAATGGAGCGGAAGTTCACGCATTCTGGACGCCATGTTTGGGGTGACCTGAGTTGCAATACTGGCCGCCCCTGGTATAGAGCTCATGTTGGCGTTTTTGGGTCTGGCCAGAGCATCTCAGGGAGAAAGCAGCTATCATCTGGCCAGACTGAAAGTGAGGTACAAGGAGAAGCAGGTGGGAGATGAGGTAAGTGTACTACGGAGCCAGAGAGAGAACAAACAATGGTGGGGTGGGGTGGGGGTTTCTCTGGAAACATACACTGATTTTTGGCCAAGCTGCCATCAGAAAGTCAAGGGCATGTTGTTGAAGTCATGTGCTCCTTGGCAAAAGGCAATAGTTTATTTATTTAATGATGATCAACATTCCCACTTGGCTGTTTGAGGCAACTCGAACCTCACATGGCCCAGACTGAGTTCCGGTTCTCGCCCACCAAACCAGCCATCTCTCCCAGACATTGGCAACACCCTCCTTCCTTGGAATCATCTTCAATGTCTGTCTCTCACAATCACATGCAATCTGTGAGCAGGTCTTGCTGGCCCCAGCACCACCTCCCCTACTGCCACCACCGTCTTTTGCCTGGATGATCGCCGGAACCCCTCACTCAACCTCAGGCTTCAAACATCTGCTCAGTGCGGTCTAGTCCCTGCACAGCATCCAGTTAACGTCCTATTAGAACCTGAATCGGAGGGCTTGTCTCCTCTGCTCAAATTCCTTCCATGGCTCCCATCTCACATAGAGTAAAAAATAATGTCTTTGGAATGTTCTAGAAGACCTAAACAGTCTAGTTCTCTTTATTGGCTCCTTCCAGTACTCCTGGGAGGTAAGCAAGGGAGGAGGGATGGCTTCTCTGTTATAGGGAGGGAAACGGAGGCCTGAAGGATGGAGATTGCGTGCTGGGGTTTGGAGCACAGATCACCCATTTCTGGGCTCTGTCCACCACTCTGTCCCAGACGCCTGAGCAGACAGCTGCTGGTGTCTCTAATCCAAAGGGCTGCTCACCCCACCCTCTCCGCAAAGCACTGGCTCCCTGCCCGTTCTCCAGAGGGGTTACTGCCAGATGTTGAAACAGGCTTGTAGATACTGGGTGCTTGGCTGGGACAGGCCCCTGGATTCCACCCCTTTTTAGGCCAGATCACAACATGGCATGATCCACTCTGGGCTGCTGAGTAGCCATCAGAGGAATTTAAATCCTCTAGGGCCCGAAGGGGGTCAGCCCTGGGGCAGTCTGCTGGACCCTGGCTTTTCCTCTTATTTGCCAAGTGACCTTGGGCAAGTCACTTCTCTGTTTTTAATTGTGCTCTTTCTACCCCATGGGGGTCTAACATTTAAACACTCTAACAACAAGTTGATGAAAGGTGGCCTGAGGTTCTATGAGGTTCTATGAGGTTGAAAAAATAGCTACAAGCCAGAAGATGCCAAATATAGGCTCACAGCTGATTCAAGGAAACATCTATGGTGAAATGTCGCTGGGTTTGATCCCAACCCCATTCTGTTCAACATGTCCATCAATCATGTTAAGATGCGAGGATGGCCCATTACAGCGTGGTTTGGGCAGGCAATAAGACAGTGGGTGTCTGAACCAGGATGTCCGAGGACTTTGACCTGCAAGACCAATGGGCTGATTATAAGAACACAAAATATAGGGGCCCCTGGGTGGCTCAGTTGGTTAAGCGTCTGCTTTCGGCTCAGGTCATGATCTCAGGGTCCTGGGATCAGGCCCTATGTCAGGCTCCCTGCTCAGCTGGGGAGTCTGCTTCTCTCTCTCTCTCTCTCTGCCCCTTTCCCTGCTCATGCACTCAAATAAATAAATAAAATCTTAAAAAAAAAAAAACACAGAATATAATAAGAGTGAATGTCTAGCCCTGCACTTGGACCCAAACCCCAACAATGGAGTCTGGAATGAAGAGGTCAGGATGGAGGTGAAGCCAGTCTAAATCAGTGGTTCTCAGCGGGCATTTGATTTCATGGGGTCATTTTTGGCTGTTTCTACAACTGGGGGACTCTAATGACATTTAGGGGACAAGGACCATCCCACGTCACACCGAGCAGTCTCCCACAGTTGAAAATTGCCCGACATCCTCTCTACCTTACAGATAACTATCAGATGAAAACACAACAAATGAAAATAGGTCGGGCTTTCGTGCAGCCCACTGGAAGGTTCGTACAAGAAGTGATGTGGAAAGCTCAGTAACTTAGAAGAAGGTTGTTACTGACAGGGAAGCATACCGAGAGTAAGGACAGTAACGCAATCGTTGAATCTGTAGTCAATGCATGAGACCGTCACCAGCTCCATATTTCGAGGAAAGGGGTTCCAGAACATGAATGCAGAAACTGCAAAAACAGTGAGGCCAACTGTGACTATTTAAGAGGGATGTGCAACTCCTTCTTCATAGGCTTAGAGCCAAATATTAGTAAGTTAGAGAGGCAAGAAATCTCACTGAATTTTTTTAAGGATGGTTGTGTCGAATCCATGTGATGAAAGCTACATGTTGAGATCAAAAGCCTGTTGTTTTTCAATCTTACTTGGATGCACTCTGAGGTTTCTTGACAACGTCGGATGGAAAGCTCCTTTTTGTGATCCATGCATTCATCGCCTCTGCCTAATGAGCGATGTGATTGCAAAGTGCATTTTTTTTTAAAGATCTAAAGACAGAATGCACCCCTATTGAGGAATGGGTTTCTCTCTCCTTCCTGCCTGCCTTCCTTCCTTCCTCCCTTCCTTCCAGATTTTATTTATTTGACAGTGAGAGAAAGAGAGCATGAGCAGGGAGGATTGGGGGGGAGGGGCAGAGGCAGAGGGAGAGGCCCTGATGTGGGGCTCCATCCCAGGACCCTGAGATCATGACCTAAGCCAAAGGCAGACGCTTAACCCACTGAGCCACCCAGGCGCCCCAAGGAACAGGTCTGAGAAAGTTGTGTTCTCTGTGGGACCCCACCACCACCCGGTCCTGTGTCATAAAACGGGAATTACGTGTCACCACGCGCTGAGGCTCACCTTCTTTCTCTCTCCATTTGACAGCCTGCAGTGTGTCTTGGCACACTCTCCTTACTTCAGTTAGGGTTCTTTCTCTCGCGCTCTCTTATACACAAATAAGTCGGGACTGTTGCTCCTTGCCCTAACAACAGTTTTTAGTTTAATTTCCACCTGCGCCTCCTGCCCTGTCATTTTCCCGCACTGCTTGTGTGTGATGGTGTCTGGTCTGCCTCCATCTCTGGAATCCAAAGTTATTCATTATGAGTAGACATGTGTTATTACGTCTGGGGCGGTGGTCGTGTCCAAGAACACATTGAAATACACATGATTTTAGTATAAAGTCCTTCTCTTTTCTACCTCCTTTATATTACAGACTGGGCATAGTGTTGACATACAAGTGTGTTGGGAGATTATCATCCATCAATTTCATTTTAGAAAATTAAAATGAAAGGAAGCTTAAAATCACTATAAAAAGGGGACTTGGGCAATTCCACTTTGGGGTTTCTACCCAACTAGAATGTGATTATACGTTCACCAAAAGACACGTGCAAGAATGTTGGTCATAGCATCATTTACAAGAATCCCAAACCGCGAACAATGGAATATCCATCAAAGCTGAATGGATACCTAAACAGAGGCGAGTATTACTCCACCGTGAGAAGAATGGACGATTTGCCACCACACACAGCAATGCAGATGAATCTCAGGTGATCGGTGCAGGTGCGTGAAAGAAGCCAGACACCAAAGAGTATGTATTGAGTTATGTCATTTATATAACGTTCTCAAACCAGCACAATGAATCTATCTATTAGACGGGATAGCAGTTACATTTGGGGGGTCTAAGATTGGAGGAAAGCACAAGGGAACTTCTGGGTGATGGTCACATCCTCTTTCTTGATCCGCTGTGTTCATTTTGTGAAAATCCGTCAAGCTGTATACTTCTGAGCACTTTCTCTGTGCGTGTGTGTATGTATTCATAGAAAGAGATATCTGTATCTGCATGGTATCATGGTTTTTTTTTTTTGTTTTTGGTTTGTTTTTGTTTTTATTTTTGCTTGTTTTTAAGTATTTGGCTGACACAACTCTGGACACTGGGAAGGCCAAAAGATCTGCAGGGTAGACCAGCAGGCTGGATGCTCAAGGAAGAGTCAATATTGCAGTTTGAGTGTTAGGCAGTCTGTTGGTAGAATTCTCCTTTCCCCCATTTTGAGGGATGGGGGTGGGGGTGGGACAAGGAGGTCAGTCATTTTCTATCAAGGCCTTCTACTGATTAAATGAGGCCCACCTACATTATGAGGGTAATTTACTTAAAGTCTACCGATTTAAAGGTTAATCTCATCTTTAAAATATGCTCACAGAAACTCTTAGAATAATGTTTGGCCAAATATCTGAGTACTGTGGCATTGGAACATACCAGTGCTTTACCTGAATAAAGTTATTAAAGGAGGAGCCTTTGGACTGATAGGGCTGAGAACCACTTATTTAGTTGAAGCTCATCAAGGAATTCACCTTGTGATTACAGTCACCAAAGAGACACTTCTACATTAAATTGTGTGAGTAGAAGTATTATAACTTGATCAAGGGAGGTGATTCTTTCTCTCTCTCTCTCTCTCTCTTTTCTCTCTCTGCTGATCAGTCATCACTTGGAGAGTTTTGGTAATTTCTGGAGGCTACACATTCACAGTCACCGAGGTCATCATTGGAATGATGTGGAAAAGGTAGTGGCCAAAGAGAATGATTGGCATGTCAAAAGGGCATGATTCATATAACAAAACAAAACCTTCAAAAAATGGGTGATCTGAACCTGATAAAGGGCATCTATGAAAAACCCATAGCTAACATCATACTCACCGGCAAAAAGCTAGATGTTTTTTCCCTAAGGTCAGGAACAAGACAGACAGTGATGTCCACTCTTGCCATTTTTATTCAACATTGTGCTGGGGATTCAAGCCAGAACAATCAGTTAAGAAAATAAAATAAAAGGCGTCAGGTTGGAAAAAAATAAAACTATCTCTATTTGTCCATGGCATCATCTTATATACCAAAAACCCTAAGGAACCAAGTAAGAAGGTACTAGTACTAATGAGCAAGTTCAGCAAGGTTGTAGAATACAAATTCACTATACAAAAATCAATTGAACTTTTATATGATAACAATGAATGATCTGAAATGAAATTAAGAAAAAATTTCAATATATAATAGAATCAAAAAGAATAAAATTTTAAGGAGTAAATTATAACGAAAGATGTGCAAGATGTATACTGAAAATTACAGAACACCATTGAAAGAAATAAAAGATTTAAATAAGTGGAGAGACATTCCATGTTTATGGATCAAAAGACTTGATATTTTAAGAAGGTAATTCTCTCCAAATTGATCTACAGATTCAAGGCAATCTCTATCAAATTCCAGTTGGCTTTTTTTTTTTCAGATATTGACAAGATGATCTTAAAATTCATATGGAGTTACAAGGGATTTCAAATAGTGAAAACAATCTTGAAAAAGAAGACCTAAGTTGGAAGACTCACATTTCTCCCAATTGTGAGTTGGAAGACTCACAATTTCTCAACTAAATACAATACTAGTCATCAAGCCAGTGTGTGCTGGCATTAAGGATAAGATAGATCAAGAGATCAGAACTGTGCTTATGGTCAGATGATTTTCAACAAGGATCCCAAGACCATTCAATGAGGAAAAGAAGTCTTTTAGCAACAAGGACAGCTGAATGGATAGATATGCATCATACACAAAGATCAACTAAAAATGGATCATAGACCTAAATGTAAGAACTAAAACTATAAAACTCTTTTTTTAATTTTTTATAAACATATATTTTTATCCCCAGGGGTACAGGTCTGTGAATCACCAGGTTTACACTCTTCACAGCACTCACCAAAGCACATACCCTCCCCAATGTCCATAATCCCACCCCCTTCTCCCAAACCCCCTCCCCCCAGCAACCCTCAAACTATAAAACTCTTAAAGGAAAACATAGGAGTAAATCTTCGTAAGCTTGACTTAGGCAAATCCTTCTTAGATACGACACTAAAAGCACAAACGGCAGACCAAAAAAAAAAAAAAAGGCATATTAGATTTCATCACAGTTAAAAACTTTTGTGCTATAAACAGCACGATGAAGAAAGTGAAAAGACACCCAAGAATGGGAGAAAATATTTGCAAATCACATATCCCATAAAGGATTTGTATCCAGAGTATATAGAGAATGCTGACAATTCATACACATTGTATAAGTGGGACAACTCAATTTAAAAATGGGGTAAGGATCTGAATAGATATTCATCAAAGAAGATATACAAGTGGCTAACAAGCACACAAAAAGATGTTTAGCATCATTCTTTATTAGGGAAACATAAGTAAAAACTATAAGATACCACCTCACACCCACTAGAATGGCTGTAATTTTTAGAAAGAGACAGTTATTAAGTGTTGGAGAGCATGTGGAGAAAATGGAAAACTGACCATGGCTTGTGGGCATGTAAAATGGCAGAACAACTTTGGGAAAACAGTCTGACAATTTCTCAAAAGCTTTAAGATAGAGTTACCATATAATCCAGCAAATCCACTTCTAGGTATATACCCAAGGGAAATGAAAACCATGTTTTGTACATCCACACAAAACATGTACACAAATATCTATAGCTGCACATTTCACAAGAGCTTAAAAGGAGGAACAGCCCAGATGTCCATCAACTGGTGAGTAGATGAATAAAATGTGGGAAATCCCTGTAAGGGAATATTGTCTGGCATGGAACAGAAGTGAAATTCTGGTGTGTGCTACCACTAGACTAGCCTCAAGAGCATGATGCCAGGTGAGAGCAATCTGTCACAAAAGACCACATACTGTAGGATTCCATTTATATGACATTTCCTGAACAGGTAAATCCATATAGACAGAAAGTAGAGGAGTAGTTGCGTCCATTGAGGGAACAGTATGGAGAGTGATGTGAATGGGTATGGAATTTCTTTTTGGGGTAAAGAAAATGTCCTGAAAGTAGACTGTGGTGAGGATCAAGAACTTTGAATACATTAAAAGCTATTAAATTGTGTTTTAAATGGATGAATTTTAGGACCCATTAATCGTATCTCAATAAAATTATTTAAAAAAAAAAAACGAAGGGTGAATCCTTGATTCCATGGTTAGAAATTTACTCCGAGGTAATAATTGTCAACAGGCTCAAAGAGGTAGTTCTTATCACTTGGAATCCAGTTGTGGGAAGCAGAAATTACATTTACCCTTTATTTATTATTATTATTATTATTATTTTTAACATTTTTACTACTTTAAACAGAAAGGCATTTAATTCAGGAAGTTAGGTTCTTGCAAAATTATGGAAAGATATGGAGAGTGAGGTGGGCCTCCGGGAATGACTCAGAACATCCCCGTCTGCCTGCCCACCCGTAGGAGCTGTTGCCTCCGCCACAAGCCCGAAGCTTGGGACTGCTGTCTTCAGGACCTTGTCACATTCATTTTAACGTAGGGACCAGGTGGTGATGATGTTCCCACCACCACCCCCTGGCCACCCACAAGCTGGTGACTGGACACTGAGACCATGGCTGCAGAAATTCTGATGACTTTCAACCGGCAGGAAGAACCAAAGCAAGAAGAAAAGACCCCTGTCTCACGGATGTCCTCTATAGCTCACATGGGGGCATTTAATGGGCGTGACCTCACTGTTCTCCAAACCTGAGCTGCAAGGGAGTCTAAGAAATGTGGTCTTCACCCTTCTGGCCCCTGCAGTACAGGGAAAAAGGTTGAAATGGATGTGGAATGAGCCAACCAACCATAACTCACGGCTGCCGGGATGACCACCATCGACAGACTGAAAAACGGTTTGAGAAATTAGGCTTCATCTATTGGGTCACATTCTTTTTTTATTTTTTTTTTTAATTTATTTGACAGAGAGAGAGCACAAGTAGGCAGAGCAACAGGCAGAGGGAGAGGGAGAGGCAGGCTCTCTGCTAAGCAGGGAGCCTGATATGGAACTCTATCCCAGGACCCTAGGATCATGACCCGAGCCAAAGGCAGCCACTTAACAGGCTGATCTATCCAGGAGCCCCACTGGGTCACATTCTAGACAACTAATAAATGCACTGTAGAAATATACTTGTGACTTGAAAAGTGTTAGACACACACTGAAACATAACGGGTGACGAGATAGTCCTTATAGGTGGTTTTCACAAGAGCAGGAACCACTCCTGTCCTATGCACTTGTGTGTCCCGTGCGCTGTCGGACCTGGTTGGGACAGAGCAGGTGCTCAGTAAACATGTGTTGGGTGACTAAAAGAGATTCTGTTGTTAGTCACTAAGTATATGTAAGTGGAAATGTATTTATATATGCCCAAACTTACAAATACACATAGATTTAAGTATGATTTAGGAACACTGAAAGAAATACAACAAAATGCTAACAATTGTTCTCTCTGGTGGTAATATTTTTTAAAAAGATTTATTTATTTATGTATTATTTGGGAGAGGGGGGAGAGGCAGAGGGAAAGTGAGAGAGAAAATCTCAAACAGGCTCTGTCTTGAGTGCAGAACCCAACATGGGGCTCGATCTCATTACTGGGAGATCACAACCTGAGCTGAAATCAAGAGTCAGATGCTTAACAGACTGAGTCACCCAGGTGCCTATTTGATATGGCTTTTACTTTGTTCTTTTGGCTCCTCTGTAGTTTATAAATTTTGAACAGTGGACACGCTTCTACATCCCTTAGGAGAAAACCACAGATGTTTGGTTAAAGCCCCAGAAAGAAAACATGCCTTTCTCATTTCTCATTTCTCTGGCTCCCTCAGGGCTTAGCACAGAACTGGGCCCAGAGTGGGCCTCAAGTCATGCCCCATGACCAAGTGAGTGCCCCTTTATTTGCTGCCTGAGGGATTTCTGGTTCTTTCTCAAGAAACCTGAGGGAAGAGTCGAGCTCCTAAGATAATCCTAACATGTTGGTGCTTCTCCCAGCTGAAACTGGCCAAATGCCAAAGTCATGGGACTCTTCCCGAGTGCCATTCCTGAATGTTTATGGAGCCTGTACCTGGGTGAGGTCATGCTCAGGGGTCTTTAGCAGCAAGATCAGTGACTCAGTCCTGGTCCTCCTGTGCACCTGTCAGGACCTGGGGCCATTGCTGCTTTGGTCTGTCAGCAAGGAGGCCTGATGTCACTGCTATCTGCTGGACTTAGCCAGACAAAGGCCCTGTGGGGACCAGAAAGGGGTGTCTGTCCTTCTTCAGGGCTAATCCTTGGTATTAACAGGAGTTCCTCAGTGGACAGTCTGTACCACCTTCATGTACACAGCTGTTGAGATCTTAGGTCACATTAAGAGGAGCATAGGGACCACAATGAGAAAAGTGAGAGTCTCAATTAGCTCTGTGGCACCCACAGCCACTTCTGGGCAAGTGAGCAGATTATCTGCCTCTGTTTCTCCATCAGCTTCTGCCACACCCTTTCTCCCAGTGGCCAGGAAACCTGGTAATGGCTGGGACTTTAGTGAGGGTTGGGGGAAACCCTAGGATGCTTGATAACACTGTCATCACTTCATGTATCACACCCATTAATCAGATGAGAACACTGAAGCTCCAGAGGGGAAGAGATATGGTCAGGGCCCCATAACCAGAAAAGGAACCTGTAGGGAAAGGACTCCCTTACCAGTCATGACTTTCAGAGATTCTGGGGCAGGACTGAAGGGGAGAAACAGAGAAAGGGATGTCACAGAAGGATGGGAACTAGTCCTCTTGGGGAGAGATTACCTCGAAGGACCTGCAAAGATATCCCAGCCTCAGACTCCACCCACCTAGAGAGACCAGGAGGGAGGCAATGCTTCTGACCCTGGCTAGCTATGGGCATCACTTCCACCCTTGCCCCCTGAATTTGTTCAGCCTTAAGATCAGGCTCAGGGATCACAATAATTATCACTAAATTCAAGCTCTAAACTTCCATGGTTAAAAATTACACCACGATCTTCCCCCAAACTCAGCCCTAACTGCATCACCCTCCTGCTTAAAAGTTTTTCTCATGGATCCTTATGACTTGACCTGAGCCTGGCATACAAGGTCTTCTGTGGTCTGGCCTCTACTAAACTCTCCAGCCTTGACATTCCTTCCATATCCCCCCCCAAGGTACAAGCCATGCTGGTTGACTCCACCTTCCCACAGGTTCCACAAAGTCTCCCTCATCTCTGTGACTTTGTCCCTGAATGCCCAGATAGGTCCCTTTGCATGACATGTTTTTCTTTGACCTATTTGCCTGACAAACCCTTGCTCACACTGCAAAACCCAAATTAACTGTCATCTCCTACATGAAGCTTACCCTGATCTGCCACATAGAAAGAATCACTTTCCCATTTGAGTCCCCTCAGCCCCAAGCCTTCCTCCACCTCAACCCAGTTCTGTCCCCTAGTTTATGAGAATTGCTGTTTATATGGTGAGTGAGTTAGAATCTATTTCCTCCACTGACCTGACAATTCCTTGACAACAGGAACTGTGTCTTATTCATGGCTCACCCATAGGAGGTACTCAAAATGTCCAATAAATGTATTATCTAGTAAGTAAAGTCATCCTTAAAACAAACAAGCAAAAAACCCAAAAAACAAAAAAACAAAACAAAAAACCCTATCTGCAGTCTCTAACTCTTTATGGGTTTCTGGACAGTGTGGGCCTCAGCATCCCTAGCCATCAGATTGCAAGGCTGAACCTGCTGGTTTCTGAGGGCATGGCCTATCTCTTCTCATAAGCTGTGATAACTCAGAAACCTCAATGTTGCCATCAATTCACTTAAGTGCTAGTTAGGTAATGAGGAAATGGGGACACAGAAAAGTTAAGAAATCTCTAAGATAACACAGCATCTAAAGTGTTGGCCAAATCTTTACCCCGTCATTATTTCCTCTGAGCTTACTACAGCCTACTACTCAGATGCAAAACCATGCTCAGATAACCACATCAGGGAAGAGCATCTCAGCTCCCAGTGGATCTGGGAGGGAAGGTTAATGAAAGCCAATGTCCTTCTGGCCGCTGCCTTTCAGGATACCCCAATGGGTGGCCTATCTTAATGCCAGCAATCCAATTCCAGTGGCTTCCTTGGAGCTGCTGGTCTAGAAAGATGCGCTTTTCCTAGAGTTACTGATGGCCATTGAGTGGGGTGCCCGCTTTGCACTCAGCGGGCAGAATGTGTCATAACACAGGACCAGGACCTGCAAGAAAGGGACAGATGGAATGCAAACCCAACCTACAGACCCAGGGCCCATCCTGGCTCCCAAAGCCCCACCCACAACTGCAGGCAACCCCTTGCTCTCTCTGACCTTCACCTTTCTCATCTGGAAATTGGGGGATGCAGCCATTCATCAGGCTCACAGAGGAGCACTGGATAGAGTGACAATGTAGCGTCCTTGGGCAGCCAGCTGGGGATGGAAACCAACAAAAAGCACTAAGGTGCACCCATGTCCTCCACGTAGAGCTTGCAGCATTGGGTCTTGGTGATGCCAACGTCCCCTTGCACACGCCCAATGGAACACACGGAAGCTAGGTCCTCCAAGCCCTTGGGAATCATAGGAGTCACAAAACCAGCCAACACTTTACAGTTTTTCCTGGGCCCCATGCTATCTCAGGCCCTAACTCATTATTCCTGAGTCTGGGAAGTGGGTGTTCCCTTTATGCCAATTTTGGGGGGTGAGAAAATAGGTGCAGAAGTGGAAGACACCTGCGTCAGGTCCTGAAGCTGGAGTCAGCCTGGATCCTGCCCGGAGCTCCCAGGGAGGGTGATGTGAAGGTGGGTCCTCATGCAGGACTTGCCCTGACCTGAGATAGGACACCAGTCACCTCCCTCTTTCCACTTCTCCATCTCCCAGCGAGCCAACAGCAGCCAACAGCCATCAGGAACGGACAGGGTTAATCTCATTTGAGCCTTCAAAAAAAGGACCCCAACCTGTCAGGTCTTGTTTAGAAATCTGAACATTCTGAAAATATTGACAAAGCAAGGGAGCTGCATCCGTGAGAAGATTCTCCGGGAAAGAGGCAACACTAATCCAAAGTGACAGGGGTATTTTTATCTGAGGCCAGAAAAGCAGAGGGTGCAAATTGCTCCTCTGGGGGTCAACCAGCCGGGCACGGGCTCAGGAAGCCCTCTGTGGGGGCTGCCATGAGGTGAGTGTGGGGTTACGCTCCCCCACCAGCTCTATTTCTCTGGAATAGTTCATCCGAAGACTAGGGCTTTGATGACTCTGCTCTTACAGTCTCAGCGTGTGGGAAGCACAGACTCTAGGGGCATCTGGAATTCACTATTTGGTCCAACCTTGTCATTTCTCAAACGGGCAAACTGAGGCTGGAGGAAAGGAGTGAAACCTTGGTTCTATCAACCGCCCATCAGCGAACATTGGTTAGAACCGGCATGAGGGAGCTTTTCTCCTCCCACTCCCATAACTAGGGGTTTAGAAAGACGGCTGTGGCTCCCTTCATGACTCTGATTTGGATTCAAGTCCCTCCTGTGTGGTACAGGGCTGGGTATTTAGGCTCTCTTAGCCCGTCTCCTCGGTCAAATGAGGACAATAACCCCTAAACCCCAAAGTGTTGTGGGGAGAATTATAGCAAAAAAATGTAGGTGCACCCGTTCAGTCCTTTGGTTGCATGAACAGACACAGACTCAGTGAAGCTTAATATCCAAAAACTCAGTTCGAAGGGCATGGGGACTGCTCACAGATATTTACCCCAAAAAAGAGATGAAGTCTCAGGAGAGGCTCTGATTGGCTGAGTTTGGGTCTCAGGCCAGCCCTGTACTCCAGTTGGGCAGGGCTACTGATTGACAGCCCCCTAAGCCAATAGAAAAGGGCAGTTACCCAGAAGCAAACTGATGGACGAGGAGTGCAAAAAGGGGCCGATGAACTTGCAGAGACCTGTGTGCGTTGGAGTTCATTATTCTGAACGCTGAGGCCTGCCCTTTCAGGAATGAGGTCAAATTTCCCACCTCCTGTGCCATTGAGACATGGTGACTGCAGGACCCCGTTAGGCTGGAAAGGTCTGGCTTCAGACTAACTGGGTCACACTGAGTGTTGCCTCAGCCCTCCAAGCGTTCCGCTGGGGCAGACAGTCAAGTGGCTCATCAAACAGGAGGGAGAAACAAGTGGTCAGTTCAGCCAAACAAGTGTTCGATTTAGTCAGAGAAGCTCAGCCACTGCCCTAGAGGGCCATTTATTTTCATGAAAGAAAGTGTGTTTGATTCTTATTGACTGAACTGGGTGTGTCAGACAGACACAGCCCATGACTCAGCCTCAGGGGGTGGGCGTGGGGGTGGGGCAGAGATGCCAGGGAATGGTGCAGAATCTGGTGCCTCATCCCCCGCCCCCCCCATGGGAACTCAGCAGGCTCTCACCCCAAGTCTTAACTCCCCTCGCCTGAAATTCTAGCAATATTGCTTATAATCTTGGACGTCAGAGAACCCATTCTGCTCCTCCCAAGCTGTGTGACTTGGGGCAAGTCTCTTCACCTCTCTGATTCTCTTTTCAACTAAGAAAAAGATTTTTGGAGCACTTTCTTGGAGTGTGTGTGTGTGTATCAGGGGGCGGGGGGGAGGGCTGTGGTGTTCCAGAAGCATCGTGAGACATCTCTAGGGAATAAATGGAAAAGCAATATATAGTCCTCAAAATTCTGAGTTTCAGATGTGGGAACTCTCATGAGTTTCATCTTTATTCATGTCCTGTGCTTGAGGGCTTTATTGGTTAAGTTTGTGCCGATATTGACAAAGGTATTTTATGGGTTGGTTGTGGATTTTTATTTTTGGAGGGGCACACTTATTTTCTGTATTATCTCTGTCTATATTTTTTCTACTAACTTTGCCAGAATTTCTTTGTTTTAGAGTATTTCCATTTTTACAAAGCCTCGATTCTAAGTGTAAAATGGGTTATTCTTTTCTTCTGAAAAATCAGTCTTTAAGAACCACAGGGATACGTAAAAATATTTCTCCACTTAGCAATTTTCTCAACTTCCAGGGAATACTGAAACCACTTTTAATCACTGCTGCCCACCCCTCCAATCATGGCCCCCAAACCCTTCCCACCAGGGTCAACAATTTGGAGTGCATTTTTTTTCAACTCTTCTGTGTACTTACATTGACATACTTTACATATATTTCCTTATTTGTTCACATAGAAAGTGAACAGTCACGTGGAAGTCATTATGTGGGGGCACATAATATCCTACTATTTCCTTTCTTTGCTCAACGTTATGACTTGGAGTTGATCAACTCTGGCTGTGTGCGGAGGACTTCCTCTTCCCTTTTTCAACTGTTGTCATCCCCTCCTTCCTGGGCACTCAGGTTGTGGTCAGTTTTTGCCATAACAAATAATACTGTAAAGACCCTCCCTGTCCATTTCCCTTGGGCAACATTCAGAAGTGCTTCTGTTAAGTTCTTGATTGGAGAATGGGGTACTATTTGTCAAAGATCTCAAAGATTTTCCTTGATGTTTTGTTCGTTTTTAAAGCAACCCTTATTTCTTTTTTAAAAGATTTTATTTATTTATTTGACAGAGAGAGAGATCACAAGTAGGCAGAGAGGCAGGCAGAGAGAGAGAGGGAAGCAGGCCTCCCACTGAGCAGAGAGCCCGATGCAAGGCTCTATCCCAGGACCCTGAGACCATGACCTGAGCTGAAGGCAGAGGCTTAACCCACTGAGCCACCCAGGTGCCCCAGAAACCTCTGAGATACAATTCATACCCAAGAAGATTCATCCATTTCAAGTACACAACTCAGTGGGTTCTGGTAAATTCGCAGACTTGTACAACCATCACCAAATCTGATTTTCTTCACTGCCCTCCACCCCAAAGAAACCCCAGACTCATTAGCAATGACTCCTCGACTCCCACTCCCTTCAGCTCCTGACAACCATGAGTCTACTGTCTGTGTCTATGGATTTACGTCTTCTGGGTGTGTCATGTACATGAAATCGTATGATGTGTGGTCTCCTGGGACTGGTTTCTCTCACTGAGCGTAATGGCTTTGAAATTCATCCATGTTGTAGCATGTGTCAGGACATCGGGCCGTTTTATCATCAAATAATCAACCACCCCTTCTGACTGCTTGTTCGCTACCAGGCATGGTGTTAATCCTCACAGAAAGCCCAAGAGGGTCACTACCGTGATCGTCCCTGCTTTACAGATGAGGTGCCGTGATTTACACCCCCAATCCCCCTGCCATTGCATGGGAAAGTAACTGGCAGAGGTGGGGATGAACTCGGGTCTTTGGAGCTCCCAAGCCTGTGTCCTCTTAGCTGAACTACATTGCTCCTGTGAGAAGCAAGAAAGGAGTGGAAAGTGCCTTGTGGGCTCAAGACGCAGCTCACAAAGGGACTTTTACTCACAGGATGTCCCTGGGTTGCTGTCCTGAGCACTGATCAGTGCCCTGTGTGGCTGGACAGAGTGAGCTGGACTATATACCCAAGGCCAACGGCCCCAGGCAAGGACATCGTTGGAGGTCCTGTGCTGGGGCTGGCTGTTTGTGCAGCATTTGGGGTTCCTCTGTCTGTCTGTCTGTCTGTCTGTCTCAACACCTTGTCTAGTGCTTTTCTTTTTCTCTCCGATCCCAATTTCTCAACTTCTAATCTTGGGGAGGGTTACATCAGACCAGAATGTTATCTCTTTGTTAAGACCGGATGCCAAGTAAGGGATAATGGGTTGTGAGCCTGCTCTGAAGCGGGTTTTCTCCGTGAGTAGAGCAAATCTTGCTGCCTGAAATGGTCAGCACTCCACTCTCCCAAAGTTCTACAACTCTCGGCTCCCTGAGGTTGTCTGGAAAGATCACAACTGAAACCACTTAGTGGGGACAACAATAATAGAACCGACTTTCCTTTTGGGAGGGGCTTTCACTTCCTCTTGGGATCTCCTCCTTGTAGCCCAATCGGCTGGGGTTTTGGAGTCTGTTTTTGTAGGAGAGAGAGACTTGAGGCTCAGATGCTTAAACCAGGGGCGGTGGGAGCTGGGTCAACCCCCGCCATGCCGGTTCACGCTTGTCCCATTCCGCATGCCTCTTATCCCACCCTGCACCCTGGGACAATGTGGTACCCCACTGCAAGTCACATAAAAGCAGCTTTCTACCTTTTCAAAATGAGGAACAGAGGTGCAGGCCAGAATTTACTTGGTATAGTGTTTGGAGGCTCTATTCCAACCTTTCTGTAACTGGCTATGTGGCCTCGGGGAAAGTTGGTGGCCCTCCCTGAGCCTAGCGGGAGGTCTTTCTATTCCTAGGATTGTAGGAGAGGTAAGGTGGGTGCAAACGTCTTATTTCTGAGGGATATAACAAGAGGGGAGAGAGGCCCCAGCACCACACCTTGGCTCCTGGTCTTGCCACAGGCAACGGGCACCCCGCTTCCTGCGAATCAAGGCTCTGGGGTTAGTCCAGGCTTGAACAAGTCTCTTCCCTCCGCCCCCACTACCGCAGGTCACTTACTCACTCAACAAACATTGATTGAGCAGGTGGGTGGAGGGAGATGGATACACACACTGGTTCTGTGACAATACCCTGCATGTCAGGGAAAGGAAGTCCCACTGTGGTGAGCTCCAGGAGGAGGTGGCCTTTGGGAAGGGCGCAGAGCCTCGGTGAAACTTTGAGAGGTGAAGAGGGGATGGCATCCCAGGCAGAGGGCGCAGCTCAGGCAAAGGCCCAGAGGCAGATTACCTCAGAGTTTTTCTGCGGCCAGTGGTGTAGCACGTGAGACTGGAGAGTACAGATGTGGACGACATGATTGGAGGGTAGGTTGGGCCAGATGTGAAGTGCCTCGAATGGCAGGTGGAGAGCTTGCCTTGCCCCTGAGGTATTTCAGCGGGACAGGCCCATGCACACAGCTCCCAGAAGGCTCTCTTTGGCTCCACGGCTCCCCTCATCATCACAGCAGCCCCGTGAGGTCTGGGAGGTGATTCGTGCTTTCAAAGAAACAGAAACCGAAGCCCCACCAAAGGGAACTCAAGTGCCCACAGTTCCAGAACTAGGGGGCATTGTGAAGGCAGAGCAGCCGACAAGATGGCCGGGTCAGTTTTTCCATCTCTAAAATGGACACATTGGGAGGGCCCTTCCCAATCAGGCACTCTGCTCTCTGTTCCTCACCCCCCGGGCCACCAAGATCCTAGCCCCAGACAGGACACCCGTTGAAAGGTCATGCCTGTGCCTTGACATTTTCTAAAAGTCCCCTGTCCTGACACCCCTACCTCACCCCATCCCACCTCAGGGGAGTCTGGCCCTGCCCTCCCTGGGCTCCCTCATGCTAGACACTGCTCATCTGTCATTAGTCACCAGCTGGTAGAAAAACTGAGGCCTTCCAATGCCCTATTATGGTCCCACCCACTGCTGCCCTGCCCTCATCCCTCCCCCTAGCTCAGCCGTCCAGGGCCATCTCTGGCCTGGAGGTCCCTTGCCTTTGGGGAATGGCAGAGCCCAGCCATGTCCTGGGAGCCCAGCTGTGCTGTGTGACCTCAGGCGGTTTACCCAACCTCTCCAAACCTTCTTCTTTTCTTCCTTTCCTTCCTTCTTTCCATCCTTCCTTCAGCTCTCTCTGACTCATCCGTCTCTCTCTTGTGCCACAAACATTTATGGAACCTACACCAGACACCATGCCTCAGGAGCATGGACCACTGCCTTTGGAGGCCTCACTTGCTACGAGCTGTAGGACTGAACATAACCCAGTCCCCTGAGACCCTCCACCCCTGGGGGCCCGGGATGGGACAGGTCTGCGCTCTGAACCATGGGAGAGCCAGCACAGGGTTTGGAATCAAGCCCGGGTTCCAAGCCCCTGTTTCCTGACTGTGTGACTCTGGGCAAGTCACTTCACTGTTCTGAGCCCCAGTTTCCTTATTGAACAAAATGACAAAAGCTATACTGTGAGGTTTAAATGCCACATCTGGCTGGTAAGGGGTTATTCAAAAGTTCTAAAACTTCAGCTTTGTCTCTACCTCGAGCCTTAAAGATCCGTATGGAGGGATAGGACTGATCTCTCTAATGGTGGGGGTTAGGCATTAGTCAGTGACCCCAGGTATAAGACTCACCTGGGATGCAAGGAGTTCTTCTGAGCGCCCCTACCCCAAATGTTCTACGTGGTCTGCAACCTGCTTTACTTATACATCAGACTGTCCCTGTTTGTGGGGAGGGGAGTCCTGATTCTCGATGGCATCATCATTAAGTAGTTTTAGGTAATTTTTTTGAGCACTTACTACTGTGCGGGGTACTGAACAGACATCATCTCTAATCCCCAGAGGTGGCAGGGTGGGGCGGGGGGGGTCCTTATTATACCCATTTTGTCGAGGAGGAAACTGAGGCTCAGAGAAGTCTAGTAATTGCCCAGAGTCACACAGCCAAGAGTGACCTCAGACGCTCCCCATCCAACCGTTGCACGGCACTTCTCCTGCATGGGATGACGAAGGAGGACCTGGAGTGGATTATCACCCTCTCTGGGCCCGTTTTTCCTTTAATAAAATGGAATTTTGAATCCTTACATGTCCAGTAACGTAAAGTAAGGCCGAGTTTCCCAGCCCCTCTGAACAGATAGGAAAACTGAAATCCAGAGTAGGGTGGGGGTGGGGCATGTCTTTAGGCCCAGCCTGGGCCCTGACCCCCCCGCCTGCCATTTCCTGGAAGCCAGTCCTGACCCCGACTGACCCTCCCTTGCTCAAGTGACTGCATCACTCAGGTGACCACAGTTCTCTGGAAAGGGAGAGGAAGGAAGCAGAGATGGCTGTGTGGGCTGGGGACAGGCCTGGGGTCTGGAACAACCTGGTGGGTATTCTAATAAGACTCATGTGGCTTCCTGTGCCCTAGGGAGTTAGTTCCCAGAGGTTACAAGGGAAATAAGCTTCAAGTAAAGAAGAAGCTAGCATTTCCAAATGGAAAAGAATGGACGAAAGCAAAATCCACTCTTTCAGCCAGGGCAGCGCCGGACCCTTGTAGAACCATAATAGCCTAAGGATCTCTTTCTGCAGAACCTGACTGTCCCCAGGCTTCCTGCCCTTCAGGCCCAGGTTTGGGGACGCTGGCATCTTTGTTCCAAAACTCAGGGACCCTAGTTGTCAAGTGCTCCTTACATCCTTGGTGGTCCGCCTCAGTCATTCTGGTAGACTCTCACTCCAGGCCTGAAAGGGAGGAACTCTTGCCCCCATTTTGCAGAAGGGAAACTGAGGCCCAGAGAGCCAAAATCCTCGCCTGTGGTCACACAGCTGGTCACGGTCAGAGTGAGAACTCAAAACCGAGTTTCTTGACTAATGTCCACTTGCCCTGCTTCTTCCTCTGAGCTCTTGCCAGCTGCAGGAACATAATTGCCCCCCCATTTTACAACATCTGTAAAATGGGGGGCAATTATAAGTTTCGCTCCCAGTGTTACTTATATTTTACAGGTCAGCACGGTTATGAGTTTGTTCACCAAGACCCCAGGCAGGGCCCATTGGGCCCAGGAACAAGCATCCATGGAAGCAACATGGGTTTATTCCTCGCATTGTGTTACACAGGAATGGGAACGAAGACCAGTGTGGTAGCCCAGATCCATCAACAGATACAGAACTCATTCCAGAAAAAAATTTGGGGAGACCTACAGGCCCCGGGCCTCTCCAGGGACCCTCTCCACTCAGGCCTCATGTAAGATGTGTCAGACGCTCTGGGGAACCAGAGAGACCAGGATGGGCACAGCTAGGGTGCTGGATTCCCGGGGTCAGAGGTTGAATCCCTAGAAGTTCAGGCTTTGGTCTCTTCTGGCACACAGGGGATCTGCAGGGAAGCTCAGTGGAGGGAAAGGGGGAGAAGGGAGGGAGGGATAGGTGGGTGAGTTGATGGATGGATGGATGGATGGACAGATGGATGATGAGGGGGACAGAGGGTTGGATGGGAGGGGCAAATTATCAGAGCTGGGCTACGGGAAGAGGTGGGGGTGTATCTGTTTGTGGGCATATTGCCGTGTCTGCACATGAGCCCGTGTCTGCCTGTGTCCGTGTGTCTATGGGCGCTCCAACCTGCTTTTGTGTCCACACCTGACGACGTGTGTGTGTGTGTGTGTGTGTGTCTGTGTGTGAGGTCGGTCCATGTGCATGCGGGAGCTGGCTACATCCGGACACCTGCTGGTCTGTGGGTGGCTTGGGCTGAGGACCTGTCGTGTATGTCTGGCTGTATCAATGTCCTGGCGTGTGTTGGTGATTTTGTGTGTGTATGTGTGTGTTGGTGATTTTAATCTGATTTTGTATCCATGTCACTGGTTCTCTGTGTCCAGGTTCATCTGCTGTATCTGTTGGAGTATCTGTGTCACTGAGTGCCCACATCCCAATGTCTCTGATTGTGTCTGTGTCCGCTTCATCTGTATCTGAGTGTGAGTGTGTGTGTGTGTGTGAGTGTGTGTGTGTTCTCCATCCGGGGCAGACCTAACTGTGGTTCCGTGTCTGTGGGTCCAGGTAAGCTGTGTCCTGGTGAAGCTCTGTGTCTGTACCTGCCTGTGTGTCTATTTTTGCGCCTCCACGTCTCTGTTACCCAAAATCTGATTAGGTGTCCAGGTGTCTGTGGGTCCTGGTCTCCTTGTGTAGCCCTGTCCGTTGCTGTCCCAGCCTTGATGTCTGTCCGCTCCCGCAGGGGGCGCCCTTGCCCAGCGGCTGTTCCCTCCCTCCCTCGGGCTCCTGCCCCTGGGGGCACCCTAACTGAGCGGAGAGCGGTCCCAGACTGGGCAAAGGTGGCCCCACCAGGTCCCCGCCTTCCAGCACGGCCCCGCCCCCTGCCGCCCAAAGCGGGCTATAAGTTCACGGCTCTCTCAGCTGCGGCAGTGCTTGCCTTCAGTGGTCGCACTTGGAGGGTCCAGCCACCAGTCGGAGGAGGAGCCGCTGCCACCACCTGACCATGGCCGAGGGTGAGTATCAGGCTCAGCGAGCGCTGCCACCACTCGGGCGCCCTGCCCCTGGCCATCCCTCCCTGGTCTCAGGGGTCCTGCCTGGGAAACACCTGGCCAGGGGCTGCTCAGTCCCTAAGTCCCCCAGTTTGGGAGCAGCAGGAAGGCTGGGCTGGGTGAGGAGTGCCTGGCTCCCAGTCCTGGCCCAGTTGGGGCCTTTTACTTTCCCCATCGGAGGGCATGATCATTAACCCCTGCCTCCCTGGATCAGATGAGGTAACGGAACGTGAAGATGTGTTGTAAAGTGTAATGTACTGGGCTAGTGGACCATTGTCACTTGTCCTCAGTCAGATAGTGGGGATGGGTCCCATGAGGCTGTGTGGAAGGGTCTGGCCTGGCCTCAGAACGCTTAGTTTTGGTTAGTCCCTGCCAGCTGGAGAGGCGTGCACGTTCTCCCTAGTGGTGCCTGGGAGACTGCTTGCGTCCGAGGCCAGAGGATAGGTTCCAGCACCCTTCAAGGGACTGGCCTGCTAGCAGACGGGTTCTTTAAGATCCCTCCAGCCCTCAGATTCTACAACTCTGGTCTTGGGCCACTTGTTGACCCTTAGTTTCCCCTCCTGTAAAATGGACAGCTCTGCAGGTCTTGGTACCTCCATGAGGGCCAAGAGGAGTAGAGAAGGGATCTGATTAATTTCTTACCTGCTCCTCCCACTACACACGCGCGCACACACACGTCCACAGTGGCAACACTTCTGTCCCAGGGAAAGGATTTCTGCAGTGGGGCATGTCAGTGCCCAAATGCGCTGTACACCCTGTCCCAGTTAACTCTTGGGTCAAGTCCACTTGAAATGACCTTGGCACACTGCAGCCCCTGGACGGAGGTGTAGGGAGAGGGAATGTGAAGAGGGAGGCGGGGCACGTGGAAAAGGGAAGAGAGGGAAAAACCCGTGGACCTGCCTGACTCGCAGTGTGACCTCAGGCCACCTTAGTCCCTATCTGGGATCTGGCTTCCCAACACAAGGGCTTGAAAACCAGCTCAAGGATGGCTGTCATGGGTGACCTAGGTGGCTGCTTGTCTACAATGCATTTTCCCATCCCTGTCCCCAAGAGAGGCTCCGTGGGGCTAGGGGACCCTGGAGGTGCTGATTGTATGAGTCACCTGCCCTAGTACCACGGTGGCCACTTCCTACAGGGGTCCCACTGGCCTGGAAGACTGCAGCTCCTTTCTCAGTGCAGAAATCCTAGCATCCTAGAACTCAGTGTTTCTGCACCTTTGGAGCTGGTCATGATTTCTGGCAATCCTTCTTCAGACGATAGCCCAAGAAGGCACCCCACCTGCCCCAACCCAGAAACTAACCATCTCACGATGTTTGTGTGTGGGGGGGGGGTCCTCTTAACCACTTAAGCTTTCTGGAATAGAAGTTTCCAAAAACAATGTTTCCTTACCTCAGAAGGCCAGCAGGAAGCTCTTTCTGGTGGCTCGGAGGTCTCTCCTGCTGTGACTGCAGAGGGGTTCAGCTTCCTCAGGCTTCCTCCCATGCTCAGAACAACACAGGAGTGGGAGGCAGAGGAAGGAAGGAGTGGGGGGATGGTGAGCAAACCCTGAGCTCTGAGCGAGGTGGTTTCCAGCGCAGGCTTCATACTCCACAGCCCGGGATGCAGATCCCTACACTGGTGCTTGCTGTTGGACCTGGGACCACAGAATATTTCCCTGTGCACCGGGGAGCTGGTGATAGTACCTTGTGGGTGGAGCGGCTATGAGCTTTAAGTAGAGATAAGCCATGTCTGGGTCCTCCCTTAGCAGTCACCACGCACTGTGGGATCTTCCACGGCAAAAGTCAGGGGACCTGAGTCAATGTGTCCATGGAAGTACCCATTTGCTGGATGACTTTGGACAAATCCCTGCCCCTGGCCTCACTCAGTTGGACCACTTACTTTCCAAAGACCCCACAATGCTGAGAGTCTACCTTGCCTACTCTCCCCATGCTACGGTCTTCCTAATCGTGACCTTGAGCTTGCCAAGATTTATGAGGTTTGCTCTTCCCTCAGACCTCCACCCACCTACCACCCCTGCCTCCGCCCTGGTCTTCAGCTCCCTCCAAAACTATAAATAGAGCTTTCACATAACAGACTTCTGCCCTGGTCCAGGCCTTGGGGAAGGAGTGCCCAGCATTCTCTCCTAATCCTCACAGGAGACTTCTGAGACTTCAGAGGAGGTCCAGAGAGGGAGAGAGACCTGCCCAGGATAACACAACAGGACCAAATGAAGGTCCAGAAGACTCCAAATCCCCTGCATTTAAAAAAAAAAAAATTTATTATGGAGAATACTGAACGTCCATCAAAATAGAGAGAAGTTTAGAAGAGTTTTTAAAAAATAAGGATCCAAGTAGGCCGAAATGTCTCTTAAGTTTCTCTTAACTTATAGTTTCTCCCCTCAATGATTTTTTTTTCCTTGCAACTTATTTGTTAAGGAAGCTCCACCTGTTGTTGCCCAGAGTGTGTGTTTCTGGCAATTGTATCCTGGTTCTCTGTTGAACATGTTCCTCAGTCCTCCATATTTCTTATAAATTGAAAATTGAAACTAAAAGGCCAAGCCTGTGTAAATAACTTATGCCAAATACTGCTCCCCACTTCATTTTTTTTTTTAAGATTTATTTATTTATTTGACAGACAGAAATCACAAGGAGGCAGAGAGGCAGGCAGAAAGAGAGGAGGAAGCAGGCTCCCTGCTGAGCAGAGAGCCCGATGCGGGGCTCGATCCCAGGACCCTGGGATCATGAACTGAGCTGAAGGCAGAGGCTTTAACCCACTGAGCCACCCAGGCGTCCCTCCCCACCTCATTTTTAACAAAAGGACCCTTTCATAAGGACAGAACAGCTTGCATTGAAGAAAGTAGGTGATGGGCAAGGCACCAGGCTGAGCGGTTCACAATGGTCCTGGGGACGGATGAGGAAGGTGACACCCGGAAAGGGGACTTGCCTGAAGTCACACTGCTGGAAGGCACCAGAGATCTCCCCCACATGCCATAGTCGGCATGACCTTGTGATTGAGAGTTGGGGACATATGGCCTGGTTAGCCCCAGGGTGGCAGGGCCGGGGGGGAGTTTGGGAGGGGGTTGGACAGGTAGGCATTATTTAGAGAGGGCTGACTCCCAGATGACCCTGGGGGTCCCCATGTCCAGGGAGCCCCAGGGTCACAGCCAGCTGAGGGAGGCCACCACGGTTCACACCCCTCCCACTGTCTCCATAGATCTGGTTCTGAAGAATTGTGACCTGGAGCTGGAAGTCAATGGCCGTGACCACCACACAGCCGAACTGTGCCGGGAGAGGCTGGTGGTAAGGCGAGGCCAGCCCTTCTGGCTGACCCTGCACTTCGAGGGCCGAAGTTATGAGGCCAGCGTGGACAGCCTCACCTTCAGTGCGGTGACCGGTGAGTCCCTCCACCATCCCCTTGCCCTGACCTGTTTTGTGATTTCATGGCCCCCTGACAAAGGGGCATGGGGCTCCATTCCTCTTTGCCCCCTGAAGAGTTCCTAGCAGCCGCTAGTCCATTTTACAGATGAGGTAATTGAGGCCCAGAGCGTGGAGGGAGTAATGCCCCAGGCCACCCAGCCTCATAAACAAGTGGGCTGGACACCCGGGTTCTGAAAACCCATTATCACCAAGGAGTGGGGCTCAGCTTCCGACCACAATGGTCTATCAAGGTCCACCCGCTCTTCCCCACATCAAAACAGCTTTCAACTCTTATCAACAGCTACTTCCCCAAATCCACATAACCTGACCAGGCCTCTGGCTCTGGCCCATGTTGGGTACATTTGGGTGGTAGAGAGAACCTAGCAGGCTTCGTCTCTCTGAGAGGACAATTTTGTGTTCCCACAGTTCCTTCTCCAGGCCTCGGTAGGCTGCCTCAGGCTTGGGGGCTGACAGACCTGGATTCTGGTACAGACTAAAGTGCCCACCCGCTGTGTGACCTTGGACAAGTTGCTTAGCCTCTCTGTGCTTACGTTTTATCCTGTGCAAAGTACTCACGGTGGAGGGTTGTTAGGGCAGAAGGGCCTGACATGGGAGATTGACTTGTAGATGTTAGCAGCAGTCGCTGCACTTGCTCCGGGGCTGGGGTGGGGTGGGGGTGGTTCCAGCGATGGGTGAAGGGACAGTGAGGCCCTAGCCACCCTATCCCCCATGCCCAATGCCCAGTCTTCTTGGTTTGCCATTCCTGGGAAAGGAGCCTTCAATACCGAATCTCTGGATTGGGCTTTGGATGGGAACCACTCCCTTGAGGTCAGCTAGGGGCCGCCTGGCTGGGACTGGGCTGGAGGGTGAGAAAGGCCTTTCTGAGACCTGTAAGGGCAGAGAGAGCAACAAACAGGCTCAGGCCTGTATTTACCTGGCAGCCCTTTGATAAGGCTTATCGCTGAGCCTGCAGACTGGCCACGGATATCCACCCCATGCTTTTCCTCCCTCTCCCTCCCCTTCTGGCAGGGATACGCCCACTCTCCCGGGCTGGGCCCCCTCACAGACAGCCAGCAGCTTCAGGGCCCATTTTAACTGACCCGAGGAGCCTCCAGGAGCCTCTGATCTTTTCAGCCTCCGTTTCCCTCTCTATAAAGTGGAACGCTGTGGTGCATAACAGGATACCCTGAGAAGAGTCAGGCTTGGGATGATGAGAATCCCAGCACCTATAGAGCACCTGCTGTATGCATGCTCTACCTAAATCCTCCCATCTTGGAAGCATAAGGAGACCCCATTTTACAGATGAAAATACTGAGGCTCAGAAAAGGTTGAGTTACCTGCCCAGGTTGCATAGTGAGTTAGGGACAAAACAGGATTCAAACCCCGCCCCCAGTGTTGAAGTTTTCCTTGCTGCAAGCTGACAGCAGGCACATTGACCTACTTACCATGAGGGCCAGCCAGCCAGGCCTCAGTTTGTTCCTCTGTGAAATGGAATGATCGAGGAGTTGCCAGTGGGAGCTACCTGTGACTTCCACCTTCTTGCCCTTCTTTCCCTCTCAAGACATTCCCTTTCTTCTTCTCCCTGCATCTAGGCAGCCTGCTGCTCGGTAGTTAGGCCCTACATTAAGGGTTGGGTGACCAGCTGCTCTTCCACCCTAGCAACTCATCTCTGTTCTCCAGTCTCCACCGGCTTATCTCGGACCCAAGCCAATCTGCCCTGATCACCTCCAGAACCCCGGCGGGCAGTCTGGGAAGACATTCCCTCTCTGGAGGCAACACAGCTTCCGTGTCTGAGTTACCAAGAACTCTCATGGAGTGGGGAAGCCTGAGGGACAATACCAGGAAGCTGGGCCTTTCACCTCAAAGCCTGGCTTGGATTAGCACCCAGCCCCCGGCCTGGCCTGGCCACCCTGCTCTGGTGCCAGAACATTCTAGCTTGTTATCAGCCTGTACTACCTCTTTAGGGAAACTGAGGCCCAGAGAGGGGAGAGCGCTGGCGAAGGTCCCTCAGTGAGCAGAGTGTGTGGCCTGACCCTGTATAGACCGAGATGCTGTGTATTTTGCCCAGAAGGTTAGAGACCTGGCAGGCTCTGTTATGGGGAACAGACCACAAGAGACAAACATCGAGACTGAAGTCAGCATCAAGAACCTTCATGAGGCTGATAGAGGGCTTTCCTCCAGAAGGTTTCCCTCATCCACTTCCCCAACCCCACACCAACTGTGGTCTAGGGGAGTCCCCAGGACTCCTGCATCTCCAGGTCATTTAGGCCCAGAGGGGTCCCTGAAACATCTCTGGGTCCACAAACAGTACCACGTGGAGTGGCAGCCAGTGCATTTTCCGAGCTGGCTTA
Source organism: Mustela putorius furo (assembly GCF_011764305.1). Taxonomy (NCBI): domain Eukaryota; kingdom Metazoa; phylum Chordata; class Mammalia; order Carnivora; family Mustelidae; genus Mustela; species Mustela putorius. Next base: position 7,124,187 of record NW_025421464.1, on the reverse strand, counting down.
TGGGAGCAGTGAGGCTGTCCTCATGTCCCCTGCCCAGGGCTCCTTGGAAGAAAGGGGTGTGTGTGTGTGTGTGTGTGTGCTCCAGGATGGAGAGAAGGGGGAATGTGTTTCCTGACCTGTCCTTGAGGGTGGTACGTCAATAATGACAGTGGCCGTGGGACCCAGCCCGGGCTGTTACCATGGTGACCAGATCATTGATTCTCCAAACAGGGACATTTCTGAGAATAAAGGAACACCATTAAGAATTAAGCTGGGGCCACATCTGTAAACAGGGACTGTCCCAGGCAGACTAGGCCATGTGGTCCCCCTGACTTGGTCCCTTTCAGACTCAGTTTCCCTCTCTGTAAAGTGATTCAGCTGAACAAGGCAATCTCTACATTTCACTCAGTCCCCCAAATCTGTGGTTTGGCTTGCAGATTCTGACTTTTAATGGTCCTTTTTGGTGACGCGGAGGAACACTCGCGTACCCTGTGTAATTACTGTTTTAGTCACTGTTTGGAATCCTTCTTACGAAGTCTCTGACAGTCCTCTGAGCTGCGTTAGGACATGGGAGTGATGGTAACAAAAAATAATCGTTTACTGAGCACTTACTTTGTGCCAGACACCGTGCAATGTACCTCCACCTTTTTAAGCTTTACAGTGTCCTTATAAGGAGGTATTTGTAACTGCCTGTAATTGACCCTATTTTACCGATGAGCAAATCGAGGCACAGAGAAGCTAAGTAGCTTGTCCAAGGTCACAGAGTGAGTTTGAGACCTAGAATCAGATCTTCCCAGGCATGTGGTCTAAGCCTGTTTTCTTCTTTGATGAAGAAAATTGCAGATTAGAGAGGCCTGCTGACTTAGTCCGGGTCACACAGTGCTCAGAGCCTGAGCAGGAGAACCAGATCCTGGCTCCCTCCCGGGGAACCCAGTGAGACCTAACTGCTCAGGAGAATTTAAAGGCTTACAGCCAACTCCTGGCATCCAGACAGGGCCCCGGAGGCCTGTGTCATGCCTGTTAGCTCATGGTTATATTTGGGTCTGGGCGTGGGTGGGGCTGGAGGGTTGGGAAGAGGGGCAGAGTGTGGGGAGGGAACCCCTCAGGGAACAGGCCCCCATATTGTCCACAGCAGGTGGGCCGGGCTACACGGAGAGAGATGGAAGAATAAAAATAAATTTTCCTGGGCAGCCGCCCAACTAGGCAGAGAAGGTTCTGTTTCTCCTCTCGGCCACCCAAGTCCAGAAAGGATGACCAGCCCCTCCTCGCCCTCCCATGACTCAGACCTGCCTGCAGAGGCAGGGCCTTCTCCTCACCAGAAAAAGCAGCCAGCCAAGCTTGAGGCCGGCTCCCTCTCTCATGGAGCCTTTAAGACCCCATGAGGAAGCAAGGGAATGAGAGGTACCGTGGAGGACAGCCCAGAGCCTAGAGACCTGGGCTCAGACGCTAACTTTGCCCCAGACCCCTGTTGCTATTGGGAGACCCTCCTTTCTCTGAGCCTCAGTTTTCCTACCTGTACAAGGGGTCTCGGGAAGCAGGAAGTGCCAAGGCTGTGGGGTGGGAAGGAGATGGTGATGACCCCTGCTTGGAGCTGCCTATGGAGACACAGAGGTCAAAAGTTGGAGGGAGCCAGGGGGAGACAAACACCTAAAATCTGCACGGGCCAACACCCCACAGCAAGGGGCCTCTCAGATGGGCTTCCCCGGGGACATTCGAGGACCGAGGTCCTATCCTGCTCAGTGTCTGAGCTGATTCTTCTGAAAGGGAAAGCTGCTTCCTAGCAGGGAAAGTATTCAGGTGGGAAAGGGGATGGTCCCAAAGCATTCCTCTTTGTGCTACGGGTGGACACGTGGAGCCCAGAGAGGGGGAGGGTCTTGTGCATAGTCACAGCCGCCCAGGCAGCCTGACTGAGACCCTGCCCCCTGGGGTGGAACTGTCCCCTCTCCCAGGAGAAATCCATCTGGTGCCTGTGGCTTTTTCCAAATTCTCGCAAAAGCACTCTGCCAGGCTGGGGTCCGATCCTCACTTTGTAGAGGAGGAAACCAAGTCGCAGGGAGATGACCTCTTGCCAAGGTTTCCTCAACAGTCAGCAGCGGTCAGCAGCGGAACCAGGCCTCCAATCCCAGCCCACGGGACACCCGCCGGCCTGCGCCCGGCCCCTCCGCCGGGCCGGCTCCCTCCCTGCCCACGTCTGGCTCACGGCCACGGCCTTTTCCCCATCAGGCCCAGCCCCCAGCGAGGAGGCCGGGACCAAGGCCCGCTTCCCGCTGTCCAGTGCCATGGAGGAGGGCGCCTGGACCGCCGTGGTGATGGACCAGCAGGACGGCGTCCTCTCGCTGCAGCTCAGCACCCCGGCAAACGCCCCTGTCGGCCTCTACCGCCTCACCCTGGAGGCCTCCACTGGCTACCAGGGCTCCAGCTTCGTGCTGGGCCACTTCACTCTGCTCTTCAATACCTGGTGCCCAGGTGAGCCGTGCTCTCGGTGGAGGGGGGACGCGGGGAGCTGGCAGGGCTGGACCACCCAATGGCACGAGGCACAGTGGCGAGGGGGGATGGGGCTGAAGATGGAGGGAAGGCCTCTGGGCAGCACCGTGCTCCTGCCTCACAGGAGCCTTGCGGTGTCCTGTTACCCACCCTCATGTCATACAGGAAGAGACAGGCACTTGGAAGCAAATGCCTTCCCCGAGGCCACACAGTTGCCAAAACGACCTCACCCTGCATCTGAGGCGCATGTGTTCCCCGAACCCCGTGACCTGGGCGTGCAGGTGTCTGGGGTTCACAGTCCCAGTCAAGAATGGGGTGTCCAGGGGATGCCCGGGGCCGTGGATCCCATGCCCGGTTCTGGTTCCTGGGGCTCTGTTTGAAATTTCACCAGACCGACTTGGGGAGGGGAAACTGAGGGAAACAGAGGCAGAGGCGGAGGGTGGCCAGAAGCGGTGGGCAGGAGCAGTTAGGTGACCTCTGTGCATCCTCGATGCTTCGTCTCAACAATCCCTACTGGGAGACTGTCAGTGTCCCCGCAGGGCTCGGAGAGGTCTAGTGGCTTCTGGAAGCTCCTCAGTGAGTGGACAATGCTGGACAAAACTAGCAGGCTGGCTCGAGGAGGAAGGGGGTGGCAGCCCTGGCCTCAGTTTCCCTCTCGGACTAACAGTGCCGTCAGTCTCCTTCTTGCTCCTGCATAGTGAAGCAGAGAGACAGGCCTTGTGGATGGGCCCCAGCCTAGGAATGGGGTGTCCTTCCTCAGAGCTGGCATCCAGCCACAAGTTCTGGCCTCTCCAGCTCCAGACAACCAACTCCTTCCTGGGACGCTGCTTTATATTTTTCTTCTCCATTTTGGGGCATTTTATAACATAGTTGAGAGGATTTTTTATTTTCTCTTTTATATATTTTGGCTTGTATTTTTACTTATCACAGTCAGACATGAGGATGTCCTCTTCCTATAAGCTTTAAGCACTGTAGGGAAACAGCTCCCACTTTGACTCTCCTTGGGGAGTGGAATTATTAGCTGTCTTGGGGGACTCATCTCCTTAGATTCCGGTGTATATGCCTGGAGACATTGCTGCCTTAATGGGTTTCTGCGTCCCTCTTAAACACAAAAGGATCCCACAGTACACATCAGCCTATGACTTATTTAATGCTTCCACTCCACCACACATCCTGACGATCTCTCCACATCGGTGTGCATACACATCTGCTTTTTCTTTTTCTTTTTTTTAAAGATTTTATTTATTTATTTATTTGAGAGAGAGGGTGGGGGGGGCGGTGGCGGCGTGGCAGATGGGGAGCCAGAGGGAGAAACAGACTCCCCGATGAGCAGGGAGCGCAATGCGGGGCTCGATCTCAGGACCCTGGGATCATGACCTGAGCCCAAAGTAGATGCTTAACCAAGCCAACCAGGTGCCCCCTGCTTTTTCTTTTTAAGAGCTCAGAGTGCCCTGTATCTAGCCAATGTGGATCATTCATTGATCTGGCCCTCTACCCCGGAGAAATGAGGTCGTCCCCAGGGCTTCCTTACAGGAAGGGTATCTATGAAGCACCCTTGTTCACATGACCTGGGGCCACATGGAATGGTTTCTCGGGACAGAAGTGGCCTTGCCGGACCCCATTGTAGACTTGTTTGGATTTTGTCAATCTACAGAGCTTACGGCTAGTAGGCCACCTGGCCCAGGGAGGAGGAAGAGGCCAGTGTCCCCTGCTGCTCACCAACACAGGCAGGGTTTCAGAGCTCAGGGAACAGGGAATGAGGTTCTGGGAATGTCCCCTTCCTCTGGCCTTTCCTCCAGCCCTGCTCCATCCCTGCCCTGTGGGTTGGGGTGACTAAAGTGACCCACATCCCAGGTTGGGAACCTGAAGGGGGGCGGGGGGAGAAGGGAGCTGGAGATGCAGAAGCAGGAAGTTGGGTTTGGAGGGGGTGGGGCTGCCTCTGGGACCTGCCCCTGAAACCAGAGCCTTCCACCCCTAGCTCAGTGAGGACTGGAGGACAGGAGGGAGCTGAGCCTGAAGTATGTGCAGGACCTCTTGTTCCCAAGGCTGCCACCTTGAGCAGCAGAGCTGGGGGGAGGGCACAGTCTCTGCCACCTGGGTCAGGGTGGGGTCAACACTCTCACCCCAATGACAAAACAGCATGGGTTTTTCTTTCTCTTTTGTTCTTTCTCCTGCACCATCAGCTGACTATAGTTCATTTGCTGGAAGGCTGATTTTTATCTGTGGGGTGGGGGGGTAGCTACAGTGCAGGGTCTAGAAGGTGAAAGATGCTCGGCCACTTCCACTTTTACTTGGCTCTGTGCCATAAGAGGGGGGCCTGACGGAGTCTGGAGGCCCAAGGGCCCTGAGCAGCTGTGTTCCAGGCCAGTGCCACTGTATTTTTAGGGACCCATAAAAATGTTTTAATTTCTTTTAGAATCAGAAGAAAAAAAAGAAAGTTTAGGTCAGAGAATATGTTTTAATATGTAATATTAATATATTTGTCATCATACCAGTGCAGTCATAAAATTTATTATTATTATTATTACTGTTATTATTATTATTTTTTTTTTTACAGAAGAAGGGGCCCACTGAAGTAAAAATGCCTAGGGCCCACCAAAATCACAAAGTGGCTCTGAATTTCCTCTTCCCAGCCTCAGTTTCTTCACCTGTGAAGTGGGGGATGATAAAGGCCAGCTTGACCTTTGACCCTCTGCCATCTGACCCCGCTGGTCCCAATCCTCTTTTCTGTGGTTGCCAGCCATGGGGAGCTAAGTGCCATCCCAGCAGTTGTCCTTGTCCTGTCTCTGGTCCTCTGCTTAGCCAGTCATTCCGCCAGACTCTGAGTATCTAAATCTTAGTCATTTCTCAAGGTAGCAATCACGAGCCACCGCCTCTAGTGTGCCCTCCCTGACCACCTCCCCCATCACTGGGCAGGACCCCACTTCCCCTGAGCCCCAGTGACCCTAGTAGGCTTTCTCTCTGCCTCGAATCAAGCTCCTTCTCACACTTCTCACACTTTAGCTTGCAAAGCCCCTTTGCAGGTCTGCATCCCATGTCACGCTCGGGGAAGACAGAGAGGGGGACAAAGAAAGAGAAGTGATCTCCCCAAGGTCATACAACAAGTGAGGATCAACTAGGAGATTCCTGACCCCTGTGCTCCTCTATCTCTTGGGTGGGCATCAGTTTTCCTACCTGTAAAATGGTCTTTCAAGGTCCCTTTCTCATCACACTCTTGCGGAAATTAAATGTAACATACGTCATATGCTTATCACGGGTAAGTGTTGGAGAAATGGCAGCCACTGGTAACACGAGCCAAAAACACCTCATATCACGGGTATGGGATTATTAATGAATGATTAGCTTTTCTGATTCAAAGATAGAAGGACCTTTGAGACTCTGACCTGGCCCTGGGTCTTGGCCCTCTGGCTGCCGTGTCTTCGGAGACCCTGCAACCTGCCAGACCCAGAGCTGAGGTCCCCTCCTTCCCACCCCCAGCGGACGCTGTGTACCTGGACTCAGAGGAGGAGCGGGAGGAGTATGTGCTCACCCAGCAAGGCTTCATCTACCAGGGCTCGGTCAAGTGCATCAAAAGCATACCTTGGAACTTTGGGCAGGTAGGGCCACATCCTGCCCTTCCCAACTGCTGCAGGCCCCCTGGGTATGGGGCCCTGGGTCCGAGGAAGTCAAAGCTGCAGATGTGTGTGCTGGTCTCTGAGCTGCCCTCCCCATGCTGTCAGGGATTCAAGGGCCCTGGAGTGGCTGGAGGATCAGGGGAGGGGTCCAGGCCAAACCTGACTTCCTAAAGCAAAAGGTTACCCTACCCACTGTGGGAACAGCAGCCCCAGATTCAAAGTGGAACAAGAATCAGGGGAGCCTTTGGGAATTGTGGGGCTGGCAGGTGCTCCAGGAGGGAGAAAGAGAATATTCCAGGCCATATACCAAAATGACAGAAATGCTATTATGTGTGCTGAGAGGAGGTTTTATGCTATTACCTAGATCAGTGGCTTTCAAACTTGAATGTATCTATAATCACCAGAAACGTGTGTTAAAATGCAGATCAGGGAGTCCCGCCCCTAGTTTCTGGCTTAGTAGGTCTGGGTGTGGGCTGAGAATTTGCATTTTGACAAGTTCCCAGGCAGTGCTGATGCTGCTGATCAGTGGTGGTAGTTTGCGAACCACTACCTGAATCGGTTAGCTACTGCTGAATAACAAACAAGCCCAAAATGTACAGGCTTAAAACAACACCTGTTTATTATTACTTACAAATCTGTGGGTCAGCTGGAGTGTGGCTGCCTAGGCTGGGCTTGGCTGAACTCTGCCGGATGGCACATCTCTGTTCCATGTGGTTCCTCGTCCCCCAGCAAGTCAGCCCAGGCTGGTCGTTCGAAGTAGGGTTCTTATTTCCTCTGCCATCCAGCCTCCCATGACAATTCTTGAGACAGAGCTGAGAAAACTCATAAATCAAGAGTCGTCACACTTCTTCCTGCCCGTGGTGTGTTGGGGGCATTGGCCTTTTGGGTCAAGGTTCACCATGAGACTTTTTCCCAACGGCCCCTGGGGTAGGATTTCCATATGCAAGCCCCCAGAGTCCTGCCTGCCCTGGGACCACAGGGAAGTCTTCCCTGTGTGGTATGGGGCTCTGACCTCAGTTTCCCCCATCTGAGTACTGGGGATACTAATTGCAAGAATATCTGCCCAAGAACATATCACCCACTCTGGGATATACATGAAATGGTGGTGTGGGGGGGGTACAAAAATACATCATAAAGTCAATTGGCTCTAATTTCCGAGCGATCTGTATTCCCCCCCTGAGAAACAGAACAAAGCCAAATCCTTCCTTTTGTTCCCTGAGTTCCTGTTCTGTGTCCAGGCTTGCGTTGAGCCATTGAACGCAGCCCTCGCGGATCTTCAGGAAGCCGTCGCAACCCAGAGTGATAAGACCGAGAGGAAAGAAGTGAATAAGTGTGGATGGGAGTGAGGGCGATTCCTGTCTAGGCAAGATCTGAGCTGGGCAACGGAGGAGGTGGAAACATGGTATACAAGGCAGAAGGAACTGTCTGAGCGAAAGCTCAGAGGTGGGAGTTTATGCTGTGCTTAAGAAGAATTCTGTAGCTCAGGAAGCGCTTTATGTCTAAAGGAGTCCGGAGAGATGACGTGGGAGAAGTCACCAATGTCCAGGTTGTGAACGTCAGGCATATGGCAATAGAGAGCCACAAAATGGCTCAAAGCCATTGAAGCCTGGTTTGGGACAAGACGGCAGAGTAACAGGTTACTGTTACTGGTCAGAGTGGTCAGAGACAGAGTCCGGTGTCATGAGACAAGGAGGGAGGGCCCTACTTTTGATAATGATAACATTTGAGTTGCAAGGATAAGAAGGTGTGAGCCACGCAGAGAGTGGCAGGAAGAGCATTCCAAGCAAAGAAAACGGTAAGTGCAAAGGCCGTGGGGCAATGAGTGGTGATAAGAGGTCAGAGATGGGGTGGAACACAGATTGTAAAGGGCCTTCCTTGCAGGTCACAGGGAAAAGTCTAGATTTTATTCTAGGTGCAGTGGAAACAGAGGAGATAATTTACCTCCGTTTTAATCAGAATAGTGTATTGGGGTGGGAGGGGTTGGGGGGCAGAGAGGATTCTCATCAGCTCTGCAGGGTGAGTCAGGCCTTAGGGGAAATGATATATTTGGCACAGCGGAGATGGGAAAGGGGTAGTGGCAGGGCCTGAGGTGACTCTGAGGAGAGGGAAGCCCCAGGGACACTGTGGGTTCTAATCCACATTCCCAGGACTCCCCCACCCCCCAGCTAGGCCCTGAATGCAGGCATATCCGTTCCTCTTTCTCACAAACTCAGTCATTGTTGTCCCCCCTCCCCCACCCCATCCTGGGCCAGGAAGATCTGGCCTCACAGAGACAGGGCAGACCTAGCCCAGACTTCCCTAATGTATAACATGAAACAGAGAGGACCTAGGGGCACTGGGGTGGCTCAGCGGGTTAAAGCCTCTGCTTTCATCTAGGGTCATGATCCCAGGGTCCTGGGATCAAGCCCCACATAGGGCTTTCTGCTCGGCAGGGAGTCTGCCTCCCCCTCTCTCTGTGCCTGCCTCTCTGCCTACTTGTGATCTCTGTCTGTCAAATAAATAAATAAAATCTTAAAAAAAAAAAAGAAAAGAAAAACAACGAAACAGAGCGGACCTATAGCTGCAGGGCTGCAAGGCAGGCTTCCTGGAAGAAGTGGCTTCTCATTTCCTGCATCTTTCTTTTGTTTTTCCCAACACAGTTTGAAGATGGGATCCTGGACATTTGCTTGGCACTCCTGGACACGAACCCCAAGTTCCTGAAGGATGCTGGCCGTGACTGCTCCCGACGGAGCAGTCCTGTCTACATGGGCCGGGTGGTGAGTGCCATGGTAAGTGAGGAGTGAGGGGCTGCGCCCCACCCCAAGGTCGTGGCCCATCGTGGATCCCAGTAGGGCCTCCCACCTTCTCGTGATGATGGAGGCCACACTCCACACTGGGCTTGGTTAGGGGGACCCAGGAGATGGGGAAGTCTCAGCTGAGAGAGCTTGTATTTGGAAAGACAAGATTTACACAAATAAGGGTAATGTCCTATGGTCCCTAAAAGCAATTCATCTATTCATTCACTCATTCAGCAAATATTTATTAGATGCCACCTGTGTCCTAGGCACTGGAGAAACAGGCATGTATGGTTCTCTAACTTCAAAGAGCTTATATTCTCATGGGTGAGAGGAAACAGACAGAAACACTGCGGGAATGTGTCATAATCAGAAATGATGATGCAGGCACTGAAGGAAGCCAGAGGTGTGAGAGTGTCTAATTGCAGAATCCAGCTTCAGGGAGAGGCTGGGGGCGGGGGCGGGAACCTTCGTAATTGATGATCCCTAAGCTGATATGGTAAGTGGGAGAAGAGTATTCCAGGGAGAGGGCACAGTATGTACAAAGGCCCTGAGGCGGGAATGACTTTGGCAGGTTCAAGGAGCAGAAAGGAGGCTGGTGGGCTGGAGTGGAGTGAGCAGGAAGGAGTGGGGTACAGGAGGTGGGCAGAGGTGAGACCATGCAGGCCTCATGGGCCACAGTCAGGAGGCTCGATTTTATTCTCAAGGCAATGGGAGGGTGAGGGAAACGACACAATCCAGGCAGGGGTCGGAGCGGATCTTCGTAAAACTCAGATCACATCTTGTCACCCTCCTGCCACCCCATGGCCAAATTCACACCACCAGTATCACCTTCATGACCTTGACCCCTCGCCACCTCCCTTCTTCTCTTTCTCTCTCCCACACGCCGGGCTCCAGCCCCAACCATCTCCCATATATCAGCCCGTCACACCTTGGTATCTTTGCATGGGCTGTTCCCTCTCCTAAATTCCTTTCCCTGCCTTTCACTACGTACTGAACTCACAGCACCTGCTCCCCAGGCTCGGTCCCTCTGATGCCCCGCTGGTTGTAGGTCAACTGCAATGATGACCAGGGTGTGCTGCTGGGACGCTGGGACAATGATTACAAGGATGGTGTCAGCCCCATGTTCTGGATCGGCAGCGTGGACATCCTACGGCGCTGGAAGACCTCGGGCTGCCAGCGTGTCAAATACGGCCAGTGCTGGGTGTTCGCTGCTGTGGCCTGCACAGGTGAGTGGCATGCTGGGCAGGGGTGGTTGGTGGGCGGAGGATGGGGGGGTGAGGGGGGGCGGGGGGGATGCTGGAATCTGCTCACAGCCTCCTGAGCCCTGGGGGAGTGCAGACAGAGCACTCAAGTGGGAATCAGGAGACCCCAGTTCTGGTCCTGCCTCTGCCTCCAATACCACCAACGTACTGTGAGGCCTGGAGTCGGCAGCTACCCCTCTCTGGTCCTGTTTCCAACAACTACCCTACAGGTGGTTATTAGGATCAAGGGATGTCATGTGGGAGGCGGCCTGAGCTCAGGATTGAGAAGATGGGCTTTGGGGCCAGGCACCCCTGAATTTAAAATCCCCGGTAACATTCACCTGCTCTGTGACCTTGAGCAAATGACTTCCTCTGAACCTCAGTTTCCTCGTCTGTAAAATGGGGGCAAGAGGACCTCCCTCCCGGTGTGAGTTGGTAGAAAACTGCTCAGCGCAGAATTGAGCCCAGTGCAGCTCTCAGTAAATATTAGCTCTTACTAATTTAATAGTAACAGCCATATCAATGTCAAGAAAGGGAAAACACTTTCTGAAATACAGATGAGGCAAGAGAAAGAAATATAAAACCAAAATGGAAAATAAATCTTTTTTAAAAATCTTAAAAATTCGAGCCCAGAAAATGGCAAAAATCATTCTGGGCTGGAGATGGCATGTGTGAGAATGGGTCAGTATCCTGTACCAGTTAAAAACACAGACTCCAGAGTCAAGGCCCAATTCCCAGTCCCAGCTCTGCTCCTTACCACCGTGTCTCAGGTAATCACTGAGCCTCTCTGAGGCTCAGCTCTGTTACATGGGATCCGGACCCAACAACAGTACCTTTACCCTGGGGCGGTTGTGACGTATGAAGGGCTGGAAATTATTTCAGATGCGTAACAGCGAATACTTATTCCTGCTGCTAGATTATTCTTATTAAGATGACTACCACTGCTATTATCATTTTTTTTAAAGATTTTATTTATTTTTTTGACAGACAAAGATCACAAGTAGGCAGAGAGGCAGGCAGAGAGAGAGGGGGAAACAGACTCCCCGCTAAGCAGAAAGCCCAATGTGGGGCTCGATCCCAGGACCCTGAGATCATGACCCGAGGGGAAGGCAGAGGCTTTAGCCCACTGAGCCACCCAGGAGCCCCTGCTATTATCATTTATTAGGCTCGGGAAATCTAAGAGGTTGGTCCTGAATTGCAGCTTCTCTGACTCGGGGACCAGGACCCAGGCCTAGGGAAGGGCCTCGAGGTGTTCCAGAGCTGTCATCCACCCCAGCAGTCTGGGTAGGGGCGGTGCCGCCTGGGCTCCCCACAGGGCTGTCTCTGCTCCCCCTTCCCTATGGCCGAACCAGCCATGCCTGCCTGCTTCTGGGACCTGAGCGTTCCCTTTTCTTGGGCAAATTCCCTTGTCCCAGACCCAAGGGGTCTTAAATGCCTCCTGAGAATCCCACAGATTCTCTGGAGACCCACCACCATCTGTGGCCTGGGTCCCTGAGCTTACCTGCAGGCGCCTCCCTCCCCCTGGGATGTGACCTCCAGAGGTCTTACTCGAGACCCCTCTTTTCCCAAGGCCAGGGCTGAGTCTGGCTCCCTGCAGCCTTCTCTCAGGCCTGGTGCTGGACTGAGTCAGGGAGAAGTAGCCCCGAGGAGCAACCCCCCAGGGGCTTCTGCAGGGAGCGTCCTGCTGGACTGGCCCAGGGACTCTGGTATCCTGCTGTCTGTTTTGAATCCCAGCGCTTTCGCCAGCCCCTGGGTGGACTTGGGCAAGAGAACTGGGGTCTCCAAGCCTTTCTCCTCAGCTATGAAATGGGCAGAGCAGTGACAGAAATAATTCCCAGGGAGATGTCACTTCACCCAGGGTCTGGTTCAGCTTAGACTTGAGTTTGTGGACTTCCGGGGAAAGTTGGGATTCCTCAGCCGGATCCTGGAGCGTTTCAAAATGTCTGAGAGTCATTTGACTGGATAGGCGGTGACTGGTTGGGCATTTGCAGTGACACTTGCAGTGACGGGCACCCGTGGCACCCTGCCCTTCTACCCTGGGCACGGGGCAGACGAGACTGCCCACACCCACTGCCTCTCTGAATCACCACCACATCCCCGAAAGTGGCTATTATTAGCTCCTCTTAGAAGAGGAAATGGAATCTCAGAGACAGGAAGTGGTTGCCTGAGGTCACACAGCTGGGGAGCAGCGAGGCCAAGCTTGAACTCAGGCATCCCCAGCTCTGGGGCAGACTTCTGGCCTGAGCCTGGGATGAGGAGGCCTCTCGGGACACCAACTCTAGGACAGAGGTGATGCCTTGCTCCTCGGGTGGTGGGTACAGGCCTCCTCACGCCTGGTCTGTGTCCTGAGGCCTGTCCTGGGGCAAGGCCTGGGGGTTGGTTTGCTGGTGCTGGAGTCTCCTGCTGGTGCCTCAGGGCAGGCAACCAGGCAAGAGGGGGAGGATCAATGCTGCCCTTCCTCCCCGCTTCCCAGAGGCCCTGATCGGGGCCAGAATCTAGGGCCTGCCTGGGACCTCTTACCCTGCTTGACAGAGGGCCCAGGGCAACAGGGCAAAGGTCACACACACACATATACACACACGCTCTGCCCACCATCTCCAAGACTCAATCTCAATAAAAACTAAAAGGCCAAAGTCCCACAGGTTATATTCAGTAGGGCTTTTCTCACTTTTTTTTAAAAATTTTTATTTATTTATTTGACAGACAGAGATCACAAGTAGGCAGAGAGGCAGGCAGAGAGAGAGGAGGAAGCAGGCTCCCTGCTGAGCAGAGAGCCCGACGCAGGGCTCGATCCCAGGACCCTGGGATCATGACCTGGGCCGAAGGCAGAGGCTTAACCCACTGAGCCACCCAGGCGCCCCCTTTTCTCACTTTTTAAGAAAAGATACTTACTTCCTTTATCCCACCCCAAGAACATGTTACTTTCACAAAAAAGCTCATTGAAAAATGAGGGAGTGAAAAGGCACCAAAAACACCGCCTGGCTGGAGCACCCCGCCATTCAGGCGCGAATTATGCCCTGGGTTTCCCTCTGGCCTTGGAGGTCTGTAGATGCCACCTGCTGTCTTGCCTCCTTGACCCCACACACCCATCACTGTGGCCTCCATAAACTGTGCTTTGGCGTGAGCACAGGGCCCTCCCCTTCCATGGCACAACTGCCAGCCCTGCATGTGTACCGTGACCTTGTGCGGTAGAGGAGGAAACAAGGCCCAGAGAGGTGGAGGGACTGGCCCCAGGTCACATAGCCCAAAGTAGCCAGCACTGCAGGGAAGGCCCCTTGACCTTCGTTCCCTCTTCTCCCGGCTCCACTGTGTGCTCCTTGCCCTGAATCTCTACCAGTCCTTCCCTTCTTCCCTGTTCCCCTTCCTCCTCCTCCTCTCTCTTCTTCATCCACCCCTTCATCCATTTGACAAAATTGTCTGTGCCAGGCCTTTGCTGGGCTCTGGGCACATGAAATAAGACAGATCACTCACTGCCTTCAGAGGACAAATGAAAGGATCCCTCCTGTGCCTGTCCATTGCGAATGACGATGAACCCCCAGTCTTGCTATGAATGCAAATGATGGAGCCATCTAAACCTGGTGGGTGGCCTTCCAGGCTTAGGGAATAGCATAGGCCAATGTCCTGTGGCTGGCAGGAGTGTAGAGTGCTGGAGGAACAACGAGCGTGGCTGGGGAAAAGTACCCAAGAGGTGGTCAGGGGCCAAGCTTTGAGAGGTCTGGCCTTGACCTTCAGGGCCATGGGGAGACATTGAAGGTTTAGCAGAGGATTGTTGATGTCAGATTTGCATTTTGGGGTTTCCTTCTGTTAGCAGTGAGATGAGGAGGCAGAGTGGACCTGGGGTGACCAGTGAAGTGGGCACTATCATCCAGGTAAGGGGAAGGTGCCCACTTGGATAATGGGTACAGTGTTGCCAGGGGTACAGATGGGAGCATGGATGCTCAGAGCAGGGCAGATGGCTCCAGATCCTCAGCTCTCACCTTTCCCCGAATCCCGCTCTCCATCCTGTCCCCTCCCCCACCCCCAGTGCTGCGGTGCCTTGGCATCCCCACCCGAGTGGTGACCAACTTTAACTCGGCCCATGACCAGAACAGCAACCTGCTCATCGAGTATGTCTACAACGAGTTTGGAGAGATGCAGAGGGACAAAAGTGAGATGATCTGGTGAGCTGGAGCCCAGAGTCAGGGGTAAACCCCAATGCGGGGGGGGGGGGCCTGGAAGGGAAACTTAGGAAGACTTCTCAGAGGAGGTCACATCTGAATTGGGATTAAAAGTTGAATAGTATTCAGACAAGGGGGAACGGGACCAGGGAGGGCCTTCCAGGTAGGGGCCCCAGCATGAGCAAAGGAGGGAAAGTCAACACACGAAGTCAATAATGCATGAAAATGTGTCAGGGTGTTGGTTTTTCAGGAGTCTGGAATGCCAGGTGAGAGGGTCTGGGCTTGACTCCAAAACCAATAGGTTGTCACCAAAGGCTTCAAACCGGGAGAGGGACTCTGATGACACCGCAGCAGGAGATCTGAAGGGGAGAGATTGCAGGCAGGGGGCTGGGGTGTGGCCCAGGAAGGACTGAAATGGGGCAGAGCCCATGAGCTGGAAAGAAGGGACAGCCAAGAAGCGAGGACATCCTATCCGGTGGACTCAAGGAGCCATTGAAAGAGGAGGGCTGTGGGAGAGGTGCTGACAATGACTCTCCGGGCAGGAGTGAGCACCTGGCTAGGGCCCAAGGAAGAGCAGGCAGGTGTGTTGGGGATGCTCTGGGCTGAGCATAGGACAGGTGAGTGTGTACTGCCCATGGGAGAAGTGTAAGTCTTAACTTCATTTCTCCAACAGGAACTACCACTGCTGGACGGAGTCATGGATGAGCAGGCCGGACCTGCAGCCGGGCTACGGGGGGTGGCAGGCCCTCGACCCCACGCCCCAGGAGAAGAGTGAAGGTGGGTGGGCGTGGCCCCCTTCCCTGGGCCGGCAAACTGAGGCTTGGTGAGAACTGCTTTCCCCACCGCCAAGTCCCTCAGCCTGCAGTGGCAGAGCCAGGT
Source organism: Mustela putorius furo (assembly GCF_011764305.1). Classification (NCBI taxonomy): domain Eukaryota; kingdom Metazoa; phylum Chordata; class Mammalia; order Carnivora; family Mustelidae; genus Mustela; species Mustela putorius. Next base: position 7,109,056 of record NW_025421464.1, on the reverse strand, counting down.
TCTAACCCCAGTCTGGCTGACTCCAGAGACCACTGACTGGTCTGCACACATGTGGGGGTCCTCACTCAGAGCATACAATCAGCTTCTTTTATCATTGGAAAAGGTATTCACATGCAATGTGGAAAACAGCAAATATGGAGATCAAATAACATCTTTGTCTTCTCCCCCTCAAAAGAAATATCATTCATATTCACACACATCTTCCAGTAATTTCCCATTATATATTTGTTGGTAGGTGTGTGTGTGTGAAAGACGGAGAGGCAGAGACAGAGAGAAAAAGACGGAGAGGGAGAAAGAGAGAGAGAGAACACCAAGGCAAAACTGGGTGAAACCAAATGGATCCTTTCTCAGAATAATATTTGTATTTATATTTATTACTTTATTTTATTTTATTATTGTTTATTTAATTTCAATCAGCCAACGTTAGTTTTTGCTGTAGGAGTCAGTGATTCACTAGCTACGTGTAACACCTAGCACTCATAACATCACGTGCTCTCCCTCCTTAAAGCCCATCACCCAGTTACCCTGTCTTCCCAACAGAATAATATTTTTAAATGCATAGAATATATTACCTACGGGAACAAAGAAAAACCAATTACACCAAAACATGGTTATCAAAATTTTTAAAAAAATAAATTTATGATATGGTAATATCTGCTTTACAGAACAAGGTCTAGTGGTAAAGATAGTAAGTTCCATGATGCACTGTTACAGGTGCATATAAGCAGTATTTCCAGTTGTCTATGACAACTAAAAAGTGATGCCTCAGGGTCTGCGCTCCTTACGGGTGAGAAGTCATAAGTGCACCTAAGACAATGGTTTGTCTGCTTTCACAATCGAAAGAAGTGTTAGCAAAATTCAGTGCAGACAAAGATGTCATTTTTTGCCATCCAAGTTCACGGACCCCCGAACTCTCCCGGCAGTGCTTTGGGGGTCTTTGGTCCCTCAGTTAAAATCTCCGGCTGCATGTGACCTTTTGTCTTGGTCCTGTCATGTCTCCATGTGTCACTGACATTTCTTTATCTCATAGTTTCCCCTGATTTTAATTTTAAATGAATGTTACCAGGCCTGTTGCATCAAATGGATACAATGTAGTGCCCTTTGTGGCCAGTTTGAAGCAGCTGTGAACCCCAGAGAGAGAAATATCCAGCTCTCATGGTCATTCAGTCAATATGCACCCCCTAAGGGGGTTTGGGAGAAGGGGGTGGGATTATGGACATTGGGGAGGGTATGTGATTTGGTGAGTGCTGTGAAGTGTGTAAACCTGGTGATTCACAGACCTGTACCCCTGGGGATAAAAATATATGTTTATCAAAAATAAAAAATTTAAAAAAAAAATATGCACCCCCTAAGTACATTGATGGGGGCGGCTGTGGCTCTCTGTGTGGGCAGGAAGCCGGAAGGACAGACCAACTGTCTTCTACAGCATGGTTCTCTCCCTTCCTCGGGATGCCTGGGGATACCCTTCTGCTAATATTTCAGACACTTAAAAAAAAAAAAGAAAGAAAGAAACATTTCATTTACATAGTATTTAATATACTCAAATCCTCATTAGGTGGGTCGTAAATATCCCCACCACACGAAAAGGGCTTAGAGAAGTTAAGTCACTTTCCCAAGGAATAAGAAGTCCCCCAGTTAATGAGGCCAGATGAGATTTGAACCCCAGAAGCTGGGCAGGCTCCAGAGCCTGCATTTTTAATTCTTACTCTCTGCTACCTTCCCACCAGTGGAATCCCTGAGTCAAATGGCTGGACAGTCTTGAGATTCCCTGCAACAATGTGGCTGAAATGTGGAAAGTGGGAGAGGGTGTCACCCTCCCCTCACCCCTGCCCATCTCGCCTCTTAACCCCCAACCAGGGACGTACTGCTGTGGCCCGGTTCCGGTTCGTGCCATCAAGGAGGGTGACCTGAACACCAAGTACGATGCACCTTTTGTCTTTGCTGAGGTCAATGCTGACGTGGTGAACTGGATCCAGCAGAAGGATGGGTCCATGCACGAGTCCACCAACACCGCCCTGACCGTGGGGATGAAGATCAGCACGAAGAGGGTGGGCCGTGATGAGCGGGAGGACATCACCCATAACTACAAGTACCCGGAGGGTAGGTGCTGGGCTCACCAGAGCCTTTGCCAATGCCTTGCAGGGAAGCAGCCTGTTTTACCAGCCAGTGGGCTTGTGTGTGTGTGTTTGTGTGTGTGCGCACACACACGGATGTGTTTTCTTTGACAGCCTGCATACAATAAGGACCTGTAGGTTACTCTCCATTTTACACCTTTTCTTAGAAAAAAACACACTGGGACACAGTAGTAGAAGAGTATTCATTTAAGAATTCTGTATTTCACAAAAGGATTCAATGGGGGTTTTTTAAGCCTTGCTTTTTTGGCTGTTTGGACTTAAATACAACTGGAGGATACTCGTTATGGAGGAGCTAGCTGCCTGCCTCCGAACAGAAAAATGAATGATGTCTGTGTCGTTTCGTGACAGTATTTGTCATCATGGTACCTGCAACCGAAGACGTGCAATCCCACACTCCCCCCGCCTCCCTTTTTTAAATTGCAACATGTTTGGACTAGAGCGGCTTGGAAGTCCAGAGGGGCGCGTCCTGGAAGAGAGATTCCAGGAACTCCGTAGTGTTTATTTGTGCTGTTTTTCACACACAGCTGGGGAGGTGAGCGGGCAGATGGAGAGGGAAGGAGAGAAAGATCGTAAGAGCAACTTAATGAGAGAGCTGTAATCTGATCCAAAGATGAAGCCACTCTCTTTGTTCAATCAGGAGAGGGAAGAAGGGACACAGCTTATTTTTAAAATTGCTTTGGAGCACAACCAGCAGCCAATTCAATACAGTAGCTGTTTTCTAAGCATCCTTGGTGAGCCTGGGGGTCGGGGGGAGGTGGCTCACAGAGGTGAGTAAAGAACCATCACTCCTGCCCTCCTCTGACTCCTGCTGACTTACCTACGCTGGCTGGGGGTTGGGAAACAAGCAGCCATACTCTGACAGAAGGAAAAGGAGCATCCGTTGCTCTCTGAAAGGTCTAGAGCTGATGGTTTGATGGGAGACGTAGATATGCACCCAGCAGCACCGCAGAAGAAACAGAGCAGAGGAGAGAGGTAGATGGGACAGAGGCGGAGAGCACTACAGGTAGGGAGGGGGAGGAAGAGATTTCAGGTAGCTGGAATCCCTGCGCAATCACTGGGAGGTGAGAAAGTTTGCGTCCTACTGGAGTTTACTATCCACCAAGCACTGTTAGAGGCTTCGGGTATGACTAGAGATGAGTAAAATACAGTCTTAGTCTTTGAGCAGCTCAAGAGGGTAAGTACATAAACAGAAAACTTGGTTAAATAAAAAGCATGATAGACAACAGGCACTGGTGAAACTTGAGAAGACATGGCGACTCATTCATCCTGGGGCATGAATGTTCAGAGAAGGCTTCCTGGAGGAGGGGGCGTCATTTGGGACTGGGTTTTGAGGGATGAATAGGAGTTTACTTGTGGAAAGTAAATAAAATCTCCTATCATCCTCCTGACACAGGAGTGTAGACAAGGGGCTCCTCTAGACCTGATCTGAGTCCCCAGGACTCTGAAGAGCCAGCTCGCCCTGCCTCAGCCTCGTTGTCCTTGGTCCCTATTTCAGCCATACCGGAGCTCTCTTCCCCGTTCCCACAGGGTCCCCAGAGGAGAGAGAAGCCTTCAAAAGGGCCAACCACCTGAATAAGCTGACTAAGAAAGAGGAGACGGGGGTGGCCATGCGGATCCGCGTGGCCCAGAGCATGAACATGGGCAGTGACTTTGATGTCTTCGCCTACATCACCAACAACACGGCTGAGACCCACACCTGCCGCCTCATGCTCCATGCCCGCACCGTCAGCTACAATGGGATCCTGGGGCCCGAGTGTGGCAGCAAAGACCTGCTCAACCTTTCCCTGGAGCCCTCATCTGGTAAGGCCCTGTGGTCCCGGAGCCGTTGCTGACCACCAACCAGTGGCACAGTCGTTAAGTGTCCTGAGCACTTGACACATGTAATTGACCTCACGGATGTTTCTGTGACACTTTCTCTGGGTCACGCCCTTCTCACGGCCTTTATAAACAAGCCACCCATTTAATTCTTTGTAACAAAAGTGGGAGGCGGATTCTTTTATTGCCCCATTTTTCAGATGAGAAGACGGAGCGCAGAGAGTTTAAGCAACTTTCCCAAGACCACACGGTTAGGAAGAGACAGGACTGAGACTTGAACTTATGCTCTTAGCAGCCGTACTGCTTTCTTCCATGTCATCTTCATGTGACCTCAGACCGCTTCCTGGGGTGTGTTAATGCTTGCTCCTAGCTCAATCCTTCCCTCTGCCTCCACCCACAGCCCCTGCGAGAACTCGGCCTCAGAGAGAAGGGGTTCTAGGCCAGTGCTGCTCATAGAACTTTCGGCATGCGGGAGCTCTCCTGCGTCTACGCTGTCCAATCCCTGGCGGGCAGCTCCCTGTGGCCATTGAGCACTTGAAATGAAGTGAGCACAATTGTGGAATTCAAGTTTTAATTCCACTTAAAGTTAACCAGCCACATATGGCCAGAAGCTGCCCTATTGGGCAGAGTAGCTCTGAGGGCAACAGGAGTGGAGAATGGCCGGGCCCCCAGGGAGGAAGTGTTTCCTCCCACCCCCAACCTTCTTCTATGACCTGGCGCTGGCGCCTGGCCTGGCCTCCCTGTGAGGCAGATCCCCTGCCCTGTTCTGGGGCAAAATGATGTCAGCAGACGGCCCAGTCTGCAGCCCTGCGGAAGAGCGTCTGTCACTCGAGCCTCATGGTCAGAAACCTGCACACCCGCCTCCTTGGTCTCTTTCCCTGCCTGGCTTGGCCACTGCACCCAGTTATCTTCCTGAAAATAAGCCTGAGGCCCTGAGGGGGGTTGTTACCCCTCAGGTAATTCAGTGAGGCAGCACAGAGCAGTGGCAGCCTTCAGGCCTGAGGAGGCAAAGGGGTCTTGGTAATAGAGCCTTCTGGTCGTCCTCTGAGGGGCAGTGTGGACACTCTTTGGTCCTGGGGCCTCAGAGAGGTGCGTCCCACTTGCTGGGTCACCTGGGCCAGTGGCTGCCTCCCTGAACCTCAGTGTCACCTGTGAGTCCCGTGGCAGTCAGGACCCGGCAGCCTAGGACTCTCCAGCAGGGGGGAGTGGGGAGGGGCTGTGCCCAGTGTAGGTGCCCCTTATCCAGAAGCCAGCATGCTCACGTACCGAGCTGGTGGGAAGGCCCAGGGTGGGGAGGGCTCTTGTTTGTGGAATCTGTGTGCCTTCCTCTGGCCCCCCTACTCTTGCCTGTCAAACCCATGTTTCCTCCCCTTTATTGCCTCTGCCCTTGGCCCCTGTGTCGGGTGGGAGGGCCACGGCCTTGGAGTTCCTCAGAAGGCCTGTCTGGGTTTCAGGCCTGGAGTCTGTGGTATAGACGGCCTCCCTCTTGGTTTCTTTATCTTGGGCCCCCCATGGGTACTCCTGGGGCTGCATGCTCACCCTTTGCCCCTCAGGGGCAAAGCCAGTGGCACCAGGACGGGGCCCCAACACTCAGGGCTGTGAGAACACACATTCTGAGTCCATCCAGACATGGCTTTGCCGCTGCCCCTCCCCCACTTCTGAATGTACAAACTTGGGCGGCATGACCTTGCACTCAGATCCTCGAATCACACCCATCATTCAGTGGGGCAACAACACACCTTCCTGATGGGCCTCTGGGAGGACTGGAGGAGACCGTGCGCTCAGGAAATATCTGGAAAGTATAAAATGGGGCCTGGTCATAGGAAGGAAGAGAATCCCGGAGAATCTGTCCTGAACACTTGGTGTGCCAGATGGTGGTCTCGGTGCTGGGCCCAGGGGTTCCTGAGCCCCTGCCAACCTCGTTGGCGTGCAGAGGACCCAGCCATCACCTCCGCATCCAGGCCCTGGGGTGTCAGGGGCAGGGGTCCATTCCTACGGGTATGTGCCACGGCCAGGATACCGAAGTTCTAGTTCCTACGATGCTGTCGACGGGTTGTGGGCTCCTGGAGATTTGTCCTCTCCTTTCCAGGCCTCAGGTTCCTCCCTTGCAGGAAGGCTGGTTCATGATTGAAAAGCCCGCCAGCCCCTGCGTGTGACTGTGTACCAGCAGGTTCTTCTCATGTTCAGAACCGCTTCAAAGGGAGGAACTGTCTTTCCTGGAATGTGTGGCATGAGGTCAACTCCAGCCCTGGCCAGCGATGCCAGAAGAACTTCCTCTTGAGTCACCCTTTGCCGGCTCGCTACCATCTGGGCCCTTGGAGTGTTGTTCTGCCGAGGCTCAGCCAAGCCTGTTGGTGTTTCCCATCATCCCGGGGGCATGTTCACTGCAGAGCGGTCCCTCCTGCCTCAGAGACCCACGAAGGGCACAGCCTGCAGGGAGAGGGCAGAGGAGGGCAGAGGTCCTGTGTGCTGCCTTCGGGCTGCAAGGTGGGGCTGGTCTAGGATGCCAGCCGGCGCCTCCAATGCCAAGCTCAGCCTCAGACAGATGATCCCCGCCCCCCGCCCTGCCCTGAGACCCCAGACTTTGGCTGGCTTGCTTGTTATTCTCTGATGATAAGATCTGGGGAATTTCCAGAATGTGCTAATGGACAGGAAACCAGGCCAAGGACAGGGAGCCATCCCCACCCTTGCCTCCTTGCTTCTCTCCCTTCCCCTTCCTGCCCCACCCGTCCTCTCTCTCCTCCCCTCACCCCTCCAGGTGGGTCACTGGGACTGCAGCCACTATGTCCTCTGTGGTCACACCCATGGCACCTTCTAGAACAGGACTAGTCACCTAAGGAACGACTGAGACTGACCACACACGTTCTATTCTCTCAACCAAGTCTGTGGTCCCTGGCCCTTGGACCGCGGTTCTCAGAGGTCCTGCCCCACCCTCGCTTCAGCCTTCTGGAAAAGTCAACAGTTGGGGCCACCTCCTCTAAGCTCCTGGAGGGCAGTGTTGTCCTTTCCCGTGTAGCTGGCCAGTTTCCACTTGGTTCCACCAGGCCCTGACCTGGGGATTTTCACTCCTTGCTGTCTTTATTGGCAGAAGGTTGGGGTTTCTTCCCCAATGTCATCTGCTCAGAGGTTGGGGCGCAGCCACCCTGGGGATGAGCCGCTGGGACACGGGGCAGGCTGGGGCTTAGACCTTAACCAGCAGAGAGAAGCTGGCTGTCCCCCAGGCCCTCACTGTCCTTCAGACGGGCCCTGCAGGGAGCATCTTGGGGGCAATTATAGGCCCAGCACCCTTACCCCTTGCGGATCTCAGCCCGGAGCCCTCGGCAGACAAGAATATCAAGCTGGAACTGAGCGAGCCTGACTTGGCTTTGTATTTCTTTTTGCCAGTTACCTTCTATTTATAGTAAATGAGACTGGTTTGGTGCAAATATCGAAAAGTGTGCCCAGGCAGAAAAGGTTAAGAAGTATAAAGCGAGTGGGCTGAGAGCAAAACAATGAACAAATAATGAGGTGATCCTCAGATTTGTGAAAAGTCCGGTGAGTGGCTGGAGTCTGATGGGAGATAGAGGGGACAGATGGTGGGAAAAGAGGCTTCTCCCATCATGGTCCGGGGATGGCTGAGCCCCGCCGAGCCCCAAGACTGGCCGTCCAGCACTCCCATTTGACAGGGGAGCTCCGAGGAACCTTCCAGATGGGGTTTGTCCAAGGGTCTCTGCAGCCCAGCCTGCTAATTCTCAGGCCTGTGCTCTTTGCACTGTTCTTTCCTGCCTCCTGCAAGCTGACCCCTGGTGCCCTTGTGCCACAGTGTTGTCAGAAAAATGGGGCTAGAAACCACACTTTGCTTCTCTGCGTTGGGAGGGGTTGGCCCTTCTTATCTCTTCATCACTATGTGGCTTTGGCTCTGAAGTGACCCCTGGTCTTAGCTCCTCCCAGCAGGTGCAAGATTCCCAGGGTACAAAAGAGAAACAGAGAGGGGAGTTGACCTTCCCAGGCTCACACAGCCGGTCAGTCAGTGGCCGAGCCACACCAGGTCTCCCAATCTGAGCACTTACTGGTAGAAGTATTTCTTCATCTGTAAAATGGGCACAATCCCACCAGCTTCATGTGGGGAAACTGAGGCCCTGAGAGATGGAGTGACTTGCTCAGCATCACCAGCTGGCAAAGGGCAGAGAGGCAGGATCAGAATCCAGGCCTGTTGGAGCTCCAGCACTTCCCTGACCAGGATCCTCCCTGGGAACCCCCAAGCCAGGGGGGAATGGAGGCGGGGCGAGGCCTGGGATCTGCCCGTTCATTCACTATGTGACCTTAAGCACAGTCTTTCCCCCTCGTTGCTTCGGGGCAATGCCGTGGGACAAGTGGGGGCCATGACTCAGCGATCACAGTATTCTTCCCTCTCGCCTCTTGCAGAGAAAAGCATTCCCCTCAGAATCCTCTATGACAAGTACTGTGAGTGTCTGACCGAGTCGAACCTTATCAAGGTGCGGGGTCTCCTCATAGAGCCGGCTGCCAATAGCTACCTGCTGGCGGAGAGGGACATCTACCTGGAGAATCCAGAAATCAAGATCCGGGTAAGGGATGGGCTGGGCGAGCGATGGTGGCAGGGACGGGGTCCCAGAACAGCCCGCCCCCACCCCACCCACGTACCTACCAGCAGCCCAGCCCCTCCAGATCTTTGATGCCCCAGGCTTCCTCAAATCCTAACTTCATCGAAGGAAAGCATCGTAAAGCTGGAAGGATTGGGGACTCCGACCTCTAGGAATGAATCCTAGAATTCCAGAGTGGTGGGGAGGTGGAGTTTAGGGATCTCAGAATCATGGACCCTTGATTGCCTGGATTCCATCCAGGCCCTGGGGCCCTGGTGAGGCAGGAGGAAGAGAAGGAGTTAAGCGCACAGACTCTGCAGTCTGACTCCCTGAGTTTGTGTGTGGGTAGCCCTGGGCAGGTCACTCTGCCCCTCTGGGCATCAGTTTATTGTCTGCAAGGTGGAGTTAACATACCTAGCACCTAGACGTGTTGTAAGAATGAAATGTACATCCAAGAAAGTGCCTTATAAGGGCTCACAGTAGCTGACTGTTCTTATCACCATCATCATTGGCATCCTAGCGAGCCCCAGCCCCAGAATCCCAAATTTAGCAGTTAGAAATAAATGGCAAAGAGCAGAGGGTTGCGGGAGTAGGCACCCCCGTATTAGCTCAGTTAATCCCCATGAGAGCCCCGCAGCAAGGCATTTCTCTCCTAAGAAGAAACTAAGGCTCAGAGGCGGTCATTACTTTCCCAAGGTCACACAGTGAGGAAGCAGTAGAAATCAGCCTGGCCGGAAAGCCTGTGATCTTTCCATCCTGACCCTAAAACAGGGGAGGCACTTTCTGCATCCTCCCAGTCACGTGGAACCTCACTGCAGGTCTGTGAACGACCGTGTTTCCTAGATGAGGAAACAGGTGCAGAGGTGGGGAGCAATCATGCCCAGCCAGGCCAAATTGCAGCAGATACAGAGCTGCCTCCCACCGCGCGCGCGCGCGCGCGCGCACACACACACACACACACACACACAAACAAACACACAACCCGCCTTCGCGGGGCTCCTGCCTGCCCTCAAGGGGCTCTTGGCTCCTCTCCCTCAGGGCCGCCCCGACATCTGTCCCTCTTGTCGTCTTGTCTTCCAGATCCTGGGAGAGCCCAAGCAGAACCGCAAGCTGGTGGCGGAGGCGTCCCTGCGGAACCCTCTCACCACGCCGCTGTTAGGCTGCACCTTCACCATGGAGGGGGCCGGCCTGATGGATGAGCAGAAGATCGTGGACGTGTAAGTGCCGGTCCCTCCAGCAGGGGGCGGGGTGGGGGGGGGCGAGCTGGGAGCACAGAGCCGGGCGGGTGGAGGGAGGGGCCGCCCGCAGGCACCAAACCCTGGCTGGCAGCTCCCTTCCATCGCCTCCCACCCACGCACCCACACGCCTGCCTTAATTTAAGGCTGTGACCGACCCTTCGCCCGCCCCCTTAGGCATGGTTCCCACCCCTGCATCGTCTGTGATGCAGCTAGCAAGGCGTGCACCTGTCTTCCCAAACCTGAACAGTGGACACATTTCAGTCCCTAAGCACCCGCCTCTGGACACGGGAATCCTCATGGTAAACACAAGTACCCGCATCTGGAGCGTGTGCGAGGGGGCACCTGTGGCTGTATCCTCAGAGAGACACATCTACACACACAAGTACAAGCATAGATACTTTTTAAAACTTTTTTTATTGTAACTTACATCCGGTGAATAACAGAAATGGTGTATGTGAGTGGGGCTCAGTGCATTTTCCACATGTAGTCCCCTGAGCGTACCCACTCTTATCCCAAGCACAGTGTCCACTCACACGTGCGCACACACACACACACACTCTCTCTCTCTGCACGAGGGAGGGCGCATTGCCCCAGGCCCTTGGATATCAGTGAGTGCGACCCATTTTGTTCTTGTCACATGAAGTTGTGCATGCACAGCAGCTCTGTACCAGGGTCCCTGGTCATCCTGGCCTGAGCCCACCGCAGGGACGGAGCTGGGCCCCTCCCCTTACCCTCTTGCTCTTTCTCTCCGCAGCCCAGACGCCGTGGCAGAGGGGAAGGAGGTCAAGGTGAGGGTGGATCTGATGCCGCGCCACGTGGGCCGCCATAAGCTGGTGGTGAACTTTGAGAGCGACAAGCTGAAGTCTGTGAAAGGCTTCAGGAATGTCATCATTGGTCCCGCCTAAAGGCCACGTGCCCAGCCACGCCTCAGCCAGCTCAGAGCCCCTAACCTGATCCCAATTTTTGTTCCAAGTTAATGCGCCAATTTGCCCCCTGTTGGCCCCAGACCTCAGAGCCTGTGGGGGCTCCTAGCCTATCTTGTGCCCCTGAACTTGGATTCCCATCTCCCTTTAACTGTGAAGAATGTTCTGTGCTTCCCCATTGGGAGCACTGCCCTTGGCTGATTGGGTCTGGGGTGGGAGAGGGGGGACCCACGCCTCCCTTTACAACCTAGATGCTTTTGGAAACCACTGACCGCCCACCATATTGTTTAATTTACTCCAGAGCCCCTTGAAGCCAGCAAAAGAGAGACAGTATGCCCCTTGACCAGATCCCAGACAATACACAGGCCCCAGGAGCCCTTGGGAGAATGAGAGCCAGGGCAGGTGGAGTCCCGGGAAGGGCCAGATCCAAGATCCTCTCATATTCCAGCAGCCCTGGCCCAGGCATCCCACTGCCACCACTGTGAGGCACCGGCCATGTGCGGGGCCCTTTCCCTGCCTTTGCTGGTGCTCACACGACTACAGCCCAGTTAAGTCACCGTGGGAAATGGCAGGGTAGGAACTCCTTTCGGGATGAAGACTCTGGGGCTTGGAGGAGGGAGGGGAGGCTCTCTCTAAACCAGCAGGATATTTGCAAGGCTGGGTAGTAGGAAAGCTCTAGAAACATAACCCAGGACTTCTGACTCCGAGTCCAGCTCCTCGTTCATGGCCCCAGCCCCGACCTGAGAATATTAAAGAGGCCATTCGGGACCTGAGCAGAAAGGAGGCAGTTGGGATGAGGTGGGGAGGAGATTAGAGGGGTCAGAGCCCTGGGTTTGAGCCCCAAGTCCAGTCGGTCACTGCCTTCCCCTCTCTGGGCCTCAGGTTCTTCATTGGGCGATGGGGTGTTGACCCAGCCACGAGTAAGGCCCTCTCAGCTCTGCTCTTCCAATGCTTATAGGACCCAGCCTTGCAAATGACAGCAAGTCCTCATCCCTGGCTCCCACAGCCTGAGGCCACGGGTCCAGCTTCTGAGTGCGAGACTCTGACCATGACCACCTTCCCACCCCCAGTCCCAACTGTGTCCCCTGTCCATGCCCAGTCACCTTCTTTCAGACCACAGTTCTGGGGAAGAGAGCTCCACAGGCCCCTGTCCTACCCATGAACTTGCCCGCTGCGATGCCTAGACTTCACGAGAGCCTTAGCCACCTGTGTTGGTCACTAACATGGTTAGCACCTCAGCTGCCCCCTCTCTGCAGGACTAGGGCCCAAGAACACAGCCCCAGCCCCAGCCCTGACTAAGCTCCGAGAGCCTAAGGGCTGTCATCTCTGACTCTATCGCCCTCTCTGTCCACATGACTGGGCTGGAAGAGGAATGAGGGAGAATGCTATATCTGGGGCGGGGTCACAGCCTCCAGGGCCCCCAAAATCTCAGAGGGGGACTTGGAGAAAGCCATGCAGACACACATAGAACTTTCTGATTTGCACTGGGAAGGATCCCCAAATAAGCCGACTTGTGTATGTTCTTACGAAGGTTGCAGTAGTTCTCTATGATTCTGCAAACATTTTTGGATTCCAAGCAGACAGTAGATGCATTTTCGAGCCACAGAGTGAGCACCGAAATAAAAGCGTTTGCTTTGCACATTCAAACAAAGTCTGGTCTAGTCCTTTTACCGCTTTGGAGGAGGGTGTGTGGGTGAACGTGCTCACATTGGAACCAGCCACCTCCTCCTGCCCGAGAGTCCACAGCCTCAGTTTCCCCCTCCCTAGGTCCAGACTTAACTGGCATCCAAGCTTTTACCCAGTCCAGCTCCATCTCTAGCCCCTTCCTCCAACGAGTCATGTTTAGATCACAGTCAAATTCCTGAATCCCTCAAGTGCCCTGTGCACCTGTCAACCTCTTAGCTTTTGCTTAGGTATTGCCCTGAGCCTGGAGTGCTCTTCCTCTTCCTTATCCATCTGGCAAACTCCTACTCATCCTATGCTTAACACCAAAGTCACTTCTTCTGTGAAGCCTTTCTAGATTTCTTCTCAGCTCCCCCCAGACCGCTGGAACACGGACCAACTCAAACACTGATCACTGTGAATTTTATTTCCATGTTGCTATATCTGTCCCCCTTCTCATCCTGTCTGAAGTCCCCAAGAACATCCTATCTGAATTTTGTCTCTTAAATAGTTTGCAACAAATGCTGAAATGATACACTGATGTTTCGGGTCAGCTCCCCTAAGCCCAGGGCTGTCTAAGAGAGCTAGCATGCGAGCCACACATGCAAAGCCATAGGAACTTAAGTTTTTCTAGTGGCAGTGTTAAAAAGAGTAAAAAGAAACAGGTATATTATGTTCTGATGGCGTATTTTATTTAACCAGGTATGTGTGAAACATTATGTCAATATGTAATCAAGATAAGAAATGAGATCTTTTACATTTTTTCCATATTACATGTGTGAAACGTGGCCTTTGTTTTATACCGACAGCCTGTCTCAATTTAGACTTAGCTGCGTTTCAGGTTCTCAACAGCCATAGGAGCCTTCTAGACTGGGATTATAAAAGTAGGGGAACTTGTTATTCACCTCATTCCCCACTGACCAGCCATCAGCAAATATTTGTTGATTGAATAAATGATGGAGGACAGTCTCTGCCCTCAGGGAACTCTTGTTGAAACACATGACATGCACTTAAGAAGATAAATCACAATGAAAACAAGACATTGCATTTTCTGGGTACTGAAGCCTTCTGTCCCCTGAAAACTGTAGCTTGTCCTGGTCTATGTGGACTGACTATTTTCTCAATAGAGACCGGCTGGAAAACAGAAACCCCTGGGCCATTTCAGGCCGAGAAGACGAGGGACATGGGTTCCAAATGCATCCAACGTGCAGGAAGAGTAGAAGGGAGAAGGAAGGTGACAAAGCAGCTGCTTCCCAGAAGAGCTGGGAGCCCCCAGCCGAGCCGGTGCTCATAACCTACCTGCTGGAACCAGCAGGGCCGCTGGAATGGCTGAGGTCTGCCCAAGTCGGCGGGCCCAGGCCGTGGTGGGAACTGGAGGCCGGTTGGCAGCTCTTCCTCTCCTGCCTTCTCCCCACTGGCAGAGCCTAACCAGAAACAAGCTGGCAAGGGGCTCTGGAAAATATCGTTTTCAGGCTCCCAGCCACCCCAAGAAAAACAGATGGCTAAGCAAGGGTGCGGCGTGGGGATGGAGTCGAGTAGCTGATGCTTATCGCTGTTCCCTCTGCTAGGAACAGCTTCCTGTCCTCTCTACCTAAGCAACACTTAATCAGCCTTTAAGACTCTGTCCCAAGGAGGCCGCCTCTAAGAAGCCTTCCTGGACTGCGGCCAATGGCTTCTACCTCTGGTTCTCCTGGGTCTATCATAGGTAGCTGCTTGTGTGCCTGACCGGCACAACACCTCAAGAGCAGAGTCAGGGCGCACGCTCTACAAGGGGGCCCCCAGATGGACTCAGGACTGCTGACTGCCTGCAGGCCTGACTGCCTCCCCAATGCTGAGCAGCTCCAGAGGCCTCTCCTGACCAGCCCCCACGTCTGTCCCAGCCCCAGAAGCCCACTCGCCAGGAACCCAGGAAGGATAAAGGCCCTGCTGCTCCCAGAGGCCCAGACAAAGAAAATGAGCCTGAGCTTCGGCTCCCCAAACCAGGGCAGGACTGAATCCGGGTCCCTACAGGGCAGGACAACTGTGCCCGGCTCCTCGGCGTCTCAGAGGCCTAGAGCCAAACAGACCCAGGATCCGAGCCTGCCAAAGAGTCACAGTGTGGCTGCAGGCAGGTTCTCAACCTCTCTGTTCCTCCGCTTTCTCATCTGTTGAGTGGGGATGATTTGGTGTCTCCTTCCATGACCAATACGCAGGTTCAATGCAATGATGGACAGAAACTACCTGAATCTTACACATTGTAATCCTAAGAGCCAACTTAACTCCAGGCTCAGGAAACTTTCTGTGCACTGAGCTCCTTCCTCCTTGGACAACCTTATCTGCTTGTTGCCCCCATTTTACAGATTCTATAGTCACAGAGCTGGGACTGGCCTCCAGGCAGCCTGCCCTACCCAGCACAGAGGCTAGCCCTGGCGAGGCCTGATTTCCACCCGGACCCTCTTCCCACCATGCTCCAGGACACATGGCACAGAGCCCTCCACACAAGCCCCGACAGGCCTCAGTGGGGACCTGTTGGGTCCATCTTCCCACCCCTAAAAGTCCCTCTCTTCTTTCAGTGCTCTTGCTTACCTAGGATGCCTGCCAGCTCACCCCTCAGCCCCAAGCCAAGCCTAGAATAACAGAACATTGACAGAGTCCAAAAGGGAGGGGCCTCGGGAGGAGGGCCAGGCGGCGGCCTCCTCGAAGCCCGTGCACCTTGGGGCCAGGACTGGGTCAGCACCTACGCCGTCCTGGCTTCCCTGCTTCCCTCCTGCACAGGCCTGGACAGATGCACAGACACACACGCCCGGGAGAGTGTGAGACCCTGTATTCTGTTTCAAGAAGAAAAGCCCAATGAGACCCATTAAAAACAGAGGCAGTGAAAACAACGATGGTTTGCGTGGCCTTGAATACAGGGGAGTTACGACCACTCATGACAACATGATGAATCTCACAGGCCTGACGTCAAGCAAAAGAGACAAACACAAAAGACTGTGAACTATGGAACTGCACTCATGTGAAGTTCATGAACGGCAGAACTCACCTGTGTTCTCCCTGGCAGGGAAGACAGGGCTGGAGTGCAAAGGGGCTCAGGGGGATGGGGATGGGTTTCAATTTTCTTCATCTGAGAGTTCAGTACAGGTACATTCAATGGTGCTCTTTTTGCCTGTAGGCCTTACTGCAATGAAAGTTCAAAAGATAGAGTACTCCAAAGTTCTAAAGTTAAGTCCAAAGGGGGATAGAGAAAAGGGACTTGGCTTCCAGAGTTCTCTCTTTTTCTTCTCCTGGGGAGGTGTTCCTTCCAGGGCTATTGTGAGGCTTCAGTAAGACGCTTCCTGTGTAAATACGAGGGATTTTGTGTGTCTCCTCTGCTGGCACATCAGCTACCAATGAACGGACACAAGTTGTGTTTTTATGATCTCAGCTCACCCTCAGCAGGGACCATAGGGCTTGCCGTCCCATTTCCCAGGTGGAAAGACTGAGGTTCAGAAACATAACATAGCTCAGCCGGTTGATGGCAGGGAGCGGGGATTAGAATCCAGTTGACTCTCCCACACGTCCTGCAGGAGACTCTTCGAAGTGGAAGGGAGGACTGGGTCCCTAGACCCTGGGCACCGGGAGTAGCAAAAGCCTCCCTGTCGTCAGCGCCCTGCAGGTCTGAGAAAGGCAGAGCCTGGAGGCCGGGCTCACAAACTTAGGAGCAGTATTTCCACTCCTTTGTATACACCCAAGAGAGCTGAAGACATGCCCATGCAACAAACACGGCATGAGCGTTTATGGCAGCATTATTCACAACAGCCAAAGAGGGGAAACAACCCAAGTGTCCATCAGCTGATCCCTGGATGAATAAAATGCAGGCCACCCGCACAATGGACTATCTATCACTCGGCCATAAAAAGGAACAAAGGACTGATACAGGCTACACCACAGAGGAAACTTGAAGACACGATACCTCGTGCAAGAAGCCGGTCACAAAAGACCACATGTTGTATGTGAAATGCGCAGAATAGACCATATACGGAGGCAGAAAATAGATCGGTAATGGCCTGGGGCTGAGGGGATGGAGGCATCCTGGGGGAGGGGAAGGGGGTTGACACCTGAAGGATACGGGGTTTCTTTCTGGAGTGGAGAAATGTTCTCAAATTAACTGTGGTGATGGGTGAACAACTCTGTGCTCAAAGCCATTGAATTATCTGCTTTAAAAAAGTGAATTGCAGGGCGCCTGGGTGGCTCAGTGGGTTAAGCCGCTGCCTTCAGGTCATGATCTCGGGGTCCTGGGATCGAGCGAGTCCCACATTGGGCTCTCTGCTCAGCAGGGAGCCTGCTTCCCCCTCTCTCTCTCTGCCTGCCTCTCTGCTTACTTGTGATCTCTGTCTGTCAAATAAATAAATTTTAAAAAAAATCTTAAAAAAAAAAGTGAATTGCAAGATATGTGAATTATATCTTAATAAAGCTGTTTTAAAAAATTAATCATGAGCAGAGGGTCAAAAAAAGAAGGCTGAGACCCAGAATCACAGACTTGATTCTGATTTGAGAGGTCTGCCTGGATGTGCTGGGCGACGTTGGGTAAATGTCTTCCCTCTCTGGGCCTTCGTTGTCCCTGCTGTCACCAGGGAGAGGAGAGAGTTGGGGCAGAGGAGCTGTGAAGTGCCATTGATTTGGACATGTTATCACACTGTTCACAACAGCTGTCCAAGATCATGTCTGCTTGTTGTCTGCCCTCTGAGGTGGCAGTGGTGGGGTGAGGTCTGAAGGGTCCTCCAGGGGCTTCCACCCCTAACCGTTCACCGTTATCTTTGCAGATCATCTGGCCTCACCAGAGGCAGGCCATGTGTCAGCAATATTCTTTAAAGATGGCGGAGAAGAGATTTCTCCAAACATGGCTACTGGCCACTGCTCTGGGTCAAGTCGGACACCAGAGGCTTGGAGGGAAATCCTAGCTTCTCTCTGTGCCATTAGTCAGTCCTGATTCCACCCCAGCTCCTTCCAAAGTCATCCTGGGGTAGACAGACAGACAGACAAAAGGACCAAGGAGAAATAACACCCAGGCCAGTTGAGACAAATCTGCCTTCACTTGAACCCCTCTTATAGATGGGAAAACAGAGGCACAGGTGGGCCAAGGCCATGCCCATGGTCCAAGAGCCAATGACTGAAGCCCAGCCTGTTTCCATTCTTTCTGAACAAGCCTAAGTGCCTGTTCTGTGCTCATCCTGTGGCTCTCACTGGAAGGATGAGAGGTGCCCTGGGACCAAGGGTAGGCAGCCCACCCGGGAGTCCTGGGCTTGTGTCCTCCCTCTCCCCTTTCTCATGCCGCGTGACTTTGAGGGAGCCACTCACCCTTTCCAGACTTCCATTGCACTGGGGCTCCCAATCACTGCCCTGTCACTGACTCCAGAGATGTGGTTATGGAAGGGAAGAGGCCTTGTCAACTGTAAAGGCCTGGGGACACAGAAGCCAGCTCTGGCCCCAAGTCTGAGAAAGCTGAGATCAAGGTAGGCGGCCAAGGCTTGTGTTTTCAGTCATACCTGCTGCGGGGGAGCAAGGGGGCTGCTGCCTGTGGGGAATGAGGGAGACAGACCACGGTACGGCTGTGGCTTGGGGATACCCGGATGGATGTGAGCTCCGTTGACGAGAGTCAGTCACTCAATGTCTTCTCTGCTCTTGCTGTGTGCCAGGTGCCGCATTTGACCTGGGGGACACAGCAGGCCCCACGGCAGACAGCACTCAAGCTGATCATCCATGTGAGGGGAGATGTGTCGAAAGGAGAGAACCAAGGCTCATGATAATGGCGGCCCTTGTGACAATCTCACAAACACGGGTGCCACGCGCCCTTTCGAGTGTGTAAACTAGCAGGGTCCTCACGACCCCCTGCCACATGGGAGCTAGCATGGCCTACTTCACTCTGCATGTGAGAAAACGGAAGCCCAGAGAGGCTGTGAGAGGTGTCCAAGGTCACACAGCTAAGAGATGGTGGAATCATGAGGTCAACCAGGCAGGCTGGGTCTGCAATGACTGCTCTGTCGTCATCTGTCTCAGGACGGGGCTTTACAGAATGAGGGCAGGAAAGGCCTTCTGAGAAGCTGACATGGAAGCTGAGACCCAAAAGAGAGGGAGTCAGGCCAGCAGAGCGGAGGAGATGGTCGGGGGCCATAAGTCCTTTCCCGGGAAGCTGGTGACTCCTGAGCTCTGGGCCCTTCACTCACGGGGGGCCTGTTCTCTCTCATGTAGCTGTTAAGCACTCCAGGCAGAGAGAGAAGCCAGGTCGCTATCAGGAAGCCCTTCAGTGTAAGCATTTCTGGGAAACAGCTTCAAAAACAAATCTCACAAGAAAGGAATCTGAAGCTTGAAATTCTCCAGAAATATGTTATGATTTCTTTTCACGTTCTTAGTAAATATTCACTTTTGTACTGCGTATTATATTCAAAATTCTATTTTATATTTTTTTCTCTTAAAGATAGTCCCCTAGGGGCGCCTGGGTGGCTCAGTCAGTTAGGTGTCTGCCTTCGGCTCAGGTCCTGGTCCTGGGATGAAACCCCAGGTCAGGCTTCCTGCTCAGCGAGGAGCCTGCTTCCCCCTCTCCCTCTGCTCTGCTCCTGCCCTCTCTCACTCTCCCTCTCTCTCAAATAAATAAATAAAAATCTTTTTTTTTTAAATATATTTATTTATTTATTTGACAGAGAGAGAGATCACAAGTAGGCAGAGAGGCAGGCAGAGGGAGAGGAGAAAGCAGGCTCCCCGCCTAGCAGAGAGCCCGATGAGGGGCTCGATCCCAGGACCCTGAGATCATGACCTGAGCCGAAGGCATAGTCTTAACCCACTGAGCCATCCAGGCACCCCAATAAATAAAAATCTTAAAGAAAAAGAAAGATAGTCCTCTCAAATCAAAATTAAGACCACAATGTGATAATACAGTCTACTCACCAGAATGGCTAAAATGAAAGGAGTTACAGATACACAATCCCTCCTTCTGTCTATATTACACACACACACATGCACACACAAAGTGTCCATGAAGATCTGGAACAAAAACTCTGCTGTGTGGCCGGGAGAGGGGTGTAAATTGGCAGGACCACTTCGGAAAACAATATACAGAGTCTCCTGAAGCCAAACATTTCATTTGTCCCAGTGAGGTGGCAATTCTTCTGACGGATATTTACCCAACAGAAACGAGTCCACGTGTCCTCCAAAAAACATGTACAAGAATGGCTTTTTCTCATCAGACCCCAAAGCCGAAAACAACCTAAAGGCCCAGCCCCGGCGGCACAGACATCTAAAAGGCGGCTCAGGGGCTCTGAGCCCTCACAGAGGGATGAGAAAAGAGAATGTCTGGCCACAGGCAACAGCTTGGTTGACTCTCGTAGACGTGTTAAGCCAAAGATGCCAGACACAACGTATGCACTGAATGATTTCATTCATCTGAAGCGCAATACTGGGCAAAACTCCGCTATAATCTAAGAAGTGGTTGCCATTAGCGGGTCCAAACTAGAAGGGGCCTGGGGGGCAAGTGTCTGGGTGCCAGTAACGGTCTGATTCTTGAGTTTGGTGTCAGCGTACCCGGATGTGCTCAGCTTGGGGGAATTCATCGAGTTATACGCTGATATGTGTAACTTTCCTATGTGTACGTTATATTTAATGACACAATGGCAAAAGCTTCAAGGCCCTTAAAACTTGTATCTGCCCTTGAGACCAGAGAAGGAATTTATCCTCTAGCAGCCACTGGCCCTGCAGGGCTGTGAGCAGCGGGTGACAGTGACCTCCTCAGTGTTTCAGGAAGCTCCCTCCAGCCACCCGGCAGGGAGCGGGAGCACCAGGGTAGAGACGTAATCGGGGATGCAGAGTGGCTCAGGGCAGGTGGAAGGGCGGAGGAGTCTTGCTTGGTGGGACTTCAAGGGCAAGGCAGGCATCGGGGAGGTGGAGGTGAGTGGAGGGATTGTTGGGGCGAAGAGGAAACTGGACTGGAACAGGGACAACCGTTGTGAGGGGCTGAGGGGTAGAAGGAGGTCTGGGCTCTGATGATTTCACAAAGAACGGGGTATCCTGGCACCGCCAGGCCAGGCTCCACCTGGAAGCCAACTCCCCCTTCATTCCTTCCCAAGCCTGGCCAGCCCTGATCACACAAGCTCTAAGGGCCCAGAGCCAGCTCTTGGCAGCCACTCAGACCACCTGCACCTCCCAACCCCGCCGAGTCCTGACAGTTTGTCTCTCTTCAGTTATGACTCTGGGTTTTCCTTTTTTTTTTTTTTTCTTTTTTCCTGTTTTATTGATCCAAGCTTTCACGAGGGCCTTCTCGGGGCAGACCTCAAGCTTAACGGTACTGTATCTTGTGTCATTGAGGCCTCTGCTGGCCCTGGTGAAGTGGGTGGCCCTAACCCATTTTATGGATGAGGACAGTGAGGCTTAATGAGGTGAAGTGACTTGGGGTCAAGATCACCTACCCAAAAAGGAGCAGAGCTAGATTTTACAATGATGCCAACAGCAGCTGCTATCTCTTGGCGCTAAGAGGGGCCAGGCCTCTGCCAAGCACCATGCCTACATTTACTCCTCCAGTCCTCACAATGACACAGTGAAGGAAACTGCAATTATGATCAGCCCCTCAAAAAACCTGTTTACGGAATTCTTGCATACGGGTGCAGAAACATACACAAATCCTAACAGCCCGATGGGTTTCCACAAAATGAACCACCCAGGAGACCAGCACCTAGGTGAACAAAATAGAACAAGAGATACAACACCAAAAACACAAGTGCTAAAAGAAAACCGATAAATTGGACTTCAAAAACATGTAAGACTTTTGGGTTTCAAAGGATACCAGCAAGAAGGTGAAAAGACAACACGTAAGTTGGGGGAAATATTTGAAATCATATAATTCACGAGAGTCTCATAGCCAGAATATATACAGAACTCTTATAACCTAAGAATAAAAAGCCAAAGAACACAATGTAAGAATAGGCAAAGGATTTAAATAGGCATTTCTCAGAAGATCTACAAATGGCCAAGAAGCACATGGAGAGAGGCTTGAAACCATCAGCCACTAGGAATCGCAAATTGAAATCATGGAGAGGCCCATCTCACACCCACCAGAGGACTGGGATCAACAAGACGGGTGTGAGAGAGGATGCAGAGAAATTGGAGCTCTCGTAGGCGGCTGCTGGAAATGAGGTGGTGCAGCTACCTTGGAAAACAGTTTGACAGCTCCTCCAAAGGTTAAACATAGCTGCCCTTTGACTCAACCATTCCACTCCTAGTGGGATCAGAAAATAAAAACACACCTGCATGCAAAAGTTGAACACAGATACTCATGGTGACACTATTCACAGTAGCTCAAAAGTAGAAATAACCTAAATGTCCATCAGCTGACGAATGGATAATAAAATGTGGGGCATTCATATAATGGAATATTATTCAGCAACCAAAGGGAAAATGGTGCTGATACACGCTATGACATGGATGAACTTGGAAAACTTTATGCCTACATGAAAGAAGCCAGTCATAAGAGATTATATATTGGATAATCCCATTATACGAAATGTCCAGAATAGACAAATAGACAGAAAGTAGATCAGTGGTTGTCTAGGGTCACGGGGTGGACCAGGGAGGGGGTGGGGTCAAGAGGATAGGGAGTGACTGGTAATGAGTACTTTCTTTTTGGAGATGATGAAAATGTTCTAAAATTAGGTGATGGGGATGGTTGCCCAACTCTTAGATAGACTTTCAAACCACACTTTAAGTGGATGAACTTTCTGGTATATAAATTATATCTCAATAATGTTGTTCAAATATAAAAAGATATTCCATACCTTTATTCATGCTGCTCCCGTGCCTGAATTTTTCTTACCCTCTTCTGTTTCTCTGAATGTCCAAAAATAACTAGTTTCCAAGGTCTAGTTCAGTGCCATTCCAAAGATTGCCTGGATCCATTCCCATCAGACGTAATTTCTCTCTCCTCAGAACTCTTGTGACAATTCACATCATTCACTCGGCAATGATTTACAAAGGCACGTATCTGGTGTCTGGCACTTATTACATTGCACGAGATTATTTAAGTACCCATGTCATCCCGCTATTATACTGTAACCTTTCGGAGAGAAGAGACTGTGTCTGGTTCCCTTCTATGAATTCAGCACTCAGCCATGTGACTGGCACACATGGAATTATGTGGAATTCATTCTAAATTTCCTTTTCTTCCCATTACCTCTTCCACTAGGAAACATAAGGATATAAAATGGTGGAAAGTAAAAGGACGGAATAAAATATAGCTTGCAATTGTGCCGTGACTATAGTCATATAAAACAAAAGAAGCTTTGTCATTGAAAGTCTTACGAGATATGAAGGGCACTGTATGACAAATGTTCTAGTAAACTATTTTAATTTTATAAACACCTAATGACATAGTTCAAAATGGACAAAAGAGAAATGGACAGACCTACTAGAAATATTCACATCCAAATCAGAATGGAAGATTCCAATATCTCTCTCTCAGAATTTGGCCAGACATGGAGGCAAAAGGTCAGTGTAGAGATAGTTTATGCAATGGTGACAAAAAAATATTAATACAACAAAGGTTTAATTCTTACACAAAGTGTGGTGGTCAGGTAATTCTTAAGGCAGTTTTCCCGCATGAAGTGACCTAGGGATCTGAGCATCTCTTACCACATGCCTCTATCTTCTCAGTGTGCTTCTAAAGAAGCAAAAAATGTGGAGACAGCGCAGTGGTTCTTAAGTGCCTTGGCCCAGGTTAAACATATCACTTTCGTTCACTTCTCTTTAGCTAGAACTGGTCACATGGCCTCTCTTGTCTCCAAGGGTATGGAAAAGTGTAGTATGCCTATATCCATCCCCAAAAGAGAAGAATCAGATAGGGATGAGCATGAATAATCTTTACTCAAAGGACTTAAATAAATGATACATACAGATAACTGTATCCAACACCTTATTTTCAAACACATAAGACAATTTACAAAATTTGACTATGATCTAAGCTATACAGCCAGTCTCACCAGATTTCAAAGAACCAAAACCACATAGAGCATATTATCTAAACTGCTGTTTCTTACAATGAAGTTATAAATCAATAATGAGATAATTAGAAATTTTCCATAGAAATTTAAAAATATACTTCTAAATAACCCATGGGTTAAAAAAAAGAACTGATCAAGGAAGCTAGAAAATATTTATGTAGAGTCATAATGAAGAAAATTTATATCCAAATTTGTAGGTGTGGGTAAATCAGTATGTGGAGGGAAATGTATAGTCTTAAGTGCATATGTCAGAAAGGAAGCTGAAGACTGAGAAACACTGACGCCAAGATACTTGAATAGTATCTTGAGAAAGAATATCGAAAGAAATCTAATAAAAGTAGGAAAATGTAAATGTTAAAGGCAAGAACAGAAATAAATAAAATAAGAAAGCAAAGATTAAAACAGAGCTAACCCAACAAAGACAAAGTTGGTTCTTTGAAAAGACAGACAAATTGATGAACCCCTGAATGAAACTGGTCTAGAGAAAGACATAAATGGTGCCCCAAAACCCCAATATTAGGGATAAAAAGTGAGACATCACTACAGATACTGCCACCATTAAAGGAAAAAAGAGGATGTTTTCAGCAACTTTGAGTCAGTATGTTTGAAAATGTAAATGAAATGGGCAACATCCTGGAAAGGCAAAATATACCAATTTTGACTTGAGACAAAATAGAAAACCTACATAATCCTTTAACAATTAAGGATATTGAATCAGTTGTTCAAACCCTTTTCCATACAGAAAACTTCAGCTCTAGATGGCTTCACTGACAAGTTTTACCTGACATTCAAAGAAACTATTTCTGTCTTTGACAATCTCTTCCAGAGAGTAGATAAAGGGAGTGAGTAATTGCCAGTTCACTTTATGAGGCTAACATAACCTGCATACCAAAACAGGACAAAGATATGGCAATAAAGGAAAATTACAGGCCAATTTTACTTGTAAATAGAAATGAAAAATCAGGGCACCTGCGTGGCTCAGTGGGTCAAACCTCTGCCTTTGGCTCAGGTCATGATCTCAGGGTCCTGGGATTGAGCTTTGCATCGGGCTCTCTGCTCATTAGGGAGCCTGCTTCCCCCTTTCTCTCTCTGCCTGCCTCTCTGCCTACTTGCGATCTCTCTCTCTCTCTGTCAAATAAATAAATAAAATCTTAAAAAAAAAAAAAGAAATGAAAAATCATGGATAAAGTGTTAGCCACAAAAATCCATCAATACACAAAAGGATATCACAATTGAAATGGACTAATCCCAGGAATACAAGGTTGGTTTAACACTAGAAAATCCGTTAAAGTTGGGGCACTTGATGGCTCAGTCGGTTAGGTGGTTGACTCTTGATTTCAGCTCAGGTCATGATCTCAGGGTGGTGAGATTCTCTCTTCCTCTACCTCTGCCCCTCCCCTTCCCATTTGTGCTTGCTATCTCTTAGAAAAGAAAAGAAAAGAATAAGAAAATCCATTAAATGAAATGGAATTCAGGTTAATTCAGCACATCAACTGATTAAAGGACAAAACCTACATGCAGAAAACCATTTGATAAAAACTTGACACTTATTCATGATTTAAAACTAATAAAAAATAATCTAGGAAATTATGAACAGAAGGAATTTCCATAATTTGATAAAGATATGTCTGCAGCTAACACGGTAAAATATTACAAGTGTTCCCTTTAGAGATCAGAGACACGGCACCCATTTACTCAGCATTTACTGGTGGTCTTAGCCAATGGAGTAAGGCAAGAAAAAGAAATGAAAGAAGTAAGATTTGGAGAAAAAACAAAACCATCATCATCCCAAAGTAACATAAGTATGCATAAAAGAAACCTCAAAATATGCAACTATGTCATTTAAATTGATAAGAAAATTAAGAATTTTTATTGGAATAAATATATATATATTAAAAGTATGTTTTTATATAACAACCCACTGAATTACTGAATGAAGTTGTTGGGGGCAGAAAGCTCTTTTGGGCATTAAGAGCTGACCCTGTGCGAACAGGGTACACTGTATGGGCGTGAGCTCCCTGTTACTGGAAGGGTTCAAGAAGGAAGAGGAAGGGCTTTGTCCAGGGGGGCTGGGGAAAGAACCTGGGCTCAGGGTGAGAGATTTGTCCCCTGCCAGGCTGAGCCTCAGCTGTCTAAACAGTCCTGGAAAACAGCCTGTCTTCTTTCTTTTGGTTCCTCCCTCTGTCAGCTTAATCCCTTTGGTAAACCCAGTAAAATAAGCCAGGATTTACAGCTCCGGGAAATATATGCTTGGCAGTTTCTAATCTTATCACTGTCCACTCCCTCCTTCCTAGGCTCTACTTTCAGAGAAAACCCACAACTGCTACATCTCGTTCTCTTCCCCTTGCCCCTGCCATACCAGACTTATCTTCCTACTTCAAGTTCTCTGTTCAGATCACACATTCTGAAAACACCCCGCTCCCTGGTTTGTGAAACGGAATTTTACATGGTCCCTTAATTGGCACAACCTGGGAGAGGAGAGCTGCTCTGGGGGAGAGTCCGATGGGGCCCTGCCTCCGTGGCCCTCCCGCCTTATTCCCTGAAGCAGCTCCCCCAGCCACTGAGGCACCAGATCCCTCCTCACCACAGAGCCCCGCCCCCCCTCCTCACCCCGAGGAGACAGTGGGTAAGCACACACTTGGAATCAGACAGACTTGTGCTTTCCAGCTCTGTGACCTTGGACCTGGGTTCTCCCCCTTGCAAAGGGGTGGAGCTCATAGGCATTCCCACTTCAGCAAAGGGTGAAACCAGGCAATGAATATAAGGGTTCATCACCCAGGGGGGTGCTCCATGCACCTGTGTGGTTATTGGCAGTCTCTGGGGTCTGGGGGAGCCCCTCAGCACCTCTGTCTGGACTCATAAGGCCCCATTGGCTCTACCTACAGCTGGCAGGTCACGCACAGAGGCAGGAAAACAAGGCTGTTAATAAATCTGTCCCCGCCAGGGGCCCCTGCTCTGACAGGAGCTCCGCAGGAGGCCTGAGGCCCAGCTGCCTACAGACCCAAATGTTGGCTGAGCCACTAGATAAGTCTGTAATGACCTGTCCCTCATGCTGGAGGCATTGACCTTGCTGCTGGCCTGGACGCCCGGGCTCTGCCGTTAACCCTACCCTTCCCAGCCCTAGGGAAGCCGAGGGTGCAGCCTCGATCAGGGAGAGCTGTATCGATTACCCACGGCCACCTAACAAATGACCCCGTGATTCAGCAGCTGGAAATAACACCCGATTATTAAGTCTCAGCTTCTGTGGGTCAGGAATCTGCAAGAGGCTACACGGCGTGGATCTGACTCAAGGTTCCCCGTGAGGCTGCCATCAGCCTCAGTGGTGGTCATCTCAAGGCTTGACTGCGGGGGGGATCAGATTCCAAACTCACTTCGGCAGCTGCTGGCAGGCCTTTGAAGACCCTCGTTGCCTGGGCCTCTCTCCCCAGCGCCAGCCATGGAGAGACAGAGAGAGCGCACCCAACAGAGGTCACCGTACTTTTATAACCCAGCCTCTTCGCCTGTTACCTCTGACGTAGTCTTTTAGCTGAAAGTCACGAAGTGTAATCCCCAGTCAAGGGGGAAAAGTACAAAGTTGTGAAAACCCAGAAGCGGGGAAGGGGGGTGCAGTGGGAGCCGTCTCCGAGGCTGCCTACGTCAGGGGCTGCTGCTGGGACGTGCACGTAGGTCCGAGGCCCGCTCTCCTTCAGGTGCACCTGCTCGGACCCCCAAATCCCTCTTCCATCTTACACCAAGCCCGGAGGATTCAAAATCCTAAAGCACTCTCAAGCCTGACCTCTCCCTCTCTCTCGGCTTTCATGGTCCCAGGCGGGTCTCCCCAGCATGTCTCCCCAGGCTGTTGTCACTCGTCACTACCTCCTCGCTGGTCCCTTGAATCTCTTCCGCTCCCCTCAGTCCCCACCCATCCCTTCCACCCACCCCCTGTCTCTTCCCAACAGTACTCAGAGAAGTCTTTTCAGAACGCAGATCGGACCCTGTGTTTCCTTGCTGGAAATCCTCCAGAGGCTTCCCACATGCTCGGCACTAGGATCCAAGTCTTCTTGAAGAAGGACAAGACTCTGTGGGGTCTGGCTCGCTCCGAGCCTCGAGAGCCTCAGCTCCAAGCAGAGCTGGCTCCTTTCGGGGTCTCTGGTCACAGGCTTTGCTCATGCTGTTCCCCTTCCGGCTGTGCTTTTCCTGTCTCCTTCACCATGTTCGCCCCTCGCCACCCTTTGGGTCTTGGCTCGAGTCACTTCCCCGAAGAAGCTGTCCCCATCCCACCCTGACTGGGTTCTGGTCTCCTTCTGCAAACTTGTGCCCTTCTCAAGGAGCTCTGCTGGGCACACTGTTCCCTTCCCCAACTGGTCATTGTCTGGCCCCCAATATGGGAGGCAGCACGAGGGCAGGCTTTGCTGTCTCCTTCCCTTGTGCCCGTCACCACTGGGTGCTTAAGAAAAAGCTGTTGAATTAAAAGAAAAAATTAAAGTATTTGTGTTAATGATAAAACTACAACTTTGGACATAATTCACTAGAATCATACAACTCCAAGGCTCAATTGGGCTCAGAAACCAGCCAGCCTACCATTTTGAAAGAGGAAACTGAGGCTCGGAGACAGGGACATCTTCTCAGGTCAGAGTGGGTGAGAGCAGAGAGCAGAAGCCGGGCCTCTGGTGTCACCCTCCACCTGCCGTTCTCCGTCTGTCATGGAAACGCCCCTTGCCTTCTATCACCACCTAAATTCACCACTGGTGCCTCAGGAGTGCCAACCCATCAGCCCTAAGCCCTTGGCACAAAGACTCAGGAATGCGCTGGCAAAGCCTCTTTCCGGTAAACTCTTTTCTTAGCTTTGGAACTCCTCTCCTCCGAGATGCACACCCAGGCCCGAGGATAACCATTTCACCCCAAATGAACCGCAAGCCCTACTTTTAAACATTCTCCTTCTGGTTCCTCCCAGGAACCTGAGACCATGTGAACTATCAGGGACCTGAGATGTTCTGGGTCTATTCCAGAAGGGGAAACCGAGGCCAGAGAAGGCCCAAGACTTTCCCAAGGTCACACAGGACAGCAGCAGGGCTGGGACCAGAACTGGGGCCTCCTCACCCTCAGGCCCTCGCTTCCTTCCATCTCCAGAGCAGGATCAAGGTGGCGGCGCCTGCAGGCTTGGATCTCACGCCTACAGATGCCTCTTAGAACAAGGATTCTTTCTCGGCCTGTGGTCGGCTCTGCGGTCCTGTCACCGCTCGTTAGCAGAGAAGAACTCTCTACTTGCAAAAGCGGAAAACACACTGGCATTCTGAAACAAACATTCTAAAACAAGCGATGTTGCAAACCTGTATGGCAAGCACAAAACACGCTGGCATTGGAAAAAAAACAAAGAACAAAAAACAAAAAACAAACAAACAAAACCCTCCAACCGGTATTCAAATTAATTGCCAACCTTTAAACATGGAGAGATTTTTACAAACAAATCCAGGTTTCCACCTTCTCTTAGAAAAATCAGACAATCTGGCCATCGTGGTGCTGCCCCCGCCCCCAGCCTGCTGACGCTCGGCTCAGCGGCCTAGCGGTTATCACACACACGTCTGGCCATGGCTGGCCACATCTTCCCTTCCACGGCCCTCCCCGGCCTTGAAGGCATTCAAGTTTACTGCCTTTCTGCTGCTGGGTTGGAGAACCCCTTCTGTGAGCATGGCCCAAGTAAGTGGTCACATAGTCACTGTTGGATGCCTCCAGGGACAGAGGGGTCACTACCGGTCTGTTGCACAGCTGGTCAAAGAGCCCTAGTGGGAACGAGAACTGTGGCTTATTTGAATCCATGTTTAACAGGTCACGCTATGATTTAATAAACTTTGAAGCACCTGCTAACCAGGCTTCTCCATGCTTGTTTTGGCCAAGGCACATACGAAAGCTGCTCTTCGGAATGACTTCACAGACTTCCAGGCCACTGAAATGAAGTGCAGATGCCATGGGATTATGGGCAAATGCGGG
This sequence comes from Mustela putorius furo, assembly GCF_011764305.1. Lineage (NCBI taxonomy): Eukaryota > Metazoa > Chordata > Mammalia > Carnivora > Mustelidae > Mustela > Mustela putorius. Next base: position 7,079,742 of record NW_025421464.1, on the reverse strand, counting down.
GCCAGGTCTGGATGTCCCTTTTGACGTTTCAAGGGCAGCCACCGGCAATATCAAAAGAGGGTTTGAAGGTCCATCCTTGGGTTCTTGAGCAATGACAGCTCTCAGACAAAATGCCTCTCCATGACCTTGCCAGGGGCTGAAACCACCACCTCCATGTTTCATAATCCACGGAGACAGAGGGGGGCTTCCTACAGCAATGTCAGCACCCTGAACACTTCATCAGGAGGCAGCCCGGCAAATCTGGGCAGACGCTCTTTGGAGAGTTCTTGGCAAGCTTCAAATGTTGGACCTTTAGAATAGCACCACTTATCAGCCGTCAAATCTCAAAGCCAACAGAAATACTAGAGTCCGGGACTACTAGCTCGGGGAGGGGCCATGCATGGATCATCTCTAACCACTCTCTAACCTTTTGCTGAGAAGCGCCTGACAGGACCCCAGACAAGAAGGGTCAGACAGCCTTGGCGGCGCCACCAGTCTTCCTGATGATGGGTCAGAAGTTCTCTCCACTGAAACATCCTTCTCTTGTCGCCAGTTTTATCCCCAGAGTAAGAACCATTTTTAAGCCTGTATTCATCCACAGCCCCTCAAGGACCACCACACTTGCCCTCCCCCATCTGCAAGCTAAATTGTCCTAGGTCACCCACTCCTCCCTGGGAGCTGGGGGTCTGCCCGCCCTCCTGCAGTTACCAGGGCCGCCCCCCAACCCTGCCCGCCAACTCTTAGCATATTTTCACAACAGCTGTGGCTTTAAGAGGGCGCAGTTCTTGCCCCAGGACCTCTGGGGAGAAGAAAGGCCAAGTCCAGTTGTGCCATATCCCAGGCTCGCCCGCCCAGAGTTTGTCCAGATGGTTTCATATCAGCAAACAGCTTTTGTTTATTTAGCACATACTCATGTCGCTCAGCTGACTTTAGCAATATTGATTCATTAAACCGCCCTAAACATCTGAGATGGAGTCTGTTATCGTCTATACAATACAGATGATGAAATCAAGAGATCAAGACATAGGGAAGTGGAGTCCCTCGCTCAGGGTGCCAGTGAGGTGGGGGAGACTGGAGCCTGGGCCTCGAACTCAGGCCGCCGGAGCCTGGAGCTAGGGCTCGCTGCCACCCCGTGCTGCCTTCCTTCCTTGAGGCTGTCATGTTGAGCTTTGGGGTGAAGGCCTCCGGGGAGAACTGGAAGTACTGTCTTCCTGATCGGTCAGACTCATCCCGAGATTGGAAGGGACTTGTCTCAGGTCATTCCGCTCTGCAGTGATGGAGCTGGGGCTTGAACCGGGTTCGGAATTCGGGGCTCTTGGCTCCAGCCGATGCTGGATGGACTCATCAGGTTTAACCGAAGTGGAATCTGCCAGGGTCGGGGTGCCTGGGTGGCTCAGTGGGTTAAGCTTTTGCCTTCAGCTTGGGTCCTGATCTCAGGGTCTTGAGATCAAGCCCCGCATCAGGCTCTCTGCTCAGCAGGGAGCCTGTTTCCCTTCATCTCTCTCTCTCTGCCTGCCTCTCTGCCTACTTGTGATTTCTGTCAAATAAATAGATAAAATCTTAAAAAAATTAAAAATTTATAAAAAAGTAAAAAGAAGCCGCCAGGGTAACAATAGTACAAAGAACCTGTCGAGGGAAGTGAAATGCGTTCTAATCTGGCTTTGAGTCCACATAGATCTCCCCAACGAGCCCCTGGGCCAGGGACAAGAGGAGGAGTACCTAACGCAGGCAGCTGATATTCTGAACGAGCAGATTTCAGGAACTAGATGGAGACTTCATGAATTCATAACCCAGCAACCCGGAAGTCATCACGCTCTATCGCGTGCACGTTACACCAGTCCCGATGTGGCATGAAGAGCCCTCATAGCCAGTGCTGGGCAGCGCACCTTGTCTGGAAGGATCTTTCCTGTCCAGTGGACTTGATGCATACTTGTTTGTTCTGCTGAAACATGTGCACCATAGGATGGGCACCTGGCTGCTCTCTGCTCCCTCCCTGGGAGGGAGCAGGGTCCCCTGCCTGCCGCACAAGAGAGTCCTCTGCCTGCCCTACAGACTGTCCCCGTGTTGACTCTGGTGTGAGAACCGCAGGCTGGGGGCAGGGGGGAACTGATGGTCACTATCATCAGATGTTGTTGCTTTGTTGTACGTTATGAACCCCAAATACATTCTTATCTCTGTTTCAAAAATTCTCTTTTGGAGATATTTAAACAAAAAGAAAACATGATCTATTTCCCCAGGCGGTTTTCAGTGTTCTTCCCTCCTTTCTGGGGATCTGGATTTCCATCGGTTATCATTTGTCTTCTGTCTGACGTTGCCCAGGTCTAGCGGTGATTAATTCTTTCACCTTTTGTTGCACTGAAAACGTTTTTTATCTAGCTTTTACTTTTGTTTATTTATTTATTGTTTATTATTTTGAAAGACGTTTTTGCTAGGTCGATAGCAGGCCCCCCCACCCCCCAACACCTGTGGGATGGCGTGGGTGTTCTCTTCTGGCTTGCGGGCTGTCTGAGAATTCACTGTCACTCTGATCTTTGTTACTCTGTGTGTCTGTCTTTCTTCTTCTTCCTTTTTTTTTTAATCACTGGCCCGGCACCTTGACTATGATGTGTGTTAGCCTGTGCAGCTCGTTCAGGGTTGTTTTTCTCGAGGTGCTGAGCTCCATAGAACAATGGCTTTACAATTTTCATCATAGTTGAGGAATGGCCATTAGTTCTTTCCTCTTTGCCTCTTTCCTTTCCTTCTGGTACGTATCTTGGGCAGTCAGTGCTGTCCCGCAGGCAGCTCTGTTTCTTTCTTTTTCTGGTATTTTCTCTCTGTGCTTCATTCTGAATAATTTCCATTACTGTGCCTTTAATTTCACTTTTTAAATTTCTTTTTTTTTAAATCTTATTTATTTGACACACAGAGAGAGATCACGAGTAGGCAGAGAGGCAGGCAGAGAGAGGTGGGGAAGCAGGCTCCCTGCTGAGCAGAGAGCCCCACATGGACCCTGGACCATGGACCCTGGATTGGTGGGACTCGATCCCAGGACCCTGAGATCACGACCTGAGCCGAAGGCAGTGACTTAACCCACTGAGCCACCCAGGCACCCCACTTTTTAAATTTCTTAATTAATTTCTTAATTTCTTTAATTTCACTCTTCAACTCCACATTTTTCTTCTGCGGTGTCCCATCTGAGGTTATTGCCACTCTGGTCAGTTGAATTTCAGATACTGTATTTTTCAACTCTGGAAATTTTTTTTTTTTAAAGATTTTATTTATTTATTTGACAGAGAGAAATCACAAGTACACTGAGAGGCAGGCAGAGAGAGAGAGAGAGAAGGAAGCAGGCTCCCCGCTGAGCAGAGAGCTCGACGCGGGACTCGATCCCAGGACCCTGAGATCACGACCCGAGCCAAAGGCAGCGGCTTAACCCACTGAGCCACCCAGGCGCCCCTCAACTCTGGAAATTTGATTTGGATTTTAAAAATATATGTCGTGTGCCTGGGTGGCTCAGTTGGTTAAGAGACTGTCTTCGGCTCAGGTCATGCTCCTGGAGTCCGGGGACCGAGTCCCACCCACATCAGGCTCCCAGCTCGGCAGGGGAGTCTGCTTCTCCCTCTGACCTCTCCCCTCTCATGCTCTCTCTCTCTCTCAAAAAAGTAAATAAAATCTTTAAAATAAAAAATATATATATGTCCTCTGTCTTTCCTCATTATGTTCATATTCTCCTTTATATCCTTGAGCATTTATCATGTTAACAACAGCTGTTTCAGCTCTTTGTCAACCAATTCCATCATCTGTGCCATTCTGGATCTATTGGTTTATTTTTCTTCGGACTCCGGTCATATTTCTTCTGCTTCTTTGCATGTGTGCTGATTTTTTTTTTCTTTTTTTTGGATGCCAAAGAGTGAATTTTACACTGTGGCGTGCTAGGTTTTGTTGTATTTCTTTAAACAGAGCTGGACTTCGTTTTTGCCAAGCCGTTCAGTTACAGACCAGCTTGAAGCTCACTACCAAGCTTTATTTATGGCTGGCTGAAAGCAGCTTTTACTCTAGTGCTAATTTAGTCCAACTACCAAGGCATGACCTTTCTGCAGATTCTGGCCAGTGCTCTGGGTTATGAGGAGGCCTCTCTGCTCTGCCTTGCAGAAACTTCAACTACTCCCAGACCTCTGTGAGTGGCAGGAACTAGCTGGGCCATTGCTTTCTGTTTGTTCTTCCCTTGGTCACACCAACTTTCATCCCACACATCCTGCTCAGAACTCCCCAAGGGGTCCAGGAAACCCTCTGCAGATTTTCGGAGCACAGTGTCTGTACAGCTAACTCCTGTTAGTCCTCCCCCCCCCAGATTCTAGCCACCGCAACCTTCCTGAACTCTGATGTGTGCCTCCTCATCTCAGTGATACAGGGGGCCTCTGGCTCCCAGCAGACTGGGAACACCCTCCATAAGATGGGGGCACTCACCTCTGCTTATCTGTTTCCCTTGTCTCGGGAACTCACAGTTCTGTGCTTCCTGATAGCCGATGTCTGAAAACATTTGTTTTACATATTTGAATGGTTTTCCAGTAGTTACCATGAGGGCAATTCCCATAGCACTTACTTCTTCATAGGTGGAACTGAAAATCTCTATCCTAGTTGTTTTCATTTGGGGTTGAACTCCAAAATATCATTTAACGAATAGACGGTGACTTCATTAAAGGTCGCTAGAGAACTTTAACAACATTGTGTTTGGAATTCCTGAGTATTCTTGAGTTTTACAACTCTACCAGGAAGCCGGTCTCTGTCAGGAATTTATGAAAGGTTGAGCTGGGGGGGTATCTGGGTGGCTCGGTTGGTTAGGCATCTGCCTTTGGCTCAGGTTATGATCCCTGGGTCCTGGGATCAAGTCCCATATGAGGGTTAGGGTTAGGGTTAGGGTTAGGATTAGGGTTAGGATTAGGCTCAGCTGGAAGACTGCTTCTCCCTCTCCCTCTGCCTGCCACTCTGCCTGCTTGTGCTGTCAAATAAATAAGTAAAATCTTTAAAAAAAAAAAAAAATGGGCAAAGGACATGAATAGACACTTCTCCAAAGAAGACAACAAGCACAGGAAAAGACGCTCGCTGCCATTAGCCAATGGAAAATGCAAATCACTTCATACCCACCAGGATGGCTACTATTATGGGTTGAATTATGTTCCCTCCTTAAAAAGATAGGTTGAAAGCCTAAGTCCCAGGATCTGTGACTGTGACCTCATTTAAAAATAAAGGCTTGCAGGTTTAATCAAGTTGAGGTCATCAGGGTGGGCCCTAAAAAGAGGTAAATTTGGACAAAGACATAGGGGTAATATGGCCATGTGAAGACAGAAGCAGGGATAAGAGTTATGTTGCCACAAGCCAGGGAATGCCTGGAGCTACCAGAAGCTGGAAGAGGCAAGGAAGGAGCCTCTCTCAGAGGATTTGGAAGGAGCACAGGCCTGCAAACATCTCACAACTGTTAGACAATAAATTTGTTGTTTTAAGCCACCTGGTTTCTGCTACTTTCTTGTGGAGCCCCAGGACAGATACATAGGTATCATTTTTAAAATGGAAAATAAAGTGTCGGCAAGGGTGATGGTTAATTTTATGTATCAACTGGGCTAGCCCACAAAGCCCAGCTCTTTGGTCAAGCATTATCCTGGGTATTTTCATGAAGGTGCGCTTAGGATGAGATTAACACTTAAATGGAAAGATCGGAGGATCCTCTATACGGGGGGGCCTCATCCAATCAGTTGCATGACTTAATAAATAAAACAGACAGACATTCCCCTTGAGCAAGAAGTGCTGCCAGCAGACAGCCTTTGGACTCATATGCCGATCTTTCTTGGGTCTCCAGCTGCTGGCCTGCCCTACAGGTTTGGGACTTACCAAGCCCCACAACTGCATGTACCCATTCCTTAACATTTCTTTCTCTCTATAGGCACACCCCCAGCCCTCAGCTTTCTCCTCCTCAGCACTACACCTGAGCGAGGACTGTCGCTCTTGGTTAGGATGTGAGATGACCCCTTGTCAGTTTTCTTGCATACAGAGCCCACATCTGGTCCTTGGGAGACAGACAGGCATCCCTTGCCCAACAAATTCTAGAAGGGGCTGCACACAACCCAGGCACCTCTCCCTTGCTCCATCATCAAAGCACCTTCCTACTGACATCCTGTCCTTTAGTTTTTTTTCCAGGCAGGGGTCTGTCCTGTGCACTGGATTGTCACCCTAGAGGAAACACACTGAAGCCCTCTTCCCTAGCCTGAAGGTAAGTAAGGGGCAGCTGGCAGCCCTCTCCCTTGGGGGACTCAGAACACCAATGGCTCTCTTCCAAGAAATCCACACCCCAAGTCCCCCACCTTCAACTCTAACTCCTGACTCTTTTATACCCTCCACGTGAGTGAGAAAGTTTAGTGGGCTACAGGTGTTTTACCATCTCCATTGTAAACACAGAATATGGTACAGGCATGTGGGATTCCTCGCCGCCTTCCAAAAACCATCTATTTTAACATCTTGTTGTATGAGCGTTTAAATACCTACATTATTCTTGAACATAGTACAGCTACTATTGAACCCCTAATTTATTATCCCAGACGTGGCACTAGGCCCTTTAAAAAAAAACTCATTTGAAGTTACGAATAGGTATGTTCGTAACCATTTTACAATTCTACAACTAAGAGTTCACACAGATAACTGGCGTTCCAAAAATTTGCGGAGCGCATTGTGTGCGCTTTAGTAAGACTCTCGGGAGGAGGCAATGCTCTCAAAACCTGGGTGGAAAGGACTTCAGAGGTTACTCAAGTCAACTCCCCCCACCCCCATTCGTTCCCTTTAAGCAGCAGCTAAGGTTAAAGCTAAAGGTTAAGGTAAAGGCTGGGAGACTCAGCCAAGGTCATCACAGTGAGAGATCAGATGCAGGCCATCACTTGTCACAGTAGCCTCTGATTTGTATTAAAAAAAAAAATTGGATAAATTCTGATTCATACTGCTAATTTTAATGTTTATCCAACCAGTGGTAGAAATTAAATTTTAATGCAAAATAACTATTTCAGAGTCTAAAAAATTGAACCAACTGGGCTTTCAACACTACGTGAAGCTACGCAAATCCCAATCTACTATACAGGAGAATAATGGATTCTTAATTGAATCTGTGCCTTAGAGTGGAAGAATGATTTTTAAATGAAAAACCCCACGGAGGTGGTGATGAGAAATGAGTTTAGCCAGATGAATGATTCTGGCAGAAAATAAGACAGCAAACTAGGCTGGAAAATAGCTTTTTCTTAAAGATCTCGACTACACCAAATGCAGATTAATTTGTGTCCAGTCAACAGTGTTTTATTCCCATCTTCCTAGTCCCGGTCCTGTGTCTTATGTTCTGATACTTATAGACGGCAGTCTCCAGGGTTCCGCATATGCACCCTTCTTTTTTTAAAGCAACTGTATATAGCAGAGTGGTAGTATTATTATCCTATCTAACGAATGCTCCTGGGAACCTAGGATTTGCCGTTCAGTGTTCTCAGACTTCGGTCCTGCGCTTTTCTCCTGCAACACAACCACCCCAAGATTTTAGGGCTGGCAGAGAACCCAGAAATAATTTAGTGCAATACCATGTTTCAGAGATAAGAAAACGGAGACCCAGGGAGGGAAGCACGTGGCCCAGGAAGGTCACAGGGAGAGTTAACGACTCTAATCACAAAAGTTAAGCATTTTGACAGATTCATGAACTCTTAGGCAGTTCCATCTTCAGCTGAGAATCTTTCAGTCATATTTTGTAGCCTGAAGTGCTAATTAAACCCGAGGAATTATGGACTTACTATTTATAGGTAGGAGTGGAGGCATTAAGTAGGCCATGAAACCTGCGGACACAGGAGATTCTGTCTCCTGAGACTCATGTGTCACAGTCAACCTTTACATTTTAAGGCAGAACTTCAGCAATGCACGGTTTCAACTCCCCTGATTCTGGACTTGGCCTTGAACCGCACTTTAGTCTTGAAGGACCACAGCTACTGCAGCCTTCTTGTATTCCCAGACGAGGAACACCACTTTTTCTGGCCAATATTGCCATCACCCAGTGGAGAGATTAAAATCAGCCTTTCAAACCGATCAGTTATTTAGAAAGGCTGTATTTTCAAACTGTTTTTCATTATTTCAAGTTCTTGCCAACGATGCTCAGCCAATGTGCTTTCACTGAGAGTGAAAGAAAAAGAGAAAGGAACATACCACCTGGATTAATGATTACCTCACATTTCTTCTTCTTTTTTTAACTGTTTAGAGCAGCTTTCATTGGATTGCCAAAATCAAATCTCTCTCTGGAGGCCCAGCAGTGTGAACAAAAGTGCTGAAATCAAAGAACTTCCAAGTCTGAATCTGTCAGAGACTCTGGTACTGGGGAAAAAGTCATTTAACCTCTCTCCATCGGTTCCCACTTCTGTACAATGAGGATAAAACTATGGAGGTACCTCTCCGGGGCACTGTGTGGATTGGCTAATTAAAGCTAATTAAGCCCCTGGAAAGAACTAGAAAATACTATGTAAGTGCCGAGTATTTATGGGCCACTAACAGTCACAAAACTCCTAAGGGACAAGATTCTGTGCAGACGGCGCGATCCCTATTGGTGGATCCTAATTACTGGCTGCTTAGAGGAAAGCAGCGGGTGTTCTATAACAAGGCAGGGAAAAGAAACATCACACAATGTCGTTCAACAACACCATCTTTATTCAAAAATATATATCTATGAGACATTTCAGAATATACTGCTGCCGCCAATGACAGCCTATACTTCTAAATAAAGTCCTAAATTAATATACAAATTTAAGCTTTAAAAATATTCTTTAAGAAAAAAAAACAAAACAAAGAAGAATGAAGACTTTCTGAGGAATATGACCTAAAGGAAAGGTCCTTTGAGGCCTATGGATGCCCTAAAGAAAGAAAAAACACAAAACAAAACCACCCACCCCACCCCACCAGATCACCTCATACATACAAGGAGAAGAAAGGTTCATTTAAATTAAAAGAAGTAATAAGCACAGTTGGGGAGGATAAGGGGAGAATTAAGATTTAAAAAACAAAAGTATTTCATTAAAAAACAAAACAAAGCCCCAAACTAACTTCCTCATAGGAAGTCCACTAGTAACAGGTGTTAGGAGGCCAACACATTCATTTACATAATTGCTACAGTTTCATTTTTTGCTCTTGCTGTATTCATTATGCACCAATTGCTGGTCAAACTCAATCAGATAAAACATAGCAGTGGGTGAAATCCATCACGTTACGACACTTTCATCTAGCTGATCAGAGCAAATATCTACTATACCCTTTTGATTCATGGCTAGTAAAATTTCGCTTCCTCGGCGAAAGCCAGAGAATGTCCGAGATGGGTCCGTTCCAAAGCAAGCTCACACGCGGGACTAAAGAGCGCACCAGATGGGGAGTGGGGTGCATGTGCACACACAGCGAAGACTAGACTTGATCTTGCGATTTTAGTAAGGTCACCTACTGCCCTATGGCCTCTGGGAAGAAAAACTTTATAGTTACAGAGACTCATTAATTTAATAATGACAGGACAACAGGCAGTGTCAATAAGCAAACAACACACGGTCCATATTCAAATCCAAAACACAGCTCAAATGCTACTATGTTCTACACAGAGTTAAACTGAACACCTGCTACGTCGTTCTCACTTCATGGCAGGCGGGAGAGCTTCTTAAAGGAAAGCCTGCCACATGTTTAAAACACAGGCTATGTTTCAACATGTTTAACATGTAAAACCACAAGTAATTGGCTTTTTGGTAATCCTGAAAATAGCAACTCAAAATAATGGAGATTCTGCGGCCCCCACCACTGAATTCCTTCTTACAGCTTCTGGATTTCAGCCTCTGGGCTCTACTCCTATTATACTACTGGGGCAAATTGTTTTCTGCCCTTTCCAATGTCAAAAATAAGCCTGCCAAATCAGAATGATTTACAGCTAGCAGGCCTAACCTTCACTAAAAGCAAGGTAAAAATCCTCTCTGACTACGATATATAGTCATAATGTCAGCTGGCATGATAATGGAATTAAAACCCCAAATTAAAAATCCCTGACTTGCCCCCTTCCTCTGCCGGAGATGAGCTATCCCGTGACAGCCCATCAGAGGATCCCTCCCTCTTCCGGGCACAGGGGCGTGCGGTGGCCAGGGGCGCGCGCGCACACACACAAACAGGCACAGTGTCATATTCGCAAGGGACATACTCAAGTTTACTCACCATACTGCAGACACGCGCGCAGCGAAGTAAATGTTAGTGTGAGCCCTGCTCCCCGAAAGACATGGGTTGAAAAAGCAACAACACCTGTGCAGAGCCCAGACTCTTAGTAAGTCTTAAGCTTTTGGGGCCCACCAGTGCCATTTCTAATAATTGCCTTCACAACCAATCAGGGACAAAAGATCAGGTTTTTAGGAGCGTTTTCTCTGACAGTGGGTGGCTTGGAAGGTTGTTTGTAGGAACCTGGAGCAAATAACTTACTTTTAACTCATGCTTGTGATCCCTGTTACTCTTGTTTCTGAACTGTGGCTGTGTTCCAGATCAGCTTTAACTCTTACCGCTAGATGCCCTAGTCTGCTCACAAAACAAGCGCACCTCACTTCTGACTACCCATCACTAAAAGGAAGGGAAAGGAAGGATGAGATTTGGCAAACTCTTTATGGCAAAGCTGCTTGACGGTTGTGCCTCCAACCTTTGGGGTAGATGGTAGCCAGGAAAAGTCCATGAGTCCAGCACGAGTCCTTCAGTGGAGGCCCGGACTGAACTTGAACAAGCCCAGCTCAGAAAAGAGAAGTTGCTTTCATGACACAATGCTGTCATGAGCGACAAGATTCTTCTGAACGCTTCCAGAAGGACACATGATTTTCGTAACTTCTTGAGTGTAAAGAGAGAGCTAAGAATGGAAACCCAACAGGGGCATGAAAACATGAAGTGGGAGAGCTTGTACTCCTTGCCCATACGAATCTAAACTGGACTCCACTCGCCACTGTTCTGAATTGTGCTCGAGAGAGGACGGAGAGGAGGATCAGAGTCTGTGGTTCTTGAGGCTGCGGGAGCGGGATGGAGGGACAGAACCAGGGGCCACAAGGTTATTTCCAGCCATGACTTGCCCTCTTCTTTCTGCTGGTCGAGATGGGATCTGGGGCATGACACCTGTCCTAGTCAGTTGAAAACAGGTCACCAGCAGAGGGCAGCGGGGCCAAGCCTCCCGTGACGTTGGGCAGCAATGAGAGGTCTGGCAAACTCTGAATATGGGACTTCAGTTCCTTGCGGACCTGGGTGACCCGAGCAAGCTTCTGTTTATATTCCTAAGGAGGCAAAGAGAAGCAATGCGGTTAAGTCCGTGTGTGCTGATGGCCCGGCTTAGGGAGCCAATAGAGATACTCTCAGCTTCTTGCTCTACGTTCCTCCCAGCAGACCACCCCTCCCCGCTTCAGCCAAACTACAGTGTTTGGGTTCTAAAAAGGAAAAAAACTCGACATAAAAAAGGAAAGCAGAGTTCAATAACGGCAACAGTGAATTAAATGATATTTGGAAGGAAAAACAGTGACACTTTGTATTTGCATTCTCTTAATTGGTTCTTATCAATTTCAAAACACCTTATAAAATAAAATACAGATTCTCAGGCTTTCCAATGATCTCGAGGGTTCCACCTAGACATCCCTAGAAAACTCGATATAAAGCAATACTTAGCGTTAAACTGAGAGAGTAATCCAGTATCAGCGAGCACCACAGAAGCTCGAATCCCCACTGCCACTGCCTGCGTCCAGGACTTCGTCATTCCACGCCTGAGCAACTGCAGCGAGGCCCAGAGGAGGCCTTCTGCGAGGCTCCCCCAAACATGCCAGGCTTATCTTCTGGAAGGCCAGCTTTCATCAAGCTACTTCCGTAAGAAAGAGAAGTGGGGCACCATACTCTCTCTGTGACTGCTCAGAGCTCCAGATCTGCTAAGAATAGCTCCCGCCTGCATGTATTTCCTGTAGCTTCCCAATCCCCTGTGCACAGGCCGCTGCCTGCGTGCGCCATTGGTTTGGGGTTCCCCTCAAGCCTGTAGGGGGATCTTTCTTCTCCTGGTCTCAGGGAAGTTCTGCCTCCCTGTCTCCCCAGGAAAAGCTTTCCTCCTCATCCAGAAGACCGGTTCTGGAGCTCTCCCGCGCGCAGCGGTGCGTCTGAGCCCCGAACAGGCTGCTCTGAGGTGCTCTCTTCACACAGGTTAGACTCCTCGGCTCCTCTAAAACAGGACTTCCCTGATGACAGGAACCTGGTGCACTATTTTCTTTCCTCCCAGCGAAAGGCACCCTTGGTAAATCTGGCTGCAGTAACAACTCTGAGCCTTGTGAGGTGTTTATGGCCCCTCTTGGGGCTGGTTTTTTCCCTTAAAAACAGCTGTGTCACCCTCCTCAGTCTTTCCACAGAGACAGAAAGGTCCTGAGAATGGATCCCTGTGGACTAAAGCCTCTCCTGCAGGCATGTAACAAAAGCCCACAGAACAGGCTATGAGGCAAAGACTGGGTTAGTTTTGGCTCTGGCTGTAACTTGCTCTGTGATTGTAGGTGTGGCCTTCCGCTTCCTTTGTCCTCACCTTCCTTATCTGAAAGTGAAGGAACTGGCCCACTCACAAGATTGTTCTTCAAGTTCTAGATTCCTTTGTACCAGATATGTTCTACACACTTACAGAGGCAGAGAGTTTGAGGGCATATGCTTAAGCACTCCCGGGAAGAGTGATAAGACAGGAAACAGGTTAAATGAAGAGGTCAATCTGTAGACAAAGTCCAGGCGAGGACAGGGAGAAGAGATATGGAAGCACAGGCAGGGAGGCTCTGTGGCTACATTAGTGCCAGCAGTCAAGGCTTCCACCTAAAATGAGAGCTGCTCACACAGCCATGGGATGAAGAGACAGGGGCAGAAAGTGAGCTCTCCTGGCATCCCATTTCTTTCCTTTGTAGACCTAACGCAACTAAAATAATGGCTGACATAAATTATGATGATACCCCCATCAAATTAGTGAGCTTCAGGAGGCTAAGACCAAACCCAACTGCTTTACCCATCATCCACCATGACCAGCAGTACCCTGGAAACAGTAGGTGTCCAATAGTTGCCCAATAAATTAACAATACATGAAACATAACATTCCAAGCACGTCACATTAAGTAATCAGCTTTCATTCTTGAAACTGGTAACCACTTTCAGGTCTGAGGATCTAAAATGTCAAGATTTCCTTGTTCTTTCCTCTGCAAACATTTTTTTCCTTTGGTTTTTTATACTTCAAGGGAAATTAACAGAGAAGACTAATTCTCTATTACTGAACATGGATTTACTTAATAAACTTCTCCTGATTCTATGTACAAAAAAGGAAAAATAGTTACTAAATAGTTATCCCTTGCTCTCTACCCAAATCCTCTGACCAAATGTGAGAGACAAAAACCACCCTGACTTGGAGCCATCACTCCTGGCAGCTACACAGGACTTCAAGTGAAGGCATTCCTTAAGAACAGTCTGAAGATCATGAACGGACCGGGGATCAGAATCCAAGGCTCTGGACTCTGGAGTTACGCTCACACTAACTTAGCAAGTCCATCTGAGTTTAAAAGGGAAGGCAGGTGATCTCATTAGATACCACCTTAAGTTCAAATAATCTTCTCCTAGGCAATCTTTTAAAAACAAACAAACAAACAAACAAACACCATTTGTTCCTGTCTGGAGGTCGGGAGGTTGGGAAGAGGGAGGCTGCAATTATATCCTAAATATCATCAAAGAAACTTCATTTTAATTTTAAAGGAAACATGTTCCCCATCAAAGTCACCTCTCTGGGCCAGTCTAAACGCTGATAAATCCCGTACACACCTCCTCATGCCACTGGGCTACTCTTTCCACAGGGATTTCTACTTTCAGAGCAGGTGCATGAACCTAGGAGGAGGACATCACTACAGAAAGGACGAAAGTAGGACTGTCAATGAAAAAGATTAAAAAGCAGGGAGTTTACATTAGCAGACAAGACAATGAAATACTAATCAGGTGTAAATCTAACAAAATATGTCCAAGACCCATATGAGGAAAACTACAAGACTCTGATACAAACAAGAACTAAATAAATGGGAGATATTCCATGTTCATGAATAGGAAGCCTCAATATTATAAAGACGTCAGTTCTTCCCAACTTGATCTACAGATTCAGTGTAGTCACAGTCAAAAGCACAGCAAGCCATTTTGTGAATACAGACAAAGTGCTTCTGAAATTTACATGGAGAGGCAAAAGACTCAAAATTGTCAACACAATATTGAAAGAGAAGAACAAAGTCTGACAACATTCCACTCCAAGACTTACTATGACGCTACAGTAATCAAGACAATGTGATACTGCCCAGAGAACAAATAGATCAATGCAACAGAACACAGAGTCCAGAAATGCACCCACATCAATACAGTCAACTGATCTCTGCCAAAGGAGACAAAGGCAATACAGCAGAGTGTTTTCAACAAAAAAGTTGGAACAACTGGACACTCACATGCAAAACACCAAATCTAGACACAAATCTTATACCTTTACAAAAATTAACTCAAAATGAATCACTGGCCTAAATGGAAAACACAAAACTATAAAACTCCTAGAGAACAGGAGAAGTCAATCTAGATGATCTTTGGTCTGGTGATGACTTTTAAGATACAACACCAAAGGCCTGACCCATGAAGGAACACACCAAAGCTAGACGGTACTAAAATTTTCTGCTTTGCAAAAGACACTGTCAACAGAATAAAAATGACAAGACACAAACCAGGAGAGAATGTTTTTATAAAAGACAACATGTGTTATCAGAGGAATGCAAATTAAAACCAGATACCACCACACATCTATTAGGATGACCAAAACCCGAACACTGATGCCACCAAATGCCAACAAGAAGTGGTGCAAGAGGGACTCTCATACATTCTGGTGGGGATACGAAATGGTACAACTATTCTGGAAGACAGTCTGGTGGTTTCTTACAAAACTAAACCTACTCTTACCATACAATCCAGCAATCATGCTCATTGGTGTTTAACTCCAAAGGAGTTAAAAACCTGCACCACACAAAAACCACCACTTAAATGTTTGTAGCGACATTTTCCATAATTGCCAAAACTAAGAAGCACCCGAAGCTCTTTAGTAGGTGAACCGATTAATAAACTCCAGTACATCCAAACAATTTTGTGGCATTAAAAAGGAGGGCTTTATCAAGTCATGAAAAGACATGGATAAATGTTAAATGCATATTCCTAAGTGAAAGAGGCTAATCTGAGAAGGCCACATACTGTATGAGCCCAACTATATGTCATTCTGCAGAAGGCAAAACTATGGAGATAGGGGTTGTGGGGATGCACAGGCCAAGCACACAGAATTTTTAGGGTAGTGAAAATACTATAATGATGGACACATACTGTCATACATTTGTCCAAACCCACAGAACATATGACACCAAGAGTGAGCCCTACAGTATGGACACTGGGTGATTAGGACGTATCAGCAGAGGTTCATCAATGGCAGCAAATGCACCACACTGGTGGGGGGCTGGGGAGATGGGGGGGGAGTATATGGGAAATCTCTGTACCTTCCTCTTATTTTGCTGTGAACCTAAAACTGCCCTAAAATATAAGCCAAGAGGTCTAAATGCATCAGCAAGGGTAATTCTGAACATCCAAATACAGGTGAAGATCGCCTTGAAAACTGTTAAAACATGCAGCTGGCTTAGCTGAGATAGCTGAATGACCTAGTTTAATGCTTTGAGGAGAAACAAGTAGGTAAGAATTCATGGCAAACTCTGACTAGGTCAAACTGAATAATGATAGTAATTTTAAAGTCCCCTAAATAGATCAGGTAGTAACAGACTCTGATCTCCAACCCGTCTTTTTTTTTTTTTTTTAAATATATTAATTTAATATATTAATATTTTTTTCCCAAAGTCATCTATAAACGTCACCACAGACAAACAAGAAAAATCAAGATTGAATCCAAACAAAACTATCCCCCAACACAATTCCAGCTCTCACTCGCCTTCCACCTTTCCTGCTCCCAGACCCTCACTGGTCAGGCAGTGGCACTTCCTTCCCCACAAGCTGCCTTCCCAGTTTTTCTCTTTGGTTCAGGACAGGCAGGGGAGAGAGATCATGAGAACCTAAGAATCTTTCTTCTCAACCTACCAGTCTGTCTTCTAACAAAAGTTTGGTCCACAAGCTCTGCTGGTACAAGGTTATAAACTGTGCCCTCAGCAGAAATCCAGCTTCTTTTCATGGTATCACTAAAATCAACGTGATGAGACCTGTTCAAAGTCTTCTGACTCATTTAAGTACACTATATCCCACAACCTCTTTAGTACATCGAGTACCACTCAGCCAGAGAAATGATGTGGCAAGGCGGTCACATGCTCCTTGTTTAAAATACCTGACACTTGTGTGCAATAGAGGACTAAGCCTTTACTCTAACAGTCAACGCTACCCCGCCTGGGAGAGGAATGCGCAAGATCGGGACCTGCACGATTTCTATCAGTAGGATGGCGGGGCTGCCCGGCCTTCTCCCTCTCTCTTTCTTCCTCTCCATCACAATTCACCATGGCTCCTCTTTGTACTCTTGTCTTCAGATACTTGCCGTTCCCCCACTACCTATCTTCAGCAAGAGGAGAGAAGGCAAATCCAAGTGGTCCTGTGGCTAGTCTTTTCCTGCTCGTGCATAATCTATACGAGGCTGATGGCAGAGACGAGGGGCCGGGCTACCACTCGGCTGCACGCACCTACCGCAGCAAACCCTACCTCTCCCACGAGAGACTGCAGGGAGCCGTGAAACAGGCGATAGTTCTATCAGACTTGCTGCTGCTACCTTCTGTGTCAGGATCCTTGAGAAGGGGAGAGGGAAATGGGCACCTGTGATAAACTGCCTGGGTTTATGTGACTGCCAAGAAATGTTTAAAACGCAGAGGGTGAGGCCCAGTGTGCAGTTCTGAGATAATGCCTAGGATTTATGGTCCTGGCAAAGCTCTGGAATCCTGCCCCACAGACTCTCTGAACTTGCAGCAGAAAACGCGTCCAACACCCCCTGCTTCCTGTGGATCCAGCTGACACTGTGCGAACACAGACCATCATGGAGCACTGAGACAACCGGCTGAAGGGAGCAAGCCCTCCACATTCTTTGCCTTTTTTGGTTAAGAGCAGCAGGCCAGACCTGACATGCTGCAGATGAGCTCTGAGATAAGAGGGTTAGAAATGACAGGGACTGACACTGTGGTGACCTTTCTACAGGAATTTCATTTTCAAAACAAAATTATAAGCTTCTCCTCTAACCAACTCCTATAAGAAATACTGATCAAAATGTAAACATTGTCAGATCTATTTTTTTTTCTGGCCAGGAAGTATTTATGTAAGAAAAATTAAGTTAGAAAGAACATCACAGGCAAGGGCTTGATTTGATGAGACAAGATTTCCAGTATCAAGACCAATGTTTTCCTTTATCTGGCCCGGTTGAGCTATAGGACATATGGTATATAAAAACCACCCACTGCTCAGCTACTCCCAATTAAGAGTCATAAAGGGTTATTATGCACGAAGAAGTTTATGAAGGGCCCTGTTTTAAAGGTGACCCACCATACCGAATTTAAGTCAAAGAACTGCTTCATCACATGAAGACTGAGAGCCATGCAGAAAGGGGAAGCTGCCCCTCACCCTAAAATGATTTCACACCCTGAAGTCAGACCTCTTCATCCAGCCAGGAGGCTTATTACTTCTCGCCAATAAAGCTCAGAGGAGCTACACTTAGAAATCACAGCCTCTGCTTAAACTACAACACTTCTCTTTCTTTCCGTCGTTTTTTTAGGGAAAACACAGACATCTTCAGACTGAAATGAGAATGCCGCTCTTAACCTCTCTTCAAGAATCTACGCAGGAGGGCGCCTGGGTGGCTCAGTGGGTTAAGCCGCTGCCTTCGGCTCAGGTCATGATCTCGGGGTCCTGGGATCGAGTCCCGCATCGGGCTCTCTGCTCAGCAGGGAGCCTGCTTCCTCCCCTCTCTCTCTCTCTGCCTGCCTCTCTGCCTACTTGTGATCTCTCTCTGTCAAATAAATAAATAAAATATTAAAAAAAAAAAAAAAAAAAAAAAAAAAAAAAAAGAATCTACGCAGGAAGAAAAAGCCGTAAGTGATGGGCACCTCTCCCCCAGCCAGCTCCCCGCTCCCACATGACTCAGTGGCAGCTGCAACATTTCAAAATGATACATTCTAGGGTGTCGCAGCAGGGTTGGAGCTGCTGAGTAAGATGCTGGGGAAGACAGAAGAAAAGGAGGAAGTTGTGGCTCCAGCTCCAGTGCTCACGGCCTCTCGTCTCCATTACTAAACCCATAAAAAAGGTAAACACAAAGTATTTCCCAGAAGGGAAAATGACAAAATGGCTACAATTAGAGGAATGTTCTCTGAGCGATCCAACCATCCATTGGAGAAGTCAAATGGGAAGGGGCTTCACAAACTTGGAACTATACCACAATGTGTCTTCAGGGTATTTCTTTCTCCCCAGCAGACCCTCTACACAAAAGGTTCAAGGGAGCTTCTACTGCTACAGCAAAATCTCCCCCTTTTTTTTTTCTTTAAAGATTTTACTTATTTATTTGAGAGAGAGAGAGAGAGAGCATGAGAAAGGGGAGGGTCAAAGGGAGAAGCAGACTCCTGCCAAGCAAGGGGCCTGATGCAGGACTCCATCCTGGGACTCCAGGCTTATGACCTGAGCCAAAGGCAGTCGCTTAACCAAGCCACCCATGTGCCCCAGAAACTCCCTTCTGACAGGGATTTGCAGAAGCAAGAGAAGAAGAATAAAAAGACAGTGTCTATATATAATGAAAATTAATAAAAATGAAACAAAAAAAGTGAATTTTAGGACTGGGCAAATTTCCCAACTTTAATGTAATCATAAAGCTAAATATTTACGGTTTAACGGATGTCCATAAAATGCTTTAAAAAGGATTTATTTTGGGGCATCTGGGTGGCTCAGTCAGTTTAGTGTCCGACTCTTTTTTTTTTTTTTTAAGATTTTTATTTATTTATTTGATAGAGAGAGATCACAAGTAGGCAGAGAGGCAGGCAGAGAGAGAGGGGGAAGCAGGCTCCCCGCTGAGTGGAGAGCCCGAAGTGGGGCTCAATCCCAGGACCCTGAGATCATGACCTGAGCTGAAGACAGAGGCTTAAACCACTGAGCCACCCAGGCGCCCCTAGTGTCCGACTCTTAATCTCGGCTCAGGTCTTGATCTCAGTCATGAGTCTGAGCCCCGCAAGGGAAAGATTTAAGAATGCACCTGGGTCCTCCAAAGAGAGAGAGAGATTTATTTTAAAAATGTACCTGGGTCCTCCAAAAATGCTTACATGCATACCACGGGTCCCTCATTACGTAAAACCAGGTAAAACCATGATACTAGTACAAGAAGAACTATTTACTATTTATAGTTAAGTATTTTTCTTTGGGGCGCCTTGGTGGCTCAGCTAGTTAAGCGTCCGGCTTTTGATTTCAGCTCAGGTCATGATCTCAGGGTTGTGCGACTGAGCCCCACATCTGGCTCCAAATGGAACGTGGAGCCTGCTTAGGATTCTTTCTCTCCCTCTCCCTCGGCCCCTCCCCTCCCCTCCATTCGTGCTCTCTTTCAAAAAAGTAAATGAGTTTTGGGTTTTTTTTTAAGTCAAATGTCAAAAAATCTAAGTTTTATGCAAATAACAAAGCCCCCACAAGCTGGCCTCCTTAACAACCATTTTTATGGAAAACCAGGTTACCGATGTTGTGCAAACATCAGATATGCAGGCCTTCCAATCGTTTCTCCTTCTGAGCCAATTGCTGACAGAATCAAGTCTTCCTGGAGGGCAGCTAAGAAGCAAAGGGTAGAAAGGCAAAGGACAGTTCCCACATGGAATAATTTTAGGCAATATTTATTATAATTTTAAGTGCTAGTGGGTCTGCCTGGGGCAAGGCAGCGTGTAGACTACTGCACTGCAACTGGATATAGTTTTCTCTACAAGGAATGAAAAGAGCAATTTCTTTCCATAAGCAAAAAAAAAAGAAAGAAAGAAAGAAAGAAAAACAGGAGGGAAATAACGTTTCCTGGCTCCTCCAAAAGACTAAGGGTATATCGCCTCTCTCCCACCAGGAGGTTGCTGTGATGGAAAATATGGAATCAGAAAATCCAAGTTCAAATCCTATTCTACCACTTGCCTGTGGTGCACCACAGAACACCTTGCTGAACGAGGCATCCTTACATTTAGGATGGGAACGGACACCCTGCCTGCACCAGAGGTGATGCCAGATCTGAATGAGACCAGGTACACGCTAAACTGTTCAGTGTGAACCACCACCACTCCCACGTTTTTGTGTTATAAGCAGTCCTTAGTCTTCCTGACATACATATTCAGAAAAGCCATGCAGAACGGAAGAAAAAGAAAAGTGCCAATGGGATACAAAGATCCATCCTCTTACAAGCCATCTGAGTATGTCCTGAAAATTTGACACCTTTACTAGAAGTTGGTTTGAGCCAATGAAAGAGCCTCTGGGGGCACCTGGGTAGCTCAGTCTGTTCAGCGTCTGACTTCGGCTCAGGCCATCGTCTTGCGGAGCCCCACACTGGGCTGCTCTGTGCTCAGCAGGACCCTCTCTTCCTCACCGTGCTCTAATAAAATCTTAAAATAAAAAATAAATAAATAAATAAAGCCTTCAACCTCCAAGCCCATGGGTAGAAAAGTAACATACTTTTCTGTCTGGGTAATACTGAAGTCCAGTCCCATCACTCTAAAGGCCGAGAGAGAGGAAGAAATATGTCTAAGCAATAAAATCTAGATCTCACAGGAGCATCATCAATGTGAAAGGAATCCCCCTAGCAAAGACACAGCGTCTGACCTAGCCTAGAGATGAACTCAGTCGCAACCGTACCTGCCACCTGAGATGAAGACACTGTGTCGAGCATGAGAGGGATGGGGATGACACAGTGACAATCCAGACAGGATTTTATGGTCTGGTCAGGGAAATAACGAAATCATCCATAAACAGAGTAACAAACCATGTGGTGCTCTGTAGGAAGAAGACAGGGAGAAAGGACAGTATTCACGGGAGGAGGGAGGGAGAAACCTGGTGTTACAGGGTAGGGTCTCGGGGAAATATCGATTGACATGGAATATAAATGATGAAACAGGAATCAACAAGGTAAAGAGCAGGAAGGAAAGCGGGCAGAGTGTTCTAAACAGGGGGAGCAGTACATATAAAGTCGGAGACCGGATAGGCCAGCACAGACAAAACGCAGTGGAATGTGTTAAGAGATCGAGCTGACGAGGTCAGCAGGGGCAAACCATGCGGGGGGGGGGGGGGGGGGGGGGGGGGAGGGGCATGGAGCATGCGGCAGGAACTGGCAAGGATTTGAGCTTCTATTCCCGGAGCCAGGGGCAGCCATTTCAATGTCTATACAGGGGAATGACCTGCTCAGGGCTGCCATGTGAAGAAGGAGTCACAGAACACAGAACAAACACAGGCGGGTCTGCCACGAGGCTACTACAGGTGAGCAAGGGAAGAGTGGTGGCAGTGGGGGCTAAGGCGGTGGGTGTGGAGACACACAGGAAGAGAAGGGGACAGATTCAAGAAAAACAGAAGTGAAAATCAAAGAGGCTGTCAGGCAGCGGTGCAGCACAGGGGCTGAGGGAAAGACTAGGACAAGAGGAGGCTGAACTGACCCATCTTGGAGGCCGGATGGACAGGGAGTGACACTGGATGAGCTCTGGTGTCCACTTTTGACAAATGGCCATGCCATTCTCCAAGAAAGGGAAAGAGAAGGAAAGGAAAGGTTAGAAGAAGAGGACAGTCTGTCTTGGTCATATGACATCTGAGATGTCTGTGGAAGTAAGATAGATGGGTCTGAAGCACAAGGCAGGGTCTGGGCTAAAGATCTAGATTTAAGCCATCGGCACGCAGGTGGGAGCTGAAGCCACTTTGTGTGTCACGCAAGGACAGAATGAGAAAAAGGCTAAAGGAATACCAACATATATAGGGCGGGGTTGGAGAAAAGCTTACTAACACACAAAAAAATAAAGACTGGAACAGAACCCAGAGAAGGAAAACACATAAAGGGTAATGAACAGTTCCAGAGCTCCAGAGAGGCCCCAAAAGAGCAAAGGAAACAAAAGACAGTGGGGGGTGGGGATAGGTATCTTGGCATCTGAGTCTGGACCCAGTGGTGGCAGACTCTGAAGATGGCCACTTGAGCAGAATGTAGATATGCATGCCAAGCTGCAGTGGGTTCAGAAGTAAAGGCAGCGAGGGAAAATCAGCTCGGTGGAAAGGGACAGTAAGAGTGTGCCCATGTGAACGTTGCTGTTCTGTTTAATATTAGAGAAGCAAAGCATGCTACCTGTGGAGAAGAGCACCTGTAGCCAGTCTACTGGAGAATTCTTTGCCAGAAAGGAAAATAAAGTGCCCCTGAAGGCTCCATGTGATAAGGAAAGGCAGGTTCCAACATTTTCAGGGTAGACAAGTGTTAGTAGAGCCCATCTGCCGCAGGTGAGGGTAACATCGCTGTTTTATAAATGACAAACCACCCCAAAGATTAAAGGCTTCGAGGACCACTGGCCTCAACAGAGAATGCCAGAGAAAGCCTGGAATGTTGACTACAGATCCTCATCACTGCTCTGTAACTGGGGTAAAGGATACCCACGGGAATAACTCCCAGCAAGTCTATGCAAGTCTATGCCTCACAGAACAGAAACATGATGAGCAAAATAAAAGGACCCAGAAAAGCACCAAATACATCATCCCAGACATTTTGAAGAAAAAGTGGACCGAGTCCATTAATCACATCCAAACCCCAAGAATGCTCAGAAGGCTGCTGGTAAATTTTTGTTGAGTGTAAAATTGCAAAGTTACCCTGCTTAAAGTTCTCCAAGTACTTAATGAATGGATTAAGCAAGAGAGTTGTCCACACTTTTTCCTGAAGGTATTTAAGGAATCTGAATAAGGGCAAAAACAAGGAGGCTTGCGAAGTCGTAATGACAGCTGGTATCTTCCCCTCTTCACAGGAAGCACGTCACACCTTTGGGAGCTCATGGGCTTCATTTGCAAAGGTTTCATTCTGCCTCCTGATTACAACCAAGAACACTTTTAGCTGTAATCGTAGGAAAAGACTTTCTAATCTTAATTCAAGCCCTGTATCTTATAGAGGATAAAAACAGAAGTCAGAAATGGAACTTCCAAGATTGCAAAGTATGACACAATCCAATTTTATTTTCTACAAAAATTGCCAATTGAAGTGGGTGAAGGCCTACCTTACAGTAGTAGGAACATTCCTAAAGACTAAAATAGATCTCTGCTCAAAATGATACGCATCCATTGAGTCAGACATTTAGACACTAGGGCTCAAATTTCTGTAATCTGAACCTGCTCTCAAAACGATGCTCCCTCAAGTCAGTGTTATAATAAGAAGTAGCTGCTATTTCTCACGGCTGTTTCATATGTAAACATAACTTAAAACCCAAAAGAGAGCCCCATTTGTCTAACTAAACTATTCAATGCTCATTTCTTCACGAAACAATGATTAATGCTTAACTTGGGGATGGATATCTGTACGTCCTATCTATCTAGCTCTACAGCTCTATGAAGTGCCAGGCTGCCACAGATGCTTTGGAAGAGCAAGAACTCCTAAGGTAGGAAAGCATATTAGTGGCAAAGACCTTGAAATATATAAACTTAAGCATACTTAAAAGACAAGCAGGCATCTACACATACACACATAATCCATTTTTTGAAACTTACAGGAAGCAAATACTCCCATACTGGAAGTTAGCCCAAAGTAAAAACAAAAACAAAAACAAAAACAAAAAACCAGAAAACCAAAAAACATACTCAATAAAAATAATCACTGATTATCTAACTATAGTGTTCAAGCAACCATTTAAAATGTTTACATGAGTTTCTGTTAATAAGTTTAAAAAAAAAAAAAGCATGACAGAAAATTGTCCATGTATTATGATCACTTTAATTTTAAAATTGTAGAAAAAGAGTGCCAGGAGGGCTCAGTTGGTTGAGCATCTGGCTCTTGGTCTTGGTTTGGGGGCTACTGGGTCATGGTCTCAGGGTTGTGGGATCAGGCCCCGTGTCAGGCTCTACACTTAGCTCGGAGTCTGCTTGGCCCTCTCCCTCTGCTCCTTTCTTGGCTCACTCTCTCTTCCTCTCAAATAAATAAATGCAATCTTTAAAAATATATATAAATATATATATATGGAAAAATAAAGGAAATATACCAAAATCAAAAGTTCTCTGGGTAGTGAGATTATAATTTTTTTATACTTATTTTCTAAGCTTCTCTGTGATGTGCTTGTAATAAGAAAAACAGAAATAAAGAACCAATAGTTGAATAAGAATGAATGTTCTAGCAGGCAAGCAGTGACTAGAGGCCCAGATGCTGTTTTGACTTAACATGTATATGTACTTTGTAAATACAAAGAAGTAGTGCTACACACACCAGCTGAAACTCAGCAGAGCTATTTTGGAAAACAGGAGGAATCGCCAAAAGTTGGGCTATAAGTATCGAAATGATGCTATGACTAAACGTATGGAATTCCAGCTGGGAGAGCTTTGAAATCATGTCACTTCTTTAATGTGAAGCCTCAAGTGTTGGTGAACCATGCCCTTAGGTCGCCAAGTAGAGTGAAGTGCATTAGAACGGTTATAATGAGGCATTCTCCACCCCACTTCACAAGATAACATTTAAAAAAAAATACACACATGAGCACCTACCCACTCCCCTACCCATGTGAGTGCGTGGGTGCATGCAACCTCACAGATAAAAGCTCCAGCTAAAAATCTAACCTGAGTGCAAGGGTTGGCAGCAACTGAAAAGAACGGAAGGACTTCGAGGACACAGCCTCTAAACTCCAAATTACTTGCAGAACCACAAAATTCAAGAAAAGTCCCCACTTGTTGGAAGGAAACTTTGTAGGGGGAGGCTCCCATCTCAAAGCAGGGGTGAAAAAGCAGGGGGCGAGCCACGAGCTGCTGTGTGGGGAAGGATGTGAGCGCGAACCCTCTGTGGGGGTCCCTGGAGCAGCGTAAGCAGACTGACCTTTTCAACAATGGCTGGAACAGCCCCTGCGACTCTAGGGAGGAAAAGAATCATCTGCTAAGGAAGGGCAGCGAGTGTAGAGGGCTGCGAGCAGGTGGGGCCAGGCTAGGCAGGGCTGTGGGAGGCAGTCTAGGCGGGGGCCTCTCGGCTCCCAGGGGAACACTGCAGGTGATGACTAGGGACAGGAGTCAGGAGATTAGGGTTTTGGTTCTCACTGACTTCCTTTGTGACCCTGAACTCCTCATAGACATTCTGAGCTTTGTTTTCTCATCTAAAATGAGGATTAGATCACCGGCTCCCATCTGCCCTTACTGGAACGGACAATGAGACACTGCCTTTGAATATCGTGAGAAAAAGAATTTACTCCAAAGTTGACAAAAAATGGATTTATCTCCACCTATTGCCTATCCCATTATTGAAATAAATGCTTTTAACCATATGTACCCTGCAGGGAGGGGGCCGATGCTGCCAAAAACAACAGATGGCCATCAGTTTGGTTTAGTACCTTCTCAGCTGCAGCCAAAGAATTTCTCAAGTTGTTATAACCAAACTGCAAACAGAAATACGAAGAGTCACAAGGCAATGTTAGATCCTGGGCCATTTCCCCCTTCCCAGCTGTGCTGTCTGAAGTAGAAGGCTCTACTCCCGAGTATTCGTTATGGCCAAGGGGGAGGTGCCAAGCTGGGGAGAAGCAGCAGCTCCAAGTTCAATGAGCCAATCACCCTCACGCCCCCACAGCATGTACAGTCAGTCACAGCCAGAAGGGTATGTAGAACCTTGGTGGCAGAGCTGGCTCTCTCAAACCTTAAAAAGGTCTTCTCAGAGGCCACTCGGAAATGCTTCATTCAACTATTTTAATCCCCCTACAGAAGATGGCATTCTTCTAAAACAAGGTTCTTGGGGATTATTGCAATGATTCAACTTTGGTTGCTCTTCTGTGTAGGATGCCTTCCAGTTGCTGACCTGATGGAATCAAATTTAAAATAAACAAAACAACAACAAAGGAAAACACAAACCTGGTGGAAAGTTACCAGATGTCTGTCTTGGATTCTATTCCTGGTCTGTGGCAAACTCCCTTCTCTGAGTCTGAATTTCTTCAGAAGTCAGATTCCACGATGTCTAAGGTTCCATCCAGCTCAACAGTTCTGTTAACGACTTATATCCAGGCCTCAATGTGCCACTTCATTTTGAGCAAAGAGTGAGGCTGTCTGTCATGGCTGTGCCTTGGTGGCTTTGCTGAGCACACATCCATCTGTATGCACGCTCCGTAAACATTGGGGTACACATACCTACTAAAAGGCGGCACACACTAATGCCCTCTCCTGTGGTCCCTGGTATTCATGGCACCTAAATGGAGCCTTTGTATTGGCAAATGCACCAGTTAGCGGGCCTCCCGCATTCTTTCTTAAATTCTGCAGCAGAAATTTTAAAAGATCTAAGTAAACAGAAAGAAATCTTGTGTTCATGGATTGGAAGTTAAAAATGTTAAAATGGCAATAGTTCCCAAAACAATCTAGAGATACAGTGTGATTCCTATGAAAGTTCCAATGACTTTTTTTTTCCCCCAGAAATGACAACCAAACACTAAAATGTGAATGAAAATAGTCGATATATTATGGTAGTAAAACAGCGAGTACCAGCTCCTTTTCGATTATTTCCTCCATTGTTTGTACAAACAGATCTCTGTTCCCTCCCTCTGTTCATTCCCCTTCTCCCCACATGCCCTGATCACTCAGACGAACACACCCACATCGTGCTTTTATCCAAACTGACAAGACAGGAAGTCCATCCGACCCATTCTGACATGGTTTATGAGCTTCTAACACACAACTGGAGTAACAGTTACCTCTGTCTACCAGAAACAAACTTTCCCTTTGCTCTAAGATCTGAAGTCTGAAGGCTTTTCTGGTGCCTTTGGCCTCACCTTTTTGATTTAGCTTTCTTCTGTACCCTCCAAACTTCTCAACCACTTCGAGGCGACCATTGTGCTTCCTTCCACATGCCCTCCTTCCCATTTCTAGATTTTCCCACATTCGTGACAAAAGTGTTGCAATAGATGTGAAGCGGCCCCCTTCTAACCTTGCCTGGAGTTTAAGGGGAAGGCTGAAGGCCAACATCACTATACGTCCAGAAACAGAGGCAAAAAAACCCAAAAGAATGGGTAAAAACCAAAACCCCGTCATCTCAAAATGAACCATGGTTCTACTTAAAGGGGGAAAAAGCACAAACGAGAAAACCCATAGGAGTTTCTATCAAAAAGTCACCTTTCTTTACCACAAATTAAATCAGACTTGTCAAACCTTTTCACCCAACCACAATAAATAAATAAACCACCAAAAACAAAGAAAAAGAGTACATTGACTGATGGAAATTCCATACACAAATATTTATTGAGAAAAATTCTGTTCCTGGCACTCCAAGAGCCTAAGACCACAAAGGCCAGCAGACTTCAGAAGATCTGCTGAAGGGTATTTCAGGGTTCAGAAACTGCCCATGTGTTTAATAATTCTCTCATATTGTAAATAAACTTCTGACCAAATTAGTGTTGTTATTACTCAGACAGTGAGCTATGATATTCCCCTTACTTCTCACATTCTAACTCTCCATTCACTGCTGTTTCTCCCCCAGTAGAGTGTGAGCTCCTTGAGGGAAGACAGCACACCTTGCTCATCTTTGGACATCTGGCTGGCGCCGGCTGTGTGGACTTTATTCAGGAATAAGCAGCTCCTTAAATAGTACAGAGCCTGGTTCCCACTGGAGCACTGGGGCACTTCCCTCCCACTGCTTCTGGTTTTTTGTTTTTTGTTTTTTTTCTTCACACATTTGTCTGTTCCGGTCTGGCTTTCCCATTTATAAACATATTTCTCTTCTTCACTTGCGATTTCCTTTTACGAAAAGCCTTTTATTACCTTCCAGGAAGTTGGGATTTGACCTTAAACCACAATCAGAGTGGCCCACTGCCTCCTTAATCTACATTATGTATAATCCCCTGGTTTGCTTTTATGTTCACTGAAGCTGTTCATGACTTCCTTGAGGGCAGAAACACAATCTCTCTCTGTGAGCCGTAACTGCCCCCTCCTACATGCCAGCACCTAAATCATCCTTGGCTCCAAATCACCACATTCCCTATTCCAAAGCTTAGGAGCCACCCAGAAATCAAACATAAGATTCTTAAGTGAAAGACAAAAAGGTATGCTTGTTACATGAAGGAAGAGATGAACTTAAAAAGGGGAGTGAAGAGGGGGAGGAGGCAAACTTATCTGTTAACAAATTAGAACTTTGGGAAGAAAACAAGCTCTCAAGCAAATCATTACATTTCCAGAGTTCTAAGAATTCCATGTTCATACATTAAAGGTAATGACAGGATTAAAAAAGCAAAAGATTTGATTTACATTCTGATATGGCAATTTTAAAACAAGGACTACGAGCGTTACAGTGAATGTTAAAAGGACAAGCATACTTGACGACAGCCCTCCTCAACAAGAGACTGCGAGGCCTGAAAATGATTCATAGTGGTAACGCATCACCTTTCAAGCGGCACATACTTTTCAAGTTTTGCCATCGCCATAAGGGTATGGTAGAGTGAGACCAGTCTGTTCCCGAATAGGAGAGAAAAATCATAAATTCTAGAGAGCAGCCAGCAAACATGGTTAAAGAAAAAAACAAGCCAGGGGCGCCTGGGTGGCTCAGTGGGTTAAGCCTCTGCCTTCAGCTCAGGTCATGATCCCAGGGTCCTGGAATGGAGCCCCGCATTGGGCTCTCTGCTCAGTGGGGAGCCTGCTTCCTCCGCTCTCTGCCTGCCTCTCGCCTAGTTGTGATCTCTGTCTGTTAAGTAAATAAAATCTTAAAAAAAAAAAAAGAAAAGAAAAAAGAAAAAAACTAGCCAGATCTCAACATCTTACATTGTATCTAGTCTTTTGTTTTTAAACAAGCAAATTTAGCTTCATCTTTACAGTGAATGGTTTTATTCAAGTGGCTAAGTGACATGGTTTGAGAAAAGAAAGGACCTTTAGCTCAGAATCTGTACTTTCCAGCAATGGTAGACTCCTGTTCTGATTCTTTTTTTTTTTTTTTTTCCTGTTCTGATTCTTAAGCAATGGAACCCCCAATGCCCCAATGCCCAGATGAGCACAGGAATTTGGACTGTAGCTACAGAACAGACCCAAATCTCTAATCCATCTCCGTGCTTAATGACTTTTCATAGCATCTCACAAACCACTGGTTCCAAAGAAACCAGAATGATCCCCCAAGAAAACACAGGGAGCCAAGTGCAACTGTGAGGAAGGGAAATAAAGAGTTAATCCACTCTACCAACCCAATCTCCTTCTCAAAGACTCTGTCCTCTATGGTAGCTTGCCATGTTCCACCCAACAACAGCTGCTCATGATAATCAATGTCTGACAGATCAGAGAAAGCCCTTAATGTGTCGCCAAGGGGCAGTTCAACAGATGGCATGGTGACTTACAACCAGAATCATTAATTACACTCTCTTATTAGTCCCGGGGCACAGTGCTGAAAATGCTTCCTCAGTGAAAGATGAGCATTTCAGATAAATGACCGTCTGGTATTGCCTGTGAAACTCCCTTTAGGATTTCTGGTCAGTGTCGATTTCTAAATCTAAGCCATCCTACTTTCATGACCATTTCCCATCTTCCACTTCCAGACTGGCTCATGAAGTTCCCCCAACCCCTACCCAGCCCTGCTCTCGAAATCACTGCAGGTAAGGATAGGGTCAAAAGTGCCCATCGATGCTTGCCCGCCTCAAGTCGCTAACTGCGTGGAAAGGCAAAGACGGTAATCTCAGCCACAGGACTAGCTCCGTTTCCCTCCCTCTGTGTCAGAGAACATGTTTCTTGAGTACAGGGGTGGGTGGGGAAGGGGGGACTATCCCCTCCCGCGGTACCTACTCTGGGGCTTCCTGTGATATAGAACAGATTCTCTGACTGAAAAGTGTCCTGACCCCTGAAACCGCTAGCAGCGTGGGGCAAGCAAAGGTTCCCAAATGTCCACACCGCTGGCTGTGTTACGCAAGCACTGATGTAAAACCACCATGTACTTAATTAAGAAGCCAAATAAATGCAGGTTAAGGAACTAGTTCTAAAGCCCCTCCCCAAGGGCATTCAGGCTAATGTCAACTCAGGGTAGAAAGTAGCACCTTCTCAGCAGTTTGAGAACTGGACTCCATAAGCACTACTGTGAAGTTTTAGAACTGACTGCAGACAGAGCTGACAGGCAGACTACTTTCTGGCTTTAACCACGGCTTACGGGTCAGAAATTTCAATATAACCTAAAAGGAAGACAATTTTAAGTATTTTCCAAATCCTAACAAAACACATGCTTCGGTTTTGCCAACCACCTGTTCGTTTTGTACCTCGGTCTACAATTTTTAATGTGAGTTCAAACTAAAGTAGTATTAAGATCCTAAATGCTTTAAGGTTTCAATGCTTCTTGCATTCCGGTTTGTTCTTTCTTGGACACACAAAAACAAGACTTGTTTTCAACTTGGTTCAAATGACTACAATATCTGGTGGATCTTCTCAACTCATTAGTTTTTAAAAGACAAAAAAAAAAAAAAAATGTTAATGAAAGCACAAAGAAACCTCTTGCTGTGGACTATAGGAAGGGAAACTTGGGCAGTCTGGGTCCGCCTCGGCAGGTACTCACTTCTAGTTTTTTCTCCTTTTCTGACAGAACATCTTTCTGGTTCTGGGTGTACTCCACCAGCATCCGAGCCAGCTGGCGCCGGTCTTCCAGTTCTGCCGCCAGACGCCCGTTATATTCTGCTAGTAACAGACATGCTTCATCTACCGTTTTTGAAAGACGTTCAGCTGCCTCTTTGTCTATGTACAAATGAGACC
This sequence comes from Mustela putorius furo, assembly GCF_011764305.1. NCBI lineage: Eukaryota > Metazoa > Chordata > Mammalia > Carnivora > Mustelidae > Mustela > Mustela putorius. The sequence continues at coordinate 7,048,818 of NW_025421464.1, read as the reverse complement.
AAAAAACAGAGACAATATAGAAATCACACAGGCATGATTGCAAACATTTCTGGGGTAGGCTAACAGTTTCTCTCCCAATGTAGAGAGTCCAAGAATAAGCCAGAACCTGTAGACAAACAATGGATGGGCTGACAGAGAAATCCAAAGGCACTCACTCCTGTTAACAAGACAGGACATCTCTGAATTACCCGATGTGAGGCAACTGTAAAAGGAGGGGAATCTTGCAAAGGATTTCTAAACGCCTATTCCTGAAAAAGCTCTATAGACAAAACAAACAGAAAGAAATATTTAAGGTCATAGTCATACATGAAATAATTTTTCCTTGCCTCTGAGAGTTTCGAAAGCGTTTTCATACTATTTTGTTAAGAATCCTTCACATGTTCTTCTGAACCACAAAAGCAAGCACTCATTTCTTGGGTGTGGAAACTAAGACCAAATAAAAGCTATAGGACAGGTTTGATACCATGTGGTTAACAGAGGATTTGGGACTCAAAACCATGTCTGTAAAATGGATCTAAAATGTCTCTAAAATAGGACTCTGCCCCTTATACCATGTAGGTCTTGAACCTGGGCAGGAGCTCTCTTCTTCCATTCCAGAAAATATGGGGTCTGATAAGAACTGACATTCTTTCAAATTCTTTAAACACAACCCACAGAAACACTCTTTAGGCAAACACATAAAAAGAAACAAAAGTTTCATAAAACAATACTTATCCTTACTATGTGCAAAGTGTTCCATCTTCTACTCTGCGTTTGTCTGTCTGTTTTAATTTTCATCATTACTTACCAGACTTATTTCACATCCAATTAATGAGTTGTAACTCACTGTTTGGGAAAAAACTGTGCTGAAGTATCAAAGAATGAAAAAATTAATTTCAGGGGCGCCTGGGTGGCTCAGTGGGTTAAGCCGCTGCCTTCGGCTCAGGTCATGATCTCGGGGTCCTAGGATCCAGTCCCATGTCGGGCTCTCTGCTCAGCGGGGAGCCTGCTTCTCTCTCCCTCTGCCTGCCTCTCTGTCTACTTGTGACCGCTCTATCAAATAAATAAATAAATAAATCTTTTTTAAAAAATTAATTTCATGTGGATCTGGTGAAATTAGAGCTCTAATAATATGTACATATATATGTACATATTATATATAGACACACAGACACACACACATATATAGTATTTTTAGAAAGGCTTTTAAGGGTCAAAAGAGTAGATCAGTGCTTTGAAACAAAGAGCAAGGGCATCCCATTCCCTCTTGCTCACTCCAAGATTCTGCTGCTGTGACTGTCCCTTGTGACTCCCTACACCTCTCAACTTCCTTCTCTTCCTCCACCAGCACTATCATCAGCATACAAATGCACTGCTCTACCTTCTGTCCACATGTCACTCTCTAGCTACTGCCCATTTCCCTGCCTCCTTTTCCTGGTACCCACCTGGTACCCTGGTATCCACCTACTCTCCTACCACTGTCACTTAACCCACTCCAATCTGACTGCTATGCCCCAAACCATCTAATTAGCTGAATAAATATGTGGGCTTCTATTATGCCCAACATCATTCTAGGCTCTCAGAGCAAAAGGGGACACAAAGGACAAAAACTCTCTGTCCCAAGGAGTTTACATTCTCAGATAAGAAGAGAAACAATATACTACATTTTACTTGTTCATCAGCTGAAGATCAGAATTCTAGAGAGAAAAAGAAAAAAAAAAGGCAGAAGAGAAAGCATGGGGCATTCAGAGGGAGAACTGGACTTTTAAATGTGGTGGTCAGGACAAGCTTCCCTGAGATGATATGTAAACCAAGGCCTGGAAAAAGTGAGAACAAGCTACATGAATGTGACTATCTGGGGAAGATCATTCCAAGCACAGGAAACAGCAAGTACAAAGCCCTAGAAGGGAAAAGTGCCTGGCAAGGAGCCCATATAACTGGAGTGCTCTGAGTACTGACTTCATTTGAACAGATCATTCTGGTTATTCTAGTTATGTGAAGAACAGAGTGATGGCTAGGGGTCATTTGGGGAAATAAGGAGGAAGCAGGGAGACCAAAGAGGAAACGACTGCAATAATCCCAGCGAAGATGCTGGTGACTTGCGCCAGGCAGTAGCAGTGGAAGTGGTGACCATATCAGACACTGGGGTCAGACACTGGTTTGGGTCCTGATCAACAGGAATGATGAGAGGCTCATCTACCGATAAGGGGAAGACCGTGAGAGCAATGGATTTTGGAGAGAAGATGACAAGTTTGGTTTCAGACAGGGCGAGTATGAAATGGTTTTTGAGACAACCAACTATTAACACTGAGCAGAAGGCTAGATGTAGGAGCCTCAAGTTCAAATGACAAGTCAACAACAGAGATATAAATGAGGGAATGATTAGCCTAAAAATTATTTAAAGTTATCAACCTGGATAAGAGGAACTGTCAGTGAAACTAACTAGAGAAGAGCGCTGAATACTAAACATTAAGAGGTAACAGAGGAGTGAAGAAACTAGCCAAGGAGACTACAGAGCCACAGCCAGAGGGCGGTGAGGAAAGCTAGGAAAGAGTCCTACTTTCCTGCTGCTGCCGCTGCTGCCACAGATTTATCACGAGTAAAGTGGCTGAAAATAACACAAATGTATTATCTTAGTATTTATTATCATGGCCTCTTCCTCCACCTTCAAAAGGCATCTCAGCAAAGACTGTTTCCAGGGTTCTATCTCCTTCTCTACTACTGCCTTTTGGCCTCCCTCTCAGAAGGACCCTGTGACTAGACGGGACCCTCCTGAATCATCCAGGATACTCCTCCCCACCTCAAGATCCGTAACTTTATCACACCTGTAAGGACCCTACTGCCATGGAAGATTACGCACTCACGGGTTCTGGGGATTAGGACACAGATGTCTGGGTCGATCGGGGTGTTTTTATTCTGTCTCCTGCACCAAATCAGAAGAAATGACCAACTGGGCCGAACGCTAGCTACTAAGATCAAGCCACGACAACCACAAGTAAATACTGGGTAAAATTCAGCCCCGGACTGGCAACATGGAAGGAAATCATCAACACTGATCAGAGCAGCTTCAGTGAAGTGGAACCACACGAGGATGGGAAGAGGGAAAGGGAGACAAATAAGCACAGGCAGTCTATTTAGAATGTTTTATTACAAAGAACAGAGAAATAAGGCAGTAACTAGAGGAACATACGGGTCAAGAAAAAAAGTTTTTCCCATGTGGGAAGGAAAGTACATGTTTTTGTGCTGTACAGCAGGAGCCAGTAGAGGGAAAACATGGACAACTGCTGGAGCACTGTCCTTGAGCAATGAGAAGGAAAAGGGCTGACAAACAGGCAGGGGGCTGGTTTAGAAAATGGCACGTTCACCCACAGAAGTGGGAAGAAAAGTCAGCTTATGGGTGGTTACTTGTTTTCCCAGCCACACCCCCCTGTGCGGGTCCAGGAAAGAACAGAGGCAAAGCTGGATTTAGGAAAGGCGGCCAAGAGAGGAAACTAAGTTGTTACTAAATGGGTATAAAGTTTTAGTTTTGCAAGACAAAAAGAGTTCTGGAAATTGGCTGCATAATAATGTTAATGTGCTTAGAGCTTCTGAAGTGTACACTTAAAAATGGTTAAAGATTGTAAATTGGGTGTATTTTATTGCAATTAAAAATCAAAATAAATTTCTTTATTAATTAAAAAAAAGTGGGGCGTCTGTGTGGCTCAGTTGGTTAAGGTCCAACTCCTGATACAGGTTATCATCTCAGGGTCATGGGATAGAGCCTTACATCGGGCTCATTAGGGAGTTTGCTTGAAATCCTCTCTCCCTCTTCCTCTGCCCCCCCATGCCTCCCCCTGCACTTACTCTCTCACTCGCAAATAAATAAGTAGACCTTAAAAAAAAAGAAAAAAGCCTATAAGACATGAGTCCTTTAGGTCAGTGAAAACAGATAAATAAAATCACATACATTACTAGCTTTTTGTTAATTTGCTCCCAACTTTTACAGACTATAATTCTGATAGTAAGAATAAATGAGTTGATCACTATAATAACCTCAAAAGTTGGACTTAGCCAAGAGAAAAGCTGGAGTTTTGCCAGAAGACTAAAGTGAAGAGGAACGAGGAAAACCAGAGACTGAGGGCATATGTAAGGGAGCGATTATAAAGACTCTGTGCTAAGTAGAGAAGAAAGTAAGGCCGGAGGGGAGTGGAGGCTGAGAAAAGGTGGAAGGACTGACAGACAACAGGGTCCAACTGCCAGAGCTGGGGAAGGAAGAGTGAGCCCAGATGCTGCCTGTAGGATCTAGACTGCCTCCGAGTTGTGTCCTGCAGCTAAGCATGCTCCTGACCTGAAGTCTTTACTCGGCCTGTACCCTCTGTCTGGGTGGCACTTGCTTCCCTCAGATATCCTCACGGCTTGCTTCCTAATCTTGGGGGCCTCTGATCAAAGGTCATCTCATCAGAAAGGTTTTCCCCAACCACCTTTAAAATACAGGTGTGCCTCGGAGGTATTGCAGGTTCAGTTCCAGACCACTGCAATAAAACAAATGTCACAATAAAGGAGTCAAATGAGTTTTTTGGTTTCCCAATGCATACAGAAGTTATGGTTACACTATACCGTTCTACTAAGTGTGCTAGAGCACTATGTTTAAAAAAAAAAAGTATACACTGTAACCAAAAAATACTTTGTTGCTAAAAGATGCTAACTATCACCTGAACTTTCAGTGAGTCCTAATTACTTATCACAGACCACTGTAAGGAATATAGTAGAAAAGTCTGAAATATTGCAAGAATTACCAAAATGGGACACAGAAACATGAAGTGATCAAATGTCGTGAAGAAAATGGAGACGAGAATCTTGCCTGAAGACACCTAACCTCTCAAAAGCCTCTATTTCCTTCTATGAAATATGGGGATATACAGTCAGGGACCTCAAAAGGTCATCACAAAGAGAAGTATCTGACACAGAGCATTCTCTAGGAATACTAGCTCGTGTTTGACTCCTTCCTTTCAATTTCCCATGCACATAGCGGGAATAATGTCACGTGTCCCTCCCTGTTTAACTGGCAGTGATCATCAAGAGGGCAAAATGACATGACTTAACACTATACACCTGGCATTCTTGGCATTAAATACACTGTCATTTATGGGGTGTGTCTGTGTGCAGTGTATAAATCACAAAGCACTGAACCGTAAGTTTTGTTAGTAAGATGATCATGAATTTAATGTCTTCTCTCCTGTCCCCCAAATCACATACACAGTTTGCCCTGTGTTTTCAACAGACCTTACTTAAGAGTGCCACAGGTTGTGGCATGCTGCATTCTGCTTAGTTCCTAGAGTCACTACTCAAGCATGGACTGTTTCAACAGCTACGCTGTTTGCAAAACCCAATACCACATTGAAGAAATCTGTATCTGCAGATACAAGCATGACCTAGGGTTTGATGCATTAGAGAAATGTCCCTCTTCCTTCACCTTTTGACCAAACTCTACCTTCTCACCTGTTATTTTTTCCAACAGAGAAACATCCTGCACTTCCTGAGGCAAAGACGCAATCTTCTGCCGGACAGTAGCATCCCCTGATGCAGCATTTTCCAGGTCCTGCAAAGCTTTGATCAGTTCCTCAGTCTGTACAATAAAAGCACAAACAACACTGTCCATTAAGACATACGGGATTTAAAGAAAGGTAGACAGAATTAAACAGAAAAACAAAACAACTGTTCCTGACATTTACAAAAACACTGTGCTCGGTAGCAGTCTATACTGAGGTCAGTGGTAGATTGGACAATGGATTCTAAGAGAATGTACACAGTTAATTTTTCTAAGTCGATAGCAGAGCATGAAGAAATTCTACACAACCTGGAAAAAACCCCAAAAAACAAAAAATCCAAGCTTTTTAAAGGAGCATGTTTTTGGCAACTTTAAAAAAAAAAAAAAAGGAGCCTGGTTCATACTGCTTAGTTTCAAATAATGTTATGATTCCTAATACAGAATGGTCTGGTCTCCAGTATAGCATAAAGGCGTGTGTACCAGATGTTGAACAACTGTGTGCTGATTAAATGAAATGACAATGCCTACTTCAATTCTTTCTTGGATTTGTTTTACAAAATGAGTGTCACAAAGATGACAGTTTCCATTTTTGGCAGCCACTCCCCAAATTAAATGTGTCAAACTCATTAATTACAAACAAAGGGGAAAAAGACGAAGAAAAGAGCAAACCAAGAACGCATACTTTGTACACTAAAAGGATAATTTTAAATCATCAGAAAACAGGATGCCTGGATGGCTCAGTCGGTTAAGCATCTGACTTCAGCTCATCATGATCCCAGGGTCCTGAGATCAAGTCCCACAGCAGGGAATCTGCTTCTTGCTCTCCCACTGCCTGCCACTCCCCCTGCTTGTGCTTGCTCGCTCTCTCTGACAAAGAAATAAATATAAAATTTTAAAAAAATCAGAAAACAATGAGTGCTGACAGGTTCACCAGTTGATCATGACCCAGGAGTAAATAAGTGGCAATGTAGACAGTAGTCCAATTACTCTAAAAGTTAATAATTCAGGCTGGCCCCCTCGGAGGTTTTTAAATGCACAGCTATATGGCCTAACACTGTTTTCGCTTAACCCCCCATCTCATTCAACATTTTAACATAACACAAACCAGAAATGCTTCCTATTTACATAGGTCTTAGCCACACCTATGTTTGATAAAGTAAAACTTTTAGCCAAAATGAGAGGCCATGTAACTCAGTAAAGAGCACGGTCTCTGAGGTCAGTCACACCCAGAGTCAAATTAAGACACTGGGCAAGTTATTTAATATCTTCTTGAGTCTCACTTTCTTTGACAGTAAGTAAAATAAGTTAAGTAAATAAGTAAATAAGTAACAAAAATTAACCAATCACACAGAGGTCATGAGCCAATTTATATGAAGGGCTAAACAATGCAAATATATAATCAAAAACTCATCTCTATTTTAATACTTAAATAGGTGATTGTGTAGCAAATTTGTTATAGCCACACAGACTATCCTAGAAACTAATGAGCTGTCTACTTATATATAAAATAACCATGCTACAGGAGAAAAGCTATGGCAGAGGGCATTCAAATATCTTTGTAGCATTATCTACCCTTTCACAAATATCTACTTTTTTGGAAGTATTTTCAAGTCCTAGGAGTAAAACAAAACCAAGTCCAAATACTGTGAAACACATAAATCCATCCAGACTCATGGCATGCAAAGACAAAGGCGAGCTGCTGTCTGGCAAGCTTTACTGGGTGGATCTTGTGCCCAGTTGCCCTAAGAGCTGCCCTCTGGTGGTTCCCTACTGTTGGTCCCTGGCGCCACCCTGTGGCCGTAATCTTCAATGAGCGGTCCCTCCACCAAGCCACTGTGTCCTCCTCTCTGGGAGTTCTGACATACCAAGAGGGGTCCTGCAGAAGGATCTTGGGGAGAGTAGCTTCCAGGGTAGTCATCATCCTCCTCGTCTTGTATCTGCTGAAAAGTTCGCTTCAGAGATTTCTTCTCCTCTGTTGCTAGAGTGAAGGAAAAGGGCACAAAATTTGGGTTAAGAGGGCCCGTGCAGGGAGGAGTCAAATGCTATGCACAATGGGCCACATGCAAAAAAAAGGGCAAAGGGGTGTACATTTCCAAAGATGGCTTAATGTTAACCTAGATGTTAGTTATTTTAAATTGATCGTAGTTCCCTACATTACTGAAGAGTCAAAAAATGGTCTCAGGTCTATCATCTCGGATTGACTCACTGGAAAAATACTACCAAAAACCATCATCTAAAAATGAAACTTACCAAACTTAATACATTTAAGTAAAAAGCTTATCTCTTGAAAATATAAGTTAACAAGAGACTCAAAGTGGTAAGAAACCCATGAGACAATATAACGGAGCAAGCCAATGTAGGGAAGGTGCGTAGAAAATACACTGCATATAAAATAAAACGCTACACACTCTGGGAGATATGTCAAAAAGTAAAAACAGGTATTCCTCACTTTTCTAAAGCTTGCTTTTATGAAAGACCTACAGTAATAGTACCGGTTTTCACTAACCAAAAGAAATTCAAAGAGGATTTTCGCTTTCACAAAGAAAGGCACAAAGTGCAAACAGTGGTCAGCATGTGTGCTGCAGGGAGTGGCTATGGAGGCGGCAGGCACCCCACGCGGCCAGTGCGGCCCTGCTGAGCTGCTTCCCAGCGACTACACTCAGCATCTCAGCATCAAGCCACCAGAGCTCTGAGCTGTATTCATGAGCATCTATGCTTTATCTTGATTTATTTTGTGCATCTGTTAGAAAGATGTAGCCTAAGGTATCAGAAAAGCCTGAGAGAGGTTATTTTAGGGTCTGGGAATGCTCAAAAATTTTTCCATATAAATTAATGGTAACTGCTTCTTCACTTTATGCCATTTCAGCTTAGGAGAGGTTTCATAGGAATGGTCTGATTTCAGATAGCAGGGAAAACCTGAGGTAGAGAGAAATCTATCAATAAAATTACATCAGAAATTCCACACATTGTTTCCTTTAAACTCTCCCTTTAAAAATAAAACTAACCTTATTTTATCTTAAAATTAAAGATAACTATTGCTGAGAAATATGACTGATACAATTCAGAGAAGTTACTTTAAGTCGCTATTTTAAAATCAACCGTTCTGAGGCAAACCGTTTACATTACATTTATTATTTGTATTTTATGTTTTTAAATGGCTATGAAAATGTGCCCATTCCAAAACCGTTCCTTTTGTATCAAATGGGACAATACAGGGGCACCTGGGTGGCTCAGTTGTTAAGCATCTGCCTTCGGCTTAGGTCCTGATACTCCTGGGATCGAGGCCCGCATGGGCTCTCTGCTCAGATGGAAACCTGCTTCTCCCTCTCCCACTCCCCCTGCTTGTGTTTCCTCTCTCGCTGTGTATCTCTCTGTGATAAAAATGAAATCTTAAAAAAAAAAAAAAAAAAAAAACTGGCCAATACAAAATAAATGCCAAACATCTGTGGGATATAAGTCTAAATGACAGTTAGGCTTAGGAAGTAAAGAAACGATGGTAACGTGTGGCAGGCACGGCAACAGTTTCTGTGCAACTGAGATACGGCATCTCCAGCTTTGCAGGTGAGAAAATGGAGGCCCGAGAAGTTCAAAACTCATCTAAAGGCAAGACTTTCAAAATCTGTACTCTTTCCACTGTAGTCAAATTCTTCAGCAGCACACACTCTCTCATCTGTCAAAGGAGGAGTCACCATGCACCTGCCTCCAAAACTCTGAGTTATAAACAGAATAAGGTACACTTCTTAATTAAACATTTTCTCCTGGAACCAAGGATGTAGCTCCTGTTCCTACCTTACACATTAACTGACCAAACTGCTTGACGTGAAAGCCAAGTCAGTACTTCAGGTCTTATTTTTTCTTAGTGCTTTATTCCTCTGTTCCACTAAATAAAGGAAAACGGCAACATTTGCATCAAGGCAGCCCTCACTTTGCGAGATTCTAGTATGCACAGATTTTCACCAAGGTTGAAACAACACCAGTCCCCCAACACCTTGGTTCAAATTGCAGTTACGGTGGCATATTCACCCTGAGTAACTGCATGGACAAACTTTGCTGCTAACTTCACTCCACAAATCACTGTGTAAATAATAGAAATGCATCACGATCAGTGACGACATCGCGCCGTTCAGGTCACTGGATGGTCACTGCACAGCTGTTATTTCAGTTCACAAATAAGCAGCAAAGAGGTTGTGTTGTCTCCCAGGGATCAAATTCACATGACATTTCATTAAAATGAATAATCAGAACAGGGAATTGAGTGAAAATGACAAAGATGAAAGAGGAGCCCAGAAACTAAAACTAAAGCTTGTGTTAGAAGTGAACGGAATATAAAGGGAGCTGCAGAAGACTTGGGGGGCTGCGGGGACACCGGCTTGCCACCCACTCCCAGAAACTCTAGGTCCCCAGGCAGAATCACCTGGTGAAAGCCAACTTATCAACATAAGAAATCGGTTGTGATGACAAGGACGACCGTGTCCCGAGGAAGTGATACTGACAAAACTCTTCACATTATAGGAACTCTCCAACATACCTCCTGACATGGAGAGCACGAAGGGTAAACCACTGAAAGCCGATCTAAACATCCAGGATGCTTGCTCTGTACCATGGATTACACCAGAAGGCAAGCTCTGGTCACTCCTATCGTGCAGTTCATTTCAAAGAATAAAGCACTTTAATTCTCAAAGTTTCTACGTTTTATGTTCTAGCATGCTAGGTAATGATCAGTGTTGCTATCTTTTTTGTTCCCTATGGATTTGTAATCAACCATGAGTTTTCAATTCTTTGATAAAAAATTTTTTAAAGTCATGGAACAATCGTAACTCTTCCCCTCGATTATTAAGATCATTTTGCATGGTTTCAGCCTACATAGTCATTTTTACAGTCCTGCACTATGCAAAACAAGGACTGCTATATTTGTACAACAGAAAATCTAACAGTATATAATTTGCATACGAAATATCTAACAGTACTTAGCACCACACTAGCTGCCTAATTAATGTGCAGTGTGTGTGGTATGACCCTCACTGACACTTAACCACCATAAAGCATCAGAGTGGCAATGTGTTAGGAGTAGCCACTAAAATATAAGCATGTAAGTGAAAACAATTTTTTAATATTTTTTGTCCATTTCCAAGCACCCAGAACAATGCTCATGAAATAATTGTTAAATACACTAAAGAAGGTAGAAAATTACAAAACATGAATCCTTCAGTTTCAAACTCTCACACAGAAGCTATTATATATAAAAACCGCACAGCACTTAACACCTCAGGACCCGCAGAATCACTGAATTTGGGCAGTTGAAGGCCTTAGACAGACCTAGGTTGTTGCTTTCCTTTATGAGCATATATCCAGGCCCACAGCTGCAGTCTGTCCAAAGTCAAGGAGCTCATCAGTCTCCGTCTGGGCCCTATAGCCAAAGTCACCCACCCCCTAAACAGGAGTACTTTTTACCACTTCCTACTGGCACTCACTCATGGCATTACAAGACTGAAATCAAACTAATGAAAATAATGCAGGCCCATTTCTGTCTTGGCCATCCTGATGGAAGTGGGTGTAATAAGAGAGAACCACCGTCATCCTACTTCAGTTCTCTCCTATTTCCACTGGAAATGAATTATTCATCATTTTCTTCATAAGGCTTCTCCTTTCCTGAGCTACCTACTTACACTATGAACACTTCCACTGGACCCATCTTCCAAATACAATGCCTTGGAGACCACCAGAATCTCTCCTGAAGTTCCAACTTCCAACAGATTCTACACTTCTGAGATGTAGCTTACAGATCTCTCCTCTCTGTTCCTTCCCATCACCTCTTATCAGAAATGTGCCCTTTTCCATGCCTTATGCAGACCACTGTCCCAACCGGCCTCCCTGACGCTAGTCACTCCTTTTCCAACTTAGCCTACACTCTTAAGAAATGAATTGCCCGCAGGCCTCTACTCAAAAACCCAGAATGGCCTCTCATGATTTACAATGTCCAGCTATGCTCAAAGCCCACCCGTAGTTAACAGCAGCAGTATCTTAAGCCAGCATCTTCCTCTACTCCTGCAGCACCCTGCCCTGCTATGCTGTATGGCGCCGGCAGGCACATGCCTTACCTCTCCAATTGAAACATTAAGTATCTTATTTCTTTGTATCCTTAGAATACCTAGAAAAGTGTCATTAGGCCTGAGTTGGAAACTTCTTGAAAGCAGAGGTGGCACAGAGTCTGGAAAATACCAGCGCTATACCAAAAATGACCATATGCCTCCATTTACACAAACAGGACAGCCTGCTCTGTTAACTGTCCCCTGACTCATTTGTACAAAGTCAGCAATTATAATGGCCAGCATTCTCAATCTAGTCAGGCAGCTATTAAAAATAGCCAAGGAAGTCTGTCAATCCCACTTCTATCACTCAATTTAAGATCAGGTACCCTCCCACTATCATTTCAGCTTCTGACCATACCATTTAAACTTGCTTCTTGACTCAACCACTCTGTTTATAGTCTGTTTATAAATTACAGGTGGCCCCAGTCTGCCTGTCTTCATATTGTACACTCTCTACTCTATCCTCCAACCTGTTCCTGTGTCTCTAGCGGTCTTATACTCGGCTAACATGCAAGTAATCCTGGTTCCCTAAGCATTTCTAATATGCCTCTTGGATACCTTGGAATTTCAGACACTACAGCAGACTATAAAATTAACTTTGAGGCAAAAAGTTGGCCTGAAGGTTCCTGAACACTTTATAAAATGCAGCCATCTACTTGTAAAGCTAGGTCTTTCAAGAAATCCACTTGAAATTTTCTGGGATTAAAAAACGAACAAACAAACAAAATAAAACAAATAAATAAAAATTAAAAAAAAAAAGAAAAACCCCAATACCCACAGGTTTTATATTACTTTTATTAATGAGAAACGAATCAGGAAATATTGTTTGCAATAGCTCCTGTATTCTTTGTTCTCTCTCTACCAAATAAAGGCAACTGTAAAACAGAACACATTAAACTTTACTCACGGAAAGAGAGAGCTCTGCAGCCAAGGTCTGATGCTGGATGTACCGTTCTGAAAGCATTCCACCAGTATCATCTCAAACTGAGTGCCCAGCGCCAGCACCAGACTTAAACCTGGGGAAGCTGGGCCTAGAGCTTGTGCACTTAACCACTATGTGAGCTAATCTTGCACAAAATCTGGGGGACTAAAAATTCTAACAACCCTCCTCCTAAGTTTGCCACTGGATCATTGAGAAACTCAGAATACTGAGTATCAGAAACAGGCAATAGGGCTCAAATAAAAGTCATATCATCACTTCATTATTAACATTTACCCATGTTATCTCAAGTAATCTCAGGACAACACTGTGAGGTGTTATTACTAATAGCCATATGGCACAGTGAAGAACCTGAAGCTCAGGGAGATCTAATGCTATGCCCAAGGTCACACAGCTTAGAAGTGACAGAGCTGGGAGTCATCCTCTGAGACCTGGTTTCAAACCCCTGCTTGGAAGAGTTAAACTAAGTATACTAAGGCCCAGGAAAGCTAGGTGACCTGCTCATGAATTCATACCCTAATTCAAATCTACTGAATCCATGTGCTTCCAGGAAAAAAATACGGTGTGAAGAGCACAGGCTTTAAAGTCATATAGACCAGAACATGAATTCTCCACTTATTAATTATATCTGTTTGGACAAAATTAACTATACCTTTTTGAGCCTTAGTATCTTCATCTGAAATACGAAAATAATACCAAATTCATAGAGGAGTTGTAAGAATTTAAAATAAATTAACATGAAAAGCAGCCAACAGGCAGGCTGGAATATAATAGATGCTCAATAATTGCTATTTCCTTTGCATCTACCTTTCTTTTCTAAATCCTTCTACAACGTAGGATACTATGTCACTCACGTATGACTTAAGTAAATAATGAAATTCCATTCAGTCCAGCGATAGCACAAGTATGCCCAAGAACAGACAACTTAGGAATCCTGAGTCCTATACAAGGGGAAATGGGTACGTACACCCAAGTTCCAGTTTTCTAAAACGGTATTTTTAAGCTCGTTTATTCTCTACTGTCAAAGTTCCACAAGAAAATTTTTATTTCAAAGGTAAATTCTAGAGTTGTCTCAAGACAAAAAAATATCCATGAGTCAAACCTGAAATATAAAAGGACTATATAATTTTAGAAATAAACTTCTGGAGAACTCATCAATATTGTCAAAGGACTGACGTAAAATATTATGGTAACTCAGGTCCAAAGAAGATGGCGAGGAGACAGATGGAATTAGCTCAGACTAACACACATGTTGGAACCTTTGGTATATGTTTCCATCTTTACAGCACAAGGATAGAGAAATCACCTTACATCAGCTTTATCCTCCACACAGAGGAATACTGCCTCAATGGCTGTTAATGTCTAGGTGCTCAAAAAAATCAAAAACCCAATGGAGCTATTTTCAAATCTACCACTGCCACAAACTCCCCAAATTGCCGGACTGCTCCCGAGGGGCGAAACTATTTCCCTACCCTCTGCTCAGTCCTATAGCATCTAGCATAGCCATTTACTCAAAGCACATGTCTGGCAAATGCTTGTCGAATTGAAATTCAACACTTAGCTTCCAACATTGTCTTTCAGAGTTTCCCTACCTGCCCAAAGGTGTTTTAAAAAATCAGCACTGTTTACCAATGAAGTCTCAGAGTAGAGAATGCTGAATAATTCTCCAACACTGTCCAGAACACCTCCAAAAGATACAATACAAACACGACCAGAATCCAAAGTAGGGAACACCTTGCTTTTCAGAAGCTACATCCAGAGTGACTTCAAAACTGTTTCCCATCAACTCTAAGTAAAACAATGACCTACAGGGACACCTGAGTGGCTCAGTGGGTTAAGCCACTGCCTTTGGCTCAGGTCATGATTTCAGGGTCCTAGGATCGAGCCCTGCATCGGGCTCTCTGCTCAGCAGGGAACCTGCCTCCCCCTGCCTCTCTGCCTACTTGTGATCTCTCTCTCTCTGTCAAATAAATAAATAAAATCTTTAAAAACAAAAACAAAAAAAAACAATGACCTACAGTTGAAAGCACTTACGTCCTTCTTACAAAGCCTCTAACTTGTAGTTTTACGGGAAAGTTGCCCCATCTTTTTTTTTTTTTTTTTTTTTTTTTTTAGATTTTTTATTTATTTATTTGACAGAGAGAAATCACAAGTACACTGAGAGGCAGAGAGAGAGAGAGAGAAGGAAGCAGGCTCCCCGCCGAGCAGAGAGCCCGATGCGGGACTCGATCCCAGGACTCTGAGATCATGACCTGAGCCGAAGGCAGCGGCTTAACCCACTGAGCCACCCAGGCGCCCCGAAAGTTGCCCCATCTTAAAATGCATGTAAACTCAGACCTGGAAGATCTCATGAAAGGTACAAAATAAAGGGTTGCTGAATGAGTGATATTATCAGGTAAACTAACCATGGTTAAATGCCATAGCAGAGGCATATACAAAGTACCAGAGGAACATGGAGGGAAGGGCTACATGTGCCTAGACAAGGGAAAACAACAAAATGAGAAGAGCATTCCTAAAGACTGAGTTCACCACGCAGTGAAAACAGCAGAGGACACTTTAGGCAGAGGTAACACCAGATGCAAAGGAAGAGGTACCCTGAGAGCACCCAGAAAGGAAACTGCTAGATATGGCCAAAGACCATAGCATATGTGAAGAAATGGAAGAAGAATCTGGAAAAGTATATGAGTTCAGATTACAGATGATCCTAAGTACTACCTTAGTACTTAGACTTATCCTTCCAGACAATGAGTTCGTGTGCAGTCAGATCAAATTTGTAGCTCAGAAACACACCATGCCAACTAGAATTAAACCGCGCCAACTAACCACAAACCCACAAACCAAATAATGTTTGATCTGACTCCTCTTTAAAGAAAAAGCAGCTCTTAAGAGGACTCCGTGAGGTCACACACATACATGTACATACTTCTAGAGGATATTCTGGGTTCAGTAAAGACCAAAATCAATTACAGACAGCAAGCTGACAAACATCAAAAGCATGTTCCAAAACCACACCGATATTTATTGAAACCAAGCTCTAAAAGGGCTAAGGGACATATTCAAGACCCCAGAGTGGTCAGTGGTAGGGCCAGGGCAAAATCTTAGTCCAAGGTGCCTCCTAGTTCCCCAAAACTAAACAATGTTGTTGTTTCTTTCCCTTGTGCAAGGAAACTCTCTGCCAAGGCAGAAGAGAGCCACAGAGAATACACAGCAAAGTTAAGGGTGTGAGATGATGGATAGCATGAATACTAGAACCAGGCTTACACGCTGCGAGCACTACATAAATTCTCACCATCATTTATGATCATCTCTCTGAAGAATCATACAATCGCTGGTGGTTCACAGCAACCCCCACTGCAGCTTTTCATATGTGATTCGAAAGTAGGCAAAGACCAAGAGCTGTAAACATGTGGTGATGTTTCTACCTTTGGGGGGAGGGCTCTTGGAGTCCTCCATAGACAGCTTCAGCTGCTGTATGAACTCGCCGCCATACACACTTCTTTCTTGCCAGATGTTCAGCAATCTTTCTAAAGGTTTTTTACAGCCTTCATCTGCCTCTCTGCCCAGAAAAGACGAAAAGATAGATATAAGCTTAAGATTTTTTGTGTTTAATTAGGACAGACCTACTTTAAAAATAACAACTGACTAAATGAGTTACATATTTAAACACAGATGGAAGAGTACGACACATTGTGATAAACAG
This sequence comes from Mustela putorius furo, assembly GCF_011764305.1. Classification (NCBI taxonomy): domain Eukaryota; kingdom Metazoa; phylum Chordata; class Mammalia; order Carnivora; family Mustelidae; genus Mustela; species Mustela putorius. The sequence goes on along the minus strand of NW_025421464.1, from coordinate 7,032,583 downwards.
ATACCCAAAATTTGACCCAAAACTACATTCTTCCTGTGGTGTATAGGGAAGACAGAGGGAGTATGTTACAGAAGTAATCTGTCCTTATCTCCTTTGAAAGATGGGGCAAATAGGGCAAAAAGCCAATTGCTGATTGTTATAGAGAATTATCAAAAATCGATCATTTCAAATGTGACAGCTTGCTTTATAAGAAGACATTAATCGAAATGTAGGGCCAGACATTCTGCTGGAAATTAAAGGGGGCCAAAACCTTTAAAGGTAGGAAAAAAAGTGATTAAAAAAAATGGGGAATAAATTCACCATGACCCATCAATGCTAGCACATCAACACCTCTACATGTCTTACAAATACAATCATACACACATACCAAGACTGATCTCAACTGAAATTAACTACTTCATCATTATTTTAATTCTGGGTTAGGTATGTAGTCCCCATTCTCACAAAAGTGTCTAGTGGGTAATCTTAGAACACACTGAGCATAACATAGCCCTTTGTAATTTATATCTGAGAGAAGCTATACCGTTTTTTTTTTCTGACATATCTGTACTCTGGAAACAGAGTATTTTCAATGAGATAACTAGCACTAGCACTCAGTGTGCAACAGCTGCTTACCAGAAAACAGACACCAAGTGGAAGAGGGTGGGAAGACTTTCTGAAAGGAAAACAAATTCTCTCACCATCCATGGTGTTACTATGACTTGTTCAGGTTTATAAAGCTGTCTGGATGTCAGTGATCTTACTCTGAGTGACTGCCAACAAGAAGGGATACACTGACACCTTAGTTTCTAAGCCAAGATCTTTAACAGGAACTTCAAGAAGAAAGAGGTACAAAGGAATTATGCCCTGATGGCACTTTTCTAAAATTTACAGTAACACTCAAGGTAACCTAAAGGTTCAGCTTGAGCTGGTCAGATGCATCATTTAGGAAATAGTAGTGGCAAATTTTACTGCATTGGAGTCAAAGTACTAAATCGGAGCACAAAAAAAAAATTTTTTTTTTTTTGGGTCACACTTTTTTTTAGTCAGAGGTGAAGGGGGAAAAAAGGGAAAAAAATATCAATGGTAGTTTATAAAACTTAGAGCTAAGCCTGAATCATTTGATACTGGTGATAAAAACACTCCACCTCCAAAATATATCTAGAAACAAACTGCTTCTCACCCCTTCCTCTCTGTCAAGCTGGTCCAAGCCACTATTTTCTCTTGCCTGATTTCTGGTCTCCCTGCTTCCACCCCTATCCTCCTACAAACTAATCTCAAGCTTCAAAAATTCTGTTGCATCAAGGCAGATTATGTCACCCTTTGGCTCAAAACTTGCAATGGTTCTTCTCATTCTCCCCCAAAATAAAAGTGAAAGTTCTCATAAAGCCTACAAAGCCATTCTAAACATTGTATCTCTGGCCTCACCTAACCTCTCCCTTCTTCACTCCCTAATAGTTACTCTGGCCCTCTTGACTCCGGGCCTTTGCCTGGAACCACATTTCTATGGGGGAACATGGCTCAAGCACCCCTTCCTAATTTCCCTATTTAAAATTAATGCTCCCCACCCCTACGCTTAATTTTTCTCCATGCAATTTAGCTTCTGATATGCTATTCAGTTTACTCGTTGTTTAGATTCTGTTCATCTGAATGCACCTTCCGCAAGGGTAGTGATCTGTCCTTTCCCCCCGACACATACATGGCTACCCACCCTAGAATAGGCATAATATTGGCCTCTTTGTAATCTTTCTAGAAAATTTTTAGTTAGATTTCGATAGGCCATACAATTAGTTACCTTTCAAGAATCATCTTCCCACAATAAAGCCATTTGTATCATGCATCAGCTAAACATTCATCTGCTCATTCAATGAGGTTTATGAAATACTGTGCTTGTAATACAAAGAACAAGGCCTAGAGCCTGACCCAACAGCCCCTTCCTTTTCCACACCTCAACCAGGGCATTCAAACATATTTATCCCTTGCTCAGAACTTGCTCTCTCTCACACATGTGCCTTTGCTCATACTATCTCCTCTCCTTTGAATGGAACCCCTAAAGGAGAACAAGATGAAGAGGGAGAAGTTGGGAGCAATGCAAGTGGCTTAAGTAGATACGGGGTATGTGGAAATAGCAGAAGAATCTGGAGGGACAGAGTGGAATTAGATTATGAGGGCCCTGAACACCATATTTAAGTATGTGGCCTTTATCCTGAAGGAAACGGGAAGTCTCAAATGTATATCTTAGAAAATAACTAGTATAGCCAAATAACAACTTACCAAAACTTAACTGGTTGATACTTTTAATATATAACCTGTTCTCTGCAAATTCTCTGTTCACTTAATATAAAGAGAAACCTATCATGAAAGGGTGGGGGACATAATGCAGACTAAATATTTGGGACTCGATTTAGACCAAGACTGGTTTGGAGTAAAGATTCAGCCATATTACTGTATGCGATGGAAACATACACAAACTGATAACAAATGACACAAAGTCATTTTCAAAAGGCTTTTACCATGTAAGGCAAAAGTCAAATAGGAGCTCGAGTTTAACTGGTGAATGTAATTAGTCAGGATAGGCTAATTCCTGGAGCAATATCATAAAAGTCAAAGTTTTGCCAGGTAGGTTTCAAAGCTACAGATAGAACAGTCTAGAAGTCTTTTTACTCATGAGGTTCTGCCTTAAGTAGCTCCAACGAAATGAAATCCCATTGGCACTTGGAAGTGGGTACAACTAAAGCAATAAAGTAGTTTTATAACAGACGGAATTATCTTTCCAGGTTGCACTAACTCCATCCTGAACTGAAAAATCTTTAAGCGATAAAACACCAAAAAATCCTTGCCATTAATCAGTGAGTAAACAGAAAATGATAAGTATAACTTAAACACAATATAATTAATTTAATTATAAATTCAATCACTGCAAAACTGATCTGAAAAGTATAAACTGCATATTATACACACAGAATTGCTGCTTGAAGTGCCAGCTGAGGCCTCACCAAGCTTACTTGGGGGCCTTTTCTTCCTCTCTAGTTCTAATGGCATTTCCTTGGAACACCCACTATAATTTGTGTGTTTCTGTCTTATCCCATGCACAGTAGCCCTGTGATAAGCCTACTAAAAGTAGGAATTCTTTCTAAATATCCCCAGCACTTCCAACAGAGCCTCCAGTGAAACTGAAGCAGAAATGGTCCGTTGCCAACCATACAGAAAAGAGCGTAGCAAGCCTGAGACTGCCACCCTTAGAAAGGCCTGCTCACTGCACTGGCCCTTGGCTGGCATCTGGAAACTTGGGTTTCAGAAGTGTTCCTCCAGTTTCCTAAGTGATAATCAGGGTGGTTTACTGTGCCTAGACTGTTTGTGCAAACAATATAATTTATGCTGAATACTTGCTTTCTTTCTGAGAGTTGGGAATTTTGGCAGAGGGTACCTGTGGCCAACGCCAATAAAAACCCTGGGCACTGAGACTCTAATGAGCTTCCCAGGTATACAACACTTCACCCATGTTGTCACTACTCAAAAATGGAGGAATTTAGTACTTTTGTGTAACTCCACTGTGAGAGGACTCTTGGAAGCTTATATGTGGTTTCCTCTGGACTGCACCGATTCAACTTTTTCCTTTGCTGATTTTGCTTTGTATCCTTTCACTGTTAATAATCGCAGCCACAGACACAACCATATGGTGAGTCTTGTGAGTCCTCCTAACAAGTCACCAAACCTGGAAGTGGTCTTGGGAATCCATGACACAATAGTAAATAAGTGTGTATATGGTGATAACTCCAAATTTATGTCTCCAGAAATTAATTTCCTACTGAGCTTCAGACTATCTATCTACATCTACCTATCTGGCATCACCCCCTTGGGAAATCTACTAGCCACCTCAGACTTAGCATGGTCAAAACAAAACTCCTGACTTCCTCTACCACATCTTTTCCCCAAACTTCATCTCAGCATATAACACCAGCAACCATCCACTTAGTCGTGTCAAAAACCTAGAAATAATCTGATTTCTCTTTCCTTCATTACCAGTTCCACTAAGCTCTCCCAACTCCTATCAGTTTTAGTGGGGAGGTGAAGCAAACCCATTCACAAAGTAAACATTTCATAATCTGGAAGCTATTACTATCTTCTCACTGCCCTGAGTCCTATCCAATGTCATCTCTAGGTTGTAGTAGAGCAATACCCTTCATATTCCCTTGGCCTTTATAATTCATTCTCCATATCAAGCCACAGGGACCTCTCAGCAATGTGATGGAATATATCGTTCCGCTGCTTAAAACCTGTCACTGACATCCCTTCAGAATAAATTCTCTCCCATGGCTTTTAAGACACATTTGACTGGCACCTGCCTACCTCTCTGATCTTACCCAGATACAGCTTTTCCCTTTGCTCAACACATCTGTTTTAACCACGCTGGCCTTCATTCTGATCCTCTTAACATGCCAAGATTATCTCTACCTTAGGTTCTTTTTAATAGCTGTTTGTTCCTACTTCGCATGATTACCTCAAATGTCATTTCCTTAGAGAGGCCATCTTTCACCACACTAGAGGAGATCCAACTCCAGAATGTCCTTCTATTTCATTATGTTCATATTATCACCCTCTGCAAGTATCTTGCTCCTTTATTTGTCCTTGCCTGCCTTGTTCACGGCTGCTACTCTAGTGTCTGCATCAGTTCTTGGCACATGGAAGGCACTCAAATATATGTTGAATAAAAAATAAAGTGCACACAACTATCTCCAAACTCAGGAGAAAGTAAGAAGGCATCTGCGTGGAAAAAAAGTTCAAAGTCGAGGTAATTAAACTACTATTCAAGTTAAATCTAACCTATGAGCTTGGTGGCTTCCTCTGACTTGAGAGGTTTGGTTTGGGTTTTTTTTTGGGGGGGGGGCGGTGAGGGAGGAGGTAGAAAGTTATCACAAAAAGATTCCTCATCAACTTTGGTCAATATTAATGGGTCCACTACCTTTGTTCATCAACTGGGCACAGAAAGCCAGAGAGAATACTTCTTACTATGGAGAGGGTACATCAGGATTGAAGTCAAGTAGCTGGCTTTTCTAACAATGGCAGGAGGAAAGGGCTTAGAAACATGGGGATCCTGAATCTAATACCAAAAAAGGACCTTGAGAGAACAAGAAGAATGCAAAATATTAAAAAAAAAAAAAAAAAAAAAAGGAATTAGAGCTTTTTTTCCCCCTTCATTGAAAAGGACCAGGTTTACTTTCCACATTAATGCCATACACAGAATCTGCCAAGACATTTTTACAGCGCCTCCTAGATAGGCTTTAAGATGTTAGACCAAACAGAAAATGAATTTTCAATCCCAGTACTGCCCATTCACATTCCCCTTCTCCTATTCCTTCCTACTTACCCTTTCTGGTTTGGTGGGCAATTAACGATTATTATTCAATTTTAAATAAAAATGTTATGTGTACTATTCCTACAGGAAATTATTTTAGTCAATTTCCTATACCCTAATTAATTCATTTAACAAATATTTACTGAATCCTTACTATACCAGGGTGGACCACAATGTTGCCCAATTCCTGGAACACCAATCACATCAAGGCTACATAAACGGTATTCCCTAAAGCTTGAAACCTGACAGCTCTATGCCAGACACTTTACTAGGTGCCTGGGATACTGTGAAGAACAAAAAAGAAACGGTCCTTCTTGTCACAAAGTTTACAATTTAGCATAGTTCTATAACTGAGCAAAGACTGGGGACTGGGCACCGTACTACAAGTTTTCAAACAGACTGGTGTACTTCTGCCCTACAACAACTTTAGTGAGGTAAGTGGTGTTGTCCCCTTCTAACCAGTTAGGAAACTTGTAACTGAACTGTTAGTAAAAGCTAAGTAATACGTCCAAGGTCACTGAGACAGTGCTGGAGGCAGAGCTACAGCCTAAGAAACTGAACCACATCTCCTCAAAACAAGAAAATGCCCAGCTCCAATTTGAGATGGCTATCCTAGCAGTCTGTTCAGGGTTCAGGACTGTTTCCAGCTCATAATGCATTCTGCTTCTTCAGTGTCCATGTTCATCTCAAGTTAGGGCCAGCTACACCGCTGACGAACAAAAATCTTTTTCCCATCTTTAGAAAATTAGGTATCATTTCTTTCTTTCAGACTTTTCATTTTATCCTTCAAACTTCCCAAATCTTTCATGGAATGCTGGGCTCACTGATACATTTGAGGCCTTTCACATAGACTTCAGATCTTAGAACAACTTTGTTTAACGAACTGGTTTCCTTTTTTTGGCCTTCCCAATTTCCTTCTGCAAAGATGTTTATTATGTGTTTACTAAGTAATATTCTAGTGGAAAATAGTTTTTCTTTGCTCCTCCTGGGCAACTAACTTGTGTCTACAGAAAAGCAGTTTGTTTTTAAATAAATAAAAGTGATTTATAGAAGTTTTAATCAAATGAATTTCATGTGATATTAGTTACATGTGTGCTCTATACTCTGGTCTTCTTGTTCACAAAACACAATAGTGACAGAGATTTAGTATCTACTTTCCACACTGGCAATTATTATCTTTGCAGTTACAGTAATGACCACTATTTTTAGTAAACGAGACATCTAGACATCTAGAAGGAAACAAGTAAAAATGAAGGCATAACCAACTACTATCTTGCTATTAAGGTTTTGTTACTGGAATGTTTCCTGGTACTATTTAGCTTTGTGTTCCAACCATAAGCTAATGAGACAACTCAGCCAAAACAAGGAAAACACCATATTCAAGAAATGAATTCGATAAGTGAATACAGCTAGGAAAAAAGAGGTTCTACAAGTGTTAGACTCAACTCCTTCAATACATCAAAATGTTTACACGTCTGAGACAGCTAAAGGGCTCAGCAGAACATAAAACTGTAATTTGCCCTTTCCAACACTCTGTAAAGCACACCCCTGTAAAATATGAAGTTGTCAATTTGCAAAGGCTCTCCCAGAAAAGGAAAGAACAGTAAGGAAGAAAGGGTAATGCATTTAAATACCAAACCAAACAAAAAATCCAAACATACCTGGCAACATGAGAAAAAGCATCCACAAGGACAGATTCAAATTCTCTAGTGAATTCAGGTCCTTTCCTTTTACTGTTTTGGATGACATCATTGGCTAAGTACAGAAAAGTAAGCTTTCTATTTGATTTGGCTGGAAAAAAAGAAAAAAAAAGATAATTTAATTTACACCAAGGAAATTCTCAATGCACAATTCTTCTGCCCTAAGCTACTCCTAAAGAATATTAAGACAAGTATTATTTACTTGAGACCAGGCTTCCTTTACAATTGAAACAACAACTTAAATAACTTGTTGACATCACTAACAAAAAAGGTTTGAGAATACAAGTTTGAAAAACAAAATAAAACAAGAATGGGCCATCTTCATTTCTGTAATATTTTAACCAGAATAACTGATGGTAAAATAAAGATAATCCAAAGAAAACTCCTAAAGGATAAGCAGTCAATATCCTCAAGAAGACATAATAAAACCAAGGTTTATTCTATTGCAAAGATGAGCATTTTTAATTCACTATTAATTACCAAATACTGCAGAATGAAGACTGAGCCAGGTTTCAGTTTTAAAATAGATTCTTGTAATTTATGTTCCTACACTGAGAATTTCTCTGAACATTCCTATAACAATCACCAATGATAGTAACTCTACGATCCAGAGAAATCTCTAAATGCACCAATGGACGTTTATCTCAAATACAAATATATATTAATGCTACATTATTATTGAAAATTTAAAGATGTCTGAATTCTGGATATGCAAAATTATGGCTCCCACAGAAACCATAATTCTTCTCTCTTATACATACTAAATGTAGTATTTCCTATTACTCTGTATGGCATCATATATTAAACCATAAAAACCTCATGTACTATGTCTGAGTTACAGTTGCTTGGGGGAACATTACTGAATTTCCTGGCTTCTATGCACATAACTTCTCAACCATAAAGTTACATCACTATCATTTTTGGTCCCAGTTTTCTTTTAAAAGAAATAAATAAGAACACAATCAGACAGTCCAAAACACTAAGTTTTCTCCAATGCTAAAATACCTGAAAAACTCAAGCAAGCCTTATATCAACCTTTACATACCTGAAAAACTAGTCCTTAACTCTATTCCTCTCAGAAACCACTTGTTTCTTTTGATATGCACACAGCATGTATAAATTCTGACACAGCAGGCATAAGATGTGACATTTTTAAAGGTAGCTACAGAAGAATAACCCAAGTTAAAAACAAGATTTTTAAAAGCATTTAATAGTTTAAAATGATGACTTAAAGTATTCATAAAATTAAATATGGATATCTTGAGCTGTATTAACCTTCTGGTAATAACCTAGTTTACATGGCTAACTGACGATAATATTTAATCTTTAACTATTTTAATTATTATTCAAAAGCAGATCAAAAGTGTCAATAGTTACAATATTCTACCATTGCTACAAAGGTATCTTATAGCAAAGGCTTTTCTTTTTTTTTAAGTAAACCTTGTCTGGGATGTTGCAACAAGTAAAACTACCTGTCGATAATGTTATGAGTTAACAGTTTCCAAAGTACAACAGAACTTCAACAAAGGTAATTTGACTGAGTGATGCTTTACAAATGCCATATATTTCATGTTTAAAAACCCAGACTCCATTGTATAAAATATCAATTTTGACAATTAAGACATGATACGTTTTTTTCAGTGCTGCAAACATGATAGCCAAGAGGCCAGAGAGCCAAAGTTTTCACTATTTACAATGCCAATTAATTTTCATCATTCTCAAACTTTGCAATGGGGTTTTAGTTAAAATTTATCCCTCTACATCCAGCATCCTGAAGCCAACATGAGTACCACGTGTGTAAAGGTGATAAGACAAAGCCCAGAGCACTTAAATACTCATACCCTCTACTCTAGTCCCAGGTGACAACTCACTTAGTCAGATGTCTTTCCAATATGACACAGTAGATCCTTTCACTCCCTATCTATGCCCATTCCAAATGGGATGGAATAGTTGCTAGGTAAAATTTATATAACTAGCTGACAAAAAAAAACTCAATTTGTTTAGCTGGTTTTGACATCTAAAAAAGCTGGGGGTCGGGGGGTGGGGGGGGAAGGCCTATTTAACTGCATTCAGGCCAACATACAAAAACATTACTAAAAAATACTCATCTAAGGAGCATTTTACATCAAACTTCCCCATAAAGAAAGGAAGTTCTACCTAAAACAGAGCCCAAAGCGATAAATTAAGAATTATTCCGAGTGGAAAGACAGTAACCCATCAAGAATAAAAGTAGCATTGAATAAAAGTAGCATTTAAGCAAAAAATAGTCATTTCTGTAAACCCCGTAAATATTTTCAAGACAATTCAGACAGAGTCTGTAAACATCTTAGGGAAATGACTTGACCAGATAGAAACGTCCACTTCTAAAGACTCAGGGTGGGCCAGAATCTAAGGGGCTAGTCAATTTGAACATAATGGCACAAAATCTTTTTCCACTTCTGTGTGGGAGCATTCTCTATTCATCAATGAAGACTGGGTTATTAGGAAGCTGTATCCTGATGCTTGGAAGAGCATCTCTACCTTGGCACTATCCAATATGGTAGCCACTAGCCACATATGGCTATTGAACACTTGAACTAACACAATCATTTAAAACTTTTGTTCCTTAGTCACACATTTCAAGTGCTCAACAGCCACATGTGGCAAGTGGCTACCTTGTTGGGCATTACGGATATAAAACATTTCACAGAAAGCTGTAGGTAGTGCTGTTTGGATCCTCTACTCAACCATGAAAATGACACTGAAAACCACAATCAAACTCCTAACCTATTTTTAAACTGTGTTAAAAAGTACCATGCGAAATGCTATGGGCATTACAAAGAAACAAGAAGACTCAGTTTCTCACACAAAACACAAATCTAGTGAAAAAACAGTACTAAGAATGAATAAATGCTAAATTACTGTGGGATGGGGTGGGATACAGTGATTAATTCTCACCAACAAAAGTGATATGGGTTTGGTTGGAGTCAGACAATCACTTCCACTTATTAAAGGGGACTGAGGCACTGGGTACTTGAAAGCACAAATTTTGGCATTGGAGGGCGCTGGGCTAATACTCCAGCCATACACCCTAAACAAAGCACTTAATCTCTCCTTATCTTTACACTCTCATCTATAAAATGGGAGATAATAATGCTGGTCTCCTTAAAACATAAGGTTTCAGGAAACTAGGATCATGAGATTAGGGTTAAAGGAGCTTCACAGATGAATGCAGTCTCTGAATTGTTATTTTCCATAACTCAAATAGGGTACAAGGAGGAGGATTTGTGGGCTCTAGGCTCTATTCCCCAACTGCCAAGAAGGGATCCCTATCTCAGAATGGCACATGCTTGTGGAAAGGGGAGTCTGTGCTAAAAGGCTAGAACCAGGTCTCCTCAAAGAATCTTGGATTTTCCTGTCTGACAGCCTGATGTAGTCTAGCCTCACTAGCTGTAAGGCAATGAAAATACCACTTAACCATTCAGGTGGGAGTCTCCATCTCACAGATGGTGGAAAACACACGTAAAGTTACTTCCTATATTATAAAGGGCCTACTACACAGAGGCTGCCCAAAGTGGTTCTAAGCTCCATTTCCTCAGCTTTCTGCTATGGAATCATTAAGGGAACAGCTGTGAAGGTGCCTACCTTCCCTAACTTGAAGGCAAAGACCATGCCTCACACTGAGTAATCAGTAGTCCCATTTCACCATTATTTATGAAACGCCTATACTGTGCTTGACACCATGCTGGATGTTCGTTTGGATTATCCTGTTTACTCCTTACCACAGCAAGTTGTTTGAGCCTCAGTTTTTCCTCATCTGCAAAGTTCCTACTCCAGAGAACTCTGAGAATTTAAAAAATGACAATGTATGTAAAGATATCAGTACTGCACCTGGCACATAATTAAAGGCACAGTAAATACCAGTTTTCATCGCCTCCATTTTATAGGTAAGGAAACTGAGGGTCAGAGAGGCTAGGCTGCTGGGGTCAGTGAATGGCAAAGCCAGGCTTAAATTCCAGGCAGATGGCCTCTGGAGTCAACGTATTATCAAGCATCCAATCCAGTGCCTGGCACATAACCGGCTGAGCTCAATGAACGCCTGTCGGATCCCAAGCAGGGTCTCGAATCAATGAAGGATGCACTAGAAGAGGAGCCTGAGAGGTAAGGTCTAGGTAGTGTGGCCCCTTAACCTCTCCATATGGGGGGTAACTGTACCCACCTCACAGAGCCATTCTGAGGACTAAAATGTGAGGATATTCATAAAGGTCTCAGCATAGTGACTGGCACAGAATAAAGGCTCTGTAAGTGGCAGCCATCCTTGTCTCGTTTTACAGATGAGAAAACAGACGCACAGAGAGATGAAGAAACTAGCCCAGTATCACTCAGCTAAATAAGTGGCTAAGCCAGGACTCGATCTAGGCAGTCTTACTCCAGAGTCCTTTGGCTCTTATTCCAAATGCCCAGCAAAGTGCCTGGCACACAACAGCCTAGGGCCAATGCCCTCTGCAAAGCTTTCCAGATAATAATAGTCACAAGTGTCAGGAGTAGTCTGCGGGGGGGAAAAGGGCTGGCTGAACTGGGAGTCTGGGAACCGCAGACAAGTATCCTAAACCTTCCCAGGCCTCAGTTTCCTTTTCCGAGAAATGGGGATAACACTGTCACCAACCTCAGAAGCGCAATCAGAGGCCCGGGCTTGGAAAGCAGGCTTCAACTAAGAAGCTAGAGGAGCCTCGGGAATGGGCTGGGGAGAGGTCAATCCAGGGGAGGGCCCAAGGGGCTGCACTGGGGGTGTTTACCTTTGCGGAGCTCGCGGTGCCACACAGAGACGATGGGTCCCGCGTGCTTGCGGTGGTGGATGAGCCACAAGGACAGGGTCTGCACGCTCTGTTGAGAGTTGCTCAGCTCCGAGAGCTTCTTCTCCAACGCCGACTCGGAAAAGGAGGACATGGTGGCGGCGATGGGGCCCTGCAGGGAGCGGCCTGGGCCGCCCAGTGCGGCGGGAAGAGCGACGGCACGAGGCCGGGGCCTCACCTGACTGCCTGCGAGGCTCTTTACAGACTGACAGACTGCCAGGGGGGTAAGGAGGGGGAGGGGATGGGTCTCCGCAGTAACAGCCGCCCGCGCCGCCGCCACAAGATGGCCACCGACCTCTCACCCCGCCGAGAGCAGGGTCAAAGGGGAAGGGCCGGAGTAGCTGGGCACCCGGAGGTGTCAGAGCTAGAGAAAAACGCCCCTCCAGTGGCGGTGGCCTCCCTGAATCTCGCTCAGGGTACTTCGAAAGGGACAGACCGGGAGGGAAACGCAGTTCGGCGGCCTCCGGAAGGCGCTTGGACCGCTCGCGCCCGCACGCAGGCGCAGTGAGGCTCACCGGAACCGTTTCTCCCGCTCCGGCAGAACCTTTCTGGCGCTGTACGGCGCGCTAGTTAGCACGCCACTTCCGGCGGGGTGGAGGAGGCGGGAGAGAGGGAAAGGCTGGAAAACGAGGTAAGGGAAGAGTGGCGGGAGCAAGAGGGAACCCAACAACTGGGACCCCCTAAAGGGGAATCTCGAGGGGACGCTGATGCTGCGTGATCAGGATATACGGGAGGGGGGGCTTTCTCCCTCATCTGGCAGACCCCAGTCCGAACTCTTCTCTGTACACGTCCTGCTCTCTGGCTGTCCCCCCGCCCATCCCCCGCCCGCCAAAGCTTCCTTTTAGTTGTGCCGAGCCACCCACGTGCACTTTTCACGCCTTGGCTCTTGCTCTGTTTTTTCTCCAAAGGTGAGGCCTCCCCCCACTTCTCACCTGGTGTGCTCCCACTCAGCCTCCAGGACCACCCTTTAATATCCTGTACTGACGTTTAGTCGCGACAGCACTGCCATAAAACACACCTTTGTGCCCTTAATTTGGTTGTTTCGTTCAGGGAATTACATGCTGCCCTTGCCCTCTGGGGAGTCCATTTAATCGTTCTGAAATTTAAGCAATATGTTAACTTTTTTGAGAGTTGGGGCAGGGAAGTCAATGGTTCCCTTGACCTTTAAAACGCCGTTTGAGACTGCAACCTCTTTATCTATGTTTAATAAAAAGTTTTAAATTCCAGTTATCAAATCAGAGAAATTTGTCTTTCCAGCTGCTGTGGGATTGGTAGTAGGAAGTTAGGTTATTGTAGACAGCAGTTTCAAAATTTCCCGATTAGCATGGCATTTACCAGTTAGGGGCAAACTCCAGTTAAGAGACATTTTCCTAGTTGATGACTATTTTTTCTCTCACTGCACCATATTGTAGTTCTTTGCCTTAATGCTTTCACTCCTCTTCCAGACTAGAATCATCGTAATCAATATCGTAGCCAATATAGTGAGCAATTTCTAAGGGCTAGACATTGTTTTCACATAGTAACACATTTAATCCTCATGACAAAGCTATAAGGTAGTTACTATGTTATTCTCATTTGAGAATAACTCTCTATGTTATTCTCAATGAGGAAATGGCACAGAGAAGTTAGGTAACCTACCCAAGATCACATAACTAAGATTAGAGGGAAAGGACTGCATCTTAAGCATTTTTCTCATCCCACCACATTATTCATAGCTGATGGAGTGAATTAATATTAAAAAGGTAAATGCCCTAAAATTACACAGTCAATATCTAGTCATAATTTTAACCGAGGGCCTTTGAGCCCCAATCTTGACCATGTTTCTATATTAAGTAGCACTGTCATCTACTGAACACTTAACACCAAGTCACTCTGTATTAAGCACATTACGTACTTTGTTTTATTTAATCCTTAAAATAGTTTTGTGTGATGAGGATTATTATCACTATTTGAAAGATGAGAAAACATAAAACATAGGTGAGTAATCTGTCCAATATCACTTGGATATAGAAAATGACCGAGCTAGGAGTCAAATCAAGGTTATCTGATGTCTGATCCCAAAGTCTTCACTTCTGAGTCACAGATTGATTCTTTCAGCTAATAATTTTTGAGCACTATGTCTCAAGCACTATTTTAAGCAAAAAGAATCTGTGTCCCCAGAAGCTTACCTCCTACAAGAAGAGGTAGATTTAAAAAAAAAAAAAACACGTATAAAACAAGTTAGAAAATGATACCTAATTTAAATAAAAATCAAGGAGGATGAGGAATGCATTTGTGGGAGAATAGGAGTCTATTAAATATGCTGGTTAGAAAAGGCCTCATTGGCAGGGTGACATTTGATTAGAGCCCTGAAAGAAACGAGAGAACAAGCCATATGCCGTATGGTAGAATGTTGTTCAAGGCAGAGGGAAAACTAAATGCAACTGTTAGACCATTGTTGGCATTTTTTTTTAAAGATTTTATTTATTTATTTGAGAGAGAGACAGTGAGAGAGAGCATGAGCAAGGAGAAGGTCAGAAAGAGAAGCAGACTCCCCATGGAGCTAGGAGCCCGATGCGGGACTCGATCCCGAGACTCCAGGATCATGACCTGTACCGAAGGCAGTCGTCCAGCCAACTGAGCCACCCAGGCGTCCCCATTGTTGGCATTTTTAAGGAACAGCAAGAAGGATGGTGAGGCTGGAGTGATATGAACCAGAAGGCTGGAAATGAGCTCAGAAAAGTAGTCAGGGACCACATAACATGGACCATATCCCATGGGGACTTGTAAGCCATAGGAAGAATTTTGGATAATACTCTGAACAAAATGAGAGTTCACTGGATGCTCTTGAGCAAAAGAGGAGCATTGTTGGCTCTTAGGCCAAGAACAGTAAGGCTTCAAGGGTGGAAGCAGGAAGAGCAGTTGAGCAGCTGTTGTAATAACGCAGGTGAAAGGATGATTCAGACCAGGGTTGAGGTGGTGAGAGGGGGTCGGATTCCGGGAATAGGAATCCCAGGATTTTGTCTTTAAGAGGTAGGACAGTATTTGCTGACAAATTAGGTAGGAGATGTAAAACTCTAGGTGGCCCCAAAGGTTTCAGCCTGAGCAACCATAAAAATGGGACTGTGCTTTTTCTGAATTGCAGAAAGAGATGGTTTAGGGAGTAAAACAGGAGTTTAGGTTTGTACATGTCCACGTGGAAATACCTATCCAAGTAAAGGCTTCTCTCATAGGCAGTTGGATTTATGGGTCTGGAGTTCAAGGAAGAGACATGATAGAGTTAAACATATAAATGTATAAATGTGGGCATCATAAGGGGGAATAGCTGTAGAAAGAAGATAGTTTGGGGCGCCTGGATGGCTCAGGTGGTTAAGCGTCTGCCTGGCTCAGGTCTTGATCCCAGGGTCCTGGGATCGAGCTTCTCCCCCCACCACCACGTAGGGCTTCCTTCTCAGCAAGGAGCCTGCTTCTCTCCCTCTCCCTCTACCCCTTCTCTCTGCTTTTATATGTGCAAACATGCCCATGTGAGCTCTCTCAAATAAATAAATGAAAAAAAAAAAAAGAAGAGAGGCCCAGTGACTGAGTGCTAAAACACTTCAACATTTAGAAGTCTGAAAGATAAGATGATGACAATCTGATTTTTCCTCTTCAGCCCATTAATATTAATTACACTGATTCATTTTCAAATATCGAGTTAGCCTTCCATCCCTAGCATAAACTCTGCTTTCTCATGGCATATAATTCTTTTTACATGCCGCCAAATTTTATTTTATAATCTTTGTTTAGGATTTTTGCATCTGTGTTCAGGAAGGAAATTGGTGTGTAGCTTTTTTATTTACATATTGTCTTTGGTAGGTTTGGTATCAGGGTAGTACTAGCTTCATAAAACAGGTTGAAAAGATTTCCTCCTTTTTCTAGAAGGTTGGGTAGGATTGGTGCTAATTCCTTAAATGGTTGGTAGAAGTTCCCAGTGAAACCTTCTGGGCCTGTGGATTTGTTTTCTTTTTCTTTTTTGAGTTTTTAAATGACAAATTCAGGTTTTAAAAGTTGTAAGGCTGGTCAAAGGTTAAATAATTTTTCTCATATTACGTAAGCTGTAGTAGTTTTTGAGGAATTTGCCATTTGGTCTAAGTTATCAACTCTATGTGTGAAGTTGTTTGTGTTGTTCCTGTATTATCCCTCTTGTCTGTCTTTCCCTCTTGTCAGTCTTGCCAGAAGTTTGTCAATTCTACTATCTTTTTGAAGAACCAGTGCTTTGTTTCATTGATCTTTCTCTATTTTCTCTTTCCAATTTCATTGATTTCTACTCTGCTCTTTATTTTCTTCCTTCTGCTTCCTTTGGTTTTATTTTGCTCCTCTTTTTCTAGGATCTTAAAGTGAGAGTTTAGATTATTGATTTGAGACCTTCCTCTTTTCTAACATGCATATTAACTACTATATAAATTTTCCCTTTCAGCATGGCTGTAACTGTGTCCCCCAAATTTTGATATGTTGTATTTTTACTTTCATTTCTGTGTATCTTTTTTAAAATTTCCCTTGAGATTTCCTCTTTGATCCATGAAATGTGTTGCTTTGGGGCTTCTGGGTGGCTCAGACATTAAGCGGCTACCTTAGCTTCAGGTTATGACCCTGGGGCCCTGGGATCGAGTCCCGCATTTTGGGGGGGGGGGGGGTTCCTACTCAGTGGGAGCCTGGTTCTCCCTCTCCCACTCCACCTGCTTATGTTCCCTATCTAATAAATAAAAATTCTAAAGAAAAGAAAAGAAAGAAGGCAGGAAAGAAAGAAACATGTTGCTTAGTTTCCAGGTCTTTGGAGATTTTCCTGTTATCTCTCTGTTGTGAGATTTCTAGTTTGATTCCATTGTGGTTGGGGAAGCTGCCGTATTCACTGTGTCATGGCCTGAGATATGATCTATTTTAGTATAATACTCTGTGGGCACCTGAAAATATATTCTCCTGTTGGGGTTTGGAGTGTTCTTTAAATGTTGATTAGATCCTGTAGACATAGGGCGCTGTTGAGTCCTGTTATCCTTGTTGATTTTCTACCTGTTTTATCAATTGTTGAGAGAAGAATGTTGTAGTCACTACCTGTATTTGTGGTGACCACCCCTGCTGCTCCTTTCAGTTTTAATGAATTTTTGCATTACACATTTTGGGGTTATTTTGTATTTGTATTTTGTATTTGTATTTTGTGGTTGATTTGTGTCTTAATATAATCCATTTAGTATTGCTATGTCTTTTTTTTTTTAAGATTTATTTATTTTTTTTTTATTATTTTTTTTAAAGATTTTATTTATTTATTTGACAGACAGAGATCACAAGTAGGGAGAGAGGCAGGCAGAGAGAGAGGAGGAAGCAGGCTCCCTGCTGAGCAGAGAGCCTGATGTGGGGCTCGATCCCAGGACCCTGGGATCATGACCTGAGCCGAAGGCAGAGGCTTTAACCCACTGAGCCACCCAGGCCCCCCTATTTATTTATTTATTTGACAGACAGAAATCACAAGTAGGCAGAGAAGCAGTCGGGGGAGGGGACGAAGCAGGCTCCCTGCTGAGCAGAGAGCCCAATGTGGGGCTCGATCCCAGGACACAAGGATCATGACCTATGCTGAAGGCAGAGGCTTTAACCCACTGAGCCACCCAGGCCACCCTACTATGTCTTCTTGATGGGTTTACCCGTTCATGGTTATAGAATGTCCTTCTCTGTCTCTGGTAATCATTGATTTTTCAATTCTAAAATTTCCATGTGATTTTTGTTTACATCTCCTGTTTCTTTGTTGAGGCTTCCTGTTCTTTCATTTACTTCAAGCAAGCACATAATTGTTCCTGGAAGCATTTTAATCATGGATGCGTTAATAACTTTATCAGATAATTCTCACATCTCTGTCATCTCAGTGTTTGATGTATTGATTTTTTTTTCTTTCAGTTTGAGACCTTCCTGTCTCTTGTTATGATGAATGATTTTTGATTGGACATTTTTTTTAAAGATTTTATTTATTTATCAGAGAGAGAGAGGGGGAGAGAGCCAACACAGGCAGACAGAATGGCAGGCAGAGGCAGAGAGAGAAGCAGGCTCCCTGCCGAGCAAGGAGCCTGATGTGGGACTCGATCCCAGGACGCTGGGATCATGACCTGAGCCGAAGGCAGCTGCTTAACCAACTGAGCCACCCAGGCGTCCCTGATTGGACATTTTTGCATTATGTTCTGACACTCTGAATCTTATTTAAGTTCTCTGTTTTAGCTGGCTTTCTCTGATACCACTTTGGCAGGAGAACCAAGTGTAGGTAGAAGTTTAAAGTCTTCACTCAGTCTCCTTTGACACCCAAGGTGAAGGGCTCGTCATTACTTCCCAGTAGAAGTGAGAGTTCCAGTACCCCATTTGGTATCTACTGTGCTACACTAAGGGTGGCCTCGTTGCAAAAGGGTGGACAGTAGCAAAAGTCCTGACTGGCCATAAGCCTCCTCTGACACTACCCTGAAGGTGAGGGAAAGGAGTGTATATTCTTTTTTTTTTTTTTTTTTTAAGATTTTGTTTATTTATTTGACAGACAGAGATCACAAGTAGGCAGAGAGGCAGGCAGAGAGAGAGGGGGAAGCAGGCTCCCCGCTAAGCAGAGAGCCCGATGCAGGGCTCGATCCCAGGACTCTGAGATCATGACCTGAGCTGAAGGCAGAGGCCTTAACCCACTGAGCCACCCAGGCACCCCTATATTCTTGATATACTCTCTTTTCTAAGTTAAGAACCACTTTTCTAGGATGTACTGCCTACCAAAAAAACGTAGAAAGTATAGGCTCATAAATATTAGTGTAATACAGGGCACCATTTAACAAATATTCTATAGAGGACAGCTAGAAATGAAATGAGCCTAAAGTACTTTGGGGAAGGATTTTTGGGACTTCTTGATTCCTTTCCTCCACTTCTATTTTGTATATTCCTTTGTGTTTTTTGTTTGCTTGTTTTTAAGATTTTATTTTCTTTTTTATTTGATGGAGAAAGAGATCACAAGTAGGTAGAGAGGCAAGCAGAGAGAGAGGGAAGCAGGCTTCCCGCTGAGCAGGGCTCGATCTCAGGACCCTGAGACCAGGACGTGAGCCGAAGGCAGAGGCTTAACCCACTGAACCACCCAGGCACCTCTCTCCTTACTGTTGTGTTGTATACTCCTTCCTTGCAGTGTTAGACCCTCTAGGTAACTTTGTATCTCCCTTTCCTTGTCCAGAACTTAGCCTGGTGCATGACACATAGTATATGCTAAGGAAACATTTGTAGGTAGAAAAAAGAATGAGTAGGAAGCTACAAAATTTCACGTGTACTGGAGGTTTAAGGTTTATCCAGGCTCTCTTACTCATTTATTAAACAAACAGTGAGTGGGAACTGCTTGGCAAACACTGTACCAGATGCTGGGAAAAATCACAAGGAAAGCTGTAACACTAAAAAGTATCCTGTTCAGTTGAAGAGGTACACAAATAAACCAGTCACTTTAACCCAAGGCAGCAGCCCTCCAGTGCACTCTTCACACTACTGCCAGATGGATCCTGAGCGAGTACTCCTTTCATCACCTGGTGCTTCAGAAGACAGAGTTTGTGTAGAATGTGTACAGTGTGGGATTTCCATGCTCTGTGGGGGGAGGGGCATCAGACTGACCTTGCAAACATTTATTGATTTATTTATTTATTTAAGATTTTAGTTATTTATGTGACATAGAGAGAGAGATCACAAGCAGGCAGAGAGGCGGGGGGGGGGGGGAGTGGCACAGGGAAGCAGGCTCCCTGCCGAGCAGAGAGCCCAATGTGGGGCTTGATCCCAAGACCCTGAGATCATGACCTGAGCCAAAGACAGAGGCTTAACCCACTGAGCCACCCAGGCGCCCCAGCCTTGCAAACTTTTAAAATAGATTCACAAGCATACCTACCATCTCCCCTACTCCCCCACCACCCATAGATTCTGATTCAGTAACTCTGGTGTAGGGCCCAGGAATCTCTGCTTCCATTGATTCCCCCTTGATTCTGATAAACAGACTGAGGGTAGCCTCTGGTCTAGGGGAAAGTGTGCATTCAGCCTTTGAGATGAATTCCAGGTCTGACATCACTTGCTGTGTGACCAGGCGTCACTTCACCTCTCTGAGCCTTGAGTTACTCAGCTGGTGGATGAGGAACTTTTATTACATAAAATACCTAGTACATGCTTGTCATTTGGTGGGGTTTTTTCCCAGTAAGTATTAATTCTCTTCCTTCTGTTCAAGAACCTGTATTAGCAATTCTTATGTCTAAATGCTTGTCTGTGGAATCTATGCCCAGTTTTTTTTTATCCATATGCTGGTTATTCAGAGTTAGAACTTTCGGGAAAAAGTCTTATGTACCAAATTTATGTTAGGTTGAAGAAATTGAAATTCATGGAAATTGTACTGCCAGGTGTAGAGCGAGGACTCGAATCCAGATAGTCACATTTGTGTTCTTATTCTGTCCCTGTCCTAGAATCAGCCTAAAAGTAGCCCAGCCAAAGTCTAGAGCTATGATTGCCCCTTAAGAATGAATCTAGGGACACATGGGTGGCTCAGAGGGTTAAGCTTCTGCCTTCACCTCAGGTCATGGTCTCAGGGTCCTGGGATCAAGCCCCGCATCAGACTCTCTGCTCAGCAGGGAGCCTGCTTCCCCCTCTCTGTCTGCCTGCGTCTCTGCCTCTGCTTGTGATCTCTCTGTCTCTCTGTCAAATAAATAAATAAAATCTTTAAAAAAGAGAGAGAGAGAGGGAGACTCTAACAGGATCCTCCCATAAAGGATGATGTCGGCTACCTGTAGGAATTACCCAAGAGAAGAAGAGTATGGCAGTTTTTACCCAGAATCCAGTTCAGGCACAGCTGATCTTAAAGCTCTACCAACAAGAGAACCAGAGCTTAGAATATGGCTGTTGACTCAACAGGCATTTATTCAATATTTGCTGTGTGCCTGAAGCAATAAACAAACCTGTCAATTATCACTCTTCTAGAGCCTATATTCTAGTGAGAGGAGGGAGACAATAAATAAACAGGTAGATAATCTGGTTTTATGGATGGCGCTAAGTGCTCTGGAGGAAAACTTTAAGGTCAGGACGAGGAGATAGTGCAGGGCTGGGGAAGAGGGAGGATAGATTATAGTTTTAAACAGCAGTGATCAGAGAAGGCTCACTCAGAATTCACGTTTGAGCAAGCCCTAAAAGTGATGAGAGAGCAAGTCATGAGGAAATAATGGTAGAAGAGCAAGAGCAAAGGCCCAGGGTTGAGTATGTCCGCCCTGGATGAAGAGTGGCTCACTTGCTGTGATGGCATCTCTATCTTGTCTCTACATTTACAAGGTGCTTTGATTTTTCTTCTTCCTGGCCTTTGCTTGTAACAGCTGTTTTACCTTGAGCAGCCTTCCTGCACAGCTCTAAACATGGAATCCTCAAATTCCAACACAAGTCCCCCTCCCTCCGCGAATACTTCCCTGTTGAAGTTCATTCTTTTTCCAAATGTCTTTTGTACCTCTTCCCTTTTTTCTCCCTTTTCCACTTCTTGATTGTGTGATATAGTAAGTGCCTTGTGGTCTACCTTCTTATCCTTTTAAGTGTCTGTAAGGTATAGCATCTTTTCTGGTGCCGATTACCCCATTGGTCTTCGCCACCTATATGCCATGGCCCAGGGATGGTCTCTAGCCCATCCAGTGACAAGGCAGAGAGAGAAGGGGAAGACAGGGAGAGGCGATGGGTTCACCCGTGGACTACGATTGTGGATCTCTTCCCTTGCCTCTCAGTGACGCTTTCCGTGACCACAGCTTGGGTGTGCTGAGCTAGAAAAGACATAGTTGCCATCAGCAATCGAGAACTGGTTATTCAGGCTTATGTTTATTCAGTCACTGTCTGCCACAGTTGAACTCTGGGTGGTTCTCTCTACTCAGCCAGAGAATCCACCCTTTCTGAATGCCTCATCCCCAGCGGGCCAGAACGCCCCTGGAACCATCAGTTACAGAAACATCGAACTTTGCAGCACCACTTTCAGTAATCAGGGCTGCATTTTATAGGAATAGAATCTGAGACTCCTCAGTCTCTAAATCTCTAAACAATTTCTTTTGTAATTGACATATTGTCACACAAGTGTGATTTCATGGCCAACCCATAAAGGTATATGATTGCCTTTTATAGTCATGTCAAGCAGCAATTTGGTATACTCTCTTCCCTGCAAAAAGCTGGTTTATATATTTCTGAGTCTATAACCTGTTCTTTTAAAGATCTCCAATTGCGGTAAATCTTCATCTGTATAATACTCCATTGAGAGATTATACTACAATTTATCCATTCTCCTGGAGATGGGCATTCAGGGGCAATTGTGGATAGTATATTCTTGAACACACCTTTTGGTATGTTTATGTATGTATTTCTGTTGGGGATTATCGAAGAGTAGATACTAGGTCATAGGGCATGCATGTGTTTACCTTTAGACTATTAGATCCTGCTGAAGAGTTTTCCAAAGTAGTTGTACCAGTTTACATGCCTACCAGCCTTGAATAAGAGTTCTAGTTGCTTCATTTCCTTGCTAACGACTAGTATTTTCTTTGTCTTTTTTTTTTTTTTTAAGATTTTCTTTATTTATTTGACAGAGATCACAAGTAGGCAGAGAGGCAGGCGGGGGGTGGGGAATGGGGGTGGGGGCGGAAAGCAGGCTCCGTGCCAAGCAGAGAGCCAGATATGGGGCTCAATCCCAAGACCCTGGTATCATGACCTGATAAAAGGCAGAGGCTTTTAACCCACTGAGCCACCCAGGTGCCCCTCTATGTTTTTTATTTCCCCCCTTTTTTCAGCTTAGCCCTTCTGGTGGATGCTTAATGACATTTTATTGAAGTTTTGAATTGCATTTTCCTGACTTAATTATGTGGAGAGTCTTTTTTCATACGTTGATTAAGCATTGGATATCCTCTTTTTTTGATATGTCTGCTCAAGTCCTTTCCCATGTTTTTCCTGGGTTGTTAATGATTTATGAAAAATATTATCAATATGAGTGTTTTGTCAGATATATAGCAGACACCTTTCCTCCCTTTACGGGTTGTCCTTTCCCTGTCTTAATGGTGTCTTTTGAGGAACAGAAGTTCTTAATCATAATGTAATCCAATTTATCCTTTTCTTTCTTTCTATTTATTTCTCTTTTTTTTGTTCTTAAATGGTTGGCCCTTTTCTATATCCTGTTTAAGAAATCTTTGCCTACCCCAAGATCACAAAGATGCTCTTTTCTGTTTTCTTACATTTTCTTTACATTTCACATTTAAATCCAGTGTCAGATGGAATCAAGACATACATTTTTTCCTATGGATAACCAAATGACACAGCACCTTCTGTTAAAAAGACTGTTCTTTCCACCAGGTCATTTCAGCTTTTGCCTTCGTGAGGTATGTGGATCTCTTGCATTTGTGGGGGCTATTCTGTTCCATTAGTCTGTTTTTCGATCTTTATGCTAATAATGCACTGATTTTACTTACTGTACATGTACCGTAAATCAGATAGTGAAATCAGATAGTGAAAGAACTTACACTACCACAACTTACCAATCTAATTTCTCTTGAAGATTGTCTTTGCTGGAGTGCCTGGATGGCTCTCTGTCAGTTAGGCGTCCACCTTTCAGCTCAGCTCATGGTCCCAGAGTCCCAGGATCGAGTTCCACATCAGGCTCCCTGAACAGCGGGGAGCCTTTTTCTCCCTGTGCCCCTCACCCCACTTGTGCTCTTTCTCTCTCTCTCTCTTTCAAATAACTAAAATCTTTTTTAAAGCGGCAGGGGGGGGGGCACCTGGGTGGCTCAGTAGATTAAAGCCTCTACCTTTGGCTTGGGTCATGGTCTCAGGGTCCTGGGATTGAGCTCTGCATTGGGCTCTCTGCTCAGCAGGGAGCCTGTTCCCCGCCCCCCTGCCTGCCTCTCTGCCTACTTGTGATCTCTCTGTCAAATAAATAAATAAAATCTTAAAAAAAAAAAAAAAAGGTTGTCTTTGCTATTTGAGGCACTTTGCATTCCTATATCAACTTTAGAGTCATCTTGTTACTTTCTACAAAAATCCTGCTGGGATTTTGATGGCTACACCAATGATTTTCACCCAAGGGCCACTTTTACTTTCCATGGGGCATTTGACAGTGCCTGGAGAAATTTTTGGTTGTTGCACTTGGAGGAATGCTACTGGCACCTGGGGACAGAGGCCTAAGATGTTAGTAAATATCTTACAATGGATAAGACAGCTAACCACTAACAAATGATTATCAAACCTAAAATATCAAAGGTGCCACCGTTGAGAATATCTGCATTAATGTAATCATTGTTTCAGGGAGCTCTCTACCATTTTATTATTTGTTTCCTATATGACCACTGGTTTTGCTTCTCTTTTTCTCATTTTTTACCTTTTTTTGGATAAATTTAAAAATATTTATTGTCCTGCTGTCTGAACTTATTAAGTATATATTCTTTTACAATACTTTTGGCGCTTACCCTACAAATTTCAGATTATTGTACGACCTCCTCCAACTACTAGACTTTTAATACATGTAGCTTCTTTTACATCCCTCCCATGCACCTTTGTTTCTACATTATTGTCTTGCACTTTGGTTTTATGTCTATACTTAAATTGCAACAGACATAATCATTTTGTATAGTTAGCATTATTTTATACTGGTATATTCCATTGTTCTTCAGTCCCTCCTACATAAAGCCATGCTTCTGTCTAGGATCATTTTTCCCTTTATTTTTTTCCTTTAGTGCAGACCTGATAGCAATGAATTCCCTTGGTTTGTTTTATTGTTGTGTTTTTAAAGATTTTATTTATTTATTTGACAGACAGGGATCACAAGTAGGCAGAGAGGTAGGCAGAGAGAGAGGAAGGGAAGCAGGCTCCCCGCTGAGCAGAGAGCCCGATGTAGGGCCAGATCCCAGGACACTGGAATCATGACCTGAGCCGAAAGCAGAAGCTTTAACCCACTGCTTTTAACCCCATTTGGCGCCCCAAATTCGCTTAGTTTTTATCCAAAACCATCTTTATTTCACCACGTTCAATTGAACGCTGGCTTCATAGGGTATAAAATGCAAGCCTCATAGTTATTTCCTCTTAGCCCTTTAAAGATGTCCCTCTCGTTCTAGTGTCTTCCAGATTTCATCGTTTCTGTGGAGAAGTATCTGTCAATCTTACTGCTCCATTACTTTTAAGATTTTTCTTTTTAGTTTCAGTTTACAACAGTTCAGCTGTGATCTGTGTGTGTGTCTTTGTCTTTGTACCACCAACCTGGGTTTGTTGAGCTTGAATCCGGGGGGGTTGATCTCTTTCATGTGTTTGGACATTTCTCAGCTGTCCGTCCCCCAGCAGCAGCCGTCTCCCAGAAGCCGTGTATTTTGAGAGCTCTAAAAACTTCAGGTTTCTCCCCCCTCCACCCCACATAACAACATTTTAAAAGCGTTGTGGTTTCTCTTTCCTAAGTGACAGCCTTTGGCCTGGGCCACACTGTAATCCTGAGCTCATGTCAAGGGTCGGCAAATGCAGCAAGGGCAATAAAACAAAATGAAGTGAAATGAAAAAACAGAAAAATAAAGAGAAACAGCTATCAACCGTTGACTCACTGAACATTCCCCCCCTGGCGAGAGTATCCATCCACCTAGTCCCTGTTGCTTCCACAACTACTTATGTTTTAAGAAATTGTTTTTGTAATTTATCTGGCTTTTTGTAGTTGTCAGCAGGAGTATTAGCCTGCCAGGACCCAACCAAATCCAACTTCAAGGCAGAAGGGGCCCGATGTTTGTCTTGTGCCAGATGCCTTTCTGGGTTCGATGTACAGGATTGCCCCATCTAAAGCAGTTAAGACAGAAGGATAAATCCTGCAGCAGACGGAATTCCATAGCAGCAGTGTGCATGGAGGGGACTGAAACGGGACAGAGGAGGTGAATGTGAAGGAATGCCACCTGCTCGGGAAATTGCAAGTTTTGTCATTTCACGTGGCTGCAGTTCCAGCTGGAAGGGTTGAAGCTGAGGTTGCTGAGCTAGGCAGGAGCCCGATGGCCAGGGGCCCCATGTGCCATGGTGAATAGGCGGGCTAGGGAGCGCGGTTGAATTCTAAGCAGTGAAGAGTGATCAGATTTTTGTTTTGAAAGATTACGTACACGTCATTGTGAAATGTGGACCCAAGAAGGGCGAGCCCGCGAGGCCAGGGGCCCTGGAGGAAACAGTTCCAGGCAGTCCAACGTTCAATAGATGGTTATCATCAGCAACAGATTTTGAAAGATGTTGAAGGGGTAGCATTGATGAAATTGAAGAGAATGGGGGCATTAAGAGGGAGGCGGGAGAAAGAGAGGCTAAGCTTTCTAGCTCAGGGGAAGGCTGTACATCACCAGGGGGGCACCAACAGTCGAGCTGAGTTCAGTCTGGGATGTACTGTGTCTTCCCACTTCATTAGCTCTATAGTTGTTTGTGTCATAGAATCTGAGAGCGTAGTTCCGGGGCGGGGGTGGGGGGGCGTCCAGGTGGTGTTCTTGAAACTCCTGAGCTAGATAAGAGAGATGTAGAGCCCCAGGCCATTGCCTTCGCTCCGGCTTCAACCAGACCCTCTGATTTATTCTACCTTGGGTGGGCTTCCACTTCAACATTCTATTTGAAATAAGTTTTCCACGCTAAGAGAATGCTAACAGGGTTTCCTTCCTTGTTCATCTTCCCGTTTTAGGTCTCTGTTTTGAGTTGTTCATCTGAATGGAATCCATTCTCAAGTACTTTCCTTCGGAGGGTGTGTGGGTCATGCCCTCTCTGCATCCTTGCTCTTGTTCATACAATCTGACTGGTGTCTCTCTTGGCTGTGTATAGGACTTGGGGGCCACAGGCCTTCCTTTGCAGGCAGTAGATGCTATTCCATTGTCTTCTGATGTCCCTTGTTGCAGATGAGAAAGCCAGACCTGGTCTTCTTCTAAGTTATTTGTTTGTTTCTTCCTGAATGTATGTATAATTTTCTTCGGTCTCTTTTAGCATAGAGGAATTTTACCAGAGTGTGATTAGGTGTGTGTCCTTCTGTCTTTTCAGTCTCCAGGTAAATCTTTCTGCAGCTCAGGGAAATGTTTCATTTGTTTATTTGTTCTGGCTCCTCCATCTGGTCCTTTCTCTCCTTCCAGAATTCCCTGCTATTTATTTACGTGTTGGTTCTCCAAGTCTCATGAGTTCCGTCTCTTTGTATTTCTGCTCTGAGTTTTAAAGTAGCTGTCCTTGGTCTTCCAGGCTGCTGATTGGATCTCGGTAATTAACCGTCTTTTTTTAAAAAATGCCATCACTTGAGCTTTTTCGGTGTGGAAAATTATGTTTTTAACATCCTAAAAGATATCATTTGCCTTGTGATCAGACTTTTTTTATGGCTCTTACTATTTTTTCCAATTCTTGTCTGTCTCCCTTAGTGGTTCTGTTAGTCTAAAACTCACCACCTCAGACAGTGCTCTGCTTGCTTTTCCTGCCTCCGACTCCTGGGTTGCGTTAACTGGCTATCTTCCTTCCCTTCTGGTGTTCCAACTACAGGACCTCAAGCAGGGGACGGCACAGCGGCCTCCAGCTCACGTGTGTGTGAGCTGGTGCCAGTGGGATGACAGTAATCCCTGGCCAAGCCTTCTGCCTTCAGTAGCCTGAGATAGGACAGATTTGAGTTTTCTCCCTTGGTGGGGATCACAGAGACCAAGAGATATCCCCTAGCAAGCTTCACAGTGACCAATATTGCCCTCCCTTGCAGAATACCGTGAGGCTCTGTGGACCAGACTCTCTCCAGGGTTTTAGAGCCTGATTGCTGCCCTGGAGCCCTCTCCTGACCCAGGAAGAAAATCCGGCATTGACTCTCTCTCGCTGGGCTGAGCAGGTCTTGCCCACACCCACCAGGCACCACTTGCCCGCCAGCCCTGTAGTCAGTGGGGCTCTGAAGGGTTCATCTGGAGGAAGGGGCATCATCTGTTCAGAAGCCCCCAGTAAGTTGAGCCAAAAGAGAAAGAAAGAGATTGGGAGACACAGACGGACTGACAGACCCCACCAGACTAGACGATCTCTAACCTCCCTCCAGTGCCAGCGTTTTATAGTTGTACTCGTTTACGGTCTCCAGCTTTAGCTCAGTCCTCAGTACCCTTGGGCCACACTTTTATGTCTTCCCAGCATGCTCTGCTTCCCCAAAGGGAAATATTGGAGACTTTTATTTCTCTCCTCAAACCCTCTGTTTACCCCGCCCTCCCCCTTCTTGTTCACTGTCAGCCTATGACACAAAGGAAAGAGACTCTCCGGTATTAAGTTGCTCAGTTCCTTTGCTCACCTATAAACCTATCTCCTTCCACTGCCTGCCTGCTGGCCCGTCTTTCTATCCTGCTGGGTTCTGTCTTCACCCATGATTTCTGTGACGGTGTGTGCTCCCGACTTTCCCCTTTCTCTGGCCACTCACTCCTGTCTTGTTCTGCTGTTGGTCTCACCCAGCTCTGACTCTTCTCCCATATCGTTGGCTGCCAGGGGGCCTTCTCCGTGCATAAAGCTGATCCTGTAACTTCCACTTAAAAACCTCTCCATGACAGGAGCAGACAAAATGAACCCGTGGTCATAGAAGTCAGAATAGAGGTTACCACTGGGCAGGGGAAATCAGAATCAACTGTAAAAGGGCTTGGGGGAGCCTTCCAGGGTGCTGGAAATATTCTGTCTTGTTTTGGATGATGGTTGTGTAGATCTCTACCTCGCAAGAATCCACTGAGCTGTACATTAAGACTAGTGCATTTTACTCTATGAATCTTATACCTCAACCTGAAAAAGAAAACTGGGATGCCTGGGTGGGTCAGTCAGTTAAAAGTCATGATCATGAGTTAAAGGTCATGATCCCAGGGTCCTTGTCTATAGAGTCCCACACGGGCTCCCTGCTCAGTGGGGAGTCTGCTTCTCCCTCTGCTGCTCCCCGCACTCTTGTGTGCACATGCACTCTCTCTCTCATAAATAAAATCTTTAAAAAAAAAAAAGACAAAACTTTCAGTGGCTCTCCACTCCTACTACAGGTTACGATCCAAACTCTGTTAGCGTAGCCTACAGACTGCTATTGTTCCTCCCTCAAGTCTGGCTTAAGCATCTTCTTCCTGTGACCCCTCCCCTGGCTTTCGCAGACTTCTGACGCATGCGTCCCCTGCACTCACCCAGGACCGTGAGCACCCAGGACCGTGAGCGCCGGCTGGTCCCAGTTCTTAGCAGCCTGTGTCGTAACCGTCAAGCTGCTTCCCTCCCTGGACTGGCCCCCACCCCCACCCCGAGAAGAGCAGTCAGCCACCTCTCTCAGTTCTGCTGCTCCCCAGGCGCCTCGTGCACTGCCTGGCCCAGAGGCCCCCACGAAGTGTCTGTGGTTGAATGAAAGCAAGTTCGCCTTGTCTTTGCTCTGAGCTTGACCTTCACTGAAAAGCCTTCTTCCTCCGGCCTGCAGGATGCTTCCGCAGTGAGAAGGAGGCTGCTGCGCGATGGCCGTTTTCGACACTCCCGAGGAGGCCTTCGGGGCCTTGCGCCCCGTCTGTGTTCAGCTCACCAAGACGCAGACGGTGGAGACGGTGGAGCGCCTGCGCGCGCAACTGCAGGCGGTGAGCGACTCGGCCCTTCAGGAGCTCCAGCAGTACGTCCTCTTCCCGCTGCGGTTCGCGCTGAAGACGCCGGGTCCCAAGAGAGAGCACTTGATCCAGAGCGTGGTGGAATGCCTCACGTTCGTCCTCTCTTCCACCTGCGTGAGGGAACGAGAGCTCCTCCAGGAGCTGTTCTCCGAGCTCTCCGCCTGCCTGTATTCGCCCAGCGCCCGGCAGCCCGCGGCTGTGTCCGAGGAGCTGAAGCTGGCCGTGATCCAGGGCCTCAGCACGCTGATGCACTCGGCTTACGGGGACACCATCCTGGCTTTTTACGAGCCCTCCATCCTGCCTCGGTTAGGATTTGCCGTATCTTTACTGTTGGACCTCGCAGAACAGGAGAAATCCAAGCAAATTAAAGTGGCTGCCTTAAAATGTCTGCAGGTTCTCCTCTTCCAGTGCGACTGTCAGGACCACCCAAGGTCCCTGGATGAGCTTGAACAGAAACAGCTGGGGGATTTGTTTGCTTCTTTTTTACCTGGAATCTCAATGGCACTGACCCGGGTGATCACGGGAGACTTTAAGCAAGGGCACAGCATTGTCGTGTCTTCCCTAAAGATCTTTTACGAGACGGTGAGTTTCATTATGGCTGACAAACATCTCGAAAGGACCTCCGACACCCAACCGAAGCCTGCCTCCGTGGAGCCCAGAGTCGCAGAGCTGATGGTTCACAGGGAAGCCAAGTGGGTAAAAAACACCAGCGACAAACTGACCGTCCTTATTAAAAAGATAACTGAGTGTGTTTCCATCCATCCACACTGGAAGGTGAGGCTAGCCCTGACAGAACTCATCGAGGCCCTTCTCTTGAAGTGCAGTCAGTCCCTGGTCGGCTCAGTAGGACACCTTCTGAAGGCTTTGGTGGGTCTAGTAAATGATGAGAGTCCCGAGGTCCAAACCCAGTGCAGTAAAGTTCTGAGACATTTCGCAGATCGGAAAGTAGTGGTCGGCAACAGAGCCTTTGCGGACATCTTGTCAGAAAACCTCCATTCCCTCGCCACGTCACTGCCCCGCCTCATGAACTCCCAGGACGATCAGGGCAAATTCTCTACTCTCTCCCTGTTACTCGGTTATCTGAAACTCCTGGGTCCCGAAGTGAACTTCGTCCTCCGCTCTGCGGCCCATCTTCAGCGCCTTTCCAAAGCGCTCATCCAAGTGCTGGAATTGGACGTGGCCGACATCAAGGTCGTCGAAGAGCGGCGCCGGCCTTCTGGTGGTCTGAGCTCGTCTCCGGAGAGCGCGGCTCTGCTGCAGAGGAGGTACTTCCGCTTCTTCACCGACGAGAGGCTTTTCCTGCTTTTGCAGCAGCTGTGTCAGCTCCTCGGGTTTTATGGGGACCTCTATCTGCTCGTCGATCACTTTATGGAGCTCTACCACGAGTCCGTGGTTTACCGGAAGCAAGCTGCCATGATCCTGAATGAGCTGGTTGTGGGGGCTGCTGGGCTGGAGGTGGAGAATCTTCACGAAAACCACATTAAAACAAGCCCAGAGGAACTGAAAGAGATCGTGACCACTATACTTGAAGAATACACAAGCCAAGAAAACTGGTATTTGGTCACCTGCATCGAATCTGAGGAAGGGGGAGAGGAGCTAACAATGAAGCAGTCAGGCCTCCAGGCCATCACATCTGCTGCACACACCTGCCAAGTCACATCTTTCCCAGCCTTCTCAAAGCCAGGTCCCACTATCTGCTCCATGAACAGCAACATCTGGCAAATATGCATCCAGTTGGAAGGGATCGGCCGCTTTGCGTATGCACTGGGAAAAGACTTCCGTCTGCTCTTGATGTCAGCCCTCTATCCAGTCCTGGAGAAGGCTGGGGACCAAACCCTGCTCATTAGTCAGGCAGCTACCGGCGCCATGCTGGACATTTGCCACGCCTGTGGCTACGACTCTCCGCAGCACCTAATCAGTCAAAATTCGGACTATTTGGTGAATGGGATCTCTTTAAATCTGCGTCATCTGTCTCTGCACCCCCATACCCCAAAGGTCTTGGAAGTCATGCTGTGGAACTCGGATGCTAGCCTGCTTCCTTTGGTGGCAGATGTGGTTCAGGATATCTTGGCCACTCTGGACCAATTTTATGATAAGAGAGCTACTTCCTTTGTGGGTGTCCTCCATGCCTTGCTGGCAGCATTAGGTACAGTCAGAGCCCTTTTTAATGCTAATCTAGGGGAAGGCCTGGTATCCTTGTTTGCCTAATCTTCTTTTTTGTTTGTGTGTGGTTATGCTGTGGAGGACATTATTTGAATAGTTGTTGGTCCAGCCCTACAGGTTATGCCAGGGTTCTACTGCATAGAACCCTGCACTTTTTTTTTTTTTTTTTTTTTTTAATGTGTGTGTATAACACACACTTAACCAGGGTCACA
This sequence comes from Mustela putorius furo, assembly GCF_011764305.1. Lineage (NCBI taxonomy): Eukaryota > Metazoa > Chordata > Mammalia > Carnivora > Mustelidae > Mustela > Mustela putorius. The sequence goes on along the minus strand of NW_025421464.1, from coordinate 7,000,759 downwards.
CAGGTAATAAGGAGTAAAGTCAGGAATTGTGACAGTCTTGTTCTTTTCTGTATCCCAAACTGCTTCTGACAATACGTGGGGTTGGAAGTATCTGTGCTAATAGAGAACGGGAATAACAGGAATTACTCAGTCCGCAGATGAGCTAGAGCGTTACGGCCCACTAGAACTTTCTGTGATGATGGAAATATTCTATATATGTTCTGTCCATTGCAGTAGCCACTAGGTACACGTGGCTAGTATAGCTGAGGCACTGAATTCTTTATTTTAACTTAAATAGCCACATGTAGCTAGTGACTACCATACTAGACAGAGGTCTAGAAACATTTTTTTTTCTTAAAGATTTATTTATTTATTTGACAGACAGAGATCACAAGTAGGCAGAGAAGCAGGCACGGGGGCGGGAGGGCAGCAAGCTCCCTGAGCAGAGAGTGGATGTGGGGCTCCTTCCCAGGACCCTGAGACTGTGACTCGAGCTGAAGGCAGAGGCTTAACCCACTGAGCCGCCCAGGCGCCCGTAGAAACGTTTTTAACCTTTTAATTGTATGAGGTGGTTTGAGTTTCTCTCCTTCCTTTTGATCCTGTTGGGTGTCTGTTGGAGGTGTTAAAAACCATTAAAATGGCAAAGTTTGGGACAATAAGAAAAAGAATCTCTCAATGAGATAGTCGGTCCTTGAATGAAAAAAATAACGAGCTATCCAAAGACCGTATCTCTAGAATTTATTCCAGTACCAGGAGCCTCAAAGGTACATGGAAATGTTCCTGACCTCATTTTGTCAGCCAAGAAAGCCAAGATCATGTAAGAAAGTTTGTCGCAGCAAGGACGGGCGGCTGGGACAGAGACTGTCATCTACCCTATACCTCACACCATTTCCAGTGTTTGTTCATTCATTCGTAAACACTCGCCGTGCCATCTAAATGTTCTTTTATTCATTCCTTTGCTAAAGCGCGGCTGCCATGTGCCAGACATTGTGCTTCGGCATCAGGATATAGCAGTGAGCAAGGCAAATACAGTCATGCAGTTTTCTTGCTCCTGCAAAAGAGATGGCAAGTAAATTATTAAACACGTTCATTTCAGAGTCTAATAAGCACTGTGAAGAAAACAGACAACCTGACGCCAGAGGAACAGGGCTAGGATACTTTCAGTCGCGTGGTCAGGGAGGGCTTCCCTGAGGAAGCAACAGTGGAGCTGAGACCTGAAGGCTGAGAAGGGCCCCCCGGTACATGTGGAGCTGTCCTATCCTTTTTATGTTTCTTAAGAACCTTCAGGTTAAAGAAGCAGGTACAAAGATGTGGAGGAAAGAAAGGACTTCAGAGCCTGGGAGAGAGGCCACTGTGGAGACAGTGATACGAGATAAAGCTGGCAGGTGAGGCGAGGCAAGGATAAGCCCCGCGTGGCCTTTTAGACCAAGGGAAGGAGTTTGGATTTTATTTTGCAACGACTTGGAAGTCTCTGGACTGGCCTAGTCACTGAGATGTCAGCAGTGACTGAGAAGGATTGGGTATTGCCCTCGCAGCAGCGCTGCTGAGACTGGCTAACAGCTTCCATGGTCTGAAGCTAGCGCAGACTTCCACTTTTAGTGCTTTGGAGAACTAGACTACGTGTCCGTTTGAAATTTAAAACTATATTAAGAGGGGCACCTGGGTGGCTCAGTGGGTTAAAGCCTCTTCCTTCGGCTCGGATCATGATCCCAGGGTCCTGGGATCGAGCCCTACATTGGGCTCTCTGCTCAGCAGGGAGCCTGTTTCCCCTCCTCTCTCTCTGCCTGCCTCTCTGCCTCCTTGTGATCTCTGTCAAACAAATAAATAAAAATCTTAAAAAAAAAAAAAAAGCTATATTGAGAAAAGGCCTATTAAGTATATGCTCTCAGGAGGTAACTCAGTTGGGGCCTTGAAAATTGAATTGTCTTGGGTTGCTGATGTCTTTGGTCACCTCGAAAGAAGAAACCCTGTGTAGCACTTTATTTTTATTATTATTTTTTAATTGAAGCGAAAGGGGAAGGATCTCCACTGTAGAGAGAAAAGGAAGATGGTTAACATTGACTTGAGGACATCCTAGGGAAAGAAGCAAGATGGAAGATGGCTTTCCTGAAAGCGTTGAAATCACCCCAAATATACTTGCATTTGGAATGGTGAGCAGTGCTGAAGGAGAGTTGGTCAGTTGCACATGAATCACTCTGTTGCTGTTTCTGTTTGCCTTCAAGTTGTCTAACTGATAGCCACTCTCTTCTTTTTTTATTTTATTTTGAGAGAGAGAGAGAAGAGGGGAGGGGCCAAGGGAGAGGGAGAGAGAATCTCAAGCAGACTCCCTGCAGACATGGGGCTCCATCTGACGACCCGGAGTTTTTTTTTTTTTAATATTTTATTTATTTGACAGAGAGAGAGAGAATACAGCAGGGGGAGTAGCAGGCAGAGGAAGAGGGAAAAGCAGACTCTCCACCGAGCAGGGAGCCCAGTGCAGGGCTTGATCCCAGGGCCCTGGGATCATGACCTGAGCCACCCAGGCGCCCCAACCCTGAGATCTTGACTTAACTGCTGGCTACTCTTTTAAAATGGGAATGGAAGTGTGGTCTCAGAGACCGTCTAGAAAGTCTTCAGAGGACCCAGCACATGTTTCAGGAAATGGAGTCACCCTAATTAGCAGTGTTCACTGGCTAGAAAACATTAAGTGCCACAGTGAGGGCAGGAACGATCAGCGTGGTTACCGCCGAGCACCTCCGGCCAGTTGCTGAGTACCCACAGCAACGAGAACAGGGTAGCTTTGAAGCAAGGAAGAGTCTGTGCCACGCACCTTGGCACTGAGAGCCTGTGCCACAGCCACATGTGGACGGCTGCCACCTGGTTTTCGTGGCTGCCTAGGATACTGTTGTGCAGCTGTGCACAGTTTGCTTAAATGGTCCTTTCTTGGTGCAGATTTTGGTTGTTTCCATTCTTTTGCCACCACAAAAAAAAAAAAGAAAGAAAATGCTGCAGTGATTATCTTTAGAGGTCATTTTGAACATGTCAGAGTATATCAATAGAGTAACTTCCTAGGAAGGAGTACTGGCTTAGAGGACAGTACATTTAATCTGGGTTTTTTTGTTTTTGTAATCTCTGTACCCAGTGAGGCTCAAACTCACAACCCTGAGATCAAGAGTCATGTGCTCTAGACTGAGCCAGCTGGGCACCCCACATTTCAATTTTGGATGGAGACTTTCAGGGTGCTCTCCAAAGAACTTGCACCCATTTAAACTCCTGTCAGCAGTGGAGCAGAGAGCTGATTTTTCCACACCCTCCTCTCGACTATATTCCTGAGTCTTTTGCTAATCCTTGCTTATCCAATAGAACAAAAATAGCACCTTATTATAGTTTAATTTGCACTAAGAGTGAGGCTGAGCTGCTTTTCATATGTTTAAAAGCCATTCGTAAGCAAAGACTTCAGTGTCTGGTACTAGCCTCAATGTAGAAATCTTTGCAGCGTATCTACTTTGATCATGGTAAATGCTAAGTCCTGATTTTAACACGTCAGGAATGCAATCCCTTGGAGTCTGCTAGGGCCCGACCTACGTGCGGGGGTGGTGCATTGAGGAAATGGCCTAAGTGGTCCCCTCCATGTAGAACCTCTAGGCTCTGGAGTCAAGACTCTCACCCAGCATTCGCTCTCTGTGGTTCCCCTTTGCCTGGTCCTGGCATCTCCTGTCTGCTGTTGCTCTGTGCACGCGCTCCTTGACAGAAATGAGATTAGCGGGGGCTAAAGGTTATCGGAGGCATTTTTCCTGCTGTCTGTAAAAGGGTGAAAATTCACACTGGGGTTTTCTGGGGTTTTGTGGTGGTTGTTGTTGTTTCTTTTAAATGTTTAGAGCCTTTTTTGAAATGAAGCCCTAGGGGAAACCCAGTACATAAAAAGAGTTGAAATCAGAGCTGCTGGGTTAGAGGGGAGTCAGACGCCCTGGGCCCACCCCCTTTAGCATTCTGTCCCTTGGGGCCCTCCCTGTTGTGGCCCCGAGACTCTCCTGCAGAACCCTTAGGGCTCCTCAAGGCACAGTTTGAAAACCACTGACTGGTTCAGTGATGTTTAAACCTTATTCTGTGGTGACACATCAGAAGTATTGGAGCAGCCTGAAGAAGGAAAAGCTTTGGAGAGAACATGTATCAGAAATACAGATGAGGGGCTGTGTCTATTCCAAGACTATAGAGCCGGTCTTCTGCTAATGAGGAGTGCACCCTGTACTCAGAATTCTGTCACTTGTATGTATTCTCTTGCATATTTTCTCATTCAGCATATATATTTGGGCACACCCACTCCATGCTGGGCATGTTGGATTCCAGTGGCAATCAGTGGAGTGTAGAGTCCAGTGGGAGATGTAGACACTAAACAGTATACTCAAGATAAAGGTAATTATACATCATGATGAGTTAATATGAAAGGAGAGAAGATAGTACTCTATAAGAGAGCCTTTAGGGACCTATATTGGATTGGGAAGCCAAGGGATGGCTTTTCTAGGCAAGTTCTATGTATATTGAGACATGAAAGGTGAATTGGAATTAGCCAAATGTGATGTCGTAGGGAAAGTAGTCCAGGGGCGCCTGGGTGGCTCAGTGGGTTGAGCTGCTGCCTTTGGCTCGGGTCGTGATCTCAGGGTCCTGGGATCGAGCCCCGCGTCGGGCTCTCTGCTCAGCGGGGAGCCTGCTTCCTCCTCTCTCTCTGCCTGTCTCTCTGCCTACTTGTGATCTCTGTCAAATAAATAGATAAAATCTTTAAAAAAAAAAAAAAGAAAGTAGTCCAGACAGCAAGAAGAGTATATGCAAAACATTCTGGGGTCGGAAAACACCTGCCCCATTAGAGGAATGGGAAGATGCTCGGTTCACGGGCAACTGGGAGGAGCTGGAAGATGAGGTTGGAGAGATGGACGGAGGGACTGGATCGTGAGGGGACACGCAGGCCATAGCAAAGAGCTTATTCTGCTGCTAGAGTGCTAATGCCTATTGTCAATGACTGTGGTGATCATTATAACACTTTATTTTCAGCCCAGTGGTTCCCAGACACAGGTGATCTCGGGCAACCCCAAGAGCAGAGTGCAGGGGAGGAGGGAAGTCATTTGAGCCAAAAACCAGCAGCTCCTGAGAATACCGCCACAGCAGAAGACATTGAACAATTTTTGCTGAACTACCTCAAAGAAAAGGATGTGGCAGATGGCAATGTCTCAGATTTTGATAATGAAGAAGGTAACTGTTTATTTTGGCTTAGCCAGTTTTTTCTTTTTGAAGCAGATTATTATAAGAATGAGATCGCATTACAAAACGTTTGGAAATCAGAAAAGTCGCTCCTAACCCCACCATGCTCAGCAGAATCACCCTCTTTTTTTTTTTTTTTATTTGAAAAGTATATTTCATTTATTTGAACGTATAAATAAAAGTCTGGGCTATTGTCATCTTTCAAGAATCATGCCCTAGGTGGTGCCCAATTTGGGGATGCATGATTTTCAGCTGCAGGCCTACCTCTGTCTCTCACTTAAACCAAGCTACCTTTTCCCTCGACTGTATGCGGAGTCCTTTTACTTCTGATTTCCTGACTCCCCTGTGGGCCCCTAGCAAATCACTGTTAACTTGTGTCAGATCAGTCCTGAGCTGATCTGATACATACTCCTCCCTGAAACCAAGGTAATCCTTCTAAAATGCAAGTCAAGGATAAACTAATGATCAGGACTGATTTTGCTACCATCCTGCTTTATTCAGTTCAATGACTTCCTTTCTTTTTAAAAACAAGGTCCCTCCTCTGGTGACCTAAAGATCCTTCAGAGAGACACTGAGGATTCCTTTGCCTTCTTTCCTATCTCATCTCTTGTCACTTCTTCTTCTTTTTTTTAATTTTTAATTTTTTCAGCGTAACAGTATTCATTATTTTTGCACCACACCCAGTGCTCCATGCAATCCGTGCCCTCTCTAATACCCACCACCTGGTACCCCGACCTCTCACCCCCCACCCCTTCAAAACCCTCAGATTGTTTCTCAGAGTCCATAGTCTCTCATGGTTCACCTCCCCCTTCCAATTTCCTTCTCCTCTCCATCTCCCCATGTCCTCCATGCTATTTGTTATGCTCCACAAATAAGTGAAACCATATGATAATTGACTCTCTCTGCTTGACTGATTTCACCCAGCATAATCTCTTCCAGTCCCTCCCATCCATGTTGCTCCAAAAGTTGGGTATTCGTCCTTTCTGATGGCGGCAAAATACTCCATAGTGTATATGGACCACATCTTCCTTATCCATTCGTCCGTTGAAGGGCATCTTGGTTCTTTCCACAGTTTGGCGACCGTGGCCATTGCTGCTATAAACATTGGGGTACAGATGGCCCTTCTTTTCACTACATCTGTATCTTTGGGGTAAATACCCAGTAAGCACCCTCATTTTTTGTGCGATTTTATCCCATTCTTTTTTGTTGCAGATCTATTGCTCTGTGGTTCCAGCTACAGTTTAAATACATTATACCCTTTTTGCACTTAGCTATATAATCAGCAACTCTCCCACGTTGCTATAGAGTTTTCATAATTAATGTTTTAATAGCTGCTACTAAGTACCCATTCCCCTGTGGGAAGTTCGAGTTGCTTCTAGCTTTTCACTCTAATAAACAGTGCGGCAGTGGATGATTCTGTGCACGTGACATTTTCCCTTTTTTTTTTTTTTTTTTTTTGCATATTTCTTTATAAATCCCAGAAGTGGGATTTCTGGGTCAAGGATATGAACGTTATTTTATGCTTGCCAAATTGCCTTCCAGAAAGGTTGTGTCAATTTATACCTTCCCTCAGCAGCGCGGGATTAACACCGGTGGTACCACAGCCTTGCCAACGTTGGCCATTCTGACTTTCACTTCTTGCTGAATTAATAGATGGAAAATGGTTCTCGATATTTGACTTTGTGTTTCTTTCGATTACAGGCAAGGTCAAACGTTTTCCTATATGTTCCTTTCCCGACAATTTTTCTCTTGTGCCCGTTGTCTATTCATATGCTTTGTCCATTTATTTATTGGCGGGAGGAGATTTCAGTGTTTTTCTTCCCTATTTATATGATAAAGGAGAAGGGAGTTCAGGCTAGTCGAAGCTCGGGCCTGTTGTTTTATTCACAAGCCCAATCTGGAGCTTCAGGTCACGGAAGGATTAATAAATTGTTAGAATCTCCTCTGCAAATATAAAATGCCAAGTCATAATGAGCTTGGTGGTCTCAGAACTATCCTAAATCGCACTGAGTCCCAAATTAGTTTGTTAGGGTGGAATGGAGCAGGATTCTTTCTCTTTTTTGGTGGTCTCCACTCCGAGACTCTGGTGAACTAAAACCAGTACTTCCAGGATAATAGGAAATAGTCTGTTCGATGCATCTAACTACCGCCAGTTCCTTTAGTGTGTCAGGGAATTACCACAGGGCCCGGGGAATGATTTATGCGGAGTGGAGTTCTTGCCCTCCCCAAGGACAGTTTTCTGATCAGATGTCTATTGCGAGGCCTTTTCTTCTCGGTTTTATTTCTTAAGCCAACCCAGTCTTTCTTTTCCTGACCTGCACCCCACACCAAAACCCAGAAACTCAGAGGGAGGGGAGGCATCATGATCCCTCATAATCCGGATTTGCCATTCTTGTTTGAAATTCTAGTATTGTCTGTGAATCCATTCTTTCACGATTAGGATCTTCTGGTTCTAGTTGATGTTGGCTAGGAGCAGACTGAATGAATCAACCTTTCTCCCAGTAACGGAAAAATCCACATCCCTCAAATAACATTGTGCAATAGGTGAATTTCAAACAACAAATCCTCCTCTGGGAAGAAAAGCACAGCCTTATCATTCTTATAATTATCATTCATCAAGTTCACACCACAGACTTGGCATTGTAAAGAATGTTTGGCTTGATGTTGGTCTGACATGTGTTTTTTGTTTTAGCCACAATGAAAGCACCTCGTGTATCTGAGGACCCTTTCTTCAAGAAATCCAAGCATTCTACAAATGCATTTTCATTTATCTTTTCAGCATCTGGTAGAGACAGGTGTGGCCTCTGCTATAAGATTCTGTTTTTTCCAGTAGAGGAAACAGAAATGGAAAAAAGTGAAGGACACAACGTTCAGCTCAGTGGAAATGAGCACAGCTAGTAACGGGAGCTCGGTGGAGGGGCTGCATGTACATAGAGGAAAATTTTCCAGGGTAGGGATTTTGGCCTGGGTTTCATGCAATTCTCAGGTCTTTTCATTGTTGTTTTAATTTACAAACTTAGGCCTATCCTGTGCAACACAGCACTCTAGGCAGTGGAAGAGTGCTGATAGCTGGTGGCATTCATCTTACTTAACTCTCAAGCAAATGAAGTGTGCATGCTTTATACCTTTTTTTCCGGATGAAGTAGTGTAGGATGAGAAGGTTGCTAATAGGGGTGCAGTCAGGACTTGAACTGACCACCGTTGACCAAACTCCCTCCCTGGGTATTCTACCAGGCTGCCGCGCTGGGATCTCTCATGCAGACATCAGTAAGGCCTGATCTTGGCCATCGAAAGATCCTACAGGCTGGTGGAGGAGACAAACGAGCCTCTTAGTCAAAGAATGAACCAAGAAGAAAGAAAGGGTAAAGGTCAGAGCAGAGGCCAGCTGGGGAGCTGCCAGTCTCGGGTATCCAAATTAAAATGTTGCCCTCTTACATTTTTATTTGAAATACTTATTAATGGAAATTTAGAAAAGACAGAAGGTATAGGAAGAAAATCAAAATCCTACATGATCTCATGGCCCCATCTCTGTTAGTATTTCACGGTCCTTCCTGCTATGCGAGAAATTTACATAATAATCTCCACCTGTGTATGCAATTGTATATACTGCTTTTCTCTTTTCAACATAATATTCTTTCATAAACATTCTCCCCTGTTGTTAAAGCCCTCGGTAAACACAAATTTGGGGGCCCCCATGATAACATTATTGTATGGACGTAGCATGGCTTATGTAATTATTCCCCCTTAGGTGGCAATGGAGGGGTTCTCCCCACTCCCACCCCCAGTTTATATAGTTAATGCTCTAGTGAATATCCTTTTTTTTTTTTTAAGATTTTATTTATTTGACAGAGAGAGGTCACAAGTAGGCAGAGAGAGAGGGGGAAGCCAACTCCCTGCTGAGCAGAGAGCCCGATGCAGGGCTCCATCCCAGAACCCTGGGATCCAGACCTGAGCCGAAAGCAGAGGCTTTAACCCACTGAGCCACCCAGGCGCTCTTACCCAAATTTTTTATGGTTTCCTTAGGATCAGTTCCTTGTAAACGCCATTCCTTGCGTCTGAGGTTGGGAGAGCACATCGAAGTGGGGCATCTCTCATAAAACACTGTCCCCAGTTATGCTTTTTCTCCAGAAGAGCAGTCAGAGCCTCCAAAGGTGGACGAGAGTGACACTGGTCCCGATGTGGAGCCCCCGCCGCCAGTGCAGATCCAGATAGCCAAAGATGTGATGGAGCGCTGCATCCACCTGCTGTCCGATAAGAACCTGACGATCCGCTTGAAGGTCAGTGTGCAGCCCTCTCCCCGCGTTTGCACGGCAGCAGGACCCCGGGTCGCTCTGGCTGCCAGGGACGGCATGGATGAGCAAGAGGCTGCCCTTATCTCCCGGTCCATGTGTTGTGGCCAAGGGAAGGCATCAGGAAGAATTTATCTGTGGGATGACAGCCTTATGGCCTTCTATATCAGCTCAGATGCCAAAAGGGAGCCAAGTCCCCTTTGTGGAACTAAAAAAACAAAGTTTTGGACACCCGTTGACTCTCCAAGGGAAAGAAGGCCCTATGCTTTGGAAAGGATATCATTTTCTAAAGTGACTTCATGTGGGAGGGGGGTTTTATTTTTTTTGCGGGGAGGCGGGTTTTAATCCTTGGGAGCAGTCATTCTTCCACGCCTGACTCTGGCCCCTATCTCTGTGTCTGTTTCCATGTTCATCCCCGGAAAAACACTCACATTTCTTAATTGTACTTCCTCGTTTGCCGGCAGTTTCCCAAGTATCATCCCCATCAGCAAGGACTTAAACGAAGCAATCGTGAAACTGGACAGTGGGGCGACTGGGCGTGGGGACAGGGCTTTCAGAATCACCTGGGAGAAGCTTTCACAGGGAGGGGCCTGGACCTCCCCACCCCCGAGCAGATGTGAGAAACACAGCTACCTCAGTGAGTTACTGTTAGCGATGAGAGCACGCTGTCCTGCTCGGGGTGGTGGGCTCAGAAACCCCACTCCGGGATCATCTCAGATCCCGGGGTCTGTGCTTTGTGGAACGCACTTCATTTCCTCAGAGAAGCTTCTTAGCATTCATCTCTTGTTGCATGCAGCAAGTACTGTTTGAGTGCCGGCTGTATGCAAGGCTTGATGGTAGGTGTCTAGGCAATACATTAGCCCGAGTGTCTTCCCTTTCACGGAGGCTCTGTAGCAGCCGTGTCCACACCGTGTTATTGAGATCACCGGCATTGGAGTCAGACCTGCATATCTGAGTTCACATCCTAGCTCTGCCTCTGTGACTTTGAGCAAGTACTTCACCTGTTTAAGCCTCTGCTTCTTCTGTAAAATGGGCGTGATGGGACCTGCCTCACTGTGTTGTTGATTATAAATACGAAGCACTGAGCCTCGGCTATAGCCGAGTGTGTGTTGCGCTCTGCTGCAGGTCAGGCAGAGGCTGTACAGACTAAAGTGAAGCAGGCGTCCCTGTCCTCATGGAACTTCCTTTCTCTCGCGGGGAAATACACATATACACACCTAGAAGGCGAAGAAATCTCTGCAGAGAATAAGCAGGTTCTGTGATAGAAAATAGTAAACCCCCATCTGTGAACGTGCATTAGGAGCCTTCTCTGCCAAACCCTGTTGCAGAAGACAGAGCTTCGGCCCCGGCTTTAGCCAGGTCATCAGGGAAGGCCTCTCCCGAGGTGGTGATATTTGAGCCAAGACTTAAAGGCTCAAGAGAAGGAGCCAGCCATGAGAAGGGGCCAAGGCAAAGAGATGAGCGTTTTAGGCAGAAGGAGAAATGTCTGACTTGGAATCAGGAGTGTCTGACGTAATTTGCCCAGTTAGTGACAGAACTCACTCGAAGCCCACAGTAGCAGCACCCTTTCCTCTGGGCTGCCTTGCTGTGCGGTACACGCCCAGGCTTCTCTTCCTGCCCTGCCTGCCTCTTTCCCCTCACGCGCGGGCCCTCTTTTGTTCTTTGTTGCTGTTCTGGCCTCCGTGTGACCAGCACGTAGCTGACATCCAGCGGGGTTTACTGCTCTGTTAGCAGACCTCAGTCTCTCTGACTCAGCTGTGCACCCTCCCCTCTGCTCTGTGAAGGCCAGCCCATCTCTGGGAGGAAAGGACACACTGCTCATCGTCGTGACCCCTGCTGGGGATACTGAGGCAGGCCAGTAGTAGTCTCCCTCTGAACTCCAGGTCAGGACCTGTATTCTCGGGGAGGGTAAACAATCCAGTTTACGTCTAGGCCACCCCGAACCCTTCTTCTGAGGTGGACCTATACCTCGGCTGCCTACTTGGCTTCTCCATGTAGAAGCAAGGGAACATGCCCTCACCCAGCCTCTCAGCCTCTCAGCCTCTCAGCGTCCTCCCCTGCCTGCTCCTGTCTCAGCCAGCGGCACCTGCATCCGTTCAGTCGCTAAGCCTTACTCCAGGCAGTCCCTGTCAACACCTCGCTTTATAACCCCGATGTCAGGGGCCGTCAGCGTCTACACAGCTCGTGTACACGTTCAGTACACACACACCTCCAGGACAGACCTCAGACCCCTTCATGCTGCCACCACCCCGCGGCCACATTCCTGCCCTCTCCTGCGGGCATGTGCCTGCTTCCTGGGGGGGCCCACTCGCATCTCTCCTGCCCCTCCCCCACTCAGCAGCCAGAATGACTTTTTTCAAACATGAATTGTATCATGGCCCTTTGCTGCTTAACCCATTCTGATGGCTCCCCACTGCACTCGGTACAAACTAAAAAATTCTCTAACGTGACACCTTCACGGCTGGGCCCCTCTTACTCCTCCTGTGTCGCGCTGCCCACGGCCCTGCCTTAGTGCCCTGAGCCCTGCTCTGGGTCTTCCTTGCTGCCATCTCCACCTCTAGGAACGTCCAGGAACGCTCTTCCACGCTTCCCGCGACGACTCCCGCCCTGCTGAAATCAAATCCTCTCCTCTTTCAGGTCTTGGATGTGCTGGATTTGTGCGTGGTTGTGCTGCAGTCCCACAAGAACCAGCTCCTTCCCTTGGCTCATCGGGCCTGGCCCTCGCTCGTGCGCCGACTCACCAGTGACGACCCCCTGGTGGTGCTCAGAGCCTTCAAGGTACCATGCTGATGTCCCACCGCGGTCAGCCGGGCGAGTGGGGGTCGCCGGCGCAGAGCGTGGCGGCATCTTTGGGGATCCCCGCTCGTTTTAGCTGGTCCTCGAAGGAAGCAGAGCAAAATAAGGAAGGCACAAAGAAGAAAGTAAAAGTCAGTCCCCTCTTGAGTTAGGAGCAGAAGGAACTAGCAGATGAAAAGGACTGCCAGTATTTACTGAGCACCGTGTGGGCTTGGCGCTGCCTCCCACACAAACACATCTCACAACAGCTTTCCAAGGTAGTTTCTGCTCTCCTCATTTTTTTTTTTAAGATTTTATTTATTTATTTGAGAGAGAGACAGTGAGAGAGAGCATGAGCAAGGAGAAGGTCAGAGGGAGAAGCAGACTCCCCATGGAGCTGGGAGCCCGATGCGGGACTCGATCCCGGGACTCCAAGATCATGACCTGAGCTGAAAGCAGTTGTCCAACCAACTGAGCCACCCAGGCGCCCTGCTGTCCTCATTTTTGACAGAGGAGGAAATAAGCTCAGAGAAGTCAGGGATTTTCTCAGCATCACACAGCGGGTAGGTGATAGAACCCAAATCTGTGTTTGTGCTCAGGTTCTTTGCACTGCATAGGAGTCAAGATGAAGGGGCCTGGGTTCTAGCAGTGAACATCCTCTGCCCATCCAGGTGACTCTGGGCAAAACCCACAGCCACCCTTTTCCAAGTTGGCCTTAGGAGCCTGTGTTCCACCTTCTTCATAGTATTGTTGTCAAGGCTACAATGGGACTGTTTGGTGAAATGCTTTGAAAAGTTAAAAGCCATATATATGTGTGTGTGTCAGGTTTCATTCTCCCCGACTTAGTTTGGCTTATATCAGCACATGTATTTTGGCTTATTTATTTATATTCTTCCTTATTCTGAAAAGCACGTAAGGCAACCTACAGAGATATATTTCCCAGGGCAAGCTAACATAAATTAGGAGTAGGCGAGCAAGATGAAGCAAAGCAAAAAGATGTGTAGGGACATAAAATGAAACCAGGAATGCAACCAGTACACTTGGCAAAAGTACCTTGGTTTTCTGCAAGATTCTTCAGCCTATACTGGACCAAAGTAGGAGCTTATGTTTAAAACATATAAAATTGTTAATGTTTTTTTTTTTCTAAAGCAAAATATACAAAACCACACACATACACACACACAGGGGAGGAGGGAGACTTAGGAAGAAAGACGGAGGGTCTTGCCAAATCTTATTCAGATATGCTGCCTTCCTTTGTGGAAATGAATAGGTAATCTGAAATGACAGCAGACGTAGAAAAAGGGAGAAATAGAAACATGTTTGCACTGTAACCGAGGCCGCTTTTCCACCCTCAGAGATGCTGGAGACATCCGAGGCCTGGAGGGCCTTGTGCAAGCCAGCTGAGGGCCCTGTGGAAAGGACCTTATTCTCTGCAAATTCGGCAAACACTCTCCGGGCTGGTTATGCCTTGCTTACCAATTTTTAAAGAAATTCCTATTATCCTGTATATTCAGCCTTGTGCAACGGGGCAAAACATTTCAATATGTTCTGCTAGAGAAAGTTTAAAACAAGACGTGCAAAGAAACTGCCCGTGGTGGAAGATGGGCCGAGGGTGACGTACACGCGAGATGGTGCGGCGGGACAGGCAAGGCTCCGCTGGTGCCCTGACCGCCGGGCCCGTGCCTGGACCCAGGCGAGGGACCACAGCCAGCCACTTGCCCCCCCAGGGCCTCCGCACAGCAGCCGCTGGGCCTCACTGTGTTTGTTCAGCTAGCTGGAGTTCAAAGCACAAGCCTTCTCTCAAGGGATGTTAGGAAGAGTCAAGAGATGATCTATGTGAACTGCTTTAAGCTCTTTTTTTTTTTTTAACCAAAAAAGGGAGGAAAATCAAGGTATTAATCATATTATCCATCCAACCCTAGATTCCTTTGAATTATTCCCCGTGTAATCTGTATTTATGGATAGAAGCAGCCATGCCTTGGGAGCAGAGACCTCCGAATTCATAACTGTCAGAATCACAAACCATGGGCAAGGAATTAACAGCAGTAATTCTATTTTTTTTTTTTTCCCCCAAGAAGAAATTGAATTACCACACATTCCTTAGCTCTGTGCTGCCTGGCAATGTGCAGTCACCAGAGCCGGGGCTGTTTCTACAGGTCTTGCGTACCCTGGGAGGCAAGTGTGGCGACTTTCTGAGGAGCCGATTCTGCAAAGACATCCTGCCCCAGCTGGCCGGCTCCTTAGTCACCCAGGCTCCCGTCAGCGCCCGGGCCGGACCGGTGTACACGCACACGCTGGCCTTCAAGCTACAGCTGGCCGTTCTGCAGGGCCTGGGCCCCCTCTGCGAGAGACTGGACCTCGGTAGGTACCGGCCACCCTCCCCTCGGGACACGCAGCCTGCGTGCGATCTGGCCAGCACCGTGGCACCCAGCACCCAGTCGTGCTCCCACCTCTCCCCTCGTGGGTACCTCCCTCAGTTTTACTTTGCTCTCATTTTCCCTCCTATCTTGATGTGCTTTTCTGACTCACGGGACAGAGTCAAGAGCCAGGGGCCTCTCGCCTCACTGTTCCAAATCCAGCAGACGGCAGTCGGTTCTGCTTGTCCCAGATGAAGTCTGAGCCCCGATGCTTGTTTTGTTTCTCCCCTCCGCAGGTGAGGGTGACCTGAATAAAGTGGCTGATGCCTGCTTGATTTACCTCAGCGCCAAACAGCCCGTGAAATTACAAGAGGCTGCCAGGAGGTACGTCTGCTTGATCACCCGCATCTCTTTACGTTTGCTCTAAATTATAGATGATTTGCTAATGGCGAGCAGAGTCAAGGCATCTCTGCTCTTTTTTCTCCTCACTCTTTTCGCCGGGTTAAGATGGTTTCTTTAACTGGGCCAACTCTAGAGATGGTATTTTTACTAGACGCATTTCTCTTTGCAAGTAACCTTTTCCTCTGCTGCAGTGTCAGCAGCAATTCCAAAGGGGCAAAAAGCAGAAGGATGGTGTGCAAACGGGACAAAGCAGTTCTCCTGGGAGGAGAGAGATCTGGTTCTAGGCCCTATTCTAGTGACTGAGTGACTCTGGCACCTGTCTGGACCACGGCTCCTTCTTCTGCAAAGCATAAGCATTGGGTTACTGATCGGGCACACCTTGACGCCCCACAGCATCTCAGTGGACATCAGGTGTTCTGAACCCTTGCACACTGTACACAAAATGGGGCGTGTACAAGCAGACCCTTAAACATTCCTTTTTCTGGATCAAGTCCATGGCATTTATCAGATGAGAGTAGGCATCTGTGAACTGAGGGACATAAAGAATCACTAGACTGATGGTCTAAAGGGCCTTTTCCAACTCTGAAGCGAGGTAATTGTGATTTCTAAGAGTTTTACTTATTCTCAAGTAGCTGTGCCACCGCTAATGGGAAAAACTATGTCTGGTTCCTTGAGCCCCAAAGGATTTTTCTCAAAAGCTAAAATTCTGAGTACAGCAGCATTCCCCAGACTTGAGACCAAAAATGCACTGTGGCCCCCTTGCTCCAGCTGGATGGAGAGCTGGGGCAGGGGGCCAGAGTGGGCCTGCCATCCCGCAGTGTCTGCTACTGGAACAGAAGTTAGCTCCCCTGGCCTGGCCCTGTGTACTCCCCTGGGTGCTGTTGCTCCCGTGTCCCAGGGCAAATCAACAATCCCTCCCACCTCTCAGGCTTCTAGAAACGAGTCCCCGTTCTTCCATGGTGAGGTAGGAATCCTCCCATTCCCTGAAGGCCTGCAAGGCAGCCCAGACTATGAAATGAGGAAGCTACTTGCTCCCTTATAAACCTTGCACTCTCTGGGACTGATGGAAATATCCTTTTGGATTGATTTATTGTCCCTTGCAATTTTTTGCTCTTCATTTCCCCAGTTCCCTTTTTTCTTTCTGTCACTTTCCCGTCACTTCCCCTAGGCCCAGAATCAGTCATGGTCTCTTGAGCACAGGGGCGCATCCCAACCAGCTTCTTACCCTCAGACATTCTTGTTCCTTCAAGAACCAACTTCAGGTGAAAACAGCCCTCCCCCTCCGGGTGGTGTTCCGGAAGCTGCTCTCACACTGATTTCAGGTACAACTCAAGAAGGTAATGAATTCATCTTGAAGTAAATTCTCTGTGTGCCTGTTAACAACCAAGAGTCACAAATATCTGACTTTCCCATTCTCGGTCCCATTCTTCTTTTCCTCCACCCACCCCATACCCGTCCTTCCAGTTCAGACCCATCAAACAAGCTAATATTCGCCATTCATTATCTTTTCATTTCTAATTTTCTTTTGTGCCGCTAAAAGCAATTAAACCTGGAATTGGACCTTGCTGAGTCTTGAGTTGGTATTCAGGGTGCCTCTGGAGGAGGAAAATGCAGCCAGACCACTTGACTGCTGCGCCTTTGTTTGCTCTAGCGCATTCCATTCGGGGTTGAGTCAGATGACCTCTCTCTTGCCAGCCTGGGAGGGGAGGAAGTGCAGGGTTGATTGGTTCACAAACACATCATCTGCAAACTTATTTTGAAGCCAAGGGAAAAAAAAAACCCAGCATTGTCCTTGATCAGGAGCTGATTTGGCATCTTGATTCAGAAATTAATAAGCTCCGTAAATAGGAGAAGAATTCGGAGACAATGGGAAACCTGGTCTCTTTGTGAGCCTCGTTATTGAAGGAAGGGAGGGCGGTGGGGTGGGGGTGGTTTGGTACTGAAACACTGCGTGCGTGCCTGGTCCCCTGGCTCAGGGAGCGCTTACACCCCATATCCATTCCAGAAGGGAAGCCTGTCCACCTGACTTACAGACTCTCTCTTCAGACTATCCGCATCTCCTCGCCGGCCCCCTCCCCCCACTCCTGCCCCTGTGTATCCCCCACGCAGCAGGCACTGACGCCCGCCACACACTCATGGGAGAAGGGAAGGTTGTTGTGTTTGTTGTTTGTTGCCAGGGCCCAAGAGGGAGCCCCGTGGCTTAGTGTTCAGCCTCCGGCCTCGGCTAAGTGTTCAAAAGAACCAGTGAGAGAGCCAGAGCCGTCCACAGATGCCCTGGCTTCCTCGGAGCTAGTGAGTTGCCAGTGCAGGAGGGATGTCTTTTCCGCGTGACAGGGATGGCCAGGGAGGGCCAGTGGCTGCTCTGAAAGGAGACGGGGGAGCAGCCGTGGGAGGGGTGGACGAAGTTGCCTTCCATCTTACCCTTCTAGGTTCTTTGGCAGACAGATTAACGGGAGGAAAACACATTTTTTATTTCATACCTGAGGGCACCTTATAAGAACATGAGACCCAAAGTCAAGTGGGGCAGTTGAGGCCTTTTTGCCACCCTGAGCTGAGGAATGGCCTAGGGGTCTGGGGCTTCAAGACAGTGATTCACAGGACCTAAGAAGAGCAGGTGTTTGGTGATTAGAGGCTGGCCCAGATGTTAATCTGGTTGTTAATCAGATGAAAAGTTATCTCTGGTAATAGCTCTTTCTGGGCGAGGCCAGATTCAGATTCAGATTCTTCCAGGCAGTTAAAGGAGAAGTAAGAGTTTTTCTTGAATCTGCCCGGTCTTGATTGCCTCCAGCTCAATCCACACGCCGAAGTGGCACTCTGCTCCCCTTCACATCTCTTGGGTCCGGCGAGTGGGGGCTGGAGCCTCCGAGGGGCAGCCTCCTTGGCTAGGGCACAGAGACACTCACTCAGCAGCTCGGTGAAAGTTCCTCTTTGTGTGCATTACCGCTGGCTTTTTCCTCCCTCCTGTTTGCTTCTCCTGGCTCCAAAGAATGACCAAGACTGTGTTTGCTTTTTTAATTTGTCATATTAAATAGAGCCTTTGTGGCAGGCTTTTACATCCAGGCTGTAAACTCTAGAAATGGAAATTGATCAGGGGGTGGTTGATATAACCAAGGCTGTAAATGCTAAGAACAGAAATGCCATTCCAGTTTAATGCTTTTATCTAGCGAATGTGCCTTGTAAGGAGGGGCATAAATCTTGCAACTTGGGGGGGGGGGGGGGGGGGGGTAGGGGTAGGGTAGAACCTCGCCGTATGTCACCACTAGGTGTCACTGTTAACTGAGTATGCAAGAAAATACCAGCTCCCCCAAAGTCCATCTAGTTAAATAACTTCAATGGATAACAAACGAGAAAATCCAATTTGGCATGTGGGAGGAGGGGTCAGCATATCACATGCTGTAAACCAGGCTGGGTCCCTGAGGGTAAGCATTAGCTTACAAAGAACAGGTCAGCCATGCCCCCCACCTCAACCATGGCAGAGGCCCACTCAACTGATTGAAATTCCCCAGTAGCCCTGGATGCCTCCGAGATCTCTCCCAGCATGCAGTGGGCCTCCACACTTCTGTGCCTTTCTGACCATGGAGCTCTTCCTTCTCACACTTGAAAGGAATCTGAGATGAGAGCACATACCCCAAATTTCTGTGTTTTTCCTTAAAGCCAGTAAAGTCTGTCAGCTTGATTCAGCTCAACTCCGTTGAAACCACGCTCCTTGGGCCTATCTCTGAGCAGTGTCTGAGGCTCCCTGTCTTTTGCAGGGAGGTCTTAAATCATCCAATAAGCCTTCCATCCTGGGGCTAAAGGGAACAGACGAGGCAATACCTGTTTTGAGAAGATGAAGTCCATGCTCCATGGGTCTCACGATGGAAGAATAAGGCTTTCAGGCCCCTTGGTCTCAACCCCCAGGCCTGCCACCAACTGCCAACCCCAGGACCCAGGCGGGGATGCAGGGTACCAGCAGGTAGTGACTGGCCGGTGCCCCTTTGGGTTGTGTGGCTGCTGATTGCTGCAGTCCTTGGCATGGTGGTGGCCGGGGAGGGCATGCTGTGACCAGGGGGCTCTCTCCCAGCTTCTGCTGCCTAGCCGTTGTACATGAGGACAGAGGGCACCAGCCGTGGAGGTGAACAGACCTAGGTTCAGACCTTACTGGCCCTGGGACTTTGAGCAAATGACTTCCTTATGTCTCGTTTCCCTGCTCTGTAAACTAAGGGTGGTGGGAATGAATTGCATTTCTCTGTGAGGGAGGCCAGTCCGCAGGTCCATTCATTCTCCTGGCCAGCCGAGGAGCTGCGGCCTGCCAGGCACCGTTGTAGGCACTGAAATGAGAGGAGAGCAAGAGAGAGGAGGTGTCTGCCCTCACCGGGCTTGCACTCTGGAAGTGTATTTGTGTGTGTGTGCATGCCCCGGTGAGGGATATATATATATATATATATATATATATATATATATAAATGTGGCAAATAGGAGATAGAGCATATACACATCCTCTGAACATCTAGGCACTTGGGCGTGGTATGTCCTACTGTAAGTCTGCCCCATCTTCACCGAACTCCGAAGAGAGTTTTTTACCGCGGAATGATCTTTTCATGTTAATTGTGCCACCTCCCCCTACCACCCTCTGCGTGAGAAGTCAGGCCCAGGTTTCAAGGTTCACTTACTGGCTGACTGCCCCGCTTTCTTTCTAGCAGTAGGATCCCAGCCCATCAAAGAACCAGACGGTGCCTTCAAACCCTGGACGAGCGCGCGCTGGCACGGGCTCGTTCATTTCATCCCCGTCAGAGCCCGGCTCCTCTCTTTACCCACACGTGGGCCTATTATATTTGAACAGATCAGGAGCCACAGAGGTGATCCGTTAGTTCAGCTGAGCTTGAAATTAGTAGCTCATCCCCTCAAATGTTGTGGGCAGTGTGTTTGAGCTTGGGCTGCAAAGCTGTTTCCCCCTCAGATCACACCCAGCATGGAAATGAAGGCGCTCCTAATATTTTTCCTTTTGACATTTGATTAATAGTTGACAAATCCAGACCCAAGTAGTTAGCTTTCCTATTATCCATCTTTTGACAGGCATTGCTGCTTTTCTTTTCCAGGCTCATTGTTCTAAAAATACACTCAGATCTGAAGCTGTTCACCGTGCATATACAGGCATGATTTCCTGGTGTCAAAGATAAGAGACATCTGCCATGCAGATTATAAACAAAGTGGGCTGCTGGGTTTCAGATCTGAAGGCAGGGACCTCCGTGCTACTTAAGCCAAATGTTCCCTGTCCTTCCCCTGCTTCCTTGGCGCTGTCTTGTGATTGATAATCTGCCGGGGTCTAGCGTTTTACCACCCAGTGGAAAGGCAGGTGCGGGGCGTGCCTGCGTGTCTGCACACCGCACTGGGTTGGGAAGCAGGATGCACTTGGTGCTCCAGGGGGCAGGACCACCTGCACAAAGTGGATTTCACATGTCAAAAGCCTTGGCAGACCACAGGGCACCTGCTTCATCACTTCGCAGGGTCCGTGGTCTGTCCTGAGCACCTAAGAGGCCGCCGTCAATGTCGTGACCTCGGTACCGAGTAAGGTAGCCAGGAAAATGGCCTTGATTATCTTATTATATGTGTGTTTATTCACAAGATTTTTTTTTTTTTTTAATTAAGAAGCCAAGTAACTGTGTTGAGAGTTGAAAGATTGCAAAGATGTCAACCAAGTTAGAGGGGGCCTCACGTGGCTACTCGGTGGCGGCATCACCAGTGAGCCAACCAGCTTACGTCTCTTAAGTCTTCGCTCCCTCATCTGCAAGACTAGAGGGAGCATATCTGTTATTTTCCACCTAATCAAATTATTGCCAGGATTCGGTAAACTCATGCTTATTATTCTTCAGCACAGAATGTCAGCACAGAGGAAAAAGTAAGTAGTCATTGTTAGCATTATTACCTTCCTCCTGATTCCAAAAAAAGACCGAGGTCATCTTATCAGTTAAGTGTATGCAACAACAACAACAAAAATAACAAGAACGGAAAAAAAACCAAGGTGAAGGCAAAGCAGAGGTTGCGCTATAAAGTGCGCACTGGGAGCTCCGCGCCCTTGCTGGAGATGGGCCTTCAGTGCGGCCCTCGTCTTCCTCACGGGCAGAGCGTCTAGTGCACACCTGCCCGGCATCCCCAAAATAAGAAAAGAGAGCTTCGCAGAAAGAGGCACAGCTTTTCTTGGTTCTGAACCCTAAGAAAATTTCTTCAGGGGTCATCTTAGAACACGGGGGACTGTTGTGACTAATGTCTCTAACGTCCTTGCAGTGAATGCACAAGTACACTTCCTCGAGCGGCCGCTTTCCTGCATCCATCAGCAGAGGCTGCTGGCTTAGTGCCAAAGCGTGGGTTCCAGGAAAACAGACTGGGGGGAGGGGGACCAAATAGGTAGGTTGCTACAAAGATGTCTTTATCTTCAAGGGTATGCACCTTTGGGGCGAAAGGGTGGATGTGGAGCAGGAATCACGGTATGGGGCCTGGGCCAGACACCCCCACCCCCAGCCCAGTGCTCTGGCACAGGGCCGCTTTGAAATCTGCACCTAGCAGAGGCCTGGCCAGGGGTGGGGATGTTGCGGGTAGATCTAGGCCTGCGGGGGGCCTGGAGGCAGGAGAGGCAGCCAGATGGAAGGGGCTGCTTTTAAATCCTGCCCCAGTGGGATTTAAACCCTTCTAGGTTCTGGCTTATTTTTGAATTGTCTGTGACAGATTGGTCCTCTCAGTGCCATATCTTTTTAAATATGCACAAAGCAATGGAGTCATTCCGCTGCATTTATGATACTTTGTCTTGTGGTACTTTGGGGGTGCGATGAGCAGCATAAGCTGCTACTGGTGTTTATGGTTTTAAATTCTGTCCCCGTTGCATTTAAATATTTTTATTATCAGTCTCTGTGTGAGTATGCGAGGTGGAGCCAGATGGATAGATGGATGGTTTTGAACAGGTAAATGTAGTTAAGTCTAACGAGTACATATAGCCGCAGAGGCAATTGGTAGTATTTATTTGGAAAGTAAATCGTTGCTCCAAGTCATAATCCTCCATTTCCAACATTTAGAAACAAAAAAACGACCTCCTCGCAGGAGAAGATAGCTAAATTGAATAGCAAGAAAGGACAGGCTTGAAATACTGGTTAACCAATGAACCGAGACCTATTAGAGTAAATTACCAAGATAGAAACATCACCCCACTGCTCGCTGGCTGGGACACGTCGACACCCCCAAGCATCCATTTGTTTAAAAGGAAACACACAGCCTCATTTGTAGCATCGGCGCGCACCGCGTCGCGGGAGAAGAGATGGCCAGAGAGGAAAAGACTGTACAAGTTCTGCCAGGAAGGGAATAGCAGGGAAGCCAGAATAACTTTGTGGGTGTGCCTGCTTTCCAACAAGTGAGTTTGTTTCCCGATTACATTTCGTCATGGCCGTGTAGAGACAGCCTGTATCACGTTCCTGAGACCTCGCCGAATAACTTCTTTAGAAGCCCAAAATAGGGGCGCCTGGGTGGCTCAGTGGGTTAAGCCGCTGCCTTCGGCTCAGGTCATGATCTCAGCGTCCTGGGATCGAGCCCCGCATCGGGCTCTCTGCTCCACAGGGAGCCTGCTTCCCTTTCTCTCTCTCTCTGCCTGCCTCTCTGCCTACTTGTCATCTCTGTCTGTCAAATAAATAAATAAAATCTTTAAAAAAAAAAAAAAAGAAGCCCAAAATAAATAAATAAACAGATCACAAGGCCACAAGTCCTTTACCACTGGCACTTATGCAGACAGCTCATGAGAGCGTTTTATAAATCCAGAAAGAGACAAGGAGCAGCACATCCCTCCAGCAAGTAACTGACAGAGAAAGAGTAGCCTGTCACCCAGGAGAGCTGGAAGCCTGCATTTTACTTACGGTTTATTTAGCCTCCCTGGGCCCGGATTGGCTGGCGGTTTTCTAGAGCTGTGTTTGAGCAGATGCCAGCTAGACGGAGGTGGTGAGGATGCGCTCTGGAACATTTGCATCTGCAGCAGAGCGGTTTCTGGGGGTGTTGCCACATTTCAGGGCGTGAAGGAGCTGTGCTCCAGTGCCCGTGCGTGGGGATCCCTGTGGACCGTGGACGCAGGAAGGGGCCTTAGAACTGGTATTTGCAGAGAAGCAACTTGCCGTGCCCCTTCCTCAGGCATCCTTCCCCAGCCCCACCCAACATGTGCACCGTGGGCCTCTCTGCTGGGTCCCTTCTCCCTACCAGAGGCGGAGCCCGGAGGCTGGAGCCTTCCTCCGTCCGTCTTTGTATCCCACACACCCGGCTCAGTGCCTGGGCTGGAGCAGGTGAACCACAGGGAGGTGGGACCCAAGCCCTGCTGACCGGGTTCTAGGAGCACATTTCCTCCTGTCCCACCCCACCCCACCCCCCACCGCCAGCCTTGTCACTCGGAGCAGGCCACCATTGACCATGAAGGGATGAGCGGCTTCCATTGGTTTGGTGTCTTGAGTTTATTAGGGACTTGCTGATGCCCGTCAATTGTAGATAGGGCTGGAGTGCAGGGAAATGGCTGCCTGCACGGAGCGAAATTCAATAAAACCGCATTTTAAGTGAAAAATCAGTATAAACACCGGGCTTCTTTGCCATGGAAACAGAGGTTGCTTAGAAACTGCCTAACGGCGAGTTCTAAATTTTTTAAAGTCAAGTTATCATTTAAGCTACACGGCCCTACAGGTTATTGAGAGATAATCACTCGCCTCAGGACACTCGGAGGCATGAGGCACAGCCGAGTGCCTCCCGAAACTCTGGGGACCAGATAATCTCTTGATAACTGTGCTCCCCGGAGCCACTGATTTGGGCCTGGGGGAAGGAGAGAGAAATTTTTGTTCAGAACTTAAATGGTGTACATACATATATTTTTTTAAGTGTCTCTCTTTGGTTTGAGAAAACATGGAGCTGGCCATTTGGTACGTTCAACAACCATCTCTGCCATGTCTCGTGATGTATTAGGAACATTTTCCAGGCAGTTACCCCGGTCCCTTCAAAGCAGAGGTCCTCTCTTTGTCTTCTGGCTTTGGATTATGCAAAAGGGCTTTTAAGGTCTTCAGCCTCGGGCTCTTCACGTTCTGGGAACCGCCCCTTCCCAGCTCAGGGTGGGCAAGAATTGGCCGCAGGACAAAGTGGTAGCCTTGTTTGGAGCAAAGCTGGGCCCCCGAGCTCTCAGACAAGACCTCCCGGGCCTCCATTCCCCTCGCTGGAGGGCTTAAAGCGAACAAGGGTTCGGGTTCAGAATGTGTCCGCGTTCAGAGTTCAGCGGGTTGCGTGCCTTTTGCCAAGCCAGAGCACGGGTTACACCTGCCAGCACCTGGTTGCCCAGCATGGCATCCGCTGCCAGCCTCGAGCACGCAGAGGACGAAGAATATTGCCTTTGTTTCTTCCCGAAAATAACAGGCGAAAGGAAAGCACCATTTGCGGAGGACTGGGACCCCCACCAAGTCAGTATGAGGGAAATTGCGAGTGAAACAAAAGACAAATGTTTTGCCCTTTTCGGAGTGTCTAAGAAGTTTCCCTGGTGTGGCGGTGCTGCAGAGGTTGGTAGTGATAATTATTCCTTAGACACACACATACCCTCTGGAAGGACCAGTGTTTTCATTATGCACTTCAAAGTGTTTTCCTGCACCTCATCTCCTTAGAGCCTTGCCACAAACTTGGGAGGAGGGCGGGGCGGGTGTGATCCTCTTCCTTTGGAGAAAAAGGAAACAGGTTCACGGAGACAAGATAATTTGCTCCAAGCCCCAGAGGCAGGAGAGGGAACATGGATGGCTGCCTGCCGTTCTGGGGAGTCTGCCCCTTTAAGAGCTAAGAAAGGAGACCCAAAATAATTCTTGCAAGAGTTTGGCTCTCACTTAATACAAGAAGGTGGGCTTCGTACACACATTCTTTCTTGGCCTCCCTGTGAGCACTGTATCTGGAGCTCTCACAGGGTGGGGCGCCTGGGGGGCTCAGTTGCTTAATAAACTGCCTTCGGCTCAGGTCATGATCCTGGAGTCCCAGGATGAGTCCAGCATCTCATTCCCTGCTCAGCGGGGAGTCTGCTACTCCCTCTGACTCTCCCCGACTCTCATGCTCTCTTTCCTTGTCATTTCTCTCTCTCTCAAATAAATAAATAAAATCTTTAAAAAAAAAAAAACAAAAACTAGTTCTCACAGGGCAGGGAGAGTGGCTTCTTCCCTTTTCCTTTCCTGCCGGCGAGTACAACATCTGCATTTAGCATGTTAAAAAGGACTCAGAGTGAACATTGCAACATGTTCTTGCGGAGTTAAGTCAGAGCGGAACCGTGACTGAGGTGGGCCACAGCCTCACTTCGCTGTTGCCCAGATCAAAATATTCCTTAGTGCGCCAGGCCTGAGAAACCGTTCCAGTTCTGGAAGGGGGAAAAAAAAAATCAAATGAAACGATTTGCATTCTAACCGTCTTTGGCACCAGGGAAAACTGTCAACTGTGTCACATGTAAATAGAAATCCGCTTCTCATTTTTAGTGTGTTTTTTTTTTTTCATAATTTCCCTTGCCACTCTAATTATCAAAGATATTTTTGTTTTTAAACAAAAATTGTCTCCCACGCAGGCCCCATCTCCTTTCTGCGGCGAAGTGGAAAGGATGAATTAGAATATTCTAATCACTTCTCCGGCAACCACCGCTGAGATTATAAGCACAAGATTATCCTAAGTAAAGAAAACTTAAATTGTTTGGGCACAAACCAGGCCAGGAAAATTTTCAAAGGGCCCCCTCCCACCTGCCTCCCTTGCCTTCTTAGCAGATGTCTATTAAACCCAAGGAAGAAAGCAAAACTAGCTTCCCCCCTCAGGTAAGACCCAAATCTCCGAAGGGCACAGGGTTTTCAGATTAACAAAAATAAAAACAGAATTTAGCTCCATTCAGCAAGCATTTAAATTCCTGATGGTTGTCCAGCAATATGAAAGAGGCTTCTCGGTCATCAAGAATAAAATGTGATTCATCAGTTATGTACCGTCCACCCTCTTACTTGGTACATACGGATCGCCTGGGCTAGACACTGTAGGGCTGGATCTGTGTTTCCTCATTTAAACCACAGCAAAACTGCGAATGAAGTACATCCCTTGTCTCTAGAATGAGGAGACTGAAATCTCCTTGATTTCAGGACTCGAAATCATCTCCCACAGCTACCGAGCAGAGATGGCCGAGATAACGTGAATCCCGTGGGGAGCCTGCACTAGACTGTTCTTGGAGATGAACAGTCGACCTCTCCTGTAGATCCTTTCATAGGGTGTAATTTTCCAGCTGTCTTAAGCTATTACCATGTAGTGTCATAAATCACTTGTTAAATATAAGAACCGAGGGCGTCTGGGTGGCTCAGTGGGTTAAGCGTCTGCCTTTGGCTCAGGTCACGATCTCCAGGATCTTGGGATCAAGTCCCTTGTCAGGCTCCCTGCTCAGTGGGGAGTCTGCTTCCCCCACCCCGCCTCCAACTCCTGCTCTCTCCCTTTCTCACTCTCAAATAAATAAAATCTTTACCAAAAATATAAATAGATAAATAAATAAATAAAAGAACCAGTGAGGTCAGGTGTTCGTTGAGAGCTTACCATGTGTCATCCCAGGTGCAGCAGCAAAGCAGAAAGGCGTGGTCACAGCCCTCGGGAGCTATTTCGTGAGAAAGGGAGGTGGTCAGTAGACAGTAGGTGCTGGACAGGTATCCTGGAAGAGAGAAATAAGGGGCAGCCGCCTAAGCAAAATGGTTTAGGAAGGCCAGCCTCTCTGAACAGGTGATATGTGCCAACAGGGAGCTGCCCATCCAGGGGAGGGCCTCCTCCTTCCTGGGATGGAAAAGCCGGACTCTGAATCACTGAGTCAGCCAGGTGCGTGAAATTTGTGGTGGCCCTGGGCACATGGTTGGTCATTCAGAAATGGCATATGAGCAGAGGAGAGTGACCCCAGAGTCACTTGGGTGGTGACCCCAGAGTTCAGGCCAGGTTGAAGAACCTCACCCTTAAGTGGGGCATATGGTGTCGGGTGACCCAGGCCCTTCAGCTCTGTCCCTGTCGTGTGTAGGACACCAGTGCACTGGCTCAGTCGGTTCCTGCTGCAGGAGAGTAACTGGGTCTGAACCTGGCGTGAGCATGTCCAGACCACCAGGAGCCCAGGGCTCTTGGTGGCCAGAAAGGGCTGAGCTGCAGAGTTCAGCCGCAAGCTAGTAGCCCGGGGATGAGGACCCGGGGACTCAGGAGTGCAGGCTTATTACCCTGTGAGCCTGGAATGAGGGGTAGTTCCTGACAGTTTTCTTTGAGAACTCTTGCTCGACACCCCAGAACTTGACTGGTTTCTTTGCCAAGAGCTTGTTTGATGTCAGTGTTGTTCTGCTCGGACTTTCTCCTCGACATCAATGGATATGAAACTCCGTATATGCTGTGGGACCATCCTCGTGGCCCTGTCTTAGGAACGACAGTGGGTTTGCTCTGCTGTTTGAAGGGATTTGATGTTATTATCAGGTTCTCCCCCCAAATAACCCACTAAGCAGCTTCTTCGGGAGAACAGTGGCCACTCTCCCCTCTTTCTGCTCCCTTGAGACGCCAGCCCACCCTCCCTTCCGTCTCTCCACAGGGTTTTCCTCCACCTGATGAAGGTGGACCCCGACTGCATCTGGTTTCTCCTGAACGAACTTTACTGCCCTGAGCAGCTCACACCTCCCCACCCAAGCCTCCACCCTGTGCAGCTGCGGGGGACCGCTGGGCAGGGGAACCCCTACGCAGCCAATGTGCTCCACTTGCTCCAGGAGCTGCAGTGACACCCCCCCCCCCCACGCACACCTGGGTGCAGCAGGTTGGTACCTCCGTCCTGCAGGCGGGGAAGACCCCACCCTGGCCCCAGGCGGTGGCGGAGAAGACTGCGACAGTGGATCCGACAGCCAATCGACTAATAAATTGATCGATCACACAACTGCTTAGAAACTGGATGGAAGGAAAGTGGCTGACTGTTATTTATACTTCATACCTGGTGTTTTCAAATGACATTGCCTGGCAGCTCTAAGGGTTTAACTCCTTCCCTTACCATCTCCTCGCCCCGAGCTGCCCTACAGGCCATCCCCACCACATATGCCCCCGCACAGTGAAAAGCCTAGGGGCACTTGGAGGGAGGCCTCTACTAGGCACCAAGCGTGTCTCCTGAGCACCCGAGGGCTATGTGGAAGTACCACGACTCAGGGGTCTTCAGAATGCAGCCCCGCGCACTCCCTCTCCTGGAACAATAAGCTGGAGCTGTTACCGGAAGAAACCTGTCAGTTTGGAAGAAAATGAAATAAAGGTGCTTCTTGGATGAAAACTATGATCAACAGCTCACTTTAAAGTTTGTTATTTAAATCGGGTGCTTTTTAAGAAATGCGTTTATGTTCTTGAATGGGTAACAGAGAGCCATGGCCTAAAAATCCAAGCAGGACAAAACAGAAATGGTGAAAAGTTAGTCTCCCCAACCTTGCTCCGCAGACATCTGGTTTCCCTCCCCAAAGACAACACATGACAATTTTTTGCATACCTGTTAAGTGAGAGATTGATTCGTTTTTACTTTTTATTATGGGCAGTAGTACACAGCAAGCCCCCTGTACCTGTGAACCAGCACCCCAGGTACCAGCACATGGCGAGCTTTGCTTCATTCTGCCTCATGCGTTTACCTCCGCAGCTCACCTGTCCCCCGAGTATTTTGAAGCACATCCCAGATGTCCTGTCTAAACCTTTTTTTTAAAAACGTACAACCACAGGGCACCTGGGTGGCTCAAGTCAGTTAAGTGCCTTTGGCTTGGGTCATGATCTTAGGGCCCTGGGATCGCGCCCCGTGTTGGGCTCCACGCCTTGTGGGGAGTCTGCTTGAGATTCTCTCCCTCTGCCCCTCTTCCCCCTGCTTGTGCACTCTCTCTCCCTCTCAAATAAATCTTTTTTTAAGAATAAATAAAATGTACAACCACAATAGCATTATCACACCTAAACAAATTAGCAGCTGTCCTTTCATATTGCTCGCAGGGAGTGTTTAAATTTCCCCAGCGCATTGACGCAGGATCCAAATAAGGCATATACATTGCTGTTATCTCTATGTGCCTTAATAAATCTCTTGTAATTTCTAGATTCCCTCTCCACCTCTCTTTTTCTCTCCCTGTATGGTTTTTTTTTTTTTTTTTTTGAGGAAACAAGGTCATTTATCCCACAGCAGTTCCCACAGTCTGGATCTACTGATTACATCCCTGTGGGGGTCATTTCATGGGCTTCTCCTGTCACCTGTATTTCCTGTAAATGGGGAGGCAGAACAAGAGGCGTGATCTGGTTTGGGTTTTTTGTTCTTGTTGTTTTTGGCCACACTCCTCCATAAGTGGTATTACTTACTTCCATCAGGAGGTGTATAATATCTGCTCTCTTATGAGAGCAGCGGTCCTTGGCGATCGTCACCTGGGCCCACTCCCTCATTAGGACACCTGGAGAAGAGCAGTTTGGTCCCACCGCGCCGGCGGCTTGCTGTTCGCGAGAGTACTTACGTGAAGGGAACATTCCTTCCATCAGCTATGCAGTAACCTTGAAGGAGTTTGTGTAGAAAAGCCAGGATAAATACTTGATTTTTTTTCAGCTAAGGGATTTAAAGCACAGATTATGTAAATGTGGGTCTACCCACCCCCCCCCACACACACACACACGCTAAAGGATCCTAGGAGTGACGAATTTCCTCACCATATGCATGGTGAGACTCCATCCGGAGAACTCCTCCTGTGCTGTAGATAACCCCACGCTCTATAAAACCGAGAAGGCAGCTGGCATGGGGATATACTGGCGCCCCCAGCCAGTTCTGGAGAGGCCCACTCATCTCCTACTAGGGTCTTCTCTGCAAGGGCATAAGATGTCTAGCTGGGACCGCTGGTGGCAGCTGCCTGGGTTCTGGTCTGGCTCTGCCACTGAGTCATCGGAGGCCCTCCCTCTCCTTGGGCCTCAGTTCTCCTCCCTGTAAAGTGGAAACCATGCACCAGAGAGACAGCTTAATCTGGGGGATCCTGGGTCTCTCCAGGAATCTGATGACATGACCTGCTTCCCCAGAAACGTTCCTCCTCTTCCCCACCCCCCAAGACTGCAGTCATCCACTATCTCATCTCCCGCTGGGTGGGTCTGCTTAGCTGACCTCACAAATTCTATGGACAATTCTAGAGCCTTCATCTATGAGCCTGCAGGGACCCCAAGTTACGAACCCCTGGAAGAGAGATAATCACTTACCTCTCTTCTAGTTTTAAGATTCTGGGATGATTTCCTTGGGGAAATGCCTTCTAATTGAGAGGACTGTAAGAAGATTCACAGCATTGTTCCCAATTCCACGGGGGACACAAAGTGCTAGGCTAATTGAATCTCTAGGTCCGGACAAATGAAAAACAGGTCAGAGAGGTGGTGGGACTTACCGAGTATTACCTGGCTTCCAGGGTAATTCAAGTAGTCTGCCTTCCCAGGGTGCCTGGGCATGGCAGGCCGTAATGGTGTACCAAGAGGCAAGGAAACACACACACACATCCTGCACCGTGGTGCAGCTTGGGCCCTTGGGAGGCTCTCCGGGAGATAATCCATGTGGGAGGATTTGCCACAGTCTTCCAAAAACCCATCTCGTCCTCAAAGAGTAAAGTTGCTTTTGGATTCCTGCAGGCAGATTGTTGCGCTTGATTTAAAAAAAAAAAGAAAAAAGAAAAAAGAAAACTAATTAGAGTGCCTCTCCAGTCATTATTATATCCAGGCAACTTTAATTTGAACCCATCCAGCTGACTCATTCTAGTCCTTGTTTACGTGGGCTTCTCAAAGCGATCGCTTCCCCCTGTTCAACCCAGCTGGTGCAAGTGAGGGTTTCTCTTTTCATTCATTCAGGGTTTCTGGGTGTTGGTTCGGCTGGAGTTAAGGGTAGGTACTGAAAGGCCTTGAGTTTGAGGTTCAGACATTGAGCTCTGACCTGCAGGCAGTGGATGCCTCCTGGGGGGGGTTCAGGAAAGCACAGAGATGGAACTGGGGTTCCTGCACAGGGTTGGGCGTGGTCCTCAGGAGGCTCGTATTGTAGAAGGAGCTCAGGTGACTCAGAGCTCCTTCGGCACTGGGCTTGGTTTCGGACTCTGCCCCTTAGTGCCTGTGTGACCTTGGGCAAGTGACTTTCCTTTGTTTTCCCTTCTCTAAAATGGATCCGCTGCCTTTGCCTCTTTGAATGGCTTCAGAGGGAAGAGTGAGTGCTGTTGTGTACACAGTGCCCAAGGTTTTGATGCTCTGCATCCCTTCCCTCCGTCCAAACCTACTGCTCACGGCTTTGGCAGGATACAATACATTGTCCTCTGGACAGTTCGCTGAGGGAAGAGATGGTTAAATCTCGGAGCATAAGCCCCCCTAGAAACTAAGGAGGACCCTGATGGAAGATGGTAAGATCCTGGTAGGACAGGCAGACTGTTGGCAGGAAGAGAGGATGAAGGGCAGTCCAGGCAAGGAAAATGACATGACGAAGGTATCCGGGCATCCCTGCCAATATCTGCATTCATCAGAACTCCTTTGGTTGCAACTGACAGGAGACCCGACTGAAACTGGCTTGAGCAGAAAGAAATGTCCGGGCTCAAGTAAGCAGCAGCACACCACCACCACCCCCTGCTCCAGATCCCACAGCCAGGCTCCGCATTTTAGCAGCCTTTCTTTATCAAGTGTCAAGGTCGACCACTAGTTCTAGGCTGAGGTTCTCTGAGTTGAACAAGTCTAGGAGAGTGTGCACCTCCTTCTGGCAGCTCCAAGCTCAAATCCTAGGATTAGTGCCTCCCGCTTGCTCAACAAGTCCTTCGCCCCAACCCAAACCAATCCTTGTGCATCCAAGCAGCTTTCGGGAAAGTTTCTCTGCACAGGGCCAGGTGGTGAATATTTTAGGCTTTGCAGGCCATAGGATCTCTGTGCCATCTTCTTGGATATTTTTTTTTTACAAGTTTTAAATGTGTAAAATCCTTCAAAAATAGGCCGTGGGCCATTCTTTTGCCCTTGGACCTTAGTTTGCTGGTTCCTGATCATTGCATTCTGCTGGCAGGCCTAGAGACAGGTGCTCAGATCTGCTCACCTAAAGCATATGGAGGCAGAGCTGGGGTGGAGTGGTTTCCTCCAAAAGGAAGCACTGCATTTGGTGGCCAGGCAGTGGGCAATGGTAATAGACAGCCACCACCCCATGCCTGTGGCAGGTGACCGGTGTGGCTCAGCATCCTGGGCGGGTATGTGTGAGCAGGTTGTACTCACTGAGGCCATATTTATGAAGGGCATTGAATGCCAACCTAGGGATTCCGGCCTTAACAGATCAAGTGGCCTTGGAAGGTTCTTGAACAGGTGAGTAATGCTCTGAAAGCAGCATTTTAGGAATATTCATCTCGCGGCAGCATCCAGGAGCAATCGGAAGGAGGAGAGACCAGCGATGAGATTGTGTTTTCGAAAGTCCCAGGACGAGAAAATGTACCTCTTCCATCAACCCCAAACTGTTTGACATGCCGTGGTTCATGGGCAACTTGAGGCACATAAATATGTGCTTTAAAGTTTAAAAGTAAGAAGTGAGATGAATGGAGCCTCTGATGAGTCTTCCTCCAGCTCGTGCCGGAGAGTTGAGAAGCCCTAGAAATGATTTTCCGCAGCTCCAGCCGTGATGAACAGCGCGGGGGCCCCTCTCCCTTTGTGTGACTTACCCCAGCCTCTGTGTCAGGCTTGATTGGAAGCGAAGTGCCCATACTGCCTTTCCTCCAGAGTACGGAACAGAGGCCAAATTTCGGAAAATAATTCTGAGTGATGGCTGACTCTGTCGAAGCGTTGATTGCTTTATAAATGGCATTCTCCTCTCTGTGCCCACCCCCGCCCCCCACCACCACTGAAGTTTTGGAGGCAGCGGCTTTTCAAATTACGCTTGAAAAGCAGCCTGATTTCCCACAGGAATCATCTCCTAGATTAGGAGCTGTTCTACCTTTTCCGACAGTTTTACCCAGAGTACAAAGCCTGTCGGCAAAGGGCGAGGAGGGAGCGATGCTGTCCTCCCTTCAAAGCCTTCAGCACAAACCATTTATGAAAATGTCTCTCACTGCAGCCATCTCCAAGCCCTCTGTCCGGAGCTGCCTGCGTCTGCAGCAGGAAAGGGTTAAAAAGCACTGATGAATGGCTGCCTCCACACACCCCCACCCTTCCGCTTTCCCTCCTTATATAATTTACCATTCTTTTTGCACAACAGCTCCTGGGTCTCAACCTGCTCTCTCAATCAGTACCCTCACGTCCTCAGCTTCCTCCCACACAGGCAGGCTCAGAAGTAAGGAAAGCACCTTTCAGAATCTCTGAGGCCGTTTCCAAGGGAGAAGATGTTGGTGGGGGGAGAGGCAGAGAGAAGTAGTGGAGAAGAGTCAGAAGTTCTTTCATGAAATAAAAATGTGGCATTCCCCAAGGCAGAGGTGTGGAGTAGACGCAGATCTCTGCACACCCACCTCCCCTTTGCCCCATCTCCGTGTCCTCTCTCACCTCATGGAACCTTTCCAGTGCACCCACACATTCCACCCAGGACACTGCCCAGTTCCCTAGAAAGGGGCAGAGAGGCCCCAAATGCTAATTGAACCATGCTATAGCTCACAGGTGACCTTGGGCACTCCCTCCCCATCCCTGGACCTCAGTGTCTCTGTCTGCTCCATAAAAGGTTTGAACCAGTCACTGTCCAAGCATTGTTCCCCTCCCTAAAACATCTGTGACTTGATAATAAAGTGTTGGCAAGTATGTAGGGAAACGGGCATGTAAGGTGGTATAAGCTCTTTGGAGGTCAGTCTGGCAGTATTACCAAATTTGAATGCGCGCACCTTTTGACCAGCAATTCTGCTTC
This sequence comes from Mustela putorius furo, assembly GCF_011764305.1. Taxonomy (NCBI): domain Eukaryota; kingdom Metazoa; phylum Chordata; class Mammalia; order Carnivora; family Mustelidae; genus Mustela; species Mustela putorius. The sequence continues at coordinate 6,966,887 of NW_025421464.1, read as the reverse complement.
TAAGAATTTAATGCTCACACATGTGCACAAAGATGTACGTGCATAGGCAATTCACTGCAACATTGTAATTTACAGAAACTCACAAATACCGAATGCCTGGTATGTGCCAAGCATTATGCCTAATGCTTTGCATTAATATCTCGAGAGACTGGGTGCAAAAGATAGAAAAAAAAACCCCAATCATAGGATAGAAACATCCATCCAAAAGAGACCAAAACACCCCCATTCCACCCCCGCCTCACATCACAGAAAATTCTGGCGAACTGTACGTACTGTAGGATGATCCATCACAAGTCATGAAATGTTAGTGTTCACTATTTCCTAAAAGTAAATATAGAAATTGAAAAGAAAGCAGGAGAAGAGCTTGGGGAGGGAGGGATGGATTGGTTAAATAAACTATGGTACAACCCTATAAAAGAATGAATAAAACAGCAATACTATCTAAATGCAGAATCTAAAATGCACATCCCCTTTGACTCAGCAATCCTGCTATTAGGAATTTCCTTTTCCATGTGCAAAAACGACAAAGTGTTCGTTGAAGCATTGTTTGCATTAACAAAATGTTGGAAACAACTTAAAAGTCCATCCAGAGAGGCCTGGCTTAGTGGGTCTGTGACTAACATGTAGTTTGCCATGTGGCCTTTAAAGGAAAGAGCTAGTTCTCTGTGTGTATCTCCGGGATACATATGAAAGAAAACGGCAAGTGGAGCAATGCAACTGTTTATGGGGGATGAGAGTACCTTAAGTGTGGAATTTCTCTTAAAGAACACCCAAGTGACAGGCTCTAGGAAGGGTACAGGATCAGCAATAAGAAGTCTTTTCACATTATACCCTTTATGCTCTTCACATCTTTAAAAAATATACATGTGTAACTTGTCCACTCACAAAAAATTTATTATTAGGGGTGCCTGGGTGGCTCAGTCGTTAAGCATCTGTCTTCGGCTCGGGTCATGGTCCCAGGTCCTGGGATCGACCTGCTCGGCAGGAAGCCTGCTTCTCCCTCTCCTGCTACCCCTGCTGTGTTCCCTCTCTTGCTGTGTCTCTCTCTGTCAAATAAATAAAATCTTTAAAAACTTTTTGTTATTAAAATAGACATCTGTGAGTCCATAATGCTATGATAAACTTACATTTTGGTGACAGGAGTCTGATATCATCGGGATTTCCTCTCCTGTGCTTTGCATTTCTCAAGTAGAACCAGGGCTGGAGGAGGAGGAGGCATTGCTTAATCCAAAAATGCAAAGGGATCTCGGAGAGGATCTCTTGAGGGAATGGCCAGGCACTGGGCAGGCAGCCCCTATCTCCACCCCCACGACTCCTGTGTGCATGTAGGAAAACCATTTCCCCTCTATACCCTAGCTACCTGAGTCGCTTAGAACCCCAAGAGAAGCAGGTCGAGCCTCAGAGACTTTCGTGACTGCCCAGACAGAAATTAGGGCTCATGCTTAGTGCTTTCAAGGCATTGCATGATGCCCTCTGTCCTGCCACAGCTCCGTTTGGGGCTTGCCGCCTTTTCCCCATGGAAGGGTCACCTTTCTTACCGCATCTTCAGCACCTTGGACAGGACTGGGGTTTCCCTCGTCCTCTCAACATTAGGATGACTGAGCTCTCCAGCGCTGGGCCCCAAAGCATCAAGTAAAGGGCAAACATAGGATTCGAACCTGAGGCTACTAACATCACATGACCAGTTATATCAGATTTATGCAACAGAATCCAAACTCTGCAGGTTGGAAACCAATTCAATTCAAAAAGCATTTGCCAAGGCTTTCTATGGACCAGGCCCAGAGACAAAAAGACATAAATGCTGCCTCCTAGGGGCTAGGCTCAAAGGAGAGCTAAACAAGACATGTCATGAGGAGGCAGCTATCTTCTGTATTAGGAGGAGGTCAGGAGCAGCTGTTAAGAGCATGGGCCGGCTGGGGGGCTGAGTGGATTAAGCCCCTGCCTTTGGCTCAGGTCATGATCTCAGAGTCCCGGGATCAAGCTCTCCGCTCAATGGGGAGCCTGCTCCCCCCACCCCCTGCCTGTCTGCCTACTTGTGATCTCTGTCAAATAAATAAAATCTTCAAAAAAAAAAAAAAAAAAAAAGCATGGCCTCTGGAGATGGACAGCCTGGCTTTGAATCCTCACCCTGCTGCTTTGGGCAAGTCTCTTCATCACTCTAAGAATGGAATGAAATGGGAATAAAAATAATACCTTGATGGAATGATAATAAAAATAATACCTCCCAAGGCACCTGGATGACTCAGTAGGTTAAGCATATGATTTCAGCTCAGATCATGATCTCAGGGTCCTGGGATCGCGCCCAACATCAGGCTCTATACTCAGTGGGGTGTCTGCTTCTCTCTCTTCCTTTCCCTGTGCCCTGCCTCTGCTCATGCACCCTCTCTCTTTCTCAAATAAATAACTAAATAAATAAAATCTTTAATGAAATATATATGTATTTCATTAAAGATTTGTATAAATATATATGTATACATATGTATACATATATATTTCATTAAAGATTTGTATAAATATATGTATACATATATATTTCATTAAAGATTTTATTTATTTATATATACATTAGATAGATAGATAGACAGATACTTCCCTGAGAGCATGTTGAGAAGTCAGCCAGTAAAGTGCTGGACTCAGGGCCTGGCCACTGAGCAGTGTGCTATAGGAGCTGGTCATCATGATGCAGACGATGGTACCTTAAAGGTATAAATAGCATCACAAAGGTTGAACTGAAAGGAAACTGGGAGACTTCGTGGATGAGAAGCCAACCAAGCTAGCTTGCAGTATTTGCCTGTCAGACACAGAGGGGAAGGATCCCTCTGGGTAGAGGAAGCAGCACACGTACAGAGGCTCACAAGCACATTCAGGGCGTTGCTCATGTCAGTGGGAGGTAAGAACCATTAACAGTGAGACTGAAGAAAAGGAGGAAGCTTGGGGAAGGGAGGCTGGTCTGTTCAATGCCCCTATGAAAATTAGTAATGAGAAACGTCACTATAATGGAGTGGGGAGGTTTCTGCAGAGGGAGCTCTCATGCCCTACCACTCATAGTCAATGTCAGACCCAGCAGGAAGAGACAGACTTGACCTTGGGCAGGCTTGACCTTGCACGTGGATACTACTCCACTACCCCAAAGTGGAGAGAGATGTTTTCTTTACCCGCCCCCCCAGCAACAGCTCAGCCAATGAGAAGCCATCATACTTCAAATTCCCAGTTTACTCCAGTGGATTTTTAGTTCCTAACAGCTTCCCAACTTACCCCTTTTCTCCTTATAAAAGTGTATCTCTCCTCTGTTCCCAACTTGCCTATAGTTTTGTTTGTCCCAGATTGCAATTCTCCTTTATTTCCGAATAGACCCACCTTTTGCTGGTAAAATAACTCATAATTTTACTTATAAGGTTAACATTCCAAAGGTGGACCTGGGCTCCCCTGCCAGTGGGCACCCGAAAGGTGCCTGAGGATTGGCTTGGTATTATTCCCCCGGGAAGTTGTTTCCTGGGACTTTTCTGCAGGGCTTCGTTTGGGGGAGGGCAGAGCTTACCCTTGCCATGTCATCCCCAAGCACCCCTCTTCCCTGTCCACAGTTTCTGAAGCCTGTAGTGTAAGCAAAACAGTCCTTCCAGAAGTGAAATGCATGGGGCTCTGAAGGCAGATTGCTTTTGCCATTTACATACTTTGCAGTGTGGGGGTCAAGGACAGGCCACCCCAAGATGAGCCGCTTTTGGCATGAACATTATTTTGAGTTAAAAGCAATCACATCCCATTCAGGAAAACTTTTTACCTTCTCCTCAATGGCCTGCTTGTACTGGGAAGAGAGCTATTCACAGAGATTCCTTTTTACCTCAGGAACTTTACCTGCACAACAGGACAACCTTTGTTTTCCAAACATCTCCGCTCACCTTCCTACTAATGGCCTTTCTCTCCTTTGTATCCTCAGACCCCTACCCTCACTCTCCTTAGCTCAAATAAGCATCATGCTGCTTCACTGTCTTCAGAATGTCCATGTCTGTGTGGATTCCCTGTGTGCACACTATTAAATTTTATTTTTTCCTATTAATCTGTCTCCTGTCAAACTGTTTCTTAGTCCAGCTAGAAGGATCTTGAAGGGCAGAGGAAATTCTTTCCTCTACAGCACTAACCATGTGATCTTTGAGAAGTCGGTTTCTTCCTCTGTAAGATAAAGATGATAATAGTAGCTCATCCCTGTAGCATTGTTTGAGAACTCCGGTAATTTAATGCATGGCACACACTGAGCCCTGAAGCTAGTTAACACTCAGACAAACATAGCTGTTTCTTTTCTGCAGAGCTACCACGCTCCTGGGAACATTAGGATGAGTAAGACCCAGGAATGGCAGACCCACCTAATGAAGCCCAAGACTGGGGAGAGCAACCATTTCTTCCTCAAGAGTCAGAGATGGCTTCCTGAGGAGACGTGTCAGCGTGGCAAAGAGAAAAGACCCAGGGCAAGACCCCTCCCCTCCAAACCTCAGTCTCCACACCTGTAAATACATATGACAATGGCCACCTGGTGGCTTTGGCTGTGAGGATTAAATGACTAGTGCAAAGCAAGTGTGACCTGGGAGCACCCTCTGTGCATAGGGAAAAGGAAAGAGGAACCTGTTTGCTAACAAGACCCAAAGAGTTCAGACCTATAGGGCTGCAGGGTAGCTACATCCTCAAAATAGACTTCCTCCCCGCACAGTCTTTCAAGGAGGATAATATCGAAGTGTTGACATTCCCGACCGCTCAGCTCCTTCTAATCTTCACTGCTAGCCATGAAATTGAATGCTGTGCCCATCGTACAGGGGCAGAACCCGAGCTTAGAAAGCTGGAGAAACAGGCCCCTCATGTGAGAAAGGACTAGGGTCCTCACCTAGGGTATTTCCAGCTTGTGAGCACCTGCTTTGCTGACATCTGGGAGGTCTGTACAAAAGAGGGGGTGCAGCCCTTGAATTTACACTCCAATGCGGGAGGCCAGACTTCCCTGAGAAACATTTTCATTTACTAATGGATTTAATGAGTGCAGAACTTCCCGTTTTAAACAAACAAGTGATTAGCATTGACTACAGAAGTGAAAATGGATCCTAATGAATTGCTAATTAGCCTCCTCCTCTTCCTGGGGTCTTTAGCTTGTAAATTCCCTCTCTGGCTACTGGGAGTCATAGTCAATCTGACTGGAATTCGTTCATTCACTTTTTCATTTTTTTTATTCATTCATTTTTTTCACTCACCATACATTTCTTGAAGACCTACTGTGTGTTGACAAGACAAGCAGGATCCCTTCTTTACAGTCATACAACAGGGAAGACAGGATTAACTAACTTCACATATAATGGCACACTTATAGGACAGGGAGCTGGGACAAAGTGCAACAGGAGGACTGATTCTTTTTTTTTTTTCTTTTTTAAGATTTTATTCATTTTAATTTGACAGAGAGAGAGAGAGAGAACAAGCAGTGGGAGCAGCAGACAGAGGGAAAGGGAGAAGGAGGGAGCCCTTGATCATGACCTGAGCTGAAGGCAGACACTTAGCCAACTGAGCCACCCAGGCACCCCTTGGAGGACTTATTCTTACTTTGGGGTAGTGATGGGGTGTCCCTCAAGGAAGGTTCCTTAGAGGAAAGGTCATCTGAGCCAAGATCTGAATAATAAGTAGACTTAACTAGATGAAAGGGAATGCGAAAGAGTTAGAAGAGTGTCTCAGACAGCTAGAACACTATATGCAAACGTCCTATGGTGGGAAGGAAACAGGGTAAGTCTGAGGAAAAGGAAGAAGCCAGTGCGAGAAATGTACAAGGGCGTATGTGGGGTGTATGTGGGGGTGTGTATGTATATGCATGTATGAGATGAGGCTGGGGCTAAGAATGTTGGTCTTGTGGGGTGTCTGGGTGTCTCAGTCGTTAAGCTTCTGCCTTTGGCTCGGGTCTTGATCCCAGCATTCTGGGATCAAGCCCCACATTGGGCTCCCCACTCAGTGGGAAGCCTGCTTCTCCCTCTCCCACTTCCCCTGCTTGTATTCCCTCTCTCAGTCTCTCTCTCTCTCTCTCTCTCTGTGTCAAATAAATAAAACCTTAAAAAAAAAAAAGTCAATCTTCCTCCTTTGTAGCAGACAGTGCTGAGTTCGCAGCCCATATCCTACTCAACTCACTACTCTAGTAGGCTCCAGCCAACTTCCAGCTGCCCCTTGTTTGCATCTCTTTGCCTGAGGACTTCCTACAGGTAAGGAAGGCCTTCTGTCTTTATACTTTGTAGGCCAGAAGTGCTGGTGAATTAACACCCAGAAGCAACTCTCAGTCAATGACTGAGGAAGTTGAGGTAGAAAAACCACAGGTCCCCAGGCCTTGGCAGGATGACTTTGAGGTGTGTGCTCTGCCCTGGCTCTCAAAGTTCCCAGGTAGGATGAGGCCCCACTTGCTCATAATGATCACTTGCATGACTATGCACACTTTCCCCATCTCATTTCCCCATCCCTTTACTGGTACTTCCTGGGATCACCTCCCAAGTAAACTCCTTGCCCTGAATTTTTGGCCCAGTATCTGCTCTGGAGGAACCCAGGCTAAAACGACTTTAAACAAGACATAGATACTTCCTACAGCTCTATACTCTAGTCATCCTTTCCTGGAAGCCTTCCCCTCTCTCATTTGTTCCCCGGACAGACTCTGGAGCCCAAAGACCATAGTGGCCCAGCTGGGGTCTGCCTGGCATAGTGTAGACCAGCCCCATCAGCTGCTCTCCTTCTTGGCACTCTGCCTCTGTTAATATGACCTGAGATGTCATCCTCTGCAACAGTGCTAGCCAATAGAACCTTCTTCAGTGATGGAAATATTCTATATCTGTGCTATCCAATATAGTATCTACTGGTCACATGTGTCTACTGAACATTTGAAATGTGTCTGGCATAACTGAGGAACTGAATATTTTATTTTATTTTCAATAGATCTATGCAACTGGTGGCTACTGTATTAGATACTCAGTTCTGGGACATACCCTCTGTAGACTTCTAAGTTTCCCAGAGCCCAAGCCTGATGAACTGTGAGAAGGGCGACCACGTGGGCCCAGCTGTCTGCACCCAGTTCAGTGATAGGATCCACCAGAGCTTTCTCAGGAAGGCCACCCAGGGTGCCAGGGAGCTCAGCAGCGTAGGCTCCCCTACAGAGCCCATCATTAATGTCCCCCATCTATAAATGCACCATCCTCCAACTGCTCCCGCCTGTAGCTAGAGCAGACAACCTTGAGGGAGGATCCAGGGTAGCTAATATGGATGGAGCCAGGGGCTTGGGCCTAGAAGTGCTGAGTGAGACACCTCCTATATCCACCAGTCTGTTCTTTTGCATAGTGAATTGGAAGTTTCTCCCTGGAGTTGAGGAATAAACATGTTTTTTAAATAATATGGTGTGTTGAGCCTAAAGTGCCTGGAGTTCAGGACAAAATCGGGCTCGCAGTGTGGCCTCCAGAAAGTGATCCAGTGTCTATCTTCCCTCTCCTCTGAGTAAAAGAGCCCTGCTATTTATCTAGGCACACAACTGTCAGAATAAGGACCACATTTCCCCATCTCCCTTGCAGCAAGATGTGGCCATGTGACTAAGTTCTGTCCCATGACGGATAAGCAGAAATGATCTCCATTGTCAAGCAAGGGTCTTTAAAGAGAGATGTGCCCTTCTCACCCTTTCTCCTACCTGCTGACTGAAATGCATGCCCCATGCAGGGAGGTGGGGTGGCCTTCTTGAGCTGTGAAGAGAAGCCTGACTGAAGGGATGGTAGAGCTCAGGGTAGAAATGCCGACTAGCTCAAAACAAGGGTTTTTGTGACATTTAAGGAAGGAGAAACAGGGCTCCCCCAAACCTCCTTTGATTAGATAAGAGGCAGTAGGTACAAACTTTGGCCCAACTCTTATGCGCTGCTAGTGTTTGTCAGAGACAAATCTTTATCTGTTGATTCATTTACAGAGTGTGTGCCGTCAACCCAGACTGGTGCTAGGCGCTGGGGATGCAGCAGTAGACAGGACACTTAAGAGTCTGTACCCTCACAGAGCCTTCATTACCATTCCTGGCATTTTATAACTCAGGATACATTCTAAAGTGTTTTTACGGTCACCTCCAGTCAAGATGGCATTGAATTCATGCTTTAAAAATAACCTGCTGCTCAACCAGAACCCTCAGACATTGCAGATGGAAATGCAAAATGGTGCGACCACCTTGAAAACCAGTTTGGAAGTTTCTTGTAAAGCCCAACATATGCTTAGCTTACCGCCCAGTAATCCCAGTCTTACATATTTACCTGAGAGAAATGAAAACACGTGTACACAAAGATTTGGATATGAATGTATGTGGACAATTTTTATATAATAACCTCAAACTAGAAACAGTGCAAATGTTCATCAGTAGAAGGATGGGTAAACCGATTGTGATAAACCCACAAACAAAATACTACTCAACGGTACGAAGGAATGAAGTATCGGTGTATATAATATGAGTAAATCTCAGAATCGTTTTGCTTAGTGAGAGAAGCCAAACACAGAAGAGTATCTACTGTCTGATTCAATTTATTTGAAATTGTAGAAAAGGTGAAACTAATCTACAGATAGAAAGCAGATCAGTGATGACCTGGGCTGGGATTTGGGGAAGAGGATTGATAGTCAAGGGGCACAAGGGAAGTTTGGCTGGGGGTGATGGAAGTATTCTTTTCTTGATTATAATGGTGATTACATGATTATGGATTTATCAAAACTCATTGACTTTTACACTTCACATTGGTGCTATTATTGGGTATAAATCATACTTCAATAAAACTGATGTAGGAAAGATTAACCACATTGTCCATGAATTAGTGGGGAAAACATAACCTCTGTTTGTACACTACAATAATATATAAATAATGTTTTAAAAATAAAATCACATAGACACATTCACAAATATGCTAAGCTTCTCTTTGGGGTGGAAAGAGATGAGAAATACAAAGTAAATGGAGGCTGAAACCTCAGATCCTCCAGACTCAGGTTCCAGAAGTGACTAGGAATTCAAGTCCTGAAGAGTAAATGGGACCACATAGATTCTTTGAGACCTGGAGGCCTAGCATCAGACTCACTGCTTAAAACTATATCTTGGGTAATGAGGGCACAGATGCAGATCTGGAAAGTGGGACCTGAGCTAAATCACCCTGACTCAGTAATCTTTTCTGTGACATCTCTGATATGACCCAAAACTAGGAATCTTGAGCTACCTTTAGGAAGCTTGGTTTGGGTAGGGTCCCAAGGGTCTGGGTTTAGACAAGGACAAAGAAAGAGAATGGACAGAAATATTCCTCTTAAAAATAAGCCTGTGAAGAAAACTGACAATGAGACCAGCAGTAAACTCAACTCTTAACGAATGGATTCATTTGTGATATGTGCAAATGTTAGAGCAATCTGGCAATGACTCTAAAATAAGTTTAAGACTTTAATAAAGGTAAAAGAAGGAATGACTTCCTTTCCTATAGAAAGGAAAAAGTTGTGAAGTAAAACAGAATTAACTATTTTTTTAAGATTTTTAAAATTTATTTCAGAGAGAGAAGGCATGCCTCTATTGTGAGGGGGTTGGGGAGAGCAGAGGGAGATAGAGAGGGAGAGGGAGAGAATCTCCAGCAGACTCCACACTGAGCATGGAGCCCACAGAGGGCTCAATCCTATGCCCCTGAGATCATGACCTGAGCCAAAACCAGCAGTCAGATGCTTAACCAACTGAGCGACCCAGGTGCCCCAAAACAGAATTAACTATTTTTTTAAATTTATTTATTTGACAGAGATCACAAGTAGGCAGAGAGGTAGGCACAGAGAGGAGGAAGCAGGCTCCCTGCTGAGCAGAGAGCCCAATGCGGGGCTCGAACCCAGGACGCTGGGATCATGACCTAAGCCGAAGGCGGAGGCTTTAACCCACTGAGCCACCCAGGCACCCCCAGAATTAACTATTGATGTGAAAAAGAAACAATGAGAAATATTAAAAATGAAAAGTATCATTATTGAAATGAATTCAAATGGAATAAACTCTAATCAGACACATTTGAAGAGACAATTAGTGAATTGATAAATATTCCTGAGTAATTCACTCAAAGAGAGAGAGAAAGAAATGGAAAATATGAAAGATCAGTTAAGACATAGTAAATAGATTGAAAGATTCCAATGTATGTGTAATAGAAATTCTAAAAGGACAGAATAAAGGATGTAATGGAGTTACAATATTTAAGATATGGTGACTGAGAGTATCTCAGAACCGAAAAGAATGTCCTCAGATGAAAAATACACACTAATGGTTAAAATAGGATAGTAAAAAATAAATCTCAAAAAAAAAAAAATCTCAACCAGAAAAATTACAATGATAGAGCAAAGTGTCAAAGATAAAAAGAAAAATCTTAAGAGTTACAAAAGAATAAAGACAAATTACTTATGAAAGAATGCCAATTGAACTGACAGCAGATTTCTCATCAACAGCAATGGATGACAGAGGTGAGAGAGTAATATCGTAAACATGCAGAGGGAAAACAATCCAGGGTGCCTGCATGACTCAGAAGGTTAAGTGTCTGCCGTTGGCTCAGGTCATGATCCCAGGGTCCTGGGATCAAAACCCAAGTCAGGCTCCCAGCTCAGCAGGAAGCTGGCTTTTCCCTCTCCCCCTGCTCATGCTCTTGCACTCTCTCTCTCCCTCAAATAAATAAATAAAATATTTTTTTTAAAAAAGAAAAACATTTAAAAAAAAAAAAAAGAAAAAGAAAAGCATAATCAACCTCTCTCAATACACAGCTAGAGGAACATTGAAAAAGAAGAGCAAATTACAACTTGTTCAGACTTTCATAGATTAATAGAGTTTACCACCCATACCCTCATTGAAAGGATTAATAGAGCCTGTACTTCAGCAAAACAGAAAGTGAAAGAAGAAAATCACGGAGTCAGAAATTGGACAACTATATTGGTAAATATTAATTTCTGATCATATAATATTAATTTTTGTGAAAAACAGTATAATTAAAATTCTAGACAATAACAAGGAAGATGGGGGTGCAGGGCAGTTCAACTGGTAGTTACATTGTGTTAAAGGGGTTGTCCTTTTTATTTTTTTAAGATTTTATTTATTTGACACAGAGAGAGAGACATCACAAGTAGGCAGAGAGGAATGGGGAAGCATGTTCCCCACTGAGCAGAGAGCCCAATGTGGGGCTCGATCCCAGGACCCTGAGACCATGACCTGAGAGGAAGGCAGAAGCTCAACCCGCTGAGCCACCCAGGTGCCCCTAAAGGGGTTGTCTTGACAGGAAAATAGAGATACTGAATAACTTTAGACTGTTAAGAAAACACATAGTTAATGGGGCGCCTGGGTGCCCCATGGCTCAGTGGGTTAAGCCTCTGCCTTCGGCTCAGGTCATGATTCAAGGGTCCTGGGATCAAGCCCCACATCTGGCTTTCTTCTCAGCAGGGAGTCTGCTTCCCCTGCCCCCCTGCCTGCCTCTCTACTTGTGATCTCTATCTGTCAAATAAATAAATAAAATCTTAAAACAAAACAAAACACATAGTTAAATAAGTATGTTAAAACGAAAATAAAATCACTAAAAGAAAAATGACTTATAGCCTTCAAATAAGTGGGGAGGAAAAGGGATGGAGTTCTAAAGTCATCAAAAGTCAAGAAAGAAGAAAAAAAATTAAACTAACCACATATGCTCTTCACCCTGCCTCCCCCCACCAAATCTCATGGTAATAGGAAAAACACAAATAACACACACACAAAATAAGATGGCAGAAAAGAAATCCAAATAAATCAGTAATCACAATAAATGTAAGTGGACTAAACTTAGCTATTAAAGACAGAGACTACCAGATGAATTTTTTTTTTTTTAATCAAAATCCGGCTATAAGTAAGCTCTGTATAAGAGATACTATACCTAAGACAAGGACACACAAATGTTCCAAGCAGACAGAAAAAGATCTCCCAGGCAAATACTAACCAATGAAAACTGGTCTAACAATGGTTAATATCAAGCCAAATAGAATATAATGCCAAAAGCACTGCTAAGGATAAAGTGAGTCATTATATTCATGATGAAACCAAGAATCCCATCAAGAAGGTGAAAACTCGTGAACATAACACCTTCCCTAGAATTTGAATGGAATCCTTTTTCAGCTACACTTATTCAAAGATTGATGGTTCATTAAATGCAATCTTTGAGCAGGCTTAGGTCCCTTAATGTGGAAAGAGATGAGGCATGAGGACAATGGGAGATTAAAAAATGAGGTTGCTTACTAAATTATTAACCATAAAGCTATGGGCTAAATCAACATAACTGCAACTAGAACAATAAAGGCCTCGCACACCCTCAATCACTTGTGGTTCATTTGCATATTATATGAGAACGTTTAAGTAACTGTAGCCTAGAAAATGGTCTTTATTAAAATGTGCCCACAGTTAACACTTTCAGAAACGAAACTCATGTGGCTCCAAATGCAACCCAGCAAGCCTAAGTCACTCTTTGCGGGCAGGAGTGGACACAGTGAAAGGGCTGAGTTGTGGGTGAAGGAGATATTGCAGGCTCAAGAAAGCTGGGGCATTTGACAAAAATCACATTTGACAACCTTGTAGACAAGAAAGATGAATGAGCTGGACGAGGCACAATTAGGTAAATTTATCTTGGGCCCCAAAGGACAGCTGATTAATGGATGCTATAAAACAGGAGGAGAGTTCTTCATTGTAGAGTTCTGTAAGCCAGGCTCAAATCCTGGTTCCCTCATTTATTGACCAGCTAGGTGACCTTGGGAATTTTTTTATTTCTCTGAATATTAATCTCCGTAGAGAGAGATACTGCCCATTTCAAGGATTATTGTTGTTTTGTTTTCAAGGATTATTGTAAAAATGAAAGGGAATGGGGTGCCTGGGTGGCTCAGTGGGTTGAGCCTCTACCTTCGGCTCAGGTTATGATCTCAGGGTCCTGGGCTTGAGCCCCATATTGGGCTCTCTGCTCAGAAGGGAGCCTGCTCCCCCCCATCCTGCCTACTTGTGATCTCTCTCTCTCTCTGTCACATCAATAGAATCTTTAAAAATAAAAAAAGAATGAAATGGGATAACTCATTAACGCACTCGACACATAATAAGCACTCAAGTGATGCTTCCCATTCTCTAGAATATGGAGACAGTTTAGGAGCCCTCTGTATGATAAAAATTTCAGATTTCTGGTGGCTTGGAGTTCAACGGTATAAAACAGCAGTTTATATATTGGGCTACAGTAGCAGGAGCATACTGTCGATATTGAGAGAGGTGATAGTTCTGCGTAATACTAGTCAGACCCGTGGCACCTGGGTGGCTCAGTGGGTTAAAGCCTCTGCCTTCAGCTTAGGTCATGATCCCAGAGTCCTGGAATTGAGCCCCGAGTTGGGCTCTCTGCTTGTCACGGAGCCTGCTTCCTCCTCTCTCTCTGCTTGCCTCTCTGCCTACTTGTGATCTCTGTCTGTCAAATAAATAAATGAAATCTTTAAAAAACAAAACAAAACAAAAAAAAAAACTCAAACTAGTCAGACCCCAGCTTGAGTAGTGGTTTCTTCTGGGGAAGCCATGCTTTTATAGGGACCTAGAACAGTGGTTCTCAAACTGTGGTCCCCAAGACAAGCAGCATCAGCGGGATAAGGGAATTTGTTAGAAAAGCAAATTATGGGGACACTCTCCAGCCTTCCTGAATCTGAAACTCTCAGAGTGGGACTTTGAAAGGTGTGGTTTTTTTTTTTTAAAGATTTTATTTATTTATTTGACAGAGAGAAATCACAAGTAGTCGGAGAGGCAGGCAGAGAGAGAGAGAGAGGGAAGCAGGCTCCCTGCTGAGCAGAGAGCCCAATGCGGGACTCGATCCCAGGACCCTGAGATCAAGACCTGAGCCGAAGGCAGCGGCCTAACCCACTGAGCCACCCAGGCGCCCCTGAAAAGTGTGTTTTAACAAGCTAATCTTAACAAACAGCATGATTCCGATGCATGCTGAAGTTTGAGAACCACTGACCTAGATCGACATACATTTTAGGGGTAGATACAGATCTCAAAACCATGTCTCCTGAGAACAGTTGAAGGACCTGAAGATGTTCAGCCTTTATTTAGATTGGGGCCAATCTAAATAAAGGTCAGAAAGAACGAAGGAGCTGACTTGTTTCTCCCTGTCTCTCCAATGATGGTCCTCATCAAGCATGGAAAATATGAGGGAACACAAATAATGGTAGGTTAAAGAAAGTGTTTTTGTCTGCAAGTCATTGACAAGTGACACAACTGGCCTAAATCATAAGAGACTTATTCACCTATGACAGGAATCCAGGGATAGGGAAGTTCTTATCTAACTAATAGACCAGATCAACCACATTCTCAAAGACCCAGGCTTTTCCCGACAGTTTCTTCTACATCTCAAGTGGATCAGCCACTCTCCACATGGTTGCCCAACGGAGGAAGAAATTCCCAAGCACACACGTTTAGACACTAAGAAGCAGAGGAAGCAAGTATGACTTCCTTGTACCTCCTTTGAAGAAACCTTTCCCAACAGGGGCTCCACTGTCCCTTCAGCAGATGTCCCTCAAATTTCATTGTGAAGGTAACACACCAGGTCACATGACACTTCCTAAGCTAATCCCCAGCTAGCTTAGATAACAGAATTGCCAGCGTTGGCTTAGACCAGGGTTCATCCACCTCTTCTGTGCCGTGGACCCCTTGGGCAGTCTGGAGAAACCTATGGACCCTTTCTCAGAAGACTGTTTTTGACTGCATAAAATAAAATGATGGGATTACAAAGGAAACCAATGATATTGAAATACAGTTTCTGAAATATATTTTTGAAAACGTGTGGTAGAGGAATAAACTCGCTTCTTTATTAGTGCATTAAATAACAAATTCTAGCAGCCGATCTAATAACAACCATAATTTCAAAGTAGTGATGAGTGTGAACAATGTTCCGAGATACTGTAATAACTTCTGTGATATGAAAACATTTGTGATTCCTACTGGGGACAAAGTCACAAAGTTACGGCTAACTGTGGTTTGTTGCTTATGTTCATAGCAGGAGGAAATGCTAAATTTCCGTTGGAGGGTAGTGAAGATGAGATCGATTATTACTTTCCCCCCATGCAAGTCTGTGAATCCCATGCACACTGTCCACAGACCCCTCACTGGGGTGAGCTGTGGACTCCCCGTGAAGTGCCCCTCGCTTAGATTAATCAAGATTCACACGGTAGGGCTGGGAGTGGGCAAGTCTTCACCGAGACAAGTGGCCTCAGACAAGTGTGGATTCCTAAGCTAAATCACGGCCAAGTCAAGCAAAACAGGAAGTGGGACTGGGGAGGGGATGGCGGAGCATCGTGGCAGAAGAGTGAGATGGCTATGGCTCCAGTGTTCCCTCCACGTAGCACCGGGGACTCCTTCAGAAGGAGAACCTCCTCACCACCGCAGCGAGAGACCTGGCAAGACCACTCGGACCCCACACGTGGCACATACCAGGATTCCCTTCATTTTATTTACTTAAAAAAATTTTTTTTTAAAGATTTTATTTATTTATTTGACAGAGAGAGAGATCACAAGTAGGCAGAGCATCGGGCAGAGAGAGAGGGGGAAGCAGACTCCCTGTTGAGCAGAAAGCCCGATATGGAACTCCATCCCAGGACCCTGGGATCATGACCTGAGCCGAAGTCAGAGGTCCAACCCACTGAGCCACCCAAGTGCCCCCCGCTTTTTATTTACCTTTGTTTCCTCACTGGTTTTTGAAAAATATCTCTATGCATATCAAGTTACAGGTGGAACACTTGCTCTTTGCAAATATTCAGCCTACTGGGGTGTGTCCCTTCCATTCCACTCCTTAGAAGTGACCGCAGGTCTCAGCGTGGCGGGTGTCTTTTCAGACAACTTGCTAGCCACGCAGGGCATCCCAACAGCTCACAAGGGAGCCTGTGGGGAAGCTTGTGAGCAATGCAGATTCTTGGGAATGAAAGCAGCTTCAGTGTGCCAAATGCTGATTTCACGGTGTTCCCTTAAATTCCGCACCCCTCTCCGTTTTTTAAGTTTGTCAGTGTTGTTTGGGGAGAACAGTTTGTTAAACTGCCTCAGACTGAAAGTGTAGATTTCTCTACCTGGTGCCGGTGATCTCCCACACACCTGAAAAACCTCAGGTGTGCCAAGCAGGTCCTAGAACCATAGCTAGAGACTCATCACCTGTAACGGCAAATCACTAGAAATAACTTAGCTGTCCATCCATAGGGGAGCCCTTAGGCTAACTGTGCTAGAGTATGCATCCATGTGCTGGAAGGCTCTTTGGTTAGCAGCCCCAGACCGCGCTGATGAGAAGCAAGGCCTGTTGCATGAGGGTGAGTGAAACAAACACCCACTCTTATATGAAAAGTTTTTGGTTTTTTTTTTTAAGTTACGTGTGTCTATCTCTTTAAGGGATCATATGGTAAAATTTTTCTCAAACTACCATCCATTGGCCACCTCCCTTGGAATCCTATGGGGCATACAGATTCTTGGGCTCCACTCTGGAACTCCTGGGTCAGAATCTCCAGGGACGGAGCCCCCAAACCTGGGTTGCTCACAAGCTCCCCAGACTCAGAAGCCCGGGTTTGGGCAAAGTATGGGCCTGGGCGGGTAGGAGACCCCACTCACTTCCAGGGTCCCTGGTGGGGCTCTTGAGTCCCTCCCCCCTCCCTTGGACCAGGCCCCCATCATCCCCTGCCCCTGACCTCATTCCTTATTCAGGTGCCGGGATGATTTCAGAACTGACCCCGGCCCTCTTAGTTAGCTAATCACATAGCCAGCCCTTGTCAGGACTAGGAGCATAGTCAGTCCTGCCCTGAACCAGGAGGGCCAACCCCTGGGTTGAAACCTAGTGGCTACACTCTTACCTCCTAAGTTGGGGCATTCCTGCCTCATACTCTGAATCCTGGGGTAAAGGACCAAGAAGGGGAAACAGAAGTCTGTCCTTACTGTCAGTTAGCCATCCCCACCCTGCACAGGGCAGAAAGAGAAGCTCTGGGACAGGGTCAGCAGGGGAGCCCTGATAGGGGCACACACTGGGGGGCGGGGCAGGCATCCAGGGTGTGGAAGGGGTTGGGGCCAGAATTCAGGGCCTTGGAGACCAAGGGAGCTGGGGGCTAGAGATGCAAGAGTTTGGGAGCAGAGCGAGTGTAGGGGAGGATGTCCCTGGTCAGGGGTCTGGTGCCTCTCAGGATCATGAGAACCACCTGGGGTTACTAGCTACCGACATGGGCAGAGATCTAAAGGCCAAGAGGGGGCTGGGGACATCCGAATTTATAACAAGCATACCACCTCTCCATTCTTACAACGCAGCACAAAGGGGACCATGGCCCACAACTAACCTGGGGGTGTGCAGAGGTTTACCTGGGATTCTAGAACAGGATGAGCTATAATTTATATGAACTTCCCTGCCCCAGGACTCATGTTTCTCTCCTGTCCTTGAGGGGGAGGGTACAACTTGGCTCTGGCTTCCATATAAAAGTCACAGCAATATTAATGGGAGCCAGAATCCCCTGGGGGCCTCCCATGTACCTGGTTGGGGCCCTCAGGCACGGAGCTGTAGTTAGGAGTACCCTCCTTTCCCTCAACAGATTTACTGAGATATAATTCATTCACCTATCCAGTTCACCCAGGGAAAGTGTACAAGTCAGTGGTTTTTAGGATTTCCACGGAGTGGTGCGTCCATCACCACAATCAATTTTAGAGTATTTCAGTCACCCCAAAAAGAACCCCATACCTACCCATTAGCCGTCACTGTCCACTCTCTTCTCCCCTGGCCCTGGCAACCAGCAGTCTGCCTATTCCTATTCTGGACAGTTCATATAAATGGCATCATACACTGCGGGACCTTTTGTGTCTAGCTGCTTGCTCTTAGAATAATGTTTCCACGGTTCGTCTATGGAGTAGCGTGTGTCAGGACTGCGATCCTCTTTATGGCTGAGTAATATTCCAGCGTCTGGAGACATCACATTCTATCCACCTGTTCTTCAGTTGATGGGTACCTGGGTTGTTTCCACTTTTTGGCTATTATGCAAAAGGTTGCTGTGAGCATGCATGCACATGCTTTTGTGTGGACAAAGATTTTCAGATGTCTTGAGTATATACACAGGAGCGGAATTGCTGGGTCATGCAGTAACTCTCTGTTTACCATTCTGAGAAACCCAGACTATTTTCCTAAGTGGCTGCATCACGTTATAATCCCACCAGGAGAGCATGAGGGTCCCAGTTTGGCTCCATCTTTGCCAATGCTTGTTATTATCTGTCTCTTTGATTCTCGCCATCCTAGTGTGTGCCAAGAGGTAACTCAGGATTTTGATTTCTATCTCCCTGGGAGCCTCCCCATTTTACAGAAGAGGAAACTGAGGCTCAGAGATATGAAGAGCCTTGCTGGAGGTCCTGAGGATGTCCCTCTGCGTGTAGGGACAGTGTAGGTGGTGTTCGTGGTTCCTGTAGGTGCCAAGGAGGGATCAGCTGGGTGTGAGGGGCTCACCTGAGAGCCCCAGAAGTACACACCCTCAGGCAGATCCTCAGCAGGACCATGGTGGGTGGGACTCTTGCCAGGGATGAGCCAAGGGGGATCCGAACCCAGGGCATGATGGGAGAGGCAGTGAGGTTCAGTGGGTAGGGGAGCGATGGGGGGGCGGTCCAGTTGTGGCAGAGCAGAGTTCAACAACTGGGTGACCTTGAGCAAGCTACTTAAGCTCTCTGATGCTGTTTCCTCGAATATAAGAAGGTGCTGGCAATCCCTGTTGAGGGCAAATGGGATCCCTAATGGGTCTTAACTCACCCTCCCGCCCCAGAAACACACCCCGGAATCTCAGGGTCGCACGCGCTGGGAGACATGGGTGAGAATGCCCTCAGCAGTGTTGCTGAGCAGATGGGAACACACCTTCTTGTCAACAGTAGGAAGAATCAGTAAGTTAAGTTGTGGGATATACATGCACTCATAAAAATGGACAAATTACAGACACGCAACAACATGGATGGATGTCCCCAGCAGAGGGGTGAGTGCAGGGATGGATGGGCTGAGTCCATGCATAGAAAGGTCTAAATGATAGACAAAACTCAACTCCATTGCTAAAGATGATGTATATTTAGGTAGTAAAGCTGTAAAAAGCACATGAAAAATGTGCCTCCCAAGGAAGTCAGGGTGGTGATTCCTCTCTGAGAGGCAGGAGAGGGTGTGAGCAGGGAGACACACGGGCTGGGCTGGGGGCTTCTGTTCTGGAGTGCTGAGCTGCATAGGTGACAGGCTCACCTTGATCTGCTTTCTAAGGTATTTATTGAGCAAACAGTGTAAACATGTCTTATGCACTCCTCTGTGTGTGTATCTCAAAATCTAAGAATAAATCAAGCACCCGGTAGCTGGACAAAGACCGGTTTCCCTTCGCTCTCTATCTGTGCCCAGCCAACTTCTTGTTCTGTGCTGGGGTGGGGTGGGGCGCCCAGAGCAGGAGTGAGAAGCTGCTGAGTGAGGCCGGCCCCTCCCCCGCCACACTGCTCCAGACACAAATGTCCCAGAAAGACACGGCCCAGAGGTTTCTTGAAACCGCTTTATTCAGGTTGGCTGGTAGTCATGGATTGGATCATGTGTACAGGTTACCCACACACCCCTGGGCAGAGCCCTCGGCCTCTCCCACATCCCAACTCCATCACTGAGGGGCGGCCAGAGGTTTGAGCCAGTTCCCAGGGGGTGGTGGGCCCAAGAGAAATATTTACAAATTACCAGGGGGTGGGTGTCCCCCTAATCAGAATTGTGAGGGGATTGGTATTGGGGGTCCTTTGGCTCCCAGCAGCCCCAGGCCCTTGGGTGGGTGTGGCATGGGCCCCAGGAGGGGGCTGGGATATAGAGGGCTGGCAGAGGGGGGCTCCTGGGAGAGCCTCGAAGACCCTTGAAGGGGTCCTGCTGGTGCAAATCTCTGCATAGGGCCACTGGGTCAGAGGGGAAAGGCCCTCCTTCGGACTTGCCATGTGAAGGGGCAGATTCCTGGTTCCCCCACCTCTGTGGACAGTGGGACAGTGAGCTGTTTCTTAGGTATAAGGAAGTTGAATGTGAAGAACCCCCTGACCCAGGAGGCCGTGGGGTATCTCCCTCTCCTCCCAGGATGCCTGTGAGTGACCCTGTTCACAGGCCATGGGCAAGGAGATCCAGGCTCTCCTGGGGGCTCTGTGCCTCTGTTCTTCGCCAGGGTAGAGGCCCTAGTTCTGCTCAGAAGATTCCAGTCCAAATTCGGGGAGGGGCCGTAGTCCACACCCCCAGGTTCAAGCGGAGGATGATGGGGAAGGAGGGAGAGGAAAGCTGGGAGGCCCCGGCTCGGGACAGGACGGGGGACAAGCAAGCAAAGCAAAACACTGGACTCCACGGAAGCTGGTGACAGAGAGGCAGCCTGGCCCCGGCATGGTGCCCGCCCCGGCATGGTGCCCGCCCCAGCATTTGGGGTGGTCGTCCCCTTGGCGCACAGAGCCACCTTCTCCGAGCCAGGTCACCGCAGGGGTCTGAAAAGGAAGGGTTGGGCAGGGTTTACATGCTGAGCGAGGGAGTGGTGGGCAGAGGGCCGACGTGGTGGCCACAGGCAGTCTTGGGGATGGGGAGGCAGCTGGACCCAGGCAGTCCCGTCCCCAGCGGTCCAGCGGCTCCTCATGCACTCTGTACAGCTGTAGGTAGGGGCGTGGGGCAGGTGGGTGGCCGGGTAGGCATCAGTCTAGAGGCTGCAGGCCTCCTCCTCCACAGAACGCTTCCGCAGCTCCTTGCCTGGCTTCGGCGGGGGCGGGGCGGGCGCGGCAGGTGGGGCTTCCGGCAGGTGCAGAACCGAGTTCTCTCCGGGCTGCACCCGAAGGTAGGCCTTGACCTTGTGGTGCCGGGCCTTGCCGTCACTGAAGTCGATGACACGGCACTCGTAGGTGCCTTCGTCTGTGGGCTTCACCCTTGACAGACGCAATTTGTGGGAGATGTTGCTGCCCACCACCTTGACCACCTGGGGAGGGGGAGAGAGAGACCATGACCTGGCCATCAGGCAGCAGCTGGGAAGATGGAGAGCATTGGTTCTGGGAGCCCACTTGTAGCTCAGGGGCCCCAGAGACACTCCCACAACGGCACTGAGAGGCTTGCGGGAAAGTGAGTCAAATAGCAAAAAAAGCAGAAACCACTTCAGTGTCCATCAACAGCACGAATAAGTAGGCGGTGGTTGATTGCATGAACTGCTGCCCAACAGTTAAAAAGCCTGAGCTAGAGCTGGGCTCCCAGACACGCGGACGCGGGGAGGAAGATCTCACGGCACAGCCCCTGCGGGGCCAGGCCGTTTCTGTAAACAAACACATAAAAACACTCGGTCCTGGCTTTGGAGACATGTGTGTGCAAGTGTGGAAACAGACTGGAGGGAATGCGGGAGTCCCAGAACAGGAGCTGAGTCTGGGCTGGAGCCTGGGGGAGGGCCGGGGAGCCACGGGACATAGCAGGGTCAAGTCTCAGCTTTGTGTGAAAGGTCCTACTGCCTCAAACACAAAACACACAAAAAAGAAGGCTGACCGCAAACATATCAGCATGCTAATAACCTCACACCGTTCTCAGGGATCAAGAGTGTCTGTGCTAGTTGTCTTTGTACTTTGGCTCTTTGCTTCTTTATTTATTTGATTAGGTTTTTACATTTTTATTTTAAAACTGAAATATACCTTGGAGGCAGTAAAGAACATAGAGTTTGATGGAATTGTATCCATGCACACCTGTGGGACCGCTGCCCAAAGCAAAGCATGGGACACTCAGAACCTTCTAGAGCCCACCCTTGTGGCTCTTCCTCATCAACACCCCACCCACCCTGACTTTTGTCACTCCAGACTAGTTGGGTCTGTTCTTGAACTCTTTTGTTTGTGGCCACTTTCTCAAAAGGGAATATTAGTGAGGCTGCTCCGTGTTGTTTGCCCAAAACTCTGTGCTTTTTCAATGCTGAGTAATATTCCATCGGAGAAATAGCCCACAATTTGTTTATCCAGCCACCTGGGTGGGCACGTGTGGGTGGTTTCCAGATCAGAGCTCTTAAGAACAAACCTGCAGTGATTATAATGCTAAAAGTTTTTCTTCAATGAAAAGAGAAGAGGCAATTGGCCAGTTTTATAAGATACATGGCTGGGGAAGCCCGGGGAAGGGCACAGGGGACTCTGTGATCTATCATTGTAACTTCCTGTGAGTCCGCAATTCAACGTAGGAAGTTAGAAAGTGGGAAGGGAGGTGGTGGGCCTGGAGAGGAAAGGTGGGAAGAGGCTTCCATCCTTCCCTGGCCCCTTCTTATTTGCCACTGAAAGGAGACCCCCCGCCCCCGCCTCCTGCAGCCCATGCCCTGCCCACACAGAATGGGGAGATCGGTCCCCAAGCCCCTGTCCCTGACCTCACCACCTGCCTCCCCACCTGGCATTACTGTAGGCTTTCCAGGCCCAGGCTGGAGCTGACTGGGTGTCAGCCCTCCAGCCCCAGCCCTATTGGCCCCTTACTCCCCTGAGTGGGGGGCGGGCATAGAAAATCAGCTGTCGGATTCTTGCCGCAAGCCCCAGGTCTCGGAGGGTTGGTCCCTGCAGGTCACCCTTGCCATGAAGAGGCCGGGATGCAAAAGAGGACAGTCTTCACATCTGCAGTGCGGGGCACATGCACACTTGACTTACAATATCTCACTGACCTGCTCGGACCTCCGGGCTTCTTTCAACTCCTCCAAACGCCAAGCTCTTTCTGATCTCATGACCTTTGCGCGTGCTGGTCTCTCTGCCCTGGTGCTCTTCCCCACCTGTCTTCACCTGTTTGACTCCTGTTCATTTTCAACATCACCTCCTCCAAGAAGCCCTCCATCACAACCCCCTGTTTAACTTCTTCATAGCAGTCATTACAGTTTGAGAACCAATTGTCTTGTCTGTCGACTTGCTTTTTGTTTCTCTCCCTGGCCAAACTATAAACACCATGAAGGCAGGGAAGATATCAATTTTGTTCATCTCAGTGACCCTCCAGGGCCTTGTGCCCTATAAATGACAGCGACAACATTTGTTGAATGAGTAGATTCCCTCTAGGTCCTTCTCCTTCCATGTGAAGTGGTACCCAGATATCGTGCTTTCTAACTTGAGGTCACGTACACATGACTATACCCACTTTACAGGTGAGGAAATGAAGTCTCGGAAAAGAGGAGAGGCTTCCTGCGGGCAGTGAGTCAGCGAAGGGCAGAGCTGGGAACTAAACCCAGGCCTGACTCCATGCATGCTATGCCTCCAAATAGTATGACCGGTTCATCCCTGGTCACCCAGGCTGGCAGGGTCAGAGGGGGCATGTCCCAGGCTCCAGAAGGGAAGAGGAAAAGTAGGTGAGCAGCGGCAAGGAGCCTGCCCGTCTGAGACCTCCAGCTGGCCATCACTTCCACGAAGCAGAAAAACTGTGGGCTTCTGGTGGAGCAGGAGGCATGAGGTGGGACACAGGCAGAGCTCCCGGAAGGAAGCAGCGGGAGGCTCCCCCCAGCCGCCCCTCTCGGCGTGGGGCTAAGGAGGACCAGCCTCCCCTGCCCAGCCATGGGATTGGCCCGGCTGGAGGCCACAGGCCCTGCTGATTCCATCACCTCTGACCAAGGGCACAGGGAGGCCCCGTGGCCCTGCCATGCTCTCAGGCGAGTTAGGAGATGCTGTTGCAAATGCACAGCGGGGAGCGAATTACCTCAACATCTGTTTCCCTCACGGATATTAATTATCCTTCATTTGTCAACCCTACAAGGCGCTAATGGAGTAATAATGCGAAGCACTGGGAGAAGCCGCTGCTAGGGAGGGAGCACCAGACGCAGCCCACCCCTCCTGCTCCAGACCCCAGGCGAGGCCCTCCCCTGACAGTCTGCGCCCCACCCCCACCCCCTGACCCTGTTGCCCCCTCACCAGCAGACAAGGTGGCCCTCAGGAGAGGGGAGGAGGGAGTCAGGGAGGGAGCTGGGAGGCTGTGTCTGGCCTGACTAGTCATCAGCACCCAGGCTCCCCGGATGCGTTCTTCCTGCACGTGGTGGACATTCAGCAGACGCCCGCTCTAAGCTGGGTGCTGGGTCACTGCTGGGAATCAGCCAGACCCCAGCAACGCTGCATGGACTCACAGAGAGCCAGACCCCACGCTGAACCGGTACTTCGGGAAGAGTCAAGCATGAGACACGGCTCTCTCCGGCCCTGGTGTCTATCCCCTGAAGCACCATCGAGAAGGCAAAGAAAAAACCCACAGCAGCCGTAACAGCAACACAGGCAGCCGGTGTTTACCGAGCCCTCGATCGCGGAGAGGTAATGGGCTAAAAGCTTCATACATCTTTTTTAAGTCCTGCAATCACCCTGTATTATAGGCCCTGCCAGGATACCCTTTGTATGGTGGGTCAGGAAACTGAGGCTCAGAGAGGTAAAGTACTGGGCCCAAGGCTACCCAGCTGGGGACAAAGATATCTGGGGCACCTCCCATGACCAATAAACCACAGGGCTACCTTTCACTCCCTCCTACCTCCTTCCCCAGCTCCCCAGCCTTCCTTGTCTTGGGGGAGCCCGGCCCATCCTCAGAGGCATATTCAGTGGGAGGGCGGCATCCTACGCCAGCTTCTTGGATGGGAAAGGAGCAGCCTCTTGGATTTCCTCATTCACACACTGCGTGGAAAACTCTATGGCCCAGCTGTCCAGGAAGACCGGAGAGGCCAGGAGGAGAGGAGACCCCGCACCGAGGTCTGGCTTTAAATCATAATCACCTGGGCACAGGCATCGACAGGCCTTCGCGTGTAATTAAGCACCTAATTATGCTGAAAGAGACACGGCGAGTCCATGCCGTGACCAAGCCCAGCCTCCTCGCTGCTCATCCTGGACCCGGGCCTTTCTGGGCATGGCAGGGGCACCCCGGGGCCCTCAAGGTTGGGGTCTTTCCAGAGCCAGGCTGGAAGGAATGAGTCATGCTGATATATGTTCGTGGGGTCAGACCTCTTTGACATGTGGCCTTATGGCGGAGACTGCGAGAGACAGGGAAGGATGGTCCCTGCCCCAGGCCAGGACCTGCTCTGAGCTCTGCCACTCCCAGGCCTCCATCAGCAGCTTCCAGACACTTCCACCAGCCCTCCCTGCCCCACACCGTGTGTTCACAATCCAGCTCAGGGTCCCTCTGAATCTGCACCCCAGGAGGCCTCACCCACTCCAGCCAGACCCTTCCAAGTCATCTCTGCCCTTGCTCCTTGTGCACGCTGGCACAGTCTGATCCAGAATTCCGCGCTCTTCCTTCTCACCACCACCGGGCCCCTCTCTTCCCCTCCAGAGTCCAGCCCCCTTGCACCGACTAGGGACCCAGCTTCTCCCATCTGCTCATCATCCCAGCCTCCTCCCAGGCTCCCTAAAGCCACCGTGGTCCCTTCTGATCTGCTCTCCATGACAGCCAGACAGATCTTTACACATAGAAGTTTCATAAGAAGTTTTCACTCTAATAACCACTGTCATTCAGATAGCTGATCTCTAGGACTTCCCAGGGTACAAGGTGATCTCGGTACAGGGATGCGAGGTGCCGGCCCCACTGTGTCCTCAGCACTGCTGACTCGGATCCTTCCCAGGGTTACCGCTGCAGCCCCAACAGGCCACAGAGCCCTCCTATACCAGGCTCTGGGAAGTGGAAGGTATTTCCTCCCCCAGAGCCTGAGGTCCCACGGCACCCAGGACACCTCGCTAGTACGTGACATGAGCTCAGCTCCCATGGTGATTTTCAAAGTAGGTCCCAACAGTTTAAAATCAGGAGCTGTCCATCATTATCAGGACTTTTAGAAGACAAGGAGTTATGGGGCCAAATTCCTGCCTGGCTCAGCTGGATCCTCCAGATACAGGGCCTGGGTTCTAGGCTCTCCCCATGAGCCACCTTGTGCCTTCAAGTCACCTGTATACATACGCATACAGGCATAGATGCATGGCGTGTTGGCAAGTCTGCATACCAAAATCTGTGTCTGGGTTTATACCACTGTTGGCCTGGGTGCCTGACAGTCATTCAGTTATTTATTGGGCACCTACTATGTCCCAGATGCTGTACTAGGCTCTGGAAATGTAACAATTACTCAGGCAGGTCCAGTCCTGGCCCCACGGAGTCTGGGGGTGACAGGGGACGGATATAAAACAAATTCACACATGGATGATTGCAGATAGAAATGCAGCCAGGACAGAAATGGGATGCCGGCTGAGCCACAGGGTTAAGGGAGGCATCCTGAGCTGAGCTCTGAAGGAAGAGAGGGGGACAGTTTTCTGGGTGGAGGAATTGCCCGTGCAAAGGCCAGGAGGTGGGCAGGAATGGGATGGTGGCAAAGCAGCCAGAGCTGGGAGGGGAGAGGGAGTTAGGTCAAGCAAGATGAGACAGCCCAGTGGGCAAGCAGAACGAGTTGAGCAGAGCCTTGAAGGCCATGGAGTAAAGTCTGAACCTTCTAGCCTGCAGGAAACCGGGCTGTGCATCTGTTTCCAGGTGTCGGCAGACTCCACGTCTGTGTATTTAAGAACTGCCGTGTGTGTGACACTGTCTGGACAAGGAGGTAGCCGATGCCTGTGTGTGAGTTTCCTCCCCAGACCCCCGGAGCCCCAGCTGGAGCAGGAATTGTGGGGGCTGCGGGTCGAGAGTGATTGCACCATCACGCGAGCACATTTATTTTATTTAACTAATTAGCATCTTTGCATTCCCCTCACGTGGGGCCTAGCAGCCTCGAATTCTAATCCTCTAAGTCCATTAGATTATTCTTCCCTTTGCCTGAGACACTCCTTAAACCCCAAACAAAATCCCAGGGGAGAGAGCTGCAGGCGTGTTAATGTATACACAGACCTCTACCCACCCAGGCTTAACCGCTGGGTGTCTGGGCAAGGAAGGGGGTATTGCCGATGGCTGTGCCCTTGGCAGAGGGTAAGGGGCAGGGGTGTAGGGGGAACTGCAGCTGTCCTAATCTGGAAGTGGCTGGAATTTCCAGACCCCAGCTGGGAAGGGCCTTGGGCAGACTGCACAAAAGTTGCTGTAAAGGCCCTTGTTCTCTAGTCTGCCCACCTCCTGTTCGGATGGTTGTAGGAGCTTCCCTGCCTCAGTTCTCCCATCTTCACTACCCAGCACGGAACCCCCTTTGCCTGCTGGGGCTCGGTCTTTGCGCTGTGACTTCTGCTCTGCGGCAAGGCTCTTCTGAACATCTGTGTCTCACTGGCCTTGGGGTCCGGAGCTCCCCCACAAACCCTTGAAAAATTGTGGAAGAATCAGCAGAGAAGAGTGAATTTGGAGGTCACTCCCTGCCCCATACTCACTCATACCCCTGTGGACACCTGCATTTCTGATGTTGTTAGTGGACTTACTAGCGACCTGGCGGACCTGATACCCCATGCACTGATCCAGTCCTCCTGCACAAAAACTGGCGCTCCCTGAGCCCCCTGGGTTCCCACATGAGGCCCCAGCAGAGTCTAGGGACAAGGAGCTCAAGCCCTGAAGACAGGTAGCTCAGACACATCATGGCAAATCTTTGAGCCCTCTAAGCCTCAGTTGCCCTACCTATAAAATGGGTGAATGCTTAGCTGTTCCCTACAGAGTTGTAGCAATGATAAAACAAGTGCATGTAGAAGACCTGGCCAATCCCAAAATCCTTCAGTTGTAGTTCTCAGCCCCAGGAGAACCTCATGTCCCATCTCAGCCCTGG
Organism: Mustela putorius furo; assembly: GCF_011764305.1. Classification (NCBI taxonomy): domain Eukaryota; kingdom Metazoa; phylum Chordata; class Mammalia; order Carnivora; family Mustelidae; genus Mustela; species Mustela putorius. The sequence goes on along the minus strand of NW_025421464.1, from coordinate 6,939,230 downwards.
GAGCCACATGACCCAAGTGACCGTGACATGACCCCAGTCAATCATGATGGGCCAAAAAAAGTCAGCTTGGTCCCATTAGACCCTGTTGGTTCCCCAAATTAAAAATGCTGCTGACAGAGCCACAAAGCATCCGGGCCACCCACAGCCTTGGTCGTGACAGGAGAGAATGTGTCTTCTCTCCCCCTGTCATTTTTTATGCCTGTCATTCAATGAACATGAAAAATCTGCATCTTTTAAAAAACAGAACGAAGCTGGTTTTTCCCCCCTTTCTTTTTTCTTCTCCATCTTCACACCCAAGCTCCCAGCTGAACTGGACCCTTTTTTTTTTTTTTTAAATTACAGCTGTGTCCTCCATTAGAGCCCTTGCAAGAAGTCATTACCAAAACTCACACTTATTTTGGTGGCGTCCTTCCCTGTGTCTTCCTGCTGAGATGCTTTTAGCTGTCGGGAGGGAGCAGGAGGGGCAGAGAGAGCAGAGACAAGGCGTTAGCATCATGGGGCGGGAGCACGGACAATAGCTAAGATTGTAGCTTCCAGGAGGACGAGCGATGCTCAGGGGGTCCGGAGTTGGGCATGCCTCGGCTCTGTGTCACCTCGGGGTGGGCGTGGGGGGTGAGTGTGAGCCAAGGACGATGCAGAGGGTCCCTGTAAAGCTACGTGTGCTGTGCATTTAGATAGGTGGGGATCTGTGGGGGTGAGTGAATCTGCCTTCTGAGTCTGTTGGAATGTCTGTCTCTACACTTGGGTCTCTGTCTGTGAACGTGTTCGTTCCTAGGTGTATCATACCCGTGGTCGTGTGTTTGTGGCAAATCCCAACAGTGTCCTGCTCACACACTACTCCCTGCAGTCCGACCGCCCAAGCAGCCAACTGCAGAAAACCCACAGGCTCTCTGCCTCCGGGCTTCCTTGGACCCCCACCCTCCCAATCTGCCTAGTCCTCTGAGCCCCGTGAGGCAGACTGAGAGTGTTGGAGAGTCGACAGCCCCCAGGAGCAAGACAGAGTTTAATAGGTATTTGTGAGGGGCACCTGGGTGGCTCAGTGGGTTAAGCCTCTGCCTTCGGCTCAGGTCATGGTCTCAGGGTCCTGGGATCAAGCCCCGCATCGGGCTCCCTGCTCAGTGGGAAGCCTGCCTCTCCTTCTGTCTGCTGCTCCCCCTGCTTGTGTGCTCTCTCTCTCTCTCTCTAATACAGGCATACATAAAAATCTTTAATATGTATTTGTGAACAAATAGAGGCTATTTCATGAACACGCAAGCATATGTGAGCACGCCCATGTGTGCGCATGCAGGTGTGCGAATGTCCGTGCTCGTCGGGGAGCGAGCGGGCAGATAGGCACGTGCTCGTTCATTATCTGCATTTACCCCCGTGTAAGAATGGAAGGGACTTTGTTTGGGTTCCCCCAGAAGCAGACCTTGTGACAAAGATTCAAGTGCAACTGGTCTCCCCAGGAGGGGACCCCAGGGAGCATCAGGAGGGGAGTGGGCGGAAGGAAGTCAGTAGTGTGCGTGTTATCCAGCCGGGACCACCGTGGGCAGCCAGGACGGATTCCCACAGCTTCCTTCACCCTCCCCCACCGAGGGAGAGAATGTAGAACTCTCTTGTCACCCCGGCTTCGGGGCGAGGCCGCTGGGGGATGCGGCCTCCAGCTCCGTCAGTCATTGCTGGGCTGCCTTGCAGGCCAGCGGGCTCTGTCACCCAGAGAAGATTCTGAGGCAGAGTGGCAGGGCTAGGGGTCGGTCGTGGGGTTGGTGGCAGGCGTGTGCACCTGGCACCAATAACATCCGCTCCAGGGAGGGCGTGTGCAATGATGGGGGTGCCTGCTGTGCCCGGAACCCTTGGCCTCAGTTTCCCCACCTGTACACTGATGGGAGGGCCTCTGTGCTCTTTGCAGGGCCCTCCATGCCGCCGCCACCCTGAGTGTTCAGCCTAGTTCTGCCTCCTGCTCAGAGCGCAGCAAAACGTCCGCACCCTGGAGGCCAGGGTGGTCCCAGCCCCGCTCAGGGGTCTCCCCAGGGGCTGTACCTGGTTCGAGGCCCATGCCTGCTTGTCCGTCCAGTCCCTGTGGCTCCGCACGTACCACCACTGGATCTCCAGCGAGTAGGAGGGCGAGCCGCTGCCGCGGAAGGAGCAGGCCATCTCCACGTCCTCGCCCGTCCGCGCCGTCATGTCGTGGGGCGTCTCTGTGAACAGGGCTGTGTGGAGAAGCGGGTGAGGAGTGGCTGGGGCTCAGGAAACAGCAAGGCCCGTCGGCGCTGGGCTGGCTGTTCGGGGAGAGGGTGGGAGCAGCCGGCTGGGAGTGGGAACGGCCCGGCTTCACGAGGGGCCCCTGGAGGAGCTCAGCGAGGCCGGACAAGGGTTGTGCGATAGCAGCTGGCAAGACATGGGTACGACGGGGCAGGTCCAGGGCCCTGAGGGTCCCACATGAGCTGGGTCTCTATCCCGGAGTCTGTGGATGCCACGGGAGACCCACGCAGGGCAGTGAGGGATCAGGGCAGGGCTGGGTTGGAAGGCGGGAGCAAGGAGACCTCGGAGGAGGCTGTGGTTTTCATCGATTCTTCCAGATTTTTCTAGTCACCCCCACTGGTCTCCCTTCCAGATTCTTCTCAACCCGAGGGCCCAGGAGCCAGTGCCGCAATTTTTGTAAAACCAAGTCAGACCAGGGGAAACCCCTGCTCAGAACCTGCTCTAACTCCCCACTGCCCCTGGGATAAAGCCCACCAGGCTGGGGTTCGGGGCCTGCCCACTGCCCCGTGCTCTCCTCTCTGTCCTGTGGGCATGCCTCGCTTTCCCCTCACTTTTGCCCTGACTGTGCCCAGTGCTGGGATGCTCTATCCTTGGTCTCTCTTTGCCCAGCTGGCTCCTTCAAGTCACTCAGGGCTCTAACATGACCCCTTTTGTCTTTGACCACCCAGAGCAGGAACCCCCTCACCCGACCTCCTGGCACCCCCCCCCATCAGACCATATATCTGTTCACTGCATGCACTGCCTGCTGAGCTCCGTGAGAACAGGGACCTGGAGGGTTTGGGGCTGTGCAGTTCCCAGCACCCAGCAGGCTCTCCGTGACTAGATTGAACATTCTCCATCCTCTGAGGGCCCCCAGAGTGCGCTGGGAGCCACATCTGCCTCCTGTCCTCCACAAGGCCCAGCTCCCCAGGAAAATTCCGAGGCAGGTGGTCCCCCCTACCCCCCACCCAATGACCTAGCAGGAGCCCCGCCCCCTCCCCCCCCCCACACCACCAGGTAAATGAGAAAACAAATCCCCATTTAATGTGGCCCGTACCCCTCCCCGCCATATGTTCTGTCTCTCTTCTCTCCAAACAAATATTGTCCTGAGATGTAATGAGAATTCTTTCCTCTTCTCAGGAGAGATTATCTCGCCCTCGAAAGACGCCTGGCAACATGCAGGTCACCCGGGGAATGTGTGTCCATCAGTGCTCCCACCCCCGGCCCCTCCTGGATGCTGCAGCCTGCAGGGGGCCCGTCCTCCCCAGTGGCAGATGTGCCCCCAGCCAGTCCCAAGGGTCCCCCCTGTATGTCCCCTTCCCCGAGCAGCTTGGGGCGGGAGGAACAGGGGGCCCTGGGCTGGGAGGTGGGGGTCCTGCTCCGGGGGCCACTTGCCTCCTACCCCTCCCCAGGATTCCGAGGGCTTTGAAAGCATCAGGATGGACAAGAACCTCCGTCGGGAAGCTTCTGCTTTTTCTGCTCTACACGTGGGGTTTCCATGTGGAGCTTGACTCCAGGAACTGGTTTCTGGGCTAAGAGAAAGTTTGTGAGGTCCCTAACCCCTGAGGTTAAAGGTTTATGAGGCGCTTTCTGGAGGCTTCCCACATTCCGCGAGGCTGGGAAGGACTGGCCACCGTCCCATGGACACAGCCTGTGTAATGAGAATGGCTGAACTACTGAACACAAGCCCAGTGAGGTGCAAGGTGCCCTCACGTGCAGTCGATCTGAAAGTTGGGACTGTCCTTATTCCCACTGGGCAAGAGACAAAACCGGCCCATGCCCACTTTTCCCCGCTGGGTGCCCAGGCCCCAGAGTCATCCTCGACCCCCCTCACCCTCCCTTCTAGCCTACATTCAGTCTGCAGGGAGCCCTGGGGACGCCACCTCCTGCCCATAGCAGCGCAGTGGCCTCCCACTGGCCTCCCCACGGCCATCTGTCCTCCAGACAATATCTTTGCAACTGGTCAGTGAGAGTTACCTCCGCAAAACATAAACCGATGCCGACTCCTTCTTTCCTCAAAACTCTCCTACGGCGTCTACCATGAAAGGGAAGGGCTTCCATGTTTGGGTCCGTCCCCTCTGGTGTCAGCTTCTGCTTTTCCTCTGCTTATTCTGTTCCCGCCACCATGGCTTCCTGGCTGTTCTCTGAACATTCCAGTTGAGATCCTACCTCAGGACCTTTGCCCTTGCTTGGTATTCCCTTTGGCTGGAACACTTTCCCCTCGACCCCAGATTCCCACATCGCTCCCACCCTCCCCTGCTTCAGGACTCTGCTCAGACGTCACGTCCTCAAGGAGGCGTACCCTAACTACCTCATGTACATTACGTCTCTCGCCCAAACCCATGCTTCAAATTACTGTTCCCTTTTAAGACTTTATTGGTGCCGTCTGACAAACTTTCTGCAATGAGGAAAATGCTCAATATCGGAGCTAATCCAGAAACCACCAGGCACACATGTCTACTGAGCACCTGAAGTGTGGCTAGTGCAGATGAGGAACTGAATTTTAAATTTAATTTCATTTTAATTCATTTAAAGTTAAACAAATAGCCACTTGTAGGTAATGGCTACTGTACCAGACAGCACCGTGAAAACGCTTCTTTTGTGTTTATTGTCTGCTCTCGTGGGAGAAGGGACTGTCCCTGAGCCTGCCTTATTCACTGATATATCCTCAGCTCCTAGAACACTGCCTAGCACCTAGTAGGTGCTCAGTAAATACTTGCCGGGTGAACAAAAAGACAGATAAGACTGGGCAGTGGTGGAGCAGGGTCTAGAGCCAACAGGTCCCCACCTTGAGCATCCTAGGCCAGGCCCAGCCCCCGACACCTTCCTTGATGCCAACCTGCCAGCTCAGGTAGGACTGCAGGGGGCCATGGAGGCTCTGAGCCATCAGGAGGGACTGAGAGGGGATCACAGTGAGTGCTTGGCCCCTTCTCCTGGAACAGCTGAATTTTGATCCAGACCCAGTGGCCTTTGTGAAGAGGGGAGGAGGAGAGTTGGATCCAAAGCTGCCAACTGTGAGACCTGGCTGGCTAAGGGACAGTGAGAGGGACACAGCTGTGACCTTCTCCAGGTGCAACTACTGAGCCACAGGAATCAGAATGTGCTCACCATTTTTCCTCCTGCACCTGGGTAAAAGGGGTCCAGGGCTGTAGGACAACAGATTAGGAAGGCCGGAGCCGGCCCTGGAACCCGGGCCTGTATGACTCCACCCCCCCGCTTCTCCTCCCCTAGAGATGTGTGAGTGGAGGAAGCATGTCTGGCCAACAGGTATGTGGAGGGTCTCCTGGGTGGCAGGAAGGGCAGAAATGGGCTTTCCCTGGGTGGGAACTCCAACGGGGGACCTGGAGAAGGGCCAGGCCTTCATCCACCCTAGCTCAGCTTCCCCCGCCCACGGGCACCCCCAAACTGAAAACCCAATCCTAGCCCACTGGTTCTTTTTACTGATGTATCAAGAAAGGCTCAGAGGGGGTGGGGTCTGGCCTGGCATCACACAGCAGCCAGGGGACAGCAAAGTCAGGTGCCAGGCCCTGAGTCCTTCACCAGGCCCTTTAACTCTCAAACACACTTGGGGGACGACCCCTTCACCCAGGGGGCACCTGTCCTCTCCCTTGTCCCAGTAATGGCCCTCTAGAGGGCGCTGTCCAACAGCCCAGAACGCAAGCCCAGAACTGCAGACACATGCAGAAATTGCCATTTTCTAGTAGCCACGTTTAAAAAGTTAAAAAGAAATTTTTTTAAACAGATGAAATTAATTTTAATCATGTATTTTATTTAACCCAAGATATCAAAAAAATTATTTCGACATGTAATAGAAATGATTAATGAGATATTTTACATTCGCTTTTGCTCTAAGTCTTAGAAATCCAGCATGAATTGGACACGATTACAGTACATCTCAATTTCAACAAGCCACATTCCCAGTGTTCAGCTGTCACAGGGGCGGGGCGCGTGTTGGCAGGTGAATCCTTCCTCCCCATCACACGTCCCCATTGCTCAAGAGAGGCAGCCAAGGCCCAGTGCAGGGCAATGACCCTTCCAAGACCACACAGCGGAGTTAGGATTTGAACCCAGGCCTGTCTGACACCCACGGCCATGTTCTTTCCGGGGTATTTAAACTCTGTCTGGCTGCAGAGGTCTTTCTTAAAAAGTAACAGTCTAAGATGGTCAGCCTTATAGGGTCCTGTGGGGCAGGCTGGGGTACACAAAGACTTGGAAAAAGCATAGAGGAGGCATTTCACCCCTAAGGCAATCAGGGAAGACTTCTCAAAGGAGGTGCTGTGCTCCCTGCCCACCCACCCCAGCTCCAGGTGGGGACATGGTTTGGGGCCAAGAGTGGGGAAGGGCTTTGGGGAGGAGGCAGGATAGAAATCTGGCTGCAAGGACTTCTGGAGCCAGGTGAGTCATCTGTGTGTGCAGAAACCAGCTCCCTCCCCCCACCAAAGTAGACTCTTGTCCCAGGGTCTCTCTGGTCCCCTCAGATCCTGCTAGGAACTGCTTAGTTGGGATGGGGGAGGGCCCTCAGGATCCCGTTGTCTCCCAAATCAGTGATAATAGGGGCGACGTGTCTGCAAGACAAGTGGGGAATGAGGTTCCAGGCATTTGAGGGCATAACCTGAGTCTCCCTGTCCCCGGGCCTGTCCCAAGGAGCCCCTGATGGAGAAGCGGCGTATGCCAATGAGCATCCGGGGCACAGGGCTGGAACCAGGGATGGAGGACTGAGCCTCTTTCTGCCAACGGACGGGCCGTGTGGTCTAGGGAGTATCTCTCCCCTGTTCTGAGCCTCAGTTTGCTCCTCTGTTCAATGGGGGTGGGTGCTGAAGATCTGAGAACCCCACCAGCTCAGACAATCTGGGGGAGAAGGTGATGTACTAAGAGCAGTGTCCTGGGCACTGGGAAGGGGAGGGGTCACTGCTACTTGGGGGAGGAGGAGCATGTCAGCCGGGCCCTGAGATGGGTGAATCCTGATAGGCGGAGGCAAGGAGAAAAGAAATGGTGTGAGCCAAGGCAAGGGGGAGGGAACTCCAGGAAGCTTTCTCATTATTTTTAAAAAGAATCCATACCATTTATGAAGCATCTACTACATGCCTAGCACTATGCAGGCACTATCTCTAAGACTCTCTAATCTGCTCATCCCCATCCGACAGATGAGGAAAATGAGGCTCAAAAAGGAGGCAGGACTTGTCCGAGTTCACAGAGCTGGGTTTTGAACCTGGGTCTGACCAGCAGTTGGGGCCAAGCCCCGGGGCTCCATCAGCCCCCATCAGGATTTAGTCCAAATTATCAGGAAAAGGTCAGCCACCAGGCTCCACACCTCTACATCCCACTTGCATACCTCCAGAGATGGGGAGCTCAGCTCCTCACACCTCCACTAGAAGCAGGCAGCTCTAACCACCAGCAAGAGGTTCTTACTCCCTGTCCCAGGTCTGTGAGAAAGGGTACCCCATCAACACCAGAAACTGGAAGGCGGCCCGCGCTAAGTTTGAGGATGATGATGGCACGGTAATAACGTCGAAGAAATACAGAGTACTTGTGTCAGGCACTGTGCGAAGCTCTGCACGGACATTTGTCCCCACCAAAATGTCCCCACCACGATGCTGTGGGGGCGGGGGGATCATTATTATCCCCATTGTTCAGGTGGGGAAGCTGAGGCCCAGAGAGGTTAAGGATTTGCCCAAGGCCACAGAGAAAGCAGTTGCATTTGAACCCAGTTCCAGAGCACTTAAGTGTGGAGCCCATAACTTCTAGACCTTGCTCCAGCGGCCCCTCTTGCTATCCCCTGCCCTATGTCCTTCCCTTCAGCCACCCAGACCAACCCCCCCCATACCCCGCCCATCTCCAGTTAGCATCCCTGCTGAGCTTGGGACATAAAATCCATCTCTTCTCTTTGACATCCCCCTGTCCTGAGCCCTGCCCCCCTGCTCAGGTAACTCCCCATAGCCGTCTCAGGGGAGGCTGGTATAATTATAGATTTTTGAGAAGGAAGCAATTGCGTTCTCCTGCCCCAGGGCCTGAGCAGGGCTGAGCTTGCTGGGAAGACAATTAAAACCGATGTCCACAAATTAGGATTCTGCAAGAGAAGGAGAAAGGGGCTTGATTGAATGCAACTTCTTCTTCCTTTCTGCTTTTAATTGGGGGAGCAATGTAGTCATTAACCCTAAGCCTGGTAATCAGGGCATGGTCTGCAGGAAACAGCTCTGGGGCCCTGGCCCGAGTCAGTGGGTTTGGCTTCTGGTAAAGGCAAAGGAGGAAAGATCTGGAAAGATCTTGTCTGCCCAGGACCAGGGCCTGACCTTCTTCCTAACCTTCCAGACCCTGATTCGATACCACATCGAGGGCTCTGTCTTCAGGCCTGGGTTCGAATCCTGTTTCTTCTACTCCCCAGCTGTGTGACCTGGACAAGCCCCTTTGCCTCTCTGAACCCCAGTTCTTCATATGAGAAAAGGAGAGAAAGAGAGGGGAGGATGACACAAGACAGCCCGTGCCTCATTCCTGGCACAGAGTCGGTGCTTGACAAGCATCATTCTCTTCGCTCACATTCTAGCTCAAAGTTCTGTCATCGCCGGAAAGATTGTAAAGATGCTTCCTCTTAGCTTCATCAGATCAAGCAGGAGTACAGTGTCTCTACCTCCCTCATGCCTGGACCATGTGAAACCTCTTGTCCACCAGTCCTGTACCTCTGCTCCTTCCTCATTGGCTCCCGACAGCCCCCTGCCCCGTGGCAGCCGGTGACACACAGGCAGGCCACAGGGGACTTGTCCACCAGAGGCAGCCTCAGCCCAGCCACCCCCCTCCCGGCTCCCTCCTCCTCTGAGGCCAGAGCCCATGACCCTCTGATCCAGCCCCATATCTCCTCTCTCCCTTCACACAGCCTTCCTTGCCCTTCTCATCTTCAAATCTCTGCTTTGAGGCCGCCTCCTCCATGAAGCCTGCAGGGACTGGATCCTAGGCCACCCATCAGTCTCTGCCAGAGTGAGAGCAGGCTCCCCGTGGTCCCCGCTCAGCCCATCTCTTGCCAAGTCCTACTGTGTTGTGGCCCGTTCCAGCGATGAACGGATACACAAAATGTGGTTTCTCCGCACAACCGAATATTATCCAGCCTTAAAAGGAGGGACATTGAACACGGACGAACCTGGGGGATGTGACGCTGAATGAAACAAGCCAGAAGCAAAAGGACAAATACCATCTGATTGCGCGAGCCCCGGGGGCAGCCAAAGTCAGAGACAGGTGGCAGGGTGGCTGCCCCGGGGCAGGGGGAGAGGAGGAGGAGGACGGGGGAGCAGTGAATGGATGGGAGCACAGCCTCAGCTGGGGAAGATGCCAAAGTTCTGGAGACGGATGGTGGGGACGGGTACACAGCAACCTGAATGTATTTGACGCCATAGAACTGTACACCTAAAAACGGTGAAAATGGTAAATTTGATGTTGTTTTACCACAATTTTTTTTAAAAGCCTCTTGGGCTTCCCCGGCCCGCAGCAGTGGCTTTCACACCACAAGCCTCTCCGTGGACTTTGTGCCGGGAGTGCTCCCCAGTGCACGGTGGCGGGGTGGGGGTGGGGGTGGGGTGGCGCCAGGCGGGGGGCAGGGAGCGGGGTGGGGGGGGAGGGTAACACCGCCCTCAATTCTTAGCTCCAGCGTCACTGCCTGAGTCTTCCCTACCCCGTCTGTCTGTCTCTTCCCTACTTCACGCTTTCCCCTTACCACTTAGTTCTCTCTGACTTCCCTCACCCGCTAGCCCTCTCCCACCCTGAGTGTAAGCCCCCCCAAAGGCGGGAGATGGGAGTCGGCTTTGTTGACCGCTACGTCCCGGCAGCTGGGACACCAAGCACACCAGGCATGCGGTAGGTGTTCGCGGGACACTGGCTGCTGTGACACCAGACACACACAGTGGCTCTGGCAGAAGGCAGAGAAAGGATCCCTTTCTCTCTTCTCGGCTCTGGGCCACCTGGGAGCTCCAGGAAACCCTCATACTCAGGATGCCCCATGGGAAACTGCCAGCTCTCAGAGCTAGAGTCAGGCTCTTGGGCTGGGCATCCAAAGTCTGTGGCTCTGGTTCTGCTGGACCCCAGCTGTGTCGGCCCCTCCTGTCTCTCCCGACACTTCTAAGAGTCCATAACTGAACCACCCGCCCTGCCCGCTGCCCGCTGGGCGCAGTTCCCAGAGTCGTGGCTCACGGGGGGTGGGGGGGGCCCTGGGCCTGGAGGTGACTTCCCTGCCCAGGCAGGTGTGGAAGCCATCGTTGGAGCCCCGGATGGCCCCCCTGGAGCGTGTCCTGTGACGGACACTAAGGCGTCTGTGTCTCCCCTTGCCTGGGAGCCTCCCCAGCTCCAGCTCTGCCCAGCTGTCCCGCATGTGCTGAAGGAGTGAACAAATGCACGAAGGGAGGAAGTTCACACAAAAACCCAGAGGAGTTCAGTTCTTGGAACTATAAGAAACAAACTGAGAGAGACAGACATTGTTCATTTACTGGGCACCTACTATGTGCCAGAAGAGAATTTCGGGGGGGGAACTGTGCCCAAAAGAGCAGGGATAGGCACAGACAAATGAACAATGTGGACACAGGCATCCTGGGAGGCCCTGAATGGGGCCGCAGCGGCTGGACCCCTCCCCACCCTCCCTCCTTCTGGCCTGGCCATCCAAGCCCAGCCTGAGCGCCCCGAGAGGGCCCCTAAAGTTGTCATATGAAATGTGCCCAGAAATGAAATGGGGCAGAAACACAGGTCAGCAGGGCCAGGAAGTGCTGTGGCGGCATCACGGGGAGCTCTCTGAACCCTTGAGGCCCAGGGCTGGCACCAGCCCCCCTCTGGGCTCACCTTTCTCATCGGGAACCAGATGAGAAAGGCACCCGACAGCTGAAGTGTCTGATCCCACATAAGCCTCAGAGTGACCCTGCAGGTCGTCTTTGACTCTTTACTACAGGTGGGGAAACTGAGGCTCACAGAAGGTCACGGTAGGTTGAGGAGGCGGGATTCAGACTGAGGCGTTAGGAACCCCAAATGCCGAGTACCCTCTACCCCCACCCCATTCTAAGCAGGAAGTAAGTCCACATGAGGGCTCTCGCAGCGCCCCCTACCCACCCCTTCCAGCCATCTGAGCTTTTTCCAATGACTTGAGCAACATCACTCGGAGAACCTGGGGGCCCGCCCCAGGGACCGCAGGAAGCAAGCCCCTCCAGGCACCGTGCACAGGACCCAAGGACTTGAGGAGGTGGTGTTCTTTATCACCTGCCCAATCTCACAGAGGGAGGTAGCCTGGTTCAGAGAGGGCGTGTCAGGGCCTGAGGCCACACAGTATGACGGGACAAAGCCAGATGTCTGCCCCAAGGCTGGCGGAAGGGATCTCCCATGCAGAAGCCCAGTCCTCCCTGGGCTCTCTTCTCCTTCAGCTTTATGCAGTGTGACTCCTTGGGGGTTATTTCCAGAAAGCCTGCTCTGTGCCCAGCTCAGCTGAGAGCTGCAGAAGGCCCATGGCCACCTTAACTCTCAGCTGGGAGGCAGGACAGGGAAAGGCTGCAGAGGGAGTGTTTGAGGAAGCCCCAGCTCACCCGTGAACCTCACCTTGCTCCTAAAATCAGGAGATGTAAAATGTCCCTAAGAGGAAAAACCAGATAAACTGAATGACAAAGCCCCTGCGGACTGAGAAGCCAGGCTTGTAGAAGGAGCACTCTCCTCCCTGGGGATGGGTACAGCGTCTGCTCTGGGAGGGGCAGGGCCCGGGGGAGCATTCTGGCCAGCTGCCTGGAGGGAGAAGGATCGAGGTGTGAGTCGATGAAGGTTGTTTGATCTTGGAGTGGACAAGTTTTCCTCTTCTCAAGAAGTGCAAGGGGCCCGTTTGTACAAAAGCCTGGGGAATTGCAGTGTGCCTTGGTGGGAAGATGGCAGCCTGAGCGTGCAGAAGGACCTCAAGTCCTCCCTGCAAAAGCAATGAAGATCAGCCTTCATGGACCCGTCCCTGTGCTGGGCTTCCCAGGATGCACTGGCCAGGCTCTGGCCCTCAAGGGGCCCAGAGTCCACAAGAAGGGCAGATACACAGACCTATGACCACTGTATGGACAATGACTGGGACTGAACCTGTATCACCATGTACAGTTGTTCAGGGTGTGCACCATTCACAGAGCCATGAATCGTGGTCTCCCCTTGTCCTCCCCAGAGATATGCAGAAGCTCAGAATGGAGGTGCAAGTGTTAGGGAAGATGAAGGCATGCCCACATCTGCCTGGACTCAGGGATAACTTCTGGAAGGTGGGCCACGTTTGGACTTGAAGGCTGGCTGGGATTGGCACGGTTATAAGGAGCTCTGAACAGGAAAGGGCATGCCCGAGGGAGAAAGTCTCACAAGTCCAACCTTTTGTGGACACCCCCTCACCATTTCTGCAGGATCCCTGAAGCACCTGCACTATTATTTACTTAATATTTATTTTCAAAGCACCTTTCCCTTTTTACTTAAATAAATTCAGCTTAAAAGGAGACTTTTATTGCTGCCATAAACGGAAAATCAGCATCACTTGCCATAAATAGAGGGTAACTGTAAAAATAAACACCATGAGAACCATACAGTGTCTGTAAATTCCAGCCAGGGAAGGCAGCTTGCTGAAGGCTATGGGTCTCATTGTCCATTTTCTTGCAGGAACAGGGGAGGTTGGCGAGAGTTGTGCATTAAATTCAGGGGAGGACCAGGTAGAGATGCTTCTCAGTCAGAAAGGCTTGGGATGCAAGGCTGCTGAGGGGCGGGGATGCAGGGCTGCTTAGAGGTGGCCTGGCTTTGGCTTCCTCTGCTATTGACCCTCTGTCACCTTCATCCCCCGTCCCCACCTCCCAGCCCTGGCTTACCGAGAGGCCCAGGAACTGGACCCTCCCTGCCACTCACCTGTCACAACCCTACCGATCCCACCAATCCTGCCCGACGGGGCAGCTTTCTGTCTGATTTACGGCGTCTTGCACGTGGGGAGGACTGATGCCCATTTCAGGCTCAACGAGGCCCGTAGGAGGCCTGCTTGCAGAAGGAGGGAACAAAGAAAGGAAGGGCGGATGCCCTCACGGTCTCCGCTGCTTAAACCAGGGAAGCGACCTCCTGAGGCGTGGATCCCCGCCACCGCCCCAAATGGGGAAAGAACATTATTTTTGTATTAAAACAAACATAAATATATTATGAAATAGAATACGGAATTCATGAATTTTGAATGACACAGGAGAACATCAAAGAAACGTTGCCCCTCGTGGGGGTACTGTTCGCTCTGCCTCGTGGGCTGATCCCCCCAAGTCCATGGCCCCCTGCCTGGTCCAGTCAGAGGCCTCCTTTGTCTCCACCGCGGGAGTACTGATGTGTCCCTAAGGGGGCAGATGGGGGAGGGGAACCAGGAGGAGGCAGAGGGATGGGGGGGTGGGCAGTGAAACCTAGGACTTACGCGTGAGCATGCAAGCTGCGGTTCTGCCCTGCCTTGCTGTGTGGCTTCGTGTAAGTTGCCTGCCTTCTCTGAGCGTCCGTTTCCACGTGGCTCATTGTGAGGATGAAATGAATGCAGGTGAAGAGTGTCTGCATGTGCGGGAACCAGGAGAGCCTCCTTACGTGCCGTTCTCTGGTGGCAGCTGCTCACTGCTGAGTTACATGCGCACACGTGCACACACACACACGCATGTGTACACACACACATGCAGAAGGACACACGCCCAGGTTGGGGGGGGGGTCCTTGCCCTGACCCACTAACTGGGAAGGAGGGCCGCCTCAACCAATAAAAGTCAAATAGCTGGGCACCTGGGTGGCTGAGTTAGTTGAACGTCGGCCTTCAGCAGGTCAGGATCTTGGAGCCCCAGGATCAAGCCCTGCATGGGGCTCCCTGCTCGGTGGGGAGTCTGCTTCTCCCTCTGACCCTCCTCGCTCTCGTGCTCTCTTCAAATAAATAAATAAAATCTTTAAGAAATCCAAATAGCTGACATTTTGAACACCTGCTGTGTGCTAAGTGCCTGGCGGTGCTGTGCCTCGGTTTACTCATCTGTAAAATGGGGATGATGGTAACAGCAACCTCACGAGGCCCCTGTAAGGATTAGGTACGCTGACAATTATAAAGTGGCCGATCTTGGGGCGCCTGGGTGGCTCAGTGGGTTAAGCCGCTGCCTTCGGCTCAGGTCATGATCCCAGCGTCCTGGGATCGAGTCCCACATCGGGCTCTCTGCTCAGCGGGGAGCCTGCTTCCTCCTCTCTCTCTGCCTGCCTCTCTGCCTACTTGTGATCTCTCTCTGTCAAATAAATAAATAAAATCTTAAAAAAAAAAAAAAAATAAAGTGGCCGATCTGGCACAGAGGACTGCTATAGAGATGGGTCCTTTCTACTTAGTTTGTCACTGAGGTAAAATTCACACCACAAAATCGACTGTTCTCACGTGACCGAGCCGGGGGCCCTGAGGGCATTCCCAGTGTTGTGTCACCCACCTCCCTCTAGTCCCCCACATTCTCATCCCCCGAAAGGGAAACCCTGTGCCCCTGAAGCAGGTATGCTCCCTTCCGCCATCCCCTGGCAACCACCAATCAATGTCAAGTCTCTGACTGGATCTGCTGTTCTGGAAAGTTCCCACAAATGGAAGAATATAATACGTGGTCTTTGGGGACCGCCTTTTTTCACTTAGCATCATGTTTTCGAGATTCGCCCACACTGTCCCATATATCAGATTGCGTTCCTTTTTATAGAGATGCTCCTTTCATCAGATAAAATCTCACACTGGTTCCCCACACAACATGGGAAGTAGCCACTCTGACTCTCCTCTTCTTGGGGACGAAGAAACTGAGGCACAGAGAGAGTGCGGGGGGGGGGGCGGGGACTGGCCCGGTCCCTCGCCCAGCCCTCCTGACACTGCTGGGCGGGCAGTGCCGTTGGCTGCAGCTGGGGGCACGGTGCCTCCCAAGGCCACGGGCACATATTGAGGGAGACAGCAGTGGAATTACAAATCTAGGGAGATTTAAGGAGAGTGAAAATATTCTGGCACTTGCAGGATGTGGGAGCGGAGCAGGTTTCCCCAGTGGAATTCCCACCTCCTCTTCCCACACATCTGGGCCACAGGGAGAGAAAGGGTTGGGAGGGAGGGAGGCACGGGTGGGAACCCACAGGAAGGCAGGGACAGGGCCGGGACCGGAATGGGGGAGCAGGGGACAGGAGAAGGCCAACAGGCATCCTGATGGTCGTGCCCACGGCAGGTCTTTTTCTCCTCACCTGCACAGCCTGCGAAGCCGGCGGGGTGAGGCCACTGCACAGACGGCTAGTCAGTCTTGGAGAGCTCGAGGGAACTCAGGATCTGAGCCCTAGAGTCTGACCCCAAAGCCCAGGCACGCACTGTCCTTACTGCCTGCCAGAGGCAGAGAGCGGGTGAGTGCGGGACGCAGCGGCAGGTTGCAACAGCCACAGCGGAGCAGCTGCCTTGGAGCCCAGAAGGGAGCATCCCCAGGTTCACTGAGAAGCAGAAGGCAAGGGAGAGGGGTGGGGGGCACCAAGGCAGGGGCCAACAAGCTCCAGGGCCATGAACACCAGAGCAGAAGGGGAGAGGGCACAAGAAAGCCAAGCACAGAGACCAACAGGAAGGGGGAAACTGAAGCAGACTCTGGCAGCCGTGTCATGTCCCCGCGACCTAGTGTGGGGCCAACGCAGCCCCACTTGGGACCCAGGGCCTGCCCTGCCCCAGCCTTCCACACCTGCCTGGCTGTGTGTGGGAAATCCAGCAGCCCAGCCATTCACGTATGAACTCTGGAGTCAGGCTGACCCCAAAGTGAACCTGAACTGTACCTCCTTGTGGTGGGCAAATCACTAAGCATCAGTGTCCTCACCTGGAAAATGGGTATTGTGGGGACTCAAGAGGATCACCCACGCCTGTAAACATCCAGCACCTAGTGGGCTCTGTGAAGCATTATTAGACTCTCACAGGCTGGACTTTTCCAGCTCCTCTTTCTCCAAGGCTCCCACCTACCCTTTCCTCACCTAGAAGACTAAACTGGCCTGGCCTCTTGAAACACAAGGGCTATTCAGGAACCAGAGAATCTCTAGCTGAAGGGGTTCTGGCCCACCCCAGGGCCTTTGTACTTACTGTCCCCTCTGCTCCGGAGGAGATTTAATGGAAAGCAGAAGGGCCAGGATGGGGCTCAGGACTCCCAATGCCTAACTGGGTTAGGGACCACTGCTGGGGCCTCTGGGGACACAAGGAGACCAGCTGGTGAATCTCAGGGCCCCTGCCCAGAGGTCTTCCATCAGCTGTCAGCCAGCCTGCCTTCCCCCTCCCTCTCCTCTGCCTGCCAGGAGACCATTAGTGTAGGGTTGTTTTGAACGCAATTTCCACTACCATGCACTCTGGCCTCCGGGCCTCCATTAGGGACCCTTTCCTGGGGCCAATGACAGGCGGCAAACAGCTCCCCAGTGAGCCAGCCCTAATTGCTGCTGCCTCTGAGGCCGGAAATAGTTTTTTTAGAACCTCACAAAGCAAAACAGACACCCTGCAGTCTGTTCGCACCTTCCCTGCCCTGGGCTAGGAATCAAGCCCAAGGGCTGTGAGAAAGGGGGCCTCGGTCAAGATCCCCAACCCCAAGTTGGCTAGTGAGGCTCAGAGAGTCTGAGTGGGGGCCGGGATCTGAACCCAAGAGTGTTTGACCCCGAAGCCCAGCCAGGCACCATCCCCTAACACCTTAGTGCGCGTGGTTAAGGAAGAGAAGTTTGGGTTCTGCCCCCCTGGCTTTGGCCGAGGTGTGGGCCCTCAAACGACTGCACCTCTGAAGCCTGTCTCCTCCTGTGCAAGATGGGCGTGTTGATGGGGGCCGCAGGGTGCCTGCTGGGGTCACCATTGTCAGGCTCTGACAGGTGGTGGGGCCCCATGAGGAGGTCTGCAGAGCATGGAGAGAGCCAGAAGGTGGAAGAGGTGGGGAAGAGCCTGCCAGTCAGGTGAAATCGCTGGGCTGAAGTCAGGAGGGATCCTGGAGGTGGTGAGCATTAGAAAGGAAGCAGGGTAGGTACACACATGCGCGCGCACACACACACACACACACACACGCACACACACACACGCACACACACATGTGTGCTCAGCTCCTTTCTCCTGCCCAACCCATGTTTCCTTTAACCCCTCTGCGGCCAGCCCCAGCATCCTGCGAGCCTGCAAACTCGGACCTAGTCCAGGAAGCAGCCTCTCCCCCTCCCCCTCCAAGAGCACCCCCCCAGTCTCCAAGTCCTGTTTGACCCCCACTTCAGTCCCACCTGCACGCCAGCCACACCCCGCGCCTTCCCCTTCAGAACCCCCCCGGGTTGTGGGGGCTGCACCAAGCTTGGCCTCTGCTTCGCCTGATACACATGCACGCTCTCTAGATGAAGCCCCTGCCAGACCCAGGAAGCTCCTGTAGCCTCTGGAGTCCCCACTCAGCCCCAGCAGGCCCTAGAGACCAGGAGCCCACTTCCCCCGGGAAGTCCTCCTGACTGCACTGGGACAGAACCACCACTCTGGTGAGAGAGACCCCTGCGGGAGAGTTCACCTGCCTGAGCCACTTCCAGGGCTCCCATCTCTGGTCTGCTGTGTGGAGTTGTTGGGGGGACTCCATACCCGCTCCTGGCTCTGCTGCGCACTGACCCTACATCCCTGGGGCCCGGCCTGGCTCCACCCTGGGCCTCAGTTTCTTCACAGATGAAATGAAGACCACTTCCCCTGGAGCCACAGGTGAGCCCTGGGGGCCTCCCCGAACCTGCTGGAACGAACCCGAACCCATGTAGCATTTTTCTGAGGCAATGGTCCAGTTTTCATCAGATGCTCCAGAAGACGGCTGCCTCCAAGAAAATTAGGAACCATGTGTCTAGGCAAGCTCCAGGGCCCCCTGGAGCCCCTCCCCCTTGGTCATTCATTCCTCCACTTCATTCATTCACCTGGCATCTGTCGAGTGCCTGCTCTGCGTGGGTGTCACGATGACACACAGAACAGACGCATGTGTAATCCTGAGGTGTCACCTGGAGAGAGGAGTGTGTGTGTGTGTGCGTGTGTGCGTGTGAAGACAGAGAGGGGGAGGTGGGGCGACAAGAAGAGGGAGGGAGGTGGATGCAGCAGACACAGGGAGAGGGACAAAGAAAGATGGAGAGTTTGAAAGAGGGAGAGAGAGAGTGAGAGAGAGCGCGCGTCTGACCCTGGGAGAGAGTGAGCCGGAGAGAGGGGCAGGCAGAACACTTGCCACAGATGGGCACTGCCAGCCCCCTAATTGATAGCTCTGAGTGAACCCCCCCTCCAGCTCCAGCTCTAACCTTCCAGATGCTCCCAGAGCCTCCATGCCTCATGTCCCACGGGCACCCGCTTGCAGGGGCTGGGGAGGCAGGTCCGCATGCCGCACGGAGCAGAGGGCCCAGTCTGGCCCTCTCGGCTGGGACGCTACACGGCCACCCAGGTTCCTTCCCGCCCACAGTTCCTCCATTGCACATGACCAAATAGCCGAACACATACACTCCAGACACACGGTCAGGCAAAACCACCAGCTCCTGGCAGAATACCCCAGCAGGTGCACCCAGGGCCCCACGCGTACTCACAAGGTCCCAGCACCCCCACCGACACGGCTGGGCTTGGATCCAGGAGCCTAGGCTCTCAGATCATGCTCGTGCAGCCAGACCCAGGCCTTCCCAGCATTTTGGCATCCTGGACCCGGAGAGAATCCAGTAAAGCCAGAGTGCCACTCCAGAACAAAGCAACCGTCCCCACGCCCTCCAGGCTCCGTAGCCAGGAGCGGGACAGACGAGCAGGAAAGAACTCCAGCCCTGCAGCCCCACAAGCTGGGCTCGAGCCCGGCTCTGTCATTCAACAGCCGTGTGGCCTCAGGCCGATCCCAGAGCCCCCCCCCCCCCCCAGCCTCCATGTCCTGGTCTCTAAAATGGGAACATCCTCCACATGAGCCTGCAAGAGGCTGAACGGAGGAGGTGAGGAAGATGCCAGGGAGAGAGAAAACGCTCCGGGGATGCTGTCTGGCATCTTGGTTCTTAGAGCCCTGAAGGCCACTGAGACTAAGCACCACGTGCAGGACAGAATCCCTCTCCGCTCCCTCTGCACCTGTCGCTAAGAGGACAAAGGAAAGGGTCACAGAGGGAAGGATTCTGGAGGCTTAGAGCCTGGGTGAACTCACCATTTTCAGGGGTCACTGAGGCAGGCCCAGAGGAGGGCAGAGACCCGCCAAGCCTACCCAGGTAGGCAGAGGCCGAGGGAGGATCAAGGCTCAAGGTCTACTTCTCTCGCCCAAACTTGGGCACTTTAACCCGGAGCTGAAGTGAGTCACAAAGGAGCCACTGCCCGCACTTCTTCACACAGAAGACAGCAGAGGCCCTCACCCCTGCCATGGCCTCCCTGGTTGGAGGCGGGGTGGCCAGGCATCCTCTGAGTTGGGAGCTCTGCCCCTCAGGGCCCATCACTAAATTACTGTGTGACAGATTGCTATGAGCACCCACAGTGTTCTGACTCCTCTGCCCACTTCACCAGTCTGTGCTCCTTGGGGAAATAAAACAGGGATTCTTCCATAATGCCCCCAGCTAGTACATGGTGGGCTCCGGCTTGCATCTCTCGTATGACAGGGAGCTCACTACCAGTCACCCTCGCTGCCTCGGGAGTGCCTTTTCCGGGCTGAGCGTCATCTCTGCTTCTTCACTCTTATCACAACTTATACTTATATATTTTTTATAGGTTTAGTTGTCTGAGCAAGAACCTTATCTGTCTTCTTCGCTGATATGTCCCCAGTGGCTAAAAGAGCCTGGTACATGGCAGGTGCTCAAACACTATTTGTTGAATGAATGAAGGAATAAATGAATGCTCACTTCCAATAGCTGACAGCAGCCTCTGTTAGGCCAGCAGCTCGCGACAACAGCACAGAGTACGAGGCAGGAGGGGCAGCCCCTGGGCCAAGAGCCCCCACGTCCAGCCATTCCTGCCCACAGACCTGCCTGTGTACTGTTCTGTCCTTAATGTTTTCCTATAAACCAACCTTCTATTTTTGAATATCCCTGTTAGTATCCTCCTAAGCAATCATGTCTGCGAAACCACAGTTTTGATGTGCTGGGTTTATTTTTCCAATCCACATTAAAATAAATGCATAACTATTAAAATGTAAGAGGTTTTGTCTGGGTTCTGCCTAAAACCATCTCTCAGGTAGGACCAAATCCTGCCGAGGGTCCTGGGGGTTCTTAAAGAGGGGTTTCCACTGGGTGTGATGGGGCAGAGTCTCAGAGACTCCTCTGCCCACTTCTGGGATGGGGAGGGGGCCCAACCGTGGAAAGGGCATCCTGGAGGAGCAGGAACCTCTCTGCTTCCCCAACCGCCCCCCCTGCCCCACAATTGAAGGTGCACCAGAGGGAACTCAGGGTTGCCAGCAGGTAGAGGGGTAAATTTCCACCCTCTGTGAGATCATGGCCCATTTTCCTCTTAGAAGATTCTTGCCTCACCAGGGCTGCGGAGAAGAGGACAGACCCTAGAACCCCATCACCTTAGGGTCTTAGCATATCATATGCGCTCCAAGGAGCTGGGTCCAGGTCCGCCCACTGCAAAGTGAAGTCAGCCTTGCCCACCCCAGGGTGTCCTTGTACTGGTCCCTAAGGATAAGGGAGGGGCTGTGATCTTGGGATCATTCCACTAAAAACATGGATTCCCTACGAAATTAAAATCATGGGAATGTTTAAAACTATAATAACTTGGAATACACAGAAGTTTTAGCATTTGGACCTCAGACTCCACCCCTCCCCTCTCCAGGACTCAGCAGCATTGTGAGCCTGGGCTCTGGGGTCACGTTCCTGGGATCGAATGCAGGCTCCAACCCTTGCTAGGTGAGTGACCTTGGGCAAGCCTTGTAACCTCACAGAGACTCAGTTCCCGCATGAATGCTGCAGGCCAGGGGAAGTCCCCTCCTCTGAGGGTTCTTGTGGGGGTCAAACGCCATTTAAGGCTCCGGCATGACAATAGGTCAGCATTTGCTTCCCTAGATCTCTCACCTTATTTGCACAGAGTTGAATAAGGGGACACCACAAGCCAAGCGCTGGCCTCCCCACCAATTTGGGTAAAATGCACCCTTGCCTAGGACCTCCGTCTCCTGTCCTGGTGGCTGACCACTCTCCCTCACCCAGACCCTGCCCACTTGTTTGTCACCAGGAGACTTCCCCCCAGCACCCCTGCTGTCACCGTGTCACCATGTCACCGTGGAGATGAGCTGAATTTCTGTCCTGCTGGCCGCCCACGGCTCCCGTTGCTCCGGGAAAAGGCCGCCGGAGCCGCTGATAGGCAAGGTGTCAAAACCAATTGGTGTGAAGAACTCGGGGAAAACCGCTTGTGAGAGCCAATTCCCCACAGGAGGCCGGGAACCCTCAGCCCAAGGCTGAGTGTTTACGGGCGTAATTGATAGAGTAATCACCAACACCCGAGACAACGCGAACACATTTTTAACATCATAACCTTCGGAAGACAGCACTCAATTTTCTCCATCTTCCAGCCACCAAACTGGCTGCCTTATTGATGGCGAGGTACCCACGGCTGGGTAAAGAATGAGAGAATGCCGGGGTGGGTGTTCGGAGCACGGGCTGTTGGCCAAACGGCCTGTGGCCCCCGCCCCTGCCTCCGCACCCTGCCGCTCCCTCCTGGCAACGGAGAGAACCTCAGGACAGCAAATCACTCAATGGACAAAGCGCAGGGCCAAGCCAGGATCTGTGTCTGCATTGGGGTGTATTAATAATTGAAGGTGCTGGCCGAGGGGTGTGTGTGTGTGTGTGTGTGTGTGTGTGTGTGTGTGTGGACGGATGTTTGCTGCAGTGTAAGGCTTCCTGGGGATCCTCTCAGGGTCCACATGCCTGCTCCAGCTTGGTCCTCTCCCTATCTCGTAAACCAAACCAACCCAGCATCCCCTGGCACCAGACGATGTTCCATCGCTACATGTGTCCTCTGGCTTGGCTGAGTGTGTAAGGCCAAGGCTCCCAAACTCCAGGCTGTGTGGGAATCATCTGGGGGAGCTTATAAAATGCAGATTCCAGGGTCTCATCAACAATCATTTTGGCCCCTGGGTCTGGGTGGGAGTTTGCTCCCTGGGGTTTGCATTTTAACAAACCCCCTGGTGAGTCCAAGGCAGGAGGTCTGCAAAGATCGAAAAGATCCTGCCTTCCGGTCCCCTGCCCTGGCCAAGATCTGGAAAACGGACCTGAGAAAGAGTCCAGTCCAGCTATCTTTTTCTAACTTGCATGTGGCCACAGCAAGATCCCCTCTAGCTGCCGGTTCCTCTTGGG
Source organism: Mustela putorius furo (assembly GCF_011764305.1). Taxonomy (NCBI): domain Eukaryota; kingdom Metazoa; phylum Chordata; class Mammalia; order Carnivora; family Mustelidae; genus Mustela; species Mustela putorius. The sequence goes on along the minus strand of NW_025421464.1, from coordinate 6,916,769 downwards.
GCCCCCCCACAGCTTTACCAGTTCTCTGGGGAGCTGGAAGGAAGCGCTGCGATAGAAAGAACAAGTCCTGTCACGTCACCGGCCAAGCTTGCCTCGAGGTCATCCTAGAGGAGGCAGGCACAGCTCTCTGGCTCTCTGTACAGACTCAGTGACCTTGGGCAAGTCACTGGCCCTCTTTGAACCTCAGTATTCTCTCATATGCCCAACACCAGCCCTGCGTGAATAACATCAGCCTTAAGGAATTTAACACTGGCAAGGGGTTTAGCAGCACAAAGCACACAGTAGGCAGTTCATAAATGCTAGCCCTGCCACCTGACCCCCCCCAACCTCTGCTGGGCTGAAGGCAATGAGCTGACCCTTTCTCCTAAGGAGTAATCAAAACAGCTGCCATTCATTGAGTACCTAGTAAGTACGAACACGGACCAGTGCAAACCCAGCCTCCAATCCCTTATGCCTCTCCAAGGAGCACGTACCACTCACCCCCCATTCATTCCTCATGCCTTTAAAGGCGCTCTGAGAAGTGGGCTGAGTGGAGATAGCAGGGAGACGGGAGGCGAGCCAGATGTCCTTGCCAACCCATCTGACCACGGGATCTCCCTGTGACAAGTCCCGGGCGGGCACAAGGCATCAGCCTGGCTGCTGGGCTGGGATCAGATTGAGCTGGAGAGGTGAGGCGCCACCAAGTGGTTGGGGTTCATGGGCTCCTCTGGAGGAGCCCCCACTTCCAGCCTCCCATCCTCACCCCAGACACAGACACCTTCCTAACCCGGCCACATCTCCTGAATCAGCTGAGGACACGCGGAGCCCAGGAATAATGAAACGATCAGGCTCCAATCTGCTAAACAGCAATTTCTGGGCTTTTTCAGCACACACAGCTTTTATCAAATTGGTATTCTCCTCCTGAACACAAATGGCTTATTAGACATGACCCACTTATTCGCCGCTTCTCACTATCATTAATAACAGTTTCTTTTTGTGATTAAGTGAGTGGCTCCAAAACCTTCCTGTGGTCGGGCGCTTGGCCCAGCAGAGGGGCAGCCATGGGGGCTCCTTGGCATCCACTACTTGGTGACTTTGAACCTGGCAATGGTGGGAGAAGGCAGTCTGGCCCCTGCAGAGCAGCCTGGTCTCCTCGTTTCAGGAGGGACAGAAGGAGCCCCAGAGGGCTGACCCACTTGCCCAGAACTGCACATGGGGTCAGTGAGAGAAGTCAGGTTCCTCTGCAGTCGATGCTGCAACTTCTCTGTCCAGCCCCTCTTCTGGGCCTTAGCGGGACCTAGCTAGGGTTCAGAGGCGACATACAGCCGGCAGGGCAGAGCTGTGCCCCTACTAAGCACACCTGGCACCAGGGGGCAGACAGAAACTACCACGCAAAGGGCAAAACCTGATTTCCTATGAGGGGGCCCCTCAGGGCCGCAGGAATGACAGAATAGCACCCAAATCCTTGGGGCCTGCTGCTCCAGGGACAGGATGACCATAAAACTCAGAGCCCCAGTCCTCGTATCTCTTGGGACTGCAAACTCAGGAAAACCCTTCCTTGGAAAACCCTCCTAGTCTAAGTTTTAACCGTGCCAAGGAACTGAGCAGAGCGAGGAGGGGAGGGAAGGAGGAATTCCCAGTTTCCTTTAAATGGGAGGGAATCTGACAGGGAGATGAATATCCTGGAAAATGATCTGCCTTTACCCAACAGACCCTGTGGCCAGTCCCAGCTCAACCACTCACTCACTGTGTGACCTTGGACAAGTCCCTTCACCTCTCGGAGCCTTGGTTTCTCCATCTGTGAGTTGAGGGTCAAAATAACCCTTCGCCTGTTCACCAGTGCTCCAGCCAGGTCAGTAGAAATTCGATGAGGGATATGAAAGATTCAGAGATGAAACACAGAGCACTTACACCAAACGTGGTGAGGCAGAAGGGTGCAGGGAGTTAGGCTTCCCCAAAAGCAGAGACCCTGAGAAGGGGTTTGGAAGCACCCACACCCCCTGCAACAATCCTACTCGTGCGTCAGTCCCCATCAAAGCCTCCTCTAATTACCTACATCCCCCCACTTTCCCATCAAAATAAATCACACAGTTCTCTGCTCTTTGTGCAACCCCCCCCCCCCCTGCACCCAGCTCTGGGCTTACAGCGCCCAACCTTGGTCCTGCAGCCTCTCCCACCAGACTGGAAAGGGACTGATAGAAGAAAGGTCTCCATTTTCATTTATGCTCTGGTCCCCATTCTGGAGCCTGGCTCACAGGGGTAGGGGAAGCCCCCACAGCTCCCACCTCAGAAGCTACAACTCTGCTGCCAACTTGGGCTCCTTTGGGGCTGAACGGAGCTTCTGACACTCAGGCTACCCATGTGGGATTGCTTGCTTGCTCCCTGGCTCCCATGGTGGCTGAGTTGATTTTCCCACCTTTCCAGTCCTCAGGGCCAAGGATGAGGAAGGGTGGGTACCCGGTAGAAGGATGGCAGGGTCCTTCTGTCCACCCCCAGAGCCGGACAAAAGCCCCTGGCATCCTTCTTCCCCTTTCACGCCCGTGGCTGGAAGCAGCACGGGAATTGCACGGGAATCAACTATTCCAATGTCTTTGAGGGGCTCCCACCAAGCTTTCGTCACCCACCCTGCAGGGACACTTGCAGTCCTAGACTACTGGTTCTCAATAGGCAGGGTTTGCTGTCCCCCTAGGACCTTTCCCAGTGGTTCCCAGTGGCATAAGGGGCAGGGGAGGCGTGGGAGGGGATAAGGGCAGCTGCAGGGTTAAGCCCACAAAAGGGAAAGGCAGATGGGGAGAGAGGAGTGGGCGAGCAAAGTGTGTTCACAAGTGTGTGTGTGTGTGTCTGCAGGCAGAAGGGCAGGCAAGAGTTGTGCAGAGTGTGTGCGCCTGGGCACCAGCTGGTAGGGTGTGAGCCCCCAACCGTAGTGCCTGTGTGTGTGTGTGCAGCGGGCATACGTGTGAGTGTTTATGAGTGAGGAAGGGGATCTGGAAGGTGTCTGGAGATGTGTGAGGGCAGGAGTTGTGAGTGTGAGAACAGTGAGTGTGCCCCTGGCTGCAAATATCTGTGTAGTCCTGGAGGTGGGTGCATCGGCGCGAGTGTGTAGGGGAGTAGGAGGCTCTCCGCGAGGGCGGGATCGGATTGCACACAGGGTGCCCCCTCCTCTGCAGGGGTGGTCGGGGTGCCAGGGTGGGTCCATGGACCCGGCAGGGGGCGCCACTGGACTCCCGCCAGGGCCGGCGCGGGCTCCAACCCCGGGGACGGGGACGGTCAAGTTGGAGCAGCGCAGTCCGGGGTGGGGTTGGGTGGGGAAGTCCGCGGAGGCGGCGACCGAACTCACCGTGGCCGGAGACGTGGTTGTCCCAGGGCGCGTGGCCCGCGGGCCGCGTGGCGCCTCCGAGTTGCAGGAAAAGTGCCAGGTAGTGGAGGGCGCCCAGCGCCACGGCGAGCGGGGCCCCCATGGTGCGCGCTCGGGCCGGGGCGCCGCCGCCTCACATCGGGGCTCAGGAGACCGCAGACCCCGCGCCCGTCGCTCCCTGCCCGATGCGGCCTGGCTTCCCAGCTCCGGCCGCTGCCCCTCGCCCGCCGAACCCGGCCCGGCCCCGGCCCCAGTCCTCGCCCGGCTCCGGCCCAGCCCCGGCTGCGGGTAGCGAGCGCACGCCCAGCCGGCCGCCTCCGACTGCGGGACTCTTCCCTTCCGCGGAAGGCCACTCCGCTCGGCGCCGCTGCCGCCGCACCCCCTCCCTCCCACTCCCTCCCGCCCGCCCAGAGGAGGCGGCGGCGGAGGGATCTGCCGCTTGATTTATCATCAAAGTTTTGCCCAGGCTGGGATTTTTAAAGCGGTACCCGCAACTTCCCCTGCCCGAGAGTGCAAATGGGAGTGCGAGACGGGGTGGAGGAAGCCCCCCTAGGGACCTAGTTCCCGCAAAGCATAAGACAACTGGCTTCAGAAACAGATATACTATCCAGCGGGATAAGGAGAAAAACCACTCCACCTGCCGCCAGACCCAGCGCGCTCAGAGGGCCTCCCAACTTTGCTAGCAGCGCGGTGTTGGGGTCAGGGGGTCGGAGGAGGTGGGGGTGAGGTCGGGCAGGAACCTGGGCTGAGGCACAGGGGACCTGGTGATAGTCTTTAGTTCCCTGTGCGGACGTGTCCTTATGTCTAACCCCGTCTGAGCCTCAAAGTTTTCATCTGAGAAATGGGAAAAGCAGCTACCTGCAGGGGTCCTGGTGAGGATTTATGAAATCGTGTATGTTAAAGCGCTTAGCATAATGCCGTCTTCATGGTAGGAGCTGGATAGATTTTACTTTTGTTATCCTCTCTGTGTCTCAGTTTTCCTGTCTGCATAATGGGAGTGAGGCTGGCCAGTTGCTCGGGCTCCTTCTAGCTTAGAGATGCTGGGCCCTACGCGGTGGATTGGATCGCCCTCTTCTGGACTGTAAATCTCCGTTCCTCGGACCGATGGGCCTAGATGAAATGTTGGAGAGGCGGGCAGGTAACAAAGACACTCCCATTCCCAAGACCAGGAATCCAACGAAAGCCTCCGATTCCGATTCCTTCCCTAACGGTTTTCTTGGAGCTGTTGGGACAGACCTTCAGTAGAGACAAGAGGGCCGACCGGTGGCCTCCTTTAAATTTAATTTAAATTTAAATTTCATTTAAATCGGAGAAGTAGATTCTCCGAGGTCCCACAGAGAGGTCCTTTCCTGCCCTCATCCCTTATCCTTCCTCAGGCCTCTTTCCCTACACGTCCATGTCCGCCGCGGTTTCAGCACTACGGAGGACGACAGCGTCAACTCCGACCCCCATCTTTTTGGCCTCAAGTACCTCGCCTAGGCGGGCTTTTAGATTCGAGGATTCAGCACCATGGACAGACCTTCCAGTTTCCTCTCCTGCCCCGCGGAATGGGAGTGAACGCTGCAAACAGACCACTCCCCTCTCCACAGACTACAGGTGGATCCAGCATTGTAGACAGAGCCCCAAGTTTGAGAATGAGGTTAGAACCCGAGGGACAGCTCCCCGCTTCCCAGTATTATGGTGGGCAGCACACTGGATGGGGCCCCTGGTCGCCAGTAGCAATCCGGTTCGTTCACATCTATGGACAGCCCCTTGAAGTCCCCAATTACAAATGCTATGTTTCAACACAACTGAGCCCCAACGGGAAGCTACTTTCAGCACTGCGGACAGATCCCCGCCGTTGACCCACCGCATTCACTAGAGGAAGGGGTTGGTTTTGTCGGATTGGTCCCCTTCTTTTCACTTCCTTCCTACACAGAGATAGCACCTAGGTTATCCTGGGACGGCCAGGTGTCTTGGACTCTACAAAAGTGTTTTCTCATTCATTAACTTGAACCTCACTCCCAATAGAAATGGGCTCCAATGCCCCCATTATAAAGATGAAGGAACAGAATCTTTGAAATCACATAGCAGCACCGAGACTGAAACCCAGACTCTAAGTTGCAACCTGAGACCTCTCCAGGACAATGTGGTGGTAGAAGTCAGTCTCAAACTTAGGGCTTTCTCCTCTTAACCTACAGATTGTAGGTGGGGGCGGGGGCACAGACAAAGGGACAGGGAGGGAGGGGATTAGAAGAGTGAAAACAAGAGACTCCACTTGGGGGCTGCCAAGGAAGAAGGCCCACTGCTGCTCTGACAATAATCCATTGTTTGACCCTCAAGAATCCTTTCTCCTCATAGTCTAGAATAGGGTTAAACACAGTGACCTCTAAATCTCCTTCAAGGACAGATATCCAGGGATTGTCTGACTTTGAAAAGGCTTACACTGTGAAGACTCTGCCCAAAACCTTCCAATGGCCTTGTTTATTACAGAAATCCCAGCTTCTCTAGCTTGTATTCCAGGTCCCAGCCTCACCTCCTGCACATGCCCTTGGTCCAAATACCATTTCTGCCACGTTTCCTCCCTCAACAAGCCTGATCTTCATTATGTCCTTACCCTTCTCAGTGCTTCCCCCTCCTCTTGCATGCCTTCCCCTCTGTCTAGCTAAGTGTCCCATTGACCAAGGCCCAGTCTAAGTCCCCCACAGGGAGAAACGAATTTTCCCCGCCCCCAAGCCTCTGTTGGCTCATCACTTGTACACACCACTGTGCTATGAACTTGACTTATCCCACTTAATCTTCAGAACAACCAGGCCAAATAGAGTAGAATCGTGTGGTTCTAAGTGTGGATACTAGTTTTGAATCATGCTACTTCCTAGTTGTGTGAACTTAGATAAGTTTCTTAGCCTTTCTGTGCCTGAACTTCCTCATCTGTAAAATAAAGACTGTAATACTTCCATCACAAGATTATTGTGGGGGCTAAATGAAAAGCACTACATAGAAAGCCCTTAGTGGTACAGAGTAAATACACGATACATGTTGGCTATTATTATTATCACTACTACTACTCTTATTTGCAGATAAAAGCAGATGCTCAGAGAGGTTAGGTATCTTATCCAATGTCACACAGAAGGCAGTTATACAGCCAAAACATGTTTGATTCTAGAGCCCATGCTCTTAGGCACAATACTGAAGCACCTCTAATGCAACCATCCTCTTTGAGGAAACTTAGGAAACTAAGACCCAGAGAGAGTAAGTGACTCCCTCAGAGTCACACAGCCAGCCATGACAGAACTAGATCCAGGTGCCCTGTCTCCCAGCTCAAGACTCTCCCACCATATCAGACTGTCCCTTCTGTATTTCCTACAGCACCTGAATTGTAGTTTATAAATCACATTCACATCCATGATCTCATATAATTCATGCAACAAAGCCTGAGGCCAAAATTATTACCTTCCTTCTTTTACAGATAAGGACACTGAAGCTCAGAGAGATGTGGTAACACGCACAAGCTGGCACAGTGAGGCAGGGCAGAAGCTGGAGGTGAAAGAAGACCCCCAGCCCCTACTCCACCCCCGTGTAATTCTGTCTGTTCTGCTCATGGATTCAAGTGCAGGCACTGCGGAAGCTAGATGCTTGGTAGAGGAAGGAGGGAACCGAAAACTATCCCAGAAAATAGTGTCCAGGAATTCACTAGGGTAGGTGATTCTTGTCATTCTGGGAATGCTCCAGGAGAGAGTAAACGTCCCATCCCTGGAGGCAAGCATCCCGTGGTCACGTGGATGCCATGAGACAAATATCGTGTTTCCCAGATGAGACTCCGAAGGCAAACTTCATGTTGGGTATTGCAGGTGGGAAGGACAATCCTTTGATTTTAATACATATATTAAATAGTTATTACATATAATACAAATATATATATTTTATAAATATGTGTGTGTGTTTAGATCTTATTTATTTGCAAGAGAGAGAGCATGAGTGGGAGGGAGGAGGAGAGGGAGAAGCAGACTCCCTTGCTGAACAGGGAGCCCGACGTGGGGCTCAATCCCAGGACCCTGAGATCATCACCTGAGACTAAGGCAGACGCTTAACCGACCGAGTCACCTGGATGCCCCAAGACAATCTTTTTCAAGTTCACCCTAGGCAGGGCATCTTGCACTGTCCCCTGCCTCTGACCCAAGCTCCCTGGAGAGCCTCCACCCTCCCCTTGACTCTGGGAGGCCACCCTCTCCCGCCCCTCCTTGAGAGGTGTCACTTGAGCACCATAGCTCTGTCAGTGGTAACAGCGGTAAGATTTGTCCTTTTAATCCAGGATCAATAACAAATTTCATTTAAAAATAAATTAAACCAGGCATTGGAAATCATTCACCGTGTGGGCCAGGGCCCTATATAGCGCCGTCTAAATGGCTTCCTTTCGCTCATCTATCAATGCCAAGAGGGGGGAAATACCTAAGCTGCCTGATTCATGGAGAAACTACTTAAATGTATCAGCCCCTAACAATGAGCAATGTGAGCCCGGAGTTGCGCCTTTTAACACACCAATAACATGTGCAGCACGGCTTCATGAGAGCTTATCAGAGACCCCACGGTCACTGGCTTCGAGGGATCCCATTTATAAGGGGGAACAATGGCTTCAGTATGTAGCCGCCTAATTTCCAGAATGCATTACTGAGCTCTGAGAAGCACTGGAATTCTATTAGACTCTTATCTGCCATGGGAGGGTGTGAAACCGGCAGGGAAATCCGGACTTGGCATGGACATGCCCAGAAAGTGCGGGGCCTGACCCGTGGAGGTGGGTGAACAAACCTGGAGGAAGGGGGGAGGCAGGCGAGGTCCCGGATGTGTGAAAATATGTGCGTTAATAGAGCTCGGGTTTCCAGCGATTACGTTTACATCAGCGAATAAAACTTGGCAATAAAACATTGGAGCTGCGTCTCAGACAGCATTTCCTTTTACAGCCCGGTGTATTTCACTCATTATAACAGGAGGCAAGGAGCTTCAGGTGTCCCCGTTTCTCCCCCTTTAATTAAATTTCCTAAATTACTGCCCAAGATTTGGATAAAGCGAAAGACTTACGGCTCCGCTAATCGCCAATGCAAGCTCCCGCCCCTCACCGTGGTGGCCCTGACTGTACCAGGTTCCAATATTATTAAAGTGAAATACTGTGAGCACTGCCTGCCTGGGCTCTGGTTTGTAAAAGGAGATGGAGCCTCGGGAAAGAAATTGGCCTAAGCTCAGGAAAGAGGCCTGGGTTCCAGGATGGGCTTTTCTATCACCTCACTGTGTGACTTTGGGCAAGTTACTTCCCCTCTCTGGGCCTCACAAGTCCTATCCCCCTCCCCCCCCTTTCCCTAAATATCCATCCTGAGGCACTTAGAACTGACCTGGGGCTGGGGCAGCCCTTGAAGGCACACTGGGATGACTTGGGAGAGCTTTAACAATATGAATTCTAAGGCCACACCCCAGAGATACTGACACAATTGGTCTGGGTTGAGGTCTGGGTATCAGGCTCCTAAAACATTCCCCAGGTGACTGATGCCAGTGGCCAGCTGGGGTTGAGCACCACTGGCCTTGACACCATTATGAGATGTTAGTGGATAAACGCCTCTGAGGAGTCTAGCTGTGCCTGTGGAGACCCAAGCCCCGCCAGGGGGCTTCTCTCTCAGTCTGGCTGGAACAGGTATCTGGGCCCCAGGGTGTATCTCCTGCAGGGATCCAGGAGGCTACAGAGAGGACTGCAATAGGGTGAAAGAATAGGGCCTCTTCCTTTCCTGTTCCTAGAATTGGGTCCAGCCAGCCTCTGGGGCCAGGAAGCCACCGCTCATCTGGAGGGTGGCACGGGGTGTGCCAAACGGTGACCCCCACCCAGGTCTAGGGGACTCTTCTCTTCTGCTGATGGATTTATCCATTCCCCACAAGGGTGGCAAGATCCAGGAGTGGCCTCCACAGCTGGGCCATGCGCCTGTCGTAGGGGCCAGCCTCCAGGTTCTGATGCCTCTGTCCACATGCCCCACCCTTGGTGCCGACTGAGGTGCCGTCTGTGCGGGTTCAGAGCCTCTCTCTGCGCTCTGCCTCTCTCGGAACCCATGTTCCAACTAGGACAGGCTGAGCGAGCGCCAGGCCTGGGCCAGAGGCCTGGGGCAGGAGGATGTCGTCCCGACAGACTGCGTAACCTCATGAAGACCTGTGGGGCCCCTTGGAGGTACCCAAGTGCACCACACAGAGTGAAAGCATCATCTAGAACCTAGAATTTAAAATGTCACCATTTTTTTTTTAACAGAGAAAGGTCATCAAGGATCAGCCCCCATTTCTCCCATTGTAGAGAGAGGGGAACTGAGGCCCAGAGAGGGATGATGACAAGCCTGTGATCTCACAGGGAAGAAACAGCAGAGCCAGGCCAAAGACCGAAACCCCCTGACTCCAGAGGGGTCTTTCCACTGTCATTGCCTGAGGAGGGCAGAGAGGGTCCAAAGACCTTCTACCCCATGACTTCCCATAGGGGGCACCTCTCCGAGGTCCAGAGAGCACTTGTAAGCTCTGACCCTCACATTGTAACCCAAGCCCAGAAGTTGGGCTCTACCAAGGCCAGTAAGGTGTGCACGTGGTGTGCGTCTGTGTTCTCCCAGCGGGAGGCCTAGTGATAATCTCCATCAAAAGCAATTAACTGCATCAGAGAGACGGGGTTCCTGGGCCCTTCGCCCCGCAAGCTGGGTGCTTATTAAACACGACGGGACAGCAGAGGCTTTGCCAATTCGAGGCTCTGCTTTGTAGGAGTGTTTTTTTTTAAATGCTGAAATGACTTTGATGGCACGCTTCACGCCAGTCTAAATATTCCACGGCTGTGACTAATTAGCTAGACCGACACCACCCAATGGAAAGCAAACGCAGCCTGCTGGTGTAATTTTAAATTTTCTAGTAGCCACAATAAAAAAACAAAGTAAACAGAAATAGGTGAATTTAGTTTAATAATACATACATACATACCCCAAATATCGTCATTTCAACACGTGACCAATATAAAACGTTAGTGAGATATTTTACATTTCTTGTATGTACCTCGTCACCAGAATCTGCGGTGTATTTTATACGCGGTGCCTCTCAGTTTGGGGGGCCCCACTTTCAGGGCTCAACAGCCCCATGGGGGGCAGGGCCTCCCCAGCAGACCGCACCGAGCTGGACCACTCCAAGGGGAGGCCTGGGACGAGTATGTCCACGGATCCCGTGCAGGGTGTGCTCGGCGCTGGAATGAGACCCTGGGGACCTGGGACTGGCGCCATCCAGGTGACTCATCACAGCACCGTGACCAGGGCACTCGCCACACCTCATAAGAACCATCGTGACCTGGGCTGGACACCTCCCATTAGTCTGCCCTTGGCTCCCCTGCTGTCCCCCTGCCCCCCCTGCTCTGGTTACCCTGGCCTCCTGGTGGCTCTCCAAATGCCCCAGGGCTTTTGCATTTGCTCCTCATGTTCCCTGAAACACGCTTCTTTCAGATCTGGTCTCTGATCAAATGTCGCCCCGACCATCTTACCCAAAATGCCCCTCACCTTTCTCTGTCTCAGCGCTTATCATTATCTGCCACTGTCCCTGTTGATATCTTGACTTTCTGTCTCTCTCCCTGCAGTGTGAACCCCATGGGAACAAGGGCTGTATCTGTCCTGTGCTCCTGCCAGGCCCCAGGGAACAGTGCAGACTCAACAAGTGATTACTGAAAAAAAAGTGATTACTGAAAAATCACAAGTGTGATTTTTGAAACTTGTCTGTGCCTGTCTCCCCCGCAGCTTGGGAGACCCTCGAGGGAGGGACCAGGCTGCTTCTGCTCATCCTCTTGTACTGCAGGCCCTGTCACATCCAACAGTGGCCATCCGACCAGTATCTGATCTTGGCTGGGGATGTGATGAGAGCTTGCCCATAGGGTCCAAATCTGAACCCACTGGAACCCCGGGCAAGTGTCCTCACCTCTCTGAGCCTCCGTTTCCCTGTCTGAGACATGTGCTTGCCCTTCCCTCCCCCTAGAGCTGTTGCAAGAGCAGAGGACATAGAATCTGGGCACCCAATTTAGCAAGTAGGCACCAGGCCAGCTCTCGGCATACCAGCTCATTGAAACAGCCCTGGGGGTGGGGGCCCGTGATTCTCCCTAGCGGAGACTGGAGAGGTCAGAGAACTTGGCCAAGGAGCCACATTTGCTTGTTCTCGCTCACTTCTACCCACACCCACTGCAATTTTCTCCCCATGCTCCCATCCATGCCCTTCCCCAAATACCACCTGCCCCAAACCCTTGCCATGGCCCAATTTCCTGGGTCACTGGTTTGATTCAGTGGATATTCCCCAGGTGGGCTCCTGTTCTGGTCTGGGGAAGTCTGAGGAGTGAGGGAAGCTCACTTCTCATGGATGACCATGGTGCTGCCTGGAAATCACTCGCATCTCTTCCAGAACTGGCTCCTGTGTCAATTCCTGGAGGGGCCAACCGTCCCCCTCAGGGCTCTCCTCATCCCTTGTCCTCTCCTCAAGGTTCTCGGGGGGCTTCTAGCCCCACTGGCAACAATAGGGATGAGGCTGTCAGCTAGGCCATGTAGCCCCTGGTAGCATTAACAGGAGCATACAGCCTAGAACAAGGGAGGAGATGGTTTGTCCTATTCTTCTCTGTCCGGCTCTGGTCTCCCCTATCCCTGCCCCAGCCTCTTCTGCCCCTTTCGGGGAAGGGGGCATGGGGATGGGATGGGCCTGCAGACCACATGCTTTCAGCATCTGGAAGGACTGACCGGTCTGGCTCCAGCTGTCATCGGCCCTGACCCAGGCATCACCTGTCTACAGCATACCCCCTCCTGAACGGCCCCTCACATCCAACACGCCTCCCTCCAAGGCTCTGTTTTTGCCCTCAGTCCTGCCCTGCTTTAGGCTTCCCTGTCTCAGGCAATGTCCCCTTCCCAATCCCCCGCAGCTAGCCTGCCCCCCAGAGATGGAATCTGTCCTTAAGCCCCTCGTGGAACCCCTCTCGGCATGCACGTTCTCTGAGCTGACAGGTGGGTGGGCACCTCCTCGGTGCAGGAACTTCCCGTGTCCCCGGTGCCCACCCCTCATGCCACCAAAAGTCAGAGGGAGCCGCTTTGACCAATGCAAATCCCATCTCCCTCCCCCACTTAGAGCTCTGGATGGTTCCTGCTGCTTAGAATAAAATCCAAACGGCTTCCTTAGGTGACCTCACCTCCCACTAGCTCCCCCTCACTCTTGCTTCCAGCCATTTGGCCTTCTGGCGGTTTCTGGAATGTACCACGCTCCCTCTCACCACAGTTCTCTCTGCCTGGAACATGCTCGCACCTCTTCCAGAACTTGGCTCCTGTGCCAGTTCCTGGAGGGGCCAATTCTCCCGCTCGGGACTCTCCTTACCCCTCGTCTTTTCCTGCAAAGCGTTCCCACCCTGACAGGGCCATGAGCACCTCCACAGGAAGGTCAGATCTCTCTCCCTCTCTCCCTCTCACATTCTCTGAGACTGGCACAGGATCAGGCCCCAGTAAATCCCACTGAACGAGTAGGGGAGGGAAGGCATGGAGAAATGAAGAGCTGTAACAGTTCGGGAAGTGGAGGCTGTGGGCTCCCGGGGGCCTGATCGCTGTATTTCAGACATGTGGGGGGCAAGCCCCACTGTGACATCAGCTCCCTGTGCCACTCTGGCGTTTTGGTCCTCCTCTGGGCCTCAGTGTTCCCAGGAGGATGAGGGGCTTGGGGGAGACTTGGGAGGCTTCCCCGCCCCTTGGGGGTCTTTATTCTGGGATGTGAAGGAGGCAGGCTGGTGGCAGAGCCCTGGAGGTGGGGCTGGGGAGGGTTAGACTAGGTCCACGCAAGGGCAAATGCTCCCCTAGCCAGAGCTGTCTGGCCAAGGGACAGGCTGTCTTGGGAGAAAGTGAGCTCACAGGGCACTTGGATGGCTCAGTAGGTTACAGCCTCTGCCTTCGGCTCAGGTCATGATCCCAGGGTCCTGGGATCGAGCCCTGCATCGGGCTCTCTGCTACTCGGGGAGCCTGCCTCTCCCTCTCTCTGTGCCTGCCTCTCTGCCTACTTGTGATTTCTGTCTGTCAAATAAGTAAATAAAATCTTTAGAAAGAAAAAAAAAAAAAGTGAGCTCACCACTGCTGGAGGCATGTAATCAGGGGGCCATAGGGAAGACCCCTGTATTGTCTAAGCAGTCGGACTTGTGACGGGGTACCCAGTCTAGAACTCAGAAAGGCACAGGCTCTGGAGGTCAGTCTCCGCTCTGTTCATATTAGCTGTGTGACCGTGGGCAAGTTGCTTCAGCTCTCTGAATCTCTCAGGGGGCATAATCCAGGACACAGAGGAAGAGCTTTGAACTTGCGATGTCTTGAGAAGATGCACGGGGCCACCCCGCCCGGCCTGCACGTCCAGAATGATGAAAGTTTGGGGTGCACACAGGACCGTTAGGCTGCTTCACCCCCGGAGTCCAGCAAGCGCCCGGCCCCCAGTCACAGGTAGTGGTGGGGTGCTCCCTAGCTGGACCCATGTGCCCAAGGGAAGGGCAGGCTTGAGCAGGCCCCCTCACCCTGCCGGGTGGCCTGCCATCCGTGGGCCTGTGAATGCCTCCTCCTGCACCCCTCCCCCCTCCCCTCCGTGCAGGGAGCCCCCTCCTTTCCATGCCTCCCAATCACGGCGAACTGCCTCATCAATCATGTTCTCTCTAATTAACTTCTAATTTACCTCTTTAGTCAAATCTGTTTACAATCAGAGACAAGAAAACACGCAGCAGCTCGAGGTGCGGACGTGGGTCCCTGCTCCGGGGACCGTGGCAGATCAATCAGCCCTTGACCGGGGGGTGGGAGCCTCGCTTCCCCTTCCCTCCAGGGAGGCCCGAGGGCTCTAAAGGGCAGAGGTGGGGGGGGGACAGTGGCCCAGTGCCCTGGCATCCAGCACCCCTGTCCCCAGGGGCCACACTGCACCCCTCAGTCTCCCCACAGGCTCCCTTCCCTCTGGGCTTTCTGCCCCACCAGGTGGGGAGCTCCTCGTGGGCAGGCGCACGGCCACATCGTGGTTGTGCGTCCTCAGAAAATGCCTTGGCGACTCTGAACTTCTGTTTCCTTGTTTGCAAAGTCAGGGATCAAATACCATCCCCCTCTTTGCGTGTAGGCAATGAGTCCAAAAGGGGTCCCCATCTCCAGGCCGGCCCGGCTAGGCCTGAAAAACTATGCCCAGCGTGGAAGGGTCAGGGGCCTGGTTTGGTTGGGTTTTGTTTCCACATTTTGAACGTTTAAAATTTTTAAAAAATTTGAATTCGTCTTCAACTCAGGGGAAAGTTGCAAGCACAGCATGTGGTACACCACCGTCTCTGAATATTCTAGCACGCATTTTCTAGAACAAAGACCTATAAAACCATAGTACAGGCACCGGAATCCTGGAGTTTGTGTTGAAGCATCACTACCCTTTCATCTCAGCCGGGCCCTCTTACTGGCCGTGGGCCGAGCCACAGGACCCCGTTGAGGCCCAGTTCTGGCCTCTGTGAAGGGGGTGGAAGAGGTAAGAACCCGAAGTCTACCACGCAGGGCTGCTGTGTGACATCCACAGCCGGTGCATGGGAAGCAGCCTGGGGCAGGGGTGCGAGGTCCTGTCCATGCTGGAGGCGAGAGGGAAGCCCAGGGAGGCCAGGCCTTGTTCTAGGTCACGCAACATGATGGCCACAGTCAGATCCCATGGCCTTGAAGAGACAGAGCCCCGCGTTACGGGTGGCTCTTATGTTCTCCCCCCCAGGGATGGATCACCAGGGGCTCAGAAAGCCCCAAAGCTTGTCTTCAGGCTCCGTGACCTACGCAGAGGACGCAAACTGCTGCCGCGCAAAGACAGAAAAGCAGGGAGGGAGGTGAGGGGTAACGATTATTAATGGCACACCAATAATACTAACAATAAATAATGAGCAGAGTCACCTTAGAGGAGGTCCCTTGTGGGGGTGGCATCTGGGCTCGCTGCAGTGGGGAGGGCCCGGCGCCCCGAGGAGGGAAGAAAGGGCACTGAGGGCGCCGTGCCCTGCCTGCGGGAGACTCTCAGGGGAGCCTGTGACCCCCTGCAGCGGAGAGCGAGGGCACCCCGTGGGCTCTGGGCCTGTCTTCCCACAGTGCACCCCCTTCTGCCTCCCCTCACTCGTCCACATACCCACGCACTGGTTCGTTTGACTTGCAGTCACCTAGAATGTCCCCCCAGCTCTGCCCTTGGCTGCCCCTTCTCATTGTTCAGGTCTCAGCTCAAGTATCTCCCAAGAGAGGCCTTCCAGAAGCATCTTATCTCCAGGAGCCCCCACCCCCACCCCCACCCCCGGGCTGATTTGATTCACTCTTCATTCCATCACCTTGTTTCCTGCATCTCACTTATTTCTACCCAAAGTTACATCATTTAATTCTCTTCTTCTAATTGGTCTGGCCTTGCTCAGTGTCTATGTCCCCCAAGCTCATGGGTTCCTCCCGAGCAGGGGCCTCTGTTTTGTTCATTCCTGTCTCCCCAAGACCAGCACGAACACAGCGAGGATAGGGCAAAATGAATCCTGAAATTACCCAGTCGTTACTGTCTGCTCCAGTGCCTCTTGATGTGGGGGACATGGAAACAGGATCACACAGGGCCCCTGCCCTCCCTAGCTTACAATCCTGCTCAGTATAAAATCACAGGTTATCACAATGGGGGTGGGGGCAGCCGAGCCCGGCGCCTGCACCCAGCACAGCCACAGGGACAGAACCTGCTCGGACAGCCCTCCAGCTGGGAGATGGAGCCCTAGTTCCAGGCCAAGCCAGCACGGCTCCAGCCCAGCTCTGCCCCAGCTTGCTGTCCTGCCTGCTGGAGGCCTAGAATGACACCTGTCCCCCACGGGTCCGGGTCCGAGGGGGCGCTGAGACAGGCTCCTACCGACACGCTCCTTTGGCATGGAGCCCTGACTGGCGGCAGCAGGTGGAGTGTGGGGGGTTCTGCCAGGCTTCCTCCAGCTGGGGAGCCCCTTCCTGGGAGCGGGAACCTTATTCAAGGACCAGGAGTTGTGCCCCGTCCTCCTGTCTGGAGGCCTCAGGGAGATGACAGCTTCTGGCGATGGGGAGAGCGCTCTGCTGCCGGCTGCACTGTTTGTTCATATTCCTGTTTCCCTGCCCATGTTTCTCGTTCCAGACTGTGTAATTAGGTGTCCAGGGGTGTCTCTGATTCTGTTCCGATAGAATTTGCCTTGTTTAATCGGTAACAGGATGGCTGCCTCTGACAGCTGTTTTTCCTAGGAAAAAAAAAAAGGCTGTTAGGGATGGGGCAGGTTGGGAGGCAGGTGGGCTGGTATCCGGCTCCTTGGCTTGAATTTCCCTTTGTCACCGACTTGGGCGTGAGCCCGGGGCCCCGTACTGTCCCCTTCCCGGGCCTCGGTGTTCTCACTGGTGGAACGACGGGAGTGGGACCTTGCGATCCCTCCATGGTGACTCTGAAATGGGCGGGTGGGCCGTGCACCCACTGAGCCAGCGGTGCTGCAGCGGGGGGTAGGCTGAGCTCATGGAGCTCATGGAAAGTCATTTGTGGATCCATTTAAGCCCAAGGTGGCATTTTTATCACTGTGTTCTTAAATGTAATTGCCATTTAATTAGATTAATGGTAATTAATAACGCTAATAATGTACTGTCCTTTGGGATCATGACATTGCAAACCCACCTTCTGGAGGTGGAGCTGGGCCGTGCCGAGTTCCCGTGATCCCTTCTTCTCTCCCCACTCCCTCTGATCACCTGTTCTCCGCACGCTGGGTTGGAAATGCCTCTTGTCACGGTGGTCTTCCCATTAGACCGAGAAGTGCTCCTGAGGGCCAGGGACCAGCACAGGCACGTCCGTACCCTGCCCCCCAACAAAGACAGGGACTGGCCCAAGGCAGAGACTAACACATGCTGGACGGAAGGAAGGAGAAGTCGTGGGTTGGTGGCCAGGTGGCCAGAGAGGTGGGTGAATGAATGGCTTTAGTCTCTGGCCAGGGGAGGTGACCGAGTTAATTGACGCCCTCGGGAATGTAACCTGTGCTCCCCCGCTTCCATCCAAGCGAGTCGGGCCCACTCTAACTCCATAATAGCTTTCAAATAGGCTCTCTCCTCCCCATCCTCAAGGTCACCACCAAGGCCTGCCTAGACTACAGCACCAGCCCTCTCCTTCAGCATGAAACGGGAGGGTCATTCAGATTCGCTCAGAGCCCTTCCAGGGCCCCACTGTGTCTTCGGAATAGAGTACCACCACTTGGCCTTGGCCTTGGCCTGGGAGCGTTTCCAACCTGACTCCTCTTCACCTCCCAGTCCCGTTTTCTATCTCCTCTCCTCTGCAACCTCCTCCCCACCCATCAAATCTCACCACCCTACATGGTTGAATTCAAATGCTACCTCCATCACAGTGAGCTCCATGATACCCCAGGAAGAATGAGCTGCTCAGCAATGCCTACAGTGTGTGTGTGTGTGTATGTGCGTGTGTGAGTGTGTGTGTGTGTGTCTTTGACAGTATCGTCCCTCCTGCCTGCCATGAGGACTCCCAACCCTCACAAGAGTGTTGGGATATGTTTTATTGAGGATTCTTGGGCTTTGAGGTCAAGATTCAGCTCTTGCCCAGAAGGGTCGTGTGGCTATCCAGCCTCTTCCCTTTCCCAAGCCTTGGTTCTCTCATCTATAAAATGGGGACAACAGCTTGCCCTTCACAGAGTTGTGGTGACAATTAATTGGATTTGGGTCTGTAAGGCCCCCAGCTCAGATCTGGGCTGTTTCCTGCCTCTCTGCCTCTGCCCCTCTCAGAGCCTTTCCCGGGAGACCCTGCTGTCTCCTTTCCTGGTAAAGTTCCTCCTGCCCTTTCTTCCCCAGGCCATTGTTGCCTCCTTCTGGAAGCGAAGCATCACGAACTCCCAAGACTCGGGTCAGATATTCCCAGAATCACCGCTTCCCACCCTGACTCAGGGTGCCTTTGTGTCTGTCGCTCTGACCACCACGAGCCTGGACTAGGTGCGACCACTCTAGACAGTGGGCCAGAAGAGACGCAGAGGTTAAGGACAGGAGGGACCCAGGTCCTGCTGCATCGGTGGCATCTCCTTCATGCAGGTAGCCAGCTGGGTCCTTTTCCCTTTGCTTTGCCATTCATTCCTTCATCCTCTCTTCCTTCACCCACCCCCTCCCATTCTCCCTCCTTCACTGGGTTGTTATATTCCACACACTCCTGGGATCATTTTTCCCTCCACTGCTTCAAACCCTTGCATGGTTTCCCACTGTGTGTGGAAGAAAATCCAAATTCCTCACTGTGACCAATAAGGGCCTGTTCAGCCCGCTCCCAGCCCATCTCTGCAAATTCACGCAGCTCTCCTCATTCACGTGGCACCTAGCTGTTCCTTAATATGCAAATCATGCTCCTGCCCCAGGACCTTTGCACTTGCTCTTCCTTCTGCCTAGAATCCCAACTTTCCTTGGCACCTGCTCTGCTTGTCAATTCTGTCTCAACTCAGCATCACCTCCTCAGAAAGCCCTTCCCTGACCATCCACACAGAAGGAGCTACTCTTCCTTCCTGTCACTCTCTTTTATTTTGTGTATAGCTCCCAGGACCACCTTGAGCTGTCTTGCTGGTTTGCGAGACAAGGAGCCTCGTTTGTTCTCTAACCCCACCGCCGCACATGGGGCCTGGCACATGGTAGGTGCTCAGAAAAGATTTGCTGAGGAAATGCTGCAGGGGCTCATGCTGAGCACTCAGCAGAGAAATGGAGGAAGGCGGCTCCTACCTTCAGGCAGCTCACGGGGCAGGTCAGGAGAAACAGGCTTGGGGAAGGCTCCCTGGGGATCTGGGGAGAGCAGAGAGGGGGTGAAAGAGGAACTAGGGGCTTTGGGGTGGAAGGCAAAGTGCATGGGGTTCTCAGGACCTCTGCTCGTCATGTTCTGGTTGATGAGGGGTGCATCTGCCTATGAGAACGGGACCCATGCTCCTGTCCCCAGGGAGGGCAGTGTCTGGCCCTGGGCGAGTCTTGAGCGACAGCAGAATCACCACAGAGCAGGAACACAGGGATGGACGAAGGCCTGGGGGGAGGGAGCACCAGAGAGGCTGTAAGCAGTGGCTGGGCAGGTGGTCAGGTGAGGCCCACCCACGCCACTGTGGTTCAACACCCCAGCCCCTTAGAGAATAGCTGTGGGGTATGGCACACTCACTCTTTGCTCCTAAAGGACCTTGGCATGGGTGTTTGCTGATAGAAGGACTGATGCCCTCACAGGTTTGCTCATTCATTCTGGAAGATATAAATAAAGATGAATCTGCTCCCAGTCTAGTGGGGAAAGGGAACAAGAAAATCCGCTAACATAAGGATGACTGTTAATGATGGTATGATCCTTGATCGGCACTTAACCATTGGTCAATGACTTTCTATGTATGAGCTTGTCTCAGGTCGAGACGGCAAGTAGTATCGCTGAGCACTAGCCCCATTTTACAGATGAGGAGGTCGAGGCCCAGAGTGGGGATCGCACAACTGGGGAGGAGCAGGGCTGGGTTTGAAGCCAGGGAGCCTGTCTCCAGCACTCATGCCCGGTGCCCACTGGTCCGGGGGCCAGTCCGGTGAAGCTTGCTTGCATATCTTTTCATCTTATTTATAGAGAGACACTGGCTTACAGCTGGTAAAAGCAGAAACCTGTCCTCAGGCCTTGCTCTCAGGAGGGCTGGAGTGAGGTGAGGAGGGAAGGCAGCTGGCCAGGGCCCTGTCCTGTCCTGGCCACTTAATGAGCTTAACTGATAACCACGGGCTTAGGTGGGTTGCCAGCTGTACACCACTGGTAGGGTGGAGGGTGGCCATGGGGCCAGGGGGCGGGGCCTGAGGATCCCCAGCTGTTTGAGCAATTAGCCGGTCTCTGTGACACAGCTGTGTGACCTTGGACACATTCTTTGACCTCTCTGTGCTTCCTTTGCTCATTTATAAAATGGAGGTGAGCATGGCAACATTCTTGGAAGATGCTCCCGGGACGCAGCCAGGGGCAGGGGACGATGGCCTTCAGTTTGGAGACTACCTGGCACGTAGTAGGCAATCGGTACATTTTCTACTCCAGTCTTTGGAAGGTCTCAGAAAAGAACAGAACATTTGCATAAAGGAGAGAAAGGCAGCTATGGTCAGGCCGAGACAGTCTCTCATCTGGCTGTCGCGGACACGGGCGGTGACCTGGATCCTACTTCTCTCTGGGCCTCAAGTGTTCTCATCTGTAAAATGGTACGGCGCCATTTCTTTGCCTCCTCCCTACACACTGGTGATGTGGAGACGAGTGTGGTGGTCTGTCATGGCATTTAGTTGGTGCTCAATAAAGGAGCCCCCGCCACCTTTGGGAGGGCTGGATCTGCTGACCGTGAGTGATCGTGGGACAGTCCCCTACTTCCTTGGGCCTCTTGTTTTCTCGTTTGTAAAACGGTCTGACCCCAGGCATGCTTTCCCTCAGCTCTGTTGTTTCTGGAATTCAGCAGCATTGGTCACTGTCTTCTCTGAAACCCACCTCAACTGCACTAGCGGGGAGGGGGTGAAGTCTCTGGGAGGGGCTGGAAGTGGAGAGGGGAGGAGGCAGGAATTGCTGTGTCTGATTCCCAAGGGGAGTGAGATCCCTGCTCACTGCTGCTTCTTGCCTGTTCTAGTGGGGTTGGGGGCGCTGCCCTGGGGCAGGAAAACACCAGACTTCTGTGGTGGGGTGGGGGTCCCAGGAATGCTCGGGGGAGGAGAGCCTGGGTCCGGATTCTCCATGGAGCGGGGCTGAGTGGGCCCAGCGTGGAGGCGGGGCCGGGGGGTGGGTGGGTGGGCAGATTCATTGCAGCCATTCCTCTCCCCCTGCAGCGCCTGCTTCTAATGAAATTTTACGGCAGGTGGAAATGATAGGACTCCGCCAGCCCTAAAAGCACTTCTATTTATTCATTAAAGATATTTATATACTGAGCGGCTCTCTCGGGCGGCCCCACCCGCCTCTGGCTGGGCCATTAAGTGGCTCCCAGCCCTCGGTGCTGGGAAAAGGCTCTGGGGGCAGGGTCCCCTCCCTGCATGGTGACCCGTAGCTCTGCCTCAGCCTGTCCCCACAGGCCACCTCCTCCTGGCCCCCAGCACCAGCTTCTCCTCCTTGGGAGCGTGCCCCAGCCTCTTCTTGGAGCTCCTGCTCCTACGCTGTTGTCCACGACAAGTCCTCCATCAAGCAAAGGAATCTTTCCAAAACTCAGATGGCGTCTCTTCCTGGCCCAAACTGCTCCATAGGCCTCGGGGCCCTCAGATCTGGCCCCTGTCTCCCTCCCTGGTCTGCTGCCCCAGCAGCCCCTGCCTCATGGGGGGAACAGCCACATGGCTCCTGGCTCTTTTCTGGAGAATGATGGCCCTATCCCTTTCAGAACTCCCCAGTACTCATTCTTTGTTTACCTGTTTATTGTCTCTCTGTCTGTCCCAGGAGCTCCTTGAGGCCAGCAACAACACCTGTCTTGTTCCCCACACAGCTTACGGGGGTGCCCCGAGCTGGTTGCAGGTGGATTTCCACAGGCTGACCCCTCAGAGACCCTCTTGTTCAGAATGAAGGAGAGCCGAGACTCTCCTTGGAGCCGAGACTCCAAGAGGTGAGGGCCATGGTCTTGTCTGAAGGAGGCTGGGCTTGAGGCCGCAGTGTCCTGCTCTTCTGCTCCATGGCATTTCCAGTCTGGGACCCTCACTGAGGCCCCACCCACAAGCTGGAGCTTTCTCGGAGGTGGCCAGACTTAGGTCCCAGCTTCTGTAGCCCCTACCTCTGGTGCCTTTTCCCATCCGTGCCCTGGGGGCCTCCTGCAGCCTTCCTGCTGCCTTAGGGGCCGAGGCCTTGCTTGTCGCTCAGCTGTCACCAGCATTATCTGGGGCCTGGTTACTTCCCAGACAAACTTGGGAGGTCAGATCTTGCTTCAGGGGTCAGAATCTGTTTCTGCATCATTCGAGGACTGGGGGAGCCTGCAGGAAGGGGAGGCCATGCGTCCTAGAACAAGCTCTGTGACTAGACATGACGCCAAGCTCCCAGAAAGCAGAGGAATCCACATGCGTGTCATTCTGCCGGGTTCTGTCACAGCCAGGAGCTCATTCAGCCCTTGCCCTGGGACTTCTGAGCAGTCTCAGCATCCCTAAAGGCCTGTTTTACCTGGCCCCTGCCCCTTTGCCTGTGCGATTCCTTCTGTCTCGAAGGACTTTCTACCTCTTATTTTTTGAGACTCATGGCCCTCTTAAGAGCCCTGAATGTCACTTGAAATAACAGATATGGCGCACTGTCCTGGCTTTCCTGATCCCTCCTGTCAGATTTGGGGACCCTCTCTGTCCCTTGAGTCTCTTAAAGCTCGTTATCGCTTCCTTGGGACACCCTGTTGGGCAACATGGGGAGTTAACTTCAGGCTGGGGTTCACGCCCCCGTGCCCAGCATGAGGCCCCGTCCAGAGCACGTGTGCAGCAGACATGCTCTGGCCAGGGTTGGGGGGAGTGGGGAGCCGGAAGACATGCGCTGGGAGGTTACAGTGACATGTGACATGGGTTGGGGGGTGCATAAGAGGAGTCTGAGCTCAGTGGACAGGTGAGGAGCAAGTAGATGGGGGAAGGTACGCAAGGATCCTCACTACGAGCTGCTGGAACGTGGCTCCTCCTCCCCATTGCTGCAGAGAGAAAGCCTAACCTTCCAGATGTTTCTTGGACTTCCCCCTTCGCATGGTGGAGCAGCCAGGGCCACACTCAGGTGATTGCCCATGTCCAGCCAGGAAACCTGGCCTTGGGCCCCCCACCCAGGCAAGTGTCGCAGCCAGCTGCCCAGATGTGGGAGCGAGGGGCTCAGGGAGCAGGGGCCTGCACAGCCACCGTGGGCTCCCGTCACAAGGCCATCAACGGGCTGCTTCTGCCTCTGATGCATTCTGTATGGACAGAATGGGGGGGGCTCCCCAGAGATCTGCTGCCACTCTCCAACCTCCCTCGAGCCCCTTCTCTGCCAGTTGGTTGGGAGACAGGGCGGCTCTGAGGTCAGGAGTATGGAATTCAGAGCCAGTCTGCTTCTGTTCTAGGCCCAGATTTGTCACTTTGCAAGCCACAGGCCCCGGCGTCTCATGTCATCTGTGAAAGGGGGCTGATGACAATGGACTTACCCTTAGGAATGAGGGTGCCATGAACTGATTGGAGAGAAGCATGAGCTCACAGAATGGGCTCGATGAGTACTAGCTAATACGTCCATGTGCAATCAATTCATCCTTCTAAAACACTAGATGACTTCACTCCTGGGAGAAATGCAAGTGAAGACGCAACCACTGCTGCCATCAGAAAGGCAGAGACACCAGGGCAGGCGCCGTGCTCGGTGGGGGGAGTGTGTGTGGGAGGGTGGCCCAGGAGCTGTCGATGGAGGGCGGGCCACGTGGCAGCAGGTATCACAGTGAAAAACGCGCATTCTGACTCAGCAATTCTGCTTGGGAGTTTAAACTCACACGTGTGTGAAATGGCCAAGGATGTTCACTGCAGCATTTTAACAACCAAAGATTGGAGACACCCGAACGTCCCTGAATGTGATTAGCGGAATCACGTGTGCCCCGGCCACAGTCGAGCTCAGCGACGGAAGGAGCGGGGCCGCTGGGTGTGTACGGAGGGTGGAGAGCGAACAAAAAGGCGCAGGACGGAGGGCATGATATGCTCCCGTTTGTGTTAAATACGTTTTTATTCACTTAAAAACACATCCCTGAAAGGACAGTCTGGCTATTCAGCAGTGGCTGCTTCTGGGGAAGGGCGCTGCAGGGGGTGGGGGTATCAGACATGAAATACCCTCGCGGACCTTCTCAAGTTTACACCAAGGGCATGCGTCACCTGATCAAGAAAAAGGTGGCGGGGGGAGCCCCTGTCTTTCCCGCAGCCCCGAGAACGGAGGCCCAGCGCTGGGACAGCAGCCACGTTCCATGTAGACCAAGGAGGAAGACAGGTTGAAGACTGTGGTTCTGCTCTTAACCTTTGCTGTTGGGTAAGAAAATCTTATCAGGAAGTTTTTGCCTTTAGGAAAGTGAGTCTTGCCTCTCTGTCAACACTAAATTGACACTCTTGGTAATGGCAGAGGATGCCCCCCGGGGCATGGGTGCTCTGGTTGGGGGTGACCCAAGAAGGGTGGCTTCTAGCTCCCCTGACAAAGCGCTCCCCCCCAGATAAAGGAGGAGTGTGGCCTGCCTAACAATCTCTTTAAATTAGACACGACCGATCCCGCTGCCACTGAACTCAGGCGTGCGGACCAGTCCAGAGCAGCAGGCTGTGAGGGAAGAGGTACGTGACATCCTCGCTTCCCTTGTGAAGAAATTCTAATCCTGCTTAAAGGCTGCTTTACTGCCGTGTTTGGATAGGAAAAGGCGTACCGCCCTGCTGGGATGGTGGGTGCTGGCAGCACGCAGCTATCGACACAAGGATGGCCATGGGGGTTTGGCTTGAAGGGAAGAGTTTGGGAGCCCCAACAGTGGACAGACGTGGAAGTCAAGTTCAGATCTTCATATGGCATGGGCGGCCTTTACTGGATGCCCAAGAAGTCCTTCTGGAGGGGTTGGGGCTGCTTGATGAGGCAGATAGGGTCTCAGCAATGAGCAGACACAAAAGGTAGGCCCACACCCCAGGAGCCCATGGATTAGCAAGGTTAGTAATGAGTATCTTTACCTTGTTCTTAACACCTTTTCTTAGCCCTGTGCAGGGGGTTGTTACAATCAGAAAGCAGAGGGTCAAGATTTCTCCTCATTCCGTCTTCCCAGTCCCTGCAGCACCTCTGAACTACAACCCCCTTCTGAATCCTAAGGGATTATATACCTCATGTCCCCACCCCCCAAAGCCTCCTGTCACAAAACTGATAGAAAAGGGGACCCACTTCCTCATTTGTAAAGTGAAGACAGGAGTTGAAACCTCCTTTTGGCAGAGGGACCTGTCAAACCAACCCCAGGAGGCACCCCCCTGTGGGAAGCAAGGCGGAGTGGAGCGACTGTGGTTGAAGTGGGGTGAGCGGCCCCGAGCCCGGCCCACCCTCTTCTGTGCTGGCTTCTGACGCGCTTCTGGGAAACCTAGAGCCTTGGGAGAAGGCGGGTCTAGGGGTCGGGATGTGGGAGAGGAGATGGCTGGCTGCCTACCTTTCTGTCGAATTTTGAACTTCCGTTCCGCGTACAAGCCTCACCTGGCTAAAAACAGAGAATTTAAGAAAGAGGACAATGCTGAAGGAATAATGCTCTCTGAAGTATCATCCTTAATTCAAGAAGTCTCTGATTCTGCAGGTTACATCTGGACATGCTTTATTCTTTGTGAATTCATTACACCACGTATCGACAGTGGAACCGATCGAAGTGTCATGTCAGTCAGTGATCCGTGGTGGTCTCCCAGTCGAAGCAGCGGGTGGAGGGGAGCGCACAGCCCGCACAGGCAGGCAGACGCGGCTGTGAACGCAGGTGCTGCTGCTTCTCGGGCCCAGGACCTCGCACAAGTCCCTCACCCTCTCTGGGACCCCCGTCTCCGCTCTCGTGAGTGGGGGGTAACAGTGCCAGCAGGGCTGTCGCGCATGTTAAAAGAATGGATGCACAGCAAGAAACACATAACAGGTGTTCGATACACGGGCACTACCGTAGTTACAGGAAAGTGGAATAAAAACACCAAACACCTAAATCCAAAACAACACTATAAGGCCATTCTGATTCTGGCTAGGTCCTGGGGCAACACCCACCCCATGACAAGCATGGGCACGCTGTCCCGTTTCCCGCTGGGCTGACGAGAGCACCAGGAGGGCAGGGTGGTCTTACTCGATACCCTCCCAGCTGCCCGACACTGGGCATGACGCAGGTGCCATCTCATTCGGCGTCCCCTTAGACGGCTGCCCGGAATGGCAACTGGGTCTCCCCCGGCTCGCTGACTGTGGCCAGATGGTGGGGGCGCCCACAGCCCTATACCTGGGGCTCGGTGAGAAGAGCTGGGCTGCCTGGCAGTGTTGGCCATGGGCACAGGCAGGGTGTGCGGCAGCCCCGTAGCCTATGTGCTGACCCTGGGCCATTTTAATGAAATGCCGCTTTTCTGAATTGGCTCATCTTCTACCTCACTCACGAGGACGCTTTTCTTTGGGACACGCTAAAAGCATGCTAACGGCCCGCTGACTTCTGTAAAGGAGGAGAGCCATTTTCTCACACTCTGTGTAAAATGAGTGGGACTCCAATGCTGAAGCCCTAGCATATGGGGGGGGAAGGACAGGAAATCCTACTTCTAAGGTTCCCACTATGTGCTGCATGCTCAGATGACTCCGCTCACCCCCCCGAACACCACCCCTCCTCTGCAGAGGAAGGAAGGTAAACTGGCAGGTGCGGCTGGAATTTGGGCCCAAGGCCTGTTTACTTACTTCCGGCAGTGGCGCTCACCCTGACGCATGGAGCTGCCCAGGAGCTAGAGCCCAGCACGGCACCCGGCCATACCCCAGACCCCGACTCATCAGCCCAGGGTGGGGCCCGATGAGAACGTGTTTGTTCGTGCTCCCCTCCCAACCAGTGGCTCCGATGGATGCCAGGGTCCGGGATGCTGTTCCAAGGTCTGTGCTCTGGGTGGCAGGGGCCTCGCTGGGCCATGGAGGCTTCCAGGGCTGCTTCCACCCCAGCCACATGGCTTGTGTCACTGTTGGAGTCAGGGCTGGACCAGAGAGGTCAGCAGTCCATGTGCTCCCCTTTCCTGTAGGACCACGGAGCAGCTGTGCGGCCACGGTGCGCTGCACCGCTGGCTCACTGAGACGCTCTCTGGGCCTTGGTTCCCTCCCAGGGAGAGTGAGGCCCACCACCGAGCTTCCTCAGAGGTGTCTCCGGACAGCCGCTGGGAAAGAGCCGGGGAAAGAGCAGAGGGTACTGCCCTGCTACAAAGAATGCCAGCCAGGAATACCAAAACTAGCTTTAATTTGTCCAAAAGTCACATTGAGCCATGTAAAAACTTTCTGGGATGGAGGCCCAGAGAGAGTCCATGCTGCCTGAGGCCAAGGGGTTTCTAGAAGTTCTCCAGCAAGCCGAGGATGCGCTTCTGCTCATTCTCCCGGAACTCTGGGCTCCGGCCATCACCGATGTTCTCCGCATACTCTGGGGAGACAAAGGCAGTGTGAGGTGTGGATCCAAGGTGCACGGCTGGGTCCCTACATGCCCTTCCCTAAATCTTGCTCCTGCTGAGGCGCATGCCGTGCTAAAGACCCCGAAGCCAACTACCACCCCGCCCCAGGGCAGCTGGGGCCAAACTCCTGGGTCCTGCATTCGAGAAGCTCAGTCATCAGGGCCCAGCTCTCCCGTCCTCACTCAGGGGCCTCCCCAGCAGCACCCCTCATCCACGCACGAGAAGTGGATGCCTGCAACAGGCACGTTCGTTCCGGCCAGTGTTTGTCAAGAGTGTGACCCAACCAGCAGCAGCGGCAGCAGGCAGCAACTTGTTAGAAAGGCAGACTGTGGGGCCCAACTCAGACCCACTTACAGACCACGCAGTCCGTGTGAACCAGCCCTTCAAGGAATGACGCACAGAAGTCTGAGAACCACCATTTGAGGCCATGGGGATAAAGCAATGATCAAAAGAGATGAAAATCTCTGCTCTTGTGAAGCCTACTTTCTAGTGGGGAAACAACCAGGTAAATAAATAACAGAGACGGGGCTGTCAGAAGGCCTCACAGACATGTGATGAAGACGTGCAGCAAACTCCTGTGGGGAGGTCTGCGAGCGAGCAGCAGAGGGCTGGCCAGTGAAGACTGAGTGGGGAGCTCGCCTGGCTCGGTGGCTCGGTGGAGGGGGAGTATGGAGGTCTGTGTGGCCCGAGCTCCGCATGGGGGACAAGAAGGGGCAGGCACAGACCACAAGGCCTGTGCGCTGCTGCAAAGACTCTGGCCTTTCCCCTGTGACCAGAGCTGTGGGAGGGCTCCACTCCAGCGGCTGTGTGGGAGATGCCCTGAAGGGGACAAGGGCAGAAGGAGGCAGATGTGATTTGATGGTGACCGGGACCAAGAAGGTCACAGTGGGGGCGAGAAGTCTTCAGATCTTACATGCATTCTGAAGCCAGGCTGGAAGTGGGGCGGCAGAGAGACACATGGATATTGACACCACCAAGAAGTATGACTGAGTCGTGGAGAAGGTGACAGCAAGCCTCGAACTCCCCCATGAGGTGACCAGGTGCTGCACCACTAAGGAGGGGTCAGAGTACAGTCCCCTGATGTGAGATTCAAACAGTTGGAAGTTTTTCGGTAAATGGGGAGGTGGGAGAAACAATGGCGTCGAGATGCCCCTCCCCTGTCTTCAGTGGCAGGAGGATGTGGGAGAAAAGCACCACCACGGGAGAGGGGGGTTCCGGAGCCCAGGGGCAAGGAGAAGGCTCCAAGAGGGAGGAGGGTACAGAGGATGGCACTGAAGACAGATCTCCAAAGAACACCATCAGAGTGGCAACGTAGGTCACCGCGTGATCCGCTTAACCCACACACCCCAGCACAATACTTGTAGCTCTCCATTTCATTTTCAGAAGTATCCCCCCTCCAATTATATACTCACGCTGGTTTTAGGGGGTGGGGGCGTATGGTGCAGAAATGCTGTGGATCTTAGGGACTGGAGGGCAGGAAATGGGGGCGGGGAGTGGGCTTCCTATAGTGAGTCCCAGGAGGAAGGATACAGAATGTGCCAGAAGGGAAGGAAGGCCAGCATTCTCACTGCCCACAATCCCAGAGGGAAGATGGTGTGACATCGTGGGCTGGGTTTGAACCCTGTCTCCAACTCACAATCCTAAGTGACCTTGGGAGGGTCTCCTCTGAAAATGTATGGGAAGTACTTGGCAAATAACAGATGTTCGAGACACACTAGCTCCTTCCCCGAGGCTCCTTTGCTCAGGCCAGCAGAGTCACGTGTGGAGAGCCCACATATCCTGTAGGTCCCTCTTAAAGGCCATCTTCTTGGTGAAGCCTACCTGGTCCTCTTCCTCTGGCTCCTGTCGTCAAGCCAGGGTCCCCATCACAGGCCTGAATTCTAGACCACCCTGAACTTGTTCTCCTCTCCCTCCAGATGGGGAGTTTCAGGAAGGCAGAGGCATGTGCCTTACTTTTGGCTGAATACCCAGCAGAGTCTGGCTGAGAGTCAACTATCAGTGTGGCGAGGTGCACGAGCTCTCCGAGCAGTGGATTAGGGCGATGGCTTGCCTCCCTGCCCCACTCCTCACACTGGGCAGCTTCAGGTAGAACAGAGAACCCTGGCCAGAGGCTTTTATATAATAAAACATCTGCTGAGCCAAATCAGACAAAGATTGGGGAGAGAAAAGAAAGTGTGCAACTCCTCCCCTGCTCCCTCCCACCCCCACTGTGCTGGGGAATAACTCTGCTCCTGCCACTTCTTCATTTTTCCTCCTTCCTCTTTATTACTTTGGACATGTGCCGGAAAACGGGATTTGGGATTCAGACATGTGCCAGCTGTGTGTCTCCCCCTGGAAATCATCCTCTTCCGTTAGATGTATCCATCACCTCCAGCAGCACATGGTTGTGATGCCTTCTATTAAAGGCCCCTTAAAGAAAGGGCTGGGGTGATGGGAGAACAGGATCCGGGCTGCGGAGACAGCTACGGGGCCATATGTAAGTGTTATCTCTTACTCACGTGTGAATGATCTAGTATTTGATGCCCCAGGAGACAGAGAAATGACCATTATAGCATTTAATACCCCCAGAGGCATGGTCTGGAAGCAAGAGTCTTAATGGATTGAACTAACACTTTGCTCTCCTAATGTATTCTCAGACCCAGGAGGGAGGGAAGTGGAGAAACAGTCTGATCCTTTGGGGCAGTGATTTTCCAACTCAAGCCAGCTTCCCTGTAGGGACTTAATCTCTTTCTAGAGACCTACAAGGTAGAGGAAAGCAGAGTCCGTATCAAGGGGATTAGAAAACACCAAGGCCTTCGAAAATCCAAGCACACAGAGCACCCATCCCATGGCCTGTCTCCCGCAGCTCTCTGTGGGGAAGGAGGAAGCCATCGGATTCGCCCTTCTCTGCGAATGGGTGGTGAATGGAACAGGCACGATGTGGAAGAGGGGCTGTCTCCTCCGCAGCGCGTGCTGGGCGGGTGTGTCTGGTGGCTCATCTGATCTTCGCAGCATCACACAAGGGAGAGAAGCCATTCTGGTTTGCAGATGAGGAAACTGAAGCTTATTAGAGAACTGGAACAACGTGCCCAAGTCTGGGACGGTAGAGAGGCTGGGATTCAACCCAAAAGGTATAGGAGTTGGGAAAAAGGTACCTGAAGAGCCGGGGGCAGGGGAGCCAGGCCCCGAATTGGCACTGTCTTCCTTAAGCAATATGCTGCCTGGCCTGCTCTCCATCCTTTGGGGAGGAAAGTGCTCTGTGAGTGCTCCAGAGCAGCCCAGCCCCCTGGGGCTTCTGGCTACAAAGTGCTCCAGAAGGCTAAGACTCCAAATGCCATGTCCTGTGGTAAAGGGGCCCCAGTGGCCACAGGTGTGGAGCAGGTCAGAATGTCAGAACCAGCAGGGCTCTCAGAAATGTAGTACAACTCTGAAGGCCGGGTGACTGGCCAGCGCCCCACAGCAAGCCAGCCAGAGCCGGGCCCAGAACCAGGTCTGACGAGGCCCCAGTGCTCTTCCACGACCCCTGGCAGCCGGCACAGCTGTGCCATGTGCCCTCGCCCTCCACCCCCTACCCCTACTCATTCTTTGTTTCCACAGTAGAATCCTATTTAGAGAAAATCTTAGTGGTGCCAGCTACCTCTGGTTATTACAGCTGCTGCAGCAGTTTATAAATATTGAACAGATCCCTCCCAGAGGTCTTGGGGAAGAGTTCTCTTTGCTCTGTGCGTGTGTGTGTGTGTGTGTGCGCGCGTGCGCGCGTGTATGTGTGTGTGTGTAAGAAAGGAAGAGAGAATGCAGGAGAAAGAGAGATGCTAGATGAAGGGGGAACTAGGAGTGGGGGAGCTGGGGGAGACGGGAGAGAAGAAGAGGGTGAGTCGGGCTGGAGAGAGTGAGAAAGGTGGTTCGCACATCAACTCCCTTCTCTACTGCCCCAGCATTTTCAAATGCTCTTATAATAAAGGCTTTGATGGAGCTCAAAAACAGGCAGCAGTGCTGAACGCATAAATATTAAAGCAAACTTTAGACAGCAGGTTTACTATTCAGACATGGAATACAAGCTGTTCTGTTTATGTTAAACGGGAGAGGGAGGGGCCCCGGGGCTGGCGGAGGAGAACTATCTTCAGGGCAGAGACTTACGCTGCACTCATAAGCCTAGCTCGGACCCCTGAAACTGAAGCCTCAAATGCTCACCCTTCAAGAAATGCCGGAGGAAGAGGGGTGAGGGGAGGAGAAGAATGCCCCTCTCTGTCACACTGAAAACTTGGAAGACGCAAGAAACTGGGAAAGGAAAATGCATGTCTAACAGATTCCTTAATGACAGTGACAAGCCTGGAAGGTCTAGTGTCATACTTCCCTAGAAGGACATTCACCTGTAGCTACAGGACACAAGTCCATCAGAAATTCCATTGAAGTGACACCCATTTAAAGGAAAGGGGTACCATCTGCTTCTCATGCTAACAGGGGTCATGTTCCCATTGCCCCGAGGACGCCTGAGTTGCTGGGAAAACACCTTCCCCTCCCCTCCCCTCCCAGGCCCCGAGAAGGAATCTGTCCGGGTGCTGGTCCACTGGCTTTCCTGCCAGCACCTGAGTCCAGGCTGCTGTCACCTCCAGGTCAAAGGATTAGGCTGAGGAAGCCAGGGAAGGAGGCTCCATTCGCTGAGCACATACTGTCCCAGCCGCCCGACTGTAATCTCGACTTGAGCCTTCCCAAGGGGCAATATTCACTCCGGGTCTGTGTTTTACCGAGAGGAAACCAAGGCTCGAATGTGTTATCTACCAACTTAGCCAAAGTTGCAGAGAGAGCCAGAATCACGCGTGTCTGTGCGTCTCCGATCTGTTTCCTGCCGGAGGAGATCACACATGGGTTCTAGCAGCAGAGGCGCTGACATGTAGCAAGCACGTGCTACGTGCCAGCCACGTGTCAGGGCTGTGCGTGCGGATGGCGCCTCCCTGGACTCTCACAGAACTTGGTGAGGCAGGTTATCTCCACCTCACAGATGAACGGCTGTGGCTTACGGAGGGTAACGAGCTGCCCAGGGTGAAATGCACGCCTCTCTCCAGGATTCTCTCCTGCCAGTGGTCACAGCAGCCATGACCTGGGGCAAGTCACGCACACATCAAGAGGTCATCTAAAAAGAAATCCTGTCAGCTTCTGCAGTTTCAAAATGGCAGAGGCAATGCTCAGGCTACCAAGAGCCCCAAATCAACATGGAAATACATGTTTATGAGCTTCTAGAGGAGACTTTAAGCCATAATGAAAAAACAAATCAAAGGGCCAGGAGCCAATTTCTGAAGGCATTTTGAAGTCTTTGGCTCAGTCTTCTTGCCACCAATAAAAGAGTCTGGGGTTAGTAATCCTCTAAGCTTTCCCCTGCACAACAGCCCAGCAGCCATGCGGTCTTCCGGTAACTTTCGCCAGCGACCAAAACATTGAAGAGACTTGCCAGCAGCTTCCACGGTAACCCCTGGCACAAGTATTTACACTAAACAGTATTTCCAGGTCACAGCTCCCACACCACATCCAAGGAGGTGACCCCTTGATGATGGGCATCTGTGCCTGCCCTTAAGAGGTCAATCATGTGCTTCCAGAACCTCCTTAGTCACTTACCAGCTTCACGGAGACAGAAAGGACAAGGGTGGCTGCCAAGAACCAATGAAATGGGGGGAGGAGGGACAGGGAGTGAGTGTTTAATGGGTACAGAGCTTCAGTTTTGCAAGATGAAAATTAAAGGTGTGGATAAGTGGTGGTGACGGTCGCAATGGTGTTACAATGGTAAATCTGACGTATATTTTACTACCACAAAAAGAAAGTACTTCCTCTGTGCAGCCCCCCTGGACCCTTGTTCCTTTTAATCTGCAGCAGAATGAACCATGCCTTCATGATTCCTGCTCTATGTCTTCGCACTGACTTCATGCTGCCTTGTATAGTGATCAGTCATTTCACCTGTGACGGGACTGTATGCTCCCAAGGGACAGGGACTCCTAAGTGTCTCGTTCATCTTAGGAGCCCACCTAGTGCCCTGTGATGCCAACTCGGTGCTCCATAAAAGTGGATGCCCTCAATTTTCTTTCTTAAAAGACGGGAGGATTGGGGGCACCTGGGTGGCTCAGTCGTTAAGCACCTGCCTTTGGCTCAGGTCATGATCTGGGGTCCTGGGATCGAGCCCCACATCGGACTCCCTGCTCAGTGGGAAGCCTGCATCTCCCTCTCTCACTACCCCCTGCTTGAATTCCCTCTCACTGTTTCTCTCTGTCAAATAACTAAATAAAATCTTAAAAAAAAAAAAAGGTAGGAGGACTGTTTAAGCCAATCGACAAAGTTAGAGGTTTCCTTTCTGCCAGATGAAAGACCAACTGTGTATAGTTCCGAGTTTTGGGTTGGTTTGCAACAGTGTTAGTGACTCACTAACTCACTTCTGCAGGGCAGAAGACTACAGGCAGGAAGACTGTCAGGTCCTCCTGGAGCACACGGTGTGGCCTGCCCTTCCCTGGGAAGAGACCACCCTCTCCTACGTGCGCGCCCCAGTGCTCAGGCCTGGAGCAGCTGCCAGCTCCAGGGAAGGCTGGACTTTGGGAGCGCCGAGTAAGCAGTCTGCAGAAAGAGGGACTTTAATGAGCCATCAATTATTCCCAGCTCTCTTGGCACCCCCCATCAGAAGAGGAGGGAGGAAAATGGTGAGAAAGGGGACTGAGATACAACGGGAAAAGTCCCCTGCTGGGCTTGCCTCATCAGCGTTTTCCTGCGACCTCAAGGGATACATCAGCTGTCATCCTGCCAGCAAAACTTAGGAAATATGTAGGCCATAAAATCAAAGAAAGAGCTTGCATCTAATTAGTATGTTAAAAAAAAAAAAAAAAAAAAAAAAAAAGGAAGCAACCCAAACTGAAAAACAAAATTAAAATCAAAGAGGACAGACTGATGAGCTGGTTTTCTTTATGGGCCTTTGTTTTCTCCAGTTTTTGATGGAAGGAAGGGTGGAGGAAGAAGGGGGAGGGAGTGGAGGCTTTTAAAGGGGAGGGCCTGAGCAGAGCCTCGTCATCCACCCTGCCGCCAGCGGGCCTGACCCCTTTTCAACACCAACAGGGCCCTGAGGGGCTTGCTGGCTGCAGACAGGCAGGCCACAGGGCTCAGCTTCCTGGCACACCACCACACGCAGAAGGGCTTCCCCGAGGTGGGAGCGAGCCAGGGCGGGCGCCTGCAGTGCACAGAGGGTCGATAACCCTTTGATGTCCTGTCCTACCCCTGGGTCTCCTCTCTCTCTGCCTGGAATGTGTCTTTACCCCTGGAACACTCTTTCCATTCCTGGGAGGAGCCTCTCCCCACAGGAATGGCCTGTCCCTCCAGAACTGCTCTTACCACTCTGTTAGCAGGCATTCACAACTTCAACCAGCACTTAGCATGCTGTAATTAGTTCCGAGTATCTCTCCCCACCAGACGTGAAGTCTCAAAAATACGGCTCATGCTCACTCTCTTTGCCTCTCAAGTCCTGAACCCAGAGCCAGGCACTCGGCAAATGCCAGCTGAGAAGCTAGCTGCTGGAGCATGTATTTCGCTTCAAGTATGGCTGGTCACTTACACACCGGTGTCCCCCGGATTATAAACCCCATGAGGGCAGGCGCCGTGCAGCACTGGAGGATAGTATCCAGCACGGTGCTTAGCCCTGAGGAAAGTCTCAGCAAACATCTGCCAAATTCAACTTGCACAAAGGTGGGGCTGAAGTTAACAATATGTAAGATACTCAGTGGGTTCTCCTTCGGTGCCCAGCACGGCTCTGGGGGCTGAGGAGACATGGTGAACAAGCCAGACAACGTCCCTACGTTACAGAGCTTACATTTTCATGTGTGAGACACACAAAACGAGTAAACAAAGCCATAAATAAAAACAATTACAGATTGTAATAAAGGCTAGGAAGGAAATAAACTGGGTGCTATGATGGGAAGTAACAGATGGAGACAGCCGCACGGATTCAAGATGGAGTCTAGAGGCGGATCTGGCGGATTTACTACTCTGTGGCTGCACAGGGCGCGGAGGGAGAAAGAAGGGCTGGCCCGAGGCTCCGGCACAGCTGGGGGGGGGAAGAAAGCAACAGCGGACAGGACCAAGAGTGGCGGGAACACAGGCGGCATCTGTGCATCAGCAAACAAACCTCCACTCAGCGTCAGTGTGTGCCCGACACCCCACGAGACCCTGGGGGGCTAGACGGTGCTCTGAGGGAGACAGAGCCCGGCTCACAACCACTGGAAACTCCGTATAACCTAAGGTATACATGTGAGGATTTCACAAAGGAAACATCCACCTACTCCGTGTCAGTACCCGTTAAAACACCTTTTCTTCCTCAGAAGATCACTGCTTTGATTGCAGGGACGGAGGTGCAGGAAGAAGTAGAAATGCGAGAGAGAAGAGCTGAGAGTGATAAAAAGTTCTAATTGAACAAGTGGGCGTTAGACGGAAATGCCATTTAAGAACCGGAGATGCAAATCACCACAGCTACACCCCGGGGAGGAGGCGGCATCGCGGTAATTCAGGTGAACGCGACGCCGAGAGGGGAAGGAGCACCCGGGATGCTGTCGTGGAAGGCAGGGTGCTGGGCTTGTTTCGTGAACGGTTTCCCTTTCTGCTTTCTCTGAGGGAGAAAACAAGATTCTAATACCTCAAATTCTCCATCTGCAAAATGGACACGATGGCGGTCCCGCTGGCACCTGCCCGGGGCGGCTGTGCTGAACACGGGGCTTCCCATGCCTTCACACACACCGTTCTGTCGTTCTGGGATGTCCTGGCCCCAGCTGCTAAGACCCACTTCGATGCCACTTTCACAAGACTTGCCATAAGACTGTAGCCATGCCTCACTTACAGTAACGATGACGACAATTATCACCATCGTATTTCATAATATTCATAACAGCTAACAATTACGGAGAACTTATTAAGGGCCGGTATTTCAATCTATCATCTTATTTAATTTTCTCACCCATACTATGAGATCACATAGCAAATGGGTATCTCGCTCCAGGTGACACAGTAAGTAACAGAGCCAGGATTCAGTTCCAGGAGGCGGATCCCAGAGACCATGGCTCTTAACTTCTCTCCACCTTATTATTATAGATACCATTTATCTTCACATTTCATCCCCCCTGCCTGAACTGGGAGTTATAAGCCACTTACAGGCAAACCCTTAGAGTAAACCTAGCCTACTCCTTCACCTTGTAAATGGGCAGAATATGGGCCAGAGTGGGAGAATGAATATCTGCTCATAGCGACCAGTCTGTCCTGGCTCTCTCTGACCTCTGGCAGGAGCCATACCACGAAGTCCAATACGAGCATCTATACTGCTATGTGTGTGAGTCTGTGCTAAGGGGCCCACGGGCATGGCCGCAGAATCCAGCTCTGGTATCCTTGTGAGTGCGAGCCTGCTCACCACTGCAGGCCTCATAAGCCACTCCAAGCTGAGGAAGGTCCCAAAGATGTCACGGCATCTGAGGGACTCCCTGGGGTAACTGAGGGCAGGGGGGAGGCTCACCTGACCAAGCACTGTCTGGGTGGCAGGCACTACCTACCACTGGGCACTAGACTGGACGCTGTCATGCAGTGTCTCCTGAACCTTTGCAAAAGTTCTAGATCACACTCACACAGCTGGGGGAAGGCAGGGTCAAGGCTGGACGGCAGGTCTGCTCTTTCTGCCACACTACACTGCCTCAGATTCACTTCCTGCGGTCTTGCATGATTCTGGGGATTTCCTGTTACTTCCTTGGCTTTTTTTCTCCCAAAGAAAGCCATTTCCTTCCACTACATGTAGTTTGCAACTGGATTTTGTATTTGTTTTGTCTTCTTCTTTCTTTTAAATTCTTAACAAATATTTCTAAGCCTTGCTGCCTCTCGTGTGTTACACGTTCTTTAAATGCTGGAACGGAAGGGTCAGAGGCATAGAATGAATACCTAGGCTAGTCTTCGGCATCCTAACAGAGATGATCTGGACCCACAGTGCACGTGACAACACACTGAAGCCTGCGGTGCAGAGAATGCTGGGCACCAAATGCCGGGAGCCTCAGACACAAGCAGCACCAACTCACCCTTGATAATGTGTCTGACGATCTTGATGGAGCTCCCCCGCATGTTTAGGATCTGGTGAACCCTCTGGCGAATCTACGAGGAAGGGGAAGGGAGGGGAGAGAAAGGGAAAGCACCGTTTGTCCTGGCAGACACCAGCATCCATCCTGTGGAGAGCATGCCCCGCACACCCACCCCTGATGGAGCGGGCCCACACAGAGCGCAGGGAGGCAAGGAGAGTGGATCCCCTTCTTTCTCGGAGTCTCCGCCCAGGCAGGGGCTCAGGAAGGAGGCAGGCGTGGACAGGCCCGTTGGGGGCAGCCCCTCCTACCTGGGGCACGTTGGCATTGCAGATCTCCGCCATGATGTAGCAGATGTGCTGAAGGACAAAGAGCCCCGCGTCCAAGCGCCGGAGGTAGAACTCGTCCTCCGTGTCGTTGTCTATGATCTCCCCGCGCCGGACCATGTCCTGCAAGCAAATGAGCATTGGGGACAAATGAGCTGGCCAGTGAGCCCACAGTACACAAAAGAATGGCAACTACAACAACAATGACAAGAGCACCAGGAGACCATTCCATTGTGGTCTCCTGCTCCGCCCATTATCTTCTAAAGTCTCCTCCTTACCTTTTCATTTTTAATAGACTAGAGGCCCAGGGAGTCAGATTAAAGCCCCTTTTTTCCCTATGCAGTCAAGGCCATATTCAATCTGAAAAATAAGCTGACAGGGACACAAATCTCAGCTCTATCTGCTTCCAGCCATTCTTCACTCTTTGTTTCTGGCCCCCGTACATCACCTCTCTGGAAGACCTGTGGATCTCTTTCCCTTCCCAGTCAGGTGGAACTTGGGAGGAGTGGTCCCGTGTCCACAAGTCTGTCTTGCTGCCCTGGTGAGGCTGAGGGCGATGGCACAGGCCGTACGCGCGCCCCTCGGGCTCACACCACATCAGCAGCAAAACGCCACCACCCCTTCTGTGGCGCTTCACCAGCAGGCACTCCCCTAGGCCGACACCCCGACAAATGACAGGAGTCTCCTTCCTCAACCGCTGCAACTCCAGACCTATCCGTCTTGCTGTCCCCAGATGTATTCCTCTTTAGCAGATTCTTTTCTTAAACAGCTTTACTGAGATACAATTCACATACCACACAATTTGCCCGTCTAAAGTGCACCGTGTACCGGCTTCTGGTGCGCTCAGAGCTGTGTGACCGGCACAATGGTAGGACAAGTCCACCACCACCCCTGAGCCCCCCAGCTAGCAGATTATCACCGCCTCTGCCACCAGAGCTCCTCTTCCCACCTCTGGGCCTTCACTGCCTTCCCTCCTCGGGATCCTGGGGTATCTCTGAGGCCAGTGCTGCCTTTATGCTACCTCCACCGCTCGCCTTCCCTGGTGACAAGGCTAACACTGCTCCTCTCCACACGCCTCTTCTGCACACGACCTGCTCCCACACGCCATGCTCGCACGGATCCCCACCGTAACCCTCCTCCGTTGTTAACGCCCTGTCTCCAACTCCCTTCATTTCATAAGGGTGCACTATGAACTCTGGTAAGGCAGGGACTGAATTCTGTCTTCATGTCTCCACTCAGTAAACATCCACACACTGAACAAAAGGGAAAAGACATCTCTGTTTCGGGCTGTCGGCTCTCAGGAGTAGGAACTGGGAGTCGGACTCGTTCCATGTGACTGGCAGACTGGCTTGAGAAGACAGGTGCTTGACACATGCTTTTGATGACAACGATCCATTTCTTAATTCTGTCAGTAGTTTTATGGCTGCGGTTCCCTCTGACAGCTCGGGCTCCTGTCACTGATGGAAGCCCCTGGGACCCTGCTTTCCACTCTCCCAAACTTGGAGGACTTACTGCTTGGTCATCAATCTCCAAAGAGAACCCTTAGAGACTATTTAGACGCAGATAATGCTCTTCTTTATTTGCCCAAGGGGCCGGCCTGTAGCAACACAAGGCTACTTTTCATCTCGCTCCTAAAGGCCTCTGTCTGAGGCAAAGGACGGCTGTACTGTCTGGCAAATCAGCACCACTAATTCCTAGCTTCATTTAGTAGCAAATTCCTTGGTAATCTGGTAATGGTGTTAATGTTCATGAGGTAGTCATGGAGCACTGGACTGATGTCCGAGGAGTTTAAAAATAGAAGGGTCTCTTTACTTTCTCATTTACTCATAATTGTAACTTCCTGCTCCAGAACTCCTAAGTGTTCAGCAGCTGGGGGCACAGGAAGCAAAATCACTCCAGACTTCCACTCATGCAAAGAGCATTTGCTGCTAATACTTTACATTTCTATAATGCTGTAGAGTTTAAAGTGTCATTATATCTACGGTTCTGACTACCACATTGAAAGAGAGCCGGGGCGGGGGGGGGGGATTATTAATCCCATCGTACAAATCAGAATCAAAGGCACACAGAGGTTAAGTAAGTTGCCTGTAATTACATGATTACCAGTTACTAGAATATGGACCCCCTGGGGATAGGAATCCTGTCTGATTCACCTCTGAGGTGGAGAAGATGAACGTTAACACCAAGAGCTCAGATAGCAGCCCAGGTAAGCACCCAGCAGCAAGGGTGCCATTCTAAGCATTGACTTAAGGCAGAAAAAGAATGAAAATGGAGGTAAGGGGATGCTCTGGTCTTAGTCATGGAGGGGCCGACTGTCTGGGGAGGCCATAGGGACCCAGGAAATGACCAGAGAGTAATATGATATTAAAGATAATGACAGGTGGTGGGTGCTGATCAGGGTTGGCTAAGACAGGAGGGCACCCAGGAAGAAGGGACTCCCGGGCAGCCTTTCCAGCTCCTGAGAGACAGCAGAATGAAGGCCTTCAGGATGAGGCCTTACAGGGGTCTGAGACCTTGTGCGGCTCATTGCTCTCTGCTCACCAGCAACCCCGCCCCCTCAGCCCCCCTGCCTTGCACACAGAACAGACAGGCCTGCCCTCTGCTCTCTGCCTCTTCACCGTTGCTGGCGATGTTGGTACTAGTCCCACCCCCTAATCTCTATCATAATATAGTTAAAGCCTATAATGGGATATTGCTTTCAAAAATTTTCCTGAGAGTTTTGAAAACTTTTCAAAGTTTTCCAACTTGTAAACTTTTCCAACTACTAGGATTTTTCAGTCTGGAAAACCCTCAAGACTTTGATTTATCCATTTACGGCGTCTCCCATGACCCGCCTTCCAGCAGTTATTCCGATGTGTGCCTCTCACATGTAGGCTCCTTAGAAGTAAGAGCTGTGTTTCAGTCTTCTTTGTGCCCTAGAAAGCACCTCACATACCACTTTGAGCACAGCAGGCTCTTGGAAAGCATTTGTCAAACAGGACTGGGAAACGCAGCTAGAAGTTCAGTGCTGCTTAAGGAGCTGTGTGTGCTAAGACTCCCGTGGATAGGGAGAGGGGGAAGCATCAGACGTGGTGAGGGACAGGACCATGGTGGACCAGCTGATGGGGGCCTGAATGCTGGCGAGAGAACTGAGACACAATGGGCTGCAGGCTGGGGCGTGTGGGTGGCTCAGTGGGTTAAGCCTCTGCCTTCAGCTTGTCATGGTCTTGGGGTCCTAAGATCGAGCCCCTCGTCAGGCTCTCTGCTTGGCAGGGAGCCTGCTTCCTCCTCTCTCTCTGCCTGCCTCTCTGACCACTTGTGATCTCTGTCTGTCAAATAAATAAATAAAATCTTAAAAAAAAAAATTAAAAAAAAAAAAAGGGCTGCAGGCTGCCTGTGCAGGAAAATGTCAAACAGGGGAACAGGCAACTCCTGTGTGACAGACATGCCGGCTCACAGCCCTGAGAGGCAAGCAGAGTGCATGGCTGGGAGGCTGCAGTACCAGCCTCCGTGAGGAGCTGATCAGACGAAGGAGAGAAGAGGTGACGAAGCCCTTAGAGGTTTGCAAACATGGAAACTGGGAGAGGAACACATTTCGTTTGTCCACCTGATAAAGATTTCCTGAACACCAAAAGGTGGGCCAGGTACTGGATGATGAATTAAGAGTCCACATCGTCAAGGAGATTAGAGCCTAATAACATCGCCAAATTATTAATTTTTAAAAATGTAATAATGCCTATGATCAAGGGCCTCTCAAATGGTACCACATGCTGTGGGCACCCAGGACACACTTTGTCTGTCTGGAGGGGTCAAAAGACTTCATAGGAAATGTACATTTGAGGTGGACTCTGTAGGAGTCTGATAGGCTGAAAAGGGCATTCTAAGCAGAAGGAGAAACAGCATGGATCAAGGCACGGAAAAGTCAGCTTGGCTAGGGTGAGAGAGATCAACAGTGGAACATCAGTATCACTGAAAGAAAGGTTAGAAAGGAAGAAGGGAGTGTGGTTTTTTGCTTATAAAGACGCTGGCTGTCGGCAGATGATATTATTTTGATTGATTGCTACAGATGAGGCACTGTGGGAGGCCGTCTGAATACAGACCTCTGCCGCCACCATCCATCCACCTCAGAGGGCCAGCCAGTGTTTACGGAGGGCTCGTTGCGTGTCAGACTGAGTCTAAGTGCGTTTAAATTCCTTTGCTTCTCACAAATATTGGAGGAAACGGGACTCGGCAGAGCAGTCTCCCCAAGGCTAGTGGGTGGCAGAACTGGGACTCAAAACCAAGGCTCAAACCCGAGTTTCATGCTGCCATGTTTGCGTGGGTGCGGGTTTCGGAGCTGTTTCCGAGAACAAAGATGCTCACTAAGAGTGGTAGAGGCTCAAGAATGGAGCACAGCAAAATTAAGTTTCTTCCTTCCTGGTGCTTTTTCCTTTTCCACACTCTCCCCTACGATCTCATCTTCTTTTAACCAGACAGGCACATACTGTACCTTCCCGTTTCTCTAAATACTGTCATCCAGAAAGGACGGACCCAAGAGACCAATGCCAAACTCCATTTTTGTCTCTCTCCTTAGAACTTCAAGACTCTGACAACGTTCAAGTCAACATTCTACTTTTAGATATACGGCCAGATGATTTGAAAGGGAAAATTTCAAGTGTAGATCTGAGATGCGGCTTTAGCTCATCTCCAAGAAAGGCATCACCATCGCTGGGCTGAACATGCACGAAGATGAAGCAGAGATTGGCTTCTAAGACGAAGTCTCTGCCCTGACAGTTTCAGAAGCATCATAGAAACCAGCAAGCAGAGAAGGTGACTGCTGTCAGGATAGCACCTTATCTAGCCTGGTACGACTTGGTGGCAGGGAATATTTACTGCTGACTGCATTCAGAAAAGTTGAGCGGAAACGTGTACTCAGTGTTTAAAGGGAAATAAAAGAAGCAGGATGGTTATGTATCATTCTGAGAGCAAATAAGAAAGTTTGGGGAGGGGCGCCTGGGTGGCTCAGCAAGTTAAAGCCTCTGCGTTTGCTCACGTCATGATCCCAGGGTCCTGGGATCGAGCCCTGGATTGGGCTCTCTGCTCAGCAGGGAGCATGCTTCCCCCCACCCCCTGTCCCCGCCTACTGTGATCTCTGTCTGCCAAATAAATAAATAAAAAATCTCAAAAAAAAAAAAAAAAAAGAAAGAAAGAAAGTTTGGGGACAGTTCTTTTGGAATATCTTCTCGAGTTTTGGTCTGTCTTAAGAAGAAGGAGGATCATATATAACCTTTATTATAAATGGATTAATGAATTTCTGCCTCCTTTCTGGATTCTAAGATACCAGATTAAAAAAACTGATGTGTTGGGCGCCTGGGTGGCTCAGTGGTTAAGCCGCTGCCTTCGGCTCAGGTCATGATCTCAGGGTCCTGGGATCGAGTCCCGCATCGGGCTCTCTGCTCAGCAGGGAGCCTGCTTCCTCCTCTCTCTCTCTGCCTGCCTCTCTGCCTACTTGTGATTTCTCTCTGTCAAATAAATAAATAAAATCTTTAAAAAAAAAAAAAAAACTGATGTGGACATAAGGAAGTGGACCTAACCGTGGAAAGACTTCTCGGGGTGTCTGAGTCTCCAAGATAGTTGCTGGTACAACCCAACTCATGATCATCTGGCTAGGATTCAGTCTCTGAAGTAATAGAAAAGTAACATTAACATTCTAGCATCACCACAAGCTTTTCCCTACTGTCTTATTTTCCTCACAGAAGGCTCTGGAAGAACTGAAGGAGTCCGATTTAGAAAACTCTGATGGTTACATACTAGTAGCACATAAGTAGACTTGCCTCACTAGCGGTAGGGAGCAAATGACTTCTGCCCCATTGACCAGTGAGACATCCTTCAAAGTGACTGACAAGGAAAAGAGTGAGGCTGGCTGGCCCACGCAGAGATTAAACCTGCAGCTCCCCAGCCTCAGCACGTGGGCACCAAACCTAGTAACATGAGTATAACAGGCCCAAACATGAGTATAATAGCCCCATTCTAAAAAGATACCTAACCTCCCTTGCCTTCTTTCCCTCTTAAGAGATCCTCTGACATTACAAGAAGCATTTAGACACTGGGTTTTCTGAATGATGATGTATTAATTCTACAAACAGGTTCCTCTGCCAAGATTGGACAGAGTACTAAATAAACTAACACTTGCTAACTTACTGGTGTCCTTAGAGAGGTCATCTAACTTTTCATGGCCTTGGCTTCTTTGCTTGGAAACGAGAAGCCTGCCCTGGATCAGGGAAGGAAAACAGGTTTCACCTGGAGTGCCCACTCTCATGCACCTCAGTGGTGGTCA
Source organism: Mustela putorius furo (assembly GCF_011764305.1). Classification (NCBI taxonomy): domain Eukaryota; kingdom Metazoa; phylum Chordata; class Mammalia; order Carnivora; family Mustelidae; genus Mustela; species Mustela putorius. The sequence continues at coordinate 6,872,700 of NW_025421464.1, read as the reverse complement.
AGTGCTCAACGTGGAAAAGGGCTGGGGGACTAATGGGAGCTTGTGCAGGAGGAGCCCTGAGACCAGTTAAGCTGTATCTGCGCTGACGGCAGGGTGGGGAGTGGCAGGAGGCGCCAACTGTCTCCCTGATCTCGTGCTCTAGATGGCTCCTTTCAGCTTTGATAAACCAGGGCAAATCTACAACTGAGCCACCTCCATCACCAGACAGGATGGATTTCTGCCTGTATCTGGGTGTGGGTATGGACGGACTGAAGCTGTTGACTGGTGGTGCTCCCAGACAGTCAGAAGAGCCACTGTGACAAAGGCCTCAGGTAGGAGACAGGGAGCATCACCCTGACATGACGTAGTGGTCAGCACTGACAACGAGCTCATTCTCTCACAGTAAATTAGACTTCCTCGTCCCAAAGAGATGAGCCCTGGATCTGCTGCTACATTGGACAGGACATCTTTAAACAATCTAGACATGAAAATCGAGTGTTCTTCAAATGGCAAGACGATTAACAGAGATTAAAGAGAAATTCCAAAAATCCAGTAACTTCCTCAAGTATCGTAAACATATCTACTTTAAAAAATTTCAGAGTGACTGTCTGCCTGTGCTTGCTCTCGCTTCTCTCTCTATGACAAATAAATAAATTAAAAAAAAAAGATTGCAGAGTGAAAATGTGTGTGTACACTAAACTACATCTAAAATGAGACAGGTGAGTTAAGATGTAAAGGAAGTCTTCCACAAATTCATTCAACTCTCACCGCTGTGGCGAGTGAAGGTGATGGTCCTCTTTGTGAAGCTATGACAACTCGACATCCACTGGAGTGCTTTCTACTTTTGAGAGCAAAGTATCTTCATTAACCTCACTTGCTGTCTATGCCCTGTGTTGGGCATTTCCAGATTTCACAGATGGAAAAACTGAGACAGATGTCAAATGATTGTCACTGAGTTTCGGTTAAAGACTCTGGTGGAACATGATTTCCTAGTCCAAGACCTTTTTCTATTTGTCCTTTCACTCTGGCAAGAGATGGGATGTAGCACATGGAAAATGACAACAGCAACCTTTCCTGAGTCCTCACTGTGTGCCAGGTGCTGGGCTAAGCACTTTCATGGATTTTTCCTCATGAGGAGTTGGGAACTTTGTGTCCGCCTTTCAGATGGGAAAGGAAGGCTTATAGAGGTGGAATGTCTCCTAAGGCCACAAAGCTCATGGTTGAGTAAGAGTTGAAGACAGGATAAAACACACACAGTTTGGCTCCAAGCCTGTGATACCTTTCACAGTCCAAAGAAGGAAAAACTTTGTTTTATAGACCTTTTCCATTATTAGCATATGAACAAAGAGCATTTTTTTCTTGATGCCCTATCTAGGGTCTAATGCAAACCAGCTATATTAAATGTGTGGTCCTCTTGTGTCTTCCTGGGCCTGTCTTTTCCTTGTAAATTAAAGAAATTAAAAAATAAATAAATAGAAATTTAAAAAAAGGCAAAGGGGGCCTGGGGGGCAGGTTAAGTAAGTGTCTGCCTTCGGCTCAGGTCATGATCACAGGGTCCTGGGATTGAGCCCTGCATCAGGCTCCGTCCTCAGAGGGGAGTCTGCTTCTCCCTCTCCCTCTGCCACTCCCCCTGCTTGTGCTCTCTCTTTGCAAGCATGTTCTCTCTCAGATAAATAAATAAATCTTTTTTTTAAAAAAAGGTGCACGTGTGTGTCTGTTTGTGTGTGTGTGTGTGTGTGAATCTACAACTAGGCTAGCAAATTCCACATGCAATTTGGAAGAGTTGAAAAAAACGGAAGACACTCAGAAAGGTTTTGTGTTGCTCATTCCACGAGAGAAGGCTAGAATAAAAACTTAGATGGTAATTCAGTGAATGGCGCATTAAGTAGAACAGATTGCAATTCACAGCAGCATAAGCCTGTTTGGGGACTGCTAAAATCAACAGATTCATCTCCAAAGATACACAAGGAGGTGGTACGTGTGGTGTCAAGGTGCCATTTCTGCAGGGCTGTGTGTTGTTTTCTCCTCCCCCAGCCATATCCTCACTTTAAATGTTAATCTGTCGTCAGGAGCACTACCGAATCACCACCTTTCCACGAGCCTCTATCTCTCGCAGCAGGCAAGTCACAAGCCTCCAAATGAGCATGTGGATGCCATTTCTAATCTGCCCCTGACAGGCAGCGAGCTGCCCCTCGCTGATGGAAGGAGACAGTCATAAAAGAAGCTGCTATGTAGCCAATAAGAATTCCTCTTGCCTTAATAAGAGGGGACGCGACTCAGAGCCCCGATGGGTCACAGTTACGGTCTGTAGTCATGGGTAAGAACGCCCCACCATTTACAAAAGGCCCATCTCTTTTTTCTTCAAAAGCAAGGGAAGAGTTTAAGCCACGGGAGAGACAGGTAAGTGGAGCTGTGTGTGTTGAGGTGTGGGGGTGGGGTGCGCACAAACACCAGCAAATGAAACCTTCTTCTAAGAGCTTCTAAAATAGGGCAGACTATTAGAGAAGGATCCTAGAGACGGCCAGTCATTTTTAGCTGGGGAAACCGAGGCTGAAGAAATAACAAACAGGATTTTGGGGGGAGGGGAGAATGCGTAACTAACTGGCAGAAACTCTCATAAGGGTCCAAGAACCTCAGGCCAGACCCTTGTCCACGGTGGAGAACTGATTATGTGTTAGGCCAAATCCTAGCACACATGCATGTGACTCGTTGCTATAAACAATCTCATTAATCTTTAAAATGGCAAAGTCACTGTGAAAACTAAAACACGCAAAGGACAAGTCATCTCCCCCAAAACAGAGGTCGTGTGTGGCTGAGCTGAGATTCAACCTTGGGCCGCATGACCTCAGGATTCACGCTTCCTTCTAGCTACCATGTCTCCATGATGCGTGTGTCTTCCATTTCTACATTTCTAAATTTACTGAAAAAACAAAACAAAACAAAAAATACCCATGACTGCTCATCTGAATCTTGACAACATATAAGCCAGGCTTGAGAGAACCGGAGCTTCTGCGACAGCAGATACAAGAACACAAGGCCAGAAAATAACAGTCCTGTTGGAGGTGCCGAGGAAGGAAGATCAGGACAGGCTTGTGGAGCCTCAGCTTTAGAGAGAGAGAGACAAGTATACAGGCCAAAAACACTTACAATAATAGCTACCACTTATGGCATACTTGCTTGTGCCAGAAACTGTTCCAAGTGATTTCTGTATATTGATCTATTTCATCCTCCCTGTAACCCTTCAATATAGGTATTACCATTCTCCCCTTTTTCCTGACGAGGAAACTGAAGCAGAGGCAAGATTTGGGTCTACGGCTTGCAAGCTGCTGCGCACAGGGAGCACAGAGCACAGGGGTGGGGGGAGCAGCATGGGGGCCGGGACGCTTTCTGCAGGCACTGGCCCAGCAACACTAAGCAGCATGCTTGGCACATGGTACACACTCAACATGCATCTATTGACAGACTTTTCTGCCAAAGCTCTTGAGGATACAGAGGAATTAGCCAGCTGCAGGAGATGGCTGTGGGAAACATGGTACGGAGAGGTATTCTGGGCAGAGAAGAGAAAGGTTAGGAAGGCACAGGTGGTACAGAGCTGTTTTTGCACGTCACAAGGGGAGGGGCGGTAAGGGATGCAGCCCTGAGGTGGGGAGGCAGGGGCAGGCAGGGGCCCCGGTGGGAGAAGCCTAGCAAGGCCTGGAAGGAATTTAGAGCATATCCTGCAGGTAACACAGAGCCAGTGTGTACTGGGTTTGGGTAGGTGAGTAGCATAGCTGCATTTTCAGTTTCAAAAAAATCTCTGGTTACTGTGTAAGAAATGGATCGGAGAGGAAACAGGTTAGCGAGGAGGGTGCTGCACTCCTACAAGAAGAAAAGATGCTGGCTGCCCAAGTGTCCACGGTGGTAGTGAGGACAGGGAACATGAAGAGGATGCATAGAGATCAGAGGTAAAACTTACCAGACGGACCCAGCAGGCAGAAAGGAGGAAACAGATGCAGCGCAGGTTTCTGACCTGGTGACACTGGTGACTGGCCCCGGTGCGGTGAAGGAGGGGAGGGGATGATACACGGATAGGGCCACAGACCAGGCTTTGGACTGGCTGAGCCACAAAAGCCTCTGCGTGATGGCCCGTGGGAGGGGCTATGAGAGTCAGCAGACACCCGGGAGTCCCTGGCGCACAGCCCTAGAGCCTATGAACCCCGCTGGAACAGGAAGGCAGGGAGGATGACAAAAGCCAAACAGAGCACGCAGGGCCACACTGCGAGGTAAGTGGGAGTGGCACAGGATCAGAACTGAGCTCCTCTGACTTCCCCTCTACTGGCAGAAAGGATGACGGACTGGGAAGGGGGCAGGCAGGGGGGTTACGGAGGGTAAAAGTGCACATCAGCAGGCATCTAAAAGAGAGGAAAAAGCACCAGGACACACCCTCCCCCACCATCACTGGCTTCTACTGGCTATCAGCTGTGTCCTGGCAAATTCTTGAACAGAGAGAGTCTGGGAACGACTGGCTTAAAGAACAGCTGAGGAACTCTCAGCAGGATTCTCTTTTTAAAGCGCATCCCAGAAGCCTGACGCCCAGTTAGCAGAAGAATCAATGGCAGTCTCCTACTTCTCCTGTCTACATCCTTCCCCAGTGCTCTAGGATCACGTTCTGCACGCATCCACTCCTGTGCTCCCCCCGCTCTGTACAGATCTTTAAATGAGTTTCAAATGCTAAGGAAATAGTCCAAGTCTGTTCCAGACATCAAGTCCTGTGGATACTGTTTCATTACAAGGAGTCCATCTTTCTCTTTCCAGGATAAAGCCTAGAATGATTTAACTGTGGCAAAATTAGCATGCAATTTGTAAGTCATTATAGTGCAAAGTATGTGGTGAGAACACTTTATTGAATAAACCTGCTGAGTATAATTTTCCCAGGAACTAAAAAAGGGAAACCTCTCTCCAAGGCTCTCTTCCCTCTTAAAATCCCTGCCAGTACCTATATAATTATGTCTCAGTCTGACAGTCAGAAGCCAGGCATCTCTGTACATTTAACCAAGAGAAGCCAGAAGGAACCAACGAGAAGTCAGGACATCTTCCCAATAACAGGGACCTTGCTGTTTTCCGGGCTTGGTGTTGGTTTGGGAGTCAGGTGAAATCTGCTGAGACAAGCATCCTGAATATTTACAGATCACGGAGAAGTGAGGCTCACTAGAAGAGTCTAAGAATTACATGCCCTTTAAAAGTTCAGGTCAAATCTTGTTAACCAGGAGCCCCGAGGGCATGTCCAGATACACTGTGGCCCTGAGTCGGGCAGTCACGGAAGACATACCAATGCAGTGGGCCACGGCCCCAGACGTGGAAGTCTCTGCCAGTCACAGATTATTGCAGTAATGTGAATGTGTATACAGTTACCAGCTTGTCCTGTAGACTCTTCTAAATAGGCCTGTTTCACCTTACTGAACACCGCCACAGGTAGGCCACAGAACCTACAAAGAGGTCCTGAGATACTTTTGATGATAAGGCTAATCATAGAGCAAACCAAAAAAGAGGGTTAAAAATGAGAGTTAAGGAACAATGTAGGAAAAAACCCTCAGACCTTCAATTTTCCTTAATACTCAGGGACAAATACTAATTTCATCTCGTAAGTGATGGTCCTTCATTTAGTGCATGTCAATCACTATGTAAGTCCTGAGAAAATGATGAACAAGAGAGATTACAGCCCCAGAGACAGAGAATAAACAAATACTGAGAAGTGATGAAGGGCCCTGGAGATTGGGGTGATGCTACTTTACGCACAGTGATGACCGAAAACTCTCTGACGGGGTGACATTTAGGCTGAGACCTGAAGGTGGAGGGAAGCTCCAGCAAGGGAAGAGCCAGGACAATGGGGAGAAGCAACTGCAAAGGTGCTAAGGCAGGAAGGAGTGCCCAGGTGCGGGAGAGGACACTAAAGAAACGGGGGGCACCCGGATCATGCGAAATGTTGCAGTCCTAGGGGAGTTAGGAAGTGTGTGTGTATGCAGGGTGATGGGGTACAGAAGTCCTTAAAGAGACAACGAAAGGTTCTCTGGCCACCGGCTATGTGCCAAGCCCTGTGAAAGAGCTTTCAGGTGTTAGGTCACCAAATCCCTTCTGAATGCACCAAGGTACACAGGTTGGGACATACACCTTAGAAAGAAAACACTATTAAGCAACAAAATAAGGCTGAGAAGTTAAGCTACTTGTCCGAAGTCAGAAAGCAGAAATAAGCCGGGCTCTAGAGCCCACATTCTCCCGTCTCACCCTCTTCTCCTGGGGTTTAACTTCCCACTCACCCCCCCAAACTCGGCTCTCCCTGCCCCTCCTTTGCTCCTGCTCCTCTTCAGTTGGAAATGCCCGATGCATCTCTGTCTTCTAACGTGCAGCTCGTACCCTGCATCATACATAAACAGCTGAGGGTCCTGCAGGGTGCAGTCCACAGCTCCCATCCTTGGGCTTCTCTAGGCCTCGTCAGTAGCACCGCTCCTGGGGCCCCTTCTTCCATGGGCACTTCCAACTCTCACCCCCTGCCAGTGGCTGGCCCGGTGCCTCGCAGAGAGCAGGCGCCTGAGAAATATTTGCCAAATGACTGGATTCTGTCCAGTGACTCCTGGTCAATTGCAAACCACGGCCATTCGCACCGTGCCCGTGGATGTCTGAAGTGTACAGGGAAGATGGGGTTTCTGAGACACTAAAGCTGTCAATACCTGACCTGCCTTATCTGGGGGCAGTCCCCGACCCTGCTATCTAAGTTTTTTTTTGTTGTTGTTGTTGCAGACTTGGTGGAGTGTGGAAGTCTGGGAGATATTTATTCATTACTGATCTGACCGTCAATGTCATCAAATGCATGAGAAATAAGCATTCAATTCGAGTTAACAAATATTTGCTGAGCTCCCAAGGGGTGTAGGACACCTGAGTTTAACAGAGATGGGTGGGGTGAGGCAACAAATTGCTTATGACTTAAGAGAGAAGAGTGCATGAAGGAGAGGTGAAAAAGAGGTCGTTCTGTTCCAAGTCACTCTACACCTGCCAGGCGGCTGCACCTGCCAGGATGGAGCTAGAGTGCTGGCAGAGAGCACTGCTCGCTAATGCATCCCTCGCCCTAGCACCCCGCCCTGTCTCTCTGAGCAACACTGGGGCTGCTGAGCACTAATGGCCTTGGAATGTTTGCCAGTGCCCAGCAAAACGGCCTTGGCATCAAGGAGACAGATGTTTGTCAGGGAACGGCAGGAGCCCCGGTGCCCGTGGTACACAGGCCCTCTGTGAAGGCCGGGGGAGAGTGGCTGTGGCGATTACTCTCCGTCAGTGCTAATCAATTTCACACCCTCTTCAGCGCTGATAATAGATAATCTTGCGGGAAGCGGGCCAAGTTTCCTAACGGCTACATGCAAGCTGCTCCCTCACGCCCCACAGCTTACTCGGTCGCCTTCAGAAAAGCCATCTACTCCAGCTTCCCCTCAAACGAAGTAGATGATGGGGCCAACACTCTGGTCTGTTAGGGGGACTCCTTCTGGGACAGATGGCAAGGAGGATGCCCTCAGGAGAAGGGCCGCCTGGCTCACTTTAAAAGCTGCGCAAGAACGAACACCAAGCAGCAGCGGCTCTCAGAAATGTAGCGACGTGCTTTCTGTACTTTATGCTTCCTCTTTATAATAACCCCCAAAGGGAAGTGTTATTTCCATTTTACAGATGACACAACCGAAGTTTAGAGAGGTCAACTCATTTGTCCAAGGTCTCAGAGCTAGGACGTGGCAGAGTTGGAATCCAAACCCAGGGTTCTGTGACTCCCCACTCACCCAATACTTTCTCGGAGGCTGCCGCTCCTCTGATGAAGGGCCGCGTGGTCACCGATCACCCCCTCCCTGTGCTCTTACTCCACCCCACTGCTAGAAGCCGGCCCAGTGACCCACGGATGTGCGCTTGAACCTGAGGGGCAACACTGAGTTGGAAAGATCTGAGAGGTGTTTGCTGATACCACATTATAGCTAAGAAGCTGGCTACATGAAGCATGGTGACAAGCCAGGGCCACACAGTGATGGAGAGGGGTGCCTGCCTAAAATTCTAGGTCCCTCAACTCCCAGGTCTTCCCTTTACCCCGAAAATCTCCTCTTGCAGATAACATAGGTCTTCAGTCAGAGCTGGAGTTCTAACTGTCTTGTGGCTGTTTCCCCACAAAAGTCTAGGGAAATTTCTTCCAATTATCATTCAGACGAAGAGAAAGAAGACATTACTCTGCCACTTAAACAGTCACTAAGTGTCCACCATGCACAAGTTACTGTAAAGGGAAGAAAGGATGGAGAAGGAAACCCCAGTCAAAAATAAAGGGGGTGAGAGGGCAGAACAAGCACTGCGCGTGCAACACGCTGACTTTTGCAGTCCAGCCTCAGGATTCGGAGCCTCTGCCTTTATCTTGTAGGAGTATCCACTGCATAAACAGGAATGTCCCAGTCAGTCAATTCAATCAATCAACAAACATCTGAGGACTTACTAGGGGGAGGGAGATCCTGTGCACCCATAGCGACCTGTCCCCTGGCATTCATAAAGGAAGGTATAGCTTATGAAGTGGGGGCGGTGGTTACGAAGGGGTGAAGAGAAACAGGACACAGACAAGAGGGTCGCTGTCTCCCCATAAGCTCGGGGCCCTTACCCTGGCCTGAGGCCTAGCTTGGGGGCAAATGCCAGCGCAGTCCCCTGTGCGCTGGGCTCTGCCCCACAGCTGCGCTGCTCCACCACAGATGGGAGCTGGGGCCCAACTCTGGCTCTCCCACCTGTGCGGCTCAAAAGCCTCCAGTATATCTTTAAGGCAAGAAGAACAAAAGAGAATGGAACGATAGAGCAAATCAAGATCACAAAGAAAATGAAGTCTATTAGAGACTTTGAAAAAAAGCAAGGCAAGGATCCTCTGGCAATGTGACCGAAGACTGAGGAATGTCTTGCGGGGAGGAGACCAGACATTAAACAACACAAATGCCTGCCCCCAATGAAGGTGACAGATGAGAAAGGTAGAGGCCAGAGATGGCAGAGAACAAAATGGAAGCAGGTGGAAAGTACAGAAGGCAGGGTAGCAGCATAGCAAGCACAACTCAAGAAACAAACCTGACAGGCTTCACTTCCCTCAGCAGCCATGAGGGGAAGAAATTAGGGTCAGTCCTCTGGAACCTGGTACACAGGCTTTGCTGCAATACCTCTGAGGCCCTTTCTCCAGGTCTCCAGTTTTTCTTATGTCAATGAGTGACCTCGACCTTTCCTTCCAGTTCTTATCCCATGATCACCCTTCCCTCGGACGCTTCCCCTATGACTACAGAAGCCAGCAGGGTGTGAACCAAGATGGACTCTGCCAGCTCTGCCAGCGTGGAACCAAGTCACTACACCGCACTTTGGCCAGATGTTTTAAGAGCAGCTCATGTCAAGGGTACTTGTGCTATCACCCAGACCCCCGGCTGGACAGGGATCATTCCGACACGTCCTCCCTCTTAAAGGACATGCACTCCTATTAGAAGATCTAACCACTGGCAGACTGTCACCTGCTCTGCTCTAACAGGTTAGGCGGCACATGAGGGTAGGTGGTACCTCTGCCCTTTCCTGTCCTATGGGGACAGAGAAGGTACAAAGGGACCCAAATGAAATGCCAAGTCGACGGTCAGCAAAAGACAGGCAGGGATACGTACGTGTTTCTCCCCTTCAATCTTCTTGTCCGCCACCTGCATTGCATCCAGATACTTAAAATGCAACTCCATCAGTCTGTCAACCTGAAAGAGAGATATTTCAGACATGAGTGAGAAGGAAAAAGAATACCAAGGCAAGAGAACAGTGGGGATCCCATTCATCTCACTGTCACTCCGTACAATAGGAGACCCACTCTCCCACTTCTGACATCGAGGATGAGCTCTGCTCAGGAACACAGCAGGAATGGATTGAAGAGCCGGGGCAGAACAGGCCAACACCTAGGATGGGTGCAGTCCGAACACACCCATTCCTCAAAGGGCACTGCATTCCGGCCTTCGAGGGCTCCTGTGAATTCGAGTTGTTAAAAACAAACAGATAAATAAAAATTCAAGTCCCTTCTTGCAAAGAGAAGGAGCCTGAAGTTACATACTTGGTATTCACTTAGAACTTTATAGAAATTTCTTTCTTCCATCTGAAACCTTTCATGTTCAGATTCTACCCCAGAGCTGATCTTTTTTTAAAAAGGTCTGAGTAAAATCTCTTTAGTTGCTTTCGAGTTAGAAGAGAGTACACGAAAAAAACTCTTTCAGCAACTTAAGAAAAGGCCCTGACTTCTGCTCAGCAATAACTTAAAAATCAGTTTTCAACTTAGCAAAAGTCATGCTTCAAACATGGCCCAAGGAACACTTGGTGGGTTTGAAAAAGTTTCATTTTTCCCTAAGACTTCCAAAAGACTGAACAAACACCGTGAAACCAGCTTAGAGTTCTAAACTATCTCTTTACTAGGATGGCACCACCACGGCTCTTGGCAACCCTGATATTTACTCAAGAGCTTATAGTGGTTAACACCAGATGGTGCTTCAACACGCCCTCAGAGTCCAGGAGGACTGTACCCAAATCTTCTCTGGATAACAATGACGACCCCAAGATCTTATATATTTCAGTTGATGGAGTATCTTCGTGTCCATTATTTCCTTACACCTTAAAAAAAAAAACCCTGAGAACGTAGGCAGGAAAGATAGTGACCCTAATTTTAGAGACAAAAAAACTGAAGCACAGACGTTAAATGTCACCAGGGTGATATGTCCTCTAAGGTGTTCTGTGCCTAACCTCATGGTGGCCTCTTCCCCATGCTACACAGCTAGCGAGGCTAGAGGAAACGGTCAGGCGCAAGCTCAGAGAGACAGCCATAAGCCTCCCTCAGAAGGAGGACAAACTTTCAGCCTTTCCTTGGACACAGAAAGGAATTATGGTAAGTTATAAAAGGGGTTTGGGTCTTTGATTTCATTCATCTAGAATGATCTAATTCGTAACTAGCGGCACGCCCATAGTAGACCGTGATCGTGGGCAAGCAATGTAATGCCTTCAAGCCTATTTCCTAACCTGCAAATGTGGATGAAAGCCACACAGAAGGTAAACCCCACGGTGCTGGGAGGATACATGAAACAATGAAAGGGGCCTGCTAAGCCCCCCAATCATTAAATATATGCTGACTCTTAAAAAAAAAATATATATATATATATATAAAATAAAATATATATATATATATATATATATTTTTTTTTTTTTCTTATTCTCTTTTCCCACAGGACATGGAAGACAGGCTCTCCCTTCTCTATGTCCATAACAGAACCTTCCATACTGCCACCTAGGAAGGCCACATTTAGTCTTCCTTTCCTTGACTGTTGAAGATGGGAATTAACATGTCCATTTCAAAGACAGGAAAAACAAGGCTCAGAGTGGTACACATGTTGAAAATAGCAAAACCAGGTTCAAATCCAGACGTCTGAATCTACAGCCTATGGTTCTTGATGACTTTGCCCCAATCCAAATCCTATTACAACCCCACTCTCACTGGGTCTAAAAATCACCCTGAGGTACTAGCTGCTGCCACCCCAAGGTGCTACTACTCCCAGAAGGATGGATCTGGAGAGGAGAGGCAGAGTCACAGAAAAACCCGAGACCCAAAGCTATGCTGGAGAAAATACTTTAGGGCAGGAGCGCTCAGCCCAGCACCCCCTAGATGGCATCAGGTAAAGAGCTCTTCCAGCCCCCCAGCCCTAGGCCCGGCCTTACCGTGCAGCAGGCACACCCACCTTCTCACTGTCATTTTCAGTGAATTTATTCAGAAGCCGGGTTCGCTGCTGCCCTCTCAGGTTCCGCAGGAGGGAAGCCAGGATCGAACAGACATGCTCTGGGTTGGGAAGGAGAAAAGGGAACATGCTGTGATCAGAGCGGTAATTATTACCTCTCTTCAAGCCTGATCTGGCTCTATTGGAGGAGGAATAAGTAGGCCTTCCCTGACTGCTGCTATTGATTAATAAGACAAGAACTTAAATTATGTCATTGGAAACCTGTACTGATCTTGAAACGCTGCACAAGAAACATATTCAAAAGGGATGATATCCTCAAGGACAACTTGAACGAGTGAATCAAAACTAAGTCAGAACTTCTAGTCCACCTGGAATTAATTGATTTTTATTGTTCACAACAGAACCTTAAACTAATCCCCCATTTACAGAAATAACCTGTGAACACAGTATGAATGTCCGCTATGAGAGGAGTATATAATGAACAAACAAGACGTGTTCTATCAAATCCTCAAAATTCCCTCATACCTTCCCCAGGTAAATATCCTGGAATTCAGTAAGAGACGTGACAGGGCACCAGGGTTATCACTGCCATTCTGGTGCAGCTAAAACTCCTTCAAGTTTGAAAGCAGTTGGCCAGTAAGTACTTCAAAATGGTAACGATGCTTTTTGAGTTCATGTAACCCACAGGCTTCTATTATGAGCTACTATTTTTCTACCGTGGGAAGAAGAGGGTAATTGAAGGGTATATTATAGGCTTTAGCTGTGAAGAGATTCTTTTCTTTAAAAAGAATTTTTAAAAATCAAGAATAATGACCTTGAAAAGGAGGCGGCAGAAGTCTAGTCGTGGAGAAATGACAGAGGGAAGTTTATTTTGAGATAATGCCCAGAGCGTAGGCAACAAATACTCTATCTGAAAAGTGACTGAAGAACATCTTCACATGACAAACTCCCCTTGAATTCTCAAAAAGTCACCTATTAATTAAAGCCCCCGGTAGGCATTCACCACAGCATAGATACAACTGTTTGCCCCTCATTTACGTTGGAAGCATTCCCTGCCTCTCCACATCCCCAGTCTTGTACTGCTGGAGGCCGTCTGGCATCCTGTCTTCTATCCACAGTCACCTCTCTGGGAAGGCCCATGCTAGTCCCACTGCTCTAAAAACCACCTCCATGCTGACAGCTGCCAAACTTGGGTGTACCGGCCAGTCCTGTTCTCTGAAAGCAGACTCATGTGCTCACCTTTCTCCCTGCTCTGTCCACGTGGTTGACAACAGCTCCTTTTCAACTGGACACATCCCAAATCCAGCTCCTGCTCTGCCTCCTCAAACCTGTTCCCCACAGTCTTCCCCACCTGGTTAATGGCAACCAAGTTCTCCAGTTCCTCAGGCTGAAAACAGTGGAGATGTCCCTTAACCTCTCCTTCTTCACAGGTCTCACAGGAAACCTTGTCAGTTTTACCTTCAAATTATACCCAGAATCCCACCTCTTCTTCCTGCTGCCCCTCCGGCGGCTACTCAGGTCCACACCACTGTCCTCTCTTGCTTGGAATATTCAATTCAATATTCTCTGCTTCCACCCTTGCTCCCTCTGGCCCCATGTCCACACAGCAGTCAGAACGATCCTTTAGGTTAAAACCCAAAGTCAGAGCCCAACATCTCTCTGCTTAAAGCCCGCTGATGGCTCCCCAAATCACTTGGACTAAATGCCATTTTAACGTCAGGCGAGCTCCTGGTCTCGTCACCAGATTATTGCATGGCTCTATCGTCTCACCCAGTTTTACTCAGCTGCCATCTTCTAGATGAGGCTTTTCCTTGACCACCCCATTTAAAAACGCAATACCCTGACACTACCTAGTTCCAAGTCTTAGCTGCTTTATTTTTCTCTTCAGCATAATTACTTTCTAAAACACCCTATAATTAATTAATTCATTCATTAATTCATTCATTCTGTTCAGTCTCCCTTCAATCAGAATGTCAGCTCCTTAAAGGCAGGAATCTTTGTCTGCTTTTTTCATTGGTCTATCCCTCCCTGGTCCCCAAACAATGCCCCAAGTTTACCCCAATCTCTCTCTTTCTCTTTTGCAACTTTTGTGTGAAGCTGAGATTAAGGTGGTATAATCTCCATCTTGAACAAAATGAAGGGAGCAGAGAACAGGGAATAGGATGGGGTGAGTGCAGAAAGCAGAGAGTGGACAGCATAGGACCTGTTTTCACAAGAAGGCAAAGACTGTCATGGAACCAAGGGTAAAGACAGTGAACCAAACAGCTCAGCTCAGGGTGAGAATGTAGGATAAGACAAGGCCATTTTTGGAGGCACAAGTCAGGGAAAGTTCTCTGACCTCACTGCATGCCAGGGAGAGGAGAGAAGGGCAGAGTAGGGGACGTCATCAGTTCTCCAATCTTAGGCTCTGATCTCTTCAGCTGCTGAGCAGATGTGGGACCAGCCATAATCAATGCAGTGAACTCTAACAGGCTCAGTTCTGAAACTCTGAAATTACTCAGCATAACAAGTGGCAATAATCTCCATGTGTACATATGACAATCTGACAACCACAGAGGAAGAAAAAGAAATCAGCCAGAGTTCTCATAGACTATCTGGGCCAAATCTCTCATTGTGTAGACGGAGTAAAGAGCACAGGGACTGGTCTGCACAGCTAACTGGTGAAAGAGGCAGAACTCAAACTTCAGATGACTCACGCCATCATTCACTGGCTACTTGCTTATCTTTGTGCTGGCAAGCACCTGGAGCTCAGGGGGCCCACAAATAAACACCACATTATCCCTAATCTTAAGGAGCTCCTTATTTAGTGCAGAAACAAAACAATGGTAACAGGGTAGTGTGACAAGTCCCATCACTGAGGTACACAGGGGACCTGGGGAGCACAGAGAAAGGATATCTGACCTAAAAGGATTCCCACTGGAGGTAACAAACAACTGAACATCTTCAAAAAGTTCCAATACAACAGCTCTGGCTGACAACCAGGTTGAGAAGAGGAGAGAGCAACGCAGGCGGAAGGAACAATATATGCAAAGGCAAGTTTGGATGCAGTGTCATAACCACATGGAGGAGGGGAGGCCAGTTAGGTGGCAGAGGGTAGATCATGAAAAAAAGTTGCAAGAATCCACCCATGAATTTCAAGATGGGAAGAGACAAGACAAAATGTGAGTTTAGACCAACCCTTAGCGCTAGAGTCCTTTTAGAGATGAAGATCAGGAAAATGTTTCTCTTTCCTGATGAATTTTTTATGCTTATCAGGGCTCCCTCTTTGCCTTGGCTACTGGGAAGCTCAAAGATGAGTTTCAGCTCACCCATAGGAAACAATTTCTTTTACTGCCTTATTAGGGATTCCCACCATGATCCACCAATTGATTTTAAAATAAAAGTAAGGGGGTACGGGGTCACTCAGTCGATTAAGCATCTCCCTTTGGCTTATGTCATAACCCCATCGTGCTGGATCTAGCCCCATGTTTGGTTCCCTGCTTGGCTTCTCCCTCTGCACCTCCCCACTGCTTGCATCCTCTCCCATTCTCGCAAAGAAATAAATAACATCTTTAAAAAATTAAATAAAATAGAAGTAATGGATACACATGGTAAAAATGAGACCATACACAAAGGTCTAAAACACTATTCAACAAGTATTTATTGTCTTTTCTCATACTGCTGTCATCATCCTTTTCTTCTCTCCCAAGGGGAAAATACCTATAAGATATCTTGTGTATATTCTTAGAGGAGAGGAAGAAAAATAATATACATACATAATAGTAATATACATTCACATAAGATGTAAAAATACACATATATATGTGTGTGTATATATACATATATATATATATATCTTTCCATATCAGTACACACTTCATTTTTTTCTAATGGCGATCTAGGATTCCACTGACCTTATTTATCATAATTTAACTAGTGTCCTGCTCAATCATGAGTATTTTAGGTGGTTTCCCGTTTTCGGTTGTCTGTTTTGTTTTTGCTGTTAGAAACAATGCTGCACCAAACATCCACGTGCACATATTCTGGCATGTGTACTTTTTTTCTGGCATTAATACACCTTTGTATGTGTATTTTTTTTAAAAAGATTTCATTTATTTATCTGACACAGCGAGAGAGAGATCACAAGTGGGCAGAGAGGCGGGGAAGCAGGCTCCCTGCTGAGCAGACAGCCCAATGCAGGGCTCGATCCCAGGACCCTGGGATCATGACCTGAGCTGAAGGCAGAGGCTTTAACCAAGGTGACCCACTGCATGTGTATACTTATGGCAAATTCCTAGCAGTGGAATTGGGTGAGTCAAAAAGTATTCATACAGAATATACTGAAAGACGCTGATAAGTTATTTGCCAAAAAGGTTGTACCAATTTCATGTCCACTCTCAGTGTCACACACACACAGAATGGAAGCAAAATTGTATGTATGTATATACTATATATATATATATATGAATATACAATAGATATACAATACATATATATGTATTTATATTCTTACATATAAAGAGTATCCATTTTCCCATATCCTCACTCAGATTGGATACTATCCAACTTAAAAATTATGACAACTTTTAGTGGGTGAAAAGTGGGCTCTTCTTCTGATTAGCATGTTTTTGCTCTTGTTATGAACAAGGTTAAGCAGCTTTTCTGATGTTTACTGACCGCTTGTATTGCTTTCTGGGTGAGCTGCCTGGCCTTATTTCCAATTTGATTTCTATGAGCTCTATGTAAATTAAGACTATTATCCTTTTGTCATATACACTGCAAATATTTTCTCCAGCTGGACATTTGTGTTTTGACAAATTCTTATTCAAAGCTAAGGTTTAGTGTCACCATATTGTTTTGCTACAAGTAGCTTCAAGTACCTAGCTGAAAGTAAGTAGGGTACAATAGTAACTGTCACCAATTGTGTATCTGTGACAGTAGGCTTGAGTCTGTACACAATTTTCTCACCGAATCCTCACTACTAAGCCATGAGAAAGGTACCATTCTCATCCCTCTTTTATAAATGGAGAATCCAAGGCTCAGAGAGGTTCATCAACTTACTTAATGTCATGTCCTTCAGTCAGTGGTGGGAACTAGGTCGGAACCCAAGATGCCTGACTCTAAACAATAAGCTTTCCTACTATGTTGTTATATGTTGTCTGGATATAAAAAGTAACCATCAGAGCTTTTAAAGAAGATAAAAGAAACCAGAAAGTAAACCATGCAAAGCCTGATGATGTGCTTCATGTGGGGCTCATTGTGTCCAAAAGGTTGGCACTATGTAAATGTGGATTTAAAAAAAATTCAACAATTTTAATGAGAGAAAATGAAGCAACAGGCCATATGGAGTAAGACTCCTACTGAGTTACTCTTTCCAGAGGTGATTTCTACCTGAGTCTAAATAAAGAAGAGACTTTGGGTTTTAGGCAGTTCTGCAAATACTGAACCAGAACTTCTCAAATTTCCCTTTTAATCATGCTGATTATGATGGAGGGTGACAAGTTGCAAGAGAATGTTCTCTATATACCCAAACAAGATGGGAGGGTGGGGTGCCAGTGGAACAGTGCTGCTATCAGGAGCTGTAATTTTCAAAGAGGAAAATGTAATATACAGAATAATCATCTTTTTTGGCACTAGATCATATTAGCATGCATTTCTACAGCTCATCCCAGCCTGGAGCAGGAGATACCTTGATCTATTACAGAGTATATACTAAGAACAAATGGCATTCACCTATTTGGGATTTTAAGCAAAAAACAGGTTGTTAATTTCAGGAGACCCGAAGCTGCTTAGGTAGCTTAGGTACCTTCTGTCTCTTTCTCTCTGGGTCTTGTGGTTGGCTGTAGGTCACTGGTACCTGACAGATAGGAAAACACTTCAGCTACCCCAAGTTTTATACACACACACACACATACACACTCACAGTTTCATTAGCCACTAATAAATGTAGCCTCCCTAGGAACAGATTTCAGCCCAAGGTAGTGTCAATTTTTCATGCACCAAGAAGATGGGGAGAACTGCTGGCACAGAGAGCAGGGGAGATAACAGGTTTATCTGCTGGCCAGCACCACTCAGCTGCTCTGTCATTTCGACAGGATAAAATGGAGTCAAAGGATGGCTATGGAGCTGTCAACGCAGATGGCGTGGATGTGGTGATTCCCACTGCAGCAAACAACCTCTAAGGCAGGGTCCAGGGAGAGCAGAACACAAACACACATATACACACACAGGGCTCGGGGAGAGCAGAATGAACACACACACACACACACACACACACACACACACACACGGTAAAGGAAGCCACAGGCTTCTAGATGGGAAGGCCAAGCCAACCTACAATTTCAAGTCACTAGGTAGGGAGGCCGGGGTCTTGGTGGAATATTCCAGAGCCAGTACTGACACTGTGTCAGTGTGAGCCCCTGCCTGCCTGTGCCCCGCTCAACAGACAACTGCCAGCCTCAGGCACTAATCAGTGACACCACTGCGAGGGCTGGTTCTGGCCCCTCTTCCCTAGCTTTAGGAGCCTCTCAAGGGTGATTAGCAATGGGTTAGACCCCTGGGTATCTGCAGTTTGATTCTCTGGGGTCAGTTTGAGTTCTGTCATTTTCAGAGCTGGAAGGAGAATTAGAAATCTTTGCCTCAACTCCTCTGGAATTTTGAGTATAGAAACCATATCCCTGATAAGGGATGTGATTTGCTTCAGGTTAAAAGTACCGCTGGCATCTAGATCTGCAATTTATCTTTTTAAAAAATAACAACAGAAACTTTCGAGAATCTGATGAACTCATGCATGCTATCCTTTGCAAAACGTATTATATACAAATGTAACACTTCCATTGAATTTCAGAGTGTTTCCATCTCTTGGGGATGGCTCCTTTGTTAAGAACCTATGATCTAGTATACCCAGATCAGAGGTCTTTCCAGAATGGAACAAACCAGACAGTGGCAGTGACTCCAACTAGCCTCGTACAGGGTGCACTGTTTTTGTAAAGGAGGAGATGGACTAACATTTCTCATCCTCGGTCTTAAAAAAGGGTGGTCTCCAAACCCCAGGAGGTTAACAACTCTCTCTGTGAGGAGAGCTCCTTATCCATAGATAGGTCTGTTAACAACCAGGCCTACTGGTGGCCCACTGCTGAGAAAGACGCATAGGTACAGCAGGAAGTCTAACTTCTAGGACCTGCTCCAGAAAGGCCAACAATTAACTAACCTTATGTGGAGCTTTAGGATCAGACTGACTTGGATTTGAGTCTTGCCTCTGGTGCTCACTAAAACCTGGGCATATTGTTTAATCAGTAAGTCTGTTTTCCTGTTTGTAAAATGCGGCTGTCCCTTCCAGCTATTAAATCCCTGTATCAAATGAGACAGGTGCACAACAGGCACCCAACAGACATTCATTTGAGATTTTCTGTGCTGATGAGGAACATGGCAACACAGTCTCCAGCCCACATACCTGTCGCAGATCACCACCTAGCGCCTCCCACAGTGCTTCCTGGTCGCGTGACTGCCACTCAATGTGTTTTAGTCTGCCTGTGCCACCCTCACTAGCCTGTGCCGAGGGAAACAGGAACTTAGGTGGCCTGACTTTCTCAGCTGGTGGGGTTATCTTCTGTAACTCGAGATTTGTTCTAACCCTAAGATGGCGCAAGGCCAACTTCACTCAGACTCTTTAATCCTAGAATAAATTAAAATAAAGTGCTTGTGCATGACTGCCTATAAAGCCAGATAATACAAGTTCTGGGAGACCTGCAGACAGCCCTGCAGTGGGCGGTGGCTATTTACTAGTAAGCTGAAGGACACAGCACAGCGAAGCAGAGATGGTCCTACCTTTTAATAAAAATAAATGTACTCGGCCATGGTAATCATTTGCCTTTTGATCTTGCTGTAGAATTGAAAACACAGCCCATGATCTGTAGAGGAAATGAAAAATACCTTCTCTTTTATGAGTTTTGTGAGCACAGGATAATTAATTACAGGGCATGAAGTGGTGCATACACCAGCTCAAACTTCTGGGCACCTACTATGTGCCGGGCAATGTAGCAAGTGCTGGGACACAGAGAAGAAAGACAGACCACCCTAAAGGAGCTCATCATCCTAGGAGCGAGGCCAAGAAATAAACACCTACCACTGAGTACGTGAGTGTGTGGTACACGTGGAATACGCAGAGCACACATGTGGAGGGTCCCTAACTCAGCTGGGGTAGGGGAGGAAAGAGGAAGGAATGGGAATGGGCAGGGCTGGCTATTTTCGTCATTTCGCATTCTCAGACTCCTGGAAGTGACACAGAGCTGGGTGCGTTACATAGGCAAGTGAACGGCTGTAAGCTCAGAGCTCCAAGCTCTCTGTGGGAAAGCGGATAGAGAAACAGAGGCCAGGATTTTGGGTTCTATGGACACATTTAGTTCTTACAGGTCTCCCAAAGTAGGGATTGGAGTGGGAGGTGGGGAACAGGGGGATGGAGGGGACAGGGAGCACAGTGTCAATCCCTAAATGACTTCCTTACCATTCTGTGCCAAGAAAAAGGCCTCCAGATGTCAGAGGTGTCCTGCTTGCATCTGTTGAAGTTTTGGTTCCAGGAGGCCACCAAAAGAAGAGGCACTAACAACCTGAGCTGGGCCACAGGAGGCAGCTTCCAGGGGTCTTAGACACAGGAACGGACATAGCTTCATTTGTTTATTCATAAAATAGAACCCTACAATGTTAAGATACAGTGTTTGGGGACTTAGACATCCAGACACTGACTCTGCCCTCCAGGTGCTTGCAGTCTATCAAGTCTAAAATTACTTGACAGGCAGTGGTAGTTGATGAGAAAGAGGCAGAAACTGAGGAGGCAAATACTCTGCTAGCCAGGTGTCTGGGAAGACTGGTGGGCAAGATGCCATGTGAGCTGAGCCTGGGAGAAGAGAAGCAAGCAAGAAAAGAGCTTTGAAGGGGAGGGGAGGGAATGGGAACAAAGGTATTCCAACCAGACGGAGAGCGTGCATCAAAGGCGTTAAGCTGGAATGCACAGGTTATGGACAAAGAACTGGGAAAGGATCTGTGTGGCAGAGAGAAGGGAGGATGAAAGGTGATGAGGTTGGAAAGGTGGGGGTGGAGTGCAGACCACAGATAAGTACAAATGCTGGACTATGGACCCTGATCACTGCCTTGCTAGCCTAGCATCTCAATACTGGCCCAGCCTGTGTGGTTGGACAATGAATTCAGGGCCCCTCTGAGGCGCATCCAGCTTCAGAGCCTGCACCTGCGTTCCAGAAGCCCAAATGGTTAAGAAAGATATGGGTCAGCTCCAGCTCTACTCTTAGGATGGAAATGGTCCCTGTACTTCAACCAGCAGGCCCATGTCTTGGCAACATCTTGCAGGGCCACTTTTAAATTCAAGGCCATGCAGCAGGGCTGCCTTTGTTTCCATGGAACATCTAAGGCCATTAGCTCTTTTGTCTTAAGGAGATCATACAGAATTGTTCTTCTCTCGTTTCTAAAATTAAAACCATCTCTGTTTTATTGCCCATGCTTGCTGCCTACCTGTCCCTGAACTCCCTCAGACAGACAGACAGACAGACATCCTGCTTCCTGGTAAGACTCTAGATGCAAACAGGATGTTTAAAATATCCTAATTAAACCGATCCCGACTTCAGCAGTAGTGTGCTGGAATACAGATTAATCTGCTTCATGCCCGGCACTAGCAGCTGAAGTAGCAGGAGGCCCTGTCAAATCAAGCCACAACATTACACTCCTCTGCCTTTATTATTATTTTTCCCCTTTTACATTCCATTATAATGGACATCTGCTTAGCAGGGGATGTGGTAACCCAAGAAGAGTCACGCGCGTGTGCTCAGCCACTCCAGTCGAATATTGATGCAAGTCAAGTCAAACACTCTTCTCGAAACAGATGGATCTGTGTTAGCATCTATATATAGCGCTTTAGACACATACATACAAAATGCATACATTCCTATTCTTCATAAACATTTACTGACTCCTGAATATGAGGCAGGCCCTGGGCTAGAGAGTAGGGACTTAAAGAGGCAATCAATATTTACTGTAAACCTACTATGTGCCTGTGTGTACTCTGCATGTATTACTTCATGTAATACATGAATTCTCATAACAATCCTAGGAAACATGTTTATTATTCTCCCCATTTTATAGATAAGAAACCAAAGTTTGCTTCCCAGGGTTTCACAGCTAGGAAGTGACCTAATTAGTTCCACTATACTAAAACTTGATTATCTTCCTCATGAGTTAAAAATACTCCATAAGCAGATTTAAAAACCATTCAACCTCACTAGTGTTGCAGATAAAGCCATGAGGTAGTTTCATGCGATGAAAATTTCAAAACAGCTGATGCCTGGAAGGCTGCAGGGCAGTGAGCTCCCTACACTGCTGGCCACGGGAGTACTCGGGCTGCTGCACCGAAACCACTGCTCTGCCGTTGGAGTCTTCTCAAGAGATGGCAAGCCTGCCTCCCAAGTGGGGGCCACATCATACTCATCTCTACACCTTCAGCACTTAGTCTTGCACCACAAAAATTCAACTAATACTGAATGTGACATCCTAAGAGAACACCATGGTTTTAAGAGTTAGCCATCAGATATCTATGCATAAAAAAGGAGTAACTGATTTCCTGCGAGGGCCTGGGTCAATCAGGGAATTTTCAGAGTCTCCTCTGAAGACTGAGGAGGAATTTATCAGACACAAAGGAGGAACACCATTCTAGACAAAACACAAGAGGCTGAAAGGCACGGACGTGTGAAGGAGCACAACAGGGGACAGGCTGCAGGGGTGGGTGGTGGCGTGTAAGATGAAGCAAGAGAAGCAGGAACCCTGCACACTCAACTAGAGGCAGAACTTTGTCCAATAAGACCTAAAGAACGCAGGATGGAGAATAAGTAGTATGCTCAGACTTATGTTCCAGAAAGATCATTCTGGAAGATTTACTAGAATGTACACTGGAGGGAAAGCAGGAACAGATCCAGATCATTACAGAAACATAGGAAACAAATGCAATAAACTGCATTTGGGTATATCTAAGAGTTACTTCTCCCTAAGCAAAAACTGAAATAGTTAATGGTCTTTCAGAAACAAGCCCAGTTTCCTTGCTCCCTTCTGGAGGGAAGAAGTAAAGTATGACATAAAGAACACCAGAAAAGACTTAAGAGACAGGGATTTCTAGTACAAACTTTAAAAAAAGTCTTCTCCTTGGCTCTGCATAGGTCTCTTGTCCATCTACTCTCTGGACCTCAATATCCTTGTCTATAAAAGAGAGAAGTAGCCTAGATGACACACAAGTAAGGTCTTCCCTTAATTGAATTACAAGATTCTACTTATCAAAATGAGATGTGAACTACCAAGTGGCCCAGCAATTCCTCTCCCAGATAGTACTCAAGAGACAATGAAAACACATGACCACAAAAAGACTCGGACACAGGACATTCTACAAAAACAACGTTCAGGTCAGCTCCACTCGTAATGATCAAAAACCTGAAATAGTCCGGCAACAGGAAAAATGGAAAAATGAGCCCACACTATGGAATACTACTCAGGGACAGAAAAGAACAAACTATTGATGCACTAGACAGCATAGGTGAATGTCAAAAACAGTCTGCCCAGTGAAAGCTTTATCCCTAAAGGGTATCCGTTGCCTAAGCCTGCAGACATGGAGCTCTAGATGAGGTTCACCTAAGACACGGTAAAAACCTCAGAACAGTGGATGCCTTTGTGAGGTGGGGGAGGGCTTGACTAGGGAAGGGCATGAGGGAATTTTCTGGGTAGCGATAACATTCTGGACCTTGACAGAATATGTATCTGTCCAAATCTGCCAAACAGTGCACTCAAAATGTGTGCATTTCACTCTATGTGCTTTTTGTTGTTAACTAAACTCTAGGCTATTAGCCTACTCCTAGGCTAATACTCCTGCTTAAGTGTTTAGGGTGAAGTGTACTGATGTCTGTAACTTATTTCCTGCATCAAAAATTAAAATGAATGGATGAGAGAAATGGACGGAAGTGACAAAGCAAATACAGTAAAATGTTAACTACAGAATCTAGGTGGTGAGTATGTGAGCATTTACTGTACAATTCTTTCAACTTTCCTGTATGTTTGAAAATTTCTGTAAGAAAATATTGGGAGGAAGAAGGCAAGGGAAAAAAGTGAGAGATGAGCACTTGGAATATAAATGGGATGAGATTCCTAAAGGTTATTTTTCCAAAAAGTAGTTTTTAATATGTCTGTTGTTTGAAATTTTGAATGCATTTTCCATTGAAATAGGCCCACTGAAACCCATTTAACCTGAAATATAGCCAAAATTAATTCAGTATTCTCATTTTTCAGTTGCGATGAGATTCCACAAACATTGCCTAATCACCTACTGACTGCAAAGCAATATGATAGGTGTTGCTTTTGGTTGATTTATTTTTTCTTTCCCATGGGATATCCCCCTCCTTTCAGAGCTTGAGCACCAGTAAGGGTTTAAAAAAGTGTTTAAGTGCTAGCTTAACTAATTTACAGCCTTGAATCTGTGGGAAAATAGGCCTTGCAGCAAGAAAGGGATACATATGCTCAAAAAATACTTCTTTCTGCTACACAACTATTCTCCAAGGGCTCCGAGTGAAAAGAACAGAATGATGTGGTAGCTAACATTCCATCTCAGGGTTTGAGGGGAAAAGCATGAAGCTCTCTAGGTCAAATGTTTGTATATTAGGGAAAGCCCGTACCTCAGATGGGTTGAAAGGGAAGTCCATGAAGCTTTAAGGGCCTGCTAAGTGCACACCCAACCATCTCCAGTGGAAAATGACTCCAACCTGTAGTTTTTGATGACTCCTACAATGTGCTGTGCCAGTCCAATCACCCCATCACTCTAGTGGCGGCAGTGGGCACTAGGAAATGATGCTGGTTCTGGTGGGCACCATGAGGAATGAACTGGCCACCAGTGACTTCAGGAACTCTTCAGAAGGCCTGGACTATCTCCACCGAAGAGAGATGCTCTATGCCAACTGGTAGCATCCTGACTAGTGAGGACTGCCAGTTACCTACCCATTTTCTTTGATTCCTTACCAATAGAACCCATATATGTCTGGTAATTTACCCAGCTTAAA
Source organism: Mustela putorius furo (assembly GCF_011764305.1). Lineage (NCBI taxonomy): Eukaryota > Metazoa > Chordata > Mammalia > Carnivora > Mustelidae > Mustela > Mustela putorius. The sequence goes on along the minus strand of NW_025421464.1, from coordinate 6,847,892 downwards.
AAAACAACAAAGGCAGAAAAACAAATGACAGCCTCCCTTATAGCTAGGTATGACCTAGCTTGACCCAAGTGACCCAAGTGACTCACTTTGGGTCAAGACTTAAGAAAAATGGGGAAATGGAACTTCTGGGAGGAGATATGTCACCTTCTGCCCTGCCTCCTTCCCCTTTTTGCTTTTCTGCAGCCTGGAATATAGACACAGTTACTGGAACTCCATGATCAAGACCATGAGGCAATCTTGAAAACAGAAGCCAGGCACATTTATATGCGCTTGGGATGCACCAATAAGGAAACAAATATCCCTGGTCCTGTGAGAAGGACAGCAGAGCAGAATAACAAAAGAACGTGGGTTCCTGAAGACATCTTAAAACTACCAGTCTAGGGGCGCTTGGGTGGCTCAGTGGATTAAAGCCTCTGCCTTCGGCTCAGGTCATGATCCCAGGCTCCTGGGATCTAGCCCCACATCGGGCTCTCTGCTCAGCAGGGAGCCTGCTTCCCCCCCATCTCTCTGCCTGCCTCTCTGCCTACTTGTGATCTCTGTCTGTCAAATAAATAAATAAAATCTTAAAAAAAAAAAAAAAAAAAGCTACCAGTCTAGTCCTGATCTCTGGACTTCTTTATTTGAGACAAAAATAAATCTCTAGTGATCTATTTTATTTAAGCCAGTATTATTTCCAGTCTCTGTTACTAGCAATGAACTGTAATTCCTAACTGATAACACTAATCCGGTAAGTTCTTTTCTAGGAAGTCCAAAGAGACACTGTGTGCCTAGAAGCCAGGTATTCATTCCAAGAAAGCTGAGTATACAGTCCCACTTGTTTTGGGGGAGCTAGCCACACATCCCAGTGGGGAAAGTCCTAGAACCAGAGGTAACAGCTAGTAAGAAGGTACATTCCCTTTTTTCTCTGCCTCAATGTCTCTAAGGTTCTATACGCTTTTCCATTATATTCTGGAGAACTTGGCTGGAAGCACTAACATGTTTTTGTTTTTTAGGTTATTAGCCCTCATTCTTGTGAAGACAGAAATAAATGCCTAGTGTTTCAGGACCTCTGTTTTCTCTCTGCACTCCTGCCAATACTTAGGTTGGTAGCACCCACACCCGGCAGTATTGGGAAGAACTGGTCTGAGATGGCCGGAGATGGCCCAGATGCAGGGTTTCTGACTCCCAAGACTGATACCTCCAGTAATGAAGACAGCTGAATGTCAGGTGTGGCTGGTTACAGCTTCCTTTTCCATAGCATATCACTTTTAGGGGTGTTCCACCTAAGTGAATTTAAACTCATTCTGTGGCCTAGAAGCTCTCTTCGGGTCTGAAAAGGGCATGATACAGTTACCATCATCTTCCTTCCCACATCCAAACAAAAACATAGAAACTTTCAGATCGTAAAATGAGATAATCCCCATGAATGTGTGTAGTGTGATTTTTTTTTTTTTTAAAGAGTCCTTTTCAATGGTTAGCTTACTATATTCTCTGGGAAGGCTCAGCACAATCCAGGCAGTTTTTTGGATACCTGGGTATGTATGGACATATCTGGGGCTAAGCATGGGTACCAGAATTCCCCCACATTCTCTCCTCTCCATGATCTGTCCACCATTCCAAGTCCCACTTTCCAAGTACCTGCCTGCCAAGGAGCAGCAGAGCTTATCATCACAGCCCCAAAGCAAGGGCGGTGTTCTTGTGCTCTGAAAGCCATCCCTGGATGCCTGCTTTAGATTAGAAATTCAGTTTAGAGAAGAAAAAACAAGAAAAAGAAGAGCCTGTTTTCAGGGCCTTCAGGGAATGATCTAAACCTAGCTCTTTGCTCCTTTCATCTGCTTCACCAGGCCTGCCTTAGCGCTCTTCAAACAGCCACCGGCCCCTCCTCCCATTCTTCCGCAGTTAGCAGCCTGGCCCTCCTTCCAGCTGCTGTGGCCTCACCAACTGCTGAGCTCCGCACACTCTTCCTCCAGACTCTGGGGCTTCAGCTGATTTCCACAGAAACCAGAAAACCCTGCTTGCAGACCCAAGGCGGCCTTATGTTCATTTGCTTGAAGTCTGACTTCTTAACCTTCTTCCATCAGCCAGTAACACCACAGAGCGAGAGGATAGGAGCATCTCGGTGTCGCACTAACGCAGTACTTTCATTTTCAGTTTCAGGCTAACGAACTAAACTGTCCTCCAGTCTTGCACACACAAAACCACTGCAAAAACAAGTTGTGATCTCTGTGAAGATGGTTCCTGATCAGATTCTAACAGGGATGAGGCCCTTAATAAGGAGGAGAGAAGGGAAGCTGCTTAATCTTAAGAAACACTGCACTTGTGAACAGCAACTCCATGTTCTGGTTAATAAGAGGCTATCATCAACAACTGGCAAATAGATGAAGTGGTCTGCCACCCCCACTGCAACCAGTTGTCCCCGAAAGAATGATGGGCCTGAGAGGTCAACGTGACTTTCCCAAGGGGTCTCTCTCAGGAGGAAAAAAGCATTTATTAGTGTTATGTGCCAGGTTCCTATGCTAGGAGCTTTACACACTCTTCCTCACTTATTAATCATGACACTCTTGGAGTAGAATATTCTCCCCATTTTACAGAGGAGAAAAAATAAGGTGCCTTACCCAAGTTCTCAGAGCTAGTGAGGGTCTGAGACTGATCTGACCTCCAAGGCTAGCTTTCTTTTTTTTTTAAAGATTTTATTTGTCAAAGAGAGAGGGGGAGAGAGAGAGAGAAAGAGCAAGCACAAGCAGGGGGAGTGGCCAGCAGAAGGAGAAGCAGGCTCCGTGCCAAGCAAGGAGCCCAATGCAGGGCTCGATCCCGGGATCATGACTTCAGCTGAAGGCAGATGCTTAACCGACTAAGCCATGCAGGCAACCCCCAACAAGGCCAGCGTTCTTTCTGTCACCCTAAATATGCCTTTCTAGTGGTGAACTAAAATTACTAGCACCCAAATTTCCAGGGTACTGCTTAGCAAACTGAGTTGTGAGAAATAAAAAGAGGCCGTTTTGAACAAACCTACAAACTGAACTGCCAATGTCCCTCCCTATGCTTTATATAAAACAGATGGTTTCTGGCAAAAACTGACTTCAAAGTAATTTCTGTGAAACAAATCCTACTTGTTTACCACTGTGGAACCCCAGATGCATTCCCAAGGAAAAAATTCCCTTGCCTGCTTCATCATAAATATTTGGTAAGGGAGAATGATGAGCCGCCTCGGCGGATACTTGGCGTGACAGCAAATCAGCAGCGGCATGTCCTTGCTGGTCCTGGGATTCTAGAACTCCCCTCAGCGGAGCCACATGATCCTCCCTCCTCAGTGAGCCATCCCCAACAGGCCTCTGACATCACTCTGGTAGCTCCTAGAAAGTCTGTGTGGTAGAGAGGGACACACACTGGCACAGGGACAAGGAAACATTTTCTTCTCTAGCAAGATACTCACAAGCACAGTAATAATCAGAATGGCACTCTTCCTCTGGGACCTCAGTTTCCCCCGTTGTCTTTTGAACAGTGCTCCTAGCCCTCAAAATCTACAAAATTCTTCTTTCTCTATGTCAAAAGAGAGAATCTTTCTCTTTTGAGGGACCTTTCACATCCCTGTCAGAATATGATCAGGAAGCATCTTCACACAGCTCACCACATGTTTTTGCAATGTTTTTTTGTGTGCAAGTTTGGAGAACAGTTTAGTTCGTTAGCCTGAAACTGAAAATGAAAGATTTTCTCTTTTGACATAGAAAAAGAAGATGTTGAGAGAAAGATTCCACTGTCGGAAGCAGTCTGTAATTTTTATGTGTGTGCTTGTGACAACTGAGGGGTGCTACCAGCATCTCCTGGGTGGAGGGGAGGCATGCTGCTGCACACTTTATAATAATGCACACGACAGCCTCCCACCACAAAGAGTTAACTAGCTCAGAGTGTCAGTAGTGCCCAGGCTGAGAATCGCCACAATTGAAGCTACCTCTAACATCTAATAATAAGACACTATGCTATCAACAGATCCTTATGTTAGAATATACATTCTAGCTAGAAAAATGCCTATATCCAAGGCTCTCATTCATTTAAGTTATTAATTTTGTAAATTACAAATTGCACACACACAGTGAAATTATATAATGTCTAATGTTACCTTAAAATATTCCAGGGAGAAAAAAGAGGAGAATGAAATAAGGTTGGCAAATGTTAATCACAGAAGTTGGGTGATGGGTATATAAAGCTCAAGGTATAATTTTCTCTACCTTGTGTTTTTGAAATCTTTCATAATATTTCTTCTTCTTCTTCTTCTTTTTTTAAATACACTCTATGGCCAACATGGGGTTTGAACTCAACCCTGAGATCAAGGGTTGCTTGCTCTACTGACTGTGCCAGCCAGGTGTCCCTGAAATCTTTCATAGTAAAAGTGTTTTTTCTTCCAAGTGAGTTTTTATTCAGAGGGATATAAAAGATCAAAGGGATTCTACCCCTTCCCCCGCTTCAGCTTGAGCCATATCCTATGGCTGGGCAGAACTCACAAATGAATGGAAAAAAGCCAGCCAAGACCACCACACACGAGGATGCTATTAGGAGCCCAAGAAAGGGACCAGTCTAAATACAAATGTGGAAAACCAGGGAATGCTTCAAGGAGGGAGCAGGTTTGGGGGAAATTCCAAGGAGTAAGTAATCAGTCCCACAGAAAAGGAAGTAAAGGAGTGTCTCAGTCAAGGGAAAGCATCAAGTGTCAACACATGGCAGTCAAGACACGGAGGAACTACTATAGTGCAGGCTGGAGACAGGGCAGGGATGAGAACGGGGAACGGCAAGAAAAGACCATACGGGGAGGTTTTCCAGGTCATGCTAAACAATCTAGACTTTCTCCTGGACCTGCACGAAGAAGCCCTCAAGAAAGCAGCAGCACAGTCCTGTGATCAGATACGTGTTTTAGAGGTGCCGGAGGCAGTTCACCTGTGCTTTGGAAGAAGCAAAATGGACTGGAAAGAAGCAAGGATTCCAATAGGGAGTCTGTAAGAGGAGAAAAATGTTATCCTCATCTGAGAAAGGAACTAAAAGGGAATGGGGGTTAGTGTGGACTTACTGGAATTATAATGAGATTAACTTAAGGAGGTATTTATGATTATAACTAATTCCATCAATTAACTGCAAAGACACTGAAAGAGAGATATGCCTTAAGGATACCAAAATTGGGATTAACAGAGAAGAATCTACAAAAGGGCTAGAAAAATAAAATAAATTTAGTAGATTTATCAATGATAGCCAAGGAGGACAACAATACACGGGCTGTGGCTGTTTCCTTTCTCAGTTTTTGAAGGTTTTAGGCACATTTAAGAGCTAGGACCCTGAGTCTAGGAGTGTCTGCTCCGGCTGGGTTAGGAGAAAGCTGTCCCGGCCCAGGTCCTCTGCCCTCTTGGTCACCTCAACTAGCCTTGACAAATACAGTCAGCAGTCTGGTTCACTGTGTTTATTAGACTCTAACCCTAAGACCACAACATCAAATGCCTGCCTCTTCCAGAGCCCCACACCACATCCTCTGGTACTCTGGTAAATGCTATTCCCTCACCTCAAAGCGCTTCCCTTTCTTGTCCACTTGGGACACTCCCACTCACTTTCAACCTTCATTGGGATCAATGAAGGTAATTAATGTGCCTAAGGTTACTGTGATATTGTGATTTATTGTAAGATACATATATTTGGTCTTTGTCCCCCTTTCCGGCCTAAAGTTTCTAAAACCCTTGCAATTTCCTAAGTGAAGAGAGCCATAAAGGTGTCTTTTGTTTTTTTAATTAGGTGACTTCCCGAGTGCCCTAAGGGTGAGGGGCTGATTGCCAGGAAAACCCATCCTGTGATTAGAGGGTTATAACTTTCAGTCCCACCTCCAGATCTCCCCAGAGGGGAGAAAGGTTGCAGGTTCAATCTACCATGCCTATATAGGGAAGCCTCCCTAATACCTAAAAGGACAGGTCTGGAGAGGTTCTAGGCAGGTCGGAGGTGTTGAGAGAGTGGCAGCTGGAGAGGGCATGAAAGCTCCACGGCCATAACCTGCCCTGTGCAGCTCTTCGTCTGCTGTCCCTGGCTCATCCTTTCATATTTAACTGGTAACCTAGTACTTAAATTGTTTCTCTGAGTTTTGTGAACTGCTCTAACAAATTAATTGAACCAGAGGAGGGGGTCCTGAGAACCTCTGATTTTAGAGCCACTTGGTCAGAAGAACAGGTAACAACCTGGGCTTGCAAATTGCATCTGACGGAGGAGGGTAATCTTGTAGGACTGAGCCCCAAATCTGTGGAATGTGAAGCTATCTCTGCGTAGATAGTGTCAGAACGGAGCTGAATTCTTGCTGGAAAGTATGCTGGTGCCCATGAACTGCTTGTTGCTGTGAGGAACCCTCCTCCATCACACTGAAAGCTGAGTCTCAAAACACAACTGGTGTGGCATTTGAACTCAAGTCTGCATCACGTTCTTTCTATATTAAGAACCATGCCAAGCTTCTGGCTCGGAAAAACATATCCAACTTAATATAAAATGTACAGAAAAGAACTTTATTATAATAAGCGTCATTATTTCAAAAATCTAGATTGATGTAAAAAAAATTTCACATCCCACATTACAAAATACACCCGTCCCCCCCGCCAAAAAAAGGAAGAAAGAAAAAGAAAAAAATTCACAACCCATTACCAGATACCAAAGCATTTGTTAATAGAACTTTATAGCCATGCCAGTATTATAAATTTTCCTATTATATTTCTAGAAATAACTAAAGTTACTGGATTGTTGCTTTGGTGATTAAAAGTCATTTAACTTCTTGGTTTTCAGATGTCTCCTTGGGAAACTGAAGCACTGGGTCAAGAATATGGGCTTTGTGTTCCAGCAGAGGTTAATTAATTAATTAATTAACTTTTCAAAGATTTTGTTTATTTATTTGACAGAGATCACAAGTTGGCAGAGCAGCAGGCAGTGGGGTGGGGAAGGAGGCTCCCCACTGAGCAGAGAGCCCAAATGTGGGGCTTGATCCCAGGACCCTGCCAAGTCAGAGGCTTTAACCCACCGAGTCAATCAGGCGCCCCCCAGCAGATGTTAATTTAAACCACGTGCATGATTTGAAAAAGTACTTAACTTCTTTGGGGCTGTTTCCTCAGTCATGAAACAGACTAATGACAACCCACATGGGGCTGATGGTAGGGACACTGATAGCACATATTCAAGGAACACAGCCAATATACTCCATAAACATGACACCACTGCTGCCTTGGTCAGCAGGAAAATCAGCCTGTTACTGAGGCTGGCAAACATTGTTATTCTGCAAGCTTGCCAGCCAGCAGGCGTACTTAACAGAGACATGATTTATTAGTAATCAATACATTTAAGAAAGTTGTAGGCATATTTTTTAGTGATTATCAAAATGATACGCTTAATTTATTTTATGGTAACCCTGCAGCAAATAGGAAACATATTAACAATCATTTTCTTTCTATTTTGGAGCCAGGAACAAGGAAGAAAACTATTAAAAGAAAAAAAAAATATATATAGGAATGTAGAAGAGACCAGGGAAAGACCATGGAACACACACCGCAGAAGAGACCAGGGAAAGACCATGGAACACACACCGCCACACTACAGACACTGCATCATTGTATGGTATACAAAGCACTCCCCCCATACATTATCTTAAGCAATTCTCACACTGAAATGTTACTGTTTCCTTCTTAAAGATGGGGAAACAGGTTGGAAGGGGGCAAACTACTTAACCCAAGTCACAGAGCTTGAGCCTCAGTTGTGCCAGAAACATAAACACAGATCCCCTAACCCAGCCCAGGAGCTTTTCTAACAGGCTACTGAAGGGATTTAAAGTTACTATGTCACAGAGGCACTCAGCTGCAGACAGAAAATCACCCCCATGCCCCATGACTCTCCAGCCCCATTACCAGTGGTGATCTCCTCAGCCAACACTCCTACACTTTAATAGACCCACACCTAAAAGAGAAAAGAGCTGCTTCCCTTGGACCTGATACCTGAGAATAATTTCTGTTTGGGGATCTTCGTTTGGCTACCAGAGAAGAATGTTCAACATCTTTCCAACCTCCTTCTTATGCTAATTACAGCTCATCAGCATCTGGACACCCACAAGCAAAATCAATCTGACTATAAAGGCAAGCCAAAAACATTTCTTACCATAAAAAACACAACAAAAAAATACAAACAAGTAAGACTGCAACATGATTAAATACACAGAGCATTTCCCCAGCAACCTGCAGGCGACTGCACATAAAAAAATCACATCCAGGAGCACCTGCGTGGCTCAGTGGGTTGAGCCTCTGTCTTCGGCTCAGGTCATGATCTCAGGGTCCTGGGATCGAGCCCCGCATCGGGCTCTCTGCTCAGCGGGGAGCCTGCTTTCTCCTCTCTCTCTCTGCTTGCCTCTCTGCCTACTTGTGATCTCTGTCTGTCAAATACATAAATAAAATCTTTAAAAAAAAAAAATCACATCAAATACCCCAAGAGTCTGGGAAGGTGGATACCGACAAACATGGAACTCGTGTAACTGTATTCTTTATGATCAGTGAAATGTATACAAGTTTATTTTCAGTTTACCCCCTTCCACATTGTATCTACTGCTAGATGCCAACATGTCTAACACATTCAAAGTCACACAATTAAAAAAAATATATACCATTTGAAAGGCCTCTTCACGTCCCCTTACCCTGTGACCAAGGGACCGCAGACGTGTTAGCCTTCAGTCCACGCCTCATTTCCTTACCATCCTGAAGTCCCAGCACATTCACAATCCTTGGAGAAGCCCACCTGACTATCTAAGCACAGCTTACCTTTCCAAACTATCTCCTCCACAAGCTGATCATGAAACCTAAAATGTAGCCTGCCTTCTACAAATACCATCTAGCTTCCTAACTGTATTAAAAGACTCACCCCCCACAAATATGCCCAAGACACACTGAGTAAAAACAGCAGGTCACAAAACAGCACACGCACCACGATTCCATTTATGTAAAATTATATGCACATAGACACAACCCCTACTCCTAACATGGATGGGGTCCATGATGCTTCTAGTAATTAACTCTGGGTGGTGAGACTGGGGTGATTTTTACTTTCCCTCCATCCTTTCCACAATGCTTGAGTTTCCTATCCTAGGTTATTCTATTCATACTCAGAAAAAGCAACAAAGCCATTTTTAGCAAGCCTCCCCCTAAGACCCACCATGTCAAGAATCTTCACTTGGCATAGAGGGAAAGCAAAAAGGATGCTTATCTATGCTTCTACTTCTAGCCAGTGGTTCTCAGAACTAGCTAAGCAACGGGCTCTGAAGCTGTTTAAAAATATAGAGGCTCGAGGGGCGCCTGGGTGGCTCAGTGGGTTAAAGCCTCTGCTTTCGGCTCAGGTCATGATCCCAGGGTCCTGGGATCGAGCCCCACATCGGGCTCTCTGCTCCTCGGAGAGCCTGCTTCCTCCTCTCTCTCTGTCTGCCTCTCTGCCTGCTTGTGATCTCTGTCTGTCAAATAAATAAATAAGTCTTTAAAAATAAATAAATCTTAAAAAAATATATATATAGAGGCTCGGAGTCCCAGTCCTCAGAAATTCTGGAAGTGGGGCCCAGGCATGTGTATCGCTCTTCAAGTGATACTGATCAGTGGGGGGGTCAAAAACTACAGATTTATGTCTCATTCTCAAAAGGGGCCCCACGGAGGGAGAAAACAGACCAGTGCTGAGTGAAGTGTTTAAAGGCAGGCAATTGCAAGGGAAGCAGACAGGACTGTTTAGGAACAGAAACCAAAGGCTGAAGAGGTATTGAGCTTCAGGTCTGGGAGGCCATGAGGAGAGAGGAGGCTATCAGTAGGTAGGTACACTTAAAGCTGGAAGCCAAGAAAAGGTGAATAAAGTGTAACAGGGCAAATGTTCAGGATTAAGAGACAGAGGACATTTATGCAATAGTTGGGGGCAGGGCTACTGAGGACTTAAAGAAACTGAATAGGAAAAGGCAGTGGGCAGTTTAAATTAGGTCCGCTACAAGTGACCAGCCCTGATTTATGACTAAAAGAAGAACACTGATTCAATTTTTGGAAGCCACAGAAAAATCCTAGCAAAGGCCATGTCCTATGCTCTGTGATTTTCCAAGACAACAACTTCTCTGTGCCTCAGTGTTTTCATCCGTAAAATGTGGGTAATTACACATGTTTCATGGAGTTATTGTGGGTTATTAGGTGAAATGAGATAATGCATGTAAAAAGCTTCCAGAGTACTCAGAACACCAAATGCTCCCAAATGATAACATTAGGAAGCGAATTTGACTAAAGATAATGTTTTGAATTCTAAGAAACCAGAGCCCTCAGTGCCTGGCCCCTAGGTTACTTCCTCATTTTGGCACCACTTAAAAATGCTGGGGAAATACCATAACAAGGTTTGGCTACTTCCCTACTGTTGCTTCTACATTCCTGGTATTTGTCTTACTTCTGTGAAGGAGATGCATTGCATACAAAACTAGTTCTATAAAATTTAATCAAGATTATAAATGAAAACTAACAGAGTTATATTGACAAAATAATAAATGTACTGGTGGAAAATTCTATATCCAAAATACAAATTCAGCTAATGCTGTCACTAGAGAACTAAGTTTCTACCTGGCAAAATGAAAAACGCAAAAGAAAAACAGGAGGGACTGTTTCTCCTTCATCCTCTCCACTCAGATTTGTGCCAAATTAGCTGAGATAGTCAAACAACTAAAATTATTACTATACCATGATCTGTAGAAATTTGGGGGAGTCCGTTTCTTAGTATAACATAATGAAATAATATAAGAACAGCAATAACCACCACCAACAATGAATGCTAATTATATGCCAGGTACTGTCCTAAGCATCTTACATGAATTAACTAAGTCAGTCCTCATAACAGCTCTATAGGATCCTTCAAGGTCTGGCTTCTGCTTAACTACCTCATCTCTGCCTCCATGCTCTTGTCACCACAGCTGGTGCCAGACTGGTCTCAGAGGGTACTCCTGGGAAGCCGAATATAAATATAGATCTGCCGACATCAGGCAGACTGGTGAAACCGGGAAGTATGAGAAGGTGTCCCAGAAGAATACATTTGAAACAAAATTCCAGATGATTCTTACAGGCAGCTAGGTTTAAGGCTCAGTACAGTCTATCCCTTCCAACTTTTATTTATACGTGCTACTTTATTCTTTCACCTGGCTTACTCATACTGAACACTGGCTCAAGAGCCATGTATGTGACGTGGAATGATTTCTAATATCACTTGCTCTCTCACCACCCAGGACAGATGAGAGAAGTCCCTGGTCCCTGCTCCCACAGTGCTTCACGCTTGCTTCTGCCTTTTACCTTGCAATATAAATACAGGTTTCTATGTCTCCCTAATTGAGCTGTGAGCTTGTTCACTGTCCATCTACAGCACCAAGCCTGGCACAAAACAGGGGCTAGTGATCTGTTAATGAAAGAATGAATGAAGCCTCACTAACCTACCTTCAGGGCTCTTATCCATAGAAACAGACCCTCTACATGCGAGTCAAACTCAAATAGAAGGGTCTGGTACCTCATTTGAGACATGATATATTTTGATGGGATTAGCATGATCAAGATAAGTGAGGCCCCATGTTAACAGGCCATCGAGATGAATAGTGGTTGTTCTATTTCTTTGGAAGTGTTGCTATGACCCAGCTTGTCCATACATGAAGTCCTGGTCCATAACTGGGCTTCACACCCACAAAAGTTAATGAATGGGCATCCTACACATAAACATGAAAACTGGAACAGGTTGACAAAAGGAGACTGATATGCAATATCTATATTATCATTTATTTTTTAATTTTTTTAAAAGATTTTATTTTTCTTATTTGACAGACAGAGATCACAAGTAGGCAGAGAAGCAGGCAGAGAGAGAGAGAGGAGGAAGCAGGTTCCCCGCGGAGCAGAGAGTCCAATGTGGGGCTCTATCCCAGGACCCCGAGATCATGACCTGAGCCGAAGGTAGGGGTTTTAACCCACTGAGCCACCCAGGCACCCTATATTATTGTTTATTAAACTGTCATATGCTGGCTATATAGGATGCTCATGATCGTTATTCTTCACACAGTGTTTTCAGAAAGGTTTTATCCAGCTTGTTGATCGAAGAGGAATTCAAAATCCAGAGAGCATAACCTGCCCAAGGCTACCTGGTAGTTTGGGGGTAGAGCTGGGATTTGAAACCAGGTCCATCCACCTCAAAGACAATCCCTCCCTCCACTGCTCTGTGTTGCCTCTGGATGCCAGCCAGAAGACCACAGGAGCCACCTTGGTGTGGGAAGGAGCTTTGGAAGCAGACCCAGGCTCAAATTCTGCTTTTGTGACTTACTTGCTAAAAGGTATTTGGTAATTAACAAACTCTCTAAGACTCATCTCTAAAAAGAAGATTAAACTGCCTAATTCATAAAGTATGTACCCTGTAAAGCCCTGAGTCTCTTAGTAGATGCCCAATAAATGTGAGCTGGCCATGAGCCTACTTTCCCTCTTGCCCTGCAAAAAAGAGCAGTTTCTTCCGGGATGGCAAATAAATCCTGCTTCATGGTCTTCCTCACTGGCAAATAACTATGTTGTGCTCTAGTTGGGAAAGGCCTGTGGGTAAATCCTTAATATGACTGGAACCAGTTAGCAAGCCAGATGTGCAACACTCAAAATCATCCCCTCAAGCCTGATGAAAGGAACACAAACACATTGCTTATTTCAGCATCCCTACATTTTGTCATCTGAGGTCAGGAATGAGACAAGCAGCTGGAGGGAGAGAAAAGGAATTGATCCAGAAACTGTTCAATTATGAGGTTTTCAAATAGCAACGGAACAACAGCAAGACATTTCCATCCTTGTTTAACATAAAGTGCCTGTTAGTACATGACTTAATGCTATTCTTAAAATTAAATACCGTTCGCTCTTCACTTGCTTACTGTTCTGACCACTATAACCAACCCTTTCGTAATTTTCAAGCTTGAGGAATATAAAAAGGGGGAAAAACCTTTGACGTTTCTGTTTACAGACCATGTGGAGAAGCAGGGACATGGGACTCCCTGGTAAGTCCTCTCTGAGGAAGGTTTTTGTTACCTTCCACAAGGGACCAGTACACAGCTATGAATGGCAGACTCAGGGAGGGAAAGCATTTCTTTAGGTAGATACTTTAAAAATCACCAACAGAGTAGAAAGAAGAGAAACACAAATGGGAAACCCATCTTCATCCCAGCCACTAATATTAAGGAAGCAGACACTGTGCTAATAAGCACTTGATCTGTCTTATTTCACCTAATCCTTGCATAGCACCGAGATAAGATTCCAGTATCATCCTAATTTTACAACTGAGGAAATACAGGCTCAGAGAGGTTAAGCAACTTTCCCAAAGTCACACAGCTTATAAACAACAAGACCAAGACACCAACATAAGTCTTGCTTTAATCAAAAGCCCATATTCTTAATCATCTATATCACAATAACTACCTATATATGCTTTAGCACTCACTGTCCCCCACCCCTGCCATTTCCCTCACTGTACAAGAAGGAATACTATGTATCTTTCAAGGAACACTCTAGTGCCATCTCTTTTCTTAAGCATTCCCAGAATCCCTAGAATACTCTTTCCTCTAGGCCTTTGCAACCTCTAGTATAACAAGTCTTAGTATAGTATGATGTCTAGGGTCAGTATTAAAATAATAATCTATAATACACTAACATTTATCAGACCCCCACATGATATTAGACCTGCATTAAGCCAGTCACCTCACAGTAATAAATCTCACACTAACCCAAGGAAGTCGGTATTAATCCTTTTCTTACAGATGAATAAACAAATATATTTTAAACACTATGGTGGACAAAAGCTGAGTGGCCTTGTGGGAGAACCATACACTGGTTACCATGGCAAGAATCTCTTGAATTGCGCAAAGCTTTTAACTACTAACACGTGCCTTGATCCTAACCGTTGATGGTTAATGTTACACTGGTGTTAAATAAATTCATCTGTACATTCCACCAATATTTACTGAGCACCTACCATAAGTGAGCCCCGTGAAGGGCACTCGAATTGCCTAGACACAATCTCACTGAGTCATTTTGCCATTTGCTCCTAATAACTTGAGCAATTTGAAAGGGTAAGTAATTAAAGTCTCCACCATCTTAATGACCTGCCCTGGGTCAAAGCATCAAGATTAGAACCAAGGTCTTCTGGTTAAGATCTTTTGATTTCACCAGCAACCCAGAGAAGAGCAAGCTGGCTTGGATCCAGCAGAACACATACGATGGCTTAGTTTCATGAGCCGAGTGTGGGATTTGTGGTCAGAAGCTGAGGGTGTAGGTCTCCGTTTAGACACTTACCTACTATATGATTTGAAGTCATTACAATTTCCTCATTTTCAGGAAGAGAAAAGCCACTACTCTTGTGGGGTAGCTGTAAGACTCGAACGCGATCAGATATGTAAAGATACTGCTACAAGCGCTGAATACAGTAATGGCAAACCGGCCCGTTGAAATCCTGGTACTGTCTGTTATTAGCCTAGACCCCTCCTCTCCCTTCCACCGGAAGCGCCTTCCTCACTGAGCATTCCTATTCTCCTGCTCCCTTTAATAATGAAGTCATTCTTGTTCGGTATGTTTTTATATTTGCTAATATGGCTTTCTGGTAAATACAGGTAAAACTGCTTTATTCCCTATGTTTATTCCTTCCCTTCTATGAACTGTAATTTTACAGTTGTGGGCTGGGAGTGTCTCTCTCATTTGGGTGGGGGCATGCAGGACAGATTTTGAGGAGACATGAGAGCTGGGAGGCTAGGGCAGAGAGACTTAGTAAGGCTGTAGTGAGTTAGGAAAGGTGGTAAGGGCAGAGTCACTGGTACTGGCACAATGTAATCAATTACGTGTGGGGACCATGAGCCTTAAGCACGGCGTGTGGATCTCTGCCTTGCCTGGTGGAGTAGAGGGTGGTGCCGTGACCATTTCCAGAGGGGAAAAGCAGATGAGTCTTGGGCAATGAAGGAATAGGAATGGTTTTGAATGAGCTGAGTTGGCCTGTCTGATGGGAGTTTCCTGTTTGTTAATTAGCTGAACTGACTAGAGCCTGGAAGAGACACAAGGTTGAAGATTTGGGGATCAACAGCAGAGAGATGTGGGTTAAAGCTGCAGGAAGTAGATGAAATCAAGGAGAGTGCACACAGTAAAACGCAAAAACAACTGAGGGGAAGACACTGCCAACCCATGCAAAAATGAACGCTTGAGGAACAGGGACAGGGCAAGAAAAAAGGATCTGGAGATGGAATACCAGGAAAGAGCAGCAGGACCCAGGATTTTGTTCCTGTCTTTGTTAAATTTTGAACATAGCAGGAGCCCTGATAAAAGGCAGCACCAAATGATGCCATATCACTGCCACAACCTACTGTGGAGGCATCAAAAATGTTTCTTTTTCACTGATGCTGACCAAACTCGGTTCTCTTCTGACGGTAGGAAAGGTTTTGCCATTTCCCTCTTCTGACTCAGGCAGGTGGCAGGAGCTCTGGTCTATACCTCCTGGCTGCTGGGAGTCTGAGAAGCACCCAGCACTCCTGATGCGTGGAGTCCACTGGAATCACAATTCTTTGCTGATGACAGAAAAGTAGTCTTTAAAACACTGACTTGTTATCAACTGCTGTCACTGTTGATGAGGTAGAATGTGTGCATATGCCTAGCATGCACACCACATACCTATACACTGCTTCCTAGCCCCTGCACCCCCCCAAAGCCTGTAACAGCCTCCAGGGGAACCATGTTAAAACAGCGCAATTAACTAGAACTGCTACAAACTCAATAACTCACCTACCTAATGAAGCAATACAAGGAAAATTGGACCTCTTTTAATAAGAATTTTAAAAGAGACAAGACATAAAGGTCAAATGCCATTTCTGGATCCCAGCTCTTTTCTTCTTCCCTCCCATTCTGAAGCAGTTAATACCAAGGAGACAACGCACACTGTACTAATCCCTATAAAAAAAAGGAGGCAGCCAATCACGCTATTATACCCAAGGGCAAATTTTTTTCTTTCCACCCAACCCCCAAGCTAAGTGCCTCCCCTGATCTTTTTCTGAAAGTTTTATTATGCAAACCTAAAGGATTTCAATTACAATAATTCTTGTCCTTCTCCAGCCCAACTCACAAAAGCAGAACTAAATTACCAGCAATTCTAGGCCATAACGGTGGTTTTTGCTTCTTACCTTCCCTCCAGAGTCACCTTAATCTAGAGAGTCTTCCCTCTCAACCCCTTCTGTCGGAGTGGGGAACACAGCTGTGTTTATGCCACCCCACTAGTTAGCATATCATGACACTGTACATGCCCATCAACAAGCAGTCTGCCCAGTCTACGCAGATCTCATGGAGCAATTACACCGCAGGCTAGTAAAACCCACTCACACTCTCCCACCGGCTTCCCGGTGACCTCTCAGGATGGGTGCATGGGACAAGGGCCCAGAGGGGCAGGGGAGACAGGGCTGGCAGACATGAGAACTTATACTTCTTAAAGAACCTACTCTATTCCGGCGTCCACACTGAGTTTACATAGGTCATTTCCCCTGACGCTCACAACCACCCCATGTGGTAGAGCTAGTATTTCACAGACAGGGCAACTAAGGCTTGGAGAAGTTTAGGAAGACCACCACGGTTCCTAAGCAGTGGAGCTATTGGTAGCGCACCAGGCAATATGGCTACCTGAGGAGTTTAGTGGATGGTGCTGAGAGATGACAAGTGCTGAGCCTTGACCAGGATGAACTTTAAGGCAATCCACTCTTACACGTGACAAGTCTCTGAGGTTTGATAAGAAAGGGAGCAGCGCAGGGCAGCTCTCTAGAGGTTCTGGGCTGGCAAGCTAATTCCCAGCCTATGGTGCTTAATTAGGAGTTGTTGGATTACCAGAAGAAGCTTGTCATAGGAGGGCCTCACTTATATAAGGAAGTTCTATCCATAATGTATGTTAATCTTAAAAATAAAACTTAGTAATTTTACCGAAAAAACAAAAAGGGTTTTCTCAGGATTGGTAGAGAATTACAATTCAGGCCATTCAAGCTATGACAAAATTATAAGCAAGTCCAGAGAACAAAGGAGAAGTCTGCTATTTTATGGGGGGAGGGGGAGGGTTCTGAGGAGATGCTATAAACAAAAGTACATCTGAATAAACCAAGAGTTTGAAGTGTAGTGGCTTGTCATTGGCTAGGCTACTACTGGGCAAGGGGAAAATCTTTCTTCCTCCTGCTGGGTTAGTAAATTATAAGCTTCCTCCTGTGGGGAGTGCAAGATCTGTCTCTTCCTTTTGGGGTCTGCAACTGATAGCAAGTGTTAGGGGGTGAGAGCTCCCCCTTCTGGTCTCCTCGCTCCATATTAAATGAGGTTTTCTTTATTCAATTTCAGAGGTCGTTCTTAAGGGCATGGCTCTAAAGCGGGGCTTCTGCCATAATTTCAAAGCCAGTGAGACAAAGTAAAACTTATGACTAGCCACCCACTTGTTTTTGCTTTCAAACAATCTACTAAAGTCAACTGCATTGACTTCAACTATGCAGGGTTCTAGGAAGAGTCCTAAATCCTTGTTTGTGCTTAACTTTCTTGAAAAGTCCTTTAGAGAAGTGGCTGCTCATTCCTGCAGTCAGTGAATGTTTACTATACATCCCCCACAAGCGGAGCACCAGGCTGAGCCCTGGATCTGAGAGGTGACCCGGCCATCGGTTCCGTAATCTTAGATAGGGCTAGGAAGGCAAAATCCTAGGACCAAGACTCCATGTAACAGGAGGCTCTATTCTAATCTAGGAGCTCATCATAGGCTTCACTGAGAAAGGGACACCAAAACTAAGGACCTGAAGTGGTGCCTGGGTGGCACAGTCGGCTGAGCATTCTGACTCTTGGTTTCAGCTTAAGCTGTGATCACATGGTCATGAGATGGAGATTTCTGTTGGGCTCTGTACTCAGCCCAGAGTTTGCTCTTGGGATTCTCTCTCCCTCTCATGCTCTTGCTCTCTCTGAGTAAGTAAATCTTAAGAAGACACAAAACCCCAAAAACTAAGCACCTGAAAATGACTGAAAGGTATCCAGACAGAAAGGTCAGAGAAAATTGTTGTGGATGGAGGGGAGAGCAGGGTAGAAACCTGGGGGCCAGAATGAGCTGGGCATGTCTGCAGATACTCCTAGTGGTCTGAGGCTGCTAAGCTCCGGCTTACTACTACATAAACCTGGTCCACTTGCATCAGAAGGGCCAGCAAAGGGAGAATAACCCAGAAGAGAGGACAAGACAAAGAAATCTTGCACCATGTGCCCCTGCTCTGCTCTGCCTCCCTTCTCAACTCCCATCAAGGCCTGAGGGCCAGTGTGCCAGGAGTAGCAGCAGCTGGCAGGGGCGGGAAGAGGCCCAGGGCTGCCTGGGTGCGGGTGTGTTCAGAATGCAGCACTCATCCTCACCAGCCATTACAGGCCAAACATGCCTTCCAGGAGATGTCTTACCAAGCCATTGCCCTCACTAATAATAATGTTATCAAATTTCTAATGCGGGTACTCTAAAGCAAATGTACTGTTACCAGCACGCCACTGGGCACATTTTTCAGAAGGAAACAGCTGCTCACTGAATCTGTCACTTTTCCTCTACTTGGTACCATGCGCACAGAACAAGAGCTGGCTGAGGGCTGTTTTTCTACTCTACCTTCCTTTAAGCATGCTCAAGAGGCAGCATCAGGTCTTTCAACAGAACCTAGCGGGTCAGCCATGGCACAGCTCTTGAGGAGTTTCCCGGATGGCATGATGAAGCCTTGACAACTAGGGCCTGTGCCTCGGAATTTTAAGGTACAGATATCAGAGCTTCTAGTTCACTAGTCTAGTCTCCTCATTATAGATTATAGACCTGAAAATGCAGCCCAGAGAAGTCAAGTAAAAGGTCTGTCATCACACAGCCAGTGAGCTGTAGAACTACAAGTTGGTTCCTTTCTCAGCTGATTTCTTTACCGAAAAAACAGATTTATTTTGTAGGTTGTGAGGTCTAAATAAGAGAGCCTGTAACCCAGCAGTGCCAGAAAGGTGGCAAGTGTCCAATGACTAGTGACTGTCTGCAAAACTTTGTCTCTTAGATCTCCGAAACAACCCATTCCCTTTCCTGGGGCCTCATTTTGCTGAATTCCCACAGAGGAGAGAAAACAGACTGGCCATGGGGTTAACGTGTTCACCGCTGGTGTGTGGCCAATAACTGATCAGGGGTCAACTGAGCTCTCTCCTTGATCTCAGATCTCAAGTCCAGTTCTTTGCCCTGCCAGTTTCACCCCTGCCAGACTCTCTGTTGTCTCTGGAGGGCTGGTGTGATCAGAGAAGACACCCCTGAAGAGAGCCACGTCTCCTTCCCTTTAGCTACTCTGAGTTGGAAGAGGCTAATAAGCCAAATCCATTTGAGAAGGCATAGACAGGAACTCTCAACGTTTACCTATGAGGGTGAGGAGTGCAAAAGATCCTGTAGATACCCACACCAATTCTACCAATAGCCAACAAAAAAATCATCCAAACCATGGAACAAACATGAACTTCTGACAAGACAACCAAATGGGCCAATCAGCTCCACAGACCAGCTCCTCAGAGTGCCCCCGCTACCCCCTCTCCCTCCCTCCTTTAAAATAACCATCCAACCATGTAAACTGCCCAGTGCAAGTGTCTGTTAGTCTCCAGCAGAACTGTCAGTGCTCCTAAGTTGCTGGCCTTCCAGATTACACTGTAGCTTCTTCCTTGGGGGAGGGATGCAGCAGGCCACCAGACAATAGCAGGAGGAGATTGGCCGAGCAGTAACTACTCTGGTTACGGCATCGCAATTCATGGCAGCATTTTGCTGGGAGTGTGTACCACCAGGGAGGAGAAACATAAAAAGGGGAACCTGGGCTGTAAATAGTTTATTTCGGCAATTCCTGATGTTGGCTGAATCATACTTTAATACAGAAATACAGGAAAGCACCACTCTGGAGGTGACATGTGTTGCCACCTCATTACTCTTTTCAAAAGGGTCTTCCATCAGAGAGACACCTCACCACAAATTACAGCAAAGAAAACAAAACCCTCATGCACAGACTTATTAATAGAACAGAAGGAAATGGAACCACAGGATTTAAGGGAGCAGAGAACCAAAGCAACAAAGACCATCAGTGATCTGGGGTCTCCGGGCTGCATTTCCATGCACAGAAAATGGGAAGGAAAAAAAAAAAAGTGGCCCTCAGAGTCCGCTCCTCAACTGCACATCACAGTTTTTCAAAGTAGCTCTCATTCCCCCCCCCCATTCCTTCTAATGCACCTAAAGTAGGCTGATTTCTCCAGTGAACCCTACCTTCATGTTCCTTCTCAGTGGTCCCCACTTTCTTGATCTTCCTGGGAGATTTCATAAAGAGGGGAAAGATGGTTCGTAAGCCAAGAATATCAACAAACTTATGGCAATTGTCTGTGCCCTCGGGTCCAATCATGGCATGGTCCAGCACTTTCAGGGCACTGCTCCGGGAGATCTTCTTTTCTCTGGGAACAAAAGAGGTTTCATATAAGGCATGTCATAGGAATGTTCTAGTCTCCAAAAAAGTTGCGGGGGGGTGGGTTTCTCATTATAATTGGGGGAAAAGAAAGAAAAAAACAAAACAACCGTCCACCAATGACAAAATTATTACATAATGATAGATTTACACAGAATATTATATACTTCTTAATAATTAGGAAAGTCCATAATAGAATGACTAAATTCCTATGGTTAGAGTGATAAGCACAAAAGGTAATATTCAAGATTCTATATGAAGCATTACCTCAATTATGTGAAAAATATGCATTAAAAAAGACTGGAAAGAAATGGATCAAAATGTTAACAGGTTATTTCAGGGTGGTGGGATTATGGATTACCTTATTATTCCTTTTCTTTCTTTTAATAGCTTTATCAAAATATAATTCCCATACCACACAATTCACCCACACAAAATACATAATTCAATGAATTTTAGTATATTCACAGATATGTGCAACTATCACCTCAGTCAATTACAGAACATTTTCAATATCCTGACAAGAAATCCCCTACTCTTTAGCTGTCACCCCCACCCCCATCTCACCCTAGCAACCACGGACTACTTCCTGTTTCTATGCCTTTGCCTATTCCGGACACGTCAGGTAGAGGGTATCCTACAAAATGTGGTGTTTTGTGACTGTCTTCCTTCCCTTAGCATGTTTTCAAGATTCATCCAAGCTGTAGCATGTGTCGTATTTCTTTTCTGTGGCCGAGTAACACCTCATTGTATGCATATGCTACAATTTGTCTATCTGTTCATCTACTAATGAACATTGGGGGTGTTTCTACCTTTTGGCCATTATGAATAATGCTGCCAAAAACATTCACGTTCAAGGTTCTGAGTGGACATATGTTTTCATTTCTCTTGGATGTATGTACACATAGAAGTGGAATTGCTGGGCCATATGGTAACTCTTTCTTTAACTTTCTGAGGAACGATCACTGTCCAAATTGACACGCCCACAAACAGTATGTAGGTGTCCTGACTTCTCCACATCTTTACCAATACCTGTCAGCTGACTTGTTGGTTCTGGCCATCCTAGTGAGTATGAAATGTTATCTCACTGTAGTTTTTGTTTATTTGTTTGTTTTTTAAAGATTTTATTTATTTATTTGACAGACAGAGAGCACAAGTAGGCAGAAAGTCAGGCAGGGAGAGAGAGGAGGAAGCAGGCTTCCTGCTGAGCAGAGAGACTGAGGCAGGGCTCGCTTGATCCCAGGACCCTGTGATCATGACCTGAGCCAAGGGTAGAGGCTTAGCCCACTGAACCACCCAGGTGCCCCTATCTCACTGTAGTTTTAATTTATACTTCCCTGATAACTAATGCTGTCAAGCATCTTTTCCTGTGCTTATTACGCATTTTTTTATCTTCTTCAGAGAAATGCCTATTCAGATCCTTTGCCTGTTTTTTAATTAGCTTAATTCTTTTTATTACTTAGTTGTAAAAGCTCTTTATTCTGGATACAAGTCCCTGATATATGATTTGTAAATATTTTATTCTATTCTAGGAGTCATCTTCTCACTTTCCTGATGGTATCCTTTGAAGAACACCAGTTTTTAATTTTGTTGAAATCCAACTGACTTGTTTTATCTTTTGTTACCTGCATTTTTGGTGTCAGAGCTAAGAAAACTCTGCCAAATCCAATGTCATAAAGATGTACACCTATGTTTGCTTTTAAGTGTTTAATTGTTTAAGTTCCAGTATTTAATTCTTTGATTCATTTTCAGTTAATCTTTGTATGTAGTGTGAAATAATGATACAACTTCATTCATTTGCATGGGGATACCCAATGGTCCTAGTACTATTTGTTGAAGACTAATCTTTCCCCTTTCCATAGTCTTGGTATTCCTGTTGCAAATCAGCTGACCACAGACACAGTTTTTATCTTTGGATTCTCAAATATATTCTAATTTATGCCAGTACCACACTGTCTTGATTATGAACCACTGCTTTGTAGTAAGTTTTAAAATTGGGAATCCTACGTTATTATTCTTTTTTCAAGACTGTCTGGCTATTCTAGGTCCCCTGAAATTCCATATGAATTTCAGGATCAGTCTGTCAGTTTTTACAATTAAGTCAGTTTGCTTTTTGATAGGGATTGTGGTGGATCTGTATATCATTCTGGGGAGTACTGCTATCTTCACACTATTAAGCCTTCAATCCATGAATATGAAATATTTTTCCATTTATCAGCTCTTCTTTAATTTCTTTCAACAACGTTTTATAGTTTTCAGAGTATAAATTTGCACTTCTTTTGTTAAATTTATTCCTAGGTATTGTATTCTTGATGCTATTGTAAATGGAACTGTCTTCATAGTTTCATTTTTGGACTGTTCATTCCAAGTATACAGAAATACAACTGATTTTTATACACCGATCTCTACATTACTCTGCAACCTTGCTGAACTCACTTATTAGTTCTAATAATTTTTTGGTGGATTCTTTAGGATTGTCTACAGACAAGATAACGTCATTTGCAAAGAAATAGTTTTCCTTCTTCCTTTCCAATCTGGATGCCTTTTACTTCATTTCCTTGTCTAACTGATCTGGCTAGAACCTTCAGTACAATGCTGAATATAAGTGGGGAAGGAGGATATCCTTGTCTTGTTGGGGATCTTAGGGGGAAAGTATGCAGTCTTTTACCATTAAGCATGATATTAGCTGTGGATCTTTTGTGGATGCTCTAATACGAAAGGTTGGAGAAGTTCTCTTCTATTCTTAATTTAGGGTTTTTTTTTTTTTTTTTCATGAAAGGTGTGGGGTTTTGTCAAATGCTTTCTGCATCTTATTATTCCTTTCTCTATTTTTCAGTATCTTTCATTTTTCCATAATGAACATGCATTACTTTCTAGACTTAGGAAAGTTCAACTGTTTTCAAGAAAAAACAAAGGTGATCTTTCCCCTGCCGCTGCCTACTGTTCTTGCAAACAGTTCTTTAAGGGGTATGATTTTCTATAACCTTACAGTGTTTTCTTTTAACACTCTATGAGGTAGAGAAGAATAAGTCAATTGTTTCATATCCTAGTATACCTGGTAAATCAACCAACCAAGCCAATATTCAGTATTCACTGAGGACTTACTCAGTACTGTAGTAGACACAAGAGAAAATAAAAAATTAAGACATGGCTTCTGCTTTCAAAAACATGAAAATCTATTCAGGGAGACTAAATTAATATGAAATAATAAGGCAAAAGTAGAAGTCAGAAAATAAATTTCTCCCCCATGTATTATTCAATCTAGAAATATTTACTGGCTACATCTCCTGTGAGTAAGACAGATCAAGTTCCAGTCCTCATGGAGCTTATATTCTAACTGCAGGAGACAAATGGAAAGTCAAGATACTTGATAGTGTTAAGTGTCATGGAAATACTGCAATGTAAAAGAATGAACGGAGAGGATATTTTAGGTTAGGTTATTAAGCAAAGCCTCTTTAGGGTTAACATCTGTGTTGAGATCTGAGTGTTGAGAGGATTCAGTCTTGTACATTTTAGGGGCAAACATTAAAGGCAGAAGAAACAGTATGTGCAAAGACCCTAAGGTGGGAATGTGCTGGCATGCTCTAAGAACAGACAGAAGGCTGGCTTTCTGAAGCAAAAAGAAATGGTATTCCTAGCTTAGATCTGAAGGGAAAAATGAACTATACCAAAGGCCATGTTACCTTGTCTTGTATGATACAATAAGACCTTCAAGTAAAGAACTAGTTCTAGGAGTTGGAGATCTAGTTCAATGTACTTGTTCTGAGACCATTATGTATGTTTCAGTTACTTTAGAGGGAGAGATTGTATGTATTTGGAGGAGTACTATAGGAAAAGACAGATATATTGATATATTTGGATATATCTATCCAAATATTTGGATAGATATATCCAAATATATCTGTCTTTTCCTACAGTATATATTTTCTATATATATTTTCTATAGAAATATATACCATATATATAGTATATATTTTCATACATATATATATATATATATATATATATATATATATATTTGAAAGCAGGTGAGAGAGTAAGAGGGATGAGTGTGAGCTACTCCTAGTAAAGCCTGGAGAAGAAAGTCTATTAGTTTGAGAAGGAAACTAGGGTAAGATTTTTTTAAAAATTACTACTTTTAAGAATATGGACAACCCAATCATATCTTCTGAGCATCAAGAAGCCAATGATGAGGGCACCTGGGTGGCTCAGTGGGTTAAGCTGCTGCCTTCGGCTCAGGTCATGATGCCAGAGTCCTGGGATCGAGTCCTGCATCGGGCTCTCTGCTCAGCAGGGAGCCTGCTTCCCTCTCTCTGCCTGCCTCTCCATCTACTTGTGATCGATCTCTGTCAAATAAATAAATAAAATCTTAAAAAAAAAAAAAGAAGCTAATGATGATAAGGATATTAAACATATAAAAGGGGAGAATGGACAGATGGAGTTAAGGTGATTATCAGGAAAGGGGAGGCAAGCCTAACCAAAAAGGTGGAAATAACATAACCCAAAGCCCTTCACCCCATTTCTCACCTGAAAACCAAAGAAAAGGAATCGGAAAGAACATCCCTTTGGCTAGGTCTCTGTAGAGGAAATAATACTAAAACACTGCATTATTAAAGTGCTAAGGATGACAAGGCATGCTTATCCTAGGTGAGAGTAGCCAGCCAAAACTGAGTCCCAGTAAGGGGAAAAAAAGGAGTACGTAAAAAATCTTTTTTTTTTTTTTTAAATTTTATTTATTTATTTGACAGAGAGAGAGATCACAAGTAGGCAGAGAGGCAGACCGAGAGAGGGCTGGGGAAGCAGGCTCCCCGCTGAGCAGAGAACCTGATGTGGGGCTCAATCCCAGGACCCTGAGACCATGACCTGAGCTGAAGGCAGAGGCTTTACTCACTGAGCTACCCAGGCACCCCTAAGTACGTAAAAATCTCATTGACAGTGCCCCTTGGGTTTAGCCCATCTGGGTTTACCTGAGACTGTTCCATTTTTGGCACTAAAAGTGCCACATCCTGGGAAACCTCTTAGTCCCAGACAAACCACGACAGACATCTTACTTGGTGTCAACCTCAAAAGACCAAGGATGTATTGTAAATATTCCTACCTTAACTCTCCTCACCAAAGAATTAATCAAAATAGCTCACAGATACTCACAAATAACACTCAACATAACTACTGAATTTAAAAGAAAAAAAAAAGGTTCCTTCTGAGCTCGTACCTTCATGCAACAGGCACTGCACTAGCTGCTGGAAACTCTAAGCTCCCAGTCTTTGAGCAATTTAAGGACAGTTAAACAAAAATAATATCAAAAGCCCAAAGCAATGGAAATTAAGTCTAAGGAGGTGAGAGGCAGAGAAAATTAATTTTATCTAGGACAAGTCAGTGAAGGTGTCACATGTAGGTAACATCTGAACACAGTCTGAAGAATGAGTATTGGCCCGACAGAGAGGAGAGTCTGGCCACTGGTGACGGTGTGGGTACACAGCCCGTGCAAAGGTATAATCTTATGGGAGACCAGAGGTAGCTGTGAATGACCGGGGCTGGCAGATTACTGAGGAGAGGTGGGCAGAGGTCACAACAGGCCCTAAATGTGTTCTTGGGGCCCCTGGGCTCCATGCCACAGACATTGAGAAGCCATGAGATGTTGGAGAAAAGGAGGGCACTGGACTGGATGGATAATTCTAGAAAGCTTACTCTGGTGGCTGTGTGATGAAGGCACTAGAGCGAAGACAGGGCTGGGGAGCAAGGAGGACAGTTAGGAGACCACGATACCGCTATCAGTGTAAAATGACCAAGAGTTTACCTACCATACTAGTATAAAAAAAGACATATTTGTCAGACATGAAATCTTAAATATCAGGAGTAGGGTAAACAAGGTTCCAAATTCAGCAGAAAAGGGTTTTTTTGCACCAAGCTGGAATTCTAACAGGAAACAAGGCAAATAATACATTTGTTTTCACTGCGGCTGGACTCGAGCATCCGACTTCACAAAGCTGAATTTGCAAAGGTTATGACTAGGGCACATAACGATGTGAGCAGAAATTAGGAAACCGAGCTATAATATCCTCATTGTTTAGTCACTTGGAAAAGGCCTCCTGACATGAAGGATGGTCGTGTACCAGGGCACCTTCAGTTACCATGCAGCATACATTCAAACCATTTCACAAATAACACAGCAATCTTGGAAATACTAAAAGTAAAAGACTCTGATTTGGCCAAGTCTCCCTCTTTCTTTTTTCCTGCCTAAGCAAATTCAACAAACAAAATATTTAAAAAGTAAAACCTTTCTTCACGTAGGCAGTGTAAGACACGTTTAAAGGGGGCAGTAATTGCATATTGATCACCATTTAGGCAAGCTGCATGGAGGTGAACTCTGGAATATTCATTGGCTTAAGTTCAGGCTTTTAGCAATCAATAGCTGTTTGGCCTGACTTTCTTGGGTTGACTTTATTTGAAATATTTATTCTACTGGAGGACAAGTAGTTTATCTTAGTCTTGTCTGGGTTCATCGGGTTGTCGATCATGCCAGGACCAAAGTGAATGCTAGCCTCTGTAAAAGTGGGTGGTTGGGGAAATGACACAGAGTCATCTACTGCTCCTTATTCTGCCAAAATGAACCTTATGATGAGGAGAAAGGGATGGGGAAAGGAAAGGTTCTTAATTAGCTTGTTCTTCTTCACTATGCAAAACCACTTTTGCAATAAACACACATTTTGACTATAATTTTGTTTTGTTCATTTGTTCTTTTCACCAAATATATGAGGTACCTAACAGGTGCCAGATATAAGTTGACGACATAGAGGCAGGCACAGCTTGTGTGTGTCAGGAACTCAGCTCTCAGGCGAGACAGATACGCAGATGATGAGTATAATGAGAAAAGCAAAGCACCACAGTAAAGGTTTTGTTCTACAAAGTAGAAAATGACTGCAGGAAGGAGGGCTGATGGTATCTGCGGCACAGAGGCCTCACAAGAGATGATGCCTGAACCATCAGCCATTCACTGGATGTCTTTCCCAGACAGGTGAAAAGGGAGAGGGTGTTTCAAGCAGATGGAAACAATAGCACATGAGAAGACACAAGTGAGCTGGGAACATTCAGGAAAGTGGTGCATGGTACAGTTAGAATACAAAGAGCAAGAGGGGCAGCAGCAAAACATGAAGCCTGCTGACTCTGTGTATTAGAAAGATTACACCTGCCACAGTGGATCGAACAGTATGTGGTGGTGGTGAGGGGAGCAGAAGACAGAGGGAAAATACATTAGATGGGGGGAAGCAAAGTAATAGTAGACTAGGAGTGAAAAGGACTGAATTCAGATTGAACCTGAGGTGCCTATGAGACATAGTGTCTATGTACACCTTAAACTTATGGGTCTGAAGTCTGGGAATAAGATTAAAAATAGGGGCAAATTTGGAAGAATTATTCAATCTATGGGCAGTGTCTGAATCCATGGTGTAAATACGACTACCAGGAAAGGGTACAGAAAAAAGGGAAGAACCTTGGAGGAAAGTGACTTGAAGAACAAGTGAAAGAGGTAAAGTCTACTCCCTCCCTAAGGGACTGGTGAATGGGGAAAAAAAAGTGACAGGCAATCTTTAAAAGATACTGAGAACCACAAACTAGTCCTGGCAAGAAACTTGGATAATGCCATATGAAATCATTTTTGTTTGCTTGACAATGTACACAATAAAGTTAATTTCCTTTTAGCTCCCAGGACAGAAGATCACTTTCCACGATCTAGGATTTCTATGAATGAGACCGTGAGATCAATGTAACTAAACTAATAATTGCTCTCAAACTATTGTGCCAAAGAACAGTGGTGCTCTGGGAGATGCTAAGAGATACTCTACCGCTAAAACACAATAATGGCGATCTTCTATGTTACTAGACATCGTTTTTCAATTTTCCATTTCTATTCCCATCCATTTTTCATAAACTCCCAGTACCAACCACTGCTTGACTAACTGCCAGAGAACAAAACAAATATGTAGAAAGCAGAGGTTAAGATTTCAGTTTATAGCACTATGGTGGGCCAGATATGCAGAGAAACCACTCACAGAATGGCTGAGCTGACAGTAAAGTAAGATGAACAATCAGTGACCAAAATCCAGGGCTCTGAAGTGCACAGGATGGCAAATGTTATGCAAAGGGCCAGACAGAAAATAACCGTAGCTTCATGGGCCGTGTATGGTTTCTGTAGCATCTTTTTCTTTGTGTGTGTTTTAAAATACATGCGACACTTCTAAGGTACAAAAACCATTCTTAGTTTGTTGGTCACAGAAAAACAGGCCTTTTAGCTGCCAATCCCCAATAAAGAGGATCAACAAAGCTCAAATCTGGTTCTTCAAAACCACCAATAAAATGGACAAACTTTTGGCAAGGTAATCAAGAAAGAAAAAAAAAAGCACACAGAAAAAAACCAATAACGGGTATGGTAAGAAAGGGCGAGAACTACAGATCGAGCCGATATTAAGACGACAGAGCATAAGGCATAGTTTTATGTCAAAAACTTGGAAAACAGGTGAGATGGACAAATACCTAGGAAAATATAAATTTCCCCAAGTAACTCAACAAAAAGAAAAAAGAAAACCTGCATGGGTCTACAGCCATCCAGAAAACTCAATCAGTAGTTAAAACCTTCTCTCAAAGCAATCACTATCAAGTTCTATCAAATATTTAAGAAGGAAATAATTCCAGTATTACTTAAACTCTTATATTCTTTGATTCCTTTAATAAAGCTATAAAAAAAAAAAACCCCAACCCTCTGAGAGTAAACTTATGGCCAAACTCACTGAGGTATAGGTATCAAATTCCTACATAAAATACAGAATCTCAAAAAACATTAAAAAGATGGGCTTCTTCCAGGAAAGCAAGGCTAGTTCGATACTAGAAAATCCATTAATGCAATTTTCACCATATTAACTTTAAAAAACCATTTCAATAAATGTAGAAAAAGCATCTGATAAAACTGGTTGATCAATTATGTAAAATCTGTGACATTAGTAAGAGAAGAAATTTCCTTAATCAGATAAGTGCTATCTCCAAAAAACTCGAAACAAACATTATACTCAATAAAATGCATTCCCTGTAACACCAGGAATAGGAAAAGTTTGCCCTTGATCACTACTCCTTCCTATTTAACCCCACATTAGAAGTCATAGCTAGTAAAATGTAAATACATACATACACACAACTAATAAATTATTGAAATGAAATGTGACAGAAAATAATCTTGTTCCCACCTATTAACTACTACTCCCTAATAGGGGCATATACCCTGGGCTTTCCTAGTAAAAGTTCAACTAGCTCTCCAGGAAAAAAGTGCTGATTTGTCTTATTTCCCAATTTACACGGTGTAAATACTCTCACTATACTGGATTTCAAGTTACCAATGTGATCCCACTAAACATGGTGTTGGAAAGAGAAGTGTACAGTTAGCTTTCATGAGCCTGTACGAGCTAGCTCAAACATATTACTGTTTATACTTCCCTCCTCACACCATGGACATCAAGCTTGGTCATGTGACTTTTTATGGCCAATAAAATGTGAGCATAAGTAATACATGTGTCTTCAGAGGAGAAGTTTAAAGATTTATTGCATTATTCAGCCTTTCTCTCTGCTATGAGAAAGTCACATCCCATTGAACACTGTTCCTTTAGTGTGGATCCCAAAACAAAGATGTGGAGCAGAACTTCAGATGGCCAGTGATGGATGTATCAGGAGTGAAAAATAAATATGTCACTGAAAGTCCTTGAGGTTGCAGAGTTGCTACTGCAACAAAACCAGACTGATATGTGACAGAGCAAAGTTGCTTAATATAAGATCAATATATAAAAGTTATCTGTATTACTGTCCACTAGCACTGAACAGTAAGAAAATGTATACTAGAAAGTATTCTTTTATAAAGATTTTATTTATTTATTTGACAGTGCACAAGCAGGAGGAGAGGCAGATGGAGAAGCAGTACTCCCAATGGGTAGGGAGCCCGATGTGGTGCTCGATCCAGGACCCTGAGATCATGACCTGAGCTGAAAGCAGATCCAACCGACTGATCACCCAGGCACCCCAACTAGAAAGTACTTTTAAAAATAGATAATACACTCTTGGACTTCCACTTTGGGCCAAGATGGAGTAATAGGGACTAAATTTATATCCTCCCCCCCAAACAAACTAACACACAAAAGGACAAAACATATAAAGCAACGGTTTTCAGACACTTGACATCAGATAGCACAAGACAGTGATCCCCAAGAGAGGGAAACACATGCCATGAGCCCAGCTGGCTGCCTGGGAGAGTCTCCAGGCCTCAGAACAGGGTGGAGACACAGGGCAAAGCAATAGGGCAGACGAGTGCAGCTGGAGCTCACAGGGCAGACTGCCAGACCACGAGCCGTGCAGAGATGTGCACAGGGTCTCTGAGTCTGCAGCTGAGTGCTAATTAGGACGTGCCTGTGAGGAAACTAACCAAGGCTACAGAAAGGAGCCACCTGAAAGAAGGGGAAGCAATGCCTAGAACTCATCCAGGGCCAGAAATAGTTTGTGTTCCCACCAGCTGGAGTGGAAAAACTGTGAATTCACAGTGCATCAGGTGGAGTCCTCAGGAGGGTGCTACTTCAGTCCTGAGGCAAAATTAACCAGAGACTAAAGGTTAGTCTGGTCCCACCTAACAGAGCTTAAAAGTAGGCCTCTGCAGGAACAAACTACTTCTAGTAATTTAACTATATCTTAGAAAAAGATTCAAGAATATTTATGAGAAACAGAAACACACACACACACATACAGACAGGCACACACTTCCAGCATCCAACAAGGTAAAATTCACAATATTTAAATTTCAGAAAAAAATTAACAGACATTTAAAGAGGCAGTAAAATATGAACTATAAGCAGGAGAAAAATAATAAAAATAACAGATGACAGAATCAGAAGACATTAGTTTTATTATAACTATATTTGATATATTCAAGAAGGTTAAAAAAAGCTTCAGTATGCTAACTAGAAACAGGGAAGATATCTACAGAAGAAAAATACATGTCTAATGAACAACACACTAGATGAGATTAAGTGCAGAAGAAAAGAGTGAGCTTGAATACATAATAGAAACTAAAACACATTAAGAAAGAAAAGACTGAAATTAATTAATAGATTACCAGTGAATGGTGGTTGGACAACTTCAAATAGCTTAATACACATGTAATTGGAGTTCTTGACAGGAGGACGGGGACAGGAAAAAAAAATTGAAAATCCCAGTGATTTCAAAAATTTCCACTATTGATGAGATCTATAAGCTCATAGATCCAAGACACTCAATGAAGCCCACACCCAAGAGACATGAAGGAAATTACATCAAGGTACCTCATAACCAGACTGCTCAAAATCAGCAAAAGAGAGGATCCTAAAAACATCCAGACAAAAGGGGACACCATTACATACAGAAGAACTAACATAAGAATGACAGCAGACTTCTCAAAGCTAACCATGCAATCCAGAAGACAGTGAAGCAATGTTGTTAAGAGAACTGAATGAAAACAAAACAAAACAAAACTCTATTAAAACAGAATTCTATTCTATATATGAAAATATCATTCAAAGGTGAAGGCAAATATTATTTTAGACATAACCAAGCTGATGAAAGTCATCACCAATAGACCAGCACTACAAGAGATGTTGAAGGACATCATTTGGGAAGAAAGAAACTCATACCAGATGAAAATCTGAATCTATACAAAGAATTCTCAAAGAGCACTGGGTGATCGCAAATGTGTTGGTAAAAATAAAAGATTTTTTCTAACTTTAAAAAAACTCTATAAAAGATATTGATTATTTAAACAGAAAGATAAAACAATACGTATTGATATTTATAACATACATAGAAGTAAAATATATGACAACAATAGCACAAAAACCAGAAGAAATGGAAGTTTATTGTTGCAAAGTCCTTATACTATAGATGAAATGGTATACTACTACCTGAAGACAGACTGTATACATTAAAGATGTATACTATAAATTTAAAAACAACCACTAAAAAAGCAAAGACAAAGAGCTAAGAAACCACCCAAGAAAATAACATGGATTAATAAAAAATGTTAAGTTAAAGGAGGGCAGACGTGGGGCACCTGGCTGGCTCAGTTGGTACAGCAACTGACTCTTGATCCCAGGATTATGAGTTCGGGCCCACACTGGGAGTAGAGATTACTTAGGAAACAAAATCTTAACTAAATAAAATTTTTTAAAAAAGAAGGCAACAAAGCAAAAATGTAAATGGCATAAACATCTCAATTAAAAGGCAGAAATTGTTACAGAAGACTCCAATGTAATACTGCCTACAAAAAAAGTCCGTATTTTAAATATAAAGACACATAGGCTTGCAGATGGCTGTCTTCTCAACATGTCCTCCCACAGCCTTTTTTCTGTGTACCCATATTCCTGATGATGCCTCTTCTCATAAGACCACCAATTCTACTGGATTATGGACCTATCCTTATGACCCTATATAGCCTTAATTACCATCTTAAAGGCCCTATGTCCAGATACAGCCACCTTGGGAATTAGGGCTTCAAATATGAATAGAGGAGTGACAAAATTTACTCAGTGATAGATGGTAAAAGATGTAGTATGCCTATAGTAATCAAGAGAAAGTTGTGGTGGCTACACTAATATCAAACAAAGCAGATTTCAGATCAAGGGACATTAACAGGGATAAAGAGAGTTATTTCATAATGATGAAAGATACAATTAAACAAGACAGCATATACTCCTAAATGTTTAAGCACCTAAAAGAATTTCCAAATACATAAAGTAAAAACTGACAGAACTCAAAGGAGAAACAGACATATTCAGTTATAGTCAGAGGTTTCAACACCCCTTTTATAACTGATAGAATAAGTAGACAGAAAATCTGTAAGGATACAGAAGACTTAAACATCACCATTAACTTAACCTAGTTGATATTTACAGAACATTCTTTTCAGATGCACGTGGAATATTCAGCAACACAGACTATGTCCTGGGCTAAAAACAAGTTTTAATAAATGTTCTCTGACCACAATGGTACTAAAGTAGAAATAAAAAACGGAAATATCATTTGGGAAATCCCCAAATATTTAGAAACTAAATAATACATTTCTAAATAACTCATGGTTCAAGGATGAAATGAAAAGATAAATCAGAAAGTACTTTGAACTGAATAAAAGTATTTTTTAAAAGATTTTATTTATTCATTTGACAGAGAGAGCAAGAGGGCACAAGCAGGGGGAGAGGGAAAAGCAGGCTCTCTGTTGAGCAGGGAACCCGACTCGGGCCTTGGTCGCACGGTCCTGGGATCAAGACCTGAACAGAAGACAGATGCTTAACTGTATGAGCCACCCAGGCGCCCCTAAATAAAAGTATTTTGAACTGAAAACATACCAATATGTGTGTGACAAGGCTTAAGGCAGCAATTAGGAATTTATAGCATCAAACATATTAAAAAATAAGATCTTGGGACTCTTGAGTGGTTCAATTGGTTCAGAGGTCAACTCTTGATTTGGGCTCCGGTCATGATCTCAAGGTGGTAAGATCAAGTCCCCTATCAGGCTCTAGACTCAGCGGGGAGTCTGCTTGAGACTCTCTTCCTCTCCCCGTGTCCTTCCCTGAGTTGTGTGCTCTCTCTCTAAAATAAATAAATAAATAAATAAATCTTTTAAAAAATAAGATCTCAATTAAATGATATTCAATTACCACCTGGAGAAATCAGAAAAATAGCAAACTGAACTCCCACATAATTAGAAGAAAAAAAATAATGATCATAGAAACAAACAAACAAACAAACAAAAAAACAGGAGATAAATCAATAAAGAAAAACCTGATTCTCTGACAAGATCAACCAAATGGGTAACCAGCCTGATGAGGAAAAAAAGACATCAGTGGCCAACATTGGGAATAAGGGAGAGCACTCACTACAGATTCTACAGATATTAAAAAATAAGGGAATACTCATGAATAACTTTATACCAATTTGTTCAACCACTAAGATAAAATGAATTCCTTGAAAGACACTGACTACCTAAGTTTACTCAAATGGGGAAAAAAATTGGTATAAATTTAAAAATTATTTCATTAAAATTTTAAACTTTTCAAAAAACTATGAAAAGGAAGCAGCAAGTTATGGGTTCAGAGAAACTATATGTAAAACATGTATCTGACAAAAGATTGTATCCATGATATATAAAGAACTGTTATAATTCAACAATAAGACAAACAACTCCCCCTCCTCCCACCAAAATGGGCAAGAGATTGAAAAGACACCACACCAAATTGGATGTATGAGTGCCAAATAAGCATATGGGAAAAGTCCATTACCATTAGCCACAGGGGAATTGAAAATTAAAGGCACAAGATACCTATACATACCCATTAAAATGACTAAAACAAAAAACACTGATCACCAAACCAAGAATTAGTGAGGATATGGAATAAATGAAGTTTATACACTGCTGGTGAGAATATAAAAATGGTATGGAGTAACAATTTTGTAAGAACAGATAGATAGTGTCTTAAAAAGTTAACCATATTCCCATCATATGACCCAGACATTCAACTCATAGGCATTTATCCAAGAGGAATGAAAAATATGTACACTCAAAGATATGTACCTAAATATTCGTAACTTTGTTCATTAGAGCAAAAAACTAGAAACCCAAATGTCTATCAACAAGTGAATAAACTGTGATATATTCAAAATGGAATGCTACCCAGCAAAGAAAAAGGAATAAACTACTGATATACATGAAATGAATCTTGAAATAATTAGTTAAATACGCCAGGCCAAAAAAAAAAAAAGAGTACATACTATATGACTCCATTTACATAAAGTTCTAGAAAATGCAAACTAACCTATAATGGACAGAAAGCAAATCAATGGTTGCCTGGAGACTTGAACTGGAGGGAAAGGAGTTATGGATTACCAAGAGGCCAAGGAAACATTTGGGTACAATAAATATGTTTGTTGCTATGTTTGCAGTGATGGTATGACAGGTGGACACATGCTGCAAACTCATCAACCTATGTACTTTAAATATGTACAATTTAGCAGCCCTGGAATGATGAACAGCAATGAAGTCTGATGGAAGGGCTCCGACAGGTCCTTCACCATTTCCTGCCAAGTAATCTTGCTTCAGTTTAATCTGTCTTCCCAGCCACGGCACTTTCCATTTATGAAGAGGTAACACCAGCCTGGAGGGTTGTCGGAAGGATTACTTAGTGCTTTGAAGCGTTTTTCTGGTTCCCAGAGAACAGGTGCAAACTACTATTATCCATCTAAGAAAGAATGATAATACTCAGTGAATGGGGAAAGGGAACGCTTGCTCACTGGACAAACAGTAAGCAGGATGTGAGTACGCAGCTTGGAGCACACACTGTATACAAACCCACCAGGAAGCTCAACTGATTTCTAAAATGTCAGCATTATTATTTTGCTTTTTCAGTTAAAT
Source organism: Mustela putorius furo (assembly GCF_011764305.1). NCBI lineage: Eukaryota > Metazoa > Chordata > Mammalia > Carnivora > Mustelidae > Mustela > Mustela putorius. The sequence goes on along the minus strand of NW_025421464.1, from coordinate 6,811,935 downwards.
TTCAGAGACTGAAAGTCAGAAGAAAAGGCTGTAGTTCTTAAAAAAACAACAAAAACCTGAAAAGGACCACAAGAATAAAAATGTAACCGAGTTTGGACCTTCCCATGCTCATTAGGAATAAAACCAACACACAACAAGGTAAAAACAAAGGGAATAAAATTCCAAGATTTAGAAGTTTCCCAGGCCAGCCGGCCTACCTTTACACTTTGGTTCAAGCCCACAATCCAGAACTGGGCCTGCAAAAGCCGACTTTGCAGATGGTATACCATCGTCATTTTTTTGTTTTCTTTGTCGGAGGATTTTCTTTAGATTAAGGAAAATCTTACTGAGAAACCTCAGGGGGAAAAAAATGGTGGTTCCTAAAGGGATGTGTCTATGTACCCTTCTCTTTCTTTCTTTCTTTTTCTTCACCCATCTATACAGTTAATAACCAAGACGGGTTCACTGTGTTTCTGCTACACAACCCCAAGCTGCGTTTGTACACATCCCTTGGGATCTCAGTGGTCTCTTCTTTTTCTAACTGGAACAGGGTTTTACAACAGAAGTAATAAGCTTCATGTCAACATTTTCAAGGAAACTGACAATGTAATTCTTCTGTCTCCCAGTGGCTTTGTTGTTTCTTAAAGAACACTGAACCATTTGAAACAAGGACATACTGTTAAAAAAAGCGCTTTGTGGTGGCAGGAATCAAATGATTTGGAGTACAGTCTATAATTAAACCTGATATATTGAAATCTATTTGCAGCAATCATCTTACCAGAGAGACATCTATAACCAAGAATGCAGAAATGGAAAATCAGTCTCCATTCAAGGGTAAAGAGGACTTTGTATAGTTCTACCCTCATGTCTGGATAAATTCTATAATGGCCATTCCCCCATAAGTATAAGTTAGTTTTATTTCTCTGAACTGGACTCTCTGAATCTGATCATTCTGTTAAATTCACAATAAATTGTGACTTCCCTAAATTGTCTTTTTCTCTCCACTATCCCTGACTACAAAAATACCACTTGGTTCATAGTCGTATCTTAACTCTTCTGCTACTAGCCAAAGACCATGCACATCTCTTCCCTATGCCATAACTCTTGACACTCAAAGCACAGTGTGTGTGTGTGTTCACACACACAGAATATTCTGTCCAAGAGGTTCTGCGCCTTCTACCCTCACTCCATCTTTTCTCCTTCCTTATCAAAACACTATGACTAAATAAGAAATTCCTTTGGGGGGGGGTTCCCTAGATGCTAGAATGGCTATCTGCGGGTTTTTCCAAAGCATGAGTTCCATTTTTAAATATCATCTCAACAATCTTTTCTTCCTTTCCAAAATGCTTCGTCTATCCTTTGACAGAGGAAAAACAAAAAATGAAAAGCTTTTTTTTTTTTCTTATTGATTCTGTCGAGTACTGTAAAATCCAAACATTCTTAACATAGGGGAGTGAAAAAAAGTCACCGGACAACTAAACTAACACCTGGGTGGGAGGGTAAAGCAGAGGAGAAGGCCTGTCCAGTAAAGGCAAAGGCATAGTAGACCTCCTTACAGCCCCTATAAACTAATGCTGAGAAACTATGAATCTGCATGAAGGAATTCTCTGGACCTTGAGTAGAAAGGTTACAAAAAATGAATGCCTAACCATAACTCTGAAATACCTTGGAGGATGATGGAGGAAGAGTGTTGAGAGGTTCAAGTGTCCCAAAGGAAGATAAAGTGAAGTGTGGACACTTGTGTTGGCTTCTTCTCTGCAGCACAGCATGAGCACGGGCCGAACAGGGCAGCAAGTCCAGTATTGCAGCTAGTGCCTGGCTTCCCCAGAGTCTTGATGATCAGATTCAAAACCTGATCTGACAGGGAAGAGCACCTGTGTGGCTCAGTCAGTTGAGCAGCTGACTCCTGATTTTGGCTCAGGTCATGATCTCAGGGTCATGGGATGGAGCCCTGCACCTGGCTCTGCGCTCAGCATGGAATCTGCTTGAGGATTTTCTCTCTCTCCCACTTGCCCCTCTCCCTGCTCTCTCTCAAATCAATCAATCAATCAATCAATCAATCTTTTTTAAAAAAAATCTGACAGAAAAAACTAGGACTAAATATATCTAGGCAGAAGAATGAAGTCTCAACTATACAGCTTTTAATAAATCACTCCTCATTCTTTGGGTCTTTGAATAGGATTTGCTAGAAATTCTGTAACGCAATGATTTAAAACATCAAAAATGTTTCTCAGATCCTTCTCTCACTCATTTAGAAAATATTTACAACCTAATATTTATCTATTACTAGGTGCTAGGGATAAAAGAGGAAGACTTGGTTTCTGTTCTCAGGAGTCTTCCAGTACAGTCAGAGACAAACAGATGCCTTCCACACAGAATGGTAAATGCTCCCACAGTGCAAAGGACAGGATGCTAGAACCTAACTCTCAACATCTGTGAGTGGGTGGGTGGGTGTAAGGACAGGGCTGAGGAAGTGACATGGGGGGAGAAGATTCTTAAAGAAATTTAGCCTAATTACCAAGTATTAAGGAGGATATGCTGGAATTCTCATGCTTTGCTGGCGTGTGTGGGGAGGTGGGGAATAGAAAATGATACAACCACTTTGGAAAACAGCTTGGTAGTTTCTAATAGTGAACTTACATTTCCAATATGACCTAGTCATTCCACTCCTAGGTATTTACCCTACAGAAATGAAAATACATGTTCATCTAAAGACTTTAAAGCAGCTTTATTAATAATAGCAAGACACTGTAAACAACCCAAATGTTCATCAATAGGTGACTAAATTAAAAAACGGATATACTCGGGGCGCCTGGGTGGCTCAGTGGGTTAAAGCCTCTGCCTTCGGCTCAGGTCATGATCCCAGAGTCCTGGGATCGAGCCCCACATCGGGCTCTCCGCTTGGCAGGGAGCCTGCTTCCTCCTCTGTCTCTGCCTGCCTCTCTGCCTACTTGTGATCTCTCTCTGTCAAATAAATAAATAAAATCTTTAAAAAAAAACAAAAACCGGATATACTCTGGAATGCAAAAATATAATGAATACTGCTAAAAGTGAATAAGAACCAAATTACTGATATATGCAAAATGAATGAATCTCAGAAAGAATGTGTTGAGTGACACGAGCTAAACAAAACATGGACTAAATAAATTTAAATTTAAATACTGATACTTGATTCAGTTATTAGGAAATATTTAAGTAGGTTTGGAGAAACTTAGGTATGGGAATCTACTTTTCAACTAGAAATCTTATGAAATCTAGATACAAAGCAAGTACTTTATGAAAATTTAGCACTGAATTGAGATGTAAACATGCACTAGATTTCAAAGACTTAGTAGGAAAAAAAGTAAAACGGCTCAGCAGTATTTTTTTGATTTTTGATTACTTGTTTTTACATGGCTATTAAACTGGGTTAAATAAAATGTATTATTAAAATTAACTGTGTTTCTTTTCACCTTTTTAGCATGCTACTGTAAAATATAAAACTATATACCTTGCTTGCATTACATTTCTATTGGACATTGCCATTTCATATCTTCATTGTGTTGAAAACAAAGATGGATGCTTCTGTCAAAATTAAAACTGTACACTTAAATGGGCATGTTTTATTATAAATAAATTACGCTTCAATAAAGTTGATAAATATTAAATTGGGTAGTATATGTATATGTGTGATAATGTGTATGGGTAAATGACTATCTTGCTAATGACCTTTGCTTATCAATAATCAGAAATGTAAAAAAAAAAATTCACAGACATGCAAACCCTTAAGAGGAACGGTTCATTTAACATATTAAATTATACTGCCATTACTTAACATCAGCCTCCTTCACTAGTGACTGAGTTTCTTGAAGGCAAGAATCCTGTCTTGTTCCTCTCTGTATTAAGCCTAGCTCTTAACACAGTGAGTTAATATGGTACTTTATCGGTGTTTTAATAGCTACAGAATTGTCCCAGGCACATTACATGTAATTTAATGTCCATAAAATCCCTGCAAATTTGGCATTGTTACTCCCATTTTTCAGATGAAAAACTAAGGGCTAGAGGTCAGAAAGGTTAGAGTAACTCACCAAATATCCACTAATAAGTGAAAGAGCTATGTTCCAAAACTACACTGACCTCAACTCCCAAAGCCCACTCTTCCATGTTGTAGCACACTGCCACCTTTCCAGGAGGGCATTTCATGACTGCTCAATGCCTGAATCATAGTAAAGACTAATACTTAGGGACAGTGCAACCACAGGAACTTTCCTGAACTTCTGGTACTATAGCCTCCAAGTCCTAAACGGGCTTCTCTCTAGATAGAGAGCAACTTGGCAGCTCTTGCTAGATCAGGATGAATCTAGTAGGAGAGAAAAAATTCCCTCCCAATTAAACTTTCCACTTGGGAGTCTGAAGAAGAAAAAAAACACAGAACAAAGAAGCATGGGAAAGAGAAAAAAGGGAATGCTGAATCTGCTATAATAGCTAGTTAATGCAAAAGAATTAATCTAACAGTAACTTCAGCGTTCAAAAATGAAAAGTTAGGAGATCTAGAGAGGTACAGTTTCTAAGGCTTTTGGAGCACCTTTTTAATTAGGCTCCTAGAATCTCAGCATTCCTGTTTGAATAATCCATATTTCTGGTTATTTATTCAGCTCCCCACTGCTGCACATTACCAAGCCATATGCTACAGGAATACATCACTTCATATTTGTGCTCAACCATCCACAGACACTGGCAGTTCAGACCTTTAAGAATCTTAGGGAAAAGTCCCCGTAGAGTACAGTTTTAAGGTTAAAAGGCCCAAGAAGCCAAATGCATCTTCTTTATATGCTATTTATTGGAGAGGCGATGGGGTCATTTCAACAAAAGGACAGGCAATTAAAAGGGTAAAGGAGATAAACAAACAAAAGACTCAAGAGAATAAATCTAGCAAAAAATCAGCTGAACACTAAAGGCCTCCGAATAATTCCAATGCCCCACTCTGCACTTTAAAAAAGATTTTTTAGAGCAATTCCACAAAGGGAATTTTCAATCAATCCCAGGTCTGGTGTGCGCTGACAAATGAAGAGGTCTACTGTGTCCCCAGCCCTCCACAGGCCTAAAGAGAAGATATTTTAGAAACATATGCCTTGATAAGCTTAAATGTGAAAACAGTTTTAAACAAAAACATGATCATTGTAGAATTTACTACAATATCAAAACAACGGAAACAGTCTCAATATCACCAACAGAATACTAAGTAAGCTATATTTCCTTGGAGCCCATTATGCATTTATTGAAAACTCTCACGAAGATTATGTCACCTCATGGGAAATGCCATGTTAAGTTCAAAAAGAAACAGTATCGAAAATTACATGTGTGACAGGACTAAAAAGCTGGTAAAAACAAGGAAATTATTACAGGAAAGAAAAAAAAAAGAGTGAAAGAAGTCTACACCCAAAGTTGGGCTGTGTTTATATGATAGCTGTTTTTCTAGCTTCTTAGAGGCAAGAATCCGGTCTTCTTCCTTTCTTTGTAAGCACAGCACTTATCAGCATTTTAACAGCAGTTTTGCATGTCTATATTCTAAATTATATTTAATAGCTATATTTATTGAATTTATAAAAATTTTTTTCAAAGAACTAGTTTAACAGCGTTTTGCATGTTCACGAACAGAACTTTTAAGAGTGCAGACTCCAGCTCAATTTCATTAAGAATAATAATGACTAGTGTCTTCCACCCATACAAACATGCTCTAGTGGCTCTCAGTTTAAAAAATGGTTCCTTGACCCCACACCACACTCTGGTCACCATACCTCCTGCCCCCATTTCTCTACCCTTCTTCCATGCCAGATTTCTCAAGAGTTATTGACATAAGCTACCTCCCATTTACTTCCAACAGTAGGATTCTATGAAATATACTAAATATGATATCCATTTTAAATACCTTAAGGAATTAGAACATCAATAATAAGATCTATAAAGAAAAGTTCTAGAACTTTCACATTTTCATATCTCCTATACTAGCCACATAGCTCATGTGCAATTTATAGAAAATAATATATAATGAAAAATATGTATAAATAAAAAATGATATTTTGTCAATAAGAAAAATACAGACAAACATATGGCATTGATAGGTCTATATGTGATACAAAGTTTAAAAATTAACATAGGTTATGTTTAGAAGGTCATGACTAGATTTCCCAAAACCAACACAGTAAGAGAAGGAGCAAAAAGACATTTCCCTTCAATGGAGCGGTCGTATCACCAACTGACACAACAGGGCACAAACAGACCAAAATGTACCTTCTACTTACATACCCTAACCCGAACCCCCCCCACCCCACACACAGAGGCACATGCCCATGCACACACCCACCCCTGAAGGCCTAACTGTTTTTCACATCTAAGAAACTCAATGGACTCAAAGACCATGGACATGTGTTCTGGAATTTGGGCTAACAGTGAGGAGCTGGACAGAAAAAACAGAGGACTAAGAGATAAACCTACCTGAGCATGAGATTCATCAGCTGCAGACCCTCACCCTTCAGGAAGCGTTCACGATTGGAACTGAGCATTAGGCAGGAACAGAGTGAATCAAACAGGTTCTCCATCATCTCCTGCTCCTCAGCAGTGCTTGGATTGTGTCTTTTAAACACCTGTCAAGTGAAGACACCAGAAAGCACAGAGCCATAAGAGAATGTCTTTCATCAGCTAGCACTCAACAGTTTCCAAAGTCTGTTTGTCCTGACAACCCCAACAATTGAGGAAGCAGAAGCTCATCCAACAAGATTCTCAGCAGCTTCCATGTTAGAGAACCTGGACTTTTGGACTTTCTGAGTCACAGGTATTAGATAGCTATCAGTTCATACAAAAAAACAAAACACTCAACTGACTACTGGGCCCATGAGTGACTGATGGCTTCAAGGAGGCAGATTAAAAAAAAAAAAAAAAAAAAAAAAAAAAAAAAAAAAGATTAAAAAAAATCAACAGCAACAACGAACCAACAAAGCCCTTTTTCTGTGAAATAGAACACAGATACAGACTATTCTATAAAAGGCATATACAGCTGAAACCACCACCTCCAGGACAAAAAACAACTTTGCCAGCTACCTCAAAAGCCCTCTATTTGCCCAGCTGAACCATGACTTATTCTACTCCTTCTAAAAGAAACCACAATCCGGAAGGGCCACGACCCGAGGAAGAATTTTCTAACCATTGGGGCTACTGAACTGCCTCACACAGCAGCTGTGGCTCGAAGTCAGGGAAAGAGCTGAAAGCAGACGTTTTGTCTTTGCCAGACATATATGGCATGTTAAGAGGAAAGCCTTTTAACAGTATATACATACCCATAGACTCTACTACGAAATGATCAATAATCTTGCAGAACAGGACTAAGCACCTTCCCAGAAAACTGGAAACAGATTCATATTTCAAAGCTCTATTTTTTGGGGTGGAGGCCAAGCCACTCTGCTGCTGGCACCAAGATGGCAGCTGTATGCAAACTGACATCTCAGACACTCCCAACACTCAAGAGTTTATCCAAATGGTCTATTTTCAGTCTGGGTTTTGGAATAGCACAGATGAGATTTGTTAGAAGAAATCTTAACAGTATTTTCAGAATGCCAGCAGAACATTTCAAGTAGATTTACATGTCTTACAATGAGAAAATGGCATTTTCTAATTTCTTATTCCAGCCTCTAGAACCACATCTTTCCCTATCCTCCTCTGTGACCTCCATCCCACTGCACTGGAACTTGGACTCCTTGAGCTTATGAGGATTCTAAATGGAGAGAATCCATTTTACTGGGAGATTAAAAGGAAAGGAAGTGAAAAATCTCGGGAGTGGGTCAATTGGAAATAATTTGGTATTCTCGGCCCAAGAATATACACTTAAGCAGGAAGCACACCTCTTCTGAATTGACCAATATCAGAAGACGGAGAAAATCCACAGCAGATACACAGTGGTATCTGGGCATAAAGAGCAAATGACTAAGAAAGGGAGGCAAACTACGTAGCTCCACTGTAACCTCAAACCTGCCAACATACTCCATATGGCTTGCATCACATGGCCTATTTCTTCCCACAATTTCCAGCTCCACCTCCCCTTTAAAGCAGGCCATGTATCTTCATGGCAGACAGGAAGCATAAGAATTACTCACGGATAACTGCTGAAGAAGCACATCGATTCCATCCAGCTCCCCAAGCAATTCCCTGTTTTCTAAAAGAGGAAAAAAATAGAGGAAGAAAAAAATGAAGCTAACTGTCAGATTTTACAGCCGTCTAACACTGATACATCAGCAAACAAAATCAATACAGCTTGACAGAGTACAAAAGCTGCACAGAGAGCGAGAGGGAGAGCAAGGGGATGCCAAAGGCAAGAGAGCTCGCTGTCATGATCTGAAACAAGGCTGGCTCCTATCCTAACAGAATATCAATACCGAGAGGGAGTCTCACCATCATTGTCCTGGAGCAATATGGCCAGCACTTCGCTACAATACAGTTTGTTGGCATCGAAAGGCATCTTTGCCTGTGGGGAAATAGGAGAGATGAGAAAAAAACATTAAGGGGCCTTGCTTCCTTCCCCAAGATGAATTTTTCACAAAAACTAGGATCTGAGTTAGAAAGTAGACGTTAGAAAGCAAAAAGGCAGGTTAAAGGTTAAAAAAAAAAAAAAAAAAGAAAAGAAAAGAAAAGAAAGGAGAAAAGCCTGCCTCTGCTCTCAAGAGATCAGACTCAAATACTACATAGTAAAACCATAAATGGCAGATGGACACAACGGCTCTCACATTGCTCATGCCCAGGTATGAAAGTCACCTCCTCAGTGAAGCCTTCCCAGATTCCCCATTTTGAGTCCAGGGACTGCTGTCTAGCACACAGTATATACTGAAATGTGAACTAGAGGAATGACTGAAAGTTTTGAAATTTTAAACTAAAATCCATTTTGAAGCTTTGCTCACATATTACAATCATAAAATTAGGCTGACAGATGATCAGAGAAGGTGAAAAGAAAGCAAGTTCTTGTTTAGAATAGCTCAATGTATTTATAACAAAGTAGTTCCTTTTGGATTTTTTTTAATGCTTAAAATTTAATTTGAAATCATAAACCTATCTGCTCGTGTGCCATAATCTGCCTACTATTTAAAAAGGAAACCACATTAAAAATGCAGAAATGTGTTAATATTTTAACACCCAAATTACTACCCACAATTCTTTCCCTGCTGCATGCTCTGCTACTTGGTGTTTCAGAGGGGACATATCTACTGCAGAGACTATCTTTTATGGCTGTCCATATTGTTGCTTCCGTAGCGAGATGCGAATATCTCACCACTAATAAGGCTCCTTTGGATAAAGGTGCACAGAGAAGAGCAAACCTCATTGACGTGATTTTATTTACTGTCCCTTGATCCTTAAAATGCAGGCACATACACAACAATTGTTAATCAGCAGCAGCTTTGCTACCCACCCAGGTTTTTGAAATGACAAATCATTTCTGTACCTGGAAAGGACAGGGAAGTGTTCATCTTAGAGCTAACACCTCCATCACCTCAGAGCTATTCCCAGTTCTGTCTGGACATTGATTTTGTACTTAAGAAGGAAGAGTGGCCCCTAATGAAGCAACACCCAGCAACTTTTCAGTTTCCTATGCACGTCTTTCTCGTCAAGCCTAAGTGCACCCCACAGGGTTTCAGGAAGCTGACCATCTTAGGTTAAAAGATCCGTTAATGCAAAGTCTTACGTGTACTGACTGCAGGGTATGCTCCCTGGGCAAGCTTGAGGCCTTGTTTCAAGAAATTCAGTATAACAGCCAGGGTTTAAATGCAATTTGTAGTGTGTTTCACTTTAAGGAAAACAGTTTTATGAAAATGAAAACATGGTGATAAGCCAAGGGGTAAGCATCTCTATCAGAATCAAGAATTTGTTAATAAAATTACTTATCCAAAATTATTTAAATTATAAGTATTGGTATTTTAAATGACTTAAGCCACACCACTTCACTTATATGCAGTTTTTCAAGGACGAGGGTTCTTGTTTGAAACAAGATGCACTTAACTAAAAGAAGCCAAAAGATCTCACAGCCTTTCTGTGTTTTCGATGCCTCTTGTCTTTTATTTGATTTTATAAATCTTATCTCCAAGATGAGGGGGAGATTTTCTTTTTGTTTTTCAACAAGTATTTGCTGGGCATCTGCTGTATGCAAGACAAAGAAATAAACACGAAAGCACACGTGAACCTTGAATTAGATGTGAATTAGACGTGAACCTTGTCCATTGTTAATGGCATTTAAAAAATATTACACTGAATTAAAATTAATTTTAGAAAGTAATATGGTCCTGTTAAAGAAAAAAAAGAGAAGAATATCAATCTAGGATTGATGCACCTAGGTTTGACTCATGAGCATGTACTACCTACATGAGACAAAATCTGCAGTTCCCAAACTGTGTGCCAAGGTACCTAGGGTGTCAAACTCAACTCACAGGGGCACTGCAGGGTACTTTAAAATTTCCAAAGAAAGCACAGTGACATATGACATGTGTTGAACACTGCATTAACTACTAGCTCCAGGTATACTCTTTTGATGACATCCTGTCTTTGTGAAGCTGGTTTTTGGTGGTTGCTGTAATAAAAGAACTGTGTGAAAATCAGTATGGAGCAGGAATGAGGGTAGTGGTGTTCAACTATATTCCAAGGCTTTAGAAGTTGTGCAGCACTCAAAAGGCACACACATTTATTAATAAGTAACTGCGGTCTTTAAGTATAAAATAAAAATATTTTTTCTTTTAATTCATGTGTATTATTTTTTCAAATGGCTACTAAATTGTTAGGACATAAATATGTATTAAATCATTTGGATCTAACTACTTAATAAACATGATTGTTAGGTCTCTGGCATAGAGGCACAGTTTCATGTAAACACGTAAAAACGAAATTCCTAAGACATCCAGGGCACCAGGAACGGAGAGTGGACATCTATGACCCAAGAAATGTATCTCGATCTTAAGTTTTCTTAAAGTTTCCTTATCTGTAAAAAGCAAATAATAAAATAACAGCCTAATAAAAATAAAATAATAAAAGATAACATAACATCAGGAGAGTTACTATGAGAAATAAATAAGGTTATAGTATGGAAGTACCTAACATAAATTAAGTACTAGAAGTTTTTCTAATGACTGGAATCAGAAATATCCAGGCTAGAATCTCAGCCTTAATGGTTTCCAGCTACATGATCTTGGCCAAATTATTTTGCCTCTCTTGCCCAATTTCTCTTATGTTAAGTAAAAATAAGTAATAATTTCCTCAGGGGGTAGTTGGATTAAATTAACCAGCTTATATATCACAGGTACCCAACAGCTAGTTCCCCTCTACTGAGAAGGAGTCCCCCAGGAAATCTCCAGCTTTTGCTGTGACACTTCAAGGAGTTTCCAATGTGCCCAAAGTAAATTTTTAAAAATCAAAATAATAATTTCATCACTTTTTCTGTTAAAATAAAGGTTCTTTGAAAAACTGGCATGAAGGAGGAATCTAATTAGAAAGTCAAATGATTAGACCCCATAACTCCACAATACTGAGCCCTAAAATGCTTCAGAGCCTGAAATGGGTACCAGCTGGAAAGTACCTTGACAAGAGGGGAAGGCTTTGGAGATACCCATGCCCAACTGTCACAGGCTCTGCCATGTAATTCCTGTGGGGTTAGGACAATCACTTCCCTTCTGTAGAATTGTTCCAATAACTGTAAACTGAGGACAGGAGCACCCACTTGGAAGGGCGTAAGGATCAGAAATAATATATGTGAGGTATCCAGAATAACACTTCCCATATAATCAACAGCCAACAGCCAACACATGACACTTGTATCAGATGGGAAAAACTTAATGGTGATGATAATGACAACCAAGTATTTTACTTTTGTGGTAAAGAAATAAAAGAAATGGTGGGACTGGTGGGAAGGAAGGAGTCTAATCCTTCACGTCTAACCAAAGACAAAAAGTCACCAAGGAAGTTTTATTTCTACTTAAGTATCAGCCAGAGATGATGGCCTCCAAGCTTACAAAATATCAAAGTGACAAATTACAAGGATAGTTAGTGGACATCAGGAGAAAGGAGAATTCAGTTTGGAGGTATGGTCTCTCGGAGTTTGCAAAGTTAACCAATGGGACTTGAAGCTTCTGGGGGCTCTCTTCTATCCAGGAGCCTGGTGATCCTAAATCTTTCAGCTGTCAGAGTAATTACAGAGTCAAGCATAGGTTTGTACTCAGCATGTACCAGCCTTGAATAAAATTAAACTTCACCTTTCTGGGAACTGCTGCTTTTTTGGAAAGTACAAAACAATTATGCTACCACCCGCAGCCAGAAGCTGCAGGTTATTTCTGCAGCTCACCTCTGGTACCTGGAACACATGGGGCAGGTTCAGACATATCCACAGCTCTGTACAACTGCTGAAGCAGATTGTGCCCTGTAAAATCCCAGCTCCTGGTCATAGGAGGCTAAGAACTTCTCATCAACCAGTTGTACATGTAGTATCGTGTAGCCAGTTCTCAATCCGTTAGCTCATATGCTGAATGTTGCAACTGTTTCTGAAACACTGACATCACTGGGAAACAAAGAGAATCCTAATTTTGTTTCTTTAGAAAAGGAAAAATAAAACTTTGGGTTTGGGCATTATTTTCAATAGTACACAACGTCCTAAAGGCTTGTATTCTCCATAAAAATGAACTGTGATAGTCTCACTCACAATCCTGTTATCTGCTCACCTGCTAACCCATTTAATGCAATCGGTCTGCAGTGGGTTTCATCCTCATTAGCACAAATTAGTGACATTTCACTTAATGGATGAAGAAATCCGTATCTCTATATACTGCTAGGCTACCAGCACAAAAAGAGGACTCATCAAGGTGCCACTCACTAAAGAATTACTCAAAGACTACTGAATAAATACAGGATGATCAGTTAAAGAACAGGGCTTAAAAGGCAACATAAACTATGGTGTTCTCAGATGTTAACCTACCTCCAACTCACCTGGAGGGCTTCTTAAAACTGATTACTAGTCTCACCCAGGAGGGGTGGAGTAAGTGGGTGAAGGGGTGGGTTCAATAATTTGCATTTTTAACAAGTTGCCAGGGAAACCACACCTTAAGAACAACTGAGAGAAGCAAAAATAATGGAGACCCAGTCCTTGCTTTTATTTTATTTATTTTTTTAAGATTTTTATTTATTTATTTATCAGAGATAGATAGAGCGCACAAGCAGACAGAGTGGCAGGCAGAGGCAGAGAGAGAAGCAGGCTCCCCGCCGAGCAAGAAGCCCGATTCGGGACTCGATCTGTCTTGATTTTTTTTTAATTTGCAATGGAAGTTATAAATTTTCTTTCAGTTCTAAAAATGATGGTGGCTACGTGGAAGATTAGGGATTTAAACTGGTTAATGAAGGCTGTGTATACCTGAGAAGTACATAAGAAAGACAGGAGTCATTCCTGGTGGAAAGAGGAGCATGAACAACACAACAGATACAGAGGTCAAAATCATTCTGACCTTTGCAGAGCAGATGGTAGGTAAAAAAAGATGCCTGAAAGGTAATAAGGCCTGAAAGGCAATAATAATGTTTAAAAAGGGAGAAATGAAAAAGTCAGACTAGGCCAGGTATAAGGGGACTTTAAAAGTAGGCAGAGAAGGTGGGCTCTGGTGGAGAAGTCATCAGCATCTTGTAGAGGAAGGTTCTGGAATAGGGAATGGCACACTGAAAATGGAATATTAAATCTAGTGCAGGAGTAGAGCAGAATAAAAATGGCTAACAGTAATGTTCATATCTCCAGAGAACAGAGGGTATCAGTGAGGGCTGTCCATTAGCATCATAGGCGGAAATTCTCTAAAATATGCCAAAGACAGAGACTAGACAATGGGTCTGGGAAACTGGTTTTGTTTTGTTTTTTTAAGAGTGTATTTATTTGAGAGAGACAGAGTGTATGAGAGAGTGTGCACAAGATGGGGAGGGTCAGTGGGAGAAGCAGACTCCCTGCTGAGCGGGGCTGGATCCTGGGACTCCAGGATCATGACCTCAGCTGATGCAGCAGACGTTTAACTAACTAAGCCACCCAGGCGCCCCATGGAAATCTGAATTTTTTAGAGCTCTGCTGGTAAAAATCAGGGTCTATGCCCAGCACTCAGATTCAATGTTTATGACAGTGAAAGTTACAGCAAGCACTGTCCTAGATGATGAGAAAAAAGAGCAAGGCATTGTTTTTTAAAAAACATGCCTTCGTGCTGGCCTCATACTTAAGCAGGATTCTTCTTAAAGATCTGGGCAGCACAGGATTTTTCTAAGGGCACTTGCTTACTAGTAAAATAACTGAATAGCATTTTAATGTTTAGATACCCTGAAACCTTGAAAAAACGGTTTTAGAGACAGCAACATGGCTATTTATGCCCTGAGGATTACATAAACATTGTGCCTAAAAGGCAAGAGTCACCAGCTTGCTAGACTGTGAAGTGGGACTCTTTACTCTCATTAGGGTAATATAATCCAAGCTAAACCCCCAAAGGTCTCAATTTTCCTTCCTGTTACAAATTCAAAAAAGACTGGTAAGTGTCAATACCTTTCGAAGGGCAGAGGAGGCCTGACATCCTGGTTTAATGAAGGATCCCTGAAGTCTCAAGGAACTAAAAGGAATTGGTCTTGATTTCAGAGACAAAAGTCATTGGATTGTTTTGTATATTTTACCATTGGAGCTCTCACCTATGGCCACCCCATGAACAGCTCAGGTCCCTGTAATCTATCCCATCCCCTCAACTCTGTGTCCTACTTTCCTCCCCTCCACTCCTCACTCCCCAAATGTTTTAAGGCTTTGGAGAATAAAAATGTGTGAATGTTGAGGAAAGAAAAAACTGAGAATTACATGGGGAAACAGTTCTAGCCCTTAAAACCAAAGACATGGAGACTCATGAGAAGAGGTCAAGGAAGTTGCAAAGATGACAATGCATGAATTAACCAGACCTGATTTTTTTTTCCCCTAAAAGGTAGGGGTGTGTGTGTGTGTGTGTGTGTGTGTGTGTAAAGGGAGTTGCAATCTACTGAAATAGGCACTGAGTTTATAGTCTGCCAGGCAAATGTGCCCATTCCCACTGATGGAAGTATCTAGACGAGCTGAATATGAATACATTCAAGTCATGCTATATAATCTGTGTTGTTACAGATTTCATGGAAACAAATGGTATTTAACTTATTTAAAGTAGGATTGGGGAAGACCTAGATGGTCAGAAAGAAGGGTAATCATTGGGCATATGCCCTCTTAGGCAGAACATTCTTTCTGAGTCCTGCCAAGACAATGGGGGGGGGGGGGTAAATCTGACCTGACATCCTGACGTACCTCAGACTTTCTGGATCTCTGTGACGCTCTGAAGCATAGCAAGGCCATGAACACTTAGAGAATCATTCTATCTATGAACAAATGCCTCCTTCTCACAGAAAAGCTGGGAATCCTTGCTTGCTAACCATTTCAGTAGCATATAAGCAATCCCAAACTGCCTCCCATCATGCCTTTGGTTAAAACTACTCTTTTAAGAGAAGCTCTTGCCACTTATTCCTCATTTACTCTATGGGACAGCACTAATTGTTAAAAAGATAGTCAAAGGGACTACCCTAAGAAGAAAAGAGAATAAATAATCTAACAGAAATATAAATATGCACAAAGGATAATAGTAAATTAAAAGAGTTGAATACAAATATCTAACAAACATGTAGAAGCCAATATTCTTTCCCTGATTTTAAAATTCCAAAATTAAAAAAAAAAACCCGTTTTCATTTAGCAGATTAACAAAATTTTAAGACTGATAGTACCCAACGTTGCTAGGGGAAATAGATACTCTCAAATCAGTGGGGCACCCTTACACAGAACAACTTTGCAATACCCACCAAAAATGTTAATGTGTATATCCTTTGATCTCTATCAATTCTAATTCCAGGAATTTATCCTACAGATAAACTAAAAGAAGTGTGCAAGAAAAAAAATGTGTATGTGTATATGAGAATAGTCACTATAGCACTGCTTGTAACAGTAGAAGATTGTTATACGGCAGTGAGTAAGTGTTATAAAAAGGGGGAATGGCTAAATTAATTTTGGTATATGCATAAAACAGACTACTAGGCAGCTATTAGTTCACTGAAAAAGCCAACTTGCAAAATAAAATATTGTATAATTCTATTTGTGAAACACACACACTCCTAGATACACAGAAAACTTCTGGAAGGATAGGTAAAATATTGTTAACAGTGGCTGTCTCTGGCAAGCGGAACTAGAAGGACTCTACTAAGAAGAGCTTTTACTTTTACAGAAGGCATTCTGTACCACACGAATTTATTTGTATTTACAAAATGTTTTAAATATTTTCGGAGGTATTAAAGCCTACTTTTAAAGCCTCTTCTTTTAAAACAAACAAAGGAAAAGCAGAAAAAGACAAAAGGGATCTTCTAGTGAAGATTTCCAAACTAGATCCCACAGCAAAAGGGACAAACATCAGTGTGGGTGAGCCAGCTTCAGCCAGACCCAGAGCAAAGGGTGGTGGTGCCATCCCACAACCCAAACTGACCTTCAGCCTCTTCAACAGCCACTGCAGAAGACCCTGCTGGGCAGCCTCGGTACACATCTCAGGCCGGAACTCTGCCATGTTTTCCACAATAGCTAAAGGGAGACAGACACCAGTCATTTGGAAGGGCAATTTTGTTTCCATCTGCAACAAGCCAGCTTCCCTGCCCATGACAGACACCATATTCCTCTTCCCACTTCCTGTATTCCTCCCAGCCAGATGCTATGTTGTCATTATTAGATTAACCAGGGAGATGCTATGGTTTGTTTTCAATTCAAGTAATGTTGCAAGTAAAACTCATAATGAAAATGATGAAATTCACAAAAGGAATGTGATAGATGTTCTGCGCTCATAGGGAACAACCCCAGAGCAGAACACAGGGAAATGTGGGTATCTGCCCGGGAAGGCCTTCTTAACTCATTGCACTGGGGTCCCAGAGACCCGTAACTGAAGAGACGGGACTAGGCAGGAAGCCTAGGAAAAAAATGGGATGGTGAATTCAGTCTCTTCCCTTTCTGATTCATTCACTTTCATTTCTCTTTCTCTGGATACAGCAAAGGAGGAAAGCATGATCCTCTTAATTGCACAAAATAAAGTGCACAGAGGGGAAAGGCCATGCCGGCAGAGGTAACTGTCAGGTACTCGAAGCAAATATAATTGGTCTTGCTATCTCCTACAATGGTCAAATTGCTGCTTAATAGAAAATTAAAACTTAGGATGCCAAAAGAAAAAAATTATTACACGACTATGATACTAAAAAGGGGGATATTTTTAAAAACCCCCTTCAGTTCCATTCTAACACATCCAATGTTTTCATTTCTTTCAGGGCCCCTTCTGCTCCATATCCTAGGATATGTTACATTATAAAGGAGACATAGTTAGTTCCACGTTCTCTAAGCCCAATGCCCAGACATCAGATCTGAGTTTTGAAGGAGAAAGGGATAAAGAAATCACCATGCCTCTTGTTCATCTTCACTCCTCTGCCCTTGTCAGCCAGTGGCAAGTTAAAAGACTCAGTGGGCAGCCTCCTCAGGGCATGGAATACAAAGCCAGGTTAGCAGAGTAGTAAGAGACTCAGGAGAGGCAAGGATCATCACAATACCCTAAGTTACTTTTTCACATTTCCTGGGAAAATCAACTCATTCATTTTAATCTCCAATGCCCTTATCTGATTCCTCTGCTTACACTTTAGATGGCTTCCTGTTGCTCACTACAGTCAAATCCAATCATCCTGCCTCAGTTTACAAGGTCTTCCACCGTTGGGCAAACTCATGCCTCCTGTCCCATCTTCCACTACTGCTACCTCTCACTGCCACAATACATCTCTACTCTTTCCCCAGTCCACGCCCACTCCTGGCTTTGCAACTGTGACTCTCTCCCACCCAAGGGTCCTTCTCACATTTCTCAGTCAAAACGTACCTGTCTTCATACTCTGCCCCATTCAGCTGCCTTTGGAGGCCTTTCCTCACTTCCACACTGTTCTCCACTGACTATTATCCCATTTGTCACCCTGTATTATTTTTTCTTTCCGATCAAGACTCTCCCAGAGTTAAGACCATGCCCAATTCATCTTTAATCTACTCCAGTGCCTAGCCCAGTGCCTCACAAACAGCAGGTGCTCAATAAATGAGAGTGGGATGGATCTCCTGAGCTGCTGGTAGGTGACCATGCTGAAACCAGACAGATCTCTACAGACAGCAAGCCTGGGGCTTTTTTCATTACACCAGGCCCTTTTTATTAACATTCAGTTAAAACTTTTTTTTTTTTTTTAAAGATTTTATGTATTTATTTGACAGAGAGAGATCACAAGTAAGCAGAGAGGCAGGCAGAGAGAGAGGAAGGGAAGCAGGCTCCCTGCCAAGCAGAGAGCCTGATGCGGGACTTGATCCCAGGACCCTGAGATCATGACCTGATCTGAAGGCAGCAGTGTAACCCACTGAGCTACCCAGGCGCCCATCAGTTAAAACTTTTGATAAGCTTTCTATCCAGCAAAATCCAGCATTAGGCTAACAGATGGTAACGCTAAATTCTAGCTCTAGACTAAAGCCAACCCCAAAGTTAGATTGTTGTGTTCTCTCTTCTCTTATTCCCTCGGTGATATGTCTTCCCTCTTCTTTATGATAATGCTCACAGAAGAGAGTATAAAATTACAAGAGAAATCTGTGGTAGACAAAAAGAGCTGAGAGAAAAATCTAATCTCATCAAAATTTCTGCTTCAGCTGGACTTCATTCGTTTCTCAAGCTCTGCTTAAGATATGTCACCTTTATTTTTTTTTAAATAAGACAATGACCAGTGATAAAGAGGACTACTCAAAAGCACAATTTTAAATAGGATAATGGTTCAGCAACTTTGCAGGGGAAAAGATCTGGGAGATTTGAAGAGGAGGAAGGGAAATACAGCAAAGACACCCACTTAAATTAACATATGAGGAAAGTGCATCCAAGTTAACAGCAATATTTCAATTTGGTTCATGTGGCAAACTACACATAAGAAGACAAAGACACACTTAACTGTTTTCCAAATAAACTGTCTTATAAAGGTATTCCACTGTTCCAAAGTTTGTAGTCCCACTGAAGGGAATAGGAAGAAAAACCAATATAGAGAGATTAAAAATAGTAAAATATATACTTTCTAAAGCTAAAAAAATTTTAAAAATTAAAAAAATTCATCCTGCACAGACATGACCCTAACATTTGGAGGCAGAGGTCTGCTAAAAGGGGCCAGTTTTTGTCCAGGAAGTTACCCGACTTAGTGGATTTCTGCTTTTATTACTTGCAAGCCAAAGCAAAGCTGCGGTTATATGAAATTTACACAAGGGTCTTCATTTCTGGAAAAGCAGTCTGGGACTAGAAGGAAAGAAAACACCACTGCTGTTGACTCTATTATGAAGGAAGAAAGAAATGAGCACCGAACCCCCAAACAAACACAAAGGTCTCAGATCACTGGTTGCCCTGCCCCTCACCTAGAGTGTTGTGGACACCATCCGCCTCTTCTTTCACGGACTCATCCAGGCGCTCCAGATTCTGCACTAGCAGGGCCACCACCTGCCCATCCACCTTCAGCAACAGGGGAGCAAGGGGAGAGAGGGATACAAGTCACAGAACAGTCCCAAAATGTTCCCATTCCCATACTTTCTTCTCACCTGCACCAACAAAAGAACAAATCAACTGTAAACCATCCATGGTTTACAGTGTGCTCTTCCATCCCATTACCTCTTTGGGTCTTGAAGTGACCCCAAGACAAAGAAAGGGCAGGCTTCCTTACCCCTAACTTAAGATGAGTAAATCTAAGCTTAAGGAGACAAAGTAAAGTTCAAGGTTACAAAGCTGGTGAGTATCAGCGCTAGCACTTGAACCCAGGCCTTCTGAAATCAAGTTCACTGCTCTTTCTACTTCCCTGTGGAATTTAAACAAACACCTTGCAGAAGTGCCATCTTAAATCGGGTCAATAGTTTGTTCAAGTCAAAATCATGTTTCTAGACCACAGCACCAAGAGATATTTAGTTGGGAAGTTTATTTGCCATACTTTACACTGACCTCAAAATTTAGGGTTAAACTCAAAACATTCCTAACGTTCTGTGTTAAGCTTTTATGAAACTATTACTTCTGATGAATTTCTAATTCCTTCTTGAGAAGAGTATTAACGTAATAAAATGCCTGACATTTGTATTACACGTAACACATAGAACAGCAATTAAATTTCTCTAATTTAATTCATACAACCTTATAGAAAACTTTCAGTAGCCATGTCACAGAGCTGATATTCAAAGATTAACAGCTTAGCGAAGACCAAATGGCTACTGGGCAGTAGAAGAAAAGCAAAAATCAACCTTTCTTCTTTGGTGAAATAACACTTATACTACCTCATGCTTCCCTCTGCACACAATCTGTATTCTTAGGGATACTGCCCTTTGGGTAACCCTTATGCAAACCCAGGAAGGTAACTAAGGAAACGCAGAATCAAGAAGTGATTACCCACCTGGTAATAACTTTCTCATCAGTAGCCAGTCAGTAACCTGCACAGGAAAATAAAACCTGCCGTGTGTCTGTGGTATATCCTCTCTGACTGCCTCCCTTAGCAAACGGGAGGATTTCCCACCCTGGCATACTCTTCCAAGGGTAGTGCAATGCTATGGTACATGACAGATAATCAGTCATTTTGTTAAATTCAAATAAACTGAGAAAACACTTACTTTGTGTACTGCAATCAGGTCTTTTATAGAAACTGTTCCATTTGCTATCACGCATCCTCACAGCTCTTATAGGTGACCAAAAAAGGTCCAGAGAGGATAGCTAGCCTGGCCAATGCCACAAAGGTTGGGGCAGAAGTGACGGACTCTAAGCATCTATTTTTTCCAATCATACCCTGTCACTCTGGGGAGGGGGAAAAGAAAGGAGAGATACGGAAACGTATCAGCTCACTCAGCTGATACTGCCTGAGCACCTGTGTATAAGATACCCTATGACACAGCTCAAACTGAGCCGGAGGATGGAACAATGGCAAGAGAGACAGATCTTGAAATAAGGCCTCCACTCCTGGTGACACTTAAAGAAAGCAGCTGGCAAGGGGGGAAAACCTGCAATTATTGACTGATTTGTGAACCTCAATCATAAACAAGGTAGAATTTTCTAGGCTCTGCCCTTTCTACTGTGAAGAGCAATGCAAGACACTAGCTGCAGATCTGAGGGGATACTGATGCCAGAATTGAGGGTGCCCGTAAATACAAGAATGAGCTGTTTTCCCCTCTTATCCCAAGGAGATATACAATCTCACTCTCAAATCTCACAGCCAGCAAAAGCTTCACCAAAGAAATCCACTGCAATGTTTTCCTTAATTAATTGGACAATCTGAGTATGTGAGAGGAAACAGAAAAACATCTGGGGGGAAAATATGAACCATGTCACAGTTTGTTTTTCCCTAAATCACCCTGATTGACTTATAATCTCCCTGAATCCTAAAGCAGCAGACACTGCAAATCCACTGGGTATCACACTGCTTGTTGGTTCTGCAAACTGCTTCACCCGTTTCAATTGCTTATTGCTGCTTTATCTGCACTACTTTCCCCCTTTCCTTGATTCTTAGTTATGTTTCCCATCTCTGCTATCTGGAAAATGGTAGGGGGGAAAGTGACAGTATGCAATGCATTCAAATCCCAGAACTGAATGGATATCTGGCTGGAGGAAATTTTTTCTTGCCACAGAAATCTAACTTCTAAGAGACAGCCTTTTCAAGCTTGCAAAGTATGAAAGTTTATGTTTAGCTGGGTTAAATGCAATTTTATCTGATTGTAGGAGGGTCAAAGCAGTCAAAATACATTTAGCTCAGAAAACCCTCGGAAAAATATCTGTATTATGCATAGCTCTGAATATCATCTAGTAAGAAGCACAAATTAGCATTCTGTCTCACTCACTCTAGCTGCTTGGGTCTACCACCTTCATGCCAATTTTTTGGACCTGTGACTAAACCTGAAAACAAAAATGAATCCTGGTCAAGGACCAAAGTGTCTGCCAGAGCAACCTTGGCCTTGGAAATCAAGATTGTCTTAAGCCTGATGTTTTCTGGTAAGTCCACCAGATACTTCTCCCCATTAGCAGGTCTCCTAAACAATATTCCGGCAGGTCCTACTAAGACAAAGGTCAAGGGCATGTTCAGATATCCTTTCCCACTTGCCCAGGGAAGATGGATACAAGACAGAAGGAAAACATTTTTAAAAAGGACAGATGAGAAGGTTTGAAGGATTCTTTTTCTATCTTGTACAATCTACCAATAAACTTTCTTAAAAGTGTGGAGTTAAATTTTCTACCTGCTGTGAGTTCTGAAAATTTCATAATTAAAAAACTAAGAAAAAACCTCCTACATCCACTGAATCTTGATCAAGCAGAAAGTTATGAGAGTACAAATGGTAGTATGGTCAGAATGCAAAACTTACGCCTGTTGCCACCTACCTAGTAATATTTTAGTTTCTCCTCTTGCTCCTGCAATTCATTATCCAGCTGCCAAGAACGGTCTTCCTAAACTGTTAAGTCAGACTATGCTACACTCCCTTGCCCAAGATACTCCAGTTACTCCCCTTCACACCGGCAATTCCACCCAAGCTTCCTACCATGGCCTATAAAAACCCTGAGCCATCTGCCCCTGACTGCGTTCTCTCCCCTCCCTCCAGCTGTGCTCAAACAGTTTTTCTGTTCCTCAAGTCTGTCAAGCTCATTCCTGCCTTAGGTCATCCTTTGCACTTGTCCCATCTTGCCCTCCGTCATTCTGAATGGCTGGTTTCTTCGTGTCATGCCAAACTTGGGCCTTCCCCGACTAGCTAATCTAACATGACTTCCCAGTCACCGGACATCACATCTCCCTATTTTAATTCTTTATGTAACAGAGAATCACTATCTGCTTTCTCGTTTGATTACTGCTTCTCCCCACACTAGAATTTGAGCTCCACAAAAGCAGAATCTGTCAGTCTGGCTCACTGCTATATACCCCATTGCTGCAGTCTAGAACAGACAAAGTATTCAATAAACATTGAGAGAATGAATGAACAAATGAATTTTGCTTGGGAACAAATACAAATGAAGGTGGACATTAATAGAAATGAGAAGGGATACAAATGACAGGATCCAGAAATTTACATAATAAATACCTTTAGAGCAACTGAAAACCTGCCAACCTCAGCCTCACCTGAGCAGCACAAACGCAGTGCCAAGCAGCCCAAGCCACAGCACTACAGAACTTCAAAGCTGAATGTTTACCGAAGGGTTAAGTGAGTGCAAGATAATGGGTATGGAGGGCAGTCCCCTGAGTCTCCACATCAACGGGACTTTTGTGAAACTCTTTATGACAAATGGTGGCTCCTAGCCACTATGGCCAATGTCGTGGCCCAGCCACATTCCTACCTCTTCTGCTGGGACACCTGCACACTGGACATCCTCCCACTGAGCTTCCCTTTGAGGGCACAGAAAGTACCTGCAGCTCTGCAGTCCTTCCTGAGTCTTCCCTTCACAACTGGTTGCTACCTCCTCCCCACTTCCACAGAAGCTTACATCTCTCGTAACTGTTCTTAATATTCTGCCTTGCATTATCATCACTACTCATTTCATCCTCGTTTTTTTTTTTTAAGCTAAACATCTATCCTCTCATGCCTTACTTTGGTCCATTCCCTTCATAAAATTTTTTTTAGTAGTCATTCAAAATGCTCTTTGAACATCTGTCAAAATGAGAAAAATGTTTGCTCTCGCTGTATGGCCGATGATACATATCATTTTAACTTGACATTTACTAAGAACTTAGTATGTTCCAGGCATAGTACTTTTATGAAGATAATGGCCAACATTTACTGGGTGTTCACTCTGTGCTGGACACTGTCCTGAAGATTCAATAACTCATTTATTCTTCACTTCAATGTTATGCAACAGGCACTACTGTTATCCCCATTCTACAGAAGGAGAAACTCGAGTACATGGAGATTAGGTAACTTTCCCAAGGACACACAGTTGGTAAATGATACAGCTACCACTCAAGCCACTCTCTTGATGCAAATCACATCTCAGGAAAGACAAACTTATTAACAGATATTTATAAGCCAATGTGACAAGTGCCAGGATATACAAAGTGCTAAAAGAACACAAATACACAAATTCTGTTGGGGGCTAGGATGATGAGCCTAAAAAAAAAAAAACAATAAAAAACAAAAATAAAACAAAACAAAAACCTCAGAAGAGATAAACTTTAAGTCAGGCTTTAAAGGATGAGCAGGAGTATTCCAGGTAGCCCAGGAAAAGCAAGGCTTGCCAAGCTGAAGGCAGATGGGAGCAAAGGCATGGGGCTGCCAAGCACCTGGCAGATTTGGGGACTAGAAAGTAGGAAATGGCTGTCATCTAATCACAACTCTCAAGAAGTCCTAAGACTTCAGAGAAGTGCCATTAAAGCAACATACCCTTGCATTTACTACTCTTAGAAAAGACACTATTTTCTAGGCTACCAAATCAATTTGTTACAAAGCACAAATATTCACCTTCTGCATAAGTAATAGCAGTGGAAGTGAACCAAATTTTAAGCCCCAAAGATCCCCCAAGAATGCCAGGATAGCACTCTCTCCCCAGAAATGTGCTAGTTCATTGCCTAGGACTTCCAATTGGGAAAAAGACCGAGGCAATAACTGCAAACTGCACACCACAATAAATTCTGCTCTGCGCCCTCTAGCCTCTGCTCGTGCTATTCCGGGCCTCTGATACTGGCCCCAAATTAAAACTACAAAGACAACTCAACCCTTGTAATATGAGAATACTTATCAAACTTCTTCCTGAGTGCAGCACAAGGGTAAAAAAATAAATAAATGAAAGACCACCCACCAGTTCTGCTCTGTTATTTACTGATGCCTTCTGACTGGCTGCAGACGAGCAAATCATATATAGGAGTCTAGGAATGTTCAACTGTGATTCACACCAGCCCTACCAGTATAAAGCTGTAAGAGTCAAAATCTTAAAATGATAATAAAAAAAACCCTAAACAAACAGAAAACCCTGTATAGCAGCTACCTAATGGCTCCCCAGACTGAGGATGAACTGTTCCTTTCCAAACAAACAATAAAATCTGCACGATCCAGCTTTGGTTGGTGGGCTTAGCGACACAGAAAACACAAAGGGGGCTTTTGTGTGAACTGCTGTTTCTGGGTGCATTTTACAGCAGCAGCCAGGCTAGCTGCTCCTCTCTCGTCTCCCCTATTCACACGGGCAAAGGATGGTAATTAAAATCAGCCCAGGGACCAGGCAGGAAGGCTCACTCAGGGCCACTGTAATTAACCTCTGGAAGGTAAGACTGCACAAATGACACTGTGGGGACACAGAGCAGGAGCAAGTGCCACAGCCTTCCTTCAGATGCTCCTCAAAACAAAAAGACAACCCAACATCATCCTTTTCTTTCTGCACAGTGGTTCCAGGGAAAAATAAAGGTCCTGAATTCTACAAAAGTGGCAGTTCGCTCTAGGACTGAGCCTGAAAGAAAAATGGCAATAGAAATTTTCATCAAACTCAGTCACAAATAGCCCTGCTGGACTCCAGCCTCATGCTCTGTAGCAGACAGTCCTTCATATCCAGTGGGTTCGCAGCCTTTCCATTCAACCGAATGCCAGCAGCAAGCATGGCACATGGGAAATTTCCAGTGTCAAGGACCTTGAGAGAGAAAGAGTGAGGAGAGGGTGGGTGGAGCACCGATGGGGTGTCAGAACCATTTGAGGCCTGCCCCAGTCCCAACCATTTCTGATTCAGTGGGTTTGGGATGGGGCCGGAATATAGCCTAACACACACCCCGGTGCTTCTAATACAAGGGACTACAGCCTTTTCTGATAAACTGTTAAACTGCATCAAAACCAGTATTTACTAACATTCTTAGCAGAAAGAAAAGACCAGACAACAGAAAACAGAGAGGAAGGAAAATTAA
The DNA here is from genome assembly GCF_011764305.1 of Mustela putorius furo. Classification (NCBI taxonomy): domain Eukaryota; kingdom Metazoa; phylum Chordata; class Mammalia; order Carnivora; family Mustelidae; genus Mustela; species Mustela putorius. The sequence continues at coordinate 6,785,982 of NW_025421464.1, read as the reverse complement.
CTCCATCCTACAGGAGGGAGACAGCTTGATGGTGGACAGAGCCCCACAGGTGTCAGGGTAAGAGGCTGGACTAGACTCCCTCCTCCACTTGCCGGCTGTGGTGCCTTTCCAGTCTTGGAGGCCTCTACGATCACTGGTGAAAGAGGGAAGCTGGTGTGGCGGGGATCTGAACACACGGGCTCTCATTTCTGCTGTACAGGGCCTGGCTGAATGACCCACTGGATGGCTGCCCTTCTGTATCTGGGTTTCCTCACATGTAAAGGGAGGCGAGGAGAATAGACTGGTTTAACTCACGTATAGACTTTTGACTGGCTGCTGCCTAGAAGACTGTAAAGCCTCACCCAGGCTCCACGAAAAAGACACACAGAAATCCACTGGTCCTGTCTCTACAAGGAGGGGCTGCAACTCTGGCTGGATGAGTTAGAAGGTTTGTTCTTGCTTTTAACATTCTCCGATTCCCTATCTATAAAATAATAATGGTATCTGTCCTCACTGGTGCTGGCAGAGGAGAGAAGAAACATTTGTGAAAAGACCAGCAGCACCACAGTTGGAGACAGAAGAACAGGAACATGGAGTCAAAAAGAATACAGGTTCAAATCCCAGCTGCGTGACCACGGGCAAGCTATTTTGCCTCTCTAAGCCTCAGTGTCACAGCTGGAAATGGGAATAGTAGCAGTAATACCCATCTAAGAGGATATGGTGAAGATCACATAAAGTGGAAAAAAAAATGAGAAAAGGCCTGCCTACAGCAGATATTTAATAAATGCTAGGCCTCTATAACCCCTCCTTAACACAGTTCCAGAGTATCATGTACCCCACAACCCCACAAGTTGCATTTCTACCTTCTATTCTCCTCATTCAATGTAGCCTTGCCACAGAGCTCACACCCACCTGGTACACTCAGAGAAAATGGTGATGATGTTAACACGTACACACACCCGCAAAACCCCCGCTGGATGTGCAACTTACCAGAGCATCGATGAGTACTTCCGCTCCCTCTTCACTCTCATGGAGGGTGTCTATATCTGTTAATTCCTGAAGCAAATCAACCACAGCTATGGACACATGTGAAAAGTGTTAAGGGCATCACGTACATACTGAAACCTTACTGACATTTTATTAAAATCTTTGGTTCCTTTCTGTTTCCCTATCAATCATTTTATTACCGTTCACCTTTAATACACTGTGGTTTTATTAACATCTCTTCAATGAGGTTCTACTCATGGTGGGTGTTCAGTAAATGTTGTTAACTGACTCAGTCTTTTTCCTTATGCTGCCTTCCTGGTCACTTACTCCATAGGTTCACTACATTTTCATAAATTTCAAAATTTCAAATAAATTGCTCAGGAGGTTGCTTTTCCAGTGAGAAGTAGGCCAACACCCTTAACCCTATCTCACGATTTAAATTCTTGGAACTCAGTATAATCTGAACTACCCTGTACAGTTCACCTTCGAAGGCAGTAATGATTTCTGAGATGAGATGGCTGGTGTTCACCTAGAGGTCGGCAGAGAGCGGGGCAGGACAAAATCAGTTTCAGATGTAGAGGGAAGGCTTTATACTGGACTGTGCTAGACCTCCCCCTCCCCTCAGCTCCCTCCCCTCAAACACTGAGCTACTATGGACATAAAAGGAAGAACAACAAGATAAACACAAGACAAAAATAGAGGAAGATATATATGAAAGAAAGAAAACAAGAAAGAGAGAAAAAAGGAGTTATGTTTGGAAACTAGAAGGCAGAACGAAACCGCTTTCCCTCCTCACCTTGGAAACACATTCTCTTTTTTCTCTCACTCTTACACACACACACACACACACACACACACACACACACACACACCACATGCTCTGCCAACCTGCATTTCTGAATGTCTACGATGGAGAAAGCACTGTGCTGGTGACAAAAGCAAATCCACTATTCATTCTGGGCCTCCGTTTCCTCATCTACAAAACGAGGACGTTCAATAATCAGAGACATTTAAAAAATTATGCACCACAGGCAACTGCCAACATGTAACAAATGAGGAATACAGATGTCCTGCAAAGGGGGCGATCAAACTGAACTCAGAAATCAGCCATGATCTGCTAGAGAAAAACTGGTCAGAAAACAGGCAACTAAAAAGGATGAGGGCAGAAGGGTGAGAAAGCCAAGCCATGGGAAGAAGAGGAAGGAGACTGGAAGGCACAAAGGCACATGAAGAGGACACAGAGGATCAGGGAAGGGAGGGAAGGACAGAAGAAAGGGGAGAATAGGGAGAAAATTACAATTAGAGCTCTATGAGGAAAACAATATTTCGAAAGAATACCTAACAGCTGTGTACGGACTTGCACTCAAGCAGAGTGCCAGGGCAGGACTGGGCACATGGGAGGCAGGATGAGCAGGTAGTTGAAGGGGCTGGGCTGGGCAGGAAGCCAGGTCTGGAGGAAAAGATACCACATACAAGAGTCCAGAGTGAGACAAGGTCAGAATCAGGGCAGTTTCCCCAGAACTGGAAAGAAAAAAGTAAAAGGAAAGATAAAGGACATAATAACAGGAATGATAGGGCTTGCTAACAACCAGCTAATGTTCCAGGTATTTTATGAACATCTTTTGCCGAAAGAAATGCTATTGGAGGGTTGGTTTATTCATTTATAACTGACTGGCTGATCATCATGCACAAGTAACTAAGCTATCAGTGTCATCTTCTTTCATTCTTTAAAGTGTTATGTACCCAAAACACTGGAGTGCTATAAAACTGAATATGTAAAAGAGCTGAAAGGTCTTTGGACAAAACTCCTTTATGTGCAGTGTCTAGTCTTCATTAACCAGAAAGTGGTTGACACAAAAGACCACGTAACATACTTGACATACAGTAAACTAAAACACAGTTGTTTGAATTAATTTTAAAAAACAAAAACTGGCTCCCAAATTAACCCCTAGAAACTCCAGAGCCACCCCTGACTAGTAGGAATTAGTAGGACTGCAGTGGTCACCATTGTAATAACATGTCTAAAAGTCATCATTACACCAAGTGCTGAGCTACCAAATTCTCACAAGGGCATTATAAGATTTTACAGGTCAGAAAGCTAAAAGCTCAAAGCGGTTAAGTAACTCACCTAAAGGCGCTGCAATAGTAAGGGGGAATGTTTGGTCCATCTGATTCCAAAAATGATAATTTTGCCACTATACTCCAGATTAATGCACAGGGAAATACAAACCAGCTTTAAACAGGGCTAGGTTCCAGGAAGTTCTAGCCAATGACCCCATTGTAATTACAAAGATCTGTCACATATTTCCACCAAAACTTATTAGAAGTTTCAGGAACAAACAAGATGCTGAAAACTCCTCCTCATCCTCCTCATCTAAGAAACTCCCAAATATATTCTCTTGAAAAGTTCTTACATGTACATCATAAAAATCTTACCTATTCACATGCTTATTTAATGTATATATGACATTTCATCTATGTATCCATCCATCCATCCATCCATCCATCCATCCATCGACCCACTGTGGAGCCAGATGTCTACAGGACAAGAATACGAATCAGGCACATAATAAGCACTATCATTACCTCCCTTGAACAGTGCCACACAGAACTAAGTATTTATTAACTCATCTGTTCATTAAACAACAGCCTCAAAGAGTGCCTGGGTGGCACAGCTGGCTAAGCATTTGCCTTCGGCTCAGGTCATGATCCCAGGGTCCTGGGATCAAGCCCCACAACAGGCTCCTTGCTCAGCGGGAAGCCTGCTTCTCCCTCGCCTGCCGTTCCCCCTGCTGTGCTTGTTCTCTGTCTTGCTTGCTCACTCGCTCTGTGTGTCAAATAAATAAATAAAATTTAAACACACACACACACACACAAACAGCCTCAAAACACAGATGGGGTATATTTGAAAGAACAATAGATGAAGAGTCAGAGCAAACATGAGGACAGGAGTCATGTCGTATTCATCTCTGCTTCCTATCTTTAGTGAACTGACCTATCCCCAAATTATCACTAGCCATGTAATCCTGTCCAAGCCCCTTTATCTCCTTATAGCTTAGTCTCCTCGCCTGTAAAATGGTGGCAATAGTTTCTGCCTAGCCCATCTCGCTGAGTAGCTAAAAGGAATAAATAAGGTCACATATGTCGAAAGCCAAGCAAATCAAAGTACTAAGAAAATATGAAAACGTTTTATAATAAAGATTGTTAGTTAGGTCTTCCCACAGAATGGCCAAGGCCCTCCCTGTTGCCTTCACTTTTTCCTGAAGCCTCTAAAATCTAAAATGTAAGCTAACAGCAGCATGGTCTCCCTTTCTGGGTCACAATGGGTTAGAAGATCTAATTTTATTTTTTGGCTATGCTACAGACATTCAGATTGATCAAGTCCTTTTCCAGCCTCTAAGGTCTATGGGCCGGGTATCATATATTTCTTTCACTAGTCTTATGCCATGCTCACAGATGTGTCACATTAAAAGGAAAATAATTTTTTTAAAAGGAAAATAATTGACAATGGTGGTGGTTTTATGTAGGACAGGATAAATGTCTAACTTTTTACCAAGGAAAATCACTTTTAGAAATGTTCCAGTGGTTATCTCCTTGCCTACCCTCCTGCCTCAGTTGAGAAGTCAAACATGAAAGGAGATATCAGCTATTGGGTCTGGTAAACATCTCAATTCTACTGCTAGCTGATTTTACATAAATTCCTAACTTTCACCAAATAACATTTCAGCAAGGCAGTAATGAGTCCATATTGTAATCAGCAACTCCTGGGTAATATAATATTACCCAGAAGACAGAGGTCATTTGAAGACCGGAAAGAGGAATGAGAACCCAAACTAAAGATAGACAAAGGGACTCTCTATCTTGATGAGAAAATTCAGCATGGTCTGCCGCCCATCCAACATTTCTTCACAAGCAGACTCTGGGCATGGGTGATAGGTTTTTCCACTGTAGTTACAATTTCATTTCACAAGGTAAAAGGCTCTCCCGTCCAAGTATAATAGGAAAACAGAGAGCCTGTCTCTCTGTGAATTACTAAAACACAGTTTTTGATAGCCTATTTTGTCATGTCGAGTAGAAAGGCCACCCCGCACACTCCCTCTGTACCTGTCCACTACTGGGGCAATAAGCTAGTGTAATAGGAGGTGAAGGAGAAAAGACCAGCTGGGCACAAAATGGTCCATAATACAAAGGCTTTTGGAAAAAGAGGTAGTATTTACTTCCACTTTTTGGTTTATACATTTGCTTTTGGGTATGATCCATGTAGAGTTTTGGTACAGAAACTGAATGTTAATCTCATTAATCTCCAATTAGATGTGTCTGTAAGGAACAAAGTTACTTAAAAAAAAAAAAAAAGAATAAGATGTAGTAAGCAGATGGTTTTTTTTGAAAAAGTCATTTTGGGGGCACCTGGGTGGCTCAGTGGGTTAAGCCTCTGCCTTCTGCTCAGGTCATGATTCCAGGGTTCTGGGATTAAGCCCCTCATCAGGCTCTCTGCTCAGCAGAGAGCCTGCTTCCCCGCCCCCCGCCGCCCCCCCGCCTGCCTCTCTGCCTACTTGTGATCTCTGTCTGTTAAATAAATAAAAAAATAAAATCTTTTAAAAAATAAAAAATAAAAATAAATAAATAAGTCCTCTCAAAAAGAATTCCTTAAGAAAAATAAACCAGTCTAGATTCAGGGACTACAACTGATTTAATGGAACAAATGTCGGTTTAAAAACAAACAAAAAAACCAAACTTTTTTCTTTTACTTCTAGATTAGGACAATGATTAGAAAAGGCTCAGTTAATGTAGATCAATTTCAAAACACAGACACAATGGTCTTTTCCTCCTTTTAAAACAGTTGGCACAGAGCTACCTAGAATAAACCTGGACTCTTAATTTTCTCCCACTCCTAGATCAAACTAAGATGAGGGAGAAAATACACTCATTCAAGATTCATTAAGTACCTACAAGTGCTAATGGGCACTATTATGCCACAGGGGAGATGTCCAAAGCACATTATAATCACCCTAACCTTCTAGGGGCATGGCATTCACCTAAAATTCATAAACAAGAACAAAAGCTACATTAAGAGGTCCTTTTCCTAGACTGACATTTGGCTCTTTTTACCTGATCTGACTTTCTCCAGAGCGAATCTAAAAGGCTCCAGAAAAATGGGTGATTTATCTGTACAGATTATCAGACATGTCAGACTACTGATGAGAAAAAGAAGTACCTTCTCTGCAATATAGTTTTGATTCTGGAAATGTCAAGATGAGAACAGCTCCCAGCAAAGTAATAGCTCAAGATTCACAAGTCTTGTTAGACAGTGTTTGCAGGAAAGCACTGGAGCAATAGCCAACTCCCTCCCAGTCCAATTAGAAGAAAGCCCTTAAGAGGCTCAAACCCTTTCCAGCCCTATTCCTGCTCATTAACACTGGGGCTCTAATACATGGCACCCCTGACTATTGTACACACCCTGTGGGACACTATGGTGTGTTGCAGTCAGTTTGTTTCCCTTCAGCTTTCTCAGACCCAAACTGCTCAAATTCAATTGATCCCTGCTGGTCTAAAAAAAAAAGTTTGCCTGCTCTTTATTTTCCAACCCCCACAGTAATTCTTCACAAAATCCAAAAGGACAACTTTGCAGGTCCTCCTGGCTTTCTACAGTCAAAGAAAACTAGGCAGTAGTATAGAAAAGAACAGAGCTAACAACCATTCCCTGAAATTATCCCAGACCAAAAAAAAAAAAAGCTGTCCCATCAACACCAATGATCTCCTATGTAACTAACAAATTTCTCCCTTCCCGCATTATTAGTATGCAACGCATTGTAATAATGCCTTAGGTCAACATTACGATGAGACCTTATTTTTCTGAGTCACAAACAGGTAGAGACAAAGCAGTCTTTGAACAAATGGGGATACTCAATAAACTCCAATTTCTTTCTTTTCTTTTCTTTTTTTTTTTTTAAATAGAGCACTTAGCTGGAAAGCAGTAGTCTTGGTGTTTTATTTTTGTTTTTGTTCTGTTTGTTTGTTTTTAATAAAGTCCTGAGCCTGATATCCTGGTTAGTTTGTAGTGACCACATGAGCACGTCAGCTTCTAGCATGTAAGGAATGGCAATTTCCACTGCCAAGGTACAGACCATGAAAATAAACTAGAAACACACTCTAATCTCCACATCTGTCAAAAGCTTACCCATCTCCAATGCCCAATTCCCTTATCACCCCCAAGCCAGAAATGACTCACACCTCAGAACTCCAAAGGCATTTCGTGAGCGTAATACTCCAAGGGCACTTACCACACACAGTAAGTAACTTGTAAGTGAGTGAGTGTTTTTTACTCTACTGGAGTTATCATTTCTTGTTTCCCCAACAGGACCCAACAGGGCTTATCACAAAAAGGAGGAAGCCCATAAATGCCATGATCTACCACAAAGACTTTAGAAAGGATTCCACTCACTCAAATTGAGAATGCAGCTAATGACATACAAAGATAGGATGTTTTTGGATTTGGTGCTGTGGTGATTTATTTTTTGGTTGGAGGTAAAAGGGGTGATGAGTCACCATCTGGGGTTTTATCTTCCCCTTGTTTTATTCCTCCTTGTTCCTTTGGGCAAAATGAGTAAATATGGCTTAAAATGGGCCACAAAAACTGTTTGTTTAGCAGTACCTTAAGAAAATATCTTTAAACGTACCTTTGATTTTATGTTTCTGTAGAAACACTCCAAAAGGTTCACAAAAAAGGGCTCTAAACACATTTAAATGACTACTTCAAAGGAAAAATGGTTTTAAAAAACAGTATTTCTAAAAGGCAGCAGCTGTTGGATCATACCGTGTGTTTCCTTCTAGCACATTCGGAGCGAGGAGCGACTCTTCAATACCGTGTGAGGGGTAAGCCCCTCCCTCTCTGCCCCTCACCCCCAGAGGTGCTCTTCACAGACCAGAATTCCACTCTGTAGCCAGCCGATGGCTGGGCTCCAGCCTCTCAAGGGGGGAGACAAGGCACAGAAGCGCTGACAGGCCCTCACGAGCAGCAGTGATGCAGAGCGCCGGAATAAACTCTGAAGCTGCTTCTCACGGTTGAAAGGACAAGGCACAAGCTGTTTTTTCGCATCCTCTGCCTCTTAAGGTTACAAGAACCAGACTCTGATCCAATTAAAATCCCTACAGTTGATGTTTTCTCAGAGAAGGACAAAGCAAAGATGACCTGGGCTTGTCGGGAGCACAACCAGCCACATAAGGTGTTGGTTGATAAATGAAGAGTTAAAAAAGATGAAAAAATTTAAGTCATGACTGCCATGAAATTATTTATTCATGGTAAGGTGTTTCGGGCAGTTACAGCTGTACAACAGTAAATTGTTAACAAGCATCTCCCGAAGAAAAATCTCCATTATAGATCACAGATAAGACAAGATGCAGAGTACACTGCTACTGGGAGATCAGTGCCCCGGAATGGGAGAGGATGTGTCAGATGCAAGTCAAGAGGGCCTACCCTATCCTGAAACCACTTTCAAGAAAAACTGTACTTTGAGGAGGATGACATTTACCCTAATTGCTGCATCTAATTAAAATTAGGTAATTAAAAAAATTTCAAATGCTCTTTAAATTTGATGTAGGGCATAATTAAAAATCAGATTTTTAAAAAATATCATTAGGGCAGTAAGGTGAAGGTTGGCATACGGGGGGGGCGGGCACAAAACGCAGTTTAGCTCTCAGAAAACAGGAGGGAAATGGCAGTCTGTCAAAGTTATTATAGGGGGACTTGTTTTTTTCCTTTTTAAAGACCAGAACTTAACAACTTGGAACATCTGTGCCCTTGCCTTTCCCAAGTATGCTGATGTCGAGCAGCACTTCTCGTGTCAGTCTCCTCCCCAGCAGGAACCAGGCTGGTGAATCAGCAAAATGTCAGGATCTTCGGGAAGCTGCCACTATTACTTTGAGTTAGCAGGAACAGAAAAAGAACGAGAGATGTGTTTCCAGAAACAAACTTGGTGATTCCTGCGTGAATACACAAGGTAGCAGATGACACTATGCAACTCTTTCAGGGATGTAATAAGTCCTGCAGGGGGAGGGTTTAGGACGCATTTGAAACAAGGCCAGCCTGGAAATTGGGGGCCCAGAGGGCCAGACTCAACCTCAACAGTTAGCTGTCCACTATTTGGACCTCTGATTTGTCACTAAATAAATAAATAAGGCAATGGGCTAAATCATGTGTCAGGTCTGCTTAGATTCTGAAAATCTATCATTCTGTAGGTGAATTAAAAGGTGAAGTCACAACTAAGAACTCTTTCTACCTTACTAACTCTGTGAGGACTAGTCAGTACCTTGAATAGGGCTGATTATATAGTAGATATTCAAATATATATTTACTAACTGATGCTGCTTGAACATCCAGTCTAGTCCATGGTTCCTCGGGGTCTAGTACAGTGCCTGGTACATAATAAGCACTCAAAGCACGTCTACTGCATGAGTTCATGAGACCCTATATTAAACTGATCCAGAAACAAGCTGATCCACCAGGGTTCTCGTACAACCCAGAACCCAGCAGTAAACCCTAAGACAGAGTGATTTTTAATGCTATCTAACCTTACAAGTCTCAGAAATGGCTTAAGATCACCCCTCAAGAAGCCTGCATTAAAATTATTCACTGATTTATTTCTATGAGAATTATCAGGCAGGAAAGAACCTAGTCAGACATGCTCTCAGGAGAGAGATTACCAGGAAGATGAAAATAACATGAAGCAGCAGCAGATTCCCCGTGAATATCACTCAGGAAGACTAACTACATTTGTCTCCTACCTTCGGAAATCTGGATTCAAACAGAACCATTGGAAGAGAATTCGCTTTAATGAACATATCCCCGACCACAGGCATATCAAAACCCGTTTGCAGGAAGCTGCTGCACATCTGAGAGCAAAGACAAAGTATAAAATGGTTTTGGAAGTCATGGTTCAGATTCAGCTAAAAGTAACATCTACTAAGTGCCTACTGTGTATCAGAAATCGCTTGGCCCTCACATGGTCTCCTTTAATATTCCATAACAATGAAAGGCAAAAGTTATTGACTCTATTTCTGCAGAGGAAAATACTGAGGACTGGAGGGCCATCAAATTTCACACAAGAAAGTAAGCTGGGATCAGTAAGTAAGCTAGATCATCTGTTTAGGTCTAATGCTCATTCGACAAATATTACGTGTTTCTGTGCACTGAGGCTTTTTTAAGGAACAGGGAATGTAGCGCTGGACAAAAGAAATTAAAATCCCCGTCTTCCTGGACATTCCAGTGTGCTTTCTACCACGGTTCACTGCCTCCTCTTGTCTCAACTCCACTGGGCCATCTGTTAGCAGAATGATGTCTAGATCAACAGATTCAAATCCTATCTGGCCATGCCGCTATAATGGACCTGGAAAATCAAGACCCTGAGAAATTAACGTTATTAAGGTATGAACAGATACATCACAATGAATTCCAGCACTAATAAGAGAAAATAGGACAATTAAGGATTGCCCCAGATTTATTCATAGATAAAAACAGATTTTCAAATGAGTAAAGAGCAGCGTGTGTTTCAAGATGGGAGATAATTAGAATGAAAATAGAACACCAGACGTGACAGCAGACATCAGCAGAGACAGACAGAAGAGAGTAAACAGTGTTCCCTCACCCTGTCAGCCTTCCTACTGAGAACAGATCTGCAAGGATATCTGTATTATCGTGTCCAAGTAACCCAAGGAGAGACTGCACAGCGTTCAACTCCACCAGAAGGTGGTACAGGTCTGGCATGGTGGCCACCACGTGCATCTCCTGAATGATGTCATTTAGGTCCAGCTCAGATTCCATAAACCTAGGAGGGGAAAACAAGACAGCATCAGTGAAAGGAAAGGGGTACCATCAGCACTGAGGAGCAAACAGCAACATAATCCAGACAGGGAAACAATCTGTCAAAGTGTCTGCAACAGACCAACCAGGAAGTACACTCATCCAAACATCATACTGTCACACAATTTCCTTGAGAAATCGATTTCCTCATTACAAAAATCAATCTTGGATTCAGATCTCATTACTGGGTTCTCCTTACTCTTGCAGTCACAAGTTGCCTTTTAGAGGCTCCTGAAACATTTTGTAGCATTAAATGATCTGCCCACCAGTCCTGTGGATTAGCTACCATGACCATGGTGTTGCCCTGACATAGTTCTCCCACTAATCCCAAAAGGGTTTCTCTTACCTGCCACTTCGGATCAACAGCCAGTTATCCCCCTTACCCAAAGGAAGATACTGAGATTCTCCTGCCATCCAAAACTACCCTGCCTTCCACCAACCCTCTCCCTTCAGTGAGCTGATTTGGGGACAGATCCCACAGTAAAGCAGCGCTAGTCTCCCTCACCCTGCAATCACCACCACACCTTACGTGGCACGGCAGATACTCCACTCATAGTTCCACACCCGAACCCTTCAACAAACCTGTGCCCAGGCGCTAAGAACAAAACTGTTGTGCATTTACCTCTCCCAGTCCTCCCCTGGTGTTTGACATATCAGAAATGCCCACTAAGCCTTTGATGAATAAGACAGGAAGGTTTGCTCTGAGGAAGAAGTGAGCCAATCCATGTAAAGCAACTGAACAATACCCGACTGAGAGTAACTGAAGGGAAGCAGTGGTGATGTTGCTGTGGTGGTTGTTGTTGTGGTGGTGGTGGTGGTGGTTGCTGAAATAGGCTCCATGCCCGCATGAAGCCCAATGCAGGGCTTGAACTCATGACCCTGAGATCAAGCCCCATGTCAGGCTCTGCATTCAGTGTGGTTTCCCTGAGATTCTTTCCCTCTCCCTCTCTCCCTGCCCCTCCTCCTGCTCACATGCTCACTCGCTCTGTAATACATAAATAAATAAGATCTTAAAAACAAAACAAAACAAAACAAAAAGACCAAAGCTGAGACCAAGAGTCACACGCTTAACCAACTGAGCCACCCAGGCACCCCAGTGGTGGGTGGTTTAATAGACTCTGAGTCAGACTGCCTGGGTTTGAACCTGACTTTAGCCACTTAATTCATTTCTCTAAGCCTCAGTTTCTCATCTGTAAATAATACCATAAAGTTACCTCCCAGAGCTACTGTAAAGAGTCAATAAATGTATATATAATATATAAAAATTAAGAAAAAGGCCTGGCCTATAAAAAGCTATGTGTTTGCTCTCATTTCTTCTTCTCCCGCCACTACCATTATTATTTTGTCTATCTTTGTTTCTAGAATGTAAGCTTCTTAAAGACAGAGATTATATCTTTTGTCTCTATATATCCACAGCTGCCTGCTTAATCAAATGGCCTCAATTTAATTTTATATCAGGGTGTTTTAATTTAAAAAAAGAAAAGAAACATAAGCAGGGACTCTTGAAGTTACATATGCCTCATTCAGATGCTGAGGGCCTGGGCAAAGACCACCTCTCCAGAAATCTGGATTCTGCAAGGAAAATAATTTAGACTATTTAGTCTATTCTTTAAAACACACAGACAATATCCTTACCATTGTTTTTTTCCCCCTTATTATTTTTAATCGTAACATTTATATATTTTTTATAATTATAAAATACTACTTTTTATAGAAAACTGGGAAAAGACAAACTTCAAAAAAATAAACAGGGGCGCCTGGGTGGCTCAGTTGGTTGAGCAACTGCCTTTGGCTCGGGTCATGATCCCGAGGTCCTAGGATCGAGCCCCACATTGGGCTCCCTGCTCAGTGAGGAGCTTGCTTCTCCTTCTCCCTCTGCTCTTCTGCCTGCTTATGTTCTCTTGCTGTCTCTCAAAACAAAAGCACAAAACAAAACAAAAAAAACCACAGAAATCATCCGTTATCTCAGTGACCAGAAATAACCACTGGTAATATTCTGGTAGATTTAAGTAGTTTTTCTAAACCCCTAACCTCCCCCACCTATCCCCAAAAAATAAAATAAAATAAAATAAAAAAGGAGCCTACACAGTATACAGTTCTATATTCAATTTTTGCTCTTGTTGTTAACATAGACTGACACAATTTCTCTTATCATTAAGCATTCTTCTACAATAGGAAAAGCCAGTGTCGGACGCAGCTGTCACTCCTTCTCCCAAGGCAAAATCCCTCTTTGAACCCAGCGCCCTTCCGTGGTTAGCCCAGACATGACTTCAGAATCCTTCTCAACACGGTGTTTCAAGAAGAAACCACTAATCAGTCCCACAGTGGGTGTAGGAGATTAAGCCCATCTGAAATTTCTATTCTAAATAACACATTTTAAAAAGCTACATGGTATTTCCTTATGTGGATCTATCATAATTTATTTCACCAGTCCCCCCTTTGTCAGACATTCAACTGGTTTCCAATCTTTTCCCTTATAACAAATGACACTAAGATGTATGTATTCATCAGTACTGTGTTAGGATAAATTCCCAGGAAGGTGCCCAGGCAGAAAGAATAAATAACTTAAGAGATTTTGCTATAGCCTGCCAGAAAGGTCCCAGCAGTGTCAGGAGTGCCTATTTCCTCCCAACATTCCTCAAAGCCAGTATTATCTATTTAAAATCTCCTCTGAGAGAAGAAATAGAACATTTTTTATTTTGCATTTCTGATAATATGTTAAAATTCTATTAATGTTTACTATTATTTGTGTTTCTTTTTGACCATTTTTATTTAAGGGTGCTCAACTTATTCACTGATTTATAAGCACTCTATATATTAAGGAAATTAATCTCTGCCATATATTGTAAAAAAAACAATAAACCAGTGAAAAATATTTGCCCTTTAATTTTTACACTGTGCTTTTTAACATAAAAGTTTTTAAAAGTCTGAGTAGTTAAATCTTAGCCTTTATGAACTCTATGCTACATGTGCCTTGAGTAAGATTTTTTCCTACGCTAAGATCAAATATATTTTACGATATACTACTTCTGTGTTTATACATATTTAAATGTTTAGGAGTAAGTAATTCTGAGATATATTTTAGCATATGAAATAGGGCAAAGATCTAGCTTTATTTTCTGCAAATGTTTGGCCAGTTGTCCCAAAACCATAATCTATCCTTTTTCCACAGATCTGAAGAAATACCACCTCTATCATACACTAAATTTTAATGTATACTCTAATCTTTTTATGGGCTTTTCACTCCATTTCATGGATTTGTTTGCAAATTCCTGAGCCAGGACCAACCACATTTCCACCTTATCATGGCATATTTTACCTCTGTTATTACAAAACACTCCTTTGTTCTTCTTTTCCAATGCTTCCTCATCTATTCTCACCTGCTTATTATTCTAATTTCAAAATTATTTTTCTCAAGATTCTCCTCCACACCAGTTTTTTTAAGGCTGCTTCATCTATGCTTACAAACAGATTATCCTTTCAGATCACTCGGTTCCTTATCACCTAAGGCGTGGAAGCCAAATCAGAATCAAGACTTGGGAGGGATGGTGTCCAATTTAGGTATTGAGACAGTAGATCTGTATAATCCTTGAACCTGAAAGGCTCAGTAAATTCTAAGGCTTATTTGCCTTACGTGAATACTAGGGAGTAACTTGACAAAAGACTTTTACAGTTTACTGGGAAGAACTGGCAAGGGCATTAACAGTCTAAGCAAAGTCATGTTGAGTGCAAGGAAAAGGTTTGGGACCTTGGGGTATAATCAATGAATGAATGTCACCCTGGAGAGAAGCCTCTTGGTGGCATCCTGCAGGGCTCCATCCTTAGGCCTGTTTTTTGTTTTTTAAAGATTTTATTTTTAAGTAATCTCTATACGCAATGTGGAGCTCAAACTCACAACCCCAAGATCAAGAGTCACATGCTCTTCCATCTGAGTCAGCCAAGCGCCTATTAAGCCTGTTTTTGATGAACAACTTGGGTGAAGATATATAAACGGCAAACGTAACAAATGTCGTATGACACAAAGCTTATAGAGATAGTGAACACAGCAGCCGACAGACTCAATTCCAAAAGTTCCTGACAAGCAATCATGATGGGCCAAATCCAACAGGATGAAAATTACCTAGGATTCACACCGAATACCGCACTGAACCATAGTCAGGTACAAATGCACGGGTGAGAAAGATACAGTTTAGTGAGAGCACATGTGCAGAAAGGACTTGATGGTTTTAGTCAATTTTAACTGCAATGCAAATCAGACCTGAGACAGTTCTGCCAGGCAGAGACTAATTCTCCTTCATCTCTGGACGCCCAGCACCGGGCAACACTCTCTGGTCCACCACAGAAATTTGGCAGATACCTGCCAAAGCAAGGAGCAGAGGAAAGTAGCTGCCACAAAAGCTGCTGTGGTTTTAGCCTGCTTAGAAGAAGATAACTTAAGAGTTAGCATGCAGATCAGATGACCCTTAAGGTCTAGGACATCTGTTATAGGAGCCATACTTTATGTAGAAACCTAAGGAAACAATTCAGGGAAGCAACTGAGATTATAAGGAGTCTAGACATCCTCTCATAAAAATGTGTTGAAATTCTTTTTCATTCCAGTTGAAATCTTAGGAGTTAGAGCTGCCAAAGATGAAACAGGTTTCTTTGTAAAGTTAGATCCTTGTCACTGGGGGTAATTAATAATGAGTGACATAAAAAAAAAAAAAAGATCAAGGAGAAGGAAGAATGGACTTCACCTTTCAGTCCCTTCCAACTTGGAAATTCTTCTTCCAACTATGCAGTTTCAACCCAATGTTTTTAAGTTTAGAAAGTCATAAAATTATCAAAACAAAACCAACAAAATAAGCAAAAATTCAACTATGAGAAGGGAAACATCAAAAATTACCACTGGGTCCAGTGTTACATTAATAATGAGTTACAGTAGGAAACGCCTGGGCTTGGGAATGAGACTCACCGGGGTCATACCCCAAGCCATATTTATAGGCTGTGTAACCAAGAGTAGTGTGTCAACAAGCATTCGTGGGATATATCTTAGGTGCCAGTCACTGTGCTGGGCACTGAGGAAATACCAAATAACAAAACAATCCCAGCTACTGTCCTCACAGAGCTTCTAGCAAGGCACAAATCTAAACAATTTATTCAATGCAATTAATTGTAAGGATGTCCAGTGTCGCCCAAGAGAACTGTTACTGGAACATAGATCACAGGGCCCCAGTCTGAACAATGCAGACAGAGAATATTAACTAATCTATTTCTAAACTTCAACTTCCTTAAACTTCCTAGCTAAATTATAGTGAGGATTAAAAGAGATAATAAATGTAATGTGCCTAACAACAGCAGGCACATAGCAGGTGCTCAATAAATCTAGATAACTTCAAGTCTGCTCTGCTCTAAAAAAATGTTCTTCTCTTTTGGCTGACCAAGAATAAGCTTACTCATTTAAAGCACACACTACAATATTTGTAGAGGACTGACCGTCTAGGGATTAGACATACCTTTAGAAACAGCTGATGCATAGCTGGAAGAAAGGATCAAGTTAGAGGTCAATGGGAAAGCAATAGAACAACATATTAAAACAGTAACCCAGTCTCAGGCAGGGTCATCAATTCCATCTGGTATGACAGAGAATATTCTGCTCATTTGCTCACGTACATTTGCTTCAGACCAGCAGGATGTTCTCCTTCAACCACAAGAGTGAATGTTAGCAAATGACCAGTGAAGCAAAAAAATACCAGAAAAGCAAAAGAAACCAATGAGATCTCCCGCAATCATAAAACCAGCTATCAATGCATAGGAAGTATGAGGTTTCTTGAGCCCAAATGAATCAGCAATTCTCAAAGTGTGGTCCTGGGACCCCATGGTGGGGTAGGAGGTAGCCAGAGATCCTTCAGGAGTCTATAAGGCTAAAACTATTTTTAGGGTAAATCCAAAACATTATTTGCCTTTTTCACTCTCATTCTCTCAGGAGTGTACGGCGGAATTTTCCAGAGGGCTGCACAACACGTGGTGCTATCATTGCCCCGAGGGCAATAAAATGTGTGCTTATATATTCCAAAATTTCCTAAGATAAGCACTTTGGGGTACTCAAAAATTTAAGAGTACAAAGGGGTCCTCAGCCACTAACCTAAAGAATTCCAGCCCTACAAAAATGAAGAGGACGAGAGAAGGGGCACACTCTACTCGGTGTGATGTTTGGGAGAATGATCGCACAGTGCAAAGCAGACGCTGTGTAAGGAGAATTGTCAATTGAATCTGAAATGCAGCCAGATGAAGAGAGGCATTTTTGGGTATGCAATCAAAATGACAATTGCATATATGGGAAAATAAATCTGAACGTTTCTGATCTCAACCGGAAAGCTTCATTCAAATATGCTCTAGCAATTTTCATCTTAATTGCACCTCGCTGGTCTAGAGAATTATAAAAGACACTGCACCAGTAAGAATTCAAGAACTCAAGGTTAAAACACAATGTAGTTTCCTAACTGCTTTTGGATATGAAAAAAAAAAATGTTCTTTATGCATAATTTCAATTTTCAAATGTTGTGACTTAAAAACTAAAATAGTGTATAAATTTGTCTGGATGGAAAACACTACTGTTGCTGTTTTTTTGTTTTTTAAACAAAATATTTTCTTAGAAACACTTTATAAATGGTAACACTGGAGCATCTGTGGTACCTAAGATATAGATGGTGAATATAACCCACAGAAACTCAGTGCTCTACACTGACATAAGTACACCTACAAGCCAACAAAGGCAATATTAGCATTCCAAGAAGTACTGTGTTTCTTAAATTTCTAGTGTTACCAACCTACAGCACAGCTTCCTCATACTGTATCTTCAGGTTCCAAGCAATGGGAATGTAGTAAGGATGACCTCAACTGTGTAAGATCACTCATATTTACTGAGCACCTACAGTATGGCAGGTACTGTGCTAGGTACTACAAACAGAAACAAACAAGACACAGTCTACCTCCTGAAAGGCACATGGAGTCTAATGCAGGAAAACCACTGAGTAAAGAAATAATAATAGACCAAATGACAAAGATGTTAAAAACTGATCCAATTCACCGTGGGCAAGAATTTAGGGAAAGAGACCTCCTGGTGGGAGAATAAAAGGCCAGGGTGTGAAATCTGGCAGGAGCTTTCAAAGTTTAAAATACATTCTCTTCAACTGGGAATTTAACACTTAGGTATCTATCCCACAGAAATAATGTGCACTAAGACACATGTAAATGGAGGTTCACTGCAGCATTGTTCACAAAAGTCAGTATTTAAAATAACCAAATATCCATCCAAAGAAAAAACTGTAAATAAATTGCGGTATCTTCACACCACGAAACACTCCACACCAGTCACAAAACATAAGGTAAACATGCATGGAAAGATCTCCTGTCATGTAGGTAAAACCATCAAGGCTCAGAATATGTACAGTATGATTTAGGTAGGGGAATGGCTTCCATATGTAAATGTATGTACAGAAAACAATCTAAAAGAAAACTCACAGAGACAATCTTTGGAGAGCGAAATGGAGAGGGGGTCTGTACAGTGAAGGAGAACTTTCATTTTTTACTTAACCTATGCACGGTTGGTGTTTTTTATAATGACAGCCTGCTCGTGTGCTACTTGTGTAATCAAACGCACATATACAGACACACAGACACAGTGCAGTCTTACAAGTGCTACTACATGGTAGAGGTCAGCACTAAACTGACAGGTCTCTCATGTTGGGAGGGCTGAGCTCTGATCAAGCTACTCCTCCTGTTGAAGACGGTTGTGGCCTAGGTCTGGTAACAAGGCTCTCCTCTCCCTACACCTCCTCACCTATAGCACAGAGAGGACATACTGAATCACATGAGCCTCACTAGGTTGCCAGGAGGACTCTGTGCCTTTGTTCATGCCAATCACACTGCCTGGCAGACCTTTCTAGGTTCTTTTCTGCCTATTAAAATAAAAATCATTCTTCAAGGCCCAGCTCAAATACCACCTCTTCTGTGAAGCCCTCAACTTGCCCCCAACTTGGTATTCATGGTTTCGTTCCCTATGCTCCCACAGCCCTCTGCTTGTATCTCTTTTAAAGTATATTTCCTTCTACCCTGCATTTATAGTCAGTCTCCCTAGTACCCTATAAACTGGAGTACAAAGACTGTACGATTCAACTCTTAATTGCCTAGAGGCCTTGGGTCTATTAAGATTCATTAAAAGTGTACATCCTAAGAGGCAGAAAGACAGGGAAGGAAGAAAAATTTAGAACATTATAATCTGTATAAATATGAAAATTCCTTTAGTTAGAATTCATTTTTTTCCCTACCTAAATCAGACTGTATATATTCCACACCTTGATTTTTTGGTCACATACAGGTGCTCTTTCCATGTCAGTACTCATCAGGATGGACTAGAAGACACCAGATTCCTCATGACGGCACCACACAGCACATGGAGGCACAGGTGTGGTAAAATCACATGAACTGTCATTTCGTGAGCACCTACTGTGTGCCAGGCACTGAGCTAAAGACCTGCCATCACTCTCACTCAGTCTTTACAATAACCCTGTGAAGGAGGTATTCTTTATGCAGATGAGACACCTGAAGCTAAGAAAGGAGAAGCGACTTATTCAAGGTCATGTAGGAATCACACCCATATCTGTCTAACTGCAAAGCCTTGGACATTTTTCTCACCAGTAAAGCTATCACTGATGACAGGCATGGTCCATTTTCTTTGCGCCTTGAGAAGAACAATACAGAAAAGAGCTAACTTAGTAGTCCAGATCTTTAGAAGACTCTAGTCCTAGGTTGGCATCTGGGAACTTGGCTTTTGAAAGGTTCCCTAAGTGGTAAGGGGGTTTTGCTTACCTGGAGCATTTAACTTCTGCTTTCCTTCTGGGAGAGTGGAATTTTGATAGTCATTGCTGACAGAGAAGGCCTACATAACTTGTCCTCAATAAATATCCTGGACTCTTTAGTCTCACTCAAATGGGCTTCCCTGGACAGAAACACCACACATGTTGATGTATTTCACTGCTGGAGAAAGGAACATGTCTGCGTGTATCCCAGGAAGAAAAAAGACAAGAAGCCTATGCATGAACTCCAGAGTCTGACTGATCTGTCTTTCCCTCCTGCTGATCCTGCTGTGTGCCCTCGAATACCACTGGCTCAGAGCCTTGAGTGTTTGCAGTGATTTCCCAGATAGGTGGGTTGTCCTGGAACTCCTGACACAAATCACAAATCCAAAGCAGGCAAACCAAACAAAAAACAAAACAAAAACAACAAGCACAACACATAGGAGGAAAGAAGGTTCAGCAAAACAGAGCCTTACTTCTCTGGATTATCTGGAAACTTGATCCGTAACTCTTGGTTTTTGTAAGATCTTTTCTCAAATGTAAGGATCATTTTCTTCACGGAGCTCTCATCTAAAGGTTCCTCCTGGTACAAAGGGAACAAACAGCAACAATTTCAGTCCAAAGGGATTTCTGATTCACTGATCACTACTTGTTTTCCCCAGCTCTTAAATTTGTATTCTGCCACTCACATTTCTGGGTTAAATATACAGTACATACTTATCTCCCCCATTGGAAAGAAGGTTAAGGGTCTAGATCACATGCTACTTTGTATCACTGTCTCACAACTAGTTCAGGAAGCTCAGTTTAAGGTTTGAAAGACAGCTCATTCAACAAATATTTCTTGAGCATACTGTATGCCATGGAATAAGCAACAATATTAGATAGTATTATTTAATACTTACCCATCCTTCTTGTTGTACAGGTAAGATAACTCTCAGGTTTAAAAGAACGTGTTCAAGGTCAAACCCTGAGTCAGTGACAGCAGACCTCAATCTTTCCTCCGCCCCGGCCAGGGGTCAGCAAACTCCAGTCCACAGGCCAAATCCAACTCACAGCCTATTTCTGGACAGCCCATACCATAAGAATGCTTGTTAAATAGCAACAGTCACAGCTTTGCATTTCTTACACATTACTGTTTTGGGTCCTTACTAGCTGCTGAGAAGGAAATCAGAGAGGCCCAATACAGCATCAAGAATTTAGGAAACTCACTCAGGGGAGACATAAAAAACTAGTAGACCATACAGTGTTCTTATTTCAAACACTGGAATAATAACTACAAAGGTAAATAAAATGAATTTTTGTAAACAGAATCATTTCCCCCCAAAAAATCTACATTAAGATTTCAGGAATGTTTTCTCCTCCGCTTCTTTTCAAGGTTACAGTCACATGCTGCGATGCACTCTGCCTCTCTTACACCCAACTCCTGGCTTCACAGTTTTTGTGGCCACTGACCACAGCTTACAACTAAAAGCAATACGAAGACTGCTATTAAGAGAACCAGAAACAGATCCTTTTGGAAAGCACTGAATCATCTCATAATTGTATAAGTACTCAAAAGTGTTAGATATTGTTTTATTAAATTTCAATGTTCATATGTTGGGGTTTTTTTGTTTTGTTTTGTTTTCTTTTATGTTCAGCTAGCCAATATATATCAGGTTTTATGTAGGAGTTATTTATAAATTTGTTTTGGGCATGACAGATTTCTTAGATTTTATCAATGACTCCTGGCCCCTGAGGGCCTCTTTTGGACTCCCACCCCATGCCCAGTTACCTGTAGCGTAAAGAGAAATTTCAGAAACTGAACTCAGTGTCCCGGCTCAGTCAGGACTCAGAGTCAAGCTTCACTACTCACTAGCCACATGGCAATATTACTTTGCTGAATATAATCCTCAAACCCTCACCAAGTCCAATTGCCTCTACCTCACAAGTCCTTGAATTCAACCACTTGGCATTCAGAATAAAATTCTAAATCCTTCACATGACCCATGTAAAGAAGATCTGGCAGGATCTAGCCCAGACAATCTCTCCAACCCCCAACCAGACAATCTCTCCAAAACACCCCTTTTGGTGGTCCACGTCTACTTGTTCACTGCTGACTCTCCAGTGCCCATCACAGTGCCTGGCGCATAGCAAGCTCCCAGGGAAGATGTGCTGAAGGAAGGCAAGCAGGCAGGGAGAGATGGAGGGGGAAAATATTACCTGTCTCTTTCAAGGTCATGGAGATGACCTATAGAGATGGGCATAAACTGTTGTACAAACGAAAGGATGCTACATTAACGTAAACCCTTATTGTTCTACTAGCAACAGGGACGATGTATCCAATGTGCCACATGGATTTCACTACATAATCTAAATTTTTAGGAAGGGTTAAGTCACTTTCAAGCAACTTCAATCGCCACTTCTTTTCTTTCCCCTAGCTAACATCTTGCCCACTCTGTAGAAAAAAATGGTTTAATAGTACAGCTCTCACAGGATCCCCCAAATCTTAGCCTCTCCAGGGTTTGGCCTTCCCTCCTTTAATTTCCCTCCAACGCTGGGGGAAAACTGAATTATCCGTCTTAGTCATCGACCACAGCAGTATCTCCAATAGCTCAATGTCAGAAACCAGAAGGAGATTTCAGAAAGATGAATGCTGGTGATGTAGCACAAAAAGGACAATAATATTTTACAAGCCCACGTGACTTTACAGGGGCAAACATCACTTGTTTTTCATTAAATGGGACTTTGGTGGCAGTGAGAAAATAACTCCTGGACTTGCAGTCTTCCATGTGTCATTTTTACAAAGCGATCTCTTTTTCCCTTGTCCCTTAACAGAAGGCCTGGTCCCACACTACATTTCTGTCTCCCAGGCTAGAAACCACTTACCCATGACAGCTACTATCCTAATCCTCCAGTACCAGCCTTGCCCTACATGGGAATTATACCTGCCAATTAACTGCTGCTGCAGGGCTAACAGATTGAGCCGAAGCTAGTGAGGAGGGCGGGAGGGAGAAAGGGAAGAAGGGGGAGTGGAGAGCAAAGGAAGAAGGGAGGATGAGCTACACACACTGTTTGTCTACGCCAGCAGGGTTACTGCCCTCAAGAGAGGAAATTCAGGACTGTCGCCCACCACAGATTTCCAAAGTGTCACCATCTTTTAGGGGCAGACCCCAAATTAGCACTGGTACAAATCCTAATGAGGAGAGAGTTATTGTCACAACACAGTAAAGACCTTTTTGGAATATGAATCCATTTTTTTTTTTTTTTCAGATTCACACTCCAGCTTCATTTTTTAAATCCAAACTTAGCATCATGTCTTTCAGGGAACCAGAAAACAGCTGGCTCTTAAGAATCTATTTCCATAATTCATATTGAACAAAATGCCAGAGTGAAATAACATACAAGTTAACACTTAAGGATATAAAAAGACACTTAGGTAAGGTCATTTTATTTTTAATCACTGGCATTTTACCTCTACTCTTTTTAGCTTCATTTATTCATTCAATAAATATTTATTAAGGCCCTCCAAGAGCTAGGCACTGCACTGAGTGCTAGAGATACAGCTGTGAACAAACAGAGCCAGTCCCTCCTTGCCTAAAAGGTGAAGGAGAGGATAGCAAAAGAGGAAAATAAACAAGCCAGGATTTCAGATCACGGTAAGCACCATGAAGAAAATATACTGACCAAAGTGTAGGAAAATGACTTACATGTCTATCTCAGAGAGAGGAAAAGTTTCTTTGAGGAGGAAACATCTGAACTGAGACCCAAATGAGAAGAAAGAATCCCACCATGCAAAGCCTTAGGGCACAGAAGAAAAAAGGTCCAGAGGTAGGAATGAGTATGCATTAAGGCATCCTGAGGATGAGCAAATAGCACCTCTTTTCCAAAACTGTATTTTTTCAGTTACACCTAAATACCTAATCTCTTACCTCCACCTTGAACTTCTCCACCTCTGTTGCTTTGCTAATGCCATCTCAACTGAAAAGCCTTCTTTCACCAATCTGATAAAATTCTGCTCCTCTTTCAAAGACTAATGACTACATTAAAAAATGGAAGTGCCGTCCATTGTCCAGCCTGGGAGGCCTCCCTGACCCTCCCCAGTCAACAGCAACAAGCCCACAGTTCAGTGCTCAGGCCTCGATTAGGACACATAATCCAGAATACTTTAAAAATGATCTTCACAATTTGAAAATGCTTTCCAACTCCATTATCACACTTCCCCTTCATGTCAACACTGTGCAGTAAGTATTCTTAACCCTATTCTACAGATGAAGCTGCAAAGCTCAGAGAAATTAAGGATTTGACCTAAAATGACAGTCTAGAGCCACTGAGTCTGGGCCAGCCTGGCCTGCAACCTTACCTCCTCCTCTTCCTCCTCGCCCTCTCTGTCAATAATCTGCAGCAGTCTCTTTTTGTCATCATCTGCTTCTTCTACCACCGTCATTTCCTCTTCCCGATAGCGGCCGCGGTCTCGGGGACCAGCTTGCCTCCGACGCATTTTCAGCTCTTCCTCTTCATCATCCCGGGGACGTTTTGTGCCCCTGTTGGGCTGAGAAAGAAAAAAAGAAACATGGGATTCCAGAGCTGGAAAAGACCTAGAAGGGCACACATAGCAGACATTCTAGAAGCTTTCAAGGATTCACCAATGAAAAGCTCCACAGTATGATTTCTCCCACAAAATGAAGCTCCAAGTGGTCATTTCTTCAGACCCGTAGTGATTCTATAAATATATGACTGAAGTCTCCAGTCTCCCACAAGGGAGCTGGCTTTTTTTTTTTTTTTTCCCCAGAATTTTTTTATTTTGCAAAGTTTTATCACTTTACAAAAGTTGCTGTGTATACAGAAATCACATGGAACATAGACACTCTTGAGATGGGTTAGGCTCAATTTACTAGTTATGATACAATCCCCCAACACCAAACCCTTTGCAAGGTTTTAATTCACATCTAAGAAAGAGTACAGTCACTCACAAGTACTCCATACAGAGAAGATTACATATGTAACATCCAAGGGTCTATTGCACTCCGAAGTCCTACTTTACGGAAGAGCCGGGTAAAGTAAGGGCCAGAGGTAGTATTACCCAAAGTCACAAAGCCAGCAGCAGCACTGAAAACACAATCAGTGCTTCCTGACTTCTGGTCCAGGGCTCTGGCTGCCACACTGTTAGGTCCTCGTTTTGCCTTTGACACTGCAGTCCATGAAGGAGTTCTTAACAGCGGCCTTCCATTAAATTGGAATAAAATGAAACACTACTGGAATGGGCTTCAGAGCTGAGGAGAGACAGCACTGCACCAGGAATCAAAGAGCCCAATGTCTCCAAGCAGCTCAGGTTACTACTGGTGCAGCTCTGGGCACGTCATTAATCTCCCTATACCTTCGCTTCCTCATCTTCAAATGGCAAATGGAAATTCTAGACTTTTTCTCTGTGAACTTCAAAGGACGCTTCTATGCGTGTGTATTTTTACCATTCTTTCCCCAGCTTCACTGAGATATAATTGACATATACCATTGCATACAATGTGATATTGACTCATGTATATATTGCAAAATGATTACATTTGTTAGTTAGCTAACACCTCCATCACCTAGTAAAATTACCCTTTTTTTTTTTTTTTGGTAGTGAGAACTTTTAAGATCTACTCTCTTAGCAACTTTCAAGTATACTATACAGTATTGCTAACTATAGTCACTCTGCTATACATTGGGTTCCTAGAACTTATTCATAACTGGTAGTTTGTACTACAAGGTGCAAACTTCAGTGAAAGAATGCTTGGTAAACAAGGGGCATATGGGTGGCTCAGTCCGTTGAGCGTCTGCCTTCAGCTCAGGTCATGATCCCGGAGTCCTGGGATGGAGCCCTGCATTGGGTTCCCTGATCAGTGAGGAGTCTGTTTCTCCCTCTCCCTCTACTACCCTTACCCTCCCCCCGGGCTCATGCATGCTCTCTCTCTCTCTCTCTCAAATAAAGTCTTTAAAAAAAAAAAAAAAAAAAAAAAGAACGCAAACGACAACAGTACTAAACAAATAGAAAAGATTATTACTATAAGGTAATTCACATGATTCTGTCTTCCTCAATATAAGACATCTGTGTTAGGCTCAATGAACTTTTCTTTATATGTTATGATAACTACACATAGTGTGTGATAACTACACACTAATAGTGTGCTAGGTGCAACATGATTTATTAGGATCAACAGAAAAGAATGCCACATTTCCTGCCAACCTGCTAAGTTGTTTGGTGGTGATAAGAGACAAATTTCTACTATACACATTACACATCTCACCTTGTGGCTTATAACCCACACTGCTACTGAACTCCACTATCCCAGTGGTGCAAAGTCATTTCCCTCTATAGTCACATACCCTGCTGGTTCCACATACCAGGTGTGCCAGTAAGTCTAAGCATATGACATTGCTTAGAAAACTCACGTTAGACAATTCGGTTTGTAGGTTACCACCTGCTATTTTTCACTCTGTTCCTAGCCTCCATGAGATAGATTATAATTTCATATAACACTCTATTCCATAAATACAAAAATTATAAGAATCTATTGTTATCATCACTGGTTGGCACTCAGAAAAAGAGGAGAAAAAAGAAAGAAATCAACATGCCAGTCACCATGGACTACAAGCAAAAGGAGGTGGTGGTTTTCATGTGAGAAAGGAAGGAAAGGTAGCTTGATCCTAAAGGAGGGCAGACTTCAAACCAGAAATCTGCAGCTCCCCAGCAGGTAAGGAACTTCAGCCCCCTGGGAGCACTAATTCTTTCAGGATCATAAAACGAGGCCTGCTGCGATTCTGATTAGCGTGAGGCTGCTGCAGCAGTCAAATCAAAGCACGAGCTCCATAGTTCTCCACGGAAAGGAGATTTCTGGATTGTTTATCTCTGAGGGCAGAGAGAAAAGGCAGTGGACCACAATTAAAAGGAGAAAGCCAAATACCGCCACAGTTAAGAAATGCAAACCTAAAGAATACTGGCAGTCTCTCTTTGGAATACATCTTCCAATCTACTTTTTTAAAACAAACATTTCAAAGGTAGGGGAGGAGTTTCACTTTTACCTCTAATAATTGTCCTTGAAATAGCACTTTCCTCCTGCAGAACTTAAAGCACCTCTCTTAATCTTCACCGCATCTCTGGGCAAGAGAAGTAGGTTAACAGTTCTATTTTCTAAGAGGGGAGACAGGATGCCTGAGATCCTTTAATAAACTCCTGCAAAGACAACCTGGTCCCTTCTCAAAGTTGAACCTGATCTCCGGGAAGTTTGCTAATCTATCATGATGCCAGGGCCCTAACTGAGACAGGTCTGAGGGACTTTCAGTCAAGATTATATGACTTGGTCAAGTTAAAATGATATTTGTTAAACCATTCATTCAACAAATGATGTATTGAAGAACGGCAGGACTTGAAGGTCTTCAAGTAATAAGGCAGCCCAGTGGCAGTCCCAGGCTTCCATCTGGGTCACGTCTAAATGGGGAAACGAGGACAGCCAGGGCCAGGATGGATTCTTGAGACAAGAATAGCTCTGTTAATCTTTAGGAATAGTCTAAGCATAACACCCTAAGAGGGCAAATTTCAGGTTCGCTAACTCTTTGTACAACTCCCTGCTCTGTCACACGGGACATCCAGCTCGAGCTCCTCTCAGGACAACTCTCCAGCGGAGCAAAGCAGAACCCCTCAGGGTGCTCTGCCATGATTCCTTCACCAACATCATCTGCTCCCACCTCCAGCAGACAGGTAAGGCATTCAAAGGCCCAGAGATATTTTATTTCAGCCATTTTTTTCTCCCAGGGCAAAATTTCACGAACTTTTGTTCTTCTCAACAAGCGTTGTCTCTTTTTCAGACACTAACCCTCCAAAAGAGAAGTTTCTACTCATATCTGAAATTTGACCACTCTCAAGAATAAAGTTTAGGATTTATTTCTTTAACAAATATTTATTAAATGCCAACTATGTATAAGGCCTCTGCTGGCCACTGGGACATAAATGTAAGACAAGCATTGCTTTACTATCATGGGGCTTAACAGTCTAGGACATAGCTGCCCAATTAAAATGAAATGCAAACCACAGATGTAATTTAAAATTTTTTAGGGGCCACATTTTAAAAAGTAAAAAAAAAAAAAAAGCAGATGAAATTAATTTCAATGTTTTTAATCCAATATGTTTAAATAGTATTTTAACATGTAATCAATATTTTAAAAATTACTAATGTGATATTTTACTTTTTTTCATACTAAACAAGTCTCTGAAATTTGGCATATTATTACATTCAGAGTGTATCTCAACCCAGACCCAGACCCAGACCCATTTCACATGCCCAACAGCCATATACAGCTAGCAGCTACCATACTGGCTACCACAGGTCTCCACAGGTCTAGAAGATTTTCATCCAAGGGCTTCCTGATCCCTGATAAAGACAAAATGGAACCATCTTTCCAGCAACCCTGCATAAAATACAGACTCATAGAAAGCTGAAGTCCTATTTGTGAAAGGTCCCCACAAAAATTTATAAAGCTAACAAGATTCTGACCTGGAAATAAATGTCTACATTGTATTTGCCAATATTTGCTATGGAGAGAGGGAGAGAGTGATCAGTTCCCAAAACAAAGCAAGAATATATAAGTGGGGAAGAATCTCAGAGCTGTCAGATGGATCCCACTACAGAAGAGCCAAAGGGCTCTGGATTCAGGAAGGGAATACAACACTCGCAGCCGGTCAGAGAGGTCGCAGCCGGTCAGAGAGGTCAGGGCTCAGGTATGAGCTCTCCTTGTGTCTTACAAAACCAATCCCAAAAGGATTAAGCCATTCTTACCAGTCACCTTTGGAGATTAATTTGTTTTGGTATCTGAAAGGTGTTTGGAATCCCTCAAGATGAAGGAATGACAAAAGAAACTGTTACTCATAAAGTCATTTCTTGGTTTCTGCTGCCCACAAGACTAGAGAAAAAATGATTAACTCTTAACTTCTGATGTACCAGAACATCAGCCTTTAAGGATTTAAAAAATCGACTACATTCCCTGCCCTACTCCCAATAGGTGGTGAGTGGTATAAATGCTCTCTAAGCATTTGCCACCATCCAACCACACAGCTGGTAGCCTTTCTAGGTTACATAAAGGACTTCCACTTGTTCAAAGCTTATAGTAAGCTTCAAGATTATATACATAAGATGCTATTACTTTCCCAAAAACTTGAAGCCTATTATGTGTGTGTGTGTGTGCGTGATGGATGATATATATATATATCCATCCCCCTGGAAACAGAAATCAAGACATCTCCACGAAAGCTTGGAAAGAGTTAAAGAATTAAGTAAGTAATCTGCCTAGGATACTCCCTGTGTACCCAGACAATATCCAACCTAAGCTGTAGGTTTCATTTTTCCCTCTCTCCCTCTCTATTTTTTTTTTTTTAATTAAAAAGCAGTGAGAAGCTGTAGCTATAATGAGGAGCTGTGGGAAAATGCAGTTATATTGGGCTCAAAGTAATGTACCATAGGAAGAGGCTACATCACCAGAACGAATCCTAAATTAAAACTCCACTATGAAACCAACTTCATTTCCTCTGAGCATGCAATCTATATTATCACATTTATGGTCTTGTCTCGACCTCAATTAGACTTGGGGTGGGGGTGGGAGAAAGGGGCCTTCTATAATAAGCAATAATGGTATCATTATGATAAATTATGAAAACACACAGCACAATTATTAATGTGAAGAGCACATCTATACCAGGATATAACAGTGGAGATGTGGGGGAGGGGGCAGCATCTAAGTAAGTTCAATATTCCAGGTTACCTGGGTTAGGAGGGGGTGATTTTCATAAAATGTACTTTCATGTTAATGGAAAAAAAAA
Organism: Mustela putorius furo; assembly: GCF_011764305.1. Lineage (NCBI taxonomy): Eukaryota > Metazoa > Chordata > Mammalia > Carnivora > Mustelidae > Mustela > Mustela putorius. Next base: position 6,756,497 of record NW_025421464.1, on the reverse strand, counting down.
TAGGTTCGATTCTATTTTAAAAAATGGAAAAAGTCAAAGGAAATCTTCTGAAACCTCATAATAAGCCAGGAATTTTTCACCTAGCACCAAGAAGCTTCCGAACTTCAGAAAAGGGACTTCCGACTAGGGGCATGAAGTACGATTTCCTGAATATCAAACAATGGGAAAGACTTAGAAATCTGGGCTCAAACGAATAATCTAGTTTATCCCTCTCTTTATAGAAATAAGGAAATCAGAGCTCTGTGGCTTTAAGCAATCTGTCTGTGATAGGCAGATAATACAAAGCTTCTAATTCCCAATATAGTGCTTTTCCTACTTTGCAATACTAAATAGTCATTGCTAACCTATTTGCAATTGGTGATACCCTACATGGAGAATGAGTTTAGGAGTCAAATCTTTCTAAATTCAAATCCTAGTCCCTCTACTTAGTTAGCAGTCCTGGGAAGTAATTTAGGCCCTCTAAGCTTGAGTTTTCTCAATCTATAAGCTAGAAACAATAACACTTTCATACATTTATGTGTATATATGTATATAAGCACAAAAAGGCCAAGGTTTCTAGAGTGCCCAGCAGAGTTTGGCTCATAGAAGATAGTACATGTAGCCTCCACCTCTCGGACACACCTGATTCAAAAATCAAAGAACTCCAAGGTTGGAAAGGGTGTTAACCATTAATAGGTTTTAAAGGGAAAATCCTTTTTTAAAAATTTTTATGTCAAAATATGACAGGCCCCACCTGCTACTGCACCTTTTAATATCCAATGACTGAAAAAGAACACAAATATATTACTATTTTACAATACTTTAATTGCATTTGTTTTTAACTCCTATATTTACGAAAGATTTACACAGAGACATAGATTAATTTTGAGAGAGATTTTGAGAGACTGAGATTCATTCTACAGAAAATGCCTGTGTACATTTGTCTCAATTCACAATCTCCTACAGTAATTCTGAACCACTAGAGCCACCCAGACTTTAGGAAGTCTTGAATCTAACCCAATCATCTATTTGAGGTTTGAATCCCCTTTAAAACACGATCACTGGGTATAGACTGGGGCTTTCCTAACACTTCCAGTGAAACTTAACCCCTCCCTAAACCGTGCCCCCTCCCCCACCAATCTTTGGATCACTCACAGAGTTTGTTAAATTGAGGAGAAACCTTCCAACTTACAACTTTCTTCCTTGGTCCTTAATCTTCTCTTTAAAGCAATATAAACAAGATTAGTCCCACTCTCTCTTTAAAAAAAACAAATTTCAGATTATTTCAAGACAGTAATCCTATTTCTTTCTTCCTCTATCATTACCTTTTCTTTTTCAGAATAAACACTTTCAATATGGCAGGGTGCACACAATGCAGGGGACAAAGGTAGGTATACAGATAATTAAATTCCTTCCTGCCATTAGGTTTCGTAATTTTAAAGCTTTCTGATACCTCTAAAGGTAATTAGACATATGGAATGTCACGAACCCAGGCTGTGGATGGATTGGTATAACCAACTTGAAATGCTCAGAAATCATCTGCTGTTAACCTCGCCTGATTACATTTTGTCAGAATAAAAGGGAATTTTCAAACATTCATTTTTACCAGATGGTAGTGAGTGGCCTGACCCAGAAGTTACAGATGAGCTGCAGTAATGAGTTTTCCCTTGCCTTTGCTGGCTGCACATTCACTGGTGACATTTTACAGCTAGGACTTCTGGCTCAATCAATATTTGCAGGCATGAAACCTGCCAAAGTTAACATCAGGGCTCCCTTGCAAATTTGCTTAAGGCACCAGAACTGAAAAAGCTCACAATCTCTAATGCTGCAACTACCATCAGCCAAAGTTCATAATCAGGGATCAAAGCCATCAGAGACAGAAAATTCTACCTACCTCAACTCAAAAGGTTATTGTGATGACTAAAACTCCTTACAAAGGGGCCCTATGTAAACTATCAAGCGCTATATCAACAAAGGATTATCATAGATATTTTTAAGAAATATCCAAGAAATATTCCAGGTATTCATACACAATTACATATTATGTCTTTATAAGAATTAAAGCTTAGGGAAAACAAAAATCAATGAATCATGACAATTTACTACCTTTTTTTTTTCTGGAAGAAAACCAAGTACCAGAACCTCAAAATCTCAAAGCAAAATTATTACAAATATAAAACAAAACTCTCATTTACTTGATTCCCAATTAAAAAAAAAAAAAGGTACTGAGAACACAATAATTACTGGAGAACATGGGTTTTAACTGCCCACAAGGAGTCAGGGGTGGGGAGGAATCAATGTAACAAAAATTAAAATCACCAAGACTCTCACTTAAGATCTATAATCTGATTGGCTGACAAGTAACATGGATGTGATTTAGGATTTAAATCACTAGTCATTAAGATTCTACTTAATCCATTTTTCCTACCAAAAAAATTCTTACTTCTTTTTAAAGCCTGAAATATCTTCATCTCACCTCCAAAGGGTGTGTAGATTTCCTTTTTTAAAAGTACAAACTATACTTTAGCATCCATGATTTACTTTGACATCTTCTCTGATTAATTCTGCAGCTGCATCAGAAAGCTGAATGTTGATTCAGTTTCTTTATTTATCAAGGCTAACAGAGGCAGATACTTGTAAAATTGTTGGAAGGTAAACTACCCCCATTTTAGCAGACTTATTAGGAATGTTTTGTCAGTTACACCCTGAACCATCATCATTCATTCATTCACTCAGCAAGTGTTTACTAAGCTAATAGAACCTGAACATCACTCTGTTAGGTACTAGAGGGAGTATCAGACATCAATCCAATAACAATAACAACAGAATTGCACTGATCTAAAAGCAGCAGCATAGTACAATGCAAAGAGCAGCAAACCAATAATCAGAAAGAAAATGTAGGTGTTTATGAATCACTTAAGAGTCACATGACCTTATCAGTGCAGCATTTCTAAAAAAACTGCTCTGCCCTTGCTCTATATCACAGGACTGTCTTAGTAAGATAAGGAAAGTAAGATTAAATAAGATAAAGACATAGCACTTTGAAAAGAAAACAGAAACTATGATTTAATTTCCCTTAATGACTGCAAAGTTCTAATATATACAACACTTTTAGATTTACTTAAAATCAGCTTTTGACCAGGAATATCATCACAATTATCACAAAAGAAAAAAAAAAGAAAAAAAAACACCGGGCACCCCATAGGTATCTAGAAAGGGACCCAATGTCACTAGTAATGAGGAAAATGCACATAAAAACCATAAGATATCAGATTGGCAAAAAATGAAAAATTTAAAATCTAGCCATGTGTTAAAGATGTGGAGAAACAGGAACTGTTAAAACTTACTGATAGGGGGTGCCTGGGTGGCTCAGTGGGTTAAAGCCTCTACCTTCTGCTCAAGTCATGATCCTAGGGTCCTGGGATAGAGCCCCATGGGCTCTCTGCTCAGCAGGAAGCCCGTTTCCTCCCCTCTCTCTGCCTGCCTCTCCATCTACTTGTGATCTCTGTTAAATAAGTAAATAAAATGTTAAAAAAAAAAAAACTTGCTGATAGAGAAGTATAAATGAGTATAGGACTAACTGGTGATACCTAATAAAACTGAAAATGCATATATTCTGACTACCCCAGCAATTCTTCTCCCAGGTATATACACAGAAATTGTCAGACATATGCACAAGGAAATACTTAAATAATGTTCACTGGAACATATCTGTAATAAGAAAAAAGAAAATTTCAACCATCACTGGCTGTACACATAACAATATAAAATGTGTGGGAATAATAATCACCAAATTCAAGATAGTGATTGCTTCTAAAGAGAGTAATAAATTGGATTAGGGAGGGGGCACACAATAAAATGGGATTAGGAAAGAGTATATAGGAGACTTCAATTGTATTTATAAAATTTTATTTCTTAAAGATCTGAAGTAAATTTGGCAAAATGGTATGGTTATGCACACAGTTACAGGGAGAAAAGGGGGACCACTAGAAGCTAGCAGGGAATCATGCAGAAGAAGTCATGCCCCACTGGTTGCAGTTCCTTGATGTTGTTGTGGCTCACTCAGGTTAAGGGTTTACAACACATACTGGGTAACTTTATCTCAACAGGATCTTTCACAAAGTTACTCAAGCAGGCAGAAAGAGAAATGTGGATGAATGGCAGGCAGCACAGATAGGTAGAACCATAATTGGTCGAACCAAAAGAGTATAAGCACTGTGGAGTCCTTTTGTTTAAACTCAAAATAGCAAATACATAAAGTCCCTGTCAGGAAAAATGTGACTTAAAAAAATTCAGTCAGAAAAGAGCTGATGGCTTCAGTAAATCTCCAATTCAATGAATCAACAGGATGACCAACTTTAAATATCCTTAAAGCTAATGCATATTAAGGTCCTACTATCAGAAGTGTAATATCCAATCTGGCTACAGTCTCGCAGCATTGAATTAGCCACCACACATGAAAAAGAGGCATTACATATAGATAATGTATGAGCAGGACAGTACAGGGTCTGGAAACCCTGCTATAGGAAAACCAATAAGGACATCAGCAAAGATTCAGGGAAGGACCCAGGAGTCACCTTGGGTTATTTAAACAATGCCCTGGAATGGGGTAAATCCGTACTGTGCTACCACGAATAGCAGATCACTTTCCTTTCCTCTTTCATTCTGGAGAAATCCTACTCAGCCTTAAGCTCCAGTTCTAAGGTCACCTTCTCTAAGGGTATTCCCCAAACTCCAGTAAGACCTTGGAGCTTCCTCAGCAGTGTATCTGATCATCCCTCTATCAGCACATAACACATGCATTGATAAATCTCCATCTCCTCTACCAATTCATAAACTGGGTCCTCAAGAGCAGGAACCATGGGATCCGACCCTTGTGGCTAACACCTCAGCATCCAACGGTGCCCAACATCAGAACAGGAACTCAACCCACGTTGCTAAATCAGTGATTGACAGATGGGGGAGGGCAGCTAAACGAATGAACTACCCAGGAATCATAACTTACTATTAGCAAATATATATAAGGTACACATATTCTCAGGGGTCCTTGGGTCTTTAACTTGACTGCGGCTAGGCAGGATTCATTCGCACCTACATATCTGATCATTTTATGCCATCCTGGATTGTATTTTCATGTATCGCTTTGTTAATTCTCTAATGGTGGCATCAAGCGATATAAACAATAAGAACAGTAAAACTCAGATTCAGACAAAAAATATCAGTTCAACCTCATAATTTACCAATGAATAGACCAAGACTCAAGAAGTGACAGGACTTGAGCCTGAAATCATAGACAGAAAGAGGTCTGAAACCTCTCACTTTTTTTTTTTAAGATTTTATTTATTTATTTGACAGAAAGAGATCACAAGTAGACAGAGAGGCAGGCAGAGAGAGAGAGAGAGGGAAGCAGGCTTTCTGCTGAGCAGAGAGCCCGATGCGGGACTCGATCCCAGGACCCTGAAATCATGACCTGAGCCGAAGGCAGCGGCTTAACCCACTGAGCCACCCATGCGCCCCTGAAACCTCTCACTTTTGCGGGAGCAGTACACACAACCTCCCGATCCCTTTCCTTAGTCACAACCCTAGGAACTATAATCTGAAAGGCCTAATCTTCGTCATTGCTCCCTGTTGCCATCATCTTTCAACTAACTTTAAAATTTCTTCTGCTACTTTTCTATCTATGGCTTTAACCAGGAAAGCTCTTCTCTGTCACTTCTCCTTGCTCATTTGTAAAAGCAACGTTTTTTTCTCTGTACGGAAATTGCGCTAAGAACTCCCTCCCCCAGACCATTTAGGGAACCCACCCAGTCCACTCTGAATCTTTAAATATTAAGTAAAAAATTAATAAGGCAATGTTATTTTAAATTATTTATAGTTAAAGCAAAGCTCAGATACAATGAATTCACTTTATTCTTTTGGGTGACACAAAGGTTAGATACTTTATAAGTGCTTGTCACAGAGGCAGGGGAGAGGTAGAGTACTGGTTCAGCAAGCAGCAGCCCCACAGAGTGGTTCTGCACGTAATATGGCACACCTGTTACATGTAATTACGCTGACAGAGAAGATTCCAGCCAGAGGAATATTGCTCCTAGCAATGGACAATTTCATTAAGGCTAAAGTGGGGCAAGGAAATCTTTAATTACCTTTTCTGTAAGTTGCCTCTGAGGTCACTGCCAAGACTTAAAACTTCATTCCTCTTTCAAACAGAAAAGAGTGGTTGGGGAGAAAGTATGTACACTCCCAGGGAGACAGGTAGGAAAGAAAAAACTGAAGATGTTCTGAAAAAATGGGAAGGAGGGGGGATGAATAAGCTGGGACTGAATTAGTGAGAACCAAATCGTAAGAAAGAAATAAATAATTTCATTCATTTACATAATCAAGATCTTTCACAGCTGCTCATTAATTCCTTAACGGTTCTGATCCAGTTTTGATCTCAGGAACTTAAGACATTAGCTACCACCATTACTTGCTTTCAAAGCTAAAACTTAACCCACATAAGCCTGTTACACAATAGTTGCCACATTTATTTCAAGGAAGACAGAACTCACATCAAACTTTACCCTGAGTATCCTGTTAAAGAGAGTATTTTTCAACATTATGGGTAATACTTTAAAGTCTGAAAACATAGCATGATTATATAATATACTTGCTGTCTAGTGCCCATTTACCTCTTTCAGCTTGAACAAAGTATCTGGTGTATCTGGCCTCAATACATGCTTGTTGATGAGCCCATCAAAAACAATGAAAAGAGATGCTTTCATGTCACTTTTGTCTAAGATGCACTTTATTTTCCTCAACTCAAAGGCCTTACTATTTCTAGAAGCTTTACAAACTGCTCAAGTTTGCAAAACACCTCCATTCCCAATAAAGACAAGTATGGGAAATGAGTTCTTCTTATAGTCAGAAATATTTCCTCCACCTAGAACACAGAACAAACACTGACCACATGGCCACAAGGAATATGATCAAAAGGAACTGTCTGGGAGCCTGGGTGAATGCCTCTTGCCACCTACAAACTCCCCCTGCGAGCTCTATCCCCACCACTACAACTCTCTTGCAAGAAGGTTATAAAACTGACTTTAAAGTGATTTTAAACTAGTAACTCTTCATTTCAAGAACATTTTAGGACACTCAATTTCCTAGCAGTAGCATCTCGTAGATCAGAGAAGGCAAAAATGCCCATTTTGCTGGGCAGGAAGGGACTCTACCAAGAATTAAGATAATTAAATAACTGTCTTATAGAGAAACATAAATAAAAGAATAAAATAATGTGAACCATCTCGCCCCTTTTTAAAGTTTTCTTTGAAGCTTGGCAGGCTTCAGTACCAAAACAAAAAGCAAAACAAAACCAAAAAACCCTACAGAACCGGCTGCCTTAGAAAAAGGTACCTGAAAACAGCGCAAACGGCAACTGTTTTTGTGCACAATGCAGAGCCATTATTACACGTTATGGTAGCTTTACTTTCTGAGAAAGGAAAGGAAAGTGAATTTTCATAAGCAAGCTTCCTCTGTGGGTGAATCGCTAGTCAGTTACAACCAACTCAGAGAAAGCCATCAAGGCAAACTACCCATTAGCTGTCAATTTAGAATGACTCCAGAAAGCCAGTCCCAGAGCTCCACTGATACCTCTCAACAACCTCTTAATCTTATTTATAACACCTGTGTTAAAGCAGCCTGCCATCAATCCAACTCGCCTCAGACTGAAATTACTTAGAAACTTGAGCATCTCTGCAAACATACCAAAAAACAGAGAGACGCTGGCTGAAAAACCCTGCACACAAAGGAATTTGGCCATCTCTTTTAAACAAAAGCTGCATAAGGAAGCCAGGCGGGGCCTCGTCAGGCAAAGTCAGATATAAATCTTGCAAAGGGCTTCTTAGGAGGCACTGAGGTCAGAGAATCTTAGGGTTTAAAGAAACCATAAAGAATTCTTCTACCGCTTCCTCACCAAGTGATTATCCAAGCTGTGTAATAGTTACCATTAACTGTGTGATTATGTTCAATATCTTTTTCCTCCCCACACAGCCCTGCTAGGTAGGGGACATCGGTTCCCTGTTTTTGCAAGTAAAGAAACCAAGGCTCAGGTGACTTGCTTAGCGAACTGCCTAAGCACCTAAGAAACTGATGCTAAATGAGTCCTATGAAAAGGGGAGACTGGTGCATTGAGAAGAAAATGGACTTCAGCAGTCAGACATCCAAGTCTGTTACTAGAGTGTGACCCTGCGTAAATCACCACCTCATCCCCGGAAAAAAATGCTGTCCCAGTGAGGAAGCATCTAACCCAGTAAAGTACTTAATACATGTTATATAAGGGAAAAAAAAAAAATGGAAATGGATATGCCGAATAAAACAACATGAAATAAAAACTAATCTTGTTGTTTGTATTATCTCTTACTTTTTGTCTCTAAGGTTGGGTAAAGAGAAAATAGCAATTATGGCCCACAGCAGACCTGCAGCAAATCCTGGGCAAATAAATGGATCAATCAATCTGCTGCTTTGGAGTCAGAGACAACTCCAGTCCAAAAAAAAAAAAAAAGGCCATCACTCTCAGGTTATGACAGTATTAGAATCAAGCTTTTATGAAGATCATCTATTGTTTTTTTAAGGCAATGACTGAATCACTGTCACAGTGGCTTACTCTACTCTCCATTGAGAAAGAAGAGACAAGAAGGAGAAGGCAACTGTGAAGGTGCTAACGGCACCTAAAGGCTAAAGATGCCTTTAGAAGAAAACCAAATTCAGCGGCTAATCACTGATTCACTGCTTCATTCATTTCCTTATTCCTTCTTCCTTATTTCCATTCTTCTTTTCCTTTCTTCAGTCAAGAGACATTTAGTGAGCTTGTACTACATAGCATGCACTGATCTGATCAGTGTCCTTGAGGAACTCAAAGTCTAATGGGAAGAAAGACACATAACCAAGTAATTTCAATACAGAACTGCTGGGAAAGGCAGTCCACGCGTGCGGTATTTCCAACCCCCACTCGGCTGCACAGGACTGGGCCTCAGGCCTGGAATGGGTAGTAAGGAGCCCATACGGCTTGTGCCAGGCTTAACACCTTGTATGGCAATATCGGTCTGTTTTTGCTCAACGAGTGTCCCCTTGCTCTGCTTAAACATGTACATCAGTGCCCCTCAGGCACACCACCAGCTTTCAGGTTGGGGTCCTTCTGCTGCAAGAGAGATGGATACATGTAGGTCACTGCCCTGCGCCAGCTTCAGAGGAAGGAGGAGGGCCCCGCTAGCCACAAGGGACTAATGTACAGCCCAGTAGCTGGTCTTGCTTTGCCTCTTCTCTGTGTGAGTAAAGCATTAGTCCATCCAGTACCTGACTGTGTGGGGTTTTCACTGGCAACTCCAGTACCAAGATGCAATGGGCAGAAGTGTTTGGAGTCCTCTCCCGGGACTGGTAACGGACGGGAGTGTTCTTCTCCCCTGGGTTTGATAACCAGTGCACGGTGTTCTGATGGTCAAGAATGATACACATGGTAGACTCAGGCAGTACAAGACTGCTGCATTCTATTTCCCAAGACACTTCTGTTTTTAAGCTCCCTTCACCCACCAGAGCCCTCTATTAGGAAAATATTTTGCCATTTGCTTTCTTGTGTCTTTGGGCAAGTTTACTAAACCTCTGTGAACTTCCTTTCCTCATGTACAAAATGGGAATAAGAATATTGACATTCCCAGGGTTGCTTTTAGGATGAAATGCAGTAACACCTATGAACTGAAGAGCACAGTACCTGGCTCTCAGTGAGCTGGTAGTTCCTAGCCCTTTGTTCTGTTCTGATGTGGTGGCGCAGAGGGGGAGAAAACACATACTCTTTTTTAACAACACTGAAATTTCTACGAGCTCCTCTATGAGCTGCTTTTCATTCACTTCAAATCAGGACCATACTTTCCCTGTAAGTAACCCTTTTTTGCCACAAACACAATCTGTCAATTGAAGGCAAATCTGCCATTAATGCAGAGGCAAGACTTCAAGCCCAGCCACATACCATCTCCTGATATTATCCTTTTAGGCTCAGTGTCACGCTCCTGAAAAAAGCTCTATGCACTGTACATAGCAATCGAAAAGTTCACATGGTCAGAAGTGCCTCTGCCTCACACAAGGTGAACCATGGTCAAAATTGCTTTTTTAATTAAAATAAGACTTCCTGAACCTCTTGCTGACAATCACAACTGAATGTGGAGCCCAGTATCAGACAACCAGTCTCCATCTTTCTCTAATGGTAAGCACACGGAGGAGATAGGGGGAAAATTACTAATTTAAACAAAATGTTTAATCATCTAATTATGGGACAGGCTCCAAGAAGATGGAGAGTGATTTGCAATCCTCATTATGGAACCCGCGTGTGACCACTGGCAAAAGTCATGTCATCCAGAAGGCCACTATCATCTCTTCTTCCCCCACTGAGTTTTCTGTGTCCTTGTAAATGCTGTGGGAATGAAAGAAATCTTTGGGGGGAAAAAAGTCTCCCCAAGTTCATTGTGCAGAATGAGGTATAAGGATCCCCAGTAAGAAGCCAGGGAGATAATATTTAGTGACTTTACACTGGCAGATTGAGCAGCCCGAGGGCCTTTGAAACTCACAAGTCTTGTAAAAACTGCCCAACTCAGGTGGTGGTTAAGCAATTCTTTTTATTTGCTGAAAAGTCCTGTCATCAGTGGTACTGAGATGCATTGAGAATTAGGGTGGTGCCTACCAATAGCACCTTTGGTCAGAAGGAAATCTGTTCCTCTGCAGATATGCTTGTTACCACTGCTAATTTGTGTTATCTCTGCCCATTCAGATCTCCATGCTAACTCAGGAGAAAAAGTCCCTGCCAACCAAGTCTGACAAGTCTGATGGCAGAACTCCCACTGGAGAATCAGCCGAGACAGCAAAGGCAGGCAATTATTCCCTTTCATTAGAGAGAGTTCTTTTTAAGTTTGGTTTTTGTGGGTTTTTTTTTTTTTTTTAATTTTGAAAACAAAAAGTAGCCATTCACAGCCACTGCTCACTGCAGTCACTTACACAACTGGCAGAAACTTAAATTCCCCCCCTAAGCCAACCAGAAAGAGCTGTGCCCCTGTAATTACCCACTGTAATGTAAAACCAGACGCAGAGAGGATGGCTACAGCAGATCTGGGCAAGACAGCAGTGATATTTAATCATCAGTCCAGACCATCTGCAACTGTTTTGCAGAAGCACATAAAGTTTATGGATTCCAAAGCTCCCTACAAGTTACCAGGTGCTGAAGGTCAGCTGCACTGTCCTCTTGTCCACTGGGGCTGCTTTCTTCATTCTCTCCAGGCCAGGGTGCTCAACAAAAGGCACTATGCCCACATTCTCTGAGCCAAGCCTGGCAGGAGGAGAGTGTTGCTTCTTGATTAAGCCAGAACGTAGATTAAATGTTTAGAACTAGGAGATTCTGAAAACAACCTAGGTGGGAAAGCAATTATCCTAGGGAGAGCAGAGCTTCGGCTGCGGCCCCCTGCAACACAAAGGTGAATTCTACCCACTTTGAACACCTAAGCTGGCCAGGCTGCTCCCTTACAATCTATTCTACATTCTGCAGATGCAGTGCTCTTTTCAAACATAAACCAAATTGTGGCACTCCACATCTTCAAACCCCTAATGGCTTCCCACTGTACCAACAACAAAATCTAAACATTTTAAGGTTACTTCCCCTCCCCACAGCTGACCTCTGTCCTTAATTGTTTCCTTCTCACTCACCATGCTCTAGCCATTTGATTCAAACATGCTAAGTCTGTTCCTACCTTAGGGCTTTTGTACTGGATTTTTCCTAGGCCTATGCTGCTATTCCCACAGCTCTTGAGAGAGCTCGATCTTTCTCATCATTCAGTTCTTAATTCAAATGTTACCCCCTCAGAAAGGCCTTTTAGAACCTTCTGATGCTTCACCATCACTCTATTACATCAGCCCATACTTTCCCCTTCATATCCCTATTTGAAATTATCTTGGTTTTGTGTATGTGGTATTTGTTTGCTTGTGTATGCATTCTTATTTATTTGTATTTGTTTTGCTCGTTGATTGTCTGTCTTGCCCCCCTTGGATATAAGTTGCATAAAGACAAGGCACTGCAAATGTCTTGTGCGTATCTACTCTCAGTGTCTAGTTTAACAACTTGCATTTAGTAAGCATTTAATAAGTATATGTTGAATAATTAAAAGGAAGGTTCAATATGTATCACTAATCTAAATGCAATTTCCTAACCCTCAAACACCTAGACTGGCTCACAGGCTGTCAGCATGTTTCACAATGCCCTAGAAAACACTGATTCTTTACCAACCCCTGGTGAATGATGAGGAAACAATGGCAAAGACAAGACCAAGGAGAACTTGTAGACTCTCAAAGTTGCAGAGTTTGGAAAATCTGCAAGCCTTTTGGGTGGAGTCTTGCCCAAATTGTCCTTTCACAGGAGGATCAGATGGGCTACCAATGGCTGGGGCCAAAACCCAAAGTTTGGGTCTTAAAGATCCAGCAAAGGCAGGGTAAACCATATGAGGCAGCCCCAGCCCAGTCAGCCAGAGGTCCTTCTGGGTGAGGCATCAGTTGGGAGCCAAAGAACATACTTGGGAGAGGGAAAAGAGAGAGAAAATGAGAGAGCCAAGAGCAAAGCACAAGACAGGAATGGGGCAGAGGCATGAAAAGGTCAGGAAGGGCGCCTGGGTGGCTCAGTGGGTTAAGCTGCTGCCTTCGGCTCAGGTCATGATCTCAGGGTCCTAGGATCGAGTCCCGCATCGGGCTCTCTGCTCAGGGGGGAGTCTGCTTCCTCCTCTCTCTCTTTCTCTCTCTCTGCCTGCCTCTCTGCCTACTTGTGATCTCTCTCTGTCAAATAAATAAATAAAATCTTAAAAAAAAAAAAAAAAGGTCAGGGACAAGCATATGGGGTCTCAGGTGATTGCTACAATCTAGATTTCATGGGCTGGTGGGTGTGTGAAGTTGGATAGAAGACTAGCTTAAAAATATAGTGTCAAGGCCATCAGACGGATAAATGGCTCCCCTCCAAAAATACAAGCAGCCATGAAGGAAAGGGGCACTCCACAGAAGGCCAGGTTAAGCTTCTGTCTGTGAGTGCTAGTTTCTCCTGAAAGACTCATGATTAGTGAGCACTGGTAACTGCTCAGATATTCTTCAGTCCCCAAAATGGTAGTGGTCGACAAAGAGAGCTACAAGAAATGCTGGATGAAAAATGAAGACAGGTGACACTAATTTGATCTCTAGTATCTTACAGGCCTTCAGTAATTAACAGAAGAGCCCTCAAGTTTTATAGTTCATCCAAAGATGACTAAGAATACTAATACTTCATCCAACCAACAGCCACAACTTTTCAGAAATCATGGGGAAAAAAAAAAGCAAAAAGGGCCTCAGAGGTTAGATTTTACCCTATTGTATCCTATTAAACAAACACCACCACTAAGAAGTGACAGGTGACACCAAAGAAAAGCAAGAAAAACAATAAACAACAGGCATAAGAACTCAAAATTTCTCTGTAATACTCCCAATGTTTTAATGCAGGAGTAAAAACTTTCCACACTTCAAAAGATCAAGGGAGAAATCTGGGCACAATTAACATGTGTTCATAATAATGGCCCTAAGACAACAGTCTGACCTATTGAGAAAGGCATAAATGTTTGTTTTAGAAAGAAACTCCAAACAAAATGATGAAAAATTCAAGTTTTAAATATGGAAAAAAGCATGGTTCTGTTCTAAGCCCCATTTTATGACCTGAGGCAAGTCACTCTCTTCCCTGTGCCAGGCCTTCCCCATTTGTAAAAGGAAGAAGTTCTTGTGCTGGCACTTTTGCTGCTCTTCTCAGTTGCTGCTATGTGGAAAATCTGTTCAGGAAAAGTACCCCATTTGCCAAAGACACCAAATAAAAGAGGCGTTAGTGCAATTCAATACAACCCTCACCTTTTTAAAAAAGGAACCTCAGGGGCTCAGCTGGTTAAGCATCTGCTTCATCTCAGGTCATGATCCTGGGGTCCTGGGATCAAGCCCCACATGGGGCTCACTGCTCAGCAGGGAGCCTGTTTCTCCCTCTCCCACTCCCCCTGCACGTGCACTCACACACTCTCTCTCTCTCCCTTTGTCAAATAAAATCTTTAAAAATAATAGTAATAAATAGGGAATCTCATCGGGGGTTTCTTTTCATGACAACCCCCAATTCATCAATGATAATGTCCTTTTCTTATTTCTTTATTGCTGCATTTTAACATTCTCTTTCTAATAATCATTTCAGTAACATATAATGTATTATTTACCCCAGGGGTACAGGTTTGTGAATTGCCAGACTTACACACTTCATAGCACTCACCATATCACATACCCTCCCCAACGTCCATAACCCAACCACCCTCTCCATACCCCCTTTCCCCCAGCAATGCTCAGTGTGTTTTGTGAGATTGAGAGTCTCTTATGGTCTGTCTCCCTCCCGACCCCATCTTGTTTCATTTTCTCCTTCCTTACCCCCCAAGCTCCCCCTGCCCCGCCTCTCAAATTCCTCATATCAGGGAGAGGATATGATAATTGTCTTTCTCTAATTGACTTATTTCACTCAGTATAATACCCTCTAATTCCATCCATATCGCTGCATATGGCAAGATTTCATTTCTTTTGGTGGCTGCATAGTATTCCATTGTGTATATCTATCACATCTTCTTTATCCATTCATCTGTTGATGGACATCTAGGTTCTTTCCATAGTTTGGCTATTGTGGATATTGCTGTTATAAACATTCAGGTGCACATGCCCCTTAGGATCACTACATTTGTACCTTTAGGGTAAACACCCAGGAGTGCGATTGCTGGGTCGTAGGATAGCTCTATTTTCAACTTTTTGAGGAACCTCCATGCTGTTTTCCCAGAGTGGCTGCACCAGCTTGCATTCCCACCAACAGAGTAGGAGGGTTCCCCTTTCTCTGTATCCTCTCCAACATCTGTTGTTTCCTGACTTGTTAATATTAGCCATTCTGACTGATGTGAGGTGGTATCTCATTGTGGTTTTGATTTATATTTCCCTGATGCCAAGTGATGTGGAGCACTTTTTCATGTGTCTGTTGGCCATCTGGATGTCTTCTTTGCAGAAATGTCTGTTTATGTCCTCTGCCCATTTCTTGATTGGACTATTTGTTCTTTGCGTGTTGAGTTTGATAAGTTCTTTACAGATTTTGGATACTAGCCCTTTATCTGATATGTCAGATATCTTCTCCCATTCTCTCAGTTGTCTTTTGGTTTTGTTGACTGTTTCCTTTACTGTGCAAAAACTTTTGATCTTTTGCGAATATCTTCTCCCATTCTGTCAGGTGACTTTTGGTTTTGCTGACTGTTTCATTTGGCTGTGCAAAAGCTTTTGATCTTGATGAAGTCCCAACCCTTGCCTTTGGCTATGTTTCTAGGAAGAAGTTGCTGTGGCTGAGGTTGGAAGAGGTTGCTGTCTATGTTCTCCTCAAGGATTTTGATGGATTCCTGTCTTACATGGAGGTCTTTCATCTATTTTTTTTTTAAGATTTTATTTATTTATTTGACAGAGAGAGATCACAAGTAGGCAGAGAGGCAGGCAGAGAGAGAGGAGGAAGCAGGCTCCCTGCTGAGCAGAGAGCCCGATGTGGGACTCGATCCCAGGACCCTGAGATCATGACCTGAGCCGAAGGCAGCGGCTTAACCCACTGAGCCACCCAGGCGCCCTGAGTCTATTTTTGTGTGTGGTGTAAGGAAATGGTCCAGTTTCATTCTTCTCCATGTGGCTGTCCAATTCTCCCAACACCATTTGTTGAAGAGACTGTCTTTTTTCCATTGAACATTCTTTTCAGAGTTGAGGGTGTATTTCTGGGCTCTCTATTCTGTTACATTGATCTATATGTCTGTTTTTGTGCCAGTACGATAATGTCTTGATGATGACAGCTTTGTAATACAGCTTGATGTCTGGAATTGTGATTTGCTCATTTTTCAAACATTCTTCTGGCTACTCAGGGTCTTTTCTGGTTCCATATAAATTTTAGGATGATTTGTTCCATTTCTTTGAAAAAATGGATGGTATTTTGACAGGGATTGCATTAAATGTGTAGATTGCTTTAGGTAACATAGACATTTTCACAATATTTGTTCATCTAATCCATGAGCATGGAATGCTTTTCCATTTCTTTGCGTCTACCTCAACTTCTTTCATGAGTACTTTATAGTTTTCTGAGTACAGATTCTTTGCCTCTTTGGTTAGGTTTATTCCTAGGTATCTTATGGTTTGGGGTACAACTGTAAATGGGATCAACTCCTTAATTTCTCTTCTGTCTTGTTGTTGGTGCACAGAAATGCAACTGATTTCTGTGCATTGATTTTATATCCTGACACTACTGAATTCCTGTATGAGTTCTAGCAGTTCTGAAGTGGAGTCTTTTGAGTTTTCCACATAAAGTATCATATCATCTGCAAAGAGTGAGAGTTTGACTTCTTCTTTGCCTTTGCCTCTTCTTATGCCTTTGATTTCTTTTTTTTGTCTGATTGCTGAGGCTAGGTTCTAGTACTATGTTGAATAGCAGTGGTGATAGTGGACATCCCTGCCATGTTCCTGATGTTAGGGGAAAAGCTCTCAGTTTTCCCCCATTGAGAATGATATTTGTGGTGGGTTTTTCATAGATGGCTTTGATGATATTGAGGTATGTACCCTCTATCACTACACTTTGAACAGTTTTGATCAAGAAAGAATTCTGTATTTTGTCAAATGCTTTTTCAGCATCTACTGAGAGTATCATGTGGTTCTTGTTCTTTCTATTATTAATGTATTGTATCACATTGATTGATTTGCGGATGTTGAACCAACCTTGCAGCCCAGGAATAAATCCCACTTGGTCATGCTGAATAATCCTTTTAATGTACTGTTGGATCCTACTGGCTAGTGTTTTGGTGAGAATTTTTTGCATCCGTGTTCATCAAGGAAATTGGTCTGTAATTCTCCTCTTTGATGAGGTCTTTGTCTGGTTTGGGGATCAAGGTAATGCTGGCCTCATAAAATGAGTTTGGAAGTTTTCCTTCCATTTCTATTTTTTGGAACAGTTTCAGGAGAATAGGTATTAATTCTTCTTTAAATGTTTGGTAGAATTCCCCCTGGGAAGCCATCTGGCCTTCAAGAGCCTGGGAAGCTCTTGTTTGTTGGGAGATTTTTGATGACTGCTTCAATCTCCTTTCTGGTTATGGGTCTGTTCAGGTTTTCTATTTCTTCCTGGTTCAGTTCCAGTAGTTTATACATTCTTAGGAATGTATCCATTTCTTCCAGATTGTCAAATTTGCTGGTGAATAGTTGCTCATAATATGTTCTTATAATTGTTTGTATTTCTTTGGTGTTGGTTGTGATCTCTGTTCTTTTATTCATGATTTTATTTATTTGGGTCCTTTCTCTTTTCTTTTTGGTAAGTCTAGCCGGGGGTTTATCCATCTTATTAACTCTTTCAAAGAACCAGCTCCTAGTTTTGTGCATTTTTGCATTCTGATGGTTCTTTGGCATCTTTACCTTCCTCTGCCCAACAGCTGCTCCTAGCCAGAGCCCCCACTTCATGTTTCAGCTTCTCTGTCAGTAATTATGTACCACTGAAATGCTCAAATTTCCCTTATCATTAATATGAGAAGTAATTAGTTGTTTCCATGGAAGTATTAATGTTTGAAGAGGCCCATAAAAGATAAAACAAACTCTAGCCACAATTCTTTTATTTTATCCAAAGCTGTGAAGAAAATCGCATTCTAACATGAAACATCAGAAGACTGATGTACTGTTAATGCTTAAATTTATTAAAAATTCCAAAAGTAATTTTTAAAAAAGATTTTATTTATTTATTTGACACAGAGAGAGACAGCCAGAGAGGGAATACAAGCAGGAGTAGTGGGAGAGGGAGAAGCAGGCTTCCTGCTGAGCAGGGAGCCCGATGCAGGGCTTGATGCTGGGACCCTGGGATCATGACCTGAGCTGAAGGCAGACCCTTAATGACTGAGCCACCCCAGTGCCCCTCCAAAAGTAATTTTAGACTCAACTGCTCTTAACTTAGGGGGAGGTCAAATAAAAAATTAATCCTCAATTTTATGTATTAACAAAACAAACATAAATAATGCCAAATACTAAAATTAACAGGTCAGGAAACAACTGATGTTGGCAATGATGCAGAGAAAGGGGAACCCCCCTACACTGGTGGTGGGAATGCAAGCTGGTGCAGCCACTCTGGAAAACAGTATAGAGGTTCCTCAAATTGTTGAAAACAGAGCTACCCTATGACCCAGCAACTGCACTACTGGGTATTTACCACAAAGATACAAATGTAATGATCCAAAGGGGCATGTGCACCCCAGTGTTTATAGCAGCAATGTTCAAAATAGCCAAACTATGGAAAGAGCCCAGATGTCCATTAACAAATGAATGGATAAAGATGTGGTGTGTGTGTGTGTGTGTGTGTGTGTGTGTGTGTGTATATATATATGTATATATATATCACATATGGGCGCTGGACATAGGGGAGGGTATATGTTTAACGAGCATCGGGTATTATATAAGACTGATGAATCACAGACCTGTACCCCCCAAACAGGTAATACATTGTATGTCTAATTAACTGAATTTGAACTTAAAAAAAAAAAAAAGAAAAAAAAGAACACCAAACAATCTGTTCAATAAACAAGTATACCTGCCTTTGGAATACAGTCAGACACACTCAGAGGGAAGCATCATAATACTCTGTGCTTGAGGTCAAATCCTTCTCAGTTCAGTCAATGACTTTGGACACTGCTGGGTAGTTGAAGGGAGGTCTAAGAAGCCCAAGCAGATAATCTGCTCACAGACAACTGATGATCTAAAATGAGTTAACAGATGAAAATGCACTGTGTCTGTCTCACTAGATTGTTCATTGAGCTCAGGACAAAGATAATCTAGTTTCTATCTACCAACCCACAATGGGGTTTTAAAATTTAGGCCAACACACTCTCAGATCAGTCACTCCTAGAACACTGCAGAAAAGAAAACGGCTTTGAGCTATTCAGCTGAAATACCAGAATCAAATGTCTGACTCTGGAAAAAGTAAGAGAATTTCTGCTGTATCTTATAGCCATACAAGACTCAAACCAAAAACAACCACTTCCTTCAGGAACCTTGAGGGGGAAAAAAAGAAAGAAACAAAAAGAAAGGAGTAATTTGTAAATGAGATTTCTGGCTCCAGGAAAGGGGAACACTGAGATATCTCAGAAATATTAAAGAGACCTGGGGAAAAGAATTACTGTGTTGATGACATAATTCTTGATATCAATGACTGCTAACTGTGGTGGAATAGGGTTGTACTTTAATCTATTGAAAACAGTTCTATACTGTAGCATGTGTGGGTGACAAACTGTTCTCATTTCCTTTTACGGCATTCTAAACCTTAATCTCTGAGGGACCAATGACCTTGGGAATACTGAGGCAGCCTTATAGAATTGAAAAAAACACTTTTTCTTTGGCTAAAGCATGTGTGTTGATTGTAATTATATCAATAATTAAAATTTAACAGCTAACATTTACTGGGCACTTACAATGTGTCAGACACTATACTACTTAGCACTACCCACCCTGTCTTATTTAATCCTGTATTTTTAAAAAGATGACAAAATGGAGATTTTTTTTTTTAATGGTGGGCCGAGATAAACTGTTATAAAATCTCCATGTTAAAGATGAAGACCTGAGGCTTAAAGAGGTTAATTAACTACCCAAAGATAAACAGCTAGCAAACAGCAGAGGTGGGATTCAAATACAGGCAGTCTGACCCCAAGGTAGTGTTCATTCACTACACTAACATGAAAAGACACCTAATAGACACACTCAGAGGGCACATGCCTTGAATTATTCTCTCCAATAGAGCTGATAGGCTTTTCTGAGCCATCCACATTCTCAAATGTACTTATTTTTACATCTGAAAACTTCTCTATTGGTGTAAATTTTATAAATGCAATCCCTTTATTTATTTATTTATTTATTTATTTAGTAAGATCTACACCCAGTGTAGGGCTTGAACTCATGACCCTGAAATTCAGAGTCGCATGCTCCACTGACTGAGCCAGCCAGGCATCCCTCTAACCCCCATTTTAAACAACACCTAGTGAGGGACTACAGAAAGGTATGGCTGTCCTCCTCAAGTTCACCTCCAAAATTAGGCCATCTCAATAAAACCTACCTCCAAGGAAGCTAAAAAGGTAGGACTGAAGTCTATGACCAGTGAAAACTGTTCTGTTGGCCTATCGAAGAAATAAACCCATGTTCAACATGCCAATATATGATCCACAAAAATAAAAAGTAAGACCAACCCGAAAGCTACTTATTGACAAAGCCTCAAGAGTCTATACTATGATGGAAGGAATAAAGAGAAGACTGAAGAAGCAACACTTTCTCTGCAAAGCTTTCCTGGTGGCAGAGCTGTTCCTGATTGTGCCACCAAATTTTGTTCATTCTTCTGTCACCACAATGACACTGTGTACTAGAGTATCAGTTTTCAAATTTGTGGAATGCCATCCTTAGACTGCAAGCTCCATGAGAGTAAAACTGTGGCTTAAACATTTTTATATCCTGACACTGTCTTGATCCCTGAGAAAGGAGGTAGACCTCTTTGTTCACAGGATCTTATGATCCATGAGGAAAAGAACCTTGTCCTTCAACTTTGAGAAATAGCTCCAATGCTTCTTTAAAGTCTGCTGAACAGAGACACCCCGGACTAAAATGCAGAACTGGGGATAGGTGGTGGAGCCCATGGAGAGATACAGAGAATTATGTGATCCCAAAATATCTGGCCAGAATAGACAGATGAAACTGACAGATGAAACCTAGATCATGGCTGTGGAGCTAACAGTTGTCTATATCAAGGTGCTGAAAGACATAAGAATGAATGAGTTCGGGGCACCTGGGTGGCTCAGTGGGTTAAAGCCTCTGCCTTCAGCTCAGGTCATGATCCCAGGTCCTGGGATTGAGCCCCACATCAGGCTCTCTGCTCAGCAGGGAGCCTGCTTCTCCCTCTCTCTCTGCCTGCTTCTCTGCCTACTTGTGATCTCTGTGTGTCAAATTAATAAATGAAATCTTTAAAAAAAAAAAAAAAGAATGGATGAGTTCATCTATGATGAGGGACAGGATTATAAAATCAAATTCTAAGAAAAGTCAAGGGTGATGAGGCTCAAGAAAATCTTTTGCAGAGTGTATTGGCAAGCTACAAGAATGCAGGTTTTGGACATCATACAAAACAACTGAGAAGTACTCTTCAAAAAGGTCAAGACCATAAAAAACAATGAAAATCACAATGAAAAGTAACTGCAATATGGGACTGTGGATAGGATCCTCAAACAGGAAAAGGATACAAGTGGAAAAAGTAGTGACATCTGAATTAAGTCTGTGGTTCAGTTACCAGAATTATGAATTCCTGGTTTTGATCATTGTACTACGGCTACAGAAAATGTTAACTTTAGGGGAAATTGGATGAGGAGTATATGGAAACTCAGAAACTCTACTGTTTTTGCAAATTCCTGTAAATTCAACATTAATTCAAAATAAAAGTTCAAAAAAATGTAGGTTTTACAGCAAGAGTAGCAAGAGATGATATGGATGAGGAAGACAATTCAGAAACTGAAGTAACATATATGAATCAAACATTCTTGATGTCTAACATGAAAACAAAGACATACAAGTCAGCAAGCAACAAGATATCAGAACAAAAGCTTTTCAAAGGGGAAAACAACCAGAGCATATTTGAAGGTATATACTGGTTCATTCAATCATTAAACAACCATTTATGAGCCATCAGTTATGGTTAGACACTTTGCTACGTGCTAGTCCCTGCCTCTGAGTTAACCATGTAGTGTGTGAGGAGACACATAAATATGTGTTTTGTGAGTATGAAGAGAATGTGCCAGGAAGAAAGAGGATGAGAAAACTGCAAAGAGAGGAAATGAAATTAAGAAATCACTCAGGAGGTGAAAGAGAAAACACCCTGAAATGGAAATATCAATGAAAATAGCTCTTTATCTGTTATAGTCCCACCATTAACAAGAAGTAACTTTGAAAAGCACTAGTCTAGGGACGCCTGGGTGGCTCAGTTGGTTAAGCGGCTGCCTTCGGCTCAGGTCATGATCCCAGCGTCCTGGGATCAAGTCCCACATTGGGCTCCTTGCTCGGCAAGGAGCCTGCTTCTTCTCCCTCTGCCTCTAGCCTGCCACTCTGTCTGCCTGTGCTTGCGACCTGTATCTCTCTCTCTCTCTCTCTAACAAGTAAATAAAAATCTTAAAAAAAAAAAAGAAAAAGAAAAAGAAAAGCACTAGTCTAAACTGTCATGCAAAAAGTGTCTATATCACGATGCTCTAAAAACATCGTGAGAAGAATATTCTCAGGGTTATAGGTGGAATGCGGCCACTACAGAATGAGCACGTGTGTTCAGTCTTCTAAAACGTTTCTTACATACACCCCATCAACAACAACAACAACAAAACACACACAAGAGAAAAGCTCAATTACAAACTACAGCAGTACCTTCCGGAGGAAGAGGCAGATGATAAGAAATACAAACGATAACACGTACAGGGGAAAAATGTCTATTACAGCAAACTTGAACCAATACTTTACATACCAACTAGATTAATGAGACAAAATTAAATTGTGACAACTGGTAGTATCAAGATTATGGTAAAACTGGAACACCTACTGCTGTTAGCACCATAAACAAATAAAAGATGAATTCCATATGAGCACAGTATGTTCCTTAACATATCTGTAGCTGAGGTGACCCCATCATCTGCCACTCCCCTCCGTTTACTCAATGCTCCGACATTTCACTCCCATGCTTCTGCTCTCACTAATGCCTAGTCAAGAATGACTTTTCCTCGGCCTCCTTCATTACCCACAGAACTCCTATTCATTCATCATGGCTGAGATTCCAACATCCTATCCTTTTTCTTCAATGAGCGCATCCATTAATACATCCCTTCTCCAGGCATATCCAATCGTTCCTTCCATTGTGCTTCCATAATACTTTATTCACACAGTTCATTGTTGAAGGAAATGTCTGTCTCATTCCTCAAGTTACAAATTCTTTAAGGTCCAGGACGATGTCTTAATAATTTTTGTACATGTAATACTAAGCACAGGAGATGGCACGGGAGATGGTAATTTCTAACAGCAGGTGGGAGGGTGAAATGCCAAACAAAAAGAAGTTTACTGCAATAGTATCTCCAAAAACAAACTCCTGAAGACCATTAAATAATAATAAATAATTCCTCTAAATAATAATAGAGGAACAATTTAGGGAAAAATGGTTGGTCTATCATCTGAACAAAAAGTATGAAAACATTAAAAATAACATGAGGACCATGCAGAAACACAGGAAATATTTCTGGCAGTGTTAAATTAAAAGTGTAGAACACAAAACAGTAATAACACAATGGTTATTGCTATGCAATATACAGTAACTGTGGGACTATAAAAATACTTGTTAGACTAGGGTCCTTTTCCTTTTCTCAAATACTTTCTTTTAACACTATTCCTGTCAGTTTATTGTCATTAAAAATTTTTTATTTCAAAAGAAAGAAGTAAGGGGAAAGGAGCAAGATTAAATTCCTACAGGCCCCTGCAATCCAAGGAAATGCTATGGTACTACTGATAGGTCACAAAAGGAGTGAGTGTCTGCAGTCTTGCTAAAACCAAGGGTCCCTGACCCCAATCTGCCTCAAAGAGAACACTTCTCATGTCACAAAGCAAGTCATTTCCACTGAGCCAAGGTGCACTAAATGCGAATTCTTTATTGCAAAACTTCGAAGGTAAGAACTTTTTCCAGACATCTGTGGAATTAGTATTAATGAGAATGCCCTGAAGTTCATATGCGTGCCTGTGCAGCAGAAACTTCTCAGCCAAGGAACTGCTGGGCACACTTCTTGATGAGATGTCTAAGCCCGAAGGCATCAAAAAAGTACATTTCCATATTGGGAACATAACTGGCTTCCTCTTTAAGACTTTTCCCACCACCTCCTGTCCACATTGTAATTCTCCTGTCTTCTCAAATGAATAGTTAACATATGTCAAGGATATAAGGCATATACTGAGGCACTTACTGCCTAACTCTATTACTAGAAGAACCAATCTCAGCAGAAAATTGGAATCTTCCCACCATGCTGTACCAAAAATGAAATTTAGGAAGCACCCAAAAATATTAAATACTTTAAATAAACACTTGACATTACATATTTTTCTTGCATACCTTAATCTCTGAATTCCAGGAAAGGAAACTAATAACTCTTAGAGCTCTATCCCCCCATTTTATAAGGTGGTAAAAAGATAGAGAGGGGAAGTGACTTGTCCTGAGTCACCCACATAAGTAATGATAATGGGAGGATTAAAACTCAAATCTCCCAGATTTTCAGCCCCGATTCATTCTCCTACATCAAGCATTTTTATCCCTTGAAAGCTCTAGAGCTCTCTTGGCCTAAATAATTAGTATTTAGTATTTGGCCTAAATAATTAGTATTGAATTTAAAGTTAGAAGAGACTTCAAAGAGACTTACTTAATCCCCTCATTAGGCATATGAGGAAACTGAGGCCCAGAAAGATTAAGTGATTTGCTCTCAATATCGTGGATAGCAGGGAAAAAAATATGACTTAGGCTCAAAAAAACTAAAACTAACAGCTATGAAAAGGGAGGAAAATCTCAGCTGGGAAAAATTTTTAAAGGAATTTAGATCATTCTAGACCAGATACACTTTCAAAATGTAGTCCCTGGACCACAGCTTCAGCAACACCTGGGATCTTGTTAGAAACACAAATTCTAAGGTCCCACAGGAGACTCAATGAATCAAAGTCTGGGGGTGGGGATGTTTAAATCAGACAAGTCCCTGAGGAAATGAATTTCAGTGGTCATGCTGAGTCCACTTTGTAAATCACAACTATAATCAACAGCACTAAAATACATGCATTCTTCTATGGATGTACCATACTTCAGTTTTTTAAGCTTTTAAAAAACTGAAAACAAAATGGAAACTCAGATTTGAGTATTCATTTGGTTCCAATTCTGGCTCTGTTCCTTACTGGCTGTTTGTCCTTGGGCAGGTAACGGACTTCTCTAGCTCAAGCTTCCTTCTCTGTAAAATAGGCAAGCCACCCACCTCAAAGGGCATGTTGAGAATTAACTGTAAGAATGCATCAGAAAGCACTTTAGTTCAGCATCTGGCCCAGAGTAGGCAGGCAGTACAGCACAGTTATTAGAAGCTTCAGCTATGAGGCAGGTACTTTTCTGCACCTCAGTCCCCTCATCTGTACAACAGGGATTAAAGATAGTACCTTCTTCATAGGGTTGTTATAAAGATTTTGAGAGATGGTGCAGGTAAATAATGCATCTTTCATACCTATAAAATGTTGCTGTCTTTGAAGAGTTTTTGCATCCATTAATTCAAATGACCTTCAACCATTTCCACGAGAGGATGGGTGCTACTTCATTGATTATGGACTAGATTCCAGACTGTACCATCTTTTAGGAACAGAAGGATAGACATCAGTCCCGCAGAAAGGAAACTGCATGAATAGTGCATGTGGGGAATGAACAGGACTGAAAATAAGGAGATGGGGATTCTGGTTTCAACTATGCTACTACCTTAGCCCACAACCTTGGGGAACTGCTTTACCAGAATGGGGTTCACTTTTCATTGGCAAATAAGTGGTCCGTGTGAGGTCATCTATAATATCTCTCCAAATAAAATTCAAACTCCTTATCATGGCCTACAGAAAGGCCTAAGTGGTCTGTCATCTGCCTACATTTCCTATTCATCACCTACCATTCTCCTACTCACTCACCATGTTCCAGTTCCATCAACCCTCTTCCTGATCTTCTAACAGGCCACACCAGCTTCTACCTCATAGCCTACATACTTGCTCTTCCCTCGCCTTGATCCTCTGCCCTTTTACATGATTGGCTCCTTCTCAACCTTCAGTCCTTTAACATCCATTCCTTGGAGTCCTTCCCAGATGGTATTACCAAAAGGAATAGGTCCTATCTCCTACTGTCAGGGGTTATTTTCTTTTGTAGCACTAATAAAAACATACTGAAAGCCATAGATGAGCCACATATGTAATTTTAAATTTTCTAGCAGTCACATTTAAAAAGTTTTAAAGAAGGTAACATTAATTTTTTTTTAAGATTTTATTTATTTATTTGACAGAAAGAGAGAGATCACAAGTAGACAGAGCAGCAGGCAGAGAGAGAAGGGGAAGCAAGCTCCCTGCTGAGCAGAGAGCCCAATGCAGGGCTCGATCCCAGGACCCTGAGATCATGACCTGAGCTGAAGGCAGAGGCCCAACCCACTGAGCCACCCAGGCGCCCCGGTAACATTAATTTTAATAAAATATTTTCTTTAAGCCAATATATGCCACATATCGTCATTTCAACATGGAATCAATATAAAGATTATATATGTTACATTAATTTTTTTCATACTAAGTCCTGGAAATCCAATGTGTATTTTACACCTATTACTCTCAATTCCAACTAGCCACATTTCAAGTGTTCAGGAGTCACAGGTACCCAGTGGCTACCACACCAAACAGCACAGTTCTATAGTATACCCTGCTTATCCTTCAAAGTACCTATCACAACCTGAATTTCTTCTTTATTTACCCACTTATTATCTTGTTACTTTCCCACCAAGTTCTTCAAAAGCAAGAACTCTGCCTATTTTGTTCAGTATCCTATACTCAGAGGACTTGGTGCCTTGCACAGTAGTCGTTCAATAAATTTTTGAGCAAATGAATGAACCTCTTTTAGCTTTAATATTCTGAGTCAATGGGCTAGCCATTCTGCAACTCCCAAAAGACACAGAACCACTCATTCAACAACCCTCCTATTTCCTGTCTTCTTTCATGTTCAATAACTGTCTTAAAAAGAGAACTCTCTTGACTATATATCAACCATTGCTTCAAAGTTCTTTTCTACAATGTCTAGAGCCTCCAAGGTCCATTCTTTGTATGTTGGCTGAGGGAGTAGCATGAGTATAATTGCTAACATGCACTGAACTTTAACTCTTTGACAAGCATTGGTCTAAGCATTTTACATTTCACAACGGCTTCACAATAGACTTCTGTGGTAGGTGCCATCTTTGCCCCAATTTACATATGACACCAATGCATAGAGAGGTTAAGTATTTTGTTCAAGATTACAGCAGCCAGTTAATAGCAAAATAGAGATTCCAAGGAACATGCAGCCCCTGACACATAGCTCTTAATCACCTATTCTCTACTGCAAAGCTGTCCAATGGAAATATAAGACCATTGACATATGTAATTCCTAATAGCCACACTAAAAGGCTAGTAGCTACATTAAAAAGCCAACAGAAACAAGTGAAATTTATTTTAAATTTTATTTCACCCATTACCCATATGATTAATCAACATGATCAATAATCAAGGTAATTGATCAATATAAAAAATCAGCATAAATACTTTATTTTTCATATTGAATCTTCAAAATTCATCATGATTTTACACTTAAGAGTACTTTTCAACTCATACTAGCTCCACTTCAATTGGACACATGGACAGCTACCATACTGGACAGCAGGGTTCTACTGCCTCTCACAAGGAGCCACGGCAGGAAGTCAAAGATGGGTAAACTTTGAACTGGGAGCCAGGACACCTCAGCTCTAATCCAGCTCTTACTTGTTGAGTTATTCTGGATAAGTCCTTTCTGCCCTCTGCACCAATTCCCACCAAGTTGCCTGAGCAGGGAAGACAAGATTTCTAGGGTCCCATCCCATAGGAATTCCAAGTATCTCCCAACAATGGCAGTTAAAATGGGAACAGATTTTTGCACTTTAAAATTGGCTTTCACATCCAGTAGTTAATAGAGTCCTCAAACAACCCTCTTGGGTAGTTATTACTGTCTCCGTCTTATATGTTCAAAAACTGAAGCTCAAAGAGGGCAAAAGGACTTATCCAAAACCCACATGGCCAGTCAGTGGGGAAGCCGGGCCTCAACTGCAGGAAAGACCAGTGCCCTCCCACCACCACCACCACCACCACCACCACCACCACCACCACACCACCACCAACAACAACAACAACTCAACAACAACAACTCAGCGACAACAACAACAACAACAACAACTCAGCGACCGGGGGACAAGAGAATTGAAGGGAGATGATTGTGAAGATGATCCGGGGCCTTCAGAAGAGTTGAAGGGAACCAGGCCCCAGTCCAAGGTAGGCTAAGAGGAGGCCCAGACTGGAGTTGAGAGGAAGGGGCCTGGGCTCTGAGAAGCTGAAAGGGCCCAGGGGAGTTTCAGGGGAGTGAAGTGAAATAAGAAGCTCGGACATGAGAAATGAGGGGACGCGGGCCGGGGACAGAGGTGAGAGGAAGTGAGATGAAGGGACTCTGGTCCCGCGACCGGAGACCCTTGCCCGGGTGAGGGGACGGTAGCCCGACCCTTCTCGTCTCTCATACCTGGTAGCTGAGAAGTTCACCCACATCCATGGTTCCAGGCCCAGACAACACCTGCTATTCGGGTTCCCTCCACTCACGCCCAAACCGCGACCCCTCCACTGCAGCTCCAGCCACACTGCCGGAAAGCGCTGTAAGCGGGTCGCAGAGCCAATGAGGTAAAAGTATGAGTAACACGAAATCCGGCCACACTGCGGTAAAAGGGACCGCCACCGTAAAGCGCGCTGCATTTACGACGGTGCTGCTTCCGCCCGGAGCCTGAAGAGGGTGGGGAAAGGGGGCGGAGACTTGAAGGAGGGAGGTAAGGTGAGAGGAAAAACCCCAAAGGAGGCAAGATTTATTGGGTGCCCCCTATGTGCAGGGCGGAGCGCTGAACGTTTCACTTTTGTTCTCCTAATCTTTCCATGACCTAGTCAATTTTATCCTCATTTCACAAATAAGAAAATTGAAGCATAGAACTGCACTGTCCAGTTCTGTAACCACTAACCACATGCGGCTACTGAGGGCTTGAAATATAGCTAGTCTGAACGGAAAAGTGCCATACATGTAAATAAAATGCACACCGGGTTTCTACGCGTTCTATTGATTACATGTTGAAATTATACTTTGAACATATCGAGTCAAATAAAATACAAAATTAATTCCCCCGTTTCTCTTTACTTTTTAAATGTGGCTAGTAGAAAGTGCAAATTACCTATGTGGCTCTCTTTATGGCTCCCTTCGTGGTTTTGTTTTGTTGTTTTTTTCTTTAATGATACTGATTCAGAAAGTATATTATCCAACACCTACAACTATTACTGACTGAGAAACTGTTGGCAATCACATCTCCCTCTCTGGCCTTCTACTTACTCATCTTTGCAAGTCCCGAGGGGAACTGGGTGATCTTGTTTCTACCCCAGACATATAAAAAGGTTTTCTGTAGGAGGAAGTTGGCCGTGATTTGAAGAGAATCATTCAAAGGGTTATGAGCTCCTGAGATTTAAATAAGAGTGTTAAACCTCTCCCTTAGTCGTCTTAGCCATTTAGCCCCCTGACCTTCACATCCATGACATTTGTCTTAGTCCATCCAGACTGTTATGAGAAAATATCACACACTGGGTGGCTTGCAAACAACAGAAATTTATTTCACACAGTTCTGAGGCTGGAAAGTCCAAGACCAAGACACTAACAGATTTGTTGTCTGGTGAGGTTGCATTGTGGTTCACAGACTTTCTCACTATGTCCTCACAGATAAAGGGCTAAGTGATATTTCTACATCCTCTTAGAAAAGCACTGATCCCATTCATGAGGACTCCACCCTTATGACCTAATCACCTCCTGAAAGCCCCACTTCCTAATACCAGCACCTTGAAGGTTAGGATTTCCATTTATGGATTTTGGTGGGATACAAACATTCTGACCACAGTACCCTCCCCATCTCAGCTCTGCTTATCTCCAATTATACATAAGTTATTCCTATAGAACTTTTCAAAGAGCCAAATCTTCTCCTCTTCTTCCTGGCCACCAGCCCCATACTTCATCCAACTCCTTCTCATCCTTCATGTCTCAAAGGTCACTTTCTTAAAGTAGCCTTTCTCAACCCATCTTCAGTCCAAGTAAGCAACTCCTTCTTATTCCTCATAATTCTCTTTCCCAGTACCTCCTCTGTGGCACACAGATCTCCATCTGTAATTTTCTACTTAGTGGTTGATCACTTGTTTATTGACAGCCTTATTTACTGGACACAGTCTCCATGAGAGGAGGAACTGTGTCTGTCATGCTCACCATTATATCCTGGTACAAAAAGCCTAGTACTGTGCTTGGCACAGGAGGAGGTTTCATGATGGCCTTTATGGGCCATGGTAAGGAGACTGGGTTTATGCTAAAAGCATTGGGAATAAATTGAAAAAAAATTTTTTATTTTATTTGACAGAGAGAGAGATCGAAAGTAGGCAGGGAGGCAGGCAGAGAGAGAGGGGGAAGCAGGCTCCCTGCTGAGCAGAGATCCCAACTTGGGGCTTGATCCCAGGACCCTGAGATCCACCTGAGCCAAAGGCAGAGGTTTTAACCCACTGAGCCTCCTAGGCACCCCAGAAATAAATCGAAAATTTTTAAGCAAGAAAGTTTTGCAATTGGGTTTATGTTCTTAAAGAATCACCTACGCAATCTGTTTTGAACTGAATTATTTGAATGTCCTCCCCCTCCTACCTCCCTTAGCTGAATGTACTGTGCCTAATTCAAGGAGACAGGATGAATAAAGGTGGCAATGTACCTTTTGGAACTGTGTAACCTTTAGAATTATGTCCCAGTACTTGGTGTTCTGGAGCCAGCTTGTATAAATAAGCTAGCAAGAACCTATGATTAAATTTTCAGGAAATTTTCAAGTTGACCGCAGGTTGGTTGCTTGAAATTGGCCACGGTGGGAGTATTTACACCATGAAAACCAAACAAGTGTTACAAACAAATGCTACAGGGTTACTGGTGTTTCAGAGAGCTGGTTGTTACACATTTACCAATACACCACTGACTCTGATTCTCCTCAAAGTTCCACTGCATCTACTTGTCTGCTCTCTGGTAAGTTACTTTCTCTCTCTAAATTGTGGTCTCTTCATCTATAAGGAGACTCATTCATTTGTTTAACAAGCATTTGCTCAGTGCCTCCTCCATGATCAACACAACTCTAGGCTCTGAAGATGCAGAAGGTTGTATGAAAACGAGTTCCTGCCCTCTTGGAACCCATATTCTAGTTGGAGAAAGCCTAATGAGGAACATAGTGTTATGATCCCCATTTTACAGCTGTGGAAACATTGTCAGCCAGCTTCACCTCTACATGCCTCATCCCCTTGCCCTCAAGTGGGTATTCAATTGCACTGACCTCATAAGATTACAGGGAATTTATATAAGACGCTGCACGCAAAGCACTTAGCAGGTGCAGAAAAGTACTCCGAAACTGTTTGGTCTTAATGTTATGGGGAGTTAAGTGGGAATTGAACGAGCAGAGAAGCAGGAAAAATTAGATCATTCCTATGCCCTTTCTTTTGCATTCAATCTTGTCTGTGTGTCTTTAAAGACCAGTGTTAAAACACAGAATCATAAGGCAAACCCCATGAAAATCAGATTCGGTGAGCACCCTGCAGCATGGCTAAAGTACTCTGCCAAGGAAGGTCTCCCAGAGAAGGTGCCATTTGGACTGGGGTTTAAAGGATGAGAAGAGTTTGCCAAAAAGATATAGTGGTAAACTGGTGACCCAGGCAGAGGAAGAAGCGTAAGCAAAGACATAGAAGTTGGAACACTTCTTGTAGACGAGGCATAGGATATACAGAGGAAAAAGTGGGAAGTAAGGCAGGAGAGGGTGTCTGGGGAAGATCTTGAATAAGGTTGCCAAATTTAATGCATAAAAATTTAAGATATTCAGTTAAATTTGAATTTCAGTTAAACAATGAAATTTTTTAGTATGAATATGTTCCATGCAATATTTAGTAATGTATTAAAACTTTTTTGTTGCTCATCTGAAATTCAAATTTAACTGGGCATCCTGTATGTTATGGCAGTCCTAATCATGGAGGATCTTGAATATCATACTAGGGCACTTCAATTTAATCTTGATGAGAGGGTTCATTAGTACTTTCTTGGGAATCTCCAGAGGATAAGGTTTGAGAGACCCATCCTTCAGGTCTCAGCTAAGGTCACTGTATCAAAGGGGTCTCCTCTGACTTACAAGATCTAAGCAGTCTCTCTGCTTCCCTCAAGATTCTCTATCAGCATTTCTAACTATTATCTTCAGAACATTCGTGATTGGTGTTTCTATATTTATTTGCTTTTCATTTGAAGTCTGTTTTCCCTTCCATATTCTCAGCTCCAAAAAGCCAGAGATTGCTGGATTGTTCACCATAATAACCCCAGAATCTAACACAATACCTAGCATTTAATTGGCACTCATTAACTAGTGGCTGGTTTAATGGATGAGCCAATCAATCTACAGATTGACTCATTCCAACCAATAATACTAACACCTTCAAATCCCTACCCTAAATCCTACTGCTATGCTATTCCAATTTTAAAGATGTGAAATGGAAGCTCAGAAGAGCTACAGTGTATGCTAAGTGAAATAAGTCAAACAGAAGGAGATAAATACCATATGATCTCACTTATATGTGGAATCTAAAAAACAAAATAGCTTGTTGATATTGGTGACTGCCTGAGGTGGGGGATGGGGGGGTCAGAGAAATGGGTGAAGGGGGAAAAATTTACAAATTTACAAATTTTTGGTTATAAAATGAATGTCACGGGGATGTAAGAATAGCTTGGTGATTGTAGTTAATATGGTACTGCCTATTTGCAAATAACTAGGAGAGTGGATCTTTAAATTTTTCATTACAAAAAAAAACGTTTTTTGTAACTATGTAAAATGATGGAAGTCAACTGTACTTATCATGGTGATCATTCTGCAATATATGTAAATATCAAATCTTTACCTAATATACCTGAAACTAATATGATGTTATGTCAATTATACCTCAAAAAAACTAACAATGGGGGGGGGGAAGGGAGGCAGCTATGAACTATGCACCAAGCAGTCCAGAAACATGGTGATGATGATGATGATTTCAGAGTGGAATCCACAGAGACAGGAGAAGGGCACCACCCAAGAGACCAACTGCTGAAATGTAATCTTTTTAAAAAATGTAACTTGGAAGCATTATCCCTTCCATAAAGTTTTTAAATAGCTGTGGGTTGCCTAGCTTCCTTATACTTCAAGCTTTAGGTGCTCCAAGATGTAATCAGAGTAGCTTCCTCCATCTTTCATTGCCTCAGTAAATTATTTATTGGAACAGCCTTTAAGAAAATATCCTCAAAAAACACTCATAAAGTATATTTATCACCAATATTGAGTTCCTACCCTGCAATTGTGGGTTGATTGGAAACATGTAACAGTAACTCCTCTATTTAGGCACTGAATGAGTGGGGAAGAGTTACAGGGTAGGCAGTGGAAAGGGGAATATGTTTTCTGGGGGGCAGAATGCAATTGCTGGGGTTCATCACCCCAATCCAAATCCCTGGATCCTCTCCACTCTAATATTTTTAAATAGTTGTAAAAACTGAAATGTAGAGAATTTAGTTACTTACCTACAGTCAGAGTTAGTAACTGGCAATACCCCAAACCAAGCCTGTCTGACCATGCATTTCACAGCAGGAATCTAGGCTCAGTTAACCTTTCAAATGGTACCAATACTTATGATCCAGGCACAGATGATTGTTGAATGCTAAAGAGTAATTCTCTCTCCCAGAAAACCTTGGTCTTAATTAGATACAAGAATTTATATTCTTAGATATACTGTGAGCCAAGTAAGAACTCAACGGTCATGGATATGCAAAGAAAAGGAATTATTTCGAGTTTTGTTGACATGTGATGATAGAATTGGATTATGCTGTTGGAAGATACATACTAAAATACTTTCAAAGATACATACTAAAATCTATATATGAAATCTATATATGAAATAATATGAAAACTAGAATTTGCTTCAAAAAAATCCAAGGTGGGGGCTGGTGTGGGTGCAGACAGAAGTAGAGATGAGAGATTGGTGAGTTGATAATGTAGAAGCTGGAAGAAGGATAGGTTGGAGCTCATTTTATTATTCTTCTGCCAACAGGATGGCAGCAGCAGTTCCAGGCACAACAACAAGAAGAATAAGAGAGATCATCCTTTTCTGAGCCTTTTTCTTAGGAATTAGGAATGAAGGAAGCAAGGATGCAGGTAGGGACCAACTATGTCCATTGCATAAAAAAAAGGATTTTGCAGTCAAATATGTATGACTGGAAAAGCTATGAAAACCAGCACTCACAATGGCTCATAAGAATGTAATCACTTTCGGGACACCTGGGTGGCTCAGTTGGTTAGGTGTCCAACTATTGATTTTGGTTCAGGTCATGATCTTAGGGTTGTGGGATAGAGGCCCTCAGCAGGCTCCACACAGCATGGATTCTTGGATTGCTTGGGATTCTTGGATTGCTTGGGATTCTCTCTCTCTCTCTCCCCCTCTGCCCACCACCTTGCTTGCTCTCTCTTGCTCTTTCTCTAAAAATGAAAAACAAAACAAAACAAAAAAGCAGTGTAATGACTTTAATAAACCCCTAATTTTGAGGGACTTCACTCATTAATGCTACAGACCAATGGTCCTCATGAGTCAGACTTTCCAGAGATACTTTCGTGATAAGAGATGGAGAGAACTATTTATGCAATTACTATTTGGGGGTCAGTGAAAGAATATTGGTCAAGATCACTTCTGGCTTGGGAAATAAGCAGTCTCCTTAACCAGTGAGCTGAAGCATTTGTTTATTACTGAGCCTTAGCACTAAGAATGTATATTAGTTATCAATTGCTGTGTAACAAGTTATCCCAAAATATAATGGCTTAAAAGAACAATGGACATTTATTATATCACACAGTTTTTGTGGATCAGGAATTTGGAAGCAGCTTAGCAGGATATTTCTGGATAAAGGTCACTCCTGAGATTGTAGTCAAGATGCCAGTCACTTCCAAGATGGCTTACCCAAAGGTTGACACTGGTTCTTGGCCAGAGACCTTGCCACATGGATCTCTCTATCTGGCTGCCCGAGTGTTCTCATAACATGGTGACTGGTTTCCCCAAGAGCAAGTCATCCGAGAAAGACCAACACCAGGTGGAAACTGCAATGTCTTTTGTGACCTAGTCTCAGAAATTGTAGCCCATCATTTCTGCAATATTCCATAGGTGACACAGGCCAGACCTTTCATCGTGGGAAGGGACTATACAGGGAATGAATGCCAGGAAGTGAGATTCACTGGGTCCATCCTGGAAGTGGAGCCTCTGATTCCAGTTAAGCTTTCAGATGACTGCAACCCGGGATGATATCTTCACAGCCACCCCTTGAAACATGGGAGCCAGAATCACCTATCTAGGCTGCTCCTAACTTCCTCATCCACAGAAACAGTGAGCTAATAAATGCTTTGGTGTTTTAACCTAACTTTTTAGGTATTTTACCATGCAACAATAGATAAACAAAATCAAAGCAGCTTAGGTACCAAAGAGTGACATTCCCATCATTGGCAGCCCCTGTGATTTATTGATAAACTGAGCATTCGATTAGTACCCATTAGACTCTGAACCATTGCCAGCAGATATCAATGAAGGCAGAGAATGGCCATGTACCCCAGATCGGCTAGAGGGGAAGCTGCTGAGTTTATACCTTCTCACAGAGGATCACAAGGCACCTTAGTATATCGAAAGTTCTGAGCAGTCTTGCAGGGGGAAACCTGTTCCACAGGTTTTCCATCCCCTTTGAACACAGAGACCATTTTTCACATAACGCCTATTTGTGTCCTATGGAAATGGTGCTATGAAAAACATACATCAAGAAAACAAGTACTGATCCATCTCTTCAGTTTCGAATTTTGGCTTCGAAAAGAAAATCTGTATACATCCATTTATATATATTCCAAAGGCCTAAATTTCCCCAAGGTTGACATCCTGGGCATATAAATGATGTCCCATTGCCATTAAGTAACATCTCTGACTCAGAGCTCCTCTGTCCACCAGTATAAGTCTGTCAGCAGAGCTCCCATAAATGACTGAGTTTTTCTGGGTGCACATAAGCCCAGGTGTACTCCTGGATGATCCTCTCAAGGGATCCTCTGCTCCAGCCTCTTCATTGTCATCTGCCCCCCCACGCTCCCTCCCCATTGTCACTGGAAGGAACCTCACTGCTGCCCCTGCTGCCCTGTCCAGGGCATTGCTCTCTTGCACTCCAGAAGCTGCAGGACCCAGAAGGTACCATGACCTCCTGAGTGGGTCACACAGTCCTGTTGTCTTGCTCTAAGGAGGCCACCGGTGGGTATTAAGCAGCTAACTAGCAAGTATGAAAACAGGAAGTTTGTCCATTAATAAATTTGCCCCTCTTATTCTAACCAACTCATCCAGTGGTATTCAAATCATGCTCCCATGGAACACTTCTATGAACTGGACCCAGCTGTTCTAAAATTCAACCGTGGAAGACGGGAAGTTGTAGGCCAGTTCATGGAGAGAAGGGTTAATGGGAAGAATTGCCTTTATTTTAAATTATTCCCCAATGCATTTCCCCCCAGCTTTAGTACCTGCTTCCACTTTTTCTGGTAGAGTGCAAGATGGTATGTGATTTTTGCACATTATATATTCACTCATTTTAAAATTAATTTGTCACTATTTCATGGTATTCTGCAAAAAGGACTGTGATTTCAAGGTATTTCTCCACCATCTAAAAATGTTGGGGGAACACCCAGGTTGTGCTATTTGTGACAGTTCAGCTGAGGGGCCGTATTTGAGCACCCACAATGTATCAAGCACTGTGACAGGGGCTAGGAAATATTTTTAAAAGAGCACAATAAAGGGGCGCCTAGGTAGCTCCATCGAATAACCATCCGACTCTTGATTTCTGCTCCTGTCGTGATCTCAGGGTCTTGAGATCAAGACCCCCATCAGGCTCCATACTCAGCATGGAATCTCCTTCAGATTCTCTCTCTCCTTCTCCCTTTGTCCCTTCTCCACTCCCACTCTCTTTTAATTAATTTAAATCTTTTTAAAAATGAGTACAATAAAGTTTATGCCTTCCAGAAACTTACAATATAGTAGAGGAGATCCACACATCTTGATTTTTCTTTTCCTTTCTTCCTTTTTTTTTTTTTTTTTTTTTTTTTGCCACTGTGCCATTTATCTTTATGCTACTTTCCCTCTAGGTTCTCAACATGAAGGCTAGGGAATCAAGACTCTTAATTGTATCCATTCAACAAATATTTATTGAAAGCTAACTAAGAGGAAAGCAACATCAGTTACATTCTGGTAAGTTCTGGAGTCCAAATACTGGCTTCGCAGCTCCTGCCTGTACAACCCTGGGCAAGTCACTTCACCTTCTAGAGACTCTTTTCCATCATCTTTCAAATGTGGGTAAAAATAGTGGAATAATCAAAGCTCTCTAATTTCTGTAATAAATAAGAAAATGGATGTTTATTTCTTGCTCATAAAGTAGTCAGAAGAGGATGTTTGGCACATGGCCTCTTATACATTAATGCAGTCATCCAGTTTCTTTCCACTCTGTGGCTTTTCATCCCCTGGAGTCTTGAGGGACATCGTCTCCAGCTAGTGGGTGAAATGAGAGAGCATGGAGACCCAGGAGAGAGGTAATATATACAGGATCCTAGCTTGGAAGTGGGGCATTTCACACCTGCCCTCATCCACTGTCCAGAAAGTAGTCACATGGATACTACAATGCACAAGAAAATTAAGAAATGTGGTCTGTCTGTGGGCTCAAGAAGGAGAAGGGGTAAGATTCAGTGAACTCTGAGCTGTCTTCCTCAAACACTTACCTCACAATGTTGCTGAGGATTCGATATGAATGAATATGCCTGGCATAGAGTAGGTGCTCAGTTAATGCTGTTTATGAAGTCATGAGCTATGTTTGGGCAATAATAGCATTATTTATCAAACATCCAAACCATGTATCAGGCACTGGCCTCTGTTGGGTCCCTGCGCCTCCCAACAACCACACAAAGCCAGAAGATTACCCTTTCCTTACAGAGGAGAAAACCAACACACAGAGAGGGTAAGTGATCTGCCCAAGGCCACACAGCAAGAAAGAGTTGAGCCAGGATTCAAACCCAAGTTAGTGTGACTCAAAAGTGATCTTTTCACCAAATTGTGATACTGATGGAATGCACAGAATACACAGGTTTGGACCACAGGAAGAGAGCTGCCTTGGGCCAGTCTTCATAAAAGGTGACATGCAAAAAGAAACCACACACACAGAAACCAAACAAACCTTGAAAAGTTCCTGGTGAAACTGTAAAGGGCCATTATTGAGTAGCAAACATGAAAATGTGCTAACTATTCTCCTCACCCATTTCTAGTCCCACTGTATAATCTACACACCACCAGCCAATATCTCTTTTCTTATCCTTCCCTGTGGAATCTTGTCTGCCTCTCCCCTGCCTCCTCCCTGCAATGATGGCCCTCCTGTTATGATCTTAGACTCTTAGTTTCTTTCTCTTTTTTTAAGATTTTATTTATTTAGTTTTGAGAGAGCGAGAGAGAATGCATGAGTTGGGGGAAGGGACAAAGGGAGAGGGAGACGCAGGCTGGACTCAATCCCAGGACTCTGGGATCATGACCTGAGCTGAAGGCAGATGCTCAACCAACTGAGCCACCCAGACAACCACCTCTTAGTTTCTTTTAAATTCATCTCTATACCCAGTATTCCAATTGGCACAAGAAAGGCCTCCATAGAACCTTCATTCATCCATTCATTCAGTCAACAAAATATTTATCAAATTCTTGCTATACACCAGGCAGTCTCTTGGGCTCTGGAATTCAGAGTCTGGTAAGAAAGAGAGATACTACTGCATAATCACACAAATATAGACCCAGAAGAGAAGGAATCCAGTTGTCTCAATGGAGAACTGAGGAAACATAACCAGCATGGGAGATGGAATTGTGTGACCTAGAGACCTAAAGGATATGGAGGATTATCTAGGCGATGTGGAAGGACCAGGCAGTGAGATCAGCATGTGCAAATGCCCTGTGGTGAGACAAAGCACATTTGAGGAATAGAGAAAAGGCCAGGAAGGCTGAAGCCCAGAGAGAGAGAGAGAGGGAGGAAGGGGTGAGGGAAAGCAGCAGAGGTGGGCAGGGGCCCAGCCCACTGAGACCTTGTAGAACATAGCAAAGTATTGGGGTCTTTAACCCAAAGAGCAAAGGGAATCCATCAGGGGGCTTTCAGTCAAAGGATGTGTCTTGTCAGTGCTTCCCATCCATACACCCTTGCCCTTCCTTACATTTCAGTGTACATTGAGCAGACTTTCAGTTCCAAATGCCAGCACCTGTGTTCTTTACCCAAGGACTTTCTTTGACCACTGGAACCTGCTTTGCCTGCCTGTAGAACAGGTTAGAGATGCCAGAGAATGAATACCCTTCCCCGTCTCCGGAACGGTGCTCCACCTGATGAACTTAGAAGATAAATGCCCACATCCCTCACTCCTCAGACGGGATACCCCTGAGCTACAACACGTGTTGTTCACTGGCTCCCGGAAGTGCCCAGTGAGGTCAACCCCAGGTGCCCACAGTGTAACGCTTTGCCTTCCCTTCCCTGTTCTTCTTTCACTTGCACACCAGTGCTTCCCAGGACCACTTCCCAAATAAAACTGTACATCTGAATCCTTATCTTTTAGGAGATCCCCATGAAGATCATCCATCATAAGGGCAATAGGTTTGAGGGCAGCAGGGGAGGATGGCGTAGACCAGTTGACAGTACAGGAGATGATCGGAGTTTGAACTTAGTGGCACTGGGCACAGGGAATAGAGGCGGGAAAAACTCTGCAGGATCCAAATATACAGCGGATGTGCAGGAAAAAGGAAGAGGGCGATGTGAAGGCTGCCTCCTGGGCTCTGTCCTCCCTAGAAGGGAGGGCAAGGGAAAAGGTCAAGAATACATATGTTAATATTTTTGTGCATGTCACAGAACAGCTTGTAACCACCAGATTTTCTGGAACTCTCTGCTGTCTTCTCGCCCTGCCTTGACTCATCAGACTCTAGAACAACCTAGCTGCCATCGTTCAGGGAAGCCTGCGTTTTCTCCTGCGGGGCAGGATTCAATAACAGTGTTCTCATCCAATAAAGGAGTCTGGCGCACAGGGACAAAATATTGAATTAAAAACAATACCAGAGCCACTGAGCTCACACCACCCTTGAACTGCCTGTGCGTGGCTTCGCTCTGCAAATTGGTAACGGGAGCCCCAGGGAAATACTGTCCAGGAGAGCAAGGAGGAGCAAAAGTGGGGGGAGTGGGGGGGGTTGGGGGGGGAGCAAAGTCAACTCTCAGCCACAGTGGGCTGAGCCAGCACCTGGGGGCAAGGATTCAGCTGCCAGAAACCCAACACTGAGCTTGTAAGCCCTGGCCTTCGTCCTGTCTGCATGAAGCTACCTTCAGGGAGGGATTCTGAGATCCTCTGAGATCAGGCATTCTTGGGTCTGCAGTCTGCCTTCCCCACTACTAGTTGACCCAGTGACCTCGGATGAGTCCTTAAACACTCTGAACTTCAATTATTTGTTGTTGATGTTGTTGTTCCAAGGCCCAACACATGCCAAGCACTTACTTAATCCTAAAAAGTACTCTATTCCCATCATACAGATGATGAGTCAAAGCTCAGAGGAGTTAGGTAACTAGCCCAGGGTCACACAGCCAGGTCTAGCCAGATTTCAGATAAAGCAGTGTAAACCTTGTATATGCTCTCTTAACTACTATATAAGAAATTCCTTCAGATAAGAAATCCCCCGTTTTCAATATGTTGGGGGATCCCGAGGCTCCTGGAGTGGGGAGTGGGTGTTTCTCTCTCTCTTGGCCATTCCTTAACACATCCAGCCTCATACCTTGGTCTCCCTCCCTCTGGTTTCTCACCCCTGCCACTGATCACTTCTTTCCCCTAAACATTCAGCATCCCAAATGACAAATTCTTCCCCCCTGGCCCTTAGGGAGCAGCATCCCACCTCATCACCTTCCAGCCACCTCACCGGACATCTTAGTGTTTGCCCTAAGTGCCCTAAGGGGTTTTACCTCCCCCCAAGGAGGCTCATCAAGGCATCCGTTCAACCCAAATAGTTGTTTTCAGGAAGAATTCTGATGCCCACTGTTAAGGTGATCAACATTGCTCCACCATGTTTGAAAAGCCTGGAGCTCAGATGGGGTCCAGAATGGAGCAAAGAAGTTGAGAAGCTGAGAAGCTACAAGTACGCCCAGGTTGTTGAGGCTGAGCCATGGAAGTGAATGAGGTCACCCAGGGGGAGTGACTGGGACAAGAAGGGCAGAAGCCATGCCAAGGCCTCAGGAGCTGGCCCCGGGTTGGAAATAGAAAGAGGGTGGTGGTGATGAGGAGACCCTGAAACGTTGGAAGAGGCTAGGAGGCCCTGGGCAGCACAAGGGTGTTGGAGGGTGTCAGTCAAGGTTCTTGTCATTGGGACAGAAGTCCAACAAGAACGTATTGGCTCCTGCTACTGAAGAAAGATTGACTACTCCTGGCTGAGTCCAGGCAGTGGTCCCCTTTGGGCCTCAGGAAACCAGGCATTATGGGCTCAGAGGGTGTCAGGCCCATTCGGTCAGCATCTCTCTCTGCTTTCCTAATGCTCTCACATTGCATTCTGACTCCTTCCACGTGCTGGGAAGCATGACTACCTGTAGCCTCCAGATTGAAATCCCACATCTTCTACCTTAGAAAGAGATTGGGTAGGGCCACCCAGGTGGCTCAGTTAGTTAAGCATCTAACTCCTGGTTTTGGCTCAGGTCAGGATCTCAGGGTGTGACAGCGAGCTCCTCATGGGGCTCCATGCTCAGCAAGGAGTCTGCTTCCTCTCTCCCTCCCCTTCTGCCCCTCCCCCTGCTCATGGACAAACATTCTCTCTCTCTCTCTTTCTAAAACAAATAAATAAATCTTTTTTTTTTTTTTTTTTTGAAAACAAAGAAAGCTATTGGCTCTCTCTCTAGGTCTAAAAATCCCATGGAGGGCTGCCTGGGCGGTACTGTTGGTTAAGTGTGAGACTCTTGGTTTTGGCTCAGGTCATGATCTCAGGCTCGAGAGACTGAGCCCCCACTTGGGCCTGGTGCTCCGCAGGGAGTCTGCTTGAGATTCTCTCTCTCTCCTTCTGCCCCTCCCTTTGCATGATTTCTCTCTCTCTCTCTCAAATAAATAAGTAAATCTTAAAAAAATAAAATAAAATAAAATAAAATAAATGAAAATCCAATGGAAGTTTTTGGACTGGCTTAGTTCCAGTCGGGTGTCCACCTCTAGCTCAATTAATTATGATCAGAGGGGTAGAGCCAAGGAAAAACATGTCTGCTTCTTTGGGAGCCATGTGGGTAGAGGCAGGTACAGCAGGATGAAAGTAGCCCCAGACCACCAAGGACATCCTCAACACTTGGAAATACTGACTTCAGAATTAAGTCCAAGGGGTGCCTCTACAGAAATGAAAACCACCACCACAAGCAATGGTGGGGAACCAAAGAGAGAATCTCCCTCTCTGCGGGAGAGCAGAGGCTTGACCCAAGCCAAAGAGGCTCAAAGAGTGTGAGGCAGGCCTAGGGTTTCACTTTACTGTCTGTTGGCAACAAGAGTATCTGTTGGTAAGGCCTGGGTTGGTGGGGAGACCTGCTTGCTGATCCTTCTGCCTGGTATATACTTCTTCTTTGGTGACGCCTACTTCTCACGGCTATCATTGACCTTAGGATGCAGAATAATTTAGTTGCTTGAGGATGTGAAAGGTCCAAACAGCCTTGGCCAAGGGGAAAGTCTCTTATGTAGGCCCGTCTGGGGCTGACCTTTGGCCGCAGAACCTCAACCCTTCCCATGATAACTCCTGCCAAAACGTGACTCCAGCACTTCCTTTCTCCTCCTCCAGCTCGGAATGCAGCTCCAAGATCTCAAAACCTACACAATCACAGTACAATGGGAACTGGATTTGAGCTACTGGGCATCAGCCAACTGCTAGGGCGAGTGTTAGTGTTAGGGTGAGTGTGTGTGTTAGGCTGAGTATATGAGGGAATATTCTTCCACGGAAGCCAAAAAATTCAATAATGATAGTAATGGCCATTACCAAGGTGACATAATGAGTACTTACTATGCACCCTGCCCTGTCCTAAGCAGCCCTTTTTCTGCCTTACCTTATTTTATGATCAGAATCCTGTGATATGAGTATCATTGTCATTCCCAGGAATTGAATTCCACAGACATTAAGTGACTTGCCTAAAGTCACCCAACTAGGAAGTGGCCAAGCTGGGACTTGAAGCCAGCTCTGTGTAACTGCAAAGCCTATACCTTTAACCTTGGCTTTGTCTCTTATCCAAGCCTGAGCTCTGGAAATAGTGTGGCTTAGTATTCTTTTTTTTTTTTTAAAGATTTTATTTATTTATTTGACAGACAGAGACCACAAGGAGGCAGAGAGGCAGGCAGAGAGAGAGGGGGAAGCAGGCTCCCTGCTGAACAGAGAGCCCGATGTGGTGTTCAATCCCAAGACCCTGGAATCATGACTTGAGCAGAAGGCAAAGTCTTAACCCACTGAGCCACCCAGGCGCCCTAGGCTTGGTATCCTTCTTAGGGCCTGAATCTGTCAGAGTGCTGTAGGCTGCAAAACCAAAACCACCAACTTAGCTGATTAACAGTGAGAAACTGTGTATCAACTCAAAGATTAAGTTCCAAGGCTTGGTGGCTGGAGGAGCCATTAATTCAGCTGCTCAGTGAAGCCCCTCCCATCTTCCCACTGAGCCTTCATTAGTTTGTCAGTTTCCCCACCTGGTCACAATATGGCTGCCACACCTCCAGGCATCCAGTACCGGAGGCTGGTACTGGACCACATCCGGCAAAAGAGGCTCTTCGTTTGAGAATAAGAAAATCTTTCCCAGACTTCCCAGAAGTCCTTGAGGAAACATTCTTTATATCTCATTGGCCAGAATTGTTCCCATTCCTGTTTCCAAACCAGTCACTCACAAGGTAAATGGAAATTTCACAAATGGTTTAATAATGCTTGTGGCTCTGTTAGGAGGGAGAAAGAGGGCAGTGACTGCTCTGGGGCAGGCAAACAAAAGTGTATGCTGCTCCTTTCGTTTCCCTCCCCAATCCCTAATACATTCTTTCTCTCCCAGCTCTCATTTTATTCACTGTGCAAGAATCAACTCAAATTATCTTCTCTTCTAGGCAGTCTTCCCTGACTTTCTTCCCATCCAATTAATTACTCTCTTCACTGGGCTTCCAAAGAACTTAGCACATGCTACATACATGGTCTCTGTTACATCATTATGCACTTAGGCCAAGGTTTGGAGAAATTGGATCCAGGTTCAAATCCCAGGTCGGCCCCTTCCTTCCCAGGCAACTTTGGGTATTACCCTTCCTCTTTTCAAGCCTCAGCTTCCTCATCTGCAAAGGTACACATTCCTTTTTAGGCAGTTTTGAAGATTAAGGCAGGTAAGGTGTCTGGGATTATTAACAATAACTCCTCAGAAGGAAGGGGGTGAGAAAGGACACTATCAGGCTGGAGTAGGCAGGAAAGCAAAAGTCGTTCCCAAGTCTGACCACATGGTCCCCTTCTCCTAAAGTTTCCCCCCTTCCCTGATCC
Organism: Mustela putorius furo; assembly: GCF_011764305.1. Lineage (NCBI taxonomy): Eukaryota > Metazoa > Chordata > Mammalia > Carnivora > Mustelidae > Mustela > Mustela putorius. The sequence continues at coordinate 6,711,920 of NW_025421464.1, read as the reverse complement.
TCCCAAGAAAGTCATTTTTCATCCCCAAAGTCATTTGGCTTAGAGAGAAAGGGGAGATGCCGTGGCAGGGTCTGCACTGTGCCTGCCCAGGCACCATCCATCACCAGGCCGACAGGAACTCACCTCCCACAAATAAAGTTATGACAAGCGTCCCCAACCCATTCTTTCAGCCATCGCCTCCCTGTTTCCATCATCGCTGACATTATAAGCCATCAGCCAAGCTGTTTTTCATGCCTCTGACAGGGCCTTGGCATCACGGGTAGGAGGGCTGAGCTAAGCTATGGCTGAACCCAAGGGTGGGTGTCCTGCCCCCACCCACCACTGGTGAGCATGAGCTATTTCACACATGCTCCCAGAAAGGGTTACTCCCCAGACGGGCAGGGGTCCATAGTTAGAGCAGAACTGGAGGGGAACTGAACATGCACTCATTTATCCATGCAGCAAACATTAGTGAATATCCCTGCTGTGGTTGGACCTGTGTTAGGCCCAGCTGCAGCCACAAAGAGGAATCATGTATAGTCCCCGCCTTTGAGCAGGTGTCCAGTCCAATGGAGGACTGAAAAACATGCCATGTCAATAGATAATGCCAGCACAACTGTGGCAGAGGCAGTCAGGGGGACTGTGGAACCACAGAGAAGGGTAGGAACATCAGGGAAGTCTTCCTGGAGGAGGTAACACTTGAACTGAGATCTCTAGGGCAAAGAAAGACATGTGAAGGGGCAGTGTGAGTGATTCTTTGAAAGGTTCCCTTTCTTCCATGCAGGTTTGTTTGCCTATAAGCCCCAAAGGAGTGGAGTGCAGGCCTGGGAAAGAGAAGAGGATTATCATACAGGCCAATAGAATGGCATGCGCAAAGTTCCTGTATTAGTTTCCTAGGGCTGCCATTACAAATTACTACAAACTCGGTAATCCAAAATCACAAAACTTCTTCTCTCACAGTTCTAGAGGCCAGAAGTCCAAATTCAAGGCATCAGCAGGGCTGGTAATTTCTGGAGCTCTGAGAAAGAATCTCTGTTATGTGTCTTTCCTAGCTTCTCATGGTGGTAGGCAAGCCTTGACATTCTTTGTCTTAGAGATGCAGCATTCTGGTCTCTACCACTGCTCTCTGTCTTCACATGTCCTCCCCTCTGTAACTCTGACACAAATATCCTTTTCCTTTCTAAGGGCTCCTGTCACTGTAATTTAGAGCCCACCCTAAATCAAGGATGCTCTCAAGATCCTATATTGATTCCAGTTTCCACAATCCCATTTCCAAATAAGCTTACATGTGCAGGTGCTTGGGGTTAAGACTTGGCTTTTTAAGGGAGGGGGACACTATTCAACCCAGTAAGGATCCAGAGGCAAGAGATATGGCATATTCAGGAAACAGAGTGGCTAAATGTGGCTGGAACATTGACATGGGGGTAGGGGTTGGATCCCATCTCTACAGCTAATGAGCCAGATGGCCTGGTCCCAATCCTTCAACCTCTCCCAGCCTCAGTTTGCTCACCTCCAATGTTCATTGCCCTCTGGCCTTCTTAGGACTCTGGTCAGAGTGAAATGTAAATTCCACTTTAATTCCATTCAAGGGCCAGCTCCTCAGTGGGAGTATATCAGTCAGAGACCTTGAGTTTGCACGAGACAGAAACCAATGTAGACTGGCCTGTGGGGGGAAAAAAAGCGTTTAGTAGTTTACATAGGTAAAAAGCGCAGGAATAGAGCTGCTTCCACCTCTGCTGGATTCAGGAGCCCAGATGATATCTTCAGGATCTTGTCTTTCCACCTAGCATCTCGGACCTGTGCCGCTTCATTTTCCGGTTTCCCAAGAGGGGTGCTTAGCACTGGACCTATATCTTCCTTAGAGCTGCTCTCCACCCTGATCCTCTCAGCTCTGGGGCTGGGAGGCTGACCTGCTTGGAGTGTGTCAGCAAGCTCCCCTGCCCTCTGGTTTCCATAGGGTTTAGCCAATGGGAAGCAATGGCAGGCCATTGCCATCTCCCTCTGCCTAAGGCCCCAGCTCATATCAGGTAGCTCTCCCTGAGAGCACAGCTCCTCTCTCTGGATTCTAGGAACCACATCCTGTTCTTGACCTTCAGATCAAGGGGAGTTCAAGGATCTCCTCTACCACTAGCCCAAAGGAACCATCCTTTGTGAATTCCCTAAAAAATGCTGACACCTTTGCAAATAGCTCCTTTACTGTAGTCTCCTGAAATTACAGTGTAAGTGCCTCTGTCTCCTTAGGGACCCTGCCTGATCCAACCCGCAGCTCATGGCTCTGTTTGACCCTCCTTTTCCAGATTGTAGACAACCCCCAAGGGGTAGACTGCTACATTGGCGGCTCATAAGGAACCACGCTTCCCAGGAGTCATGCCCTTGGGGGTCCCCTTCTACATATAATGCAGGGTTTGACCATTTGACTTGCTTTGGCCAATGAAAGATGAGCATATGTGATCAAGGAGAGGCTTTATGAGCTCTTATACAGCTGGTGTGCTCCCTCTCAGGCTCCTGCTGCCATGCTGTGAGGAAGTCCAGGCTAACCTGGAGAAGAGAAAGACCTCATGCAGAAGAGAAAGACCTCATGAAGAGTTTGGAGAAGATGACAATGGCACATGGGAATAAAGGCTACACAGAGGAGAACTGAGGTGCCCCAGTTAACAATCATAGCAAAGATTCCAGGCTCTGAGAGAGGCCTTTGTACTGGCTGGGGGCGGAGGGGGGCAGGCAGAGGGGCAGGGATGGAGGTAGTCTTATTGGGGGGATGTATTTAGCACTAACATCGTTTAGGATCGGCAGCACACAGTGATGATAAAAAGCAGATTGACTCATAGTCAGTGTTATCATTTTTAAATTCAGCAAAAAATGCTCCTTTTTATTACCCGCATTTGGGGCTAACCACTCCTACCTCCCTAACCCCTATCCCCCGCCCCCAGTCCAGCCACAGCCGAATGCAGCCACATCAGTGACCCCAGCCAACAGGTATGGAATGACTGTCAACCAGCAGAACCATAAGAAATAATAAGTCCTTGTTGCTTTAAGCACTAAGTTTGGGGGTGGCTTGTGACACAGGGATGAATAAAACTAACAGCAACAGTTCTACACCATTGCAGGTTCAAGTGCAGTTAGAAAGGGCAAGATTTTTCTGGCAGTTACTGCAACAGTCCTCGGGCTCACTCTGATTGGGTCTTCCTCCCGCCATGGGATAGTTATGGACCAATTACCCAGCTAAGGGAATGTGATGCACTGATTGGCCAAGCCTGGTCACATGCTTCGTCCTGGAACAGGAGGTGGAGATCCACACAGACCAGGCGGACTGAGAGTAGGGGAGGAGGTGGGTGTTAAAGGTAGAAGAGGGGAAAGGGAAAAGATGAGCGGAAAAGGGGGCTGAGGACACTTTGTGGGGGTGAAGGTCGGGGAAGACATCTTTGGTGCTCCCCATTGAGCTACCATTTGCACCTACAGGAAATGGGTAAAATGCATCCCACGAGCCAAGGACAGCTATCCTATGGCGAGGAGACCATAAGATTTGGACCATGGACCGACCTGGTTTCCAACTCTCGCTTCCTTTTTGAAAGCTGCTGTGGGCAAGCTGCTCTCTCTGGATTCAACCTCTGCGAAGTCATCTGTAAAACAAGTTTGTTAATTCCTGCCCGGATGGGTTGTACCCCATGGGATCACCTCTGTTGTGGTGGACAAAATGAGTGGCTGCTCAGACACCCCTTCAGGGAAGGGCTTGCTGCCCGGCGTGGGGACTGCGGCTGGCAGACAGCCTGCCTCCACTGGCTCTTCCAGGTCCGCCTCTGCTACGGAGAGAGCCTGTGGCCCGTGAGGTCACTCCCTTTCCCTGGCAGCCCGCAACATGGTGACTAAGCCGAGGGGTTTGAAGGTTTGGCCATTTGGGCAGATGCAGAATGGTCCTGCCAGGCAGTGCTCGGAGGTTTTGTGGAGCTCCGATCGGTTGATTTCACTGATCCTATCCTGCTTCCTTCCTTCCCTTTCACACATGTGGGTCCCTAATAAATATCTCACGCCCCATAATCTTGCTTATGGAGGTCCCGATCCGTGATAGAGGTTTCAAATGCTTAACCTAGCACTTGGCACTTCCTAGGCAGTTGGTAAAGGATCGCTGAGCGAAAATTGGCTCCTTGTTCAGGAGAAGAAGAGGAAACCAGTCGGGGGAGGGGGTGTGTGGTGAGGGAGGCGGTGCTGGTGTGGGTGTTGCCAGGTGTTGGGGCCTGCAGGCTGGCAGAGGCAGCTCCTTCCTCGGAGGGAACAGAAGGGTCTCTCCAGGGTGCCCTCTCCACCCCTGCACATCTGTGGCCCCCTGCTTGCCAAGCAACGAGATCCATTATGAATGAGGCTTCACCTGTCCTAGCAGGCCTGAAGACAGGGGCACGTGGGGCTTTCCTCTAAGCTGGTGCGTACTCCCAGCAGCCTATCTGGGGTCCCAAGGCCTGGTGGCAGAGACCACACAAGTCCAAAAGCAGAAACCCCCTCCCCATTCTGTGGAATCTTGAAAGTTCTAGAACCTTGGAAGGGCAGAGTCTGCATTCTAGGGCCACTGTCACAAAACTGCAGACAACTCTTAGAATCTTAGAATAAGGGAATCTGGCTTAAAGGCTCTCCCAGCATCTTCCATCTGGAAGGAGCCAGGCAGGCTCTTCATTTGAGCCTTTCTCTCCCCAAGGAAGGAAGGGAGGAAAAAAAAGGAAAGGCCATGGAGTTCGGGCACCGAGGCTGGAGAACATCAGGGACAGCGGAGGGTGGGAGATGCTGCGGGTGCCCTGTGCCACACTCCATCTCCCTCCTCTCGGCTGTAGCTGTGGTGCACAGAGCCCAGGCGCACTGACAGTGTCCTCCCTCAAGTGCCTGGCCAGCCTCTTAATTTGTCTACCTCAAGGCTTTTTTGGAGGCCACCCCATCTCTTGCTCAGCCCACCACAGGCATAGTGCAGAGATGTGAGGGAATGAATGCCCCCTGGGGCAAAGCTCAACCCCTGGGGGAATGGGGGTTGGTGGATAAGTGCCCCAGCCACCCATCCTCTGGATGAATGAGTGTACATAGTAAGCAAAGGGATGGCTGGATGGAACCTCAGTTGTCCATAGCAGCAACCAGCTACTTTCCTGCCTCCCTCATTCCTGCTTCCCAGGATCACCTCCCAAATAAATGACTTGTACCCACGTCCTTGTCTGGGGTTCTGCTTTAGGGGAACCCAATCTAAGACAGGCTGGGTCACTCCCTAACGTATCTGAAATCCCCTTTCACTCCTTCTCCGATCTGAATCCCAAATGTCACCCGCCCTGTTGTTTCCAGGTGACTTCTAAAGGAATGCCCCTGCTCCCCTCACCAGGCAGGCAGACTGGTAGATCTTGACCTTTTTCCAACCCACCCCTAGTTCTGAGAAATTCTAATGAAGGGCTTTGGCTGGGCACTTAGGGGTCCAGGGGCTTCGGAGGCAGCAAAGAAGGGAAGAGACTTCCCTGAATGAATCTATACCAATGAAATCATCCAGTGTGCCCTGTGTGCCTCCCCACCTTTTGTTCTTTGGCTGAGATGTTGCCTCCAATCCATTATGTTCCCTCCTCCCAGCCTCCCCAGCCTGCAAGTCACGGTAGCAGGAATGCTGAGCTGGACTGAAACTGTAAGGAAAGCCCTATGTGGGTACAGAACTGTACAGCTTGCAAAGAAATATACTGGCTCCGAAGTACTTATAAAGCCCTTTCCATTCACAAGGTAATTCATTAGCATTATTATTGATGTTGTTTCGGTCCAAACATTTGTTAGTCTCTGGGAGAAATTATTTCTCTTTAAACCTCTCTTTGACCAAGCAAGAGTAAAGCCTGGCTAGAAAGGTCGCATAATCAGTATGTTTTCATTCACTCACTCATTCATTGACCTTTTGGGAGCGTCTCGGTGTCCAGGCCATGGGGGTGCATGATGGAGCCCTTTCCACCAGGAGACGACGGCCGAATAGGGAAGCGTATTGCTCAGTGTCTATCCAGGAAATACTGGAATATTTACAAAATAAGAACTTGAAGAGATGGAAGACGGTGGAAGAACTGAGAAGCTGAGGACAGTGATGCGGCTTCAAGTTTAGTAACAGCAGGAGACTGCCCCCGCTCTGAGACCTAAGAGACAGAGGCAGAGGGCGGTGTCGCCTGCCCAGGAAGACGGTCACTTGGGATATGGAACCAGGAAGGAGCTACGGCATGGATGAGATAAGCCACTTTCAGATTTGCCACCCAAGGCCGAGAGAGAGAAATACCAAGGTTTCTCCGTTCCTCCCAGCCTCCAGTCTCCCAGTAATGCCTCCCATGGGCCAGCCCCAGCTGGAAACCAGTCATCCCAGAAGCCTGGAAAACACAGCCTGAAGGAATCAGCCCCTGGCAACACAAAGCACAGTTAACCCTTCTGTGCTCCACCACAATCGGAAATGACAATAATATGAATAACAGCATCGCATGCTAACTGAGCATTTGTCATGTGTCCCATACTGGGCTCAACACTGTGCATTCGTTACACAGAAATCCTCTGAATCTCTGTACACCGAAGTCACTGAATCCTCCCAGCAACCTCACAAGGTGGATATTCTTATCTGCACTCTGTAAATAAGGAACAGAGGCCCAAGAATCAGTCAACAAGTCAACAATTATTTGTCGGGCATGTCCTCTGTGCTGGGCCTTGCACAGGGATGACCAGGAGAGTCAGGGGACCTGCCTCCATGGAGCCGGCAGTCTACTAGGAGAAACACCATGAAAAACTAACCGGAAACCATTGTTGGAACAATTATATCCCGGGTGTAATAGGATGTGACCTAGTCTTGGGGGCTAGGAAAAGCATCCTAGCTGAGGTGATGGTTAAGCTGAGGGCGAAAGATGAGAGCATACATGGTTTAGTGTCACAGACCTTCACCTCTACCGGGTCCTGGGGCCAACCCCCAAGACCCACCCCCACCCCCAGGAAGACCCCACTTCTGGCTAGCCACCTCCCACCGCTGGGCCTGGCAATACCACCTAGACCACCGTTATGAGCACCTAAAACGCATTCAACACCGCCCCCCTCCCCAACCCGGCACAAGCCGAGGCCTTTAGGAACAGACTGACTTGCGCTCCGGCTTGTCCTCCAAGCCCTGCTGGCCGCCTGGAGCCTTGGCAGACAGTCAGGAGGAGGTGGCTGGGAGGGAAAGACAAAGAGAATTCGATTTCCATTTTGCTCCTGGTTCCCTGTTTCTAGTCCAGATGCCTCCAGATCTAATTCCGAATAAATAATTGTACTGAGTAACCCAGGTCCCTTGGTGATTAAGTAAACACGCCGAGGCGGTGGAAATTGAATTAGTGCGGTGTGCTCAGCCATTATTACCCGCCCCTTCTCATGAATATTAATGAGGGGTTATTAAGAAATGTAAATGCTGCCTCGGGGGGTGGGGAGACGGGGAGGGGGTCAGGGTGAGAGGACGCAGTGTTCAGAAGGCGGAGTGATTGAAAGCATTTAAAAAATTATGTCAGATCCTTCTCTTCCACGCCGTGGCAATGTTTCTGGATGCTTCATTTTGATGAAAACGAGGGTAAGGGAACAAATTTTAATTTGAGGATAAAATTAGCATTTTCCAAGCAGCCTTGGCGGCAGCAAGGACATAATTTGCCAGGAAATGGACATTTGGGGCGGGGCAGCGCAGGGTTGGGGGAGCCGGGGCTGATGGACGATTAGTTCTCTCAGTTCATCTCCAGGCAAGGGAGTAAACAAATTAATCTCTGCACAGGGAGCAGCCTGGAAGATGGCGGAGGCCTGGAGGTGTCATCAAGGCCTAGGATCATCCTTACTGCTGGTTCAGAGAGGTTAGGCACTGTCTGAGGTCACACAGCAAAGTAAGGCACTCCACCTGGGTTCTGTAGGCAAGATGAGAGTGGGGAAAAGGGCTGCGTCTCCCAGACAGGTTTTAGGCAGTGAGGCAGCCTCTGGCTGCCTCATCTCTGTGGCTCCAGCTTCTTTCCCAATCTGTGCTGCCAGCTTCATCTCCCCCACTTTCACTATCCCCTGTTTCTGCTCCACAACCTTCAATGGCTCCCTATTGCCCTTAGACTGCCGATCAAGCTCCTTCTCCTGACATTTGAGTCCCTCCAGTATCTGACCACAATCCATTTTTCCAATTTCAGCTCCCACTGCCCCTTGCAGCTGCAGTCAGACGCATCTATAACGGTGAGAAGCAGAGAAGAAAGGAAGGCAAGAGCACAGGAAAGAAGGGGAGAAGAGAGTGAGAAAGATGAACCTAATATTACATATCAGAATACTCAAGATTTACTAAAAAATGTTATACAATAATGATGATGATGACAATGATTGTAGTCATTGCTGCTGTCTGTTTAGAGTGTCACTCTATACCAGCCTCTGGCTGAACACCACTTCGTCCTCCTGTTGTCCCTGTGAGGGCACATTGTTATCGCCATTTCACAGAGGTGGAAACAGACATCACACACATCACAAATGAGAGAACCAGCCTACTAGACATCAAACCCGGACCTCCCATCAAACTACCGTACCTCCCATGTCATGCGGAAGTCATTATCCCCATTCTACAGATGAAGACAAGGCGGCTCAATGAGGCTAAGTGATTTATCCTACAAGTATGGAAAGAAACAAAGAAGCAGAAGTAAGACGAATCAAAATTCCCTAAGCCAGCCTTGGTCTAGCCTCATAAAGCTAGGTCTAGCCGCTAGTATATAGACTCTCCAGGTCTAGCCGCTCCTGGAGAATCCAAGCAAATGTCCCACACACCCTGGTCCCTACTTCCTGTAGACATTTCAGGGGAAACTCACAGACTCTCAGAGACCCAGCCAAACCATGTCCCCAAAAATGTCCACCAAGAGAACCCTGCAGGTTGGTCTGGCTGGTTCCCGTAGGTGTCTTTGTCCAGGACCGTGAAACCCAGGCCTGAGAAACGCAGCCCAGATGAGCCCGAGGACTCAGCCCCCTACGCTTAGGATAGGAAAGAGTGAATATGATCAAACTCATGCATTTTAACAACATCTTCAGAACACCTCGCTCCACGCGCTTGCAGGAATAAAGGCTGGCAGGTGCAGCCGAGTTAATCAGAGTGGATAATAGAAGGAAAGACAGGAATCACTGGCCAAATTGCAGCAGAGAAAAATGGGGTGAAATCATGAAACGCAAGTCAAAAGTGTCCAATTAAAGTGTGATGATGTTTAAAGGGCAAGAACCACATTCTCAGTCCCTTGGAATTTCTAATGTGGCCCCCCTTGTGGGGGTGTGTGGATCAGTGGTACATAAGATAATTTCTGGATATATACAGATGGACTTTTTTTTAGTTGAATAGGTATGTTCAATGGGTGTTAGAAAAAAATATAACTAGTCCATAAAATCCGTGATTTGATGTGTATTATTACCTAGAATTATTACCTAAATTTTGTCCAGAGAAGCTATTTAATTGCTAGTCAATTAAAAGAAAAATTTTAATTGTATAGATGGAAGAAGGATATGGCAAAAAAGTATGAAACTGGTACTTATGTGACTGAAGTTTGGGAAACAATATTCTAGTTTCTTATTACTCAAAGTGGAGTCCATAGATCTTCTTCAGAGAGCTTGTAAGAAGATCCTCCAGAGACCTAAAGCATCGGCATCTGCCTTTTAATGAGATTCCCTGGTGATTCATATACATGTTTGTAAATGTTTTGTTTTTAAGGCACTGACCTATCTTATTTATCAGAGGAGGAAAGAGTGAAGACCTTTTCAGATGTGCTCCCAGGGGAAGAGCACTGGACTGGGAGTACATTCCAGCCATGAGACTATGACTCTGAAAGAGTTTACGACCTTGTAACTACACAGCAGGAGATTGAAGTCCAGAGAGGGTTAAGTTCAAGGCTGCAGTGTGATTGTGACAACATGGGGAGCAGTCCAGTTCTTCCAACACCTCGGCTGGCGCAGAAGGGAATTTCTGACAATAGAATTGCAGTCAACACTGTGATGTGGCTTTTTAAAAAGGGATTGTTAAAGTATCACAAGGAAAGAAAATTATAGACCAATATCTTTTATGAACACAGATATAGAAGTCCGCAACAAAATAATAGCAGGGCAAATTGAGAGAACCCTGGCTGGCTCAGTTGTAGAATGTGGAACTCTTGATCTCAGAGCCGTGAGTTCAAGCTCCACATTGGACATAGAGATTACTTAAAAAATAAGTAAATAACCTTTAAAAAAACAAGTTGAGCTACATACAAAAAGGATTATACACTGTGATCAAGTGGGATTGTCCTAGAAATACAAGGTTGATTTAATATGTGAAAACAATATACACCATATCAATAGAATAAAAGACAAAACCACATGATCATCTCAGTAGCTCTATGCAGAAAAACATTAAATACAATACAACACCCTTTCATGATAAAAACATTCAGCAAACGCAGACTAGAAAACAATTTCCTCAAATTCTGCTAAAGGCCATCTATGGGGGGAAAAATGATACCTAACATACTAACACAACCAAATGTATTTTCCCCCTGAGATCAGGAACAAAACAAGGATGCCTTTTCTTACCACTTCTATTTAAGATTATATTGGAGGTCCTAGCCATGGAAATTAGGCAAGAAAAAGAAATAAAAGACAATGAGACTGGAAAAGAAGAAGTCAAACTATCTCTACTTAAAATGACATGATCTTGTATATAGTAAATTCCAAAGAATTCATATTAAAAAAAACTATTAGAACTAATAAATAAATTTATCAAAGTCACAGGATCCAAGATCAAGTTAAAAAAAATCCATTGTATTTTTGGGGTGCCTGAGTAACTCAATCAGTTAAGCATACAGCTCTTGATTTCATGTCATGGACTCAGGGTCATGAGAGTCTGCTTGAGATTTTCTCTCTGTCTCTCCCTCTGCCCCAGCTTGCATGCTCTATGTCTCTCTAAAATAAGTAAATAAAATCTTAATAAAAGTAAATAAATCTTTTAAAGAACTCATTGTATTTCTATATACTAGCAATGAACAATCCAAAAATAACACTAAGAAAATAATTCTATTTACAATAGCACCAAAAAGAATAAAATCCTAGGAATCACTTTAACAAAGACAGGTAAAGCTCATAGTCTAAAAACTACAGGATATTGTTGAAAGACATTTAAAAAGATCTGCATAATGGGCGCCTGGGTGGCTCAGTGGGTTAAGCCGCTGCCTTCGGCTCAGGTCATGATCTCAGGGTCCTGGGATCAAGTCCCACATCGGGCTCTCTGCTCAGCAGGGAGCCTGCTTCCTCCCCTCTCTCTGCCTGCCTCTCTGCCTACTTGTGATCTCTGTCTGTCAAATAAATAAATAAAAAAATCTTAAAAAAAATTTTAAAAAGATCTGCATAAATTGAAAGACATTCCATGTTTATGGGTCTTGTTAAGATAGACTTAATCTTGATATGATACTATATGTGGAAAACCCAAAAGACTCCACTCCAAAACTGCTAGAACTTGTACAGGAATTCAACAAAGTGTCAGGATATAAAATCAATGCACAGAAATCAGTTGCACTTCTCTACACCAACAACAAGACAGAAGAAAGAGAAATTAAGGAGTCAATCCCATTTACAATTGCACCCCAAACCATAAGATACCTAGGAATAAACCTAACCAAAGAGGCACAGAATCTATACTCAGAAAACTATAAAGTTCTAATGAAAGAAATTGAGGAAGACACAAAGAAATGGAAAAATGTTCCATGCTCCTGGATTGGAAGAATAAATATTGTGAAAATGTCTATGCTACCTAAATCAATCTACATATTTAATGCAATTCCTATCAAAGTACCATCCATCTTTTTCAAAGAAATGGAACAAATAATTCTAAAATTTATATGGAACCAGAAAAGACCTCGAATAGCCAAAGGGATATTGAAAAAGAAAGCCAAAGTTGGTGGCATCACAATTCCGGACTTCAAGCTCTATTACAAAGCTGTCATCATCAAGACAGCATGGTACTGGCACAAAACCAGACACATAGATCAATGGAACAGAATAGAGAGCCCAGAAATAGACCCTCAACTCTATGGTCAACTCATCTTTGACAAAGCAGGAAAGAATGTCCAATGGAAAAAAGACAGCCTCTTCAATAAATGGTATTGGGAAAATTGGACAGCCACATGCAGAAAAATGAAATTGGACCATTTCCTTACACCACACACAAAAATAGACTCAAAATGGATGAAGGACCTCAATGTGAGAAAGGAATCCATCAAAATCCTTGAGGAGAACACAGGCAGCAACCTCTTTGACCTCAGCCGCAACAACATCTTCCTAGGAACATCGCCAAAGGCAAGGGAAGCAAGGGCAAAAATGAACTATTGGGATTTCATCAAGATCAAAAGCTTTTGCACAGCAAAGGAAACAGTTAACAAAACAAAAGACAACTGACAGAATGGGAGAAGATATTTGCAAACGACACATCAGATAAAGGACTAGTGTCCAAAATCTATAAAGAACTTAGCAAACTCGACACCCAAAGAACAAATAATCCAATCAAGAAATGGGCAGAGGACATGAACAGACATTTCTGCAAAGAAGACATCCAGATGGCCAACAGACACATGAAAAAGTGCTCCATATCACTCGGCATCAGGGAAATACAAATCAAAACCACAATGAGATATCACCTCACACCAGTCAGAATGGCTAAAATCAACAAGTCAGGAAATGACAGATGCTGGCAAGGATGTGGAGAAAGGGGAACCCTCCTACACTGTTGGTGGGAATGCAAGCTGGTGCAACCACTCTGGAAAACAGAATGGAGGTTCCTCAAAATGTTGAAAATAGAACTGCCCTATGACCCAGCAATTGCACTACTGGGTATTTACCCTAAAGATACAAACGTAGTGTTCTGAAGGGGCACGTGCACCCGAATGTTTATAGCAGCAATGTCCACAATAGCCAAACTATGGAAAGAACCTAGATGTCCATCAACAGATGAATGGATCAAGAAGATGTGGTATATATACACAATGGAATACTATGCAGCCATCAAAAGAAATGCAATCTTGCCATTTGCGACAACATGGATGGAACTAGAGCATATCATGCTTAGCGAAATAAGTCAAGTGGAGAAAGACAACTATCATATGATCTCCCTGATATGAGGAAGTGGTGATGCAACATGGGGGCTTAAGTGGGTAGGAGAAGAATAAATGAAACAAGATGGGATTGGGAGGGAGACAATCCATAAGTGACTCTTAATCTCACAAAACAAACTGAGGGTTGCTGGGGGGAGGGGGTTGGGAGAAGGGGGTGGGGTTATGGACACTGGGGAGGGTATGTGCTTTGGTGAGTGCTTTGAAGTGTGTAAACCTGGCGATTCACAGACCTGTACCCCTGGGGATAAAAATATATGTTTATGAAAAATAAAAAATTAAAAAAAAGATAGACTTAATCTTGTTAAGATAGCAATTCTCCCAAACTGATATACTAATTTAATGCAATTCCTATCAGAATTCTGCCTAGGACTTTTTTTTTCTTCCAGAAAATGACAAGCTGATTCTAAAATTTAAAAAAAAAAAAAAAAAAAGGTGTCTCAGATAGCCAAAACAATCTTGAAAAAGAACAAATTCAGAAGAATCACAATTCTTGATTTCAAGACTTACTAAAGGAGCACCAGGTGGCTCAACCAGTTAAGCATCTGAGTCTTGATCTGAGAGTTGTGAGTTCTGGGCATGGAGCCTACTTTAAACAGACAAACAAACAAGCAAGAAAAATTGCTAGAAAGTTACATTTATCAAGACAGTGTGGTACTGGATAGACAGAGATCAATGGAGCAGAATTGAGAGTCTAGGAATAAACCCTTTCATTTACAGTAAATTGGTGTTCAACAAAGATGCCAATGGAGAAGATTGTCTTTTCAATACATGGTGCCAGAACAACTGGGTATGCACACCCAAAGCAATGACATTGGACCCTTGCCTCACACCATACAAAAATTGACTCAAAATGGATCATAGCCCTAAGAATAAGATCATAAACTATAAAACTCCTAGATTATGAGAACAAATTATGAGAACAAATCTTCATCACCTTGAGTTTAGTCTCTTAAACTCAAATACCATAAACTTAAATACCAAATTAAATTAAATACCGTAACCTTAAATACCAAATATTAATAAACTAAATACCAAAACACAAATAACAAGAGAAAAAAATAGATAAATTTAACTTTATCGAAACTAAAAACATTTTACTGTAAATGTTACCACCAAGAAAGCAAAAAGACAATCCATAGACTGGGAGGAAATACTTGCAAATCACTTATCTGATAAAGCAGTTGGACCTAGAATCTGTAAGAACTTCTACAATTCAACAACAAAATAACTCAATTTTTAAAATGGGAAAAGTATCTGAATACACATGTCTCAAAAGAAGATACATAAATGGCTTAAAAGCACATGAGAAGGTGATCTACGTCATTAACCATTAGGGACATGCAAATAAAAATCAGGAGATACCCCTATGTACTTACTAAGATAGCTCTAATTTAATAGCAAGTGATAGGGAGGTTGGGACAAAATTGGAAACCTCAAACATTGCTGGTGGGAACATAAAATGGTGCAGCTGTTTGGAAAACAATCTGGTGGTTCTTCAAAATGTTAAACGCACAGTTACCAGAAGATGCAGCAATTCCAGTCCTATGTGTGATACCTAAGAGGAATGAAAACACATGTTCACACAAAAACTTGCTCACGGATGTTTATACAAGTATTGTTTTTAATAGTCAAAAAGTGGAAACAACCCATGTAAATGCCTAAGTTAAATGTGGTATATGTAGATAATGGAATATTAATTGGCAATAAAAAGGAAGAAATATGTATATATGCTACAGTATTATGCTAAGTGAAAGAAACCAGTCACAAAGGATGGCATAGTATATGATCCCGTTTATATGAAGTGTTCAGAACAGTAAATCTAGCGTTGCAGAAAGTAGACTCATAGTTGCCTAGGTGAGGGAAGGGAGAGGCCTTGTACGGTGTTGGGAGGAATGGGACAGTGTTTATTGGGGGTGATGAAAATGTTCTAAAATTTATTGTGGTGGGGTGCGGGGGGGGGGCTCAGTCATGCAAGCGTCTGTCTTTGGCTTAGGTCATAATCCCGGGGTCCTGGGATCCAGCTCTGCATCAGGCTCCCTGCTCATCAGGGAGTCGGCTTCTCCCTCCCCCTCTCCTTTCCCCTCTGCTCATCCTCTCTCTCTCTCTCTCTCTCTGTCTTTCTCGTGGTCTCTCTCAAATAAATAAATAAAATCTTTAAAAATAAATAAAATTGTGGTGGCGGTTTTACAACTCTGTGAATAAACTCTGTGAATCAATTCAAAACCATTGAGTTGTAGGCTTTAAATAATGAATCATTAAATAATAATGACACACATACTGGTGTGTATGGCTCCCCAAAGATGTGGCTTCTTAATTCCAGAACCTGTGAATATGTTAGGTTACACTGCAAAGAGTTAAGTTGGCAGGTAAAATTATGACCCTCAATCAGCTGACTTTAAAATAGGGAGGTCACCCTGGATTTCCCATTGGGCCCGACATAACCACCAAGGACCTGAAAAATTGGAAGAGAGAATCTGAGGAGAGAACAGAGGAGAAGATATTGCAAGGACTTGTCCCAGTGTTGCTCACTTTGAAAATGCAAGAAGGGAGCCATAAGCCAAGGAATGCAGGAAGGCTCCAGAAGCTGGAAAGCATGAGGAAACAGATTCTCCCCTGGAGCCTTCAGAAAAGAACCCAGCCCTCCTGACATATTGACCTTAGCCCAGTGAGATCCATGTCAGACTTCTGATCTCCAGAAGTGTAAGATAAGGATATATTTGTGTTCTTTTAAGCCACTAAATTTGTGGTAATTTGTTGCAACAGTCATAAAAAAACTAATACATGTGGTGTGCAAGTTAGAGCTCAATAAAGCTATTTTTAAAAAATCGTTATTGTTTTAGGCTGTGTAAATAGAAATATGGTGTCTAGAAGGAGGGAGGTGATAATCTCCTTGCACCCTAAATCTGGGGCTTGGGTCTCAATGCACCATATAGGGAGTGTAGAAAAACTAAAGTGGGTCCAAAGAAAGGTTCTCTGTGATGGTGAAAAGGTCTGAGATGATTTTGGGTGAGGACCCATCAGGGGACTTGGGACAGGTCAGCTGGAAGGAGCCCGATGTGGGACTCGATCCCAGGACGCTGGGATCATGACCTGAGCCGAAGGCAGCTGCTTAACCAACTGAGCCACCCAGGCGTCCCGACCATGGAATTCTTGTTGAATGAATGCATAATGCACGCACATATCTTTAATTCACAAAAATGGGATTGTACTGTACATATTGCTTTATAACCTTCTTTTCCCTCATTACCGATATGTTATGAGCTTCTTTCCAGTTCAATAAATCTACATTTACATTAGGGATGTAATAGATATTTTGCCAGGCAGCAAATAGAATTCAGGGGGTCCGTGGATTTGAATAGGGAAAACTTCTCTCCTTATTTACCCTAACCTCTAACTGAAATTTTGAATTTTCTTTGACGTAAATATAAGCAACAAGTCATGGTAGTACCAGCAGAATCTTTGACTTCATCACCAGCAGTGAGCACGGATAGATATTTTCACATCAAATGAGTATTGTTGCAGACAGTTTGAAACACTGTTTCCATTCATCATGACTCTGCAATGACAATGGTTGTCATACCTGCCTCTAGATCTTGTTACTGAATATGTTAATCAAGAGGTACGTATAGGACTGTATCTGAAATATTTAATATTTAATTATTTAATTACTAAAAATTAAATATTTACTATTTAAATATTTTGATAACTGTATTTTTTTTTTAAAGATTTTATTTATTTATTTGACAGACAGAGATCACAAGCAGGCAGAGAGGCAGGCAGAGAGAGAGGAGGAAGCAGGCTCCCTGCTGAGCAGAGAGCCCGACGTGGGGCTCGATCCCAGGACTCTGAGATCATGACCTGAGCCGAAGGCAGCGGCTTAACCCACTGAGCCACCCAGGCGCCCCTGATAACTGTATTTTAATATGATCTTCTTGGAAAGCTTAAACATTTTATTTTATGGTTAAAACCATTATTCAGGGCACCTGGGTGGCTCAGTAGGTTAAAGCTTCTGCCTTCGGCTCAGGTTATGATCTCAGGGTCCTGGGATCGAGTCCTGCATCGGGCTCTCTGTTCAGCAGGGAACCTGCTTCCCCCACGCCCTCTCTCTCTGCCTGCCTCTCTGTCCACTTGTGATCTCTGTCTGTCAAATAAATAAATAAATAAATAAAATCTTTTTAAGAAATTAAAAAATAAAACCATTATCAAGAGAAAGGGTCCGTAAATCTCACTCAAAAAGTCCATAGTACCATAGAGGTTAGAAAGTTTGGATCTCCACTATCATCTTTTTCTCCTAGTTTTTATTCTGAAATAACCATAAGGGTATAGAAAAGTTGTAAAAATAATATATGTATTCCTCAGTCAGTTTCCACTAATGTCACCATGTCACAATATCATAGGATAATTATTGAAGGTCAGAAATGAACACTGATACAATGTTATTAAGTACAGCGGGCCCTTGAGTAAGCAGTGGGGATGGTTAAGGACACCAACTCCGCCCCAAGCACAGACAAAAATCCTTATACAATGGCACCTGGGTGGCTCAGTGGGTTAAGCCTCAGCCTTCAACTCAGGTCATGATCTCAGGGTCCTTGGAATGAGTCCTGCATCTGGCTCTCTGCTCAGCAGGGAGCCTGCATCCCGCCCTCCCCTCTCTGCCTGCCTCTCTGCCTACTTGTGATCTCTGTCAAATAACTAAATAAAATCTTTTATAAAAATCATTTACAATATTGTACTGCATCTACTGAAAAAAAAATCTGCCCATATAAGTGGACCACACAGTTCAAAAACATTTTGTTCAAGGGTCAATGATAATCTTCAGGTCAGATTCAAATTTTGCCTGTTTTCCCACTCTGTGATGTCCTTTTCCTATTCTAGGATCCTACATAGCATCGATTTGTTAGGTCTCCTTGGTCTCCTTCAATCTGTGATAATTTCTTAGTCTTACCTTGTCTTTCATGTCCTTGACACTTGAAAATTACTGGTCAGTTAATTTGTAGAGCGTCCATCAATTTGGGTTTGTCTGACACCTCATCGTGATTAGATCGAGGGTATGAATTTTTGGCAAGAATAATGCAGAGGTGGCGTTGTGCCCCTTCTCAGGGTGTCTTATCGCAGTACGTGATGCCAGTCTGTCTTACCCCTGTACACAATGGTCTCAGAGTATCCATTATATAATTAATTGGATGTAACATAATTTACTTAGTGGGTCCCTTCCAATGAACTTTTGACTTATATTCACTTAAGGCTGTTAGTTACAAAAGCACTGCAATGAACAAAGAAGTACTGTGTGGTGGGCAGAGCTGCCTGTAGAAGCAAGTAGCAGCCAGGAGTGGTGATGAGTCTTCTGTCCCTGGAAGCATGCAACAACAGAATGGTATCAGATGTGGCTCCCATTTCCCCAGCAAAGGGTGTCTGGTGACAGAGAACACTAAAAAAAAGCACAGAGTCCGTAGGAATGAAGGTTCCCTTCCCTGGACCTCCACTCAGGCACCCCATCTGCAACGTGGGGCCTCGGCCTGGGTGGGTGGCAGAAACCATTCCCCAGAATATGCCAAGTCTGGTTAGTATTCTGAGCTCCCTGCTCCACTGATGGCTAATTGCCCCTAAGAGTTGAGATCACTGGAGGGGAAAATGCAAGGCGGCCTAACCTTTGCTGGGCTCAGCGAGTCAGCCAGCCTCGCAGCTCTGCACAGCCACTTGGCTTGACCCCCTCTCTCTGCTGTGACTGCTAATGGAGTGGGGCGGTTCAGGGTCCCAGTGCCCAGCAGAGGAGTCCCTTTGTGATGTATCCAACTCGGGAAGGTTGGGAACTGCTGCATTTTTAAAATGTGCAAAAAACCACCATTCTAGAAACTATTTGCTAACACCTAGGAAAACCATTCCCATGCCTACTCAGCAACCTAGCTATTCCGTGTCCAGGTACATACCCAACGAAGTAAGTGTTTATGTCTATCAGAGCTATGTTCCTAGGAGCGTTATTCACAAGCGCCAAAAGCTAGAAGCAGCACAAATGCTCATCAACAGAATGGAGAAACGAATCACGATACACTCATACAATGAAAAGCTATCTGGCAATAAAAAGAACAGGCTGCTGGCACGGGCAACAACAGGGACGAAATCTCCTGCTATTGTCTGCAGTGAGAGAAATCAGACACGGGAGGACATTCTGATGAGTCCGTGTACGTGAAGTTCAAAAACAGGCCAAATATGGTCCTGGGAATGAAAAGGTAACCGTTAGGATACCTTTGCGGTGGGAGCGGGGTGGGCGTTGACTGGGGGGCTTTTAAAATGCTGCGAGTATCCTAGATCTAAGTCTGGGGGTGGCTTCTGTGAATGCATACAAAACTAAGAGTTCATCCAACACTTGGGTGTTATGGTGTGTAAGTTATGCATTACAGCAAGGACAAGAAGAAGATGGATGAGAGCCAGGAGCAGGCTCTGTGGACCCAGAGAGGTGGGAAAGGGCACAGACGGGTGGTGACAGGTCTCATCTCTGTTGAGAATGACTATGTGATCCAGGCAACCCCATCCACTTCTCCAAGTTCTTCAGCTGGAGGGGTGCACCTGGTGCCAACTGTCCTTGCCACATTACGGTGAGGTGTACAGGAGGGAGTGTGTGAGAACCCAGCTTCTAAGCTAGAAACTGATGTCCCGGAACCGACTCAACCAACATGTATTACCCCCATAGGTGCCAAGCACTGGACTGAGCCCCTACGGTGTGCACACAGATTAGTACCCAATACCTTCCCTGGCTGGAAGTCTCAGACTAAGCAGGGATAAAGGACCGACCCCCAAACAAACCATTACAAAGCACGATGAGGGTTATAGAGACGCCAAGAGGTACCTATAGCTGGCATTGTGGCATGGCCTCTCAGGGGAGATGACATAGAAGCAGAGACTTGAAGGACAGGAAGGAGCCGGTCCTGCAGAAAGACATTCCTGACAGAGGAGTCCCCAAGGGCAGAGACCAGACAGCTGGAAAGAGCCACGTGGACTCACAGAACTGAAAGGAGGCTTACAGGGCTGGAGGGGGCAAGTGGGGAGCGGGGTGTCCAGTGGGGGCAAAGCCTGCACAGCCTGGTGGGCAGGGGTAAGGGTTTGGGGTTTAATCTAAAGCTTATTGGAAAGATAACTGGATTATAAACTCCGATAAGAGCATAGAATCAAGGAAGGACATGATGTGATTTGCGTTTTCAAGAGATGATTTTCTGGAGCACCTGGGTGCCTCAGTGGGTTAAGCCTCTGCCTTCGGCTCAGGTCATGATCTCAGGGTCCTGGGATCAAGCCCTGCTTTGGGCTCTCTGCTCAGCGGGGAGCCTGCTTCTCCCTCTCTCTCTGCCTGCCTCTCTGCCTACTTGTGATCTCTCTCTTTCTCTCTGTGTGTTAAATAAATAAACAAAATCTTTAAAATGTAAAATCCTTTAAAAAAAAAAAGGGGGGGGGATGATTTCCGCAACTAGTTAGGAGCCAAACACAAAAGATGACAATCTAGATGATTCTATTTCTATGAGGTCCAAAAATCTTACAAAAGTAACCTGGAATAATGGAAGTCAAAATAGTGATTAACTTTGAGGGTTGCAGTCCTGGAGCTGAAGGGCTGGAGATGTTCGGTATCTTACTCTGGATGGAATGGTACAAAAAATGTCAAAGGTCATCAAGATACCCAGGTAAGACTGGTTCACTTTAAGGCTAATTATTTGTGCGCCACCTCTCAATAAGCAAAATAAAAATTTAAATTAGCATTTTTTTTTCGGCTAACGTTATTTTTAAAAGGTTTATTCAGGTATCATTTCCATGCAGTAATTGCCCAGAAACTTTATTGTTTTAAATCTCCTTTTAAAGTGTGCAGGTGGTGACTTTTGACAGACAAGGACAACCGCCACCATGATCCAGACAGAGAACATTTGCATCACCCCAAACACTTGCCCTGGGTCCCTTTGCAATGGATCCCCTTCTCCAACACTAGGCTTCTGGCCACGCCTGGTCTGATTTTTGTGCTTAGAGCTTGATCTTTTCCCGACTGTCATTAAAAGGACTCATTTAGTGTTTAATCTCTGAGATTAAGAAGACAGTTCTTCTTTCATGGGACAGAAAGCTTTCGAGATTCATCTATGCTGCTGTGGATATCAATAATTCTTTCTTTCCTTTTTTTTCCTCCAGTAGTATTCCACAATTTATGTAACCATTTGCCTATTGATGAACTTTTGGGTTGTTTCTGGGTCTGGGTGATTATGAGTAGAACTGGTACAAACATTTGTATGCATAGCTTTGGTGGACATCAGTTCTCATTTGTCTTGAATACATATTTTTAGTATTAGGATTCCTGCGATATAAAGGTACACGGTTAACATTGTAAGAAAGCGTCATGGTGTTTTTCAAAGAGGTTTCCAGAGACTAGGTAACATTATCTCATTTTATTTTCAAGGTAGGTGAGGAAAAGGAGGCTCAGAGAAGCTAAGCAACTTGCCCGAGGCCCCACAGTGAGTAGGTGACAGTGGCGGGTCCCCAGAGCTCCCACAGGTGCACGCCCCCTCTCAAACTGCCCCAGAAGGGCCACTCCCAAGAGCAAGGTCACAAGTGAGCGCTCTTTGCCCAGAGCCAGGCAGAGACACATCCTAAACTAAGCATTAGGACCGTGGCAGAGAAGACAGCAGTGGGCTGCGTTACCCTCCACGTGAAAAAATAAGAAAGAAGAGCCAGGTGACATGAAATTGGAGAAAATTGCCAGCTACAAGCCAGGTATTAATTCATTTGAAGCCAGTCATTTCCTTCTGCTCCTGATGTCCCTCAGTCCCCTGGCTAGTTTTCAAATTAAAGAGCTGAGGATCCATCTCTCTCCCTTGACCCCCAGGCAGTGAGGGCTGACAGGGCTGGGGGCTGTGGCCAGAATACTTCTGGGGACCAGCCCACCACAGTTACTACCCCCTGCCCCAGACAGACGGACAGACCGGGACCCCTGACTTGCTGGGAGGTGGCTTCCCCCAGCCTGAGGCGGGCCTGACCCCCTCAGGGCCGCTGGGGGATGGAGGTTAATGAGATTTTGATGAACCTGCAGAGTTTCCATTTTGCCAGGGAAAAGGCTCGGAGCCTGGCTAATTAAAGGGAACTGACCTGTAAAATGAGTCTGGGGATGGATGGCAGGGCAGGAAGACCAGCTGAGGGAGGACGGGAAGAGGCGTGGGACCCCAGCAGCCTTGTCAACACATTCTGGTCTGAGACGGAGAGCGGACTCAGAGACTGGAAAGGATTTGCCTTAGGACACACAGTGCATCCAACAAGACCTGAGTCCTAAAAGAAGCAGGGTGAATGGAGGGGGAAATCTGAGAAACAGGGAGATGAGCAAAGAGACAGACTGAAAGGAGCTCATGTTAGCATCTCGTTCAATCCTCACAGCTCCACGAGGGAGGCAACACTACCCCCCATATGGGGAAACTTTGAGGTTCAGAGAAGTTAAATGACTTGCCCAAGGACACTGATCCGGCCAGATCTAGCTGCCCCATGCTTTTGATCACCCTTCTCCATGCTTGGGGTGACCCTGGGTCCCAGTTTATACATGCTATCCTGGTACAGCTATGAATAGCACCCCTTCTGCTGTCCCCTGAGACCCCACTGAGACAAAGTGTTGTATAGTTTCCTTACCTTGGTTGCTTCTTATCAGGTGGTCCCTGGGGGACATGACTAGTCCAAGATCCCACACACGACAGTCAAACCTAGACACAAACTCTATTGTGCCACGTCTCAGAAAAGAGGAAGTAGAGCCCAGGGCTGAGAAACTTCAGCTCTGGAGTTAGTCGAACTGGGCTCAAACCCAGTGCTGTGTGACTTTGGATTAGTCACTTGGCCTCTCTGGGCCTCATCTATTGAGTAGAGTGACTAATAGTTTGAGCAATAGTTTGCTCATCTATTGAGTAGAGTGACTGTGGCTACTCCCGCAAGTTGTGGAAATGATTTCGAGGGAAGAGAGTATCAAGTGCTGGCACACACTTGCTGCGATTACCTGGAGGATGAAGGAGTTGACGTTATGCCCTTTCTGGGGCAGTCTGTGGATTTCCATGGCATGTATGTAGTTTGTGTTTGTCCTGGAATAAAGTTTGTTTCAAGACCTTTCTCCCACTTCTCACTTTGAAGTTCCCTGCCTCAGGGCCTTTGCACATACTGAGGCTTTTGGATTGCTTTTTAGCTAAAAATCACATGCCAGGCATCATTCTAAGAATAGTACATATGTCCCTTTACTTAATTCTCACAATAACTCTATGTTTACAAGAGGAAAAGCTGAGGTACAAACAGGTGGCCGAGCTGGGATTCAAACCCAAACAGCCTGACTTAAAAATCTACTCTACATAGTACTTCCTCTATCCTGAAGGTGTTTCCCCACTCCCACCGCTGACTAGTCCCCTGCCTTTGCCTGGATAACTTCCACTCACCCTTCATGTCTCTGCTGAAATACAACTTCTTCCAGGAGACCCTCCGTGATTGCCCAGCCTAAATCACAATTCCCAACCCTGTCTGAGGAGTACCCACTCATTCCTCTCTTCACGTTCCTTCAACGTTGAATTCAGTCCGTCGCTCTCTAGTTATCTGATCATTCGTCTTCTCCCCTAGACAGGATATTTCAGGAAGGTAAGGACCATTTTTATATCCCGAGTATGTGGAACCTTGCCAGACACATGGTAGGTCTTCAATACATATGCGTTGAAGGAAGGAATAAATGAAAGGAAGAAGGCAGGGAGAGGAGGAACCAGAAGCCCCCCTAAGAATAGGAGCTATCCCTGACAATGTCTTGTTGTCCAAGGAGCCCAGCCCAAGTGTCCTGTGCATAGCAGGGCTCTTGGTGTCTGTTGACAGAGCCCTAGGGCTGTGGGCGGCCAGATAGGGCAGGCCTGGGGTCAAGCCAGTGGCCAGGCTCAGGGCAGGTGCGGACTCAGCCTCTACAACCATCAGCCTTTCCTCCCCCACCCCGCCCTTCCCTTCTCCCTTCTTCTTTTCCTTTCTGAGATGGAGCAGTGAAATGATTTTTCTACTTGAGCAGTTTTCAATTTAGATTAAGAAAAATGTGGTCTGCAGTCACTCAGCAAAAGGCCCCAGCATCCCCGTCCCTTCAGGGACTGGGAGGTTTCTCAGCCATTGACAGAGCAGAGCTGGTTCTAGAGGTGGGAGGGGTGTGGTCAGGAGGGCATCTCCCATCGCCTCCGTTCTCCTCTCCACACCCACCCCCATGGGAGTTAGCCTCCTCCTGCCTTCCGAGGCAGGGGTCCAGGATCTGGAATCAGTCAGAAATTGGTGGGTTCAGACTCTAACCCATGCCAAGTGTGTGACCCTAGGCAGCTTCCGTACCTCTCAGAGCCTTCTCAGTTCGTCCATAAAAAGGGTCAATGGTAAACTCTCTAATTTGGTCCCTGCCTCCCACCCAAATCAAGAGACCCCCTCCCAGCCTCCCAGACTGTGGAAGAGTAAAAACAAGGACACCATGAGGACATGTAGCTGGGGTATGACAAGGGCAGAAAGCAGGAGAGAGGCTCACGATAAGGGAGGCTTGGCTGGCCCAGGAGTAGATGGAGGATTTCCAGGATACCCTCCAGGGCCCGGAGATCAACCTGGGTCAAGGACAAGGGCATCTGTGTGTGTCAGATGGCAGAGGAGGAAGGAAGGAGAACTCTGGGACCATTTAATTTCTTCCTAGTCCTGAAATCTTTATTTCAGGGATAACTTGTGCTATTTGTGAATGCTGCCTTTCAAAATGGAAGATAGTCTGGTTTGTGTGAGTAACTCAAGGGCAGGTATTAATCGTAGTTCACAGAGCCAGTTCTGGAATCACGCATGCCCGGGTCTCTTTCCTGCTCTTTCCCTCTGTAGCTGTATGATCTTTGGCAAGTTACTTAACTTCTCTGAACATTTCCAAAATAAATGCGTAATTTTCACACTGCTCTGCTTCTAGTGCTTCCTTTTATTTTGTTTTATAAATCAACTTTATTGAGGTGTAACTTACGAATGATAAAATGTACCCATTTTCTACGTACATTTTGATGAGTTTTGACAAACGTATATACCCACGCAACCATCACCATGATTAAGAAAAAGAACATTTTTTTATATCTTAGAAAGTTCTCTTGGGCACCTGGGTGGCTCTGTAGAATAAGCGTCTGCCTTCAGCTCAGGTCATAATCCCCAGGGACCTAGGATCGAGCCCCACATCAGGTTCCTGCTTCTCCCTCTCCCACTCTCCCTGCTTGTGTTCCCTCTCTCTCTGTCTCTCTTTCTCTGTCAAAAAATAAACAAAATCTTTTTTAAAAAAGTTCTTTTGTGGGGCACCTGGGTGGCTCAGTGGGTTAAGCCGCTGCCTTCGGCTCAGGTCATGATCTCAGGGTCCTGGGATCGAGTTCCGCATGGGGCTCTCTGCTTGGCAAGGAGCCTGCTTCCTCCTCTCTCTCTCTGCCTGCCTCTCCAACTACTTGTGATTTCTCTCTGTCAAATAAATAAATAAAATCTTAAAAAAAAAAGTTCTTTTGTGCCCCTTTCAAGTCCTTCTGTTGTTTTTGATATAAAAATAATAGATTTTCCGACCCCCACAACAATAGATCTTGGCATCAAAGAAGCAGTAAAGGAAAGCGTGCAGCATTTACACTGTCACTCTGACTATCTGCTCCCCATCCCCACAATGACAAGCACACTGTCATGTAGAACCAAGGACACCCAGAACCAGAGGACGCAAGGTGGTTCCCCCAAAGGCGACTGCCTTCAGTGAGCCACTAAACAGCCAGTCCCTCAGACAACAGCTCTAGCCGGCAGCTGGGCTCCCTGGGCCACTCGCTGCCAGGTGTCTTTCTATCTGACACCTCTGTGAGGCTGTGAGATGCTCCAAGGAGAGTCCATGACTATCACATGTTACCCTCCCCTGTGTCCTCTGTGCCCTGCAAGGGCTTGGCACACAGCAGGTGTTCAAAGGTACCCACAATGGGTGGAGGAGAAGGGGAGCCGCCAGCCAGAGGACCCCCTGACAAGGTGTGAGGAACATCATACACCTTAACCAAGGGTTTCTCAAGCATCTACCCTTCATGTCCTGCGTGTACAAAGGTCACACTGGGAACTACTATTTGATATTCTTTATATTGACTCCATTAGTCTTTATTCTCTCTGTGTTTGTCTCACCTTAAGCAACCAAGGCATCACATCATGATTCGATCTGATACATATGTATCAGATCTGATCTATCATATACATGCCTTTATGACTATAGATCTCATATAACAATATGCCGTGTATACTGAACCATTGATTTTAATATGATCTCAAAGTTTTCAGAAAAGTTGCAAAGAACATCCATACACCCCCTTTACCAGATTTACCAGTTATTTACAATTTGATCCATTTGTTCCATCTCTCTCTCTCTCTCTCTCTATATATATATATATATAAAATATATATATTATATAAATATATTTATATATATATAAATATATATATTTAATATATATATTAAAACTTAGGTATGCACAGCTGTGTATTTTTCAATTAATCTTCAAGTAAATACTGAAGTAGACTGTATTACATTTAAAAATATTCGTTGCTGTTCCCTTGGGTGGCTCAGTCAGTTAAGCGTCTGCCTTCAGCTTGGGTCATGATCCTGGGGTCCTGGGATGGAGCCCGCATCGGGTTCCTTGCTCAGCGGGGAGCCTGCTACTCCCTCTGCCTGCCCCTCTCCTGGCTTGTGCTCTCTCTTTGTGTCAAATTTTGAAAGAAATCTTAAAAATACTTATTGCAGGGCACCTGGGTGGCTCAGTTGGTTAAGCAAATACCTTTGGCTAGGGTCATGGTCCCGGGATCCTGGGATCGAGCCTTATGTCAGGCTTCTTGTTCAGCGGGGAGCCTGCTTCTCCCTCTTCCTTTGCCTGCTATTCCACCTGCTTGAGCTCTCTCTTTCTGTCAAATAAATAAATAAAATTAAAAAAAAAAATCCTCATTGCCCTCCTTATCAGGTGCCTCCCCACAAAGGACTGTACTTTGGGTTAGGCCACATGACTTGTTTTGGCCAATGAAATGTGGGTAGAACAGTGGTATGCCTTCTCTGAATGGAAGCTTTAAGAGCCATCGCCATGGGGCACCATGATGGCTCAGTTGGTGGCACGTGGGACTCTTGATCTCGGGGTCATGAGTTTTAGCCCCACGTGAGCTGTAGAAATTACTTAAAAATAAGATCTTTTTTTTTTTTAAAAAAAATCTTAAAAAAAGAAAGAGAGAAAGGAAGGAAGGAAGGAAGGAAAGAAGGAAGGGAGAGAGAAATGCCATCTGGTAGTTTTGCCTTGGTTCTTTTCCCTCTGCATCCTAGGCTGGGACTGGCCTTTGAGATCGGTTCTCAGAATGAGGACATGGAGTAGAATCAAAGCAGACCCGTGACATATGCAGTGTGAGCAGAAACTAAAACCTTACTGTTGAAAGTCACTGAGATTTGGGAGAGGGTCATTCGTTAGCGCAGCATTACTTGAAGCTGACTGATACAAATGCACCCGTATCAACACGGAAAATGTCTGTGTATCATCTACAAATACATAGCACATTTGAAAAACATGGTATTCATCACAGTGCCCCCCAAAACCAGTAGAATAACCCATTTAGCAGAGGAGGAGACCAAGGCTTGCAGGGGTTAAGGAGTTTGCCCAAGGCTTCTTGCTAGGGAAAATGGCAGAGGTGATTCAGGGATGGCTAACTTGGCGGGGGAGGGGTCGGGCCAAGGGAGAGGTGACGGAGTTACCAACTGGCAATGGACAGCAACGGATGGCCAGGGAGTTCTCTCCTGGACAATCTTTCTCCTCTCAGAGCCTCCTTTTTTCCCCTTCATGCCTCAAGACCATGAGAAGTCCCTGCTGGCTCCCTTCCTGAAGGTTCTTCTCTCCGCTGAAAACCAGGCGATTCCCATTAAGGAGTTAGATGCTAACTAAAGGTGTTAAGTGCTAATTAAAGTGCTAGCACCAACTAAGGTATTAGCCAATAAGGATTAACAGCTCTCGGGGTGATGGCATATTAATGAGAGGCCCCGGGAAGACCCAAACTATTTAAAGAGCCAGGGGAGCAGAGCTCAAAAGGTGGCAGAATAATTTGGTTCTGCGATTCTATCGTGAGCTGCGTCCTGAGCTAAGGTGTGTAACTAACACGCTGCATGTATTTATAGCTTTAAGTATGCACAGCACTCTACAGTTTATAAGCACTTAACAGTTTATAAAGCACTTCTTCATCCATCCGCCTCCCTTGCTCTTCCCATCAGTCCAATGAAGCAAGCTGTGTTACCCCCAGTTTACCACTGAGGGAACTGAGGTTCAGAGAGGGGAAGTGAGTTACTCAAGGTCACCTGCTTGTGACCTTGTGAGTTACTCAAGGTTACCTGCTTTCTTCCAGGATTATCTGACTCCCAGCCCAGAGTGCCACCCGCAGACCCCAACTCCCTAACAAAAGTAGGGACCAGAGCATTTCAGTTTAATCCTGCCCTCTTCCTGAGCTTAAGGTGGACTCTTATCCCAAGGAGTCAAGGCCCAGGCCAGGCTGGTTTTTGGGGCCATGCCTATAAGGGCCATGCCTATAAGGGCCCCCTTTTTTGGTAATTTCTATTCACCTTTTCATATCCCACTCTACATTTTACTCTATTCAACTTCAGATTCAGTGCCACCTTCTC
This sequence comes from Mustela putorius furo, assembly GCF_011764305.1. NCBI lineage: Eukaryota > Metazoa > Chordata > Mammalia > Carnivora > Mustelidae > Mustela > Mustela putorius. Next base: position 6,683,162 of record NW_025421464.1, on the reverse strand, counting down.
CTGGAAGACTTCCCAGATGGTCCCAGATAGGCAGCCTCTCTTTGGGCTGGGCCCACCTGAAGGGAGCTGAAAACACGGAAGGAGGGGCTCTCTTTGCAGGGCTTGGACCCACGGAGGCCCTGCGGCTTCTGAAGCTGCTCAGAAAAGTTGAGAGCAGACAAAAACAGCTTCTCCCTCACTCTTTCCTGCCCATCTCCATGTACTAAGATCTGGGGGGACAAATTAAAGAAGATTGGGTGTATCCTTAAAGAATGCAAAGTGCAAAACATCATTTCACAGAGTATGTTCCTCAAGATGATGTCTTACAAGATACTTCATGAGAAAAAGTCTAGAATCAAGTCTAGAAGTGCCATTTAGCTCCTGGAGTACAGTGGAGTTCTAGAAGCCTTCTTCATTGCCTGGTAGTGAGCCTTTCTGGCCTAGAGGTATGCAAGTGGGGTTTGCAGCAACACTTCAAGTAGTATTTGAAGGGGGGAGCTCTTAGCACCAGTCATCCGTTTGGACTAAATGGTGTTTAAGGCCTCTGAGAGTTCTGCTCTCCCCAGACCCTTGAAACACGAAGCCCACCTGTGATGTCATCAAGACAGGGACCTTCCACACCCAGCTCATATACCACCTCCTTGAGGAAGTTACTCCTGATGCCCCCGCAGAAAGGAGAGTTCTCTTTCTGCTACTTTGTATAGGTTCTTTTGATCCCTCCTGCTGAATATGGCCAATCTTGTGTTGGCTGGCTCGTGTTTGTATCTTATCGGGCCTGCTGGACTAGAAGCTCAGAGAATGTGAAAACTGAAACCAATCCATACCCCTTTATAACCCAACCCAGTGCCTTACATGTCACAGATGTTCAAATAGTGCTTGGTGAATGGATAGATGGCTGGATGGATGGATGAATGGATAGGAAATTGAAAGGAAGGAAGGAAAGAAAGAAGAAAAAGTAAGGATGGAATAGATGGATGGGAGGGATGAGGGAGGGGCAAATGGATGGATGGATGAATGGGTGGATGACTGGCTGGCTGGCTGGCTGGATGGATGGGTGGATGGATGGATGGATGGATGAATGGGGTGGATGGGTGGATGGGTGGATGGATGGATGGATGGGTGGATGGGTGGATGGGTGGATGGGTGGATGGGTGGATGGGTGGATGGATGGATGGATGGATGAATGGGTGGATGGCTGGATGGGTGGATGGATGGATGGATGGATGAATGGGGTGGATGGCTGGATGGGTGGATGGATGGATGGATGGGTGGATGGGTGGATGGGTGGATGGGTGGATGGATGGATGGATGAATGGGTGGATGGCTGGATGGGTGGATGGATGGATGGATGAATGGGTGGATGGATGGATGGATGGATGAATGGGTGGATGGCTGGATGGGTGGATGGATGGATGGATGAATGGGTGGATGGATGGATGGATGAATGGGTGGATGGGTGGGTGGATGGATGGATGGATGGGTGGATGGATGGGTGGATGGATGGGTGGGTGGGAAAAGTATAGATGAATGGGTAGATGAGATGGAGAGATAAAAGGATGGATGGACGCGGAGGTGCACAAGCAGGTGTGTTGGTGGGTGAATGAAGGGAGGGAGGGACAGACGGAGGGATGTCCAGCTGAAGGGATGGAGGGATGGAAGGACATATAGAGACTGGAGCCTCGTGCAGTGAAAGCTCAAGAATTTCCACGTGGGTACAACAAACTGGTTGGAAGGGAGACATGACACGATATTTGAGAACACCTTGCATAAGATCAGGATATGATCCACTGTCCCCATGAAAGAACAGAAGGAGCGGTGATAGAAATTATGGAGAGTTCAGGTCCCACTAAGCCACCCCTTAGCACACCCCCTACAGGTGTGACTATCATAGTCTAAAATAGTGAGATTCTGAAAAATCCATGCCCCTAAGAAGATTCAAAAGTTTTAAGGTTCTGTGTTGCTGCGACTTAGAATTTAAGACTCTGTGTCTTTAAGAACTCTTTAATCTCTATGCACGTGATCAGTACACTGTGTGCCAGGTGACGTTCTTAGCACTTCACAAAGAGTATCTCCTTTAATCATGACAACCATCCGTGCTGTAGATGCTCTTATCCTCATATTGACGCACAGGGATGATAAGTAATTGGCCTTACGTCACACAGCTAGTAAGTGGTGGGACTTGGATTTGAACCCCAAAGGGCTAGGCAGAGCCTGGAGTCCATGCTTTTAACCATTGCACTATGGAGGCTCAAGGCTTGGAGACTCTGCAGCTCTGGGGCTCTCAGTGTCTCCACACTCAGGAGGCCAGGTCTTCCCTCTGGGGCAGGCTGGAAGGAGCCTTCGGGGGCTAAGGGAGGCGGGAAGAGGGGGCCTGGCTGGCTCCTTTGAGCATGAGCCCTGCTGATGTCAGGTGCCTGGCCGTCACTCTTCCTGTTAACCTTGGGGGAAAAACACATTTGTGGCAGATAACAGGCATGAGGGTGTGCCGGCCCGCCGCCCGTTCCCGGGCCTGATGGATGGGCTACACGGGCCCCCCCTGACCTGTGTGTGTACCGTTATCTGCTTGGCCAAGGGAGGCTGTTCATCATGTCGACAGCTTGGCAAGGCACACCTGCTGGGCCCGCATCAGCCAGAGCCTCTAGCATCCCAGGAGGAGAGAGGAGAGGTGACAAGATGGGTAGGGCTGGAGAGACACAGAGAGGACCAAGAATCCCATGACAGTAGCATCCCAGGCCCAGGGTGAACCCAGAGGGATGCACTGAATTCTGGGCACGAGGTCTGGCTTCTGTTTCTGGAAGCACCATGGATATGCTGTGTGACTATGGGATAGTTACTTAACTTCTCTGGGCTGTAAAACAAGGTTTGACTTTATCAGAAAACTGAAGGTCATCTTTCTTCTCCTTTTCCTCATTTGCACATCCAATAACTAGGCTCTGTTGGTTCTGCCTCTCAGTCCCATCCGTTTCTCAGCATCAACCACTGCAAGCATCCTCCTGGGTCAGGCTACTATCCTCTCTAACTAGGGCTCCCTGCCTCCTTTCCGGCCCCTGCTTTCCATTCTCCACCCAGCAGCCAGAGGGAGCTTTGTTACAAAAGCAGATCAAATGACTCCCCTGTTTAAAACCGCCTGTGGCTCCCTATCACACTTGGGAAGAAATCCAAACTCTCTGAGCCCTACACCACCTGGCCTCCCCTCCGCCCCCAGTCTACGATCATGTCACACTTGTTTGCCCACACCAAGTTCCAATCACACTGCCAGGTCCTTCCGCACCTCTGGGCCTTTGCACAGGCTGTTCCCTCTAATGGGAAAACTCTACTCTAATTCTTTGCATGCCTGGCAAGCTCATTCCCATCCACAGATCTCAGTTCCCCTGCCACCTCCTCTGAGAGGTCTTCCCGGCCTAAAATAATACTCCAGCCCCTAAGCCCACTCTATCCACGTACTCAATATATTCCCTTCCCAGTGCCCATTACAACCCCAAATTTTGTTGTTTATGCATTTGTGTATTTAGTTATTGTCTGCCTTCCCCCACTAGAATATAAGCTCTTAAAGGACATAGATTTTTGTCCTATTCACCACCGTGTCCAAGAACGCTTCCTCAGTTCTAAGCCAGATACGTTCTTCTACCCCAGCTTTGTCCCATCCATCTGCTCAGAACCCCCTTCCTTCTCTTCTTTCCCTGCTTCATTTCCCCTCATGCTTCAGATCTATGGCGGATTGTATTTTCCAAAGATGGTCGCCGTAATATCTTTCATCCAATGTGTTCTTCATGAAGTGTGATCTTGACACACCTCCCTTTGATTCACGGTGGACTCCTGACCAATAGGGTGCAGTAGAAGTGACACTGGGACCCTTCCGTGTCCAGGACACTGGCTCCAGATCCAGATGATGTCATCTTAGGAGGAAGCCCACGCTAGCCTCTGCAGAGTCACCACATGGAGAAGCCCGGAGATTTTGTGCAGAGAGACTGAGATGCCCAGCAGTCCCTAGCTTCACCAGCCCTGGCCACCCTCCGAATGAAACCTCGGGAGGGACTCAGCAGAGCCCTTGCTGAATTCCTGATCTACAGAAACCATGGGCAACAACAAAGTCATCGCTGTTGTTTTAGCCACTAGGTTCACTTGTTATGCCTCAATAGATAACCAGCTCCCATGTTACCTCCGCAGGGAAGCCCTCCTGGACTAGGAGCATGAGGTCAGGTCCTTCTAGTTCTCTTTTATGTTTCTTTGTAACCCATCACCACTGGTAATTACTCTGTTATTTATGTGATGGTTAACTTTTGTTTCTTTTCCACTAAAACTTGAGCTCTGTGAAGGGAAAGGGATCATTGTTTCACTCGCCACAGGAGACTGTTGTATACCCAACATCCTGCATCATGCCCGACACATAATAGGTGCTCAGTAAATACCACTGAATTGAGGATTTTGCTAAACTATCACACCAGCCCTGTGAAGTGGGCTTCATTCCTTCCAGGTGAAGAAACTGAAACTCAGAGATGTTCAGTCCTTGCCCAAGGACACACAGCAGAACAGGATCCTAGTTGAATGCTCTCTGACCCCAAAGCCAGAGCCTGGGATCCTGGAAATGTGAGCTAGGAGCAACCGCAAGTGTCTTTGTATTTTACACTTGGAAGACGAGTGGCCCAGAGAGGAGAAGGAATTCCTTCAAGGTCACATAGCTCACCGATGTTCAAGCTGGGACAAGACTCAGCACCCACAGTCCCAGTCTTGAGGTCTTCTTGCTACATTCTCAAAGCTGCCGTGAAGGCCTGCTGTGCAGAGAACAAGACAAGAGGGTAAGAGACAGGAAAATACACTGTCCCTTTGGGGAGAGGTAAACCTACCTTTCTATGTACAAAACAAAAGGAACCAGAACAATTAGCTATGAAAAAATATACTGTATGCAGAGAAGCCTAAAAGATTTCTCCCCACAAGTGTACATTCTTATCACCACCTTCCACAGGGGACACTGAGGCTCAGAGAGGTCAGAGGACTTGCCCAGGGTCAGCAAGCTTCTAGGAGGCAGGGGCAGGGGCGGGTTTGGAAACCAGCTCTGTCTGTCACCAGGGCTTCTTCTGGTGGGCCTGGCTACCGCACCAAGAGCTAGGGGAGCCTTGAGGTCACCTATGAATGGGGAATCAGAGAAGGCTGCATGGAGGAGGAGCCCCTGAGTTGGGCTGTTCTCAAGACTGAGCTGGGGAGAGAGTTCCAGGTGGAGACGGGGAGAATGGGCAACGTCCAGAGGTGGACCGGGCCGGCAGTCCCGGTGATCCAGAGGGAGGTGTGTGGGTGGAGGCTTGGAGGGACGGACCATGCTGGGCATCAGCTGCTGGGCTAGGACTGGACCCTGCCCTTCAGCACTTCGTCAGCCCTCGCTCCCCGTCACCTTCCCCAGCACCAGGCCCCACTGCCCCCTTCAGCAGAGCAGGGACTGGGAAATGGATGAGTCTGTTTATGAAGCCCATAATGTTGCCAGCAAAACAAGGCACTCAGCAGAGCAGCGCGGCGCCTCTAATGGGATATTATTTATGTCATTTTCCTCCTGGCGCTGGAGCCATTACCGTCCTGGATAGCGTTCCGTCACCCTCCACTCCCCCAGCGATGTTCCAATGTCATGCTGAAGGATGTGTGCTGCCGTCCTCATGGCTGGACCTGGCCTCATGGGTGGGGGCACTGGCTGGGGCTGGTTGGGCAGCCTCCCACTCTGCCAATCAGAGGTCACTGGGCCCACTCCTGCCAGTGGGATCCAGCTTGTCCCAATCGCTGTTGGGGCAGGCCATCTTGCCAGGCGTTAAGAATCTCTCATGGCTCCCCATTGCCCCCAAGATCAAGTCCCCCCTCTCCAGCCAGTCAATAAGGCCTCTCTGGGCTTGGGTCCACGCCCCATATCCAACCTCATCAACTTGTGAGTAAGCTCTGGAATCAGACCCACATGATGCACCAGACCCAATGTACGCGTCTTCCCAGACTGACTCTGTCCCCCACCCCGGCCCCCGTCCTCTCTCCCTCGGGGCTGAGCCTGGACTCTGCCTTTGCCTCCTCTTCTAACCCAGCAGCCTTAGTCTTCCCTGGGGGAAAGACCAGCCTTCAGTATGGCCTCCATCAGGCTGAGCTGCAACAGCTGACCCCGGTCTCCAGCCTAATCGAAGGGAGGCTCTGGTTCCTTCTGTCATTTTCGAGTTCGGACAAAGCACAGGTGCAAGGCTTGGGGTCCCTTTCTCCAGGAGCTTCTTGGAGCTGCCAAGTAACAGCAGCCCTGGAGCAAAGTGGGGGTCTTGACGTCAGGAGAGAGGGGGAACCACGAACTCATGGACCCTTCCAAAGGTTGGAGGCTGGGTGTGACTTGTGCAAGTGCCACCCACGTGACCCAGCGCCCTGCCACGTGGCTCACTGCCCAGCCCAGAAACATGTCACCTTGTATTACCCTCCTCCCCAGCTCACTTCCCTGTCCCCTTCATTCTTGTGGCCCCAGAACTGCACCCCCAGAAAGCAGGTAAGCCTTGCTTCTGCCTTCTGATTCAACCGCAACTTCCTCTCCTCCTGCTGAAGGACGTGGGCCAAGTGAAGGACCCTCTCTGAGCCTCAATTCTTCAACTATCAATGGAAGGTTGTGGCAGGCTCCGGAGACTTGCATTGCCTCACCTGGGGGACCCCTCCCCGTGATCAGATGCTGGCATGTGCTGTCTACACTGGTAGGAGCACTCTGAGAACAACCCCCTTGGTCCTTCACATTAACCTTAGATGTGGTGCTCCCCCTTCCTGGGCCCTCCTCCAGATGTTCCATCTTCTTTGCTTCCTCCCTGATTTCACTGAACCATGGACTGTGTTCGCCTCTCCCGCTGGACTGAAAACCCCCAGAGGGCAGGGGTGGGGTTCTGCTCCCCTTTACCCACTATTCTTAGCACACTGCGCTACACAGATAGGGAGGGGTAGCGAGGGCAACTTGGTTTCTTGATTGAATGCATGGATTTACTTCTTTTTTTTTTTTTTAAGATTTTATTTATTTATTTGACACAGAGAGACACAGCAAGAGAGGGAATACAAGCAGGGGGAGTGGGAGAGGGAGAAGCAAGCTTCCCACCAAACAGGGAGCCCGATATGGGGCTCGATCCCATGACGCTGAGCTGAAGGCAGAGGCTTAACCCACTGAGCCACCCAGGTGCCCCCGACTTCTTTAATTCTCATTGGCACTTGGCACACGGCATTGTAGGGATTATCATGTCCGAAAAATTTATTGATCCGTCCATCGCTGCTTTTACCCTTCTAAATTCCTTCTTTCCTTGGATTTATTTCATTATATCTCTAGTATCTTCAATTGACATTTTAATTAATTTTTTTCAGTCTTGTTTTCTAACAGATGCATTAAAGGCTAAACATTTTCCTTGGAACATTATCTTGTCTGCCTGCCACCAGTTGGAGTAGGACATCTTCTTATTAGCTTTCAGTTGTAAATGGCCGTATTTTATCTCCATTTTACAAATGAAGAAACCGGGAGTCGCAGAGGTGAAGGGACCTGCCCAAGGCCACAGCATGAGAAAGGGGCAGCTGAGCTGGGATTTGAGCTCAGGACTCTAGGGTCCAGTCTCTCTCATTCTCTCTTTCTCTGTTTTTAATTAAACCTTTTCTTTTGAGATACTTGTACATTCAAATGCAATTGTAAGAAATAATACAGAGAGATAACATGCACCCTATATCCAGTTTTCCCCAATGAGAACATCTTGCACAATTACAGCCCAATATCCCGATGAGGATATTGACATACAATCCACTGACCTTACTCAGATGTCTCCAGTTTTGCTTGTATTCGTGTGTGTGCGTGTGTGTGTGTGTGTGTGTGTGTGTGTAAGAGGCCCCGGGCAGGCGTGCGGTTCTAACGATGTGATCAAATGTACCAGCTCTCTTTGCCGTGTAAGATGGTACATTCTAGAATCTGAGGATGCTGAGCGTCATTTCTGCCAAGCAAGGGTTCTCATACACTGTTCCCGGAAGCAAGTCAAGCCTTGTTAACCGGGTGCTTTCCTTTTCCCCTGGGCCCTAGCCTCAGCTGGGCTTCCCTTCGGAGACCCAAGCCTTGTGCAGCCGAGTGCCTTAGAGACCAGACTTGACTGCTGCTGGCTGACAGCGAACATCCCTGAAACCCTCTCCTGGTTTCTTCCCACCTCCAGTTGATTCCCCCATAGACCAGCCCAAAGCTGACCTCTCCTCTTGCAGGCTGTTGGCCCCATGAGGGTATGAGGCTCGGAGGCTGCCCAGTGTGGCTTGGGGAACACCTAACAGCCCCACCCACCTCAGCAGCTTTCATGGGAGCTGAGGGCTGGGCAGCCCCCTCCAGCACAGTGGGGCGCTGGGTCATGTGGGTGGCACTTGCACAAGTCACACGCAGCCTCCAACCTTTGGAAGGGTCCATGAGTTTGTGGCTCCCCCCTCTCCTGATGTCAGGACCCCCACTTTGCTCCAGGGCTGCTGTTTCTTGGCAGCTCCGAGAAGCCCCTGGAGAAATGGACCCCAAGCCCTGCACCTGTGCTTTGTCCGAACTTGAAAATGACAGAAAGACTCAGAGCCTCCCTCCAATTAGGCTGGAGCCCAGGGTCAGCTGTTGCAACTCAGCCTGATGGAGGCCATGCTGAAGGCTGGTCTTCCCCCAGGGGAGAGACTGAGGCAACTGGTTAGAAGAGGAGGCAAAGGCAGAGTCCAGCCTCAGCCCTGAGCGAGAGGGGATAGGGTGGGGATGGGCAACAGAGTCAGCCTCGCAAGATGCATTCATTGGGTGCACCAGGTGGGGTCTGGGTCTGATTCCAGAACTTACTCAAAAGTGACCAGAGCTGAGGTTGGATAGGGCAACATGGACCCAAACCTGAGAGGCCTTATTGACTGACGGGGTGGGGGCGGGACAAAGGCTCCAGGTTTTCTCTCCCCTTCTCTTCCCTGGTCTCCTCTTGCAGAATAGGGGTGGTGGCGGGTGACATCCCGGGTGGTCTGTGCTCATCAGCAGGGAATCTGGGTCTGAGCGCTGCTGCCAGACCCCGGCTGTGCCCACCCCCCCAACACACACACACACCTCACCCCGCCCCCAGCATTCGAAAAAGCTTTAGGTTCTACCCTCTGGAATACCAGCCTTCTTTTAGCAGCCCTTCCTGCCATCTATTCCACACCCCCAACCTCAAATTCCAGAGTCTGCCATGCCGCAGCCCTGCTCAAACCCCTTCAGTGGTTCCCACACACCCAGACAGGGGCCGTACTCCTTCTCTCAGCATTTGAGAGTCCCTTGATGTCAGCCCCCCTCCCCTGGCTCCTCCCCCTCCTCATCTGCCCCTACCAACACACATATACCCTGGTAGCCCACAGCTCCTCTCACACCTCTCTGTGCCTCCGCTCCTGCTGTTTCCTCCATCGAGAACACAGGAACACAGAGCCCCTAGACACCCTGCTCACACGCTGCTTCCTCAGGGACGACACGCTTGACCTTCCCCATCAGGATCACTTGCTGCTCCCTGACAGCCCCTGGGTACATGGTTTTTTCCAGCGTCAGGGCACATGTAGGAGTCATCATAGGCCACTTTCCATCGTTCACTTAGCCATCCTGGCAGCTGGTGCGATATTAAAGCACATTTGAATACATCCCTCATTGACGCCGTACACCTTTGACCACTCCCATTTTACAGATGAAGAAACCGAGGCTCAGCCATATAGGAAATTCTCCCAAGGCAGGCCAAGTGAAGGCCAGGCATTCTGAGTCCAGAGTGAGCCAATCCTAACTCCTCTGTCGAGCCCCTTTGCTCGGAGTGCCCCAGCTTCAGGGGGTGAGGGGAAGAAGACTATGTGGTTCATTGAGATCCCACCAGGACTTAATAACCCTGGGCCCAGGAGTGGTAGGTATATTTATTAGCATCAAGGTGCTCTGAGTGGAATATGAGATAAAAGAGTGGCCAAGTAAATGCATCTTGCACTTTCCTGAGCACCTACTATGTGCCGGGTACTATTCCAGGTGCTAAGAATAGAGCTGTAAGCAAAACACAAAACTCTCCCTGCTCAGGTGTCTGGTGATGGAGGGGGAGGGTGGCGGACACTGTGCTGGAGAGAAACAGGCCCACCGAACACAAGAGACTAAGGGCTAGAGCCTGTCAGATGGCCAAAGGGGTAAGGAGGAGGAAGGCAGCATGAACATGGGCTTGTCCACAGCAGAGGATGAAGGCCCCCCTCCTGGGGTCTGCGGGAGAAGCAGATGTGAGAGGAGACAGATCTCATTTTAGGGGTAACAGCGTGAAGGATTGGGGGCGGTGGAGAGAAGCTGGGAGGGAGGGTGCATGGGCCTGCTCCCCTCCCCACCCCCACTCCTGCCCCAGAGTGGTTATGGCTTCCTTCACCTCCCTGCCTGGCATCTAACAGGCTCAGAACAAACAGCTCACGGGAGGGGCCATCTCACGTCCCCCCCGCAGCCTGGGCTGTGACGCTGCTGGCAGCACTAAAAGTAGCAGCGCGACGGAAACGGCTGCCGGATTACTACTTCCTCGTTGGCCTTATTTATGGTCCTCACTGCCTGCGCTCCTGCCCTCCAGCCCAGGCCCTGAGGAAGGGAGAGCAGGGCTGCTTAGACCTGCCTGGTGACTGGTGACCTTGGGGACACTGACCCGAGGGGCAGAAGGTTTGGGAACCTGGGTCACTGCTTTGCATCTGTCAGCCCAAGTGCTCATAACTGAGGTCACTTCCAAGAGGAAGCCTCAGACATCTCAGTTTTACTCAAGTTGGGGGGCTGCAGAAGGGCCTGAGCTATAGGGAGACCTCTGTGCCACGCCCTTCATGCACATAATTGCCTTCAATCCCCACAATCATCCTATTGCTTTATTTTAGAAATGAGGAAACTGAGACTCAGAGAGGTTAGTTAATGTGCCCAAAGTCACACAGCAAGTAAAAGGCAGATCAGGATTTGAACTCAAGTTGGTCTGATGCAAAGACCTTCACTTTTCCCTCTAGAACTCTGGGTTCCAAGGTGCCTTTTTCCCCTCTCTGGCAGCTCCCACAAAGGCCAGTGCAAATCATGAGCAGACTGCCTAACTGGGTACAGTGGGGTCTGGTAGCAGTGTGGGCTGTGAGACCATACGAGCCTGAAGTCCCGGTCCTGACTGCCACAGCATGACCCTGACACCACAGACAGATCTCTTTCCCTCGCTGGTCCTTCCCCCATCTGCCAAGGGGCCATGGTCAGATCTTTCTTCTTGATCTGTGGCTAAGGGTGGACGTGATGCCAGGCAGGAACGTCTGGAATCAGGCGCCGTCTAGAATCAAGGCGGTTATGGCATGCTTGAAATCCAGGAGAGGGTTAAAAAAAAAAAAAAAAGGAGTTTTTTTATTGTTCCAGCAGCAGTGGCAGCATCTTTGCGGCAAACTTCACCTGTTTACAGTCCATTAGAAGCCATTATTGCTGTGTCTAGGGCAGATGCACACCCCTGACCTTGACGCGTGTCTGACAGCCTCAGAAAGCAATCTGGGGAGCAGGAGTCCTTTTGGCGGCATTGAAAGGGTCACAGGGGCTGGAGGCCTTTTCCAGTGGGCTCCAGGTGTTCAGGGACCCCCAGGCCTCCTGAGGGATCCCTGGATCACCAGCTCGCGTTTGTGACTCTAGGAGGGCAATAGGGAGTGAGGAAGGAACACTTATCGAGGACTGCAGGGAACTCAGAAGAGTCAAGTCCAGTCCCCTCATGTATGCAAGAAAGGAAGGGACAGGGAGATGCCCAAGGTCAGAAGAAGAGAGCCAGAATGACCTCCTGGGAGTCCCAGCCAAGGCTTTGAGATGCTAATGGGGGAAATCTGGGGCACTGGCATGATGGCAGCTGGACAGGGCAGAGAGGAGGCTTCCATATCATGTTGCATAGACTGCTGCCACTTCTGACTTCCAGAAAGGCAGACCCTGGGCACGGGCAGCTCCAAGCCAAGCTTCTTCCCACCAGCTTCCAAGGCCTGTGTGAGAGAGAAGAAGAGAGGCCACGAGAGAAGGCAGGCAGCTGCTGCAAAGTGCAGAATCAGCATATTTTTCTCAAAACCCTTAATTATTTTTCTACCAGGCTCCCCTTTTCTGCTTTTTGAAAGTAACTTTTCTCCAAAGTTCAGTCAGTCCAAGAGTTTCTTTTCATTCCCCTTCAACAAACTCTCTTCTCAGAAAAGAATTTAAAATCTCATTCATACTCAAGTGTAAATGACTGACAATGGCTCTAAGGCAGTGACTCTCCCTTACACTGTAGCAGAACTATAAGAAAGAAGTAGGAATAGAGCCACACATCTCCCCTACTCCACCTAATTATGAACTTGTCTTTCACTGGTAACCTTTTAACCTCAAGAGTCTTTCCTCCAGAAAGCCTTCTTTAACCCCACAGGTAGACCCTCAAAACTGAGTCCTTCTCTTCAGGGACCTCTGTCTTTTGGTGCGACTTTTTTTTTTTTTAAAGATTTTATTTATTTATTTGACAGAGAGAGATCACAAGTAGGCAGAGAGGCAGGCAGAGAGAGAGAGAGAGAGGGAGGAGCAGGCTCCCTGCTGAGCAGAGAGCCCGATGCAGGACTCCATCCCAGGACCCTGAGATCATGACCTGAGCCGAAGGCAGTGGCTTAACCCACTGAGCCACCCAGGCGCCCCTGGTGTGACTTTTTGATGGACATTGTCACCTGCACTAGACTACAAGAACCCTAAGGGCACCTTTTGCTCTCCAGTACATCTCTAGGGATGTAGTAAAGCCACGAGAACATCTCCTATGAGATACTTAATCAATATCTTTTGAATGACTGCATGAACTACCAAAAACGAAACCTGAGGCAGCTGTAAAGTCTGGACTCTGCCATCATTCCATGAAGAACCACCACTCAGCCTCCTGAAAGCATTAATTCTCTTATGACACTGTGGTAGGTCCTGTTGGCACCCCACCCCATCCAGACCTCTTCCCCAGGCGGACACACCCCTCCCTCTGCTCCTTTAGAGTTGATGCCCCCTGGACAGATTCCCCCCTTCATCTGAGTCCGAATACTCTTCAGGTGGGTGAAGCAGAGGGAGGGCACACGAGACAGAGGGAACAGCGTGTGCAAAAGCAAGGACGCAGAAAGAAGCATGTCTTCCTTGTGGTTCCAGCCGAGTGCATGGTCCATGCAGGGATGTGCTGTGGGTGTAGGCTGGGATCAGACGGGAAGAGGTTTTGACTGCTTGGGTGAGCAATCTGGACTCGCTCCTATAGGAAGCTGGATGCCCCTGTTGGCTTTTAAGCAGGTGTCTTTCTGTTTAAGAAAATCACTCATGTCCAGGAGCATTGTATTTTAGGGCTATGGGCATATAAAGAGAAGTAGGTACATTCGAGAGAGTGATAAAGGAGATAAAAATAGCAGGTTTGGGGGGGCTGGACATAGGAGGTCAGGAAGAAGGAGGGGTCCGAGGTAAGGATGCTCAGGTGTCTGTCTTGGGTGGGGCCACTGCTGAAGAGAGCAAATTCAGGTGGCTTGGGGAGGAGAATGAGGAGTTCAGTTTGTGGCCTGCCCAACTGGAGGGTCCCCCAGGGGGACTGTTTAGGAGGCAGTGGATACATGGTTTGTCTCCCCATTCAGGACAGGGATGGGAGATGAAGTTAGTTTCAAAAACTCTGATGCACTTTGTGATGTCCGAGACATGGAAGGGGCAGGGAGCAGAAGAAAACCTTGATCCTAAAAACAGCAGGGCGAGGGGTTTAACCCAGTCTTTGGTGTTGAACTTTACTGTCCCAGATGAGCAGGCTGGAGTTGAAGTCTTCCAAATGCAGCCCTTTGGACTTCAAATTCCTTAGGATCATAGTTTCCTGCTGCTGGGTGCCATCTCCACTCTGCCCACCCCGCCCCCATCCTTTCTCCACCCCTCTCCCATGTCGCCTTTCCAAAAAAAGAAAGGGAAAAAAAAAAAAAACAACCCGGTGGAATGGATGATTTGGGAGCTGAAAACCTCCAAATGGGGAGGTTATATCCTGGAGACAGCAGCATCAATCACCACATTTTCATTATTAAGTAACATCGCGGTATGCTGGGCTGATTCTGCACCTTATCTGAACCTCGCAGCTGTGCCCTAAATTCCAGCCGCGGCGCCTGTCTGCAGGAATTCAGTTGCCTGTGTTTAAAATGAGTGTTAGCATCTATCATTTCCCTACACCAAATGGTTTTGTGTCGGTGGTTGGCAGTGCTAATCCGTCACTGGGGTACTCCATTGCCCGGCTCGATACCCTTTTGGTCACTGTTGGTGGGGAGAGGACCGGGAGGCCCCCGGGATGGGGGAAATGTCACTGTGAGGACAATTGCAACATTTGGGACTCTTTCACAAAATAAGTTGGGGCGGGGGAGGAAAGCCATTTGTGTCTGTGGCACTCTCTGACTTCTTATCCCACCGATTCCGGGTGCTCCAAGGTCTTCCATCCTCCATTCCTTGGGTCAGTATAGAAGTTGTGGGATTTTGTCCCCAAAGACCTCAGGTCTTGGCTCTGTCCCAAGGGTGCAGAATCCTAGCACGTGAGTGCTGAAGAGAGCCACAGACCATCTGGGCTGGTATGTCTCAACCTCTTTGGGGACTCAAAACTTTTTAGGACCCTCAACTCAGAAAAATACACAAACCCCAAATCTTGCTAATACCTACCAAAATTAGCCTATTATTTCATGGGGTTCCCAGACTCCCTGCTTAAGAATCTCAGATGTAGTTGAACCTTCTCCTTTTACAAGTGGAGCAGGGGAGGCTGTTTGTCAATGTCTTCGGAATGAATAGATAGCATTTGGGGCAGGGCGAACGAATTGATGACGGTGAGGTGTGGTGAGAACATAAGGTCTTAACACCCCAAAGGACGTGGGTTTGAATCAGCTCCACAACGGGTGGTTCCTGGTTGTGTGACTGGGGGTAAGTGAGAGACTCTGAAATTCAGTTTTCTCATCTGTGAAACTGACTAATGAGGTCCATCATGCAGGACTGCGGTATGGACCCGTGTTCATGGAGGCAACACACCCATGCCCCCCCCCTTCAGAAAGGAAGGGGTTAATCCCAAGTGTTGGGGGTTGGCAGCAAGCTGGAGCTGTCAGTCCCAGCCACAGCTAAAGAGAGCTACTTCACTCAAGGTAGGCAGCCCACATCCAATATTTGATTCATACGGCGGCCCCCAACTCTGGGCCACTCTGAAATCTCACCCCCGTTTCAGAAGCCTGCAGAGAGCTGGCTGGGGCCTCTATGGAGGCAGTATGACAGCTGGGTCTTCCTTCCACCCAGCCCCAGTTCCATAGGCAAGTGCTGACCCTCACAGCTTCCCAGCTAGCTCCCTGCAGGCTGATTTCCATTTTGGAGGCTGCCTCCCCCCGCCCCCCCAGGGAACCCCGTCTGAGGGTTCTGTGATCTCTCTGCGTCTGTCTGTGTCTATCTTACACGCTATGACTAGATCGGATCCTTTGGTTAGAAGGGTCTTGGTGTTATCTTGAAGTTCTTGCTGTGATTTGAATTTAGAAGCCAGGACCCCTAGCTCCCCGTTTAGTGCTCTACTGGACCAAAAAGCTGTTAGTTCCAGTCTTTGCATCTCCCCTGTCCTCTTCTCTCTCAGTCCACTAGCTTGGTGGCTGCTGGAAGAAGATGATACATGGGCTGTTGTCATGTTTTCAGTTCAACCCTCTGCCTCCAGGCATCAGAATAATTCAAAGTGACCGGGCAGAGATGCCTGGGCTTCTTGGCAAGGTGTCCCGGTGGGGAGAGGGGCTCCTCCTTTTGTGTTCCACCCCAAAGATAGCCCCTTCCCCCTTTCATATCTGCTTGGGCCTCAAGAGATACCTGAACACTTGCAGCAAAATCTACAGCCAGAAAACCCACATAGTCTACGTTCAGCCAATGGGGGATGAGCACATGCTGTGCATAAGGCTCTGTGCTCTGGGGAAAATGATGCCTAGTCGTTCTTAGGGTCCCTAGGAATGGATACACTCATTCATGAAGTTAGCTGTTCAACCAATATTTAAGAGGCCAAGCCCTCTGTGGGGCCCTGAAGAGATACAGTGAACAAAAAAGATGTGATCCCTTGGGGCGCCTGGCTGGCTCAGTCAGTGGGGCGTGTGACTCTTGTCCTCTGGGTCGTGAGTTCAAGCCCCATGTTGTGGGTCAAGCCCACTTCAAATGAATGAATGAATAAACAAACAAATAAGTAAATTTAAAAAAATAGAAAGAAAGATGTGATCCTTGGCGTAAAGAGATCATAGCCTAGTGCCTCCCACGAGTAGAGTTTTCCCACAGACTTTTTCCGCTTAGGTGTTAAGGACCCTTCCTTCTGCTAACCACAATCCCTCTGACTTTGACTTCAACTTGTCATATGGTTATTTTCCCATCCAGTGTGGCTCTTATCTCACTGTTAAAGAGCCAACTCCCCACCAGGCCCTACAGATCTCTCAGCTACTCCTTTTTTTTAAAACTGGCACAGGATAACTCTAAGCTGAATCAGACTGAAAAAGGCCAAGGTCAAGGGAAAAAAAAAAAAAGAGGCCAAGGTCAGAAGACCATTCACCATGGTCGCTTTACTGGCATCACTTGGTGACCAGATGGTGCCTACTCTTAATCTTTGCCCACCCTCCAGGTCTGAACCCAAAGGGCTGGTGAGGCTGCCCATCACTGATGGAAAGCATCATTTTTCCATTACGAGGGGTTGTCTTGCTACGCTTGCAGCGTCCCTCTGCAAGGAACAATTATACTTCTATTATGGAAATTGGAAAACCGAAACACAATGCTGAAAAATGACTTGACCAAGGTCATACTACTCTCCTGAGGTTCGGATTCTCCCAGTGAAGTGAAAATGAGAGATTGACACATGGTAACATCCAGGCAAGGGGAGCAAGAGACAGATCAGAAGAGAGGCGAAGATGAGGGAGTAGAGAGAAATGTGACAAGGGACAGAATTAGAGGCAGAGGCAGAGGAAATGAGAGAAAGAGAGAGAATTCAGCCCTAGTGATGACTTCTTTGCTTTCCAGAGGCATTTATCTTTCATTTGACCTTATAAGAGTCTATTTGTGTTGAGATTTTAAATTGAGAATTTCTTCTCTTTAAAAAACATCCCTGTGTAGTTAGCACAGTTCTATATTAATTTCTATTCATGCCAGTGGCTGCAGTATTTATTCTCCTCCAAAATCATTGAGTTGGAAGGGACAGAGTGAAAGTCATTTGGCTTGTGTTTGTTTGGATTCAGAACCCGAGGCCCAAGGGGTGGGGATGAGGTGGCCGGGGGGGGGGGGGGGGGGGAGGTTGGGGTAGGTGCCTCAGGCTGAAAACCGGAGGGCAGCGCCCACAGTGTTGTCAGGCACCTGACTTCTGTCCAAGCTATACCGCATCCTGCATTTTTAGCTCAGAAGCCCCTGGGCATGGGACTAGGGGACAGGCCAGATCTATGCATGCCCTGGGATTCAGCCATCCAGCATCCTGGAGGTGATTTTTGAACTGGATCTTGAAGTTTTGGGCAAATTGAAAGTCACTGTAACCCAGAGGTCAAGTTTTGGCCTGGGTTTCTGACTGCCTGGGCCTCTGGGCCTCAGTTGTCCTTGTTTGCAAAATGGGGTCAGTAAGAATGGTGACCTCCTAGTGCTAGTGTGATGATTAAGGAAGTGACTGCCCATGAAGAGCCTGGCACAGTGCCTGGCGTTTAGCAGGTGCTCAATAAATGTTTGTGGGTCGATTGAATAGGGTTCATGCATTTGTGAAGAAATTCTGCAAGCAGAGGAAGCTTGTAGAGATGACTAAGAGTGTGGATTCTGGAAACAGACCTGTGTCCAAACTTACTGTCTATTCATCTATTGGCTGGGAATCAAAATGTTTGGATCTGCGTCCTGGCTTCACCACTTACTGGCTCTAGAACTTAAACCATTTGGTTTACTTCTTTGAGCCTCTGTTTATTTATAATTAAAATGGAGATGATAATGCTTTCTCTGTGGTATTGCTGGGAAGATGAAATTGAAACATACTTATGAAGAGCTTAGCATTCACAAAACAAAGAAATGCAGCGACAGCCTTAGAAAACAGATGGAACCATAAGTGCAAAGGCCCAGGGGCGTGAACAGGCACAGTGTGGTAAGGAGACTGGAACAACAAGGCATGACTAGAACAAACTGAGTGGCAGGAGGTGAGCTGTCCATGTAGACAAGGGTGGAAATGCAGTGCCTTCAATGCCAGTCTAGAGAGCGCTAACTCCTTCCTAAAGGCCACAGGGAGCCACTGAGGGTTAAGCGGGAGAGGACGTGGTTCTACATGGATAAGCTGAGCTCCTAGTCCCTGTGGCTATTGCCTATATGGCTATGAGGGCGTTAGCAATCAGGGTGAGATGTCTCATTATATGAATGGGAAAACCAAGTCCCCACATGGGGAAGGGTTTGCTCAGTTCCTAGAGGGAGGCCTCAGTGGATCCAAGGCCAGAATCCTGGACGTTAGCTCAATCATTTATCTTCCCATACTCCTGGGCTTGGGTAAAGGCCAGAAAGGCCCAGCATCCAGGGACAACTTTAGAGCAAGGAACTGGGTGGTGCATAACAAACAGCTCGAAAAATCTCAGTGGTAAACAACAAGGAGATTTAATTAGCTTGCAAATCTATGGGTCAGCTGGGGTGGCTCTGGTCCACTCCCTCCTCCTCCTGGGACCAACAGGCCAAGCTGGGCATGCTCCTGGGGCAATGGCAGGTGGACAGCAGGCGAGCCTGCCCACAGAAGCACTTGTCAAGCCTCTGCTTGCTACCCCACGGCTGGCATCCCACTGGCCAGAGCGAGTCAGACAGCTGAGAGTCACAGTGGGAGAGCACTGCAAAGTGGCCAAGGATATGGACATCTAACTAGGCTCATACTCGGGAGGGTAATAGAGAGTTGGAACCATTATCTATTCTATCACAGGTGCTTTTGGAGGCCATGTGGAGCTCCAGGTCCCCTTCCTGGCCTCAGATATCCGTTTTGTCACCCCAGCTGTAGCCCCAAGAACAGGTGTGGGGAAGGCTGTTGCATTTCCTGAACGCACATGCCAAGTGCCGTGTTCGTGCTCTCCAAGCCCGTGTTTCATTATGCACACCACCCTCCCCAGGCTCCCCTGCTATGCCTCCCTCCCCTGCCTGATGACCTCTAGTTTTGCTGTTACTCCAATGTGCCAAGTTCTCTCTGTGCCTTCCCACCGTCGGACCCTTGCCCGTGCTGCCCCCTCCAAGGCTGACGCCTTCAGATCTCTCCTGAAATACCTTCAGACAGACTCCCCTGTCTGAGGCTCTGGTTGTAATCTATTACTGAAGCTTGTTTATTTTCTTTACAGTTCTATTCATTGTTTGCAATGGTGTATTAATTTATCGGTTTTGATCCACATCTTGCTCTCTCTTAAGACTGTAAGCTCCACAAAGGATCCTGTCTCTAGTACCTGTACAGGACCTTCCACAGAACAGATATGCAATGACTATTAGCTGACAGGAAGAAGAAAGGAGGGAGCGAGAGAGGAAAGAAATACACCATGAGGTTAAAAGTTCTTTGTGCCCATTTTACAGATCTAAAGAGTGACCCAGTAAGTGAAAGCCCTTGTCTGCAGCCCACAACCACACCACGAGGAGACTAGGAGACTGACAGAAACCCAGGCCTAACACATCCCAAATCTTTCCTCTAGACTGGTGACCAAAAACAATCTTGACCATACAAATTACGTAGTCAATTACATAGCAAATGCCCCTGTGTCAAGTGTGTAGCTTAAACAATAGAACATTATATGGAGATCTTTGAGGTCCCCTGAGTTTTCCTCCTGGACCCCAACCCTCCTTCCCGGCCTCCCCAGAGGTGACCACCATCCAAAATTGGCTGTTGAGCATTTGTGTGCATGTTTTCATATTTTGACCCTGGTATGTTCAAATAGTGTTGTTGGGTTTTTATTTTTGTTTTCTTGAAGGCCACTGACTTTGCTGATTTTTAAAACCTTGACAAAAACAGTGACAGGTTCTGCAAAAAAAAAAAAAAAGGAGGCAAATGGCACAAAACAGACCAGAGGTGGGGCTGCAGGAAAGGGAAGGGGTCAGGAACCCACTTGGAAAAGCCTTTAAGAAACGGGGGGGTGGTGGGGGGAGAGATGTGTGCAAAGAGTGAGAATCCCAAAGAAGTTGGAATGGTGAGAGGAGACAGTGCCCCCGAGACTTTGGAGGCCATTGGAGGTGGGGATACCAGCAATCTCTCCTTGGATAGCAGAGGGAGGAATGCCCCTTGTTGCACACTCTGGAGACTCAGTGCCCGGGATGGGGCTTTTCGGGAGGGGGGACTCCCCAGATGGCCAGACAAGAAGGTGCAGCTCCACACTCCAGAGTGCCCAAGGCAGTCCCAGGACTGGTCACTCTTGGCACCCTGTGTGTCCCTCAGCCATTCCCGAAAGAAGTCTCCAGCTTTCATGAGCACAAGACACGGGCCAAGGACCACACTGGCCTTGTCAAAGCCCCCTCCCTCCAGCTTGTGTCTGGGACTTCAGTACGTCCAGCCAGGCTCTCCACTGGCTTTTCCCGTGGGCTCCACCACCGGGCACCTGGGGGAGGCTATCATCCCGACCCAGGGAAGTCCTCTGCTCTGTTTCCCCTGACAGCCCCTCCTGCCCATCACCCAGCAAACAGTATTATTTTACATTTGTAGACTTCATATAAACAGTGGCATCCTCTGGGTACCTTTCTGCAACCTTTTTTTTTTTTTTTTTTTTTTTCAGTATTAGGCTGTGAGCTTCATCCCAGCAGCTCTATTCATTTTCACTGCTGTGTATCCTTCCCCTGTATGAGTAGTCAACGGTTTATTTATCTATTCTCCATTACTGATGGATTCTTAGGTTGTTCTAGGCTCTAAGCAATGAGTGAGCCTTTCTTCAAAAGAAGTGTTTTGTGGGAGCTAAACATAAAAGGCAGATAAAAGCCAGCTGCTCCATTTGCGTTGGAGAACAGGCGACCCCTAAAGCCCACAGTGGGGTTCTGCCCCGAGAGGTCAGCCAGTATTCCAGGGATCTGCCTTCCCAGCAGTCAGGTCGGTTGTGGGGTGTAGCCAGAGAGACTAGAGAGACTAGAGAGGCAGGATGGTTAGAAACAGGCTGACACATCCTCCAGTTTGAGTCTGCAGATTCAGAGGTGGGCCAGACCTTCGTTGCTGTCTTTTCTGGGTCTATTCAACCTCATCTCCAGATACACACACGGACACACACATGCGTGTATACACAGAGGCACACACACGCTCATTTCCTCCAGAGACCTTATTGTCTAATACACTTTATATATTTCTCCTGTTTATTAACGTCAGCTCCCTAAGGGCAGGGGCTTCTGTTTGCCTTACTCACTGCTGTATACACAGATCCTAGAACAGTGCCTGGCCCACAGGAAGAGCTCAGTAAGTATCTGTGGACTAGATGGCTTTCAATTTCTTCATCTATCAAATAGAAATGCCTCCCTAAATCATAGAGCTAGTATGAGGATCACATGGGTTAACAAAAGCAAAGGAATTCTTAATAAGTGCCCCCTCCCCTTCATCCAGGTTCCCCGCTGACTCAGATTCTCTAAGAGGTCTATCCAGAGTTGGTCTATGGGGAGTCGCTACCCTTGGAGTTGCTGCCGCCCTAGTGGCAGCTGTGGGAAGTACAGGCACAGCGCCCCGGAAGCTCTAACCTGTTTTTGGAAACAAGCCCAGTAAATCCCGGCTTAAAGCTAGCAAACCCGCCCAGAACTCCTGGACAAGGCTCCCGAGAGCCAGAGCCAAGCAGTCCCCAAGTGTCTCCGAGACCTCTCTTATGTGTACCTGCTGCAGGCTCCCCCTTTCTCCAGCACCTGCCTCTCATTCCTGGGTCTGGTTTTTAATTCCGTCTCGCTGTCTGCCTTTGCCTTCATTATCCTCTCCCTGCCGTGGAGGGGTTAGTTAAAGTGTCGGAACGATGTCATTTACAGCCTCCTGTTGCTAAGCAACGGACCCAGGTGAGCCCTTGAACTTCTTTCTTAGCTGCTGAATTGTATCTGGTGGAGTGATGGGGGCCCTGGCTGAACTATTTCATCACCTGGGACAAGCTGCCAGCCTGGTGCGGCCCTGTCCCTCTGGGGGCCCAGACAAGATGGACCTGGGTCCCGCCCCCCCCCCTCCTCAGTCTGCCCTAATTAACCAGCACTGCTAGGGCCTCCCAGGTGTCCAGCCCCAGGGTGTCCATTCCCAGCAGAGATGAATCAGACAGGGCCCTGCCTTCCAGGCCATCACTGTCTGCAGAGAAAGAGCTCCCCAAATAGGT
This sequence comes from Mustela putorius furo, assembly GCF_011764305.1. Lineage (NCBI taxonomy): Eukaryota > Metazoa > Chordata > Mammalia > Carnivora > Mustelidae > Mustela > Mustela putorius. The sequence goes on along the minus strand of NW_025421464.1, from coordinate 6,660,938 downwards.
CACTGCAATCCGGGGTGGGGCATCGTATCAGGGAGTCTCATCATCTCACTCTGCTGCCTCAAACCCTCCAGAAAAAGTGACTCTTTGTTTGAATCTCGAAGGATGAACAGGAGTTGGCCTGGGAAGGTCAAAGGGAAGAGGCTTTCCAGGTGAGAACACCGTCTATCCAAACAGCTAGAAGCAGGGAGGGCTCTGGCTGTTTTGGGGCAGAGGCTCCTGTGCCCCAGTAGTGGGAATGGGGAGAGTGTTTGGACTTTGGAATCCAGCACTGGTTCTGCAGCAACTCTCTCTATGTGACTTCCGCTCTGTTTGGTCCTCTCTGGACCTCAGTTCACCATGGAACTTGAGGGTGGGGTGGGAGGCAGAGGTGAGCTGAGAGCAGAGTTTAACAAAGGACTACGTGCATGTTGCTGGGAGGGTATGCCAGGTTTTGTATGTTTGAGGATCAGACCTTTTTATTTGTGTAGTTTTTGTTTTTGTTTATTTTTTTAAGATTTTTTAAAAAAATTTTATTCATTGAGAGAGAAAAAAACAGAGAGAGCACAAGCAGGGAAAGGCAGAGGGGCAGAGGGAAAGGGAGAAGCAGACTCCCCGCTGAGCCAGGAGCCCTACATGGGGATCGATCCCAGGACCTGGAGATCATGACCTGAGCTGAAGCCAGCCACTAAACCATCTAGCCACCCAGGCGCCCCTCTTTGTGTAGTTTTGGATGTAAAGAGCATCAGAAAAATATATAACAAGTACATCAGACAAGGGATGTGACGTAATTCCTTTAAAATAATTTTAACTTTTTTACAAGCATGTTATTTTAAAGAAAACGATCAAGTAACTGACAGTACAGATATTACCTAAAGGGTGATCTGGGAGTGCTTAAGATTTTGGAAACATGAGCGCAGACTTCGGGGACTCTTTCTGTCCTGCCAGCTATAGGAGGACTCATGTGGCCCCGTGCTCCCCAGTGCTCTCCTAACCACAGCCCTGGGACATACCCACCGAGGTTACTACCTCCATTTCACAGGTGGATCCTAAAGGCCCAGAGGGGTTCCTCAGCAAATGCGTGGCTTGGAGAGCTGGGCTCATTCTCCACCGCCACCCTGATGTCACTCAGCGGTCTCGCCCAGCTCCCCACCCCAGCACAGGTGTACACAAGGTGTCCTCACTGAAAGTATCCGTGAGCCCATCAGCAAAGTCAGCCAGGCTGGAGAGAGCCCGCCATGAGACTTGGGCCAGCTGTTTTTCTCTCTCTGGATCTTGGATCCCATCTGTCCAATGGGAGCCTGCTCAGTGAGATGGGACAGAAGTCAGAGCTACATGTTCTACATGGGAGTCAGCTACATGTTCTTAGAGTCAGAGTTTGTGACAGCCCCTGAAAGTCTAGGAAACTGTGGTAGAAATAGGCTGGAGAGGCTGCTTCAGCATCTCAGGCCCCATTTCTGTGCAAATTGCTCTGAACTGTATGTAAAGGGCCTGGAGACCCAGAAAATGCTTCCCAGTAGGGTCCCCTTGAGACAGCTCCATCTCCCTGGGAGATCCCGTTAGTTTGGGCCTGATTTATGGGGTCTTCCGAGGATACTTCTCTCTCCCTGCTACAGTTGTGGGTGCTGCCTGATAGGGTGACTGACTATCCAGTTTGCCTGGATCCCACAGGTTCCTGAGTAGTGAGACTTTCAGTTTTAAAACCAGGATGGAGGCGCCTGGGTGGCTTAGTGGGTTAAAGCCTCTGCCTTCAGCTCAGGTCATGATCCCAGGATCCTGGGATCAAGCCCCACATGGGGCTCTCCACTCAGTGGGGAGCCTGCTTCCTCCTCTCTCTGTCTCTGCCTGCCTCTCTGCCTACTTGTCTGTCAAATGAATAAATAAAATCTTAAAAATAAATAAATAAAATAAATAAATAAATAAAAACCAGGGAGTCCCAGGATGAGTTATCTCCCTGCCGGGCCCTGTGTCAAGAGCCTGGCTCTGGTTTCCTCCTAGAGCTATCACGTTCCAGATGGAAAGAGCAGGGGCTCAGAGGGAAAATGCCTTCCCAGGCTCAGAGGTGACACTGGGGGAGCTGATTTGCAAACCCAGGTCTGGGGTCACAGAGGTAGAAGCATGGACATAAATTGTTCCAGTGGCCCAAGAGCCTGAGTGTGACGTGGGCCAGGATGAAGTGAGGGAGGAGGTCAGTGACTCTGAGTCAATATCAAAGCCCTGCTTTCTGGGGCTCTCTGTCTCCAAAAGGACGCTGTCCTCTTTTCTATGAAGGTCAGAGGCTTCATCCTTAACTTGTTGGGTAAGCTTGAACAAATCAATTACCTCTCTGGGTCTCAGGTGTTCCTAACTAGAAAATGAGAGAAGTTATCTTGGATCCCCGTTAAAAAGAGGCTTAGGGATCACGAGGCTGAATGGCCTCTCCATTGTCTAGATGAGAGAAATTGAGGCCCCCAAAGAGAAGTGACTAAGTCTTGTAATTGCACTTGTCTGTGGCAGGGGAGAAGCTGGCCAAAACTCAAAAAGAAGCAGAGTTGACAGGAAGAGAGACTAACAGAGGGAGAGAGAGTGGGGAGAGAGGGAAAGAGAGAACAAGCAAGAATTAGCAGCTGACCTTATTTGGTTTCTTGATCTAGCGGTGCCTGAAGTCCAATGGGCATCTGAATGATTAAGTCAGTAAATGCCTTCTTTTACGTAAGCCAGCCTGAGATATGTTTCTCTCACAACACAAAGAGTCCTGAGCAATTTATACCAGTTCCTGTATCCTTCCATTCAGGATCTGGAGATATGTATATTAAGTAATTAATTTATTCACCCACTCAACAAATGTTTATTAGTACCCATTATGACATAGGTACTATGTAAGGTGCATAGCATGGATATAGCCATAAATGAGATACAACGGGAGAGGGTGCTCAAAGAACTCACAATCCAGTTGGGAGGGTCATATAGGAAAATAAATTAGTGTGATAAAATATAAGGAATTCTGCAGAGAGAGAGAGAGACCATGAGCAGAGAGGGAGAGGCTGAAGCACCATGAGGCAGACATGGGACTGGCCCAAGGAGGCAGGCAAGGAGATGGAAACCTTGGTGTGCTCTTTGGGAATGATGTGAAGTAGTTGGGGGGAGGAGAAGAAGGGGGTAAGAGGGGCCAAGGGAAGAGGAGCCTTCTGTGCCTGGAGGCAATTTAAAGGCAGACTAGCCCTTGCTCTGTTACTTAGATATGGGTGGACCTGAGAGTCTCCAAGATGAGTAAGATATGGTCCCTCCCAGGGTGGTAGGAGAAACCAGAAGCTCTTGGATCAGGGAGCTGGGATATTATGGACGCTGAGAAAGAAATTCACCTGCTGAGATCTGAGGGCAGTGGCCAACGCTAGCTGGGGGAGAGGACGACAGACAAATGTGCCTATAAAAATAATCTAGTCTGGGTCTTTGAAAGGAGAGTGTGGTAAGCAGGGGTGAAGCATATTCCAGGGAGGGCTTTAGGGGTGGGGCGGGCAGGGAGTGGGGCTGTGAAACAGGCAGCCATGTGAGCAGCCCCATGCAGACAGTGAAAATCCTACTCTGCTGTTGCTTCCTGTGGGTTTTCCTCAAAGCAGATCCTGAGGCAAGGGTTTGGGTGCAAGTGGTGTCTCCCGGAGATGATCCCAGCACAGCAGGGGCATGAGGACGGGAGACCCATAGGAGCAGGAAGCCAATACAGGGCCTGCTCATGAGTGGTAACTGCTGTGGGCACCTGGAGCTCAGTCCTGCTGAGACTTCCACGGAGTGTCCAGAAGGATTCCAAATTATCCCCGGGAGGGGCAGGGAGGCTGGAACCTTTCCTTCATTGACTGAGGTCTACCCCTGGGGTGTTAACGCCCTGTCTGTCCTGCCTACCCTGGATGGCTCAGTGCCCTCTAGCAGGACAGACAATACCCTTGGGCAAGGCACCCTTGGGATCTGTCACCAGGGGACCCCCTGAGGCAGGTCAAAGGTGGGGCTGGGGACTAAGAGCACCTGCCTCCCCCACTCATCAGCTGTATGAACTTGGCCTCTCCGTGCCTTGGTTCTCTTGCCTGTAAACGGGGGCTGATAATGATACTTCCTGCACAGACATCCTGAGATGTAAATGCTTAACCCAGGCATGTAAATGGCTCAGAAAATGGCAACTGTAAGCATTTTGGGGGGAACTGAGAATAGTTCTGCGTGTCTAGAATGGAGGATGGGGGCCAGCAGGGGCATCAAGAAACGAGTGGGAAGGGGGAAGCAGAGGTGAACCAGAAGGGCCTCGACTGTCAACACAGGAGACAACTGTGAACTAGAAAGGCAGCTGAGGGACACTAGGGAGGGGAAGGAGCAGGCCTTGGGGGCAGACGGAGGGGAGAGATTTGGGGATGGTTCCCCCAACATCTCTCTTGGGCCAGGCCCAGGCCTTTGCTCCTTCATAAAGAACTTCACAGTTTGTCTGTCCCAAGCACTCACTTGGGAGGTGGGTTCCAGCCTGCAGTGCACTCTTCGGAGGGGGCAGGGAGAGGACACTGGAGCAGAAATAAGGAGAAGTGGGACCCGAGGGGCCGATGGAGCTCAGGGGGAGGGAAGTGTCTGTCACTTCTGGGTGGAGAGGTCAGGAGGTGCTTCTTTCGGTGGAATAGGGGTGAGGGCGTGTAATATAGGATCTGGGCATTACAGGGAAGGACAGACACAGACAGGTGAAAGGTGCGGACACCCGAGTGCGGACAGAGAGGGGGATGTTTGCAGGGGTGCTGACCGAGGGGCAAGTGAGAAATTATGACCGCAGCTCCAAAATGCACATCGCACTGTGAATCTGTTATCTTGGTAAGTCTCATCTAAGACTTGTTTTATGAGTAAGGCACTGCCAGGAGCCTAAGGACAGGCCTCCAAAAATGGTGAGAGGACTGAGGATTAGAATCAAAGCACGCAGAGTTGGGAGACCCACACTCAACCAGGAAAAGCGATCCAATGAGATCATGGTGAAGCTTCAATAGTGTCTTCTACAGGGGAGTGCTTGGGATAACCTTATCAACATAAAAAAAAATGTCAGTATTCTTTAACCTTTGATCTCACTTCCAGAATTTTCTCCTACAGACACACTGAAGAAGCAGCCCAAATACTTATCAGTGTGGTCAGCATTTTGGTCCATTATGGTCATTCACACACTGGCTTATTATACAGCTGTTAGAACTGATATGAAAATATCTCCCAGGTATAACATTAAGTGGAAAAAGCAGGTGTCAAATATCGTGGGGAGGAAGGAATTATTGGTATATAATCTACACTCACTAAGGGATGGAAATTTCCAGGTAAGATAAATTGTTATCGGTGAGAAGGGGACTGGGAACCTGGGGAGGGCAGGGAGACTATTTCTATCTTCGGTAATAATTGAATATTTAATCGTGTGCATATGTTACGTTTGTAATAATTTCTAAACTGGTTTCCAGACAAAAGAGACTGAATCTGGTAACTCAAGTCCCTGGAAACCACACATATGTTTGTGACTCTTCCAGTCGCCTGACCCCGATGCTCTGAGGACCCAGCAGAAGTGGGTTTCTCATTCAGCCCAGCATCGTCACCGGGAAAATTCTGGTTTGGTTCAATGAGATTGTTTCATCTGTCTCATTTGTTTCTGCTTCGTGTTTTATAATTTACTCTGAAGATTAGATTGTATTTTATATCTCACTCTAAAATTTTTATAATAGCCACTGGCCAAAAGCACTAACGATCTGATTTTGACAGCTGTGTAAATTACCAGCCTGCACCAGACTGTGCCTGTGTGGCCCCATCTGGGTCATCCTCCCCCACCCATACCCCTGGAACCCTGAAGAGCAAGTCCAACCCCAGACCCCCTGCTGCTGAAATCTCCCTAGGATTTTCACTTTGAGTTTTCATGGAAGCTCTGGGAAGCAGAGACCATCTAAGCTCTTTTAAAAATGAGGAACTAGAGTCACAGAGAGGTGAAGTTGTTTTCCAAGTTCATATTAGCCAAGATCTGGCTGAACCCAAATCCGAACTCCTGTTTGGCTAAAAGGGCTGGATCTGGATTGAGAAAACACTAACGAGGCCGGAGAGGTCAGTAGGACCAGACCAGGAGGTGCCTGGAATGCCAAGGTGGAGGACATTGGAAAGCAAGGGAAGTTTTATCCTTCCTCCTCTATTCTTCGTTTAGAAGGAACTTAGGTGCCGTCTTAAGATCTTTGTGGTCACTTTTCTCCAAAAAGTGTTTCTTGGTTTTCTAGCCTTTGGGCGTTCATTCATTCATTCAACGAATTCACACGCTGGAAACTGTTGAGTCTAGAGACACAGACCCACACTGGACATGATCCCACCCCCCAAGAGTTCTCAGTGTCAATTAACAGTGACAACTCAGAGATCCATGTTTTGAGCTGGAGGAAGCTCAGCGGGTCATAGGAACACAAAGGCAAGACATAACAGGGGTGCCTGGGTGGCTCAGAGGGTTAAGTCTCTGCCTTCGGCTCAGGTCATGATCTCAGGGTCCTGGGACGGAGCCCCGCCTCAGGCTCTCTGCTCAGCAGGGAGCCTGCTTCCCCCTCTCTCTCTGCCTGCCTCTTGCCTACTTGTGATCTCTCTCTCTCTGTCAAATAAATAAATTTTTAAAAATCTAAAAAAAAAAAAAAAAGACATAACAGTCTGGGGAGTGGGTAGTCAGAGGGCCATGGAGGGGTTTTAATTTGGGGAGGAAAGGAAGATGCTTGGCTGGTTTGGTTTTTAAAAGATGCCCTGGTATATCAGGTGGGCAATGAACTGGAGGGGAGGACGCTGGAGGCAGGCAGACCTGTGAGGAGACTGATGCAGTCTTCCAGATCAGAAACAATGACTTCAAACTGTACCTTTTAAGCAGCTACCATCCTGTCCACCTGCCCACTCAGGATTCCTGAGAACCCCAGAACTTTGCCCAGCTCAGTGCCACCCTCCAAGTTGACCCTCACTGGCACAGAGGAAATCTAGACATCACCCTCCTGGATCCAGACACTATACTCCTAGTAATGCAGCCAAAGATGGCACTCATGTGCAAGTGAGCACGAGGTCTTCTTCATACCTTTCCGAACAGAACAAGGTGCACAGCACATCAGTTATTGTCCAGTTGGAGAAACAGAAAGTAGATATTTCAGGCAGAGAATAATGGAATGTGAGACATTTATAACAAAGATTCTGGGGTGGGGGAGCAGAGGAGCAAGAGGAGACCCCGTTATCCAGAAGCTGCTACCACATGGGGTGGGGCTCACTGGCCAGCTCTCCCTGCTGAGTTGCTGAGTGCTGCCACTGGTAGGAGTCACTCCCTACACCCCCGCATCTCCCCACCCCCTCGCCTCCCCACCCCCACCACTACTGGAGGACCTGACACTGCTAGAGTTCACAGTTCTCAGCAGTCAGCTGAAGCCGTCTGAGGCTGCCACTGCTCTGTTCAATCTCTTGCTAGGACTGCCCCTTGACAGGCCCAAGGGGCCTCCACTCGTGAGTGTAGTTGGCAGGCTTCTAGTCCAGCCATAACAGGAGAGTAGAGAAGGGTGAGGAGGGACTGAGAGCTCTCTGCAAATACTTGGCCCACAAGACCTCCTCATCCATCCAAGCAGATAACAGAAGAACCCCTTTGCTGACATCAGACAGAAGCGGAAGGCTTTATGTCACTTACAGCCCTGGGGTGGGAGCGAGACGAAGCTTTGAGATGGATGAGACCTTAGGACTGGGCTTGGGTTTTTTTGTTGCTGTTATTTTAAGATGTGGGAAAACTCTTTTCCCTGATGTGGCAGCTGCATGGGTCCCAGGAAGCAGCTCTGGTTGAGGCTGGGGAGGGGACCTGGACCACACACAGGGAGCCTCTCTCAGCAGTGGGCCCCTCCTCACCACAGCTCTCCTGGCAGCCCCTAAGGGGACGTCCCATAACCACCTGACTTGGGCCCAGGTCTTAATTTATAAAGACTGAGTGACAACACGGAGAGGTTCATGCCACTGAAAGAATTTATTGCTTGTGGCTCCTGAGGGAAGGGAACAGACCATGCCACATAGGGCCATGTAAAGAAGCACCAGGATGGGTCAAGAGGCAGAAGCAGGAATGGGGGAAAGGCAGAAGGCCATAGTCATTATTGGGGTTTCCGCAGGAAAGGCAAGGCAAGCCAGAATAGACAGCTTAGGACTGGTTAGTCTGAGTACTTGCGGTAGGCTCTGGGGGCACTGGGGCTGTCGCTGGTTGTCTGGGAGCTGGTCCCGGACTACTTTAGGGCAAGGGAAATACCAGCTTGCTGTGTGAGAGCCGGATGGAGGAGATGGTTCAGAGCACAGGCTCTGGATCCCACAGTAGACGTAAATGACTATGGACATTCATTTGTCTCTGTGACTGATGGATGCTAAACAGACAAAATCAGATTCTAAGAAAACAGAGTTAGAACAAGAGCTCAGCGAAAAAGCCCTGGTCTTATCTTATTGTCACACATATACCCATTTTGCAGATGGGACAAGGAAAAGGACCTCCATCGCATTCTGCATTGAATTTGGGTGGAAGTGAGGATTCAGTCTACCTCCTGTCTTTCTGCTCAAGCTCCCTTCCCCTGACGTCTATATGTGGTAAGTGTCGGGGCAGGATGGAGGGGGTGTTGTCTGTAGTGCTTTCCAGCACATTGGTTTTTTTCTTTTTTTTTCCTCCTAACTTCCCCACGCCAGCTGCTTTGAGCCTCCAGACCTGCCAGCTCTCTTGTTCCACCCCAAACTAGCCAAGCCCAGTGGGGCAGCAGATGAGACATCACCTGTCCAATGGTGTATCAACAAGGCTGAATCTCCGGAATGTGTGAGTCCAACACAGCCAGCTTCAGGATGCCATGCACAACAAAGGACCACTGTTCAGCAAGCCTTTTCTGCCCACTCCCTTTGGAAAAGAGGTTTTCCCTCTCCCGTGTGCACGGGGACATGCACACCCCACCACCATCACTACTCCCAGCATGCTCTCCTCCCTCGGACTTCGGTTCTAACCTCCCTTGCCCAGACAGCACCCATGTGCATGAGCTCCCACAGATCCTGTCTCTCTGGACACCTGTCTAGTAGTTTGTGTCTCTTGGTTTATCTCCCTACTGGCTGTTAGCTTCCTGAGGATGGGACCCTGCCGGTCCAATTTCAACTTCATCTCCAGTGCCTGGCATACATAAGGCACTCAATAAATGGGTGTTGAGAGTGAGTGAGTGAGCAATGAGAATGGGACTCAAAGGGGAGAAATGGGGACGCCAGGTCCCCAAAGGCTCTTAGGGGCAGTGCACATTCTGGGCTGTTTCCCCTATCCCTTCCCTCCCCAGGAGCTCAGGCACCAGGGAGAGGATTCTGACCAGGGCTGGATGCGGAGCTTTCCACCCCTCACTGCCCCCATCTCCCCCCCCCCGCGTGACACCTGCCCCTGAAGAGTTCTCCCTTCCCCTCCCTTCCCCTGCCCCCCAAGAGAAAAGGGAGAGAGGGAGTGCGAGCGCAGAGCCCACCCCACCTGCGCCCACCGCCTCCGTGAGGCCACTGCAATCTGCAGCCCGACCTCAATTAGCCTGGTGCCCACGCGCGCCAATTACCCCGTCAATCACTGCTCTGGAGGCAGCGGAGGGGAGAGAGGGAGAGGGATGAGGGGAGTGAGGGCCAAGCTGGAGCAGCCCTGGGGCCAGGGGGTGGAGGGGTGGTGGAGGGCGGACTGGCTGGAACCCCGTTCGTACTCCTGGAGAAGTCGGTACTCCAGTATCCCTTCTCCCTGTAGCGTTCAGAGCTCGGGGACCTCTCTCATCCCTATTTTGGACTCCTCCAAGATGGACACCAGGAGGGCTTCCTCCACCCAGCCCTGCCCACCTCCCCACGCCCCACTCCTTTCAGGCCCTTTATAAGCGTCAGTTTCCCCATCGGCAGGATGTAAGCTCAGTAGAACAGAGCCAGTGTCTTGCCTGTCTTGCACACCTTAGATGCTCCATAGTGAGTGGTGACAAATAAAAGGGCCAATCTGTTATATAAGAATCAAAATAATCCCACGGAAGATAGTTGTTGGGATTGTTTAAAAGAAAACCACAGACCCAAAACGGACTCACTGGGGCTTAGCCCACATCAGGGAAGTGGACCTAATACCCAGCCTGAATGCAGTCTCCGCCTTCCCCAGGACTGTGATCTGAACCAATCTGTCTTTTGCTGGCCAGCAACGGGTGAGGTAAGCCACTGTAATGAAACCCTTTTGTTCCCCAAATGGAGGTGACCCTACCTGAAATAATCCTTTTTGTTTGTGTGTTTATGACTTCCTTGTCCTGCTTTTTTAACCCCTTTCTGCCTTTCTATAGCCCTTTGGAGCTCCTTCCTATTGCTAGATGGGATGCAGCCCAATTCATGAATCTTTGAATAAAGCCGATTAGATCTTCAAATTTACTTGGTGGAATCTTTGTTATTTAACAGGATAAAGCAAGATGTCTAGAGAATTATAGAGAATTGGCCCACAGCGAGTGCCTGTGAAATGCTGTTATCATTTCCATCCATTTAGTCAAATAACGTCTAATGGCCCTTTCTTTGTGCCGGGCTCCTGGCTGGATGCTGGGGCCTCAGCCAGGCTAGGCTGATACACACAGGAGTTCATGGTCTGCTAGTTTTGACTAGACTGTTAAGGTTTGTAATCTCCACATGATGCCTCCTTTTTCAGGCCCCAAATCTTTTTTGACGTTGAAAAATATGAGATGGAGGCACAAAGAGGGAACGGAGGAATAAGATAACTGGGTAAGACAGCACCAGGGAGATAAAGCGATCCCAGCTCCTACCCTTGAAGCATTTCCTGCCCCACAGAGCAGAAAGGCAATGCACAGGGTCCCCTAGAGTGGTCTCCCCAGCGTTTAAAAAAAAAAAAAATTTTATTTATTTATTTGACTGAGATCACAAGTAGGCAGAGAGGCAAGAGGGGTAGGGAGCAGGTTCCCCGCTGAGCAGGGAGCCCAATGCGGGGCTTGATCCCAGGACCTCAAGATCATGACCTGAGCTGAAGGCAGAGGCTTAACCCACTGAGCCACCCAGGTGCCCCTCCCCAGCACTCTTTTTGTCTTCCTTCTTCTGGTTCCTTTGGGGAACACTTCCCTCCCCAATTCTAAGTTTGTGGAGGGGCTGTAGTAAAGCCACTGCTCCAGCCATGACCAGGGTGGCCCAATCAGAGCCCTCCATCAACTTCAGTGATTGGTCCAAGGGCAGCAGGCAGCCTGAGCAAAGCCAATCAGAGTTTGCCCTGGGACTGCTGTAGAGCCCCTGGAGAAAGGCTCTCCCGTAGGATGCTGAAATGGGGCTTATGCCTGGTGTTGCTGGTAGCCATTTTACTGGCCAGGGAGAGAGCTTTTTTGCATACGTGAGGCCACACCTGGGAAAGATGGGAAGAAAAACACAGAAAGACATTGTTTGAGTCCCTGGTTCTCTCATTTACGTGAGCCGACATATTGAGTCTTGTTCAAGCCAGCCGAAGTTGGGTTTCATTCAACAGCAACTAGGGGTCTTCTGTTTCCAAATTGCCACAAGGGGCTTTCTATTAGAACAAAAAAAATTGAGAGAGATGCCCTTAGAGGTACTCAGGTGCAAAGGTGAGAACTATTGCTTTCTTTTCTGTTCATTTATGTTTTATAACATTTCTATAATGGCAAGTGTTACTCTTGTCTTAAGGGAAAAAACAAGGCAATTATTTAAGAACAGATAATTCACCTCTGATATTGAAACATAATAATGAGTGAAAGAAAGCAAGCCCGGAAGTTCATATTGTATGATTCCATTCACACGAGATTCAAGAATTGACAAACTGTGTCTACGGTATAGTACCAGAGGTCAGGAAGAGGGGCTATCCCTGGGGAAATATGGACTGGGAAGGGCACAAGGGAAACTTCTGGAGTGGTGGAAATATTACGTTGCTCTGGGTATTGATTATATGGTAGTATACCTATGAAAAAGTCACTGAGCTCTACACTTAAGGGTATATGTATTCTACGGGGTGTATATGAGACCTCAATAAAAAATGTTTGTATTTTTTTTTTTAATCTTATTTTACTTACTTATTTCTTGTGTAATCTCTAACCCCAACATGGGGCTCAAACTCATGAACCGATGATCAAGAATTATATGTTCTACTGGCTGAGCCAGCCAGGCGCCCCAAATAAAAATATTTAAATAGGCAAATAATGTGTATTTATATCTCTGAGCACTTCACAGCTCTACAAGCTCCCCTCTACAAGCTCCTCCCATTGTAATTTTATATGGAAAATGAGAAGTCTTTTCTTCTACAGATGACAATTTAAGTTAAACATTAAAATAATTAAAGACATTATCATGAGAGCCCCAGCCTTCTCTCACCACCCTGGGAAAGTCTTTCTCCCCACCTGAGCCCTCCAGGCATCACCCCTGGGGGTACTATCTCAGAGTAAGAGGAGAGAGAATTGCAGGCTAGCAGACGCAACAGGATGCCTCCTCTTAGAACAAAGAACAGTCTGGCATTTGGAACAGAAGAGCCTTGCTTCCCCAGCAACTTGGCAAAAGTGATTTCTAGTATTAATGGGTGGAACCTTCTCCTGGATTGATCCCCCCTTTCACAGGACTAATTATAGATTTATTAATATTTATGGGCCTCTCGTCACAGCCGATAGCTCTTGTTTGAGGACGTTAGGCCTTATCTCACTACCTCCAGGAAGGGGCATTTGAAGCCAGCTCTAATTGGGTGACCCGCAATCAAGATAGAAGGGAAAAATGACAATAGCTCTCCTGTTGCCATATATTAAAATACGATCTGCCCAGCTTAATGATTATCTTTAGAATTAATAATCTTGCTAGCCCAGGTTTGGGCTCTAATAGTGGGGAAATCGTATTAAATACTTTGCTAAGAGCAATCAGCTTTTTGATAAGGCTAATGGCCCTGCCCCTGGCTGTTTCTCATCTCTGAGCTCTCTGTTTTCCTTCCCTGGCGGAAGGCCACTCTGTCCATTTCACTTGTCATCTAAATCAGCATCACTGGGTGCTGGGTCCTGATGGGGCTCCCACGCCTCTCTCACCCCTATCCCATCCATCTTAGTTGCTACAGTGAGATTTATCTTTGGGAACTGCCCCTCTGGCCCTGCCATGCCCCTACCCTATGATCTTTAGTGACTCTCCATTGCCTACCATAAGGCGAACATGAGAGGACATCCAGCCCTCCGCAATCCAGCCCCAAGTGCTTTATACTGTGTTTCCTTCCAGGATCCAAATCTTCAGCCGCACTGGCTAATCAGGTCTCTGTTACCAGGCCACACCCTGGTGTCAGAGAAATGACTCAGGTTTGGGAATCAGGGTACCCAGAGTCAGACCCCAAGGTTACCATGCTCAGCTGCTTTGAACCTCAGTTGCCTCATCTGCAAAATGGAGAGAAAATGTTACCTTGCATAGTTAGTTACAAAGATTGCATGTGATTGGGTAGGTTCCGGCAGACCCTCAGAACTGGTGTGCAGCCCCATTGTGCCCACCCTCTTCCTAGTTCCGCTACTTTATATCCCTCTACTTGGAGTGCAGAAGACTGTGGGGCTTCAGAGCTGAAGTAACTGAGAATTCAGATTCCCATTCCAGTGATCTTGGCAGGTGTCTTAATCTTGCTAAGCCTCAGTTTTTTTATCCAAGAAATGGGTATAATAGTCCCTACTACCTACTGCTCTTGTGAGTTTTAAATGACAATGCAGACAATAGACTTCTGGTGCCTAGCACACAGTGAGTTTTCAATAAACATTATTACCCTGTTGTTTCGTTCCTAGTCATCAAAGCATCAGTCAAAGGAAGCCCTCACACACCTTGCCTTTTTCTGATCCTCTGTGAATGTTTGGTACTTTCCAGGGGACACTCAGATGCATCCATCCCACCCCTCCTCCAGCCCCCAGCTGGGGTCTGGGTGCTTAAGGACCAGATCATGCCCCACTTTGCACTCCTGAATCTCGGTGTCTGGGATAAAAGTTGGTCCAATATGACAGTGATTACAGCTAAGGACCGAGTGTTCACTATGCACCAGGCACTGAGGTGGGTGCTCTACAACAATTAAATTTTAGAGTAATTGATTTTTAACATTCATAGCAATGAACAAATAAGTTAAGGCAATTCATTCTTACAAACAACTCCATGAGGTGGGTTCTATTAGTATTCCATTTATAGGGCAGAAAACTGAGGTATGGAGAGAGGTGAAATGACTTGGTCCGGGCCACCCCGGAAGTAAAGGAGTGAGGGGTCACGTGCAGGCTGGGGGGGGTGCCAGGAGCCCTTGTCAGGGTGAGTTCAGTAAGCAGAAGAGGGAAGCCAAAGCCCTGGAGACAAGAGCATGAGGGAGCAGGAAGGGCATGAAACACGTAACATCAGCACCCTCCTCCAAAGAGAGCTAGAATGGAGACCTGCGGGGGGTGGGGGGGTGGGGGGCAGAGGTCAAAGTCAAATCCAGTGAGGTCGGTTCACTAAGGTGGAGTGGGGACGGGGTCTGTGTTTCCAGATGTATGGGAACTAGGGCTTGCCCTTCCATGTAGAGGGGTCAAAGAGCAGTGGAGGGAAGAGCCCTGGACTCCCCAAACAGTGCCCCAGGTCACCTTCTCCCTTCCTCCTAGCAACCATCACCAGGACAGCGATTAGGCGCTGCCGACAGGTGCCAGGCAAGCTCCCACTATCGCTGGCAAGGCCCCTGACAGCTGCTCCAGCTGTCTCTCATCAGAGAGAACACACATCTGAGACCAGACTGATGAGGTTGTCTCTAGACAGGCGACTGTGGAGGGAGAGGGAGACAGGCGCTCTTATAATGTGCACCCCGCCCATCTCCCCAGCAGCACCCAGCAGGAGGTTCTTAATCACCAAGATCTTCAGGCTCTTCCTCCCAGCCCCCTTGACCTGCTGGCACCTGCATGTGTACAGACAAGCCCTTCCACAGTTCTGAGAGTCCATTCATGCACCGTGAGACAAATACATACTTGTGCATGGACACTGGCGTGCACGAGCCCCCAATACGTGCATCAGCAGCGGAATGCAAGCGTGCACAAACGGGTGCCAGATGTGCACATTCACATCAGCTCTCTAACAGAAGGGCTCCTATAGGCGCACACATACACCCATTCAGGCTTTGATTCCTGCACAGTCAGGAACGCGAACGTGCGTGCTCTCATATTCACACATGTACACACAGCATCTACATCTGTCTTCTTCTCAAAGGAAGACTCTGAGCCAGGGATTTAGATGCAAGTAGTTTGAGATCACAGAAAGCCCAGTGAGGAAGACAGGAGAGGAGTGTATGTTAATGGGTGCGTTATCACCTGGGGACCTGCAGGGGGCGCAGTCCCGCTAGACAAGGCCCTTAGAGACTATGTGGACAACGCTTTGAAGTTCTGCGCTGAAGGGCAAGGAAGTTGAGTCTGTTCTCTAAAACTGATGACCCTCATTAGTTGAGTGTGGCTCCTGGGCATGAAGTCTCCTGCACTTCTAGGTGAAGCACACCCAGGAAACGCCCTTAGATGAGACGCAGAAAACCACAGCATACACAAGAGCTGTCTGCAGAGACCTAGAAGGTCCGCCACCCACAGCACACAACCCGATTGCTCTCAAAACCATGTACAAAAGGGGACTGAAAAAAAAAAAAAAAAACCCACAACCCACAAATCTCATGAAACAATGAGATATCACCTCCTGCCTGTTAGAATGGCCATCATCAAAAAGAAAAGAAAGGGGCCCCTGGGTGGCTGACTCAGCATTGTGAATTCGAGCCCTGCGTTATTGGTGTGGCTGGAAAGAGAAGGGTGGGAATGTAAATCTGTGCAGCCGCCATAGAAAACAGTGTGGAAGATCCTCAAAGAATTAAAAATAAGAATAACATATGATCCAGCAATTACACTTCTGGGACTATACCCAAAAGAAACAAAGACACTAACTCCAACAGATATCTGCCCTCACCCATGCTTATCGCAGCGTTATTTACAATAACCAAGACCCGGATACAACCTGAGTGTCCACCGTTGGAAGACTGGGTAAGGAAGTTGTGGTATATATACAATGAAGTATTGTTCCACCATGAAAAAAGAGGAAATCCTGCCTTTGCAGCAACATGGATGGATTTTTAGGGCATTGTGCTAAGTAAAATAAGTCAGAATAAAAAGACAAATACTGTATGATCTTACTTATATGTGGGGGAAAAAAAACACAAAACAAAAAAAATCATAGGAAAAAAAGATCAGATTTGTGGTTACCAGGAGCATTGAAGGGGAAGGGGAAAACTGGAGAAAAATGGTCAAAAGGTAGACTTCCAGTGACAAAATAAATAAGCACTAGGGACCTGATGTACAGCTCGACGACTACAGTTAATACTCTGTATGACACATAGGAAAGTCGCAGAGATTAAATCCTGAGTTCTCATAAGGAAAAAAACTTCCTCTCTTTCTTTTTTTGCTTTCTCTTTTTATTGTATCCTTAGGAGTTGAAGGATGCTAACTAAAACTTATTGTGGTCATCATTTCACACTCTATGTAAGTCAAACCATTATTCTATACACCTTAAACTTATATGGTGATGTATGCCAATTATATCTCAATAAAACTGAAAAAGAATGAAAAAAAAAAAAACCTGAGAAATGAAAAGACCAAGAGATAATGAAAATTGAAAAACTTAAAAAAGATACACCTTATGCACTGATTCCAAGAGGTGCATTTAAAGCATGTTAATGTCCTTGAAATTGGAATATGCCTTCCAGTGAAAAGAAGCAAGAATGTTCAGATTGCTTCCTGGTACATTAAATGTGGGTACATGCTATCCTTGATAGAGATTTAATATTTAGTGGAATATGATCTCTTCATACGTGCTGCCATGTGCCTAGAACATCTCTGAAAGGATACACAAGAAACTAGGGAAATGGCATAAGAGGGACGCTAACGTATTTAATAACATCTTTTTTGAGATAGAGTTTGGTTGCAATAAAAATTCTTTCTTTAAAAGTAGATGTTCAGTGTTTTCCATGTATTCATAAAGATATGCAACCACCAGTATTATCTAATTCCAGAACATTTTTGTCATCCCCCAAAAGAAATCCCCTACACATTATCAGCCATTCCCCAGTCCCCCTCTGCTCCCAGCTCCAGGCAACCACGAATCTGCTTTCTGTCTCCATAAATTTGCCTATTCTGGACATTTAATGTAAATGTAATCATATGGTATATAGGCTTTTGTGTTGGCATTTCACTTAGCACAAAATGTTTTTAGGATTCATCCGTGTTGTAACATGTATTAATACTCCACATTCTTTTTCATGGCTTAATAATATTCCACTGTATGGAATATTTGGTTTACCCATTAATCAGTTAATGGATATTTGTGTTGTTCCCCCTTTTGCTATTATAAATAATATTGCTATGAACATACCTGAACAAGTTTTTGTATGGGCATTTCATTTGTCTTATATATCTACCTGCAAGTGGAATCATTGAGCCATATGGTAACTTTATATTTAAACTTTTGAGCTTCCCATTTCCATTAATGGTGTGTGAATGTTTCAATTTCTGCAAATCCTGGTCAACATCCTTTATTTCTCTTTTAAAATTATTATTATTATTATTATTATACTCATCCTAATGAGTATAAAGTGAAACCTCATTTATTTCTTCTCTAATTTTATTATTTACTTCCTTTTGCTTGCTTTGGGTTTATTTTTTCTTCTTTTTCTAGTTTCTTGTGGTGTAAGGTTAGGTTTTTGATTTGTGAGCTGTCTCTTTTTCAATATAGGTGTTTACAGCTATAAATTTCCCTCTAGGCCCTGCTTTAGCAGCATCCCATAAGTTTTGTTATGCTGAGGTTTCATTTTCCTTTACCTCAAAATATTTCCTAAGTCTTCTTGTGATTGATTCTTTGACCCATTGATTATTTAGTACTGTGTTGTTTAATTTCTAAATATTTGTGGTTTCCCTAAGTTTTCCCATTATTAATTTCTAATTTTAATCTGTGTGGTCAGAAAACATACAGTGTATGATGCAAAACCTTTTAAATTTGAGACTTGTTTTGTGGCCTAATATATTGTCTCTCCTGGATACTATTCCATGTGCATCTGAAAAAAAATGCTGTTGTGGAGGGCAGTATTCTATAAATGTCTATTAGGTTACGTTAGCTCACAGAATTGTTCAAGTCTTTTATTTCCTTGTTGATCTTTGACACAGTTGTTCTATCCATTATTGAAACTAGAGTACAGAAATCTCCATCTGTTACTGCTGAGTTGTATATTCCTACCATTAGTTCTGTCTGTTTTTGCTTTGTGTATTTTGGGACTCTACTGTTAGGTACATTTGTGTTTATAATTCTTATCTATTCCTGATAAATTGATCTATTTACCATTATAAAATATCCTTTTTGTCTCCAGTAACAATTTTTCTCTTAAAGTTTATTTTGTCTAGGAAAGATTCTCCTGCTCTCTTTTGGTTCTTCTTTTCATGTTATATATATTTTTTCCTCTTTTTACTGATAAACTAGGATATATGTCCGCTATTTTGCTTTGTTTTCTGTAGGTTTCATGTCTTATTGTTCCTCTGTTCTTCCAATACTGCCTTCTTTTGTGTTAAATAGATAATTTCCAGTATGCCACTTTAATTCTCTTCTTGTTTCTTTTATTACATTTTTTAAAAAAATTTTAGTGGGTTCCCTGGTGATTACAATTAACATCTTAAAAACAATTCAGTTTGGATTAATACCAATTTAATTTCCATGGTATACAAAACTTTGCTCCAGTGTAGCTACCTTCTGTCATTCCTTTTTTGTACTATTGTCATACAAATTATGTCTTTATACATTATAAGCCCATCAACATAGTTTTATAATTATTGCTTTATACAGTTGCCTTTAAATCAGGTAAGAAAAGAAAAAAGTTACAGATAAAATTACGTTTATATTGTTATATACACTTGACCCTTGAACAGCATTTGGGTTAAGGGTGGGTGCGGACCCCCCACACACTCAAAAATCTGTGTATAATTTTTGACTCCTCAAAACTTAACTACTAGTAGCCTATTATTATCTGGAAGCCTTACCAATAGAATAAGTAGTTAACACCTATTTTGCATGTCATATATGTGTGCGTGTGTGTGTGTGTGTGCACATATATATACGTATATGTATCTATGTGTGCATATATATATATAATGTTCTTACAATAAGCTAGAGAAAAGAAAATGTTATTAAGAAAATCATAAGGAAGAGAAAATATATTTATAGTACTGTTCTGTGAAAAATCCATGTATAATATGGGCCCATGAAGTTCAAACCCACATTGTGCCAGGGTCAACTGTGTTTACTTATCACTCTTATCACTCTTTGTTTCTTCATACAGACTTGTGTTACTGCTTAGTGTCCTTTTATTTCAGCCTAAAGGACTCTCTTTAGTATTTCTTGTAAAGCAGGTCTGCTACTGACAATTTCCCTATTTTTTTTTAAAACCTAAGAATGTCTTATTTCCTTCTTCTTTATCGAAGGGTAGATTTGCTAGATGGAGAACTCTGGAAATCATTTCTCTCCTCCCAGGGTTTGTTGTTGCTGTTGCTGTTGTGTTTGTTTGCTTAATGACTTTCCTGGACTAATTCTGTAAAGTATTCTTTGTCATTTATGGCCAGTGAAGTCTCTGCTCAGTTAGCTCAGTGGTCCGCTCATGATTGAACAAAGGTTTTCTTAAATGCCCTGAACCAGTAAGTCTCACATCCTTTGCCAAGGGGCTCTGTGTATATGTTGGGGGAATTTAAATTCTGCCTTGGCCTTCACTTCCTGCTTACACAGAGCCTTGAGTCAGACAGGAATGAAAAATTATGGCCTTCTCATGTCTTTCCTAAGCATGCACATGCACATAGACTAGAAATTCATAGATTCCTACGAATATGTTAGAGCTTTCAAAATCCCTTACTCATTGCCCCAATTTTAAGATTTTTGGTTAGTCTCTTCTTAGCTCCAACTGGTAATCCTGCCTCAGGCAGCTGTGATGTTAAACAATCGCCTCTGATTGTTGTCAACAAATGTCCTTGGACATAGATCTTTTGCACTTAGGGAAAGCTGTAATTCAGATCAAATAAAGACAAGTACTGAAAATGAAGATTTTGAGTAAGCTGCTGGACAGGTCAAATAATGAAAATTTCCTGAGGATAGAGCACTTGAGGAGTTCCAGATCTGTCCTGTTCCCTCTAGTGGGTGCTAAGCTACTGGTTCATGGTTACTGTGGTTGCAAGGCCCTTGCTTTTTAAGATTAACATGTAGCTGGGGAGAGAGGATGGGTTTAAACCAAGTTAAAACATCATAAAATTCACTATTCTTACCAAGATTCAGCCATTTTTCTTGAATAAAGACTCCTTGGATTATTTTAAGTCTTCAGTTAATTTCCAACACTCCAAAAAAAAAAAAAAAAAAAACAAAAAACGTGTGTCTGAGAGTTTTTCCAGTGTTCTTGTTGCTTTTATGCACGAGTAATCTTTGGAAGTCCTTCCTCCACCATTCCAGAAGTCAGTCACTTAGGACACTGGCTTTTCCTCTGCATCTTTTCTCATTGTATGACATTTTTACCGTGTCCAGGTGCTACCCAATCAAAAAGTAAAAAATATATAAAAGCAAAAAGGCATATGCACAACACATATGTGTACACACACTTTGATGCAGGAATCCATACACACAAACATTTTAATCTGTGATACCTATTTTTTCATTCATGTAGGGGAGTGACAGCAACCTATCTGGGCTTGGATAGATCTCCCCACTCCTGCTTGCAGGGTGGAGCACAGAGAGAAGGAGATGGTAGACAGAGAATCCAGGAAGAGGCTGGGAGTCATCCAGCAAAGAGTGATGGTATGGCCTGGACTAAGCCCAGGGAAAGCTGCCCATGTCCATAGCTAATTACCTCTGGGGACCCCGTGCATATGCAGGCCAGACACGTGCATTTGTAGGTACACACCTGTGTTCAGATATGCGTGCATCCTGGAACATGATGTTAATATTAAAGAGAGATGCACTAAAGCTCTCCCAGAGGGGCTGGAAGACTGCCCAATAAGGGTCTGAACCCTAAGGGACCTGATGAAAAGGACAAAATTCTGGAGGGGGGAGTATGAGAGAAGTGTAGTTTTCCAGGCCTGCTGCTCTGGGTCTACATGCCTCACCTCTGTTGTGCAGGACTCATTCCATGCTCTGCTCTGGGACACCTTATCCCACTATGCAGACCCCATCCAGATCCTTCCAGAAACCTTTCTCTAGGGCACAGCTTTAACAGCCATTGGGATCTCCTTCTTGCTCCCCGCCCCCCACCTCGTTATCAGCTCTTTCTGTATCATCCGTGGTCACCTCCCATCCCTGTGAGCAATTTCTACGGATGAGGGTTGTGTTTGTTTCTTGACCTAATCCACCACTGGAGTTCATCCTGTCTTCAGGTCCCAGCACTTCACTGCGGGAAGCACACGGACAGAGGCTGGAAGCTAGCTGGGTGAGCTCCCAGGTGCAGACCCACTAGATCATCTCAAACCCTCCTGACACCAAAGATCACAGGCCTTCTGTGATCTTTGTCTTTTTTTTAAAAAAATATTATTTCTTTTAATTACAAATTATTTTGAATACCAAAAGATTAATACAATGAAGACAACGTACTCACTACCCAGTTTTCACTGATATCAAAACGATGCCTGATTTGCTTCAATTCTGACCTTTTATTTTTTCCAAGTTCTTTCATCAGCAAATGAATACATTCATCTGCTCTCTGGTTGGTGAGCCTTTGAGTTGTTTCCAGGCATCTGCTATCATGGGCAGATAAGTTACAAGCATTCTTGTCACGTGTCCTGTTGTCTATGTGCAAATTTCTCTTGGGTATACACCTGGGAGTGGAATTGCTGAATATCCGGCTCCGTGAGACACTGCCAGAGTGTTTTCCGAAGTAGGTGTATCAATTTGCACTCCACCAGCAGTGCCTGAGAGGTCTCGGGGATCTGTACCTTCTGACGTCTTCACACAACAGCATGCTATCCAGCAGCCCAAATGAATGAACGAGAGCTGAAAACAACAATAATGTGAGTCCCATCAATGTCAGAGTGAGCAAGAGGAGGCTACATGGGACGTGCCACTCTTTAAAAAGCTTTATGAGCAACTTACATACATGAACATGTATGTATGAGTTTATTTAGATAGACACATCTTATTAGTTATTACCGTTTTTTTTTTTTTTTTTATTTATTTATTTGTCAGAGAGACAGAGAGAGAGAGCACAAGCAGGGGGAGCATCAGACAGAGGGAGGAAAGAGACCCTCCTGCTGAGCAAGGAGTCTGAAGCAAGACTGGATCCCAGGAGTCCCTAGTTAATACCTTTTAAAAGAAATGAAATATTACAGCCACCCATGAAGACCCCTGCCTATATCAGTCCCGAACTCAATTCCTTTCTCTTTCTCCCCAGTCCAGAAGGAGAGGTGTGGAGCTTTCCCATCCCTGTTTTCAGATTTTTTTTTTTTTTAGGATTTTAATTTTAGGGGTACCTGGGTGGCTTATTCAGTTAAGTGTCTTGCCATCGGCTCAGGTCGTGATGTCCAGGTCCTGGGACAGAGTCCCAGGTTGGGCTTCCTGCTCAGCAAGGAACCTACTTCTCTCTCCCTCTGCCCCTCCCCACTGCTCATTCTCTCTCTCTCTCTCTCTCTCAAATAAATGAATAAAAATCTTTTTTTAAAAAATTTAATTTTTGAGTAATCTCTACACCCAACACGGGGCTTGAACTCACAACCATGAGATCAAGAGTCACAAACTTTACTGCCTGAGCCAGGCAGGTGCCCCTGTGTTTTTAGATTTTAATGGCTTATAAATGCATCTGCAGTGTTGCCAAGTTTTTTGTATTTATGCAAATAGCATCAAGTCATACATAGTCTTCTGCAATTTGCTCTTTTCCCCCTACTCATCATATTAGCTTTGAGATTCATCCATGTCAATGCACAGATATCTATACAGGTAGATTCAATTTTCTCATTTGCCACCCTTGATCTAACCATTCTCCCATAGATGGGAATTAAGTAATGCAGAGGCTTTGTGATTTTGAGATTCTGAGACCTCCAGATCTGGTCATTCTAATATTTCAATGTCATCAAATGTTCCTTTACCAAGATATGAATCCATTTTCTCATCTCCTTGGCCTGATTCCATCCCTGCTGTCCAGCTCGTGTCCTATTGGTCTTGAGTTTGCAAAGCCACAGCCCAGAAGGGAAGAGGAAGGAGTGGGACTGAAAACTGAAAACAGTGGGGGTGGGAGGGAGGCCCATGGGGTAGGGAGGAACCAGGCCCTCAGTCAGCCCTGAGATTCCAACAGAATCCCCTGATCTGGATTTTGGGAGAAGAGTCAGAGGGAAACCAAGTTTTGGTCTCCTACAGTCTTCTGAGAAGGGGGTCTCACCCTAGTTTTAAGGGGATGATGGGACCCACAGCCAGGTCTGGAAAACCTGACAGCGGTGGCAACTGTGCCCCACTCCAGGCTGAGCCCAGAGAAGAAAAGCCTGGGGACACAGGCCTGAGATGACCTCTCAGAGGTCCCTGTGCCCGGTGGGGGTACAGAAGCGTAGGGGACACGTGCCACACCCAGAGGGACCCCTCAAACAGCAGCTCACCGTGGTGACCAGAACAGAGGGGCCGAGTGTCTGATGAGGGTCTCCTAAGGGTCTCCTAATCTCCCCTGTGACCTGTGTCAGTCCCCAAATGTCCTCTTAACCCATGCAAACAAGCCCCAAATCTGCCTGGGTTTCTCCCACCGTGGCAGAACAGGGCCTCCAAATGGAAATGATAGTGGGTTATAGAAAAGCAAAGGAAGCCATGTTCCTTGCACACCTGGTGCGGGGGGGAGGTTATGGAGAACTCTACCCCCTGTGCTCAGAGATGAGGAATCTAGTTTTCTAAGATAATAAGCTTTCCAGGTTCTAAGAGTCCAAGCTCTCCAAACATTAAGGCTCGAGGATAATTTGGAAGTAGGGATAATCCAGCTTTGGGGCTCCTGAGGGCTCTGCCACGTTGTGTCCATTTTCCTGAGTCTCCAGGCTCCTTCATTCAGGACGCTAAAGAATAAGGAGGCCTGTGGGGATGACCCAGTTCTTCTTGTCCCAAGATTTTGCCAGGTCTCAACAAGGCAGTGCTTAGAGCTCCTGGTCCAGTCAAAACTCTAGTGCCTTCCCTTACAGAGTCCCTGGTCCACTCACCTGCCAGAGGGGAAACCGAGGCCCAGAGAGGTCCAGATGTGTCCTGGTCCCACAGCAGCATAGACCCTCCCACACACATCCCTCCCCTCCCTACACGACTCCTTCTCCAGTCCAATCTGCCTCCTATCCTCTGCTGAGGAGAGAAGCCTGGCCTGGGAATGTGTCCCTCCTGCCTGGGCAGCCACAGCTGCTCCCATGGCCCCGGGCCTCTCCCTGCCGAAGGTTGCCATCCATTTTCTGTCCACCTCATTTGTCTGCAAACCGTGAAGAAAAATCACTCCCATCTCTCTGCCTCAGCTGCCGCTGTGATATATGGCCTCCATCAGAGCCCCCTTCCCCAGCTGGCCCCCTCCTCCTCCCCCAGACTCCCCCAGGCTGAGGGTCGGGGGATGGAATGAGGTTGGGCCAGCTGGCAAGGCGCAATTCCAGAGACTGCTCTGGAGAGGAGGTCCCTGCCTTCTCTCTGGAGGGAAGGCAGTATAGAAGTCACTGATCCTTGCTGTGTGTCCTCGGGCTGCACATGTTCCCTCTCTGTATAACTCTCCCTACCCCCGGCCCCGTCTCCAGGAGCCCCACAGGACCATGGACAGCTCTTGTTCCCTTTGCCCCATCCACCATCTCTGCAGGGCACCAGATGAGAATCATCCTCCTTTCTGTTTATCCTTTGTGTCAAGCCCCACACTGGGCACTGGGGGCCTGAGGCCACTGCCCTTGCTGAGCCTGGGCATCTCGTGACGTGGTCAGACACACAAAGAATGAAAGCACAAGCTCCCAGGAAGAATACAATCATCAAAGTCTTCCTGGATACACAGGTGCCTGAGATGAGGAAGGGGGGTCTCTGATGGGAAATGGTGAGTGGGGGGAAGGGGATGGATAACGGTGTGTGTATAGCTGGTGGGGAGCTCTGAGGAGGAGCTCTCCCAGCCAGTTTCTGAGGCTCTGATGTTAGGAGCACAGGGACTTTCAGAGTTGGAATGCCCCTACCGGCACCATGCTGTGTGACCGTGGGCAATTCGCTTGGCTTCTCTGAGCCACTTTCTAGATTGCTGGTAATGGGAATCAGTGGAAGGATCTCTGTCAGGAGAGTGGCAAGGTCACACTGAGTGTTGGAAAGACTCCAAGGATGGTGGGGAGGGGGAGGTTGGGGAGGGGGGGGTCAAGCTGGGAACCCCTGTACATTTCCAGGAAGATGTCAAACCCTTTGTGGCAACCAGAGCCTGATTTTCCTGAAGGCCCCAAGTCCTGGCAAGGTTCCCATCTCAGTTATGTGTGTCAAGGTGGGGCTAGTGGAGGAGTCCTGCTTCCCCTCAGGAGGCCCCTGGGGCAGATTTGGGCTGTGGATGGGGGTGGGAGCTGGGCAGCCTCCAGCTCAGTCGGCCCCTCCACCGCAGGGCGCAGGCTGGTCAAGCGTTCCTCCTTCCGAGCAGCCAGCAGAGCAGCGGTGGCTGTCAGGCGTGTCCAAACCGAGCTCCTGGCTGCCTCAATTTCGCATCCCCTAGGTAGTGCAGACACCGTGAATGGACCGGAAATTGAATGCAAAATCAAAATGCCGCAAATAAATGGATGCAAAAGTCATTTGGAGCCAATAATAAGAACCACCTCCGGACTCTAAAGCTGAGAAACTTCCGCGGAAGCTAAGCTGACCCGGCTGAGGGGACGGGCCTTGAACCAACCCCCACCCCACACCTTCCCCAGGCCGCAGCTCTCCTCCCAAAGACCCACATTGCTGGAGGATCTCAAGGTCACCTGCTCAGCTCCTCAACATATGGACAAGGACACTGAGGCTTGGAAAGAGGATAGGTCACTTTCAGGGTCCCCAGAAAATTAGGGCTCTAGAGTCAGACAGCTCTGGGTCTTGACCTGGCTCCTCCACTTTCTAGCCCCCGTGACCGTGATCCTCAGTTTCCTCATCAGACAAATGGGGAGAAGGAAGCCCTCCTCCGTTTGGGCAGCCAGACTGAAGGAGGGCTGAGGGCAAAGGGCGCCCAGCGTGGAACTGAGATAGAACACTGACTGTGAGCACCCCCAACCCGCCCAGGGGGCTGGTCATGTTGATCTTGTCCACCGTGCACCCAGCACCCGGTAGGCACTCACAGCACATCTGTCAAATGCCTGGATGGTGCCATGACTGCCAGGGAAACCGGGAGCTGAGTTCTGCTTGGGTTGCTCCTACAGTCTTGAGCAGTGGCTGGCACACAGTAGGTGCTTAATAAATGCACATATGGGTGAGTTTTGTTTAACACCTCAATTTCCTCCTCCCCCCAGTTCTCCTCACTGAAAGGTCCCAGCACCCCACGTCCCCAAGCCTGGGCTCCCTGCGCATGGCCCACTGACTTTTCGTTCCCCCCAGGGCACTGCTATGAGGGGGAAATGCTGCACTAACATCTGAGAGGCTCTTTGGTTTTGGTTTACAGGTCAGGCTCCTATGGAATGTGCCAGAACACTCCCAATGCCAGATGAAGAAGGAAAAACTCAGAGAATGGACCTGACTTGCCCAGGATCACATGGTGTTGAGCAGGGATGATGGAAATTAGAATTCCAGACCCCTTTCTCTGTGTCACTCTTTCCTTCATCAAAGGTACAATAACACCTGCTGGCTGGGTCAGGCTTAGGATTTGTGAGCCTCATACAGGCCCTGGTCTCCATGTTGGGAACTGCGAGGGTCCCCGGTCAGCAGGCTGAGAGCCACTGCCCACCCTAGGCCCCCAGGAGCTGTGAGGAAGGGGGGCGTGAGGGACAGAATGAGAGACAAGAGGAGGAGTCTCTTGCTGGAATAACTACCCAGCCAGGACACAGCAGGGAGAGGGGAAGGGGCTGAGAGAAAGGCCCCTGCATCCAGGCAGCCAGGTTAAAACAGCAAGCGAGACAAAAACAGACACAGAACTTCCACTTTGGTGGGCAGACTGACTTTAAATAATCACCCTGATTTGTAGTCATACATTATAAATAGAGACAAGAGCTCTGAAGGAAGAGAACATGGCTCTAGAAGGGACACAGGGACAGAAGTTGGGCCTGAAGCATCAGGGAGGGCTTCCTGGAGGAGGTAGTGCTTGGGCTGAGAGCTGGAGGATGAGAAGGGAGGGAACGTAGGAGGGGAGAGGGGCAGAGACAAAAGAAGGAGGAGAGAGGAGAGAGCCAGAGAGACAGAGGGTGGGCAAGACAGAGTCAGAGGAAGAGTTTGAGAAAAGGGGCCAGATATGAGAGAGGCACAGAGACATCAAGGTAGGGAGAAGTGAGCCAGACTCAGCCAGATGGGTAGACTGACAGGGAGACAGAGGGCTGAGGGGAGAGGGGGCTCACAGAGAGACAAGCCAGAAAGGAAGTGGGGGGCAAAGGGAGAAACAGACCGTGACTGATGGCAAGCTCTCAGTCCACTTTCATCTCTGACACGAGGGGAGCCTGAGCACCCCTCCGGGAAGAGTGGGCCGTTTAGGCCGGGGCTGAATAATGCATTTCACGTGCCAGCCCTGTTTCATCTTTCCCTTTGTAAGCCCGGGCTCCAGAGTGGAGCTTGGCTGCAGCCAGCGGGGGTGTGGGATGGGTGGTGGGGGCGCTGCTGCAGGGGTCGGCTGGGAGCTGGTTGGCCAGGCCTCCCGGGCAGAGCCAGGGGCTGAGAGTCCTCCCTTCCCTCCATACCCTCAGGGAGCACCTCGTCCTGATTCTCCTCTGGCACTGAGTTCCTGCCGAAGACGTAGCTGTCCACAAAGGTGCTTGTTGCTAGGTTGTCTTAACTGATAATCAAAGAGTTGACTGTTAAGTAGGATGTGATCACCGTTGAATGAAGTGTTCACTGTTAACGAGGGTGGTTGTTAAGTAGCATGGTTGACATTTACTGGAGTGTTGGTTGTTAACTGGAGGGTTCATTTTTAACTAGGGTGTTCAACATCAACGCAGGGGGTTGTTAATGGGGTGTCTGCTCTGGCCCCAGCTTTGGTGCCTGGTTTCTCCTCCTCACCAGGCTGGGACTTCTCAGTACTGGTGCAGGGACAGGCTGGCCCTCAGGGTGCCCCACCCGCACCTTGAACTAGTTCCAGCCAATTCCCTGGTCCTAATCTATCTATCTATCTCTTTCTTTCTTTCTTTCTTTCTTTCTTTCTTTCTTTTTTTTGAAAGTGAAAGGGAGAGCACAAGTAGGGGCAGGAGCAGAGGCAGAGGGAGAAGACGACTCTTCACAGAGCAGAGAGCCCAATGTGGGGCTCAACCCCAGGACCCCGAGACCATGACCTGAGCCGAAATCAACCAACTGGGCCACCTAGGCGCCTCTCCCTGGTCCTAATCTTACTTGACAACCAAGATGGAAAAGAGAACATTCCCTGGAAAGACCCACATTTTAAAAAAGCAACAGCTGAAATACACACACAGCCAAAGGACTGACTTGATAATAGTGGAATGATGAGTGGGTGGAAAACTGTTTCTCAGCCCTGGATTTCTACAGAATGGACAGACTATGAGATGGAGTGGTGGGACTCCTATGTCCTTTCGGGCTTTGGAGGCATACCTGTGGATCTCAGGATACGAGGAGGTATCATCTCTCTGTCCTGTCACTTCAGGTTGTATTATTCTGTTGGGTAATGCCCAGAGAACAAGAGCCCTGTGCTAATATTCCAGGATTCCTAAGAGGCCCTGACCCAAGTGGCCAGAGGGAGTCTGAGCTCTGACCTCTGAACAGTCACTCAGTTGCTGGGCAACACTCCTCAGGTCATTGCCCTCACTGGGCCTCGGGTATATAGTGGGGTTTGACCCAGCAGGTGTCTGGAGGGTCCAGCCGAATTCATCTTATGGACCCATTTCACAGATACAGAAACAGAGGCCCAGGAAGGTGGCTTTGTCCTCGGTGTGCACTTGGCCTCCTCTTGACTTACCCAGCTCTACTCACCATTCTTGTTCCCCCCAGTCAGACACCTCCCCAGAGTCCCCCGGCCCCCATGCCCCAGAACAATGGTGATGGTGGGATCGATTCTGCAGTCCCTAGCCCTCTCCCTCAGTCGGGAAATCAGCTACCAAGATTGGGGGCTGGAGAGAATGCTAAGGCTACCCCATCAGGCTGCTGCCCAGGTCCACAGCCCCTCTGCCACCCTAACCTGCTGGGTTTATGCCAGATATACCCACACATTTGCAAACACACTCTGGGACTCTTGGGGGCAAAGACCAAACCCTGCCAATTTCCCCACCTCAGCTCATTGCCCCTTTCCCCAGCCTCCTCACAGAGCCTCTGGGGATCCACATTTCTCCAGCCCCAGGGCCTTGGCACCTGCTACTCCTGGCTTGAACACATCCCCTTCTTTGCCCATCCTCTTCTTTGCCTCTTTGCTTTCTTTGTCTACTCAGCTCAAACGCCAATTCTCTGGGAAGCCCTCCCTGAGCCCTGGTCCAACTCAGCTCTCTGTTTTTATGCTCTCCTTGGAAGCACTGGGTAGGGTTGAGATGACTAGCTCTGTGAGCCGGTGCTGTTTTCCTCTGTTCATCTCCATTAAGCTGGGAGCGCCTTGAGACCGTGTCAGTCTGGGCGTCCTTCACACCCCCAGGCATAAGGTAGGGCATGGGCACTTAAACAATGAATGACTGGGTAAAGGAAGGAATGAATGATGGTCAAGTATTCCTTACACACACCCAGAAAGAGAAGGAGAGAAATGTCCTGTAGCCACTGGCCCCTGCTGCTGCCAGCTCCCCCGACCTCCCACAACCCTTCCTGTCCCCCCACAAGGCACCATATTCCCTTCCTCCCAGAAGAGATCACGGGAGCTGGGGCCAGGCCTCAGCTTGTCCTGGGCTCTGCCCACCTCTGCCATTCACTAGCTGTGTGATGCTGGGCAAATTGTGCCTCATTTTCCCCTTGTGCAAAGTGGGGGTGATCATACCACCTAAGGTTGTTGTAGGGAATAAGTGAGCCAATACCTGTGGAGATTTCCCCCCACTGATGCCCAGACCAGACCCCTTTAACTTGGTCTGTGTGTCATGGGTTTGTTGCTAATAAGCAGACCTTTTCAGAGGCTTGACTTCAGACAGCCCTCCCGAAGGGCCTGGAGGATCTGTCTTCTTGGAGAGGCCCACAGCCAGTGACTGCAGAGGTAGGAATGCCCAGTTTAGTGGCTCCCAAGAAGAACGGACTCTGGACCACTTTTTACAATCCAGGGGTCCCCAGGGGACCAGGATGTTCCCTTACTGGTCCCTTTACCTGGGTACACCTTCTGGCACAGGCGTCTTTATCCCCAGGCCCCAGCTTCTGGGGCCACTGGCCTCAGCACCAAGGCAAGCTCTTTCATGCGCGCCTGGCTCAGATTTAAGGCACCATCCATATTACCTGCTATCATCTTAGTTGTTGACAACTGGAAACAAACATCTTCGTCTCCCTAGGTCTTAATTTCCTCACCTATAAAAGAGGCACAACATAAATCTCTATGTAAATCTTCAGTCTCTATCTGAGTGAAGAAATGGACATGTCTCACCTTAGCAGAGGCGTGGTCTGGGCTGCAAGTTCTACCCACCTCCCAGCTGCCTTCCCATCCCCACAGCTAGGAATCCCTGCCTCAACTCCGCCATGCTTCCCCGGTCTGGAGGAGGTTTGAAAATCAGCTCTGCTTCCTCCCATCAGACTCCAGACATTATGTCGAGATCAGCCATTGGCCACAGTGGGAATATTTACACCATGGAAACTGACAAATGCTACAAATCAGGCTTTTATTGGAGAGCTGGTTTATTGGCGTGCAACGGACTCCGTCCCTTCAACAGCCCCCCAACTCAGCCCCAGTGCTATCAGGATACATAAAACATTTTGTTTTTTTCCAAGTTAAAAAAGCAAAATCACCTTGCTTTCTGCATGTCCTCACTTCTAACCATGCAGGACACAATTCTTTTCTGGGGAGTAGATGCTTCATTGGAAGAACAAATAGAAAGGCTTCATATCCATTTCTTAGCATCTCAAGTCCCAACAGACGTTTCCCATAGGAAGGCCCATCTTGACTTTCCTCTTAAAGATTTATCTTGCAGAATCTTAGATAGGTTGACTCCTTGACACTTTGAGTTCTAGAAACTTTAGATTCTGGAATCCTGACCCTTAGACTCTTGGATCTTGGTCTTCTTGGAGGATCCCAATTAGGGGAGTCACAGCATATTCGGGGAGATCTGATTCTAGAATTAGTGGGTTGGCAAATATTCTACCCCGATGCAGTCAAAATCTTACCCACCCCCCGACACACAACTATCCCCAGTGAATCCTTCAGAGACACCCCACGCTGGAGACATCCGTTGCTCAATGCGTCCAGGAATGGGACAATCTCTGCTTTTTCAGCTGAGCAGAATATCAAGTATTTCTTGTCACTTTAGGGGCTATGGTATAGTAAAATATGGAATTTCACTCAAGGTGGCAAGAGGCCCATGCCCACATCCCCATGAGAAATACCCGGAAGGCAAAACCATTTTACATTCTCATGGTATACGCAAAACCCCAAACTGTTGGCTCTCTCTCCCTCACTCCCCGCCCACCCCTGCTTCAGTCCAAGTTCTAAAGAGCCTTCAATCATAGAATATTAAAATCACAGGAATCCGGGGTTGGAAGGCCCCTCACAGCCAGACCCTGTCAAAAATGCTGACATCTCCCTTACAGTAGGCCCCAAAAGAGCTCATCTGGCCTCTGTGTGAATTCCTTCAGGGGCAGGAAACTCACCACCTGACAAGACAACCCATGTCCCTTCTGATCACCTTTAATTCTACCCTTGGAACAAGTTTTACTTTCCCGTGTCTCTCTGATCATTAACAAACATCTCAGAAGGCCTCCCCTGCAGGAGCTGGGACACAGAGGAAATCAGGCCCCGCCTGGTTGGGATGTCCTAAAGTGCCAACATTGAGACAGAAATAATGATCTGGACCCTCAGAGAAAGCCTAGTCACTCTAATGAGCCTGATGACCCCTCTGGACCCCCCCCCCCAATTCTGCATGTAATTTCTAAGCCTTCATGGACCCGTAAAGTCCCATAATCCAGTCCAAGTCTCTTATAGTATAGAGGAGAAAATGGCAGCCCAGAGATGGAAGAGACTTCCCAAGGTCAAGGTCACACAGCATCTAAGAGGCAGAGTCAGGATCTTCTGCCTCGGATCTAACAGAGCCCACCCTCGCCGCCCCACCCCCCACGCCCACACCAGGCCCTTCTTCCCAGCCAAACTGAGACCAGCCCAAGTCTTCGATCAGAAGCAGAGCCCCCTCCCCCTCAACTCCATCCCCTCCCCCCATCCCTGGGGACTGGAAGGTATTTGATTGGCCTGGCAGCTCCAACCATTCTGAGCCACAGGAGGCCCGGGTGCGTACCCAGGCCACAGGAGGGGGCGGACAGCTGGGCAGGGTGATGGGTGGTTTTAATATTTAAACACAGTTTGCTGCCGCACAGCCAAAGGCAAAAGCGGCTGTCTCCTTTTTCTTCTCCTTCCTCTCCTTCCTTCCTTCCCTTTTTTTAAATCTTTAATGTCTCCCGCCAGCCGCCAGTGGGGGAGGTGTTGTTCAAGTGTCATATTTCAAAGGGTTGCCACAGCTGGAGGGATATTCAGAGCATTTCGAGCCAATCCATTGTGTATAAATATATAGATATATATATATATAGGTTTCATTATCCCCTTCAGGGCTGCCAGAGAATATATTCTTTTAATATGTATAATATATTTGAGCTGCTACATGACTCGCAGAGGGGGAGGGCGGGAGGGTGGCCCACAATTGACATTTCAGAGGCATTTCCAGAGACAGAGAAACAGCTGACTTTGGGAAAGGGGAGGGGTCCGTTCAGCTGAGATTGGCCTCTAGGGTCCCATCGCCAGGAGGGCAAGGGGTCTTAAACATCATCCCTACCTCATGCCTGGACCCAGCACTGATTTTTATTGGGTCCTTTGAGATGGTTCATTTGATCCTTTTGGGTACCCAGAGATTTCCTTTGTTAAGTAGTGCTCTGCACTAACAAAGGATGTGGGGGCAGTGTTTCCAGGATCCGCTGCAGCCACAGAAGTTCACGGCTACATGCCAGCTGTGTGACCTTGGGCAAGCTGCTTAAACTCTCTGAACCTCAATGTCTCCATCTGTAAAAGGAAACCGGGGGGTGGCCTGCCTTGCTGGGTGAAAGCAGATCATGTATGTAAATATAAAGTGCCAAGTGGGTACCATTTGAGAGCCACGAGTGGGAAAGGTCCAGAATGAACGGGGCTGCCCACAGCTGGCAGACTTGGCTAGGAGTGAACCCAGGGCCCGAGTGGCCTCTGGGGACTCAGCTTTCGCTGTCTTCACCTCTACAGGTGCATGGTCCAAGGACTCTAGCCTCTGCCTCCCGTTTGGCTTGCCAGTTCCTCTTGGTTCCCCCAACCACTTCCCAGGAGGCAAAACCATGTCTTCCTTGGTAGGGGATACTACTTAAAAACAAGGTCAAAATAAAAAGTTGGTTTGTTCTTCCCTGGCCATTCCTGGGCATCTCTGACCCTCCACAGCCTCTGGCCATTTGTCTCTTAGAGGCTCCCTCCTGACTCTCCTGCCACTGCCTCCTCCCTCCCCTGGCTCTAGCCACCTGGGAAAGGAAAACAGAAGTCACCAGAGTCCCAGTGGGAACAGGAGCTCTGAGTCCTGAGACAGAGACTCCCACAAATGGACCGAGACCAGCAAAACTAACCCCACCTGAGAGATTCTGCGTAGATTTGGGGCCTAGGAATCCTACTTCCCAGGGCTCCAGGGTAATGCTGAGGCCAAGCAGTTTAGGAACCTCAAGTTCAAAACCACAAGTCACCTTCCAAAGGCCGGGGACTCCGTTCTGGGACCCTTGGTTCCTGCCAGCAGCGCTTAAACACTGTGACCCTCTCAGCCTGCTTTCCACCCCCCTTTCCCCTTCCAGCCGCCTGATTTTTTAAGGCACCCTCCTGGGTTCTTCCCTGTCCCCTACCCCTCATCTGACAGAAGACCCATCAATCCTACTTGAAAATAATCTTGAATCCACCACCTTCTCAGCAGCCAACCCCATCTGAACCACCAGCGTTTCTCCCCTGGATTATTACAAGTTTCCTGTGTGGTCTCTGACTCCTACTCCTGCCCTGCCCCAGCCCACTCTCCACCCAGCAGCCAGAAGGATCTTTTAAAAATATGAATCTGATCATTTTCCTTGCCCTATTTCACCCTTTCCACTTACCTCGCCTTTGCATGGCTGGCTCCGTCTCATCTTTCAGCTCCTGGTTTAAATGCTGCCTCATTAGAGACCCTCCCCTGACGGCTCCAGCTAACAGCAGCCTCCCTCCTCAGTTCTGTCTGTGCCCTTGCTTGGTTTCCTGCACAGCGTTTATCACAATTTGTAACTCTTTGTTTGTTTGTTGTTTATGCGTTTGACAGTCTGTCTCCCCCCTCTGGATGGCAAGGTCCCAGGGAGCAGGGCCTCGTTTTTCTGCTTGTCGTTCTATCCCTGGGACCCAGCATCAAGCCTGCTGCACACTGGATAAATTTCTGGAAGAACAGGAGGGTGATATTTGATTGACCCAATTCATCATGGTGAGTCAGGCTGTGGAGGTAATGAAACTGCACCCTCTCGGGTCAGACGACCATCCCGTTAACCAGCGAGCGGTGTCCAGGAATGAGCGGCAGTCTCCCCGGCCATGGCGGTGGCGGTGGCTGTGTCTGCACCTGCATGGGATGGAGTCCCCAGGACGCAGGCCCAGCTACTTCTTAAGCCTCCAGCCTGAGCGAGGATGAAGCAGAAAGAACGGGAGAGACCTGAGAGTGCTAGTTTCCTACATACCCATTTTGCTGATGAGTCAACGGGACTTTGGCCCCTCCCTCACTCTGGTCAACTTCCAGAAGCCGCAAGTGCCCCCCTGTCTTGCCCTCCAGACCTCACCCCTGGGGTCGCAGTCTTCCCAACACCTAATGAAAGTCCCTGCGGGGACTGAGAGGTCGAGGTCATCCCCTTGCCTTGGAGCAAGCTTGAGCAGCGCAGTTAGAGGACGGCCCTCCCACCTTATTTCCCAAATAGCCCCTCTGTTCCTCACACTGAATCTGGAGGGGGGTGTGGTGCGCTGGGACTTGGGACTGGTGTTCAGGAGATCTGAGTAGCTTTCCTCCCCTTTTCGGTGCCTCAGTTTCCCTCTCTGAACAACCGGTGGGGTCTTGAGGCTCCCGGAGTCACAGACCCGGCGGAGCGTGGATCTCTGGGTCGCCGCGTGCCTTCCGCCCACAGCAACTGAGCGATCGGGTCTGCTCTTCTCGGCGGAGCGCTGGCGCCCCCTGCTGGAGCCATGCGGGAGGGCAGCCGCCGGTGCCGTCTGTCCTGGCAGGTTAGCCGCGCCAGGGGCCCGGGATCGCAGCTGGCGAGAGGGTCAGAGGCACACAGAAGGGGACACAAATACCCGCCGGCCTCAGACGTTCCAGGCGCGCCCCAAAACATGGACATAGTACCACTCGGGACCTTCCGATGGTCTCAGGAACCCAGACCAGCGAGGCTGGTGGAGAGGTGTGGACAGAGAGCGTGGACACGTAGGTGGGGGGTGTCCATCCACGTGTCCTGGAGGTCCCTCGCGATGAAAGGGAGTGGGGGAGAGCCCACATAAACACCCACGAGCCAAAGGCACTCAGTCACCCAGCGATGGGAAAAGTGCCACCTGCAAATGGCAGACGGAGTCCCAAGGGAGAGGAGGCGAGGTCTCAGCATTACAGGAAGAGCTTAGGGAGATTCTGGGCGCCAAGTTGGAAACCCCTAGCACAGCCATGTCGGGATCTCCCCACTCCTGTGGCCATTTCTCCTCTGCAGGGTTCAGAAAGTGTCAGGAGCCTCCGGGAATCACAGCTACTGGGAAGGAGGAGCTAAAAGGCCAGCTGCTCGCTGGCTTGGAGCCCTTCCATTTGGCAATCAGGCTCGCTGGATTTTTATTCATTCATTCAGTGGAGACTTTCTGAGCACCTACCTGGTACTGTAAGCTTGCTGGGACCCCTGCGGATCCAGTGGGGAACCAAGTCCCTGCCCTCGCCTAGCTTAGTGGGGAAGAAGGACCCCAAAGGAAAGGCCTATGGGAACGATGATACAAGTTGGTAATCCAGCAATCCCACTGCTAGGTATACTTCAGAGACAGTAAAACAGGTGTCCATATGTCCACCCAAAGACTTGCACGTGAAAGTTCACAGCAGCCTTAGTCCTGAGAATGAAAACTGGAAGAACAGGGACATCCATGCCCCGCGCACAGCTCAGTGTTAAAACCAAGTGAACGACTGACACCTGCAGCAGTGTGCGTGAATCTCAGAAACACCGTGCTGAGCAAAAGCAATCAAATGCGAAAGAGTCCATGGCAAATCAGTCCTTGTATGAGAAATTTTAGAAAAGGAACAGCTAAGCCACAGTAACCAAAAGCAGATGGATGAGCAAAACTTTGGGGGTGATAGAAATGTTGATTTGGTGGTGGGTACCAGGATATAGATATTTGTTGAAATTCACTTTCAATGAGTATATTTTGTTGTATGTAATTTATATCTCAATGAATTTGATTTCGAAAAAGATACAATGCCAAGAGCTCCAAAGCCAGTGAGATGAAAAGGGACAGGGGTGGGTTTAGAATAATGTGGTTAGAGATGCCTCTCTGTGGGGGTGATAGTGGAGCTGAGACTTGAACACAAGAAGCTGGAGCTGAAGATATGGGGAACATCCCAGGCACCAGGACTTGCGAATGCAAAGGTCCTGAGGCCACCTCCCTCCTTGCCCCAAATAACTGAAACAAAGTCTGTGCAGGGCAAGTACCCCAGGGCTGCTAATTGCTGACCTCATCAAAACAATTAAAAAGAGGATTTGCTCCTCCCTCACCTGAGTCCTGTTTTTCTGGTCACGCCCACAAAGACTGCCTTAAGTGGTAGACTTACTCCAGCTCTGGGTTTCAATTGGACAAATGAAACCACAGCTCCAGGTGAGGTTGAGGAGGTAGGATAACTTGGGCACTTCTTGCTTTTCTGTCTCCCTCTGGGCTTCCCACAAAAGCAGACCCTGAGGCAAAGGTTTGGGTGGGAGTGGCTTCTTTGGGGGTGGGGGTGGCCTCAAGAAGCACACTTTGAGAGAAGGGGAGCAAGTCAGGCAAGGAAAGGAAGCCAACACAGGGTTGCAGATGGGGTTCCACACCATGGGCAGCAGGGGCTCAGTCCAGCTGTGGGCCGTCTGGGACAATGATTGAGGGCATGAACTCCTTGGCCTGTCTGGCTGCCCTGTGTGGGTTGAGCGACCCTGGCCAGAGAATGTTCCAGGGAAGACAGGCCCAGAAAGATGACATTGCTACCAGCTGGGGGTCACCTCCAAGAGGGGCTGTGCACTGAGGATGGGCAGGATCCCCATGGTACCAGCCCATAGGATCTGACTAGGAACTTGGAGAAGGAAACTTTCTGCCATAGAGAGTTCTGCAAATTTTGTTTCGTAGCAGTAAGAATCTGGATCTTTTAGAAGGAGGTGCAGCCTGGTCCCTTTAAACTCCAAACCAGATCTTCTCCCAACTCCTGACCTCCTCTCTCCCCTTATCCACTCAGACCCCCAGGCCTGTGGCTTCTTTGGGCCCCACTCTCCTGCGTTCCCACTTCCCACTCAACAAGCGATCCAGATGGCCCATCAGAGTGAGCCTTCACGGGGCCGGCCTCGCCAGGTCCCTCCCTTGCTCTATCCTTGCTGGGGCCTCCACCCTCCTTGGTAGGATTTGCCAAACTTTGGCCCCGGATCTACCCGTATTTCTTATTTATTTAATATTTTTCTTTGAGTTGACGTCCCATGATTTTGAGTTTGATTTACCTATTTTTATCTGCAAACTATGAAAATCATATACTATTTCAAAATCCTTGTGAAATCATGAGCTTGATGTCCCACTTCAGATCAGCCAGGCAGCCCCCCAACCCCTCCAGGGACACTGATGTCACACTAAAGGAAATGCCACCAGGCAGAACCTTAGCTGGGTATTAGAAATCTGCCATAGCCAGGGCTCTGCCTTCATCTCCAGACTCCCATCCTACCCCCCTAAACACACACACACACACACACACACACAAACACA
This sequence comes from Mustela putorius furo, assembly GCF_011764305.1. NCBI lineage: Eukaryota > Metazoa > Chordata > Mammalia > Carnivora > Mustelidae > Mustela > Mustela putorius. The sequence continues at coordinate 6,622,771 of NW_025421464.1, read as the reverse complement.
CGCGCGCGCGCGCGCGCGCGCGCACCCCCCCCCCCCCAAACACAGCAATGCTTACCTGCTTCCAAATTTTATCTATGCTGTTCCCTCTGCCTGATATTTTCTTCCCATATCCTTATATCCCCGATACACTCCTATTCATCCTTCAAAAGCCAACTCAAATGGTACTTGCCATCTAGATTTTGTCCCCTCTCTGAGCTCCCAGAATTAAATTCTCCCTTCTCTGGCTTCGCACACCCCTCTGCTCACCTACCTGTAAAGATGAGGCCCATCTGGTGACGCAGATGCCTCTGGACACCTCCCTCCCTACTTGGCTGGGAGTGATCGCTCTGACAAGCAGAGCCGGGCATGGGGCTTCTTCATCAAGCCTCTAACAAACACTTACTGAGTCTCTTCTAAATGCCATACACAGCAAAATGTATGGCACATACAGCCATGAGCAAGGCAGACCCAACCCCTCTCTCCTCAATCCTATAGCCTGATGGGGAAGACAGACCCTGCGGACATAAACAAACAAATGAGTATATAATATCCAAATTCTCTTCTTGCCCCATCCAAATGGTGGTAGCTGATAGTGCTTGCCATCAGACCCTCACCTGCTCAGGACTTCCTGTGCCTCTGGGCCTGCGGGAGTCACCTGTCCTCTTCCCATGTCTCTGTGCCTGTGGGAGTCACCTGTCCGTGGCCCCGAGCTTGCCTGGATGTAGGGGGACAAGCCAGGAGAGTGAAAGCCCAGAGGTGTCCCTTGCTCACTGAGGGTCAGAATGTTGGAGGCTAGATTCCATCTTCCACAGTGGCCGGGACCAGCGTACAGAAGACCTCCCACCCCTGCTGGGGTTGTGCAAATGTAGAGTCAGCTCCTGAGAGGGAGGGCCTGCTTCAATATTTCTATCACCACCTTGTGGAGAGGTGACTCACATGCCATAAAGTTCACCCCCATCAAGTGTACAATTCAGTGGTTTTTAATATATTCATAAAATTGTGCAACCATCACGATCATGTCTTCTCGGATTCCAGAACCTTTTCATCACCCCCCAAAGAAACCCTGTACCCCTTAGTCATTCCTTATCTCACTTCTCCCACCAGCCCCAGTGCCCAGCAACCTCTCATTTACTTTCTGTCTCCAGGGAGAGATGAGCTGCGGTGAGCACGAGAGGGCAGCCCTGCTTCTCAGAAACTTTTCAGAGGCCGCAAAGGGCCAGACAGAACTTCAATAATGGAAAATGAGTCTGGGGCAGGTGAGGGGGGCTCAGATGCCAGACCCAAGTATGTGGACGTGATCTGCGGGCTTAGAGCAGGGGAGGGTCAGGGTCAGGGGTAAGGTTGGAGGTGGGGAGGGCAGGAAGGAGGTTGGCATTGGCACTGGGCTGGGGCCCTGGGTATGTCATGAGCAGAGCAGGGGGCGTGGACATTTGGGAACAGACTGGAGGGAAATTGGGACTGACCACACAGGAATTACTTTGAGCTGGGCTCCTTAAGATGTCAAACTTCTGGGCCACTGAATTTTTTTTTTAATATGTTCGTGTACTACTTATCATTCTAATTTATTTAATACTTTTTGTTATTCAAATTAATTATGACTACATACCCACCAGAATGGTTAAAGTTTAGAAAGTTGACCGTATCAAATTTTAGGAAAGATGAGGAACAACAGGAATGGTCCTACCTAGCAGGTGGGACTATGAAATGATGCCAGTTTGGAAAACATTTTGGCAGTTTCTAATAAAGTTAAACCACGTGATGCAACCACTTCTGTTCTAGGTATTTACCCAAGGGAAACAGAAACAAATGTCCATGAAATGACTTGTACAGAAATGTTCATAGCAGCTTTCTCTGCAATAGCCCCACACTGGAAAGAATTCAAACGTCCATCGACAAGCCGACTTGATAAACAGTGGTGCGTTTATATAGTGAAATATTGCTCAGCAATGAAAAGGTATGAACTGTTGCCACATTTGGTCACATGCATGAATCTCAAAAACATTATGGCAAACGAAAAATGTCACACAAGAGATAACATTTGATGGGATTCCATTCATTAAAGTTCTAGAACCGGCAAAAGGAATCTGTGGTGACAAGAATCAGACTAGTGGTTACCTCCTGGAGGAGATGGGTATAGATGGAGTAGGCGGAGGGCATGGGGACAGCTTTCTGGGATGAACACTTTCCATGTCTTGGTTTGGCTGGTGACCATTTGAATGTGTACAATTAAGATTTGTTCATTTATGTCCCAGTAATAAATAATCATGGAAAATACAGCAATGTCACCTGATTTAATTATTTTAATTATTTTATGTGGCGATAATTATAGATTCAACATGCAGCTGTAAGAAATAATGCAGAGAAATCCCACGGTCCTTTTACCCAGTTTTGGCCCCAAACTATAGTAAACTACAGTAAAATATCACAACCAAGATATTGACATGGATACAATCCATGGGATCTTTTCAGATTTCCTTAGTTTTGCTTTACTCTTGTGTGGGAGGGGGTTGGGGAGGGCTTTGCAAGTTTATCACACATGGGGGTTAATGTACCCGTATCCACCAACACAGTCAAGATCCAGAACAGTTGCATCATTACAAGAATCACTTGCATTATTCTTTTAAAAACCTACCCACGATGGGATGCTGAGTGGGTCAGTCAGTTAAGCGTCTGCCTTCTACTCAGGTCATGATTCCAGCATCCTGGGATCGAGCCCCACATCGGGCTCCTTGCTCAGCGGGAAGCTTGCTTCTCCCTCTGCCTCTGCTGCTCCCCGTGCTTGTATGCTCTCTGACAAATAAATAAATAAAATCTTTAAAATTTAAATAAAATAAAATTAAAACATACCCACTCTCACCCCTCCATCCTCCTACCTCACCCTTAATTCCTGGCAACCAACGGTCTGTTCTCACTGTCTATAGTTTTGCCATTTCAAAAACTTTATATACATGAAATTATATAATATATAGCCTTTAGGGACTGGCTTTTTCACTTGGCTAAATTCTGCCGAGATTCATCCAAGTTGCATGTATCCAGTTAGTTCTTTTTTATTGCCAAATCGTATTCTATGGTTTGGGATTCCATTTGTTTAACAGTAACCCATTGAAGGATGTCTGGATTATTTTCAGTTTGGGGCTCTTACTAATAAAGCTGTTATGTATAGATTTTTCAATGAGCGTAAGTTTCCATTTCTCTAGGGTAAATACGTAAGAGTGCAATTGTTGGATATATGGTAAGTGCACGCCTGGTGTTTTGTTTTGTTTTGTTTTGTTTTAACTGCCAAACATGGGGGTACCTGGCTGGCTCAGTCAGTAGAGCACGTGACTCTTGATCTCAGGGTTGTGAGTTCAAGCCCCAGATTAGTTAAAAAAAAAAAATTAGTGTAAAGATTAGTTAAAAAAAAATATAAAATCTTAAAAAAAAAAACCAAAACAACCCTGCCAAACAAACTGTCATACAGTTATACTTTCCCACCGGCAATGTATGAGTGAGCATTTGGTGTTGTCACTATTTTTTTATTTTAGGCTTTCAGACAGGTGTACAGTGCATTTTCCATTGTGGCTTTATTTGCATTTCCCTAATGGCTAATGATTTTGAACGTCTTTGCTTGTGCTTCTTTGCCATTTGTATATCCTCTTTGCTGAAATGTCAGTTCATGTCTTTTGTCTAGTTTCTCTCTCTCTTTTTAAGATTATTTATTTGAGAGAGAGAAATCAGAGTGAGCAGAAGAGAACACGAGTTGGGGGACGGTCAGAAGTAGAGAGAGAAGCAGACTCCCCGCTGAGCAGGGAGCCCTATGGGGTGAGGGGGAGGGGCTCCATCCCAGGACCCTGGGATCATGACCTGAGCCCAAGGCAGATGCTTAACTGACTGAGCCACCCAGGTGCTCTACCTTTTGTCTAGTTTCTAAGTGAATTTTTTTTTTTTTAACTTTTGAGTTTGGACACTAGTCTCTTAAGTTATTTCCTTCAGTCTATACTTGGTCTTTTTATCCCTTCACATAGTCTTTCATGGAAAAAATTCATGATGAGGTCAAATTGATGAGGTCAATTTTTCCTTTTATGAATCGTGCTTTTGCTGCCAAACCCAAGGACTCTGCCTAGCGTCAGACCTTGAAGAGTTCCTCTTCCTTTCCTTTCCTGCCCTGCCCCCTCCCTCTCTTCCTTCCTTCTACTTCCTTCCTCTTTCTTTCTCTCTCTCTCTCTGTTTTTTTGCTAAAAGTTTTATACTTTCACATTTAATATTTAAGTCTGTGACCCCTTTTGAGTTATGGGAGATTTCGGTTGAGGTTCTTTTTTCCTTCCTTCCTTCCATTGCCCAGGGAGGCTGAATGGTGCCACGCTGTGTATTGAAAAGGTTATCTCGACTTCACTGAATTGCCTTTACATCTTCATCAAAAATCAGTTGGGCATTTTTGTGAAGTTCAGAAGAGTGACCACAAACCCCCTCTCCAGTAGGGTTGGACAGTGAAAAGTAATTCCTTATCAAAATGATGTCATTACTTTTGTACAACAAACTTTTGTTTCTGGAAGCCATCTAAAGCAATCTCCAGACTCTCTTCTTCCACGGAGTGTGTCAAGTTATTTATCAGTGTCTGCAGAGTGATGGGAGAAGGGTTCTTAGCCACTCACAGCTGCTTCCCAGCTTAGGAAAATACTCACAGTGATCTTTTAATTCAATTTTTGTGTCTCTTCATCGGGTGCAAAATGCTTCTAGTGAGTTCTTCAGCTGAGTTTATGACCAGGCTATGGAGACCCCAAAAAAGATTCTCAGCATTTGTCTTAGAGTTGACAGATTGTGGGATTGGTGATCTCCCTCCTAGGGAACAGGGGCTTGTGTGGGATCCCAGAGGTCATGGGGCAGCTGCTACTTCCCCAGAGCTTACTGCATATGTCACGTGCTGTGCCCATGGCTGTGTCACACAAACACACTCAGGGGTCACAACCACGCCAGGAGGGAAGTACTATGGTTATACCTGGAGACCAGGAACCTAAGGCTCCAAGAGATACAGTGACTTGCCCAAGTTCACATAGAATGCCTAGAGGGACCCTAGAGATGTCCTTGAAGCAGCTGAGGTCTGCTGGGACAGCTCCATGAGGGCCGATTCCAGCTCAGGGAGTTTGGAGGCTCCAGCTTCCCTCTCCGAGCTGTGGCTGAAGGCTGGGCCACCCAGCACTCCGGGCCTTGGAACCACTCGGACCTCCTGGGCCTGGCCGCAGGATCCATGCCCATGCCCATGTCTGTAGCCCCCATGGAGGGAGGGAGGCGTAGAGGCAGGGAAGCTCCAGCTAGATGTGTGTGGGAAGACGCAAATCATCAGACAAAGAGGACATCGCAGCCTCTGACCTTGTCTCCCTTCATTCTGCAGACCTTCCCTGCACCACCTAGAATGCCCTTTCACCCACTTCTGACGACCACAGGCAGAGCAAAAGTAGGGTGTGGGGGCCCATGGGATGTCATAACAATTTGTCTGCCTGAAAAATTATCTTCTTCCAGACTGATAATCCTTGAGATCCCCTCCCCCTGCTCCCCCCACCACCCCATCTCCAGCCGCTTTAATAGGATGTGACAGACGGAAAGAGGAGGTCAAGGTGATCGTGGAATTAGCGTAGGTAGGGCTCAGGGAAGATGGGGGAGGTGGCATTCCGATAGGGGCCTTTCTGTTGCAGGTGAGACGCCCCTCAGATTTAGTGGATGCGGTGGTTACCAGCACAGCCCTTTGAACTGTTTGTCTTTGGGCCTGGAGATTCCTTTACGGGATGCCATTAACCGCCAAGCGGGTTGCAGACTGCGCAGCAGCGCTCAGCCGAGGACAGGCTGACATCCAGCCCTCGCCCCCCTGCCTGTGGAGCCCAATCCACCCAGCGGAAGCGGTGATTTTTCTGATTCACACAAAGATGTGATAGGGGCTAGAGGTTAGTCTGTTAATTTAAAAAAAAAAAAAAGTCTTAAAATATTACGTACAAAGCTTAAGTTTTTATTTTATTTATTTATTTAGATTTTATTTATTTATTTGACAGAGAGATCACAAGTGGGCAGAGAGGCAGGCAGAGAGGCAGGCAGAGAGAGAAGAGGAAGCGGGCTCCCTGCCAAGCAGAGAGCCCAATGTGGGGCTCGATCCCAGGACCCTGGGATCATGACCTGAGCCGAAGTCAGAGGCTTAACCCACTGAGCCACCCAGGCACCCCTAAGTTTTATTTTAACTTAAAACATATAAATGCAGGGCACCTGGGTGACTCAGTGGGTTAAACCTCTGCCTTCAGCTCAGGTCATAGTCTAAAAGTCCTGGGATCGAGCCCAGCATCAGACTCTCTGCTCAGTGGGGAGCCTGCTTCCTCCTCTCTCTCTCTCTCTGCCTGCCTCTCTGCCTACTTGTGATCTCTCTCTGTCAAATAAACAAAATATTATTTTTTAAAAACATATAAATGCATATTTGCTCTCTAATCTTTTGCTATTGGTCCAAGACCTTTCCTTTGAGGAGTCCACTGATGGGCATTCCAGTTCGTTATCTCTACATGGAGAATTTCCGATTTTAGTGTCTTGAAAGGGAAATGGCCACTTAAGACTTTTGGGAAGGGACCCTCAGACAGAATTCTTGTGGATTTCTTTCTCACAGGTGTCCTGTTCATATCTAATTAGAAAGCAGTTCTTTTACAATTTGCCATGACCTGGTCTTTGCAGACTCCTGCCTAGAACCCAAAGCTTCAGCAAAGGGACTTTTGTCCATGGACAGCGGGGAGTTATTGTTGCTGAAGGGGGTACACGTGGATGACCTCCCATGCCACCACCTTACTGCTGTCCCTCCTCCACCAGCTTTTTTAAGCTGGCATTTCTCAAGCATTTACTATGTGCCAGCTTGATGCTCAATATTTTTCATGCATCTTCTGCCACGCCAAGAGGTCAGATGTATCAGCCCCATTTTACAAATGAGGACACTGAGGCATAAGGAGAAGAAATGCTTTGCCTTGCTTTCTGATCACATAACTTCTTTTGAAAAGGAAGTTTTTAAACGGAAGTTCGTATTTATTTGAGAGAGAAAGAGCATGCGCAAGAGGGCGAGAGCATGGAGAAGGGGATGGGCCAAGGGAGAGGGAGAAGCAGACTCCCCATCCTGGATTCTTACCTTATTCATTGAGAAATAATGCATTGTTGTCTTTATATGTGCTGATATTTTATTGTCACAGAGGCAGGATGTGACCTTAGGTCTGTCTTATCCAGAGCCTACGTCCCTAACCACTCTTCTCTGCTCCATGCTGCTTGCTAGCTGTTACCTTGAGCAAATTGCTTCAACTCTCTAAAACACAGCTTTACTACTGGAAGGATCTAAGTGACATGTTGATGCATGACCAAGATTCTAAAGGAAAAGTCTCCACCGTTCCCCCTCAGCTGAGTCCTAGGACAACCACCATTTACTGCCATTTGGCGCCATTCTGCTTAATCAATCAAGTTCAAGTTGCACCAACCTTTTGTCTGGTCCTCAGCTAGGGGCTTGGTACACAGAGGAGTGAGACCTGGTCCCTGCCAGACTGAGTCCCAGAGAAAAATAACATATAGCTTGAACGAGAAATAAACTTTTGGGGTCATCAGCCGCAGAGGCTTTGGACTGGTTTCTCCCTGTAGCATGTCCTGCCTACAACCCTCATCCTTTGTTCTGGAAGTACAACAGGAGCCAAGGCAGACTTAGTCCCTGCTGTCATGGAGCTCAGTAGACTTGGGAAGACAGATGCTGACCAAATGAGTAATTCTTTAGTCACAATCCCATTAAGGGTTACAAAAGAGAAGCACTTGGTCCTGGGACAGCAGTTGGATACCCGACTTCATCTGGAAAACTAGGGAGAGCTCCTGAGGAAGCAACAGTAAAACTAAAACCTTAAGAAGGAGTCTGAATGGGCCTGGTGAACAAAGGCAAGATGATCCAGCAGAAGGAACAGCATGTGCAAAGGCCCTGGGGAAAGGGCGGTTGGTGGGGGTGACTCCTGGTTTTCTGCATTTTCCAAGCTTGTTTCTTCAAATGCTTCTCAGTTCTCTGAGCCCAGAGATCCTACTGATACATTTCCTTTTTATTTTAATTCACTGAAATTCTATTGTTCTCCACCAAAGGAATATAGACTTTGTACTTTAGGCAGGAGTTTGGGGCTACAGTCTACACTGTGTTTGGTCATGCCAACCCAAGGCTCTGAAGACCAACTCCCACCTCAATGGACTCACTGGCCAGAAATGAGTCCTGTGCTAAAATATATGTGGACCCATCTGGTTTCTCCGAGGAAGTTAAGAGTATCCTTTTGTGCAACTAAGGAGTGAACAGCAATCTGATTTCCATGTTTTGTTTTGTTGTTGAGTCTTCAGAACAAGGCACTGACACTAATCTACACAATGCCAGGATAGTAGAGCCCAGCAGAGTTTTCCAGTAACACTCAGGTATCCATTACTCCTCCCATCCCCATGCCAGGAGTAATCTCCTGAGCCAAAAAGAAGGAATAAAGAATCTCTACCCTCTGAAGTAGATTTGAACCCAAGGTAGTCTCCCCAAATCTTCTCTCCCTCAGTCTTACTCATTTCAGTAAATGAATCTATGTTTAAAACTGAAATCCTAGGGGCGCCTGAGTGACTCAGTGGGTTAAGCCGCTGCCTTCGGCTCAGGTCATGATCTCAGGGTCCTGGGATCGAGCCCCTCATCAGGGTCTCTGCTCAGCAGGGAGCCTGCTTCCCTCTCTCTCTCTCTCTGGCTGCCTCTCTGTCTACTTGTGATTTCTCTCTGTCAAATTAATAAATAAAATCTTAAAAAAAAAAAAAACCTGAAATCCCAGGAATCATCCTCAGTTCTTTTCCTTACCCCTTCACATTTAAATAATCAACAGGTGCTGAGAGCCGTGTCTCCAAAATACATCACAAAGTAGCCCTCCTCCCTACAGCACCACTGTCTCCACCCTGGGCAGGTCACTACCACCCAGACACTTACCCTTGTCCCCCACTGTTTCCCCTCTTCCCCTACTTGTTCTACAGTCCATTTACTTTAGCAGCTAGAGTGAGTGATCTTTTAAAGATGCAAATCTTCTGCTTGAAGCCGCCAAGGGCTCTCACATTGTTTTAGGATAATTTGAGCTCCTCTCCTTGGCCTTTAAGACCTTGTGTGATATGACCATGACCCAGGTCACTCCCCTCTCACTCTCAGAGATCCAGCCATATTGACCTGTTTCTGGTCTGTTGAATAGCCTTGACCTCTCACCTCCAGGCTGTCTCAGATTCTATTCTCTTTATCTCTAATCCAGTCACCCTTATTCATGATCCAGAAAACTCCATCTTTATCCTCAGGGTTCAAGTTAAATGTTCTCACCTCAGGAAGACCTCCTCGGCTACTCCAAGACTAATGTAGCCAGCCCCTTGTTTATGCTTCTCCTCAGTCATACAGTGGCATGCTTATAATCTGTGTTCAATGTCTGGCTCCTTTGTCATTGGACTGTGAGCTCATCAAAATCAGGGACTCTCTTCCTCACCATGGTATCCCTAGAGCCTAGAGTGAAGCCTGGCTCATACTAGGTACTCAGTAAGTGTTTGCTGTAGGGAGGAATGAATGAATGAATGAATGAATGGCAGGTGGGATTTTGTAATCCTTCACAGCTAGTCTGTGGCAGGATCCCATGATCTTCTGGGATGAAATTGGTCTCTTGAGAAAGTAAAGCTCTTTAGGTCTTAAATTCTCCAAGGGATACTAGGGAGACATTTTATAGCTTACCCAAGCACCAGAGATTAAGCCTCATTTATTCTGCCAAAAATAGTTATGGATTATAGTTATATTATATAGAGGTAGGAATATGAATTTTTCATGTTTTCTCAGTATTCATCCACGAGCCTGACACAGAGGGGTTAAAAATACAGCCTTCATGTCCCTGTGGCCTCTGTCACCTGTAATTGTGTAGCCTTAGGCAAATGATTTCATCTCCCTGAATCTTCTTTTCCTTATCTTTAAAATAAAGATAACACAATGTTCTTTATAAAAATTACACTGAATATTAACCAAGTTCGTATAAAACTCATTTTCTGGCACATTATACCTTTATTGTTCCTGTCATCAATGGGTTAATAGCAAGAACATTGGGCATTTGCCCATAATTACCACTAGATGTCACCACAGACCTGGCTAAAATAGCAACATCAGTTTCCCAAGTGTAGCCCTAAGTCTGGAGCAAAAAGAACTTGGAGTTGGAGAAACTGAGGACAAAACCAGCAGGGATCGCTTAAAGTCATGAAAGCCGGTCCAGAATTTGAATCCACTGGTCCTGCCCCCTTAAGGATGGCAAACTTCCCAGCAAGCTTCTCACAGCTCCTCCCGCCCCTGAGACAGCCAGTGTTATCCACTTGAATAGGAAACCATAGGTTTTAATTATGTGACAGGCAGCGTTCTAAGTGTTTTACAACATGAACTCATTGAATTGGCAGAAACAACCGTAAGGGGTAGATTCTGATGTTTTCCTCATTTTATGGATGGGAAGTGTGAGGCACAGGGAGGGTAAGTAAGTTGCTCAAGGACACACAGCTAGAAAATGCAGCAGGATTAAAACCCTGGCATTCTGCTGCAGTCTGGGCCATCCCAGAGCTTACTTCTTTGGTCAACTTGGAGATAATGTGTCTTATTATATTTTTAATCTTTTGATACCACATAGCTTCTTTGATGATTTAACAAATCACTGTTGTTCCATTACAGGTTACCTTTCCTGAACTGAAGTCTTGATAAAGAAATAACATTGATTTTGGGAAAAAGTAATTGTTAAATGGAGTGATGATGTAGGAAAATAGTTACTGTGGTTTCACAAAACATTGCTCTATAAAACATAACTTTTGCTGATTCTTTATCATTTAACCCCCAAGTTTGCCATCCAGGACCAACAGAATTCCATGGACCTGGCTCCCAGGTCAGTTAGAGGCTTGGAGGATGAATGAGAAAGGAAGGAGCTTGGAGATGTCTTTCATCCATTTACTCAGTCCTTCACCCGCTCATTCAGTCCACAGTGCCTGCCTTCTCCTGTCAGGCTCTGTACTAGGATCTGAAGCTAAGAAATGACCCCACGCCCCCATTCACCCTTCCCTCAAAGAGCTCAGAGTCTAGTGAGAGTTGACAGACAGGAAGTACACACACAATGGCACTGCTTTATTGCCCACCTCCCTAGACTCTACAGATGGTATTTATCTATTCCCTCCTCTATCCTCCATTCCTAACATGGTGCCCAGCACATGTTAGGTACTCGATAAATGTTTGCTGAATGAATATAGTCTTCATCGAGAAGGCAGCATTTGAACTGGGACTTCGACAATTAGAGAGCTCTTGAAAGGTGAAAACAGAGGAGAGGGTACACTGTCTCCAACAGGAAGAAGGACAGGGTCATTTTTAGGAAGATCATCTTGGCTTCTGTGTGGAGGACGATGGTTTTGGGTGAGATGAGGGGCAGGTAGACAAGTGAGAGGCTGGTTCAGGGTCCAGGGGTGAGTGGTTGGTAGTCTGGACCAAGGCTTTGGAGGCAGAGACAGAAGAGCCCTGATGGAGGACCCAGAAAGGATGGAAAAGGCTTGGGGAGTGTGAAGCAGGACAGAGCAGGGGTCATGGGTGACTTCAGGTGTCTGGTGTAGTAGGGCCAGTTGGAGAGGTGTTGGTAGGAAGTTGAGGTCTGCTGAGAAAATTTTAGGGCAGAAAGACCTTCCAGGTTCCTCAAGTCAGAGCCCCGTTTTGGTGTCATTTCTACCACCTGCAACTGAGCCTGGAGGGTAGAGCAGTCTTGTGGGTACAGAGGAAGCAAGACAGCTGGGCAGGGGCAAGCCACATGTGAGAAGTCCTGCCTCATCTTCTCCAGTTTTTTGGAGTCCCAAGGGGAAGTGGGTTGGCCACAGAGGCCTTGTCAATGCCCAGACCTAGGATGAAGGTTACTGGAAAGCAGAGTCTCTCTAAAAAGTACCTTCTGATTCTTCTGTGATTCTGCTCAATCACATAGTATGCATTGGCAGGACACCTTTCACTATTACAGTTTGATTTTCTTGAGGTATAACATACATAAGGTACAGAAAGTCCCCTCATCTTAAGGTATAGCTTGATGAATTTGTACCAATGTAATCACCAAGCAGATTAAGATATAGACCTCTTCCCGTCTCCCAGAAAATTCCCTCTCACTCCTTTCCCATCTCTAGTGCCCTCCAACCAATCCAGGTAACTACTATTCTGATTTCTATCACCACAGATCAGTGTTGCCTACCCTTGAACTTTATATATGAATGGAATCATACAACATGTACTAACTTTTTTCTGGATTCTTTTAGTCCACATACTGTATGTGACATTAATTCATTTATCAGGTGTGTCAGTATATTGTACTTTTGTATCTATAACATAGTATTCTGTTGAATGAGCGTGCCATAATTTATCAGTTCTCCTGGGGTTTTTTTTTTTTTAAGATTTTTATTTATTTATTTACTTGAGAGAGAGGGGAAGCACAGAGGGAGAGGGGGAACCAAACCCTCTGAGCAGGGAGCCCAATGCAGGGCTTGATCCCAGGACCTCGGGATCATGACTTGAGCCAAAGGCAGAAACTTAACTGACTGAGCCTCTCAGGCACCCCTATCAGTTCTCCTGTTAATGGACACTGAGCTATTTCCAGTTTAAGCAATAAACAAATCTACTACGAAAATTCTTGCAAAAACCTTTCTTGTAGACACAGGCACTCATTTCTCTTGGAATGAATACCTAGGAGTTAAAATTCTAGTTCACAGCTTAGGTGTATGTTCAGATTTAGTAGAAACTGCAGGTTTTCAGAAATGGCTGTACCAAGCTACAGGTAAGAATTTCAATTGCTTCATGCCCTTGCCTCCACTACAAGACTCTTCTTTTCTTCCAGTGTTAGATATTGGGTGTGTCTGGCATGGATACATTGATCCCCCAGCCCACAAGCAGCAAGACAGAGGCCACATCCAGCCTGCTTCTTAGCTGGGGGAGGAACAGGCATCTTGACATGACGGTGACTCTAGGAACTGAGATGGCCATCTTATGACCATGAGCATGAAACCATCATAAGGACAGCAGAGCAGAGACGAAATCAACCTGGGAGATAGAATGTCTTTGATGACACTGCCAAGCAACTCAATTAATCTGCCATTGGGTGGCAGCCTACTTATTTTTTAAGCCAGTTGATTTTGGGTTTTTTGGGGTTCTGTGGACTTACAACATAAAGGATACAGTCGTAAGCCCCCCTTGTAACCCAACCAAATGGTACCACTTCTGTCCTCTACAGCAGTCAGCCCCACTAAGCACTTTCTCCTTCTTGAAACCTCTCTGGGATCCCGTGCACACCTGGTCCTCCTCCTATCCCTCTGTTCAGTTTCTCAGCCTCCTTTCTTGGCTCCTCCTCCTCGTCTGTGTTTTTTAAAAATGTACCTCCCCTCCCTTGGAATCTCATCCAGCACCATGATTTCATCCATCACTACCCAGATATGAATCCCCGGCCCAGACCTCTCTTCTGAGCTTGTCTCATACAGAAATGCCTATTGAACCTCTCCACCTAGACTTTGCCCAAGCATTTCAAAAACTTGCCTTCTCAAGGCCAAACTCTGTATCTTCCCCCTCAACTGATCCCTCTTCAAGCTTCACCACTATAGTGAAGGGCTCTTGACTCCTTCATACTCAAGACAAAAACCTAGATGTTCTTGCCATTACCTTAGCACGCATCCACTCTTTCATCCTTTATTTCTCCACTTTTCCAAACCATCACCCTGAGTCATCATCACTTTGTAGCTAGAAAGTTCCAAAAACCTTCTAACTGGTCCCCCTACATCTGCTCCCAAGTGTCCTCCAAGCCATGCAACCAGGGTAGCCTTTTGGAAAACAAATTTGTTATCATTCCTCTAAAAAAAAAATGGCTTATTACTCTCAAGATAAAATCCAAATTCATTTGGTAGTTCTACCTGCACTACTCCTTTCTCGGCACTTACCCCCACCCTGCTCCTTCCAACCTCATCTGGGACAAGTGGTTCTTTTGCCTATAGTATTTCCCCTTTCGCTCTAGCCCTGCACAACTCCTAACTGTCCTTAGTTTCTCAGTCTAAATGCCAGCTTCTCAGGGCGTATCCACCCTCACACCCCTTACCCCATGTTAGGACCCCATTCATTTTTCAGAATCCTCCTTACGTTCCCCCACGACACTTCCCACGCCGCATAATTGTACGTTGGCTTGACTTGATTAATATTATTAACACAGTCATTGTTTGCTGACTGTCGTCCCCCCCCCCCCCGCCCGCCCCTACACTTGCCCACACTGCGCTGGCAGAGCCTTGAGGTTAGAGCAGTGTCTACGGCTCTCCACTCCACCTTCCACTCAACCCTCTTGCCTTTGGCACTGCACTTACAGATAGTAAGCGCTCAAGGAATGCGCTTAATTAGCTAATAAACGAATCCTGACTCATTCAACCCCCATAACAATTCTGTGAGGTAAGCATTTCATCGCACCGAGGGAAGCTGAGAGTCGCGGTTGTCAAGATGCCCCAACGTGTATGGGGAAAGGGGAGGAGTCAGGTCCTGACCCAAGTCAGGTCCTAATTTCTGAACCCGATTTTCCCGCTCCTGAACTTTGGCCCCTTGGTGAAAGGGCCAGGGAGAGGGCGGACTTTGAGTCAAGAGAAGGTTTGCCCCGGATGACCCGGGTAACCTACGCACGGACGCGGAACCCAGAGCTCACCTACGGAGACTAAGGTACGCCCCCTCGGGCTCTCACTGAGTAAGGATCACAATCTGCTGCATATGCATGAGGGGACCATGAGGCCCTGATTCGGGACTACCCGAGATGCGCCTGACTAAAAATTCTTCGGACTTGAAGACGTGAGAGCTCTGTCAGTTCCTCACACGTACTTAGAAAGTTTTCAAAGGTTCATAAGAGGCGAACCTTGGGGGGATATCGGGCGAAGATGACCGCAACTTGGGGTTTATGATCAGGCGTCTTCTGGAGGCAGCCCAATGCCAAGAGGGGTCCTCGGACTGCTCCCCTCGAAGACGAAGGGGGCGTCTCCCCGGCTTCCTGCGGCATCGGTGGCGAGCTGAGGTGGAGGCAGGCTGCGGCAGCGAAGGCGACAGTGGCGGCGGCGCCATGGCAGGGCTCGCAGGTACCGTGGCGTCGGCCCCCTGGGGACGGGATGAGAGGCCCTCAGTGCGGCGGCGCCGCCATGTTGCCCCTTTGGGGTCACCTTAAGGCGTCTCCCCGTCCTTTTCTAGGGTTTTCCTTCCGCGCACCCAGGGGGCCACCCCTGTGTCACGTGATTGCCCTGTGTGGCCCTAACCTGGGCCTCGGGAGTCCTTTCCCGGGCCGAGGCCGAGTGACCGGACCCCTGGGTCTCGGTCTGGCCTCCAAGGTCAGTGCTCGCCTGTCTATTCCCGGGACGGGACAGGCAGAGTCGGGGAGCGCGGGGCTGAGGGGCGCGACTACCGCCTCTTCGTCCCAGGGGCCCATGGCAGGGGGCCCAGCTTCTGAGAGTCCTGTTATTCTGTCTCCGACCCTTCAGTCTTATTTTTTTTTAAATCAGAAGGGGCGTGGGTGAGAGGGGCGTAAAGGGGTCTCCCGCCCCAAGGCACCCGCTTTGGTGTCTAAGGTGATGGGGTAATAGGTTGACGCTCGGCTTTGAGTCGCGGGTGCTTCTTACCTATCTCATAACTTTACATCAAGTCTGGACACCATTTCCTTTCCTCCAGTATATATGGGGAGTGGCCCTCAAGGGCAGCTGAAGGAACGGAATGCCTGGCACACCAATGGCCTGAAAGAATGGGGGATGGGGAACAGTTCTTTTTGCTTACCCCTTCCAGACTTTCTGTAAATTCCTTCCAGGCCTCCGTGTCCCTTTTCAACGCTAAGTGTTGGGCAACGCTAAATGTTGGGACAGACTGGGATCTGTCCTAGGGAGCGAATGATCTTTCTGTTCATAGGTTCGGATCGTGTTTTATCCCTTTCAGGGAGCTGGTGTGTTGGGAAGAGCTTCTGTTTGCCCTGCCTGACATGGTCCAGCCATCCCCTCAGAGCCTTCTGGACAGCAACACCAAAGCCAGGACAAAAAAAAAAAAAAAAAGTTCCAGCTTAAGTGCTAATGCCAAGTGTTAGATCTTGTTTATTTGTTTATTTTAAATCAGAGACTCATTAATGTCAAGCACATCTTTAAAAGATTCAGAGCCCTGGTCAGTTTCCAGTGACCAGATCAATTCCGGATCTGTAACTGGTCTTGTTAGAATTGCTGCCAAAAACGTTTTAACCTTTTATCTGTAATATGTTGTTTCAAAGAGGAATCTGGAAGTCTGGGTTTGGCTGTCTTTTTTGTTGTTCTCTTCTCTTTGAAACATATGCATTCCATTCCAAGCCTGTCACTGTGTGCTATACCAAGGACCATGTGTTGCCTTCCTCTTTGACTTCCTGCTCTGGGAATGCTCAGGAATCTGGACCCTGCTGGGGTTTGGGCCCTGTGGGAGGGAGAGGGGGTGGAGGGGAGGGTGAACAGTATCTTTCCCAGAGAAGATGGTGACATGACTCTGGGGCTTACAGAGGAAGTCAGAGGTCACCAGGGAAAAAGAGACTGTTGGTTAGGCTAATGTTTTGTGTGTTGTGTGTGCGTTTGTGCACGTTTAAATCTAGGGGGGTAAAACTAACTGCAAATTCAGAATCTCACTTTAGGGTGCTGGCTCCTGAGTAGATACAAGTTTGAAAATAGATCCATAGCAAATGGCTCACCGCAAACCTGCTCCCTCATCCAACGCAGGTGTAATAAGCTGTTGCTGTCCCACAGCTAAAGCTTAAGAAGCTTGTCCCCCACCCCTTCTTCAGTCACAATCCAAATACTCCACAGGTAGAGATAGCGGTGTCACATAGACCCCACAACTCTGAAAGTCATGGTACCTAACCCTACCCGCCCGACCCCCAGCTTACCTGGTTAGGCTGACGCTGACATCCTTCTTGGGGTATTCTTGCCAAGAGTCTTGCCTTTCCAAAGCCATTCCAAAGCCATTCCAATCCCCTCACAAATCATCTGCTGTATCTTTGGTCTTACAGGGACAGAGCCTTTTAGGGGTGGTAGAGATAGTTTGGGGGAAAGGGAGGCCTGTGGACTAAGGGCCCTGCAATGAAACTGTAGTCGTTTTTAACTTCTACTCTCTATCAGAATAAAATGCTTTATTGGTACTGCTTCTGGAAAAATTTTTATAAACAAGGTGTGTTTGGACCAGACTTCTAGGTACCACACAGGAACAGAAAGTGGACACATCCCTTCTGCCTTCTCCAGTGGGTTGTTTGCTGCCAGAACATGAGGGTTTGGGGATGAGGGATGAAAGTGGGAGAGTGGTCATTGCACACTCAAGCCCACCCACGTGGATACAGGCCACCAGGACAGCGCTTGCCTAGAAGTCTGTCATCTCACCATGCCACTCTGATGGATGGATGGAGAAGCCCCACAAGTGGGCTTTGCCAAGATTATCTGGAAAGACTGAGGCTGCCAGCAGCTTCCAGCCTTTTAAAGGGGGTACAGGAGGCTAAGGGGAGCATGCTCTGTCCAGAATAGCCAGACCCTTCCATGCCTGTCTGTCTGAACCCAGTTACCTTCTAACTGGGCTGAGGTTAGAGCATGTGGGACAGTGGGGCTGTGGGCCTACCCCTTGAAGGCTCTGAGGTGAGGCAGTCTTCACTGAGAACACATTTTGAAATGTCCACGGTTCTGTGGGCTTAGTGTGGAAAACCACAGCAACTCCCAGTCTTGAGGCCTGCCAACAACTTCAGAAGGGAGGTGTGGGCACTGCCTGCTGATGAGTCAGCCTGGGGCAAGAGGAGATCCACCCTACCTGCAGGCTGCAGTAGAAGCTGGAGTCACCCGGCCTAAGGGAGATGGGAGTCTCTGATTACACAACCCCACCCCAGTCCCCATGTGTCCTCATTGCCACTTTGAAGGCAGAATGTTGCTAGTGTCTTAGAGTTCACCTGGATCTTAGCAGCCTTGGTACAGAGGGGAGCTGATGGTGAGGGGTAGGATGTGACCTGGCCAGTTTCCCTGGGCTAATTGATGACAAAGGCCAGTACCAAAACTGAGGTTTGTACCCTCTACTCCCATAATTCTCTGATGCTGTACTAAAGTTACAGGTGCCTCTAGAGGTGCTGGCAGTGGGGTTTAGAAAGGGGTTGCTTAGAGGAGGGGAGATATTATCAGGCTCAAGGGGCAAGGTGCTTAGTGCTCCAGAAGTGTTTGTGACAACTGTGACTAAGGGATTTGAGGAAGTGGCAGAGAGGGAGATTTACCGCTCCAAATCCTCCCTTGGTGTTGACCCAGGAACAGGTGTGTAGTGACAGGGACACATTAAGCCAGAGACAAGGCTGAACAGGCGGCAGGGCCATTTGGTGAGGCAGTCAGCTGACCATGTGAAAGGAGTCCTGACTCACTCAAGAGTGAAAGAGGAGAGAAAGAAGCCAGGATCCAAACAGCCAGGCCACCCGCTCATCTACCCTGACATGGCAGGAGAGAGCCCAGGGCCAGGGACCTGTTAAGTCCCTAAGAATATGGAAGCTAATGCCAGAAGTGGAGAACCCACTAATGGGGAGAGCTAGAGAGTTTTCCTGGGTGTCGGTTAGGAGACCTGGAGAGTAGCACAGCAGAGTAGAATGTCCTTATAGTGGTCCCTGTAGGGGTTTTAGGGCCTGGAGGGATAAGGTGGGCCAAGGAGGCACCATACCACACCTCTTATCTGATACTCATTGTCCAAGCCAGTGCCCACTGTGCCCAGTGTTCACTTCCTTCAGGTTCCTGGATGGAGATAATACTTTATGTTCTGAAGTCCTGATCACCCCCTTGGTCTCTAGTACCCCATCTTGAAGGCTAGTCCCACCTTTCTTGCCTCCCATCTTCCCCAGTAGTTACCTGCCAAGGCCCATTATTCCAGGACAAGTGAAGGCATCCACCCCTCTGGGGAAGGTAAGTGGTCCTTTATTCTAGAGACCACAATTAAGGATGTAGACCTTTCTCTTTGGGGTGGGGGAAGTGTTCCTTTATCTCAGAACAGTGTTAAGTGAAGATGGAACTGGGTTTGCTTATTCTGCCTTTGTTGCGTCCCCCACCCTCCCTCTCTCAAGTAGTGTGCCCCCCGCCCCCAGCAGTGGTACATCAGTTCAGTCTTAAGGAGTATGTGTTGAAGCCTTAAAAGAAGTCACAAGAGAGACAACTTTTTGGTGCACCTCCACCACCCCGCAGGGTCCTGGGACACTGTGCGAGATGGGGGACGTACTGGTTTTTTATTTTTTTGTAGAGGTGGTCCCTGTCCTCCAGGAGCTTACAATCTAGCTGGGGAGACACAACTAATGCACACTTACACAGTCAGTACAGTTAGCGATTACCACAATATTGACCACAACTGCGTGAGACCAGGGAAAGCAAGATCAGTGAGGGGCTGGGAGCTCAGAGAAGGTGTTTTAGTAAAGATGGAATTCATTTACTGGTTGAATAGGTCCAAATTGAGTGACACATTTCTTTTGGGGTGGGTTTAGGAGGCAGGGAGTGGGGGAAGGGAATTGAGGGAGCAAAGGCAGCAAGGCTGGAATGCACGTGTTGTAGGCAAGGGACATTGAGAGGGCCCCCCTCCATTTCTTCCTCCCTCCCTCCCTCTCGCCCTCAAGTCCCGCCACACAGGCATGCAGCTGGTGCCTTGTCTGCTGCATGGAGATTCAGGGCTTTGGCTGGTGATGCTGGAATGTCCATTCTGCTGGCTGGTGTGGTTGTCTGGATCTCTGTGGTGGGCCTGTTAGCATGGCCATGGCTGCGGGGCTGGGATGGCGCTGTCCCGACTTGGTCCAGATCAGAATGCATTGCCTGTGCCCAGATCTTGGGGGTAAGCTCCCCCCCACCCCCCCTCCTCCCTCTACCCCACCCAGCAGTCAGAGGGGTGCAAAGGGGCTTGGAAGGGATCTGGTATTGTCGTCATTGTCGGTGCTGCTTCTCCAGGAGCCTACCAGCCCCTCACTGACCTTGGCAAATGCTCCTCTGGCGAGAGAGCACAGGGGACCCCCCATTCCTGCGCGGCACTGGCTCCCATGCTGGCCAAGAAGCACAGGAGCACCTGGTGACAAGGCCGCCCAGGGCTGGGGGCTGGGACCTCAGTTGGGGGCTCGCTGCCGGCGCTCTCCCAGCACCTGCCGCCCGGTCCTCGATACCGTGTATGCCAGCTTCTGCAGGGAGTACCTGAACACCTGCAGCAAGAGACCCGGGATCTGCCCTTAGAGGCAGGCACCCGCAGCCGGTCTGCAGCGCTGCCGTGCCCGCCCCCGCCCCACCCCCTGCCCCGCCCGCCCGCCCGCCCGCCCGCGGGTTGGACTTAGAGGCAGGCGCGGGCACAGCTTGTCCACGAGTCAGGGCAGCTGGAGCTTTTCCAACTGTGCTGAAGGCTGCATGGCAGCAAGCTGATTGGACCCACAACTTAGGTATACCTCACTTCTCGCAATGGGCTGTGTCCCTGGAGGATTTCGAAAAGCGAATCCTACCCAGTAAATGCAGCATTCCAGGAACACCTTAAAGGAAATATGCGATTCCTTTGGCAAAGGATTCCCTTAGTAGGGAATTCTTCCTGCAAGGGGTGCTTTTAGGGTAAATGATTTTATGGGCAAAGTGCTTTCTTCTGATTTATTTTTACAAAGCACTTTGCCTCTATTTGATTTTTTATTTTAATAAAGCGAATTGTCCTTTTGGAAGCGCTTTTTTTCTCTCCCATTTTTCCTGCAAAGAACCTTTTCTAATTGTTTGCTTCAAAGCGCTTTTTATCTGATTCATGTTTTTTCTGTTAGCTCCTTTGTCTGATTTTTTTTCCTGCAGTGCGCTTTTTATCTAATGCATTTATTTCTGCCAAGTGCTTTTGCCTGATTTATTTTTCCTGCAATGCGCATTTTCTCTAATTCATTTTTTCCCGCGAATTACTTTTCTCCAATTCGTTGTGGGTTTTTATGAAGAGTTTTTTGTTTTTTTTTTTGGCCTGAGAAGTGCCTTTTTCTAACTTATTTTTGGTTCCACCTTCGCAAGCGCTATATATATATATTTTTTTTAAGAAATTTCCCCGCAATGCGCAATTTTTTAAGGCGGAAAATTTTGCTATGCGAGCGTAAAGTCTCTTCGCAAAACACAAGTGCCCCGCCTCCCTCCTGGGGTCGAGTCTGGGTATAGCGGGTTTTTCTTACCGCGTTGGTCGCTAAGAGCCTCGGCGATCGTCAGCGGCTGGCGCCCGCCGCGCCCCAACTCTTTGTTCCCGGCCGGGCGCGGGCGCACTGGGAAGGGTCTGCGCGAGGAGGAGGGCGCAGGGAACGCGCGGGGGCACGCGGTGCCAACCGCGGCACTTTGGCAAGCAGGGTTCGCGGCAATAAGGATAGGATGGGTCCGGGAGGCGGCAATTGCGACGTGGGCCTGCCGGTTAAGGGGGCGCCAATCGGGACCCCTTTCCCACCCGGTACCTGGGCACACTTACCTGCAGCAGCACGCGGAAAATGTACCAGCCAATGATGAGCAGCTCAGCCGAGGCTGCCGCCACTGCCGCCATGGTTCCGAGAGTGGTGGGTGAGTGGTCGAGAGCAAGCGCGGTTCGCCAAGGTCCACCGATTTCTTGGAGTTCGCTGTTGGGCGCACTGCCGCAGCCGCGGTGGCCGCGCCTTAAGTATCCGCCCGCCACCCAAGTGCGCATGCGCGTCTGGGGTGGGTTCCATTGAGGAGGGGTGGCCGGGGGCGCTTCTCATTCGCCAGGAGAGGAAAAAATAATTCATTTGCTCTTTCCACACCGACCCCCGCCTCCTGAGTTCCATCTTAGCCCCTTTCCAGAAGATTCCGCTGTGCCCGCTTTTAGATTTTAGTGTAAAATGGAGAGGAACTGCAACTCTTGAGTAGCGCAAAGGGCTGGAGTAGGGGATGCACGCCTTTTGGCACGGAACTCCTTCTCTGAGCGGTGGCCTGCAATTTCTATCCCAGTGTCCGTGACACACCAGTACCCCACCTTGGGCACGGGTGGAAAACTAGGAAGACCTCATCTGCCCCACAGAGCGGGAGGAAAAAAAAAAAAGAGGTGCCCCTTCCCGGAGCCTTGGCTTCAGAGGCCCGTGGTTGGTACTCATTCTGGTATTTGATGTGCTCTAAGCCCGTGTCCTCTGCTTCCCGAGAGTCCCTGAACACGGAACTTTCTCTCATTCTTTGCGTCCAGCTTCTTAGAGTTACTACCACGGTGACTATTGAAAGAAATAGAGCCAGAGCACTGAGCTCTAGGCGCACAAGCAGTAGTCCCTGGGTCTACCCTGTGGGAGGGATGCGGGAGGGATCGGTGCCTTTGTGTGCCCGGAAGGGGTGGGATGAGCTTTTCAAAAAGTGGTCGGAAAATGCTCCGGGATCATTTCTGCCAGACAGGTCTTTTCAATCTCTCTCGTATGCTCCCCTCCCCCCCAGGCCCTGGTAGGACTTCACACAGCCAGCGAGGTTCTTTGTACCCGTTGTGCTGGGCAGCTGGAGGTCGGAATGGGGTTTTGCTACCGTCACCAGAGGGTTGTGGCCACCGCAGGTCCATTTCCAGGCACAGCGGGGAAGACCCAAACAAGACCCAGACACGGGTTGCGAGCTCAGCCTCAACGCCCTGGGGGCCCGCCACTGGAGAGCGCCTCTCCAGCAAGCTATCTAGCACAGGGGCCAAATGGCATTTGCTCCTCTGTGGATAGAAAATTAATTTTGATTAAAAGCTCACAGAGGTCAGGTTCTATACAGTGCCAGCAGCAGATGGAAAGTGTAAGTGATCCAAGCAAAGTCAGTTTGGATGAGGTAGCATGGTGATTTTTCCTACATTGACTTTCTAAGAAGTTGGCTGGTTTTGGCAAAATGATGCCAGGCTGCCATCTTAAAACAAAATATTCGGTAGTACTGCACCCCCACCCCCACGCCTGCCCCGTGGCCTCACAGGGCATGCAAGGATCCATTACCAGCGAGCTCCGGCTGGCAGTGAGGTGCTTTAACTCTACCGAGCACCTGCTGTGACAGACTAGATACAGAACCGAACCTTGTTCTTATTTTGTGGGGGCACAGCATGGAGCCCGTGGCCATCCGGTGGCAACCACAGGGCGGTATTGTGAGGTCTGGGGCCCTTGAGGACGGGCTGCAGCCCCAGGAGGCGATACATGATCTCTGCTGGGCAGGGCCCAGGCAAAGCCAGTCCACTGTGCCGGACCTGCCCGAAGAGCCCTCTGGCCCACCTCCCCGACAGGCCCGGGGGAGATACTCAAGGAGCTTCCTGAGATGGTGATGTGGAGCAGAATAGACTTCCATGGGTGGGCAGGGAGGAAAGGGCATTCACATTTGCTGTTGTTAACCATGATCCATTTTCCCAAATAAGTCTACATTCTGTTCCTGTTTTTTTTTTTTTTTTTTTTTTTTTTTTTTGGTGTCTGTCTGTCTGTCTGTCTGTTTTTTGTCTGTTTGTCTGTTGTGTTGACTTTTCTCTTCAGGATCCCTGCTGCCTTGGTGATCCCGGGCTGACAGCCAGAGAGCACAGCGGCTCAGCTCCTGGAGAGTGAGGGTTGAAGAAAGCGGAGGGCAGCTGCCTGCGCCCGCTGGCTCCCATTAGGTCGGTTCCTGCAGCGGTGCCCGGTGGCCTTGGCGAAGGCCCTGCCCAGCAGAGATCATGTATTGCCTCCAGTGGCTGCTGCCCGTCCTCCTCATCCCCAAGCCCCTCAACCCCGCCCTGTGGTTCAGCCACTCCATGTTCATGGGCTTCTACCTGCTCAGCTTCCTCCTGGAGCGGAAGCCTTGCACAATCTGTGCCTTGGTTTTCCTGGCAGCCCTTTTCCTCATCTGCTATAGCTGCTGGGGAAACTGTTTCCTGTACCACTGTTCTGATTCCCCGCTTCCAGAATCGGCGCACGACCCCGGCGTTGTGGGCACCTAACAGCCTGCCCAGTTAGCTTTCCAAGGAAGCAGAAGATGGGAGGGGAGGCATTGACATAGGTCATAAAGCATTGGAGTTTCAAATCCCGCAGCCCCGCGGGTGCCACATTCCTGACGGCGCCTTTCTTGGCCTGTGATGTTTTATCCTTATAATGTGAATAATGGCACTGACCGGTGCTTTTATTGTAGAGTCCTGTAGTTGTGGGTGGTCTTGTGATTGTGTGTGTTCTGTCCCCATCTCGGTTACCCCCCTACCCCCCAGGCTGGCAGGATGGTCACCCCCATCGCCTCATTCCTGCGAGGAGTCTGTGCCCATCCTGGTCCACCGTCCCAGCATGACCTGGGCAGATAAAATGCCAGTCTTGTCACCTCTGTGACCCCCTCCTTTTCAGGGTCTCTTCCTTTCCCAGAATGTTACCATCCCCTCAGTCCCTGTCCTGGTTTCCCTTTAGTTATCTTCTACCCCTTTCCTTTTTGGGGGAGTACCTGTCTAAGACAGGGCTCATTTTTGCACTTATCTCGAATTTAAAGAGATTGCTGACGCCCGAGAGCCTCGCTTTTTCATCCTTCTTTCCCCGGTCAGCAGCCCAGACAAAAACGTGTCTTGACTGTTTGTTGTTCACAAATCTCCAGTATTTTCTCCACTCATTTTTAAGAAAGAAGTAACAGAGACCTGTTGCTCTTTCACTTGGGTGTCTGGGCTCATGCTTACCAGCCCAGCCTCACTTTCTTTGCCCTTCCTCCTGCCTTTCTCAGTTGTCCCAAGGAGGGGGGCCTCACCGTGTCTCCCGTGCATGCTCTGCAGGATTGAGGTGTGGCGTGTCCCTGTAGATCTAGCAGTCCCCAGCCGAGTGAATGGGAGAGTACTTGTGTGTTTCATAACAGCCATGATCCCTGTAATAGGTGTTTGGATATTTTTTGGCGTGCCGTGAGTGTGTGTGTACGTGCGTGTGTGCGCGTGTGTATACAAATACATGTGTATATTCCTTTTAAAGAAGCTTTATCGAGCGTGTTCTGACTTGGAGGTTTAGCAGTAGCTAGCTATAGTAGGTGCCGCTACAGTTTTTATTTAGCATGGGGACTGCAGGGTGACCAGCACACTGGACTCCGAGATGGTTCAGACAAGACAGAGGGGAGCAGTGGCCATCGTCCTTGTGCCAGGAGCTCCTTCAGTCCTGCGCATAGAGACTGTACCTTATGAAGAATACACAGGAAGACTTTGTGACTGTCACTTGCTTTTGCTTTTTCTGCGCTTCTGTAACAAGTGTTGGCAAACGAGACTTTCTCCTGGCCCCTGCCCACTGGGGACCAGCATGGTTGTCCGTCCAGTCTCAATCATCCATCTTTCTCTTGCCTGAGCGGGAAGGGCAGTGGGCCAGGCAGAGGACAGAACTGGAGGCAGTCCATCTAGGGAATGGGACTGTGAGGCCACACTTGGGGAACATGTGGACTGCTATTCCGGAGCTTTTATTTTTGGTGTGTTCGTTGCACAGCTGTTTGAAATGTTTAATAAAGCTTTATAAACTTTACTTTGTGGTTTCATGTGGCTGTAGTCCATTTGGGTCGTGGTGTTGGATTTCTGCGTTGGTGGGGGACAGGGGGTACCTTGGAGGGACTGAGTCTTTGGCGCCAGATACCTTAGCCCGAAAATTTGATCTGCTCTCTAGAGAGCAGATGGTGGGGTTGGGGGAAGGGAGGAGGGGGCAGGCCAGGCGGTGAAGAGGAGGGAGTCTGAAAGTTTTTAGAGATGAGACATTCGTGTTTCTCAGCTCCCATGGCCTCTCGCCTGAAACTGTTTCCCTCCATAGGAGATTTGAGTAACCGATCCCTTGACAAACAACTTAGGACAGCTGGAGCTCTAATCATCAAGGATTTTTATGGTGCTGCTTTTGAAGTAAAAATAAAGTGAAACTCCTATGGCATTTCAAGTGGAAAAATAAATAAGGCTGGCCTCCAACCAGGGGGCTTAAGGTGATGGCTAGAAGTGCAAGAGTGTGGCAGGTCCCTGTCGTTGATGGGCACATGCTCCTGTGGCTGTGACCTTTGAGACAAAGCGGGTGGCTTGCCAGGGACCTGGGCTGGGTGTCCACCTCTCAGTCTCTTTTCCTTCTAGAAAACCTAACTGGAGCACTGCTGTCCAAAGCACAGTGCTGTGTAAGGGTTTCTGGAGGTAACTGTTGCAAAAGGGCTTTGGTAATTTCAGAGGAGGTCACATGTCTTTTCTAGACTTTTAATTTATTGCTGTAAAGTTTTGTGTTATTTTCTCTTGCCCTTTTTAAATCTCAACATTGTCAGTTTGTCCCTTTTTTCATTCCTAGCTTTGCTTGTCCACGCTTTCTCTTTTCTTGACCAAAACTTGCCAAAGATTTATCCATTTTAAAGGTACTTTCAAAGAACTGAACTTGTATTGATTATATCTGCTGAGTATTTTCTGCCTGATCCTTTTGTGCCTTTACCTCTGAAATCTTCTTTTCTGGGTTTCTGGATTTATTTCATGGTTCAGCAAAGTCTTGACAAGAAGAAGAATCCTGCATGTGGGAAGGAGGATTTATTCAGCAAACATAGCCCCTGTATGAGGCTTGCTGGGGATTTCAGGGGCAAGACCCAGGCCTGACCCACCAGGAGCGCATGATTCTAGCCTAGTGGGGAAGACTTAAGAAAATAGACAATTGCAAATTCCAAAAACAAAACAAGCAAACAAAAAAGGCTTTTGTGGCCCCACTCTCCCGTGGAGGCACCTGGATGATAAATGAAGCCAAGATTGTTGTTTATTTTGCTCTCCCTCAGAAAGCAGCTTTCTGTCATAGGTCAGGCCTGCTTAAGAGTTACAAACAGGCCTCCCTCTGAAAGATGTGTGGCCCTTGCCGGCAGGGAGCCTGCAGCCCCCTCTCCCCCAAACCCAAGGTGACTGCCAAATCAGCATTCCATCTGCCGTATGTGCTGCTTTCCACCTTGGCATGCACGCTGCCTCATCTTCCTGAAATGTCTTTCAGGAAAATGAAAAGTAGATACCTCTTCTGGAAAAGAGCAAGGGCACCGGGCCTTAGAAAATCATGCTCTGCCATCCCTCTGGTTGCTCTGGCTCCTGGTGTGAGACGGGTGCTAACGAGGTACCTGCTAACCACGGGACCCCATGAGGCCTTAGGCTGGGCTTCTGTCAGAACTGGTCTGTACCCTGCTCTGGACCTTGGTTTCCTTATAGGTAAAATGTGGTCTTGGGAGCAAACAGTTCCTAGCCCTAAATACTAGGAATCCTTCTTCCTAGGATCTTAAGGTGCTCCTGGATACACTTGAGAAAGATGACTGAGCTCCAGGAAGGGGGCAGTGCCCTTGCAGGACAGCCAGTGTATGCTTTCTCCTTTAGTCAGTATACCATGTGAACCCAGATACGCCTCTGTCAGGAAGCCTTCCTGAACTTTGTCCCTTCCTCTTCATAGCGACTGGGTTCTCCCACCCCTCAGGGGGATCTGCACTGTTAGTCAGGGGTGCACTTACCAGAATCCGAGTAGGACTAGGCCTGGAGCCACACGGAATGAATATCCCTGCCATCAGGGAGGGAGTCATCCAGGCTGATGGGAAAGGGCATGACATTGGGCAGATAATCCCACCGAGACATGTAAAACTATGAATTGTGGCAGATGCTATAATAGGAGTCTAAAAGGGGATCTGATGCAGGCCGGAGGGGACTGATGTTCAGGCTGAGACCTGAGGACAAATTTGAATGTTTGAACAGTGCACGAGATGTTATTTCTCAGCATCTCATCAAGCAGTCTCTGTTCTTGCAGATACAGAAATCGGACTGAAAGTAAAATGAAGGGCCACCAGTATGTGGCTGTCCTAGAATCAGAGCTCAGATGGCTTTTGGCAACAGAGGTTAGGCTGTCGAAGCTTCAAGGACTATACTGGGAGGTACTGAGGGACCTAAGACTGACCTGCTGCTGGCAGGCCCCCAAACAGTCCTGAGAACTCTTCAGCTTCCAGCTGACTAGAACCATCACAGATGAGGATCTGGTGGGAATAGGGGATAACCCAATCCAATCTGGATTCTTTTAGCAAGGGACAGGACAGCTGGCATTCGAGCAGTGAAAGTGACAGGGCTGTCCAGAAGGCCATAGCCCTGTCCAGCTCCTTGGGAACAGGGAGAAGGAGATCTCAGGCGTGCTGGTGGGTTGGGGAGGTGAGGGCAGGAACCAGGGAGGGAGGAGGATGGAGAAAAGTGATAGAAGGAAAGCTGCCTCCCATTGAACCGCTGCAGGAAAGGAGGCCAGAGAAGGGTTGTCACCTGTGTCCAATCCCCCACATCCAGTGCAAAACTTGCCCCTCACCCCCAACCCATCCCATGATGGGTAGAAGGGTCACACTCTGGAAAAGGGAAGAACTACGAAGTGCTCTCCTCAGCAAATGGTGGAAGGTGATCCTGACTCCAGAGGGGATGGTCCAGCCTCCGCCCAGCACCCTGCCTCCCCGCTGTCTTCCCAAAAGCCAGAAGAGGGGTGGTTTGGTCTGCCAAGCTTCAGACAGAGAAGGCAGTATCTTGAGAAAAACTTTGATAATAGAGTGGGCTTGGAGAAGGGAGAAACCTGGCCAAGCAACAGCTAAAGGCTTCCTACGGAAGCCCTTGGTCTCCTTTGGGATGCTGGGACTCAAAACGGTGGGAGTAGACTTGGGGAACGCATAGAACCAACAAACCTTAAGAGGTGAGGCTTTGGGGAGCCCCAGGTCCTGTGCTTCCACCTTTGTGACCACACCTCCCAGAGCCTGTTTCCTCATCTGTAGAATGCACATCATAAGATGTCGTCTTCACAAATAGTCCCTCTCTTCTGGCCTCTACCTCCCATCCTTACTGGGCTCAAGCCTCTTAAGGATGTGATCTGATCATCCAGCTCTCCTGCTCAATCGTTCATGCCAGGAGCATTGGCCAGACCCTGTGCCAAGCTCTGAGAAGCTGATGCAGAGCAAGACCACACTGTCCTTGAGCTCAACTCAGCGGGAGGGCGGCACCCCTGCAGATCACTGCAGGACCATGTCTGGCCTCTCACCTCCTTTCCTGGGCAGCTGGGAGTCTACACTTGGCCGGCTCACCAATTCTTCCAAAGCTAGACCCTCAGCCAATTCCCTGCCCCACACTGGTGGTTGCAGCTCTCTAAGGGGCCCCGATCTCCACCCATCTCATTTCCCATGTGACTTTGCTGTCCTCCGTTCACTCTTTCTCAAGCCATGCGTATGCCAAGGAGGGGACAGGACTAGAAGTCTTGAACATTTCCAAAGCCATCAGTGAACTTCACCCTGGTTATTTCAGTACCCCTGTTACTTCTTAAAGATACAGAGTAAAAGAAAGTGTGTTACAATAAGCAAGTGTTTAATTAAAGGACTTTCTGCATTAAAGAATAAACGTCAAATCTGTTGGGTGCAGAGTCTTAGAGTCAGGGCACACTCGGGAATGTCTCTGAGGGAGGAAGACAGACAAAGCCGCTCAGAGGCTCCCTGTTGCCTGTGCTCCCAACTCCTTAGCTTGGCCACCAACGCCCTGTATAACCCTTGAGGGTGGGTGCTTGGGCTTTGTCCCTTGACCAGGCACAGGCCTAACCAGACCTGGCAGGGAACCTGCTGACTTGCTGGCTAGAGGGGTGGCTGGAGGGATGACCCAGTCAGTCAACCTCTTGGACTTTCTAAGGATTTAGGTGGCCCAGTCCTTCTACAAGTAAGAAAATTCAGTTTGCCTCCTGGTCTCTTCTCAGCAACTCTGAAGTGACAATATTTTCCAGCCTCCAAACTATTTCACACACAGATGTCACAGAGACTACTATTTCTCAGATATGCAAGAAGAACCTTGTAAATGGTTCCACAGCCTGGCATCCTCCCTCTGGGAATAGGTGACTATGGGTCACCTGTCTTCCCTGAGCCTCAGTCTCCCCATTTGTAAAATGAGGCGTTTGGATAACCTCAAGTTCCTTTCCAGCTCTAGCATCACCCTCAGATGTCCTGGTGCCTAGGGTGTCATTACACAGGGGACGTGGTGACTCTGGGATCTGGGTCAAGTCCATGTCTTGGAGCATGGAAGAATCATGGTGATGGCTGCAGCCGCCAGAAGATGAGCTTGGCAGAACGGGCTAGGAGATTGCTCCACCGCTGGTGACGTGTCCTGGCAGAGTCTGTGCAGGTAGGTTGATGCAGGTGAAGGGCAGGGTTGGGCTGTCCATTCTCTTGTGATCCCTAAGTAATGGTTGTCTGCAGGATCAGAAGCCTTCAGGACTGGTGGGTGCCAGCGAGATTCAGCCATTCATACTGGCAAAGCAGGTGAACCATCTTTTCACACACCGTCCTGCTGGGGCTTCCAGAAAGTTTTCTGCTCCCATTCCTTGAAGTCCTCTCTGTATTTCATTGTCTATGCCTGGAATTATACCTTCCCATAGCCTTCCAGCTCCCCATCCAGGTGGCATGTTCTGTGAGAAGACTGTGGCCCCGATACCGTAACCAGCCAGGAATGGCTTAGCTCAGAGGCAGAACCATGAGAGAAAGACTTGTCCAAAATTGCAGCTCTATTGAAAGAAAAATATTAATCCATTTCCAGTGTCACCTAAGAGCACACACCCAAGTTCAAATCCTATTTTAAAAGGTCAGAAAGGAGATACAAGCCCATTAAAAATCAAGGAATAAAGGAATTGGATAATTAACGAGTGTCTGAATGGGGAACCCCAAAAGCAACAAAATGACATCAAGAAGGCAAAGACCAACCAATCCGACTACATCAAAATTAAATATTTTCAGAATCAAACAATATCACAAAGAGAACCAGAAAGCAACAGGTAAACGACCTGCAGATCCCTAATGGGTAAAAGAATACAAGCAAAACCTTAATGGTAAAAATGCAACAGGAAAGTATATAACTCACCTAAATCGACTTTACAGAAGAAGAAATAGAAGAACTGACAAATTTTTTGAGAAAATATTCAATCCACTAATAACTGAAGATCAACAATAAAAAACATAAGGAGGGGCACCTGAGTGGCTCAGTTGGTTAAGCCTCCAACTCTTGGTTTTAGCTTAGGTTATGATCTCTCAGGGTCGTGGAGTTGAGCCCTGCATCAGGCTCTGCTGGGCACGGAGCTGGCCTAAGATTCTCTCTCTCTCTCTCCTCCTCCCTTGCTCACGTCCTCTCTCTCTCTCTCTCTCAAAAGAATAACATAATAAGGAATTATGAGTTTCCCCCCAGCAAATCAAGGGGGAAGGTTTAAGAACACCCAGTGCTGACGAGAACACAGTAGAACTGGCACTATTATTCAGTGCTAAGGGGACTGTGAATTGTTGTAACCTATTTGAAAAGTAGTACAATAGTCAAAGAGAAGGAGAGAGGTGAATGTTTCAAGAAAGGGCAAGTAGCCTATGTATTTATACAACATGTATTGTCTTCTTTGTCTTCAATTGTCTTCAGGCATGGTGCTAGGTACTAAAATATGAAGATAAATAAGATATGGCATATCTTGGGCATATGGTCAAAGGGTTAAGACACACAGATACTAAAATGATGTGTAATAAGAAGGCCAGAGATGTGCTTGAAACGTGGGCAAAGCAGGGAGCAGCTGGGATGGGTGATACGTATGTGAGGCTTTCTGGGAGTGTCTGGGGGGTTCCTAGAAGAGCCGCCCAGATGAACAGGAGTTAGTCAGAGGGCAGAGCAGAAGTAAGCATCATGGACGAGCTCATGGACAGTTCAGGGTCACCAGAGCATGAGAGTAAGGAACGGGATGGAGAAGGTGGGACGGGATCGCACAGTGCGTGTCTGTCTAACTGTCTTAACTGAAGACTTGGTTCTTTTTCCTCTTGACAAGAGGGGGCCTCTGAAGCATTTTGAGCAGGCAGGTGCCATGGTCAGATTTCTGTTTTAAGGTGGTTACTCTGATTGCCTGGAGACATTGGGAGGGGCAAAGGCTAATGAGGGGATGATCGCCTTGGTCCAAGTCGAGAGGGCAAGGCCTGAATTAGGGCTGGGCCAAGAGGATGGAGAGAAGGTAGAATTAGAGAAACCTGCTGACTGATGGTGGCTGAGTTAAAGAAGGAGAGTCAAGGATGCCTTCCCCGTTTCTGTCTCGAGTAACTGCATGGATGGGAGAATACCCCAGAGAAAGGACAGACTTAGGGGCTAGAGGAAGGCTGTCGAGCTCAGTTTTGGACAGGTTGAGTGAAAGGTGGGTGTCCCGGTGGAGGTGGCCTACGAGGGGCTAGGCGGAAGGTTTGGATCCAGCAGGAGATTTAACAGAAGATTTGGTTTATAACTGATTGTGACTGTAGCCGCGGGCTTTGGTGAGCTGGGCCTTGGAGAAATGGCAGCTAAGAAGAGAAAGGGATCCAGGCAGAGAACCTATTCCCCATGTAAGGGGTGGGCAGAGAGAAAGATGAGCCCACGAAGGCAAAAAGTCAGAAAAAGGTGGAAGAAGCACCTGAAGCCTGTGTTGACCTGCCAACTCAGGGATGTGGAGTATTTCCAGGAGGGAACACTCAACAGACAACAGAGAAAAGCCAGATAAGGACTGAGAGCCCATGGCATGGAGTGACTGCGGGCTGCTAGATCCTCACAGGGGCAGTTTCCTGTGAGAAATGGGGCAGAAGCCCCGCAAGGAGAGCGGAATAAAATGAAAGAGGAAGGAAAAGGCGACAGCATGGCCCCCTGTCCGGAGAAGTCTGGGATGCTGGGAAGAAGTACTCGAGTTATGATTTGGGTTAAGGAGAATCTCGGAGCTGGGCCGAGAGGAAATAAGGATAGATACGACAGAAGAGAGGTGGAAAGGGCTGTCGCCTAATGTGCTTCTGTCGGTAGAAATCAGAGGTGAGATCTAAGGACAAGGTCAGTAGGGAAGAAAAAGGTCCACTGGTGACCTTGACTAGAGCTGCTGTCAAGTAGGAGGATATATATGCCAGCTGGGAGCCCACAGAGGAAGTGTGGGCATGTCCTGGGAGGAACAGATGGAGAACTCGGGATGAGCTGGAAGGAGGTGCAGAGTTCACAGGGCAGGGCCAGACACTGAGCTGTGACTGACCCTTTAGGAATGGATGCAGGCCGAGGACCTGCCAAGGAGACTGAGCAGGAGGGGCTAAAGGAGAAGACCAGAAAAGTAATGGTCCCAGAAGCCCAGGGAGCTGAGAGTTCCCACAGGTCAGGGTGGCTACTGGTAGACCAGATGCACAGAGGTCAGGGGAGATGAGGGCATCCCCCAGACCTGGTCTTGGGCACTTTTGCCACAGCAACTTCGGGGGGAGGGACCAGGAGCCCGCCAGCTGGGGGATGATCTGGAGTCTGGCTGAGAAAGTGGGAGGAAGGAGGGGGCCCTGGGGGGGGGTCCTCCTGCCTCACCCTGGGGTGGGGTGCAGCAGGTCTCAGGAAGGTGCTGTGCCTTACCCGC
The DNA here is from genome assembly GCF_011764305.1 of Mustela putorius furo. Taxonomy (NCBI): domain Eukaryota; kingdom Metazoa; phylum Chordata; class Mammalia; order Carnivora; family Mustelidae; genus Mustela; species Mustela putorius. The sequence goes on along the minus strand of NW_025421464.1, from coordinate 6,589,457 downwards.
TGTCATTTGGACAGAAGAGGGCTATGGGAACTGAGTTTGAAGGGCAGCAACGAGTTTGAAGGGCATGCAAGGGGCCCCAGAGCGGCGGGATTAAGTGTAGATGGGAAAGGATTAGCCATGTTGGTGGAAAGGAGCAAAATTAAATCATGTACATTTTACGAGGTAAGCTGATCTCCATGTTCTTCTGGAGGCTTTTGCTCTGCCCTCTGGGTAGCGACTACAGCTCTAATTAGCAGTGGTTTCATCCCGCCTGTGTCTGGGGCCATGTCTTCCTCAGTTTTTGTACCTTTCGGCACCTAGCAACAGGCAGCGAGCGAGGTAGAGGCAGAATCATTATTTTCCGCTTGAAATCAAACGTCTGAAATTGAGGTTCAGAATTCTGTTTCATCACAGAGATTTTGTGACAATTCCCAGGGAATGCGTGAACAAGGAAATATAGTTCAAGGTTGAGGCTGTCATGGATGTGAGACTGTCTGCGTCCCAGTAAATGCAAGCTGTACTCCTCTGTGGGCACAGCCCTTTACAGTTTACATGGTGGATCATTACATTTGTCTCGTTTGGTCATCGCAACCCTGTCCTCCCACCCCTGGTGAGGCACACCGCTGCCATTAACCCCATGTCACTTAGGAAATTGAGACCGAGAGAGGCAGGCTGGAAGGAGAGAGTGATGGGCAGTGACGTGGATGGAGACTGGGCACAATCCTCAACGCTACATGCACAGCCCACCAGCACGCAGTGGTTGTATCTCCTAGACATGGAGTAATTCTCTTTCCTTCATATTTGAACAGGAGTCAAAAATCAAACAGAGCTTTGCTCTAACCAGCTGAGCTCTGTCCTAGAGCCACCACTGAAAACACCTGGCTTTTGTGTACAGGAGCAGACCAGGTGCCACCACAGCTACATAAACTAGAGAACAGGACATTTCCCTACATACTGTAACAAGGGGAGTGAGGAGGAATGAGGGATGCCAGAAAGCCCAAACCCCGAGACATCCATTACATGAAGTAACCAGCCCAGAGACAGAGAGACAGATCTGATAGAAAGCTGTGGTCCAGATGAGAGACAGAGGGGCCTGAACTGGACCAGTGAAGATGGACAGAAATAGATCAGAAACTCGTAGTAGCTAAAACCCAGAAATAATTGGTGTAGGATTCACTCTCAGGTAAGAGAGGGCAAAGATGAGGGTGGCTCCCGTGTGTCTGGGTGGGCCCTGGGTAAGTGGGGGGAAGGCCCCTGTGTATGAGGAACACAACATGGAGAGCCAGTGTGAGGGGCAGGACAGTGAACTCAGATACAGCCAAGGGGTCAGGGTCACAGCCAAGTGGAGCCCAGCAGGCACTTGGATCTGGGGTCTGGAGCTCAGGAAGAGATTGGACTGGAAGTACTGGCCCAGGGCCATGGCTACTCAGAGAGTAATGGGAAGCCCGAGAATGAGTGAGATCACCAGAGACAGAATGGGACAGGGCCCAGGGTAGAATCATGAGTTACAGTGACCTGTGAGGAATCAGTCAAGGTGTGAGCAGGTGACAAAGGCAAAGAGAAGGAAGGACCTCAGAGATGTGGACAAACAGCTACGAGGGGGGTTGCCGGGGCAACCAAGGTAGCGAGGCATTCCAGGGAGAAAGGAATCAACATTGTCGAACACGGCAGAGAATTCCAAAAAAGACGGACTTTTTTTTCCTTTGATCTCATTATTAGTAAGTTTTTGTTGACCTTAATAAAAGCATTTTGGGGGAGTAATAGGGCATAAACTGAACTAAGGTTCAGATGTGAGGGGGAGGTGATTCTGTCACTAAGAGCCCTTTGAGGAGTCTGGAAGGAAGACTTGGAGAGGTGAAGGATTAGGGGCAGAGAATTTGAGCGTGGGAAAGATATGAGCAAGTTTATAGGCAGACATCAGCTCCCAGATGCAACAAGCATTGTTGACTGACATAATTTTTTCATTCTACACATTCTAATTTAATGCCTATTATGTGCCTGGCAGAGTGCCTAGCAGCGTGGATATTTGGTAAATGAATTAGAATCCCTGTTCCCATGGAAGTTGCGCAGTAGGAGAGGAAAAAGACAGGAATGAAATAATGGGCACACACTGATATGCAACATGAATGGGCACTCTGAAGGAGAGGAACTAAGTGCTGGAGGGTGTCCAACAAGGGGACCTGTCCTAGGCTGACTCCAGGAGCCTTCCCTGTGGAGGTGACACTTGAACCAAGCTGTTCAGAAGGGAAAGGAGTTAAGTGGACAGAGTAAACTGGGGAAAAGCATTCTGGGCAGAGGGAACAGCCTGTGCAAAAGGAGAAGAGGTGAGACCAGAAAGGCAGGCAGTGCTGGTTGAGCAGGCTCTTGGAAGCCAGGACTGAGACCTGCTCTGGTATGTCACTGCCACCTGAGACTGGTTATGCTATGGAGAAATCAGAAGGAGCACAAGAAGACTTAGGGAGACCAGTTAAGAAGTGTCTGGGTCATGGTAGACAGAATTTGGATAGTCAACATAATCTGATTAGTCTTTGGTGCTGATGGAATGAAGTAGGGCAGGGAGAGGAGGAGGGATTCAGAATGACCCCTGCATTTCTGGCTTGTTGTACGGATGAGGTGGCAGTGCCATTCTCAGAATTGGAAAGTCCTAGAAAGGGACAGGGTCTGTGAGGCCGACCCCAACTCTGGTAGTACACAGCTAAGACATCCAAGTGGAGATGGGAAGGAAGTGGCTGAACACCTATATCCAGAGCATAGAGTGAGAAATTACAGAGACGGGCTCAGAGTTCCTGAGGGATCCCAAATGTGAATTAAAGCAGTGTCAGGTTTCTGGAACATTCTGAGGCTATGAAAGGTGGCTGAGGAAGAAGAGGCTTGAAATAGAGCCCAAGAAGCACCAACACTTGGGAGCTGTAAAAGGAAAGAAGAATCCTCCTAGGACACTGAAGAGAAAGGACCAGGGAGGCCTTTCAAACCAGAAGGATGACGTGGTCAGCAGAGAGGTCAGGTGGGGGGTATGTGTGGCTGATCTGTGGGCCCCTCTCATGTCCAACTGCCCAGTTGCCATGGTGGCCCTGATGATCAGCACCCACCAGGGCCCGTGCTCTGAGACTTTTTGGGGACTTCAACCAAGGCAGCTTGGGTGGGGGTCCATTAAGGAAGAGGGAACAAAGTCTAAGTCCTTTTCATTTTAATCTTAAAGGAGAGCAATGCTGGTGTATGAATATTCTGAGCAAAGCAAGCCTGAGTGATGAAGCGATTAAGAGCGGAGACAATTAGTGTGAAATGAGCTCCCGAAGGGGCCAGGATCAAGTCCAGAGGTGGAGAAATTCACTGGGGGGCATAATGTGTATTGGACCGAATGGGGCAAAATGAAATTATTTACCTTTTAGAGAGTGACTTGATCTCCATGTTCTTTTGGGAGCTTTAATCTGACCTGTGTACTGACTACAGTGCTAATTAGGTCAGTTTTATCCTGTCTTGTGGCTGGGTTTGTGTCTTCGTTTTCTTGTTTCTCAGCACCTAACGACAGGCAGTAAGCTCTTTGCGTGCCAAACCAGTATTTTCTGCCTTGGGATCAAATATCTGAAGTCAACACTCAAACTCTCCAACCAAAGAGACTATGTGACAATTCTCCAGAAGTTACAATGCAGGAAAGAACTGGGGCATGAAGTCATGGGGTTTGGGTGAATGGAGGGAGAGCGGAGGTACCAGCTCCCCTCATCCTTGTAAGCTCTGTGCCATTTGTGTATATTCGCATTCCTCATCCCAACTGAACCTCACATCCCCCCACAAGATAAAGCATGACCCAATTTCAGAGAGGAGGAAACAGACGCAGAAGAGGAAGTGCCTTACTGACACAGAGCACAAGCGGCGGGGGCTCGATTCAGAACTCAGTGCAGCTAGTGTAACAGTCCTTCCCACGACCAGGCTGAGCCAGAGAGAAAGAGGGAGAGAGAGGGGGTCCAGGAGCCGGAGGTGGAGATGCTCCGCGGGCACGTGCAGAGGGGTGGACATGCAGTCCAACTCCAGACCTACCGGATATTAAAGCATCAAATCCAACTGCAGTGATGAAATCTACAGTGTGAGAATAAGAGCGAGGAGCGTTGTTTAAACCTCCCCACCGCATGAATGATGTGTACATTCTCTATTTGCATCTCAAGCTTCCGTAATCTTAAAAACTTAAGTCTTTAATCCATCTGAAATGTGTTTTTGCGTATGGTGTGACACAGAGATCTGATCTGATCTTTTTCCAGATGGATAACCAGCTTGCTAAGCACCATTTATTGTCCCAACACCATCTTTTCTCCCAGTTCCCTATGTCTAGACTCTATTCAGATGTGTTGATCTGTTCATCTACTTCTGGGCCAATACCAGACTTGAATGAGCAGAGCTTTCTCTAACTGCCTGATAAGGTGAGTACCCCTCCCTCCCTAGCCTTTTGTTCTTTTTAAAAAATTACCTCTGTCATGTTGCACATTTACTTTTTCATATACATTTTAGAATCAACTTATCAAAGTTCCATGAAAAATATCTTATTGGAATTTTGAGTGGGATTGCACTGAAGGGAAAAAGGAACACCTCTAGGTTACCAGTTCTCATCTGTGAACATGGCATCTGTCTCCATTTAATCAAGGCCTTATCTCTTGGGTTTGATTTTTAATGCCTTTTAAATAAAGTTCGGTCACTTTTGCCATAAAGGTTTTTCACATTTTCTAATAGGTTTATTCCTGAGTACCTAATCAATTCTGTTGCTTCTGCAAGTGGAAAAAGTTTTCCTTTTTCTCCTTTGCTTTCCAAATTTTAGTGAATTTTCTAATCACTATGCTTCTTCATTCACAGACACACTCAAGAGTAAATGTGCTTTGTCCCTGGGCACATGAGAACACAGCACACATGTAAAGCAGAGCTCATTGGCTAGAAACGATTTAGAATTACATGAATATACATTCCTTTAAATAAAATTAGAGTGTACAGATAAAGTCTCTGCTGGACTCCCCTCCCTCATCTCTGCCTCAGGCCCCTCCCCTCCTCTAGAGGTAGCTGCTGCTCTTAGGCTTTTTGCTGTTTATTTAAAATGTTTTCTGATGCTCATTGAAACACATCTTCTGTTCTCTTTCCGTGTGCGTTTGTTTGCACAGACATGGTGTGTTCACACCAGAGGTATAGCTTATTGAAGCCGGCGACTGGAGGACATAACCGATTACACCACGTGTGAGTTCCTTGTTGCCTATTTATTGACTGCTAAAATGTTACCAGTGCCATTCCATTAAGACAAACCTCCCAGCGCATCCTTGTACATTGCCTGTTTTGTGCCTGTACAGGTGTTTTTCTGGGACGGATACTTAAAAATGAAATTGATGGGTCATAGAGTATATACATCTTAACTTCTAATAGAGCAGAGTGTCTTACTAATGTAATCTCCTGCCAGCAGCACAGGAGCCTCCATTTCCCCAGACCATTTCCAAGTTTTACATTTTTAACCAGTCTGATGAGTGAAAAATAGTATTTTGTTTTAGTCCGAATCTTTGTGACCTACATACAAGGCTGAAGTCTTCATGTGTTTACTGTCCATTTATATTTCCTCCTCGGGATTGCTTGTCTATATCCTTTGCCTATTTTTTTTTAAGTTTTTTTTTTTTTTGTCTTTTTGCTATTGATTTTTCAGAGTTCTTTATGTACTTTGAATACTAATTCTTTGTTGTGTATATTGCAAATGTTTTCTACATTGTGATTCTTGTCATTTAATGATATGGTATCTTTTGTCCTAGAAAAACTTTAAATTTAATACAATCAAATTTATCAATCTTTTATGTCTTTTTTACAGCCTTATTTATGAAAACCTTTCCTATATGAAGGTCATAAGCCTTTTCTATATTTTCTTCTCTAAAATTTATAGTTTACATATACATATATATTTAAGCCTTTATGCTATATACAAGAAATAAATTCCATGCACATGAATCTTAGGCTCTGACTTTAAACCCCCCATCCCCAAATAGATAGGTAATTGTCCCAACACCATTTATGTAATAATATATCATTTCCTCGCTGATTTAAAATTGCTGCCTTCACCAGACTCTAAATTCCAGGGCGGGTCTATGTCAGAGCTCTTGCTGGTCCACTGATCTATTTGTCTACTCCCGAGCTTGATAATATGCTTTGCCAACTGGCGGGACAAATCCCACTCTCTTTGTTGTTTTTGCAAAATTGCCTTCATCATCCTTGCATATTGGTCCTGCCACATGAATTTTAAAACCAGCCTGCCCAATTTCAGGAAAAATTGAATTGGGATTACTTGGAGTTTCTGGATAAGTTAGAAGAAAATTGGCATCTGTGGCACACTGGGTCTTCCTCCCAGCACACGAGGCCTGCATGCACCTCTCTCAGCTCTGGTCGTCTCTTAATGTCTTCCGGGGAAGTTTTACATTTTCCTCCAGCCGAAATCTCGCATCGTTCTTGATAGATTGATTCCTGGATTTAGTTTAGGTTTGGTGGTCCCCTGAGAATGGGATCGCCTCTTCCTTTATTTGGCACCCGTTTCTCCTTATTCCAGTTCAACCTGTCTCCTAATCACTGGGCTTGGTTTGCAGACACACACACGAAGTAAACGTTCTTCCTCCCTGGGCACAAACATATGAGCATAGCCAAACACACGGAGCTGGCATAATAGGCTGCAAACAAACGAGAATCTTTTCAAATTACACTTTAATTAAACACACAAAGCATGAATACATTCTCCTTTTTAAAAGTAGAACCATACAAATACAGCTAAAGTTTCCCTTGGCCACCTGCAATCCTGGTCCCTTCCCCCTCCATGGAGGTGGCTACGGTTCCCAGTTTTACATATTGCCTTCCGTAGTGAATATGTAGTATTAGTGGAGGCATTTTGAATTAATTATACCACATCATAGGGATTATACCGTATCCTGCATTTTTCATTACATTCATTTAATTACAGTCTTACGTTACTGAAATCTACGCATGTTGTTGACATACCAGCTCTTGTCATCCTTTGAACAGCTGTGTGATACTCCTTCACGTGCCTGGACCATGTTTCCTCTATTCTAGCGTCCAAGACCTTGACAGGGTTTCCCCCCTATTATGAAGAATGCTGCTGGGAGGGGCACCTGGGCGACTCAGTTGGTTAAGTGTCTTCCTTCTGCTCGGGTCATGATCCCGGGGTTCTGGAATTGAGCCCCTTGTCCTCTGCCTGCCCCACCCTTCACCACCCCTGCCCCCAGCATGTGCTCTCTTGAATGCATCCTCTCTCTCAAAGAATAAATAAAATCCTTTAAAAAACAAAACAAGAGGGGCGCCTGTGTGGCTTAGTCCGTTAAGCGTCTGTTTTCAGCTCAGTCAGGATCTCAGGGTCCTGGGATCGAGCCCCACGTCAGGCTCCCTCCTCATCCGGAAGCCTGTTTCCCTTTCTCTCTCTGCCTGTCTCTCTGCCTACTTGTGATCTCTCTTTCTCTCTGTCATATAAACAAATGAAATCTTAAAAACAAAACAAAAACCAAGAATGCCACTGGAAACATCTCGGTACTTGCTGCATTCTGAAATGCTTCTGTAGGGTAGGTACTGAGAGTGGAACTTTGGCATCTGTCCACTATTGGGGTTTTAAGAGACATGACCCAAGTTGGCGTCTGGAGTGGCTATGACAATTTAAACTCCCTCCACAAGTGGATGTAAATCCTTGTTTTTCCAGGCCACTGACAACTTGTAAAGTTTCCAGATCTAATGGGTGCAAAATGGTTTCTTCTTGGTTTAATTTGTGTTTTCCTGAGCGATTAGTCATGCTGTAGTCTCTTCGTGGGATCTCCTGGCCGTTTATGTTGTATCACATTGGAGAAATTGTATGCGCCCCCCACAACTTGTTCATCTTCCATATTGATTTATGGGAAATCAAGCAAACATCTCTCTTGTATTGATTTATGGGAATTCTTTATATATTCCTAATAGTACTTTCCTGTCTGCCCTATGCATTATGTAGAATTCTTTATCATTCTGACCTTTGTCTTTTAACTGTAGTGCAGCTCTTATTACAGCTCTTTTACAGCTCTTTTCATTTCTATGTCGAATTTATAATCTCGCCTTAAGAAGACCCTCTTTTACACAAAGATCACAACCATTTTTCCTCACTTTTTTCTAAAGCTTTTAGAGTTTTCTTTCTCCCGTGCATATTTTACATTATTTTGCAATTTTAAGACTTTGCTGTATATAAAGCTTATCTTTAGTGTGATATTGGTGCTTAATAAATTTCAAAACTGAAAACCAGTGTTTTTCAATCTATTTACTGGATAATCTGGCATTTTCCAACCTTCACCAGACTCTAAATTCCAGGGCGGGTCTATGTCAGAGCTCTTGCTGGTCCACTGATCTATTTGTCTACTCCCGAGCTTGATAATATGCTTTGCCAACTGGCGGGACAAATCCCACTCTCTTTGTTGTTTTTGCAAAATTGCCTTCATCATCCTTGCATATTGGTCCTGCCACATGAATTTTAAAACCAGCCTGCCAAATTTCAGGAAAAATTGAATTGGGATTACTTGGAGTTTCTGGATAAGTTAGAAGAAAATTGGCATCTGTGGCACACTGGGTCTTCCTCCCAGCACACGAGGCCTGCATGCACCTCTCTCAGCTCTGGTCGTCTCTTAATGTCTTCCGGGGAAGTTTTACATTTTCCTCCAGCCGAAGTCTCGCATCGTTCTTGATAGATTGATTCCTGGATTTAGTTTAGGTTTGGTGGTCCCCTGAGAATGGGATCGCCTCTTCCTTTATTTGGCACCCGTTTCTCCTTATTCCAGTTCAACCTGTCTCCTAATCACTGGGCTTGGTTTGCAGACACACACACACACGAAGTAAACGTTCTTCCTCCCTGGGCACAAACATATGAGCATAGCCAAACACACGGAGCTGGCATAATAGGCTGCAAACAAACGAGAATCTTTTCAAATTACACTTTAATTAAACACACAAAGCATGAATACATTCTCCTTTTTAAAAGTAGAATATGAATACAGCCAAAGTTTTCCTTGGCCATCCTCCGAAAACGTATAGTTTCCTACCCCCTCCACAACTTTATGCATCTCCTTTCATAGAAATATATAGTACTAATGTAGATATTTTGAATGAATCATCTCACTTTATAAGGATTTTACTGTAAGCTGCATTTTCTCACTCAATCGTATATTTTTAGGATATACTCAAGCCGATGTAAATGGCTCTTGCCAGTTCCTTTTAATAGCTGTATTGTTACTCATTCCTCTGATGATACCTCATTCTCTCTCCTCTAAGATCCAGGCACAAATGAGGTCGCCTCCTTTTCGTTCCTCCATCATAAGAAGCGCTGCAGAGAACAGCCTTGCACATGCCGGCTCTATAATTTTTCTCTAGGATTGAGAATGGACTTTGGGGTCTCAAGGTGCCCACAAAACTTAGTCCACAAAACTATTTGTAGTTTTAACAGACACTACCGATGTGTCCTCCTTAATTTCTGTACCATTTAAACTTGCAGTAAGAGGATAGGCGAGGACTCAAATCCCCACACCATAAGCAGCTGTTTTAAATATTTGCCCATCTGATGGACGAAAAATGGAAGGTTTTTTTTTTTTTAATATTTCTGTATACCTGTTTGCAAGTGAGATTTTCCTGCACACTGCTGTTTGTGTTTTCCCTTTTCTGAATTATCTGTTTTTGCTCATTAAAAAAATTAGATGGTTTGTCTTTATCTTATTGATTTGTGGAATTTCCTAATCTAATCTGGATAGTAATCTCTTGTATAGACACAGCAAATATTTTCTTCCAGCTCCTCTGTGGCCTTTAACTCTTTGTAGGCTCCTTTAGACAGAAGTTATTAATTTTGACCTAATCAAACGTATCAGTCTTTTCCTTTATTCCTTTTACGTATATATCACACTTGTGCCTTTCTCACTCCTACATTTAAACATATTGTGTATTCTTTTTTTTTTTTTTCAAAAATTTATTTATTTATTTATTTGACAGAGAGAGAGAGAGAGAGAGAGAGATCACAAGTAGGCAGAGAGGCAGGCAGAGAGAGAGAGGGGGATGCGGGGCTCGATCCCAGGACCCTGGGATCATGACCTGAGCCAAAGGCAGAGGCTTTAACCCACTGAGCCACCCAGGCGCCCCATGTATTCTTTTCTAATAAATTTGCCTTTATGTGGGTCTTTCATGCATCTGCAATACAGTTTTATGGTTGAAATGAGGTATGATCTAACCTCTCCCCAACATACAACTGACTGTTGTCACGCAGGTGACTGACCACTCACCCTTTCTCCGATGATCGAAGTAAAGCTTCCTCGCTCCCTGAGTCATAGTGTCTAGGTCGTGTGAGGCCCCTATTTCGTCCCACTGGTCTGTACCTTCCTGTCCGTACCAGACTATTTTATCTGCTAGAGCTTTATGCCACCCTTTGATATCTTTTAAGTAAAATGCCCCATTTCCTGTGCTTCCTTTTCAATTATCTACACGAACTATTACTGCATGTTAACTCCCCCACATGAATTTTTTAAAAATTGCTCTCATGTTCTGTGAATTTTTAGATTAATTTAGGGGAAAATTGACATCAATACAATACTGAGCCTTTTCATCTGCGAGTACATTTATTCTGATCGCCTTGTGTTTCTTCAGTTACATACTTTTCTCGATCAGGAAACTACCCATTTCCTAATGGGTTTATTCCTGTATTTTTATTGCTGTGAGGGAGTTCTCTCCGCACTCCCTTTTTTGGTTTGCTTTGGCTTGCTACATTTTTAAAAAATCTACTTCCTAATCACTGCACTTCATTCACAGACACACACAAAGTAAACGTTCTTACTCCCTGGACACAAACACGCGGGCACTGCCAAACACACAGAGCTGGCATAATTGGCTGAAAATGAATGGGAATTTTTTTCAAATTAAAGTTTAATGACACAAGCGGAACATGAATACATTCTCCTTTTTAAAAAATAGAACATTGCAGATGATGCCGAAGTCCCTTTTGGCCACCCACTGCCATCCCATTACCTCCCTCCTCTCCAGAGGTAACCACTGTAATGGGTTCACTGTGCACTTTGCTAGACTTTCTGGAAACTTCTAAATTCACAGCTGGGTACCCACAGGAAATATATGTTAGAGTTGTCTCAAATCATGAGCATTTTGTCTTCTCCTTTCCAGTTTTCATTGATATTCAATTTTTGTCTTGACCTGGATTTTATTACGGTTACGGAATAAAATGTCAGTATTATCACCTGTCACAATGTGAAAAGAAAGATGTAGAAGTCAGGAGACAGCCCTGTGTGGGGCGGGGGCCTGACAGGGGTGATGAGGGGAGGCAGGGGCTTCTGTGGGCATATGCAGTAGCACAAGGAGGGAAGGAGCAAGCGGATTTCTTAAAAATTGAAAAGATAACCAGTGGAGGTACTTCAAAACTGTGTTGGAAGAAAGCAGGGATGGAAGGGAGTATTTTCCAAGTGTCGTAAAGCCTACTCTGCCGCATAGGACATCACTGAAGCTCATGAACTAGAAGTAGGGGGTAGCAGATGCCGTTCTCCCTGAAGCAGGGAGACAGGTGTGAGCCCCTTCTCGTGTCCTTTCTTTTGTGCCAGGGAGGAAAGCTCAACTCAAAAGTGCTCAGGCACAGGGAGAACTCAGTTGGCTTCTATAACCAAACCACAGACCAGGCTGGGCCTCTAGGTCCCCTGGAGCCAGGGACTGGGCCGTCAGCCCCTCCGTCTCGTCTCTGGGCTGCCAACCTCCTTCTCTGGGGTCTACTGCTTCCACATGCTCTGCATGTCTCCCTTCCTTCAGGTCCTGACCAAAAAGAGACCCAGGTGGAAGTGCAGAAGTTTGGTTCGAAGGTCTCCCTCGAGGGCGCCTGGCTGGCTCAGTGGGTTAAGCGTCTGCCTTCAGCCCAGATCAGGATCCCAGGGTCCTGAGATGGAGCCCCACGTGGAGCTCCCTGCTCAGCGGGGAGCCTGCTTTTCCCTCTCCCTGTATCCCTCCCCACAGGCTCTATCTCGCGCTCTCACTCTCTCTCTCCCAAATGGATGAATTAAATCTTTATTTAAAAAAAAAAAAAAAAAAAGAGGACTCACTTGAGTCAGTGCTTCTGGCTACTCTCTCTTTTGTCCAGTTGCTCTGTCCTCAGCGCCCTTGTTTGTGGAGGCCCACATTCATAATAACAGCACCCGCCTTATCAGCACCAGAGCATTGGGAGGGTCAAAGAAGATGATGCCTGTGAAGGGCTTAGCCGGGGCCTGGCGTAGAATGAATCCTCCATAAATGTTAGGAGCTGTCTCTGCTCCCAAGTTAAACAATCTGGAACAGGCTCTGATTGGCCCAGCCTAAGTTAGGGGCTCCCCTGCCTAATCAGTGATGGCCAATAAGGGAAATCCCATTCCAAACAGAGAGGTTGGAGTGCAGAGTGACTAACTAGCAGAGAGGGTGCTGGTCTAGGGAAAGAAACCAATGGATGTATCCTGTCAATCTCTCTGGTGTCTGCAAAAAAGGGTTTGACTGGGGCCCGTAAGCCTGGAGGGAGGGAGGAGGCCACCACGTTGTTGTTGTCCCTGAGAAGTGTTGCAGGCCTGAGCTAAGGTGTGGCTGGAGAGCGGGTGGATTCAAGAGAAGTTGTGGAGGTAGAACTAGGGAGCCTGGTGCCAACGGAACACGAGCGGTGGGAGAGAACGAGAGGTTGAAGGGTGCCCTGGGCTGCTGACCCAGAAACTGCCACAGACAGAGCCTGGCCAGAGTATAGCTTTATTTCTCCAGGACTCAAGTTCCCTCTACCACCCCGCCCCTTTCTGATCAGCGCAAAAACTTACTCTTAGTTCAAGGTAAATGCAATTACTTCAGGACTTGACGTAAGTCTCTCTTAAGCAAATTCTTGGTCTACTTCCAGCTTTTCTGCTTCCCACTACTCCTTCCCTTCTCCCTGAGAGTGGTCTTTGTTCTGGGATCCCCTATTTTGCTCTGGTACTGGGGGGTGCATCTGATCCTGGAAGACCAGAATCTCTCCGCGGCCATCCACTGAGCCAAGATAGCCCTGCTGAGTCGTTGTCCCAACCACAAAGCAGTCCCCCACTTCCCTGTACCCTCACCATCCTCACATTGCTATGGGGATACACAGGACACAGGGGAATACCCCCAGACCCATCTGTCAGGGCCTAACCCCAAAGCTCTCAACCTCTCCATCCCAAGCTTTGGGGGGCTGGGGAGATTGGTCTTCTGGGCAACACCATAAAGAGCCAGACAACAAGACTTTCTACTCTTTTACTGCTTTTGGGAGATCTACTTTCTACCATTAGTGATGTGTCCATACAACTCCCCTCACTAGCTAGCCAAACTTTTATTTCTCTTCAGGCAGAAAGACAGCTTCCACATTCTTCCCTACTTGCTGTTCGTGACATCAGTGTCAAGTTCTGAGCCCCTCGGGTTCTTTTCTCTTTACAAAAAGACTACCAAATGCCCTGGCTCTGCTGTAGGTTTCAAGAGACTATTTGAAACCCTTGACGGTCTTACCACATTCCTACTATAGCAACCCCGGTCCCCCACCAAAACTCCAACTGTAGCAAGAGAAAGTGACCATGACCACCATCATTTCCTGCCTTCCCTATATATACACACTATTCCTCACATCAAGAGATGAAGTCCACTTTTGTTGCCTGTGAACCTGGGCTGGCTTTGGTGACTTTTTTGACCAATAGAATGTAGCAGAAGGATGTTCTGAGGCTCGGGAGACCAGGTCCTCAGAAGCTGTATAGCTTCCACAAAGGACTTTTGAAATACTTGGTCTTGAGACACTCCCTCTTGCCACCCACCTGCCATGCTACGAGAAGCCCAACCTGGGTGGTGAATCCACATGAGGGCACCCCAGTCCATAACCCCGGTCAACCATGTGAGGGAGCCTTCCTGCACAGTGAGCCCCCCTGAGCCTCGAGGACTCCAGTCTGGCTACCATCCAACTGAAACCACGGTGAGACTTGAAGCAAGAACCACCCAACTGAGTCCTGTCAACCCCCAGAGCCATGAGAAATAATAAATTGTATTTTTTAAGCCACTAGAGTTTGGGGTCATTTGTCATGCAAAACAGTGACAGGCAAGGAAATGGGAAGAAAACATGTTGAAGAGTTATGTAACTCTTACATAGGATGTAGGATGTAGTAGGATGTAAATCCTACTACACAGCACTTAAACAGACGATTATACAGTATGGTACATGCAGTAATGGAACATAGATATGCACAGAGCTTTCCAGCGGAGGTGACAACTGGCCTGACTTCCTAAAGATGAGCAGGATGAGCAAGGTAGAAGGAACAGGAAGGACATTCCCAGCAAGGGAAGCAGCACAAGCAAAGCCCCACAAGTGAGAAGTACCAAGGGTGAGCTTGCAGGCATCTAGCTGGGCATCTGGTGTTCCCGGGCTATGCGAGCAGGAGGGGACGGGAAGAGTGAGACAGGAAGTGGAAAGAGATCAGGTCCTGCAAGGCCTTGGGTGCCCCACATCAAGGAATTTGGACATCATCCTGTAGTCCGTGGGTACAACTGCATGTCTTTACACCAGTGACAATTTCAGATTTGTGGTTTGGGACAATCACTGTGGTAGCCAGCGTGAAACCTGGATTTAGAGAGTGACAGTCTCTAGGTAGGGAGATGAATTAGACTGTGATCATGGTCAAGGTAAGATAAGATGAGCCTGGAACCATGGCAGTGGGGGAGCGGGGGTGGATGGAGCCCAGAAACCTTTAGAAAATAAAGTCAGAAATGCAGGATGATTGCTGGCTATAGGGGTGAGAGCAAGGGTAGAGTGAAAGGGGGTGACTCCTGTGTGTCCTAGGTGGCGATGGTAGAGAAGTTCTTGGAATGGGGAACATGGTTTGGGGGCCAGTTTGAGTGGGGCAACAATGGGTTCACCTCAGGTAGAGCTGAGGGGCTGTGGACACAGCCAGGTGGGGCCCATCGGGCAGCTGGATCCCAAAATCAGAGGCTCAAGAAGAAATTCAACTGGAGGAGCCAACGCAGGGACAGTGGGTAATGGGAAACTCAAGAACTCATGAGATTGCCAGGGAAAGAGTGTAGGGAGAGAATAAGTGAGGGCCCATGGCAGAATTGTAAGCTACAGTGACATTTGAGGGCCCCCAGAGGTGTAGGCGGGCAATAAAGGAGAAAGAGACCTGGGAGCTGTGACAGCTAGGAGAGGTGTTGCCATGGCACCCAAGGTAGTAAAGAGTTTCGGGGAGAAACTAATCAACCTGCTATATGGCCCAAGTCTCAGAAAAACAAAAAGCAAAATCCTTTGAATTTAGCAGTTGGAGGCTATTGTGAACCTTGGCAGGAGTGAGGGTAATAGCTAGTTTATAGGGGCAATGGAGGGAATGGGTAGAGGATATGCAGACCTGACCCCTGCCCTTAGAGAAGGCTGGATGGCTAGGGCAGGAGTTGGGTGGCAGTGAGAAGACTGTGGGTGATCACAGGAGGATTTTTCAAAACATGAGACCCTAGAATTTTTTCATCTTAAAAGAAGACACCAGCAAAGAGGGAGAGGGTGAAAAGAGGAACAATCCGTGAGCTGGGATCCATCCTCTGAGCCCAGCTGAAAGGAAACAAGTGGGTATGATTGGAGATGTCTCAAGAGAAGAGGGCAAACCTGGAAAGACTCCCTTGTGTGCCCTTTCCAATCCTGAAAACTTGGAGGGAAGGTGGTCTACACTGGCCAGTTCCACAGGGTGGTCAAGACTAATAAGAAAGGGAAAAGTTGCACTTGAAGTAGCTAGGAGGTCTCTTGGTGATATATAGATAGCTAGGAGGTCACTGATCTGAATATTCTCCACGGGCCCCTCAAGCCTTTCTCTTTATCCATCCTGTTCTGTGCTCGGGGAGGCTGACCTCTACACCCTCTAGGCTCCTTGCGCTCTCTGGCTTCTCACTGACTTTGACCAGTGGAGGAACCAGTGGGGAGAGTGGAGGGAGGAAGTTTGCCCTGGCTGACTTCCTATGGACTTTGGGTTGGCAGTGACTGCTTGCCTTTACTTACGGTCACAGGTAGGGTCCCTTTCTTAAAGTCACACTTTCTCTACGTGTTCTAAAAACCCACACCCTCTTCTCATCTCTTCAGGCCTAGAAGTGGTGATGGTTTCCAACTTTTTCTCATCCATGAGTCCTTTATCATTGCTAGAAACCTGAGCCCTGCCGGTCTGTGAATAGTCCTCGCACTCCATTGGTTTCAGTCAAATCCTTTTGAGCACATCACTCTCTTTTCTACCAGGACCCTGAATGAACTGGTGAATCTGATATGTCTAAACGCTGGGACACACATGAAGAAGAGTGCACGATGTTGAGTAAGGACAGAGCTAGTCTCGGCCCGCATATGCTGGCAATCCATCAAGGGAACCAGATACTAATCAGGTAAATAAAGATCTCCGTAATTTCAAACTCTGATAGGTGCCATGGGGAAATCTTTCTAGATCAGAGAAGTAACATTTGATCTGAGGAATGGAAGTTCATTAGGAAGGGGGAGAGTGTTGCTCATAGGGAAACAGTGTGCAAAAACTCCATGGTGGGTGGGTGGTACATTCCAGAAACCAGAAGGCCATCATGGCTATGGCACTTATTGGTAAGAATGATTTTGAAACAAGCGACAGAAAAACTCAACTCAAAAGCATTTAAACAATAAAAGATTTATTGCCACACATAATGAGAAGCTCCAAAGAAGGCAGCTCTACTGAAATTAAGGTCCCAGTTTCTGTCCGTCTCCCAGTACGTGCACTTCTGTTCCCATGGTCACAAGATGGCTGCTTCCACTCTAGGCATTGTAGTCATCATACTGATGTCCGTAGATGGATGAAAGAAAGTGGTTCTTCCTTAATATTTCTTTTTAAAGACTAAGAAACTTCTCCCAGAAGACCCCATCACCACCTCTCATTGGTCCACTTTGCAACAAATACCCACTTATAAACCAATCACTGTCAAGAGAAGTAGACCTGGCCAATGTGACTGACATAGGTCAATCTATGTCACATGGAGAGTGGCTTCTGTTAGCAAGAACCAGGGAGAATGACTGTTGAGGGGAGGAGGGCATGGTGTGTAATGAGGCTGGAGAAATCAGAGCTGACCTTCTTTAAGACCATTGAATGGTGTTAATAGGAGGCGTAAAAAAAGATGTGTCTTCTGGAACAGCCACTTGGGCAGCTTGGTGGGAGTTGGGTGACTGGAGGGAAGAGTAGATTTGGAGAGACCAATCGTGACTGCAGCGAGAGATAGTGGCTTGGATTATGCTATTGCTGCTGTGGGTGGAGGCATTAAGCCTCAAGATGGGGTGAAATGGATATTCTGGGGTGACTGTCAAGTATATCCCACCAGAGCGGTGGTATCAGCTCCTCAAAATAGGAAACTCCAGTTGAGAACAAATTTGGTGACAAAAGATTAAGCAGTTTAATAAAAAAAGATAATCAAGAAGAAAAACAGACCGGAGTTTCATTTGGGTCCTGCTGTTGAGATATCAGCCATTGGTGGATGGTTGGCTATCGGCTTCTGGAGCTTGGAGTAGAGTTCAGGACTGCAAATGGAAGAGCAATCATTAAAGAGAAGGACAGGAATGCAGCTCAAAGGTGACTTGGCCTGGACTATCAGTTTGGGAAATCAGCCCTGGAGGCCAGGTAAAGCTTTAGGGATGCAGGAGATCGAGGAGAAAGGTGCACAGTGAAAGAGAAGTCCAGAGACCCATGGACATGGGAAGGGGTGTCTGAAAAAGAGGGGAAGACAGAAAAAGAGGGGATCTCGGAATCCCACAGGTCAGGGTGGCCACTGGTGGGCCAAATGTACAGAGATCAGGGGAGATGAGGGCATCCCCCAGACCTAGTCTTGGGCACCTTTGCCACAACAACTTCGGGGGAGGGACCAGGAGCCCGCCAGCTAGGGGATGATCTGGAGTCTGGCTGAGAAAGCAGGAGGAAAGAGGGGGAGCTGGGGGAACAGCAGGGCTCAGGAAGGTGCTGTGTCTTACCCACTGATATTTGGACAGAAGAGGGCTATGGGAGCCGAGTTGGAAGGGCAGCAACGGGTCATGCCAGGGGCCCCAGAGTGGTGGGATTCAGTGTAGACGGGAAGGGATTAGCCGTGTTGGTGGAAAGGGGCAAAATTAAATCATGTACATTTTACAAGGTAAGCTGATCTCCATGTTCTTCTGGAGGCTTTTGCTCTGCCCTCTGGGTAGCTACTACAGCTCTAATTAGCAGTGTTTTCATCCTGCCTGTGTCTGGGGCCATGTCTTCCTTGGTTTTTGTACCTTTCGGCACCTAGCAACAGGCAGCGAGTGAGGTAGAGGCAGACTCATTATTTTTCGCTTGAAATCAAATGTCTGAAAGGGAAGTTCAGAAAATTTTCTTTTCAGCACAAAGACATGGGAACTCTGAAGGAGTGAGATTACAGGTGAAAGGGGCTGTTGGAGGGTGTGCGGGGGATGGATGTCCAGGGGATTGAAAAGTCACCAGGTAAGCTGGATGGCTGGAGACAGGAGATATGCCGGGAGGGTGGCACAGGACGAAGGGTTTGGACACTTCCCAGCGCGGGCCCTGCTCTTCCCAGGAGGCACCGCGACCCCCTGGCCAGGCCTCGGTCCCCCCTGTTCACACCACCATTCTTTTCAGTGACCTCCATTGCCCAACCTTGGCAGACACCCTTCTCGGACTCACTCGGCCTCAGGGCCACCTCTGACAAAGCTGACCACTCCCTCCTGAAATCTCCTCTCCTTGCCTCCATGACACCATGGTGACACCAGATGGCCCAGTTAACCTCCACCCTCACCGGCCACTCCTCCTCAGCCTCCTCCACCCACCATCTAAGTGCTGGGTTCCCTCAAGACTCATAGATGAGCGCTTTCCATCTCCCTCTATGTTCTCACCCTGGGAGGTCACTAATGACCAATTTTTTTAAAGATTTATTTATTTATTTATTTATTTATTTGACAGAGAGACTGAGAGAGAGAGAGAGATCACAAGTAGGCAGAGAGGCAGGCAGAGAGAGGGGGAAGCAGGCTCCCTGCTGAGCAAAGAGCCAGATGAGGGGCTCGATCCCAGGACACTGAGACCACGACCTGAGCCGAAGGCAGAGGCTTTAACCCACTGAGCGACCCAGGCGCCCCACTAATGACCAATTTTTATGACCTGCCTGCCCTCTCCGGACTGGCATGCCTAACTACCCAGCCAACAACTCTACAAGGATGTCTTTCATGACACCCCCCCCAAGCTTGCCACAGCCAATCAGAGTGCTCAATTCTCCCCAGAACCTCTCTCTTCCCTTGTCTTCCCCTTTTCTACAAGGGCCCAACCTTCAACCCCATTTCCCAAAGCTGGCCCTTGCGAGTCACCCTTGACACTTCCTCGCCCTCTGCTCCTACCCAGTCCCAGCGACCCTTGGCAGTTCGGTCTCCAGAGTCATCCTCTGTCTGACCCTTCCCAACACCCACTGCCACCACCTGGTTCCTGCCCCCTCCCCTCTTCCATTTTCTCTTGGCAATGGCCTGGCAGTATTCTCTACCCCTGTCAGCCCTCTGCTTGTCCCACAGAAGTCAAAGCAGACTTCTTAAACCCCGAGTAGGATCACGTCAGTATCCTGCATACCCGCAGGCTTCCAGGATTTCCCATGGTCCTTAGAACAAAATCCTATCTCTTTGTCACAGCCCACCGGCTCTGCCCTGCAATCTGTCAGTCCCCCTGGTGTGCTCCAACCACTGCCCTCCCACCACGGGTGAATTCCTTCAGTTCCTCAAATGGACCAGCTTGTTCCTCTCTTAGAGCCTTTGCCAACCTTGTTCCTCAGCCTAGGAAGGCTCTCGCCGAACTCCCTCCTCTCAGCCTTTTGGGTTTACATACCCCTCAGAGAGGCCCTCCCCAGCACCCTGTCCAGAGCAGGGCCTCTGCCCATCCCTTTCTCAACATTCTGTTCTTTCCCCTTGGAGGCCCTGTCGTAATTTCTTTGGAGTTGCCTTTTCCCCTGTGTTTTAAAGAGCTCTCCCCTAAAAGAGCCCTTACCCTTAGTCACTCTCCTGGAAGCTCCCTGAAGTCCATTTCTTAGAGACCATCTCTTCCACTCGCCTCTCCCATGTTGACTAACATGGGGAGCACAAGGATACAGTTGGACTTCCAGGGAGTAGAAATAGCTAGAAAAATGGGTACATGGATGAAAAAGTGGGGCCATGGGAAACCCAAGATGAGATGCCCTCTAGGAAGTTCGACGTGGGCATCAGACACTTGGGTAACTGAGCTGATGTGAAAGAGAGCTGCCCAGGGCTCTAACCCCAACATATATTGCAGCATAATATCAAACAAAATAACATGTTTTGCTGTTGTTGTTGGTTAAAAACAGACATCTCAGAATAGATTAGAAAGCCCAGACGCAGATCCCTGCAACATTTCCCATTGTGGCTTCTGAGAGCAGAGACATCACAAACCAATGGGGAGTGGAAGGGTTGTATAGAGGAGTTTATTTCATTAAGTGCAACTAGAAAATGATTTTTATCCAGGAAACAAAAAACAATTTTTACCTCCCTTTATACTAACACCAAAATTGATGCCAGGTGATTAAGGCCCACACTTGTTGTGATGAGCACTGCGTGTCGTACGGAAATGTTGAATCACCCTATCGTACACCTGAAACTATTATCACACTGTATGTTAACTAACTGGAATTTAAGTAAATTAAAAAAAAAAATCAATGCCAGGTGAGTTAAAGAGTTAAAAGCGGGGGGGGGGGGGGGAAGCATACTACTAGCTAGAAAAAAATGGAAATGATTGATTATTCAAACTGTGGTTAAGGGAGGCCATTGTAGCCTTCACAGCAATAGAGAGAATTATAATGGAAAATACAAACATAATTGACTATAGGAAATGTAAAGCTTTTCTTGTTGAAAATTCTCATAAATAAAACATTCACAGAGCAGTAAGAATTTTCATAATGAAATGTTGGGGCAATAAAAGGTGGTAAGAGTCCATTTATGAAAGATGACGTTCAAAAGGCAAATTCAGTTGCAAATGTTGAACTTAGTCATAATACAATAAACGTAAATTCAGATGGAGAGCTAGCACTCTGGGCCCATCGAAGGAGTACTGCAGAACAAGAGGCTAGCCGTGCTGGCTCGGTCCTGGCGGTGTGGGACCTCTCGTACACAGCTGGCAGGGCTGTGAAGCGGCAAAACCTTTCTGGAAGGCAATTTGCTTAAGACCCGTGAAGAGCCTTGACAAGGTTCATGCTGTTTGACTTGGGAATTCAACTTATAGGAAGCTGGTCCCAAGAAAATGATCTAAAACAATGCCCCAAGACGGATGCAGAAAGATGTGTACTAAGGTTTGATTTATAAAAGCAAATAAGAGAACAGAGGGGAGGGGTGGAGAAAGAAAAGAAAAAAAAAACTCTCAGAATCTCCAGCCCCAGGAGAGGGGTTCACCAAATTAGGTTTCATTCATTAAGTGTATTATTAGACAGCCATTAAACGTAATAATTACAAAGAATGTTGACTAACATGGGGAAATGCTTAGCATATAATCAGCGTAAAGGGGTGGCACAAAATTATGTATATAATAAAAGCATTTACTGTAAGCAAATGCATTTTTAAAAAAAAGACTACGATGGAATGCACTCTTCACATGAATTTGCACGTAGCACAGCTGTAGGTGCTGGGATTCTCGTCAAGACTTTTCTGTGCCTCATTCTTTAGTTACACCCAAATTTTCTGTAATGTTCCGGTATCGCTGTGTTATGGGAACATATTTGAAAAGAACACAAGAGAACAAGAATAGTATGATGAACACAATACACAATATCCTTGTATTACTTTCATAGTAGGAAAAGCAAGAAAAAAAAGAGGCAGGTCTTAAGGGACTAAAACCCACGTTGGTCAAGTTTTGAAGGTGGGGTACAGGGATGGGCTCACAAGGAAAGAAAAAGGTCCAGCCTCAGGAAGGCTGCCCCAGCGGGCCCCTTCAAAGGACTGGGCTATGGAGACTTTTGTGCTCAAGGTGACTGATGCTCTTTCTAAAATATGGTAGGCTCTCTTTGGACGTGGATTTGATTCTGAACTATTGAGTTGTATGGGTTGGTGTGTCTATTCCTGACCGACCATTCCATTGAATCACTGTTGCTTCATCAGATGCTACCTAGTAGGGCGAATCCAGTCCTTTGACTCCTACTATGCTCCCACCGCTTGTTTTTCTTTCTCAAAATTATCCTGGCAGTTCTTGCCTATCTTCTCTTCCATATGACCTTTTGAATCAGCTTATTAAGTTCCACTTAAAAATCCCGGTGGGACTGTGATTCAGAAGGCATTGAATTTGTCCATTAATTTGGAGAGAATTGACATCTTCAACAATATCGAGTCTTCAGGACCCTAACATTTCAAGGGTGGTTGAGTCAGAGCCTCTGATTAATGAGACTGGGAAGGCAAAGTCGTCATAGAGACGGGTTAAAAACAAGGAGATGGTGTTGTCATGGAAACCAAGAGAGCCAAGCATTTCAAGAAAGCGAGAGTGATCACCGATATCAAACCCTGCAGAGAATTCCAATAAGCCAGGGCTGGAAAAACACCCACCGCAGCTGGTAATTAGGAGGTTATCGGAGCCCTCGGCGAGAGCAGCTTCTGGGGTGAGACAGAGCAGAACCCCAACCACAGGGCCTGAGGGTGAGAGATAGTCAGCAAAGAAGCCCCTTTTATGGAAGCTTGGATAATCAAGTTTAGATAATTAGAAAACTTTCGAGAAAGAGTGTCTGGAAGCTAGAGACTGACGTGGTAAGGAGTCCAGAGAAAGTTTCCAACTCAGTTCAACAGATATTTCTCGAGCACGTGCCCTGTGCCAGCTGACCGTCAGGGAGCTGGTAAGAACAAGACAGATGCATCCCTGCCTGCATCGAGCTGATGGTCTGAGTGCAGAAGCACACGTGAAAAAATCACATGTCAATGACATGGGTAATTAACAAAGGTAATCACAAAGGGGAGGTGGATGGGGCTGAGAGCAGCCAGGGGGCCGGGTCAGGGAGGAGAGGACCTGTTAATGCTTCCGAGAGGGAGAGCTGAAAGATGAGCCTCCAGCGGGCTAAGAGCTGTGGACAGAGGGAGCAGCACAGGCCCCCTGGGGCCCGGCCATGGGCATGCGTGTGGGCAGAGCCTGTTCTGGAAAGAGGAAAAGAAGACCAGGGAGCCTTGGGCTGATGGATGAGGGAAAGCAGGGCTGGAAATGAGTTGAAGAGATGGACAGACCGGGAAGGTGTGGGACTGTCTTCAGAGAATGATGGGGGGGGGGGTGCAAATGGCAAAGCTTATTCCCATGTGCATGTTAAAGGTGTCTCTCTGGCTGCCAGTGAGGCAAGGATGGTAGGGGTGCAAGAGGGCTGCCCGGAGATGGTTGTTCAGACCAGGGCTATTGGTTTGGCTTGGGCTAGGCTGTCAATGGTGGAATTGAAGACAATTGGGAGGACCCAGGAGCCATTGGGAGTCAAGTCTCCAAGGCTGGAGCCTAGACTGTGGATGGGGGTTAGTGCAAGTGAGCTGAGGGGCAAGACCCTGGGCGTTTGGCTGGCGTCCTTCCAAGACATACGGGAGTCTAGTGAAGGACTGGATTTTGGACAAGAAGAGGTGTGTGCTGAGTGTGTTGAGTATGAGGCACCTTTGGGCTCTTGGGTTCTGGAGCCCGGAGGAGAGCTCCAGCTAGAGACGGGCATGAGGGCAGCTTCAGGCACAGGCAGGGCTCAAAAGGAGGCAGTGGGGGGGAGGGTCTTGAAGCAGCTCAGGGGATGGGTGATATTAAGGAATAGAGTATGGAGGGAAGAGGACAGGGGGTTCTGCATTTGGGGGGCTGGGGAATGTAGGGAAAAGGAGGCTGAGAAGGAAGGTCCAGAGTGGGGAAGGCAAGAGGTGCATTCCCCAGGAGCACAGAGAGAAGAGTTTCCAAAAGGACAGAGTGGCCCCTGGCCAGGGGCAGGGACGTCAAGTGTTCAGGGGTGTTGAAGGCTAATCGGCTTCCTTGGACTTGGCCTGAGGGGCCCTTTGCCAGCTTTTTGCAGGGGAGTAGATGAGGAACAAGGGTGATCCAGGGCCTACCTACCTGTGAAGGGAGGAAAGCCCATAAACGGTGCAGAATTTTTCATTTGGTTTTGGTTTTAGTAAAAGAGCAATATTCACATATTAATTTTCCCAGAGGAAGGCACCTGTGGGATATGAGCTGTTGCAGCACAAGGGCAATTAGCTAAATGAGGCCTCAGAGGGAATGAGGCCACGTGGGCGAGAGGGATCCGTCTTGGGCAATAACACAGCCAGACTCCCGAGAGAGAATTCAATACTAAGCCTTTTACCGGGTAAACTCTGTGCGAGTAACTTTCTTTCAGGGAATTTGTCTGTGACCTTTGTGACTTAACTGAGTTTCACTCTAGCAGGAATTGCATCCTGCCCATGGCTGGGACTTTGGCTTATTCATTTTGGAATCATCCCCAGCCCGGGGCAGCCAACCAGGAGCAGAATAAATATATTCTGTGGCTTAAAATAAAGTGTCAGAAATGGAAGGTCAAAATTCTTAGCCAAAAAGAGTTCGTGATCAATAGAACAATCAGACAAACACATTTTGTAGTGTGTGCTGAATCGTGCAGGGGAGAACGAGTGAGGGTTTGGAGAGTTGTGGGGGCAGGGGGGGCGGGGTGGAGATGGACCAGGTGGTGGACATCCTAGCCGTTCAGGGCCGAAGGGATATGGGGAAAGGAAGTGTACCCTGGGACACAGAACCAGGACGACACATCCCAGCCTGGGCTTGGGTCTTTACAGTTTACACAGTGAGGTTATAGCCATGGTCTTATGTGGCCATTACAGACCCCGTGAGGCTGGCAGGGGTGGGCAGCCCATTTTCCAGATGAGCAGAAGAGGAAGCTGAGTCCATGTGGGAAGAACCTGGAGTGTGTTAATGGCCCCCTCCCTGACCTCTGGCTCCGGTGACCCAGCCCCTCTGTGCCCCAGGATGAGCCCCCCAAGAAACTTCTATTCTGAAGTTGACTGCTGCAGTAAACCAAGGCCAGAACCAGAAGTAAAAGTTATGAAAGATGAAAGCAGTGTGCGGGTCTTCGAGAGAAGACATTTGTCAGAGGGCTTCCTGGGGCTTGGGGTGGTCCAGCCCTCTTGGACATCAAAATATAGCTCAAGGGACACCTGGGTGGCTCAGTCAGCTGGTGGTCTGCCTCCAGCCCAGGTCCTAGGATCAAGCCCCATGTCAGGGTCCCTGCTCAGTGGGGAGTCTGCTTCTCCTTCTCCCTCTGCCCCTTGCCCTGCTTGTAGACTCTCTCTCTCTCTGTCAAATAAACTCCAAATGAGGCCCCAGTGCCAAGTATGTGTCCAGGCCACAAGATTCAGACCGGCACATGGTCACAGGCAGGACATGCGAGCTGCTCAGCTATCCTGAGCAGAACCCTGCCTCTTCTGAACCCATCCTCACGTGCCAACAACCACAGCCACTGTTCCCACAAGCTCGGCACCCCCCACAGCGTTCCTTAGCTTCCCTGGATCTGCCAGCTCACTCAGCCCCCGGCAGGCAGTGGTGGGCCCCAAGGGCACCCTCGGATATGTCCCAGCCCCCACAAGGCCTCTACAGGGGGTCTGCCTGTGTCCTCCTTCACCTCAGCATCAGGATCGACTCAAGACTTCTGTTCTGAGATCCCTCAAACTTGCCTGGGACCCCATCATATTCCTCCTTGGGACTCAGCTTAGCAGCTGGGGCATGATATTCTGCTGGGGACCCAGGCAATGTCAAAGTTCTAGTCGATCCCCTTGGATTTCTCTCCTTCTACTCACAGGTTGAACATTTAGCCCCTTCATGAGGCCCAAGCTTGGACAGCATTGTGAATTATCTTTTCAATCTACTGTCCTTGCGTAAACAATTTGCCCCTTCCCTTCCCTTTGACTCCAAGCTTTGCGGCATCCAGAATCTTTTCTTTCTCAAGCCCCGACTCTTGCCCTGAAAGGCCACAGCTCTCATTCTGTAGGCTCCCCTGTGGACAGAAGTCTGGATAACTATCTGTGCTATCAATTCCTAGAAGCCCACACAGGAACCAGAGGCCAAGCTAGGGACTCTGTATAATGTCATTACCCCCAAGATCATCCAGGAAACTTGGCTAGTGGGGCAGGGAGTTAGGTAGAATGAATTCCACCCACATACAGTGTAAGAGAAAAATATCACCAGACCTCACACAGTTAAAAAGGGGGCACCCTGAAGCAGTAAGGAAAGGAGGGATTAGTCAATCAAAGGTGCAGGACTGATCACTAATCTGTTTGGAAAAGCAAATCCACTTCATTCTTCACTCCATGTCATACATCCACATCAAGTTCAGATGGATTAAAGATTTAAATTAAAAAATCACACTTGAATAAAGTAGACGTGCATATCCATTCAAAACTCTGTACGAGTGTTACCTTCTCAGCTTAAAAGCAAGGGAAGCATTCAAAAAGAAAAGATCAATTAAAAAAAGGTTGTAAATTTTTGGCTCCATATGAAAATTGAAAACAACTTTGAGGATGTCATATAGAGGGTTAATATCCTTGGTGTTTAAGAATCTATACAAATTGAGTTTCAAAAATTCAAATCACTGCTGGATAAATGGGAAGGGATAGGAGCACTCAATTAACAGAAGATTAATTTTTTTATGGCTCATAGGTTGAACCTATTTCCCAATATCTAATTATTTTTTAAAAAGTAAATTAAAACAACAATGAGATAACACTTTTGCCCAGTACAGAGTGAAGAAAAAATTTTTAATGAGAATATCCCATGCTAGCTAGGGTGCGAAGAAATAAACACTGCTGATTGGAATGTAAATTACTACAGCCTTTGACCTAGCAATTACACTTAGGGCACTCCAGCAAAAGGAAATAACCTCAAATTGACAAAGATTTATGTACAAAGAGATACAGTGTGGCCTTGTTTATAACAACAACAACAACAGAAACATTGAAACAACCAAAATAACCAATTATCGGGAAAATGTTAAACAAATTATTTTATAACCACTCAAATGGACTATTATTCATCAAGTAATTGTGATTTTTTTTTAAAACTCTGAAAAATTCTTGCAATATCAAAATGGGAAAGCAGGTGAGAAACAAGGGTGCAGATAGTATGCTGGATATTATCTCAGATATGGAAACAAAGAAACAAGAGAATTTTTTTTTTTTTTAAATGAAAAGATACATGCTGGATCCCTGAACCTAAGGGTAGGGACGGGGCTCCAGACAAATAAGCTTTGAAGAGGACAGGGAAATAAATGGTCAAGTCCTAGAAGATGACCAGTGGGGTCCTGGATCATCTCAAATTCAAAGAACTTTATAGCTGAAGGAGAGAAAGAAGGAGAGGTTCAGCCTGCCTAAAGCTTGAAGAATCGCCTTGGGCATCAAGATCAAGAATTTGTTCATTACACACAGAGCAAAGAACAAAGAAGGATGGGTGGGAAATCAGGTTGGGCAGCTCATGAAGACCTTTTTGAGCATTGCCGGGGAGATTAGGCTTTTACCCCAAGGTCAGTGAGGAACACTGAAGACTTTTAAGCTTTCCTTCTAGATAGATTACAATATTAGCAGGAACTCTCTTTGCAATACTAAAAACCCAGTTTTTGAACTGAGAACTAACTCAGGCATAAAAATAAAAATGTAACAACAGGCACCTGGGTGGCACAGTTGGTTGAACATCTGACTCTTGGTTCCAGCTCAGGTCAGGATCTTGGGGTTGTGAGATCGAGCCCCATGTCAGGCTCTGCGTTCAGTGTGTGGAGTCTACTTGAGATTCTGTCTCTCACACTTGTGCACGTGCTCTCTCTCTCTCTCCCAAATAAATAAATCTTTAAAAATATAAAAGTAAAAAAGTTAAAGGGTAAAATCTCAAACTATAAAACTTCTAGAATAAAACATATGAGAAAACCTCTGTGACCTTAGTGTAGGCAAAGATTTCTTAGCTGCAACAACAAAAGCATGATCCATGAAAGAATAAATGGATGGGGTGCCTGGGGGGCTCAGTCAGTTGGGTGTCTGCCCTCAGCTCAGGTCGTGATCCCAGGGTCCTGTCATAGAGCCCCACATCAGGCTCCCTGCCTCTCCTGCTCCCCCTGCTTGTGCACTCTCTCTCTCTCTCTTTCTCTCTCTATGTCAAATAAATAAGTAAAATCTTTGAAAAAAAAAAAGACATTGATAAGTTAGATTTCATCAAAGTTAAAAAAATGTG
Organism: Mustela putorius furo; assembly: GCF_011764305.1. Lineage (NCBI taxonomy): Eukaryota > Metazoa > Chordata > Mammalia > Carnivora > Mustelidae > Mustela > Mustela putorius. The sequence goes on along the minus strand of NW_025421464.1, from coordinate 6,561,243 downwards.
GTTTTTGAAAGACATTGATGAGTGAATGGAAAGACCAACCACGAACTAGGAGAAAATATCTGCAAGTCATGTATCTGACAAAAGACTTGTACCTAGAATATATGAAGAAGTGTCAAAACTCAATAATAAAAAACCAAACAACTCAATTTTTAAAAATGAGCAAAGGATTTTTTTTTAAAGATTTTATTTATTTATTTGACAGACAGAGATTACAAGTAAGCAGAGAGAGAGGAGGAAGCAGGCTCCCTGCTGAGCAGAGAGCCCGATGTGGGGCTCCATCCCAGGACACTGGGATCATGACCTGAGCTGAAGGCAGAGGCTTTAACCCACTGAGCCACCCAGGCGCCCCAAGCAAAGGATTTAAAGGGAGGACACTTCATCAAGAAAGACCTGCAAATGGCACATAAGCACGTGAAAATGCTCAGCATCGTTAGTCATTTGGGGAAATGCAAATGAACACACAATGGGATACCATTGCATATCTATTAGAATGTTTAAAGTTAAGAAGACCCTTTGGGGCGCCTGGGTGGCACAGTCAGTTAAGCGTCAGACTCTTGATACTGGCTCTGTTCAAGAGCTTGAGTTCTGGAATGGAGCCCACATCAGGTTCCATGCTCAGCGGGGGAGTCCGCTGAAGATTTCTCTCCCTCTGCCCCTCCACCCTGCCCCTTGCTCGCTCTCTCTCAAATAAATTTTTAAAAGTCATTAAAAAACCGACCAGAACAAATGTTGGTGAGGGTGTGGAGCAACACATCACAGATGAAAATATAAAATGGCACAAACACTTTGGAAAAGAATTTGGCCATTTCTTAGAAAGTTGCTTAGACACCGATCATAGGACCCAGCCATCCTTCTAGATATTTACCCAAAGGAAATGAAAGCATGTGGCCATACAAAGTCAGCTTCATTTGTGATATCGACGAACTGGAAATAGCCCCACTGTCCATCAAGAGTTGAAAGGATGACTAAACTATGGTTCACCCAAACAATGGGATACTACTCAGCTTTAGAAAGGGATAAATTATCAATATACAACATGGGTGAATCTCAAAATAATTACGCTGAATGAGAAAAAGCCAGACAAAATGGGAAATGGGATGGCTTTATTTGTACAAAATTCTAGGGATTACAAACTAATGTAGAGCGACAGACAGCAGAACAGGGGTTGCCTGGAGAATGGAGGGAGCGGGGTAGTTAGAAAGGGAAGGGAAGAGGAGATGACAAAAGGACACAAGAAATCTTTGGAGTTAATGGGTATGTTGATTATCTTACCTGGCGATGGTTCCGTGGCATATCCATATGTCAAAACTCACCACACTGCAATTTATATTTGTACAGTTTATTTGTATGTCAATTACACTTCAATAAAGCTGTTACATAAATAAATTAAAAAATAGGAATTATACTGGTATAAGTGAGGACCAGGGAATTTCCCACAGCTCTCATCTCTGCATTCAGTTTCCCAGGAACCCAGAGGAATCCCTGCCCTTCCTTTTGCCCAAGTTGTTTCAAACATGGTTTCTGTTGCTTGCTACCAGACACATTCTGGGCTAGCATAGAGATAATGCCTAGAGTGTAATCAGAACACAAGAAGGGGTTTGTAACCTCACCTTGGGGACTCAGAATTGGTCAGTGTGGGGAGAGGGGGAGGCTCCCAGGAAAGGTTGGGTGCCCCAAGAAGGTGACACTTCAGTTGATGTCTCAAGGAGTAGGGACCAGGGTAGAAAAGACCGCAGAGATTTCCAGGCAGAGGGAACACATGAACAAAGCCATGGAAGGCAGGAGACAGGATGTGAAGTGTATGCTTGGAGGCAGTTAGGTGTTCCTGGAATTTGGGTTGAGACAGGGACTGGGAAACAGTCTGGGAAACAGGGAAACAGACTGGAAAAAAACTGCAGGGAGCAGCTCTTGCTGTATTAAAGAGTCTGAACTTAACCTTGTTGGTGACAGTGAGCCATAGAAAAGTTTTGAGCACTCAGGTGCCATGGGCAGATTTTTGTTTGATGGAGATCTCTCTGGGACTTAGAGAGATCTCCATCAAACAAAACTTGAACTAGAACCAACTAGAACTAGGGAGGAGTCATTGCCACAGTTGGGGGCTGACTTTGAAGGGCCTGCGGACACCTGGAAGTGATGACCAGCAGGGAGGCAGAGCCAGGAAGGACTCTGGTCCTCAGGAGGACATCTCTCCTGGAGACACAGAGCTGGAGTGGTCACCCTGTCCACGGCCATAGCTTGTGAAGACAGAAGTAGAGAGAGTCCCGCCGAAGTCCAAGGACCTCCAACCCACCATTTCAGGGGTTGGCAGAGCCTGGGGCACCTACAAAAGCAGCAGCGGGAAGGAAATGTCAGCGCCACGTGGCCACGTGAGCAGAGCCGAGAGCAGGTTGTCATGGAAACTGAGCTAGCGAAGCGTTTCTAGGAGAGGGGGATCAGCAGGACCAAATGTAGCAGAAAATTCCAAACTGATGAAGGCTGAAAATTTTCTTTTGATTTGCCAATTAGTAGAACATTGATGAGCTTAACAAGAGCAATTTTAGGAGCTCGTGGACCAGCAAGGGGGGTGGAGATGGAGAGACATTTAGGAGGTAAAATGCACCAGAGTTGGTGATGGGGTGCATATTGGAGGAGGAGGAAGGGGAGGAAAAGGAGGGCAATGTTAAGCAAGACCCCCAGGTTTTCTGGTGTTCAGAAGGACAGGATGACAGTGGGGAATGCTGTAGAAGGATCGGGTTCGCAAGAGGAAGATAAAGGGTTCTGTTTGGGATGTTTTTACCTATAATCATATTTTGGTTTTAACACTGTCCTTGATATTGTTCCAAGAACTTTACTACTATTAATTCATGTATCCTTGTAATTATCCTATAAGGTAGCTACTACCACATTTACCACCATTTACGCATAAAGAAACAAAGAGAAACCTGCTCAGAGCAAAGAAGGAACGGAATACAGATTTGAAACCAGGCAAACCAGACATGATGGAGTGAGGTCCCCAAGACAGACAAGGGGTATCAGGGGCAGGTGGATCCACGCTCCAGGGCTTGGTAGGGAGGTCCTGGCTGGAGGTGTAAGAGCCATTGCCATGCAGGGAAGGACCTCACCTTGACTCAACCCAGTGCGGGGGACGTGCTGGGTGTCACTGGGTCTAGGATGGTGTTGGGGCTTCACAGACAAGAGACAGTGTGGGAGAGGATCCAGGCGAAGGCCCAGACCACTCCAGCATTCAGGGTGGCCCACCAGGGAGATGGGAAAGACAGAGCCAGAGGGCTGATGGGGGGCGGGAGCTGTCACTCCAGGAGGCAGCTGATAGTAGACCTTGTCCTAAGAGGTTGGGGCAGGAGAGTGACTGCCCATGCACCAGAGCAGCCTCAGGGGAAGAGATAAGAACCCCAAAAAGGAGGCAGTCAAGAGTCTAGCTATATAGGAAAAAGGGAGGAGAAGTGCTAAGGGGGAGAACAGGGTCCAGAAAGGTACTATTTTTAAATGGAAACTATCTTTTTAAATAAGAAATTTTAATTAAAAAATGCACTCCCATGGTTCAAAATTCAAAACCTACAGAAGAACGTCCAGCACAAAGTCTCCCTCCTGCCCTTCCCTGCCCCCGTCAACCCCGTGCCCTAAGTCCCCTTCTTTTTTCTTTTTTCTTTTTTTTAAGATTTTATTTATTTATTTGACAGAGAGCACAAGTAGGCAGAGAGGCAGGCAGAGAGAGAGAGAGGAGGAAGCAGGCTCCCTGCTGAGCAGAGAGCCCGATGCGGGACTCGATCCCAGGACTCTGGGATCATGACCTGAGTTGAAGGCAGAAGCTTTAACCCACTGAGCCACCCAGGTGCCCCCTAAGTCCCTTTCTTGAAGGCAACCAGCACATCCTCCCAGAGTCAGAAAATACAAAATGACAATTTGGGATTCTGATTTCTGTAAATGCACAGCAAATAAATTTCAGAACATTGAAGCTCTTTGGGGAAGAAGCCCTCACAGAGCCAGTGATGGAACAGGACACACAAGCTGGAGGCACAGGGGGTCCCCAGGGGAGGTGGGACATTAGTTGTAGACAAGAACTGGTGTTTCATTGTGTGGAATAAAAGTATATTGTCCCCCTGCTACCAAGTCCAAGTACGGTGAGTTCAGTGTGCTGGGCCCCCTCGGCCACCGGGCCACGGTGGACTCTGACCTGTCCCACAGCTGGACCCAGTGGCCTTTGAATCACCCTCCGCTCCCTGCCACCATATCGATCCCAGTGGCTGCTGAGGAAGCGTCTCCTGACACGAAATGTCTGAAAGGCAGCTCCATCTTTTATTTTTTATTTTTAGTTATTGAAACCAACGGGAGCATCGAGGTGACAGGAATGGAGGCTCCAGGGTGGAGGGAAGGGTGGCAGAGACTGGGCGAAGGGCCCCTGCGCTCTGGGGTCTGCGGTCTGGGGAAGAGAAGCTGCCATCCTTCCCAGGGCAGCTGGGGGCCCCCTCACCATTGGTCAGGGGAGCTTGCCCCCCGGCTTGCCTCATTCCCTGACCCCGCAAGGAGGCAGGGGCTGGACTGAGGAAGAAGCCCAAGGCGTTGTGGGCTGGGCTTATGGTCAGGGTCACCGTGTTCCCCTGTGCCTTTCCCCTGCCTCGTTCTGTGACTCCAGGCCGACGGCCCTCCTCTCTGGGCCTGGGTCCCTTTGGCTGTAGACATGAATGAAACGGTTTCAGGTAGAGTTTGCAGGGGACGACCTGTCCTTGCTTGCGCCATTTTGGGGCTTGACCTCAGTGGACTCTTGGGACATATGACCCACCTTCCTTATCTGTCGTGATGCCCCTGCAGCCACCCCAGACCCCGTTCGCCATCCACCGGCCTGAAGGGATCCCACTACCTGGCACGCACCGGCGTCATGGGTCCAGAGCAGGGGCTTGCGAGGTCAGTGGCACACCTGAAGACAAGCTTCTGGCCAGTTGGAGGAGTGCGACCTGGGCCCTAGGGTCCCCCTGAGCCTCGGTGGTACATCCTTGGGGAGCCAGGGGGAGGTCACCAGGTCACAGGTCAGCAGTACACAGCTCCACACACAGGGAGAGCTCTGGCCTGCGCAGTTGCCACTGCCCTCACAGCGCCCAGCCCTTGTCCCTGCTTCTTTTTGGAAAGTGGCCTTCAACAGCCTTGTGAAGTGCTGTGACCCCAGAGAAGCGGGTTCCCGGGACTGCTCCAAGGCATTAAACTCTTTGTGGACATTTTAATTGACAATTTGGGGTAAGGGGCCCAGTCTCCTTCCTGAGAGGACACCTGTCACCCGGCTGTTATGAATCCTTGAGGCTTTTGGGGGCCTGGGTGGAGGAGAGGGACTGGGGGTGCACAGGAGAGTCTACCCATCAGACGTGGGGGTGGCAGGACGGGGACCAAAGGGGTGCTTGAGCCCAGGCTCCCACCTGGGAGAGCTGGTGAGTGTTCACAGGGTTCCCACGACAGCAATCTGTAAAGAACATTCTCAGTGGGAGACAACTCGCTGGGTTGGGACACGTTGGCCATTGGGAGGCCCAGAGGTCAGGCAGGAAGTTGTCTGGCACAGCAGACGGGCCAGGCACATCTCACCATCCACTCCGAAGTGGGAACCACCCCTCTACCCCAAACCAGCAGGCCTGTATTTCCCGAGGCTGCAGCTCCGCCTGCCCCCGGCCTTCCCTGAGCTCACCCTTCCCCTTGGCTGGATCTCCAAGGCATCACATGCTCAGCAAAGGACCCCATGCCCACCCAAACCTGCTTGAGGTCATGCTCCCTGGACCCCACGTTCTGCCAGCTCCTGCCTCTCTCAACATTGTGGCGAATTCCCCTATGGCTCCCCACACTGCGAGCCAGGTCCAGTGCCCCTGTGACTGTGAGCCCGTTCTCGGCCAGGTTCTGGCAAACGCAGTGCCATCTCTCAGCGCTTAGTCGGTGTCTCCTTGCACCCAGGACCGTCGACCACTGCCCCATCTACAGCCTCATCTCAGTCCCTGATGCCACCCTCTCCTGTTTCCCTCGCCACCCTGCCTCTCGGCTGCTCTCTGTCCATGGCCCTTACCGGGATTTCTGCCCGCCCTTAGGGGCTCGCGGTGCCCCCAGAGCCCTCGCCTCTGCTTACACCCTCTCCACCCTCACTGCAGATGCCATCTGTGCGCTGCTGCTTCTGACCCCCAAATATCCTGCCCGGCCCTGGGCTCTGCATCCTCGTGGCTATGCTCACCCAGCAGCTCACCATCTTGCTCAAGCTAAAATGTGGTTGTTTCCTCTCGCCTCTCCCAAGAGTCGGAACCACAGCGCATGTGTTTGGTCTTGTTGATACTTCTCAGACCCATTTCCATCTCCCTCTGCCTCCCTGGTCCGGGGCTATTCTCATTCTGCCCAGGACGATGGGCCTCTTCTTCCCAGGTCCACTCTTGCTTAAAACAAGCTCCACTGCTTGGAATCATCAGTGGCTCCCCACAGCCCTTAGAATAAAATCCATACTGCGTAATTCTGACCTCTTCCCTCTTTTCTAACCTCATTGCTTCCCACTCTGCCCTCCGCTCACGACACTCCAACCACAAAAGTCCCACCATCCCTCCCACATTATCTTCTTCCTGCCTCTGGGCCTTTGCACGTGCAGCTTCTGCTATTTGAGCGTGCTTCCTGCTTGCACATGCATCCCTCTTCTTCAAACTGCCTACTGCCATTTGATCTTGCCCAAACATCTCTCCTCAGAGCAGTCTTCGTTGAAGACCATTACACTCTCCTAGCCAGTACCAGGTCTGTCTCCCTTGTAGCTTATTTTTTGGGGGGACATTGCTTGTTGATAGATATGGGCCTTTCACCTGCAAATGGGGTGCTATGTGAGACAGGGACTGCCACTGTTGGGTCCCCATCAAGGATTCTCACTAAGTATGTGTTGATGGGCTAAAAGCATCTAAGCAGAGATACTAAGTGACAGAACCCGAGCCCCAGGCACTAGGGATACAGGAGAGGATGCCGAAAGCCCTAGCCTGTGTGGAGCTCATAAGACAGACAACCCGCAGGTGCACAGATAATTCCATCCTCATCTTTCAGGGCTTGGGAGTGGGATGACAGAAATGCAGGGGGAGAGCAAAGGGCTTAAGGGTGACCAGAGCCTCTCCTTGCCATGGGGTGGAGGCAGGCCAGGCTCCTTAGACAGGACAGTCAGAGAAGACCTTCTATCAGAGACCTAAGTGACTCGAGGGAGTGAGTTAAGTGAGGACGGGGGCAAGAGGCCTGCCAGGCAGAAGGAGGATATTCTTTTTCTCAGGCTGCTGTAACAGGTATCACAAAGGTGAACAATGGAAATTCATTGGCTCACAGCTCTGGAGGCCAGAAGCCCAAGATCAAGTCGCTGACCAGGTTGGTCCTCTCTGAGGGCCATTCAGAGAATCTGTCCCAGGCCTCTCTCCTAACTTCTGGGGGTTGCTGGCAATCTTCAGCCTCCCTTGGCCTGTCGATGCAACCCCTGATCTTCACCTTCATCTTCCCATGTCCTTCCCGTGTGAGCGTGTGTCCGAATTTCTCCTTCTTATAAGGACACTGGGTTTATCAGGTTAATGGTCCGCCCTGCTCCAACAAGACCCCATCTTAACTGAACTAAGTACATTTGCAGCGACCCTGTTTCCAAAGAACCATTCAAAGAAACATTCCAAAGAAACACATTCAGAGCTACTGGGGTGATGACTTCAGTATATGAATTTGAGGGAAATATAGCCCATAACGGAGAGCCTCTAGAGGAAAGGCCGGTGGTAGGAACAAGCCTGGTGTGTTCCAGGAACAGTAAAAGAGGCCTGTGTGGGTACAAGACAGAACGAGGGGCAGGGAGCGGTATGATGGAGGTAGGACAGGTGGGCGCCTCACACAGGGCCTGGGTGGCGTTTGCTCCACGTGCGGTGGGGAGCACTGTGAGTCTGAGATAGGACTTCCGTCCGTAAAGATCTTTCTGGCTGCTGCGTGGGAAGTAACCAGCACAGAGCGAACATGGATGTGGGGGTCCTCTGAACTGGAGAAGGGAGGAGACCCAGCAAGCATGCAGTGGGAAACAGGACAAGCTTTGAGGACTGAGGAGGAGACGTGCAAGAAAGCCAGAGAGCAGGAGAGGACTTCCACCCGCAGAAGGAGTAGGGGTGTCCAGAAGGTGGGAGCGGTCACCTGTGGGCTGTGAATGGCAAAGGCTGGGATGGAGGTGAGGCTCAGCGGCTGGAAAGCCATCAGCACCCTCCATGCAAGAAGTGCCCGGGCCAACTGCTTGCAAGGGGAGGGGAAGGAGACAGAGAAGGGAGGCAGGGAGGATGAGACTCACTCTCCAGTGCCAGATCTGGCGATGCTGGTGTTCTGAGCGGATGCAGCAGGGACGTGGAGCAAGGGCAGGTGTGACAACTAGTGACCGGATGGGGCCAAGGGTGCAGACAGACGCATGTTAGGCTAAACAAGATGTAATTAAACTGCCTACCTCTCCTGGGTAACTTGAACTCCCCTGCATTCCCCTCCATGGGTGATAGAAATCCACGTGGGCACGAGTTCTGTCTTGCCTCTAGCCTGGGATGGGGATCCTTGCTCATCTTCTACCCTCACCTGCCATGGTGAGGAAAACTGATGAGTGCTGAGTATACTTAGCTTTGCATTAAAGCCTGGTATGCAAGCAGCACAATGCGCAGGTCTGGAGTGTGCAGCTCCAGGATGATTTAACGATGCACGTACCAAAGTCACCGCCCCCCAGATCAAGACACTCAGCAATTTCATCCCCTGGAAGCTCCTTGGCACCCAGCCTCCAGAAGTGATTACTACCCTGACGTGCATCACCCACGAGTGGTTTTGCTTGTTCTTGAACTTCATCTGAACGGAATCGGTGTATTCCTTGCCTCTGGCTTCCTTCACTAAACATAGGTCTATGAGATTTACCCACGTTGGTGCAAGTAGACTGACTTCATTCTTTCTCATTGCCATGGAGTGTTCCTTTATAGGAATATGCCGTCATTGGATCTATTTGTCTGTTCTCCTGTTGATGGACCTTTGAGTTGTTTCTGGTTTTCCGTGATGACAGAGAAAGATGCTGTGAGCATTCTGTGCACATCTGTAGGGGAACCCAGACACTACCTCCCACTCTGGTATTCCTCGTAGTAGACCGTCTGGGTCAGAGGGCAGGTGTCTGCTTCACCTTTGTAGATATGCCCAACAGTTTTCCAAGGTGATTGTATCCATTTACACCCAATAGGGTAAGTTTTCTGAAAAGTCATGTTCATTGATGTATGATCTATATAGGAGGACATTTGCTGTTTTTTTGTTTTGTTTTTAGATTTTGTTTATTTGAGAGAGAGGGGGGGAAGGGGGCAGGGAGGGAGAGCACAGAGGGAGATGGCGAGGGAGAGACAAACTCGCCGCTGAGCAGGGTGACCGATGTGGGACTCGATCCCAGGACCCTGGGATCATGACCTGAGCCGAAGGCAACCACTTAACCAACTGAGCCAACCAGGCATCCCCTTCACTCTTTCTGGTGTGGGCAGTTTTGACAAAGGCATATTGTAGCATGACTCTCTCCATAATTGAGGTAGAAAATGTTTCTATCACTGCAAAACCTTCCCTCGGGCACCACCGACCACCACCACTCTGTTCCCTGTCCCTACATTTCCGCTTTTTCCAAAATGTCATATCAGGGGAATCACAGAGTGTTTGAGGTCCAGCTTCTTTTACTTATCATCACACATTTGAGACTCACCCACGCTGTTGTGGGTTTCGGTATTCGTTCCTTTCTATTGCCAAGAGCTGCTCTGCCGTGAGGCTGGGCCACCTTTTTGGGTTGGCACTTTTCCTCTCCATTAATTGAAGGATATTTGAATTGTTTCCAGTTTGGGGCAACTGTGGATAAAATCGCTCTAAACATCCACGTAGTGATGTGTGCGTGGACGAAAGTTTTTGTTTCTCTAGTTGAATGCCCAAGAGGGGATTGTGTGTTCTATGGTCTAACACTACAAGGAACTGTCCAACAGCTTTAAAGGCTCTGCTGTTTGGCACTCCCACCAGCAACAGACGAGCGTTCCAGTAGCTCCTCATCCCTGACAGCACTTCATAGCATTTTATTTTGTTTTTATTTTAGCCACTCTCGTGAGTATGTAGCAGTTCAGCTACTATGCTCTTGTTTTGTCAGGGCAGCTGGAAGGGTTTTGAGTGGAGAAAGGGCACAATCAGATGTATGTCCAAGGGCTGGCTGGGGCAGAGCCAGGGGAGAGGGTACCGGAGTGGATGAGCCTGGACCCTGGGATCTGAGAAGAACTTGGTGCATTGTGACAAGGTCACTCCAGGGGCGGACCTGAGGACGCAAGTGAGAGAATCTGAATAGGGTGGGGTTCCGAAGGTGTTCAGGAGGAGCTGGTAAGGCTTGGCTGTTGTGTTCACTGCTGACTTAGGTTGGGGTCTACAGGGCCAGTCCGTGGGACAAGAACTGAGGTGCAGGTGGTAGATTTATTAAAGAAGTGACTCCAAAACAAACGGGTCAGGGAATGGGGAAGCAGGACAGGAAAGAAGGAGGAGGTGGACAAGGTCCTGCAGGGGGTAGCCCCAGCCTGATCCCACAAAGAGCTCTGGAGGGTCAGACCCCTCTGAGTTGTTCCTCCTAGAAGCAAGGAAGCTGGGCTTGCACACTCCTGCACGAGCCAACATCGGCAAAAGTGTCTAGGGGCACATCTTGGGGGTGGAGGGGGTTATATTAAACCCCCACGCACTTCTCTCGCTCCCAAAACCTGCTGGAAAAGAAGGTTCTGGAGTGCAAGAAGAGTCCTCCATAAAACAGCTGCAGGCGCTGGTTGTAGGAAACTAAACAGAACAAAAATGGGGTTGGGGGAGCAGAGAAAACTGGCCAAAAGGGAGCTGAAAGGACGGACACCGAGCATTCACGTGAGCCACGACCAGCACTGTCTCGAGCACCTAGAACAGTGCCTGACACCTAGCAGATGTCCCTTAAGTCCTTGGCGATGCAAGGAGTGGCAGAAGCCACTGAGGCAGGACACACGAGAAGAGCCAGTTCAGTAGGAAAGATCGAGTTGGGTTTGGGGCCTGATGACTCTGAGGTGGTGATGGGTGACAGGCCTGGCGCCCAGGAGAGGGACCCCGGAAGTGGGGTAAAGAGAAGAGGGAGGAGGTGGGAGGGGAAATCTGAGAGGCTTAGGGCCCAGGGAAGAGGAGTCACCAAAGGTGAGGAGAAGGTGCCCAGAGACAGGGAGGGAACCGGGAGAAATGTATTTGAGGAAGAAAGGCGCTCGGTGATCCCTGACTCCTTCAAGCTAGAGCTCCTGGCAGTGACCCATGGAACACCCGGATGTCCTCGGCCAGGGATGCTGCGGCTGCCCAGAGGGCCTGGACCAAGACCAGGAGGGGCAGCCAGAGACAGGCCTGGGAAGGAGGAGGACTGTGGGCAGAGAGGCGGAGGAGGAAGGGAGGGTATTTTAAGAAAGAAGAAACAGGCTGGGGTGGGGAGGCCCACGTTGACAGGATCCAGGCCGAGTGGAAGGATTAGATTTAAACAATACCTCAGTGTTGGGCTCAGCTGCCTGAGGTGAATTAATTAAGTCCTCAGCGGGTAACTGTATCCCCGTGTCCTGGGTGAACCTCATGGGGTCCCAAACGTTCCTGGAGAGGGCGGGTTGCTTCCTGCCCCGGGATTCCCGGCCGTTGTTCAACTCAACTGTGGCCAATGTTGTAAGCCCCCAAGAGGGCGAGTGGGCAGGCGAGACTCTGGGAGCCTTTTGGAAGCCAGCTTGGGGCATGGAGAGTGAGGATGGGGGCAGGGTTGGGGAAGGGGGATAGCTTGACCGAGAAGCTAGCCCAGGGAGGAGAAGAGAGGGAGGTCGAGGCAGATGTGGTGGGTTGGGAGTAGCTGAAATTGTTATGGGCAGAGGAAAAAGAGCCAGCGGAGAAGGAGAAATCAGACGAAGGAGAAGAAGGGGGGTGAGGCCCACGAGGAGACAGGCAAGGGACAGCTGGCCTTAGACGTGAGAAGGGGCTGGCAGATCACTACAGAGCTGGGAGGCGGGCAGGGGCAGAAGCCAGTGTCCCACAAAGGCCTCTCTTTTCTCTGCTGAGCAGGGTCCAGGTCGCCTGCCTGGCCCAGGGGAACAGAGAGTGAAGGGGGCTCAGGCGGAACAGCTGCTGTAGGATGGTATGGGAAAGAGTTTGGGGACCACTGGAGGGGTTGCTTAGCTGCATTTAAGATCCAGCTGAGGTTGAAGGAAATTAATCTGTGTTGGCGCCAATCAGCGTGGTGATGGGATTTTTGCCTGCTGCCCTTGGCAGCCCAGAGGCAGAATGGAGAAAACAGATGGTTTGCCGAGCTCCTGTTCCTCCACCACCTCATTTGGGCTGCCCAGCAAAGCTGGCCTCCTCTCACAGATGAGGAAACTGAGGCCCATGGAGGGAAACCACATGCCCAGGCATTGCAACAAGTCAGTGGCAACCGAACTTTCTTCCTGGGAAGCCCCCTTGGACCTGCAAACTTTTGCCAGCACACACTGGTCAAGAGCATTATGGCAGCCCCCTTGCCCCCCAACCCAAATACTTATGGAGCCCATTGCCTTGTGTTCTCAGAATTGCTCAGCTCGCCTGCTCACTAAAACCTCTCCAAGAGGGACCAGGAGGAAAAAGAGGCTCAGAGATGGCCCATGACTGGTTCAGAGTCACACAGCTCTGTAAAGATGTCAGTTCTCCCCAGACTGATGTGGAGATTCAACACAATTGAAGTCAAAATCCTAGTAGACTCTTTGTAGAACTGACTGACTCGAAATGGGAAAAAGGGAGGCAAAGAACTAGAAGAGCCAAGACAGTTTTGAGAAAGAAGAACAAAGTAGGAGGACTTGCACTATCTAATTTCAAGACTTACTAAAACCTACAGTAAGCAAGACAATGTGGTCTTGGCCTGTGGAGAGATGGAACATGATATGGAGTCCAAAAATAGAACCACACATCTATGGTCAGTTGAGTTTTGATGAGGGTGCCTGGGCAATTCAACGGAGAAAGGATAATTTTCCTCAAATGATGCCGGAACAATTGGAAACCCACAGGGCAAAAAGTGAATTTGAACTCTTACTGACCTCACACGGTATCCAGAACATATAAAGAAGGGGTCAATGCTGGGCTCAATACTCAACCTGACTTTTTTTTTTTTTAAACTGGCAAATGTATGAACAAATGCTTCACCATAGAAGATGTAGGAATGACATTAACATATGGAAAGATGCTCAACATCGTTAATTATTTAGGAGATGCAAATTAAAACCATAATGAGGTACTACTGTACACCCACCAGAATGGCTAAAATTAAAAAGACTGACAATATTAAATGTTGGAAATACTGTATAGCAACTGCATCGCTCATACATTGCTAATGGGACTATATAATGGTGCAACCACTTTGGAAAACATCTTGGAAGTTTCTTATAAAGTTAAACATGCACTAACCATTCAGTCCAGCCATTCTACTCCTCTACATTCTCCCAGGATAAATGAAAGCGTATGTTCCCATGAAGAGCAGCTCTCAAACATCATAGCAACTTTATTCACAATTGCCTAAAAAATGGGGGATAGAATCCAATGTTCACCAAGGAGAAATAAATTTTTATATATTTACACTATAGAACAGTACTCAGCAATTAAAAAAAAAAAAAAAGCTACTGATACATGCAACAACATGGATAAAAACTCAAAAACATGATACTGAACAAAATTAGCCAGAAGCAAAACAATGTGTACTATATGATTTCATTTATATGAAACTCAAGTAAATGCAAATTTAATCCACAATGATGGAAAAGAGATTCCTGGTTATTTCAGGCAGGGAATGGTGGGAGATTGCTTATAAAGAGATGTGGAGGGAAGTTTCTGGGGAAATGGGATGTTCTATATCTTGATGGTAGTGGTGGTTACATTGCTGTGGAGGTTGTCAAAACTCATCAATATGTACACTTAGAATGGGTGCATTTCACTATAAGTTACACAATGATAATTTTTAAATATTATTACAATTGTCATCATGAGAAAAACTAGAACTTTGTGGACTTCCCTTATACTTACTTTAAGGTTTGTCAATTGTTTTTATTTATTGTTGAAGTAGAAGAGCCATAATCTTGGAACCTCTGAAGACCTTGATCCAGCCCAGGAAGGCTAGTCAGGGCCAAATACCTGAGGGTCTTGAATGCCAAGTATAGTGGTTTTAAGATATATCTATAAATTCTTTCACATCCTCCCTTTGAGAGGCAGAGCCTAATTCGCCTCTTCTTTTTTTTTTTTTTTTAAAGATTTTATTTATTTATTTGACAGAGAGAGATCACAAGTAGACAGAGAGGCAGGCAGAGAGAGAGAGAGGGAAGCAGGCTCCCTGCTGAGCAGAGAGCCTGATGCGGGCCTCAATCCCAGGACCCTGAGATCATGACCTGAGCTGAAGGCAGCAGCTTAACCCACTGAGCCACCCAGGTGCCCTAATTCCCCTCTTCTGAGTGTGAACTGGACTTAGCTACTCAGCTCTTACAATAGAATAAAGTAGAGATGATGTGTAGGATTTTGAGGACTAGGTCATAAAAGACACTACAGCTCTTCTCTCTCCCTCTCTTTCTCTCTCTCTCCCTCTCTCCTGCTCTCCCATCACTTCCTCTGGGGCAAACCAGCTGCTGTGTCCTGAGACACTTCAGGAGCCCTCTGGAGAGTCCACATGGTGAGGAACTGGGCCCTCCTGCCAAAAGCCATGTCAGTGCGCCATCTTGGAAGCAGATCCTCCAGCTCCAGCCAAACATTCAGTTCACCAGAATCCCAGCCATTAGCTTGACCACACCTCCTGAGAGAACCTGAACCAGAACCACTCAACCAGGCTGCTCCTGGATTTCTGACACTCAGAAACTGTGAAAGAACAAATACTTGTTGTTTTATACTTCTTAGTTTGGAGGTAATTTATTATGTAGTAAAAGATATGACACCAAATTAAGAAGTTTGGAATTTCTCCTAAGGGCATTGAGGAGTTCTGAAAGGTGCTAGAGAAAGGGAGTGACATGGAAAGGGCTGAGCATTGGAAGGAGTCTCTTGGTCCCACAGTGGAAAAGGGATTGGAAGTCACGGGGTCCAGAGAACATTAGACAGAGGCAGAGACTCTGGAGCTTGGTCTCTGTGCCAGGTGGCTGAGTCAGGGAATCCCACTCTGGCCAGAGGAAATAGCATGTGCTAAGCCAAGGAGGGCAGATGTTGCCAAGTGTCAGGGACAGTGGGTACAGATGGAAAATGAGATCATTAGCACAGGTGTGGACAGTGAGATACTTAGGGCCTGGTCAGGCCTTAACACCCCTTCCCACCCTCACCTTGACCAGCACCAGCTGTTGCTCTGGGATGTGCTGGACACTCCCACAAACTCAGCTCAACTTAAATCTCCTATGAACCCCATAGTTGTGCTCTCCCATCACCACTGGGGCTGCAGCGGAGAACAAGTAAACAAAATTTCCTGCTCTCGTCTAGTTCTGATGTTAGTGGAAAGAGAGTGGTAGTGAGCAAATTAAAAAATAAATATATCATGGAGAGAGATGCACAAGGTTATGAGGATTATAAATTGGAGTGGCTGTGATTCTTTTTTTATTAATTTTTTAATAAACATATAATGTATTATTAGCTCCAGTGGTACAGGTCTGTGAATTGCCAGGTTTACATACTTCACAGCACTCAACATAGCACTCACCCTCCCCAATGTCCATAACCCCACTACCCTCTCCCTACGCCCCTCCCCCCAGCCACCCTCAGTTTGTTTTGTGACATTAAGAGTCTCTTATGGTTTGTCTCCCTCCCAAGCCCATCTTGTTTCATTTTTTTTTTTCCTCCACCCCAAACCCCCCACGTTGCATCTCCACTTCCTCATATCAGGGAAATCATATGATAGTTGTCTTTCTCCAACTAACTTATTTCACTAAGCATAATACCTTCTAGTTCCATCCATGTCATTGCAAATGGTGAGATTTCATTTTTTTTTTTTTTTTATGGCTGCAGTATTCCATTGTATATATACACCACATCTTCTTTATCCATTCATCTGTTGATGGACATCTAGGTTCTATCCATAGTTTGCCTATTGTGCACACTGCTACTATAAACATTCAGGTGCACACACCCCTTCAGATCACTACATTTGTATCTTTAGGGTAAATACCCAGCAGTACAACTGCTGGGTCGTAAGTTAGCTCTATTTTCAACTTTCTGGGGAACCTCCATGCTGTTTTCCAGAGTGGTTGCACCAGCTTGCATTCCCACCAACAGTGTAGGAGGGTTCCCCTTTCTCTGCAAACTCACCAGTATCCGTCATTTCCTGACTTGTTAATTTTAGCCATTCTGACTGGTGTGAGGTGGTATCTCATTGTGGTTTTGATTTGTATTTCCCTGATGCTGAGTGATGTGGAGCACTTTTTCATGGGTCTGTTAGCCATCTGGATGTCTTTGCAGAAATGTCTGTTCATGTCCTCTTCCCATTTCTTGATTGGATTCTTTGTTCTTTGGGTGTTGAGTTTGCTAAGCTCTTTAAAGATTTTGGATACTAGCCCTTTATCTGATATGTCATTTGCAAATATCTTCTCCCATTCTGTCAGTTGTCTTTTGGTTTTGCTAACTGTTTCCTTTGCTAGGCAAAAGCTTTTGATTTTTTTTTTTTTTAAAGATTTTATTTGTTATTGAACAGAGAGAGATCACAAGGAGGCAGAGAGGCAGGCAGAGAGAGAGAAGGAAGCAGGCTCCCCACTGAGCAGAGAGCCTGATGCGGGGCTCGATCCCAGCACCCTGAGATCACGACCTGAGCCGAAGGCAGAGGCTTAACCCACTGAGCCACCCAGGCACCCCAAAAGCTTTTGATCTTGATGAAGTCCCAATAGTTCATTTTTGCTCTTGCTTCCCTTGCCTTTGGCAACATTCCTAGGAAGAAGTTGCTGTGGCTGAGGTCGAAGAGGTTGCTGCCTGTATTCTCCTCAAGGATTTTGATGGATTCCTTTCTCTCATGGCGGTCCTTCATCCATTCTGAGTCTCTTTTCATATGTGGTGTAAGGAAATGGTCCAATTTCATTCTTCTGTGTGTGGCTGTCCAATTTTCCCGACATCATTTGTTGAAGAGACTGTCTTTTTTCCATTGGACATTCTTTCCTGCTTTGTTGAAAATTAGTTGACCATAGAGTTGAGGGTCTATTTCTGGGCTCTCTATTCTGTTCCATTGACCTATGTGTTTGTTTTTGTGCCAGTACCATACTGTCTGGATGATGACAGCTTTGTAAAAGAGCTTGAATTGTGATGCCACCAACTTTGGTTTTCTTTTTCAATATTCTTTTGGCTAGTTGAGGTCTTTTCTGGTTCCATATAAATTTTAGGATTATTGGTTCCATTTCTTTAAAAAAAATGGATGGGATTTTGATAGGGATTGCATTAAATGTGTAGATTGCTTTAGGTAGCATAGACATTTTCACAATATTTGTTCTTCCAATACAGGACCATGGAACATTTTTCCATTTCTTTGTGTCTTCCTCATTTTCTTTCATGAGTACTTTATAGTTTTCTGAGTATAAATTCTTTGCCTCTTTGGTTAGGTTTTATTCCTTGGTATCTTATGGTTTGGGGTGCAATTGTAAATGGGACTGACTCCTTAACTTCTCTTTCTTCTGTCTTGTTTTTGGTGTAAAGAAATGCAACTGATTTCTGTGCATTGATTTTATATCCTGACACTTTACTGAATTCCTGTACAAGTTCTAGTAGATTTGGAGTGAGTCTTTTGGGTTTTCCACATTTAGTATTATATCATCTGCAAAGAGTGATTGTTTGACTTCCTCTTTTGCTGATTTAGATGCCTTTAATTTCTTTTTGTTGTCTGATTGCTGAGGCTAGGACTTTTAGTACTATGTTGAATAGTGGTGGTGATAGTGGACATCCCTGCCATGTTCCTGATGTTAGGGGAAAAGCTCTCATTTTTCCCCCATTGAGAATGATATTTGCAGTGGGTTTTTCATAGATGGCTTTGATGATATTGAGGTATGTGCCCTCTATCCCTACACTTTGAAGAGTTTTGACCAAGAAGTGATGCTGTACTTTGTCAAATGCTTTTTCAGTGTCTACTGAGAGTATCATATTGTTCTTGTTCTTTCTTTTACTAATGTATTGTATCACATTGATTTGCAGGTGTTGAACCAAACTTGCAGCCCTAGAATAAATCCCACGTGGTCGTGGTGAATAATCCTTTTAATGTACTGTTGGATCCTATTGGCTAGTATTTTGGTGAGAATTTTTGCATCTGTGTTCATCAAGGATATTGGTCTGTAATTCTCTTTTTGATGGGATCCTTATTTGGTTTTGGGATCAAGGTGATGCTGGCCCCGTAAAATGAGTTTGGAAGTTTTCCTTCCATTTCTATTTTTTGGAACAGTTTCAGGAGAATAGAAATTAATTCTTCTTCAAATGTTTGGTAGAATTCCCCTGGGAAGCCACCTGGCCCTGGGCTTTTGTTTGTTCGGAGATTTTTGA
The DNA here is from genome assembly GCF_011764305.1 of Mustela putorius furo. Taxonomy (NCBI): domain Eukaryota; kingdom Metazoa; phylum Chordata; class Mammalia; order Carnivora; family Mustelidae; genus Mustela; species Mustela putorius. Next base: position 6,542,751 of record NW_025421464.1, on the reverse strand, counting down.
TGACTGTTTCAATCTCCTTACTGGTTATGGGTCTGTTCAGGTTCTCTATCTCTTCCTGGTTCAGTTGTGGTAGTTTATATGTCTCTAGGAATGCATCCATTTCTTCCAGATTGTCAAATTTGTTGGCGTAGAGCTGCTCATAATATGTTCTTATAATTGTTTCTATTTCTTTGGTGTTGGTTGTGATCCCTCCTCTCTCATTCATGATTTTATTTATTTGGGTCCTTTCTCTTTTCTTTTTGATAAGTCTGGCCAGGGGGTTATCAGTCTTATTAATTCTTTCAAAGAACCAGCTTAGTTTCGAATGATTTGTTTTTGTTTTTTGGGTTTCTATTTCATTGATTTCTGCTCTGATCTTTTATGATTTCTCTTCTCCTGCTGGGTTTAGGCTTTCTTTGTTCTTTCTCCAGCTTCTTTAGGTATAGGGTTAGGTTGTGTATTTGAGCCCTTTCTTGTTTCTTGAGAAAGACTCATATCACTATATATTTTCCTCTCAGGACTGCCTTTGTCCCACAGATTTTAAACCGTTGTGTTTTCATTATCATTTGTTTCCATGAATATTTTTTTCAATTCTTCTTTAATTTCCTGGTTGACCCATTCATTATTTAGAAGGATGATGTTTAGTCTCCATGTATTTGGGTTCTTTCCAAATTCCCTCTTGTGATTGAGTTCTAGCTTCAGAGCATTTTGGTCTGAAAATATGCACAGAATGATCCCAATCTTTCAATATCATTTGAGACCTGATTTATGACCCAGGATGTGATCTATTCTGGAGAATGTTCCATGTGCACTAGAGAGGAATATGTATTCTGTTGCTTTGGGATGGAATGTTCTGAATATATCTGTGATGTCCATCTGGTCCACTGTGTCATTTAAGGCCTTTATTTCCTTATTGATCTTTTGCTTGGATTACTTGTCCATTTCAGTGAGGGGAGTGTTAAAGTCCCCTACTATTGTTGTATTATTGTTGATGTGTTTATTTGATTTTGTTATTATTTGGCTTATATAGTTGGCTGCTCCCATTTTAGGGGCATAGATATTTAAAATTGTTAGATCTTCTTGTTGGACAGACCCTTTGAGTATGATATAGTGTATTTCCTTGTCTCTTATTATAGTCCTTGGCTTAAAATGGGGTGGCTGTGATTCTAAGTAGGCAGCCATCTACTTAGAATTCACCGAGACTGTAACATTTGAGTGAACATGTGGGAAGTGAGCAAGTCAGCCACACGGATATCAGGGAAAACAGTGTTCCCAGTAGAGGGAACAATCAAGACAAGAGCCCTGAGGTGAACTGATCTTTGAGACCAAAATCAAAGTTCAGGTAGGCTGAAGGGGCCATAAGTTGAGGGGTAGAAAACCTGACTGAAAGAAGCTACGCAGAAAAAATAGCTCCAGAAACCTAGAGGGAGGTTCCCTTGAGTCATTAGTAAATGCAGAGTTGTACACATGTAGGATGAAACCCCACAAGGCTGTGCAAAGAAAGACTGGGGAGTTTTAAGCTGAACAATTCCCAGAGTGCACAGAGGATAAGGATGCCTATAAGTGTTGAATAGCTAGAGCTTGACTCCTTGATGATAATCTGGGTCTTTCAATCGTCTATTAGCAGGAGGGATAAACTATCTCATGAGTGAAGGCCACTGTGAACTCACCCTAAGAGAGCTTTAAAAATGAGCCTCAAGAAGCACCTGGGCAGGGGCACCTGGGTGGCTCAGCGGGTTAGGGCCTCTGCCTTCGCCCAGGTCATGATCCCAGGACCCTGGGATCGAGCCCCGCTTCGGGTTCTCTGCTCAGTGCAGAGTCCTGCTTCTCTCTCTCTCTCTCTGCCTGCCTCTCTGCTACTTGTGTTCTCTGTCAAATAAATAAAATCTTAAAAAAAAAAAAAAAAAGAAGCACCTGGGCAGCTCAGTCAGTTGAGTGTCTGACTCTTAATTTCATCTCAGGTCAAGATCTCAAGGTCGTAAAATGGAGCCCCATGTCAAGCTCTGTGCTCAGTGCAGAACCTGTTTGAGATTCTCTCTCCCTCTCCTTTTGCCCGTCACCCCTCACTTGCATATACCTTCTCTCTTCAAAATAAATAAATAATTCTTTTTAAAAATGAGCCTTGAAAAGATCAAAGTTATTAGCAAGTAATTTACTTGCATGTTGCTTCTTAAAGGAGAAAACACAAAACCCAGACCAGCAATAGTATAACATTCACAATATCCAGCACCCAACAGAAAATTTCTAGACAGGCTAAGAGACAGAAGAATATGACCCACCACTAGAAGAATAATCAGTAGACAGAAACAGATCGAAAAACAACAGAGATGGTGTACAAAGAAGGCATGAATGTTAAAGGGGCTTTTGTATCTGTGTATTTAAAAGAAAAATGCAATCTGTCTTCTAGGCAAAAGTAATTCCAAACCAGAGCTCATGCCTAGGAGAATAGAATAAGGACTGGATTTGACCTTTGCTCACCCCCTCAGCGGGGTACTCTTAGGCAGGTTGCCAAAGCAACCATGGTCTCCAGCCCTCATATGGGCTGTTTGAGGAACACTAAGGAGACCAGAGAAGCATGAGCCTGGGGAAAGGAGTTGGAGATGAAGGCAGAGAGGTAACAGGGAGCTAGACTATGGAAGGCCTGTGGGCCATGCTGAGGACATTAGCCTTGACTCTGAATGACCACAGGAGCCACGGGAAGATTTGAGCAAAGGAGATTCATGATCCTCCTGGAAATTAATGAAGGATGAAAGGGTGGTCAGAGGACCGGGGGAGGCCTCTGCACTGAACCAGACATGACGCTGGGCCCCAGCCAGAGGCTCCAGGCTGAAGGGATTGGGATTAGAGGGGTCTCAGAGCAGCCCTTACGAGGCAGACTGGGAAGAAAGTAGGGACAGATAGCACATGGGCAATGGGGCAAGACGAGTCAGGGATGACTGGGGTCCTGGGCCATAGCCCCAGGCATGCAGTGATGCTCAGTGATAGATGGAATAGAAACACATTTCAGGCTATGAGGACGATGCTGTGGGTTTGAGACACCTGTGGACAGATCCAGCCAATGCTGGCTCAAAGTCTATGGCTGGAGGGAAAGGAAACAAAAGAGGGGGTCTTGGCTGCAGAAACAGTTGAGGGGGTGTGAGCACAGAGGGTAGGGGTGAGCTTGTCTGGAGAGTGTGGGGGTAGTGAGAAGAGAGGAAGGAAAGAGGAGAGACAGGACAGACAGATAGACGCTGCCAACACTGTGGACAGATGAATGGCTGGGCAGACAGAAAAAGAGTCCATGAGAGTGAGATTGACAGAGAAAGTGGGAGCCACTGCAGACGGTGCCTCGGAGGAAGGTGGCCCACGTGCATGTACACAGGTGCACACATACCCGGACGCACACACTGGAGCACACAGAGTGAGAGAAAAGTCCACAAGCCCCAGAGAAAGACAAGGAGTGAAGAGAAGGTCGGCAGGCATGTCCACATACACACACACACTTGCATGCATACACACACACACTTGGGAATGATGCACAAACAGCATATTCAATAAGGCTCCTCTGGAGAGCGGGAAGAAGCATGGCAGAGTGAGATGAAGACAGAGAAAGCCAGAGGAGGGGAGGACAGGAAGTGAACTCTGAGGGACAGACACCCAGATGGGCAGAGACTGATACAGCACATGGGGAGAGGCACACACATAGATCCACACACGTAAGCCAACCTCAGCTCCAACACCTGGGAGATGCTCAGTGTCTGCGGCAGGGGAATGATCAGGAGGGACAGCGGATGTGTTGAAGTCCCCCAGCAGATGTGAATTAGACTGACGAAAAAGATAAAAAGGAACCCACACAGACATAACCCTGACACAGTGTGAGGATCAAATCTCGGGGGACTGTGGGGCAATTTTACCGGGAGGCCAGTGGCAGTGGGGTGCCTGCCGAGCGGAGTGAGCTACCAGATGGGAGACTTGGAGAGGAGGTGTGGGCAGCATCACCGGCTGTGGAGGATACAGACTGGGGACTAGCAGTCAAGTCCAGATGGGACGGTGGTGGTCTGCTGGAGGCAGAGGAGGGTTCTAAGGGTCCTGGAGGGAACCTGACAGCCCTGAGTGGGACTGGGTGTGGCCAGAAAGAGTCAAGAAGATGCCTGGAGCTTGGTCCACCTGCACCAGGGGCGAGAAGCTGGGCGGTGGGTCAGAGGTGGGTAGGGAAAACCATTGTGGAAGGGATAGACAACCGATCCCTACTCCCCAGCTCTAATATATGGACACACAGATCCCAGTTCAGGAAAGAGCTCTATGCCCAACAAGGACAGTGATGGCAATAGATGTCCTGGAGGGAAGGGAGCCACCCTAGGGCAGTAGGCAGGGTGGGAAGAGAAGGGCTGGGCCCTGGGGAGTGTCAGCACTGCGACAGAGATCAAGAGAACCATCCAAGGGATAGGAGAAAAGCCAGGGGCACCCGGTGTACTAAGGGAAGACAGGGTATCTGGAAGCAAGGATGGGCACCACAGTTAGGCCTCTGATGGCCAGTAGGGGTGAGAGGGCAAAAGCAGCCCTAGAATATGGCAAGCAGAAGATCAGTGGAGGTCTAGTTCAAGAACCATAGCAGGCTCAGGATGGATGTGGTCAGTAAGTTGCAAAGGGTGTGGTGGGTGGGAGAGAGAAGGAAGACAACTAAAGCTCAGAGTTCCCTTCCCAGCTCTTCTGTGGACCGACAGAGACAGGCGGAGACAGAGGGAGAAAGACTGTGTGTCTGGAGAAACGGACCCCAGAAAAGGGAAAAGGATAGCTGTTGCCAAAGCAACCAGACTGACCGACCACGGGAACAAAGAGACAATGAAAGACTTTGGAGGAAGAAGTGGCACAGAGACCAGAGGCGGGGAGTGAGGCTGGCCCTGGGGAGGGAGCACGGGGAGCACAGACCAGGAGTAGAGAGGGCAATGCTAAGTCTAGCTCAGTGAGTCTGTGATGCTGGTGGTGCCACTGAGTGGGTTGAGCAAGAGGACAGCAGGGTTGGGGGTGCTTAAGAAGGTTGTGGGAGGCGGAGGCCAGAAGAGAAACTAGCGGGGCCTTCGTGCAGAGGGCATTCCTGAAGTCCTGGGGTGGCCAGCGTGGCCTGAGAGAATGTATGGAGCAAGAGGAGTCACAGGAATGAGGACACAGCCCGGGGGGGCTCTGCTAAGGAAGAGCAGGAGAGAGAAGGTTCTGAAGAGATAGGCAAGACAGACCACACACTTGCACACATGCACACACAGTGATGCCGAGAGTGACTCAGAGACTTCTGGAGTCTTCAGAAGCCCCTCACTCTGTGGTAACTGGGTGATAATTGGTCTTTCTTCGCCTGGACTCCTTAGAACTCAGCCGGCGGCTTTGGAGCCCCTCTCCTCAGTAGAGCACTCAGGAACCCTGCAGATGTCTCCTGGTTGGTGGCTGGGTGCGTGGTACGGCTGTGTGTTCATCCATCACCACACAGCAGTGGCCGAGGGGGTGGGAGGTTCTAGAGCCCCTTGAAGGAAGAGCTGGCAAGAAGGAGAACAAATGAGCTATGGATGGCCAAGCAGGAATAGTCAGAAATAATTGAGGGCTCCCGGGTGCAGGACCACAGCGGACAAGGCAGGGATGCTCTGGGTTAGTGAGAAGAGGAAAGGGGCTGGTCCGGGGCGTGGAGACAACGAGGTGAGTCTGGAGGCATCAGGCTTCGGTGGAGGGGGCAGGTCAACATGGGCTCCAAGCTTCGGTTCAGGAGACAATGAGCTGGTTTGGGTTCTAGGGTGGAGGAGAAGATTGGGCACGCTCTCAGGAGGGCAGCAAGGAAATTCCTGCAAGGAGCAGGTGCAGCATCAGGAAAGGAAAGGAGGAGAGACAGGACAGACAGACCCTTGTCCAGAGCCCACCAGGCCTTCTGTGGACAGGGAAGTGGATGAACCCACAGATGAAGCGAGGGCAACAGTGATAGAGAGGGCGGGAACCAGCCGCGGCCATGCCTCGGAGAGACACAGCGCACACACACGAGCACACGCATGCACGTGCACACGCCCAGAGACCCGGGGAAAGAGCAAAACTCCTCAAGCCCCAGGAAGAGAGGGAGGGAGACGGAGAGGGAAGCTGGAGGCACACAGGCGCCCGGGCACGCAAGCACACAGACACGCACAGCAGGAATGACGCATGGACCGAAGCAGAATTCAATAAAGCTCCTCTGGAGAGCGGAGAGCGGGAGCTAGCGCGGCGGAGCGAGATGAAGACAGAGGTGGGGGCGGGGGGGGGACATCAATAATAAAGTTAAAAAATAAAACAAAGATGGGAAGGAGGGACCCTCGGGGAGGCAGAGGCAGGCAGATGCAGAGATGCTGGCACGCATGCGCATGTGCACATACTCAGGAGCGTGGGGGGGGAGGCCTAGGGAGGCAGGGGGAGGCAGGGGGAGGCAGGGGGAAGCAGGGGAGGCAGAAACCTGAAGAAGAGCCTGTCCACACAGAGGCAGACATCCATCATGACTCTGGGGGCAAGGAGCAAGAAGGGAGGAGACCAGGCAGGTTGAAGGGGACAGCAGGCAGCCCTCAGAGCTCTGGAGGGGCAGCCTTTGCAAATCTTGAACAGACAGACAGACAGACGGAAGAGAACCTACATGCTGTGGACACAATCTGGAGGCCTCCCCAGAATTCGGAAGAGAAAAAGAAAGAAGGGGGAACCTGGGCATGGATATTTGACGTACCTTTACCTGTCATAATGAAAAAGAGAAAATGGTCTATGTGTGCGCCCGCAGAAAGACACGCAACTATATTCTAGAATACTCTGGAGCTGATTTTTTAACACAGGGTGCGTCCTGCAGTGTGCTGGCAAATGGGCTCTCTGAGGGGGGGAAACATCTCAATTTATATCTTTTGCCTACTTCTGTGGCATAAATACTACCACCAAGGCCAATTCCGAGCTCCCCGTGCAGCCTCGGTGGATGGAGTTGGGCAGAGAAGCCGGTGATTGGCAATGGCCACGTGTGGACTTGCTCTTGAAAAGAGCTCTAACACTCACCATTGGGCCAAAAAGCCTGTTGGCAAAACTTGTGCCTAGTAAAACAGCATTTACATTTTAACATAAATCCCTCCGCTCCCCGCAAAAAGCAAGTGTATTTACCTAGATGAGAAGACATGTACAGACGCTGTGGACAGGTTCGCACAGAACCAGTCCCAGTGGTTCCCTGGCGTGGGGGAGGGGTTGGAAAGAGGAATGGGGGGAGGGGTGAACACACTTGAGTCTTTTCTGTCACGCTGCAAGTTTTTGCAAGAAGAATGTCCTCGTACGTCATGTGTATAATTTCAAGCCATTCTTTTAAATCAGGAGAGGAGGAAAAAAAAAACCTGTAGGGGAAAGGGAGCGAGAATGAGACTGAGGAGGGGAAGGAAGAGGTCGCCAGTCCTTTCTTCTGTCTGTCCATCCATCCTCGCCTCAGCCAGAGTGTCCCCCCCCCCCATTTGCTCTGTGCTGAAAAGTAGAGAGAAATCCGTTGTGGACCCTGCCCACAAGGACCCCACAGCCTGTTGGGGGGTGGGATGGTCCGGATGGGGAACGCAGGTTGCCCAGGCCCTCAGGGGAGACCATGCAGGGTAGCAGAGAGAGCCGTAGGAAGAGGGAAGAGGAAGCCCCCGGTGGGTGAGCACAAAGGAAATAGAGAGATGTCCCAAGAAAGGGGAGTCGAGGAAGTAAGAGAGTCCAGTCCCACGGGTGGACCCCCTGGCATCAGAAGCCCCTGACGGATGAAGGAGAGACATGGGCCGCGGGGTCTGGAAGCCTCGTCCAGCCACCCTGGTGGGCTTGGAATGGCTGCCGTGGAGAGCCGCGCAGGACAGTGGGTTGGGGAAGGAGTGGGTAGACTCTGACTTTGCTGAGTCCCACCCCAGCTGCTCTGCGGAAGGGAAGAGAGAGGACAGGAGGAAGACAGGAACCAAAGGCCAAGGGAGAACTCAGCTCTTCAGGTGGGAGGGAGGTGGGCACTTCCACCTGCTGACAGAGCCCAGGGGAGGGAGAAAGAAGGGGACACCTGTTGCTAAGGCAACCACGTGGACAGGGAGTAGGGAGAAGATAGGACTTGGAGGGAAGAACCAGCCATAAGTTGGAAGTGGGACCCAGGGAAAGAAGCTAATCTATGTTTTCAGCCCTGGTGTTGGGAACTGGGGGAAACACAGAGCTGGACGTGGACTTGGTGAGTCTGTGATGCTATTGGGTCCTCTGTGGGGTGCTTGGTAAGACGCATGGTGCTTCAGCCAGGGAGCCTAGAGAACTAGGAGAATCTCCCTCTTTGACATACACAGTGTGTTGCTCAGAGAAAAAGAAAAACATAGGATGTTTTTTAACACTTCCCTATGGACTCAGCTCCACCAGGATGTAGCCTGGGCGGTGGGGTGTGTGTGTCTCAAGCACCCGGTAGGGGCTCGGTGCACGTTTGTCAGATGGACAGACAGGTGGATATATTTGGTGCAAGCATAAGTCCGAGCTGATGTAGGGACTGAAAGGCTAGAGAGGGTCCTGACCTGTGCCTTGGAGGAAGACTTGGCAGGAAAGGGAATGGATCAGCCACGGAGGCGGGAGTTAAGAGTGTCCAGAGATGACTAGGGGCTCCTGTCCGTGGAGCCAGTGGGGACCCGGGATGTAAGCACTGATGAGAATGGAGACAGAAAGACATGCAGCAGGTACAGAAATAGTTCAAGAGGACTGGGGAGCTGGGTAAGGGTGGCCTCAAGTTCCAGTCTGTGGCTGGAGGAAAGAGGGTCTGGGCTTCAGGAGGCACATGTGGGCATCAGCACAGAGGGCAGTGGACAAGCGTGACCAGGAAATGTGTTTATAGTGAGCAGAGAACCCGGGACAACAGAAAGAGCAGCGTTGGGGAAGGAAAGGAGGAGAGACAGGGCGGACATTGAACGAATTAAGCAGTTTATGGACATGCAGAAGAGAAGAGGAAGCAGGGAAACAGGTAAAGAGAGTGAGGGGGGTGGGAACAGCTCTAGTCACACCGCGGAGGAAAAGACATGAGCCACACGTATTCATACGATGAGAGGGAACAAAGAAAAGACACGGGTTCTGGCACCCAGGGACTGTTGTGTGGTTGTGGAGGGAGGACAGGTGGATGGTGGGTGGGTGGGTGGATGGATGGATGGATGGATGGGTAGAAAACTCAAGGAAGAAGAATAAATTTGGCTAACAGAACCAGAAAGAGAAAGACTCATGTGTGACTACTTTGCTGGTCACCTCCCTGAGATGTCCTATGGGGAAAAGCTGTGGGAACCAGGATCAGGGGAATAAAAGAGAGTTTCAGGGCTGTAGAATCAAACTCTGCAAGCCCCCAGAAAAGAGAGCGTTACGGGGGGAGGGCAGACAGCCCAAGCACACACACACACACACACACACACACACACACACACACACACTCGCACATACACAGCAGGAATGACGCACAGCCTCAGAGCAAAATTCAATAACTCTCCTCTGGAGAGAGGGAAAGAGCAGAGATGAGCAAGACACAGTCAGATACAGGAAGGGAAGGGGGATTACATGTCAATAAGTAAGTTGAAAAGAAGCAGGGGCGGACAGACCCACAGGCAGACAGGTGGGAGGCAGGCAGAGACCGAGGCGCGGGCTCACGTGTGTGCACACACATCCCTCAGCAGGCGCCCACCCCCGCACAGGGCACCTGGGAGAAGCTTGTGCAATCGGCTGGCTGGATGGATGTGTGGATGCATGGATGTGTGGAAGGGGTTCGATGGGTAGACGGATAAAGCAACCCAGAGCTGGAAACAAAACCTGATAGAGAGCCCAGGCAGAGAATATTCTGGATGCCTTTTTCTTGCTCCTCCAGATCTCCCTCCACACCTCCCTGTGCCAAAAGCCTGACTACATGGAGTACCATCAGTAGGCTCCCTGCCCTCTGGTTTCCGGTTGGGTTTGGCCAATGGGATGCCCTGGCAGGAGATAGGTGGGGAAGGAGAGTGACCCCTGGGTCCACTTTGGCTGGATGGTCCTTCAACAGACGGTTACAGCTCCTCTTAGGGCAAAGCCCCTCTGTGACTCCAGGATCTGGTAATTACTGCCACTCCCCCCATCCCTTAGGTAGCAGAGGTGGTCACAAGCTCCCCACTATTAGCCCCAGATTTCTGCAAAATCCCTCCGGGTTTTTCTACTCCACACCTTGCAATATAGTGCCTTTGAGGGAAATACTCCCAAATGTTCCCAATTTGAATGGTTCCATGTCTTTCCCGTTGGGGCCCTGACTAACACACACACACATACACACACACACACACACACACACAGAATGACAACCACATCTAGAAAGAACAGGACGATGAAAAGCTGAGAGGGGAGGAGGAAAGGAAGAAAAGACAGACTAGTTCGGAGTCCCAGCCGGGGAGATGGCAGAGGAACCCACGGATGGAAGGCTGCAGAGACACAGGAAACTACGGCAACCTTGTTTGAATAGCAAGAGAGTGTCTATTACAGACATCTACGTGTCTGTTACTGGAAGAAAGTGAAATAAACTGTGATTGCTCCTCACGGAATACCACCTGATAAAAACAAACCCAGCTGATAAAAACAAACAAACAAACAAACCTGATACTGTACATCCTTAAGTATTGAGATGGATTGAGATGGAAAGAGATCTCGAAAAACCAGTCAAAAATCCCTCTGCACAACCTTTGAAAAGGTCTCATAGCTCCATATAATGTCTAGGGGGAAACACTGTAAATCAAAACTTACTAAAAACACTTTATATTTCCATTTGGGAAATACTCCCAAATGTTCCCAATTTGAATGGTTCCATGTCTTTCCTGTTGGGACCCTGACTAACACACCTGTATGTACATATGTTATAGTTTCTATGCATATGTATGAGGGTCTGTATGTGTGTATCTAAGTGTAAGCATCCAGTGCGGGACGGTCCTGCTGAAGCATTTACTGTGGTTCCCCCCGAGGAAGTAGCCTGAGAACAGACAGGAAGACTGTCCAAGGGAAGCCCCTCACTGTATCTGCGCTGCTATACTTTGTACAAAAATGATGTGTTCACATGTCGTTTGTGTAGTCAAATGTTAATTTTAAAAGGAGGGGAGAGGGGCGCCTGGGTGGCTCAGTGGGTTAAACCTCTGCCTTCAGCTCAGGTCATGATCCCAGGGTCCTGGGATCGAGTCCCGCATCAGGCTCTCTGCTCAGCAGGGAGTCTGCTCCCCCCTCCCCCGCTCTGCGTGCCTCTCTGCCTACTTGTGCTCTTTGTCTGTCAAAGAAATAAATAAAAATCTTTAAAATATAAAATAAAAATTTAAAAACATAAAATTTAAAAAAAGGAGGGGAGGCAGCAAGGGCAGAAAGGACAAGCGAAGTGAAGGAAGCAGAGAGACCGCGTAGACAGACCCAGCTTCTGTCTGTCCGTCTGTTCATCCTCTCTTCCAGCCAGAGCTGTTGGCCAGTCCCTCTGGCTGAGACCCCAGGCATGCAGATCTGGCCCCAAGAAACTCAGAGAGACGCAAACTTGAATGTGCCCGAGTTCTCCAGGCACCCATGGGGGTGCTTTCTTCGGGGAGCAGCAGGGACCTCGGTTGGGAGGACACAGGTCTTCTGGGCAGGGGATGAGAGGGGAAGGGAGGAGGTCTGCGGTGGCCAAGCCAAGGAACCACCCCGGCAGGTTGGTTGGGGGGGCCCCAGCTCAGCAGGAAGAGGCTGGGCCACAGACACAGTTGGATGTGGCCAAGGTGTGAATGTCCCAAGCCCTGGCATTGGTGGGATGTCCAGGTAGAGAGGAAGCATGTTAGATACATGGGCCTGCGGTGTAAACAGGAGGGCCTGGGTGGACACAGACCTGAGGGAAGGGGGTCTCAGAGCCCCACCTGCGAGCAGCATGGCCAAGGGGTTTGTCAGTGGAGAGGAGCAGAAAGAGGAGAACACAACCGATACTGGAGGGATGAGGAGGGAGAAGGTCTAGAGAGGTGGGCAATGCAGAAAGGTCACACACACACACACACACACACACGCGCACACACACACCTAAGTGTGATGCTTAGAGACCGCACCCCGGGGAGCCTTCATCAGCCTCCTCATCTTCTCCTGCTCTGTCTCTTCAGTTCACAGCTTGGGACTTTGGGCTCCTTGCCCTTAGCCGAGCACACAGGGGGCATTCCGCTCGCATGTGCCAGATGTCTGCCAGGGGGATGGGTGGGTGGATGGACGCCATCAAGGTACAGACCCCGGGTCCTTGCCGGGGATGGGCTAAGAAGTTAGGCAGGCATCCTGAGCAGCCTCTCTGAGGGTCACTTGGTAGGAAGTGGGGACAGATGGGTCATGAGCAGGAGGAGGGGGAGTCAGGGATGACGTTGGGCTCCGAGGAGGGGAGTGACATTCAGCACTAGGAAGAACAGAAGGAGATACCCAACGGGGGTCCCAACATGATGTGGTGGTGCTCTGGGTTCAAGGCACCAGGGCGGGTCTCAGCCGGTCTTGGCTCAGAGAGGGTCAGATCTCCAGGAGCAGAGTGGGAGGGTGTGGCCGGCATCGGCAAGGGGTTCCCGAGGACATGTGCAGAGTAGGGGGAGCACACAGGAAGCGACCAGAGACACCCCACCCCCTGCTCAGGTGTGAAGTGGGTGGAGGAGGAAACACAGTTAAGTAAGAACAGGAAGAGAAACAGGTCACACAGACAGATCGTGGCCCAGACCCCTCCACAGAGGGATGTGTGGATGAAGGGATGGAAAGAGGGAAAGATAATGGACAGACAAACAGCCGGAAAGACAGATGAGGTGGAAACCAACTATAATCATGAACACACAAGTTTACACACACACACACACTCACAGAGTAAGGCACAGAGAAAGAAAAGCTATAAGCCTCAGAAACAGGAGAGAAAGGTGCGGACCAGGCAGCAGTCACGCACACACACGAATAACACGCAGCAGGAATGACGCACAGAGTACAATTCAATAAGGCGCCTCTGGAGAGCGAGAAGCGTGGTAGAGGGAGAGGAAGCCGGAGGCAGGAGGAGGGGGTGGTACGTCAAAGGGAAGTTTAAGAAGTCAAGGGGAGCGGAGCCCTCAGGGAGCAGGGGCGGGGGTGGGGGGCACACACGCTTCCCCTCAGATGGAGCCAATGGGCCCTGGCTCCCAGACACGAGATGCTCGCGTGCATTGCGGTGGACACATGAATGGGGCAACCCAAGGGGTGAGGACAAAGCCCAAGGAAGGCCCCAGAGTGACACAGGGTGCGGGGACTCCCACTGGCCCTGCAGCTCCACACTCTCCATCCCTGCTCTCGGCCAGCCAGAGGCTGAGAGCTCTGGCTTCCCACTGGCCTTGGCCAGGAGGGACCCCCAGCGGGAGCTCTGGGGGAGAGAGGTCAGTGCGTTCAGTCCCCTGGAGCTCAGGCTGCTGTGTCCCTCTCCTCTCAAGGCAGACCTCGCGACAAGGTTCTGAAAACTTTTCCCAGTGGTAATGACCGCTCACTGCCACTCTCCCTGGGCTCCTGCAGCAGCCCTGGTGGTTGCCTCCACCCACACTGCTGCACCGCTGCAAACAGACTCCACTCAAACTCCCTTCACACGAGGAGACACGTCTTCCCTGTTGGAACCTGTGAGGCTCGGACAGGCACAGCCGTCCAAGAAGTCGTCTGTTGTCTATGGAAGGCTGCATTTTTTTTTTTTTTTTTTTTATAAATAGAGTAAGTCCTGACATCAGTCGTGGAATGAAACATTATTTTCCAGAAAGGAGAGATGACATGAGAAGGGGGGAAAAACAAGGGAGTGGAAGAGAAGAGGGCCACAGACACCTCCCGCCCGCCTCCCTCTGTGCAGACCCCAAGAAAAAGCAAACCTTGGCCCTGGCCCCAGGAGCCTGTGGCCCCGCAGGAGGGGAGACAAAGGCATGCTCAGTGCTTGATGCTCCCAGGGGGCCTCGCTGAGTCCAGAAGGACCTCAAAGGAGGGGACAATCAGGGCTTCCCTGGGGAGCACATAGAACCCGGCCTTTTTCTCTGTGCATGGTCGGGGGTGGGGGGGGCAGGGTTGGAGGAAGTGGAGGGGGCCCTCGCAGCCACTGCAAAGGGAGCGCCCCTCTTGCAATGCAGGGCAGCCCGAGCCTGGGCTGGAGCTGAGGGTGGTGGGGGTCAGCCTGGGGGTGGGGGCAGAGAGAGGGGAACCAGGACAGGGCGCTGAGCAACCCAGAAGCTCCGTAGAGGCTGACAAAAAGCAACAGTAACAACAACAAAATCTTCCAAGGAAACAGAGGGAGCACGGCCTGAAAAGTGGGAGGAAACCTAGAGCCCTCAGTGTCTACAGCACTGGGCTCCCCAGGGGCACAGAGGGAGTAAGGAATAAAGTGGGCTGGCCATGTTCGTCACCAAGCAGGCGGGGGAACCATGCCGAGCTGCAACAGGGGACTTGGGGTGGAAGTCCTTGACTGCAGAGAGTGTGTCGCAGGGGAAGGAGGAGAAATGACCAATGCCTACTGTTCCCCCCTCAGTTGTCTGTGGATGGAAGGAGAGAGAGGACAGGAGAGAGTTAGGAACCTCACTTCTTAGGTGGGAGAGAGTGACCGAATCCACCTGTCAAGAGGACCCAGGAAGAGGGGAGAGAACAGCCATTGCCAGGACAAGGATACTGACTGTGAGGCCGGGGAATAGCCAGGGGACGTGGGGGAAGCCCCTGGGAAAAGCCCGTCGGGGAAGAATCATGAAGAATAAGAGGCAGATTAGAGGTGGTAGTAGTGAGAGCGGAGAGGCGGCCAGAACTCTGGCTCTGAAATGGGGCATGGCTCTGGCCAGAGGATGAGGACTTTGGTCCCCCCTTGGGGAGTCTGTGGTGCTGATGGGGCCTCCAAGTGAGCCAAGGAGGGGTAGCGGACACACGGGGTCTGGGGCTTGAGCAGGAGAGCCTGGGTTGGGGGGACTGAGGTGAGGCAGCATCTTGCAGAAGGAGCTTTTGAATCCTCAGGAAAGGACAACAAGTCCAGGGAAAGTAGGAGGGAGAGAAGTAGTGGGGGGGGATGCAGCTGTGAGAGGATCGGTGCTGGGAATCGGGAGGCGGGATGGTCTGGAGGCCCGGACACACACACACACACACACACACACACACACACACCATCATGCTCAGAGTGGCTTAAGGTCTTGGGGCACTGCTATCACACATCTTGTAGTGCAGTTTGTGGTAACTGGTCTGTCTTCCCCCCAGACTCAATTCTTGCAGGACACGGGCTGGGTTTTAGGGGCCTTTGTCCTCAGTGGGGACTCAGTGGGTGCTCAGAGCAAGTTTGTTGGGTAGATGGATGGACGGATGGATGGATGGATGGATAAGTAGGTGGATGGATGGATGGATGGATGGATGGATGGTCCAGGCATCACAAAGCTGATAATAGGGCTGTGGCAGAGGCTCCTCAGAGGGAGAGTTGATAGCACTGGGGGACAGGGGAGGGGGTGGATGGTGTCAGAGAAGACTGGGGCTCCTGGCTATGAAGTCCCACGTGGTGGTGATGCTGAGCACTAATGAGAGCCGGCAAGAGACACACATGGGGCAGGGAAGAGCATGTGTTGGGTTTGAGCAGGTGGGGCCAGCGTCCATGGAGGGAGGGGGGGAGAATGAATAGAGTATGGGTGGCAGGGGGACACTAGAGTGTCTGTGCAAAGGACTCTGACTGCAGCCAGAGAGGGGGTGAAACAGGAGAAGGATCCAGGGCAGGGGGCTGGGGGCAGAATGAGGGAAGTTGTGTGAAGTGGGAGGAGTCAGGGAAGGAAGACGGCCAGGACAGACAGACAGACCCTAGTACGCAGCTCAACAAATACATTTCAGATAAACGGACAGGCAGATGGATGAAAATTCACAGAGAATGACAGAGAGGGTGGGAACCAATGACAGCCTCGCCTCAGAGAGAGAAGCATGACCCAAACCTGTGGGACCCATGGGTGCGCAGGTGCACAGGGTAAGGCGTGGAGAAAGCAGAAAGCTTTACAAGCTTGAGAAAAAGATGTGGAGCTGAGGGGGTGAGCGGTGCAGGCGCGCGTGCACACACACAGACTCAGGAATGACACAGACTCAGAGCAAAATTGACTAATGTCTCTCGGGAGAGCACGAAAGCGCACGGCTGACTGAGTGAGATGAAGACAGCAGCAAGAGGAGCGCGGTGACGGGTAACTTGAAAAGTTAGGAAATAACAGAGAAGAAGTGGGGAGACCTTTAGGGACTGACAGGCGGGCCGATGGAGACACAGGCAGGTGCCTGGGCCCACCTCCAGCGTACACATGCTGAGCCTCCGCCCTGCTCCTGGAACTGGCTAGGTGTGTCCTTGTGGGCAGGCGCCTGGTGACAGGGAGGATGGGGGACGGAGGAGAAGACAGGGAAGGCCACGGGTGTCCAGGAGCTAGGGCCACACCGTTCAGGAACTTAATGTCGCCATCAAATCAGGATAACCTAAGGAGCTGTCCTCTCTCGAGGGGCCTGTCTCGGGCTTTGTTTCCTGATGGGACTTTATTATAGAGACCCGTTCAGAGTGGGGAGCTGGCGGTACACACAGACACGTGTGCACACAAGAGCTAGGCCCACATCCAAACAGAAGTGGGGAAGATGAGGCAGGAAAGGAGGGAGTGAGGCAGGGAAGGAGAGAGAGAGCTCTCTCTGAGGCCCCATGAAGCAGGGCAGCACAGAGAAAGGCCGCAGGGCCCCGAGAACCTAGAGCACCGGGAGCCAGAAGGAGACCTGAGTGGGTTCAGCACAGCCTTATCTCTAATGACAAAGTAGAAACAACCAGAATGTCCCTTCTCGAAGGAAGAGAGAGGTAAACTCACGGGCAGCCCTTCTCTGAAGCCCGGTGCAGCAAAGGGAAAGAACGGACTGCAATCTATGTGCTAAGAGAGAAAATGGGGCCCTCAGAGGGCCGTTGTGCGTAAGCACTCGCTGGAGAATAATATTCACAGTAGGAGGCAGTTTCTTTTAAAAACAAGGACAACAGTGTTCTGAATACTGTTCACCAAACCATACTCTGCATTTTTTAAAGGAATATGTATGTTTCCACTTCCAATTGCTCATGGACTTCTGTTGATTTTGTACCTTGTGACCTTGTAAATTCACTGAATAGTTTTAGGAGCTTTTCCGAAGATTGTTTGGAAGTCTCTATGTAAACAATAATGTCCTCAGCTAATAGAGACAGTCTTCTTTCTTCCTCCTCAGTCGGTATGTTCTTTTACTTCTTTTTCCTACCCTGTTGCACTGGCTAGGACTTCCATCCCGTATGATCTGAATGGGAGTCGTGAAAGAAATATCCTTGGCCTACTCTTGCTCTTGGAGGGGGGAACCAGTCTTTCACCACTGAGTATGACGTTAGCTGCTCTTCAGGACTGTGTGTGTGTGATTAATTTTTTTCCCCATTCATTTGATCTGGTTTCCACCTGGGAAAAGAATTGGGCACCAGGATGTAGGATGAGGGGGGACAATGGAAGAGACTTTAGTTTCATAGGGAATTTTTTTTTTTTTTAAGATTTTTTATTTATTCATTTGACAGACAGAGGTCACAAGTAGGCAGAGAGGCAGGCAGAGAGAGAGAGGAGGAAGCAGGCTCCCCGCTGAGCAGAAAGCCCAACACAGGGCTCCACCCCAGGATCCTGAGATCATGACCTGAGCTGAAGGCAGAGGCTTTAACACACTGAGCCACCCAGGCTCCCCTCATAGGGAATGTTTTAACCTTTCAAGAAGAAAATGTATTTGTAGATCACTGGTGAGACTGAAAAGTAATTTTTATTTAAAAAACAGAGAGTGGGTGGCAGGAAAGGGAGAAAGGGACCATTGATGAAGAACAAGGAAGAAGAGGAAATCCACCATCCATCCATCTGTGCACCCCTCCTCCCCACCCACCCCCAAATATCCCCTAGCCGCCCCCCTCGCATTCCGTGCTGACATCCAGAGAAGAAATCAGATGCAAGGTTCAATCTGTTGTGGAGAAAGACACCCCAACCAAGGCATGCCTGGCTGTTCCTGGGGGAGAATTCCTGCGAAAGGATGGGAATGTGATGGGATATGGGGAGAAGAGCCATCTGGAGCTTCATCCAAAAGGAGACAACAAGTGCCTTGTTCTTGAATGATGGATTTGGAAGGTGAAGAGAAAGAGGCTGTCTTGCTGACAAGGAGCAGGAACCCGAGGAACATCCATGGGACTCTCTCCATCGACATAAGTAAGGGAAATGAGTCTGTGGATCTAACAAACAGGAGGTTGGTAGAGGGCTTTGCCTGAGTGTCATGGTGGGTACAGAGGAAGTGGGAGCATCAAAGCCTAAGCCAAGATTTAAGCTCCCTGACTCTTCTGAAGATGGAAGAAGAGAGTGGGCAAGAGTGAGACAGGGCAAGATGGAGTGTTTCTCCACAAGTTAGAAATGACCCAGCTGAGAGGAGCTTGGAAAGAAGGGAGAGGACAACCATGGCCAGGGCAACCATGTTGGCCATGAAGATGGGGAGGAACAAGGGGAAAGACTGGAGAGAGATGTTGGAGGAAGAATTGGCAAAAAAAAAAAAAAAAAAAAAAAAAAAGGAGTTAAATTGGAGATGGAGGGCAAGGGAAACGAGAAGAAGGTGATGCCTGGATTTCTGGTCTTGGAGATGCGGAGTTGCAAAAGGATGAGGGTGGACATGATGAGGAGCTGGATCCTATCTGGGTAAGTCTGTGATATTTTGGGGGCATCTGAGTGGGGCTGAGGAAGGGTCCATGTATATACATGAGGAAGCTTCTGCATGGAGGTAGTCTCTGGAGCCTTGGGCATGGACAGCATGGTGCAGGAGAAAGACTCATGGAAAGAGAAGAGCAGACTGCAGCCCTGGGGAGCACCAATTCTAGAGATCTGGAAGGAAGAAGAAGGTCTGAAAAAGTGGCCAAAGCAAATAAAACAGATGTCACACACACACCCCAAATATACACAGTGTAGTGGCCACAGTGACATAAATTCTTGGAACACTCCCCATCACACATCTTTTAATCCAGTGATAACTGGTCTGTATTCTCTCTGGACTCTGAGCTCCTGTAGGACGTGGTTTGGGGAATTTGTCCTCAGCAGAAACCAGGTGGGTGCTCAAAGCAATTTTGTTGAGTAGGTGGATAGATGGATAAGTAGGCAGGTGGATTGGTGGATGGATTGATGGTTGGATGGTTGGATGGCTGGATGGTTGGATGGATGGATGCAGTGGTCCAGGCTTCAGTTTGCTGGGCCCAGGTTGAGACAGGGGCTAATAAGAGAGTGGGAGGTGGGGGCTGCTGAGGAGCTTTTGGAGAAAGATTCTACAGGAAGGAGAACAGATGGGCTGTGGGAGGCAGGAGAGTGAGGACTCATATGACTCGGGGCTCCTGGCTGCAGACCCAGGCAGGCAATGACAGCACTAATGAGAACAGGGAGAGAACCCCATTAGAGGTATGGAAATGATGTGGCAAGTTTGTCATACCCTGGGTTTGAAGTACCAAGACCAACTGGGGATTGGCTTTGAGTTTTCAACTCATGAACAAAAAGAGTGTGGCCTGCAGGGTTGTCAGCATCGAGGGCAGGATAAGCATGTGCAGAAGGGGGTTGGAGCCCAGTGCACACACTGGGGGCCCCAGGGTGTGAAGGCAGGTGGCGGGGAGAGGAGAGAACGAGACAGGCAGTGGACAGTAGACGGCCGTGCACTCACACAATACACATGTACCCACAGACTGGCCCAGATCTTGGCATGAAGCTTGTGTTTAATAAACCTCCTGTGGATGAATCAACAAGTAAATGGACAAAGTGTGAATGACAGTGACCCAGACACAGCAAACCACCTTAGCCTAAGCCCTAGAGGGAAAGATGGGACTGACAGATGTTCACACACACACACACACACACACACACACATCAAGTGAGAGTGTCCAAAGAAAGAGCATAACTCTATAAGCCACAGAGAGAGAGAGCTGAAAGGGAATGTAAGCCAACATGAGTATGGGCACACGCACATAGTGCAAATGCTCACAGACTCAGAGCAAAAATTCAACAAGGCTCCTCTACAGAAGTAAAGGAAATGTGGCTTTCCCTAAAGGCAATGAATGAGTGAGAAAGGGACCCTCACACAGACAACATGGACACACAAACAGGCACACTATGCACAAACACTCACATTGTCACTCACTGGATCAGAATCTGGCACTTGTCAGATAATGGATGGATGGATGGATGGATGGATGGATGGGCAGGTGGATGGATAGGTAGGTAGATGGATGGATGGTGTAATCTAGAGATGAGAACAAAACCTGATAAAAGATCCAGAATGTGAGTGATTCACATACACGTAAATCATACAACACACACCTACACTATCCAACATAGCATCTATTGCAAAGTACTTAAAGATGGAATAACTTCATAAAGTAATAAATTAACAAAGGAATGAATGAATCAAATCAGAAATTCCATCAAAACCCATTGAGAGAGACAGAAATGTGACCTGTGGTGAGACAGACGCAGATGCACACATGCAGGTGTGGGTATGAATTCACACTCACACATACACACAGATGATCCACTCCCAAGGGGTAGACCACAGCTGTGAAGGTTCAGAGGGAGAACTCAGAAGCTGGGAAAGAATGAAGAAAACACAGTAGAGCAAGGCAGTGGGGCATAGGGCTGGAATGGAGGGTACAGAGATGAGAGCTGTCAAGGAACAGATATGACAGAACTTGGTCTCCGGTCAGATTCATGCATTTCAGTCATGAGTATTTACAAAGCAACTACTATGAGCCAGACACTGTTGAATGAGGAAAATTATAGCAGAGCAGAGAACAGAACAGACTCAGCCTCTGCTCTCCCAGACCAGACATCCCAGTACAGAAGGCAGGGGGAAAAAAAGCCATGTAAGTTAAGGGGATCATTTCTGATGTTGATATGAACTAGAAGGAACATAAGGCAGAGTGGTGAGATGAAGCCCTGGGGGAGTGGGGAGGAACACTTCAGAAAGGATGATTAGGTAAAGCCTCCCCCGAAGTTGTCGATTTGAGCTGAGAACTGAGGTCTAAGGAGGAAAGAGGCAGCCCTATGAGTTTCTGGGAGAAGGGGCTCCCAGGATGAAAGAGTGGCAAAGCTAAAGTCCTGACACAGGAATGAGCTTGGCATGTTGGAGGGCTAGCAGGGTAGCCAGTGGGGTTGGAGCTGAGTGAGTGAGAGGGAGAGGCAGCAGGAGGGGGATCCGGAGAGGTGGTCAGAGCCACACATGTCAGACTTTTCAGGGGGTGGCCAAAGTTTAGGTTTTATGCTCAACACAGTGGGAAGCCAATGGAGGTTTTTAAGCAGGTGTTGGTCTGATTCAGTCTAAGATCCTTCTGGTTGTTGATGGAGAGGAATTGAATACAGGAGGATAAGCGGGAACCCCAGGAAGAGGGCTGGGCTGCTGTCCCAGAGAAGCTATGGGGTCTTGAGCTAGGATGGAGCAGCTAGAGTGAAGAAAACAGAATGGACTTGGGATCTTTGGGAAGTTTGGTCAGTGGGACTTAGTATATTAGCATGGATAGATACAAGTGATGGAGACAACAAGGGACTCCAGGATAACTTTTAAGCAGTT
The DNA here is from genome assembly GCF_011764305.1 of Mustela putorius furo. Taxonomy (NCBI): domain Eukaryota; kingdom Metazoa; phylum Chordata; class Mammalia; order Carnivora; family Mustelidae; genus Mustela; species Mustela putorius. The sequence goes on along the minus strand of NW_025421464.1, from coordinate 6,521,232 downwards.
AGGGTGGTGTCATTCACTGATATGGAGATGGAGCATGTCTCTGGGGGATATAGAACAAGTTCAGCTTTGAACACAACAAATTTGAAAGGCCTCTTGGGCATCCAAGTAGAGAAGTTGACTGGGCAGTACAGTCTGGAGTTGAGGAGGTGGTGAAAGGTTGTGAGTCATCAGCAAATAGAGAGTATGCCCAACCATTGAACCAGATGAGCTCGCCAAAGGAGAGTGTTTAGATGAAGAAGAGGAAAGCCATTCGGAGATTGGGGGAAATGGGGAAATGGAAGGATCCAGCTGAAGAGCCAAGAAGGAAAATCAGAAGAATGTCATGTCATAAAAGCCAAGAGAAGTGAATGCTCTGAAACCAAGGAAGTGCTTGACCCCATGCCACATTGCTGATGTGGTGACAAGGAAGGTGGGGATTGAGAACTGACCATGGGATCTGATGAGACAAGAGCATTGGTGACTTTGCCAAGAGCATTGTCAGTAGCAGGGTCGGGATGAAATGTTAATTAGCAGGGGTCAAAGAGAGAATGGTTGGATTTCCAAGGTCCTGTTGAGATCAAAGCCATGAAATGAGAAAATGAGATGGGATGACAGCCGATGATGGCTAGGGACTGGGATGGCTTGAAATTGGGATTTCAGATCAGAGCTGTCTTTGGGTGACAAGGTCAAAGATGTGTTCCTGGTTGAGGTCAAGTGGAGGACAAGGTTGTCAGCACTTGGTGTCGGCTACACGAACCAGTGGGTGGGAAGTCAACAAGGATGGCCAAAGGACTGGGAATAGAGAGAGGGCAGAGCCAGAAAATATAGTCCTCAGTGACTAAGGGTGCTCATTGGGAGATTGGCAGTTGACCAACCAATGAGAAGTAATGGGGGAATGAGCAAAGCCGAGTCAAGAGTGATATGAGGGTACCACCCTCTGTAATAGGACACATAGTAGTCTTATTGACCAACCCAGGGACCCCAGCAGGAGGAGCATGTGTTGGGGAAATCGCTGAGTCTACTATGGGACACATGGAGTGGCAGTTACCAAGGGACACCCAAGTGGAAGCATTGACAAATGGCTGACCATACAGATCTGGGGTTCAAAATCATGATTAGGCAAGAGAAACTCAAAGGTCATTGGTATTTGAGTGGCCGTTGAAACAGATGGCAGGTAAACAGGTGGAAAGAGAAGTGAAGAGTCTGGGGACACAGGCCTGGGGATGAGAGGCAGTGGCATGTCGGAAGTGGGGCCCTTGTCTTAGGTTTGGGTGGTGGCTATGCCAGTTACAGAAGGGAGGGGGGTTGGTCAGGGGCCAAGTTTGGTGGATGCAAGTCCAAGGATCATTGGGAGCATGTTCAAGTTGAGTTGCCCATAGACTTCCACATGGAGATATCCAGAAGGCCCCTGGGCACAGGAGTCTGGTGTCCAGGTCCTGGCTGGGAGTCATTTGCATAAAACTGGTGTTCAAGTCATGGGACTAGAGGAATCAAGATTCCTAAGGAAGCGAGGAGAGACAGACACAGAGAGATATCCAGAGACAGCCATGAGCTCACCAACACTTCATCCACCCTTACAAGAGGTTCTCCAGCTTTTCTCCAGCAGCCAGTCATGGAAGTACAGGAGGAGAGATGGGGCTGGTATCCTGAAGGCAGAGAACCGCATCACAATGCTGCTGAGAGTTCCAGGAAAATGTACATGTCTCTTAAACCTGTGGCTTGGAGACCACACGGATGCCCTTGGGTGGGGGGCGCTGACGGCAGCAGGCGGAGGGAATGAGCTAACGGGGGCAATTCTTTCCCAAGTTTTTCCAAGAGGAGGGAGTAGTTGGGGTAGAAATAGAGTCAAGGGAGGAATCTTCTTCGAAGATGGAAGAGATCTGCACGCGGGCTGGAGGAATTCAGAATTTTTCAAAGGGTAGCCATCCTTCCAAAATGTTAACAAGTACTGCCTCACAGACAAAGCAGCGCAAGGACGCAGTGGGGACTGAGAGGAGGGCCAGGAAGAGAAGAATGGTGTGCCCACTGGGTCATTCATTCATTCATTCATTCAGAAAATCTCTAATAACAGCTGCCCATTTAATCTTTCATAACGGCTCCGGATTGTGAGCCCGGCCCCGCCGTAATAGCTTTTCCAAATTCATCTAATCCTCGAGACACCCCATGAGGAATGTGACGCGGGCAGATTTATTTACAGACCAGGGGACTTGGGAAGGTGACAGGTGTTTAAGCAAAAAGTAGAGGGGTGGGCACAGAGGTGGGGGGCCAGGGAGGGCCCCAGAGGGAGAGTCAGCAGGAAGCAGAGACAGATGGCTGTGGGCAGCAGGAGCTGGAGGATTCAGAGTTGACTCTGCTGCAGCCAGTGGGCACTAGTGAGAACAGGAGAAAAATGTGTTTGGGGGCTAAAGAGACAAAGTGGGGGGTGGGTATTTATAGTCATCTGTGGAAAGGCTTAGCTGGTGCTAGCATACGTCTCTCTCCTCGTGGACTGTAGGGAGAGATTAGGGGGTCCAGCCCAGAGGGGAGGGGATATAATGTCCAAGGAGAAGGTGCAGAGTGAGGGCACCAGGTGCTCAAGGCAAGGCATGAGGTGCAGAAAAGAGAAAGACTCTGGGACCCTTTACACGTCAAGAGAAAAAATGCTTAATACATATCACCTTACGTCACTTAGAGGATGCCTCTGGAACCAGACAGCCTGGACAAATCCCACCTCCACTACTTACTTGCTGTGTAACCTGGAACAAGTCACTTGACCTCCCTGAGACCTCCTTTCCCCATCTGTAAAATGGGGATAATGACATATCATTTTTCTAAGGATTAAAGGAAAAGCACATATAAGGGATGTAGGGTAGTTTCTGACGTGCAGTAAGTACTATACAAAATGAGGTGTTGTCGGACGCCTGGGTGGCTCAGTCAGGTAAGCATCTGCCTTCAGCTCGGATCATGATCCCAGGGTCCTGGGATCCAGTCCCCATGTCCTCAGCCTCGCAGGGAGTCTACTTCTCCCTCTGCCCCTCCCCCCCACTCATTCTCTCAATCTCACTCACTCTCCCAAAAAATAAAGTCTTTTTAAAAAAATATTTTTAAATTAGCTGTGTCATTATTATAGGCTGTCTTACTCTACCCTTGAGCACCTGTAGCCTTTGGGGACACAGACATACAAAAAGAGAACAGTGATGTGACTTGAGATTTGGGTTTTTTTTTTTGTTTTTTGTTTTTTTAAGATTTTATTTATTTATTATTTGAGAGAGAGAGAGAGAGAGCATGAGCAAGGGGGAGGGGTGTTAGAGGGGGAGGAGGGGACACAGAGGGAGAAGCAGACTCCCTGCTGAGCAGAAAACCTGATGCGGGCTCAATCCTGGGACCCCAGGATCATGACCTGAGCAGAAGGCAGATGGTTAACTGACTGAGACACCCTGGGGCTCCTTGAGACTTGTTTTGACAGCCACAATTGTGAGAGAAGGAGACAGGGAGGGAGCCACTTCCTAATAGGGGGTCAGCAAAGGCTTTCAAGCAGGGGGTCATTTGAGCTGGGCTTTGAAGGATGCATACAAGTTGACCAGGTAGAAACAGAAGGGTTATGCATTAACCCGGCTACTCTCTACCACCCGGTAAGGGCCTGCCCTGTGCCAGAGGGGTGGGGCCAAAGCTCCAGGGAGGGACTGGGCCTCTGCTGGACACTGTGTCACTCCCAATCTGGTGGGGGAGGCAGAGGTGGTAGAAACACAGTTGACCCTTGAACCATCCAGGGATTAGGGGCCCTGACCCCGGCACATTTGAAAATCGGGTATAACTTTTGATCAGAATCCTTACTAATAACAAAAACAACGATTAACACATATTTTGAAGTTCAAGGTATTATATACTGAATTATTGCCATCAAGAAAGGTAGAGGGAAGAAAAGTTATCCAAAAAAAAATCATAAGGACAAGAAAATAACATTTACAGTACTGCACTTTATTTATTTAAAAAAAAAAAATCTGCATGTAAGTGAACCCCACAGTTCAAATCTGAGCTATTCAAGGGTCAGCTATAGATTGGTAAGAAAGAATAAGGCAGCAGTGGGGGTGGGGATGGGCCAGGGGCTCACGGGAGGCCCCAGGCAGGATGCTCATGTGGTACTGACAGGAGGGGTCCCACAAGGAAGCAGGGGGAGGGAGCCGGGTAAACGGGATCGGATCGGGAGGGGCCAGGGGACAGCCATAGCCAAAGCCTTCAAGGTGGACACCTTGCGCTGCTGAAGTCAGCTTGTGTCCCCAGCCGTCCCTCCCCCATTGCCGCTGCCCACAGGCCTCCATGGTTTCTCGGACCCACTCATTCCCTGAATATCTATTTGACGCCTTAGAGGAGCCCCAGCCTTTGCCCAGCCCCTCCCACTCTCCCTTCATCATCCTTCCTGCTCACTTGCCGCCGAAAGGCACGTCACCAAACCCCACCACTGTGGCAGGATCAGTCCCTTGCTCCACGACCTTCACTAGCTCCCTATGGCCCACAGGGCAAAACCCAGAATTCATCCCGGCGGCTCTCACCTCTGGGAGCGGAGTGGGCTGGATAGGCCGCAGCTGACCGCGGGACCGTCCGTCTCTGTTTGGGGTCTGGTGTGCTCGCCCCTTCCACCCACAGACACACACATGCCTCTGTTTCTGTCTTCTGTGTGTGTGTCTCACTCACTCACCCTCTCTCCCACTCCCCATCTCCCTGTCTCTGGCACTGACAGCACGCTCCCTGACTCTCTTTTTCTCTCTTCTCTGTGTGTCTCTGTCTCTCTGTCTTTAGAGTTCTACATCTCTGTGTCTCTCTGTTTCTCCCGGGATCACTGATACTCTTTGATTCTCTCCTTCTCTACCTCTGTCTTCCTTTCTGCCTCTATCTCTGTATGTATGTCTCTCTGTCTCTGCGGTTCAAGATTGCACAGACTAAACGCCCTCGGCACCGCGGGCTCCCTGTGAGCCCCCGTGTGGTTCCTGGACCACCTCCTGAAGGTCTTGCTCCCACCCACTCCCCAACTTTTGTTTTCTCTTCCTCACAGCCTTCTCTGGGCTTGAATTCAATGTGTCTCCCAACCCAATGGCTGGCCCTGCTGTGTGTCTGCTGTACGCGTGCCCACATATGCATTCACAACTCTGTCCATCTGTCTGTCTGTGTCTGCCTGGGTCAGCCCTTCTCTCCAAGTCTTTCTGAGTCACTCAGTCAAATGCTAGCCAGGGATCTCCCGCTACGTCACGGATCAGGACCCCCAGGTCCTGAGGAGAGAGACAGTGACATGAACAACCACGGTTCAGTGGGACCGCATGCCCACGGAGTGCTGGCTACACGCCAGGCCCTCATCGAAGTGCCCGTTTGAGTTTTTCAGTCCTCCTCCTGCCTCTGTCTCAGACTTGAGGAAACTGAGGCATCGGGAGCAAGGCTCCCATGGGAAGTAGTGACCTCCCATTCACCAGGCTCTGGGACCCACACCCTCAGCCTCTGCCACATGCCCCCCTGTAAAAGACGAGCTTCAGAGGCTGTGAGCGCTGCCTCTGCCCCCTGCTCCCAGCATGCCCCAGCTGCCGGGGACGTCATCCAAGTCACCGCAGCCTAGTGGAGGGGGCCTACGAAAAGTCCAAAAGTCTGTGCTGTGCCAAGGCCAAGGCCAAGGCTGGGCCAGGGGAGGGGTTGGGGGTAGGGGAGGTATTTCAGGGAGTGGTTCTGGGGACAGAATTGGCAGGAAGCCGTGAAAGCCAAGAGCAGGTGTTGGAAGGCAAGAGGCAAGTAGGGGCCCCTGCTGGGGGCTGACAGCATGTGACTGGTACTGGCCTGGGGAGACCCCAGATGGTTACTCAGAGGGGAGTAGTGGGGTCCCTAAAGCAAGGACTGGGAAGGAGCTAGGCCAGAGCCTGCCCTGGGACTCCTGGAAACACCAGCAGCTGTGCGCACACACATGTGCTCATCCAGGCCCAGTGCGAGCCTGGAGCTGGGAAAGAAGTTGTGTGTGGAAGAGGGGGTGGGGAGGAGAGAGGGAGAGGCATGTGAACAGGATCTGTGATTCAGGCAGAAGAGGGGAGGGCAGCTCGGAGGCAGCCAGAACTGGCCAGCGAGTTGGGAGCCCTTCCTGCAGGTCCAGCTCTGTGCTAAGCATTCTTTACATGAACATTTGCATTTGAGCCTCAAAACTCTAATTATCCCCATTCTTCTGTCGAGGACACTCGAGCTCCGAGGAGGTCACTATTCCGAGGGCCATAGTAAGATGGGAACCAGGTGTCAGGCACCGAAGTCCAGAGGCTTCTTTACTGTGTTCCCTGAGAAACAGAGACAGAGCAGGAATGGAGATGAGAGCCCTCGAGGCAGGAGCTCTTGGAGGGAGACAGCTTTGTTCTTAGAGGGAAGCAGCCTAGGCCTTGGGGAGAGGCTGCGAGGGTCCAGGCTGCCCCACTCCTGCTCCCAGGAGCCATGTCCCACTTCCCAGCCCTTACAAGGGGGAACAAGAGGCAGGCCCTCCTTGCCCAGGCCCCGCTCCTCTCCACCTTCGTCTCGCAGGCGGCCCAAGGAGACCTTCCAGAAAAACCGCCCAGGTTCCAGCTTCCCCTCGCTGCAGGAAGCTGTGCCCCCCACCTGCATTACTCTACCCCCTCCCCAACCCAGGCCTCTAGCTCTTCTTCATTCTTAGGGAACTAGAGAACAAAAAGACAGGCAAGAAAAGGAACAGAAGGGCACAAGCAGGCCCCCCATCACAGGGGGTCCTGTGTCCACAGCAGGACAGAGACAACTCAGAGAGGGGAGGGGGCATGGGCTCTCTTTTGGTCTCTCCTCCACCCCATTTCTTTCTGCTCACTTTCTCTGTCTAGCGCTCTCTCTCTCTCTCTCTCACACACACACACACACAGGCACACACACATCTGATAGAGCCCAAGAGAAAAGCAGGGAGGAAGACAGAAAGGCAGACTGTCAGACAGACAGACCTTCCCAGGCAAAGACATCCCAACTGTTCTGCTGGGCTTACAAAGACACACGGGGGTGTCCTAAGTGGGGGGGCAGGGCCCAGATGCTTTTGAAGGAATGAATGAGTGAGAATACGGTGAAATAGAGTGCAGAGAAAGACATACACGGTGAGAAAAGGTTCCCAGGCACATGTAAAAAAGACCCTCAAAATTAGCAGTGGTTTCTTTCTCTCTGGGAGGTGAGATTACAGGGAATTTTTATTTCATTCTGCACGTTCTTTTTGGTATTTTCCACCTTTTCTGCAGTGAACATGTATTACTTCTGGAACCAAAGGAAAACAATAAATGTCATTTCTAAAAGAAAGAAAATGTCCAAAGACGGGGAACAAAGGCTGTCAGAACTACAGAGGCAGCCAAGGCGTGGGGGAGGGGAGTGAGCAAACACGCACGCTCATACACTTACACACACTCTTGCTCACGCGCCCGCACACAGGCTCTTGCTCGGTCACAACCTACACAGGTACACGTACACACACTCACACACACACAGACACACACAAAACCCATTCTTTCTGCTCACAGCGGGAGCAGCCAGAGTGAAATTCCAGAAATCTCCAAGGTAAAGGGTAGAGAAGAAAAGAAAGAACAAGCAGACCAGGAAGACTAGAGACGGATGAACAGACAGTCACACACAGATCAAGCCCAGGGCGCGACTCAGCCTAGATGTTAACAATGGGCGTTCTATACCCTCATTCTTACGGTGGTTGTGGTTCTAACTTGAATGCGTTTCTCTTATTACAAAGGTAATAGCGCAATTTGTGTTCCTGACAGACACCTTTTTTTTTTAATGATGCTCTGTTTTTTGAATGAGCAAAAGAACTTATGAATGAGAGTGACCAACAGAGACAGAGGGAGAGCAAACTGGGAAGAAGCCAGCGAGGAAGCCAGCAAGGCAAAAACTGCATGGAGGGAGGCACACGTATGTGCGCATGTACACACACACACACATACACACACACGGGATGGGGCCACAGCAAGGCAGCAATTCAAAAAGGCTGCAGAGAGAGGGAAGTGGCAACAGACAGACAGCCTGATGGACATCCGGGGAATCAGACCCATGGACACACTCCCAACAGGCAGCCCAAGGAGCTCACAGAATGGGGACAAAATTCAGAGACCCGGGCAGTGGAAGGGGCACCCTCTCCCATAGACACACACTCCCCAGTCTGCAGAATGAGTTTTATGAATGAATGAAAGTGAGTGTGGATGGAATCCCCAGGGCAGGGCAGCGGGACAGGCTGCGAGGGGCACAGAGACAAACCAGGGTGTGCCAGCCGCAGGCAAGAACCAAGTGCGAGGCAGAGAAGAGGGGCAGTGGAGGGCCTGCAAGGGACAGGCACACATACGGGGTGAGATGTCCAGGGTACAACCCTACCCTGGGTCCACTCCCAGTATGCACCCAGGAGCCCCTTCTCCTGGGAAATGGGACTTCTATTGTTCCTCCGGTGCTTCTCTGTATTTTCTAAACTCTCTATCATGAAGATGAATGCGTTACCTTCGAGATCAGGAAAAAAAAAATGTGCCTTGAAAGAAAATGAAAAGAAAGAAAAATTGGACAGAGAGCGAGTAGAGATGAAGCTAGAGAGAGGGAGCAGGGAAAGGTGATGAGATGCGCGCGCGCGCACACACACACACACACATGCAGCCTGAAACTGTGGGGAAACAGGAGGAGGGGAGCAGGGAGGCGGGGCAGGGGTGGGGGAAGTGGGTAGACTGAGGTACTGAGCCCCAAATCCCCACACATCCAAGCTCCCGCAGGGAGAACACACCCCTGGAGGAGCCTGGCGGTGCTCCCAGGGTTCAGTTGGTCCCCTCAAGTCCACTGTACTGCTGCGACTGGGCTGACCCAGAGAGTGGGCAGGGGAAGGGTCTCCCAGAAAAGGGTTCCAGGGCCCAGGAACTCAAAGCAGGGCTTGGGGGAAGGAAGAAGTTGTGGCGTAAAGGTGGGCGAGCTGACCAGGCAGAGGGCAAGGCTTGAGCACAAGGGGAAAAGTGAGGCAAGAGGGAGAGAGAGAGACAGAGAGAGTACGGGAGGAGGCTGCAGGAACAGGCAGGGCCTGGAAGCTGGCTTTGTTGCACAGTGTTTAAGATCTAGAGGTGGAGGGTGTTCCTGCTCCCTGATGGCAACAGAAACAGGGAGACCACAAAGCAGCCCAGGGAGAGATGGGGCAGAGAGAGGAGTCGGCCGAGAGCTGCTTAGGGGACAACATCTGCATGAAGGTTTTCTATGGGTGTGGGGAGCAGAGGAGGAATGAGGAAGGTCCCCAGCATGGAAGCCCTGGGGACCAGGTCTCAGAAGGCGAACATGAGTTTAGATTCATGGCAAACACGAGGGTGTGAGGAGGGGGAGGTGACGGCTGGGGAGAGGGTACAGGTGGGAAGATAAGACTCCCAGGCAGTGCCCCCGGGAGCCCCAGCAGATTGGGAGCAGGCAGAGGGGGTGGGAAGAGGCCCAGATGGGAAGGCACACGGATGGCGGGCACGTACACGTGAGCGCACATGCACACACACACGCGTGCACCAGAGACCAGGAGGAAGAGGTGAGGACAGAGCCTGAGAGGAGGGAGGGAGGGAGACACGTGGCGTGAGACAGAGTCAGACATGGGCACATCTGGAAAAATCAAGGAGGAAGGAGAGGGAGGCCCAGAGATGGAGAAAGAGGGAGAGAGCAGGGGAACCGAGAGGCGGAGAGGCGGAGAGGCGCAGTGGGGACAGAAGGAGCCAGGGATCAAGTGAGTGTGGGGGAAGAGGAAAGGATAGACCCCCAGAGAGTCAAAGACAGAGCTGGCGAGGCCAAGTGCCTGAGACCTGGACGCCAGCACAGATGTCAGTGCTGCGTTAGAGAGGAGAGAGGGCAGAGGAGGGGAAGAGACACTCCCTCTCCCTCCCTCCCTGCCCCCTCCCTACACACTTGCAGGGGGCGCGCAGCCCGGCAGCCCACGGGTATTGACTGAACAGAGGGATAAAAGCCAGTGACTCACAGACCCACTCACAGACTGAGCACAAAAGCGAGAAGCCAGCAGAGAGGGGCTCTGCGGGGGGCTCTCTCTCACCCCCTCTCTCATTCTGGAGGGGCGGGGGTGTATGTGTGCGCGTGCATGTGTCTCATACACACACAGGGAATGACAATGACTCCTGGGGCTAGAGCAGGGAGAAAGCAAGACTGCAGTAGGGGGGGAGGGTCGGATGCACAGACAGACGGACCTAGAACAAGAGGAGAGTGTGTGCGCGCAGCACAGGGAGACAGACACGCGTGGGAAAACATCGGATGCTCAAAGTCCGCTAGTGCTCCAGAGAAGGAGGGATGACAGACAATCAGACGGACAGAAGACACCCTCACACAGGCTGAGAAGAAACTGGGGCCTCGGGCTTTCAGAGCAAGAGGGGAAGACAAGGGAGAGCAGGGGCTCAGGGGCCAGGCTCCACGGCCGCTCTGCCGTCCCTTCTTTTCCTCATCCACGAGTCCCTCCCGCACCTGCTCGCCCCGAGCGCCAGCCGGAGCCAGGGTGACCCAGAGCCTGGACCAGTACACAGTAGGGCAGGAGCTTTTCTGGAAGCCCCTTCCTTCCAGAAGCCACAGATAGAAAAGGCATGCCGCCAGCCCAGGATAGCCTAGATTATCCCAGGAACATGAGGGCCAGAGAAGGGAGAGTCTGGCCTTTGACAGGGGACCCTTTGAGACTCAAAAGCCATGGCGGACCAATTGTACCATGCATTATTCTTCATCCATAAAAAAAGGAATGAGGTCTTGATATGTGCCACAGTGTGGGTGAACCTCAAATAACTTAACGCTCGGTGAAAGAAGCCAGACTCAAAAGGTCACATTTTCTCTGACTCCTTTTATATGAACTATCCAGAATAGATAATCCACAGAGCAGAAAGCAGACCCACGGTTGCCAGGGACAGGAAGGGGGAGGAGAAATAGGGAATAACTGTTTAACGGGTATGGGACTTGATTTGAGGGCAAGAAAGAAAGGTTTTGGAACTAGACAAAGGTTGCGTAACATGGGAGACACACTAAATGCCACTTAGCTGTTCACTAAAATGGTTAATTTTGTTGTATGAATTCAACCTCGATAAAAAAAAAATGTTTCATTTTTTAAAAAGTAGGAATTCCTAAGCAGATGCTCAGGAAGGGATTTCCAGGTGGAAAGACCAGCACGTACAAAGGTGTAGAGGCGTGAAGGCGGGGGAGGGGGGAGGTATGGCCGAGCCGAGCCGGGGGAGGGACTTTGAAGCTGGAGACTGTAGAGGAGGTTGTGGGGGGGCACTTGACCACTTTTTGGAGGTGGGAATTGTTGGGCTGGCAGGAAGGGCTACCAAAGATGGCGAAAGTTCCCGCCACAAGACCTGAGCTCCGGACAGGAGAACAAAGGCCCAAGCAGGAATCTGAGACCCCCGCCCAGGGCTCCTGTGGACCAATGGGATCCCGATGAGCAGTGGGATATCCAAATAAGGGAAACTTGCCAAAAGACCCCTGAGCTTTCCCCAAGACCCCTTAAAAGCCCCCTCCTCCCTGCCTTGGGCGCGACTTCCGCCACTCTGCTTTCCAGAGTGGTGGAACCTCGCCCGAGGGTGCCCACCTCCTCCCGGCGCAACTTTCCTGGCTCCCCTTCTCCTGAGCCCTGAAACTTCGCCGGAGAGCGTTTTTAATAAATCTTGCCTTGCACCCACTTTGCCTGGTGTTGTGTTTATCTCGCCGGAAAAACCTTACAGGAATATACCATCCATGCCGCCTTGCCAGGAGAATGGGGGGAAACCCGAGATGGGGAGACTGGGAGGAGGCTGGTGCCTGAGCCACCAAGGGCAGGCTGCTGGAACTAGTTAGCCAAGGTCAGACTGGGAAAGCCAGGCTGGAACTAAGAAATGGGGTGAACAGGGAAAGGCACTTTTCTGCATTCGGGCCAGACAGGGCTTAGAAATTCGATTGGTCCCTCAGTCATCAAACGTGAATGCCTTCTGCTTGCAGGACAGTGTTCTAGGAGCTGGAGACACAGCACCGAACAGAAAGACTCTCCCTGCCCTCCTGAGGCACACAGCATCCTAGCAGGAAGGACCGAAGATAAGTCAATATATCCGTATATAGGATGACACCCAGCAGCGAGAAGCGCTCTAAAGACAAATAGAGCTCGGCAGGGTCAGAGAGTCATGGGGGATGCTGTTTTAGACCAAGTGGTCCGGGAAGGCCTCTCTGAAGAGGGGACTTTGGAACAGAGAACTGAAGGGCATAAGCAAGCATACAGATCTCAAGAAAGAGCCTTCTAGGCAGCAGGGACAGCAAGTGCAAATGCCCTGAGGCAGAAGCAGTGTGTTACATTTAGGGGAAGACAAGGGCAGGGAGGCTGGAGCAGCATGGGGTGAGGAGGGAAGGAAGAAGGGGAGCCAAAAGGTCTTCCCATAGGTGGAGGGGAGTGGTTTTGATATGGTTCTACAGAGACATGCCCTTGAGGGAGGTGGACCCTAGTGAGGACAGGAGGTAGAAAGGACAAAGGGAGTCATGTCAGGCTCCCAACCCCACCCTCCCGCAGGAAGTGAGAGCAGGGAACTTCAGATAGATGCCTGCACACAGATGCAGAGCTGCCACAAGAAGGAAGGGGAAGAAAGCTCAGGGAAGGCTCAGACAGAGGGCTGGGGTGGGGGGAGGGGAACCAGGGGAGCTGAGCAGGGAGGCGAGGCCCCCACACAGCCAGGGGCTCCAAGATGACGCCTAAGGGGACAGCGGTGGCACCCAGGGCTCAGCACGAGGTGTGACGCACGCTGCCTGCTTGCAGGCTTGCAAGGCGGCCAGACACAGACGGTGACGTGCAGCCCGGACAAAGCCCCCAGGAGAGGGGGTGGTGTAGAGAAGGAAGGGGGGGGATGGGAGCCGTGAGGTAGATAGAAGGGCGGCGGGATCTGTGGCCAACTGGACAGACAGGAAGCCCGTGGCATCTCCAGAGCCCCCAGAGAGAGGACACATGGACGAAATCACCCAGACAGACCCCCTACCCTCGGGGAGACACAACAAGAGACACAGCAATCCTCACAACACAGGGAGATGTGGCCAGAGGAACCCTCCCTGACACACAGACAGACATCCCTGCACGCTCCTCACTGAACATGGACGGGACTGGCCAACACACACACACACACACGCGCGCGCGCATACACACACACACACACACACACACACACACACACATAGGAAGCGCAGCTCCTCACACACCCTGGTGCATGGGGACAGGTGACCAGGCAGACCTCAAAAAGCCTGACATGAACAGAGATGTAAAGACCCTCCCTCTGAGACAGACGGAAAGACACTCTCTGACACTGGACACAGATGTGGGGGGAAGGACTGCCAGAAGGGCAAGACGGAAGGAAAGGGAAGTTGGTAGAAGAGAGATGAACATGAGAAAGAGTAGCAATGGCCATGTGCCGCACCCCTGGCTCCCCGCCTCCCAGCTCTGGGTCCCCCTGCCACGCTAGGATACCAGGCCATACAGAGGCTTTGACTCTGAGGCCTGCCCCACTGTGGGGGCACAGTCACTATTTGTTGACTGAACACATGACCGAATTTGCATGATGTCTGAAGGTCACTCTGGGAGGCCAAGTGCAGGCTAGGTCATGGCCACAGGTGGCAGGGGCAGAGGCTTTGACCCTGAGGCCTGCCCCACTGTGGGGGCACAGTCACTTTTTGTTGACTGAACACATGACCGAATTTGCATGATGTCTAAAGGTCACTCTGGGAGGCCAAGTGCAGGCTAGGTCATGGCCACAGGTGGCAGGGGCAGAGAAGCCAGTGAGGACACTGGAGCATAGACCAGGGGAGGCAACAGAACCCAGGTGAAGGCAGGGTGCTGGAATGGAGAGGAAGGAATGGGGCAAGGCCCATTTGGGGGACCATGTGAACAGGAAGGAGGCAAGGAGGGGAAAAGGGAGCGAGGACAAGGCCTGGGGTGGACCTGGGTGCTGGGTAGACTGTGGTGCCTATGGAATGTCCTGGAGGCTAGTATATAGGAGGATCTGCCCCCCCGGGGTTGGTCCTGCAAAGGGAGTGGTGAGGTCCAGAGTGAGTGAGGTCAACAGGCTGGGGCGGGAAGGGAGGGCAAGACACAGAGAAAGAGCCATCTGGGAGGTAGGGGGAGAGCACAGGGGTGCAGAGTCACCAAGGTCTGCAGAGGCAGGACCCGGGTTTGCTGGCAGGTGGGAGAGGTCGCTGTGGGAGCCGTTTGGGGGCTGGACGGGGAAGGGGAGGGTAGTGAAGTGCTGACATGAAGACAGCCCTGGGATGGGAAGGGGAGGAGAAGGACGGGGCCTGGAGGAGGCGGTTCTGCCCTGGGAGAGATGGACCCCGAGTGTGGACAGGTCAGGGGCTTAGCTCCAAGATCCCGGCTACAGACCCAGCGGCAATGGGTGGACTGCGGGCAAAGAGAATTTGCAAATGGGGCTGGGGAGATGTGAGGGGCAGCAGGCAAGGGTGAGGCCAGAGCTGGGGTGGACCCACCCCCTCCCCCAGCACCAGCCAGCTCTCAGCCACCGCTCTCTCGAGACAGCGCAGGAAGAAAGGAGGAGAGAGAGAGACAAATAGAGCCAGGCTCACCTGGAAAAATCTAGATGGAGCCCCCAGGAGCAGGAGAAGAGCGGCAGAGGTGGGGGAAGCAGTGAGCGAGGGGGAGGCGGTGGGTGAGTGGGGACACACACACACACACACACACACACACACTCCTGTAGTGACGCACAGAATGGGAAGCCGAATTCAATAATGGCTTAGAGACAAAGCAGGGGGAGCGGGAGAGAGGGAGGGCGGAAGACACACAGCCCTGTCTTAAGAGGCACAAACAATTGCTGAGGGAAAGAACAAAGATGAGGAACTCTGGGAAGGGAAGCAAAACTAGGGAAGTTCTCAGACAGTCAGAATGTTACCCAGTGAGAACCGCACCCCCCACCCCACCCCCCCCCCCGCCCCGCGCCTGGGTAAACAGTAACTAAAAACAGGACAAATAGGACGGGGTGGGGGGGTGGCAGTCATGGGAGAAGGAGGCTGTTGGGCACTGGGACATCTGGATCCACAGGTGTAGACACATGTAAAATTCACTGAGATTTTTCATTTGTGAAAAGGTTTGTGCATTGTGTGGTATGTAAGTTATTTTATTTAATTTTTACTGAGAGAAAGGATAAGAGAGGGAAGGAAAGAGGTGTGTGTCAGACAGGGAGAGAGGAACAGAGACACACACACAACAATGCCCAGGTAGGAGCAAACCCTGACAAAATCTGATGAAAAGGGACATAAAAAGGTAATGTGACCAAGGAACACTGACGTCTGGACCCTCATATGGAAAGGGTGGGAGACTCCAGGAAAGACTTGAATGAGGTGGGGGTCCCCCCCGGGCAGGAAGGAAATCACTAACACTGGCCCCCGAGCTAGGGGCACCAAGGGTGGAGTCTCCTGGAGCAAGTGTCTACCCCTGTGGCATGGCCGGGCCAGGGTGACCTGCTCGGGGCGGTGCCACAGACATGTGGGGCCAGGGGTGGGGATGGTGCTGAGGCTGGGGTAAGCCTCAAGGGGTGCAAGGTGTGTGTGGGGGGGTGTTGGTGAGGGGCCCGGGAGTTCACACAGAAGGGCAGGGGGGCGATGGAGGCTGATGCGGGAGCCGCGATGGCTCAGCGGTGTGCAGGGGAAGACAACAGGGGGCCCAGCAAGGGGGGTTAAGAAAGGGGCCTCGAACTAACTCCCAGACACACGGACGGACGGATGGATACACAGACAGATCACCGTATGCTTATCCGCAGAATGAAAACAAATGCCGGACAGAGCCTCAGAGATGGACGTGGAAGGAGAAAAAGAGAGTTTGGGGATGTGGGAGAGAGACAGAAAATCCAGATGGAGCCGGAGCGGGGATGGGGAGTAAGTAGAGAGCAAGAGGGTGAGAGGAAATCTGTCACACACACACACACACACACACACACACACACACACACACAGCTGGGCAGGAACAGCGGTCTCAGGATGAGTGTTCTAGGAAGAGCCGAGGAGGAGGACCTCCCCCCACCCTGCCCGGGCGGATGGCAATGACCGTCCAAGTGCTGAAGGGGCAGCAGCTGCCCAGCCTGGAAAGCCAGCAAGCCTGCAGGGCGGGGAGGAGGGGAGCAGGCTCAGGGACCCCCGACTGGGCCACACAGATGCGACCTAAGCCTGCGAGGCTCCGAACAAGTGTTGCAGGCTGAGTAAATGAGGGGAGAGCCTGTTGTGGGACACAGCCACACACGTGTGTGTGCGCGCGTGCACACACACACACACACACACACACGTGGCTGTGTGGTCACATCTGGGTGGGAAAGCCTACCTCCTGCTGGGGAATGCAGAATCACTCTAAAGCTCAGAGGCAGACAGAGGGACAAAGAAAGACAGACAAAGAGAGGGAGAAAGACCCAGAGGGGGAGGGGGAGGCGACAGACAGACACAAACACAAGCAGGACACAGAGGTCTCAAACCAGGCTGTGCGACGGCCCTGAGGGAGGAGCTGGGAAAGAGAAGACTGAGAAGGAGACTGAAGGAAGGAGGATGAAGAGAAAGATCGACTGAGGAGGAGAGAGATGCACCCGAGCCCCCCTGGGCCGCCTCTTGGAGCGGCTTAAATGAGGATTTTATATCTGAATGAATGAAATGTCTGAATGCATGTGAGGTAGAGCCCGTGCTGGATTCAGGCAACAGCGAGGGAGTCGGGGGGGCCATATGCCACACACAGCACCCTTCCTCACACACACCACACACCACACATCACACACACACACACACCACATACACACACCACACACACCACTCCCCTTCACACACCACCCCTCATGCACATCACAAACACACACCACACAGCCACTCCACCTCACACAACGTCCCTCACACACACACCACACACCACACTACTACCACTCACATACCGTCCCTCACACACCAAACAGCACCCCTTCTCACACACACACGCACACACATCACTACCCCTTACACACTGTCCCTCATGCACACCACACAGCACCCCTTCTCACACACACCACACACACTACTACCCCTCACACACCATCCCTCACACACACCACACACACAACACTACCCCTCACACACCGTCCCTTGCACACACACCACATATATCACCCCCCACACATCCCTCACACACCACACACCACCTCCTCTCACACACACACACCACTACCCTCACACACCACCCCTCACACACACACACCACTACCCTCACACACCACCCCTCACACACACATACCACTACCCTTCACACACTGTCCCTCACACGTGCCACACACCACCCCTCACACATGCCACATGTACCACACACACTATTCTACATACATGCCACACGGATGTTATGTACACCCCACATGTGCTACACCACACACACCACATATTTTCCACATACACACCATACACATACCACATGTGTGTGCACACGGACAAATGTAGGAAGCTCAGAGAAAAGACAAGACTCAGATAAGCCCCCGAGTTAAAAGGGAAGGAGAAAAATGGGAGATAAACACACAGAAAAGCAGGAGACTTCCATGGGCCTTTCTCTCCCTCTCCCAGTGTCCATCTGGATGTCTGTCCGTCTCCCTCTTGGGCTTTTTCACACACCGTCCCAGCCACAGGACTGAGAAGATGTGGTGACTCGGTGGCCAGCCCACCCTGGCTCTGCTGGCCCCCACCTCCTGGCCTTTGTCCCCTCCCTCACCTGTTGCTCCTCACCCTCAGGCCTTGCTCAGCCCTGCCTCCTTGGGGAACCCCTGGGCCCTCTGTTCACATGCAGGACCCCATCCCTCCTCTCCCGGAACCATCTGCTGTGCCTGCTCATCGGTCCCAGACAGGAAGTGCCATGTCCAGCCAGCTTCCCAGCGAGGAGGGCAGAAGGCCAGAGGGACAGACAACAGGACCCCATGTTTATTGGGGGGATGAACGAACTAGTGGGGGGACCCCAGAGAAAGGGACAAAGCTGCTAGAGCAAGAGAGAGCTGGACAGACAGAGACAGAGACAGCGTGGTGGGGCGGGGGGGGGACACTCCACTGAAGTCAAGGGCAAACCACAGGGGGCGGAATGGAGCAGGAATTGCCAAGAGGGTAGGAGGCAAAGTGGACAAGGGCCTGCCGGAAACAGCATTTACCAAGGCCAGGCACAGAGGAGATGCTCAGGAAGCCCACAGCCCACAGTACTTTTAGGGACCCACAAAAAAAAATTAATTGCTCTTCAAATCAGAAGACAAATAATCTTTTAGCTCCAATTTCTTTAAGTAAACCCTGCACCCAACATGGGACTCAAACTCATGACCCCCTGAGGGTGCGACAAAGCAAAAGATGAACATCTAATGAGACCACCGCAAGGGGGAGGCCTGGGAGGGAGCAGAAGCAGACAGAAGACAGACAGATGGACACACGGAGAGACACAGACCCAGGACCCCATGGGTCACCCTCGGAGGCCGGCACAGGTCTGGGCACTGGGTGGGACGAGCCCTCGGGTAGAAAGGGCTGGGGACACCGAGGGCTAGAGGAGTGACAGACAGATGGACAGAGCTCCATCCACCCCCCACCCAGACCTCCTTCCCCAGCTGTTCCCATCTCTGTCTCTGTGTTTCTCTCTGTCTCTGTTCATCTCTGTCTCTCTGCAAACCACAGCTTCTTGGAGCCCGTGGGAGAAAAATGGGAAAAGATGAGATGAGAGCAAATGCAGACAATAGGCCTCATGGGTGTGTGTGTGTGTGTGCACAGGTGTGTGTGCGCACAGGTGTGTGTGTGCACATGCCTTCAGCACAGGGTCTGGTCAGAATTTCAGGAGGTGGAGAGGAGATGAAAGCAGCAGAGGATGAGCGAAGAGAGCCACAGCCGGGAGGCAGCAGGGAGCAGGGGCGTGCACGTGCCCCCCACACACCCCTGGCCCACACATACACACACACACTGCACGCACTGGAAGTGCAGCTGTGGAAAGGAGGCTGGTGAAACCCCGGGGAGCAGAGGCAGGGAGGGGCGGAGAAAGACACACCCGGCACAGAGGGCCTAACAGAGACGCAGGCGGGCGCAGGGGCTCACATCTCCGCAGGGGCCACGGCCACATGGGCTGCGGCCACACAGGCCCAGGACAGATCTTCACTCCGAGCTTTCCACATGAATGTCTGACCGAATGGGCCAGTAACCCACAGCAAGAACCAGTGACCACAAGCCAGAGCACAGACAGACAGACAGACACATTCTGAGAGAGAGAAGGGGACACGGGGACCAATGGGCAGAGAACAGATAACAGACCCCGATGGACACACACACAGACACATGCCCCGCCCTCTCTAGGGGCAAGGGGATGGGGTGGGGGCAGCAATTATGGTGTTTTCGTGGGGGCTTCTCTGTATCTTTCCTACCTTGTGATGAGGATTATGTATTATTTTTTTCATGAGGGAAAATATCTAATTTTCCTCCAAGAACAAAATGTATGCAGAGTAAGGGGTAAACCACTGAAGGCGCCTGGGGGGCTCAGTCAGTTAAGCATTTGCCTTCAGCTCAGGTCATGATCTCGGGGGCCTGGGACCGAGTCCCACGTCAGGCTTCCTGCTCCACAGGGAGTCTTCTTCTCCCTCTGCCCCTTCTCCCTCTCCTCTCAATCTCTCTCTCTCAGATTATTAAAAAAAATTTTTTTTTTTTCAGAGAAAAACCAGCGAAATCAGGAAGGGAAGGTGGAGAGGACAGGGGGTTCCAGGGTCCCCGGTCCCTGGAATGGGCTCGAATCTGGACAGTGCTGTGGGAGGAGCAGGCAGCGGGGCTGTGAGACAGTGGTCCCAGTGGACTGCACACCTCTGACCTCTCCATTCTGTCTCTCTCACGATGAGTCGAGCAAAAGCAAACTGGACAGAAGCCCAGAGGAGGGAGTCAAAATCAGAGAAGGAGCCGGAGACCAGGGGTGGAAGGGAGAGAGGCTTTCCTTCCTCCCTTCTCTGACTGGACACCATCCATGTGAGACCATTTAGGTGCATCAGCTAGAACTTCCCCAGTCCTTCAGCTCTTGTTCTAGTCGGTGAGCTTCGTGAACTGGTTCAACAACCCTTGCAAGGTCCAGGGGGTTGAGAAAGCTCCAGCAGGTGGTCTGTGGCTTCTGAGATGTGTTTTGAAGGATGAATAGGAGTTTGCCAGGTTGCAGAGAGAAAAGAAAGGGCATTCTCCATGGGCAAAAGCATGGAGGTGTGGGAGCACCTGAGGAAGAATCAGAAGCTGGAGAGATTGATAAGGAAGAAAATCTGTGCGACAGAGACGCAAAGAAACTGGAGAAATAGACAGCGGCCAGGCACAGAGAAGAAGAGAAACCAGCAACGGTCCAAAACGGAGAGACACATATAGAAACAGAGACAGAAAATCAGAAGCACACACAGCTGCACTGGAAACTATAGAGAAGTGGGGGAAGGGGGTGAGTAGGGAAGAGAATAGAAAGAAAAAAAAAAAAAGTGTTGAGACTGAGAGCAAGGGCCAGACAGCCATAGAGAGCTGGAGAGGCAGACAGAGGAAAGAGATGGAGAGAGACAGAGAGACACAGAGGGAGACACATGCAGAGAAACGCAGAGCGAGAGAGAGAGGTGCAGAGAAAAGAGGCTCCACCTTCCCCCACGCCCTGGGAATTGGGGGGGTCCTGACCACCCCTCAGCACTGTGCAGGTGCCCTCTCCACCAACTGTATGGGGTGAGTGCTTTGTCCCTGTCCCTACTGGGACTGAGACACATCCCTGGCCTGCTGGCGCCTTCCTAAGCACAGCCCCTGCCCGCCCCTGCCCACATGGGCCCTCCCAGGAGTGACCAGTGCTGTGTGTGCCCTCCATGCCCACAGAACCAGCTGTACACTTTGGGGTCCAGGCCCCAGGAGCCTAGAGCTGAAGCACCAATTTCCTGGATTATGTTCACGTGATACACACACCGCTGGAGAAAACAGAAACATGGGCTTCGTACCCCGTGGATACCCAGGTCCATGCTCACCCCAGGAGCCTGCAGGCTACCAGACACCAAGACAGGTGTGCATACAGACACACACAGCCCTGGGCAAACAGATGCCCAATCTCCCAGTCACATACCCATGTGAACAAAAGGTTGACTCCACGAGACACACAGTCCTGGGAGCCCGGACTCACAGAAGACCTGCACACATGCCCACACACACCCACACAGTCGTGCATGAATAAACGAACCCACGCACACAACCTCATGAACATGAAGGAATACACGTCCTAGGCACACACTCCCAGGAGCAAGCAGAAGACACAAGCCACCAACATTCATGTTCCAAGAGCGCACACACCCATGGTGTCTCTGGGTGTCCGTGCTGACCTGGGTACCAGGGGATTTGGCTTGTGAAAATTCTACTGCAGAGAGACATGTCCAAATTTTGAAATTTGCTTTTAATTAGACCATTATTATGGCCAGAGGTGACACACAGATGCATGTGTGATCTGATGTAAAAGAAATTTCTTCATGTAGGTTGTTGCACAGAACTACCCAGTTGGGTCCCTTTGGGTGGGGGGAAAGGGGAGGAGAGGAAAGGTCTTTGGATTTTTCTAGAGGGCCCAGGAATTTTGTGGCTCCAGCCCCACCCCAGCCCAGCACTCTGGGGGAACACACAGCAAACCCAGACACATGACCCCTTAAACACACCCACAACCCCACACTGGCCCGACCGTCCCACCAGGCCCCCAGGATGCTAACTGCCACCACACACCCAGGGCATCTGCGACCTGAACTGCTCATGCTCTGGGAGTCCTGGCTTCGTGGCTCACACAAAAGCCAGCCTTCCGCCAGGTGCAGATACGTACACACAGCAGCCACATTCCAAAGTGGCTGTCTCCAGCCTGATCGTGTCTCCCCCTGGCCTGGAGCCCTCTAGCCACCAGTGGGGCCTGAACAAAGGCTCCTCTGACCACAGTCAGGCCTCACATCCCGTCCCGCTCACTCTGCAGCACACGGTAGATGCTCAATAAACCACTGGTCAAACTCTGAGGTCTGTTTGTGTTTAATCAGACAATATGCAAAGTATTTACAACCAATTCTGGATCCCCCCTCCCCCCCAAGCCTGGGCCGTGAAATGTGGGACCCCCAGGCCCCACCCAGCGCTGGGGGGGGTCCCCTAGGCCTCTGCATAGTCATCTGAAATCTACAAAACACTGTTTATTTTTAAAAAAAGAAGAAGAAGAAGAACAGTATTAGGACACCTTATACAAAGGGCCCCGGGCAGCTGGAAGGGGGCTTGAGAATGCACCGGGGTAAGCGAGCCCAGATTTGACCGGGACAGACAGCAGACTTGCGTCATAAACATGGATGAAAGGAAAAGTTGAAATTTCATGGGCAGGCCCCACATGGCCTCCTTCCCTGCTGGCGGGGCCCGCCTGGCTCGAGAACCCCCGGCAGCAGGGGTGTTATTGCTATGGTGGGGGGGCTGTGGGGGGAGAGGCACAACACGTCCAGGGAAACAGAGCAGGGGAGCGTTTTTACATGTTAAATATGGACACACATGGAGGAACACACACGTGCACACACACAACACACATACACGTACGTAGGGGCCCTGGGCAGCAGGCCCACAAACCGTCAGCCACCCATTTTTAAGATGGGCACACTGAGGCCCAGGGAGAAGCCACCACATACCCCAAGGCCAAACACCAAAGCGAGGGCCAGTGCGCCTCTAGATGCCCCCGGCTGGGCTCACCAGCTGATGCCAGGCCACAGGGGTCCGGAGCAGAGCAGGTGCAGGGCCCACAGCCTCCCAGGAAGACAGACACTGCAGCCCAAAGAGGATGCAAGGGCCACCCACAGTCCCACAGCCAGGTCTGGGGCCTGGCAGCAGATGCTCCCCCTCTCGTTAGGTACTCCTTTCGCTACTCATGAGTTATGGGGTGCCCCCCCTTAGGGAGGAGAGCAGGCGTCAGGCATTGAAATGACACAGGACACACCAGGGGAAGGAAGACGAGGGGTTCTCTCCTGAGGCCACGGCCTCCCAACCACTTGGATCTTCTATTTCTGTTTGATTGCCTCCAGAGCCCGAGAGCTCACTCTCTTTCATGGCTGGCTAGCTCCAAGGATGAAAATCCACCCACGTTCTGATTGACATCTGCTACCTGACTCCTGCCTCAACAGCCCTCTTTCCTAGCTCCGCCCTGTCTGCCTCCACTCCCTCCCTGCACGACAGGCCTGCTAGGCGGGTGGTGGCAGCCGCCTTGGGCCCCTGGTCCCCTGGGCTGCCCCAGTCTGTCCAAGAACAATCTTGTTGGTTCCTGAGGAAGACAGAGGGAGCACCGGGTTCCAAACCCACCTCAACCCTGAACTGCTCTGTGGTTTTGGGCAAATCACATCCCCTCTCTGGACTGTCTCCCTATGGGTACTGTGAGGACAAGGAATTGGTGATCTCTAAGGGTCCCTCAGGTCTAAGAACAGGACTCGAGGGGGGTGCCTATGCTCCCCACCAGCATGAAGCCACGCTACACTTCAGCTGCCCAGCCTGGGAGCCACGGCAGAGGAGTCTGGACCCAGCAGCTTCCACCAACAGGTGTTTCTGAAATGGACGGCAAGGGGCAGGGTGGCAGGCAGGCCGAGGGCCGGGGCCTGCCGCTCCTCTTTGGAAAGGCTCTTCGGCCAGCTCTGGAGGCAGACCTGGGGGCACATGGAAGTGGGAAGGGGCCCACGCGAGGAGCAGGCTGAGGCTGGGAAAAGGTGTCCTCAGCCTGTCCTTCTCCCGCTTCCTCCCGCTGAGCTGCACAGAGCCCCACGAGGGAAGGCTGGAAGGATGCAGGTGGCTGGCGCAGGAGCCTGGACGCAGTCACCGTGCCAGCCTTGGACCCTGTACCCAGGGCTGCCCCGGGTCCCAAACCCTTCTGTGCCACAAAAGAGGGAGGGGCCTCATCACTGGCGTGTCAGCCCCACAGAGGGGATCAACGTGGGCAGGCAGAGGGAGGCAAGACCTGACATCAGGGGCCCCCCAGCCCAGGATCCAAGCCGAAAAGCCCGTCTGGCCCTGCAGCCTGCCCCCCTATAGGTTCTCTCCGGGCTGGTACTGGGGCTCGGTGGACGTGAAGTAGTCCTCCAGGAAGGCCTGCAGGTACTCGAAGGTGGGCCGTTCCTCCGGCTCCTTCCGCCAGCACTGGCACATGAGGTCGTGCAGGGATTCGGGACACTCAGGTGGGCAGGGCATCCGGTAGCCCCGCTCAACCTGGTCCAGCACCTCTCGGTTGACCATCCCTGTGGGAGGGGAGAGGCGTGAGGGGACGGGCTCCAGTGAGGAAAGTCGGGTAGGGGCAGGAGGATGAGGACAACAGAGAGGGCCTCTCACCCAGGATGGGGTAGGGTGACCATGGGTAACTCCCCTCCCCAAGGCTGAGAGCCCCGACCAGAGAGCTCCTAAGATCAGATGCTCAACCTCTTTGTTATACAGATGAGGAAACAGGCCTGGGAAAGGGTATGGCTTGCCCAAGGTCACCAGGGCAGAGGGGATTCAGGAATCAAAGATAGGGCACGGGGAGCCCTCTTACCAGGGTAGGGCACCCGACCCTTTGTCGTGAGTTCCGTCAGCAGGATCCCAAAGGACCACACATCTGACTTGATGGTGAACCGGCCGTAGAGGGCCGCTTCTGGAGCCGTCCACTTGATGGGGAATTTGGCACCTGCGGGAGGGAGAAAGGTCAGGGGAGTCTCAGGAGAACCTCGGGACAGCGCTGCCAGGAGATACCACTTCCATCCCCTGCTGGACAGATGCAGAAACAGGCTCAGAGAAGGCCAGATGGCCCCGACCCGGACCCTGCGCACCTTGTCGGGCTGTGTATTCGTTGTCTTCAATGAGCCGAGCCAGCCCGAAGTCAGCCACTTTGCACACGAGGTTCTCTCCAACCAAGATGTTGGCAGCACGGAGGTCCCGGTGGACATAGTTCATCCGTTCCACATAGGCCATGCCTGAGGCGATCTGCAGGCAGAACGCCAGAAGCCCAGCTCAGGGACCATCCCCACCCCTGCATCCCGCCCCCCTGCCCGCCCCACCCCGCTGGGTCACCCTATCCTTCCCAGTCTTCTGACTAGGGAAGTCAGCTTCCAATAAACACCGCTGGCACAAGAGGCAGGACCAGCGCTCGGCAGAAAGAGGAAATGCAGGACAAAGGGCAAGGGCAAAGGGGAAACACGGACAAGATCCAGCCTGGAAGCAGGGCAACTGTAAAAAAGAAGCCCCAGAGGCCCCACAGATATAGACGAGTGCCAGGCCGTGCCTGCTGTCCCCAGTCCCCTCTCTGAGCCTGTTTTCCCATGTTAAATGGAGAGACAGCCATCCCCACCTCCCCTGATTGGGAGAAGGATTAATGAAGGAATGACTGTTGAGCACCACCTACAGCAAGCAAGTACTAACGCATGTTTGTTGAGTGACTGAGTAACCTTTACAGAGAAGAAAACTGAGGCCTGAGGTCCCACAGCATGTTGCTGACCTCTGATACCCAGCGAAGGGCTCTTTCCTTGCCCAGGGATAAATGTGGTGGGTCGGGGTTGGGGCGGGGGGTGTTGGAGGGAGTTGGGGGGGGTGTGCTGGGCGGGCAGTCAAAGCATGCCGCCTGGAGGGGGCGCTCAAGAGGCAGCAGCGGCAGAGGTGAGCGGAACTGAGGCTGTGGGAGGTGGGGGGGGCTGACTCACCTGAGCAGCCATGTCCACCAGCTGCGGCAGCCGCAGGTACTTGCCTGTCTCCCCCTTGAGAAAGTCCAGCAGGCTCCCTGGACAGAGAGGAAGCAGCACTAACTAGCCCCTGCCCTGCCCTGCCCTCCCAGAGCCAGGAAGCATTGACTCCCAGATCCTGTCCTCCAGGGGCAGGCCAGCCTCCGTGTAAGCAGCGCTCATTTCAGGCAAACCCACCTCTGAATAAAGTTTCCCTCAGCATCTGTCACTCAGCAGGCAAAGCGGGATAGGAAACAACCAAATGTCTCCGGGAGAACAGAAACTGTGGTCCGTCCCCACCACGGATATTACTACCCAGCAATTAAAAAAGGGACAGACTACGGATACATGGGACAAGAACAAACCTCGGATATAAAAGACAGCAACGTGAAGTTCTAGAATAAACAAACCTATGATGGCAGAGGGCATGAGTTATTGCCTGGCTCTAGGGCTGGAGGCCACTGTCTGCACGCGGCAACAGAGAGCTCCTGGAGCTCGAGTATGGTAAGGGATCCCTGGAGGGTCCATTTGTTAAAACTCATGGAACTGGACCCTTAACATGGTGTATTTTATCATTTGTAAATTATGCCTCCAAAAGGCAAATTTTGAACAACTGAATTAGTTTAAAAATTAAGTACAGGTCAAGCCAGGACCTTGACCTAGATGTGGCCCAGCTTGGTTGGCTGGAGGACTTCTCTTTCAGCCGCAGAGCGGCAGGTGGCGTTGGAAAACCAGCCAAGGGGAGGAGACGAAGTACATTGTGGGAAATCACAAACAAAATGAAATGACA
The DNA here is from genome assembly GCF_011764305.1 of Mustela putorius furo. NCBI lineage: Eukaryota > Metazoa > Chordata > Mammalia > Carnivora > Mustelidae > Mustela > Mustela putorius. The sequence continues at coordinate 6,494,814 of NW_025421464.1, read as the reverse complement.
AAGGCAACCACTGGCGTGAGAAATTGGTTCTACTGCATTCCACCTTTTAAAACGTACACCCTAGATCTGGGGGGATGGGAAGCGCGTGCCCCCCCCCCCCTCCGTCTGGCAAGGGGCTGCCCCATGCATCTTTGTGCCGGTCGCCTGGGCCTTACCCTTGCTCATGTACTCCGTGACGATGTAGATGGGCTCCTCGGACACCACAGCGTACAGCTGCACGAGCTTCTCGTGCCTCAGTTTCTTCATGACCTGAGCCTCCTGCAGGAAGGCCTCTGGAGACATGGTGCCTGGCTTCAGGGTTTTGATGGCCACTCTGGTGGTTCCGTTCCAGGTCCCTATGGGGGGCAAGGGGTGCAGCAGGCTGCCTCAGTGAAGGTATCCCTAATTCCATCCCACGGGGCCCCAGAGGGGCCTGCCTAGCCATGTGACCAGTCCAGCCGAGGCCCACGGGACACTCCACAGGAGGCTATTACAAGGATGAGAGGAGTCTCTGGTACACGGTCAAGAAACAGCAGTCGCTGAGCTGTTGTTGGGGCTGCTGTCAGTGGGAGTGTCCCCAAAAGCCACACACGTGCCTGACAGATGGAAGATCATGGCTCTAATTCAACCACTGTCTCCTGAGAGACCACGTTCCTTCCAGGCAGCGTGCGGAAGGTGAGTCGGGAGTGGAGCACATGAATGGGGCTGGGGAGGGGAGGCAGAGCCGGCCTCAGAACAAAGCCACTACAAGGAGAACTTGTCTTGAGCCACACTCTCAAAAAGTAAGGCCTGGCCTGGACCAGGCCCACAAGGGCTCAGAGGTCAGACCAGCCAGGGTCTGACTCCGAGCTCTGCCTCCCGATAGCCATGAGACCATGGAGCGGTCCTTTCCCTCCTCCGGGCCTGTTTTCTTGCCTGGGAAATTTGGATGTTAGAGTGTCTCCCTGGGGGGCTGTTTGAGAATTAAGTGAGATTCTAGGCACTGGGCCCAGCCCGCCATGAGGGCTCCGTAAATAAGAGCTACACTTGTCATTTGATTATTATCACGGTTTTCAAACTGTGAGGCTTGAGGGGAAGCCATGTGCTAGCCCAGCATGTTGAATCCGAGTTCTTGTGCCAACTGGACCCAAGGTGCTTTGATGAGTGGCCCAAGACCCACTCCTCCCAGGCTCTGGGCCTCCACCCGAGGGCTGGGGCCCTGGCCTAGCTCTAGGGTCCTTGCAGCACAGGAAGTCTGGGGATCTGTACCTGGCTCTCCCTGAGTTGGCCTGCTGCTACCACACACACAGGCCAGGAATGCATTTTTTCCAGCCCCTGGAACATCCCTCTCCCCTCTCCCCAGCTCAAAGCCAGCACCTCCCCTTTCCTGACTTGGCCTGACCTCCAGCCTGCAGGCCTTGGTCCCTGTAGGGCCTTCCACCCAGCAGCTCTCTCTGCTCTTCCCCAAAGGGAGGAACATTGATGCCAAGTGCACGCCAAGTGCATGCAGTGGCTTACGAGACTGGCACACGGTGATTCCACGGCAGAAGCCACAGGCTCCTACGCATCAGGCCTACCTCACACCAGCCTCCCGATCCCTCCGCGTCAGCAGGAACCAGGCAGCAGAAGGCGGCCTGGGTTTTGTCAGGGCTTCAAAAGACAGTTTGCCATTTCTCCAGGGTTAGACAGGAGAGCGTTAACAGGCCCAGAACATGCCAGACCCTGGGCTTCCAAGCCCTCCCTCTGTGAGCAGAGGCATCTCTTCCCATGGCTAAGTGCTAACGTGTGGATGCATGGGGCGGGGGGCAGCGTTCACTCACACCCCACGGTGGATCCTCTTATCCCCACCCCCATTTCACACTGAGGAAGACAGACACAGAGTGGAGCCAGCTGGCCCAGACCACACAGGGGAATCGGGGAATCGTGATGTCCAGCCCCAAGCAGCTCTTGGCAAACAGGTGCCACAGTCTGCAGAGGTATGGGGGAGCTCCACATGTAAAAGAGAGCCCAGTGTTCAGTAGGGACAACAGAGACTCATGGTGGTAAAGCAGGGGGGCCTCGAGCTGTTCCGTGGGATGGACATCCACCTGGTTCTCTGCTGGGGACACCAAAGCCCCCGCTCCCAAGAGGACCATGGCTTCTTCTGGGGGGCAGGGGCAAGGTCTTACCCATCCACACCTCTCCAAAACATCCCTGGCCCAGCTTAACCTCCAGCCGTAGGGACTCCCGAGGGATCTCCCAGGCATCCTTGGCCAGGCCCTGAGTCTGGGGCTTGGACGTGGGGCACACGGTGGTGAGGCGGTGGCACAGGCCGTCAGCATGTTCTGAAGACAGAGGAAGGGAGGTAGAGTTCAGGCCAGGCATCTGCTCTGGGGCCTCTCTGTCCCACGGTGTGACATACACATGGGATGCACGCAGGCTCTGGGGACACATGGTCTGCCCTTGAAGCCAAGCATCCACACCTGGGTGTCACCACCCCCTCACACTGCCTCGTGCTTCTGCTCCCAGAGTTATTCACTTATTCATTAATCAGACTTTAAGGGGCGGTCACCTCAGTGAGCACCAAGGACACAGTGGGGGACAAGTCCAGGGGAATCCTGCCCTCAGGGAGCTCCCAGTGAAGGAGGAGCCCAGCTTCCCTTCATCATCTCCCAGGGCCACAAGTGCGATGGAGGAAAGCCGTGTGTGCAACACCAGGTGGGCTGGGTGGAGTCTTGGAAGGCTTCCCGGAGGAAGTGGCACCTGAGCTTGGAGCTGCAGGCAAGTGAGTGGTTGACTAGGGTCCACTCCAAGCAGAGGGCACACCCCCTCGTGCACGTGCCAAGGCCCCGAGAGAGGAACAAGCCTCTAGGTTGCACAAACAGGAAGGAGGCCGGAGGGGCTGCAAAGGAGTGAATGGGAGCAAGGGGCCCTGGGGAAGGCAGGGAGGCCGGCCAGGCCTAGAGCACCCACAGCCTCAGAGGCCACATGGGGGTCTTTATCCTGAGATTCCCAGGTAACCTCGGGAAGGTTTTGCTGTCAGGACCAGTGTTCAGAATGAACCGTGCAATGACAGCCAAGGAGGCAGAGGGGTGCCAGGTGGCGGAGGGTGTCAGGAGGCCCAGTGGACAGAGAAGGAGGTGGCCCAGGATGGGGAGTCACTGGTGTTCTCGAGATAGGCCATACCTGCACATGGAGGCCACGGCCACAGCCACGTGGGGACTCACAGAGACCCGCCCATATGAGGACACACTGACCCTTGACCTTCAGGGCCCCCAGGGAAGTCCTGAGGGTCTAGATACAGCACGTATGCCCGCCCCCATGACCTGCACCTGTGTGTGCGTGTGCGTGTGCGTGTGTGTGTGTGTGTGTGTACACATACTGGGATCCCTCGCCCTGGCTCCCTTGCCCTGGCTCCCTCACCTGCCTCCCGCGCTCCCTCCCTCAGCGGCAGCCCTGTCTAGCCACCACCTCCTCTCCCAGTAACCGGTTCAGACCAGTCTTAGGGCTGCAGAGAGAACCAACACCAGCCTAAGCCCCCTCCCTGCCCTGCTCCCCTCTAGGCAGCGTCCCCCTCCCCAGCCAGCTGCAAAGGAGGAGAAAAGAGGAGGGTGGGCATGGTGGGGGGAGGGGACGGGGAGGAAGAAGGAGGAGCGGAGGGAGAGGAAGAAAGAAAAAGGAGGGGCGGGGTGGGGAGAAGGAGCCCCACACTCTCCGGATTATAGAAGCCCCGCGGCCTTCTTGGCCCCAAAGCACCACCCCCACCCCCAGACCCTGCGTGGAAGGTGGAGCCCCTCACTGGAGTAGTAGGCCACCAGCTGCTGCAGACTGTTGAACTGGGTGCGGGAGGTGATGTAGAAGCCACCACTGTCCAGCTTGCGGATCTTGTAGTGCTTCACGTTGAGGCCCTTGGCGTTGTCGAAATCAGACACGGAGAGGCAGTAGGCTCCTGTGGGGCGGTGACAGAGAGGAGCAGTGACCCCCACGCCCAGCACCCCCCCACCCCTCCAGGCCACAGGACCAAGTGCCCTTCTGGGCCTGCCCAGCACTGGAGGACTGGGAGGCCAGAGCGGCAGCCCCAGCCCCGGGCCAAGCCAGGTCTGGCCTGCCCTCTCTCTGAGCACCCAGCCCTGGGGCAACCATCAAGGCGAGACCCAGTGAGCCAAGGGGCCCTGATCAGAGACCCTCCCCAGGCATTCCTGACCCTGGCAAGACCTCCAAGACTGAATGTATATCCCAACTGTGTGACCCGTACAAGTCACCTGCCCACTCTGGGGCTCAGTTTCCTCCTCTGCACAACACGGCGACTCCCTCGGATGCCAGGAAGATCTGAGACCACATGTGAGAGGGCCAGGCACATAGTAGTTGCTCAATAAATGTTTGCCGGGAGCCTACATTTATTGAGCTCCTACTATGTGCCAGTAGGCCCTAGTGGCTGTGTGTCCCTGGCTTACCTGCTTCCCCTCCCATGGGAGAACTCTGGGCCCCACACCTTCCTGGACCCCAGGCTCAGGCAGGAGCAGGTGGTTGGCTGAGGCTGTGGCACGGGCAGGAAGCCACACACTAGGTGTAACCTACATGCCACCAAGGCTGAGGGGCCATCCCTGGTGACCCCCTCCCTGCCTCTCTTGAGCCTGGAAAAGCTTTTGGCTGGGAAATTTTCCTCCTGCCTAGCAGGCCTGGCTAGGAGCCTCTGTTAACCAGAGTCCAAGAGAGCCCTGGGATTGAGGCTTCAACAGCCAGAGAAAGCCCATTCCAGAAGGTGGGGTACAGCTCCCCACAGCCCATGGCGCTCTGGGTAATGCACAGGTGCAGCTTACCATCTCCAGTATAAAGAAGGGGAAAATGAGACCAGAGAGGGAAAGCAGCTTGCTTCAGGTCACCCAGCAAGTCAGGCACATAGGACAGCAACCAGGTCTCTAGAGCCTGCATCAGGCAACAGATGGCCCAGGCCATGTACACATGGATGCCCGTGGCCTGAGCTGAAAGGCAGGTCCTGCCCACATGTGTCTGTGCACACACACAGGCATGCCCACACCCAGCGGCCCCACGCTCATGCAGGGACACACTCCCCAGGCCCCCAGGCACAAAGGCAAACCCACAACAATCCATTCCCACACAACAACACCCAGACAAATCCCCCTCCACATGCACACACACACCTGGACTCACACATGGCCTGCACCGCCACACAGCTGCTCACATGTGCACACACATAGCAGGAGGCCCTGCTTCCCGTCTCCCACGGAACCCTAAGCCCATACGACGTGGCCCAGCTTTGTTTCCACGCAGCTGGGTCACCAGCAACCCATTGGCCAAGGGGCTTAAGAGAAAGAGGGTGACCCGTGTTCTCTGGCTGGGGGAGGGACAGAAGGGGAACAGTACCCGGACTGCCGTGGGAGGGCAAAGCCGGCTCCTAGAACCTAGTCCAGCTCTAGAAGCCTCTGGAGAAGGAGACCAAGAGGGGCCTACTTCATCAGCACCCACCCAGGGAACAAGTCTTTTGCTGCAGGACCCTCTGGCCCCCCGACAACCTGCACCCATACGTCATCTGAGGAAACTGAGGCCACAGAGGCTAAGTATCATCGTTTGCCGCATCTCTGGCCACCCCAGCTAGCTTAGTGTTCCTCAGCTGTAGCTCCCTGCCTCTCCTGCCACTTTCTCCTCCTGGAGGGCTCTTCCTACTCCACTCCAGGTACCAACCTCCTATTCACTCCACAATACCCAGCTCAAAAAACCCACAAAAGACTCCATTCCCAGTGGCCAGCAGGAGCGTTCCTACCTTTCGTGGTCTCACTTTCTCGCACCAGGAAGGTCCCTCTTGGGTTCTCCGCATTGAGCAGTAACCGCTCTGACTCCCGTCTGGTGATCTTGCCAAAGTACCACCTGGGGCAGGGGGAAGGAAGGCGGCGTTGGTGACTTTGGCTTCCATAGCCCAACTGCGCCTTTCTATAGGATGTGACTGGGGCCCAAGGCAACCAGACCACCCACTGCAGCCCGGGAGAGAAGCTCCCAACCAGCAGGCGGGGGGCGGGCAGGAGTCCAGGTTGCATACTCACTCTTCAGCCTGGATAGAGTCGGAGGGCGCCACATAGTTGCTGGGGATGTAACCCGTCTGTCCCGTGCTGAGCGAGTGGGCCAGCCACCAGTCTCCCTCTCTAAGGAGGGGGAAAGGGAAGGAGCAGAGGAGAAGGAGCCATCAGTGGGGGGCCGCAATGCTACAGTCTTCACAGGTGCTGTGCTGGGGGTCCCCAAGGCCAAGTGAGGCACTGGGAGCTGCAGGGCCAGCTTGAGCTCTCGTGCTGCCAGGCCAAGCCTGGGATTCTTTCTCTCCCCAGCCCAGATGCCTCTTGGCCCAAGCTGACTCAGACGGACTTCGTCCAGGACTATAGCAGGACTGACCAAGGTCAGCCTGAGACCTAAATTCACAGGGGCAGAGTCCTGGGATGGGAAGTAATTTGCTTCCCTTCAGCTAAAACAAGCCGTCTCCAGATGCCAGGAGCTGTCTTGGGAATGAGGGAGGGAGCTCCCTGTCTCTGGGAAGCAAGCAAGTTGTAACAGGAGAGATGGTTCCTGCCTAAGACAGATATCAAGTCAGATCTTCAAAGCCTCCCCAAGCCCTGAGATTTGGAAGCAGATGAGACCTGGGTGGAGGTAGGGGATGGCCCTTTGGGGGACTGGTGACAATCCAGGCGCTAACCCCATCAACTACAACAATGCTTGCCTTTTGTCACAAACCGCTGGCCATCCCTAAGGGGCTCCTCGGCTGAAAGCTACAGGCCTCCCCCTGCAGCCTACCTGTCTACAGGGGAAACTGAGGCCAAAAGGGGCTGGGGCTTGCCCAGAGTCACACAGAGTCATGTCAGAGGGGCTGAGGTGGCAGAGCCCCAATGCCCAGGGCACTTCTACACTAATTGTCCCATGAGGAGGAGATGGGGACAGGGGCAGAGGAGCTCCCCACAGGGTCGGGTCCCCTGGGCCTGGGTGGGAGTGGGGAGGGGGCAAAGTACCTTTGCAGCCATCTGAATGTGAACCAGGTCTGGCTGGAGCGGGGGTCCAGAGACACAGAGGAGAGAGGAGAAAGCGAGAGCCCAATAGGAAAGAAGAGGCAGAGATGGGGGTGGTGAGAGAGAGAGGCAGAAAGAGTAAGGAAGAGAGCAGGAGAGCAGACCGGGGACAAGGCGGGGCAGCCACAGAGGCCTCACATCCAAAAGCAACCAAAGGGGACAGGGACGGGTCCAGAGGGAGTGAGTGAGGGGAGGCCAACGGGAAAGGCTGCCAGTGGGGAATAGGGCTCAGCCCCCTTCCATTCCCACCGTGCAGATGGGAAGACAGGCCAGAGAAGCAAAGGCCTCTGCTCAAGGTCACACAGCCAGGCCCAGGATCCTGACTCCCAGGTCAGAAGGAAACTTCCCCTACAGGGTACGGCGGGACCTGAGAGCCTGCGGAGCTTCTCGCTCCAAGGCTGCCGTTGGACCTCACCATGACCATGACCCTGAGAAGACACATAGCCAATGGGATATGCTCCCCCTTCCTCACTGCCAAGGCCCAGAGGAAGAGGTCCTTGCCCACAGTTGCATAGTGTGGACTTGAACCCGGATCCCTGGCTCCTGGTTCTTCTGAGCTGCCTCTGTCATAGTCTTCAGCCCATTATGAAGATTGAGAAGTCGAGGCAAGGAGAAAGCAGGCTAGGAGAGCTCTCCAAAGACCTGTCAGAGTACAGGTGAGCACCGAGACCTGGGGGCTCAGTGGGGATGGCTCGAGGCTGAAGCAGAGGGTTGAGGGTGCCTTCCGGACAGCAAAGGGAGTGTGACCAGGGCCGTGCAATTGCTGCACGCACGCTCAGACAGGGGCACGAGCTCACATGGTGGTCTCTGCTGGAGGGGAGGCTCTGGAGAGAGGTGGCATTGGAAGCCCAGGACAACCAGCCATCCCCCTGTTGTACAAACACCCAGGGGTGTCCACATCTGTCTGCCCCATGTGATTCTCAAGGCCACCCTGTGAGGAAGGCAGGCTTCAGCCCCCAGATGAGGTAACTGTGTCTCAGAGATGTCAAGGGACCAGCCCAAAGCCACCCAGCACCCAGGCTGGAGTAACCTAATACTTTCTTTGTGGGGAAACTGGGGCACAGAGTTGGGCAAAGACTTGCCCAAAGCTACAAAGCAAGAACTCAAGTCGCAGGGAATAGCTGAGATCTTCCAGTCAAAGCCTTCATTTCACCAATGAGAAAATAAAGCATAGAGAGGGGCAGGGATTTGCCGAAAGCCACACAGCAAATCAGTGGCAGGGCAAGGGTGAGGACCAGGTCCCCGAGTGCCCACAGCCAGGCACACAGCAGGCCTCCCGGGACACCTGCAGCTTCCCCAGGCCACTCAGAAGCTCAGAGACCCTCAGGAGAGCCAGGGGAAGCTAGAAGAGGAGGAAGCAGCAAGGCTGGGGCAGGAAACTGGGCCAAGGTCTAGGTCAGAGGCTACCAAACGAGACAGATTGACTAAGCCAGAGTCTGCAAACTGGCCAGCCTCTAGGGAGCCTCCATCCATGCCCTCGGACTGGCAGGCCGACAAGGAACAAGGGGCACCAAGGCCAGCCAAGCACAATCAAGAGGCGAGGCAGGCAGGGTCCATCTTGCTGGCATTACCCAGACTTCAACCCCAGCCAGCAGATCCTCCAGCTGACATCAGCCCACATGAGTTTGGGGTTTCAAGTCCAGGCTTGGGGTTATATTTAGCTCACAAGGCAGGGTGAGGTGCAGCACGATCTCACCATGGACCCCAGGTCCAACTCTGACCTGGCCCCAGCGTGAGAGGCGTCTAAGAGCTTGAGCTCCAAGAGTCAGACCATGCTGGGCACCATCCTGTTCACCCCCTACAAGCTATGTGACCTTGGCCGTGCCTCCATTTCCTCACCTATAGGATGGAGACACTCAACGCCTCCCTCCAAGGATATAAAATATCAGCACAGGGTCTGGCACACAGTAAGGGCTCAACGTACATGAGCCGATAGTATCTTGATTTGGCTTTAAAAAGAAAAACAGTGAAATCCGTGTCTCTGTGGCACCCCTCCCCACTCTCCGAAATGTTTTTAAAAACCGAAGCAGCAAATTTAACTAATTAAATAAATAAATAAAAACCAAACCCGCTCAGTCCCCATCTCCACTAAGGATTTGCTGTGTGACTTTGGGCAAGGACCCTACCTTCTCTGGGTCTTAATGTCCTCGTCTACAAAGAGAGAATAATAGCCGCAGAATCTCCCTTGCAGACAAAGCGTATAAATACGTCTGCCTCGAGCTGGGCTTCGGGTCAACGAGGATCATTAGTGTGGCCGTCATCTAGGCTTCCCTGTGAAATGGAGCCTGTGCAGACACATCTTCCTATGTCAGTGGTCTGGGAGGCTCAAGCCCGCCTTGGGTCCCACATGAAGGGCCCCACAGCTTCCCAAATGGGGCCAGTCCCGCAGGGACACCAACCTGAGCCCACAATTGGAAGTAATCTATCAGGCTGAGCAGACTTACTACAGGCAGTGCCTTCCCCGGGGGTCCTGGTCCTTATCAGACGGACTGGAAGAAGGGAAGGAAGGAAATAAAACACATTTCCTGCCACAGGTGGCCGGCAGGAAAGTACTGGATCGGGGTCCTCCAGCTACAGTTTTAGCTCCCAGCTGCTGTTCACTAGCTGTGTGACCTCAGACAACCGACCTCACCTCTCTGAGCCTCAGGATCTTCTTTTAAGACCCTAATCCTTCAGCCAGCCAGGCTGGCGTGTGGATCGGGGGTATGGCAGCTTCAGAACCTGGGAAGTTACTCTGGTTTGGACACTTACATTTAACTCCCTTGGGTTGTTGGGACTGGTCAGACAAGCACTTTGGGGACTGTGGGCAAGCCAGGGTTCCCTGAGGCCCGGGCCCACGGTCAGCAGGGCGGCGGCAGGCTGAGGCCAGGGGAGGCTGTGTGGGGAGGATGAAAACCTATCCCCTGCCCCAGGGTGGGAAGTGGAACTGGAGTGCCCAGAAGAAGGGGGGAGACATCGGAGCCTGCTGGATGACTCCCCCAAAGAAGCTGCTGGAGTCTGGGTCGGAGGAAACGGCAGTTTAGGGAACAACCCAGAGTCGGAACCTGAAGGGCCCCGACTCCTAGAGACTCAGACACCAGTGCTGGGGGTCCAGTACAGTCAGACGTCAGACCCCCGTGGGCTTCCTCCGATCCAGGCCACATAGCACATGGGGTTCTGCAAACCAGGGCCATTAGGCGTTAAGATCCAGGGAGCAGGGTCCCTAGGCTGGCTACTGTGAGGACCCAGGCCCAGTAAGCCTTGGCCAAACCCTAATGACAGGCAGACTAGTCCTTAAGCTCTCCTGTCCCCAACAGCCAGTCTAGCCACTGGCCAGCCTCAGGAAGTCCCTCACTCAGACCGGGCCGGGCGGCGCTGGTGGCGGGAGTGGGAATAAACCATGGTTGTTCCCATGGGCGCTGGGCAGCAATGGGGGAAGGACATGCAGCATAGTGCCTGGGTGGCTGTGAGGCCTGAACACCTCAAATCGGGGTGACTCATCTGTCCCTAAAGGCTCCCCATCCCTCCCCTTCCTCTGTTGTCCCAACCCCACTTCTCAGGCAAAGGGGTGGCTGAGCACCGGTCCCCCTCTCCTGTCACGGCGCCTCACTACCATGCAAGGACTTCCCACGGACAGGACTCAACCACTTGTGGCCCCAGGCCTGGCCCAACACCCTCAGCCCTACTTGGAAAGCAGGAAGAAGGGAGGGAAAGCACCAGAGGGCAGGAGAGGACAGCCCTCTGGCTCTAGGTGAAAGAGGCAGAACCAAAGCTTCCAGAGCCTTCCCCCCACCATACCCTGGTTGCTCAAGCTGTGGCCCCAGCCTGAAGTGCCCTTCCCATCACTGCGGGGAGAGATTCCCCGGAAGCAGACACCCCTGCAGGGCCCTTTCCTCCCCCCCGCCCAGGGTCCTTGGGCTGCTAAGGAGCCCCTCCTTCAAGGGCCGTGGGTAGGAGGACCTGCCCGCCCCTCCCAGCTCTGCCACCACCAACTGTGCGACCTCGAACAAGTCCCCTCACCTCCCGGGGCCTCAGTTTCCTCCTGCACAAAAGAAAGCAAATCAGAGTTTCCAGCTCCTGGGGCTGTGGGGAACCCACGACACCAGGCTGGCACACGGGGCACAGGAAACGGGGGATGAATCCTAGTCATCATCTTGCTCGACAAGTCCAGGGAGGCAGCCCCCACGGTGCTGAGCAACAGGTGATCTGGGAACCCACGAAGGTGACAGACCTGAGAACAGCCCCCCAGGAGCTCCCAGTCTTGGAGAGGCCGATGCAAACTGCTGGAACTGCCCGGGCACCAAGGAGCACCAGGACTCTGACACACAAGGGGCGGAAAGATGGGGAGAGAGCTGCTACCCAAGTTCCCATCCCGGCTTTGCCACCTGCTAGCTGTGTGACCTTGGTCAAGGGCCTTCACATCTCTGAGCCTCAGTTTCCTCACTTGCAAAATGGAGACAGCCCCTCCCCCGTCACCAGAGCCCTGGCAGGATTGCATCGAGGAGTAAATACAACGACATGGGTAGAAACGCCTGGCACAGCACCTGGCACCTCTTTTCCCTTTTGCCTCACAGAGAAGGCCATCCGGAGCTGGATCTTGAAGGATGAATAGGAGTTTGCCAGGCAGAGACGGGAGAAAGGTGTTTCAGGCAGAGGGAACAGCATGCACAAGAGTCGGGAGGCATGAATGAGCAAGACACACTCAGAGCTGCTGATGTCCAGCCTTGTTAGCCAGGCCTTTGAGGATGCTAAAGGACCAAGTCTACGCTATCCCTAGCACCTTCTGGCCTTTCCACATGCCTAAGGGTATCCCACCCCTCCCAGCCCCACACCCTCCCACAAGCTGCCTTTCTGAGAGGGACTGCATTCCACCACTTCTACCAGCCACAGACCATCACTGTCTTTCCTTCAAGGACTTGCTTGAACCTTCTAGTCCCTGCAGTCCCCGCTACAGTGGGGGGCACATAGCAGGGACCATATGCCCGAGCAGACCCTGGCCCTGCCCTCCGCCTGTCACTGGGTCTGGACCGGAGCTGGGCACCAACCTCCCCGAGCCAGGCGGGCTCTGGGAAGGTCCCTTCTCCCCGCAGACCTCACTGGGCCAGCACCGGACCCTGCATGCAGCTGGCCCTCAGCGCAGGCCGACTCGGCAGGATGGAGAGTGGGCAGGCTAGCAGGAAGGTGGATGGGGAGGAGGCATGATGCAGTGAGTGACAGGAGGATGGCAAGACCCTCCCCAGCCTCAGCCCAGGGTCAAGGTCAGGATCTGGTCACACTGGCTGGAAGGAGGGCCTCAGCTGGGGAAGCTGGAGGGGGCCAGCCCGGGCAGCCAGGATCCGCAGGCAGGGACATGCAGTGGAGACACATGCAGACAGCAGCACCACCACCCCCCGACCAGCGAAGCCTCCCGACCCCAGCCCGCCGCCTATGAAATGTGTACACACCTGACATCCACCTTCCTCCTAAGGGCCAGCGAGAGAGAAGCAGAGAGAGGGAGAAGCTGAGAGGGGGCTGGAGGGAGCAAGCAGGAGCCAGGAATTGGGGGGGGGGGGTCCAATGGGATGTGGGGGTACACAAGGCCCTGCCAAGGGCAGGAATGCAGCAGGTGCTGAGCTCTGCCCCCTAAACTGGCAGGAGCGACCCTGCCTCACTGTGCCGCTCCCCACCCCTCCCCACTGGACACATGGCCCAGAGCCTGTACCCCCGCAAGACAGGCATTGCACTCCAACCCCCGTATGCTCCTCCCAAGGGTGGAGTCTCTGGAGGTGAACCGGACGTCCACACTCCATCCCACCGTCTCATCCCGATGCCCCGTTATAACCCCTTCACGCTGAGCGCCCAGTATGCAGTCCCTGCCCCCTCCCAACCTGGGCCTCACCCCCTACAGCTAGAGACTCCTGCTCAACCAGCCTGTCCAGGCCCTTCAACCCCAGGTCCCTAAAGAGGGCACCACTGAGGGCACAGCCTCCAGCTTGAGGCTCTGTTTTCTGCAGTCCTGGGTCCTGGGCCCCGTCCTGCCCTGACTGTATGCCCCTCTTTGAGTCTGGGACGCTATGCTGTATTAAGTTACTGAGCCTGGATCCCTTGCCCTGGGAGCTCTGACCACAACTACCTGTCTCATCTCCCATCAGCCCAGGATGGTTCCCTGGACCTCGGCCAGCCCTGACACTAGCCAGGCCCACTGCCCATCGCGCTGCCCCTGGCTCTGGGATGCTCAGAAGTGGCTCCGGCCCAAGACTAGGTTCAGGGGATAGAGTCCCAAGGGGAGGCGGGGAAGGGGGTCACTTACGTGTTGTTGACAATCTGGAGCCGCTCCCCTTTCTTGAAGGACAAGTCGGTCTCTGTCCGAGACTCATAGTCATAGAGGGCCACAAAGGTGGTCACTCCACCTGCAGAGACGGGTGGGATGTGTCAGAACGGCCTGAGAGGGCTGGACAGGAGGGTCTCCCACAACCACCACAGCCCAGCCCAGAGGCGCAGTCACCCTTCCAGGGGTTGGGCCTGCAGCGTGTCCGCCTATGCGCATGTGTCTGGGAACCCCCGTGGGGGCACACAGAATGTGTGTGCATCTCTTCACACGTGAATGTCCCCAGTGGGCTCTAGGTTGATCCTAAGTGTCGGCTTCAGGGGAGTGCCCAGCTTCCTTGCAGTCTCTGCAGCCCCCAATCACAGGCCCCTTTGTGTTGTTCCCAGAGCCTGGCACACAGTAGGTGCTCAAGAAGCAACCATGGGTGAATGAATGAACCAGTGAATAAAGGAGTCTGCCCCTGGCTGGGTTATTCTGTTTCTCCATGTGACTGGGTGTCTCAATGTATCTGGGGGGATCTTGGCTCCAGGTACTATCCCCTCCAAGAGCCCGTCTCTGTCCCCCATTTTAGCCACAACCTTCACCCCACACACCTCCCCCCAAACCCCTCCCTGCCCTTTTGGCTCCTTCCCAGCAGCCCCACCTTCGAACACCCTACTCATTTTCCAAGCCTTGCTCTGTTTTTCTCCCCCATGATCTGCATACTGCCATGTCCCCAGCATGCAGAAGGGGCACCACGAAGGAATGGGTGTGCTTGTGGGTCTGTCTGTCTCACTCAGGGATGTGTCTGTGTCTAAGGCATCCGTGAGTGACCCTGTGTCTGTGCACGTGTGTGTTCTCACTGCAAGTGTATTCATTGGGAACTTCTAGGTGTCAGGGACGGTGTGGCTAGCTGAGCCTGTGTCTGCACCCTGTGTGTGTCTTGATCTGGGAGTATGGGGTTATTGTGCATGGGTGTTTCTATTTGCTTATGTCTGCATAGTTGTGTGTCTGCGCCCCGCCAAGTGTCCCGAAGTGGGTCTCTAGATACACGGTGTGTCTGTGAGTATCTCTGATGGTGTCTCCAGCCCAGCTTGTTTAAGTGTCTGCATAGGAAACTCAGGAGTTGCTGACTCTTTGTCCATCTCTGGGACCGCATCGTCATCTTTAAGCATCCCTTGCCTGGGGCTGCCATACCCCTGAAGCGCCAGCAGAGGGCGCAGAGGCGCATCACTGAGTTGGGCCGCCCCCGCCACCCCCACCAGGGACCAAGAACTCCTAACTAGTCTTCCCTGCCCCCTCTGCCACCCAAGGCCTTCTCACCTGACCCATCTCTGGGCTGACAAAAGCAAAAAGCAAAGCCTCAGACCCAGTCCCCACGCTGCCCTGGGCAAACAGCCCCCTGAACCTCTGGGCCTCAGTTCCCCCACTAAAGTCCCATATCTCTAGACCCCTTTATATTCTACTCCAGATTCGACCTCAAAGACAATGGATGTGCACCACACTTTCCAGTTTCTAAAGCCCTTCCCCACCCACAACCTCCAGGAAACCCCCAACAGTCCCCAAACCCAAGAAACCCACAGACTCTTCCCCTTCATGGAGAGAAGCAGCAGCCCGGAAAGGCCCCGCCCACAGGCGCCCACACTCCCAAGGCCCACTGACCAGCCAGCGGCCCCGCCCTCTGCGGGGAGGTGACTGTGTCTGAGGAGTTGAAGCCCCCAAACAGCTTGGGCTCAGCAGCTGCGGAGGGGAAGGCCGTACTGGGGCCTCGGTGTCCATCAGCGGAGGCTGGCTTGCTGGGTGTCTGTGAGGTGGGGAAGGCGCCCCCGCCGCCACCGTGGGTATTCTCAGCTGGCTCCAGGCTGCGGCGCCGTTGGCTGGCATCCTTGGGCTTGCTCTTGTTGCTGCCCATGATCCTGGCTGGAGAGGAGAAAGCATGTTGGGGTGAAGAACGCTGGGCCTGGGCCCTTTAGACAGTCTCCACTCCCCTACCCATTCTACAGATGAGGACACTGAGGCCCAAAGAAGGGTACTGGCTTCTTTGGGTAAGTTAGACTTTCAGAGCCTCAGTTTCTTAATCTGTAAAGTGGGGATAGAGATGGAACCCATAAATGGCTTCCTTGGTACATGGCCAAGCACAGCAGAAATGACTCATAATCAGAAGCCCTAACCTCCCCCACCTCCCCCCGAGTCAGTTTCTGTCCGTCATGGGCCAGGATAGTATCTGAGTCATGTCTATCTCCCATGCACACAACACATGGGAGAGGGTTCACTGAGAGTTTGCCGAGCAAACACACGACTGACTGAAATGGTTTCACGCCAGGGTGAAAGGTGCTAAAAGCTGCAACCAAGGCAGGGATACAGCCGGAAGCTGGAAGAAGGAGAGATGTCTGGGGGCTCACCCCAGCCATGGGGCCTTTGCACATGCTGTTCCCTCTGCCTGAATGCTGTTCCGTGACCACTTCACTAGAATAACTCATGCCTCCTTCAGTTCTCAGCTCAAAAGTCACCTCCTTGGGAAGTGTTCCCCAAATCCTTTCTGGCCTAAGTCCCCCTGACTTTTGTACCTCTCCTTGGTAACACGTGGCTCAGAAAAAAGCAAACTGAAAACTCTTCAGTGGTGCCCACCGCCGTGCCACCCCCTTTTGCCTCCTACTTCCCAATCCATAGATCCTGGTTGGCCCCAATTCCCAGTGGGCCTGGCCAGGGTCTTCCCAACCATCAAGACCACCCCTCCCTCCTCCCTCATCTTGCAGCTCTGATGCATCATCGCCTCACCTGGTGGACGGCAGCAGCTGTCCCAGAGGATCTGGGAAGCAGCCTGAGGGCTCAGCAAGAACACCAGGTGTGGAGTCAGAGGTCTTGGACTAGAGGCCCTGCTCCACTTCTCCCCGTTATGTGACCCTAAGCAACTCACTTCCCCTCTTTGGGCCTCAACGTCTTCATCTGCAAAACAAGGATAAAGCAGACTTCTCAGGGCTGTTGTGCGGATATGATTAGAAAGAGAAATCTCCATGGCTCTGACTCTTGGATCACACTTTATCAGGCTCTGACTCCAAAAGTTCCAATGCTAAGAACTTCTCAGACCTTCTCTTCCTTCAACCCTCCCAAAGCCTGTTATGAACATGAGAAGGCAGGGTATGACACGTGGTTAAGGGTGGGCTCTGGGGCCAGACTCCCCAAACTCAGATCCCACCTTTACCCCTAATTGGCTGTGTGACCTCAGGCAAATGACTTAACCTCTCTGTGCCCTATTTCTTCATCTGGAAATGATAGGGTCATCTGGGTGCCTCATAAGTGATTGAGGCAAGTCACCCTACCACATCAGCTATGACTGCTACTGTGTAGTTCCGGACATACCGGCAAGGTGGGTTTAGAATATTCTCCAAGAAATGTTGGAGGCCCTGGAATGAGTCCAGAATTTCCTCTGGGAAACCGTGGGTGGGGAAAAGTACTCTTTTTTTTTTTTTTTTTTAAGATTTTATTTATTTATTTGACAGACAGAGACCACAAGTAGGCAGAGAGTTAGGCAGAAAGGCAGGCAGAGACAGAGGAAGGGAAGCAGGCTCCCTGCTGAGCAGAGCTCAATCCCAGGACCCTGGGATCAGGACCTGAGTCGACCGGCATAGGATTTAACCCACTGAGCCACCCAGATACCCCAGGCAAGGGCTCTTGACTGGTTGAGGCCTTAGGCAAGATCACTGGCCCTGAGCACCGAGCCCAGGTCTGCAAGATCTCCTCCCTACGGAAACCTTAGCCAGTTCCTGTACCCCCCAGGCCTCAGGCTTCCAGGCTGCACAATGTGGGCACAGCCAGCCTGCTCCCCGGGGACCATCCAACTCTGAGAATGTGGGGCTGGAGAGGCCAGGAGGAGACCTGCTCAACAGCCCCAGGGATCACCAGGGCCTCCTGAGGGACTGGCAAACAGGCCTGGGGACAAAGACCAATTTCTATGGCAACCCAATCCACAGGGGTCATATGAGCACTCATATAGCCCATGTCCCATGGGTCCTACTGACCCAGTTTCCCGCAGCCCCAGGCTTGATGAAAGCTGGGCCCCAACCACGGCATCCCCTACCCAATGGCTCCCTGGTACAGCATTCACAGCCCTGACCATGCAGCAGGTGATATGCCAGTTAACAGAGGGACACAAAGGTGAACTGGCCAGGCCTTGTGTCCAAGGACACATGCGCTAGCAGAACACTTGTTTGTGGGACTCTCAGAGCAAATAAAGAGTATATTTTTTAGTTATAATTTTCAAAAGTTTTTAAGTGATAGAACTCTCTAGGAGCCTGAACTTTCTTTAGAATGAACTAAATGATGAAGGGTAAGCCCCCTGTCACTGGAGGTAATCAAGGAAAGGAGACAGAGTCATTGGTTGGTGTGCTATGGCAAAAGAGGGAGAGCCAGGCCTGGACCTTGAGGACTGCCCCCACCCAGCACCTAGAAAATGCATGTTCCCTCTTGGGAGGGGTTGAGGGAAAAAAGACAGCTCTTGGTCCTAAACTCTTACACTGACCAATACCACTCCCAGTAGGGCACTCAGAAAAAGTATGAGAGAGCTTTTAAGACCCAGGAAAGGTGGCCTGGTCTCCGGTTGCAACACTTTTCAGTTTGTGGGGTTTCTGTTCTGTTTGTTTTTGGTCTTTGTGGTTAAATCTGATTATCTAAGTAACACGTGTTTGTGGAGAGGCAGGCATGTGGTGGTTAAGAGCTACAGTACCAGAGTGTTTGAATCCTGGCCCTGCCACCCCAGCATGGGACCCTGTGCATCAGTTTCCTCCTCTGTCAGTTGGGGAGAACAGCAGTGCCCATGCCACAGGGCTGCTGGGAGAACCAGCAAGGAAGGCATACGGAACACACTCAGGACAGAGCGGCATGTTGCTGGCCCTGCTCCGGAAGACAAGCAGCTGGGCATCATGGGATTGTATGATGGTAAACAAAACAGGGCTCCATCTAGTGCCCTTGCCCATGCTCCCTAGAGGCAGGCCTGGGTCATACCCACCTCCACCTCCCCAGGGTCCAGGACGGTCCTGGCATCTACTAATTGTTCTGGAAATATCTGCAGACCAGACAAAAGATGAAATGAGCACAGATACGATTTGCCTCCTGCTTTGTTCCTACGACGCCACACTGTGGACACCAAGTATCACTCCTGGATATTCAAACACTCCCAGGGCCTGGACCTGGGCGAGGCCTTGCTCCAAGCAGTCTACAAATCCTCATTCGTCCGATTCTCATGATAACCTAGAAGGTAGATACTAGCCGTGTTCTTGTTTTACCCATGTGCAGATAAGGCACAGGGAGGTTGAAGAACTTGTGCGAGGTCATCCCTCGAGGCTGAGAGGGGACAGGGAAACACACTGGGCAGGCAGGAAATCAGGGGCTGCTCATGGGGTCTGCTGAGGGGACTTGTGGGCCTACCTCGCCCTCAGGAAATCTCTCCCGTGAAACTAGCCAGATGCCCTTGGTGGATGAAGCATGGGAGAACAGCCCAGCCTGTTCTCCTGGAAAAAGCCAGAAGTTCCAGCTTTGACAAAGCAGAGTGTCCTCAAGGAAGGACAGGCATATTTCAGGTGGCATCTAGTCCCTGCAGGGCTGCTGCTGTGCTGTGTGACCTCGGGAGAGACCACCCTCCCAGACCCCAGGCTCCTTTTTTTTTTTTAAATATTTTATTTATTTATTTGACAGACAGAGACCACAAGCAGGCAGAGAGGCAGGCAGAGAGAGAGGAAGGGAAGCAGGCTCCCCGCTGAGCAGAGAGCCCGATACGGGGCTCGATCCCAGGACCCTGGGATCACGACCCAAGCCAAAGGCAAAAGCTTTAACCCACTGAGCCACCCAGACGCCCCCAGGCTCCTTTCTTAAGGCAGGACTCTGTCTCCTGGCCTTTTGGTTCTGGGGCCCAAACTCCAAGTCACCATGACTTGCCTATTGGAGAAGAACCAATCCCCACATCTCTTCCGCCACTTGCACACTCTGAGGTACAGATAGACCCTTGGCAGGTCCAGGGGAAGTGGTGAGGCCTCCACGCTGGGGTGCCTGAGGTTCCCAGAGGAAGGAGGTCCCTTTCCTCCAGGGAGCCACTCCTAACCTCAGGCTCCCGACCGCAGTCCCCAGCCGGCCAGCAGCACTTCCCTCGCACCACCCCAGCCCTTCACGCTCCAGGGGTCCCCAACTGACTTGGTGTCTCCCCATAAGGCTGTAGCTCTAGCCCCACGGCCCGTGTCACCATCTCTGTGCTGGTTCTCCCAAGTCCCCAAGTCTTCCTCAAACATCTCCCTCCCCCAGTCCCACACTGGTCCCCTGGGCAGGGCACGTGTCTTCCAGGGCCTGGACACTGGAGTCCGGCCAGCAGGTGCACCCAGCTTCCTGCAGCCAGGGGCATCTCTGTAAACCACGTGGACAACGGGGGCCTCCTCTGTTTGGCGCGCTCCACGGAAAACCGGAAATGGTCTATGTGCTCGTGAGAGGGGGGCCGGGTGAGCAAATGACGCCTGTGCACCGCGGGGACAGTCACACAGCTAACCAGCCGGAGCCGGAGCACAGCGTCGCCAGAGGGAGAAATCGGCCAGTGCTGAATGTCCTCTGGGCCTCTCAGGACTTGTTTCCTCAACTGGAAAAGGGGGGACAACAACAATCCCTACGTCCCGGCGTCGGTCAGAGGACTAAACGAGCTGGCGCTTACCATGGGCTTGGTGCTGTGCTGGCGTGGAGTAGGCATGAGTTACTGTGGTTCTAGAAAGGAAGCTGGCATGTGCGTGTGTATGTGTGGTTGCGAGAGCATGTGTGTCTACTGTCCAAGGTGCAGAGAAAATTCTGGAAGGATTCCAAATGCTTCACAGTATTTCATCCAAAAGGTATGGGACAGGGAGAGGAAAATGCCTTTTTTACTTTATATCATATCATGTGACATTTAGAATTGACATTGTCAAGAATTGTTTTTTAATCAGACACACACACACACACACACACACTGAAGAGCTTCCCATGACTCCCCTCTGGACGAGGCCCAAACTGCTCTCCGGGGTCCACCAGGCCCTGCAATTGGTGCTGTTGTGCTCTCCCATGACCCCTCCGCTGGGGGGCACCACACTCTCCCTTCCCTCCTGACCTGCCCGTGCACCCTCCCCAGGCAAACAGACCCTTACAACATCCAGAAGAGTGTGGGCAATAAACTGCTGTTCGCTCCCAGTATACCCGCCCCTTCCTCCCCTACTCTGAAGAGCATCACCTCCACTTCTTCTAAGGGCAGAGGGAGGCCGGGGGATTAGGACTTGAGAGTGAGGAATCCAGTCAGGCCTGGGTTCAAATCCTGCCTCCACTGCTTACTAGCAAAATCTTGGGCAAGTCACTTTGCGCCTCAGCTTCCTTATCTTTACAATGGGGATGATAGTACACCTAACATCAGAGACTCAAACGAGAGAGGCCATGTGCCAGGCACAGAACAAGTGCTTAAGAAACAGCTCACAGCAGTGTTTTCTGTCATTAGTAACCTGGCAGGGAATAAGAGGAGATAGGTGTTAGGTTTCAAGGCCTTGAATGCCAAGCATAGAGCTGAGAACTTTACGTGAGTGTTCTGACAGCACAAGGAAGTAGGGACTGTAACTGTGCCCACTTAACAGATGGAACCACGGTTCAGAGAAGCCAAACCTTACCTGAGGCCACACAGCAAGTGAGTGTACCAGGGCTGGGACGCTCGAGGTCTAGGAGAGTGACATCAGAAGGCACCTCTGGGGGACACCCCCCACCATGCAGACAGCCCCCATTGCCAGGTGCACCCACCACTCCACCAGCTCCGCCTCCCCCACACAGAAGCAACACAGGGCTCAGAGGCCAACCTCTGACATCACTGACCATAACTCTGGACCTTCCAGGAAAACAGAAGCATCACAAAACTCCAGGCTTAGAGCTAGAATGCCAGGTTCAAGTCCAGCTTGCCAATTTCTAGCCAGGCAGCCCCAAGGGGCCTCAGTCTACCCCTTCTCAAAAATGGGAATCAGTGTAATTGTTCCCACATAACTAGTCTTATTGTAAGAAAAACATAGAGGTGGGGCACCTGGGTGGCTCAGTGGGTTAAAGCCTCTGCCTTCAGCTCAGGTCATGATCCTAGGGTCCTGGGATCAAGCCCCGCAACAGGCTCTCTGCCCAGCAGGGAGCCTGCTTCCCCCACTCTCTCTGCCTGCCTCTCTGCCTACTTGTGATCTCTTTCTCTGTCAAGTAAATTTTAAAAATCTTTAAAAAAAAAAAAAAGAAAGAAAACATAGAGATAATACTTATAGAGGGCCTAGCAGATAGGAAGTGCTCCATAAATATTAGCTACCATCATCATTACTGTGCATGACCTTTTTTAGATCCTTGCTTTTTTTTTTTTTAAGGTTTTATTTACATATTTATTTTAGAGAGAGAACGTGCACTTGAACGAGGGGAGGAGCAGAGGGAGAGGGACAAGCAGACTCCACCCTGAGCACAGAGCCCCAGATGCAGCTCAATCTTACAAACCTGAGATCAGGACCTAAACCAAAATTAAGAGTCAGGCTCAACTGACTGAGCCACCCAGGCACCCCAGATCCTTGATCTTTTGTAATCACTCTTACAATGAGGCAAAGGCTTCCCAGACTCCTACTACGTGCCAAGCTCAGTGCACAGCCGTGGAGGGACTATCTGTTGGGGTTCATTAGGAGCCCAGGCCTAGAAAAGCCACTTCACGGGGAAAAAGTCCAAGAAAGATGAGCATGCCCACTAGTTAACCTTGCTCTGAGATCCTTGCCAATCCAGTGAGCTAAGAATAAGAAATGGAAGTAATAAAATGAAATTAGAAAAGAGAAGACAAGGATCATCATTTGCAGATGTTATCAGCACAGGCCTGGGAAATCTAAGAGAATCCGCTGCACAACTATGAAGCAAAGAGCAAATTAAGTAAAGTGGAAGGAAATTAAAAGTTAACACCCCCAAATCAACAATGTATCTATACACCAGCAGCAATCAGAAAATAAAAGCAAGGTAGTCTTGATTTTAGCTCAGGTCATGATCTCAGGATCATGAAATCAAGGCCGCATCAGAGCATTAGGCTCTGCGCTCAGCTCGGAGTCTGCTCTGCTAGAGGATTCTCCACACCGCCCCCCACCGTCTCCCATGGCCCCTCTCCCACCTCACACTCGTAGGCTCACTCTCTCTCAAATAAATTAACAAATAAAATCTATTTTAAAAAAGAAAAGAAAGGGTCGCCTGGGTGGCTCAGTTGGTTGGACGACTGCCTTCGGCTCAGGTCATGATCCCGGAGTCCCAGGATCGAGTCCCACATCGGGCCCCCAGCTGCATGGGGAGTCTGCTTCTCCCTCTGACCTTCTCCTCGCTCATGCTCTCTCTCTCACTGTCTCTCTCTCAAATAAATAAATAAAATCTTTAAAAAAAAAAGGAAAAGAAAATCAAAGAAAGCTTAGCATTATGAAAATATCGATTCGTCCTAAATTCATCTCACAGTTGAATGTGATCCCAATAAAAACCCCAGCAGGGTTTTTTTTTAATCTAGGTATATCAATTTTAAAGTTACAACTAAAAGTAAATGTAGCCAGAAAAATCCTAAAAACAGTAATGGCGGGAAACAGCCCGACCAGGTAGTGAAAATTACTGTAATTAAAACTGCGTCGGGGCATCTGGGTGGCTCAGTCGTTAAGTATCTGCCTTCAGCTCAGGTCATGATCCCAGGGTCCTGGGATAGAGCCCCACATTGGGCTCCCTGCTCTATGGGAAGCCTGCTTCTCCCTCTCCCACTCCTCTGCTTGTGTTCCCTCTCTTGCCATCTCTCTCTGTCTGTCAAATAAATAAAATTTTTAAAAAAAGAAAAAGAAAGCTCTGTCCTATCAGCACAAAAACAGGAAAACCAATGCAACAGAATGGGGGGGGGTCCAAAAATTTCCCAAAACCTACAGGGATTTAACACATAACGAAAGTGGCATTTCATGCTGGTGCAAAAAAAGGTAGATTATTTTTAAGATCGAGCTTAGATCAATGACCTGCCATTGGGAAACAAAGTTGGGTTTTAAACTTATTCCATATGCCTATAAATTCCAGATCAATCAGATTTAAAACACACAAAAATAAAACCAAAAAGCTTAGAAAGGGGGACAGAGAATAAATTTTCTAATCTCAAAATCAGGAACACATTTCTTAATACCGGACAAAACCTAAAAATCATTCTTAAAATGATATATCTATCTACATAAAAATCTAAAATGTCTGCAGGGCTCAATAAATATAAACAAATGCAAAAGGCAAGAAACAAACTAAGAAAAATATTTGTCACCCATATGAGAGACAAGGGTTATCCCCTTTATATATAATAAACTCCACAAAATAAGAAAAAATAATAATAGTCTATAGCAAATGAAATGGCTCTTCAACATATGACAAGACACTCACCTCACTTATAAGATTATGCAAATTAAAAGTACACAATTTCCCCAACCACAGCAGAATACACATTCTTCTCAAGGGCAAATGGCACACGGAACATTCCCTGGGACAGACCATATTCTAAGTCATTAAGCCTTAATAAATTCAAAAGGGGTGAAATCATAAAAAGTATGTTTCCAACCAAAATATGATGAATTAAGAAATCAATAACAGGAATTACAAATATGTAAAAATTAACACACTCCTCAATAACCAATGAATCAAAATCATCAAAACAATAGAAAATGCTTTGAGGTGAATGAAGATGAAGACACAACATATCAAAATGTATGGGATGTAGTAAAAGTAGAACTTAAAGCTTAACTTATAGCTATAATTGCCTATCTTAAAGAAGAAGAAAGAAAAAATAAATGAAAAAGAGGAAAGATTGCAAACCAATAACCTAACCTTCCACCTTCACACAATAGCAAAAGAAAAGCAAATTAACCCTAAAGCAAGTAAAAGGAGGGAAATAAAGATTAGGGCAGAAATTAAGGGCATAATTTGTGACGACGAGAGTATAGAACTGAGGATGTTATGCTTAGCGAAATAAGTCAATTGGAGAAAGACAACTATCATATGATCTCCCTGATATGAGGAAGTGGTGATGCAACATTGGGGGTTTGGGGCATAGGAAAAGAATAAACAAAACAAGATGGGATAGGGAGGGAGACAAACTGTAAGAGACTCTTAATCTCACAAAATAAACTGAGGGTTGCCGGGGGTCTGGGGGAGGGGAGAGGGTGGTGGGGTTATGGACATTGGGGAGGGTATGTGCTATGGTGAGTGTTGTGAAGTATGTAAACCTGGTGATTCACAGACCTGTACCCCTGGGGCTAATAATACATTATATATTTATTAAAAAACAAAAAAAAATTATTTAAAAAAAAAGAAAACAAACAAAAAAGAAATTAAGGGCATAGAAAATAAAAAAACAACAGAGAAAATCAACAAAACTAAAGGTTGGTTCTTTAAAAAGATCGACAAAAATGGGGCGCCTGGGTGGCTCAGTAGGTTAAAGTCTCTGCCTTCGGCTCAGGTCATGATCCCAGGGTTATGAGATTGAGCCCCGCATCAGGCTCTCTGCTCAGCAGGGAGCCTGCTTCCCCGCCCGCCCCCCGCCCTTTCTGCCTGCCTCTCTGCCTACTTGTGATCTCTGTCTGTCAAATAAATAAATAAAATCCTTTAAAAAAAAAAAATTGACAAAATTGACAAATCTTTAGCTTCACTGAACAAGAAAATCAGAGAGAAGATTCAAATTACTAAAATCAGAAACAAAAGAGAGAACAAAACTATAAACCTTATGGAAATAAAGAAAGTTATAAGGGCATGCTATAACTACTCCAACAAATAAGATAATTCAGATGAAAGGGACAAACTCCTAAAAAAACACAAACTACCAAACTACCAAAATTAAGAAGAAATAGGAAATCTGAATAAAGCTAAAACAAGTAAAGAGATTGAATGAATAATCTTAAAACATCTTACAAATAAAGACCAGATGGCTTCACTGGTGAATTCTACCAAACAGTTAAAGAAGAATTAATATACCAAGTCTTTACTAGGAACAGCACCCTATTACCAAAACCAGACAAAGACATCATATTAAAAAAAAAAGGGGGGGGGGAGACAACTACAGACTGCTATCTCTTATGAATATAAGATATAAAAGTCTTTTAACAAAATACTAAAAAACTGGATTCATCAACACATAAAAAGAATTATACATCATGACCAGAATACAACGTTGGTTTAAATGCCTAAAAACTAATTAATGTAATATGCCAACCAAATAGAATAAAGGACAAAAAACACAATAATCTCAATAGATGCAGAAAAGGTATTTAATAAAATCCAACACTCTTTCATGATAAAAACACTCAACAAATTCCCTGGAATATCCTGAATCTGATTAAGGGCTTCTGCAAAAAACTCTCTCTAATATCATACTTAAAGGTGAATTGCTGAATGCCTTCCCCCTAAGATCAGGAATAACATAAGGATGTCCACTCCTACAACTTCTCTTTAACACTGTACTAACACTGCCCAGGCAGGGCAATAGAGAAGAAGATGAAATAAAAGGCAACCAGATTAGAAAGGAAGAGGTAAAGCTATCTCTGTTTGCAGAAGACATGATCTTGTATACAGAAATTCCTAAGGATTCCTATAAAAAATTATCAGAATAAACAAGTTCAGCAAGGCTGCAAGGTATAAGATCAATATATAACAAATAAATTATATTTCTAAACACTAGCAATGAATAATCCAAAAATAAAATTAAGAGAACAATCTACAATATCAAAGGAACACTTAGGAATAAGAGTAACCAAAGAAGTACAAAATTTACACTCTAAAAAACTTCAAAAACTGTTGAAAGAAATTAAAGAAAATCTAAATAAGTGGAAAGACATCCCACGTTCATGGACTAGAAGTCTAAACACAGTTACAGTGGCAATATTCCCCAAATTCATCTACAGACTCAACATAATCCCTATCGAAATCCCAGCTATCTTCTTGGCAAAAATTGACAAACTGATCCTAAAATTCATATGGAAGGTCAAGGGACCCAGAATAGCAAAAACAATCTTGAAAAAGAGAAACAAAGCTTAAGGGCTCATTCCTCTCAATTTCAAAAGTTGAGGTGAAGCTCCAGTAATCAAGACACCATGGGGACACCAGGCTGACTCAGATGGCAGAGCACACAACTCTTGATCTCTCATGGTGTGTTAGGGCCCCACGTTGGGGGTAGAGATTACAATCAATCAGTCAAATCAATCAGTCAATAACACCATGGTACTAGCATGAAGACAGATGTATAAATCCATGGGAGAGAATTGAGGGACAGAAATAAACCCTCACATTTATAGGGAATTGAGTTTTGGCAAGAGTGCCGACACCACACAACAGAGAAAATACAGTCTTTTTCAACAAATGGTGCAGGAAACACAGGATATGCACAAGCAAAATGTGGAAGCCTTACACCAAAAATTAACTCAAAATGGATCATGAACCTAAATACGCAAAGTAAAGCTGAAAAAAAAAACTTATAAGAAAATCTATGTATACGTTTCATGGCCTTGTATTTCCTAGATATGATACCCCGAGCATTAGCAACAAAAGAAAAAATGGATAAACTGGATGCCACCAAAATTAAAATCCTTTGTGTCCAAAGGACACCATCAAGGAGGTAAAAAGAATTCACAGAATGGGAGAAAATACTTGCAAATCTTATCTGTGATAAGGGACCTATACCTAGGATATATAAAGAACACTTACAACTCAACAACAAAAAGACACATGACATAATTTTAAAAAATGGGCAAAGGATCTGATTCTCCAAAGGGGAACTACAAATGGGCAATAACTATATAAAAGATGTTCAACGTTATTAGTCATAAAAGAGATGCAAATCAAAACCACAATGAGCTACCCCTTCACACCCAGTAGGAAGGCTATAATTAAAAAGATAACTGGAAGTTGTTGGAAACGTGGCTGATGGGAATGTACAGTGGTGTTGCTACTTTGGAAAACAGCTTGGTATTTCCTCAAAAGATTAAACATAAAGTTACCATTATGATTCAGAAGCTCTGCTCTAGGTATGCACCCAAGAGAAAAGAAAACCTTCACGTAAAAACCTGTACGCAAATATTTATAACATCATGATTCGTAATAGTCAAAAAATGGAAACCACCATATGTGCCGCAGCTGACGAATGGACAAATAAAATGTGGCCACTATATCCAGACAATGGAATATTATTTGGCAAGAAAAAGGAATGAGGTACTGATAACATGCTATGACACGATGATGACATGATGAACCTTAAAAACATGATGCTAAGTGAAAGAAGCTAGACACAAAAGACCACATTTATAGAAAAGGTCCAGAATCGGCAAATCTATAGAAACAGAAAGATTGGTTGTTGCCTGGAGCTAGAGGAGGAACATCTGAGGGGGAGTGGGGAGTGACTAATGGAAACACAGCTTCTTTCTGGGGTGATGAAAATGTTCTAAAATTGATTGTGGTGATAGTTACACAACTCTGTGAGTATACCAAAAACCATTAAACAGTACATTTTAAATGGTTGAATTGTTTGATATGTGAATTATATCTCAGTAAAGCTGTGATATTTAAAGACAAAACACTACAGCAGAGGGCCACTGTTCAACTATTAGATTGCCAAAGACCCCAAAATTCTACAGCAACCCACCTTGTGAGAGGGAAGAAAGACCAGGGGATGGGGGTGAGCATCAACACAACCCACCGGAAGGACCATCTAACAATCGCCATCAAAATTATGACTGCATACACCCTCTCACCCCACATTTTGGGATCAATCCTCAAGGTATCGTCCCACATGGATACTAAGTGTATGACTGAGGGTCTCCATCACTGAACTGTCTGTAAGAAGAGACTGGAAACAACCAAAGTATTCTTCACGAATTAAATAAAGCATGGTCTCCAACCACACAACGAAGACTAAGCAACCATAAAAAAGAAAGCAGCACCCAACAATCCCCAACGTACGCCGTCAAGAAAAAAGTTATACCACAGGCTACGTGTGTGTATGTGTGTGTTACACGTTTATTCACGCCTCTCCATCTCCCTGAAAGGACACACCAGAACCCCTCCCAATGGTTGTCTCTGGCAAGGAGACCTGGGTCCAAGAAAGGTTTTTACCTGTCTTCCTTTATACTTTGAATTTTTTTTTTTTTTACTCTGTGTGTGTGTGTGTGTGTCTGTGTGTGTGTGTGTGTGTGTGTGTGTGCTTTTTCTTTTCCTTTCAGGAAAAACCACAGGCTTACCTGGTCTTGAATCCTGGTGCTCTCTCTCTCATAGCTGGCAAAGTCCCCTCGCTTCTCTGAGCTTATGTTCTGCAAAGAGAGAGATAATCGTATCAGCCTTCAAGGTTGTTGCGGAGGAGCAAATAAGACAGCCCATGCACAGGGCTCTCTGCTGTGCCTGGTGCCCATTCGGGGCACGGTCCTTATTGTTTATTAATAGGTCACCCTCTACACCAAGGTGGACGGTACCAGGTGGCAGCAGGGGGCCTCGGACCACACGTGCAGAGCACTGGCCATCCTCTTGACTGGGAGAAGCCGGGTAAGGCTTGCTGGGAGAGGCAGCATTTGAGAAGGACTTCAAGAATGAGAAGGAGTTCCAGAAGCAGAGATGACTGGGAACAATGCTCCTGGGCCAAGGGAGACGTGCACTCGAAGACCTGGAGATAGGAAAGCCCTGGGTATTCACTCAATTGCACTTTCGTTGGTTCCTTCCACTAAGCTTAGCTGAGCATCTGCTAGACGCCGACCACTGTGGTGAGAAAGACAAGACAAAAGCGAAGGGGCTAAACCTTCCAAGGGAGGAGTTATAGTGATGGGGACATGGAGGGACTGGGGCAGAACCGCACATCCTACTGCTCAAAGAGCAGACCAGGAAAAGGAGGCTCAGAGAGGGACAGGGGTAGCCTAAGATCACACAGCAGGATCTCAACTTCTGAAAAGACCTCCACCCTCTCCCTCACCCCGCAGGCCTGGAGAAGAAAATGCCCGCAGGGGGTCCTCCTGATGTGCACCCCTCAGAAGGTGGACAGATACCATCTAAACTGGAGGGCCCACGAAAGGAGAGACAGTTGGTTCTCGGATGACAACAACGGCCAGTTGATGAGCAGAGAGACTCCTGTGTGTCAGACATCATACTAAGAACGGCATTTCGAGCATGAAGCCTGATGAGCCCACAGCAGCCCTGTGTGGCCAGACCTGTTTGGCAGATGAGAAAACTGAAGTATATGGAGGTCATGGTGCTTGCCGAAGGTCACAGAGCCCATAAGACACAGCAGCCACAAGTGGACTTGAACCGTCTGAGTTCTGTGACCTCATGTCTCAAGGACCCACCTCCAAGGGAGCCAACAACAGGACCAGTATCAGTGGTCACAACCCCTCTCAGAAGCACCCAAGCTGGGAGCTCTTCAGCCTACTCCAGGAATGTCTCCTGATAGCAGCGACCCAAGCAGGGGTGGGGAAGAATGGGCGGTGGAGGTTGTATCAGGAATGTGTTGGGGTGGAGGGGGAGGAGGTGGTGGGGAAGTGAACAGCCCATCGGCAGCCATCAGTCCTGTCTCTAGAGAGAGGGACTGGAAAGACACTATCAGGCACCTACCCGAGCCAGGCGGGCTACCATATAGGGTAAAGGGGGCCCTCCACCACAGCCCACAGGCGGACCCTAGATAAATTAACCAAAGCCTCCTTTGGTACCACGGAGATGCCCATGGTCATCCCCAGGCAGCTGCAAAGGCAAATGAGCTAACCGACGCAGAGCCCGGAGCACACAGGCCACGCTTCATAAAAGGGGATGTCACTGTTGAGAACGTGATCACTTCCATTATTGCTTAGTTCCCTGGGTCTCATCAGGACCCAGCTACGCAGGGGCAATCAGCCCTGTCTTGCAGGGGAGGGGACAGATGGAGGCTCAGAGAAGCCAAGTCAGGTGCCCCGGCCACCATCCGAGATAGAAGTGGGTCCTCGGGATCCTGGGTCTCCGGGCCCTAGGCTGCCATCAGCCCTTCTGTCCAAGGCCACTGGTCCCAGCTGGCCTCCGGCAGGGAGTCCATGCACTGGGGACTAAGCAGGGCTCCACGGCCAGTCCACTGTCCATACAGGGAAATGGGAGGCCAGGACAGGGGGAGTGGCTGATGTATGGAGTGGCCACATATGGAATGAACACGGGACCCTTCTGAACTTCTGAGGCCGGGTCCCCACCTGACCCCCCACCCCGTCCCTCCTCACAACAGCCCTGCGGGGAAGGTGCCACCAGCACCGCCCTGTCCACAGAGGAGGCCGGAGGGACGTGGCGAGGGTGTCAGTCCAACGCTCGCATTTCACGAATGGGGGCTGCCTCCCATTCCAGGCTCCCCTCCGTCCTCCCACACCTGAATGGAAGCTCCCCGCGGGCAGGGGTCTTCACCTGAGTCCTTCTTTCCTTTCATACTCGCGAAAGAATCACCTATCAAACACGGGTGTGTTCCCACAGGTGGTTTGGAATATGGAAAGGGTTCTGGCTGCAGACTAGGGGGATACGAACAATGACAGTAGGAAAAGCTAGTACTTATTTAGGATCTACTGGGTACCATTCTCATTATCCCATTTATAAATGAGAAAACGGACACACACCAATTAAACGATGGGACGAAAATCTCTTAGCAGCTCACTGACAAGTCCCTCCATCTCGGAGCTTCTGCCTACAGGGAAGGCCCTGAGGAAGGAGCCTTGACTGGGCTCTTCTTGGTAGGATCTAGGGCCCCCTTGGCTCCCTCAGCAGAACTCAGTGCCATCAACTGATCCAGTGCAGGCTAGAGGGGTGGAATGGGGCATGCTGATGGCCACGTTCCCCTCCCCCATCCTCCCACCCAAGGTTCACACTATCCCTTCAAATGTTCCCAAAAGCCCTGAACTGAGCCACGACCACACTCATGTTACACGTGAGGACGTCAAGTCTCCAGGAAGCTGCCAAGCCAGGAAGTAGAAACCCAGATGCCAACACAGATCCAGGCGATACCAAAGACCATCCTGCCTCCACAGAACCTATAAGGAAGCATGGGAAGGGCAGTCTAGGAGGGTTGGCACAACATGTGCCAGGATCCTGAGGCAGGAAGGCCAGATGTACAGGGGGTCATTGCGTGAGACGTCTGGACTGCGTGGGTCCCGGCTTAACTGGGTCACTGCTGGTGTCTGGGCCAGGCCTGAAGAGGTCTGAAGCAGGCCCTGAGAGAGAGAAGTCTGGCAATTTAGATCAGAAAGGTCTGAAAAACTGAGAGGGGAGACCATTAAAGTTTTCTCAGGCCCCTGAGGGTATGTGATGGGGCAGGTAAGGTTAGTGAGTTTTCATCACACAGTGATCCTATCAGACCACAGTAACCTCCAGTTCCAGCAGGCTGGAGGGACAAGAAGGATCCTAAACCATGGTGGACTTCCCTGAGGAAGGGACATCACAGCTGAGGTCCAAAGGCTGGGCAGTGTGTGAAAAGAGGCAGAGGAAGTATGATCCAGGCAGAAGGGCCTGCTTGGGCAAAGGCCTAAAGGTGGGGTCATTAAAAGAAAGGAAGGGAGCCAGTCAGTGTTCAGTACGTAGCTTCAGTCTCCCTAGCAGCAAAATGGGCAAAAAGACAGGCACACAGTGGGTGGCTCCAGTGTTCCCATGTCCACTTCCCACCATCCCCCATATCAAAGGCCTAAGAGATCAGTCACTGGAAAGCTGCTGCTGGGTCCTCCTGCCCATGGGAGCATCTTGGGGCTGGTAAGGTTCCCCTTCAACCCTACTCTGGCTTCTACCCTAGAGGGTAGAAGCAAGGCCAGCGGGTGAGCAGAGGCCACAGTCCCCATGCTAGGGAGCCTCTGTGAGACGTCCCCCTTCACAGACCAAGAGCTTAGGCTTGGGGCAAGGGGCGCCCAGACCGGCATCACAGAGCCAAGCGAGTGTGGCCCCTGACCGAGGGTGTGGGCACGGGGAGGGTGAAAGTCTTCAGTCAGAATCGCTGTGTGATCTCAGATAAGTCACACCCCATCTTGAGGCCAGGTGTCTGGACCTGGACAGACGCCCTGGCATGCCAAGGCTTCCTTAGCAGATACCACTCCCGACCCCACCGTCACCCCGTGCCATTGAGACTTCAAGTTTTGTTCTCTCCGGGCTTCTCCAAGGTCAACCCCTCCGGGCTGCCAACTGCCCCACCCCGACTGGCGGACGGGCCTTAGGGGGACAACTGCCAGCCGGCAGCCTCTGCCCACTGCACTCAGGGGCTCACAGTGTTCATGAATCCCTGCCAGCAGCTCTGCTTCTCTGCTCTGGGAACACAGAGTGCCCCCTCCTCGCTGCCCACACCCAGGCAAGAACTCCGCGAGGGACACGAGTAGGCAGGAGCACCTGATGGCCTGGTCCCCTCCACACAGTCAGCTCTGAGCTCCATCCCCTCCCCCAACCGCGAGGCCCACACACAGGTGCCCCCCCACCACCAGATGCGTGGCTTTGGGACGTCCAGCTCTCCCTTTACTTAACCCATAAAATGATGCCTCTGTCAGACCTGAGCGGGGGAGCCTCGGAGCCTGAGGCTGATGATGGGCAAGATGGGCCTTAAAGCTTCTCCCTGCAGCTCGCAGGATGGAGGCCCACTGCTTTCTCCCTCCTCCCTACCCCTCGGCCCTACCCTCAACTCGCAACCATGTAACCCCTCCCCCAGGGCTTCCCGACCTGCCCCCCTTGACCCTTCACAAACTCTAGTACAAGGAGGGAGGGATGAAGGGAAGGGGAGAGGAAGAGCCAGGGGGAGGGAGGGAAGGATGGATGGGTCCCACCCGGGGCCTGGGACAATGGAGAGGTACAGGCCTCAGTCCTGGGTCTGTCCTGCCCCACAGCCTACACCCCAACCAGCCCCATCTCCTGCCACCACCTGAGGGGTCCCTGTGGCTGGGCTTCTGACCTCCCTGACCTACACAGGGCAGTGGGCAAGCCAGAGACAACTCCAGGCCCCCAGCCCCACTCAGCACGGGCCCAGGCATAGAACGGGGTCCAGGCACAGAACAGGGACCAGGGGATGTTTGCTGAGTGAGCAAGGAGCGAAGGAAGGGGAAGCCAGGCCATCCATGGGCCAGGACTGCCGCAACATGTCTGGTCCCGTGCTCGTGGAACAGACACGCTCGGGGCTGGCAAGCCTCAAACCGGCTCCGCCAGTGCAGCCGGGGCGGAGCGGGGGCTGCAGGCTCGGGCTGGCACCAGCCGAGGGGTGCAGGGATGCTGCTGGGGGCAGGACCCGCAGCCCAGGGAAGGCAAAGGCTAAGTGGATCCTGGAGCTCCCACTAAACCCAGCCCCACAGAGACAGAACCATTCCAGCCCCTGCCGCTCTCGGGTTTCTTCCTGGGCAGGAAGGGGCCCTCTTTCCCGACTCCAGGCCCTGCCCCGCCCTGCAGAGGGCAGGATCCCTTCCCGCTAGGACCTGCCTCCACCTGCCCACAGCCTAGAAGCCCTACAGGGAAGGGCAAGACCAGGAAATGAGTGGTGCAGGAGAGGGCCGAGGCAGCAGGCCACCTGGTATAAAACCCCACTCTGTTCCCAGCTGCTTCGTGGCCAGCTTCCCTAGGGACCAGGGGAACCCTCAATCCTCTGGTGTGGAGTCACCTAGAAGACACCACCGGGCAACTGCAGGTCTGCCCCAAAGCCCTGCACTGTGGGTGGACGTAGCCGGAGGCCAGACGTACACACGTCCTTACTCCCCACAGAAACAACAATAAAACTACCTGCTGATTACTTCATGTTTACTCTATGCCTACCACCAGGCCTGGTACTTGACACGCCTCGCTTTATCTGGTCCTCCCGGCACCGCTAGGAGCTAGGGACCCCCAGCAGAGGAAACCGAGGTCCAGGTCACATGGCCAGGGAGAGCCCAGGCTCCTGACCCCACGCCGGAGGTCACTGAGCAGCCTCCCTCTCCCCAAGGTAGTTCAGGGCAGGAAAGAAATCTCGGTACCCCCAGAAATCTGGAGCTGGAACTGGGGAGGCAGGATCCATAGTCCTCAGATCCACAGATCCATGGAGTCCCAAGAGGGCAAGCGCCAACCCTGCCTGGCTGTGTAACTCAGGCAGTGGGTATACCACTTTGAGCCTCAGTTTTCTTATCTGTAAAATGGGCAGGGTCTTGACCATTTCACCTCATGTGTAGGAACTGGACGGCTCAGTCCAGCCCTCAGGACACGGTGAAGGAGGCACTGGGAATTTGTGCCTCCAGATGGGCTGGGGAGAGGAAACGATCATAAACCAGAAACCACAGTTGTCTGTGACAGGGACTCAGGCCCTCATCACCAGCAGCCCAAGAAAGGAGAGACAACGGCCCCTGCCCCCATGCAACCCAGTTCCGAGTCCTGTTGGTCCACCCCCAAACACATCCTGAAGCCACTTCCTCTCACCATGGCCACCCCCCTAGTCCCGGCCCAGTCTCCTCCTCCAAGCTGGCCAACTGGGGGCAGAGAGCCTTTCTGGAATGTCAGTCTTAACCACCGCTCCCGCTTCACAGCCCCAACAACACAAAGGACAAAGTCCTCCCAGGGACCTCCCATGGCCTACAGAGGACTCTCCCAGGCCCACCCCCTTCTGATCTGCTCACACTGTCCACTGTTTCCCCTTTCCCTGAGAACCCAGGGCACACGCTCACTCGGGCCTTTGCCCCCGCTGCTCCCTCTGCCCAGAGCACGCGGTCTCCAGACCCGTCCATACCTCCCTCCTTCACTTGCTTCAGGTGCTTTACTCAGACGTCACAGGCTCACAGGGCCTTTCCTGGCCACCTGCTTAAATGGCAACACACCCAACCAGCTCTGCCCTCTCTTTGAGTCTCATTTCAAAAGCTACCTCCTCACACAAGACCTCTCTTGACCTCCCCCAGTCCAGGCGAAGACCTTCAACTTCTCCTTCCTAGCACAGCCCACAGCTCTGATGACACAGCTCACGGCCAGAACGCCCAGCTGAGGGGAACAGGGACCACTCCTGTCTCACAGCTGAATGTCTACAGCACGTGGAACGGGCGAAACAGTCACCAGCTGGGACGCGTGGCTACCACCTGGCCAGAGTGGACACTAGCCGAAAGCACAGGACCTAGCATGGGGTGGATATCTGGTAATTACTGAACGGGTGGATGGATGGACAAATGGATGGATGGATGGATGGATGGATGGATGGATGGATGGACAGAGAGATGGCTGGACGGACAGATGGATGGATGGATGGACGGATGGATAGACAGATGGATAGGTGGATGGATGGATAAGTGAACAGGGCACACACAGGGGGCTTGGGACTTGCCAAGGATGCCCAGGCCCCTGAGAAGGTGGCCCAGAGAAGGGACAGATCCGCCCGAGCTCACCAGCCAGGCTCTGGCCTCTGCAGCTGCAGCCAGCCCAGCCTTTCCTCCTGCACAGCGCGACTTTCATTTCCCATCTTCTCTGTCTGAGGAAGCTCCTTCCCCCGGGGGAAATGGATGAGGAGGAGGGGCGGGTGGCCCCAAGATGGGGGGCTCCCAGGCTCCATCTGTCCCACCACAAAGGGTCTTTGTCTTCAGTGCCTCTGCTGAGCCCAGGCAGACCAGAAACCACCCCTCAGCCGCCCAGCAGGTCCCACCACCCTGGTCAGCCAGACCAGGGGCGAAAGCCAGACCCCAGGGGCAGGCACGGTGCTGGGCGCAGCCCTCTGAAATCTCATTCAGCCCTAGGAGACTCTAGGGTGACCCCCATTTTGCGGATGGGGAAACTGAGGCTCAGAATGGCAGAGATACTTTGCCAAGGTCTCCTGGCCCACAGAGAATAAAGCTGGGTTTCAAACCCATGCCCATCTGGCACCAGAATCTTCAACCACGGTTCTCAACCCACTTCATCTAGAGTACAGACACTCTGGGTTCAAGAGGGGGGAGGGGCCTTTCTGGAGGCAGAAATGGACACGATGCCTAGCCCTGCACCCAAGTGGGGAGACCTTTGCCCTGGCAAGGTTTACCAACAAGGCAGGGAGGCTGGGCCCTGAACCCAGAGCCCTTGCCCCACGCCCCACCCATGTCTCAGGCACCTTCAGAATCGGCCAGCCAGGCCCCAACACGTCTCCACCACTTCCTGCCAGGCGGGCTTCTGCAGGGAAAGGATGTCCAGGCAGGCAGAGCAGGGGCTGAGGACCCCACCCCTCACCTTGCTGCTCCCCCATCAATCCCAGACCTGCCATTTGTCTGGCTGGTGCTCACCTTCTCTCCAGGGCCACCTCACCAAAGCCACAACGCCAAATGAATCAGTTGTGCCCAGCAGCCTCTCCTCAGGCCCAGGGACAGCACGGAGACTCCCCAAGCAGGTGCTCAGGGCTCTCCATGGACGGGCACCAACACCTCTCAAGTCAAAACCCCACCACTTTGTGGGGTCCAACAAGAGGAGCTGCTCATCCCACACCTTCAGGCCTTGGTTCAAGGTCCATCTCCCCACAGAGAACTGTCCCATCCTTTCAGGTATGTTATACACTGCTTCCTCCAGGAAGTCCTCCCTGGTCTGCTCCCTCCAAGGCCCCAAACCAGCCTCTACCTTCTGCCCCAGATCAGGGTTCTTGATCCCTATCTGGAACCCCAGCCTCCCTGGACTACCTTCACTTGGCAACAGTAACTGAGCACTGAAGAGCCGGATCTGACCCTCTCTATGTCTTCCCTTCACACCTTCAGCAGGAGGCCTCAGCAAAGCCTGGCAAGGTATTGAGGTCTTGCCTGGTTAGTCTAGTCACCCTCTAACTACCTTGTACATGAGCTGACACTCCCCACCTTCCCAAGCTATGCCTGCACCCACCAGAGGAGTTCCTACCTCCAGATCTTCACCCAGGCTCTCCCTTCTTTCTGGCATGCCCTCACCACTTTTTCCCTTGTGAGCTCCTGCTCATCCTTTAAGACTAAAGGTGGCACCTCCTCTAGGAAGCCCTCCTGGCCTTGTAATGGGCTGCCACAGTTCCTACAGTGCCCACCCTGTGGTACGGCAATGACCCTGATCATTGTACGGGCTGGTCCCAGGGTGCAACCCTTGGGGTCTCCAGACCCCAGCACAAGGCCCAGACACCAGCAGTGGGTCATCAAGAGTCCAGCTGCCAATCCCTACCCAGAGAACCCAGGGACAGAGGCCAGGAACAACTCCCAGAGGCGATAATGAGGCCTATTTTGCCATGCTTTCCACAGATCTAAGGTATGGGCGGAGTGGTGGTGGGGGGTGCCTTCTGCAAATGGCCAACTGGTAACCAAGCCCACGTCGTTTCTAAAACTAGGGCACAGGAGAGAAACGGGAACAGCAGAATTGTCCCCAAATAGAACTGTGGCTCATCTGGTTCCAGGGCCTTCGGGAACACCTGGCAGGGAGGGGGGTGGGGAGAACAGGTGGCTGCTCCCAAGGCTCTGAAAGGAAATCTGAAGTTTGGAGGGCAGGAAGGTCAAGGTCACTACAGTCATTGCTGACACCCTGCCCCCTCCCCTCGGAGTCAGTCCAGTTCCTGGAAGATGGCAGTCCAGTCCCACTTACCCTCCCCTAACTGCAGGGTGTTCTCTAAACTGTCCTAACTCTGAGCCTTTGCTCACTTGGGTCCTCTGCCTGGAATGCTGTTCCCCCTTCTTACCAGAGTCCTGCCCATGGCCATAACCATAACCACTAGCTGAGGCCTTTCTCTAAGCCTGGCGTGGGCAGAAATCTGGAATAAAATGAGCTTATCCAGTCTTCCCAGGAGCCCAGTGAAGAAAGACGTCTGCCCCCATGTCACCAATGAAAAACTGAGGCTCAGTAAGAGAAGCCACTTGTCCAGGGCACACAACAGAGGCGGCAGGTGGACCAGCTGACATGGTAGGACCCGGGTGCCGGTAGCCACAGGGCCCCCGAAAGGCCTGGCCGAGCCTGGTTCAGCCTCCTAGGCAGGCCCAGCCTTGAGAATTCTGCATAATTCAGGGACAGAGTGCACAGGGAACAGCCCCCACCAGACTAGACCAGAGCCCTCACGTCCCCCAACCCCCACCCTAGGGTGGCTACTGACTAAGAAACCACACTGGTTTGACGTGACAAAACTATCTCCCCCCCACGATAGGCACAAACCCACTGTACAGATGAGAAAACTGAGCCCTGGGAGGGAAGAGTTTCCCCATCTGGAAAGTGGAATCTGCCCCCAGGAACCTGACATCTCTCTGTGGCCTGGTGGATGCTATTTCCTTTCTCTGAATCTCAGTTTTCCTATCTGGAGCATCTGACTGTCAACCCTTTCCTCTTCAAGTTGATACAAATGATAAGAAAACAGCAGCTAAACTTTGTTGAGGGCGTACGACGCCCTGGCTTTGCTAACAGCATGCACACCTCACTTGATCCCTGGAACAAGCCCACGACGTACATCCTTAGGCTCATTTTTCAGGTAGGGAAGCTGACACGCAGAAAGGTAAACTGACTCACTACAGTCACACAGCTTGTGGGTGACAGCAGTCAGAGGTAGAGGAGAAGCCCTGGGGTTCGGGGCTGGTAGCTTCCCAGAGCAGTCTCCTGGCCTCGCCACCCTGAGAGGAATGCCAGGGCGGGGCTGTAGGAGAGTCAGGGGTCAGACAGGAGGCAGAGGAGGGCTTGGCCTGGATGAGGCGGGGCTGGCCTGTAGAGTTCACAGGGTCCTGGGTGCAAATTTGTGAACTGCGTGACCCTGAGCAAGTCTCTTTGCTTGTCCGAGCCTCAGTCAGGTGAGAGGGGTCCAGAACGGCGGCCCTGCGGGATGCTGGGAGGACCAAATGCAGGCACTCTCAGGAACAGACCCAGGGCCCAACCATGCGCTGAGGGCGCCAGTGACTTCTGAAGGAACCCCAGGGGCCGGTCACCATTCTCTCAGGATCACAGCTGCATCTTGTTCTCCACTCAGAAGGGGTGGGACCGTGGGCACAACCTGTCCCTGAGTCCTAGAAGGAACCCTCCCCGCTCTGCATCCCTGCAGGCCATGTGACCTCGGACAAGTCACTTAACCTCTCTGCACCTCCAAATCCTTTCATGGGGCTCTGAGAGAGGGGCTCCCACCTTAGCAGATAGTGGGTTCATGGGGTGGGCGAGGGGTTAGTCCCATCTATGCAAACAGAGAGACCAGCCGGGGTGACCCTGACTTGGGGCCTCAGTTTCCTCATCTGCCAAATGAAGAGGATTACGATGGTTCTGCCTCCCTCCTGGCCCTGCCGGGGATGCTCAAAGGGGGCTGTGGCAAGCGCTTAGTAAACTGTCAAGGGCGGTACCAGAGCGATGGTTCCTGCTGAGGCAAAAGAACCCCATGACTTGCCATCTAGGGCAGAATGTGTCAGCGCCGTGAGGGAAGGCAGAGAAGAGACAGCAGAGCACAGAGCAGGAACGAATGGACTCAGGTTGGGGCACAGAGGGTGGTCACTAAGAACTTTCCGGAAGCAGAGGTATCTTAGCCACTTAGACAAGTATTGAGAGGGACGGCCACTGGGCAGTGGGCCCACAGAGGCCAGGCACAGAGGCTGGACAGACACACAGGGAGAGAGCCAAGCACTCTGAAAGGCTAAAGTGCCACCTGAGTACAAGGGAAAAGGGGGTACAGCCGCAGGTGGGTGAGTCACAGGTGGGCAGAGGCAGGAGCTAGGCTCGGGAGGCTGGGTGATGCTGGTCACTTCCAATCCACCCAGTCACAAAAAAAAGTCTGTTTCTCGTTAACCTTCCCCTCGGCCACGTCCCATGGGACAAGCCTGCCACAGGCACAAGCAACCAGTGGGAGCCCCGGGGATTCCCCCAATCAATTGGCCCACAATTCCCATCCAGAATTCCCACCTTGTCAGGAAATTGCCTGACAGACGTTCAGAACCGTGAAGCACTCGCTGTGTGCAGACTCAGCCACAGCAGCCATACATTAGCCCAGCTGACCCTCACACCACCTTGTTGAAGCTGGCCCTGGCACTGTCATCCCCGTGTCACAGACAGGGACACTAAAGCCCCAAGCAGTTGTTTTCCAACAATCCTACCCAGCAAACGCAGAGTCAATATTTGAACCCAGAACCAATGGGCTCCAAAAGCCTTTTGCTACGTCTACTCCCTTTATGCCATGAGTACCTAATGAGTACCCATGAGATCAATCCATGGACCTGGGAGCTCCTGCAAGATCCAGTACTCCAGATCTGAATGGAGATCCATCAGCCAGAACCAGAAGCCCAGAAAGTCAGGACCACCTGCTCCCAGCAACACACCAACCCTATACGTGGGAAAGACTTCAGGCAAGCTGGGTGCCCACTCAGTGGGAATCAGATGTTACAAATCACCCAGAAGCCAGAAGTCTGGGCTGTGCTGGGAGATGGTGGCCCCAGCCCTTGTCCCCTCTGAGCCTCAGTTTCCTTTCCTGTGTAATGGGAACAAAAATTGTGCCCACCCTGGAATGGGCCACCCTGCTGTGACCTGGCTGGACAGGGCATGACATGAGGACACCCACATCAGATGGAGTAAAAGGCAGTCCAAGGGAAGGTAATCAGGCCTGAACAGGCGGGCTGAGTATCCAGACACCATCACCACCCCGACCTCCACCCCCAGCACCAGGAGTCAGCCTGTGCCGGCCTCGCAGCCCAGCAGGTCTGGGAACCCAGAGGACTCATTCACACAGTCTCTAACAGCCCCACATGGGCTCAAAGAGGACTCCATCAGGCTTGCCCTGGAGGACCCCCACCCCCCGCCACCAAGGATCCCCACCGCAGAGCCTCAGTGAGGGAAAAGTCCTCCCGACACAGAGCAGGAAACTGAGGACCAGGGTAGGAGACACTCCTCATTTTATTTTGGAAACCCCTGTGTGGTTCTGCTGGGAGGAGAGGGACTGAGGCCCAGGTTAGAAGGATGTCACTTGCTCAAGGTCCTATAGCAGGGAGGTTTGGCTTCTGGCCGTGGTCTCTGGAATCCTTCCCATTCATCTACCCCTTGACTCGGCCCCACCCAGGCTGTCCCGTGGGAAGGGGCTGAGTCCGGAGAGGCCTGGATCAAAAGATAGGAGACGGGCCTTTTTCTCCCAGCTTGGATAATATGTCCTGGGTCTTTCTGGCCTCGATTCCCCCATCTGTGAAAAGAGAAGGTCAGAACAGACCAGGCATGACAAACCCATGGCGTGTGTACAACATGCTCAAATCATCTGCCAATAGCAAACATTACAAATCCCTTACAGCACTCCTTCCCGGGAAGCCAAGACTGGGCCTCAGAAGCCTTCTCAACACAGCAGCGCAGGCGTGGGCCATCCTAAGACTGAATACTAGCTGAGCCCCCACGAAGGAGGAGAGGGAGAAAGATGTCCCATTTACAGAGCATCCAGTAGATTTGAGGCACCGGGAGAAATGAGCAGATTCCATCTTCACAGGGGAGGTGTGCCAAGGCCGAGGCTCCTCTGGACATACAGTGGGAACCGGGCCTTGACCACCAGGGAAGGAAGCATGCACTGGGCCTGCTTTTCACTGAATTGTAAAACAGGGCCAGCCCCCCGGTAAAGGCAGATATGATCTCATCCCACTCTCCCTTTGGCCTTATCAAAGGTAAGCCCCAGGCCCACTTTGTAGCTTCAGAAACTGAGTCACAGGAAGGCGTTGTCCACGGCCAGAGGAGGAAGGACTTGAGTCAGGTCTGGGTCTTCCCCACCCCTATTCATCTAGTCAATGTGGGCTAAATGCCTTATTTCAGTCCCCTTGGGGCATCCTAGGAGCCATGACTCATATTATCCCACTTCACAGATGAGGAAACTGAGGCGCCCCAGAGGAAGTACCCGCACCTGCACCCCTACCCCTGCCCTGCCCAGTGGCTTGAGTGGAAACCAGGGTGGTCGGCTGTGGAGATAAGAGGGTAAGAGCGGTAGGGGGTGCAGGAGCAAAGGGCTGTAGGGATCCAAGGGGAGAGAGAGGTGTGGGAGCCACACGACCCAGGCAGAAAGTGGCTTCTCCACTCTGGGTCTTAGTATTTATATCTAGAAAATGGATCGATCTCACCTAAGGCAGGCTTTTCAAGAAGCTGGGCAGAGGTAGACCAGTAGTGCTCTCCCCAGCTGAGCCTCCTTGCACAGAAAGGAGTGAGCAGGACTCAAATCTCCCACACACGGGAGGCTTTCCCAGGCCATTCCCGCCCAGACCAGCACCCTCAGACTCCACGAGCTCATCTGCTTAAAGCCTTCACCACAGAGACCACGAGGCCAGAGCCACTGGGCCCACTGAGCCACCCAGTAGAATACCATTCAAGGCAGGTCCCCCTCCCTAAGCACCTGCTGGCCCCATGCACTGGGGCCGTACAGCCCTCGTTTAACTGTCAGCTGATAGGGAGATATTTATTGTCTCCATTTTCAAGATGAAGAAAGTTAAGTCTCAGAAAGTTACAGCAAATGACCCAAAGATATATGACAAGCACAGACAGTCAGAATTCAAACACAGACCCGTTTGACTCCTGAGCCCTTATAATACCTCTGGTCTCCAGCTGCCTGCTTCCCACCTCACTGCTAGCCTCCGGCCGCCCTGCATGCACCGCCCCAACAGCTGGGTGCCCCCCTCTCCTGCCTTCCTGCCAGTAAACTCCTACTCCACTTTCAAAGCCCAGCCTCAAATGCCTCCTCCTCTTGACTCCTGATCTAGGCCCCCACAGAATGCTTGGAGTCCAGCCCACAGATCTATTCCTACCAGGTGCCTTGAACAGCTCCGTTCCCACTGCTTCCAGCATGGCTCTGTTCACACAGGGGACACCAATTAGCCCCTTGTGTGAAGATGAAGGTCAAACTCCTCCCCAAGGCCCACACAGCCCCATATCGTCCAGGCCTGCTGATAACAACCCCCATAACACCCCCCACTTCACCTTTCACCCACTTTCCTTAATTCTCCACACTCTTAGATTCAGAGGCCTTCCCATTGTTTCTCAATAACAAGACACACGCCCCCACCTCAGGGCCTTTGCACATGCAGTTCCCTCTGGTTAGCAAGCCCTTCCCCCTAGCTCCATGCCTGGCCAGCTCGTACATACTTCCTTCTAGATTCCCTGCACCCCACGCCTCTCTCTCTATGCCCTTATCGCATCTGTGATTATATATTAATTTATTTGGCAACTTGTTTGCTACTTGGCTCACGCACTAGACTCAAATATCTGAGAGGCCAGGGACCTGTTCACAACTCCGCAGCAAGGACCTACCCAGACTGACCACACTCCACAACCCCAGAGGCCCTGGGAAGTGTCTGAAGAGACACTTTGCTCACTTTGTGGAGCAAACTTCTTGCTCTCCCTGAGCACCACCTCCTGGAAGCCTCCTGACTGATGCCTCCTACAACTCCCACTACTAACCCCATCACCACACTGCTCAGCCTGAGTTAGAAGCTCCTAGTATACAGCAGAAGCTCATACAGGGTCATGGATATTTGCATATAAGCACGTTTGGGAAAATGGGGTCAACTGAGGACTAGGGGTTTGGGGTGGGGGGGGTAGTGGGTAGTTGTCAGAAGGTCACTGAACCATCTACTCCCTGGCTCCTGGGGCTTAGGGGAGCCAGACATCCCCCCACCTACCCACCAGGTCACAATCAGGGAAGAAGCCAAAGCAGGCACAGTGCTGTGAGCTAGAGAGAGTTCGTGCTCCAGGAAGAGGCTGGGGAGAGGAGGCAAAGCCAGGGAGCCTTCCTGGAAGAGGAGGGCCTGAAATTTAGCTTTCAAGAGCAAGAACAGATAAGCAGCTCAGAGAGGAGAGGGCAACGCTGGCAGGGACACCTTCAGGATAAAAGCCCAGGGGCCACCCAGGAGGGTCTAAGCAGGCAGTCAGCTGAGAGAGGTGACACATTGTAAATCACTTCCCTGTGTGGAAAGACCACATCACCAAGGCACACCATATCACCACTCCACCAAAAGGGCCTCACGGCTTCCATGCAATCACTCATCCATCAGGACAGTCTTTTCCAATACTATTGAGGGCCCAGCCCCAGACTGGGAAAGCCCTGCTCACCGGACACTGGAGAGGGATACAAGGGCAGCCAGACTGGGGTCTCTGAAGCTCTGGGGTCAAATTGCATGAGCTTGGTCAACTCACCTCTCCTCTCTGAGCCTCAGTTTCTCCATTCGGCCTATTTTATACTTAATAAGACTGAGGCCTGAGGAAGCAGTGAGCGGCTTGAGGCTACACAGCTGCTGGCTGGCAGGACTGTGCTGGAACTGTCTCCTTCTCAAGGGGTGATGAGATGGCTTCCCGGACACCAATGCATCCTCTACTGGACACGAGTCCCACAGGACCTGCACCCTCGGCCTCACCCACTTTAAGCAATGCATCCAGTGAAGTGCTCATTTATTGAGCATCTACTACATACCAGGTTCCCACGTGTAGATTCCTCCATTCCACATGTGGGGCTCAGAGGGGTCATCCCTTGGCCCAGGTCACCCAGTGAGACAAGAAGTCTCGGTGT
Organism: Mustela putorius furo; assembly: GCF_011764305.1. Classification (NCBI taxonomy): domain Eukaryota; kingdom Metazoa; phylum Chordata; class Mammalia; order Carnivora; family Mustelidae; genus Mustela; species Mustela putorius. The sequence continues at coordinate 6,450,143 of NW_025421464.1, read as the reverse complement.
CTTGTCTGCCTGGCCAGGGGGCTGAGAAGAGGGTCAGGAACAGGACCAGCCTGGCCTCTTCTTGAAACCAAGTCTGATGTCAGCGGCACTGTGGCTGGGCCTGGACTCCCCGCAGGTAACCCAGGGACCACTGCCCCCACTGTGAAGGTCCCGAAGCTTGGGGACCCCACCTGGCCAAGCCTCACTTGTTCTGCCCACTGTCCGCTCAGCCTGAAGGCCCCAGAGGCAGACCTAATACCCCACAGGTGAGCCTCTTCTGTCCACACCCATCCTTCCCCAGGAGTCGCAGCCCTGGGGACTGATCCAGACCTGCCACTGATCCAGACCCCAAGATCAGAGAGGGTAGGCAGTCCTCTGACCACACAGAGCTGGGCAAGTGGTTGGCCCCGTTGGCACTCAAACTCACCCCCAGCCAAAGCCCAGGCAGAGAGATGGACCCCGCCTGGTGGAGAAAACCCAAAACTTTTGCCAACTTCTGATCAGGCAAGAGGCTGGGCCTGCCAGGGGCGAGGCTGGGGGGCTGGGGGCAGCAGGGACCAACAGTGTGGCCCAGTCCCTTGCAGACCGGCGGCACCAGGCCTTACCCTAAGCCCCAGTAGGATAGGGAGGTCCTGGTGCCCCGGCCCCGCGCCCCTGGCTCGGCGCCCCCAGGCCCACCCTACCCGCCCCCTCTCCACCTCCCATCCCCGGCCGGGGGCGCCAGGCCCGGGAGCCGCGGCCAGAGGCGGCGCCGACAGGCTCAGATTTCAGATTTGGCCTAGACCTGGCCCGGGGGCTCGGCCTGGCTCCTGCTCTCAGGGGGCTCGCAGGAGCAGGGTGAGCTGGAGGTGGTCCCCGCGCCGACAGGACCCCCGAGCCCCCCGCCCCAGCCCCCTCCCCCCGCGGCATCATAACAAAAGGCCGCGCCGGGCAGGTCCCCGTGCGCCAGCCCAGCGCTCCGGGATCGCGGCTCGGACCCGGGGGTGGAGGTTGGAGGGGTGGACAGGAGCCCCCCGCGGCCCGGCGATCCGCCACCACGGTGGTCCCTGGCGGGGGCTCCCTCATGCCGGCCGGGACCGGGGGTCCGCGGAGGGGCGGGGGGTGGGGGGGCTCACCTGGGCCGGTCGGTAGGCGGGCTCACCGGCAGACAGACGCACGGGGTGGCGGGGGCAGACAGCCGGACAGCCAGGGGTCGGGCAGACGGCGGCCTGGCCGCTCCGGCTCCCAGGCCGGAATGGATTCCGGGCCGGGAGAGACAGATCGAGAGAGAAAGGGAGGAGGAGGAGGAGGAGGAGGCGGCCCGGGGAGGGGAAGAGGAGGGAGGGAGCGCGCGAGCAGGGAGGAGGGGCCCGGCAGGCCGCCGGGAGGAGGAGGAACGAGGAAGCGTGCGGGGACGTATTCCCCGCCGGTGACCTAGGAAAGACCCACATGGGGACCCCCTACCCCACCGGAGCCGGGGGGGGGGGGGGGGGGGGGTCCGGGAGGGGCAGGGCCGGGGGCGGAGGCACAGAAACCCTGCCCCCACCCTGCCCCGTGAGAGCGCCCCACCCTGTGGGACCCCAAAAGACCCTCAAGCCAAAATGCCCTCCCTAACAGCCCCCAACCCACCCACCCTGTTTACCCCAAATCCACTTTTCGCAATTACCGATAATAATAATAATAATAATAATAATAATGTCAGCGCTAATGAAGCCCTCACTCCTTCCCAGGCACCAGGCTAATGGCTCAGGTCGACTCTAGGATCTATTCCTAACAACACCTAGGCTGGGCAGACTGATGATTATCCCCATTTTACAGATGAAGAAACTGAGGCACAGAAAAGTAAGTTGAGAATCAAGCATTGGACCCTGGCCTTGACCTGTTTCCCAAAGTAAGGATTGAGGATTGGGGAAGGAAGAACAGAGTGGGGAGGAGGAACATTTATTTTAACAGATATGTGTTTATTTTCTTTTTCTTTTTCTTTTTTTTTTTTTTTTTTTTTTAGATTTTATTATTTGAGAGAGAGGGAGAGAGCATGAGCAGAGAGAGGGGGAGGAGCAGAGGGAGAGGGACAAGCAGACTCACCATTGAGTGGGAAGCCAGAGTCGGGGCTCAATCCCAGGACCCTGAGGTCATGACTGGAGTCAGATGCTTAGCCAGCTGAACCACCCAGGTGCCCCGACATGTGTTCGTTTTAATGTGTATTTATAAAACGAAACAGTAACTAAGGCGGCTCATCAGAAGTCATTGAGTTCTAGATATTCCTGCTTATGAGGGGGCTGAAGCCAGTACGTAGTGACAATCGCACTTCCAAGGAAATAAGGAGGCACATTACATCTGGATGCAGGGGGCCAAGAGTTCAGCAGAGAAAGGGGACATAAGGAAGTGCTGCTTTATGCCACAAAGACTCCCCCAAATGCTATGCCAACAACGTTTCCCCCACCACCTCCCAGCCCGTGCTCCAGAACGGCACCCCACATTTGGCTCTTCACTTGTCCCCTGGGAATCATGGCACAGGGAGGGTGGGTCTGAATCCAGCTTTAAGCACCTCCACCTGCTTCCTCTCTCGTTCCCTGAAAGTCCTCCCATTTCACAGATAGGAAACTAAGGCCCAGCCAGGTCCAACAGCACCAGGCCTAGGCTTCTCCTCCTGAGAAAGGCTGGGAGGTGAACCCTAGAATATAAGAGGCAAAGGCCTCAGAGCACAATAGGGCCTCCAAGAGACCAGGAACGAGCAAGGCCTAGAGCCAGCCTGATCTGGGTTCAAATCTAGACTAGTTGCCCACCTGGGGCATGTTGTACAAGCCCACTGACTTCCCCAGCCCCATCCCCTTGCCTGCAAAACAGAAGTAAACGTGGCCACAGAGGACTCCTCTGAAGGTCAGAATGGACAGGGGTGAGGGTGGCCAAGCTTGCACTCAGCTAATGGTATCAGCTATGATAGTTCTTATGGTTGGTAAACTGAGGCCAGAGGTGGAAGCAGCTGCTGGAAGTCCCACAGCCAGTCAGAGCCAGCACCTGAAGCCAGCCTGGCCTGGGAGAACAGGTATTCCTGTTTGCAAGGCTGACTTAAAGATAAACCGCGGGCCCCAGGGCTGGAGGAGCCAGTTTCTTGGTTCCTCTTATTCACTCCTGAAGGGCTTCACTGGCCACACAGGCCAGATGGGGATGGATAGTCACCAGGTGGGTGTTGCAACTGACTCTTAGCACTTGAATCAGCTAATTGTGCTCATCTCTCCAATTCCAAGTTCCATGACGTCTCATGGGTAGCTCGGTATTACCCACCATTGATGGGAATAGTTCCGCCTTGGAAACAAGGGGAGGGGGGAGGCTTTTTTTCCTTCCAGTGAGCTAAATGTTAAATATTTACAATCACAGAACACTCATCCCAAGGGGTTCAACCGAAAGTTCTGGGCTTCTTCTGGACCTGGGAGGACAGAGAGCTTTAAAAGCACAGACTTTGGATCCACAGACTTGGGTTTGAGTCCCAACTCTGCCACTTCTTGTATGCGGAATGGTTAGCGTACTGTTTTTCTAAGCCTCAGTGTGCCAATCTGCAATGTGGACTAAAGATCATGCTTCTCTCAGAAGGCTCTCCTGAAGATGAAACATGATCTACACTTAGTATGTGTGAGCCCTCAGGATTCATACCCCTACACACTCTCTTGAAGGAGGCAGGGGCTACTGGGACACATTTTGGGTCTGTAAGCACAGGGGCGGCCTTTTGCCTGGAGCCACCACTGGCTTTGAGGGTGGGCTCAGAGGCAGAGGTTCTTAGGAGGCCCTTCAGGAGGATATGGTCAATACGATGGTTTCAGTATTGAGGGGTGGAATTGTTTGTAATTTTCATACCCCCTACCCCTGGGCCTTTGCTCAGGCTGTAAGCCAACCAGGAATGCTTACCCCATTCTAGCTTCCCAACGCCCCCTGCTCATTAAGGTCCTGAATAAATGTCACCTCTTCCATGACGTGCTTCCTGACAGAGCCCTGATGGAGGCACACTGCAGATCTGTCCCCACCCTGAGGGCAGGGACTATGGTCTGACCCATGCCCAGCACAGAGCAGATACCGCCCAGCTGTCTGGAGAGATCAGACTAGGGACGTCCACATACAAAAGTTCAAATTCCAACTCTTCTATTCTTGACTGTATGGTCCTGTCCTCTCTTGAGCCTCAATTTACTCATCAGTATAGTGGGGGCAACAACTGTACCAGCTTCTCTGATTATACAGATACAAGAGTCTCTGGTTTTGTGGATAAGTAACTCTTCATGCATTATTCTGTTTAAACCCTTGTTAGTAAAACAGCGACTCATTGCTTAATATCTGCAAGCTATTCATCATCATTAATGGGCAGCAAACAGTTATGGACCACCAATGGTAAACAAAGCCTTGGGCCTGGCCTGGAATGCCACAGGACAATCTCCCAAACCAAAGCACCCAGCAAATGAGAGATATTAGTGATGTCAACACATTATATCTCCGGAAACCTCCTCTTCCCTCTAATATCCAGCCTGGGTCAAAGCTACCTGGAGGACAAGGTAGAAGGGGTCAGGGAGGCCTGGACACATACAACTGGCAGCAGTTCCCTGGGTGACAGCTTTCCTGTGACATGGGATATGAGGCCCCCTCTGTACTTTACCCAAGGCCCTGGTGGCTCTGGTTCAATGGTTGCCTAGTGGCCACACCCACCCCAGGCCCAGGTCACCCTTGAAGCAGCAACTTGGAAGCCAACCCATCACAGACTCTCAGCGGGAAATTCCAGACCAGCCCTGTCATTCTCCAGAAGGTGGAGGGCAAGTTGTCTGTTCAAAGCCACAGGGCTCGCGGTGAGAGAACAGGGTGAAAGCGAGGGCAGGCTCTGGCTTGAGGCTGTGGAAGGGGCGTGGCCCCTTCCGTGGCACTGCACTTGACAGGTGACACAGAGATGCCCAGTTCTTCAGCGCCTCAGCTGGATCTGTCCCTTTCGAACTGCTTAGGCCTCCCACACGAGCCCTGCTCACCTTCCCTCCTTGTCCAGCCGGCCTCCCTGCAGTTACCCATCACAGCAGATCATTCCACCTGGAGGATTTGCAGCTGCTGGTCCCTCTGCCGGCAAGGCTAAGCTCTACTCTTTCCTCCTCTGGTCAGTCCATATTTACTGAGCATCTACTAGGTGCTAGGGTCCGTGCTAGGGGCTAGGAATGCAGCAGTGAAGAAACCAAGTCGGGGGCACCTGGGTGGCTCCGTTGGTTAAGGCACTGCCTTCGGCTCAGGTCAGGATCCCGGAGTTCCGGGATCGAGTTCCACATCAGGCACCAGCTCCACGGGGAGTCTGCTTCTCCCTCTGACCTTCTCCTCTCTCATGCTCTCTCTCACTGTCCCTCTCTCTCAAATAAATAAATAAAATCTTAAAAAAAAAAAAGAAAGAAAGAAAAAAGAAAGGAAAGAAAAGAAAAGAAACAAAGTTGGACCTCTGCCTTAGAGTTGCTCATATCCTCAAGGAAAGAGAAGTTCGACCAGTGCACCAGGCACGGTGATGGGGCAAGCATTGGGAGATGGGGGGGTGGGGGGGCATGGGTAGCAGTGCTCAGAGGAACCTCCCCAACCCCCGTCCAGAGTGTGTAGTGGAGTAGGAGGCTGGTGAAGAATGAGGGTCCACTACGGAGAGTGTAGAAGCCTAAGGAGAGCACTGCTGATGAAAATCAGATGGGTGGCTCAGTGGATTAAGCCGCTGCCTTCGGCTCATGTCATGATCTCAGGGTCCTGGGATCGAGTCCCACATCGGGCTCTCTGCTCAGCGGGGAGCCTGCTTCCCTCTCTCTCTCTCTCTCTCTCTCTCTGCCAGCCTCTCTACCTACCTGTGATCTCTCTCTGTCAAATAAATAAATAAAATCTTAAGAAAAAAAAAGAAAAGAAAATCAGATGGAGATAATGTTCCAGGCAAGGGGAACAGCATGAGCAAAGACACAGAGGCCCAAACCACTGCTGTGTTTCAACCATGATCAGGGCAGGTCGGATGGAGCACAGCATGATGGGCAGGCTGGAGTGGGGGAGGGGAGGGGAGATGGGCAGCTGGGGTGAGCTCTGAGGATCCCTGAATGCCAGGCTGCTTGGCTTCTGTCCCGGAAGCCTTGGGGAGCCATGGAGAGTTGTGAGCAGAAGAGGGCCTGGGGAGACGTGTTTTCGCTGAATGGAAGACAAGCTGGGGGGCAGGGAAGAAAGAACAGTCTGGAGGCCTCTGATGGCGGCCACAGCTGAGGACCAGCTGAAGCCAAGCCCTGGGCCTACCTAGTGTGTATGAACACAGGAGTTCCAGGGAGTGAGTCCAAACCAGCCCGAGGACAGTAGAGATCATCCCAAGCCCCATGAGAGTCAGAAGGCACTTGGGTCAGGTGAGCGGCATGTTCTCCCTCAGAGGCCAGCTGCCAGCAGGGTGGCCAGCCTCCAGCAGGTTCTTCCAGTAGCCACCCGCCTTCCAGGGAAGGGACAGAGACAGCGGACACCTTGAGCAAATCATGACATTAACCATCAAAATCCTCACAGCCCCACCTTCAGGGTATGCATGGCCAATTCGCAGATGGGAAGCCTGAGGTTCAAATGCTTCTCTGTCCAGCCCAGAGTCTGGTGACAAAACGGGGAATGTCATAGGCAGAAAAGACCTCCCCGTGTGAAGAGAAGGGAGACACTGCCCCCCACCCAGGTTCCTGTGAAGGGCAGGAGCCAAGAAACTCGGGCATTCATCATCCCCCCACTCCCCTCAGGCCACAGTAGAGGCCCAGAGAAGGACAGACAATATCCCAAGGTCATGGGGAAGGGGGGAGTCCTCTGGAAGGCAGAACCAGCCCCCCTCCAGGCCCGGCCTCCTTCCACCACGTCTCTGAATGTTTGTGAGGAAAGATGAAAGGAGCCAGGGCCCTTGATCCGCCTGGCCTGGCGGGAGGGCAGAGGGCAGGGCGGAAATCTGCAGCCAGAGTGGTGACCCCAAGATCAGAGGGGGTAGAAACCCCTGCTGCGCAGACAGGAGACAGCCTGCAACAGGAGGGCTTCAAAGAATACTTGTAAAAATAATCATCAGAGCACCAGCTCCCCGTCGCTGTGCACACTGCTTCCTGGCCAGTGCCCTGTCCTGGGGCTCTGTGTGTAGCATCTCGTGTGTTCCTTCCAGCTCTGTGAGGTAGGAGCTACCGTTATCCCCATGGGACAGAGGAGGAGACTGAGGCTCAGGGAGGCCACATGCCACAGCGGCGGAGTGCAGGACCTCGAATCCAAACCCAGGCAGAATTCAAGTCCCCCTGAGAATGATGCTCCAAGTGTTTCTACCCAGCCCAGAACTTCTGTGAGCCTCGGCCTCCAGGGCCTTCACCTATTTCACGTCCAAGGAGGAGAGGCGGGGCCCACAGAGCCTGACCCAACAGTTGACCCCACCCCAGCCCCTCCCGGAGCCTCCACTTCCCCCTTATGGAATGTTGCCATCTCCACCGGTTCCCAGGCTTGTTGGAAAGATGGACTGTAGCAATGTTTTGTGGGAGTGCCTCTAAAAGCAGATACTCAAGAAGAAAAAATGCTAGTACTCGACTCTGCCTTCGCGGAAGGAGCATAACTCTGCATTCCTTAGTGACCTCCTTCCTTCCAAGGAGAATAGCGCAGAAGCAGGGGCAGGAAGGTCTGTTGAAATGGAGAAACCTGACAAACTCTGCCTCAGCCAGGTAGTCAAGGTCAACATCAACAGGGATAAGTCATGGTAATGATATGTGTACTTGATACGATGTGATGAGAGCAAGACTCACCTCTGTGGTCTTCCTCTCCAGAACCCGTAATCCCCATGTAATCATGAGGAAAACGTCAGACAAGTTCCAATAAAGAGATATGCTACAAATATTAGTTGACCAGTTCTCCTTAAAGGTCAAGGCAGCTGCGTGGCTCAGTCGGTTAAGCGTCTGCCTTTGGCTTGGGCCATGATCTCTGGGTCCTGGGATCCAGCCCCATGTTGGTATCCCTGCTCAGTGGGGAGTCTGCTTCTCCCTCTCCCTTTGCCCCTCCCCACCTCTTGTGCTCGCTCTCTCTGCCAAATAAATAAATAAAATCTAAAAAAAAAAAAAATGTCAAGGTCATCAAAACCAAGGGAAGTCTGAGAAATTGTCACAGCCAAGAAGAGCCTAAGGAGACACGATGATGATGAAATGTAATGTGGCATCCTGGATGGCATCCTGGACCAAAAAAGGGACATTAGGGGAAAACCAAGGATCTCTGAGTAAAGCGTGGACATTAGCTAATAATATATATCAATATTGTCTCATTAGTTGTCATGAATGTATCATGCTAAAGCAAGATGTTACTAACAGAGGAAATATATATGCCACATTAGGTTCTAGAGCAAAGGGAAGGATTTTAGGACTGGCAGGAAGCCAAGAGAGCTGTCTCTAAACATTTCCTTCTAACCCTGGAGAAACTGAGGACAGAGGAATTGAAGTGATTACCCAAGGTCATACCACCAGTTGAGGACAGCCTAGACTAGAATCAAAGCTTCTTAATGTCACAAGAATGTGTTAAATGCCTGTCGTATACAAGGCAACAGCCTATGTCCTCGTCATGTTGAAGTCAGGTTAAGAAGTTCAAAGATTTGTCCATGGCTCAGCACCTCCTTTGGGCCAGGTATCCCAGGACACAGAACCTGACCCTTGGGGGCTCTCAAGCCAGAAGGGGAAACAGATGCTGACGCATCCCAAGTTGGAGGGCCAGGAGCCATGAACTCCCCCGACCAAAAGGTACCGCCCCGGAGCGCCTAGGTGGCTCAGTGGGTTAAGCCTCTGCTCAGGTCATGATCTCAGGGTCCTGGAATCGAAACCCTCGTCGGGGGGGTCTCTGCTCAGCGGGGAGCCTGCTTCCCCGCCCCCACCCCCGCCTGCCTGCCTCTCTGCCTACTTGTGATCTCTGTCAAATAAATAAATAAAATCTTTAAAAAAAATCCCACCCCGCACGTGCAGCCCGTGTGACCTCACCGAGCCTCACTCTGCCAGTGACATCAAGCACTTGGTGATTGTACAAAGTACCAGTGATGCTGAGAGAGGATCCAATCAGGTGTCAAGGCCAAGAGGGAGCTAGCGTGGGGCCCTGGGCACTCTGCACACGTTCCATGAACAGTGATTCTTTCCATCGATTTCTTAGGGCAATCTGAGGGCTGGAAGAGCCAGAAGAGGTAGCCACTTCTCAGTTTGCCTCAGTTTCTCCAGGAGCTGCCCCAGTGAGGAACATTTAGGTTGGGTCTGGAAGGACAGGAAAGGGTTTGCCAGGCAAGGAGGAAGTGGAAGGCTCCAGAGTTCACTGTCTGGTCTGGCAGAGAACAAGGCATCAGGCTACTCTCTCGGGGCACTTCCATGTGACAGGACTTCCCCGTTTCCTGGCCTTGCTGCCTCCTTCCTGGCCTCCCTGGGCCATGGGTTCACCACCGCCTGAGTCAAGGGCAGAGGCAGCAGGGGCTGGGCCAGGGTGGGGGTGGGCACCAGAGCCACACGACTCCAGGCCTCTGTCTGGAAATGAAACCAAGCCGTACCTCCCACTCACCAGCTGAGTGTCGCTTATACAACTTCCTCCTTCTGTTCCCGTTCAGGAATTACCCGGGGCAGGCTCTGCGGTGGTGAGGGGATTGCCCCAAAGGCTGGGCTGGGGGCCTCTGGGTCTTCTCTGGCCCCTGAAAGACTCCCAGACCCCTCATCAGGTCAGTCTTCATGTCCCGTCCCTGCCTCTACACATCTGTCCGTGTAGTGTGGTCCACCGTCTCCCCTCTCCCAGCTTGTCCGAACTCTGCTCGCCCCCAGACCCCTCCTGGAAGCCTTCTGCAGACACCCCTCCCAGTCCTGGCCTCGTTAACTGTTCACAGGTCTCCTATATTGCAGGTCTTGTGCCAGGGTTGGGGACCGATGCCACAGGGATGGTCCCCTGCAGCTTGGGTCTCTAACTCCTATGTCCCTGTGCACCCCACATGCCTTATCCACTCTCAGGGAGAGTGTTGGAAACCAGCACCCCAGTCCAGTGAAGTCTCTGCACGGTGTGGTCTTAGGAAAGCCCCTTCCACTCTCAGTCAGCGTTGTTTCCATAGCTGCTGAAGGAAGAGATTCAGTGACATGTTCTGGGGGCCTTAAGAGAACGGGACGGTGAGGACTGCTGGACCCCACCCTACCAAACCCAATGTAGAGATTCCCTCCAAGGGGAACTGGTAAAATGCATACAGCAGGACTCCAATTCATCCAAATTTCTAGGTGGAAACAAATATGGGGACCCAAGGAGGGGGACCCATCAGCCAGCCAGACGTCCTTGCTACGAGCAGCTATGGAAGGGCGCCTGGGTAACTCAGTCCATTGAACCTCCAGCTCTTGGGTTTGGCTCAGGTCATGATCTCATGGGTTGTGGGATCAAGTTCCGCATGGGGCTCCTTGCTCAGTGGGGAGTCTGCTTGAAGGTCTCTCCTTCTTCCCCTCCCCTCCACTCTCTCTCTCTCTAAAATAAATAAAAGTTAATCTTGAAGAAAAAAAAAGAGCAGCTACAGAGACCTCGCTTTCAATCCTGCCTCAATAACCCTGTGACCTTGGACCAGTCACTTGATCCCTCTCGCCCTCACTTCTCTCATCTGGAAACTGGAGATAACAGTATGTACTTCACATGGCTCTTAAGTGATTGGCAAGACACATGCGGATATACTGCTGTTGTTACTGTTATTGCTGGTGCAGTTGCCCTAAGATTCCATGAATAGAGTGGACAATGAGGGCAGCCTTAAAAAATTCACAGTGGGGCACCTGTGTGGCTCAGTGGGTTGAGCCTCTGCCTTCGGCTCAGGTCATGATCTCAGGGTCCTGGGATCGAGCCCCACATCGGGCTCTCTGCTCAGCAGGGAGCCTGCTCCCTCCTCTCTCTCTGCCTGCCTCTCTGCCTACTTGTGATCCCTGTCTGTCAAATAAATAAATAAAATCGTTTAAAAAATTAACAATGTAGATCTATATATTTTGCTATAGAATTCACGCTTAATTAGTAAATTAAAATGTTACAGTATTACTAATATAATTCTGGGGCACCTGGGTGGCTCAGTCAGTTAAGGGTCCAACTCTTGATCCCAGCCAGGTTGTGATCTCAGGGTCATGAGATCAAGCCCCAGGTTGGTCTCCATGCCCCATGGGAAGTCTACTTGGGATTCTCTCTCCCTCTCCCTCTGCCCCCACCCAGTCACACTCTCTCTCAAATAAATAAATAAAACCTTTAAATTATTTTTTTTCTTATTTTTTTTATTTGACAGAGAGAAATCACAAGTAGATGGAGAGGCAGGCAGAGAGAGAGAGAGGGAAGCAGGCTCCCTGCTGAGCAGAGAGCCCGATGCGGGACTCGATCCCAGGACCCTGAGATCATGACCTGAGCCGAAGGCAGCGGCTTAACCCACTGAGCCACCCAGGCGCCCCAAAACCTTTAAAAATAATAAGAAGAAATACTATAATCTCATCTCTGTTAAAAAAAAAAAAATGGGCATGAGAAAAAGAAATAAACACTAGCATGTTTCTAGCAGCTGTCCCAGGGATGGAGGAGCAGAGATGAGCTGAATTATTTTTTTTCCTCTGTGCTTGTCTTTTCTTTTGTAGTTTTCTATCATAAGCTCATGTTACTGGAGCAATAGGAGGTAATATAGGTTGCTGGTGACTGATCACAGTCTTTGCTCCCCAACTGATCTGAACACCCAATACAAGGCCTGGTCCCAGAGCTCCACAGCTCAGGGCTCCTGGGAGCCAAAGTCTTTAAGGGTGAGCTGGTCATGCACTTGACCTCTCTCTACCTGATCTGGGCTGACCCCTGGAGGTGCATCTGCCTGGGATCCTGGTGCTCATTTTGCTTCTGGCCCCATCTGATGAGGAAGACAGAAACTCCCAGAGGGAAGTGCCCAGTTCTCTCCTGACGTCCCAGGACCCTGCTTCCCTTCCCTTCAGCCTTGGCTCACCCTGTTTACTTCCACAAACCCTCTGCAGAGGCGAAAATGGGGTGGGGGGCGCTCTTGGGCCCTGGGCCTGGGTTCAAGGTCAAGGACGCACGCAGCCGGTGCTCCCCTAAGAGGAGCCCATGGTCTCATGGCTTCAACCAGACTTTCTCTTTGGCCCTTCCAAAGCTGACCCTGACACAAGAGCTCACTTGGGAAGGGATCCGAGAAGCTGCAGAGGCAGGGAAGGAGGAAGGAGCAAAGCCAACAGAAGAAATGTTATCCAGGTCACTGCCATAGGCAACAGGAGTCCCAGTCCCCACAGTCCTCCAAGAAACGTTTCCCCCCACTCTTCCTAACCAAGCCTGCTCCCTGCCTCCAAGGAGCCAGAGGGAGAAGATCTGAGAAGGAAGGGACTACCAGCCAGCTTTACCCCCTCCCCCTCCCCAGCCCTAGCATCTCCACCTGCCCGGCTCCCCACAGAGCTCTGCATACCTCCATCCATCATCTCACAGACCCTTCCCCAGGACAGTCCCCCAGTGCCCACTCTCGGCTCCAGGATATCCCTCTTCTCCTAAGCAGAACACATCCTCTCCGTTCCCTGAAACTGGCCTCCTCCTGGGTCCCCCACTTAGGGATAGTTGCCCCCTCCTCTCAGGCCCTTCAGCCAAAAACCAGGCATTCCAGCCTCCCACGACCCACCCCCAAGACCTAGGTGGGGCCTAGCTCACCCAGACACCATCTTGTCGTCTGATCCCCCATCCCCGACTCATTCTGTAACAGCCCTCGAGTTCCTCATTCCAAACCAGAGCTCTGGTCCTTCACTGACTCCCTGTGGTCTCCAGCCAGAGCCCACACTTAGGAGGTCACACGGGGCCCTGCCAGCCTTTCCAGCCCCACCTTCATCTTGGTCAACCCCCCCCCCCACGACACTGTCTCACCTCCAGGCTTTTGCTCTTGTTTTCCCGACGGGGATGTCCTTCTCCCTGCCTCTCCTCCCTGGTTAATCCTGCTCCTTCTTTGGTCCCTTTTCTGACCCTCCAGCCTAGGCCAAAGCTTCACAGACCCCATCTGTACTTCCCACAAGGAAGGCTCATTTGAACCCTTCCAGTCCCCACCCTCTACTCCCACCCACAGACCAAAGAGCTCCAGGGGTTAGAGGTTGGACCTGGGTTATGCCCAGACCAGCGCTTGACCCTGAATAGGCCCCATGCTTGTTGGCACAGGAACCTCAGGCCTGGGCTGCCCAGGTCCACTGGAGCAGTGCCAGGCCTAGTCCAGCCCCTGCCTGAGGCTAGCAAGTTAGCTCAGGCTTCTAGACCAGGAACCGAGCCAGGTGCCCTGCCCCAAGTCACACCCTGAGTCTGGCCTTACCTTCTCCTCATGCCCGTGCCAACTCGGGGGGTGGGGATCTCACAAGGAGCCAGGAAGGATCCCAGCCCCCACCTTGGCTCAGGTCTTAGCAAACTGGGGCCACTGTCCCTGGCTGATGGTTGGATAGGGGAGGCCCAGAGTTGGCAGGGAGGTCTCTCCCCACAACACGAACTTGAGCCAGGCCTCTTGCCACTTGTGGTCTGTGCTCAACTTCCCACCGCAGCTACCTCCCAATAATTAAATATATTTAATCATCTAATAGTTAAATTAGCTTCCTGGGCCTTGAACTAGCTCCCCTAAAGCCTTCCTATTCCTAGAGATGCCAGTATAGGTGTTTCCAAGACCTTGGGATGGGGCTACTTAATCTGATTCAGCTCCGCAAACACGAAGTGCTTTCTGTGTCAACAGGAGGAAACGTGCCCTGGGAAATATACAGCGGGTCTAAGGGCCAACCTGGGCGGCATCCCCTCCCTGCGGCACCTTGCGCCATCACCAGCCAAGCCTCTCTATCTGCCTGGCATTGGAAACTCAGGGCCCAGAGGGGGTGAGTAACTTGCCCAAGGTCACAGAGGCCAAGCCTGGAGATCTGGCAGAGGCCTACAGAGTTGAGGAAACATTTCCTGTCTGGTGTTTGCACGTTGGTTGATGAAACACATACAGCCCCAGCCTTCAAGATCCCAGGGCGAGATCTCGAGAGAAATGAGAGGTGGTCAAAAGCCAGAGAACAAACCTATTGACACAGAAATCCAGGCTGTGCTAGAGTGGGAGTCAATGGGGGGCAGGGGGCAGGATGGGGAGCAGGCGGGGAGCAGGAGGACGGGGGACATGGAGGGCTTCTCAGAAGAGGTGAATTTTACTAAAGCTTGAAGGATGAAAGGAATGGCGATATAAAGATTTGGCGGGCGGGGGGGGGCGGGGCGGCGAGTGTTCAGGCAAAGGTCCTGCGGTGAGAATTGAGGCAAATCGGTCTGTGTGGAGCCATGGGGGGCAGGAGGGGGGCAATGGGAGATGAAGCTGGAGCCCAGAGCCTCATGAGCCCTGCGAGGGCCCAGGAGGGGAATCACAACAGCGTATGTTTCTGAAAGATCCTGCTGGCAGCTGTATGGAGGGAGGTTGAGGGGGGCAGAGAGAGGCGGGCAGCTCTCTGGGAGGGGCGAGGTGGCTCAGCCCTGGCAGGGAGGCAGCCAGAAGCGCCCGGCCCGAGGGCATGGGGGAAGCGGTCAGGGTCCTCACTTGGATGGGGAGTGTGGGCCCACAGAGAGGCCAAGATCGAGACTGATCCTCAGGCTTTTGGTGAATGGAGTTGCCTTTTACTGAGATGGGGAAGCCTGGGTAGGAGCCCGCTGAGGGGAAAATGTCAAGAGTTCAGTTTTGGCCGAATTATGTTGGAGAAACCCTCTCTAGGTATCCATGGAGATGGTGAAAAATCAGTAATTCTTCAGCCAACACTTACCAAACACACTGCATCAGGCTCTAACTGCCTTCTTCGTGTTAACTCATCGAATCCCTTCACCAAGCCCTTGGAAAGGGTGCTTTTGTTCTGCCCATTTCTTGGACAGGGAAACTGAGGCTCAGAGTAGGTTGCTGTGCAGAGGAGGAGAAGAAGGCAGGCAGCATCCCAGGGAGCCCCCATATCTAGAAGGCCTCCGAAAGGGCTCTGGCTTCCCGGAAGGGGCTTCTCCTGGGTCAGACATTGCCGGGAGGCCAAACGAATGAAGACAGGAGCACAGGGTGCCCCGGGGACCGAGGCACAGGGCAGCTGTAGCCCCCGGTGTGCAGGGACAGGGGAGTGGGGAGACCAGGGGGAAAGGGAGGAGGGGTGTTGAGCAAGAGGGCCTCACACTTCCCGGAAGCTCAGCCTGGCAGGGGTGAGATGGAGCCGCTGGTGGGACTCTGGACCGCAGGACGCTGCCCGGCCCACCTAAGGCCAGTGACTTCAGCAGTTTGCCAGAGGGACAGACACTTCTGAGTAATGATTTCCCTTTTGATATCATCCTGGTCTCTGTGCACCTAATCCCTTCGTCAGCCTTGAGATCTCTCCCCCTCCTGCCCTGTGCCAATTCTCCAGTGGCCTGAGGGGCAGGGTGCCGGGTCAGGGGAGGGAAGGGTGACTCATTCCTACCTCTCTCAGCTCAGGCTATTCCCACACAAACTAGGACTTGGTCAGAGCTGAGAGGGTGGAAGGCGTCCCTGTGCTCTCTGAGGACTGTGGGCCTAGGAACTGAGGAGGGCCAGGCCTTGAATGCCAGAATAAGGCCAGCATCTGCTGGCTGCTGGACCAGGAGCCCTCCAAGCTCAACAGTGAACAACGACACTTTCCCCACCCGAGCCATCCAGAGAGGGGAGACACCGGCCATCCACTGGCCACTGGGGCCATCTTCCACGAGTGTATTCTAGGGAGACTTAGGCCCCAAGTGGGGAAGGGGCTTGTCGAAGGTCTCATTCCATCCCCTCCTTTCATCTGTGTCACCCGATGCTTTAATCCTCCAACTGTCACCTCCCCCTGGAAACTTTCCCGGACTCTCCTCCAGGCTGAGTCAGGGCCTTCTTCTGCATTCCCAGAGCCCCTCAGGAACAACATCAGCAGGCTTGTCACAGTCTCTTGTAATTGTCTGTGTGTCACCTGGCCTCACAAATGGAAGGCAGGGGCCACTGAGCAGGACTGATCCACTTTGGTGTCCCTGGTGCCCAGCTCAGGGTCTGGAGAGACCTGGGGCTGGCGTGTGTTTGTTGAACCAAGCTCCGCTGAACTGAACCCCTTTGTGCCTTGTGAGGGGCCACAGGCCTTGATCTTTCTCTGGCTTAGGAGACGGGCACCATATTTCAGGTTCAGTGCTTCCGTCAAGCGGCCGTGCAGACGCGGAGGGCCCCTGGATGACAGAAAACTAAAAGGGCTGTCAGCTTCCTGGCCTCATTTTCCAGAGGAGGAAGTTGAAACTCAAAGCTATGAAGTCCACAGCCCCGCGATCAGCAGGGATGAATCACACAGACGGCCGGGGCCCTGCTCCGAGGCTCCCCTTCCGTCAATGCGGAAGCCCAGGGATCCTTGCCTCCAAAAGCTCAGCTTCCTTGGGTCCTGTGAGCTCATAGGCCTCAGGCCCTGCAGTGAGGGGAGGAGACATCATTCAAGAGGCTGTTTATCATCGTGTTGTACCCCCCTGCGCTCTTGAAGCAAAACAGTCCCAAGAAAGAGGGTGATTCATTCACAGGACCCTTTGCCAGTTCCAGAGAAAAGGCAGACCAGAAATACATTCCGCAACTTTTGAAGAGGAGACAAAGAAATCTCCAGACGAAGTTTCTCTTTAGCGGACACAGGCTGGGGGAACATATATATTTTACATATTTATGTATTATAAATATTTATATATTTCTATTACATGGTTTTTCTCTCAGAGAGCCGAGCTCTGGGGGAAAGAAGCTGTCATGGTTTCAGCCAAATTCCCCCCCAAAACACAAGGTAGTGGCCTCTAAGAAAAGACTGCACTGCTTTTAGAACAACTTGACGACAGACGCCTGGGTGGCTCAGTTGTTACACGTCTGCCTTCAGCTCAAGTCATGATCCCAGGAGCCTGGGATCGAGCCCTGCGTCCTCGCCTAGCAGGAGTCTGCTTCTCGCTCTGCCTGCCCTTCCCCCTGCATGTGCACTCGGTGCGTTCTCTCTGAGAACAGAGAGCTGTTCTCTCTGACAAATAAATAAGTAAATTCTTAAAAAAAAAAAAAAAAAAAAAAAAAAAAAAGGGAGAACAACTTGATGGGCTCAACCTGACAACCACTCCTAAGGTTAACTGATTGGATGTGAGTTAAAACCAGATTAGATGGGCTGTTTTAGTTGTTCTTGATGTTAATCCCTCTCGAACTCTGTCAAGGAGAGGGTGAGAAATTCATGTGTGTTCCTCTTAAGTAGAGGGAAGCTTGGGGCACCCGCGTGGCTCAGTGGTTAAGCCTCTGCCTTCAGCCCAGGTCATGATCTCAGGGTCCTGGGATCAAGCCTCGAATCAGGCTCTCTGCTCAGCGGGGAGCCTGCTTCTCCCTCTCTCTCTGCCTGCCTCTCCGCCTACTTGTGATTTCTTTCTGTCAAATAAATAAATAAAGTCTTAAAATAAATAAAGTATTAAAAAAAAAAAAGTAGAGGGAAGCTTGCTGAATGTGTTGGAGGCTTTGGACATCTTGCAAACAGGAAGCCATGGAGGGAAGTAACAGGTGAGTCTGGTGGGGGACTGGTAGGGGAGGAAGATGCTGGGGGGTAGCATGATTTAATTGCCAGCAGAGTGAATGGCAAACCTCCACGACTCACAGAAAACCTCTGGAACTACTGTAGCAGTACAAAGACAGATGGAAAATTCAGTCTCTTTTTGAAGTCTCATTATCTATGCTCTAGGTTTGGGTCTCCTATAATATGAATGTCATACTCAACTCTTTAAAAATTGTACTTTTAGCTCCCAGTCCTGAGCTGGGTAGAAGTAGGAGCGAGCTTGACCTCTTTGCCCATGTGAAGTTGTGTTCAGTTCTGACTCCAAAGAGCGTAGGTGGCATTGGTCATGTCTCTGGTGCTATTTGAGATACGTTTCCCCCATCTGTAAAATCTTAGAGAAGAAAATGGGTTGAGGAAGAAGAGGGAACTTTGAGGCATGGGTTTTGGAGTCGTACTGCCTGAGTTCTAATTTTTCTAGCTGTGTGTCCTGAGGGAAGTTGCTTAACCTTTCTGAGCCTTGCTTTTCTCATTTGTAAAGCAGAGATAATAATATCTACCTCATGGGATTTGCTGAGAAGTTAAACTATGTAATGTTTACAAAGCACATAGCTTAGTGCCTGGCCCCCAAGAAGGTGTTTTATTAAGGTTTAATTGATAATGCTCTGATCTTAAGCATTCAATTTTGGCAACCGTGTATCAAGATACAGAACATTTCCATCACCCCAGAACATTTTTCTTGTGCCCCTTCCTAGTCAGTCCTCCTGGGAACAACCACTGATCTGATTTCTATCACCACAATTTAGTTTATTTTAGAATTCCACATGAATAGAGTTAGACAGTGTTTATTGTATTTGGTTTTGGGTATATTTGGCTTCTTTCATTCAATGTAATTCTGAGAGTCATTCATATTATTGCCTGTATAGTAGATCATTTATTTATGGTGTAGTATTTTGCTGTATAATATGCTACGGTTTATACATTCTACAGAAGATGAGCATCTGGGCTATTTCCAGTGTTTGCCTTTTAGGAATAACGCAGCTATGAATATTTTTGCCAGGATTTAGTGCAAGACTTTCATGGACAAATATTTTCTTTTCTCTTGGGTAAACACCAAGGAATGGAGTGCTGGGTCATAGAGTAGATGTATGTTGAACTTCTTAAAGACACTAACTTCTTAAAGACACTCTCTGATTGTCTTCTAAAGTGGTTGTACTGTTTGACATGTCCATCAGTGAAGTGTGAGAGTTCCAGTCCCTCCGTGGTCTCCCCAACATTCGGTGTGGTCAGTCTTTTCCGTTTTAGTCATTCGGGCATCACCCTGTGGTCTTCATTTGCATTCCCCTGATGACTAATGAACTCATTCTGTGTGCTTATTTAGAATATCTTTAAAGGTAGCTCCTCCCCCCTTTCACTGCCCTGTGGCTTTCAACCTCCAGTATTTGAAAAACTGTGGAATAAATGTGCAAGGGAAAGACTGATAGAAAAATCTAGAAATATAAAGAGCTCTACAAGTACAAAGGGAAGCCTGCGCTCAGCCTCAGAGCCCCTCCCTTAATTTGCATTTCCCAGGACTGAGCGGCTAAGGACACACTTGTCTTCTGAAGACATTAAGATCATGGCTGACCTGGGATCCGTGTTTGAAGGTGGGGAGAGAGAGAAGGGATGTTTGTTTGTTTGTTTGTTTAAAGTAGGCTCCATGCCTGATGTGGGACTCAAACTCAACAACCCTGAGATCAAGAGTCTGAGCCAGCCAGGCATTCCAAGGTCAGAATGTTTTAATGAAAAATTTATCTGGTTGAATAATCATTTTCACTGCTACAGTTTATAAACTACCCACTATGCTCCAGGCACCTCATACACATAAAGCATTGTCATTTTTTTAAAGACTTTAATTTTTAAGTAATCTCTACACCCAGTGTGGAGCTCGAACTTACAACCCTGAGATCAAGAGTCATACGCTTCACTGACTGAGGCTGCCAGTTTCCCCCAGCATGTCTAATTTTTTAAAAGTTTTTCAGGTTTTTGTTTGTTTGTTTTGGGGTTTTTTAGTTTTTTGTTTTTGTTTTTGAGAGAGACAGAGAGACAGAGAGAGGTAGCACAAGTGGGGGATGGGGCAGAGGGAGAAACAGACTCCCCACCGAGCAGGGAGCCAAATGTGGAGCTGGATGCCAGGACCCTGGGATCATGACCTGAGCCAAAAGCAGATGTTTAACTGACTGAGCCACCCACGCGCCCAACATGTCTAATTTTTACAGCTACCCTGCAAGGTTATTATATGATCTCCATTTGATGGACTCTGAAAATCAGACATGTAAATTCCTTTGATAACACCACACAACTACACCTCTACACGCATGCACACAATGGGGTAGCATTTAGCCCTAAAGTGAAATGAATGCTACACTTTCCTACAATGTGGATGAACCTCAGAAACTCATGCTGAAAGAAAGCAACCAGACATAAAAGGTCACACACTGTGTGATTCCATTTGTATGAAATATCCAGAATAGGTAAATCTATACCTATAGACAGACAGCAGACTGGTGGTTGCCAGGGGCTGGCGGAAAGGTGAATGGGAAGTACCTGTTAAATGAGTTATTCTTTTGGGGTGACAAAAATGGTTTGGAACTAGATGGAAGTGGTAGTTGCACATCATAAATTAATTTTTTTAAGAATTTTTTAAACATTTTTATTCATTTATTTGAGAGAGAGCATGTGTGTATGAGCTCAAGCTGGGGGAAGGGCAGAGGAGAGGGAGAGGAACAAGCAGACTCCACACTGAGCCTGGAGCCTGACACTGGGCTTGATGTCATGACCTTGAGATCATGACCTGAGCCAAAACCAAGAGTCAGAGGCTTAACTGACTAAGCCACCCAGCCACCCCCGTCGTAAATTTAACCAATGCTACCGAGTTGTACACTTTACAATGGCTAATTTTATGTTATGTGAATTTTACCTCAGTATGATTAAAGCAGCAACAATTCTACCCCACAGTCTCTCCCTCATTGATGAGCATAATTTTGCCATTACTGATTTAGTTCTTTGGATAGCGAAGCCTCCAGCACCTGCACCCAATCTTTTCTCCCCCAGAAAATCCCCCATGAGAATTCCAGTGCAGAAATGGAGGAATCAGCAACATGGCTCAGAGGGCAGGCACTGGAGTCAGGCTGCCTGAGTTCAATTCCAGGCACCTCCATAACCCCATCTGTAAAATGGGGATGATAATGTTACCAACTTCATGGAGTTGCTCTGAGGACAGAATGAAATCATTCATGTAAAGTATCTGCACAGGTGTCATGTTTATGCACTAAGCTGTATTGTTAGGGTGGAGGCCACCTTTCCCTACCATCAACCATACCATAAATATTTATTGAGCACCGACTACACGCCCAGCACTCTTCTAGGCCCTAGGGATTCAACTAGGAGCAAGAATAACAATAAAGTTCCTTCTTGGAGTGTAAGACAGTAGACAAAGGAAGTAAAATACACAGTATGTTAGCTGATGGTATAAGCTGAGGAGAGAAAAAAGTGATAAGGAACAGGAAGTTTGGGGGAGAATTTGAAACCGGCTGGCTACAGGCGGCTTCCCTCCGTAATGACCAGAAAGAAGTGAGGTATATTCACTTCTAACAAACCTCATGACTTACACAACACAAATGTCATCCTTTACAGTTCTTGAGGTCAGGAATCCAAAATGGGTCTCACGGGGCTGACATCAAGGTGTTAGCAGACCCGTGTTCTTTCTTAAGGCTCCAGGGCAGAATCTATCCTCTTGCCTTTTCTGGCTTCTAGAGGCCCCACCTTCCTTGGATTATGATCCCACATTATTCTACCTTCTCCTTCTGTCATCACATAGCCTTCTCTTTGACTTTCCTCCTCCCTCTTGTCCTCATAAGGATGTTAGTGATGACACAGGGCCCACCTCAGTCACCCAGAATAATCTTCCCATCTAAGATCCTTAAATTAATCACATCTATGAAGTCCCTTTGTCACAGAAGGTAACATGGTCCCAGGTTCGGGGACTGGGATATGGACATCTTTGGGCGGCCCATTATTCTGTCTACCATATGAGACATAGTACCTCGAAGAAGTGAGAAGGGAAGTTCAAAGGTCCTGAGGCAGGGCTCTTTTGGCATGCCCGAGGAAGCTGGAGACCAGTGAGGATACAGTGGAGTGGGCAAGGGCAGCATGACCTCTCACAAGAGCAGAAAGGTGAAGGACGTTGGAGTGGCTCTTGCAGGCCTTTGTGGGTCCCAGTGGGGGCTCTGACCTTTCCATGCGTGAAGTGGGAGAAGGTGAGGGACATGGTCCTACAGGTTTTACCAGGATCGCTTGGGCTGCAGTATGGACAAAGGACTACCTGTGAGGAGGCTGCTGCAGCCTTCAGGTGAGAGGCTGGGGGCTGAGGCCGCAGAGGCAAGCGGTGAAACAGGTCTCCTTCTGGATTTTGAAGGTCGAGTCACAAGGAACCACTTAAGGGTCAGAAGTGGAGAGGCGCTATAAGAGGGAAGTCAGGCATGAGTCCAAGGTTTTTGGCCTGAGCAACTGGAAGAATGAAGATGCCCTTTAAGATGGGGACGACCAGGGGCGCCTGGGTGGCTCAATGGGTTAGGGCCTCTGCCTTCAGCTCGGGTCATGATCTCAGGGTCTTGGGATCGAGCCCCGCGCTGGACTCTCTGCTCGGCGGGGAGCCTGTTTCCTCCTCTCTCTCTGCCTGCCTCTCTGCCTACTTGTGATCTCTGTCTGTCAAATAAACAAAATCTAAAAAAAAAAAAAAAAAAAAAAAAAAAAGATGGGGATGACCACAAAAAGCTCAGACTTGGGACTGCTGCTGAGAAATCTGGAATTTGCTTTGAGATGTGTTGGGAACCCAGAAGGAGAGAGGAGAAGTCAGATATGGGAGTCTGGAGTTCAGGACCAGGATCTGGAGGGATTTGCTTGGGGGACACCAGCAGGTATGCAGGTGAGATTTAAAGTCAAGAGCCTGGATGAGATCTCTAAGGGCTGTGTGCAGAGATGAGAAGACCAAGGATGGAGACCTGGTGCCCCTCTGATGAGGAGGAGCCAGTGATGCGGGAGGGAAACGACGTGAAGGTGGGGTCCTGGCAGTCAGGAGAGCCAAAGGCTGCAAACTCTGTCCACATGAGGGGCTGGTGGAGCAGAGGATGACCCTCTTGCTTCCAAGGACTGTTCTCTGGCAAACAGCCTCTACGGGAGTTGGACCTACTGAAGCAGACTTATTCTTATGAGCCGGAAGCTGTCTCCCCTGCTGGAGGCTGGAGTAGGTCCACCCTCCCAGCATGATTTCCCTCTGGTCTCACCTCCAGCCAGGCTTTAAGACTCCATTCAGTCACTTTCCCTCTGCCAGGTGGCTGTGCTGATCACCCAGATGGAGCTGGGTGTCCCTCTGCTCAGCTTCCACAGGATCTGTTGCTCCCCTGTTGGACAACTGCCCACCCCTAGCCTCCTTCCATGTCTGAGTCCCCCACTGGGCTAGGCAAGCTTCCTCCTTTCCGCATCCCCGGGAGCCTCGCTGGTGCTCTCATTAAACATCTGGCCACGCCTGGTCCTGCTTTGCCGAAGCTCCAGTTCCTAGACTTCCCAGACCTCAGTGGGGCCCCTTACACACTGCGCCTACAGACACTCACTGAGTGTTTGTTAAATATCAAGGAAAGGGCCGTGGACTTGGACCCAAGCCCGACTTCTGGCACTTCCAAGTACTTTGGACTTCAGTCTCCCATCTCTAAAATGGAAGTCCTACAGGCTCCTCACTGGTTGTGACGACATTTGGGAAAGTGTTTGGCAAACTGGAAAGCAGCCCAGCAAATCAGTTACTAGAGCTCGAAGCTTTTCCTTGGCAGCTGATTCAGGACACGTGACCGGACCTGCGTGACCCACCCCACGCCATGTGAGGCCTTCTAGCTAGAATTTTTTTCAAGCTGCTCGGAGGACAAGCAGCGTCTTCCTCTGGCAATGGGAACTGGAGAGTGAGTGGGGCCCAGCCCTGGTGGAAACTCTCACACACGCACGGACATTCACGAGTGTTTCCAATGACTAAGGGCCACATGAAACCATTGGCTGGACCCTTCCTGAAACCTGTCCCAGAATGGTTCGGCCTGCAGCGCTGCTCTGACCATCCTTAGCCCTACTCTCCCACTTCTCTGGGGGTGAGTCCCTTGCCTGCACCCAGGGAAGGACCCCGAGCTCCCCCTCTCCCTCAGCAGCAGGTAACACATAGGGCGTTCAGCATATGAGGCAGTTTATTGACGTTTACTTGCCCAAATGACTTTTCCTCACTGTTCTGGGGTTGAAAGAACTGGGGGAGGGGAGGTATACAGATGGAAGCCAAAAGGCACATACTGAATGTGCCAAGGTGGGCTGAAAAGGGGTTGGTCTGAGATGGACAAGTCCATTTCAGAGGCTAAGAGACTTTGGGCCCAAGCACATGTACTCACATAGCCAAATCCCTTCCATCTGCCAGAGAAGAACAAGGCACCACCCTGGCCAGCTTCGGACCCAGCTGTTGCACTGAAGGGACCTCCTACATTACAGCAGCCATGGCATCTGGACCTGAACACACAGGGCAGGGCTGGCCTGGCTCCATCTGTACAGCAGGGACGAAGGTGGCTGACGAGCAGATTTGTGGTGCCCGCGTCACCGGGGGAGGGTGGTGCTTGTCGGCATGAGATCACGACTCTGAAATGCAGCGTGAATCCACAAGTGGGGGGCTGAAAGCTGGGCACAGTGATTAAGTATGGAGCTGACCCAACGCTGAACAAACAGACTCCTTACATAGCCTCTGCTCACAGGGTGTTCTAGTCCCCTTAGCTCTACACTGTCACAGAAGCAGAAGGAAGAGGAAGTGGTGGGCTGCCCAGCTGGGACCCCTAGGGACTGTCACGATTGTCCAAATCTCTGTGGTCAGAGAGCGGCCCAGCCACTTCAGCCCTGACTCTGGGACTGAGGGAACAGGACGCTGAGTCCCAGGAGAACTGGCCCCAAAGGCCCCTGCCCCGCCCGCGGCTCTGCAGGCCTCCTCTTCTACCGCTTCTTCTTGGCCTCCTTCTTGGGCCTTTTGCTGGCAGAAAGAACAGCGGCCTTGGGTTTCCTTGTCACCTCCGCACTTCTGGGCTCAGAGGGCTCTGCCTCCTGTGTGGCGATAGAAAGGAGAGTCCTGTTTAGACGAGTCAGCCCGACACCAGCAAAAACGAGACTGTTGTCTGAAAGGGGCTTTGCAAACTAAAGCACAGGGCCCCAGAAACACCAGGAATGGGAACCGTCATTGCTGGGACGAGGAGCTTCAGGTGGATGGGGCTGGGGCTGCTGGGCAGGGGGGTGGTGGGAGAGGACCCCCTCCCATGAGCAGGGCAATTCCAAATGAAGAATAAAGAAAGAGGCCTCAAAGGAGGAGGCAACCTTTGGAGCCTTGGAGACCAGAGGCAGGGGCGGGGGCCGGGGGGGATTGAGGCACCTCCAAAGCCAGCCAAGTGACCTGTGGGCAACTCACTTCCCCTTCCTGCATCTTGGTCTACCCAGCTGTGAAATGGAAACCGTGATGCGTGCTATCAGACAGTGCCCAGCAGCCCAGGCGGCACCCAGTGTGCAAGTACCAGTCAGGGCACAGGCGAGGAGCCGGCCAGGCCCAGATCCACCGAGGCTCGCTCTCCCTCCAGCCCTACTGTCCTCTCCTCCCATTCAAGCCACAGCACACCAGGGCTGGAAGGGGTGGGGAGCACTGGCCTGCAGCTAGGCAACCACTACACAGTGTTCTGTGGGGCCCAGCAGAGGCGCCCCGGGGGGGAGGGGGCAGAACTCCAGACTCTCCCTACAACCTGGGCAGCCCTGATTTTTCTGTCTGTCCCATTCCATGTAAGATTTGGTTTGTGCAGAGGCTTTGCTGCTTTAAAAACAGATGCAAAAGCACAGACCTAGCCCTGGCCTTCACGGCACAGTAAAGACCATGGACTCCGGGAAAGAGACTCAGCCTGCCACAGTCACAAAGGCTCATGTCAGAGAATAATCTGGACAGGACTCAGTCCTGTCAAGTGTTCCCTGCCCTCCGGGGGTAAGTGCCACTGTGCCTTGGTCAGGCAGGATATTAGTGTGGCGCGTCTGGCCTGGAGAACACTGACCACAGCCCCCGGGCCTCCTCTGGCCCCCAAGTGGACTTCACTTGGCCTACAGTGTTTATATTTAAAAACTTGAGCCAACTGGTAGATTTCCCATTCAATCCAGACTCCTAGCTTTTCTTGAAAATGTTAAAGGCCTGGCAATGGCAGCCCCTTTATTCAGGCGCCCACACTACACCCCCACCCCATGGCCTCAGCGCTAGGATAAGGAAATGCTTCTCGGCACCTGTGTTCTTTTATTAAACATGGTAAAATAAAAAGCAGACAAAGAATACTAAGAAGGAGCACACTTCTGGAAGAGAACAGTATTTCCTCAGTTAAAGTGGCCGACTCCCAGCCTGCAGCTTGCTTCGCTCCCTGTCCTTCCCAGGGCTGGCTCCTCAAGCCCGCAGGCTGACAGCATAGACGCGATCGTGGCTGAGGAGGGGCAGCCCACACCTCTGGGGGGCCTACTCCCGAGATGTGACAGCCCCCCTTGTCAGCCATCACTGCCTCCATTCCACCCTGCCAGCCTGCCCACTGAAACCTCAGAATGTAAAGGCCCAGCCCAGCCCCAGGTACCCACAGGTGATCTTCCCAAGATAACAAGGGGGCCAGCCCTCCCCAGCCAGGTCTCTGATGGCAGCACTGGGCTCCGTGGCCTGTAAACCTGGGCCGATACTTTAATGTAACTTGGCCAAAAAAAAAAAAAGGTAATAAAGAAAAAAAAAAAGAAAAAGAAAAGAAGAAAGCTAGCCCATTAGAAAGCTAAACAAACAGAACCTCAGAGGAGCCAGCGTGTCAAGTGCACAGGCTGAGCACACCCCCTCACCCCCCCCACCGCAGAGCACAGCAATAAGGCTACTGTTTAAGGCAAACCCCACAGGGTGCAGTCTTGGGAGACCTTGGGAACTGGAAACTGTCCCCAGGGCAGTGCCCATGAGGCCAGTGCAAACCAGCCAGTCCCTGAGTGCCGGAGACAAACAGGCCCCGAGGAGATGAATGGTTTCCGCGCAGGAACTTGCCAAGCATCTCCAGAGCTTCTGGCCCTCTAAATTCAAAGCTGAGTGCCCCTCCGGTTTCAGTGGGACTCAGTTTAGAAACCACAGGGACCGTGACACTAGCCTGCCAGCCCCAGGGCTTCCCTCATTCCACAGTCCCTCTCTTAGGTGCCTTATCCATTCTGACACCTCCCCACCCTCTCTCCTGAGCACAGGTTTTCCTGACCCAGCTATCTGTCAGACAACTGGAGTGGCACCCGCCCCCCCCCCACCAGGCACTCCAACTCCACTGTCCCAGACCATCCGAAACCCCTTCTCCAGCAGACCAAGTCCTCCTCCCCACCAGTCTCTCCTCCCAATGGTCCAATCAGTCACCACGTCCTGGTGTTCAACCCCCTCTACCTCTTGACTTGGTCACACTCTCCAGCACCGAAGTCCCTACATCAATTCCTCCACAGCTAACGGACCTCCCTGCTCTGTGCCATGCCTCGTGCAGATCCCCCCCAACATTAAACCTTCCAGGGGTTTTCCATCTCCCACAGCCTCATGCCCGACACAAGGAATGGCATCTGAGCCCACATCTCCAGCATCTTCTGGCTCTTCTCCAGACCCCACACTGAGTCAGCTGCCAGGGTTTCTGCTGGTCACCTCTAACAAGAGAAGCACCCTTCTTAGCCACCCAGCAAACCCCTCCCTGTGGTTTGGCCCTGCTAAGAACGTACTCCTACTCACTGTCTAGCCTTCCTTCTCTGGTCTCCACCTCCAGCAGGG
This sequence comes from Mustela putorius furo, assembly GCF_011764305.1. Lineage (NCBI taxonomy): Eukaryota > Metazoa > Chordata > Mammalia > Carnivora > Mustelidae > Mustela > Mustela putorius. The sequence continues at coordinate 6,422,810 of NW_025421464.1, read as the reverse complement.
GGCATATCCTTTTCCCCACCCCTACCCCTACCCCTGGTACCAAGTAACCACCCATGCCACATTACACATTACCAGTGACACATTCTCCTGCTGGTCTCCCCTACCAGCTTGTGAGCTCCCTGAGACAGCTTCAACTGTGAATGAATGAATGAATGAATATGGAAGATCAGGCAAGAAGATCTCCCATAACCACGGGAACTTCACTCTGGTTTATCATCATGAAAATAGAACACTTAAGGGTGCCTGGCTGCTTCAGTCAATGGATAGTGCAACTTGGGATCTCAGGGTCATGAGTTCGAGCCCTGTGCTGAGTGTAGAGATGACTTAAATAAAGAAATATTTACATACACACACACACACACACACACACACACACATACTTGGGACTAGGTCTCACTTTTCCCATGGGCACAGAGGACACTAGGAGATGTCAAACCCAATACATATTCCCTAAAGTATGGCACAGCCTCAAGTAACAAGAGCCACACCAGCTGTATTTACAACATGCCAGGCCCCAGGCGATGTGCTATGGACCCATTTTATTTTAGCCTCGCAAAGTGCTGTGCTGAGTCCCACCGGACAGACAAAAGAAGAAACACTTGGACAGATGATGTGACTTGCCAACACACAGGTGTCCGTCAGTGAGCGGCAGCGCCAGGACATGAACCTCTTAATGGTTATAGGGTAGAATAGAGTGTGTCCCAGGTATCCTAGGGAACTTAGGGCTGGAGACCAAGACCCCAAGTTCACTGAGCAATCCACCCTCTCTTTAGCAGCACCTGGAACCACAGGCCGTACAGATGACAGGAGAACAAGAACGGCCCATTCTAGATTCTGCCAATGGGTCCTTCAGACTGCTTGTTTGTGACCGCGGTTTCCACAGGAGTCAGGAGAGTGGGTTAGTGCTCCCCGCGCAGGGCTCTGTTTTTCACAGCTAAAGGCAGCTTTCCGTGGGTGTGTGTACATATTACAGTCATCGAGTCATCTGAGCGTATTATCTGTCTCCTCCTCACCCCAGACCTCCTCCTCTCTTCCCCACCTCAGTTTTTGGCATCATCACTCACCCAGCTACCCAAGCTAGAAACCTCCAAGTCGTTTCTGAGTTCTCACCATTCCCTCATGCCCCCACACCCAATGTGCCCCAGGTCCTGCGCATTCTACCCTCCAAGGGGTTCTCGACTCCACCCGGCCCCTCTGGATACACACTACTACGCCAGGCAAGACCCCATGGTTCCCCGCCTGCCCCCTTGCTGTGTCAGCCTCCCCAACATTCTCCTCACCATCTGTCCCACTGCTTTCAGTCTATTCTAAAACAAAGTCTTGACTGTGTCTATCTGCTGCTTTAAATGTGCTTCTGGATCCCCCTTTGTAGGAGACCAATTTCTACAAGCTTCCCTGTGGCCTCCAGTCTCCTGGCTCGCACCCCTTATGCAGCCCACCCTGTCCCACCAGGCTACCGGCCCGCTGGTATTGCCCATGTGCTTTGTTCCCTGTCCTGCTCTGCCGGGGTCCCCAGCCCTCCCACCTCTGTATGTGTACCCAGTGGAGGCAGTTTTGTGCCAGGCGCTACGGGGTAATGAAGACAACGCATGCTGAGTGATGTGCACCCAACATCCACTCACCAAGCGTCCATGACCCTAATAAGCCAGCCACTGTGAGCCCATTTTACAAGAAAGGAAACAGAGGCTCACTGAGTCTCAGTGACTGGTCCCTCAGGGCATAGCCGAGCTCCCCCCAAGCTACAGGGAAGCAAAAGTCGCCCTTATGCACATGATTCCGATGCAGGGGTCCTAGGCACGAAGGGCTACAGCTCCAAATCCTTAGCCAGCAAGAACGACTCTGAACAAGTGGCTGACTTTAATTTCGCCTCAGATACATGCTGCCGGGAAGGCTAGGCGGACTCCCAAGCACTACAGCCCCACCTTCAAATCTGGGAACTCCGTGCCTCCTCTGAAGCAAGTTTTAAGCTTCCTCAGCAATCATGCCATCTTCGGGAGTAAAAGAAACCCTCCCCCACCAGGGGGTCGCTAGCTCTGCGGAGGCCCCAGTCCTCTGCGGACACAGGCTTCATTAATAATGAAGCAGATCCACAGCTGCTTACGAGGCCAGGAAATTGCTGCTGTTCATCAAATTCAAATAATCAAATCTGTGCCACAGTGCATCTGATCTCTTCCAGCAGGGTAAGCACTCGGAACTCTATGCCTTCCACTACACAGTCCAGCGTGGACTCAGTCTGATAAATCAGAACAAAGCAGCACTCCATACAGACCAAAACCATTCTTTCCTCTCAAGCAGTCCAGGGAAAGAAACCCCGTGTGCTACGTGCGCGTATCCTCATGCACCTTCTCTCACTTGATCCCCAGGGACTCTGGGCTGGGAAAGCATGCCATCCCTCCATGGCTCAGGACACAGGCTTACGGATGTGAAGGGAGGGCGGTGCTCAGACCATGTGTCCCCAGCACTGATGCTCCCACTCGTCCGACTGCGCACTCTTGCCCCAGGCCCTAGGCATGGTGGGGGCTGTGAAGACCTTGCAGCGGTCAGCCAGCAACCCTTGAGAGGAGGCTAGGACTAGCTGGAACTGGGGGCGGGCGAGAAGCCATCGTCGTGGGCTCAGCAAGGCGAACGAAGACACGAAGACACGGTGTCCAGAATGCGCGTGCCAGGCCAGGAGAACCGTGATTACAGAGAACGGCCTTGGGGCTTATTCCAGACACAATTCAGCATGACTGCAGGCCCTTCCCACTGGCTGGTCTGTGGCTCTTTGTGTGCCTGGCCGTCTCTCCAAAGAGACGGTATACATCCCGAAACCATGTTTATACCGTCACCCTGCCCACCACACAGCAATCTCTCCAGAAGGGCTCATTAAGTAAAAAACACCCTGCTGCCCAGCTCAGCAGCAAACTGCTCCCAAGCTGAAAAATATACAGGGCAGAAAAAGCAAAGTTAGTTCTCAGAGCCTGTCTCCTAAGGTGTTGAGAGGAGGTATAATATACACTTGCCCGAGTTAATTATTTCCTCTGGCAGCCTCAGACAGAACTTTCCAACAGGGTCCTGAAATTCTAGGCCGCTGCTGGGAAGGCTCCATCTTTTTCAAGGCTCTAAAACGTGCAGAGCTTTCTAGCTGACAGTGAAGCCTATGTGGGCACCACACTGAAAGCTACCACTCTTGCTATTCTGGTGAGTTCTCCACTGGATCACAACGCTGGGCATCAGTTGTCTCTGTCTGCCCAACCCCCTTTCCATGGTGGCTTGGCTCCTTCTTGATCCCATGTGGTTCTAGGGAGGACTCTCAGTCCCTGTGGTTACAGGCGTGGCCAGTTAAATGTGGCCTGGCCAGAAATGGTACCCACTGCCCCTTCCCACCTCTGGGGCAAGGTACAAGCATGTGGCCAAGCCAGAGCCGAGTAGAGACCTTCCATGAAACCTGGAAAGTGAGCATCGGCAGAGAGATGGCTTCTCTTGCTGCAAGAAGAGACTGCGGCAGGCCAAACAGAGACAACAGAGTGCAAGCGAAGGTACCAGCCTCGGGGCTGGCAGCGAGGGAGACGGGCCACACTCACGTGAAGAGATGGAAACTATCAGCACCCAAACTCCGCCAGGTGAACCACTGCTACCTGTGTCCTGAGGCGCTGAACTAGAAGTCAACACCCACTTGCGTCATCTCTGTGGGAACAGGGACAGACGTGAGCTCTCCTCGAACGATGGTCGTTTTCTGGGAGACCGAAGGCCCCTCTGCCAACTGCTCTGCCTGTCTTCAGACAGAGCCACCAGAAAGGAGACCCCAGCTTTGTCTGCACAACACTCCTGCTCCTTTGGGACACAGCCTGCCCCCTCCCACCACACAAGCCCTAGCTTCCCCAAGCTGGGTCTGCTACAGTTCCTTCCCTGGGGATTGTGGAACTGAGACCAAGCAAGAAGGCAGCCTCCAGATGCTGCAGCTGAAGGACATACACTCTAGAAGCTGTTAGCGGCCACGTTTCATGCCACTGCAGGGATGGCGAGCAGAGGAAGCCGAGCCCTGGTGAGAGAAGTGAAAGGGACGGTCGGGACGGGGAGACCGAGGGGCTGCAGATGGTGAGTGACAGGGTCCTGGTTCCCACCCCTTCCAGACGCCCAGCTGCATCCCCGCTCTGGGACAGCACCTGCATCTTTTGGGTATAGCCACACTGCACAGAAACTGCTTCAAGCAGGTCAGGAAGGCCCCAAGTTCAGGCCTTTCCTGAATCTTCATTTCCCTTGAAAAGCCCAGCAACCCACTCTTAGGATTTCAAATAGTAAAGCCATGTGGATGAAATACTCCCCAGGTCTCTATGCCTAACTTCTCACTGGCTTTCTCTCCCACTTGGGTGTCTTGCTATTATTTCAAACCTAACACATGTAGAACTAACTGTCTCCTACCTTCCCAAAATTTGTCGGTGCTTCAGGGAAATAGTATAAAGACTAGACCAGTGGCTGCGTAATAGAACCCCCTGGGCACTTCAAGTAAATACTAATGTGAGCTACAGTGAACAACACAATCAGAATCTCTATGGGTACAGCCCAGGCCTTTGAAAACCCCCCAGGCAGGTGCGGACAGATGGAGAATGGTGGACCAGCCCAAGAATTCCCCAGGCCCTCACTCACAGCAGACATCAGTAATCAATTACTTCACCTGGGGCCTAGAAGCAGGCCCAGAATCCATGCACTATGGCTACCACACAATCCATCAGACTTGGCATGAGAGAGGACATCTGTGTGCCCTCCTGGACTGGACAGAAATGGTGTAAGGATCTATTACATTTTAGAATCCAGCCTATGAGAAAATGCCTGGATTAAGTAAGGCCCAAGCCTCAATCAGGCTCACACAAATGTTTGTTTTCTCAGGTCTTGGTTTAATTAGGTGTCGATGAGAACACGTTCTCATTTGGCTTAGGGCTGGAAGGACTTCAGTTCTGATTTTGCAAATTGGTTCTTGCTCCCACTAGGAAAAGAAGGGGGTGGGGTGGGAAGCATTTGTATATGTTCCTTTTTTCTTCTCTGATTACCCCCAAAAGAGCTTTCAAATAATCTGCTAAGTATTGAAGTACTGAAGTCATAAACGAGTTGCAAAAAAATCAGCTTACTGGAACAACAGGAAAGACATTCTTCTGCTTTTCAAAGGCTTTCCCATCATCTAGAGCCAAAAATATTATCTTCTGACCCAAAAAGCCACTAATAAACCTTGTTTCTATAGGCCAAACAAGAGGGATGATTTTGCCCTAAGCAAAACGACAAAGAGACTAAGACTGTTCTCCGGGTCCTCCCACCCCGACCTCTACCCTCCCCCCCCTCCTGGCACCCTCCACTTTCCTCCTACGATTGGGCTGCCAGGATCCCCACCACCTATGACCACAGGCACCCTTCCTCCTTACGAGCTCCCTGGCCCCAAGAAAAATCCCCTTCTTTTCTCCATCCCCATCCAAATTCCAAATCCCAGCTAGCAGCAGGCTCAACCTCGGAGCACAGTCTCGGCATTCACCCGCTCTTTGAAAGACTGTGCACAGAATACTGTGTTCCTTTCCATCTAGTTGGGAGTGTGGGGAGTAAGAGAAGGCTGCCTTCTGGGGGCACACCAAGGAAAGCTGGCAGCAGAACCCTGGTATAATAAATAGAATCCATTTGTTGGCCTGATGCACCAATAAAAAATTGAATTACCAGTACTGTATTTTTTTGTTACTGATCCATTGAAAAGCTTAAAAAAAAAAAAAAAAGCTAAAAACAGTAAGCTTTAGTCATGAAGACAATTCACTTATGTGAGACTTATTCCCCTAAACTGCGAGATAAATTAAAATGAGATGGTATGTACTCTATTTATATTTCAAAAGACAAGGCTGTTGTCCCAAATTAAGCTCTAAATGGCAGAGTGGGGAGTCGGGGGAGCAGGCATACGGCTGAGCCCTTTGTCAACTCCCTGCCTCCACAGGCCTCAACCCACTCTGCCACTAAGAACGTCAAACAGATGAGTAAAATGCACCCTCCTTTCCTTGTTTGCTAAACTGACCCCAGTCTCTGTGGCCAGCCTGGAAGGGTTAAGAACACTACAGGAGGTAAGGAGCAGCTCTCCAAAAGGCCACACACCTCTGACTCCACATCCCTGCCTAGAAAATAAAAACATTCATCACCTCTGTCCCTCAGGACTCTTAGCAGGCTTCATCAGTGGCCAATGACAGTAAAAATGTTTGTTATTTATAATACCCAATAGCATGCCGTGTCTGTGAGGACAGAGCCCCAGAGCGCGGGGATTACGTTTTTAGAGCATGATACAATTGTGAGTGGAAAAACTCCAATCGTGACCTCCTTCTCAAAATACCAGAGTAAGAAACAGAGATGGACAGAACCCTCGGAGGCCATGAGTCCATCCAAGTTCACCAAGACTTCCCGTACCCTCAGTGGCTGTGCCTTCCCCACCCACTGCCCCCTAAATGCTGGAGGTCCTCAGGGCCGCAGTCCGGGTCCTCTGCTCATCTCAGCCCATGTTCTCACCCCCAGAGACCTCGTCCTCATCTGGCTTCAACATCTCAGCGCCCACATGTTGATCAGCATTCAGCCCAGACCCTTCTCCTGCTAGAGACCTGTGGATCCAACTGCTTACTTGCCAGAGCTGCCTGGATACCTTAAAGGCACCTGTTTGAACCTGAACTCAGCACATTTCTTCCCCAACCCCACCCCCAAGCTGCTCCTTCACCAGGGCTCCCTTCTGCAACAGTAATAGCCATGATCCTCCCAGCTACACGAGCAGATCTCTGGGACGCAGTCATCTCCATGAAAAATGGATCTCCAGAAGATACTATATGTTTTTAAGTGAAAAAAGAAACAATGTGAAACTGTATTTAGTGGGTGCCATCTTTTATGTATCAAAGAGAATATTTATATATACATACACACACACACACACACACACACACATATATATGTATGTATAGCTATACCTCACACACATATGGATTTGCTTATGTTTTTTGTTTTTGTTTAGTTTATTTACTTGACACAGAGAGAGACAGTACAAGGAGGGGGAGAAGCAGATGGACAGGGAGAAGCAGGCTCTCCGCAAAGCAGGGAGACCGATGTGGGGCTCAATCCCAGGACCCTGGGATCATGACCTGAGCCGAAGGCAGATGCTTAACCCACCGAGCCACCCAGGTGCCTCTGCTTGTGTTTTCAAAAAGAAACAAAAGAAGAATAAATCAAAATAATAAAAATTATTACCTATGGAGGAGGAAAGGGAAGAGAGTGGAGAATACCTAGGTGAAAGGAGACCTCTGGTTCTGAAGACGACCATATCTTGTGTCATTTTGACTTTGGGAGAAATATTGTACCTAAACATTTTATATTATGTTTAAATTAAATTAAAACAGGGGGGAAAGTCCCTAAAATTTCAAAACAAGTTAAAGCAAACTAGCCTAACTGCGTATCACAATGGGAGTATAACTAAAAGAAGAGGAGAATTACTAAACTCAGTACTCTGACCATACGTCCCTACTGGGATATATTCTAAAGCCAGAAAGAACCACAAAGAAATCCTATACTTCATTCTGAGTCTTACTGTTAGTAGTAAAAAAACAATGTAGTTATTTTTAAATGATAAAAAATACATTATAAGTGTGCAGAATAGAGTCAACATCAAAAAAATCCTGCTTTCTTTAGAAAAGCCTATTTGCAAGGCCAGCCCCTGGCTGGCACCTGGGAAATCAGATTTTGGGTGGTTCCCACAATTCCCAGAACTGATTAAGAGTGACTCACTGTACCTAAACCAAACAATATGCTTTATGCCGAATACCTGCTTTCCTTCGGGAAGTCTCGAATTCTGGTCCATGAGCAGAGGGTGCTTATGTGACCCGTTCCCAAGAGAAGTCCTAGGCAATGAGTTTCAAATGAACTTCCCTGGTAAGAATATTCACACGTGGTAAGGCTCCCCATGAAGCCATGTGAGCATAAAAAAATACCTAAAAACTTATCCAATATATAAAAATATATGTTCAAGGAGCATCTCAGTGGCTCAGTTGGTTAAGCGTCTTCCTCTTGGTTTCAGCTCAGGTCACGATCTCAGGGGGGTGAGATGGAGCCCTGCATCATGCTCTGTGTTCACCATGGATTCTGCTTAAGACTCTTTCTCCCTCTCCCCCTCCCTCTCATCTCTCTCTCAAATAAACAAATCTTTAAAAAAAAAAGAAGAAGAAAGAAAGAAAGAAAAAGAAAAAAAGATGTAGGGACACCTGGGTGGCTCAGTTGGTTAAGCAGCTGCCTTCGGCTCAGGTCATGATCCCGGCGTCCTGGGATCGAGTCCCACATCGGGCTCCTTGCTCCGCGGGGAGCCTGCTTCTCCCTCTGACTCTGCCTGCCACTCTGTCTGCCTGTGCTCACTCTCGCTCTCTCTCTCTCTGACAAAATAAATAAATAAAATCTTTAAAAAAAGAAAAGAAAAAAGATGTAAATATAAATATAATGTTCAAAATGATGTGAAAAATCAAAGCTTCATTGGCCAAGACTGGAGGGTGCTAGAGTCCAAACTTGTTGTTCTGAAAATTAACAAAAGGAAAGAACCAAGCACTTATCTAGATTTTACTACAAAGCGCATTTCAGAATAACTATATAGGCAATGAGGAAAAGGTCTTCTCCATGGAAGAATTCCAGCTAATAAATGCAGAAGGAAATAATGGAGCTCAGCAATGGATACTGCAAACACTTTAGGTGCAAGACTGGTGGGGATTTTTTAATAGAGGGATCAGCTACCACCACCTGAACCCACTGACCAATCCCGGAATCTCTAAGTGTGTGACAAGCAGACACCATATGCTCATTGATGACACGTATCAGGAGTCCACAGTGCCAGCTACGAGGTGTTCTCACCAAATAGCCTGATCTGAGTTGACTCGAGCGTCTAGATTGAACTTCCTATTAATAGGAAATACAGGGAACAGAGAAACAGGTTAAATGACACCACACAGAGGCAATCAGCTAAATCCTGGATGCAGATACTATAGATGACAATGACCTGCTTTCTCCAACAAATCAGTGTCATGAGAAAAGGGAGCGTGGAGGAGAAAGGGTGCTGGAAGGAGGGAGTATGCTACAGAATAAAGAAACCTACAGAATAAAGTCAATACAACAAAAAGCCAATCTGATCCTGTCAGTGTCTTACCTAAAACCCTCGGGGCCCCGCCCGCACCTCTCACTCATGTCCCTCTGTGCTCTGGCCACAGTCATCCTCATTCAGTGACTTGAACTAGAGTCCTTGCAAAGGTAGTTCCTCTGTCCCAGAGTAAGACCAGATCCTACCCCTTGACAGGCACCATCACAGTGCCCTGGGCTTCTCACGGAAACATGCATATTTCTTTCCTATCTGCCCTTCTCTCAAGGACTAGAAGCTGCATGAGGAAAGACTCTATGTCTTGCTACAGACGGACATGTAATAGGCAGTAAATAAAAATCTGCTTAACGTGTGAACCAACAAAGTACTGGTCACGTGCTTCAATGCCACTAGGCGGGAATCTGGCATAGTCCCAACTGGTTTTCTTTGCCACGGTATCTGTTTTTAGCACCTAGAACCCAGTATGATGGTAGAGGCTCGCAGGGAAGGACTCACCGTCTCGTGGGACTTGGGAACAGGTACAATGATGGCCAGCACACAGATGAGCTGGAAGATGGCCCCCAGGAACAGTCCGTACCGTAGCAGGTTCTCCAGGAATGTGGGCTCGGGCACCTCAGGAGGTGAGAAGTCCAGGTCGGAGGCCATGGCCCGGGCCACCTGCTGCCTGTGGTCTCCTCTGATTCAACACTCTCCAGAGCCAACTTCTAAACACAAAGGTTAAGTGTCATGTTTCTACAACTGATTTTTAAATGGTTCCACTTGCCCAAACACACCCATACTTCCAAGGATATATAAAGCGATCACAGTGAGACGTTAACAGTACTTTTCTAAGTGGAAGACGTATAAACAGTCATTGGACTATACTCTCAACTTTTCTGAATATTTGAAATTTCTCCAAATACAGAGTTGGGAAAATGAGTAAAGGCAAACACTTCGACAAAAATCTCTAATCAACATACACTTGAAGGCCTGCTACAGGTCAGATTTGGCTCATTTATTCACTTATTCATACAGCTATTCATTCAGCAAATACCTGCTGAATACCGAGCACGTAAGAAAGAGAAAAAGAGACCAAGCTCTGCTCTCCTGGGGCCTACATCTCAGGGCAGAGGCCAACAACATATCCAGACGTGCTGTGCCAGCTGGTGACAACGGTTCTGAACAAAACTGACAAAGGACACTGTTTTACTTTGTGCAGGGTGACAGACAGGAGGGGCTCTCTGCAGAGATGGGGACTGACGGCAGAGATATGAAGTGTGAGAATGAGCCACTGGAACATCTGAGAGAGGCACATCAAGGCAGAGAGAAAAGCAAGTGTAGAGGCCCCGGGGCAGGGCAATGAGGTCAAAGTGGCCAGAGAAGAGTGCTCAAGAAGGCGAGAAGATCAGAGAGAAGTATGGGCTGGCCCACTAGGACCGTGACATTTCTGGATTGACTGAAGCCACCACGGGTTTAGGGCAGAGAAGTGACATTATCTGACTTACATTTTAAATGGGGGGGACAGGGAGTGCAGAGTAGACACAAGGAGGCCGGTAAGGAGGCCACTGCCAGTAAACCCAAAGAAGCAATGCTAGGGACATGAATGACAGGGGCAGTGGTGGCCAGTGGTGGCAGGTCCAGCTTCACCCAGCCTCTCCTTTCACCAGGGCTCCCACTCCTAGTACTCTGATTGAGCCCAAACAGCTGCCTAAAGTTCTCCAAAAGCACGGGCTCTTTTGAAATCCTGGGCCTCTGCCCAGGCTCACACTCTGCCAAGAATGTCCTTTTCCATTCTGACTGCTTGGTGAAGCCCCCACTCTACCTCCAAGGCTGAGCTCAAGCGTCACCTCCCCAGCACACCTTCCTTATTGCTGTCTCCCACCCTGGTATGACTGAACCGCCTCCCCTCTACCACGGCACCCACAAGTGACTTTCTTCTGCCTACCGCCACGAGAAAGGGGCAAACTGATTTTTGGAACCAGGCCCACCTGACTCCAAAGCCCTCTGTGTTTTCAGAGGTCTGTGCCACACTGCAGTTTCCTGCTAAATCTGAGCTGTCCAATATGGCAGCCATGAGCCACCTGTGGTTATCAAGAGTTGCAATACAGCTGGTCCGAACTGAGAGGGCTGTCCAGTTAAATACATACTCAAGTTAGGAAATGGCAGGAACATCAAAATGTAAAAGATCTCATTAAGGGTGTTTTTATATCGATTACATGTTGAAATGATATACTGGATTAAGCTGTTATTAATTTCACCTGATCTTTAAAAAAATAACAAAACTGGAGGATTTACTTTCTGATTTCAAAACTTACTAGGAAACCTACAGTAATCAAAACAGTGTGGTACTGGGATAAGGATATAGACTAATGGAATAGAGAGCTCAGAAATAAATCCTCACATATGTAGTGGACTGATTTTCAAACAAGAGTGCCCGCATCATTCAATGGGGAAGAACAGGTTTTCAGCACATGCTGCTGGGAAAACTGCACATCTACCTGCAAAATAATGCCGCTGGAATCTTATACCATATACAAAAGTGAACTCAAAAGTGAATCAAAGATCTAAACTTAAGAGCCCAACTATAAAACTCCTAGAAGACAACATCGGGGAAAATCTTCATGAGATTGGATTTGGCAATGATTTCTGAGATGTGACACCAAAAGCAAAGGCCACAAAATAAGAAATAAGTTGGACATCATCATGATGAATTTAAAAACTGGTACATCAAAAGACATTATCAAGAGGGAAAAAAAAACAAACTGGAAAACAGTGGTTGTTTCTCAAGAAGTTAAACATAGAATTACCATATGATCTGGCAACTGCACTCCTAAGTATGTACCCCAAATAACTAAAAGCAAAGGCTTGAACAGATACTTGTACTCCAGTGTTCACAGGAGCACTTACAACAGCCAAAAGATGGCAACAACCAAGAACCCATCAACAGATGAACAGATCAACAAAATGGGGTGCACACGTACAAAGAAATACTATTCAGCTATTAAAAGGAGTGAAATTCTGACACCTGCTACAACATGGATAGATCTCGAAGACATGATGCTAGAAATAAGCCAGACACAGAGGGGCAAACGTTGTATGCTACCACTTGTAAGCAGTACCTAGAATAGGCAAACTCTCAGAGCCAGAAACCAGAGGCTGGTGGGGAGGGGAACGGGGACTTAGTGTTCAATGGGGACAGAGTTTCCGTTGGGGATGCTGAAAGACTTCCGGAGCTAGAGAGTACTGATGGTTAGACATCACTGTGAATGCCACTGAACTATACACTTAAAGAATGGTTAAAATGAAAGGGGAAAAAAATGGTTACAATGGTAAATTTTATGTTATGTATATTTTACAATTTTAAAAATTTACCTTTTTCATTTTACTTCTGAAATGCAGCTACTAGAAAAGAGAAGATTACACACATGGCCTGCATTGTATTCCTATGGCATAGCCTTGGGCTAAAGAGAAAGTTCTAAGACCTTCCTCCACCTTAGAAGTTTCACTGCTTTGCACCGTCAGGGAAGTGACTAAAGGGTAACAAAACTGCCTTCCCGGTAAACAGAGTGGGACTTTTGCAAAGGGTACTGTGTCCCTTTTGACCTGGACACTTGGGAAGATTACAAGCCCGTGCCAACAGGGTGGCCACTTTCACACTACTTCAGCTTTCTCTGGGAGCCACCTTCAAAGCCTGCGGCCCCTTTTGGAAAAAAAAAAAAAAAAGGCCTCAGAGCTGGCAGATCTTTACCCTCCCAGGAAGGATCTGACTTCTGGAAAGAACCCAACATCCTCTGAATCCAAGTATGGTGAATCAGGTGGGGCCTCGAGCTCAGGAATACCATTTTTGGTCAAATACAAGGTATGACGAGGCTCAGACCCAGGCAGATTGTTTGGGGTGGCTCATGAACTGGCCCCGAAGTGAATTCCAGGGCGGCTACAGGAACAGCTTCTCCAGAGGACACACGCTGTCCTGCCAGGGCACCAGCATGTGAACACAAAGGTAGAAGCAAGCGCTCTCATTTCTTCACTGGGGCGGCTCACAAAGAATACATCGTTATTTATTTTTTAATTTTTGCTAAAGATTTTATTCATTTATTTGAGAGAGAGAGAGCGTGAGCAGGGGAAGGAGCAGAGGGGGAGGGACAAGCAGACTCCATGCTGAGTGCTGAGCCAACACAGGGCTCGACTCACACCCCCGAGATCACTACCTGAGCCGAAATCAAGAATCAGAGGCTTAACCAACTGAGCCACCCGGGTGCCCCTAAATTATACATCTTTAAAAATGCCCTTGGGGAGGGTATGTGATTTGGTGAGTGCTGTGAAGTGTGTAAACCTGGTGATTCACAGACCTGTACCCCTGGGGATAAAAATATATGTTTATAAAAAATAAAAAATTAAAAAAAAAAATGCCCTTGGGGACACCTGGGTGGCTCAGTCCGTTAAGCGTCTGCCGTTGGCTCTGCTCATGATCCCAGAGTCCTGGGATGGAGTCCTACATCAGGCTCCTTGCTCAGCGGGGAGCCTGCTTCTCCCTCTGCCTGCTGTTCCCCCACTTGTGCTCTCTCTCTGACAAATAAATAAATAAATAAATAAAATCTTTAAAAAAAAAAAAATGCCCTCAGTCCCAAGCTTTATGCTTAAGGCTGTGACAAGCCTACTAAATTTATCAGTACTTAGATTAACTAATATTACCAACAGCAACACTGTTATGAATGCTTGGAATACGACAAAAAGAAGGGGCCTGAGGGTAGGGGCAAAACGCCTGACTCTATCAGCCATAAGCTATACTTTGAGCGCATCTCTTGACCTCCTGGAGACTTGATGCTCTCATGAGCCAAACAACAATAACATTTATTCAAAGCTATAATGCATATAGGCTTTTTTTTTTTAATGGCAATAAGACCATATATAACAAGAGCCATAAAAGTGATTATATCCTTTGACTGAATAACTCACTTCCTAGAATTTACAGTAAGGAAACAATTCAAAGCAAGAAAAAAGGCTTCAGGTACAAAAAAGTTCACGGCAGGGCTATTCACGACACTGAAAAACAGGAAGCAACTAAAGTATCCAACAATAAAGAGGCAGTTAACCCAATTATGGCCCCTCATGGCATATTGCCCCTTCACTAAGATGGCAAATACAAACAACGCACGCACATCAGGTCAGCAGAAAGTCTGTGCAAAATAACATTCGCTGAAAAGAGGCAGCAATTATACGAGCACTGTGACTGCAAACACATATAAACTGATTTCATTGGCCAAAGAGCCAAACAGGCTATGAAGATGTGAATCGTCACCGTTCAAGCAAGGACTCCCATATTGGATGGCCCAGGTGTAACAGGATAGTTGTGAGAAGGTTCTGGAAAACACAAAATGCTCTGCACAGATTGTGTATGCCTTACAACTCTTACCTACTTTTCTCTGCACCCCTGAGCTTGACTTCCCAGCCCTCCTGCCAGTGTTTCTGGGTCTTCAGCTTCTGAGTACAGAAGTCACAGGAGTCCTAGTCATCCTTCAGATCTTAGGTGGGAGGCGGCTGCCCTCAAGACTCCCTGGGCCAGGCTGTCTCCCCTCATGCCTTGCCATGGCTGCAGCAGTTGAACAAGCGAATCGTTTGCCAGATGCGCACCACACCCCACAGTGAGCATCTCATTCACTTCACAACCACCTGGGGAGGCGGGTGTTGCTAATGAGGACGAGGACACGGAGGCTTGGAGAGGTTACCTGGCCTGCCCAGGGACCACGTGGCTGATGAGTGGTAAAGACAGGCTTCAAACTAGTGGGCTCCTCCAGAGCCTGAGCTCTTCCCCACTTGGTCAGTGGTTTTCAAATAGCAGGCTGTGACCCATCAGTGAGCCACTGAAACCACTTGGGGGCTGCAAGAGGCTCTTTTTTCCTTTTAACTTCATTAGCCAGCACTTGATTTAATTAAATAAATGACAATAGAAAATAGGACATTAGTGGGGCGCCTGGGTGGCTCAGTCAGTTGAGTTTCCGACTCTTGATTTCAGCTCAGGTTGTGAGCTCAGGGAAAAGAGATGGAGCCCCTCGATGGGCTCTGGGCTCCCTCTTTCTGCCCCTGCCCTCCCCTCCAACATTTGTTCATGCTGACTCTCTGCGTCTCTCTCTGTCTCTCTCTTTAAAAAGAGGGAAGGGAAGGGAAAAGGAAGGGAAGAAAAACATCACATTAGTAAGGGTCAGTATTGTATTCGGAAGCCTTTTTTCAGTTACATCCATTTACATCCAAATATATGTGTTCTGGGCCAAAATTCAAAACATATTCCCTATTATTTGAGAAATCAGGAGTCTGGAGTCTAATGTTTTTTACTTGCTTCAATACTAAGGTCCTGGACAGCAGAGCTCCTGGGCCCACCCTGAGTTTGTTCCAGGGCCTGACTCAAATATTTGGTGAATGATGAAGCCTACGCCTGTTTCCCACCTGCAAAGCAAGAGCAGATGCATCAACCAACTGCCTTGTTTAACAATGAGGGGTAGAAGTGGAGAAGCACAGGGCTTGCTTAGGCTTTCCCTGTGTGTCAGGGCAGAGCTGACTATCCCGATGTCTCTAGCCCTGCGGGGAGCCAGACTTGCTTTAAAAGCAGAGGTTTTTATACGTTGGGGAAACCTCATACCCTTACCAGAATTTAATAAAAAAAAAAAACACTTACTCATCTATTACCAAACATGACAAATAATTTCATAAGGTTACTAAGACCCTAGGCTCATCCCTGAAATGCCAGCCACTAGTGGTCCGAGACACTCATTCATCAGACAGAGTAACTGAGCACCAACTGTGTGTCAAGCATCCCTCTAACTGCCCCCCCGATCTTCATTCAAATGGAGGCACTCACACACACATATGCACGGAAGATAATATCTGAGCTGAGTATTATGAGGAACTATAAAGAGGGAGTGTGATTTTATGTGAGGAAGTGAGGGGAGGGCCTCTCTGAGAAGGTGACCCAGGGAGACAAAGTGAAAGCACAGGAACATCATTTAAGTATCAGCTGGAGTACCCCAGCTTGGAGGACCAGCGGGGAGGCAGGAATGAGCCTTATGATCAAGAAGAACAAGAAGAGTGAGCCAGCTGGGTAAGGCCGGTAGGCCATTATAAGGCCTCTGGCTTCTCCCCTGAGTAAAAGGGAGCCAATGCAGGGCACTTATCAAAGAAGATGGCAGGATCTGACTCATTTTAAAACGGTCCCTTCGGGACACGTGGGTGGCTCAGTCGTTAAGGGTCTGCCTTAGGCTCAACTCATGATCCCAGGGTCTTCCAATCGAGTCCCACATCCAGCTTCTTGCTCAATGGGCACTCTTCTTCTCCCTGTCCCTGCTGCTCCCCGCTTGTGCTAGCTCGCTCACGCTCTCTCTAATAAATGAATAAAATCTTTAAAAAAATAAAACAGCCCCTCTGGCTGCCCCTGTGTTGAGAACAGACTGCAGGGGGCAAGACTGGGAACGCAGAGACCAGTCAGGAGGGTGCTGAAACAGGCAAAAAGACATGCCGGCACCAGGGTGGCAGCAGTGAGGATGATAAGTTCTGGGGTTATGGATATATTTTGCAGAGAAGGCCAATGGCATCACTGAGATGAAATCTGAAAGAAAGAAGTTAAAAATAGGGGAGCCTGAGTGGCTCAGTGGGTTAAAGCCTCTGCCTTCAGCTCAGGTCGTGGTCCCAGGGTCCTGAGATCAAGCCCCATATCAGGCTCTCGGCTCAGTGGGGAGCCTGCTTCCCCCTCTCTCTCTCTGCCTACTTGTGATCTCTGTCAAATAAATAAATAAATAAAATCTTAATAAAAAAAAAAGTTCAAAATAATCCCTGAAGTGCAACTACCTGTATGATACTGTAGTGGTGAATAACAAGACATTAAGGATTTGTCAAAACCCACAGAACTGGGCGCCTGGGTGGCTCAGTGGTTTAAGCCGCTGCCTTCGGCTCGGGTCACGATCTCAGGGTCCTGGGATCGAGTCTCATATCGGGCTCTCTGCTCAGCAGGGAGCCTGCTTCCCTCTCTCTCTCTCTGCCTGCCTCTCTCTCCATCTACTTGTCATCTCTCTCTGTCAAATAAATAAATAAATAAATAAATAAAACAAACCCACAGAACTTTACAGCACAAGAGTAAACTTTAATGTATGCAAATATTTTTTAAAAGATCATTTAGGAGGTCAGGGTATCCCAGGATACAGGGATCCCAGGTAACACAGAATGTGACATTCTTTTTTTTTTTTTTTTTAAACATATAATATATTATTAGCCCCAGGTGTACAGGTCAGAATGTGACATTCTGAATCTAAATATATTACAAATGTATTAAACAACTTCACTGAAAGGGCAGGGGGAATCAGGTACAGACCTCAGTAATTTTGGCAATGAGGGGAGTCTGTAGGACTAAAGGTAAAAGGAACTACCACGTGTATTCTCTAGTTGATAAAGTTACTTCCCACAGGCAGCAGAGGTCAACAATTCTGAAACTACTATATATGTATACTGAAACTGAACAACTGAGTAAATGGATGGTGGATGGTGGGAGCTAGATTAGTCACAGATGGAGTGGGAGGTTACAGATCAGCCAGAGGCAGCGAGAATGGTCCATGTGGAATGATGAGAGTTGCAAATATGAACTCATATTTAGCTTAATATAGATACAGGTGGCTACACAAAGAAATATTTATAGATACGCATATAAATACAGGTTAGTATACACACATCTGTAGCTTGTACTGAGGGTCTAGAAGCATGGGCATCCCAGTAGCAACGATTGCATCTAACAACCAAGTCTTGGCATTTATTCTCCAATAAAAGGAAGCAAGGCTGCTTGGAGAAGGTTTTTTTTTTTTCTTCTTTTAAAGATTTTATTTATTTATTTGACGGACAGAGATCACAAGTAGACAGAGAAGCAGGCAGAGAGAGAGGGGGAAGCTCGCTCCCCGCCGAGCAGAGAGCCCGCCACAGGGCTCGATCCCAGAACCCCGGGATCATGACCTGAGCGGAAGGCAGAGGCTTTAACCTGCTGAGCCACCCAGGCGCCCCTGGAGAAATGTTTAACTCTAGGACTGAGGCACGAAACATACAAGATGAGCCTGGAACATAAAGTTAAAAAAAAAAAAAAAAATGGGACACCTGGGTGGCTTAGTGGGTAAGTCGCTGCCTTCAGCTCAGGTCATGATCTCAGGGTGGCTCAGGTCATGTCAGGATCCTGGCATTGAGCCCCACGTCAGGCTCTCTGCTCAGCAGGGAGCCTGCTTCCCTCTCTCATGTTCTGTCTGTGCTCTCCCTCTCTTTCTCTCAAATAAATAAAATCTAAAAAAAAAAAAAAAAAAAAACCACCACCACATTCTCTGGGGCATGCCAAAGGAACAGAGGAATGCCCAATGGCCAAAGCTGGCACATTTTGAGCAGTAATATATAGTATTACTGGATTATAACCAAAGTATAAAGATAAATATCTGAGCCATACTGATATAAATAACTGAATAGGTAAATAAATAAACAGGGGTGCGTTGACAAATCTCTCCATAATTTATGTAGATACTCTGCCTTTAAATGTGAAGCATGATTCCACACTCTTAAGTGTGGGCTGTAATGACTCTATTCCATGACTACAATATGGAAAAGGGGAGTAAGGGAAGTAATTTTACAGTGGAAAAACTTGACTACTTCAAGCTAGTGATCCAACAAGTTAACATCAAGTGACAACTTATATTGATAGTATGTACCCTGGATGCGATGTGATGAGAATGGACCTTACTCTGTGGTTTTCCTCCCCAAAACCCCTCTTACCTAATCAGGCGAAGAAAAAAAATTAGACAAATCTCAACTGAGGATCATTTTACAAAGTTATCTGATCAGTAATACTCAAAACTGTCAAGCTGCTCTAACAAGGAAAGTCTAGGAAACTCTCAGGGCCAAAGAGGAACCTAAGGAGACATAAGGACTAAAAGTAATACAGTATCCAGGATAGGATACTGGAACACAAAAATGACACTGGGGGAAACTGAACCAAATGCGAATAAATCATGGACTTTAGCTAACATTAACTTAGCAATATTGGTTCACTATGCTAAACACGCATTGTGCACCTAACTAGGCGCTTCCCATTCACCATCTCATTCAATCTCAGATTAAATGGCCTATGCACCCATTTTACAGAGGAGGAAACTGAGAACCGGGCAGGCAACCAGAGATGGCCCACGGCTACCCAGCACTATGAGACCCACTCTGGAGTCCCAACTCCAACCAGAATGACCTAACGCTCCGCGGGTGGAGGAAAGGCCAGGTCCGGGCAGGGTTCAGGCCCAAGCTCCAAACGAACGCACGAGGCGGCACCCGGCGAGGCCCTCCACGTCCAAGGGCCTCAAATTCCCTCTGCCAGTAACTTCCTGACAAGCGCCCCGGGAAGTTACTGTCGTCCGGTGCAGGGCGTCCCGGGGGCCAGCGGGCAGCGCCGCCGGAACGAGTCCGGCCGGCGCCGGAGCCCAACCCCCTCTCCGTTCCCACAGCCCGGACCACTCCGCTCCGCCCCGAAGCCCGAGCCCGGCCGCCGCGCCGCGGCACTCACCTCCCGCGCCGCCGGGCCGCTCCCCCGGAAGTGGTTCCCTGCCGCGGATCCCGGAAGTGACGCACTAAGCAGCCCGCGGGCTCCGCTCCTCCCGCGTTGCCAGGGTTCCGGCCTTTGTCCCAACTCTGTGGGTTTGAGCAGGAGGGGGAGCCCTGGAGAAGCGGGATATAGACCTCCCCGGATTCCTCAAGCCCTTTTGTCTCAACACATTTCAGCAGTGGTTCATAGACCTCTATAGGCGCTTTAATTCTATGCTAGACGCTGAGCTAGGAACTTACAAAGAGGGGAGAGGAACAAGAATTCTTAGCATTCAAACAAGAGCCCATTATTAGAATTCGTTTAAACCTTTCACGGGCTTGTGAGCTGGAGCCCCACGACAGGCATAGAACCTACTTCAAAAAAAAAAAAAAAAAAATCACTGAGTGCATCCTCTATCCCCTGTGCTGGTTAGTGAAGAGACAACGAAATTGTGAAATAATAAATGTTACTGCTTTAAGCTCCTACTTTCGGGGTTATTTGTTATATAGCATATATAGGTAACTAATACACAGAAGATCAAAGAGGAGTTGAATGGTAGAGATCAAAAAAAGAATTGAGACCTAATCTTACCCTCAAAGAGCTCACTCTTAGAAGACACTAAAATAATTGTAATTGAGGCACACCTGGCTGGCCCAGTGGGTTCAGCGTTGGCCTTTGGCTCCCAGGGTGGTCCTGGGGTCCTGGGATAGGCCACTTTCTGCAAGGTCTTACGCTCCCTGCTCAGCAGGGAGTCAGCTTCTCGAGCAGGGAGCCAGCTTCTCTCGCTGCTCCTCCTCTTGCTGGTGATCTCCATCTCTCTCTCTCTCAAATGAATAAATGAATAAGATCTTAAATAAATAAATAAGGGGCACCTGGATGGTTCAGTCAGTTAGGCATCTGCCTTCTGCTGAGGTAGTGATCTTGAGGTCCTGGGATCAATCCTCCAACCACCTCCAGTCCTGCTTCCTGCTCTGTGGGGAGTCTACTTCTCCCTCTGCCCCTGCTCTCTCTAATAAAATCTTTTTTTAATTAATTAATTTAATAATTATAATTCAGACAACACCCACTAACTACATACTATGTGAGGTGGAATGGAGGATACAAGAATGTAATAATGTATTTATTCAACAGATATTTATGGAGTCTCTGCCCTAGATTTCCACCTACTATGGAACTGGGAGGACAATAGCAGGTAGGTGGGTCCCTATCCCCACTGTGCTTACAGAGTAACAGTTACTATCTGACACCTCCATTAATCAATCACACAGAGAAATGTATATGAATCAGAAGATGTGTTGGGAAGAAGGAGAAACCATGAGAGAATAAATAACATGGGAGATACAATCAAGACAGGGTGATCAGGCAAGGCCTCTCTGTAGAGGTAATATTTAAGCTAAGAAATAATGAGTAGGATTTTGCCAGGCAAAGAAAAGGAGGAAAGAGCACGGTAGGATGTGAAAAGGCTGTGGGAAAGGCGTGGAGCATAAGAAGCGGGGAGAAGCTGAAGCCTAAAGGGTACAGATATGTAGGACAAGAGTTGGTACTTACCCTTAAAGGGGCTCACTGTGGGGGCGCCTGGGTGGCTCAGTGGGTTAAACCTCTGCCTTTGGCTCAGGTCAGGATCTCAAGGTTCTGGGATTGAGCCCCATGCCAAAGGTTCGGTAGGGAGCCTGCTTCACCCTCTTTCTCTGCCTGCCTCTCTGCCTACTTGTGATCTCTCTCTCTCTCTCTCTGTCAAATAAATAAATAAAGTCTGTTTTTAAAAAGGGGGGGGACTCACTGTGGGTTATGGATGAGGAGGGTCATAGGAGACAGAGATATTTTATGTGTTGAACTGTGTCCCTCCCCCAAAAAGCTATGTTGGAGTCCCAAACCCCAGTACCTCAAAATATCATCATACATGGAGACCATATAGGGTATTTACAAAGGTAATCACATTAAAATGAAATGATTAAGACATGCACTAATCTGACCAGTGTCCTTATTTAAAGGGGAAATTTGCACACAGATCTACACCCAGGAAGCACACCAAGTGAAGATAGAGATCAGAATGATGCTTCTACAAGCCAAGGAATGACAAAGATTGCCAGCAAGCACTGGAAGCTTGGGGAACGTCATGAGACTGATTCTCCCTTGCAGCCCTCAGCTTTAAAGATTTTATTTATTTATTTATTTGACAGAGATCACAAGTAGGCAGAGAGGCAGGCAGAGAGAGAGAGAAGAGGAAGCAGGCTCCCCACAGAGCCGAGAGCCCGATGTGGGGCTCGATCCCAGGACCCTGGGATCATGATCTGAGCTGAAGGCAGAGGCTTTAACCCACTGAGCCACCCAAGCACCCGCAGCCCTCAGCTTTGATTTCAGATTCCTAGCCACCCAAATTTGTGGTGTATTTTTCGGCAGCTCTAGCCAACTAATACAGATGTACAGGTGCTTTGAAACCTGTTACTCTGTATCCAAGGGTAAAAAATTTCCAGTGCAGCTGCTGCAGGCATAACTGCTTTCTCACTCTCTGGAAGCTCCTGGAAGGTACCAGTTGAGTCTTGCTCATCTTTGTGTCCTGCAGGGCTCCATTAGTACCACAGCAAGGGGAGGAGCTCTGTGCCATGCTTGCTCCTATCCATAATATCTATGCAAGGCACACTGCTTGCACCATGAAAGAAAACGTTGAAAACGATATGGTTTCTGCTCTGAAAAAAAAATTTCTAAACTGGATGAACACAGGACAGTGTAAACTGCTTCGTAATTATTATTTACAGCTGCCATTGATTGCGTATTCACTAAGTAACAAACCCTTGACATATATCAATATTCTCCTGCCAACCATTTTATAAGGCAGCTGTAATTACTCTCATTTACAAGTGAAGAAACCTAGGGCTGGAGAAGTTAGGCAACTTCCCAAAGCCTCACAGAGACTATGTGCATAACCAGTGGATAACTATGTGCATAAATATGTGCACTCCCAGCCAACCTGGGCAAGCCAGATGAGCTCCCCAGGAAGAGAGGAAGCATCCGAAGGGACTGAAGTATCTGAGAAGATTTCCTTAGGGAAGCAGTTCAATGTGCATCCCAGATAAGGGGCTGGGTTGAATATAGGAAAAGGAAAGTTGAGGTGCAAGACGTGCTTTTCTACCTCTAAGCCTTTGCTTTGTTGGTCTCTTTGCCTGGAATGCTCGCCTCTCCTGGCTTTGCACAAACCAGACTCATTTTCATCCCTCAGGGCTCAGCCCAAATACCATCTTTTCAGAAAGGGCTTCCCTGACCACCCTTTCAAGCTGGTTGTTTTTCCTAAAGATGGCTCCTGCGGGGCCCATACGATAGGCTTTTCTGCCCATGACCACTTTAACCAAGCACGTACTGTGGGAGAGACTGTGTCAGCCTCAGGCACGGCACTTACCTGGCCTGAAAGTCAGCCATGAAAGAAGGGTGACTAGTAGGAGAGGTGTCTCAGTGGCTCAGTTGGTTAAGCACCTGCCTTCAACTCAGGTCATGATCCCGGGATCCTGGGATCAAACCCCATAGCAGGCCCCCTGTTCAGCGGGGAGACTGCTTCTCCCTCTTCCTCCTTGTGCTTGCACTCTCTCTCTCTCTCAATAAATAAAATCTTTTAAAAGAAGGAGGACGAACAGGAGGGGGAAGAGGGGGAGAGGAAAGGGGAGAGGCGGGGAGGGGAAGGGAAGGGACAGAGGGAGAGGAATGGGGAGAGGAAAGAGGGAGAGAAGGGGAGGGGAGAACGGGAAGGAGGAGGAAGAGGAGGGAGAGGAGGAGTGGGGGAGGAAGAGGAGGAGGAGTTGGGGGGAGGAGGAGTAGGAAGACTAGCCCAAGATCAGTGAACTGTGAGAAGTGCAAGCCACGTGGGAGGAAGAGAATCAAGGAGCATCAGTCACCGGATGAGGGAGTGAAGAAGCCATCTGGGAGAGGTGGAGAGATGGGTAGATATAAGATAAAGCCATGATGGTAAAATGTTAAGTGTACAATCTAGGTGGTTAGTATAATGTTTGCCACACAATCCTTTTGACTTCGTGTATTTGAATTATTCACTACAAAGTTTTGGGCAAAAGAGAAACAGCCTTGGAAGTGGATTCTCCAACCCCGAACACTTCCACTCACATCGCATGGAGCAGAGAAGAAGCTCCCAGCCCAGCCTTTTCCAAATTCCTGGCCCCCAAAATCATGAGCTAAATAGATGAGTACTTTAAGCCACTAATTTTGGAGGTATAGATAACAGAAATTCTCTAAGGAGACGTCTCTTACTTTCTCGCACAGCTGCCTGCCCATTTCTTGTATAGCATTACCACAGTCTGCTTATTCCTCATCAGTCTCTCCCCCAGTAGAGTGTAACTTCTGTTTCCTCTGCTCCTTCCTCCCAGCACCGCTGCCTGACCCATGGAGGTACATAAGTGAATGTTTGTTGAGTGACAACTAAGCCCACAAAAGGGGGCCCTTCTGAAAAGTAACGGGAGAGAATACAGAATTCATGGAGTTGGCGGTGGGGGTGGGGACTAACATTTGTCAGTTGGACTACCCATCTTCCATTTGTCAGAATCTCAGGAAACAGGAAAAGGGAGCCCCTTCTCCACTATGGCAGATGGAAGAGGTAAACACACCCTCACCTCTGTTCTTGCTGGAGCATAGATGCTGGATATACTCATGACCTGTCAGAATCCCCCACCCCAGACTGAAGCCAGAGCAGAAATTCCAGCTGTAAAGGTCAGTCAGAGACAGTGGCAAGAATAGAGTAGGGGTCCTTATTCAGAGCAGGTGGTTTTAGGGGGAGGGTGCTAGCCACCTGGCTTTGTTGAGGGGTGGGGGTCCCTGCCTGAGCGCAGTTCTGCAATGTCCCATCCTTTCCTTCTGCCTTTGGTTCAGCACAGGTGTGAAACCAAGGAGCTAAATAAATGAATCCTGAGTGTGGCAGAGCCTGATACATCCAGGACACAGGATCGAAACAAGGGTGGTCTTTCCTCCAGGTGATCTGAACATCTTCTGTGTTCCAGAAAGGTCAGGGACACATTTCTCTCAGAGGCGGCAGCGTCCAAACAGCAGTGGAGACTCATCGCATCCCGAACTCCTTCTCTGGGCCTCCAGGAGCATTATAGCTGGTAACCAACTTTGATTGACAAGACCTGATTGAACAAGACCTGTTCTTCTCTTGCTTTTTACAAGGTATGAACGAACTCAGGACAGGAGTCCACTCTCAGGTGTCTGAGTCCTATTCCTGTGTTCTAGGATCTCCCAGGAGCAGGTCTGCTGCAAGGAGAAGATGTTCACATTCCAATGCTGGGCTCATTAGAGAGGTCAGCAAAGAGAATTTTCATCAGAAGATGGATTACATGTCAACGTCAAGTTGCCCTTCCCAGGAAAACCCAAACACTCTCACCTGTTCTGGAGACCTAAGATCTTCCAAGTCTTGAAACCTGAAAAGCTATATTCAGCAGACATTCATTGAGGGCCATTTGTATGTCAGGGACAAGATCTTGGGCTCTGGTGGTGGAGAGACATAGAAACAAACGAATACAATAGGATATTTTGAGTTCTATACAAGAAGAATGACCCTACGAGAAGCATCAGACTCTGCCTTTGGCAATCACGGAAGGTGCCCAGGAGTAGGTGACATTCACTCTCCAGGAGGAGATTACAGCAGAAGCAAAAGTCCAAGCCAGGGCTCGTACGTGCAGTTCCCCCCAAGGAGTGAGTCCAGAACTTCATCTCTCTGAAATGCCTCAGTCATAGAAGCAGCACAAACTTCACAGGCATCTAGCATCTGGATGATATTAATTACCTCCGTGTTTATTAAGAGCCCCATTAAACTTGACTCTAACCAACAGCACAGTTGGCTCCCTGGGTTAAATCCACACTAAATATTCAATTACACACAGCATAGGCAGAATCGTATTTGGCAGGGATTAGTTCCCTTGTCCTGTGAAGGCACTTTTCCAGCTGAATAATAATGGTGTCTTTTAATTGTGTGATATCTTCCTCTTGAGAGACTTTAAGCCAGAACATCTCCTCAAAGGGAGACAGAAACTGGGTGTCATCATCTCCATTTTGTAGTTGGATGAACTCAGTAAAGAGGTCTGGCACTCGCCACAGAAGCTGGAATCCTACTTCTCTTTCAGGGCCCAGCTCAAATGCCCTCCTCTTTGAAGAGTTTTCAGTTCCCTCGTCACAATTTTCCTGCAGGACGTGGAATTGAAAGAAGCTGAGAGAAACAACAAAGCTCTCTCTCTGTACAGAGAGCCCTGTGATGGGTGGTTGGCCTGCATTCACTCACTCGATCGCCCCCAGCACCCCGCCCCCCCGACCCAGGGGGAATGTTTCCACGTCACAGTTGAGGAAACAGAGACATAAAGAAGTCAAGAGATGGGTCTTGGGCTGCACAGCTAAGAAGTATCAGGGTCAGGATTCAAAGCCAGGCCTCTGAGCCCATTGTCTTAACCACACACAATCCTGGCCCATTTGATCTTTCATTCAACAAGTATTTATTGAGCCCCTACTGTATACCCACGGCTTGCTGGGGATGCTAAGAGTATAATACTTGCTAGGGATGCAGGAAAATATCGTCCGTCCCTGTCTAGCAGGGAAGACAAATTAAAAATCCTTCCACAAACAATTATCTAATTACACATCGGTCATCAGGCAATGTTAGCAGAATGTAACTCAACTGGATAAGACAATTAAGCAGGGTGAAAAAAGAAATCTGGTGCTTGGATGGCTCCTTCTTTTCTGTAATTCAGGGATTAGTCAACTCTTCTCTTTTTTTTTTAGATTCTGTAGCCCAGCAACACCTAAAGATGCCCACAATTGCTTTGGGAATATCCACAGATCACTTCCCTTTCCTAATCACAGCTTCTCCAGCTGTAAAATGGGAATGAAAAATAACAAACGACTGGAAGCAACCCAAATACCCATCAACAGGGGACGGTTTACATAAATGATGGTACATTTACACCATGGAATTCTCAACCATTAAGAAACATGAGACAACCCAGAAATGCTAGAGATGGATCGCTAAGACATCACTGAGTAAAAGAATAAGGCACAGGATGGTGGGTACAGAATGCTGCCAATTGTGTGCATAAAAAAAGGAGATAAAGGAACATGCTTATCTGTGCATGGGTTATCCCAGCAAAGATGCACAACAAACAGGTAATGGGCCACGCCCCCCTGCCCCTCCTGCTCCCCCCTTCACCTACCAGACAGGGGACCCGGACACCAGGGATCATGGGAAGATCTCCTGTTAATGCATGCCATTTTTACCTTTTGAATTTTGCACTCTGCATGTAACTTCTTGAAAGCTAAATTAATCAATTAAAAAAAATTAATACAACACTTTGATGGGCACACAAACACAGTCAAATAGCCCTGCTCACATTCGCCCACCTTGTGATGCTATTGTTGGTTTCAAAGCTGAGGTCAGATTTGGCAGCCCTGGTAAGATCTAAAACAATTAGGACATGTGTTGCTCCTATTGAGACCAGGTAGGAATAAGGGCCAAACAGAGAAGCAAAGAGGAAAATGAAGGAGGAAAAGAGGAGAGAAACAAAGAGGCCATGCACAAAGAGAATGACCCCGGCAGTGAGAAAATCACAATTACTCTAGTACCACCGAGACCACAAGGCAGTTGTGCTACCTGCTTCTTTCTAGCCAGCTGCCAGGTTGCCATGGCAATGTAATGGCCTGTGAAAAGCTTATTTATGATTCCGAAAACATAAAAAAAAAAACAAAACCCACACTCAGCAAGCTGCAGATAGGCAGCAAGGAGCAGCAAAGGTTCCTGTGTGAGAGGAGGCATCAGAGTGACCTTCCTATGGCTTGAGTTTCCCCCCATTGAAAACTGGTGGGGTTGGCCTAGAGCAGAGGGTTGTAAACAGGAGCGTGTATCTAGACAAGGGGAGGGCTAGTTAAAATACTGATTGCTGAGCCCATCCCCAGAGATCCTAATTCAGTAGATCTGGGGTGGGGCATTTCTAACAAGTTCCCAGGAGGTATGAATACTGTGGTTTGGGGACTGTACTTATACTTACAGAAGCACGGTCCTAAAAAACTCTGAAGACCTTTCCAGGGGTGCCTGTGAGGTTCAGTTGGTTAAGTGTCCACGTTTGTCTCCTGTCATGATCCCAGAATCCTGGGATCGAGTCCTGCGTCAGGCTCCCTGCTCAGTGGTCCGATCCTGGCTTGTGCTCTCTCTATATATATCTAAAAATTAAAATAAAATCTTAAAAAAAAAAAAAAAAGACCTCTCCAACTTGGATTCCAGGCGCTGTGGGCTCCAGCCCCCATTTGTCCTGAGCACATCCATTGTCTCCATCCGCCCCTCTGTTAACTTAGCAGCTACAATATCCCAAAGGATGGCCCAGCACAGGTTGCAAGGTAGCTCAAAGCACCTAGTGGGCCAACAGCTTACAGGGCAGTTTCCAAGGCAGAGGCCAACACCTCATACAAGCAATTGCATGGAAAGATTGGCTTGCATTCCAGCTGTCTTTGCCAGAACTCTCTCATGGGGCTAATTAACTGGGTGAGATAGCCGACAGGTGCCGCTGGGCCAGAGGAAAGGCGGCTGCCACTCAAGACAGGCTGAGCAAGGGCCAGGGCTGGTTGGAGAGGATTTGAAACTGACAGAAGCCAAATCTCCAGGCACTGTAATTTACCAGGTGGGATTCTGATTCCCCCCAGAAATGGAGACAAGAAAACAAATCCAAACACCCAACCCCATCCAACACCAAGAGCATGCTGAGTGAGAAAGCTCAGGGCTAGGGTAGAAGGCAGCATCGATGACAAGTCCTTCCCAATTCAGGATTTCTTATACATTCAACAAATATTTATAGAGCACCGACGACACGTCAGATGCTATGCTAGGTGATCCACACACGGGCAGTGAGCCAGAAGTAGCCCGTGACTTCATAGAGTCTACATTTAAGTGAAAAGAGACAGACATTACTCAAAGAATCATCTGATTTAATTGTGTGGTTCTGTAAGTGAATGATCGTGTTCTTAGGAAATAATCCTTAAATATTTAGGGGTAAAGGGCAAGACGTCTACAACTTTTTCTCAAGCACTTAAAAAAATAACAATCGTATATATATTAGCTATACATGTAGTTTGTATATATAACTTATATAATCTATCATACACACAGAGAAACAGAGAGAAATTAATAAAGCAAATATGACAAAATGTTAACAAGTGTTGGTTCTGGACCAAGAGTCTATGGGAGTTCCTGCAAATTTTCTAAAAGGATGAAATTATTTCTAGAAATTTTATTTCATTTTATTATTTTGTTAAAGATTTTATTTATTTATTTGACACAGAGAGAGGGAACACAAGTAGGGGCAGAGAGAGAGGGAGAAGCAGGCTTCCCGCGTAGGAGGGAGCCTGATATGGGGCTCTGTGCCAGGACTCTGGGATCATGACCTGAGCCGAAGGCAAACACTTAACGACCGAGCCACCCAGATGCCCCTGGAAATTTTGAAAAGGATCAAAAAACTACTTGGAAATTGTAATAGTGGTGAGTGCTGTTTTGTTTTTTTAAGTACATAATGGTGGGGGCCCTGGGTGGGTCAGTCGATTGGGCACCTGCCTTCGGCTCTGGTCATGATCTCAGGGTGCTGGGATCCAGCCCCATATTGGGCTCCCTGCTCAGCGGCGAGTTGGCTTCTTCCTCTTCCCCTGTGATCTCTCTTGCTCTCATTCTCTCTCAAATAAAGGAGAGAGAGAAAAAAAAAAAACTCTCAAAAATCTTTTTAAAAAAATAATAAAGTACATAATGGTGTAAGGACCTAAAAATGGCATGGTTTGTCTTAGACTGGGAGGTTAAGGAGAGCTTCATGAAAGCGGCAGGTTTGAGCTACAGTCTGAGCCGAAGTTGACCAGGAGAGAGAGCTGCCTTCCCAGCAGAGGACAGGGCTCCAGCAGAAACCTTGTCATGGGAAAGAGAGAGCACATGGGAGGAACTGAGAAAATGGGAAGCAGCCTCTGGAGCAAGGGCTGCCACACCCCAGCAGGGCTCGTGCCTATGGGGAGCTGGGGCTGGTGGCAGGGGACAGGCTTTCAGAAAAGGGGCTGCTCTTCTGGCCCAGAGAGGGATCCGAATTATTTCTTCCCTGCCCATTTTGGTTTATGTTCCTGTGTATCTTCCTGTGGCTTCCCTCCAACCTCGGTTCTTATGTCTCTGCTCGAATGCGGCTCCCCAGGTCAGGCCCACAATGCCGGTAGCGTGTGGCACCATGATAGGACAGCTTCTCACCACCACTTGCCTTTAGGGTCATCTCAACCCCCAATCCCTGGTTGCCATTCATCAATCAGCCCCTTTACCTGCCATAGAGAGAACAACGGGCTGTCCCTTAAAAAAATTATTTCTACCATTTGCTCCTTGGACCTCAGGCAGTGGGCTCCATCTGCCGATGGCTCTGTGCAGTTCCCACCTGCCCTCTACCCTCCGCTGGTGTCCAGAGAGCGCCCACAGAGCCACCTCTTGGATTTCCTTCCAAGTCAAGTGCGACCCTGGGTGCCCGGGAAGCATGGATCTTTGTAATAAATGCTCCATGTCTCCATGGGTTTGTTCAACTGAGTCATCCAAGCATGTTGTTGATACAGGGTAACATCACACCAGATCCCGAAGCCCAGGGCGTGAGGGACATTTCATTAGGTGTTCGTTGGGCCAGAGAATTTGGACCATGAAGGGAACGTTGAGATCTTGGGGTCTCACACCCTCGCGTTCATTGCAGAGCAGTTCAGAGAATGGCAGTAACTTGTCCAAGGTCACAGAGCAACTCTGTCGAGGAGCTGAACCCGGAATCCAGGTTTCCCGATGCTGAGCAGAAGGGCAGAGTCCAGTTAGTAAGGCAGTTAATAAACAATCTGCAGGACCTCCCAGGAGCCAGCGTTCTGAATGGCAGCAGAGCTGTCCTCTGCTTTGAAGTGAGCAGTCGGGAGAGCCTTGGTGGGAAGCGAGCCCCAGAAGTTGGTCTTGTTGCATTTTGCAACTACTCGTTGTGTTATTTCTAATCTGTTTGGTTTCACTTTAGACCCGGTTCCTATTTCACATTTATGACTAAAGGCTTTTGGGCGAGGAAAAGGGAAGTCAGAAAGAAGATTCTTTTCTTTTGTACTCAGCAAAACTTTCCAGACCGTTTTTTTCCCTCCCTTTATAACATTTCCTTTCCAGAGCCCTGACAAGCTTCTCAAATCTACATTTCCAATCCCCTGTTCCCCTTCTCCGTAATTATCTTGGGAAAATGTAAATTCCTTATCATGACTTTGTGACAATACCGGCTCAAGATAAGCAGGCCAGGCTTCTGTTCTGAGGTCCTGTCAAATTGCCCTCAGTAGGTTCACTTAATAGGAATTATTGTTAGATTTTTTTTTTTAAGTGTGATAATGGTATTGTGACTATGCTCAAGAAAGAGCCCTTATCTTTTCGAGATTACATACTTAAATATTTATGGGTGCAATGATAAGAGGACTAGGATTTGCTTCAAAATATGCTAGTGGGGAAAGATAAAGAAAAATTCGACTCCCTTAATATACTGTTTCCTACCACCTTTCTCTTGCAAGTTCTTTTTGCTGCGTCTTTCCCATCCTCCCACCCCCCAGTCTATGAATCCATTTATTTTGTCTCTGGGGATGTGCTTTGCTTCCTGGAGTCTCCCCAGAGAAGACAGCATGGAGGCTGAAGCCGAAGAGGACCAGGTACAGAGCACCTGGGTGGCTCAGTCAGTTAAGTGTCTGCCTTTGGCTCAGGTCATGATCCCACAATCCTGGGATTGAGTCCCACATCAGGCTCCTTGCTCTGCCCCTCTCCCCCACGTACGGTCTTTCTCTTTCTCTCTCTCAAAAATAAATAAAATTTAAAAAAAAAAAGAAAAAGAAAAAAGAGGTTCAAGTTCAAAGTCCTGAGGCTCCACCCTGATGAGCACAGTGACCAAAGACAAGACGTTTACGTGTCTTAGTCCTGGTTTTCCCATCTGCAAAACAGAAGTCGTGCATTGACAGCAAACAATGTTCTTTTCTAATTATCTTCTTGACCACTGTTTCTGATTCTGCTGCCACGTGCCCCACAGTGTGCTTCTCTCCAAGATCCCACCCAGAATCCACAGCTCTGGCTTCCTTCTCCTCACTGGCCCCTGGCCCAGCTCCCAGCTCCAGACTTGATTCAACCACCTGTTACATGCTTCCTTCTGGAAGCCCCTTGAGTCCGAAAAGCTCACTGCGTGCAGATCAGAGCTCATTGCCCCTCCCCACAACCTCCCCCCCCCACCAGAGTACCCAGTACCCAACCGCCCCCCAGGCCCCCAGCTAGAAACATCAGCTCGTTCTCAACATCTCCGCCTCCTTCACCTCCTTTGTTCTTTCTACCCCCGGCCCAGTGGTCCCATCTTCCAGACCCCTCTCCAATCCAGCCCCATGTGCTCCCCACCACCTCCTTGCTGGGTCTTGGCTCAGACCCTCAGAACCACAGGCCTGAACGGCTGTCAAAGCGTCCTAGCCAGGCTCCCTCCCTGTGGCCACTCTGCTTTCTAGTACCCCTACCGGGCTGCTGGCTCAAAAGCCTCCCATGGGGCTCTCCCCCCCACCGCCCCCGCCAGAAGAGAAAAGGCCCACATTCCAAAGCATGGTATTTGACACCCTGCACAGCTGGGCCTTCACGCATTGTTCCAGAATCATTTTCTATATTGCCTGCCAAAGAAGTTGCAGGCCTGGGTTTCTCAGACTGTGCTCTCTCACGCCTGCATCAGAATCATCCCAGGGTCCTGGTTAAACATGTAGAATCCATGGGGTACCTGGGTGGATTGGTCAGTTAAGTGTCCTACTCTTGATCTTGGCTCACGGTCGTGAATTCGAGTCCTGCGTTAGGCTCCACTCTAAGCGTGCGTAGAGCCTATTTACAAAAAAAAAAAAAAAAAAAGCAGAACCCTGAACCCTAGCCCCAGACCACTGAAAGTGGGGGTCCAGGTGATGAAGTTCTAGAACCTAGGTGAGGTTTGGTGGGCTGAGGTCCGGAGCCGATGACCAAGAAAGAATTCTTGAGACATCTTTGGTGCAAAATGGTAGTTTATTAAAGCACGGGGACAGGACCCGTGGGCAGGCAGAGATGCGGCTGCCCTGGGTTGTTAGGAGTGGTTGGTTATATACACAGGAGTTGGGTAGGTGAGGACAAAGGGGTATTCAGAATACTATCAGGATATTGAAGGCTTAGTTGCTATCAAGTAAAGACAATTGGAAGTCTGGTGGAATGTTACATTCCTGCTATCAAGCATCCCTGTTAATGAGATTTAGGTTTAAAGACAATTGGGAGTCTGGTGGAATGTTACATTCCTGCTATCAAGCATCCTTGTTAATGAGATTTAGGTTTAGAAGAAATTTAACTTTATTTACTTTTCCTTCTACCTCCACCTCCTTCGGTTTTCATGGAGGGGAGGGTAACATTAGGCTTGAGGAACTGAGTTCTGTGTCTTTGGAAATTGGGCTATTGATAAGGTAACTTCTTTGTTGTAATCTCAAGGACATTTGCAAACCAAGGGAGACTCCTGTCTTGTAGGATTGTGATCTCAGCAAGTTAACTATTTATCATTTTATGGCAGTCAGGGGTGCCTGAGGAATGCTACACATATGGAGGGGAGCGGGTGAAGAGGGGGTGCAAGGCGCCAGCTTTTGCTTTGTCCTCAGCCAGCCTCCTGCTCCCTCATCATTCCCCCCTGAACAATTTTGACCCTTAAATCTTTAAGGTGGTTGAAGGTGGAAGTTCTCATCTTCTGTAACTTCTTCGTGCTGAATAGGGGCGTAGAGCTGTCCCTACCTGCTCGGGTCAATATTGATCAGGGTAGGAACGTATAGGGGAGTTATGAAAGGTGGAGGCAGCTGAATCCAGCGCTGACAGTGAAGGAGTGTCTTTGCGCGTGGTAAGGATCATCTGTCGTGGTGAAGTCATTGTAGCAATGTAGTCTCGGCACCAAGTAGAGAAACATGGAACAAAGCAACATATTAAGATTAGTAAGGCAATAAGAATGAGAAGCCCGAAAGGGAGATTCGGCCATATCCCTTCTCCAAGCCAGGAACTTAACCAATCACTAAGAGAGAGAGAGACCTTGTAGTGCCTTAATCTGGGCATTCATATCCTTTATTATTCCTGTGACATTTTTGTGATAGTCTGGGATGTATACGCAACATTCTGTCTTGATAATTGCACATGTGCCACCCTGGGCTGCTGTCAGGACATCTAAGGCCATCCTATTTTGTAGGACTGCCTTGCGTATCTGTGACACTTCGGTATTAAGCAGGGAGATGCCATTTAGTGGATCATTGAGTGCCTTTGTAGTATATTTATTAAGGGCTTCTACATGCCACATGACATCCTCTAGTCCCACAGATGGAACAAAAATGGATGCTAAGTAATCATACCATTTAAAAACAGATCGTGTCCATCTTTGTTTCAAGTTGGGGAGATTAGCTGGAGTTGTAATGGTTTTAGTAATGCGCCCATGAATCCAGGCAAATCCTAAAGTACAGCGACCTATCCACCCTGGAGGAAGCCAGGGCCACAGGTTGGTTCCACATATCCAGTGGGTTCTGTTTGGAGCTGGCCATCTAATGCCAGGTCGCCTTGCCCAGTCAGTAGCAAACCAGTCAGTAGCCTGGAGTACTATAACTTGGGAACACACTTCTAGTGATAGCCATCCCAGATATCGTGTGTTATTTGCCCAAGTACCACTCGTATGATTCTTTTGTTCCCAGCATAAAACTGCCTTTTAACTGAGCTGTCCAATCGTGGGTGTGAACCACAAATATGTATCTCGGATCTGATATATGCCATCTTCAGTATAGCGATAAAGAGGGTTTTGGAACTTAGGCCCATATTTGATTGGGGAGTTATGGCTTGATAGCAATCCCCTTTCCTTCCAAATAGCTCCATGGGCATGTAGTACCAGGAAAGCATACTTGGAGTCAGTATAAATGTTAATTCTTAGACTTTGGCAATTGCAAAGTGCTAGTGAGCACTATGGCACACCTAGCTTTTCTTATTTTTTTCTATGAAAACTACTGTCATCAGAAAACCAACTGTCATTCATATTTTTAACAGGGGCATCTTAAATCTGGACAAATAGAGTAAGCAAGATTAATAACCTTTTTTGCTCTATAGAGAAAGAAGTACAGTGGTCAGGTTCAGGCATACAGGTAACTAGGTTTAAAGTTTGACAAGTTTTAAGTATTATTTCTGGCATATCTGTAAGTATGGCCCAATATTTAATTAGTTGGCCTCCATCACACACTGGTGGCCTTTGATTTCTAAGACAAATCTGGACCTGATGTGAAGTCATTACAGTCAGGGACTGTCCCATAGTGAGCTCTGAGGCTCTTTTTATAGGAGGGCTGTTCTAGGTTTCGCTAAAGCATCTGTTTGCAATTGCACCTCAACAGAGGTGGCCTCTAGGATAAATATGACTAAGGGATGAAACCAATAAGAAGACCTTTGAGTGGTCCAGCCTTAACAATATCCTGATTACAGAGGATCACTGGCAAGTGAGAAAACTTGTCAAGAGATAAGGGGAGTCCCCATGGATCATTCAATCCAATCATAAAGTGGGGTCATCCATTATCTCCACAAGTCCATAGTTAATCCTATGGAGTGCGATAGGTTGGCTTTTAGGCAATTTCATTATTCCAGTTGTTTCATCTTGTGCCATGGGGTCTGCTAATATCCCCATAAAACAGTAAGATCGACTAAAGAAGCTATTGTGCAACTTCTCTGAAGTTTACCTCAAGTTGTTTAGCATAGGTAAACAAACATTTAAAGACAATCAAATCTAGAATTCAACATCCATAAAGGTGTGTTATTAAAACATAATTTTTATCTCTAAAATAACCCTCATTTCCAGTGATAGCCAAATCAGGACTAATTCACTTGTGACACAGGTCCAGTTTTAACAAACTTGGCCCATTATTTACATAAGCTCAGCAAGAACAGTGAGTGTGATCAATAGATCTTTTAGAATCTGCTTTGCTGGAACTTTGTATAAGGAATCTCTAGGTTGAACTTTTAGTAGCCTCTCCGGGCCAGAAGCCAAGCCCTGTACTTGCCATCAGGCATGCCTGCAATACCTGTTGATTTGGGCGAGTTCCTCTTCCTGAGACTGCACCTACCAAGGAGTGACATTCTTTACTCACCTGGTGTGGCTGCTGGGAACTCTGTAAGCAAGGTATCAGGCCAACAGTCCCAAGGGGCTTTATGGCTCCAGGTTTCATAAAGTCAACCTTAGTTCCTTAAAGCTGTCTGGTCATATCTGAGTCTTTTCAAATATGACATCCCAGTCAAAGCCTTGGTAAAATAACCCATGTTTCCAATGGTGTCCTGTTAAAGGAGAACAGATTCTTATTGAACTTATGCAAATGATTGATTGCCTTGGAAGAAAGAATACTTACTGAGACCTTTTGGTTTCAGAGGGTTCAGATAGAGAGAAAAGGTGAATGCCTTGAGCACCTTTACAAATGAGCACTTTTACATCTCTATAAGCTACAGATAACTAGGAGGGAGTATCCCTAGTCTGGAAGAGCAAACATTAGAGAGAACCAGCAATGTTTAAAGATAAAACATTAAGAGACACAACACTATAATCTTTTAGTTCATTTAGTCCCATGTTACTAATTCTGGTGAATGCGGCTTTAGTCCGTTTTGGAAATTCTTACCCATTTCAGTTTTAGGATTTTCAGGCATATCAAATATCTGTATTTGTCCTGAAAGTCCTTTATAGGAATCTACTTGAAGATAAAACTCATTTTACAAGAGAATTAAAACAATTATAAATGACAAAAACTCAGAATGGATATGGTTAGAGCTAAAGGGACACGGGGAGTTTACAATTTAGCTGCAAGGAAATCAGGTTATTTCTGTGATACATAACATTTCCATAATTACAGTATCAAGCGATGATCTCTCAAAACGTTAAAACTTTAGGAAGTGCATAGAATCTCTAGAATAGTTATAGCATTTTCCCAAATGTAATCCAAGGTTTATCATTGGTTCAGTAGTACTTCATGAGCAACTTCACATACCAAGGAAAAGCCTGAGTTAAAGAGATTTACGATTTAAATCTTGTCAACATTTGCTAAAATCTTAGAAAGTTTTGAAGCACATGCCTAAATATAATTAGGGATGTTAAACACCTGATAAAACTGAACATAGAAACTCTCGTTTTTCTGGGCAGGCAAAGAGAAAACCATTTACATCTTCTTAACAGCAGATCAATTGATCTAAGAAAACATTGCCTTTTGAACAGAGAATTTCAGTCTTGTACCAATGTACCTTTAAAACCCATTCATTTCAATCTTAATCCATTCTTGACCATAGCTAAAATTCCTTTCCCAAAGATTTCCCTTCACAAACCTTCTACAACTTTCCTTTGCATTGAGGTTTTGTCCCAAGCCATTTCCTTCTAAACAACCATCTCATTTAGGACAAAATTACCTTCCTTTACCTTCAACAAAATGTATTCCCATTCCTTAAATCTTTCTTACATATCTCCTACTTTCCTACATACAGAGTTTCCCTTTATTTCCATCAGTCTTAGTTACACTAAGCAGAACTTCGTATTCTTAGAAACACCTTTAGTTATTCACCAATTGTGAACTGTTACAACAGAATTCTTCAGGTGGCAATTTATGAATCAGTTAAGTGGCAAACAAGTTTACCAACAGATTTAAATACTCTTAGTTTCTTTGCAGTAAGAAGTCAAAAGCACAAACCTACATTCAGTAATTAACAACTTAGCATTTTATCCTGTTTGGTTAAGATACAGGTGTCCACAATTTAATTCCATTTGTCATCCAAGCAAAACTTTAAAACTTTCAGGTTACCAAAGACTTTGAAAGCTACTTCAGCAATTACCCATTAGAACTTTGAGACAGACAATTAACCATCAGTTTAGTCATTTCTTTGCTAACAAATTTTAACAAGTAACACAAGCTTATTTGACCTTCAGTAAACTTTGATAGAATAAAACTTCACATTTACTGCTGTTAACTTCAAAGATGCATCTATCTTAATTAAACCAACAAACTTAACTTAGTTCCAATACTGATTTACGTTCCACCTGGGCCCACTCCACTTTGAATGTTTACCTGAGACATGCGTGGGAAGATCTGGAGTGGGGGTGTTCTTCTTGCTCCTTGACAGTGAAGAGAGAAGGAGCCGTGGTGCATGATCTAGAGGCTAGTCATGCAGGTTGCACGCGCCTTGGTGCAGAAACAGAAGGGGAAAACAGAGGAAACAAAGTGCTGCCAGGAGGCAGAGAAGGGATTCCCGGTTTCAGAGCTCATAAGCCCCAACAGAGGAGCAGACGCCATGCTTTCCCACCAGCAAGGGGGGAGGGGTTAGGCTGTCCAAGTCAGGCCAGAGAACACAGGGAAACTTCCCCGAAACAAAGAGAGTTTCGGCAGCTGCTTGGGAATATTCCTTATAGTCTCTGTCTCGAGTTAGACCAACCCCAGTTGGCTCCAGTTATAGCCATTAACACGGGAAGTGAGTGAGGGAGAAGCACCCACATCTATTAGGAGTAACAGAGAGAAATAAAGCCAGAATCCCCTTTGCTAGGGATAGCCCAGCAACCTGGGTTTACTAGAAGAAGGCTTATTTACGTAATTACCATCCAATATGTCAGGAGAAAGTTTACTAGCTGACTCATTTGGGCAAACACATTTCGCAAAAGCCCCTTAGTCTGGGGTCCTGGTGCAGAGCAATGAAGGCCTAGGTATGAGCAATGCAGGCACCCTAGGTCCATTTGCCCTGCTTCCTGCAGAGGAGATCTAACTGATAGATCCCACTGAGGCCATGCAGTGTTACAGGAGCTCGGTCCTTTCCTAAGTCTTGCAATCCAAATTATTTCCAGTGGGTTAAAAGGCACCCCAAGGTAGAGTCCTTGGGAACTGAGGAAGCCTACTGAGGCCATGCTTCCAGAAAAGTAAAGAAGGTCCATTACCAAATCCCCCCTGACTCCTGGGTAGCGTCCCACGCAGGATATGTCAGAGGTTCCTGTGTGTCAAAAGCGACCAGAGGCGTCCCTCAAGATATCGCTATTGATCACCATCCTGCCTTCCCTGGGAAGACATTCCTGCCATAAAAGGCCCTGGAGGGGTGCCGGCGTCCCTCCTCTTCCCCATCGCATCCTAGGCTGCTGATGGGTGCCTGGTGAATGGACTAAAACGCTTGTGCCATGCTATCGTATATCCTGAAGACTGCATACTGTTTTGCCATATTAACCCACAAAAACGCTAGAGAAGTTTTGGCAAGGGAAATTACTCAATTTCATAGCTTTAGGCGGTTTGCAGAAGACACTGACGAGAAACAGTAAAGACTGAAATCCATCATGGTCTAAGCGACATTCCAACACATGTGGTCCGTACCCCCAACTTCCCTAGGAAACGGTCCGCGGTTGCGTTTTAATTCAATCGGGTACTGGTTTCGGCCGGCTCCCAGTGGAGGTCCCGCGGCCAGAAGTGGCTAGACCGGGCATGTGGAGGGGATCACATTAGATCAATCAGGAGGAAACCTCACACGGGAGTCTTAAGATTGGCAGCCGTCCTGGTGACTTAGTTGGCTGTCCCGTGCCCAAGAGAGACAACTTTCTATAAGAACAGGAATAGAGTGAGGCCATCAAATTTCTGGGTCTTATTGCCATTCCGGCCAGGGTACTAGCTTACAGCCAAAAGGCAGACGCTCTCCTCCCCGTAGAGTAGCCACGGGCTAGAGGATTACAGCCTGAGCAATTGACATGCAAGTGTTCCAATAAGACCATACTCCTTGAAAAGCCCCTGAAATCAGAGTAAATGGAAAGAAAGTACTCACCAATTTTGCACCGAAGCTCAGAGTCCAAATGTAAAGACTCACAGCCCCACGCTGGGCGCCATATGATGAAGTTCTAGAACCTAGGTGAGGTTTGGTGGGCTGAGGTCCGGAGCCGATGACCAAGAAAGAATTCTTGAGACATCTTTGGTGCAAAATGGTAGTTTATTAAAGCACGGGGACAGGACCCGTGGGCAGGCAGAGATGCGGCTGCCCTGGGTTGTTAGGAGTGGTTGGTTATATACACAGGAGTTGGGTAGGTGAGGACAAAGGGGTATTCAGAATACTATCAGGATATTGAAGGCTTAGTTGCTATCAAGTAAAGACAATTGGAAGTCTGGTGGAATGTTACATTCCTGCTATCAAGCATCCCTGTTAATGAGATTTAGGTTTAAAGACAATTGGGAGTCTGGTGGAATGTTACATTCCTGCTATCAAGCATCCTTGTTAATGAGATTTAGGTTTAGAAGAAATTTAACTTTATTTACTTTTCCTTCTACCTCCACCTCCTTCGGTTTTCATGGAGGGGAGGGTAACATTAGGCTTGAGGAACTGAGTTCTGTGTCTTTGGAAATTGGGCTATTGATAAGGTAACTTCTTTGTTGTAATCTCAAGGACATTTGCAAACCAAGGGAGACTCCTGTCTTGTAGGATTGTGATCTCAGCAAGTTAACTATTTATCATTTTATGGCAGTCAGGGGTGCCTGAGGAATGCTACACATATGGAGGGGAGCGGGTGAAGAGGGGGTGCAAGGCGCCAGCTTTTGCTTTGTCCTCAGCCAGCCTCCTGCTCCCTCATCACAGGTGCAATGCACGCAAAGCTCCAAGGACCTTCACTCTACCTACACCAGACAACTTGTCACTCACTGATCATGACCGTGCCTCCTGGCCTCTGCTCACACTGTAGTAAGCCTTCCTTCCCTTCTCCTCACAGCCCAGCTTAAATGTCATCTCCTTTGCCGCCTTTGCTCTGCCCTAGCAGAACAGATCCCCACTCATTCTGCTTCTTTAGCACGCGGCACACACCTCTCCTACAGACCGTAGGTATCGCGCCCTATCTGGTTATCTGTTTGCCGGCCTTCCTTCCTAGATAGAATGAAATCTCCACCACAGTAAGTCCACAGAACACCTGGAGCCACCAACACAGGGAATGGCCCACAGCAAACACTGGAGAAATAGTTATTGATTTGAATTGTATTTTACCATTTCTTGGCTCTTGGCTACCAAACGTAAAGCTTGACACCCAGCGGGCATAATTACATTGCTGTCTGATGGATGAATTATCAAAGGATGGATGAAAGCCTGAATGAATGATGAAATATGCAAATAAATTAATGATGAATTTTCACCACTGATTAATATTCTGAAATGCTCGTGGCATGCCTGAGTCTATTTCTAACCTGAAGAAGGATATGGGAATTGGGTCAGATGTAAGCCTGGGACTTCTGGTTCCAAGCTCACTGGGGTCCACAGAGACCCTACTGATACTGCTCAAAGGGAAATCTGATACCTGTTTGGGGGAGCTGGCAGAGATCAGCCTTAAGATGCTAAGGCTGGGGGCGGAGTGAGTGAGGGGTGCAGGGTGGAGCAGGGGGTAAGCACTGCTCCAGGGCCCCGGCTCCCCCTTCTACTATCTGAATGAGATCTGAGAGTTACCCAATGGCTCCAACCCTGAAATGCCACCACTTTGTGCTCCTGACCCTTAAGGTTATTGAAGGAGATCGCGTATGTTATATGACTAGCACTTAGTTAAGCATCGAAGAGATATTACGGCTATAGTTTCAAGATCCAGGACAACTGGCTTCCTATAAGGGATCTGGTGGGGGTGAATGGAGATGACACAGGGGCTAGAGTGACAGGAGTTAGGCAGGAAGCCAGGTGTCAGCCATGGATTAGGGGTGGATTCTGGGGTTTAGAGGAGAGTTCCAGTTCCAAGGGTAGAGCTGGGTGTGGAGGCTGATCCGCATTCCACCTCCAAGGCCTCGGTGTTCAGGGACCAGATGACACGAGGTGGGGAAAGGTCAGGCGGACGTGGCCAGACTGGAAACTTCTACCCTGGAGAGAAATCAGTGGCTCTGCTTCTGGTCTTTGGACCTGACTCTGGAGCCCAGGTCTGCTGCCTCCAGGACTCATGGAGCTCCAATAGCTGCATTAGAACTGTGGAGGGGAAGTGATGCCACAGCCTGGCTCTGACACTGGGCACCCAGTTCAGATGGGAAACTGGAAACTGTGGAGTCCCAGACAGGCTGTGGGTTTTTCCTGTACACAGTCAAATAATGGGAACTTCCTCTGGCTGTGTCTGCAGGTCTTATTGTCAACTAAGCTCCTCCAACTCAGATTCCAAGGGAGAAGGGGCCTCCCACCAGAGAGACGCCCCCTCCTATGTTATTACTTGATGAGCCAGGCTGGAGGAAACCTCCATATGGTGGGTTTTCTCCCCTGGGCTTTCTCCTGGGGATCCTGGGGCCGGGGCTGAACTTGCCGAACACACAGCCTTCCTTAATTCGAAACACAGCTGAGAACCCAGGGCAGGATCCGGGCAGAAAAAGACAGTGGCTGAGGAGGGGGCCGCCTGACAGAAGTAATTGCCCGGGACCCCTCGGCGCTCCTGGATTTCACCGCAAACAAAACCCCACACTGGGGGACATCTGGCGTTTGTAGGGAAGCCTGACATTCCCAATGACTGGGGAACAGC
Source organism: Mustela putorius furo (assembly GCF_011764305.1). Classification (NCBI taxonomy): domain Eukaryota; kingdom Metazoa; phylum Chordata; class Mammalia; order Carnivora; family Mustelidae; genus Mustela; species Mustela putorius. The sequence goes on along the minus strand of NW_025421464.1, from coordinate 6,380,617 downwards.
GACACCTCCTGGCTGCCTGCGGTAACGGCCCTCCTCCCTGTTTAGAGAACCACGGGGCCTTCAGAGACCATCTTAGGAGCCTGACGCCTTTAAAAACCTGGAACAAAGAGGATTTGGCCTCTGATTCAGTCAGTCTGCGGTGGAGTCAAGTTTCTGCATTTCTAACAAGCTCCCTGGAGATACTGATACTGCTGGTCTAGGAACCGTACCTAGATTAGAAAGCTTTATGTATTTCAGTTATATCTCACTAAGGCTGGGAAAAGAAAGCTTTAGGGGGCTCAAAAATGCATCAGGTCTGGTTGCAGACATCCCAAGTGTCTCAGGAAAGGAGACACTTTCACATATAAAATCAGCTGACCACAGCGCAAGACCAGGAGGGAGGAATAGGGTATGGGAATGCTTCTTGGAAAGGTGGGATCCAACGAGGTCTTTTAAGGCTAGTCACAGGGCGCCTGGGTGGCTCAGTTAGGCGTCTGCCTTGGGCTCAGGTCATGAATCCGGGGTCCTGGGATGCTGCCCCCCTTGCATTGGGGTTGGGGGGGGTCCCTGCTCAGCTGGAGTCTTCTTCTCCCTCTCCTGCTGCCCCTCCCCCTGGCTCATGCTCTCTCAAATGAATAAATAAAATATTTAGAAAATAAAATAAAATAAGGATTGGTCAGATCTCCACCGGGGAGAGCTTGCCTCCTGTGCCACCTTGCCTGACACCAGCACTGCCTCTACCAACCCAGAAAACCAACCTGGTTAACATTCATAATTCCCTTGGGGCAGGACCAAGGATTCCAAGCAAGGGGAAAGTTTAAAATACTTAAGGGAGTGACATTTCCAAGCAACCTAGAATTGCTTAATTGATTTGCTAAATGCAATTGACTCCCCTCTCCAAAAAAGCTCTCCTAATGACCTTCCCAAATACAGACTCTTCCAGAAAGAGATGAACTTCTGATGGTTATTGGATCACCAACCAATCACAGGCACTTCTCCTTGTGTAAGATATGAAGTGGGAGAAAGGACCCCATTAGCCCCATTTTACAGAAGAGGAAACTGAGGCTCAGGAACGTAAGGTGACTTTGCCTGAGGCCACTACCCTGGTTTCCTCACCCTGACATAGCACTCACGAACATTCATGGAACAGCTCCTGCTGCTGATTCCATAAAAACAGGCCTAGAAGGCACACTGGGTGGGGAGTGTCAAGGGAAGCCGGGAGTCTGGGGTCCAGGCCTCCCCTTCCCGGCACACTGGCCTTGGGCTGGGAATGCTGCCATCATCCAGGGAGGGCAATGAAAGCAGCTTTTACAAAGCAGGTTCTGAGGCCCTCAAACAGGCCCCCTTTGTCAATTTCCTCTGCCCTTCTTTCCCCCACAAACCCCCCACCATGACCCGTCCCCCACCCCACCCCCACCCCACAACCCAGGCCCACCGCCTTTTAGCATCGCCCTCTTTGAGTGGCTGGCTCCAACACACTGGAAATTGACCACACAAATGCACGGCTTGTCTCTCCAGGCGGAGCCTCTCCGCCCCAGCCTTTTGGGGCCTTTTAGAGCCTGCCTTTCTCTGGGGCTCTTTCTTTCCACAGCTCAAGACCCCAGCCCCTAGCGCAGGCATGATCGCTAATTAACTCTGGGTTAAAACCGGTCCTGGGAAGAAAGCCGGTGGCGAGCAAGACGTTCCCACCGCCTCTCAGAGGATAAGGACGATGGTGGGGGGGAGCGGGCTAGGCTCTCAAGGGGTTTGAGAATATACTACAAATGAAGCCCATCATCCCAGAAGGCTCCCGGATCTCCTCACCACCACCTTACCCAGCTTTCCGAGCTCTGTTTATTCATAACTCCTGTAACAGCCGCCTCTTGCCACATGTTTCCAGTACTTTTCAGACATGTTCTGATCCTCACGATAAGCTGCCCTTTCTGGGTGGACAGATAGTATCACCTCCATTGTACAGATGCGATAACCGAGGCCCGGAGAGATTAAACCCCTTGTCCAGAATCACAGTTTGCAAGTGGCAGAGCTGCGTTTCCAATCCAAATCCATTTGCCTCCCAAGTCATGCTTCTCTCTGGTCCTGTCTGATGCTCTCCTGGCTTCACTGACTTTTCCTTTCTCTCCGTTCTGGGAACATTTCATAGTGTGTCTGTCTCTGGATCTCCCCGCCTGAAGTAATTACTCAGCTTCTCACACACCTGCCCCCTACAGCTCTCTGAAGACAAGCATGTGCCATTGTCCTTGAGCGCCCAAGAAAATGTCCATCCCCCTCCCCTAAGGTTAGAAATAGGACCAGACCTTCGGAGATGAACGAACACCCAGTGCAGCGAGTTCTGTGAGGGCCTAATTCAGTGCTTCAGGGGTGTTTGTGGGATTGAGAAAAGCTCCTTTCAGAAGCGCTTGAGGAGCTCTCCATGGCAGCTGGCAGGAATGTAAATGTCACGGCCACTTTGGGAAATAGTTTGGCGGTTTCTTTAAAAAGCTAACCATGCACTTGCCATGAGACCCAGCAATTCCACTCCTGGATAACCACCCAAGAGCAACAAAAAAAGCACACGTTCGTACAAAGTCTTGCACACGAGTGTTCACAGCGGCATCTTTTCATAATAGGCCCTGAAATAAACGGAAATCAGCCTAAATGTCCTTCATATGTAAACAAGCTATCAGACTTCCGTACAACGAAATGTCACTCTGCCGTAAAGTGGAAAGGGCCGTGAACACTTGGATCAACACGAACCAATCTCAAAAACATGAGGGTGAGTGGAAGAAGCCTGACACCAAAGACTACAATACTATATGACACCATAATTCAGTTGAACTTTGTAGCAAAGGAAAAACCTATAAAGGCATGAAGCAGAACTGTGGTTATCTGAGTCTGGGGTTGGAGTGGGAGTTAATAGCAAACGGGCTGAAGGGAACTTGTGGGGTGACACAGGTATTCTAAACAGGGTTGTGTAATAGTGGCATCATTTTATAAACTTACAAAAACTTGGGACGCCTGAGTGGCTTGGTTGGGTGAGCGTCTGCCTTCAGCTCAGGTCATGATTGCAGGATCCTGGGATCAAGTCCCGCATTGGGCTCCTTTCTCAGTGGGGAGCCTGCTTCTCCTTCTACCTGCCTGCCTTTCCCTTTGCTTGTGCTTGTGCTCTCTCTGATTAATTAATTAATTAAAAATTTTTTTAAAAACTGACAAAAACTCATTGAACCATAACGTCAAACTAGTGCCTCTCAAGGTGTGTGAATTATACTTCAATAAAACTGTTAAAAGTTTTTTTTAAAAAGAGTAGAAGAACTGGCAGGCCAAGGAAGGGCCTTAGGAGAATATTTGCCTGGTGCAGGGCACTAAATCTGGAAGCAAGAAAGCTCTGCTCATGTCCTGGCTCTCCCCCTGTCCAGTTAGGTGACCGTGGATAAGTGGGTCACCCCTCCGTGTCTCTGCTTTCTCGTTTTGTTCCAAGTACAATAATGACAATGGTAAGAGCTCGGTCTTGATGCTCACTCTAGAGCAGGTCCGTACCCGAAGCCCTGGCACATTTAATCCTCACCCAAAAGCCTTATCAGTTGAGCCCTATCATTCTCACGTTACAGATGAGAAATCTGAGAACAAGCCTGAAGCCTCAGCACAAAGCCTGGCCAGGGGCCAAGCTCCAGCTGAGGTTGAACATCGATCTCCATGGCTTCTCCAGCCTGTTCCCTGAGCCCGTCGTCTGCTCTCTGGCCTGGTGTCTACTCTAGCTGCTCACGTCGGTGCGGCCCCCACCTTTTGTTCCCTGAGATAGCTTTACTGTATTGGGGCTGGGGGGCTCCAAGATCTATGCCTTTTTTTTTTTTTTTGAGTTTGAAAGTTGCTCTCGGAGGCCTGGAGGGTAGAAGTAGCTTGCTGAGGGTCAGAGAGGTCGCGACTGACAGACCCAGGAGGGGCTGCGGGTGAAGCTTAGCGCTCCTTCCGTTCCTCCTCAACAGCCGCGGGGGACACGGGTGCCCCTGCCTCACACGCTTTGATGTCATTCTTGAGGATTCTTCAGCTCCAGGCTCACAGAAGTCTGGAAACACAGCAACCCTCCCAAGGTTTGCCAACTCTTTCCTCTCACTTCACACATTCGGAGGCAGTTACCCGTTCGCGGCCGTCTTGACACCTGACAGCAGCTACTCCCCCGGCTCGCTGCCTCAGCTGGCGTAAACCGAATAAGGCAAACAAACAGTGCTCCTCGCTAAGGAGCTATGCTAACGTGAAATAAAGTTGCACAGAATTATCTCAACTTTTTTTTTTTTTTAGCATTTTATTTATTTATTTGACACAGAGAGAGAAAGATCACAAGTAGGCAGAGAGGAAGGCAGAGAGAGAAGCAGGCTCCCTGCTGAGCAGAGAGCCCGATGCGGGGCTCGATCCCAGGACCCTGAGATCATGACCTGAGCCGAAGGCAGAAGCTTAACCCACCGAGACATCCAGGTACCCCCTATCTCAACTTTTTAAAAGGCACATTTAACTCAGAGAATAAGTGAACCCTTGGTGTTTCCCTGAGATGATTACTCCAATTACTAGAGAAACGGCATTTTACTTTCCGTTCACCTCAGAATAAGATCATAACTTCGTGCTCTGGCCATTCCCACCAGAATAAAGGGAAAGTTCCATACAAGTCTTCATTTGCAAAGGGAAAAAACCTCTTCACCCATTAGGGTTTGTCAGTGTGATGCTACGAACGGTCTTCTGGTTGACTCGTGGGTAATTGATTCTCTGACGCGGATGACGCTTAGGAAAATGAAGGTATAAATGGGAGCGCCTCGCAGCTCCTGAGCAAACGCCGATCCCGGGGTCCAGGGAGCTGGAGCAGTGCCTCACAGCAGAGGGACACCTGCCACATCGGAGGTGAGAGAGGGTGACCCTGGGGGCTGGGGCTGGATGGGGCGAAAAGGTTGACCTTCTCACCAACTCAGAGAAACCGAGTCCAAGAGGGCCACCACCATCCTCTTTGCCTGTGAACTAGTAAATACACTCAGACCCCCAGTTAGGGGCTCTGGAACATGCTTTGGATGGTTGGCGCCACTTTGAGATTGTCTTGGATCGGTGGTGTCTCAACCTTGGGGAAGCGGCCGGCAGGCAGGCAGACGAGTTCCCAGTGTCCGTTGGTGGTGGACAGGGTCAAGGCTCCCCCGCACAGGTGTGCAGGCAGACGTCTGAGGCAAGACATGAGCTGGCTAGAGTCGCCCATCTACAACGGGGTTCTGCAGATCGGAAAGGAGCCAAGTGGCTATGCCAATCAATACTGCCCATCCTATTGCTCCGAACCCATTCAACATAATCGCCTGGAAATTGATAACGTTTTGCTTTTGCTCAATGGCAGCTGCGCTCCTTACTCAAGGTTTCAGATGCAATTATCTGCCCTTAAAGCGAGGGCTCCATTACCCCTCGCCTGTCTCTTGATACATGCTTGGAAGGTTCAATGTATTTGTGCCTTTCACCATAAGCCGCCTCAAACCCTTTCTGGAAGGAGGTGGGGGTGTCCCTCTTCTGAGTGACAGTGCAAGAGGCTTCCTCATTAAAAACTTAGATCTCCTTCCATTTGGAAAGCTGTCGCTGAAACATTTGATAAACTGGACCAGGAGGTCAGTGCTTCAACGTTTTTAAATTACAAAGCAGAATGTTTAGGAAAGGGAAAAAAGATTTTCTTCCTCGGGGTTTAGAAGTGGGCACTCGAGACTGTCATTAGCTGAAGCCTCATCTGCAGGACTCTTGTGGCATTCTTGGCACAGAGGCTGGCAAGAGGTGCCAGCAAATGTAGATCGAGTGCCCATTTATCCTGATTCCAGATGACCTCAAATAGATCTAACCACAGAATTCATTTGTAAACACAGCAGAAAGCTGATACTCATAGCGATAGATGATAAACCTTAAAATACCCTTGGAGCCATCGAGGAGTCTTTCGTGATTTTCTTGGATTTGTGCTCCACTTAATTCCCTGGAATTCTGTCTCTGGAGACGGCTCATGTAGAATACATCTGGCAGTAGTTGTTTTATTCTTGGTGATACAATCTCTACCCTTATGGAACCATAAGCGAGGTCATTCTTGTTGTGTCCCAACTCTGTCCAGAGCAACTTTGCAATGCTATGGATTGGGTTTTCCTAGCCCAGAGCTGGGGGTTACAGAATTTACTATGACTTGGCCCCCCAAAGTCTGCCCTCCTATCTGGTTATTTTCAACTCCCTGAAACCCCTGGATGCGCATAGGAAAGGTGCCGACCAAGCAGATGTCCTAGTTTGTCTCCCTTTTTTTCTTCCCTAGAGACCCCATGATAAAGAACAAAAGCTTTCCCTTTTTTTCAGAATGCTTCCCACATGCAGGTGATGAATTCTGCAGGGCCCATGAATAGGGAGCGCTGTGAATAGGTTATTGTATCTGGGAGGCTGCCTCGAGGGGCCGGAGGAAGGCTGCTGGCCTGGGAACTGTGAGGCCATTCTGAAGTGCCCACTCCAAAACTAATTTGAAGGAAGACCATGGAAAAAGACCCTTTCCCCGCTCTGGGCTCATTTCCTCAGCTGTAAAGAGGTCGAACATGAGGTTGGGCTGTGAGGACCAGGGGGGCACAGGGGCTGGGGGACCACAAGAAAAGGTGCTCGTGTAGGACTCATGTCAAGGGGCTCTCTTCACCTCCAGAGATCTCCGTGCTTAGGAAAGTTCATTGCTAGAGAGACAGCCTGGACCGGGCAAGGAGAAGGGAGGGCTAGATGAGATATGGTGTGAGACGGAGGACAGAAGACTGAGATCCTCCGTCTGGGGAGCAAAGGGTTTTTTCTGTGGAGGAAGGAGCAGAAGCTGCGGTGGCCCAGCAGGTAGATGTGGGCAAGGGGTAGAGGGCAGATGTCACGTTCTCATGCTTTCTGTAGCCCCAGTCCTTATGAGGAAGGTAGAAGCTCAACACACCTTTGCAGGACAAGGGGCTTTGCACTTGACATGGTAAGAAAAACTTCCCAACAAGAAGAGCTGGCAGGCATCAAGAGAAATGAAATCTTGCCATTTGCAATGATGTGGATGGAACTAGAGGGTATTATCCTAAGCGAAAGAAATCAGAGAAAGACAATTATCATGTGATCTCTCTGTATATGTGCTGCTGAAGCGAGCACTCATGTGATCTCTCTGATATGAAGAATTTAAGAGGCAGGGTGTGGTGTTGTGGGGGGTAGAGGGGGTCAATGAGACAAGATGGGATCTGGAAGGAGACAAACCATAAGAGACTCTTAATCTCACGAAATAAACTGAGGGTTGCTGGGGGTAGGGGTTAAGGATAGGGTGGCTGTGTTTGGACATTGGGGAGGGTATGTGCTATGGTGAGTGCTGTGAAATGTGTAAGTCTGACAATTCACAGACTTGTACCCCTGGGGCTAATAATACAGTATATGTTATTTAAAAAAAAAAAAGAGAGAGCTGGCTGAGAATAGTACATCCTGGTTGAGAGGTAGTGAGCTCCCTGTCACTCACTGGCGGACGGCATATGAGCAGGAACTGGAGGATTGCTGGTGGCGGGAGGGAATGGTGAGGGTGCACACCAAGGAGGGGCTGCTCCCTCCAGTTCTGGAGGTGCAGGGTCTCAGGCTGTACTGAGCCATCTCTACAGATGGTTCCCTGCGTCTCACAGTGTGCCTGGTTTAGCCAAGACCTTGGTGTCTGTTACAAGGGACGTGATGCCCTAAGAGGGCAGGTAAGCCCAGAAAAGGAAAGGTGATCCTGCCAGAGCTGGCCCTGCCTGCTGGAAATCACTCTTCAACAGGCCAGGAGAGAAAATGAAAGTCATGGGGTGATGTTGGGAAAGGAGAGGTCCCTGCCCCTCTCTGCACTGGCTGGGCCCCCCGCATGGGCCTGTAGCCCCATGGAGTAGATATCCTGCTGAGGAGGGGGCGTAGGAAGTGCGGAGACCCAATTCCTAGGTAGCTGAGTCACCCCAGCTTCGCTGTGGGCAGGTCTGAGTTGCCAGGTGAGGCTCGGCACCCCGCTGAGGCGGGCTCCCCCCACCCCCGCCCCTGGCCTGTTCTCCCCCTGACTGCAGAGCATGATGTCAGCAGGCCCCAATTAAGGGTAATTACATGATCTATTAGATGATTCTGTCGCACTGGCTCCCCAGGCTCCCTGGTCTCTTCTAAGGCTAAAACCCTTTGGAGGAATGGAAATGTCTGGAGTGAGATGTATAGCTTTCTCTTCCCTCTGACTTCACACAGAACAGAACAGGATGGGAGCCCTGCACCCTGAGTGGGTCTGATATGAGGTCACAGCAGCAAGTGTTTTGGAGAATTCCTTATGTTCCAGGCTTCTCTCATCTCATCGAACCCTGACAAGGACCATATGCAGTCAGTATAACAGACTCCATTTTATGGGTAGGGAAACTGAGGCCCAGAGAGGAGAAGCCACTTTTCCTGGTCCACACAGCTAGCGATGGTAGAACCCAGCTATGAACTGAGAGATCTGTGGAACTCAGAGCCTGAGCTGCTGTCGGTGCCACAGTGGATGTGGCTGACTTACACGACCAGGGAAAGGTTCCCCTATCCCTTGCTGAGGCCTGAATTCCACCAACAATGCCTTACATTGGGGAGGATATTGGGGCAATTTCCCCAATATCATGAATTTTCCATCCAACACTGTGGAATCAGGAGGGTAGCTTATCATGCCCATTTTACAGATGCAGAAAATGAGATCGGAGCTCATGACTGGCAAAAGCAGGACTTGAACCCAGGTCTGTCTGATTTCCAGAGTCTGGGTCCTTTTTCCTATCTCACAGCTTCCAAAGGACAAGGACTAAGGTTTGCATAGAGCCAAGCTCAGGGCTGGGCCCTGCCAGCGAAGGGCATCCCCGTGGCTATGGCTACACTTGACCTTCTCCTTCTGTCATTGTCCAAGGGCCACCACAGGGGTGAAGGATGCTGCTCTGGGTGTTCTTCCTGGTGATCCTCACTCTCAGCAGTGACTCCCACTCTTCCCCAACGTCCCTGCCCCTCAGGTAAGCCATCCTGCCCCCAGGGCCCATGTCCCAATGTCCCCAAACTATTCCTGCAACCTAGTGGGGGATGTCTTAGGGGGTGCAGAACAGAGCCCTAAGCTGGCCTCCAGCCAACTCCTCAGCAGCCCCCCCACTGCCTGTCTCAAGGGTCTGCCCCTGAGTTCCAGAGAAGCCTCCCAGTCTGGGTCCTACCCTCTCTGGGGATGACAGGGCAACGAGCAGAAGGACCTTACAGGAACAGGATGAGTACAGCTCCCGGTTTCCTCACCTGACCCTGCCACCCCACCCTCTGACCTCCGACTCTGTCCATATAGAGTCCCTCGGAATGCAGACGCCATCTTCACGAACAACTACCGGAAGCTGCTGAGCCAGCTGTCAGCCCGCAAGCTACTGCTCGACATCATGAGCCGCCAGCAGGGGTAAGCAGACGGCCTGGGGATTTTTCCCTATGTCTCGATGCATTAGAGGGTGGAGGGACATTTGGTCCCTCCCTTTGCACAGCATCTATCGCTTCCAGATTTGCCTTAGCAGCAGGGCCATAATGTGAAGCCCTAGCTTCCCTCTACCCACAAAATGATCGCTGAACACCAACTGTGCTTCTCCCCATGCAAGTCTCCCATAGTAATACTGACGGTGGTTAACCATTTGACATGATTCTGTGGTGGAAACCAAGGCTCTGCCCTGGGACATTTCCCTGCCCTCAGGACAGAGCTGGACTCACAAGAATCAGCCGTTCTCCTAGTTTCCTACCTGTAACAACCTTATGAAGTAGGTGCTGTTGACTCCCATCTCACAGCGCAGTTAAATAGCGTCCAAAGGACACACACCAAATAGTGTCGGATCGAAAGAGCCTGACATCACAGCCTGTACCTTTTGTTATTTTGGAAAATTTCCACACTTACAGAAAGGTCTCAGGAGTAATATAATGGACTTCCACATCCCCTCCCCCGCCTTCAACAATTACTACTATTTTATCCTATTTGCCAATACACCCCACAAACACAGGTGCACGTTGTTTCACTGAACCGTGTGAGAGTAAACCACAGTCATCACAACCCTTTACCCTTAAATACTCCTGCATGGTGCCTGCTAACAGCTAACAAAAGAAACTTCTCGGACATAATCACAGCATAATTAGCACTTAGTGTACATATATGCATTTCACCAGTTTTCCCCCAAATGTCCTTTGTAGCGATTTTTAAGTTTCCTGATCTGGGATCCAATCCAGGATCGTGGGTTGCACGGAATGGTCCTTTCTCTTTAGTTTCTTTTACTCTGGACAGTTCTGGAGTCTCTCATGACATTGACATTTTGTGTTAGTAAAGGCCAACTATTCTTTATAGAACGTCCCTCGTGTTGGATTTGCCTGATGTTGCGTCGTGGTTAGATTCCGGATACACGTTCACAGCAGTGATGTTGGGTCCTTCTTGGTTCACCGTATCAGGAGGCAGGTGGTGTCCATCTGCCCCATTACTGGTGATGGTAACTTTAGTTGCTTGGTTAACGAGATGTCCCCCAGCTTTCTCCTCCGTCCAGTTAATACTTCCCCCTCATAATTATTAAGAAATCTGTGGGGAGATACTTTGCAAATACCCGTACTTCTTCACTACTAAGTGCCTTCCTCAATGTTGCTGAGTCTGATTCAGTTTGGTGGAAGAGTCCACACCAGATTTTGGAAGAGGCATAGGGACCCACCTGTTTTGTTTACTTCGCCCTGGCCTTTCCCAGGCTTCTCTACATCCCACCCAAAGAGCAACCTCAACTGTTGCTCTTTTTCTAATCTACTAGAGAGGAAAACTGGGAGCAAGGAGCAAAGGCACGGCTCGGTCGTCAGGTGGACAGTATGTGGGCAGGCGCAAAGCAGACGCCCCTGGAGAGCACCCTGGCGGCCATGTTGCAGAAGCAGAGGTAGGAGTATGGGTGTGCGCATGCGTGTGTGCGGTCCCGGACCTCAGAGGCTTCCTTCCCCGTGGGCTGCCGGGAAAAGGGAAGCATCTCCACCTCTCCAAAGGCCTGGGGCTCTGCCAAGCAAACTGGGAACTAGGTCCCTCCTTACACACATCAAGAACTGGAGGAAGGGGAGAAAATGCATGCCAGAGACTGGATCTTAGCTACTGTTGTTTCTCCAGCGTGAAGCAAGAGGCCAGGCTCAGAGTCTATGTACGAAAATTGTTACATACTCAGTAGTGCCAGGATGGGACCAGGGACCTGAATTTTTTTTTTTTTTTTTTTTTTGTCAGAGAGAGCGAGAGGGACCCGAATTTTAACCAGGGTCCCAGGTAGTTCTGATGTGGGCGATCTGAGAGGCACACCCTGGAACCCTTGGCAAGTTCCCCAAACTATAAAGCCAAGGAAATGCCAGCCCCTCCCAACACCCTCAGGCAGACTAGCATGGGCAGCACTCATGAGAAGGAAAGATGAGGACGACAGATGACAGTCGTTCCTCCTGTCACTGACCTTCATGGTTCCACTGGGTGTAAGGGAAGATCAGGAGTGAGAGCTCTCGTCTTACAGAGGAGGGAAACTGAAGCAAAGCAGCTGGTCCCCAGTGTTTGTTTCCCTTCTTCACAGGGAGCTCCACTTCACAAAGTTTCTCAGGGATGACATGACTGTTTGTGGAGAAACTCTGCTGTATTTTGGGGGCTGGTTTGAAACTGTGAGCACAAACGTGTCCCAGCATGGCTCTGCCAGTCACTTCTGCACCAACCTATTAAGCAAATCCTGTTCCCAGCAGAGCTCTCCATGTGCTTCCTCACCTTCTTCTCAACCTAGTTAGACACCAAGAGCCCAGAGATCTCACCAACTATAGCCCTGTGGAGACACAAGCAGCAGGCAGATGGGTGGGCTGCAGGAGGGGCGAGAACCAGCCCGCGAGGCACACAGCAAGACAGCTTCCTTCTTTCCCGTTTGGTGGAGGGAAGAGGAGCTCCAATCACCTCTAAGGTCCCTAAGACTAGAATTCTAAGAATAGTGCCTCCCCCCAGCCACTCAGGCTAAGATTGGGTCATCATTCCCGGGCCTTATGGCTCCTGTCAGGCTCCAGTGGGTAGGGTGGAGTGTCCCCAGGGAGGGCCAAGTCCCAAGAAAACAGGCTTTGTTCCTGCAGGTTAAAAGCCAGAGACTTCCCAGAGCCGCAGAGCAGGAGGGAAAGGGTCCGTAGACTGCTCCAACCATTGTTCCCCCTCCAGCTCGAGGGCTGCAAATCCCAGCATCTCTGGGAGGCGGGGAGGGGGGCTAAGGAAACAACAGAAGAATGAATTCTCATACCTCTATCGTCAGAGGAGAATGATTTGCAAGATGGCCCATTTGTACACCCACCACATGTTATGTACACCTCATGGCCCTGTAAGGAAATTGAGCTTCAGAAGTACCCGTTCTCCCGTCCCTGGAAAAGTCATCCGATGGCTACTGTGTGCCAAGCTCTGGACTGAGGGTACAGCAGTGCCTAGGTCAACAGGGGTCCCTGCTCTCATAGAATTTACTTCCATACTGCCTCACTGAGGCAGACAGAAATTATGCAAGCACCTGAACGGTGGATTATGTGATCTGTGATAAATGGTAAGAGATGTAAGGGGTGTGGTTGAACATATGTTCGGGAAGGAATGACCTAACCCGATTCTGTCTGGGGATAAGAGGTGGCTCCTTCAAGGGGAAGTAATTGATCCAGGATGTCAGTAGGAGTCAGTTGGCAGAGATGGGGCTAGGACTGGGTTCACTCTGCTGGAACGCATGAGATCCTTCCCTTCTTCCCACATTGCCTCTTCTGGAACCCAGAGCGCTTGTCCTGATCCTGGTGTGCCTATCACCCTAGTTCCACGTGTCTTGGCCAAAGGCACCCTAGCTTTGGTCTCCTCAATTGAGTTTTATCTTTCTTTCTGCAACAGGAATTCCTGAGGATGAAGATACCACCTGTGTTTCCTGCTACCAGCAGCCAAAAGACAATCATATCCAATGAACCCTATTGAATTTCTGACCCATTTTTTCCCTCATAAATACAATAAAATTCCCCCATACTGGTCTGCATCTCAATTTCCTTCTCTCTCCAGGCTATTTTTTTTTTTTAAATGTGTTTTACATAGTTACATTTCCCAAAGAAGTATGACAAGGTTTACTACAAAAATAGCCAACATTAATCAAATAAGGACTCGGAATGCCAGCCCAGCAGCTTGGTGCATAGAATTTCATATGCTCCTCACACAGCCTACTGGGAGGTATCAGTGTACTCATTTCACAGACAAAGCACTCGAAGGCACAGGAAAGGTAACTGAGCTGCCAAGGTCACTGCTGACAAGTGAGAGAACTGAGATTCAAACCCCGGTAGGCCAGCTCAGACCCAGGCTCTCCACCATATCTGTCCACTCTGGGCCAAAGTCATCCTTCATCCACTAGCATTTATTCATTCAACAAATATTTATAGAGTACCCACTAGGTGCCAGGCCCTGTTCTAGGGACTAGGAATACAACTGTGAGCAAAGAGGCAAAGTCCCTGATCTCAGAGACCTTATATTCTAATGAGGGGGAAGAATAATAAAAACAAGTAAATACAGAATATATTAGATGGTGGCAGTTGCCAAGGAGAAAGATTTAAGGGACTGGAGAGTACAGGAGGACATTTTTGTAGCTATCACCCATACATGCCTCAGTGAGAGGGTGACATTCGAGCAAAGGCCTGAAGGAAGAGAGAGAGTTGGCTATGTATCTGGGCCAAAACCATTCCAAGCAGAGTGAAAACCCAACACGAAGGTCCTGAGGCAAGAATCCAGAAGGAGCAAGAACAAGGCGGCCAGCGTGGCTAGCTAGAACATCGTGAGGGTATGAGCAGAAGGAGGCTGAGGGGGACTGGGAGGCCAGCTCTCGGGGAGCCTCACAGGCCATGGTGAGGACTTGGGATCTCACTCTAGGCAGGACAGGAGTCATCATCACAGGGTTTAAATGGAAGAATGACATGATCTGATTTGCATTTTAAGTCGCTCTGAGAAAAGGCCAAGTTCTGCATACTTTCTTAGAGGAGAACTAATTTGCTGATGGATAAAGTGGAGATTAGAGTGAAATCAAGAATGATTCTGAAGTTTTTGGCCTGAGCAACTAGAAGGATGGAGTAGCCATTTAGGAGCTTTGAGGAAGGAGAATTAGGAGTTGAGGACAGAATCAGGAGTTTGGGTGGGGGCGCCTGGGTGGCTCACTTACTTAGAATCTGCCTTCAGCTCAGGTCATGATCCTAGGGTCTTGGGATCGAGTCCCACGTAGGGTTCCCTGCTCAGAGGAGAACTTGCTTCTCCCTCTACCTCTGAAGCTCCCCCTGCTTGTGCTCTTTCTCTCTCTCAAATAAATAAAACCTATGGGGAAAAAAAAAGAGGAGTTTGTGTTTGGAACAGTTGAGCAGTTGAGTCTGAGATGCCTCTTAACGGTCCAAGTGAAGAAGCTATGGGGCCACCGGCGTATGTAAGTCTGGAGTTGGAGGGAGACCCAGGCAGCCAGTTGGGTCTTGAAAGTCGGGGGGGTGGGTAGGCGAGATCACCAAAGACTAACAGAAAGTATAGAAAAGAGGTCCAAGGACTTACCCCAGGGAACCCCTACATTTAAAGTTTCACAGAAAGATGAGGAGCCAGTGAAGGAGACTAAGAAGGAGCAGGCAGGGAGATAAGTACAAAAGAAAGGAATTCCAGAAGTCCACCAAAGACAAGGTTTCAAGAACAGAGTGACCCTGGATGCCTGGGTGGCTCAGTGGGGTAAGCCTCTGCTCAGGTCATGATCTCAGGGTCCTGGGATCGAGCCCCTGCATTGGCCTCTGCTCAGCAGGGAGCCTGCTTCCCTTGCCTCTCTTCCTACTTGTGATCTCTCTCTCTCTGCCAAATAAATAAATAAAATCTAAAAAAAAAAAAAAAGTCAAATGCTTAACCGACTGAGCCACCCAGGCACCCCTGGTTTTAAAAAATTTAAAATCAGGGGCACCTGGGTGGCTCAGTGGGTTAAGTAGCTGCCTTCGGCTCAGGTCATGATCTCAGGGTCCTGGGATGGAGTCCCGCATCGGGCTCTCTGCTCAGCAGGGAGCCTGCTTCCCTCTATCTCTCTCTCAGCCTGCCTCTCCATCTACTTGTGATCTCGCTCTGTCAAATAAATAAATAAAATCTTAAAAAAAAAAAAATTTAAAATCACCTGTGCAGCTTGCATTCTATCTCTAGGAGATAGTGCCAGTAGAGAGAATTCTCTTGTTGCAGTTTTGCTGTTAACGGGAGGCAGAGAAAAGAAGCCCCTGACCACAGGTGCCTATGTCAATGATTAGCTTTTTCTCTTTTTTTTTTTTTTTAAGATTTTATTTATTTATTTGACAGGCAGAGACCACAAGTAGGCAGAGAGGCAGGCAGAGAGAGAGGAGGAAGCAGGCTCCCTGCTGAGCAGAGAGCCCGATGCGGGGCTCGATCCCAGGACCCTGGGATCATGACCTGAGCCGAAGGCAGAGGCTTTAACCCACTGAGCCACCCAGGCGCCCCAATGATTAGCTTTTTCTATCCCCGGACCATTTCACCTGGGCCAGATACCTCCACATGTGACCTACCCTATACATGCCTCTCAGGATCCATGGACTTTCAGGGGGTAGGGTGGACGATCAAATTGTTCTCTGTTTTGCTTTGAGTAATGGTTACACCAGTGTCATTATATACAAACATTCAATGAGCTGTACATTTAAGATTTGTGCATTTTGCTCTAACTGAATTAAAAACAACTAGGAAAAGTCAGGATGAGACGTCTGTTTTGATTAAAAGTGCAGGAAGAATCGCAGCAATCTCGAGTTGCAGAAGACCCCCAAGACAGCGATCCCAGTCTCCAGGGACATACAGCGCTGACCTTGGGTCTGGAGGGCAGGTCTCCTGTCTCCTTGCACTAGAGCTGTAAAGCCAGCTTGATTCTTCACAGGGTTTAGACCACCTGCTCTCTCTGGGAGCCCCCAGGGTACCCTCCAGAAAGAATGTCAAGCGTGGGAAAGGCTCTGCAGGGGGCCACTGTGGTGGCTCTGCCAAGGAGGCCATACCAACAGTGAGGGACAAAAGCCCCCTCCAGAGGTGAAGGTTGGCCACTCAGGGCTGGCAGTGCACTTCAGCTGAGAGAGGCCGGCCGGTGGAGAACCTGCTGGATGCTGGACTGGCCATGGCCAGCCCCGAGGCCCCTTCCCTCCCCCCGACCCATCTGCTCATCTCTTTCCTCCACCCTGACAAAAGCAAAAATGGAGGTCTCTCTCAACGTCTAATTAGTTTTTCAGATGAAATAATGACCCCTGGAACCCACTGCTCCTTGTGCTTTTCGAAGGGAATGCAATTATAAAGGGAAAAAACCATGGTGGCGACAATCCCTGCGCTTTAACACTAATGGCATCGTGAAAGACTTCACCCATCCCTACAAAGGGGCTGGGAGCTTCTTGTTCCCATGGGGGTCCTGGGTTTTTTTTTCCCCTAAAGAAATGCTCTAATCAATGGGGGACTTGTCACTTTTAACGATAATCCCTTTTGTATTAACTTCAAGTTCACAAAGAGGCTTCCCGCCCATTGCTCCATTTGCTCCCTCCCACAGCCCTCTGGAGAAAGGCGGTGCAGGGCTGGACTTGCTGGCCTCAGGGAGGTTTGGGAGGTCAGGCACCCTGCTGGGTCCCACCAACCGGCACGGTGGTGTGGGGGTGGGGGGGTTGGGGGGGTTGGGGGGGTTGGGTGCAGCTGGGAACTGACTCCTGATTCCAAGACAGGGCTCTGGTGTGGTTTTAAGACTTCAGGTGCCTCAGTAAATTCAAGCTGGGGAATCGAGTGAATTCAACAATCAAACGCACGCCGTGGACATAGTACAGACTGCTCACTGTGCTCCTCCCAACACACAGGAAGGAACAGTGAGGACCGTATCTACGCTGATCCAACACTGAGTCAAGGAGAAGGGCTGGGCACTTTGGTTGTTTGGGGCATGACCTCCTTTAATCCTTACAAAGCCCTTAGAGGTATTATCCCCATTTTGACTGATGGGAAACTTTACCCTGAGGGGTAAGGAGGGGAACAGGAGAAAACCAAGCCCACATGGTAGTTAAAGCAGTAAAAATAGGTTTCATTCAGGATGACTGTGATAGGGGGGAAAGAGACCTCAATATAGAACCAGGCTCAACTCCAAATACACTGTGGGAAAGTGGGAATTCATAGCCAAGGGGAAGGGTGGGGATCGACGGTTGGAAGGAACTTCTGGCTAAACGGACCTGGACCTGTCGGGACCCTTGCTGAAGACAGGCCAGGGTGGTCAGACGTCACCTGAGGGGCAGTAGAAGGTTCCAGCTGAGTTGGAAAGACTTCAGATCAAAATCATTTCCAACCGCCAATTCAATAAATACTGTAAGAATTACCTGTATTTCAAAAGTTATCTAAATGTATTTATGATGTTTCAACCAATAAAATTAGAGGTGAAGCGCCAGAGTACGTAACTAGGGGCTAATGAGGGAAGGTGTCAAGCGCTGGGCCAAGCACTCCAGATGCACGAAGCTCCTTTAGTTACACAATGTGGGCAAGTTATTATCTCTCATCCACAGAAGAGGCTTAGAGAACTGTAGCCACTGGCCCTGCGTCCCTCAGCCTCAACCATCCTACCAAGTGGTGACAGCAGGCTTGCCTGACACCGGAGTCTATCCATGAACACCACTATTCACTATGACTTCTCTACATAGTATTATACGCCCAGGTGATGGCAGTCCCCGCACAACTTCAAGAGGGGCATTCCTGAGACAGGTGTGTCTGAGTCTAAGAATACTCATGCGGTCAGCCTCCTTTTAAGACAATTCCTTCCCTTCCCCACTTCATGCCAAGCCCAAACTCTCCAGGCAAAAGCAGAAGGGTCTTCAGATACCAACAGGACCCCTTTGCAGACAGAGGGTGCCCCCCGCTGCAGAAGAAAGGATGCTTGCTTTTCCAGGCAATTCGCAGTCCTATTGGGCAAGAGGCAAGCAAGAAGGAACCATAGAAAAAGGCCTGTCCCGACTAAGTCCTCCTGTTACGTGCCCCCAAGCCCTAGAATAAACTCTCAGTCAAGCCTCTGTTCCTGTTATTCTCTTTATTCCAAAACAGATTAATTACAAATTTCAACTTTTCAAATGCAACACCTGGCGGCTAAGTTAGGATTATTCACAGCATCTGGCGAGGGCACCATGCCGAGGAATCGGAGTATCGGGGCTCACAGGTATCCACTCCATGTTGGGGGAAGAGAAAAACAACAAGCCAAAGTATAACCACAATTTCGACCTTTTCCTGTTTAAATAAAGTTTCTTCATTCCTCTTTACAAACTGTGAATTGTTCTTGACTCCTTTTCTTGATATTCATTTCGGCTTTCAGCACTTCCTTCCTTTTTCTGGCACTAGTGTGCTGTTCTGAAAGAAAATGGGGGCAAACACGAAATTACTCAAGGTTTCAATTCAGTTACAGTTCCTAACTGGTGACAACAGAGGGACCAAGGTCCTCTGCCTTCAGTAAGGCCCCACTTATATAGGAGTAATCATTTATCTATTAATTCTATTTATTTATGCCCCATCTCATTTCACAAGCGGTTGTGAGACAGCTGGTTCTAACTACAGCTGATGACAACGTAAGTAAAAAACAATGACACAAGCCTGACAACTAAGAAAGTGGCCAACGGAGCTCTGAGATGAGGGAATTCCAGGCACACCTCTCACAGTGCAAGGCCAAAAAGACAGTGTAAATTTCAAGTAGGGGAAGAAAAAGGAAAGCCTGAAGAATGTTCATCTTTAATCTCCCAGACTCTGGGTCTGCCAAGCAGCACAGGGCCTTTGCGAGCTTGTAAGACGGCATTCTGGCCGTTCAGTACAGAAACCTGCACCACACTCCCGAATGGCTCCTGTCGAGTTCCTGCCAACGTTCAACCTCAGCATCTAAACCAAGAAGGCGACTCAAAAATGGGACTCAGCTCCCAGAAAAATTTTAAGAGGGGACTAAAACCTTTCAATCTCTTTATTCCTTCTTTCCCCAAGGCTGCCCTTCCCTAGACTCGAAGAACGACGGGGAAACACAATCCAGACGGCCACCGTGCACCCAGGAGGATGAAGCAGCAAAAGAGTGTTTCGGCAGCTCTGGCAAGCACAGCACTGCCACACACGCCGTCCCGAGTGGGCCGATACACCCAGTGGGGAGGGCTGACGTGACGGCGCCTCGGTCTTACAGGATGTCAGGCTCCAAGCCAATGCGTCAGTAGTGCTGGGGGACATACACAGGCACAGGACTAACCCTGAGGGCTGAAGGGAGTGCCATAATTCCCTGCCGACATCCAGAGGTTCCCAGGTACACTAAAGTGTGTGTGCTCTGAAATGTCTGTGTGGAAAGGACAGCATGCGTATGAAGGAAGAAGAGCTGAAAGGGGACAGGCTCAAAGCCGCCATCTTGGCTAAGAAGTTATACCCTCTGCCGAGCCTCATCAAATCAATGTCTGTCCTCGGATCAAAAGCAGAGACTTTCCTTTCAAATACTAGGTCCCAACCTCTGGAAGTCCCAAATGTCCCCATGATCAAGCAACGTTCCTTTCTCTCAAGCAGTGTGATTTGGGGTAGCAGCAGCATGAGGGCAGACTATCTAAACAGCAAGAAAAAAAAAATCAATCCAGAGTTATTTTAAACAATTAAAGAGCTCAATATTTAGCAGAAAGGACTAGTTCGAAAGCAAAATCTCAGGGCAACTCTAATTCAGGACAAAACCAACTGGGTATGTCAGGGAATGGGGGTGGGGACAAGGACTGACTACCCAGGGGAAGTTTCTCGAGTGTGGAAATAGGCTATGTCTTGACTGAAGTGGTATTTACATGACTGAGTAAATTTGTCCAGTATATTTTACCAGATATAAATTATACCTCAATTAAACCACCAAAAACAAAACCAAGACAAATGTGCTGAGGATTAGCTATGCCAGCTTATGCTCACACATCAGTGAAAAGACTCTACATCCTATACTTTTGTTGATCTTTCAGATTTGCAGAGAATTAAAAATTAGATGGCTCTGTTGCTTTGGCGGAGAAAGCCAATTCCAAGGCAAGGGATCAGGGAACATAAAAGAAAACTCAAATAGCCTCCCTTCTCTTTGTTGGCCTAGTGCAGGTGTCAGCAAATGATGCCACAAGGGCCAAATGCAGCCCACCACCTGTTTTTGTAAATTAAAGTTTAATGGGAGGCACCTGGGTGGCTCAGTCAGTTAAGCGAGTGACTCTTGGTTTCGGCTCAGGTCACAATCTCAGGGTCATGCGCTCGAGCCCCAAATCCGGCTCCTCGCTCATCATGGAGTCTGCTTGTCCCTCTCCCTCCTCTTCTGCCCCTACCCCAGCTCGTGCACAAGCTCTCTCTCTCTCTCTCAGATAAATAAAATCTTTTGAAACAATAGTTTTATCGGAACACAGCCACACTCCCTTGTTTACACAGTCTACAGCTGCTTTCGAAAAGCAATGGCGGAGCTGAGCAGCTGCAACAGAGGCCATATGGTCCGCAAAGCCCAAAAATACTATCTTTCCAGAAAACTTCTGCCGATCCCTAGTCCAGATGAGCGGATCAATGAAGCACTCACTCATTCTCCTTCCCTCCCTTCCCCTTGCCCCCACTTCCATCCTCACCCCAGGATTATACTTAGAAAATGGGTGATCTTTCACTTGGCATTTTAGCCACACAGGGAATAGCCCTGAACTACACCCTGAGTTTTAGGAACCAGCATTCTGATTCTGGTTTTGAGTTATGGCCAACAGTCCTTCATAATTCAGTCTCCCCTAACCACACTGCTTGGCCCCACCAAAGATCAGTGTTACAAAAAGGCCTAGAAACAGTGACAAGGTGTGCCAGGATTTGCCATGGGACCATCGTTTCATGAATTTAAGTGTTCTGAATGGGGTCCCCATTCAAGAAGTCCAAGGTTGCATCTATGTTATCCTCAACTCCGCCCTCCTAAAAACACAGAGAAAGGGGCTGCTGTGTATAAAGTACCCCACGGACATAAGGGAGGATGGAGTCTAATGTCAATGCCAGGTCACGTTACCCCATCAGTTGGGCTAACTCAGGGAGCTTTAATTTTTGCCCTGGTCCAGTCATAACCTGGTCCAACAAGTTGGAAAATGGCCCCAGAATTCAGCTATGGGTTGGGGAAGGTGGGGAGGAACGAGTGGGCTGAAAATCTGATAAAACAACTGACATGCACGAGGTGGGCAAGATGGGAAAGGGGCCCTGCTTCTGGGAGAAGTCCACCCTTCATTTTTACCGTAGTGTCCTATATTTTGCCAATCTACTGCTCTGCTCTGCAGCGATCCTGCCAAAGGAAAGAGGGTTTGAGAATCAAGAAAGGACAGTGGGAAGAGAAATAAGCTTGAGAAAAGAAATAGCAGCATACACCCAACCAGAGCTTCAATGATTTCCCAAGTAGCAGAGTTCGTTCTAGGGCTTACAAAGACAGCAAAAGAAGAGTGGGCTCTAACTTTCTGTATAAGCGGTGTGTGGGGGTGTGTGTGGGTGTGTCTGTGTGTGTGTGCACGCGCGTGCTGGAGAGGGGATAACCATGGTCTCTCCCTTCAGAAAAGGTACATAATTTTAGGATCCCAGATTAGGAACTCCTGCTAAGCAGGCTCTAAATCTACCTCACCTTCCCCTTGATTCTGTTCATCTTGTGTGGGCAACTTCCAGAACAGAGAGAACTCCACAGAGTGCAGCCTTTTGGCTCCCTGGGGCCTGGACTGGCTGCTGCCAGGGAACAGGGCTCTGCTTAGAAAAAAACAGCTGAATCCTGGGCTCTTGCTCAGATGGACTGCAGAGCTGCCAAGCGAAGGCTGCTGGAGGGGCAGAGAAATGAAGCAGCTGCCGCGGCCAGTGCTAAGGAAAGCTCTGGTGGAATGTGGAAGATTCAAGAAGTGAGGAAGCACGTCGAGACGGGTCTCCATGGTGAGGCACTCAGGAAGTTCACGATGGAGCCTGGAGTAGGGCTGAGCCACGGGGCTCCCCTGCCTGCTAGCGGTCTCTGAGAAAGCCTCTCTGATGTGACCAACTTAACTGGCAGCCGCGCTGGAGGGCACACTATTGAGTTCGATTCTTACAGCAAACATCTTGGAGAGGAGAAAGCAGGGCACATCTGAAGTTGTTAACTTCCAAAGGTGAAAGCAACTCTGACCTTTTCTTATTGACCTTTACGTGGCTGAAATCACCCAAGTTCTAATAAAGTCAAATCAATGAGAAACACCTATGTGACATTTAAATTGGCCTCTGACCCAGGTTCGACAGTCAAGCTGCCAGCAAGCGGCTGCCGCTGCGTTAAGATCTGACCATCTGTGCAAACCTGAGGTTGTCTGGCTGTCAGGGACGTGGTGGAGGCTACTGAGCAGGGCTCCAGCTAGGGGGCCTCTTGGAACCTGTGGCAGCTTTGGGGTGAGGGTGGGGGTGGGAAGCGCACGGACCTCACACTGAGGAGGAAAAGCTCTGTGAGGCTGCTAGGGGTGACAGAAGAGTCCCTCCCCGGGGCCTGCGAGGAGGGCAGCAGAGGAGTCTGTGTGGCAGGAGAGAACATTTTTATACCAGCCAGCACATGACCAACAATCTTCTGTCCCACGTGTTCTAATCCATTTTAATCTTCATAAAGAAATTATTTTCTTCTCTTATTCTAATGTGTCAGGGCACAGATCACTGTGGTTTTAATATATTTAAAGCTGATCACCAAGGCCCTTTTTGGACTTAAAAGGTGGAATTAAGGTGTCACACTTGCCCCCAAGGATCCAAACGTTCAGCCACAGTCACAAACCCTTGTTCAAAGAGCTGGGTGAGTAGAGCTGACAAAAATATTTCTAATCCCACTCGGAGTCCCCTGCCCATCCTTAGCCTTACCTCTTGATTGCCTGCTGGGCCAGCATCCGATTGCCAGCCAGAAACGTCACACTGCCCAAGATGGCCAGGTACTTCAGGGTCTGGAACATGTTGAGCTGAGTCCAATAGACATACATGAGCCCCAGCATCGCTGAAGGAACAGACGTCATGACAGCCAGTTAAGTGAAACAGTGACAATGGCCTGGGGCAGAGGACAGTCAGGAACAGTACCTGCTGGGTTCTGAAGAAGTCTCTCTTTCTAGACCAGCTGGTTTTATTCCTTGTATCCAATGCCAGAAAATTAATAACTCAATACACTTACCTTGGCTACCAAAAAAACCAGAGGTAAAAATCAGACCTCAGCACCTCAGCTACGTTAACTATCTTGTTCCATGTTCCAGCTCACATCTATTTTATCATAGGTTTTACTTTTATTTTTTGTTTTGTTGTTTGTTTGCTTTTTTTTTTTAACATGACTGTCTTGTTATAGTCAGGATTCATTTTACTTTTCAAATTCTGAACAAAAGCATGCAGGATTAAATAAAGGAATAATTTCCTTTCCATTGCAAAAAATGATAATGGGTATTTTGCCAGTGCGACTAGAAGGGAGGCGAGGAGTACTAGGGAGGGTTGGTGTAAAGGGCTCAGGTCTGGGCACGGGGAGCCTTGGGTTCAAGTCCAGGCTCTGCTCTTCCCAGTCATGTCCATTTCTCCGAGCCGACATTCTCTCACTTGTCAAACGGGGATCGTAATTCCTGCCCTAGGCACCCCCATCACGGTTGTGATGAAAATCAAATGAGGGAATGTGCACAAAAAGTTCTCTGGCAAAGAAAGTCACGCTTCTAAACAAATTTATATTCAGGTTTTGTTCTCAGTCTGACTCAGGAGGGCTATCACTCAAATCCAGTAACTGGCCTGGAGAGAAAGGTCACCCTGTCAATTTTGCCCAGAAGGATGACGGATGAACTACAGCAGGGGTTCTTAACCATCTCTGAGGTCATGAACCACTGTGAGAATCTGACCGAAGTTACGGACTCCCTCTTTCCCCAGAAAAACACAGACACATCTGTGGAGCCCCACAGACTCTGTACACAATTGACAAACACAGGATTACTCCTTAAAGAATCAACAAAATCAGAAAAGAATACTGAAGTCTCAGGGCGCCTGGGTGGCTTGTTCGGTTAAGCGTCTGCCTTTGGCTCAGGTCTTGATCCCAGGGTCCCAGGATCGAGTCCAGGGTCCTAGGATCGAGCCCGGCATCAGGCTCCCTGCTTAGTAGGAGCGTCTGCTTTTCCCTTTCCCCCTGCTTGTGTGCGCTCTATCTCAAAAAAAAATCTTTAAAAATTAAAATAAAAAAGGATATTGAAGTCTCAGTAAAATGCAAGGCACCACAGACCCAAGATGGTCAAACATCTCTGAAATGCTTAGCTGATTTGTGAATTTACTGTCTTGTTATGTTTAGGTATGGAGTTCTCAAGAGAACAACGCAGAACAGTGTGTCCAATTGTGGAAGAAACTGTTTTCTATTACTGTCCAGACGCAGCCGCCAGCAACCGTGAAGATCGATACGGTGGGGGAAGATAACCTTTGGAAACTGCATTAACGCTCGTCATCCAGGAAGATGGCTCAATGTAAAGATACGATAAGTGAGTAATCTCTGGAAATGAACAGGGCTATTAAGTAGGGGTAAATGGCCAGCCAACAGCAGCCTAGCACAATGAAACCCAATATAATGACAGCTGTTCTAAGCTGATGGACCAAACAGGTTTATCATCATATCAACTGTCCTAAAAGGCCAGGAGGAAGAGGGAAATGTTATGCTATTAAGTCATTATAGTTAATAGGCCGTGGGTCTACTTAACAGGGCTTTCGTGTGGGCAGGCGAAATGTCAAAGGAGGTTAAATGGAATTAGCAGCCGGGGGTGCTTACCAGCATGTCCCAGGTGAAAGATGATTGTGCTTGGAGCAAAAGTGAAGTTGGAGACATTGGCACCAATCCGGATCCACTGAACGATGGGGAGAAATAAATTAAAAAGACATTAGGACTTCAAACAGAAGACAACACATGCCACATCAATGCTAATCCGATGAACAGCCCCAAGGGCTTAAAAGTTCATCCACACTTGAAGGACAGAAAATTTTTCCAAGTGACAACCACCCTATTGTAAGTCCTCAGGAAAATATTGTTCCCTTTCCTCTTTAGAAAGGCATTCCGACACTTGCTTTCAAATGTGCATGAATAACTCACACCTGAACATCCTTTATAATGACAGCAAACTTTTCTATTTTAAAGCAGGTGAGACCACGAGGCTGAAAGGTCAGAGACTGCATTTATGATGAAGTCACTGGCACTCAGCCTAATTCCTCTAAATACGGGTAAGATAAGCCCCCTGGCAGCTGGCAGGGGGCACGCTCTTGCTCCAGGTTCTCTGCCTTTTGGAATTCTGATCACTCAAATACGAGAACAGGTGCCTACCCAATGTCAGGTTGCTGAAAGATCGTGCCATGCCTTCCAGATTTAGACTGACCATTAATTCCTCTACTGAAATCGATGAATGAATTAGGAACACAGGCAAGTAACCACGCAAAAGTAAGAGCTAATGAATTTTCCATGCAGTTCTCAATATTCTCTGAACTTTGAGGATATGCATCTTATAATTTTTAAAGAGAGACAAAAAGATTGGTTAAAAAAAAAACAAAAAAATTCAAACAGTACATTAAAGTATAAAAATTTCCTTCCTCTTTACTCCCTAAAAGGTCCTCTCCTGGGCAGTGACCGACACTAACAGATAATGCCTTTTTAAGGTTTTATATCAAGAGGATCATACAAACATACTATCCTACCCCTGACCTGCTTCACTCAGTGAGATACCATGGCAATCTTGTATCAGCATGTAAATCTATCCATTCTTTTAATAAACCTGCATATTATCCCATTATATGATGAAAAATAATTTATTTAACACTAGTTTTGTATGCGGACTCTGGGCTGTCTATTTGTTTATAGTTTTGGGCTCCAAATGCTGAAATCCATAGCCTCTGTACCCTGTTTTTATGCAGCTATCAGCATTGGGCCTTGCTTTTTTCACACTTCACCTCAGAACACTCCTACAGAGCATCCCAGTCTAGGTACTTTTATCATTTTTAGTGGCTGTTAGGTACTTTCTCATGCCCCCCCGTTAATGGATCAGTTTATTTGGCTGCTCCCCCACAGTGGGGAATTTTAGTTATTCTAAAATTTTTTGACCATCGGTTTAGGTCACAGCTGCTGGACCCCTTTGGAGCTCTGCTGAGGCCAGAGCACAAAGCCTCCTTTAGAACGGCTACATCTGCTCAGTCTGGCGCCAGACACACACTGCCCATGCTAATTACAGCTACTCACCAGAGCAAAGAGCAGGAGCAAGGGCGAGAGGATCAGGGCAGTGAATGTATTGGACACCACCGTGGGGGGCCTCTTCTCAGGCTCTCGGAACAGGTGCTGCAGAAAGAAGACATACCAAGAATGTTGAAGAATGTGCCCTTCCCAGCAGGGGCTGCCACGTAGACTGGGCACCAAAATGCCAATGACACTCAGGCAGAAATGCTTCCCAGAGGCTACACCCTCCTGGCAGTGACCAGACACCTGGCCTTTTGCCTCTTCACAATGCTGGCTTCTAATCCTAGAGGTCTTCTACCAAACACACCAGTGCCAGCTCACTACTTGGTCAACCCTCTTTTTCCCCTCAAAGACTCATTGCCATTTAGAGGTTAGAAAATACAACCAATCTAGTGGCATCTGACCAGTGTCAAAGAGGGTGCCTGTGGGGGCAAGGGGGAGACCTGGGTGGCTCAGTCGGTTATGCATTTGACTTCAGCTTAGGTCATGATCTCAGGGTTCTGGGATCGAGCCCTTTGTTGGGCTCCCCACTCAGCAGGGAGTCTGCTTATCCCTCTTCCCTTCCCCATACTCATGATCGATCTCTCTCTCTCTCAAATGAATTTTTTTAAAAATCTTAAACAAAATAAAGCAAGAAGAGGGTGCCCAGGTATATGGGCGGTTTAGGTGACAGATATCCAAGGCAGGACTCTGGATTTCATAATGCTTCTGGGTTCCGAGGGTGGCACTCTCATATGCTGCTGCCCCACTTAAGTTAAGTAACCTCACTCTCCTTTATAACTTAAAACTTAAGAGCCTCACTATGGATTTCCAACCATAACTCACCCCTTCTGAATCCAGCCCATGGCACTAAGGAAGCCCTAAATAAACTTTCTCCCCTCCTTGTTCTGTCTGATTTCTGGAATCGAACCAGAAAGCTGGGCAAGCATTGCTCTTTGTTTTATTAGTTTGTTTGTCTTCCTGAGAAACTCTACTTGAAGATCTTTGGGAAGCTCATCTGGTGTCACCCAGCAAAAGCAGTGATGGACTGGGAGTCCAGAGACTTCTATCCTGGCCCAAGTAAAGGGGCAAGTTGCTTTACTCTTTGCCTCAGTTTCTAGCTGAAAAGTTGCGGGTAGGAGGTTGAGGACCATCCCAGTTAGAACGAGGCTGTAAGGGCATCTGACTACACTTGGTAAGCTCTGACACAGGCAAATTTAATTTTTTTTCACTTTCTTCCAATGCATAGACCTGCGTCTGTCTTTCCTCACCAATGTCCAGCCAACTCAGCTCCATGAGGAGGCAGCCTCACCTGGGAGTCCTGCTCCCAAGTTTTCGCCTCAGCTCCCCTTCGTGGCCGCCTATTCCGCTCTACAACTCAGCCAGCACCCTTCATCATCATGGTCCTACCTTCTACAATTTCAGTGCATTTTATAATCTTAAGTAATGCTATATCAACATTAGGAGAATTTCAAAAAAGAATCCTACTGTGACACTCTTTGGGCCCTTGTCCTTTCATTAGTGAATAAGAAGTAAGTAGTCTGCCTGAAACACTTCAACAATGATTCATATGTGGTATAAACAGTTTCCGTGTTACTACAGTATGATCATTTCTCATGACTGCATATAGTCCACAGTGCGTCCACCTCCGATTCCTTAACCAGTGCCTCAAACTGCTCTAACGATTACTAGCTTTATTTTGTTTTATGTTTATTTTGCAAAATGTTTTAGAAACTTCTCAAAGCCTTTCTTTCCTTTTTGGTTACCTTTTTTTTTTTTTTAAGATTTTATTTATTTGTTAGAGAGACACACAGTGAGAGCAGAAACATAAGCAGGGGGAGTGGGAGAGGGAGAAGCAGGCTTCCCACTGAGCAGGGAGCCCAATATGGGGCTTGATCCCAGGACCCTGGGATCATGACCAGAGCCAAAGGCAGACGCTTAACGACTGAGCCACCCAGGCATGCCTGGTTACCTATTTTGATCCTCACCACAGTCCTGAGCTGAGCTGGGCAGAGATGCTAACTATGTGCAGGGATGGTGAATCTCTGGGGAAAGGACTGCCTGGGAAAAGAAAGCCCTATCCTCCTGCCCAGGTGAGTTTTCCACTGAGAGGCCCCAACAGCCCTGATTTCTGCAGGAGCAGAGGAAGAAAGCCAAACCCACCTGTGCTGTAGCTCTCAAGCAGCTAGCTTAAGGCTATCTGCTTTCAGGGAGGTGGACATTGGGCTCTGAGCCTGTTTCTTCAAGCTCTAGGATGGGACTGTATTTGTCCTAATTCATGGAATGGCAAAGCCCACACTAACATATCGTATGAACAAGCTAAAGAAACAGCCAGAGCCACAGCCCAGGTGTTTACTGCCCATTTCACGTTTCCCCTCCGTGTTCAGTGCAGGAGCCCTTAGGCTTCTTATACCTGAATTTCCTGTTTGGGGGTGAAAAGGTTCTTGGACAGGACAGTCGATGGAGCATCTTCTTCAGGGAACTTGATGACCACGTCAGCCTAAAAAAAACAAGAGCAGTTTTGAAACGCACAGGGCAGGGAAGAGGCTGGAACTCGACACCGGGGTAGCACCCCTAACTCACATCCGGGACCATCACTGAAAACAGCTGCAAGCGGTTCAATCACTTCTGATCCATTAGCTGACAAATTAGGGCAGTAAAAATTTCAAGAACAAAACAAGTATTTGTTGAAATGCTTTTTAGAGCAAGATTTCCAATTTTCTACTGGTCTGGTGACCCCACAGAGCTGCTTAATACAAAAATCCCAGCTGGTATTCAGGCTGTTACAGTTGCAATCAGAAACTGCTTGGTGTCCCTGGGAAGTGTGATTTAGTCACAGGGAAAAAAAAAAAAAGTGCTCTTGTACAAAACACAGCCCAAAGTTCAGGAGAAAAAAAACTCTTGACTACAACACAGAGATGTGGCTGCCCCTTCGACTTGCAGAGGGAGTGCCCACCATTCACAGCCTGTGGATTGGCCTCTGCTACTTTTCTAACCTCCTCCTGCTCTGGACCAGACTTAGGTACTCCAGCAAAATGGACCCACTCAGGTCTCACCTTCTGGTCTCACTTTCTGCTTTCTGCAGAAAGCACCTTCTGCAGGCTGTTCCCCAACAACCATTGCACAGCCCCCAGATACTATTCTGATAAACCCTGCAATTCTTCAACCCCTAGCTCGAGTGTGGTCTTTCAAGTTTGTGTCTCATCACACCAAGCAAAGATGAGCTACGCATTAAGAAGCAGTATGTAAACTGTATACAGCAGGCAAACACTGGTTCATAGTTTACGAGTATCTTGCATATTCTAGAACTTACTATCCCAAACCATCCTCAATTATTACAACAATTCAAGTCTCACCCTCTCCCACCCCACCATGAGGCTGTACCATATCTCAAAGACTGGGGCCTTCATCTCTTACATCTATGGATTCCCCCATAGCATTTTGCTATAAAATGAAAACCTCCTTCAAGTGTAACTTTTCTAGAAATTCGCTAGGACCCACGAGGGCAAATTTAGGCTCCATGCACTCACTCAGTCACTACTTATGGAGCACACCCTAAGTGCTGAGCCACATGCATACCCCTAAGACTTCTAGTAGAAAACAGCATGGCTCCTCACCTCACCAGGCCCATTTATTGCCCTGCACAGGCGAGGCTAGGGGAAAAGAGTGGTTTCTGTGGGGGGCATAGCCACCCTTGCCTAGATCAAGGAGCATCTGGGCACATACCACATTCCAAAGGATTGGGTTCTTCAAAGTGGCATCTCCGATGATCAGATAGAGAGTGTAGGTGCCGGACGCAGAGTCAAATTCAATCTTTCTCTCAGAGGTATCCAGTTCAAACTTGTACACATTCTTGCTGTCTGGCTCAGCAACAAACACAACTTCTTGGCCAGTCTTCTGGTTATGGAGTCGGACAAATGTCTGGATGGAAGAGTACCACAGTCTTTAATCTGATCATTTCAAAACTCCCTCTGTGCCCAATACCGAATGGACAAAGCAACAGACTCTTGCTCTTGTTGGCTTGTTGGCTCTTTTGTCACAGTGGGAGCTCTGGGATCTGCCAGACCTGCCCAAGCCAGAGGAAGGAGTGGCCATCCCATTCTCATTACAAGCTCGGAGAGCAGAGCTCACTTTTTGTTAGTGTAAGAAATGTCACTAAGGGGTCCAGCCAATTCGCAACTACTTGGAGGCCGAATGCCCAGTTTGCGGATGATTTAAGCTCTTTGCTGCCGCTGCAATTTCTTCTTCCTGCCAGCCTTTTGGCCACCTTGCTGCCCAATTAACTTCTTCACCAGAGGGTAAAAAGAAGGGAAATGAGGTGGAACTGTAAGAGGCCCATTTTCAATTTCCTAGTGCCTCCAGCTAAAGATTTAGTGGAAGAGGCTCAGGGATTGATAGCAAGGCCGAGTTCTAACCGAGCAGAGCAGCCTGGTGTCACAGAGAGAGCCCAGGCTCCGAAGACAGGCAGTTTTGGTTCCACTGCTTATTAGGCGAGCATGTTACTTAACCTGCTCGGGCCTCGAGCTCTTCATCTTTGGTGTATCTGTGTCAAGATTCACAATGATGAATGCAAAGCATTTAGTGCTGGGCCTGGTAGAATGCTAGTGAGTCAATAAACAGTAGATGAAATTCTCGTCAGTGCGATGGTACAAGTCTAATCACCTTATCCTGCCAGTGGCATAAAAAATTAAGGCTTCTGCATATTAGAACTGCAGCAAGATTTAACACCCACGCAGAGCTTTTCTCTCAGGTGTTTTAAAATAAAGAACTGAACAAGAAAGGTAGATTGGTTCCATTTAACAGATCATAAGGCATGAGGATTAAATGAGTTGCCATGGTCACAAAATTCAGCGCTGAATCCACGGAAAAAAAAGTAAATCTCATTTGTTACTCCACACCTCGGCAACAAAGAACCATCAGAGTATTTAGGGGAAAGGCCCAGAGATGTGAGGCATCCTGACTACGGCAGCCTTGGCCAAGAATGGGATTTAGGAGCCCGGATGCCTGATGTTCCTCCTGCTATAGCCAAGGGCAGGCGGTAGCCAGGCTTACATGCAAAATGCCAGCTCCACCTGGGAGGTCTCTATGCCATGGTTCCAAAGTAGAATCTTAGGTGAGACAAGTATCCAGTTAAAGTTACACTTCCTCACTCTCCTTGTCCCAGTCCAAATCCCACCAATTTAGTCTCGTGATTTCTTCTCCTCATTCTTTCTTCCCTGTGCTGTTTTGCTGACAAATGTCATTCTGAAAAGGAGCTGGGAAACGCTAAGAGGCTGAAGTGCTTTGAGTCAGTGAGCCATGGCTAAGTGTCCTGACTGAGCTCTCTGGATCTGGGGGCGTGGGGGTGAGGGGGACAGGAGAGAGGAGCGGAAAAGTGCCAGGGCAGTGGTCCTTAGGGGCAGCCACTCTGGGTCCTGGGCACATGTGTATCAGCTGCAGCTATAAGAAACAGAAAGCGAGTGGTGCCTGGGTGACTCAGTCAGTTAAGTGTCTCCCTTTGGCTCAGATCATGATCCCCGGATCCTGGGATCAAGTCCCGCATCAGGCTCCCTGCTCAGTGGGGAGTCTGCTTTTCCCTCTGCCTACAGCTCCCACTGCCTGTGCTTGTTCTCTGTCTCTTTCTCCCTTGCTCTCTGACAAATAAATGAATAAAATAAAAACAAACAAACAAATAAAAGAAACAGCAAAAAAGTTTCCAAGTAAATCCACTTATGTCAGTCATCTGCTTTGAAGCTATCTCTCGGCATGAACTTGAATCTGCTAGCTCTGCTCAAGTATCCCTACAAAGCACCTAAACCAAGGTCCCCAGGTTCCATGCTTTTGCATCTTTCAGCAAAATATTTACCTGAATTTCCCTTCATAATACTGCCATGGATGGGGAAGGGTCGAGAGAGTTATTCTCAAGCATCTCAATGGGGGATGACAAGAGGTTGGGGAGAATATGTCTGAGAAGACAAGGGGCCATATCAGACTCCCTGGGGAAAAGGTATGATTTGAAAATCTTTTAAATAATAATTATCATTATTTTATATATGGAAAACAAAAATGAAAGCAGTTGCTTTCATAATACAAAGTAGGCACAAGTTAAAAAGGGCCATTCTTCAGATTTCCACAAACTCTGCTGCGGTCAGAACAAAACACTTTGGCCTACTGCCTAGGTTTTCCTTTTTCAAAATTATTTCAATCTTTTTTGTTTTGTTTTCCCCCAGAAAGAAAAAAGCCTCAAGTAAGTGCTAATCTGCTTTAAATATATCTTCTCGATACCAACTGATCTTTTTTTTTTTTTTTTTTTTTTAAGGTTTTATTTGACAGAGAGATAAAGAGCACAAGAAGGCAGAGTGGCAGGCAGGGGGAGAAGGAGAAGCAGGCTCTCCACTGAGCAGGGAACCCAATGCAGGGCCCAATCCCAGGACCCTGGATCATGACCCGAGCCAAAGGCAACTGTTTAACCAACTGGCCACCCAAATGTCCCAGCAGTTGATCTTTTAAAAAGAACCATGTCTTCCATATTCAGGGTTACAGCCAGTACATGAGGGGACAGTGTCATGTGGGAGAATGTGATGTACCATCAGGGTCCACAGTGAAGACCCAGAAGCAGGAATATGGAGTGTATATGCCACACCAGCAAGTCCGGCACGTGTTAATGGCATAGACCAACAGAAGCACCTGGGCTTTGTCCTGACCTGGTGAGGGGTGAGTTCAGCACCGGTGTTCACATCTACCAGCTGGAAGAACAAAGCGAAGTTCTGGTGGCTGTCTGCGATGAATGTGCCCTTGGCTTTCGCTGGATAGGTCACCCTGAAAGAGACATGTATACGGCAAGTCTTCAGAGAGGATCTGCAAGTATCTGAGAACAGAATAAAGAAGACAAACGGCGCTTCACTGCCTAATCCTCCCTCTCCCACTGGAACACTTTCCTGCTGTGGACAGACAGGAGGAGAGAAGCTGTCTGTGGCCAGAGGGCAAACCGCACTGAGAGAGCCAGGATGAGAAAAGCACAGAAGAAACTCTCCCTGGGCTCTGGGGCAAGGCTATGCAGACACTCCAGGCTTTTACTTTAAGGACCTAAGGATGTCAGCTGCACCACGTCAGGCACCAGCGGGGCACACGCAGGCACACAAGTGGAGTGGAGAGCTGGGCAGACAAGGCCGCAAATGCCACGAGAAGTCATTGCGGCGCTGATGTCAGCAGTTACGTGCGAGCGAGGTCGGGACGTGAGGGAGTAGGAGACGCAAAACAAGAAGGGCACTCATTCTTTTTCTTTTTTTTTTGAATGCTGTATTTTTTCCTGGACACGGTTTCAATATATTTTTCCTGCCTGAAATTGGATTTTTTAAAGAGTCATTTTCTCAGAAGGCAGACCTAGTGAAAAAACTTTTCACAGCTCCCTCCTGGGATAGTAGGGGAAGATGGCCAGGGGAAAAACAAGGTTTTACTCTTAGGCTTTCTATAAACTTATTAGTAAAACCAATGCTTCACCCATATAGAGAATTAAACTTTGCAAAGCACTCTCACAGATCTTATGTCAGTGGATTCTCAACAGTGCTCTCATTGTCAATGTCACTGAAAACTAAGCCAGAGAGAGAAAGGCCCAGCTCTCTCATAGGACTTAGGAGTGAATGCTTAGCTTCTAGGCTCTGGCTAACATCTCCGGTCTTCATAATGGCCTAGAGGGTTCACCTTCCTTCTTTGGCAGCTATAGTCACCTAGCTGAGTATAGCGGGGGTCTGAACTAACCCAGAGGTCTAGATAGGCACCCCCAAAACCCAAGGATCTGGGAGAGGGCTGACAAAGAGGCTTCATACAGTGCTCTGCCCCCATGTTCAACTGCCAACGGCTACCTAGAAGTTTGTGTTAAAAAAAGATTCTGGGGACACCTGGGTGGCTCAGTTGGTAAGGCAGCTGGCTGCCTTTGGCTCAGGTCATGATCGCAGTGTCCTGGGATCGAGTCCCACATCGGGCTCCTTGCTCAGTGGGGAGCCTGCTTCTCAACCTCTGCCTCTGCCTGCCTGTGCTCGCTTTCTCGCTCTCCCTCTCTCTGACAAATAAATAGATAAAATCTTTAAAAAAAAAAAAAAAGATTCTGAGCACAGCGAGAGCAAATGCTATGACTGATCAGTGATGCCGTCCACGAACTTGAGAAAGGAAATTACGGCCCCAGTACTAGTTATCTGCCATCTCAATTAGAAGGACCTTTGAGGTCTTCAACCAATTTCAGACCCACCGTGGGTCAAAGAGAGTTGTCATGAGGCCATTAAAAACCAATTCAGGACTATGAAGATAAAGTCTTAAAAAAAAAAATGTCATCAGAACTAAATAATGTGCTTGGTAGCAGAGCTGACTTGGACTCAGACACTCCCCATTCCTTTGTGGACGGACCGACTGTATAGATACCCCCCCAGATCTGCCAGGATGCTGCTTGGCACGGTGCCAGCAAAACTGGAGCCTCTGCAGCTGCAGGTGCAAGCTGGGTCACTGGTGACATGGGAATAGGGTTTCATGCCTGGGCGTGCTCCTGTCAGCGCAAGCCTGAGCTCCCCCTGTGCCAAGAAAGCGCCCCACCTACCGGGTGGTTTTGGGTGCAATGCTCTGATCCTTGTCCACGGTGGAGAGATCAACATTCGTGATGCCAACTTCAGTGGAGATCTTGACTCGGAGCTAGAGTGAGACATACAAGAAAAACACCAGGAATTAACAGGCATATCCAAATTTTCCTCACAAAGATGATCCTAGGATGGGAGTCTTCAACGATTTTAGCAAAACTGCCTCAGCCAGGTAGGATTTCCACTTCTCCTACCACCAAGGCTCAAAAGGACTCCTTGGTTCTTACCCCTTCCTTCCCTTCTTTGGCTTTGGTTGGATGGTATATACTAAAAGAGGAAAAGAAAACCAATTTTGGGGCGCCTGGGTGGCTCAGTGGGTTAAGCCGCTGCCTTCGGCTCAGGTCATGATCTCAGAGTCCTGGGATCGAGTCCCGCATCGGGCTCTCTGCTCAGCGGAGAACCTGCTTCCCTCTCTCTCTCTGGCTGCCTCTCCGTCTACTTGTGATTTCTCTCTGTCAAATTAATAAATAAAATCTTTAAAAAAAAAAAAAAAGAAAACCAATTTTTTTCATGTGCCCTTTAAAATAAATAAGGGGGAAAACCTGTAAGCAGTGACCTTCAAATAATTCAAATCAACAAGTACTCAATTCCGAGGACGGCTATTGTTTGCTACGTGGAAGACTTTATACACGGACTCTGTAACCACGATTTCATTTAATCCTCACAACTCTCTAAGGCAGTGCTATTTGAGGTGAGGAAACTGAAGATGAAAAAGATGAAGCCACTCACTTGAGTTTAGCTGGCTAAACTTGGTATTTAAGCTCAGGCACTCTGACTCAGCATCCATGCTCTTAAGCACCTTGCCATCCAGCTTCCCGGGAACACTTAACTCTACACCAGGCAGTACTGGGGGTCTGCCCACGAAGCCCTATGACACCACAGCTGTCATCTGCACT
This sequence comes from Mustela putorius furo, assembly GCF_011764305.1. Taxonomy (NCBI): domain Eukaryota; kingdom Metazoa; phylum Chordata; class Mammalia; order Carnivora; family Mustelidae; genus Mustela; species Mustela putorius. The sequence goes on along the minus strand of NW_025421464.1, from coordinate 6,344,959 downwards.
GTTTGCCAGGGACTTCTGGTTTTCCCTCTGAGCACGAGGCAGAGTCGTACTTCTCGGACCGCTGGAGTCAAGTGTGGCCACGTGACTTGCTTTGGGCAGTGAAATGTGAGCCCCTCAATGGAAGCTTTAAAAGTCAGTGTGTGATTCTCTCCTTTTCTCTGACATGGACATAAACAATGTGCAGAGAGAGGTTTACTCCTTCAGCCTGGGTCCTGGAGGAAGGACAGCCTGAAGGCAGACCTCCAGCTGACACACTAAGGAACCTAGCACGGCGAAAAAACAAACTTCTGCTGTTCTAAGCTATGGAGACTTGGGAGTTTGATAGCAGCACAAACCAGTCCATCTTGACTGTTAGCGTTTGAATTCTATGTGTTTCCTATAAACATGTTCACAAAGAGGAGGAGCCAACACAATAAACAGGACCTTTTAAAAAATTAGCTTAAATGTATAAAATTCCAAGAGGCAGAAAACATTATGAAAGTCTATTCATGAGAAATTTTTTATCTAAAATCTAAGTTTTAATGTGCAAATTAAAAAACCCAAGGCACTTCTTATGTGCAAACATACCCATAAGACTTCCAAATATTTGATAAGCTTGAATGTAATGCTTAGGAAATCCTTGCTAAATCCACTGGTTTATAGTCTAAGTCAAGATCAAGGAACAGAGACAGAGGACTGGGCAAATAATTGAAGGACAGCTTTGGCATTTTGCTAAAAAGCACTATCAAGGTGTGACAGCCTCAAATCAAGGACAAGAAGAAAAATTAAAAAGGGATAAAGATAACTACCAAGCAATTCCTTTTAACAGCCTTCTTTCCCACCTCCGTAATAACCATTTTGTGACAACGGCCTCAATTATCAGATTGAATAGAGGTATTCTGTCTTACTTAAAAAACAACAACAAAAAACCCTGAAATGTAAGAGTTATTACCAGAAGCTATAAGGATGATTATTACCTCCTACTTTTGCATATACAGCCATCTATTGGCAGAATTATATCCAGCAGCACTGCCTTTCACTGAGTCTAGGCAACTGGGTGAATCATGAGGTAGGGAAGGAATATAGATGGCCTTCAAGTTGAATAAACCCCCAAAGGAAGAGCTCGGGGGCCACTCTTCCGGCTCTTTGGGCTCTGTGCTGAGCAAAGAGCTTCATGACTCAATAGAGGGCTCAGAACCAGAGCAAACTCTGCTATATAAAGCCAGTGTGAGAGGCACTGACACCATCTGAAGGAAAAACTAGAGTGGAAGGCTCAAGCAAAGAAGCAGCCCAAGAGCTGTAGTCAGGCTACTAATGTTCAGCAAGAGCCCACTAACAGCACCTTCCCCAAACCCCCAATGGCATCTGGAGCACCCGGGTGCAGGGGATTTACAGGGATGGCAAGATGCACTTCCTGTCTTACAGGGAAACACAGATGCAAAGCTGAACTTTAACAAACCAGGCTGCTGCTTTTTTTTTTTTTTTAAGATTTTATTTCTTTATTTGTCAGAGAGAGAGAACACGCACAAGCAGGCAGAGGCAGAGAGAGAAGCAGGCTCCCTGCCAAGCAAGGAGCCCGATGTGGGACTCAATCCCAGAACCTTGGGATCATAACCTGAGCCGAAGATAGTGGCTTAACCGACTGAGCCACCCAGGCATCCCCAGGCTGCTGCTTCAATGGAAGGATGTTCCAAGTGCTATCAAAGCACAGGAGAAGAAACTGTGACCTCAGTCAGCCTGCGGGTGGCCCTGGGTCAGGCAGCAAGAAAGGAGCCTGGCAATATTCCACGCTATCGAAACAATGTCTTCACAGTTAACTACTATGCAATCTTCACCAACTTTAACCAGATAATTCCTTCTTCACTTCTTTGACTCAGTCTCTTAATGCCTTACTCATTTAATTTGTAAATGTGATCTCAAAATCACTGTTCCACCTAAATGTCCATAAATAGAAGACTAGTTACATGAATACACTATGAATCACCATGGAATAATTAAAAAAGTCAAGGTAGATGTCTATGGACAGATACAGAGATATTATCACCTACTTTAGAATACACAGCCATCCACTGACAGCACTGTCTGTCATGGAGTCCAGACAATTGGGTGAATTATGACAGGGGAGTGGCAGAGGGCTGGGGGCGAAGTAGGGGGATTGGGGAGGGGGTATTGAGGGTGGGGAGGCCATCAAGTTGAAAAGACCCCAGAGGAGAAAGCTGGGAGCCTCTACTTTGTGATAAATACAGCGGTTTATAGAATAATCCCTTTTTGTGTAAACAAGAAAGGATATGCACATTCATTAATAAATGCATCCTTCTTTTTCTTAAAATGTACATAGTTAACTGTTAAGATTCCCCTGAGAACAGGAGCTGGACTACAGGGATGAGAAGGCTCTTACATTTCATTATATACCTTTTCGCACTTTGAATTTTTTTAAACTGCATGCATATTTTACTCCTTTTTTCTTTGAAAAAACATGGATTATCTGAGCAATGAGACTGTGTACCCTTTACTTTCTTCTTTATAAACATTTTGTATTAAAAAGCAAAAACCCATACATATGATTTTAAAAATAATACTCTTCGTGGGGCGCCTGGGTGGCTCAGTGGGTTAAAGCCTCTGCCTTCGGCTCAGGTCATGATCCCGGGGTCCTGGGATTGAGCCCCACATCCAGCTCTCTGCTCAGTGGGGAGCCTCTTCCTCCTCTCTCTCTGCCTGCCTCTCTGCCTACTTGTCATCTCTGTCTCTCAAATAAATAAATAAAAATCTTTAAAAAATAAAAAATAAATAAAAATAATACTCTTTCTGGGGCGCCTGGGTGGCTCAGTGGGTTAAAGCCTCTGCCTTCGGCTCGGGTCATGATCCCAGGGTCCTGGGATCGAGCCCCGCATTGGGCTCTCTGCTTAGCGGGGAGCCTGCTTCCTCCTCTCTCTCTCTCTCTCTGCCTACTTGTGATCTCTGTCTGTCAAATAAACAAGTAAAATCTTTAAAAAAATGGACGCCTGGGTGGCTCAGTGGGTTAAGCCACTGCCTTCAGCTCGGGTCATGATCTCAGGGTCCTGGGATCGAGTCCCACATCGGGCTCTCTGCTCAGCAGGGAGCCTGCTTCCCTCTCTCTCTCTGCCTGCCTCTCTGCCTATTTGTGTTCTCTCTCTGTCTAATAAATAAATAAAATCTTAAAAAAATAATAATAATACTCTTTCTTTCTTTCTGTAGATGGGTATATGGAGACAGATGTTAAAAGATTTGGGTAAGGCTCCGAATGTATCCTCATTATAATGACAGAAAAGCCATCAACTTTCCGGGTTTTTACTTAGAGTCCTAACTGTATTTCAATAAGAACATGGTCGCTAAGGTCTGCTAATCAACATTCAACTGTGTGTTTGTTCTAAAGACATCATAAGCACTCCCAGACAATACAGACACACAGATGACAAAAGGGCAAATCACAGTGAACTCAAGTCATCTTGGGTTTGCTCTCAGCCCTAATTCTAAAAGGCTCCCTAAGTTAAAGGATTTTTTGTTGCAGAGAAACAACGTAGGGCTGTTCTTGAATAAGGAACAGTTTAAAACAAGTCCTTCTGCTCCTAAGATCTTACTACAAATGGGTCTCTGGAAACACTGAAAAGAAAAGCGTTTTTATGCTACTCTTTTAAAGCAAACTGAGAAATAAAAATTATAACTTTTTCCAAAGATGTGTTATAAAGAATTCAGAGTAGGATCCTGCTGGGTTAGCTGCTTCTTCCTTCACACTAACACTTCAGGATTAGTTTTTACAATAGGAAAGGGACGTGTTTAGCCACTTTAAATGCAGCTAAGCCTGCTTCACACTGAATCATACTAGTGCTTTCTTTCCTGATTCTGCATCCCACATACACCTCAAAAAATGTTTTAACACCAGGAAATGCAGTCTTTCTGCTGAGAGTAATAACCCCCCAGTTTAGCTCATTACTGTCAAAAATGATGGTGCATTAGGGGCAATTAATGTTAATGACAGCTTCGAAAACCCATGTTTCCCCTGACAGCAAGTCCAATGTCAATGAATGCTATTACAGGCCTTCCACACCAAACCACCGTTAATGTACTCTGACCAATGTCAAGCATCTCTCAGGAGAGTAAACAGGACTGGCTGACCTGCTCTGAGGCTCTAAGTGTGATTATTACTGAAATTACAAAGTAACATTGCAGATGTGACAGAGGTCAGAACACACACACACACATAAAGCTATAACATAATGAAGAAGGAGAGATTTTGTAATGCTTACTTTATCACTTGGAAAAAAAGGGACAGCAATGGCCTCAGTTGGGGCTTATCATTGCACGAATAATAGTTATTAGCCTTTTTGCTATTTTGCACTTAGATAATATTTCTAACAATCACAGAAACACTTGGACAAACAACAGATCTGAAGTTACAAAAAGGCAAGCTGTTACAGTAACCAAGACAGCACAGTATTGGTATAAGGATAAAAATACAGGTTAATGGACTACAACTGCAGGGTGCCTGGGTGGCTCAGTGGGTTAAGCCTCTGCCTTCAGCTCAGGTCATGATCTTAGGGTCCTGGGATCAAGTCCTGCATCGGGCTCTCTGCTCAGCAGAGGCCCTGCTTCCCCGATCTCTCTGCCTGCCTCTCTGTCTACTTGTGATCTCTCTGTCAAATAAATAAATAAAATCTTTAAAAAAATTTTTTAAAAATGGACTACAACTGCAAGCCTAGAAATTAACCCTTGCCTTTATGGTCGACTGATTTTTGATGCCAAGACAATTCAATAGGGAAAGAATGATCTTCAACAGAAGGTGATGGGATTTCCACATACATAAGAAAGAAGTTAGATCTCCCCCTTACACCACATACAAAAAACTCAAAATCAATTAGGAACCTAATATGAGAGCTAAAGCTATAAGAGGAGTAAATCTTCATAACCTTGGATTAGGCATTGGTTCCTTAGATGTGGCACTTAAACCAGAAGCAATGAAAGAGAAATAAAGAAACTGAACCTTGTCAAAATTAAAACAAATCATGTATCTGATAAGAGACCTGTATCCAGAATATATTAGCTCAATAACATAAAAAGACAAACAACATAATACAAAGAGAAAAGAAGAAGTATACAGATTGGAAAGGAAGAAATAAAAATTAAAAAAAAATTTAATGGGCAAAGGATATACAAAGATATACAAATGACCAATAAGCATATGAAAAGATGTTCAGTATCATTAGCTATCAGGGAAATCCAAATCAAAATTTCAAATGAGAAACCACTTCCTACCCATGTATGATGGCCAGAATGAAAAGAAAACTAGTAAGTGTTGGTTAGGATGTAGAGAAACTGGAGCTCTTATATATTACTAGTAGAAATGTAAAATGGTGCAAGTTCTTTGTAAAACGGTTTGTCAGTTTCCTGAAAAGTTAAACACAGAGTTTATCATATAACCCACCATTCCACTGCTCGGCACACATCTCATAAAACCAAAAACAGAAGTCCTAATAAAAATGTGTACGTGAATGTTCACAGCAGCATTATGTATAATCGCCAAAAAAAATGGAAAAACTCCAAATGTCCATCAACTGATGAACTGATAAAATGCTATACCTACACGCTAGACTATTACTTGGCCATAAAAGGAATAAAGTACTCATACAGGCTACAACATGAATTAACATGAAAAGTATCATGCTAATGAAAAAGGCCAGACACAAAATGCCGCATATTATATGATACCATTTATATGAAATGTCCCAAATAGGCAAATCATAGAGACAAAAAGTAGATTAGTAATTGTCAGTACTGGAAAGAGGCTATATTGTTATAGAATAAGGAATGTCTACTGCAGACATGGGGTTGTTTTCTGGGTGATAAATGTGTTACGGAATTTGATAGTGGTGATGGTTGCAAAACTCTGCAAATTTTCTAAAGAACCCACTGGGGCCCCAGGTGGCTCAACTGGTTAAGTGGCTGACTCTTGGTTTTAGCTCGGGTCATGATCTCAGGGTGGTGGGTTTGAGACCCGTGTCAGGCTTGGCGTTTAGCACGGAGTCTCCTTGAGATTCTCTCTCCCATAACCTCTGCCCCTTAGCCTGTATCACATGCGTGCTCTCTCTCCCTCTCTCTAAAATAAACAAATAAATCTTTAAAGAAAATATATACTAAAAACACTGAATTATATATACTTTAATGGGTATATGAATTATATTTTCAATAAAGCTGTTATTTAAAAAAAAAACAAACCCAAGATATTTTATCTAGGATATAAAGCTCACCCTTCAAAGATGAATTACCATAGTTCTAACAGCCCAGGAATGTAGGTAAACATCTTTATACCACTCCATCCTTTTCTTCTAAAATGGTCTGAGATGGAGACTAAACACTGAAAAAATAAGGTTTGGTCTCCACTCACAGGGCGTTCCCAGTCCAATGAAAAAGCAACACACATATAAGCAAGCAATGGTAATACAATTCAATAAGAACAGTTACTGACAGGATATAAAATACTATAGCAACAAAAGTAAACTTGAAGTATGTTGAAACCCTAAATATAAATAGGGGGAAAAAACCTTAAAAACCATTAGAAGAAAATATTGGAGATTATCTTTATTGCCTTGGAGTAGGTAGCATAGGACTTTTTAAAAACACAAGACACACAACCTAGGCAAAACATTTTTAAATTAGGCTTCATTGAAAATAACTTTTGTGCATCAAAAGATGCCATAAACCAACACTGAGGGAAGATATCTGATGCTTTTAACTAAGAGTCAGTTTCCAGAACACCAATAGCCTCCAAAATTTAGTAACAAAAAGACTAACAAACCCAAAGAAAAACAGACAAACGCAGACAACAGTTCACAGAAAAGGAAAACTAAAAGGCCAATAAACACAAGGAAAAAAATGTTCAATCTCATTAGTAACCAAGGAAAAACATTAAAACAAGACATCATTATGGAGTGCCCAGCTGGCTCAGTTGGTGAAACGTGGGATTCTTGATCTCAGGTCATGAGTTCAAGCCCTGCATTAGGGTCAGCCATTACTAAAAAATAAGACTTAAAAAGAAAAAATAGACACCACTTCATATCCATCAATTTATCAAAAGTTCGTAATACCAAACAGTGGTAAGAATATGAAGAGAAGAGCAATTTGGCAATACCTGATAAAGCTAGGGGCACCTGGGTAGCTCAGCTGTTAAGTGTCTGCCTTCTGCTCAGGTCAGGATCACAAAGTCCTGAGATCAATCCCTGCTCCTCCCTCTCCAACTCCCCCTGCTTGTATGCCTCTCTCGCTCGCTCGCTCTGTATCAAATAAATAAATAAAAATCCTTTTTTTTTTTTAAGATTTTATTTATTTATTTGACAGCCAGAAATCACAAGTAGGCAGAGAGGCAGGCAGAGAGAGAGGAGGAAGCAGGCTCCCTGCTGAGCAGAGAGCCCAATGCGGGGCTCGATCCCAGGACCCTGAGATCATGACCTGAGCCGAAGGCAGCGGCTTAACCCACTGAGCCACCCAGGCGCCCCAAATAAATAAAAATCTTAAAAAAAAAAAAAAAGACTGTAAAGGTAGAAAGAAGAAAAGATTTCAGGAAAAAAAAAATTTTAGAAAGGAATGTCTGCCTTTTAATGTGTTTGGTTGCAAATAAGGACCCTTAATGAGGGAAGCTAAAATTAAAAGGATCTAGATTTTAAAGGTTTAAGGTGCACACTACAATAGTTTTCACCCCAATTTTGTGTTAGTGGATGGACTAGGATCAGATGTCTCATGCCCAAAAAGGTCAGACATGAGGTAGAGAAAAGGCAGAGATGAGAGTTCCAGAAAAAAATCTTCCTTTCCAACAAACTTTAAATGTAAGTGTTTAATCTACCTACTTTAAGTAATGCCCCACTTTTGAAAAGGTCAAACTTTTCAGCTACCTGGTCCTTTCAAGTGTCATTGGAGCCAACTTGAGGAGCTTTCTAAAGGGCAAATCTGAGATAATGTGAGCAAAAAAAATAAATGATGATAGTAAAGGATCATAACCTATAGAGTAAAATAAACTTCCATGAGCCCAAAATGTTATAAATAATTGAATAAATAAATAAATGAAGACAGGGTTGGGAGAGAGATAGCTTTTCCTTACAGCAGAATTCTAATTAATAAATGCAGAAAGAATGAAACAGAAAATCACCTTTTGGGAGTCAACCTATTAATAACAGTTGCAGGCAAGATCACCAGGATATTGGCAGACTCAATTACAAAGCAGAAAACATCAACTTTATAGAGAGAAACCTAGCAGGCACCACCTTAATCAAGTGATCAAGGTTAACATTTACACCAGCAATGAGACATATCAACATCATGTACTTCCTAGGAAGAGGCACTGAGAGGGACAAAGCATCACTTTTGGAGTTTTCTTGCAAAAAAACAGGTAGCCTAAGTTTAATTTTGAGGAAACTCAAAACCCAAAGTAAGGGACATTCTACAAGCTAAACAGAGAGTACTTCTAAAGTATCAAGGTCATGAAAGAAACTATATTATAACTTAGAGGCGGCGAAAGGGACTTATGACCCTAAATTGAATCCCAGATTAGAACAGGGACACTGGTAGGATAACTAGTGAAATTTGAATTAAAGTCTATAGATTAGTTAGTAGCATGAGTCATGTTAATTTCCTGGGTCTGATAATTATATAACAGTTATATAAGACATTAATATTTGGGTAAGCTGGGTAAAGGGCATTCTTGATACTACTTTACTTGGTTAAGTCCATTCCCACAAAACCACAGATAAATGAGGTATAGTTTTCCATCCTTAAAACCTAAAAACTCAAGTCGCCTCATGGCTCAGTTGGTTAAGCCTCTGCCTTCGGCTCAGGTCATGGTCTCCGGATCCTGGGACTGAGCCCCACGTCAGGCTCTCTGCTCAGTAGGAAGTCTGCTCCCTCTGTACGCTCACTCTTTCTTTCTTGCTCTCAAAAATAAATAAATGAAAAACCTTTTTTAAAAAAAGTTTAAAAACATGTTTAAAAAAATAACGAAAAACTTCCTTACTTCACACAGAAATTCTTCATACCCTTTTTGCAACTTAAGACCAAAATTATTTCAAAATGAAAAAGTTTTATTAAAGAGAGAAAAACAAGGGGTGACTGGCTGACTAAGTTGCTGGAGCGTGTGACTTTGATTGTAGGGTCATGAGTTTGAGCCCCATGCTGGGCACAGGATTTACTTAAAAAAATAAAGACTAAAAGAAACTTTTAAAAAAGAAAAAAAAAAGTGAGTGGTAAATGACACCTGAATAGTTAAGAAAAAAGAATTCTCCCAAAGAGTGTGTATTTAACTATTCAGGAGAGGCACAGGACCACTCCAAGTTTCCCTCACCCAACAGAATGCACAAGAATTAAGTAGATACAGCAAAGACACAGCAAAAGCACTGAGAAAGTACAGCTGAAGGGAGTGATGCCCTGACAAAGGCCAGAGCTGGAGCTGCACACAGCCCTGCAGCCTCCAGGCAGGCTGCCTATTTCCCAGAACTTGCTAACCAAACTCATACTGCACAGGGAACCCACCCAAGCACAGGCTGGATGACCTTGGACAAGTTACTCCACCCTTATGAGCCTCTTCTGTGCAGTGAAGATGGCTTCATCTGTGTCTTAGGGTTGTAGTAAGACAAAAATAATGTAAGCAAAAGCACACAGAACTAGGCTTCTCATGTCATAGGCCTTCAATAAAGGGTTCACACTGATGGTTCTAATTAAGAATAAGAAATGGTTGGGGTCCCTGGCTGCCTCACTGGGTTAAGCCTCTGCCTTCGGCTCAGGTCATGGTTTCAGGGTCCCGGGATGGAGCCCCACATTGGGCTCTCTGCTCTGCAGGGAGCCTGCTTCCCCTCTCTCTCTGCCTGCCTCTCTGCCTACTTATGGTCTCTCTCTCTCTTTGTCAAATAAATAGAGGAAAAAAAAAAAAAAGAAATTGTTAAATCATATCCCATAGTTTAAGAAAGTAGAAAAACATGTAATTCATCTTAAATAAACTTCTACGGAAAAGGTTAAAATGAAAGCCACAGTGCCTGAAGGGGTATACTCCAATTAGCTAGGAAAACCACTAATGTGAAATTCCTCACTCCCCAAGCATCTGACAAATGAGGCGTAGTTTTCCATCCTTAGAACCACTTTGGATCTTTGGATCTTTAACACAACTAGCGTTAGCTAAATATGTGAAACACAATTCATTATGAAACTTACTGATTTTCAGGCAACCCTCTAGCGTCCCCTCCCTCCTCAGCTTTGTACTATCACTTTGGTATTACTCAATAAACTTGTGCTGACCACCCAAAAAAAAAAAAAAAGAAAGAAAGAAACTCACTGATTTTCTTTTGTATTCACCCAGAGAGCCTCATTACAGTATGTCCCTGGGTGCTTTTCATCACCTAATTAGCATCAAGCACTTTTCTAAATCTATCAAGACCTACCACACAAAACATCATAACAAGAATACTTATGTCTCAGTGAAATTATAGGTGATTTTTCTTTTTTCTACCTCCTAAATTTTATGTGAGATACTAAATCATACCAGAAAATAAATAATTTACAAATAAAACTCACTATGATCAAGTTCTTGGCGAAGCGTAGTTTAAACTTACCCTTCTCTTAACATGTTCACATTAACTTGGCTGTAAAATGTAGTCAATATACCAGACGATTAATCCTGTGTGCCTACTTGGTCATTTCCTTGGATTTAATGGGGATGACAAGAAAAGCACTTACCTCGACACTATTTGCAATATAACGGTTGTCACCTTCAACTTTGACAGAGAAGTCATAATAACCACTGGAAAATTTGACATTCACGAAGTTTAGTTCAAAAACATCCCTGTTAAGAATGACAGCGGGGTGAGCAAGCACTCACATAGCAAAGTCATGAATGTAACAAAGGGGCCGCGCGTGGCCCTCCTTGAGACAAGCCAGGGTTATGCCACGTCTTCTCCTTCCCACCCAGCTGGGCCACCTCCTGCTCAAGCACAGATTACGGTGTGGGCAAAACTTCAGAAAGATCTAAAATGACCTCCTCCTTCTAGTCTCTGAAGTCTTCTCTCCCTTGTTTCCTCCTCTCCACTCCTAAAACCCCACCCCCTCGGGAAGGCTTCCACAATTAAATGCAAAACAGTCTACAGTATGATCCCTATTATGTTTAAAAAAGAGACAGCGAGAGAGTAGAAATGTTCAAAAAGGTTGGTGCAGAGCAGTATAATTGCAGGCAATTTTTTATATCACTTCTACTTCTCTGTGTTTTGTGAATTTCCTAAAAATGACATGTCTTACTTTTATGAAAATATCAGTAACTTTTATTTTAAAGGGGGGGAAAAGGTAGAGAATTAACTTCAACTACATAGCAAAATCCCAAATGTCTTTTACCATCATTCCTAAAAATGATTTTGCTTTTTAATTTGACATATTTTCTGTTTATCCTTATCATTGTCTAAGAAATGAATATTCTTGGGGCACCTGGCTGGCTCAGTCAATAAAGCATGCAACAATTCTTTTTTTTTTTTTTTTAGCATGTGACTCTTGACCCTCTGGGGTTCAAGCCCCATATTGCACCTAAAGCTTACTTAAAATAAAAAATAAATAAAAGAAATGGATAGTCTCTCTAACACTCAGAGTTCCCAGTCTTAGCTTACCAACACTTAACAAGATCTCATATAAAAATTGATCCTTAATTCTTTTAAAATTTCCTTAACAATATGCAACCATTAAAAATAAGACTAAAGCGGCACCTTGGCGGCTCTGTCGGTTAAAGGTCTGCCTTTGACTCAGGTCAGGTCATGATCCTGGGATCCTAGGATCCCGGGATCAGGCCTTGTCATTGGGCTCCCTCTCTGTACTCACTGCCTGCGGCACATGCCCCTCCCCTGCCACGCACCCCCTCCTCCACCCTGTTCCCACCCATTCTGATCTCTCTCTCAAATAAATAAACAAAAAATATTTTTTAAAAAATAAGACTGAAGAAGATTTAATCCAATGGGGGAAATAATCATGAGACACTGTTATAGACAAAGCATAATCCTAATTCAATTAAAAATATATTTATTTGCATAGAAAAAGGGCTGACAAAAAAAAGAGACAAAATGTGAACAAGAGTTATCTCTAGGTGGTAGAACTATTAGTGATTTATATTTTATTTTGGGGCTTTTCTGTATTTCTCCTACAATAAATATGTATTACTCATATATCAAGAAAAAATAGCATCAAATTTAAAACTTGCTACTTACATCACAATGACAAGACAGAGACAACTAGAAATAGATACGGAAGGAAACATCAAAACTAAAACAAAATTCTTTTAGCTTTGTTTTTTTTTGTTGTTGTTGTTTGTTTTTTAGTGATCTCTACACTCAATTTGCAGCTTAAACTCACAACCCTGAAATTAAGATTCCTATGCTCTAACAATTATGTGAGCCCGGTGCCCCTCTTCTAGCTTTAAAAAATCCTTTTCTTAAATAACTATATATTAGGAAGTCAAATTTACCTAAGCAAAGTTTAGGTAAATTTGATTTGGGGATATTTCATAATATCCATATTAATTTGTGTTATATTGGCTGCAGGCAAAACAAGTCTATTGGTACCCTTCAAAAATAAGTTCAAGACTTACCCGACAGGGGTAAAAGATGTCTTCTGGAGGACAGTGGCTCTGGAAGCAACAGATTTAGCATGTTCTAGTTTAACAGTGGCCTGAGTCAGAGGCTGAGACAGAACATTGGTGACCTGCAACTAGAAATAAATTTTAAAATTATCTGTAGCAACAAAGGCCAAAGGAGTACAAAATTTTGTTTCTGGGGAGATTTATCCACAGGGAGCCAGCTCTGCAGGGGAAGAGACTCTTTATTTCAAGACATCTTCACTGACTCTGGTCTACGATCTATCAGAAATCAACACAAAATACAAGGAGATTGGTAATGGGACAGATTATAGAATGTTAGAGGTGGGGGGGATCTTAAAGATGATCTCATCCAACACTCATTCTTCAGATGGGGATGGGCACTTTACACACAACCTCCTTTATCAATCATCTGAGATAGACGGCATAATCTCTACTTTACAGATGAAGAAACTGAGGCCACAAGGCCAGTTCAGTTGGTCTAGGACTCAAACCACAGCCCATCTAGCTACAAAGGCTGTACTTCTACTTTGCTCTCCTAGCTGCCCCCTCCTGACTTACGGTGAACTATGTTAATCAGATGATTTCTCACCCCAGCCTTTGCTGAGGGGGTGTGAGCACAGGCAGGGGAGAGGCAATTTTGAAAGAGAAGGCACTTCCTCAGGAAAATATTTAAAGAGGCCACCAAAGTAGAACTGATGGAACTGTCCTGCATGGAACCCCAATATCTACCATAAATAGAATGCTAAGTTCTTATGAAGATTTCCAAACATCAAAATATGCCTCATTTGAGATGAAAACTCCAAGCTTACTCAAGATCTGTGCATTTCCTCTGTTCAGAGAGTCACCATAAAAAAGCAGTCTCTGCTTCCTGCTGAGCAAGAAGAAGGGACATGCTATGAAGAGGCAGAAAGACAAACTGAAAACAGGAGGAAGAGACCTGGTGTTAACAACTGTAAGCACCAGAATTACAGGGGAATTTAGAAAAAGTAGTCTTTAAAAATGTATTTAGAAATGTATTATTTAAATAATGTATTATCTAAATAATGTATTTAGAAATAATGTATTTAGAAAGTTCTGGTACTGGAAAATGCCTTTTAGAAGTAAGACTCTTCTATACATTTAGAGTTACGACCCCAGAAATACAATTTTCTTGCATTTAATTTCTCAAAAGACTGGCGATAAAAAAATCTTCCAGGGGAAAAAAAAAAAAAACTTTTCTGGATTTTTTTGAAGAGTTCTGTGTCTAGTTCATCCACGGGTCATATCCCCAATTCTAGGCTAAGGGAAATGAGCCTTGCTCTACTTTTAATGGGTATGTCCTTGGTTGGGGCGGGAAGGTGGTTACAATTAGATCTCCACCAGTCCTTAGATTTCTGAGAGCCTTCCACTGGAAAAAGGTCAGGGCCACACAGCTTGGACACAGAAGTCATACCCGAAGGATAGCCTGCTCGTAAGTGTCGGAAGGAGAGCCCTCGGGCACAACTACAACTGGCACGTGATAGCGGTTCTGAGAGAGCGCAGAGGCAGCAGAGGCCACGCTGAATGCTTCTGAGAGTGACTCAAAGTTCTTCTTGCTGAAGATGGCATTCATGAGTTGGATGACCTGATCCTGAAAGAAAAGGCGAAATGCAACTTGAGATCGTCCTCTGGCAGGAAGGTGGTCATCCTGACCAAAACCCTGAAAAGATTGATATTATCGATGTTTTCCAAATGAGGAAAATGAGGTTTTTAAAAAGTTAAGTAACTCCTACAAGTTCTAACAGGAAAAGAAAAAGCAGAAAAAAAAAAACAGGAAAAAAAAAAAACACCAAGACCAACATTCACATGTAAGTCTGTCTCCTCCCAGAAGAAAATATATTCTTCCCTAATTCCTTTCACCCTCCCACCTAACCTAACTTCCTTCCCGACTCCCCTCTGAGCAGTACACTGGAGTTAAGTTTGAATTCACAAGACCAAACCTTATAGCCAAAATGTACATTAGAAAGAAACTAAAATAACTTTCCATTAAGAACTAATGGGCTGTTTAGAGAAGAAACTAAAAGCAGTTTTTTAAAAAAGTGGAAGCTAAAAGGCATTATTAAAATTCTGGAGGTTGTTTGCTTAAGAGGAAACATTTTCCACTTCAATCAGTTTTGTTTTTTAAAACCTCCAATCTAACAAAAGAGCTCCCTTGTTCCCGACAGTGTTATTCACAGTCGACATGAAATAATTTTCTTTAATTGTACCAATTACATTTTTCCATCACTAGGCTATTGACATGTTAAAAATGGGTGACTATTCACCAGAATGGTTATGTCAAAAGCAATGACAGCAAAATTACTCCATCCAAATACCTGCTTAGCAGAAGCTTGGGAATAAAGCAAGAAAAAGTTTAAGTTGTGTATGTAGAATATCACCAACTCATCTACCATGTTGTATATAAGAGTTCCTACATGATTTGTACCATAAGACCCACATTCCTGTACTCTACCCATCACAGAAAATAAGAGAGTATTGCATCTCCAGATATTCTATACTCAGGATGAACCAAAGACAACAGAAGAAAGCTAATACATGAATAAATTATTAGGTCACATCCTCCAGAGAAAATAGAAAATCAATTCAAATTACCCAAGACAGATCATTAATTACTATTTACTTGAAGAAACTCAGCACAAAACTCAAAATGCATGAAAGAAATTGAAGTTCTAACTTGGAACCCGAATCTCTCCTCCTAAAATTAAAACAGCAGCAGCTTGTCTTTTAAATCCTTTAGCTCGAGGGTTGGTGGCCTGCTCACAAACAAGGGGTACAAAGAGGGTCCGGCTCAAAAAGACTTCCCACACACATTCCAACCAAAGGTTCTTTCAGGTTAATGAGCTCCTCTTGGGGAGGGGGGACCCACAAAGAAAAGAAAAAAGAATTAAGTCTTGGTAGATGTCTGGTAGACACACATGCCTCTCAGATAACTATATCAATCAGCAAAGATTAATTAAGATTTAGCCATTGCCAAAGATGAGGTGGAAGGGAGAACAGGGCACTTCTCAAGGAGGAGGGTTTGCCTGGGCCACCGACGTGGAAATCACTCAAGAAACAAGCAGTAAGGAGTACCAGAAGACAGAGAGGTGAAACTAGTGTAATCATGTGGCCTTCTTGTCACCACCTCATGACATACCCTCCCCAATTTAAAGCAAATGTAACAAGGCTGGAGATCTACCACCCATCATGTGGGAAAGAGAGAGCCCGCAGCATGGGGAGACCTGGTTTAGGGGCATCGCTACTACCTATTATCTGTGTGTCCCCACATGTGTCACGCTGTCATTCTACAGAGGGACCAAGTCTGACTGAGCATATTACTCAGATTTCCTATGGCGATCAAATGAGCCACACATAAAAATGCTTTCTAAACTATAAAGTGTTATAAGACAAAAACAATAAAATAAGTTAAGTGTGACACCATTTACATGTCTATTCCACAGATAACCAGTTTCTTGAGGATAGGCATTACATCTGTTTCTCATTTTCAATGCCTAACCCAAGACACCATGTGACTACACACCAAGCCCAACTCAACATCCCCTCTGAAAAAAACTGTTCTTAGCAGATGAAGTCAACAACCCCTTTGGGTTTCATGCCCGAGAATGGTCAGGTACCTCCTTAATGGATGGCTCCGTGCCCACGTGGTCCATGAGCTTGTAGGTGGCAGCCACAAATAAGGCTGTGGTTTCCAGTCCTTCTTCAAACTGGAGATACACACCTCCCAGTTCATCAAGGCGAGCAACAAGATCCTGTCACAACAAAATGGAAGCAGGCTGGAAGTCAAGTGATCACCCAAGGAGATATGCAAACCACAGTCACCCCGTGCAGGCAGTTTTGAGAAATTTCACTCTAAATCTCTAAATCTGGAGAAACACATTAAATCTGGAGTACTCTGTCAAACAAGATGCTGAGGTAGAGAATAAAGTGTATTACACAGGCACCTGGAGAGACAGTGTCCTCCGCAGCCCTGGGAGCGCCCCCTTCCCTGACCCCTGGTACTCAAGCCCAAGCCCCTGAGTCAGGGCACTGAGTACCCCAGGCTGCAGGGTTCCCAAGAAGCATCAGGACACAGGTGGATTCCACAGCCATCTGTCTGGATACAATCTACATAGCAGAGTACTGCTCTTTCTCATTCAGTGCTCTAAAGGATGGACAGAGACATGCTCCTCTCCTGGGCAACAAGATAAGGCAGCAAACATGCCTGTGGGGCACCCAGTGAGGACACCGGGTGGACTGCCTGTCATCACGGACTATGTCGTCCACAAGAGGGAATCAGGTACTTTAGAACCTCACTTGTTCTTACAACACCATATAAGGAATCGTGGCTCAGACATGAAATAATTTGTCCGAGATTACAAAGAACTAAGTAGCAGAAAAAAATGCCTAAATTTCAGGTTTGTTAGGCTCTAAAATCTGTGGACTATGAACCCGTACTGACAAAGGGCTGGCAAAGTAAACTGTTACCTAATGGACGGTGTAACTATCCTACCCTAGCGAATATCCCCCAGGACATATTGCTCTCATACAAAGAATGGAAGTGTGGCATGGGTGCGAAAAGAAACATTACTGGCCAAAATAAGCCATGCATGTCTATCTGCAAGACTCTTTTAAAAGGTTTCAAAGACAGGAGTTGGGAAATTCATTTGGCGAAATAAAATTCACACCTCAATCTCCTCCACGATGCTCCTCAAGTCAGCATGCTGGGACAGGTGGGATGCCGTCTGCAGAGCCTGGACTGTTCTGGAAGATAAAAGTGAATGTCAAGTCTTACCTCCATTCACCTGCTCACTCCTGCTCGAAATGTGATGCTTTCAGGAATATCCCTCTCCTGTTCTTAAGAAGTATAAGACTGTCTCAGCTGTTAAGGAGCTTAATTACAATCCAGTTGGGAAAGGCTGCTACATTACAAAGATCCTAACAGCAGGAAAAGGCAATCCAGGCAACATGACCTGAAGTAAGTACTGTGGGCACTTAGTAAATGTGGGCACTTAGAGAAGAGACAGAGAGCAAGTTCACCCTTTCTGGAAATCCGTTTTGTTCCTAGTGGCTTCGCATACCAAACACTGAATAAGACCCGTTTAGGTTTAGAAGAGTTCGGCTCCTTCGGGAGAACAGAATCCAAGCGGATCGAGGGTATCTGGCAGCTCCGAGTTGCACAAAGCACTGTGCTAGGCAGAACTTAGCTGCCTGGAAACTTTCCACTTTTCTCACTCTATGATCGAAGAAATATTATGGAATCCACATTTGCAGACTGTTGGGTAGAATTTGGAGCAACTTTTCTGAATCCAGATCCACGTGCTATGAACAGGAAACTGTCACTAGACACGTGCTGACTGCTCCAATACTCATTCCATCCTCGCCCTGCTGGGAGACCTGAAAATCACTCACCCTTCAGGCATTAAATAAGATAAAAGAAATTTGGTTCTGAATCCAGAATTTATTCTCTTTTTCTTTCCCTACCACTTATTCCTGATTATAAAAGCATGTATTTGTCAAAAATAAAATTCCTTTAACACCTACCCTAAAGATAAGCCTTTTCCAACTTATTAACTTAATAATATGATGTGTATGTCTTTCAGTATCGGTACATATAGACATCTGTCACTCTTATGAACCAGTACATAGTACTCTACTGCTTGGATGTACCACAGTTTACTCCTTGACTCTCTTGTGGACACACATTTTTGTTGTACCATGTCATACAGTGCTGCACCAAGCCTCATTCACTGGTCTATTTTTAAATTGAACTGAAATTTACATCAGAAAATTAACCATTTGAGGGGCTCCTGGGTGGCTCAGTGGGTTAAAGCCTCTGCCTTCTGCTCAGGTCATGATCCCAGGGTCCTGGGATCGAGCCCCACATTGGGCTCTCTGCTCAGCAGGGAGCCTGCTTCCTCCTCTCTCTCTGCTTGCCTCTCTGACTAATTGTGATCTCTGTCTGTCAAATAAATAAATAAAATCTTTAAAAAGAAAAAAAAAAGAAAATTAACCATTTGAAAAGTGAACAACGCAGTGGTATTTAGTATGTATCTATCTCACCACCTCCGTGTAGTTCCAAAATGTTTCTGTTTTCAAAAGAAAACCCTGAAGCCATTGAGCAGCTTCTTCCTACCTTAATGGGCACAGCTCCTGGAACCCCCAATCTGCATCTGGGTCTATGGATTTACCTACTCTGGACAACTCATATAAATGGGATCATACACTATGTAACCTGCGTCTGGCTCCTTTCCCTTCGCCTCATGTGTTCAAGGCTCACTTTGTTGTGGCGTGTAATCAGTACGTCATCCTTTTTATGGCTTGTTCATGTAGCTGCACCCACTGATGAATATATTTCTGTAAGATAAACTTTACAGGTAGAATGTGGTAGGTGCACACACGTAAGATTTTTTAAATTAGATTCTACTCTCTTAGTGCAGATAACTTGGAAAATAGAAATGGTGGTTTTCCGGATGGAATGGAGAAAGCAGAGGACCCCCAGTGGTTAAGCAAAAGCTGCTCAACCCCAGAACGATCCCTTATTTCCCAAGAGGTGACAGGGCTTTTCTGTAAAACCACCACTTGTCCATTAAGTCATCATGATGGGGAATGGAGAGAGAATCTGTCTGCTTCCATTGAGATCATAACCATTTAGATTCCCTCTGTGGAAAACTAATCCCACTAAGGTGACAAGCTAGAAAACAGAGCAGTTACAGTTCGTGGGCAGGGAAGCCCCAAACATTCAAAGTCTCCTATGGGAAGCTTGTTGTTAAAATGCACTAGAGAAAATGAAATCTGAACTTCCAAACAAGATAAAAATCCCACATCTGCCCGTGATAAATGCTGAGCCCACAAAAGGCTGCTAAGACAGCCAGGAAAGAACTTTTCAATTAAGATATCGTTTTTCTCTTTAGAACGAGTGAATGTCATGCTGGTAACAACTTCAGAAGTTTTTAAGAATAAAATTAATCCACTTAGCTTTAGAAAAGTTTTGTCACTGGCTTTAATTACTTACTCTCCAGTCGGTAATTTCTTTCCCTCTGGAATACTGTATTCAAACCCTAAGAAAGCTGATCTTATCTTGCTAATATACAGCAGATGCTTTAAAAGAAATTGGGTTATGAGAGACCACAATGGCATCTTTTCAGATGGTTCATTCAAACCTGCAGGTTTTTTTCTCCATTCTAGACAAGTTTCCGAACATTCATATCCTAGAATAAGTCCACTTAAATGCAGAAGGCCCATTTTGAAGTCCTAATTTATATCGGATTTCCTTAAACAGGGCAAGGGCAAGTTGGTAGTAATGTTATACAAGGCATACAAGGCATCCTGCTAGTTTGATCTTCACAATAATCCTAGGAGAAAACTATCACTGTCCCCATTTTACACATGAAAACACTGAGGTGTAGGGCAATTAAACAGCCTGCTCATGGTTGCAGAGGTATTAAGTAGAAGGATTTGGATCTGAACACAGTTCTTTCAATCCCAAGCATGTGCTCTTTCTACCTGCAGGCTTTCTTCAAGAGACTAGAAACATCAAAGTACAGTTTCAGCCTTTACTCACTCTTTGTGGGGTACCTACCAAGCACCAATGTGTGAGTCCCATAAATAAAGAAGTTTACAATCTAATATAGAAATGACTACAGTACAACCAAGGAAGTAACCAGCTTCCTAAGAAAGGGACGTAGGAAAGAAGTGCTTAAGAGGGGGAGGAGCTTTCGTTGTATGCCCACTAAGAACCAGGCACTGCACGAGATTCTTCACATGCATTATCTCATTTAATCCTGTCACTATTCTACGATGTAAGGATTATTGGTCCACCTTTTACAGATGAGGCTCAGGGAGGCTAACTAACCCAAAGTCACACAGCAAGTAAGGAACAGAGCTGCTATTCATATTAACTAATTAACTAGCTAACTAACTCCAAAATGGATATACTCTCTTTGTATTTTTTCCTGTTCTGGGATTTTGAGGATGATGACTTTCTTTTTTGCTTGGAGGGAAATGGAAAAGATTCTTTTGTAGAAGGTGGCATCAGATTGAGGCACTGACAGTGAAATCATGACACGAGACTAGGGATCTCACTGGGGATCCTTGGGGATCTTCCCCAAGAGATTATGAGAGACCAAAATAATGTGACCTAAAACTGAAGGACAGCAGGGTCAAGTACTGGGCAAAATGTATACAAAACATCAGCCTTAGGAAAAGTAGCCCCAAAGTCACTGATGACTGACCATATGAAAATGAATAGGGTATAAATGACACAGAGAATGTAACTGACTAGGAGCCCTGTCCTTAACAAAGCTTCCAGTTTAGAAACATTTTGATCTTACTTAGCCAAAACAATCCCACCCCGATGTGCAAAAAGCTGGGAAACAACTGAACTATTCTGCAACAGGGAATCAGTGTCCCCAAACTCTTGCTAAATAATTAACAAGAGGCCAGACATGCTCCACCCTTTTTGGGGGGTTGCAAATGAAGGGGGGACACAAACAAACAAAAAAATACATAGACCGTTTTAAATGAGGAGTTTCGGTGTTAAAGGAGAAAACTACATATACTGTTACTCTCAAGTTTGGTCAACCTCCTCAAGTCAGTTACAACATTTATGTTCGAAACGAAGAGGAAAATTGCTGAGTTCTTTTCCTATAAGGTGCTTCTCCTTCACCCAAGCCTTTTGCAGAGTAGTAGAGTCTGATTCCTAGAATGCTCCCCGCTCTGAGCACCCATGTCTCCCACCAGATGCTGTCTCACAACTTCAAGGGATCCCGTAAGCCCTCTTCCGGTGCAAAGCCCCCAGTGCCAACAGCTCACCGTGCTCAACAGGACGTACATGGCTCGCTGGCCTCACACTCCCTCAGTCATCTCCTAACACTGGCTGCAGCCTCTCACCTCAAAAGCAATTCTGTCTTTTGAGGGCAGTGAGTTCATGCTCTGCCTCAGTGTTGTGAAGAACACGGTGTCCAGGTGAGCCCATCAGGACAGGGATCTTGCCTGCCTCAGTTCAATACCCGCATCTGCGGTGCTCGGCAGAGCCCATGGCTCATACGAGGTGTCCAGAAAAGACTTGCTGAGCCAGTGGATGAACAGTCTCCACCACAAATGAAGCCTGAGACGCACTCGACACAACAACTTACGCTAACACGGTCTCCTCCTTGCTGAGGCGAGCGGTAAGGGCGCTGAGTGCTTCTTGGGAAGCCAAGGGAAGGCCAAAGCCGCTGAGGGCGGCCACAGCATGGTAGATTTGGGTAACAGATGAGTCTTCGCTGACAGCTGCCAGGAGCAGATCTTTGGTCTCATTTGAAATAGAGATCTAAGAAAGGATTGGCAAACACAGTTTTAGAACAGGTGCTGGAGTCTGTGGCAAACAACACGGGGAGGGACCGCCCAAGTCACCACCCCGGCGGCGCACGATCTTTCCCGCTCGGCTCCTCAGACGCCAGAATTCAGTGTCTGTAGGAATGCCGCACGACTTTGAAAAGATTCTGGCAAGTCACTGGTCTACTTATATGGGTCCCCTCTGTTCGATAAATTGGATTTCCAGAACTCTGGTATGAGGGGCACTCTTCCTTTACTTTGAACATTTTTAAACATTCAAGGAAGATGGAAAGAAAAATCAAGGTTTCCCAGAAGAGAGGCAATATAGGAGAAAGTTATTTAAAAGGCACAAAAAGTGAAGACATGGGGAAAAAGTAAACTCCATTTTCTTGAGAAAAATAAAATCAAAAGAATGGAACTTCCACCCACACTAATGGATGCTCATTGTTAAAAAAAAAATTAATCTGACACAACCCTCCCTCTTTAAAAAAACATTTTATGGTTTAAAAGTAAATATAAAAGTAGAAGCTAGACTCACCACGCACCCCGAGAGGGCCTGGCTGGACTGGGCAGCATAGAAAAGGGAATCCACATTGCCTGGATCAAGGTTTGACTTAATGAAGGTGCACGCTTTCTAAATAGGGGTGGAAAGTCAGTGGTAAGTGGTGATATACACAGAGACTGGGAAAGTATACATGCTTTTTGATGACAAAATTCTAAGCAATCTGTGATGGCTTAAAATATGAGCTATGCAAGAGTTCATGTTTTAAGTTGGTATTTTCCATAGGACATTGTATTACACAAAACTGCTGAGTTCATGCCAAAAGCAACAAACCTCAAGTACTTTAGTCCTTCCGAACCCTAGAAAAAAAGGAAAGAAACCACTTCCACTGACCACCTGCTCTGGCCATAATCTGTGCTGGAAGTTTATGATGTTCTTCCTTTTAATGAACACCTAAGAACCCTATGGTAGATATTATCATTCCCATTTAACAGAAAAAGAAACTGAGGCTTGGAGTAGTAAGTTACCTGGTGAAGGTGACAAAGGTAAGTGTCTCCTCTGATTCTAAATGTACTGGGGTCTCCACTAAGATGTCTCCAAAGCTAAGTCAGGTTTAACACATCTAAAATGAACTTGAAACCTTCCATTTGTTCATATGGGCTTTCCAGCTTATGTATAGGCATCACCACGTACCCAACTACCTGAGGCAGAAACCTAGGAATCATTCTTGACTTTTCCCTTACCCTACAGGCCTAGTGAGCTTACCTCCCTTCTCATTTTTCAAACCTAATCCCCACCCTCTGGCCTCTCTCACTGCCTTATTTCAGGTACTTGTCATCTCTCACCTAGATTGTTACAATCATCTCCTAACTGGTCTCAAATCACATAGTCCATTCTGCATACTGACCGCTCAAGGGTAATCTTTGACAAAATACAAATGCAACCATGTTACTTTGCTGTCAAAACCTTTGGGTAGTTCCTTATTATCCTCAGAACAAGATTCCAAGTTTCTGATACAGCATAAAATGCCCTCATGACTGACATTCATTTTCAGTGCCAGCTTTATCACTACACCACCCACCTCGAATTCCCAAATCTTGCCCTCCTGCCTACTGTGGTGACCCAAAGACACAGGGACAAGGTCCCTGAACTGATGGATCTCAGCTATTCCCACCGCTGGAAGCATGTGTCCGTCGTCCCTACCTCTGCCAAACCAGCTCCTATCCGCATCTCTGCTCATTCAAGTTAGGCCAGGTGCCTTCCCTCCAGAGTGCTCCCCCAAAGCACTTACCATATGGCACTAACTACCTCCCCTTACAACCACTTACCTAAGAGCAAAGACTTTGATGAACCCCAATCACAGCGTCTGCCACAAAGGAGGCACATTATAAAACCGATACTATTCTTACTGTATCAAACTCAAAGACCTATTATT
Organism: Mustela putorius furo; assembly: GCF_011764305.1. NCBI lineage: Eukaryota > Metazoa > Chordata > Mammalia > Carnivora > Mustelidae > Mustela > Mustela putorius. The sequence continues at coordinate 6,321,109 of NW_025421464.1, read as the reverse complement.
TAATAGTTCTATCACTAAATATTCTGGCTGAGGTAACATAAAATCTACCTATTCATAATTAAATGGCAACGAAATAGTTAAAAGTGGGTGCTTCTGAGGAGTAGGACAGGGTCTAGGGCAAGGTGGGCCATGTATGTAATAGGTTCCTGCTTTCTACTAACTGCTGTGCTGTATTATCTGATGTTTAACTGTGTACATGTGCTACTCTAACCAAAAACCTATTTTTTAATTTTATGAGTAAAATTTAAATAGCAGTCTCAAAACAAATGAGTTTCAACCAAAAGTTTGAAAGAAACCAAAGAGGGACACCTAGATGACTCGGACGGTTAAGTGTATGCCTTCAGCTTGAGTCATGATCCCAGGGTCCTGGGATCAAGTCCCGCATTGGAAGGCTCCCTGCTCAGCAAGGAGCCTGTTCTCCCTCTCCCCTCTGCTCCCCATGCTTGTGCTCTCTTTCTCTCTCTCTCTGACAAATAAATAAATAAAATCTTAAAAGAAGAAAGAAAGAAAGGAAAGAAAGATCAAAGAAAGGAATACTTCACACTGCACAAATTAGGGGTTTAAAGAAAACAAGGAATCCCTCAGCAGACCCTGGGTAAGCTTAAGACATGTGCTTTGTCGCCATCTGGTGCTTCAACGATAGAATAACAGCATCTGATACCCCAAACAGGGATTATGGCCATTGCTACCCCTTTTTGAGGACCTAAACTGTGTCAACGCTGTTCTAAGTGCTTTATGTGCATTCTCATTATGCATTAGGTCCTCCTATTATCTTAAGTTTATAGACAAGAAAACTGAGGCATCAGAGAGCCAGAGTGACTTATCCAAGGTCACTCAGCTCTTAATGGAGGAGCTAGAATTCAAACCCAGGCAGCCTGGCTCCACTGTCTGAGCTGTACAACCTCTGATTTGTGCTGGTAGAAAACCAGTAACATGCCAATTCTAAATCTTCACCCGGGCAAATCAAGGTAAACAGTACAAGCAGTCAGTGGCTTCCAAGCTCCCAATGTCAATTTGGTTTTAAAAGCAGCAGCAGAAGGGAGAGAAGGCCCCAGGAGACACACCCTGGAGGCTCAGTAAGCCCACCCAGGGCTGAGGCCTCAGCTGGCCACTCTAACTTTGACTTCAGCTGTCCCCATTCCAGATTCATCTTCCCAACTGACGTCTGCAAATCACCCCCCAAATCCACCTTTCTGTGCCCTCTGTTGAGACTCCAATTATCTAAACGTCTAAAAGTACATCAGTGCTTTTCTCTACCCATGCTTCCCTCCAGTTCCCCGAACAGAATCAGGAGCCAAGAAAAGACAGCAAAATCTCCCAGCTATGCTTACCTCTCCCTTATTTCCTCCATTAATATCTCCCAACTACTCTTTTTTTTTTTTTAAGATTTTATTTATTTATTTGACAGACAGAGATCACAAGTAGGCAGAGAGGCAGGCAGAGAGAGAGGAGGAAGGAGGCTCCCTGCCGAGCAGAGAGCCTGATGCGGGGCTCAATCCCAGGATCCTGAGATCATGACCTGAGCCGAAGGCAGCAGCTTAACCCACTGAGCCACCCAGGCATCCCTCCCAACTACTCTCTCACACCACGCTCTGTATTCTCGCCAGACTCTGTTATGGCATCGTGCTGTCGAAGCATACCCAGACGAGAGCCCCCACAACAGGGCCTTTGTAACTGGGCCCACCTTTTTCATATGCACTTCTTACCACCCTTCTCCCCACGCCTCTGCTCCAGCTGCCCCGGAAAACCAACCCACTGCCCCCCAACACCCAACAAGCACAGTTAAGCCTCCAGGTTTAGTACAGGCTCTTCTCTCCATCTGGAAGCCCATTCACCTTGTCAGTTCAACTTCTCCCTTTCAAGGGAGACATACTAACAAAACTCCAGGGACACCTGGGTGGCTCAGTCGGTTATGCCACTGCCTTCAGCTCAGGTCATGATCCCAGGGTCCTGGGATCAAGTCCAGCATCGGGTTCCTTGCTCAGCAGGGAACCTACTTCTCTCTAGGCCTCTGCCTGCCACTCTGCCCACTTGTGTGTTCTCACCCGGGTGTGTGTGCGCATGCTCTCTCTCTCTGACAAATAAATAAATAAATAAAATATTTAAAAAAAAAAACTCAAGACTTCTTTTAAAATAAGCTTTCCTTGATCCTTCTCCCCACACCCCACCCCCCCAACCTACTACCTTCTTTCTCTACCAGTGAATCTCCAAATTGGAAAAGCTCCCTCCCTCAACACTGGACAGAACTGATCACATCTTCATCCTGAAATATTCCCTCCCTTCCCCTCCAGGATTCCCCTGCACTCTCCTGGCTCTTGTCCAGCTGCTCCTTAGTTTCATCCTCTTCTACCTGACCATTCAACACTGGAGTTTTTAAACTCCTCGGCCCACTTCTCATCCATTCTCTCTCTCCCAAGGCAATCTCATTCATTCCCATGGCTTCTACAGAACCCCTGCGCAGACCGTCTCAGAGCTGTACTCCCGGGTCAGACTTCTCTCAATGGCCACTGAAATAACTCAAAAGCACTTCAAGCTCAACATGTTTAAGACCAAACCCATGATCCTGCCCACACAAACCTAATTCTCCTTCTGTGTTTCTATCTTACAGAATGGCCCAACCACCCACTTGTGCAGCAGAAGTTGGAAGTCTGGGTGTTATCTTTTGTACCGTTTCTGCATTCAGTCCTGCCCCATATTCCCCTGCCAAAGTCTGTCCTCTACAGAACAGGAGAGAAACCTCTCCAAAATGAAAATGGATCCTGATAATTGCTGCTTAAAATCAACTGCTCTTTAGGAAAAAGCAAACATTTTCCTGTGGCTGCGAAGGCACTGAGATTTAACCCCCACTTCCCCCCCAAGCTCCACTCTTCCCTCTCTCTCTCTCTCCCCCATGGTCCACTCCACATGCTGCCTCCTCTCAGTCTCTCAAATGTAATCTGCTCCCTGCCTGCACAGGACCTTTGCGCCTGCCATTCCCACTGCCTGAAGTTCCTTCCCTCCCCTGTCTCCTGGTTAACTTCTACTTTCCCTTCAGAACTCAGATCAACTATACCTTCCTTCACTTATTTCCTCCATTAATATCTCCCAACTACTCTTTTTTTTTTTAAGATTTTATTTATTTATTTGACAGACAATTAAATTATTTATTTATTTGAGTGCCTACCAGGTGCTACTCTAGGCCCTGGAGAGGCACGACAAATAAAATGAATACAGTCCCTGCCCTCAAGATGCTGTAACTTAGGAGGATACAGAGTGAGATTTAGGTTCAGAGATTTCTTTGGGAAAGCCATCCCTGACCAGGTCAAAGTCCCCTATTTATAACACCATCTATCTCACCTTCATAAAATTTAGCATTGTTACAAATATTCATACATCTATTTGATTATATGACCAATGCCAAACTCCACTATTGGACTATACATTCCAAGAGGGCAGAGGCTCTCTCTCACTGTTCAACACTGAATCCCCAGCGCCTAGCACAGAGCAGAAATTCACTAAGTATCTACTGAGTGACTGACTAAACTGTGCCATAGCCAATACAGACCACAACCCCCTGCACAAGGCCAGGGCTTATAGTGAGCTTCCTTGGCAGACAGGGTGAGCACTGCTCCCTCTGCTGGACTCTCACACACGTGTGTCTGGGACTCTCCACACACTAGGTGTCCCTTTGCACGGAGTACCTGGTCTCACTATCATGGCCCCTGCCTTTCACTAGATAATGAGCTGCTGTCTTCTCTGCACTTAGCATAATGTCTGGCACACAGAGGTACTCCATAAATAACTACTGCTGGAAGAAATGTCTGACTGCCTCCTATGCCCAGCAACCAGCTGAGTACCTGGCCCTCGGCACATACTCAGCCCTTGTTGAATGGTACAATATACTGACCTTCCTAAGCACTCACCAGGTACCAGGCACTGAGCTAAGCACTTTATCCTTATCATCTCATTTAGTCCTCACAACAACCCTGTAAGGGGTTCACCACCCCGTTTTACCAACAGGGAAAGTGTATCATTGACAACCTGTTACAGCGCCTAAAGTTCACAGATTGCAGTCGCTCGAATACTACATCACAATTTTTGCCATAGTATATATCCTATTTACTTCAAACTTTCAGTAAAATGAATACAAAACTCCCACCACTGTTCTTAAATCTTGCAGAAAGCTAAGCAATATATCTATAAAATCACCATTCTCATGTGCTTATGGTTTTTAAATACACGTGTACAGTACCTGACTATTAAAATGAAAGATGTTCACTCTTCATAACACCTAAAATCAACTCTCATCCCAAACTCTGCTGTTCCTAGAACTGCTTTCTATCCTCATCTTCTAATTAAGCCCCATTCCTCTTGGTTTTGCTGCTAAAATCTCTGTGGTAGAATAACCAAAATCTCCCCTGAGAACCTATCTGTGAGAACAACCAGTTCAGTGCCCCTAGCAGGATCGGAGTTCCCTCTGCTCAGCTGAAAGCAACAACGGAGCAGGACACGTTCCACCACACAGAAGTGGTAGTAATGGAGACTGTCCTCCATGGATTTGTTTAGTGTGCACATCCAATAAGGCAATTCGATCACTTGAAACTTCCATACAACTCTCTTCCTTCCATTGCTTATAACACAAACATTACACAATCACCACAGCACGCTCCATAAGCGACTTAAGAGTGAAGTATGTGATTCGCCCATTTATTTTCTAATCAACAGGCACATCTGAGAGCTTGCATTTCTAATATGCTAATGTTTACAATTCATTCAACAACTATTTGTTGAACACCCTGTGTTTATTACACATCAAGCAGTGGGGAGGACAGTTTGAGGAAAAATGTCAATCAATGTACAATAACCCTTATTACTATAGAGAAGAGCTGAGAGCTAAAACTAGTACATACTCACGATACGCCAGCACCATGCTAACTACCCTAACACGCATCACCTGTGAGCGGACTATTAGTATTATTATCTCTATCTTACAGATGAGAAAAACAGATTCTGGAAAGTTCAGTAAGCTGCACATGTCACTCGGTTGTGAAGTCTGACTTTAAAATCTGTTTTATAAACCTAAAGCCACAGCTGGCCCAATCATGCAATCATGCAATACCCTGACCACAGTGTAGTGTGCAGTTGTCTGGATAGCTTCAGTCTGTATCTTCAGCCCTGATCAATGTCTCTTCAAATTCAGGACATCCGCGGGGATACCTCTAGGAGTATGTGTTCAACCTAAATCCATGGAACTCCCAATCATGAAGACAGAGAAAAAGGTATTGTTCTAACTAATGTGAGAGTGGCTCACTCCTCCATGATCCCTCCTGAATCTACAGTTCATGGAACTGAATCCTACAGTTCATGGAAGCTTGAAAATGACCAGTAGAAACCGCTCTTCCTGCATTCAAATCCACCAAAATTCAACCTTGACCTAATATTCCAATTTTATCTCTTATACCTCACCATATAAAACCTCTATGAGTCAAGGCTGCTCTACTCTGTGTCTCCCAGTTTTCTCTCTTCGCCAGGTGCCCCCCCCCCCAACAGACACTGCAGCCTCCTGTACATTTCAGTCTCTGCGCCAGGCATTATCTGAACTCACGTGAATAGATTATAAATAGAGGCAAAACTTTTTAAATATTGGTGATGATAATAACTACCACTTAAAGGGCCTTTTGGGGTCCAATCACTTACTTGGCATAATATGATTTCCCTTTATCTTTATAATGATCCAGTGAGGAAGGCATCATATCTCCCCTTTTACAGAGAAATGGAACCAGAATCAAAAACTTGAGCAAGGGGTGCCTGGGTGGCTGTCAGGTAAGCATCTGCCTTCCGCTCAGGTCATGATCCCAGGAGCCTGGGATCGAGCCCACATCAGGCTCCCTGCTAAGTGGGGAATTTGCCTCTCTCTCTCCCCTGTCCAGGCTCATGCCCTCTCTTACTCTTTCGCTCGCTTGCTCGCTCTCTCTCTCACTCATCTGCTCTTCACTCTCTCTCTCTCCAATAAACAAATAAAATCTTTAAAAACAAACTTGGGTTCACTAGCACTGATGCTTGCACTCTTTGGAGTGAAACTAATTTTACTAAGAAGGTACATTCTTACAGGATTTATAACAGGGCAATCACAAGGAAAAGTCCGTTTCCTTAATATAGTCAAACACAGGAAGGAAACAGCAGGCAGAAACAAGAAACAACTATCAGGAAGAAACCTGAATGAGTGTGGACCTCACAAAGCATCATAGCACAGCAAGGGTTAGCAAATTTTCTGCAAAGGACCACAGAGTAAATGTTTTAGGTTTTGGGGGCCAGTCTCTTAAGTAACTAGTCGACTCTAGCACCAAAGTGCAAAAGCAGCCACAATCAATATATAAGTGAGTGGGCTTGGCTATGTTTCAATAAAACTTTATTTACAAAAACGGGCTTTAAGCTGGATTTGACTCTGGAGGCCATAGTTTGTCAACAGTTCTGCCATATGGTATTCAGATGATGGCTGGCAGATATCGGGCAAATTATTAACCTCTCTGAGCTTCCATTTCCTCCTCTATTACAGGATAATATTTCTGACCACATAGAATTAAGACAATTAACTCAAGTTAACATAACCACTGTACCCAGCATATACAAGGCATTCAACAAATCAGTAGCAATTACTGATTCTAGTCTGGAACAGGAAATGTAAAACTAAGCCTAAGACATTTTATCACATAAAAACAAACAAAAAACACACACAGAAAGACATTACGGCCCACTCGTCAAAATGGGACATTCTGGGCATCAAAAATAGTAACAACTGTTATTCTATGTCAACTACACTTCAAAAAAGAAAAAGAAAAGAAAGAATAGCAACTGCCATGGATTGCAAAACATTACCTGGGGCTACCAATTCTGGCCATGACAGAATTAAAGGTATTGAACTTACCCTCCTCCCATAAATAACTATAAAACTGAAAAAATATATGAAGATACTGGACAACAGACAGTATAAGGTTGTGATACTTAAAAGAAAGTAAAAAGTGTGAAATGATGGGAATTTAAATAGAAATATACTCTTATAAGGTGCTTTCATTACTGTGACATGGTGAAGTAAGGATTCAAAGTACACTGTGATAAATTCAAATGCATGTTACAATCTCTAGAGCAACTACTAAAAAAATAAGTAGAGCTAAAACCAACAGGAGATATCAAACAAAATAATAAAAAATTATTCAATCTAAGACAGGAAAGAAGGAGGAAAAAAATAGTCAGACAAATAAAAAACAAATAACAAGATAGTAGACTTCAACCCAACAGTATAGTTACATCAATAAACTAAACTCCCCAATTAAAAGATAGAGATTGTCAGACTGGATGAAAACAAAAAACAAAAAACCAAGTCCCTACTGTACACTGTTTACAAGAGATAGGTTAATCTAACAATACCCAAATCTACTGATCCTACTTTATCATAACTAAAAGTGAAATAACCAGATATCATGCACCAATGACAGGAAGTACACATCACCACCTACAAAATACTTCTGCCAAGAAAACTGACCTGAATCTAATTAAGCTTCAAGAGCTAACCATCAGGGGCGCCTGGGTGGCTCAGTGGGTTAAGCCTCTGCCTTCGGCTCAGGTCATGATCTCAGGGTCCTGGGATCGAGCCCCGCATCGGGCTCTCTGCTCGGCGGTGAGCCTGCTTCCCTCTCTCTCTCTATCTCTCGCTTTCTCTGCCTCTCTGCCTACTTGTGATCTTTGTCAAGTAAATAAATAAAATCTTAAAAAAAAAAAAAAAAAGAGCTAACCATCAGTTTATAGGACTATAGAAGATAGGAAGTATGTTCAAAAACAGCATGAGGGGCACCTAGATGGCTCAGGAGGCTAAGTGTCTGCCTTCAGCTCAGGTCATGATGCTGGGGTCCTGGGATGAGCTCCACATTGGGCTCCCTGCTGAGTGGGGCGAGTGCTTCTCCCTCTCCCTCTGCCCCTTCCCCCAGATCATGCTCTTTCTCTCTTTCAAATAATTTTTTTTAAAAACTTTAAAAGTCCACAAACAAAGAGCATGAGGATGCTATTAATCAAAGGCAGAATGTGGATCTTCTCCAGGATAAATGATCTGGCTTGTTCTACAAATAAAAGATATTGGTTGGGGGTGGTAGAGGGGAGATGCAAACTGATACAGATGAAAAAAGTATTTAAAAGCAAAGTTTTCTTCTATTGGTAGCAGAAGAGGTCAGAGAATTGAAGAGTAAGAACTCAGTATGTCATTACTGATTTAAATGGGGAGGGGACAACATAAGAAAAAAAAGTGGGTGGCCATGAGGAACAGAGAGCAGCCTTTGGCTGACAGCCCACAAGAAAACAGAGATCTCAAACTTAAAAGCACAAGGAACTGCAGGCATTCTGTTAACCACCTGAACAAGAGACTGAAGCAGATTCTTCCCCAGAACCTCCAGATATGAACTCAGTCTGCTCGACACCATCATTCTGACCTTCTGAGACACTAACTAGGGAGCCCTGCCAAGCCTCCCTGGACTTCTGACCACAGAACCATTAGCTAATAAATGAGTGCTATTTTAAATAACTAAATGTATGGTCACTTGTTATGCAGCCATAGAAAACTAATACACAGGGGCACCTGAGTGGCTCAGTTAAGTGGCCAATTCATGATTTTGATCCCAGGGTCTTTGATCCCACAGCTCAGAGATTGAGCCCAGTGATGGGCTCTACACTTAACAGGAGTCTACTTGAGATTCTCTCCCTCTGCCCCTTCCCCCACTCACGTTCTCACTCTCTAAAATAAATAAATAAATCTTTAAAAAAAAAAGAAAAGAAAACTAACACACAAGGCTTATATAGGAAACCTGGCCTTAACTTCTTTGCCCTAGCTGTCCATGCTACTGTAATGAATAAAATGCAAATTCACTTAAGATTGAACATTTTCCAGGACTCCTGGGTGGCTCAGTCAGTTAAGCATCTGCCTTCAGCTCAGGTCATGATCTCAAGGCCCTGGGAGGGAACCCCACATCAGGCTCCCTGCTCAGCAGGAAGTCTGCTTCTCCCTCTCCCTCTGCCCCTCCCCACTGCTTGTGTGCACTCACACTCTCTCTCTCAAATGAATAGATAAAATTTCTAAAAAAAAAAAAAAAAAGACTGAACCTTTTCCTAAATCCAGGAAACGTTTTAGTTGTGATGCTTTTCCTAATCAAAGGTCCAAAGAGTATATTAAAACTGCCTGATACAGTGACTGTCAGTGTTTAGTAAAAATGAACACCCCCATCTTGAACTCCTTTATTATTTATAAGTCACACATACAAGGCACCTAACAAGTATATGTGGTACTATACAGTCTCACTCAGAACTATATCAATAGATTCTACAGGCAAAATTTAAGCTAATAAAAAGTAAAGTTTCTAAGACTTGCTCTTCTTTATATTCTACTAAAACACCTGGCATGGCCCCAAACATACATTAGGCATTAAAAGAGAAGAACATCTGTCAGACTAAACTAAGTATTTATATATTAGCCTTGGGTCATCCTCAAATGAGCAAGAGTTCTCAAATACACACAGGGACCATAGTTAAGGGATGAGACCAAGACAAAAGTAGCCTTACCTTTACATCTGGCACCTGGGCACCTAGGCTGCTGAGTCCCACGATAGAGTAGAAAGCAGATTCCAAACTTGTGAAAGGGCGATCCAGTGAGGCTTTCAGTCTCTCCACATCTGCCTTGGTGAGGTAGTGAGTGGGCGTCAGAGCCTGGGTGCTGGCTATGATTGTCAGGGCCAACAGGAAGACAGTGCTTGAACCTTGGGGGGAAATGACTATTAAACACAATCCAAATGATTCCAAAGTTCTATAAACGGTTCCAACGATGGTGTGCATCAAGGTCCGGGAACCAAAGCATGTAAGAAAGGGGAAGGCAAATGGGAGGTTTAACTGGGAGAGAAGTCCTGGGAAAATGGCGGGCACTATCTTCATCCATCTGAAGGACAGTCCTCCCAGTAGCCTGTGTCGCTAAAGCACAGGACCCAGCATGCCATTCTGATTTCAAATACGTTTGTAACTCCTATGCCTCTGTCTTAGAGGCACCTGCCTCTCACCAGATTTCTTCATTTACTTACTCTTTCCTCCATCTGTGGCTCTCTGGACCCTTCTCTGGTCCTCTAACAAGTCATGTTGTACGCTACCCAGAACTTTTTCATGCTTTCCCTTACTTCAACTTTCAACTGTTTTTTTTACTCTCTGATTTCAGTTCAAGTATCTCTTCCTCAAGAAGTCTCCCCAACAGCCCTTCCTTGGGTTAGGTCACCAGTACTACGAAGTACTAAAGAATGTGACCTCTGAGGCCAGGTTTTAATACTAGCTTTGCCTGGATGTCCCGGTGGCTCAGTCAGTCGGTTCAGTGTCAACTCTTGGTTTTGGCTCAGGTCATGATCTTGGGGTTGAGACTGAGCCCCTCACTACACTCTGCACTGGATATGAAGCCTGCTTGCACGCTCTCTAAATAAATAAATACATACATACTTTGAAAATAAATAAATCCTAGTTCTGCCGTTTATTAGCAATATGGCTTTGGCAGTTACAATGTGGCCAGTCTGACCTCGATTTCCTCAAGTGTAAAGTGGGATAATAACAGTACCCACCTCAGGGGTGTAATGAGGATTACATGAGTTAACAGAGGAAGATCTTAGAACAGCGAGAGGCTTGTAACAAGAGCTATATGTTAGGTACTTCTATTACCATCACTATTGTTGTTGCTATATTCATGCACAGCAACCTGAACTTCTATGTAGTCTATTTCAGAACTATAATTCATAGTGTAATGTCTGATTCCTTTGCTAAACTGTAAGCTCCAAGAGGAGAGAGTTTCTTCAACACATTCCAGTATTTCTAAGTATTAAACATTCCTTGGCATGTAGTAGTACTGAATTAATATTTGCTAAGTAAGTGGAAAGAAAAATTAATCCTTGTCTATGATGCTCTAGGAGACAGGAACCAGTTATGAGTGGTACATCTTCTGGGCTGCTTCATCAATTGACTGCCATCCAATTAACACAACAGTATCCACCACCACCTCCCCCCAACCACCCACCTTATCCATACTCCATGGTTTCAGTTACCCACGTTCAGCCCTGGTCCAGTATTGTCAGGTCAGGTCAGTAGTGGCCTAATGCTACATCACAATGCCTACGTCATTCACCTTACTTCATCTCATCATGCAGACATTTTATCACATAGGCCTCTATTATCAAGAAGGGTGAGTACAGTACAAGATGTTTTAAGAAACCACATTCAGGGGGCGCCTATGTGGCTCAGTGGGTTAAGCCTCTGCCTTCGGCTCAGATCATGGTCTCAGGGTCCTGGGATCGAGCCCCGCATCAGGCTCTCTGCTCAGCAGAGTCTGCTTCCCCTCTCTCTCTGCCTGCCTCTCTGCCTACTTGTGATCTCTCTCTCTCTGTCAAATAAATAAATAAAATCTTTAAAAACAAAAAAACAAACAAAAAAAGAAACCACATTCACATGAGTTTTATTACAATATCTTGCTCTAATTGTTCTTTCATTATTAGTTATCATTGTCAATCTCTTACTGTGCCTAATTTATAAATTAAATTTTATCATAGTTATGTACGTATAGGAAAAAAACACAATATATTTAAGTGTTCAGTACTATCTGCAGTTTTAGGCATCTACTGAGGATCTTGGAAAGTGAGCCCTGCAGATAAGGGAGCACTACTGTAATTGCAAGGCTAATGGTAATGGTAAATCCTCTGCTCACAGTGTCAAATTTAGTTTGAACTAGAATCCCTCAAGAAAGGCATTATAAGGGGGAGCTTGCCGGGCTCCGTCGGTGGAGCATGTGACTCTTGATCTTGCAGTGGGAATTCAAGCCCCACGTTGGGCAGATTACTTTAAAAAAAAAAAAAAAAGCATCATTATATCTCTTTTACAAATAAGATAACTGAGAACATCAGTACCTTACAAACGATCTTGGACTCAAACTCTAACTATACAGTTTACACTCCACTATTTTTTGGGAGATTGTTGTAGAAACAATGGCTATATTACCGGTACCTCAGAATTGTTCTTCTATGAAGGCTAGTTCTATTTAAATCCTTGTATGGGTTAAATTATCTAAAGAATGTGGAAGTTCTTTTTAAAACACTAGAAAGGTATCTATAGTGTACAGTATTCAATTATAAAATATTTATTGAATGCTTACTAAGAACTATTTTTGATATTAAAAATAAAGCAGGGGGGTGTGCCTTGATGGCTCAGTCAGTTAAAGCCTCTCCCTTCGGCTCAGGTCATGACCCCAGGATCCTGGGATAGAGCCCCACATCAGGGTCTGCTCAGCAGAAAACCTGTTTCCTCCTCTCTCTGCCTACTTGTGATCTCTGTCTGTCAAATAAATAAATAAGTAAAATCTTTTTCTTTCTTTTTTTTTTAAAAGCTAAATAAATAAATAAATAATAAAGTAGGGGCACCTGGGTAGTTCAGTAGGATAAGCCTCTGCCTTCAGCTCAGGTCATGATCTTGGGATCCTGGGATTGAACCCCGATCGGGCTCCCTGTTCAACAGAGCCTCTTCTTTGCTCTCCTTCTGCCCTACTTCCCTCTCGTGCCATCTCTTGTACTCTCTCTTGTGCTCTTGCAAATAAAGTCTTTAAAAAAAAAAATCATTATCATGTTACAAGGTGAAAAGTGCTATGGAGAAAAATAAAGCACAGAAGAGATCTGAGAAAAGCTACACTTTATTTTTTTTAAGATTTTATTTATTTATTTAGAGAGAGAACACACACAAGGGTGGGAGAAGCAAAGGGAGAGGGAGAAGCGGGCTCTCTACGAAGTGGGGAGCCCAACTCGGGGCTTAATCGCAAGACCCTGGGAACATGATCTAAGCCAAAGGCAGATGACTAACAGACTGAGCCACCCAGGCACCCCAGAATGATTTTAAATATGGTAGTCTATGACAATCTAACTAAGAAATAAAGTGATTGTGTGTAGACCTGAGGGAAAAGAAGGGAGTGTCACAAAGATATTTGGGGGGAAACTATCCCAAGAAGAAAAGCAAGTGCAAAGACTCTGTATATATGGTATTCTTTGACATTAGCAAAGAGTAAAGTACAGCTAGAGTGGCATAAGCAAAGGGTGAAAAGTATGGAAGAGGCAACAGAGATAGCAGAGGCAAAATATGAAGGGCCTTTTAAACCTCTGTAGGGACTCTCCCTTTACTGAGATGGGACCCAACAGAAAGTTTTGAGAAGAGGAGTGATATGACTTACAATTTAACAGGAACATTGTGTTGAGAATAAACAAAACTGTGTTGAGACTAGGCAGGAGAAAGAACCTGAAGAGGGTCACCAGTTAGTAATAATGCAAGTAAAAAAGATGATGTGGTCACAGCCAGAGTGACAGCAGTAGAGATGAGAAGTGGTCAGAGTCTGGCTAGAATTCAAAGTCAAAGCCAAAACTGCTAAAGAAGAGAAAAATGTAAGAAAGAGGAGCCAAGATACAAATGCTGAATTCCAGTGCCTTGTGTACATGCATGTAACTCAATAGATTAAGATTTAGTAAATGACAACTGGCATTTCCCCCAGATAGACTATAAATTCCCCTAACACAGCATCTGTGTCAGAATTCTAATCCTCCCACCTCGATTTAATAGCGACATTTTTGGCTAAAACTGCGCACTTAACATGTGTGTGGGGGGGTATGCCCATACTATGCTAAGTAGCTGGCATGCAATGAGTCATTAAATTTTCACAACATCCAAGTGAGTGTAGTTTACATACCAAGAAATTGAGACTCTACTAGAAGTTACCTCCCTAAGACACATGACTGACAATCAAAATGCAGGGCGTTTGAATACAGTTTGCTTTTAACCACTCTATTACCCTCAACTTTTCCAAAAATGGAGCAATGACCCACTGTCTTATTCACTGCTATCTTGGGCAAGTTATTTTTCTCTGAAATTTTGTCTTCCTGTCTGTCAAACGTACATAATCGTACACATTCCCCACGCCGCGGTGAGACTACATGAGGGTCCATCGTGCACAGTGCCCGCTCCACAACTAGCAATGCAGTTAACTTTATTGATGCTTGCGTAGCGCCGTGCACTATTCTCAAATATGCACGGGACTCAGCTCATTTAATACAGCAACTTATGCCGCAGAAAATGTGACTAATCTAGTTTACAGATCAGAAACTGAGGTGCAGAGGGGTTAAGGAACTTGGACCGGATCACAGAACGAATACTTGGCACACTACAAGTTTGCACCAGGAGAATCTAACTTCAGAATTTATACTCTAAGCTCCCAGAGACGTGAGTGATTTTCTTGCTCCTTTTTATTAAAAAGGAGGCCACGATCGACGTGGCCAAAAGCTCACTCGTAGGCCGCCCGGCCCCGGAGACTCCGCGAGTCAAATGAATGAGTGAAGCCACACCTAAGGTTAACCGCGGCCCCCGGCTGGGCCTCCGGGGCACCCGTAGCTCCGCGCCGCACTAGCACCTACCCCACCTCCACTCGCCCGCAGTCCCACCCGCTCGCCGGCCCTCCGTCACACACTCGACCCCAAAAGAGCCGGAGCCCGAGCCCATGCCCCTGCCCCTGCCCCACAGGGGAAGAGGCGCCCGCGTGGCCGGCTTCCGAGTGGCGAGCACTAGCCTCCCGCGGGCTACGGCCCACTCGCCAAGGCGTGCCGGCCGCGGGGCCCCGTCGTCGAGCCATGCACAACGCCTCACCCGGCGACGCCATTCCTCCGAGCAGGTCCCACCACCAGGGCCCGAGCCGCAGGCTGACTTCCGCTCGGGGAAGTGGCTCCAAGGGCGCGCCGGAGGGGACGTCAGGGACTCGCGGCAGGCTGCGCGTGCTGGGATGGGATCTAGGCACAGGTCAGTCTCCGCCGCCCCACTGGGTCGACCCGGTCCCAGCAGGCCGCGGCCCAAATTCCAGTTCCCGCGCGAAAGGGCGACGCCGTCCTCACCTACGGGCCCGCCTCCCTCCCCCCGCGACCTGGACCGCTTGGAACCGGCCGCCTCGCAACCGTCCTAATCCGGGTGCTCCCAGTACGCGATTGGACGAGGCTTCGGGGTGGGCCTGAAACGGGGCCTCCGCTGATTGGCCGACCGCGGTGATTGGCCGGTGGTGCCGTCACTCAGTCGTCTGTAGGCAGCCCGGCCAATTTTAAAGGAATGGGAAGGGTCCAGGGAGGAAGGGCAAATGGTGCTCCAGGGTTCGGGTTTTCTTTTTTTGTTTGTTCTTTTTTTTTCTCCCTCTTTAGGAAATTATGGCAATTTCTGCCAAAGATTGTTTCACCTGTGAATAACTGACCTAGCGAGTGATGTCTTCTTTGGTTTGCAAAGCATTTCTGTATACGTAGATAACTTTGAGGAACGTACTAGCCCAATGTTACAGAAGGAGGAGGGTCAAAAATAGGAAAAAAAAAAAAAAAAAAGAAAGAAAGAAAGAACGGGCGCCTGGGTGGCTCAGTGGGTTAAGCCTCTGCCTTCAGCTCAGGTGGTGATCTCAGGGTCCTGGAATCAAGGCCCGCATCAGGCTCTCCACTTGGTGGGGACCCTGCTTCTCCCTCTCTCTCTCTGCTTTCTTGTGATCTCTGTCAAATAAATAAATAAAATCTTTAAAAAAAAAAAAAAAAAAGGAAGCGACTTATCTAGGAACTCCATAATAACTAACTCCAATTATTGGACATCTATAGGTTAGCGCAACAGTGTAGTAAGACTATAGTACGTTATTTGATTTACTCCTTATCACCATTGTGTGAGGTCTGTACTGTGTTACTCCCAATTTATAGAAAAAGAAACTAAAAGATTTGAACCCAGACAGGCTGACCCCGTAATCTGTGCTTTTAACTCTTATGGACATACAAAATATGCACAATATGGTAAATTTTATTATTTGTATCCCAGATATTATTAACCCAGATAGGGGAGAGAGAGTTCTGTCTGCTGCTGTGCTATTCAGTAAAGTAGATACTAGCTGTACGTGGATATCTAAATTTGAGTTTAAATTAATTAAAATTTTAAATTTTAGGGGTGCCTGGGTGGCTTAGTGGGTTAAAGCCTCTACTTTCGGCTCAGGTCATGACCCGAGGGTCCTAGGATGGAGCCCCACATCAGGCTTTCTGCTCAGCAGGGAGCGTGCTTCCCCCTCTCTCTCTGTCTGCCTCTCTGCCTACTTGTGATCTCTGTCTGTCAAATAAATAAATAAAATATTTTTTAAAATTTTTTTTTTAATTTTAAAACTCCATTCCTCAGTGGTGCTACGCACATTTCAAGCTCATTGGCCACATGTGGCTACCAGATATCATTTTGGATAGCACAAAATTAGGGAATATTTCCAATATCAGAGAAAGTTCTATTGGATGGTGCTGATACAGAATACATAAAAAACTCTTCCGGAGTGTCTGAATGGAGCACAAGGTTGAGCCTGGGACTTTTGGTTTCAGCTCTAAGCGTGGTATCAGGGTCCTGATCTCAGGGTCCCCCCACTCATTGTGGAGTCTGCTTGAGACCCTCTCTCCCTCCACCTGTGCCCCTTGCCTCTACTCCCTCTCTTCCCCCCACCAAAATAAATAAATCTTTAAAAAAAAAAAAACTCTTCCAATTCAAAGTAAGACAACTACTGTGGTGCTGAAGCCATCTCATAGTGACTTGCAAGAGTCACTTATGAAATTTAGCAAGGGGGATGCCTGGGTAGCTCAGTCAGTTGAGCATCTTGATGTCAGCTCAGGTCATGATCTTGGGGTCATAGAATTGAGCACCACATAGGGCTCCAGGCTCAGGGTAGAGCCTGTTTGGGATTCTTTACCCCTTCCTCTTGCTCCCCTTCTGTTCCTCTGCCTGCTCTCACTCTCCCTTTCTAAAAATAAATAAATAAAATCTTTAAATTTAGCAAAAGTTTTGCAAATTCATTGCTAAATACAGCTCTTTAGAAAAATTAAATTGGGGGTGCCTGGGTGGCTCAGTGGGTTAAAGCCTCTGCCTTTGGCTCGGGTCATGATCCCAGGGTCCTGGTATCGAGCCCCACATCGGGCTCTCTGCTGGGCGGGGGGAGCCTGCTTCCTCCTCTCTCTCTGCCTGCCTCTCTGCCTCCTTGTGATTTCTGTCTGTCAAATAAACAAGTAAATCTTTTTTAAAAAAATTAAATTTCACACAGAACAAAATAAAGTCTATTGAAAACCAGTTCATTTCATTATCACTTTACCATCTTGTATGCTTTTGTGGTTGCTAATATCTATTGCATCTATATGGTGGAAATATATGGTGTTGTGCTACTGCACATCTTTTTCCAAAGTAACATCAGTAGCTTGATTTTGGCCACAATGGGAATATTTACACCATAGAATTAGCAGATGCTACATACCAGGGCTTGATTTTTTGCTTTGTTATGTCTAAAGTTAATGATGGGAAAATGTTAATAAAGATTAAATTTAGAAGTGTGTCATGTCTATAGGCTTTACATTGTAAATAGCCCCAAAACTTAAGGAAATATCATTCTAGTGTTTGAAAACTATTATCCAACTCAAAGAAGTCACTTCTGAAGTTTTGGTTACATCTTACTCATTAATGTAAATGAAAATATCAACCAGCATTCACTTAAAAACTGTGCTTAGAAAGTCTGCTTTAAACATTTACCAGCATACCACTGCAAGTAACCCAGTAAAAAACACAGGCAAAAGACTTGAATACAAAAAAAAAAAAAAAAAAAAACGACTTGAATACGCACTTCATCAAGATAATCAACATCATTACATATTGATTGCATTGTATATTAAGTCCCCAGGAGACATTGCTATACATCCACTGAAATAGTTAATATAAAAAGGACCAATAAGGGGCCTGGGTGGCTCAGTGGGTTAAGCCTCTGCCTTCGGCTCAGGTCATGATCTCAGGGTCCTGGGATCGAGTCCCGTATCGGGCTCTCTGCTCAGCAGGGAGCCTGCTTCCTCCTCTCTCTATCTCTCTGCCTACTTGTGATCTCTCTCTGTCAAATAAATAAATAAACTCTTTAAAAAAAAAAAAAAAAGGACCAATAATACCAAACACTGGCGAGGATGTGGAACAACTGGAACTCGCATATATTGCTGGTGGACATGGAAAATGGTGCAATCATATTGGAAAACAGATTTTTAGTTTTTTAAATAGCCAGTTATATGACCTACTGCATGACCCAGCCATTCTACTCTTAAAGGGTTTGTTTGTTTGGTTGGTTGGTTTGGTTTTTTTGTTTGTTGTTGATTTTCTTTATTTATTTGAAAGGGAGAGGGAACATAAGAATGAGCAGGGAGAAGGGCAGAGAGAGAAGCAGACTCCCTGATGAACAGGCAGCTGACGCAAGCCCCTGGCCCAATGACGCAAGCAGCATCCTAGGCCCCTAGGATCATGATATGAGCAGAAGATAGACGCTTAACCGACTAAGCCACCCAGGTGCCCCGGTTTGTTTGTTTTTAATTAACTAGTTCTTTTAATTATTAAAGAAATAGAAGTACACAGGAAGAAGCTCAAACTTTATTGGTTTGTTTTTTCCCAAAATTATTTTATTTACTATTAACTAAATGAAAAAACAATATTTATAAACATATATAAAGAAAAAAGAATGATCCAGTGAAATTGTGTACTTGCCATCCTATTAAAGAAAAGATAGGGTCGCCTGGGTGGCTCTGTCAGTTAAGCATCCGACTTGATTTCAGCTCAGGTCTTGCTCTCACGGTTGTGAGTTCAAGCCCCACGTTGGGCTCCACACTGCACACTGGGAGTGGAGCCTACTTAAAAAAAAAAAAAAGAAAAAGAACATAATCATAACTTTTAGGTCCTCTTTCTAGTCTTATGCATTCCATCCTCTTTCTCCCTGCTCAGAGATCCCCCATCTTGCAGGTTATCGGTTATATTGTTTCCTTGCTTTTCTTCATAGTTTTACTGTGTATGTTTATAACTCCATGTTTTTTGCTTT
Source organism: Mustela putorius furo (assembly GCF_011764305.1). NCBI lineage: Eukaryota > Metazoa > Chordata > Mammalia > Carnivora > Mustelidae > Mustela > Mustela putorius. Next base: position 6,302,172 of record NW_025421464.1, on the reverse strand, counting down.
TGCATATTTCTTAACTTTATATAAATGGAGTTTGCTACACATTTTTTCTGTGACTTTCTTTTTTCTCTCAACATTGTTAAGATTTATCTGCTTTGCTGTGCATAGCTAGAACTCATTCATTTTCCCTACTGTATGGTACTTTATTGGATGAATTACTACAATTTATTCTCCTGTTGGTAGGCCATTGGGTGTCTCTAGGTTTTTGCTATGATGACTACCGCTGTGAAGATTCTTGCATATATTTCTAATGCACACAGGTAAGAATTTCACTGAAAATACATTCCTGGGAGTAAAATAGTGAGTCATGGTAGAGGCATCTTTGCAACTTTACTAGATAATGCCAAATTATTTCCCAAATGGCTGTACCAATTTACACTACAACTGTAATTTGTAAGAGTTCTCTGCTCCACAACTTTGTCAATATTTGCTATTCATGCCAAAAAAAAAAAATTTTTTTTTCAGGCAAAAGTTTAAAAAGTTTGGGGTGCCTGGGTGGCTCAGTGGGTTAAAGCCTCTGCCTTCGGCTCAGGTCATGATCCCAGGGATCTGGGATTGAGCCCCACATTGGGCTCTCTGCTCCGCGGGGAGCGTGCTTCCTCCTCTCTCTCTGCCTGCCTCTCTGCCTACTTGTAATCTCTGTCTGTCAAATAAATAAAATCTTTTTAAAAAAAGTTTAAAAACTGGGGCGCCTGGGTGGCTCAGTGGGTTGAGCCGCTGCCTTCAGCTCGGGTCATGATCGTGGGGTCCTGGGATCGAGCCCCGCGTTGGGCTCTCTGCTAAGCCGGGAGCCTGCTTCCTTCTCTCTCTCTCTGCCTGCCTCTCTGCCTGCTTGTGATCTCTCTCTGCCAAATAAATAAATAAATAAATAAAATCTTTTAAAAAAAAAGTTTAAAAACTAAATTTTCTCTCAATTCCACTCTACAGACGTTTGGTTTGAATACCTGAAGTTTTTCTTCACGTATCCCAACATTTGGATGTGTCTGTGTGTCTATAGGTGCACAGAGTTAACATACATTGCTTGACAACTTGCTTTTTCATCCATTAATAGATGCTAAGCATTTAGCAAATAGAGATCTATTCCCTCACTCAGCCAGTATTCGTTGAGCATTACCATGCGCCAGGCATTCTAGTCTCTTCGAATACATCCATTAACAAAGCAGCCACTGATCTTTGCCTTCATGGAGCATACACTTTAGCTGGAGGAGACAGATGGTGAACAATATCATAAATAGGAGATTAACATATTAGAAGGTATTGTATCCTACAGAAGCAAGAAAAAGTATGAAAGGGTAACAGGAATTGGAGACAGGGGTGTTCTATCTGAGTTTTTTTTTTTTTTTTTTTAATAGCAGCCTAGTATTTCTTACCTATCCATTCATGCCCCATGAGGCCAACAATATGCTAGGTGCTGGCATTTCAGCCAGGACCGTGTAGACAGGTTTCTCCCTTCATGGAGCTGCTGATGGGAGACCATGAGCAAACCCAAATGAACTTGATAATTATAGGTAATGGTTAAATACTGTGGGAGGGGATTGGGAAGAGCCTGCCTAACTTAGACTGGTGATCAATAAATGCTTCTCTGAGAAGGTGACATTTAAGCATTGCCTCAAGTGATGAGACAGAAGCAGCCCTGAAATACTAATATTTCTTGACAAATCATAAGACACTCTTAACTCTAGGAAACAAACTGAGGTTCGGTGGAGGGGAGGTGGGTGTTGGGTTGAGGTAATTGGTTGATGGGCATTAAGGAGGGCACTTGATGCAATGAGCACTGGGTGTTATATGCAATTGATGAATCTCTGAAATTAATAACACTATATGTTAATTTACTGATTCTAAAATAAATAAATAAATACAAATATTTCTAATCCCCTATTCATTCCTAGGACCTGTAGTCAGGAAGAAGTAGTGATCCCTTGTGCTTCTGACAATGATTCAGGAAGTGTGGATTTGCAGCTGAGCAACTTAGAGGATATTAGAAAAGATCCAAGTAGCCTTGAACTTACAGGTAAGAGGGGGGAATGTTTGGGGTTTTTTTTTGTTTTTTTTTTTAAAGGCAGGAGGGGAGGTGGAAAATGGGGATTCTCTGTTGGAGTCAAGTTGCTGGATAAGAGCCTTCAACTAGACTTTGACAATGAATTTGGTCCCTGAATTTAAGACCTTGGAATATGGTTGGCACAATGAGATAAAATATATTAGTCTAGACATAATAAGAAACTGAGATAGATAATCCTGCAGACTTGCACAGAGTCTAAGTGCTAGAAGGATTCTAAGAAGGGAAAGGTGGTTATGGATGGACCCTTGATTGGGCTACAGAATATCTATCTTTTCATTTATTCTGCAAGCATTTACTGAGTATCAGTTGTTGAATATACAGCAATGAACAAGACCGACATGGTCCCTGCACTCACAGAATTTGCTGAAAAGGAGTAGTAAGTAAACAGATATTAAATAAAGTAATTACAAATTGTAGTTAATACTATGAAAGAATTATAGGGCCTGAGACAAAAAATAAGGGGGATGAGAACCTATTTTAAGCCACGGATGTCAGAGAACGCCTATCTAAGACAGCATTGTTTAAACCTAAAGGAGGCCTCAAGGATGTGAAAGAGAAACCCATGTGAGAAGCAGAGGAATGAACATCCCAGGTGGATTAATAGCATGTACATGAGACAGGAAAGACTATTTGAGGATCTATATTTCCCATGTCTACATTCATTCAACAAACATTTATTGAAGTCCTACTATGCCATAAACATGGATCTAGCTACTAGAGATTTAGTAAGAAACAGAACAGACACAGCGTACTTGTGGATAGATGATTGGAACCAAGTTTAATATGGGTGCTTGGGAGTGGGGGAGTAGGGAGCAAATATAAAGAAGCTTTTTAGCAGCTAGGAGGATATTTGTCAAAATGGGCAAAGAGGTGATTCAAGAAAGGCATCCTGGAGCAGATCCCTGAAGGATGAGTAGGAGTTAGCTAGGCAAAGGAGGTAGGAGGTAGAGAAGGTGGGGAAGAAGAAGGAGAAACGTGTAGGGAGAAGCATGAGAGCTAAATGAGATAGGTATCTAGTGCATGAGAAGAATGTGACAGTGGGTGGCAGGAATTTGGAAAGAGGCTATAATTCAGGAGACCAAAAAGTGTGCAGAAGTGGAGGGGTAGAATTCCTGATGATGGGTGTGTTAAAAGGGAAATAGTAAGACTGTTTCCCCAACAGGAATAAAGAGCTTGGTTTTGGAAAACAGGAGGTAAGGTTGTAAAGCTATATGAAGAGGGAAATGATACCATCCTAATCTTTGTTGCTCAGCAGAGGAATAATATTTGCCAACACTTCCTTCGTGCTAGCTCTGTGTCAACTAAATGAGGTAGGTTCTGTTATCATCCCCATCTAGGAAATGAAGAAATAAACCCAGAAAAAGTAAGATCACACATGGTCAGAATGCTAGAAAATAGCAGAGCACAGATCCAAGCCTAGGCAGACAAACTCTGGAGCCTGTGCCTTTTATCAGAGTCTATCCCAGGTCTGGAAGGAGGATTCCTGAAGCACTTACTGCAGCCTGGTCCAGGGGGAAGAGATCATCAAGGGGATGCTACTGTATTTGAAGTTCTTGTCACCACAGAGTCATAGATGTTTGAATTCAATAATAGTATCTACCATTTAAGTACTTACTGTGGACCATATACTGAGATAAGTCTTTGTATTCAGTACCTCACTTAGTCCTCACGATAACCCTGTTTTACAGGTAAAGAAACTAAGGTTCCAAGAGGCAAACTAACTTGATAAAGGTCATAGAATTAATAAGGGGTAGAGCCAGGATTCAAATTAATCTCAGACTGAGATAAAAAGTAAATGCTCTTAACCACTGTGCTATAGCTCAGTCTTGAAGGTTTTTGTAGCTTAGGAGGGCCTTAGACAACACTGAATTTGTAATTGGGAAGACTAGACTTGGAGAGTGGAAGGGACTTCGTCAGGGTTGTGGAGCAGATACTAAGGGTGAGACCAGGGCATGACTATCCTGACATCCGGTGGATCTCCCCATTATGACTGTAGAACTCTGCGTGGTTCAGATATGTCATCTGCTGTGTTTCTTTCGGTATTAGACTCCGACATCTCTGACATTGCTGGACTGTCTCGGGATTCACTCACAGATAGCTTCAGGCACCTGACCCAAAAGGGCGCCCTCAGTGAGGCCGTTGTTGAGAGGCTAATCCGATCTATCCAGGAGGTTTTTGATGGTGAGCTACAGGTATGCACAAGCAATCATACTGAGTCATCCAACTTATTCCTCCATTTTCACAACTATTTTAAACATTTATGATTTCTTTATCATACAGATAATTGATATTATAGACTATAAAATTTATGTTTATATTTATTTTTATATTAAACATTTATATACATTTATAAACTGTATTTATATTTATGCATCTGTTTACAAAAACTATGTTTTTGTTTATTTTTATATTAAACATTTATATACATTTAAAAACTGTATTTATATTTATGCATCTGTTTACAAAAATGCCTATTAAAAGAAAGAAAAGAAGAAGAAAAATGAATCTTCCCTAAGCCACTCTCCTGAGATAACTGTTAACATTTTAGTATATATATTTTCAGATTTTTCTTCTGTACATACAAATGCATGTAATTATAGAAAAATAAACAATTAGACATGGTGGGAGGAAAAAGGTTTTCTAGGCGAATAGCTTTGGATCTATATTACCCTACTTAATTTGGATCTATATTACCCTGTATAATACAGTATTCTGTTGTTTAGTAAAACATTCATTCATTCATTTATTCTGCAAGAGCACATAAGAAAAAATTTTATCTTACCTTGGGAGTAAGGGAAGGCATTTCTGAGAAAGGAACCCTTGAGGTCAGATCTGAGGAATGAATAGGAAGAACTAAGAGAAGGTAGAATTGGAGGAAGTATTCCAGAAATAGGGCATTGTCTGTGTTTAACAGCCTTGAGGCAGAAAGGAGCAGAACATATTTGATGAACTCACAAAAGCCTGGTATGTCTGTCTGTCCTTTGTTAACAGACACTTGGGTTGTTTCCATATCTTGGCTCTTGTGAACAACGTTGTGGTGAACATGGGAGTGCACATTACCTCTTTCAGATCCGGATTTCATTTCCTTTGAATATATATACACAGAGGATTCTAGTTTGGGAAAATTTGTCAAACTTTACATTTTCTCTGTGTGTAATGCTAATAAAAACTTTTGGGAAAAACACTTAAAGCCAGAATGTTGGTCTTCCCTTTTGACTCAAACATTTCTTTACACTTCATGTCAGCAGGACTTTATAAAACATTTCTTTGTAATTAATAAAGGGCAGGGATTGCTGCAGTTAATTGAAAAAAAGAGAAAATCCATTCCCTGCTTTGATCTGAATCCACAACCAGGCGGGAAAATAGATGAAAAGAAGGTGATTTTGTCAGAGTATCAGAAAGACCATGATAGCAATATATACTATGTGCTTTATGGATACTCCTGGGAAGGGCACCCAATGTTGGTTCAGGAGAAAATGGATTTTTCTAGTCTTAAAGGATATATAGATTTTAGTCAGTAAGCAAAGTAGGTATAGAGAATTCAGTAGGTGCAAAGGCCCAGAACCAAGAAAGGGCAGCATAAAAGTTAGTCTGTCTAAAGTTCAGAATGCTGCAGGCAAGGAGGGGATGAATTTGAAGAGGTTAGCTGGGGTCACATTGGGAAGGCCTTGACCTCCATGGATGCTATTGAAAGATATTTTGGTAGGGAGTTACCTGATCAAGTTTTTACATAATGAAGATGAATGTGGTGACAGCTAGGGGAATACATTGGAGGGCGTCAAAACTGGAGCAGGAAAACTCAATGTTGATTGTTACATAAGGTAGATGAGAAAGAATTAAACTATGAAGTCAGATTCTGGCTGTATATAACACTACTTGCTGTTCAGAGAGCTAATACCAGGTTATACTATCCATAGGCTGGGAGGGAAAGATGACAAGAAATTTTCCCAAGATTGTGGAATTATTGACATCTTTTATTGTCTTCATACTTTATTTTTTTCCAAGTTTATGTGATAGATACTGCTTTTATAATCAGAAAAAGAATAATGCAAAAGATTTTACTTTTGAAATAAGAACTTGCATTTTTTTTTTTTATTTGACAGAGAGAGATCACGAGTAGGCAGAGAGGCAGGCAGAGAGAGAGAGGAGGAAGCAGGCTCCCTGGTGAGCAGAGAGCCCGATGCGGGACTCGATCCCAGGACCTGAGATCATGACCTGAGCCGAAGGCAGCGGCTTAACCCACTGAGCCACCCAGGCGCCCCAGAACTTGCATTTTTTTTTAAAGATTTTATTTATTTGACAGAGATCACAAGTAGGCAGAGAGGCAGGCAGAGAGAGAGGGAGAAGCAGGCTCCCCATTGAACAGAGAAGCACAATCGGGGGCTCGATCCCAGATTCCTGAGATCATGACCTGAGCCAAAGGCAGAGGCTTTAACCCACTGAGCCACCGAAGCGCCCCTAAAAACTTGCATTTTAATAGGGAACCTTAAAGACTCAAAATAATATTTAATGACATCAAGAGATCTAGAAGTAACAGTCAGAGTCACTGTTAGGAACTTTAATCAGACAGCAGTATATAGATAGGATGGGTAGATGGGGAAGCAAAGACTAAAGGTGGGGAGAGCCATCATGGAGCAGTTAGCAATCCAGGATTTCATCTAGCTGAGAGGAAAAATGAAGTCCCAAACCCAGGCAGGGCAAGTGGACAAGGAGTTCCATTCCTCTGTAATTTATTCATTCCTTATAATAAAAGACCTGAGGGAGCCTGCGTGGCTCAGTCAGTTAAATGACTGCTTCAGCTCAGGTAATGGCCTGAAGTCACATGATCCAATCCCACATCGGGCTCCCTGCTCAGAGGAGAGTCTGCTTCTCCGTCTGACCCTCTCCCCCTTCGTTCTCTCTCTCCCAAATAACTAAAATCTTTTTTAAAATAAATAAATAAATAGACAGATAAAAGACCTGAGACTAGTTTGAATGAGATGTCAGATGTTTAGAACATGACAAGAAACTTCTCAAAAACCCTCTAAAACTATCAAATGAGATTGTAATATGTAATTGTGCCTTTATCATTTTTCCACAAATTCAGAGTGAACTTGAGAAGCTGGCATTCCTACAATCTTTGTCTTCTCTCAGCCGAACTTTACCTTACGATGAAACCACAGAATCATTCATTCACAACCACATAGCAGACATTGTGCGTATCATAAATGTAAGTATTTTGACCTTATCACAAATTATTAGGGCCACACAAATTCATGACATGACTAACAGATGTTTTAGTGGCTTCATGTATATTATCAATTTCCTTGACCTCTTCTTGTACCAGTATCTGTGTATGGAGGAGAAATAGGCATACTCCACAAATATAATTACGCTTGAAAACCAACTAAAAGATGAGTAGAAAGGAGGGAAACAGCATGTAAATTCTCAGTCAGGACTATACTGCATTCTTGTTAATGAAGCCGTAGTCATGAGGCAAACTCTATAATCCAATGCCCAGGTTCAGGTTGCCAGCTGTGTCTCTTTCCCACTGTGTGACTTTGGGAATCTGTGCAACTTCTCAGTGCCTCAGCTTCCTCATCTACAAAGTAAGAATAGCTGTATCATTCACAGAGCTATTGAGAGTATTAAATTAAAAATAAACATATGTGGGCACCTGGGTGGCTCATTGGGTTAAAGCCTCTTGCTTTCAGCTCAGGTAATGATCCCAGGGTCCTGGGATCGAGCCCCGCATTGGGTTCTCTGCTTGGCGAGGAGCCTGCTTCCCCCCCCCTCTCTCTGCCTGCTTCTCTGCCTATTTGTGATCTCTGTCAAATAAACAAATAAAATCTTAAAAAAAAAAAAGAAAGAAAGAAATGAGCTATTGATACATGCTAAAACTTGAATGAATCTCAAAATGATCATGCTGTGTGAAAGAAGCCAGATGAAGAAGATACAGGTCATATGATTCTATTCGGAGAAAATTCTCAAAAGTGCCAACTTATGTAAAGTGACATCAGATCAGTGGTTACCTGAAAATAGGAATAGAATGGGGAGGAACAGGAATGTGAAATTACAAAGTTTGTACAAACAAACTTTTGGGAGCAATCCATATGTTCATTATCTTGATTGTGATGATGGTGTTTTGCAAATATATACGTAAGTCAAAAACCTCAAACTATACACTTTAAATATGTACAGTTTGTTGTGTGTCTATTACCTCAAAGTCAGAAAAGCTGTAAAAATTCTGTTGAGAACTTTAATCAAAAAGAAGAAATGCAGTGGCAACTAGGATATGAAGGAAAGATGACAAGATTGGCATGAAATTAATCCAGATAGATCTCCTGATCTAAGCCTCAAAGGATGTGCTAGATAGGGTAGACAGAAGGGACCAGAGTGTAGGGGCTTTGATCGGCAGATTCCTACCTAGCTATGTCAAGACAGAATGTCAGTGCAGGTACTTTTTAGATGCTCCTGGTGCCCCACAGCAGATGTGAGCACTAAGACCTCCAACCCTGGAATGTTCATGGCATCAAGCTTGTGCTTGGGGGTCCAACCTAATTCTGCACCTGGGGTCCTCCACAAAATCCTACTATTTCCAGGTTGTTTGGTATATATAGTTACACTCACCATTGAACAGACACCATTGAACAGATCACGTGAGCCGTGAGGCAGGCAGTAGATGAGAAAGACTTTTCAGGAAGTCTCTTCAGTGGTATGGGTAATAAATGCTGAAGGATTTTGGAGGATGAACATTTCACAGTAGACAGAACTAACATGAAAAGACTGCCCAGTTGTGCCAGTGAGACTTTGAGCTCCCTGAAGCACGACGGTGAAGAAGAAAGGGAGCTGTTTTACAAATTAGAAGACACAATTTCTAGTTCCGCTGTCAAGCACAACCTGTGTGATCTGAGGCAGATCACTTAGCTTCTCTGAACCACTAGCTCCACCTGGAAAATGGAGATAGTAATATCTGGTTTTTGTTAAGGCCTTTGAGACAAAATATCTCATTTGGTTAAGATTCTTCTTGGAGAAAGCAATAAAAATCAACTCTGGCTCACTTAAGTTAAAAAAAAGAAAAAGAAAGGGCGCCTGGGTGGCTCAGTGGGTTAAGCCGCTGCCTTCGGCTCAGGTCATGATCTCAGGGTCCTGGGATCGAGTCCCGCATCGGGCTCTCTGCTCGGCAGGGAGCCTGCTTCTCTCTCTCTCTCTCTCTCTCTCTCTGCCTGCCTCTCCATCTACTTGTGATTTCTCTCTGTCAAATAAATAAATAAAACCTTAAAAAAAAAAAAAAAAAAAAAAAAAAAAAAAAAAAAAAAAAAAAGAAAAAGAAAGAAAGAGAGAGAGAGAAAGAAAGGAAGGAAGGAAGAAAGAAAGAAAGAAAACAGGAGGCTGGGATATCCCCCTAGAATCTAAGACTTTTATCAATCAAGCCTCCAGAAGAGTATGTTCCAGGACAACTCCTAGGGTTTCAAAGGGGATAGAGGGTTGCTCTCCTATCAGAATGACTCACACCTTTAGCTGCTCCCTATCTGTGTCTGTCATTCAAAAATTCCAGATGCTAGGAGAAAGAATCTGATTGGCCCAGACTGGGTCTGTTCTCTCCTCCTTCCTCAACCAGGCATGTTTGGGGGGCAGCATCATATAGGAAGGGCATGACTTCTGGGTATCCCTCTCTGTGTCTTGGAGGCCATTCCCAGAGAAGAGATGATTGCTGTGATCTGGATAGTCACCCCAAGAGGTTCCTACTACACAAATACTTGACAAACAAAAAATAGCCTCTCGTTTCTGAGTTCCCCATTAAAGTTAGCATAATTGTGAATAAATAATAAGACTTTCATACCTAACTGATTGAAAAAAGGAATTGCAGGCCTGGTGGCTTAGCTAAGAGGCACTGCCTTCATCCACATGTGAGGCGTGTGGCTGTAGGGATGGAGAGTCAGAAACTGTGCAGAGCAGGTAGTGGCCATCATCGTGGTTGATTGGATGCGGGAGATGAATAAAGGGAGAAATGTAAATCATAAGTCATCTCTTTCATGAGCCCTGGGAAAGAGTACCATTGACAGCAGCCTTAGGCTCGGAAGGTGTGTCCTTTGGAAGAGGAAGATAATGAACTCACTTTTTAACACCAAATTGCCAGAGGCAGCTAGGCTCTTAGTGGTGATACCTGTGAGATAGCTAGATTTAGGTTAGTAGAGCTCTGGGAGGCTGAAGCCATGAAATTAAGTGAGTTCCTTGGGGAAACAAGAAAGAGCATCAGGCCACCAGCAAGATCTGACCAGAGTTGGAAAGTGAGAAAGGGGCACCTAGGTGGCTCAGTGGGTTAAAGCCTCTGCCTTCGGCTCAGGTCATGATCTTAGGGTTCTGGGATTGAGCCCCTCGTCATGCTCTCCGCTCAGCAGGGAGCCTGCTTCCCCCTCTCTCTCTACCTGCTTTTCTGCCTACTTGCGATCTCTCTCTGTATCAAATAAATAAAATTTAAAAAAATAAAAGAAAGAAAGAAAGATAGGAGAAGAGTCAAGAAGGGGCAAGAAAGAGTACACAGTAATAATTATTGAAAGCTGCCTCCCGGACACTAAGTTCCTGGTGGGTCTTTTTGGTGGCAGGTTAGAGAAATCTACTAGAGGCAACTGAAACACTAAAGGGGAGATTGAGTCTTAGGATAACTGAGTGTTCCCAGAATCCTGTAACAGGAAGATCAACATGCTCCAAGAAGAGAATGAAGCCAGAAAAAAACCAAAAAACAAGAATTTTCACATACTCAGAACTTTCTCACCATCTCTCATCTTTGCTCCTTTGTGCATACTTTCATTTCTGTCCGTCCCTCACCTCTCTTCCCAAAATTGGCTCTGTCACCTTTTCCACAGGGCACAGGGCTCCCAAATTTTCAATTTTCTCTTTTTAGTAGGCCAACCAGACTGAGATCGAGGCTCTTGGTCTCAATTCCAGAGTGCTGAGAAAAAGACTCTACTCCTATCCAGATAAGCTGTGGTTATTGGGACAGAATGACTTAGCGGAAGCGTGCCTGTGAGGTGCCCATTCTGTGGCCCAGGGACATTTTCCAGAGAGGCTGGGTAGACAGCCCAGGAAGGCTTCCACTGCAACCATTTGCTTTTGCTCTTTCTGTCAACTCCCTGAGATTTCTCTTTTTTCCTCCACACATAGCAGGAAACTCGGGCCCAGGAAAAGTAAATGCTACATTCCAGGTGACACAGGGAGGGAGTGGCAGAGCCCGTGCCCAAACCCAGATACTGTCTAGCTCCAGAGCCTTTTTTTTCCTCTCTTGTCACTGTGCAGATTTTTCTGGAAAGCAAGGCAGCTTTCCAAACTCTGCCAGTTTGGAATTTGGAAATTCTAGGACAAGTACATAATAATATTGGGCCCTATCATAGACATTGCTGCTTGGTAGAAAGAGGAGTTAGGAGGCCTAAACTGGAAACAATCACAAGTAGTAAAAATAATGAGTAACAGACGCTAACAGTTCTCAAGGACTACTAGGAATTATGAATTAACTTCTTAGTGTTCCCAGTTGCCTTGTGATGGTATACGGTTACCTTATTTTACAATGGGGAAACTGAGGTACAGGGAAGTTAAATAACTTCCACTCCAACAGCTAGTAATAGGCCATGCCGGACCTGATGCTCTGGCTCCAGAGACTAAATTCCTGGCCTGGCCACTGTCCTGCTGCTATTCCTGCAGAGCCAAGAGCAGGACCTGATGAAGTCCCTGCAATGGTTCTTGCAGACCATCTACATCTGCGATCATCTGGCCCAAGGACGTGGCCCGTTCTCCACTCTAGTTTAAAGTCCTTGCCCTCTCATTGCAGATGCTGGTAGAAGAGGAGCCTGTGCATTCTCTCTTCAGCTCCGTGCGCCAGGAGGTCTTTGTCACCATCGCTGACCTCAGGTGACACCCACACGCCCCCTCCCCACACACACACATGTACTGCTCTCTTGGTCATGGCCAATACCAGAACCAACTGACATGCTCCATATCTTTAACTTAGGCAAACTATTTATAGAGGGAAATGGACACCCATCCATGTTTCCTGTGTAAGAAATTTTATTTTATATATGCTGCCCTCCATATCTGAAAGACCTTACTGGAACCTCTTTGGAGTTCAGTTTTGTCCATGGTATATTCAGTGGAAAGTTACTCTCCTGAGTGCTTCATGACAGTAGAGTTCCACAGTCCAAGAAATTTGGAAGGGCTGCCTGCTATTTATTTAACTTATTAAAAGGCCCTAAGAAATCCTATAGTTAAAAAGTTTTCTTTACTTGGTTCAATCCACCATTCCCCAAACTAACAAACATTCAGCAGAACATCTTTCAGAAAATCATGGTTTACATGTTAGACTATAGCAGGCTTTCCTCCGTGGTTAAGCTGCAGGAAACCCTAGAAGAATATCATTCCAGTAACCTCTCGGGAAGGCGGGGAGGGACAGGGAAGAAGGATGGAAGCTCTGAGCCCTGAAACTCTTCCTCCAGCATTTTGTGAGATTTGTCTAAGCAGGCTAAGAAGCACGCCCTTTGTCTCTTCCATCAGAATGACACACCGATTAGTCCACCTTTCCTCTTGGGTTCCCTCAACCCCTGCTTACCAATGTCAGATCAATGTCTTCCCAGATTACTTTTCCTAAACTGTCTTTTCTTAGTTACCAAGATGTCCACTTGCTATTTGGCTCTGAAGATCGAGCTGATTTGTTCAGTCTTATTACGAAAAGTATAATGACTCTGCCCTCTGTAACGACTCTTATCCAGCTGCAGGAAATCATGCCAAGTGGGTCCTACAACACAGAGGTAACTCCTGCTTTGGTTTACTAACTTGCCACCCACAGGGTCAGCTGATCGTGGCCCTTCGAGAGTGCGTTTAATTTTGTGGAACTAGCCAAAAGTCATTTCAGCCAGGTCTGGTGAATAAAATAAGCAGTTAAATTAAATAGCTTTTCCCCCTCTTTATTTTCCTTTCTTCTCTTTCCTTTTCTTATTTATTTATTTATTTACTTATTTAAGAAAGAGAGGGAGACAGCACAGACTCTGTGCTGAGCATGGAGCCCGATGCGGGGCTCGATAGATCTCACCCTGAGATCACAACCTGAGCTGAAACCAAGAGTCAGACACTTAACTGACTGCGCCACCCAGGTGGCCCTCTCTATTATTTTTTTTTAAGATTTTTACTTATTTATTTGAGAAAGAGCACGTACACATGTGCACAAGGGAAGGGAGGGGCAGAAGAAGAGGGACAAGCAGTCTCTGAGCCCAACATGGGACTCCATCCCGTATCCCTGTGGTGGGATGTCCTGAGCCAAAATCAAGAATCAGATGCTTAAACCAACTGAGCCAACCAGGTGCACCTTCTCTTTGTCTTTTTTTTCCCCCCCTTCATTCCTTCTTTCCTGGCTTTTGGCTTTAAAATAAGGTGAGTGTGTTCATATACTTGGCAGATACTCTGAGTTACCATATACTAAACATCATGAGAGGCAACAGAAATACAGTGGTAACCTCTCTCTCCTGGGGAGCTTATATCCCAATGTAGACATACAAACCACTGATAAGTATATCAGCTGGTAATACATGCTATATTAAAAGTTGGCTCAGTTGGTTAAGCAACTGACTCTTGACTTCGGCTCAGATCATGATCTCAGGGACCTGGGATCCAGCCCTGTGTCAGGCTCCTGCTCTTCATGCAGTCTGCTGGAGATTCTCTCCATCCCCTGCTGCCCCTGCTTACACACATGCTTTCTGTTTCTCTGGCTCTCTCAAATAAAAAAATTTTTTTTAAAAATTGAACAGGGATGGGACGCCTGGGTGGCTCAGTTGGTTGGACGACTGCCTTCGGCTCAGGTCATGATCCTGGAGTCCCGGGATCGAGTCCCACATCAGGCTCCCAGCTCCATGGGGAGTCTGCTTCTCTCTCTGACCTTCTCCTCGCTCATGCTCTCTCTCAAATAAATAAATAAAATTAAAAAAAAAATTGAACAGGGAAAGAGGAGACAAAGAGTACTGTGGTTGGGAGGCTTTTGTATATAGGGTGGTAGGGAAAGTCCTCCTGATGTGACAGTTGAAAAGAGAAGATGGGTCTCTCTAGAGGAGAAGCTTTCAGGCAGAGAAGAGGAAATGCAAAGGCCTTGATTTTCTTCTGCAGCTAATAAACTGGTTGGTAAAGCAGTTGCCAAAGGGGACTTTATTCCCCTTTGTTTCAAGATGTCAGAAAGAGGGCGCCTGGCTGGCTCAGTGGGTTAAGCCACTGCCTTCGGCTCGGGTCATGATCTCCGGGTCCTGGGATAGAGTCCCGCATTGGGCTCTCTGCTCAGCAGGGAGCCTGCTTCCTCCTTCTCTCTGCCTGCCTCTCTGCCTACTTGTGATCTCTCTCTGTCAAATAAATAAATAAAATCTTAAAAAAAAAAAAAAGATGTCAGAAAGAGTCACAAGTCAAATTTTAAAACTATCTTGATGACCCTAACTAACTTCGCAAATGTAGTTAGAATCATTAACTGTGTTCCCAGTAATGCTGAGATGTCCATTTAAAATGAACGTATCGTGGGGCACCTGGCTGGCTCAGTTGGTGGCACATGAGACTCTTGATCTCTGGATTGGAAATTCAAGTCCCATGTAGAGATTACTTAAAAATAAAATCTTAAGAAAATGAATATATTGTTTCACCTCAGCTCACAAACTGCCTACCAGTACTTTCACACTGGTTCTGTGCTTTTGAGTAAAGTCGCAAGATAAGAGCTTTAATTAAAAGTGTACATTGTAATTGGTGGGAATGCAAACTGGTGCAGCCACTCAGGAAAAGAGTGTGGACATTCCTCAAAAAGTTCCAGATAGAACTACCCTATGATCCAGCAACTTACCCAAAAGAAACAAAAACACTAAAGCAAAGGGATACATGCACCCTGATGTTTACAGCCGCATTGTCACCAGTAGCCTAATTATGGAAGGAGCCCAAGTGTTTGTTGACTGATGAATGGATAAAGTGGTGTGAATATTATACACACATACACACAATGGAATATTATCCAGCCATAAAAAAGAAAGACCTCTTGCCATTTGCAAAGATGTGGATAGAGCTAGAGAGTATTATGCTAAGTGAAATAAGCCAGGCAGAGAAAGAAAAATACCATATGATTTCACTCTTATGTGGGATTTAAGAAAGAAAACAAATGAACATGGTGGGGAGAGAGAGGAAACCAAGAAAAAGATGCTGAACTGTAGAGCACCAGGTGTTGTGTATAAGTGATGAATCACTAAATTCTATACCTGAAACTAATATTACACTCTGTTAACAGGAATTTACTTTCTTTAAAACATCTGATTTTTGTTTGTTTTAAAGATTTTACTTATTTATTTGACACAGAGAGAGAGGGAGCACAGGTAAGCAGACCAGCAGGCAGTGGAAGAAACAGGTTGAGCAGAGAGCCCAATATGGGGCTCGATCCCAGGACCCCAGGATCATGACCTGAACCAAAGGCAGACACTTAACCATCTGAGCCACACAGGTACTCCTAACTAACAGGAATTTAAGCAAAAACTTGGAAAGAAGAAGAGTACCTGGGTGGCTCAGTCGGTTAAGCATCTCCCTTTGGCTCAGGCTGTGATCCCAGAGGCCCAGGATTGAGCCCCACGTTGGGCTCCCTGCTTAGCAGGGAGTCTGATTCTCCCTCTGATCCTTCACTCCACTCGTGCTCTCTCTCACTCTCTCTCAAATAAATAAATAACATCTTAAAAAAAAAAAAAACTTGGAAAGAAGAAAAAATAAACTGTGGAGAAGCAAAAAAAAAAAAAAAAAAAGAATTGTATAGAACTGGGGAACTTCATGATGGTGGGGGCTGGGGACATCACTGATCCTGTGCCTTTTCAGTGTCTCTACAGGCAGACATTTCAAGCATTCTCTGAGATGCTCCAGAGTTTGGTAGTCAAAGACCCACATCTGGAAAATCTTGACACCATTTTTAAGGTAAATTAGGATAGAGAAAAAGGGAAACTATTTCTATTAACTCGTGAAAGTGGAAGAAAATGTGGAAGGTGGGCACCTGGGTGGCTCAGTCATTAAGCGGCTGCCTTCAGCTCAGGTCATGATACCAGGGTCCTGGGATTAAGCCCCGCATCGGGCTCTCTGCTCATCGGGAAGCCTGCTTCTCCCTCTCGCACTCCTCCTGCTTCTGTTTCCTCGCTCGCTGTCTCTCTCTGTCAAAGAGATAAATTTTTCAAAAATGTGGAAGAATTAAGTTTAAAGAGCTAGCATAGGGGTGCATGGGTGGCACAGTTGGTTAAGTGTCTGACTCCTGATTTCAGCTCAAGTCATGATCTTGGGGTCGTGAGATTGAGCCCTGTGTCAGGCTCCGCACTCCGTGGGGAGTCTGCTTGAGATTCTCTCCCTCTCTCTCTCCCCCCAGAGAGAAGTGACACACTTCTCTCTCTCTAAAATAAATAAATATATCTTAAAAAAAAAAAAAGAGTACAGCAGTTAAGAGTATCAGCTATCAATTTTGAATTAGACTTGGCTTCCAATTCTGACTCTGTGCCATTCCTGGGGTATAAAGCAAAGAATGTAATCTCTCAGAGTCTTATCTCACTTTCAAATTGAGATAGTAATTATGGTGAGTATTGAATAAATGACCTTCAGTAAGTGGTTTAATGGTTGCTGTTATTGTTCCTTAAATTCCTGTTGCTTACTAGCGTAGAAGGGTTTCAATCAGTGGCCAGAGAACAGGGTCACCTCATGAGTGAGTAAATAGGCAGATGCCCACCAGGCAGAATTCAAGGTCATTAATTACCGCCTGTCCCCACCTGTACCCCTTCCAGCATATGCCATTCTGTCATTAGAGATTTTTTCTCTAGAGTGCATTCACTGCGCTTCAAGCGTCTTACTGTCTTGTCCCCTTTTAAGAGACAGATATCCCAGAAAGGAATAACCCTTTAAAATACTATTAATCATCTGTGCCCAAGTGTAGATGGACATTTATCTTTGCCACAGTTGACCTTAACGTTAGTTCTCATTCTTCTTCTGTTTGTACATCAGCACTCCAGCCAGATTGGGTTTCTATCCTTTGTCCAGTTGTGCCTTGTATTTTTCTGTGTTGGCAGCTTAATTCAAACTCTTCCTTTTACCAGAAAGGAGAAGTTTTTTTTCTTGGCCACATGGGGCCACAAAATGGCACCTTTATGAAGATCCTAGTCGTGAATGTTACCTTCTCCAGGAATTCTTCCCAGACTGTTGCAGACCAATGCAATTTCTCCATCCTCAGAGTTCTTTAATAACGTGACATTGGTGTTCTTTCCTCTGAAAGCACATTTCAGAAAACTAGAAACATACAGGAGAATAGGGTAAATAATTGAAGAAAGCGGGATGAACAGAAAATAAGTCTGGAAAATAAGCCTCTTTGGAAGCCAGGCCATTGATCCCAAATCTGTTTGCCTTCCCACCACTTTCATTTCTAATCCCCATTGGCTTATCATTTTAGGGAGACATTTTCAGATATAGTGATGACCTGTGGACCTTCTCTCTCCACATTTTCTTCAAAGCAGAACAAAGGGGTTATCCCAAATCTTCCTGGTAAATCATTTAGGCTTCCTTTATTTTTCACAGCAAATGGACCCCTGGTTACAATCAGCCAAAGACCATGAGCGGGAAAGGGCCACAGCCAGCATGGCTCAAGTTCTAAAGTGCTTATCTGGACACCTCAGCCTGAAGGTAAGCAGCCCTTCAGTCACTCAGGAGGAGGGATCCCAAACCATCCCATTACAGCCATTTCCCCTCCACTGTATGACTCCCCAAACTGGTGATTCACTTGGTGCCCCAGATAATACCATGGCACTTAGCATTATTTGCATATCTGCCCCTCTAAAATTTGAGCAGTTTGAGGCTAGGTACTATATGGATTAAACTTGCCTCCCTGTTGCTTAGCACAAGAGCTGGAACATAACAATACAGTAAATATTTTTGAATGAAGGAAGGAATAAATGTGACCTAAAAATATCTGAGGTTCCCCAGTGGCTTGGACTCTGTGCAGTGTTGTATTTGGAGTAACAAAGTCCAGCAACAAATGTAAGTAAATCAAGTTAAATATCTCCCAGCATCTCACAGAGAAGGGTTCTGGGGCTCCTCTTTTTAAACCCTGTCATTTGTCTCTTTCATTCTCTTGCTTCTCAGTTCTTCTGAATGCTTCTCCATACCTTCTGAAAAGAGTTTCTCAAATGAGTTCCTTCCTTCCTAGATCTATTCCTTTCTTCATCTGTGAGTCTCTTTCCTCTTTCCTAACAGATCTTCCAGGCACTAGAGCTTCTCCTGTGCTCCAGCCATCATTTCTCTAGTCTGCATAACAAGGCCTGGGAATTGCAAGAAAAGTTGGTGGGATAGGAATTCTAGGTCCTAATGCTAATTTTCCTTTGACAATTTGTCCTTGATTTAAATATTCTAACAGTCGTGCTTATTAGAAGGTTGGCATCCCTCTAACTTTCTTATTTCTCCTACTGGACATACGTCCAAACTTCCCACCTCCTTACTGAAGTAAGTTCAGTCCCTCAAATTATGCTACTTCCTTTTTTCTCTCTTTAGTTCATAAAAACAACTTCTAGCCACCACTGACTACCCTGCTATTCTGTCATCACATTGTTTTTCCTTCTGCATTTTTCCATCTCTAATGTTGGCTGCAGACTAAAGATGAGTTTCAAATGACTCCCTCTTATACATAACCTTTCCCTAGGCTCTGAACATCTTCCTTAGAGTTTTCTTCCTAGGGAGATCTGCTAATTTAAAGGTGCTAAACTGAGATGCCATTGGAGTCTGTAAACATCTGGAATGCTATAGGCAGAATTTTGTGTGGTGTAGTCTTCTGGAGTTTTCTGGAAGGTCCATAGCTTTATCAGCTTAATTGAGTTGTTATCATCCAGAGATAGGCAGTGTTAACAATTTTATTTATTCCTTCTGAGAACACTTGTGCATGAGTATGCACTTTAGTTCCTTCTAGTTCTTCCCATGCCAGAGTTATCATCTTGAAACTCATGTCACTCTTTTGCTCCAGTGATTTTTTCAGCTGTTCCTAGAATACAAGGTATTGTATGATCTAGTTCCTGCCTGCCTCCTTGCACACCCTGACTTACTCTAGCCATAGCCACACTGGCCTCCTTTCTATTCCTTACCATATAAAGCTCTTCCTGCCTCCTGGCCTTTGCACTTACTACTTCCTCTGCTTGGAATGACCTTCCCCAACTTTTCACATAGCTAACTCCTCATTCTTTAGTGCTTAGTTCAAGTGTTTCCACCTCAAAAAGGCCTTTACTTACAAATAGATCTATGCTTACACTCTGTCTCATCACTCTTTCCTTCCTAAGGCTTCTTAGAATGAGGTCATTGTGTTTCTTTCCTTATTTATTTCCTGTTTTTCTCTTAGAGGATGTAAATTCCATGGGTGATCATCCTTGTCTTGTTCACCAGAACATCCCCAGTGCCTAGCACAAGCTATGTCACACAGTAGATGCTCAATCAAATGTGCATTCAACAGGGGTGCCTGGGCGGCTCAGGGGGTTAAGCCTCTGCCTTCGGCTCAGGTCATGATCCCAGGTTCCTGGGATCAAGCCCTGCATGGGGCTCTCTGTTCAGTAGGGAGCCTGTTTCCCCCTATCTCTCTGCCTGCTTCTCTGCCTACTTGTGATCTCTGTCAAATAAATAAAATATTCAAAAAAAAAAAAGATGCATTCAACAAACATGGGTCAGCTCATGTCCCTTCTCTGTTCACAACTCTCCACAGAAAAAATACCCCAAATCCTTCAAGTATTGCCTGCATTGCCATACCATCAGCCTCATCTAGCTCCTATTTCTTTTGCTCTCGTTTGCTCCAGCCAAACCAACCTACTCATTCCTTCAGAAACAGCAAACATAGTCCTTTCTCTTCGCGCTTGCTTGCCGTTCCCTCTTCCCAGAATGCTGGTCTCCCAGATCTCCACGGGGCTCAGTCCCTGCTTTCAACATCAGTGAGGTCTTCCCTCATCATTCTAAAACTGCAATTCCTGTCTTTTCTTCCGTACATTTTTTTTTTACACAGCATTTATGACCATTGAATACACAATAAATTTTATTTCTTTGCTATTTTGTGTTCCTCCAACTAGAATATCCCTTCCACAACCAGGGATGTGATCTTTTGTTCACAGCTTGTATCCACCATGCTGGTCACAGTGCTGCAACCGTAAGTGTCATTCTCATAACCATTCCCGGTTCATAAGTGACACTCAGTATCTGTTGAGGGGATGAATGGTTGTATCTGTGAGCGGAAGACATTACACAGCTTTGTGTAGGTGTTGCTGTGCTGATTGTAAATCAGTGAAACAGGCTACTCTTCACAATATCTCAGTCCGTTTTTCTAAAGAGCCACAGAAGGAATTTCTCTTTGCTTCAGTCCCAGGAACAGTTGTGCTTCCTCTGCCCGGTGTTTGCTGCTTCTCTTATGGGCAGTGTGAATCATATTATATGAGACACAGTATGTAACTCCACATCAGCTCTGAGAAAGTTCAGAGCCTAGTTCTGGGACCTACCTTGAGCAAATGATTGTGCATTCTGCACGCTAACCAAATTCATAACATTTATCTTTGCTACCTTCACTTTCTAGTTTGTCTTTGTTAATTTACATTTATTCTTTTTACTTTTTTCACTATTTAAATTATATTTCTTTTTTCCCTAATAAGCAAAATATCAATAAACAAATTTTTATATTGTATTAAATGATGCACGTCAAGTTTGCCTCCAACTTTTTCACTTAGCAAACTAGCACATTTTCCCACCTTATTATAAATTCCTGGGATACTTGATTCTTAATGGTTATATTCATGGAGTCGTTATATCATAGTTCTCTTTACTACTAGGCAGTTATTTCCAATATGTGGTCTTTAAAAACAGTCCTACAATAAATATCTCTTTCTTTTCCTTTCATTTTTTTTTAAGATTTTTATTTATTTATTTGATAGACAGAGATCACAAGTAGACAGAGAGAGAGAAAGGGAAGCAGGCTCCCCTCTGAGCAGAGAGCCTGATGCAGGGCTCCATCCCAGGACCCTGGGATCATGACCTGAGCTGAAGGCAGAGGCTTTAACCCACTGAGCCACCCAGGTGCCCCTTTTCTATTCATTTTTAAAAGATTTTATTTAGTTATCTGACAGAGAGGCAGAGCATAAGCAGGGGGAGCTGTGCAGAGGGAGAGGGAGAAGCAGGCTTCCTGCTAAGCAGGGAGCCCTACTTGGGGCTTGATCCCAGGACCCTAGCTGGGAACATGACCTGAGTCGAAGGCAAACACTTAACTGACCGAGCCACCCAGGCACCCCTATTTTTTTTTCATTTTTATAAAAATGTGGGTTTTTTTAAAAAGAGGTCTATAAAAATAGAAATCAGAAGCGCTTGGGTGGCTCAGTGGGTTAAAGCCTCTGCCTTCGGCTCAGGTCATGATCCCAGCGTCCTGGGATTGAGCCCCATATCGGTCTCTCTGCTCCATGAGGAGCCTGCTTCCTCCTCTCTCTCTGCCTGCCTCTCTGCCTACTTGTGATCTCTGTCAAATAAAAATCTTAAAAAAAAAAGTAGAAATCACTTATAAAAATACAGATTACTCTGATATGCTAGCAAAATAGCTTCTGGCCAGAGTTGAGTTTAGAAGTACTGTATGTTTGAGGGCATCTGGAAGTCAC
Organism: Mustela putorius furo; assembly: GCF_011764305.1. NCBI lineage: Eukaryota > Metazoa > Chordata > Mammalia > Carnivora > Mustelidae > Mustela > Mustela putorius. Next base: position 6,280,464 of record NW_025421464.1, on the reverse strand, counting down.
AGCCCCACTGGATCCTGTCATCAGCCCTTGTCCCTAATCTGTAAACAATAATTTCATGTGGTTAAATTTAGCACTTTTTAACTAGTACAAAATCAAAATATAATTGTTTCCTGTATGGCACCACTTTAAAATGTTCTTCCTTAGGTTTGAGCAGATAAGAGCACTTCATATCGTGGTTTCTAACATTTGAAAAATCTGATTTAAAAACAATGTTAATAGAAATAACAGGTTTTAGCTTGTTATTCCATTTGGAACACATGGGAAGGTCATCAATTTAAACAAGAAATTAGTGCTTTGTGGTTTTGTTTTGTTTTTAAGATTTTATTTATTTATTTGACAGGCAGAGATGACAAGTAGACAGAGAGACAGGCAGAGAGAGAGAGAGAGGGAAGCAGGCTCCCCGATGAGCAGAGAGCCCGATGTGGGACTCGATCCCAGGACTCTGAGATCATGACCTGAGCCAAAGGCAGCGGCTTAACCCACTGAGCCACCCAGGCGCCCCTTTGTGGTTTTCTTAAAGTAGAATTTAATCTTCTTAGAATGAACATCTTTATATATAAAGCTTTTTCAGTTTTCAGATTGCTATTTAGGTTGGACTCTGTCCTATTTAATACCGTCTGATGTACATAGTGTATCTACGCATGTTAAGTGTTTACCCTAAAGAAATCCAGGGGCTGAATGTAACTCTTGCACTTTCCTGAGTCAAGGGGAGAAGTGGAATCACTTCTCAGGAACTCAAATCTCAGGGGTGCCCGAGTGGCTCAGTGGGTTAAAACTCTGCCTTCAGCTCAGGTCATGATCTCAGGGTCCTGGGATTAAGCCCCGCATCGGGCTCTCTGCTCAGCGGGGAGCCTGCTTCCCCCTTTCTCCCTGCCTGCCTCTCTGCCTACTTGTGATCTCTCTCTTTCTGTCAAATAAATAAATAAAATCTTAAAAAAAAAAAAATTCAAATCTAAGGCATAAGATGCACCTGCATGCTAATGGGATTTCTTCTTTTTCTTCCCAACTAGCTTCCACTGCGATTCCAAAGGCTTGGGCACCTAGTGGCTCTGATGGCCCTACTGTGCGGGGACCCAGTGAAGCAGGTAGCTGAGGAGGCCGCAGAGGGCACGCACTACCTGCTGCGTATCACCCTGAGGCTGAAGTGTAAGGCTCTGCTGAAGGCAGCGAGGCCCAAGTCAACCCTCTAGCACAATGCAAGCACCAGTCCTCTTTGTGCCCTCATTCCCCACCTTCTAGAAGGACTTCTTATGGTAGTTTGTAAAGAGAAAGGTACATCATCCACAGGCAGAGATGAAGGAACATGGACTTAACGATCAGAATCAGAACACCAGATCAGACTCATCAGTGTCGGCCGTCTGCGTGGCCGTGGAGTTGGTGCAGCCAAACATATGGCCCTGTGGACAAACTGGAGTGATTAGTTTGGTCAGAAGTAGAAGTTTTTGCCATCCTTTGGGCCTTCTTTTATTTATTTATCCCACAAATGTTTTCTGAATGCTTACTCGGGATCTGACAGTAACCAGAATGCAAGTGATCCTATCCTTACATGAAACAGAGTCTAGTGAGGGAATCAAACCATCAAAGAATCAACAAATAAGTCTGTTATCATAAACAAAGATAAGTGCTAAAAGAGAAGTGCGGGGGCCGTGAGGAAGAATCCCATTTAGTTGTGGGATTCAGAAAAGGCCTCTCTGAGGATACCTTCAGCCAGGTAAAGATGTAAGAAGAGCATATCGAGCAGAGGGAGGAAGAGGTATGAACTTGAGGAGTTCAAAAAATAGAAATAGGGCCACTGTGGTCAAGGAATGAATCATTGGCCGCCCCCCCGCCACATAAGACAGACTTTAGAAGGTATCTAGCCCAGTGTTCTGCCAGCATTTGAGTCTCAGTCTAATCTACCCCCACCAAGTAGTTGCCCTGCCAGGGCTTCCTCATCCCAAGGATAAGGAAGCTCTATGATTCCCAAAATAGCCATTGCATCTCTGGGCAGCTCTGAGTCCGTAGACATATAGCCAAGGAAATACAACTGATTATTCATTCAACAAATATTTATGAAACACTTGTTGTCTTAGGGGCACCTTGGTGAACAAGACAGATGAAGTCCCTTCCCCCAAAGAGTGTATTTTCCAGTTGGAGAGACAGTATCCCCAACCAAGCATTCAAAAACTTCCCATAAATAAATTTCCAACAAACATGAGTCACAATGCAACATGAAAACAGAGCACCGTGACAGAGTATTGGCAGACTCATTAATCAGCAAAACTGGACACAGAGTTCTAGTACTGGAATTATCAGACCCTGCAAAACTACGATTTTTTATGGGGATGTGAGCTTCAAAGGAAACCCCTCAAAAGTCCTCACCATTGGCGGAATGGTTTGGCATGGTTGTACTTCCAAATCACCCAAAAAGTTCTGTTCTTAAAAAAAAACACTTCTCTTTTTCTTTCAGACTTTTTTATATATTGTCTGACAACAGAGGGGAAAAATCAGCCTTCAGACTAACACACACTCCGTCCCCCAGGCATTTTTATCCAACTGGGAAAGATAAGAGGAAAGAGATCTTAGGATTCACTTCAACCTGGGGATTGACCAAACTTGCAAAATCAAAAAAAAAAAAAAGAAAGAAACCAGAAAGTATTAATATTTCACGTTTTCTTCTCAGATATCAGTTATGAGAAGAAAAATCACCCAAGCTTAAGAAGAGCAATGAAAAAGTGCAGAGAACTCCTCGAACTCTACAGTATTAAACGGTTCTACAGTTGTCCCTTCAAAATTGCCCAGGTAATCAGAATGACTAAAATTATAAAGACAACTTGAAATGTTGGAGAGGTTGGGAAATCACCAGAAGTCTCATACATTTTGTCATGAGAATGTAAAACCACTTTGGGAAAAGTTGTTGTAATTTCTTATAAAACTAAATGTAGAAGATTGCGCAGAGAATTTGCTCTCTAAACATTCCATTGTTTGGAGACAAGTCACCATAGTTGTGACTCTTACACACCTTGCCCTATTAGTTTAATGGTTTAGATCAACCTGTCAGTGGGCCTGGTAGCTCTGAATGTCTCTTCAGAAAAGCTCTGCTTCATTGATCACTCTCTTAACCTTAGATAGCCTCGTAGTAGTATAAACTCTTGTCCAACAAGGAACTGTTAAAAACAAAAAAAAAAAGGAGCTGTTAGAGGCTGTAGTTGACCCAACAAGCCATACACTTTTAAATTAATATATATATTCATTATTCAACAAACATTTAAGCACTAGGTACCCAGCACTCTCTTGGAGGTAGGGGAAAAAGAAAACCTACAGATTTTACTCAGGTAGGGCCTAAGGTGTCAGGCAGTTTAAATTCTCTGTGCATCTGTTCCCTCAACTGTACAGAGGATCTATAAAAATTGGGTTGTAAAGGTTAGATGAGATATTGTACAGAAAATGCTTTGCTTAGTGCCTGTCATACAGTAAGTGCCCAGTAGATTATACCTGTTACCATCATGTGAAGGACCTTATACACTGCCGAGTACAATGAGAAGCAGAATGAAACATTCTCTTAATAGATTGTCTCCAGCCAAGGCATTGTAGCTGTGGCTGGACACTTTGAGCTATATAGCTCCTTGAGTTCTGTTCCTTTAAAAGTGTGACTCTTTCTGAGGATCTCAGTGATAAAACTCCTTTCTAAAACTCAGAACTGTAGAAAAGCCACACACAGAGCCTAGTGGGCATTTTGCTTCTAGTTTTTTACTTCTGCAGACAAGACTGAAATAAATAGCCTTGTACATATTTGTATGCCTCTCTGATTAGCATAACAAAATTAAGGTAATATTCCTTATTCAGCATTCTGTCATACTAAATCTCTTGAAAATGCATCTTCCCTGAATCATTTCAGGTCTTCGAAGTTTTTCTCAATTCCAATGAGCTCTGCCAGTTTGTAATGACTACATTGGATAGCCTCGAATATCTGAAAAATCCCTGCACTCAGCAATCAGCAGGAGAATTGCTGATAACATTGGTAAAAAATGCGGAGTCCCGATTTGAGAAGGTAAAAAGCTCAGTAGTCATTTCCTGGGTATAGTGGCAAGACATCTCCCCTCCTGCAGCTGCTAAGAGCTCTCCTGCTGCTCCTGTTCCACAGAGAGTAGCAACTGAACAGGTCCAGGCCCTATGGGTCAGTGGACTTCCATTCGACAAGCATGTGAAAAACAACCACTGTATGTGCCACTAGGGATGGATAGTTTTAAAATCCAAGGTGTGCTCCATATTTCCCAGAACAGTGTAGTTTTGGGGGAAGATTTAATTAGCACAAGAATGGAAACTTCAACTTATTTCCTCATCCAGGTTAATAAAGGTGTTAGACTTTTAAAAATCAAGCCATCATCAATCCTCGAAGGAGGCCAACTTAGTAAGCTTAAAATCAGCAGATATAGAAATAACAATATAATGATATCATTTAGAAATATGAGAGGAGGGGCACCTGGATCGCTTAGTCAGTTAAACGTCTGCTTTTGGCTGAGTTCAAGATCCCAAGAGTCCTGGGATCAAACCCAACATTGGACTCCCTCTCCCCTTCCCTCTGCTTGTGCATTCACACACTCTCTCTCTCTGAGTAAATAAAAATCTTAAAAAGATAAAAGAACTATGAGAGGACGTACTGAAAGAGATAAAAAGGATAAAAATAGTAGTCCCTGGAAAGCGTACCTGAGGAATAAGCAGGAGAGAGCCTTGAAATACCACTGAACTTCTTAAATTGATACATGTTGCACTTTGATAAAAATAAAAAAATAATAAAAATAATAAAAATTTTGAAATGACGAAAACCCACTTTTTCACCTATTAAAATATCAAAGATGCAAAAGAACATGTAACGAGAACACGGTGAGATGGACCTTTCTAGCAGTTGTGTACTTTCAGCTGCAAAAAGACCAACTCTGCGAAGCTTACACACAATTTAAGTTTAAAGGGTTTATCTCGGGACGTCTAGGTGGCTCAGTAGGTTAAGCATCTGACTCTCGGTTTCAGTTCAGGTCATGATCTCAGAGTCATGGGATGGAGCTCCACATCAGGCTCTGCACCCAGCATGAGACGCTGCCTAAGATGCTCTCTCCCTCTCCGCCTCCGCCTCTCCTACAGCTTCGCATATATGCCTCTTTTTCTCTCAAATAAATAAATCTTTAAAAATAAAGGGTTTAGGGGTGCCTGGGTAGCTGAGTGGGTTAAAGCCTCTGCCTTCGGCTCAGGTCATGATCTCAGGGTCCTGGGATTGAGCCCCGCATCGGGCTCTCTGCTCAGTGGGGAGCTTGCTTCTGCCTCTCTCTCTCTACCTGCCTCTCAGCCTACTTGTGATCTCTGTCTGACAAATAAATAAATAAATAAAACTTTAAAAAAAATAAAGGATTTATCTTCTTGTATAAGAAGAAGGCTGGAAGCATTTTCTAGAACCTGGCTCAGCAACTCAGCAGTGTCATCAAAGAGCTGGGGGGCTTTTCCATCTGCCACGCTTCCCGTTCATGTAGTCATAAGGTGGTCACAGCAATTTTAGACTTTATTAAGAAAATAAGGCTTTATCCAGCAAAGAAGAGAGATACTGTCCTCCTTTTGTCCCTTTAATCAGGGAGAAATGTCTTTCCCAAAAGGTTTTTTTCCCCCATGTTTCAGTGACCAGAATTGCATCGCATGCCAGCTTAAACCAGCTTCCGGCAACTGGGCGTAATGAGGGCCATCTTATTATAAGGGTGTTGATGACTGCCTCTCTGAGAGGCTGACATAGCACAGACTTGAAGCCATGAGTCTATGAGTGGGCAGAGTAGGCCAAGCAAAATAATGGACCAAGGCTCGATGGCTCCTGTTTCCTTCTCCTGAGTATGGTAGACATCTCTGGGTGGAAGGCAAGTATGAACTCCCCTGACATTCTCAGAGTCAGAGTGGAAAAAAAAAATCCCAACTTCCTTGCAACACTTTTACTAGTTTGGTTTATTATAAAATCAATGTATAGTCATCAAAGAGAAATTTAAAAATATGTAAGCAAAAAAATAAATATCCCATCATTCAAAGTTCCTCTAAATCATTTTATGTATGTATACATACGTGCAGATTTATTTTAAGTGTTTTTTCTTTTTTAAGATTTATTTATTAGTGTGCCTGGGTGCCTCAGGCCATTAAGCGTCTGCCTTTGGCTCAGGTGGTGATCCTAGGATCCTTGTTTGAGGCCTATGTCAGGCTCCCTGCTTAGCAGGGAATTGGTTTCTCCCTCTGCCCCCTCCTCCTTGCTTGTGCGCTCTCTCACTCTCTCTTTCTGTCTCTCAAATGAATAGATAAAATATTTTTTTAAGATTTACTTATGGGGGTATAGAGAGAGCTGGGGCTGACATGGGGCTCATTCTCACAACCCATGAGATCACAACCAGAGCAGAAACCAAGAGCTCAACCGACTATGCCACCCCAGGTGCCCCTTAAGTAGTTTTGATAATATATTAAACATTCTTGTCACCCCCCCCCAGGACCTTTCAGAAAGAGCCACAGTATCCTCAGTAACTGTCATTGTCCCACAGGATTAAGGTCTCAGTGATTTGTTTTCCTTCTTCAGGTGCCAGAAATTATGGGAGTGATCTGTGCCCGACTCTCCATAATCAGCCAGCCTAGAGTCCGACGACAAATCATAAATACTGTGAGTTTGTTTATCTCCAGGCCCAAGTACACAGATACAGTGATCAGCCACCTTCTGTGTCATCCAGTACCATATGACAGGTAACAGAACCTGGTACATACAGCCTCTGAATTAAACTGGGGTGGGTGACACAGCCCCTGGTATTGTTGAATGTGGCTGCTCTCAAAAATCTGTTGATATTCTTGTAGACGAGATAAGATATAGACAGATACTGCAATATATGTCAGGATATATTGCATAAACATAAGGAAACAATCCAACAAATCCAGAATGAGAACATTTTATAAGACAGCTGGATTGAACTCTTCAAAAAAATTAATGTCATTAAAGAAAACATGCTGGGGCACTATTCTAAATAAAAAGACACTAAAGAAATATAACCAAATGCAATATGTGAACTCTATTGGATCCTGGATGAAAATAAAAGCTATGGAAAGAACATTTTGAGAAAATTTAAATATAGACTCTGTAATTGATTACTGAATTAGTGTAACTTTCTTAGAAATGAAATGGCAATGTGGTTGTACAGAAGAATATTCTTATTCCTAGGAGATCAATACTGAAGTGATTTAGGGATAAATATCATGATGTCTGTAATGTACTTGAGATTTAGCCAGAACATAAACACAAAAAAGAAAATAAAAATAAATCCATAAATAAGAATAAATCATTTGGAGGAACAAACAAGATGATTTTTTTTTTTAGACTTGTGGCTTTCAGAGTTGGAGACATCCTGGAATTTCCAAGAGATCCCTTCTGAGGAAGGCAGTGAGGCATTAAGAGAAGATTCTAGGCCCCCACCCCCTTCAACCAGAGCATCATCTGTCTCTTACTTTTCTTTATTTCTTCTTTTTTTTTTTTAATGTAGCTGTATACCCAACTTGGGGCTCAAACTCATGACCCCAAGACTGAGTTGCATGCTCTACCAACTGAGCCAGCCAGATGCCCCAAAGTGGCATCTCATCTTGTCTGCTTGATGTATCACGATTCTGGGTAGTTATTGTATTTGGAGAAAAGATTTCCTAGCTTTAAACTGTTTGAAAACCACTTTCACTGAATGGTTCTCACAGTGTCTTGGTGTAGTGCTGATTTTTTTTTTAGGGACTTTTTTTTTTTTACTGATTTGATTGGTTTAAGCTGAATATAAGACACTCTACCATTAAATCAAATAAAAGATTTTTACCCATCCAAAGAAAAAAATGAGTTAATACATATCTATTTTTTAATATTCTTTATTAAAGAATAAAGGATTTTAAATAAAGAATATTAAAAAATAATTCTTATTAAAGAATTTATTCTTTAATAAGAAGAAAAACTCTATTCAGTTGGTAGAGCTTGCAACTCTATTTCAGGGCTGTAAGTTCAAGCCCCACATTGGGTGTAGAGATTACCTAAAAATAAAATCTTTAAATTAATTGACTAAAATAAAATAGAATATTCTTTTATACGTTTCTCTAATACATTATTGTTATCTTTACTACTTGTCAGGATGCCTGGTTGTCTCAGTCGTTAAACGCCTGCCTTCAGCTCAGGTCATAATCCCAGGGTCCTGGGATCGAGTTATGTATTGGGCTCCCTGCTCTGCAAGAAGTCTGCTTCTCCCTCTGCCTGCTGCTCCCCCTGCTGGCGCTCTCTCTTTCTCTCTGCCAAATAAATAAAATTAAAACAAAAACAAAACAAAATCTTTACTACTTGCTTCATCTTATCTACACTAGATCCTTATATGAAACATATGATTTAGTACAAAATATTAAGTATACTTAGTTATTTTAAAGTGTAACTTTAGCATTATTTTATTATTTGTATTTGTTCTAGCTCTTGGATGAATTTGAGAACCTACTGCTTTAGATCATATGAGAATTGTGGAATCTGCTAGAAATGAAAATGGCTTAGTCAGAAAATTTCATTCTTATTATATTTTTGGTCATTTACCTGAATTCTTTTAGCTGGTTTACATGCAGATTGGGTGATTGTTTTTAGGAGTCTGTTCAAAGCATCTGCTATGTGCAAGGTGTTGTTTGGGCTGGAGAGAGAAGGGGCAGGACACAGACCCTGACCTCAGGCAGTGCACAGTCTGGGAGTAGACATAGACGAGTAACAGGATTCCAAAGCAAAATAAGACAGTTCTTTGGAAGCTCATAGGAGATGACTTAACTAGATGAAAGACTGGGGAGGGATTGCTAAAAGCAGGGCTGCCCCAAGCTGAGTATTTAGTGTAAGTTAGTCAACTAGAAGGTGGGATAGGGCAGTGGAAAAGGCATTCCAGACAGAAGGGAAAGGCAAAACGAAACACAAGGAAGGGATGAAACAGCTTGATGAATTCCCATTCCCAAAGGGCTGATGGGCAAACAAAAACCATGTCACATCTACAGGATCAGTTTTTACTGGAGGTAAAACCTGTCCCATATTTTTAGCAAACTCTCCAGATGATTTTTTTTCACACTAAAATATGTAAACCATTGCCTTATAGGCTAACATTGTGTTTTCCTAATTCAGATGCATTCCCAGCACACTTCCAACTGTGCAGCAGACCAAAAGCATTTTTAAAACACTTCTTTCACAATAAATAGCTTTTCTTTTTTTTTTTTAAGAGTTTTTTTTTTTTAAAGATTTTATTTATTTATTTGACAGACTGAGATCACAAGTAGGCAGAGAGGCAGGCAGAAGAGAGGAGGAAGTAGGCTCTCCGCAGAGCAGAGAGCCCAATGCGGGGCTCGATCCCAGGACCCTGGGATCATGACCTGAACCGAAGACAGAGGCTTTAACCCACTGAGCCACCCAGGCGCCCCAATAAATAGCTTTTCATATTACTTCATTTACAGCCTCAGGAAATCAGAGAGGAAAAAAAAAAAACAAACAAGGGTAAGTAAGTATAGGAATTTCTTAATTTCATCCCAAGAATGAATTTTCATCTTCGGTAGTCTACTTCACCAGCTATGAGCCTTTTCAGCATTTCACGTTGCTTTTCTGGCCTTTCCTTTAGGAGTCCGTTAAGAGCTTCTTACTCTGTTTTATTCACAGATTAGTATTATCAGAGTAGAGAGTGATGTGTTGGAATAGTCCTTAAGCCTCTCAATTTTTAGAGCGATTCTGATACATAGACAACTGGAAGACCACACTTGATCTAGCACACAAAGATATCTTGTGATAGATTCCGAAAATAAGATAATGGATCAAAACCATGAGTAACTCCCAATCTTCCCCCCATAATGCTCCTTTACAGTGTTTATATACAATTATATATATATATGACTCATGCCCCACCTTTCAGTCAACAATAGAAGAAAGTTATTACACACTGTCTTTCTTCAAGAGGAGATCTCTTCCTGGTGCCTGGGTGGTTCAGTTGGTTAAGCATTTGCCATCAGCTCAGGTCATGATCCCAGGGTCCTGGGATCGAGCCCCGCATCAGGCTCAGGGCTCAGCGGAGAGCCTGCTTCTCCCAACCCCTCTGCAGCTCCCCCTGTTTGTGTGCACCTCCCCTCTCTCTGTCAAATAAATAAAGTCTTTAAAAAAAGAGAGAGAGAGAGGGAGAAGAGATCTTTTCTGAAGAAAATCAAAGCTTTATTTCTGTGCTTGCGCTTCCAAAATTTAAGGACCATAGACTGGGTTAAATAAATCTATCTGTGAATGCCTTCTGTGGGCCTGGCATTGTGCTAGACCTTGAGGGATTCATGGAAGAAAAACTGGGCATTATTCCTGCCTCCAGAGGGAACAGATAGACATGTACAGAGAACCGAAAATAGCAGGTGTAAGATTGAGGCAACCTCTATACGTGAGAAATTTTGAAAAAAATAAAGTTTAAAAAAATTTTTGGAAGTGTTATGAGAACCCTCATAAGAGACATGGTAAAGAAGCAGCAAGAGCTTCACAGAAGAGAGGACATTGGAGCAGGGCCTAGAAGGGTTTTGATGGGCAAGGGAGAGTTTTGGAAGGGACCTTCCAGTTTAAGGAAATGAGATGAGCAGAGCTAGAGCTGTCAAAGTCTGGTGTTAGTTTGGTAAAGGTGAATGGTCTGGGATAGCCAGAGCACAGGTATGTATGTGACATATTTTTAGCAGAATAAAAGGTGAGATTGAAAGGTAAATTAGGACTAGTTTGTCCTGAAGTCCATTATGAGGCATAGGAACTTGAGTTTATAAAACACTGAGCATGGGGCACCTGCGTGGCTCAAGTCAGTTAAGCATCTGACTTCAGCTCAGATCATGATTCCAGGGTCCTGGGATTGAGTCCCACATCAGGCTCCTTGCTCAGCAGGGAGCTTGCTTCTCCCTCTGCCGGCCATTCCCCCTGCTTGTTCACTCACTTTTCCTCTCTCTTTTTTAAAGATTTTATTTTTTTTTAAAGATTTTATTTATTAATTTGACAGAAATCACAAGCAGACGGAGAGGCAGCCAGAGAGAGAGAGAGAGGGAAGCAGGCTCTCCGCTGAGCAGAGAGCCCGATGCGGGACTCGATCCCAGGACTCTGAGATCATGACCTGAGCCGAAGGCAGCGGCTTAACCCACTGAGCCACCCAGGCGCCCCTTAAAGATTTTATTTATTTATTTGAAAGAGAGTGAGGGAGAGAGCACAAGCAAGGCCAGGGAAAAAGAAGTAAACTCCCCACTGAGTGGGGAGCCAGACACAGGCCTTGATCCCAAGACACCGGAATCATGATCTGAGCTGATCTGGGATCGTGATCTGCTTAACTGACTGAGCCACCCCTCTCTCTGACAAATAAATAAAATCTTAAAAAAAAAAAAAAAAAAAAAAACTGGGCGCCTGGGTGGTTCAGTTGGTTAAGCGACTGCCTTCGGCTCAGGTCACGGTCCCGGAGTCCTGGGATCGAGTCCCGCATCGGGCTCCCAGCTCCATGGGGAGTCTGCTTCTCCCTCTGACCTTCTCGCCTCTCATGCTCTCTCTCACTGTCTCTCTCTCAAATAAATAAATAAAATCTTTAAAAAAAAAAAGAGTAACTGTAGTGAAATCAGATTATAAGACTTTTAATAGAGCTGAGCAGAGAGGAAAATGACTTCTAGATCGAATTCCAGATTCTAGGAAGGTTATGGTCATCATGGTGGACTTAGGATAAGCTATCGCCTGAAGCCTCCTGTTCTTTGGGATTTCTAGGCATCTGGCTGAGGTGTGGAGAACTCTGGAGGTGGAACTGCCCAGCACTACCTGGATTCTGTGGAGACTTCTGAGGAAGCTACAGAAATGCCATAATGCGCCCACCCAAGAGAAGATGGCCTACGTGGCTGTTGCTGTAAGCCATTGAGCTTTGCCCCTCCCTACTTCAGCACAACGTGCTCCCTCTCTTGAGAAAACTGGTCCAACACTCCGTTTGGAGAGTGTCTTTCTTCATCCCTCTCAAAGTTTGCTTCTGTCATCCATGTATAAATCTGTAATGTCTCTACCAAGGGATTGACATGGAGGCGCTTGGGAGAATGAAGGAATCAGTATGGTTTAGTGAAGTTTGGTTTAATCAGTGTGGTTAAAGTGTTCCCTTTAAAAAATATGTATTATCTGGGGCACCTGGGTGTCTCGGTTGGTTAGTTGTCTGGCTCTTGATCTCAGCTCTGGTCTCATCTCAGGGTTGTGAGTTCAAAGTCCACATTGGGCTCTATCTCAGGCATGGCACCTACATAAAATCAAATGAAATGAAATGAAATATTTATCATAGTTAAAGAGTAATACACAACTCATAAAGAAAAAAGTCAAATAATATGGAAGAATATAACATGGAAAGAAAAGGTTCTTGAGCAGAGGTTGGCAACCATTTTCTGTAAAGGACCAGAAGGCAAATATTTTGGGTTTTCAGTCCCCACATAGTCTCCAAAACGTATTCTTTTGATTTTTTTAAAAATTTTATTTATTTATTTACTTGACACAGAGAGAGAGATTACAAGTAGGCAGAGAGGCAGCCAGAGAGAGAGGGGGAAGCAGACTCTGGGCTGAGCAAAGAGCCTGAGTCGGGACTTGATCCCAGGACCCTGGGATCATGACCTGAGCCGAAGGCAGAGGCTTAACTCACTGAGCCACCCAGGTGCCCCTTCTTTTGATTTTTTAAAAAACAGAATTTCAAAAATCTAAAGACCATCCTTAGCCTAGCTGTATCTTCTCTCTAAAAATGAACTTTCTAGTAGTATTTATAGATATGTAAATTTTTTGTGTATATATTTATTTGGTATACCTTCTCTCCATTTTTTTTCTTTTAAGCAGACATTTTTAGAGTAGTTTTAGGTTTACAAGAAAATTGAGCAGAAAGTACAAAGTTTCTACTCTCTGTCCCCCTACATGTACAGCCTCCCCACTATCAATATATACGTTTTATTTTATTTTCTTCCCTACCAGCTTATAGCTCAGCTTTCTCTGACCTAAGTTATTATATAGGTTTTCTTTAGCTTCCAGAATTTTTCTGACATCTCTAATCTGCCATTGTCTCCTCTCCTAAATTTTCTCTGTTCTTGTGGATTTATACTTTTTCTTTTAATCCCTACAATATTATCTTAGTTTTAGGAGTTGTGTCAGATAAAGTTATATATTTAATCATGTTAGCCTATAAAATTGTATGTATATAATTAGTAGGATTAAATTACATATATCATTTGATGATCTCTTTTTTTTTTTTTAAAGATTTTATTTATTTATTCGACAGAGAGAGATCACAAGTAGGCAGAGAGGAAGGCAGAGAGAGAGGAGGAAGCAGGCTCCGCGCTGAGCAGAGAGCCCGATGCGGGACTCCATCCCAGGACCCTGAGATCATGACCTGAGCCCAAGGCAGCGGCTTAACCCACTGAGCCACCCAGGCGCCCGATGATCTGCTTTTTTAATTTAATAATATATAAATAACAATTTAATACTTTCCATTTCAAAATATGAGACTCTCTGTTATCCTTTTCATGGCTGCATCATAATTCATTTATTATTAACTTCTTAAAAATAGATAATATGTAACATGGTACAGAACCATTTATTTGATTTCCAGATTTCCTCTTCATGAACATTTTGACAATTTTTAAACTTCTGCCATTAAAACAGAGCTACAGTAAACTTAATCATGCATATAAAATTTTGTCATACATACCCAATTATTGTTAACTTTTTTAATTAGACTCCACCCCCAGTGTGGAGCCTAATGTGGGGCTTGAACTCACGACCCTGAGATCAAACACTGATCTGAAAAAAAAAAAAGACCTGATCTGACATCAGGTGTTGGATGCTCCGAGCACCTGGGTGGTACAGTCAGTTAAGCACCTGACTCTTGGTTTCGGCCCAGGTTGTAAGATTGCGCCCCCACATTGGGTTCCCCACTCATCATGGAGTCTCTTTAAGACTCTGTCTTCCTTGTCCTGCCATGCTCTCTCTCTACAATCAATCAATCAATCTATCTTTTTTTAAAAGAAGAGTTGGACACTTAACCGACTGAGCCACCCAGGCACCCCCTAATTATTTTCTTGGGATTAAGGCCATTGTAGGGGAATTTCTAGCTCAAGGGGTAGACTTACTTAAATTTTTGAGAATTCCCAGATGGTCCTCTAAAACATTGCCTTCTACCAGTCATATATGAGAATGCCCATTTACCCACACCCTTACCGCCCTGAGCATCCCTAACCTTTTCATTGCTGCCTAGCTGATAGGTGAAAAAAGATTATTATTTTAATTATATTATTGTTATTGGTGAGATTAAACATTTGTATGTTTTGGGTGGTTTTTTTTTCAAAGATTTTATTTATTTATTTGACAGAGGGAACACAAGCTGGGGGAGTGGGAGAGAGAGAAGCAAGCTCCTTGCAAGGCAGGGAGCGCTATGCAGGATTTGATCCCAGGACCCTGGGATCATGACCTGAGCTGAAGGCAGATGCTTAATGACTGAGCCACCCAGGTGCCCCGTATATGTTTTTTAAGTAGCCATTACATTTTGTGACTTATCTGCTCATGTTCTGTATACCAGAGCTCCTCATATTAAATATGCACACAAGCCACAGTCAGCTGAGGGTCTTACTGAAATGCACATTCTGATGCAGCAGATCTGGGGTGGGGCTTGCATTTCGAACCAGCTCCCGGATGATACCAGTGCTGCTGATATGTGGCCCACACTCTGAGTGGCCTTTCCATTTTCTTCTTACTGATATATGAAAGTTTATGTATTAAAAATATCACATTGGGGTGCCTGGGTGGCTCAGTCTGTTAAGCACTCAGGCCCAAGCAGAAATAAAGCAAAAGTAAGGAGCACTGCTAGCAGGAGTTCAGCTCTATGGTGTGTTTTTTCTACCACAGGCAACAGATGCCCTTTATGAGGTGTTTGTGGGGAACAGGCTCCGAGCAGCTACATTCCGACTCTTTCCTCAGCTTCTCATGACACTGCTTATCCAGATACACCACAGCATTGGTCTCACCATGTCCGATGTCGCCATCCCAAGTGGCCTGTACTCGGAACAGGAAATGTCTTCAGAGGTCACCCCTTTGTGGTACTGCCTGTCATGATATCATTGACCTTAACTAACACTAAGCTCTATGCACTGTAGTAGATACAAAGATAGCCAAGGTGTGGTTCCAGCCAAGGGAGACCTTACAGTCTGCCATCATGGGACATCAGGATGAAATGCCCAGGAATCATTCTGGGCTCTCACTGGTTGGTTGTCTGTCTGTTTTATTGGCGCCAAGATGAACTCAGTAGAAATTCGTTAGTGTCACGGTGGCACATGACTTTCTCTCAGAGGAAGTGCTGTAATGTGGATTATTCAAGAACACCTCACTAAAAGTCAGGAGAACTGAACTGTAGTTCTCATTTGTTGAACTAGCTGTGTACTCTGGGGCAAATCTTCCTTTATTCTGTGCCTTGGTTTTCCTATCTGTAGATTAGGTCAGACTAGGTATTCTCCAAGGACCTTCTAGTTTTAGAATTCTCTGGTGTTATAGCTAGCTTACTAGTTCGGTAAGTAATAGAGATAGTTAGTTTTATTTTTTTAAGTAATCTCTCCACCAAATGTGGGCTTAAACTCATGAACCAGAGATCAAGAGTCACATGCTCTACTGGCCCCAGTTGTAGGGGTGGTTTAAAGTTGTAGGGGTAGTTTTGGGGACACCTTGGTGGCTCAGTCAATTAAGCACCTGACTCTTGATTGCCAGGTCATAAGTTCAAGCCCCTCATTGAACTCATGATGGCATGAGCCTACTTCAAAAATAAATTAAAATATAATAAAAAGCAGTGTGGGTATATTTTATGGGGGGAGGGGTATATACTGTACCTAAATGAAGCTTTTTTTAAAAAGCAGTGGGTATGGACTTAGCATCCCATATCATCTATTTTATCATAGATTTCTTTTCAAACTCTCAGGGAAACAAAATCTAGTTAGATTTCTTTACACTAAAAATTTGTGTGAAGGGGCCTTTCAAGTTATTAGAGCATTTAGAGTCTTAGGGGAAAATTAGAAAGAAGAGAAGTAACATCCAGAGCTATCAATGCATGGCCCCCCTCCGTGGTAGTGCAGCGTGATTGTGTGCTGATGAGTGGAGGGACCTATTCTATTCACTTTGCTGGTTTGGTTTTGATTTAGCTTCGCCATACAAGCTACAAAGACTCTCCTCCTCAGAACATTGTGCTGGCAGGAATTCAACATCATGGAAAAGAATAAAGGATGGACCCTCCTGGAAGGAAAAGAGTGCCATCTTCAGGGAGTATCTCTCCTTGCCAAGTAAGATTTCCTTGCCGTGCATACCTGCTCTAAATCAGTATCGCTTTAGATATTTTTCCCCCTTCTAGTTAAAATAGAAACCAAGGTTGGATAACATCACAGGTTAAAATACCCATAATTCCAGGCAGATTTTTTCAGATGTCCTGCCACTGCCATACCGTCCTGTGCACCTAAAGCTGGGCAAAATCTTCAGTGGGCCCCTGGCCCCGGGCATAATGCAGTCTGGATAGGAGCATTTCTAAGAGGTGTCCTGTTGGGTGTTCTGTTTTGCAGTGCATTGCTGGAAAGAAATCACCTCCTTGCACATAAAGTCATGTACTTGTTGGTCCCTCTTCTTAACCGAGGGAATGATAAACATAAACTCACATCTGCAGGATTTTTTGTGGAGGTAAGATTCGTTGGAAACTGGATTCCGGAAGCCTGTAAAGCCATAGTATCTGCCTTCTGGGCCCTATCCAACTTCATGGCAGGCTGGGATCCACTTCAGATGTGGGACAGAAAGAGTTTCAGATTCAAACCTACTGAAATTCTTCTTGCCATATATTCATTATTCAGCATTCTTTATGTTTAATGTGTATATTTACAGTATAAACATCACCCTGTCACATAGTAGAGGAAAATAATACATTTTGGAGATGGTGGGAAGGTGGTTCCCCTCATGAACAAGGGCTTAAAGGTAACTTCTTTGGCTGATTTCTGGTTTCTTCCAGCTTCTCCAGAGTCCAGTGGCTAGGAGACTGCCCAGCATATACTCTGTCGTCCGTTTGAAAGACTGGCTACATCACGGAAATAGCGTCTTCAAATTTCTTGCCCTAAAGGGACTGCTCTATCTTATCAAACACCAGGAGATGGTAGGAGGGGCCCCCAGACCACTGATTCGTAAGTCACAAATCAAACATACCCCAGAAAGATACCCAAGAAACTGGGAACAGCCAAGAAGGAGATTGGGTAGCCTGGGAATAGGAGCAAGTAGGAATACATCCCTTTGTACCTTTTAAATTTTATGCCTAGGAAATATGTAAGTACTGACTTAAGTATTTCATGAAATCCTAAGAAATAATTCCAAGTCATAATATTTGAAACCTATAATTTGTTTAAGGTGGTACCCTCACCGTCATCACAGCCTGGGTGACATACAGGTATCCTTTTATGTTTTGTACCGTGTTCCCCTAAGGAGTACATTGGACAGACCATGATATCTGCTCCCAGAATGTATATCATCTAAACAAGGATTGCTGACATTCATGTTGAAAGAGAGCTCATTGTCTACAAGACCTAGCTAGAAACCAGGCCTGGATCAGAAGGAAAAATCAATCCCTGGGCCTTCAATTTTATCACTTGAGTTCTATTTTTTTTTAATATTTAAGTATGTATCTATATCTGAAACAAAGATGACAGATGCTAGCATGTTAATTCTGGTTGTTTGGATACATGAATATTTGTTGCCTTATTCTATTTACTTCTTACATGTGTGTTTTAAACTGTAAAACTCTGAAATTGCTTCCTTTTGGGAATTTGAGAAGAACAGAATCCCAATTCAGAATGGGGAGGACCCTTAACAGTCCTCAATCTCTGCCGGAATTCCTCCAAGGAATCTTATTGCCTCTGGATACATTCCATATTAGAGAACTCACTATGACCTGAGCTAGCCATTCCACTTTCCTCTCATAGGAAGCAATTTCTTACATTAATCCTAAGTCTGTTATTGGCCATCCCCACTGGGTCCCACTTCTGACCAATGAGGCAACTTACAATAGCTCTGCCCCCTTCTCTATGTATCAGCCCTGCCTATACTAAGAGGGCAGTCATAGCCTCTGATTACTTTTCTGCTCTTAACTAGCCAGTGCTACCAATTCAACAAGCACCAGGTACTGAGTAAAGGTGGGAGCCCTACTTTGCTATCAGATGAAGTGCTCTCAGGAGGGTGATGTGCACTCCCTTTGAACACACAGAGGGAAGGCATCAAGAGTCTGTTACCGTGCATCTTAGACCTCTTATGTGAAACCGATGAGAAGATTGTTTTGTTGGCTATCCAGATACTCCTACAACTCGTTGGAACAATGGATTTCACCACCCTGACAGCCATGATGAAGACTCTGTTCTCCCTGTTTGGTGATGTAAGACAATGAGAGAGGAGAGACTTTCCTAGGGGAGGGTAATCAACATAACAGGAAATAGGGCGCCTGGGTGGCTCAGTGGGTTAAGCCGCTGCCTTCGGCTCAGGTCATGATCTCAGGGTCCTGGGATCGAGTCCCACATCGGGCTCTCTGCTCAGCAGGGAGCCTGTTTCCTCCTCTCTCTCTCTGCCTGCCTCTCTGCCTACTTGTGATCTCTCTCTGTCAAATAAATAAATAAAATCTTTAAAAAAAAAACATAACAGGAAATAGAAATTGGGATAGTAATAAATATATTCTATTTTATATAGATCTTTTTATGTTTACAGCACTTTCAAATCTCTTAATAAGACCCTTCCAGGTAACCTGTAATGTTAGTAGGACTGGTGTTAACTATTTTTCAAATTCAAAAACAAAAACAAAAACTGAGATGTAGAGACTTGCCAGGGTACCACCCTGATCATGGGTTGGGGAAAGAGTTTGTATAAGAAAAGATGTCTTTCAAGGAACAATCAGGACTGGGTCAAGGTGGTGGACCATTCGTATGTCGCCATCCCATATCCCAAAGATTAAATAAAAAGTTTGTGGAGCACAATGAACTCTTCCTTGGAAGAGTCAAGTACAGCAAGGCTGGGATTCTGAATTTCAGCAAAACAGCATGTAGCTATGTTGACCACGCTTCCTGTTTGCAAAGTGAGAGAACAACTAGTTCTACAAAGCAGCAGGTCCTGCTATCTCTATATATTTGGCTTCTTGCCCTCAGCTACCTACAGCTAAATAGCCTCATGTTAGGACTGGGGTTTCACCCAACCTAGCCCTTATAAGTTAAGCATGAACACTTTCAGTGACTTGCTTCCCTTTGGATACTCCCTTTGTAGGTGAGACCTGATGTTCATCGTTTCTCCATGACCCTCTTTGGAGCCTCCATAAAGTCTGTGAAATACACAGATAAGAAGGGTGTAGAGAATCAAGTCCTGGACAGCTTGGTTCCACTACTTCTGTATTCTCAGGATGAAAATGATGCAGTAGCAAAGGTAATCCCTCTGTCAACTTTTTTCATGCCCAAATAACTCCCAATCCAGAGCCAAATCTGCAAATAAGCGTTCCATCTTTGAGGGTGGGAACTTTGTGGTACCATCTTTATTCACCGTCTCCTATAACACAGGCTACCTTTCAATTATTTGGCCTAAGTGAATTGTATGAAAAATCTTACTCCTTACTTCTGTATAGCATATTATGGTCCTTTGTGGGTAAGAACAATGTATTATACCATTTTGTAGCCCCACCCCAATGTTTAGCCTAGCACAGTCCTAAATACAGTGCCGGATTCATTATCATTTTCCTTTATTCAAGAACTGCCTTCTGGCCTTTAGACAAATAGACTTGTGTTGAGGCTAAGTCAGAAATAGTAGCTTCTTGGGGCGCATGGGTGGCTTAGTGGGTTGGGCCTCTGCCTTCGGCTCGGGTCATGATCTCAGGGTCCTGGGATTGAGCCCTGAATCAGGCTCTCTGCTCAGTGGGGAGCCTGCTTCCCCCTCTCTCTCTCTGTCTGTCTGTCTCTCTGCCAGCTTGTGATCTCTCTGTCATAAATAAATAAAATCTTAAAGAAAAAAAAAAAAGGAAAGAAAGAAATAGTAGCTTCTCTGACAATCTAGAGAAGCCTCTACATCTCCTTAATCTTCCAAGAGTTTCTGCCATAGAGTTGTGGGTAGGAGGTCATCATTTTTGGTAATGTCTCTTTACTCAGGAGCCTGTTTATTCCAATCTGCTAGCTATGACCACCAGATACAATAGTCCAGAAGTATGTTTAGGCTGCAAGGATTCTGGAAAAATGCTGGAGCTTTCCCCTACCCATGTTCCCCATTACAGAAATAAAGCAGGATCAGAAACCAGACTTAATATTATGGTGGGCCCTGGTACCTTAACCTGGGAGGAATATGGTCTTGTAACCAGAAATATGGACTATTTCAGGGGCACCTGGGTGGCTCAGCCAGTTGGGCATCTGCCTTTGGCTCAACGTTGTAGGCTCCAGTTCATTTATTCTCACTGCTATGCAGAATCCCATCTTGAGGATATCCTGACACTTCTCTGGTGCTCCTATTCTTGGATATTTAGAGTGTCTCCCATTTTTCATTATTACAGTGCTGCATTGAACATTCTTTTACGTATTTCTTTGTGTACCTGTGTGAGAATTTCTTGAGGGCACAAACTCAGAAGTAGAATATCTGGGTATCTTTAACTTTATTAGATATTTACAAATAAACAAAGTAACTGAACTAACTTGTATTCCCATCAGTCCCCAAAGGAATTTTAATGGCCAAAATTTAGTGGACCTGGGACAAGGTATTTGCTTGAATACTTTTAAGAGGTGGTGTGTAGTACCTGGGAGGCATTCTGAGAGCTGTGAACAGAGAAGCCCATTAGCTTGCTAATTTTTAGCATCTTGCTAAATTTTACTCAAGCATCTGGATCCAGAGGGGATCAGTACTGACCAGAATTCCTCCCAAGCCAGAGATTCCACAAGGGCTGTGAGGAGAGGAGCTCCATTTCCCTGTGTAAAGTGACAGGAGAATGTCACAGAGCAGCAGGTGGGTGGAAGAGCCCTATCTGTCACTCGTGGGGTCATGGGGACCCCTGCCCCAGTCCCTGCTCTGGTATTACACCAGATAGCTCTCACTTCTGTCTCAGACCAGTGGTTTCTACAGCCTCCCCACAACTCTGCAGGCTTCATGGGTCCCCTTTAGGGGGACTGTTTGGGGAAATTGAAAGAGGGCAGGACTGTGGTTCCTGTCTATCCCTGCCCTCACTTTAGCCAGTTTTATTTGAAGAAAGTTTACTTCAGCTAAAAAATGTCTGAAGATACTGATCTCGGATCCTTTTCACAGGAAAGCAGACAAGTCTTAACAATATGTGCCCAGTTCCTGAAGTGGAAGCTGCCCCCAGAAGTGTACTGCAAAGATCCCTGGTACATCCGCCCTAGTGAAGCTGGAGCAGTCTGCAAATTCTTTGTATGTGAGCAATAATGGCTTGGTTCACTCGTTTATAGGCTAGCATACTTACTTTTTTCTGATGTAGTTTTTAATGGAGGAAGATGACATAAAGGAAACATTTCTCATCACTTCACATCAGCAACTGATATCCATGAACTGTCTTGTATGAGGAATCTATTTCTCTAGCTTCCTCCAAACTGAGTCACAGACTCACTTTCTGTAACCACGTTTCTTCATAAAAAAGACTCTCTTTTGAATTCTTGGGAGCCCCACTAACCTGGGTCAGAAGCTATGGGTCAGGCTGATAATGGTACATGCAAGTGAGTAGAACTAGGTTGTATATTGCCTTTACGATGATCTCTCATCCTTTTCTTGGATATAGTGGATTGTCTTCCCCTCCACTAGAGCGTGTTTAGGGGGACCCGAGCAAGGGTTGCCTTGCTGTTGTAAGCCATGCAGCATGACAGCAGCATGCCACTGGCTCTGCTAGGGCCCAGATGGCGTCCTTTCCCCTCACAAACTTGACAAAGGTTACTGGGGCCCATCTCAGGGGCAGACTCAAGCCAGGGAAGCTTCAGGGGGCCCATCCATAGTTTTCTGGACTTCTGACTCTAGGACTGCTGGGATCCTACTACAAAGACACTAGGACTGGGGTCTTCCATATGTGTAACCTATTTAGGACCCAGTGCAGGCTCCTCTGATCAAACTTAATGGGTCTAGGAAGCCTCACAGTACCATTGTGTCAGCCTTTCCACTGAGGATTATCTCTCTGACCTGTACCCGAACCTATATCCAAGGCACTGGGAGCAGAAACTCAGTGCTCTCAATGCACAAGATCATAGGTTGTCCATGTGACATCATAAGATCTCTGGGAACAGATTCTGATGATCCTCCTCCTATCCCTGAGCTGCCTGTCTTTGTAACAGAACCACCGAAAGGTCCATTTATTCACCCAGTAAACGCAACATATCCAAAATACAGTGGGTCATGGAGAACCCAGAAACATGGCAATGACAGAAACTTCCTAAGGGAGCTTGTTAGCTAGTAAAGGCAATAAAACCACTGTGTAAAATTAAATAGAAACTCAAGATGGAAAATGATATGTGCTAAGAGAGGGGTACTTGCAGAAATGCTCAGAGCAGAGTGAGCGATCCGGGAGGAGCCAATTGGGAGGCAGAGCTCAAGGCAGAGCTGAGGGAACAGAGAAGACAGTTACAGAGAAGTGGAGATGGACTTAGAGTCACCACAGGCACAATCTGTGGATTGAGGGGCTGTGAGCACAGTGTGTCCAGAGGATGTAACTCTGTTCAGGGACGTTGTTGTGACATAACATTCAGTAAGCAACTGTAGTTATTATTTCGAGCCCCATATTCTGTGTGTCTCGTGTCCGGCATCGTCCCTGGCTCAGGAAACTACAGCGAAGCTGACAAAAACTGTGGTGTACTTCACTCCTTCCTAGTCTTCCTTTTTTTCCCCCACTTAGGGAAAAAAATGCCAGGGGAAAGTTAACCTCCTCGCCCAAACATTGATGTTCTCCAAGAATGCAAAACTTCCTATCAGAAGAGCAGCAGTCTTATTTGTAGGTATAAACAATCATTTCATTTCTACAGTCACTTTATCCTATATTTTCCCAAATTGTGGTGTTGGGTATCCCAGTTCTTTCTGAAGATGACCTTGAAAACACTTCTTTGGAGAAAAGGGCTGTTACCTCTAGGTAACTTTCAGGCACTTGAAAGTCAAGTTTTAGAATCTAATTATCAAAAGACCAATTCTGCCAGCTGCTTAGAGCCAAAGCCAGACCATAGCCTCACTGACTTTCTCCTGCATTTAGGACTCTTATTAAAGTACGTGGATCAAAATGAGCTCAGGATGAAGGGCACTGACTGGATAGAGAATGGTGAGTGATCACACACCTGGGTTTGGTTTGGGGTGCCTCACATTTCAAAAGGGATCAGAGGTGGTAGCTGTGGGCAGGCTGTCTGACAGAGCTCAAACCCTGGGAACCAGAGGACCTGACTTTTGCAATAATGAAGACCTTGGAGACCACAAGTGAATGACAGTCTGATCCCAGTCCAAGTCCCCCCATTAGGAAAGGACATGACCCTACTGGTCTGGAAACCACTTTGATGAGTGTCTCAGGAACAATTCCTGATTCCACCTAGAAATACCATCTTAGTAAATTATGACAGTGGCTCCCAAGTACCCTTGGGGATGCCTACAGCACTATTTCCTATAAGTGGTTGTCCTATGAGGGGGCAGGACTTGGTAATACAGAGGTTTAGAGTCATATAAGGCAAGCCTCATGTAAATAAATGGTGTCCTGAATTGGCAGCGAGTGGAAATTTTCTATAACGATACAGCTTTGAAGATTTAGCTCTCAAAGAATTATTTATTCCCACTTAAGAAGCAGTCATATAATTAGAAAATGCCATGAAAACACCAAGCCTCACAACTCGAAAGTATGTATTATATTATGAGAATAAATTAAGATCCTGGGGGCACCTGGCTGGCTTAGTCAATAGAGCATGAGACTCTTGAACCCAGATGCTGAATTCAAGCCCCATGTTGGATTTAAAGATTATTCAAAAATAAAATCTTTCAGGGATGCCTGGGTGGCTGAGTTGGTTAAGTGTCCAACTCTTCATTTCAGCTCAGCTTGTGATCTCATGGTCGTGGGACTGAGTCCCACTTCAGGCTCCACGCTTAGCAGGGAGTCAGCTTCCCTTTTCCCTCTGCCCCTCCCTAGCTCTCTGTCTCTCAAATAAATAAATCTTGAGAAAAAAAAATCTTAAAAGAAAAGTCCTAAACAATTCACTTCCTTTAAAATAAAAATATGTAACTGGTAAAATAGCCAGAAGCTGGACCTTATTTAAGAAAGATTATGAGAGGGCAACTGGGTGGCTCAGTGGGTTAAAGCCTCTGCCTTCAGCTCGGGTCATGATCCCAGGGTCCTGGGATCCAGTTCCGCATCGGGCTTTCTGCTCGGCAGGGAACCTGCTTCTTCCTCTCTCTGCCTGCCTCTCTGCCTACTTGTGATCTCTGTCTGTCAAATAAATAAATAAAATTTTAAAAAGAAAAGAAAGATTATAAGAGTGGGAGGCCTGGGTGGCTCAGTTGGTTAAGCATCTGTCTTTGGCTCAGGTCATGATCCCAAGGTGCTGGGATCAAGTCCCAACATTGGGCTCCTTGCTCAGCAGGAAGGAAGCCTGCTTCTCCCACTGCCTGCTACTGCCCCCTGCTTATGCTTACTCATGCTCGTTCTCGCTCTCTCTCTCTGACAAATAAATAAAACCTTAAGAAAAAGAAAGATTATGAGGTGCAGCTCCTTGGTGACTCTGTCGGTTAAGCATCTGCCTTTGGCCCTGGTCACAATCACAATCCCAGGGTCCTGGGATCAAACCCCACATCGAGCTCCCTGCTCAGTGGGAAGCCTGCTTCTCCCTCTCACTCTGCCTTCCACTCCCCCTGCTTGTTCTTTCTTTCTCTCTGGCAATAAATAAATAAAAACCTTTAAAAAGAAAAAGAAACATTATGTGAGGAATGCCTGGCTGGCTCAGTCAATAGAGCATGCAACTGTTGGTCTCAGGGTCATAAGTTTGAGCCCCACATCAAGGGTAGAGTTCATGTAAAATAAATTGATTAAATTAAAAGGGAAAATACTTGTAGAAAAAGATGATTAGGGATATTAACTAGATTTGTTGTAGTGGCAATCATTCTGTAGTATATACAGTGAGTTCCAGCCCCACACTGAGTGTAGAGATTACTTAAAATCTTGGGGCACCTGGGTGGCTCAGTGGGTTAAAGCCTCTGCCTTCAGCTCAGGTCATGGTCCCGGGGTCCTGGGATTGAGCCCTGAGTCAGGCTCTCTCCTCGGCGGGGAGCCTACTTCCTCCTCTCTCTCTCTGCCTACCTGTGATCTCTGTCTGTCAAATGAATAAATAAAATCTTCAAGGGGAAAAATAAATTCTTTAGGGGCAGATAGCTGGCTCAGTCAGTTAAGCATCTGTCTTTGGCTCTGGTCATGATCCCAGGGTTCTGGAATCAAGCCCCATTAGGCTCCCTGCTCAGCAGGGAATCTGCTTGTCCCTTTCTCTCTGCCTACCACCACTCCCAACTTGTGCTCACTCACTCTCTCTCAAATAGACAAAATCCTTAAAAAAATTAAAAATAGGGGCACCTGGGTTGCTCAGTCGGTTAAACGACTGCCTTTGGCTCAGGTCATGATACCAGGATCCTGGGATTAAGTCCCATATCGGGCTCCTTGCTCAGCACGGAGCCTGCTTCTGTCTCTCTCTCTCTGCCTGCCATTCTGCCTGCTTGTGATCTCTATGTATCAAATAAATAGATGAAACCTTTTTTAAAAAAATTTAAAAATAAAACTTTTAAAAAATTTAAAAAAGAGGGCGCCTGGGTGGCTAAGTTGGCTAAGTGACTGCCTTCGGCTCAGGTCATGATTCTGGAGGGAGTCTTGGCATGATTCTTGGCAGGGAGTCTGCTTCTCCCTCTGACCTTCCCTCTTCTCATGTTTTCTCTCTCTCTCTCTCTCTCTCATTCTCTCTCTCAAATAAATAAAATCTTGAAAAAAAATAAAAAAGAAATAAAAAACTTCAAACTATGAAGATGCCCTGAGCATTTTCGAGTTCTTGGAGAATTGGAAATTAAAAACAAAAAACAAATTAAAACCTAGGGGCACCTGGCTTGCTCAGTTGGTAAAGCATATGACTCTTGATCTTGGGGTCATGAGTTTGAACCCCACAGTGAGTGTAGAGATTATTTAATTAAATAAAACTTTTTTAAAAAGAGAGCTTTATCTAAGTACGATACCAGAGACAGATCCATAAAGTGAAAGAATGATAGATTTATCGATATAAAAAAATTTAAATCAACTTTGAAAAAAAGCAGACGAAACCAAAAACTAAACAAAAATTTAGGGAATATATTTGCAATATGATAAAGGTTCATATCCTTTAAATAAATCAGTAGATCCCAAAAGAAAAGTGGAAAGCAGTATGAATAAGCAGTTCATAGGAGATGAATGGCCAATAAATGTATGAAAAATATTTACTATTACTAGTAATTAAAATTTTGAAAACAGGGGCACCTGGGTAGTGGCTAGGTTGGATACCCAACTCTTGGTTTCTGCTCACGTTGTGATCTTGGGGTTGTGAGCTCGAGCTCCATGTAGACTCTATGCTCAGCATGCATGTAGGCTCTATGCTCAGCATGGAGTCTGCTTGAGAATCTTAACCTCTCCCTCCCCGCTGCTCCTCTCCTGACTTGTGCATGTGCATGCTTGCTCCCTCTCAAATAAATAAATAAAATCTTAAAAAAAAAAAAAAAGCACCTGGGCACCTGGGTGGCTCAGTCAGTTAAGCATTTGCCTTCAGCATAGCACAGGTCATGATCCCAAGGTCCTGGGATAGAGCCGTATATCAGATTCCCTACTTAGCAGGAGGCCACATCTCCCTCTCCCTCTGCTCCTTCTGCCCTCTCCCTCTCTCAAGTAAATTAATTAAATCTTTTTTAAAAAATTAATTTTTCGGGCGCCTGGGTGGCTCAGTGGGTTAAGCCGCTGCCTTTGGCTCAGGTCATGATCTCAGAGTCCTGGGATCGAGTCCCACGTCGGGCTCTCTGCTCACCAGGGTGCCTGCTTCCTCCTCTCTCTCTGCCTGCCTCTCTGCCTACTTGTGATCTCTCTCTGTCAAATAAATAAATAAAATCTTTAAAAAAAAAAAAATTAATTTTTCAAACTGTTTGTAAAATAAAACAATGTTGAGAAATGAGTATGAGTTTTTCTGTCAAAATGGCAAAGAACACTAATTAATACATAACACAGATATGTTAAGGGAAAGCTGACATTATCTTTTTTTTTTATTTTAGATTTTATTTATTTGACAGACAGAGATCACTAGTAGGCAGAGAGGCAGGCAGAGAGAGAGGGGGAAGCAGGCTCCCTGCTGCACAGAGACCTGATGTGGGGCTCGATCCCAGGACCCTGGGACTATGCCCTGACCCAAAGACAGAGGCTTTAACCTACTGAGCCACCCAGGTGCCCCACATTATCTTTTTTTTAAGTTTATTATTAAAAAATAAAAATTAAAAATTTTTTTTCTTTTTTTTTTTTTAGTAATCTCTACATCCAGTCGTGGGGCTTGAACTCATGACCCTGAGATCAAGAGTCACATGCTCTCTGCATGTTCCAGCCAGACACCCAAAAACTGACATTATCATATACTGTGCTGATATGAGCATGGACTGATACACCTTTTTTATAGGGGAGTTTGGCAGTATGTGTCAAACCCTTTAAGTAAATCTATACTTTGACATATCAGTCTCATTGCTAAGAATTTAACCTATGAAAATAAGCAGAAACGGTACAGGAATGTTCATTCTAGTGTTATTTAAAATAGCAAAAAATGGAAAACATCCAAGATTAGAAATACAAAGAAATTAGTTTCATAAAGTATAGTATATCCAGTATTACAGAATCATATGAAGCCATGAAAAATATTTTTTTAATTAAGTATAATCTCTATGCCCAACATGGACTTGAACTCACAACCCCAAGATGGAAAGTTGCATGCTGTACCAACTAGGCCAGCCAAGCACCCCAAAGCTATGAAAAATATTACAGAAAGAAATTTTAATGACTTGGATAAGTAATGATGCAATATTAAATAAGAAATTATTAAGTAATATGTATAATGTGGTTCCATTTCAACAAAAGGCACACGTGTAACTGAATAGAAAAAAGAAACAGAAACATAACAGTGATTTTCTCAGGTGGTCGAATGATGGGTAACTGATTTTCTTCTAGTGCCTATCTGTTATCTAAATTTTCTACACAATTAACATTTATTTATTTTGCAATAAGAAACATAACAACTAAAAAAAAAAATTAAGAAAAAACTTAAAAGGGAGTAATGATTTAAGCGTAGCCTCTAGGACCAACACAGGAACTTAAGAATCAACCATCTTAAACATAGCTTGACAGGTACAGATGATTTGACTTTAGGTGGACTACTTAGCAGTGTGGTTATTGTAAAGGAAAAAACTATTTGGCAATTCAAAGATGAATAAATTTCATGGGTTAAAATTGGAATTGATCTACAAATGTATAACTTTCAAACGGTCTTAGAAAAAGTTCGTCCTTTATCTCAGCTGCTGTAGGCTTGTTGGCTGTTTGGGGTCTGGACCAGTGATCATTTCCGTAGAGCTTCACCTCCAACCTGGGTTTTCTGACCATTTAGATCTGAGAGATCTGCTGGGTGATCCTGAGCCCTCCCTGCGCATCTTCGCCTCTCGGGCTCTCTTCCGAGTGCACAAGTTGGGGGCTGAACCAGACTCCAGGCAGTCCGTTTGCGGGTTGAGGAAGCTCATGAGCTGTCTTCCTACTTAGAAATGCAAGGTAAGTAACTTCGGGTAAAAACTAATTCTTTCAGAAACCACAAAAACAATAGTGCCCCATTTTTTCAATCAGACTACATGCAATGTCAGCCTGAAGCTACCTCCACCCATTTAATTACCTCAGAATGTATTTTTTGCTGTCCACATCTCTAAGAAATTAGAATATAGAGGCCCCTGGCTCAGTCAGTTAAGCGTCTGCCTTTGGCTCAGGTCATAATCCCCAGGGTCCTGGGATTGAGTCTCAACATCAAGCTCCCCACTCAGCAGAGAGTCTGCTTCTATCTCTGCCTGGTGCTCCCCTTGCTTGTTCTCTCCCTCTCTCTCTCTGACAATAAATAAATAAAATCTTTTTTAAAAAAATAAGGAATTAGGGCGCCTGGGTGGCTCAGTGGGTTAAGCCGCTGCCTTCGGCTCAGGTCATGATCTCAGGGTCCTGGGATCGAGTCCCGCATCGGGCTCTCTGCTCGGCAGGGAGCCTGCTTCCCTCTCTCTCTCGCTCACTCTCTGCCTGCCTCTCCATCTACTTGTGATTTCTCTCTGTCAAATAAATAAATAAATAAAATCTTTAAAAAAAAAAAAACGAATTAGAATATATAAGGGAAGGCAGCTCTTGGTTAAACTGCAGAGATAGTGAAATTCTGCTGAGTTTTTGAGGCATGCCAGAACTGCCATGAAGTTACAGTCTTGGTAAACAGGTGGAGCACAGCTTCAAAAGAGATTCGAAATAAATGTTAATATTGCAATGTTAGGCATGGAGGTTCCTCAAAAAGTTGAAAATAGAGCTACTGTATGACCCAGCAATTGCACTACTGGGTATTTACCCTAAAGATACAAACGTAGTGATCCAAAGGGGCATGTGCACCCAAGTGTTTACAGCAGCAATGTCCACAATAGCCAAACTATGGAAAGAACTTAGATGTCCATCAACAGATGAATGGATAAAGAAGATGTGGTATATATATATATACAACAGAATACTATGCAGCCATCAAAAGAAATGAAATCTTGCCATTTGCAATGACATGGATGGAACTAGAGGGTATTATGCTTAGTGAAATAAGTCAATTGGAGAAACACAACTATCATATGATCTCCCTGCTATGAGGAAGTCGAGATGCAACGTGGGGGAGTTTGGGGGGTAGGAAAGAATAAATGAAACAAGATGGGATCAGGAGGGAGACAAACCATAAGAGACTCTTAATCTCACAAAACAAACTGAGGGTTGCTGGGGGAGGGGGTTAGGGAGCGGGCAGTTGGGTTCTAGACACTGGGGAGGGTATGTGCTATGGTGAGTGCTGTGAAGTGTGTAAACCTGGCAATTCACAGACCTGTACCCCTGGGGCTAATAATACATTATGTGTTTATACAAAAATTTTAGAATTATTAAAAAATATATTGCAGTGTTAGTACCGTCGGGTCTTTTGTCAAAGCCCCATTTACTTGTCAACAATCTTAAGAATAAAGTAACAACCAATTCTCATAGTTTGATATTTATTGATGTATTTTTATAAAATCCCTGTGGCCTTTCTCCTTCTTTGTCTTTCCCTTAAAAACCTTGAAGCAAGGAAAAAATTTTGAAGTGATATAATACTAAATATACCCCAGTCCTGTAAGATTTTCACTCTTTCCTTCTCTTTTTCATTTTCCTGATTCCCCCTCCTATAACCACTGTCAGATCCTCAAGTGACTCCAGGATAGGAACTAGTGTTTGTTGAGCACCCACTGTCTGCTTTAAGCATAGACGGAGAACATTTTCAAGAAGTGTCCCCAAAAAGAGACTAGTTTGTGTTGGGTGAATACTTGGGCAGGAACCCCCAAGAGGCATACCAGATGAATTAGAAATGGTCACTGTTGGTCTACTTGCCAGGCTTTTGTTCAGTTGAGGAAGGTAAGTGGAGAGCCACAGCAGAACTGTCTAGGGCAACGGAGAGGCCTCCGGGATGTGGTGTGATGAGAAAAGAGAGGAAATGAGTCAACTAGCACGTGAAAAATAGACACACCCAACAGTGAATTACATTAAGTTTTTTTTTTTTTTTTAAGATTTTATTTATTTTATTTATTTGTCAGAGAGAGAGAGAATGAGAGCGAGCACAGGCAGACAGAGTGGCAGGCAGGGTCAGAGGGAGAAGCAGGCTCCCTGCCAAGCAAGGAGCCCGATGTGGGACTCGATCCCAGGACGCTGGATCATGACCTGAGCCGAAGGCAGCTGCTTAACCAACTGAGCCACCCAGGTGTCCCTACATGAAGTTTTTGTTGTAAAGTGAGCAACACGAGTCCTTACCACCCTGTCCCCCTGATTTTCATCTTTCACCCCCAGCCCTCTGCCAAGACATCTTTATACACTTCTTTATGATTAATGGTGAATTGGGTTTGTTTTAGGGGCTGTCTCAGCATGCCAAGTGTCACCTCAAGAGGATCCCTGCTCAAGGGAGGTCTTCATATTTGAGACTAGCAGTTAGGAGTTTTGAGCCAAGTGCAGGCCCCAGCTGTCTGCTGAATTAAATCTTCACCCTTGAGCAGAGCCAAGAGGACACCTGGAGGATGGACTCTGGATGCTAAACTTCAGTGCACTGAGCACATTTGAATTACTCCTTGGCCTCACTACATTAAACCACCTTCACTCTCCACTTTTGAACTATCCATTTTATGGGTTATCCAGTGAAAATAACACTTAATGAATGTTTACAATGAGCCAGACTCTAAGGGCATTATATGATTAACTCTTTGAATCCTCGACCACTCCATGTATGGTTCTCTCCATTTTACATGTGGGAAAACTGAGGGACAGAAGATGAAAATGACTTGCCCTAAGTCACATAACTAGTGAATGCCGGGATTCAAACGTAAGAGTCTGGCCGCAAAGTCCACACCCTTGGCTGGTCGGCTCTGCCCTTTTCTCCTCTACTCTGTCTCTCTATGGTCAATAAATACAGAACTATTCTACCATGAATCCCAGTTGCTGAACTCATACTCCAAATTCATATAACCAAAAAAAAAAAAAATGTTGTAAAGTGATATTGAGCCCCAAATAATAAAAACAAAATTATCATACCTCATTTTTTCAATAGAATAGAATGTGCTTCAAACACCGTGGAAGAGTGAACTTAGAACAAAAGGTGGTGGTTTTTCTTAAGAAATACTGCTTGAATCCTGGGTTTGATCACATGTACTACCCTGTCTCACAGCAGTAAACAGACCTCAAGGTTTAGGATGTGGATTAGATCTCCAGAGACGTGTAAGAGTTTGAAAAGAATCCGTTCTCTTCATTCATATTTATGCCAGAGTTCCTTTCCTTCCAAGCAGATTTTTATTTTCTGAGTAATACCACCAACAGGGAGGGGCACATACAGTACTTATTTATATTTCATTGTGTTAAAATTCACAGAGAGAAGCATCCATTAAGAAGCAAAGGTCTGGGGTGCCTGGCGGGGCCAGTTTGCAGAACATGCAACTTGATCTCGGAGTGGTGAGTTCAAGCCCAATGTTGGATATAGAGATTTCTTGAAGAAGAAAAAGAAGAAGAAGAAGAAGCAGAGGTCTTCTTTTTACTACCTCAACAGTTTGGGAAAGGCTGAAAAAGTACTTAATAATGATTACAGTAACAAGTCCTGTAATTCTAAATATCTCCATTTTTTTTTTTAATAAGGCTCTCCTCAGACATAGGTTTGTGTTTTATAGAATTTTTTAAATATACAAATCAACAATGTCTGGACATTTGTGTTATAATATGTTAAAAGTTCAATATAAATGAATATGATTTCAGTTTTATTTTCATCATATTCTATTAAAAGGTATTATTCACTATCTATTATTGACCCAGCCAAGTCTTTATTATTTTAGAGTCTTACTTTTTTTACTCGGAATATTGTTTTACTTACTTGTACTGAGATACATCTTTATAAGAAATTACTTTTTTTTTTTCTTATTGAAAGATTAAACTGGAGCACCTGGGTGGCTCAGTTGTTAACCGTCTGCGTTTGGCTCAGGTCATGATCCCAGCATCCTGGGATTGAGCCCCCTATCAGGCTCCCCGCTTGGCGGGAAGCCTGCTTCTTCTCCCTCTCCCACTCCCCCTGCTTGTATTCCCTATTTTGCTGTCTTTCTCTGTCAAATAAATAAATAAAATCTTAAAAAAAAAAAAAAAGGTTAAACTATCATGTAAGTAAAAGATGGGATTGGGGGGAGGGTAGTATTTCCTAGACGTCAATCCTGGCAAGTAAACTTGCACTAGGTAAAACTGTAAAATCTCTCTCCTCTCAGATTCCCCCTCCTTCCTGGCTCCAAGGTCCTTTTCTATCCTTTCTCTAATGAACTGGTTGTTGATGAAGTTCCAGAACCTAAGTCAGGTTCGGTGGGGTGAGGTTCGGAGCTGACGACTAAAGAAAGAATTCTTAAGACATCTTTGGTGCAAAATGGTGGTTTATTAAAGCACGGGGACAGGACCCGTGGGCAGGAAGAGCTGCTGCCCCGGGTTGTGAGGAGTGGCTGGTTATATACACAGGAGTTGGGTAGGTGAGGACAAAGGGGTGTTCAGAAGGGCTATTGGGGCAAAGAATACTATCAGGATATTGAAGGCCTGGTTACTATCAAGCCAAGGCCACTTTCCCTCTAATGAGGCACTAACATAAAGACAATTGGGAGTCTCCTGGTGGAATGTTACATTCCTGCTATCAAACGTCCTTGTTAGTGAGATTTACGTCTTAAAAGAAATTTAACTTTATTTACTTTTCCTTCTACCTCCGTCTCCTTCAGTTTTTTATGGAGGGGAGGGTGACGTTAGGGCTTGAGAAACTGAGTTATATATCTTTGGAAATTGGGCTATTGATAAGGTAACTTCTTTGTTGTAAATCTCAAGGACATTTATAAACCAAGAGAGACTCCTGCCTTGCAGGACTGTGATCTCTGCAAGATAACCATTTGCTCTTCTTTTAGGGCAGTCAGGGGTGCCTGTGAAATGTCACACATGTTACCAAGGGGAGTGGGTGGAGAGGGGGTGCAAGGTGCCAGCCCCTGCTCTGTTCTCAGCCAGCCTCCTGCTCCCTCATCAGTTGTTATGTGGAAATGATTAATAATGTAAGTTTTAATGACCTTAAGTCTTCCAGGGACGTTTGCTTTTTTTTTTTTTTTTAAGATTTTATTTATTTATTTGACAGACAGAGATCACAAGTAGGCAGAAAGGCAGACGGGGCGGAGGGGGGGAAGCAGTGGCCCCTCTGAGCAGAGAGCCCGATGTGGGGCTCGATCCCAGCATCCTGGGATCATGACCTGAGCTGAAGACAGAGGCTTTAACTCACTGAGCCACCCAGGCACCATGGATGTTTGCTTTTTAACAAGGTAGAGGTCTTTTTTTTTTTTTTTTAAGATTTTATTTATTTGAGAGAGAGACAGAGCCAGAGAGCACAAGCAGGAGGAGGGGCATAGGGAGAGGGCAAAGCCGACTCCCCACTGAGTATGGGACTCAATCTCAGGACCCAGAAATCATGACCTGAGCCAAAGGCAGACGGTTAACCAACTGAGCCACCCAAGAACTCAACAAGGAAGAGCTCTTAAGCCCAAGGCATGAATCTCTAATTGAGAAGTGTTAGGCATTATTGAGCATAATGGGGAGAGGAGATATTTGGAAATGAGGCTGGAGGTGATGGCGGGAAACAGAGATTTTCCTGTCATCCCAGAAACCTATCATATCAGTTGCTTTCTTTTTTCTTTTTAAGATTTTTATTTATTTATTTATTTTTATTTATTAATTTGAGAGAGAGAGAGAGAGAGAGAGAGATCACAAATAGTCAGAGCAGCAGGCAGAGAGAGGGAAGCAGGCTCCCTGCTGAGCAGAGAGCCAGTTGCAGGGCTTGATCCCAGGATCCTGAGAGCATGACCTGAGCTGAAGGCAGAGGCTTAACCCACTGAGCCACCCAGGCACCCTTTATCATATCAGTTGGTTTCTCTGCCTCTTCCCAAACCCTTGTCAGAACACAGCAGAGGAAAAGGATTAGAAAAGGTAATTAACAACTGCCTTCTGTTATACAAAACACAGAGGGAAGTGATGGATTCTATTCTTCCTGAACAATGGTGAGGACTTCCCACCACAGAAGGTGACTATGTGCCCGTTATTGAATGATTTAGTTATGTCTTCTATACTTTCTCTCACCCTGTAGAGTTTATAGTCTGATCAAGGAAGATGGCACTGGTTTAAAATGGTTCCTGTGGATACCAAAGAATCTTTATGAAGGAGCTATCCGTCCCTTCCTCCCCCATTTTCTTTTAACAGAGATGGTGGTGTGAATATAGAAAGGGACATTTTTAAAGGAAGCAAGGATATAGGAAGAGGTTGCAAAGGGGATGGATCTGAGAATCTAGAAAGGATGCTCACCTGTGAATGAGATAAAAGGTAGAAAGTTGAGACAGTACAGAAGATATATCAAATATGGAATCCAGCCTTAGTGGGCCCTTGCACAGTGGTTTTTAGTGAAACCTTGCCCCAGACCACTTCAGAACACCACAATCAAAGAATCTGCCTCTCCAGACACTCAAGTATATACAAGAGGTCACAGTTCTCCTTACTCCGTATAAGAATGTATCTCCCAGGGGCACCTGGGTGGCTCAGTGGGTTAAAGCCTCTGCCTTCGGCTCAGGTCATGACTCAGGTCATGGTCCCAGAGTCCTGGGATCGAGCCCTGTGTCGGGCTCTCTGCTCAGAAGGGAGCCTGCTTCCCTCTCTCTCTGTCTCTGCCTGCTTCTCTGCCTACTTCTGGCCTCTGTTTGTCAAATAAGTAAATAAATAACCTTAAAAAAAAAAAAAGAATGTATCTCCCAAACCTTTGTCTTTTAACCATCCACCAAGCAAATCATACCTACTAAATCCTGCTGGCTTAAACTCTTGGTTGTGTATCAGATGATCTTAGGAAATCACTTTTGTGGCAAAAAGGGCAGGACGCTAAAAGGGAGAAGAATTTGTAGACAGTTCAGGTATTCTGACCTTAAAATTAAAGAAACTGATTTTTCTAGGGAAGACAAGCGTTTCCCCTGCAAAAGCCTTGATAATTTCTAAGTTTTTTTGTTCTATTACTGCCCAGATTATCATTTCAGTTTAACAGCCCACAGAATTATAAAGTCTGGCTAACCAATCCCACTGCATTTTTAAAAAATAATTTTTTTTTTCAAATAGTCATTAGGCCAAACACATTTCTACTACTTCCTTTGTGGTACCCTGTTTCAGAGCTTTAAATAATCTTGTCAGAATTTTTTTCTTTTTTCAAATTCTAAGCCAAAAGTCCTTTGCAAAATTATTTTCATCAACGGAATTATTAAAATAATTGAAAATGGCATTTAAAAAGTTATAAAAGGGTCTTTTAATTCAGAACTTCAGAACTTTTTGATACTTAACAATTAATGAAATTGTTATAGCATTCTCGTTTTTTAAAGAATCTTTTAAGATGTTTAAAATATTAATATTGTAATACCACCCAGGCCTTGACACCTCCAAAAGTGAAATATAAACATGAAATAGATTAGAGAACACAGAAGGCTAGCTCAGTCTGTAGAGCATCTGATTCCTGATCTGAGGGTCACGAGTTCAAGCCCCAAGCTGGGTGGTGGAGCCTACTTAAAACACACACACACACACAGGGGCACCTGAGTGGTTCAGTTAGTCTGTCTCTGCCTTCAGCTCAGGTCATGATGCCAGGGTCCTGGGATCAATCCTTGCATTGGGCTCCCTTCTCAAAGGGGAGCCTGATTCTCCCTCTGCCATCAGCCCCCCACTTGTGCTCTTGCTTGCTCACTCTCTCTCTCTCAAATAAATAAAATCTTTAAAACACTCACACGTGGGGCGCCTGGGTGGCTCAGTGGGTTAAGCCACTGCCTTCGGCTCAGGTCATGATCTCCGGGTCCTGGGATCGAGCCCCGCATCGGGCTCTCTGCTCAGTGGGGAGCCTGCTTCCTCCTCTCTCTCTGCCTGCCTCTCTGCCTACTTGTGATCTCTCTCTGTCAAATAAATAAATAAAATCTTAAAAAAAAAAAAAAATTCACACGTGTGCGAAATAGACATTAGTTAAGTGGTTTTGCCTTGGAAAAAAAATCGGTAAGTGACCACATCCGAAAATAATCTCAAGATACTTATGCATCTGATTCCTTATGTGAAAAACCTGTTCCTGAACACTTTGTAATCAGAATATTAAATCAGGGTTTATTTGAAATTAAAAAACAGTGTTTACAAAGAGAGAAGTTCAGAAAACATTGTTTTTCTTGGTTTATTATAATTTTACTAAACTGTAATATATTTATATATATTACATATATAATATCTAACCTATATATAACCTATAATACATAATCTAATGTATATAATATATAGCCTATTATTATAGGTTTATTATAGTTTTATTATTATATAGTTTACTATAGTGGTAATGCAGGAGCACCTGGGTGGCTCAGTGGGTTAAAGCCTCTGCCTTCAGCTCAGGTCCTAATCTCAGGGTCCTGGGATAGAGCCCCACATCGAGCCCGCATATGGCTCTCTGATCAGCAGGGAGCCTGCTTCCCTTCCTCTCTCTCTGCCTCCTTTCTGCCTACTTGTGATCTCTCTCTGTCAAATAAATAATGGACACTTAGATAATTTCCAATCTTTGGCACAAAAAATGCTACAGTAACTACAGATATGTGTATTTCACACAAGGTCAAACGTGTCTTCAGAAGAAAATTCTAAAAGTGCAATTGCCAGGTTGAAGGATATGTCACTTGTCATTTCAAATTAAAATACTGCCAAGTGACTTTTATGGAGGTAATAACAGTTTTACCCCCCAGAGATGTAAGGGCATGCTTTTCTCCCTACCACCTTGCCAGCACAATGTGACATTAACTCTACAAATATTTATTGGATTCAGGCAGTGTTCTAGGTGATTACAACACATCAGTGAATGAAATAAACCAAAATCCCTTCTCTAGTGGGGTTTATATTTCTAGCAGGGGACAAAAATAATGTTATGTATAATAATACATAGTATAAATAAACATAAAATCATATAGTATGTTAGAAGCTGGAATATGTTCTGGAAAGAATGATCAGGGTCTAAGGAATCAGGAGTGTAGTGCTTCTGGGTTTCATGGGGTGATATTTGAGCAGACTTGAAGGAAGTAAGGAAGTTAACTCTGCAGACCTGGGGAAAGATTATTATTGGCAACGGAAATAGGCATTTCAAAAGTCATAATGCATAGGGTCGCCTAGGGTATTCCAGGAAGCATCAGAAGGCCAGGATGACTAGGGGAGGATGAAAAAGCAAATAAAGGCAGAAGGAAAAGAAGTTAAATCAAGGACCAGACCCAAATTCCCAGTGACTGGTAGGCCATGACAAAGAGTTTGGCTTCATTCTGAAATGAGGAGTCACTGAAGCATTTTCAAACTTTAGGATTTTTGACAACTGAAGAGGTTAAAAAATGTTTTTTTCAGTGGTTAAGTTTGCTTTTTTTTTTCTTTTTAGAAAGGTTGAGCACCTTTTCCTGTCTTCAATGCTATGTTATTTCCTTTTCTAAGTATGCAAATCCTTTCCTCATTTTGAGGATGTTTGTTAGCCTTTTTCATGTTGATTCATAGAAACTTATATACTGAAGAAATTAGCCTTTGGTTTGTTACTTTAGTCACAAATTCAGTTAACATCTAACATGCTCTAACTACATGGATTTTTGCTTTTGCCTGTTGCATTTCAAACTTTAGGGCCATAGCAATGACATTGTGATTGCATATGGAAATTAACTCATGTTTCTCTATTCCTTCATCTTATTTTTCAAAATCAAATATATGGAGAAAAATCATTTCTGAAATGACAAAATGCCTAGAAGTTCTTAGGTGCATTTTTCAATTAACAGCTAATCAATAAAAACAGGTACTAAAAAATATCTTAAATATCATAGCATACATACATGACAGTCTGTTTCCTTTATTTTATAGCATAAATTTATTAGATTAATCTTTGGAGTAAATACAAAGTTCAAAACATATCAATATACAGAGTAAAAAGTAAATTTCCTTGTTCCTAGCTCACCACTATTGAATTCCTCTTTGCTTAAGTAACTACAGTTTCCAGTTTTTTATGTATATTTCCAGATATCTTATTTGGATGCATGTGTAAAATAATCTTTAGTCTGTTTGCTCTAAATGGACCCATTCGTAATCTTAAATTCATTCATTTAAGAATCAGCTATACTGGGGCATCTGGGTAGCTCAGTGGGTTAAGCCTCTGCCTTCGGCTCAGGTCATGATCTCAGGGTCCTGGGATCGAGCCCCGCATCAGGCTCTCTGCTCAGCAAGGAGCCAGCTTCCCCTCCTCTCTCTCTCTCTACCTGCCTCTCTGCCTACTTGTGATCTCTCTCTCTCTGTCAAATAAATAAAATCTTAAAAAAAAAAAATCAGGTATACTGGGGCACCTGGGTGGCTTACTCAGTTAAGTGTCTGCATTTGATTCAGGTAATGGTTTCTGAGTCCCAAGGATCCAACCCCACAGTGGGTTCCCCACTCATCGGGGAGTCTGCTTTTCCCTCTGACCCTCCCCCTCTTGTGCGCTCACGCTCTCTCTCTCAAATATTAAATAAAATTTAAAAAAAAAAAAAAAGAAAAGAATCAGCTATACTGACAGGATAACATATTTTAAGATGTGGAAATACGGGGCACGTGGGTGGCTCAGTAGGTTAAAGCCTCTGCCTTTGCTCAGGGTCATGATCCCAGGGTCCTGGGGCTCTCTGCTCAGCAGGGAGCTTGCTTCCTCCCTACTTGTGATCTCTCTGTCAAATAAATAAATAA
Source organism: Mustela putorius furo (assembly GCF_011764305.1). Taxonomy (NCBI): domain Eukaryota; kingdom Metazoa; phylum Chordata; class Mammalia; order Carnivora; family Mustelidae; genus Mustela; species Mustela putorius. The sequence goes on along the minus strand of NW_025421464.1, from coordinate 6,240,832 downwards.
AATCTTTAAAATGTTCAGTTTTCCAGCTTTTCTAGGATTAAGGGGGAGCAGGGTTTCTTCTTTCCAGAGATGGATGACAACTTTATTTAAGAATGTCTTTCAGGGGTGCCTGGGTGGCTCAATGGTTTAAGCCTCTGCCTTCAGCTCAGGTCGTGATCTCAGGGTCCTGGGGTGGAGCCCCGGGGCGGGCTCTCTGCTCAGCAGAGAGCCTGCTTCCTCCTTTCTCTCTGCCTGCCTCTCTGTCTACTTGTGATCTCTGTCTGTCAAATAAATAAAATTTAAAAAAAAAAAATGTCTTTCATAAACCATTTTTTCCCTTTTTTTTTTTTAATTTAAATTTTGTTAGTTAACATATAGTTCAATATTGGTTTCTGGAGTAGAATTCAGTGATTCATCACTTACCTACAACACCCAGTGCTCATCACAACAAATGTCCTGTTTAATACTTATCACCCATCTAGCCCATCTCCCACCCACCTCCCTCCATCAACCCTCAGTTTGTTCTCTTTGTTAAAAGCGACTTATGGCTTGTTTCCCTCTCTCCTTTTTTTTTTTTTTAAGATTTTATTTATTTATTTGACACAGAGAGAGATCACAAGTAGGCAGAGAGGCAGGCAGAGATAGAGGGGGAAGCAGGCTCCCTGCTGAGCAGAGCGCCCGATTTGGGCTTGATCCCAGTACCTGGGATCATGACCTGAGCAGAAGGCAGAGGCTTTAACCCACTGAGCCACCCAGGCACCCCCTTCTCCTTTTTTTAAGGGGGAGCAGGATTAATCCAGGTATGTATGGATTAATCCAAGTATGTATGGAAACAAAAGTGGTCATAAGTTTTGGTCATAGGTAGAATTATGTCTATGTCAGACAATTTCTGAAAGGAAAAGTTAAAAGAAAATGCTATCTTGAAATATCCTCCTTTGACCAAATTGAGTGCCATAGATTTTGGTATAGATTTTGTTGAATAAACCCTAGAATTACATTTTTAAGTTAAAATGGTCTTTTCAGTTTCTGATTTCCCCAAAGTGTAAATGAAGAGGGATGAAAATCATTTAATTGTCTTTGTGACTAGGACTGGCACTACTTTCCTTGTAAGGACCCAGCTCAAGGACCACCACTTTAGTGTTTCTTTTGAGGACCAAGAACAGCAAGAGTGATGAGATCAGGTCTAGCCCCTCCCCCACAACTATTAACTGCTTTTTTTGACAGTTAGAAGGTTAGGTAAGTAGTTTTTTATTAGAGGAACATGCGCTCACCAAGTACCTGCTTAGGCATAACAAAGCCAAAGGATAAAAAGTTTTTGAAGGAATTTCAAAATGAAATAGCCATGCTGGGAAAAAGCCAGAACTTTGTTATACTTTCTTACACTTACTCTGCGGTTTAGAATTGTTTATATTTTAAATGACAATTGGGAGGGTGTACACTATAATCTTTTTAGTTTGGGAGCCTCCAAAGGCCTTAATCAGGCTCTGGACACATGCTCTGGGGAACTATGAAATATTAAACCACAACAGGGAGGCTAATCACAGAGCCCGTCACACAGTGGAATCAAAATAGGAACAACCTAGAGGATGTAGCAGAGCAGAAATGAAAGGCAGAATAAATGTTTCAGTATTCATACTTTCCTATTCAAAATTCAGTTTAGTGTTACATGGGCACACCACTGGATAATAAGAAAAAAATAAAAACCAACATGAACCCTGATTTTAAAAAAGTAGGGAGAGCATATTGATGAAAGAAAAAGAAGCATGCAGGTATAGCTGGATCTGAGAGATGTGTCCTCGTCGCTAAGCTGCCTAAGCCTGATTCAGTTGTAATAGTGTGAACCCCTGCAGAGTTTTGAGAAACTGACATGATATAAATGCTGCTTGAGAAAAACTAGTAACTAAATGTAAGGTGGATTGGAAGAGAAAACCTAAAATGTTGAAAGATAACTAGAAACCTGGTAGAAGAGGAATCCACAAGATTAAGTGACTAGCTGTAGGGGATGAAGGAGCTGAGGAGTCAATGATTAAGAGGAAACGATGGACTGGTTTGGGGGCAGGTGGTAGAGGGAGGTTGGTGACCATGGCAGTATTATTTATTGAAAACCAAAGACATAGTTTAGTTACACTAAACTAAAAGAGGTGTGTGGGGGGGCAGGGGGAGTACTGCTCAACTTAACTTCATACGGGAAATAAGAGAACATAAGAGTATTTTCCTTTCATCTTGGCCTCAATGCCAAGGCCTGTACTTACTAATAATTCAATTCAGGAGAGTCTGAGAATTACAACATGGCAAAAGAAAAAGTCATAGAAGTAACTGATTGATTTGAGGGGCACCTGGGTGGCTCAGTGGGTTAAGCCTCTGCCTTCGGCTCAGGTCATGATCTCAGGTCCTGGGATCGAACCCCGAATCAGGCTCTCTGCTCAGCAGGGAGCCTGCTTCCTCTTCTCTCTCTGCCTGCCTCTCTGCCCGCTTGTGATCTCTCTCTCTGTGTCAAATAAATAAGTAAAATCTTTTTTTTAAAAAAGTAACTCATTGATTTGATGTAAAAGGTTACAGATCAGGTGAATCATAAGATAGGAAATGAAAGTGGAAGGCCTTATGCAGACAGGATATGACTTACTGAAAATCCAAAGATCCTAGATCCAGTCCTGAAGAGGAGGAAAAATGTTTCTCATTTTTTGTTTGCTGGATAAACATTTGAGAGGGGCCTCTTTTGTTCTTGGATCATTTTTAAGCCAGCAAAGCCCATCAGTTCAAGTCTGGGTGATCTGAAAGTCACAACAAAGGAAGAATCAGTATCTTGCACATAGCAGGCATTCAGTAAACATTTGTAGAATGAAGAAATGAAGGATTTTCAGGACTCAGTATGCATGAAGTGTGAAAAGAATCAGGAGAACCAAATCCAGTAGCAAAGTAGAAACAGGCTAGAGTCCATATACTGCAATTCACTGAAAGCCAAACCACTATAGAAATGAAAAATGGGAGAGTCTCTGGTTTGGTTTGGTTTATAATCCCTGAGAGCTCTTTCCTTTTTTCATGGTTTCTTTTCAAGGTCAGAATCACCCTCTACAGTTCAGATCTGGATTAAAAAAAAAGAAACTGGTTGGGTGCCTAGGTGGCTCAGTTGGTTAAGCAACTGCTTTTGGCTCAGGTCATGATCCTGGAGTCCCAGGATGGAGTCCTGCATCTGGCTCCCAGCTCCACAGGGAGTCTGCTTCTCCCTCTGACTTTCTGCTCTCTCATGTTCTCTCTCACTGTCTCTCTCTCAAATATATGTCTTTAAAAAAAAAAAAAAGAAAGAAAAGAAAGAAAGAAAGAAAAAAATTGATTAGTTATGGCAAAAGCAAAAAACTTGAGGCTTCTCAACTCTAGTGATCTTATCCAGGACCAGCTATGAAAGCCAGGATCTCATGGGAGCAGACTTAGTTTTACTTTTTTCTCCTCAAAAAATTCCGACCATAATGTTTACATTTGACAGACCGAGTGATATTTCTCAACAGTTGTTCCAACTCAAAAAATTCCGACCATAATGTTTACATTTGATAGACCGAGTGATATTTCTCAACAGTTGTTCCAAACCTTTATCACTCTCAACTTCCTACTGCATGTTGCTCTATTTTGCACTCAGAAGAGCACCTAGCAGTTCTGCTTAATCTAGATACAAGGTTATAACCTTCCAGACAGGAGCTATACCAAGAAGAAGGCCAAGCTCCAGATTCTTGGCTTGGTCACTTTTTTAGGGCCTGGCTAACTCAGTAAGCTCTTTATCTTCAATCTCTCTCCGCCTGCTCTTGTCCCTGACTATTCACATACTTGTGTTTCCTCTATGCTAGAAAATTCCCTTCCTTTTTCCTCTCTACCACCAAACTTCTTAGAAGCTTTTACTTCCTACTTTCAACTTTCTGACTTTCCTTCCCAGCTTTCATTCCTACCATGGTACAGAAAACTGCAAGCAAATGTCACTAAAAACATGATAGGGGCACCTGGGTGGCTCAGTGGGTTAAAGCCTCTGCCTTCGGCTCAGGTCATGATCCCAGCCAGAGTCCTGGGATTGAGCCCTGCATCAGGTGCTCTGCTCAGTGGGGAGCCTGCTTCCTCCTCTCCCTCTGCCTGCTGCTCTGTCTACTTGTGATCTCTCTGTCAAATAAGTAAACAAAATCTTTTTAGAAAATATATGGATGATAGTATAAGAGGTCTTCTTTGAATTCTATTATCTGCAGTGTTAGGCTCTGTGGAGTTACTTCTTTCCTGGCCTCTGAGAGACCACTCCTTTATTTTTATACCTCTGTGGACAGTTTAACTCATTCATTCCTCAAATTCTGCCCATCTCTGAAATTTAGGCATTTCTAAAGTTTCTCCCCTTGAGTCCCTTCTTATGCCAACACCCTCCCTCCCTGCTCCCTAGGCTTCAGGTATTGCCTGAATATTCCCAAATCCTCATGTCCCTACTCCTGAAGCCTTCTCTCAAATAAGCACAGGTTAATTAGAAAATAAGCCACTCCAAGAGGGACTTCACTCATGTTATCTCCACTAATCCTGACATTTCTTTGCTGACAGGAAAAGAAAAGTTAGGGGAAAGGATGATAAACCCTGTTACAGACCCCTTGGCATGGGAGACAGACCTCCCCTCAACTACACATACCAATCCTCTAAATACTAACAGGAGGAGAGTCTCTGTGCAGACACTACATCTCCTCCCAAGAATAGTGAGGTGGTGCTAAAGTCAACTGCAGTAGTAGCTTCTAGAAGGAAGAAGCGTTGGAAGTGCCACATGGATGTTTCAGTTTGATTTTGAATTTGGAGGGTGAGAGGAGTTTGAGACTTTACTTATCTGACACCCAGCTTGCAGAGGGTTCCCAAGTCCCACCCTTCTCCAGGTGTGGACAGTGTAGAAGACTGGGAAATTGCTGGGAGAGAGGAGAGAGGGGATACCTTCTAGGATCCAACAGTCTCCTCTGATGCCAAAGTTCCTGAGGCATCACAAACACAACTGCTCTGGAACTGATCTCGTCATTCTGCTTCTACTACCATTTTGTTAACAACATCACTTTTTACCCTCTTGACTTAGATGGAAATTTCTGTTACCGGGGACTCTTCCCTCTCTAGCAGTGCCCCATTCAGTTCTAAGAGACCTCCCTCCAGACTGGCTCCTACTATCTCCATACCTCTAGTCTGGACCAGCTGGACCAGCTCCTACTATCTGGACCAGCTCCTACTATCTCCATACCTCTAGTCTCTACCCCATCCAATCCATGTGTCCTGCTGTAGCCAGAGGGACCTTCCCAGAACATTATTGGTCATTCCTCACCTCTTTTCATTAAAACCCCCCACTGACAACGTTTAGGCTTTTAGTGGGGCATATGAGGTCCTCTGCAACCTACCTTGACCTGTCTTCCATTTTCATCACTGGTGACTCCTTCCCTCATCCAAGCATCAGTGGGCTCTTTGCAGCTTTTCAAACATACTTTTAAGTACTAAGTGGCCAGCTATGAGCCAGGCACTAATCTAAACTTTGTAATACAGTGAACAGGAAAAAAAGGCCCCTGCTCTCATGCAACTCACATTTTAGTAGGAAGAGCCAGTGAATAAACAAGATAATTTCAGATAGTGATATGGGGCTATGAAGACAATTAAATGGGGGTATTAGAGGGGTGGGTTGGCTCCTTTAGTGCTAAGGAAGGAGCTGAGAAGGTAACAGTTGATCTTGAATGACAAGCAGGAGCCAGACAAGCAAAGACCTGGTATAGAGTATTTGGGGCCATTTGGCCAGTGTGTGACAAAGGCCTTGAGGCAAGAACTAGCTTGGGCACTTGACATTTTCAAGGTCCCAAAACAAAGCAGTGAGGCTGCACTCATTAGACACTTGGGTGGGGGCAATGAGGTGAGGCCAGATCACAGGGACCCTGTGGGGGCATCCAAAGGAGTTTGGATACTATTTTAAGGCAAGAGGAATACACTGAAAGATTTTGAGCCAAGGAGGGACATGCCCTGGATCACTCTGGCTCTTCCTGGAGAAGGGGTTTCGGCTTGGAGACCAGTTCCATGCCTTCAGGCTTAATGCTCAGGCCAAGCTCAAGCCTGGAACGACCATGGTCTTTCCCAGGACAGTTCCCAAGCTCCTGAGAGCTTATCACTGCAGTGCTTTCAGCCCAGGTCAAGCCTGGTTTGCCTCGCCAGCCCTTCAGTCGCTCCACTCACTGGACGCAGGGGACAGAGACCTGAGATCTCCCGCTGTCACAGAACCACTTTTTTTCTGTTCCTGCCTCCCTCCTAACTAGTGGGGCAGTCAGACTATGTTTGGCGGGGCAGTGACAAATCCAGGCCCACGGGTTAGTGGTACAAACGAGGCTTCTCCCTAAGACGATGGAGGACACCTCGTGATAGGCAGCCCGGCCCGAACCAATGAGCTGGTGAGACCAGAGTGGACCCGCGGGAGTCAAGGCAGGATATGGACTACAATTCCCAGTCGACTCTGCGCGCGGCTGCCGATCCCTCCGCACCAATTTACTAAGCCGGCTGTTCACCACGGCCGGCCAAAGACCAAGCCTAGGTTTTTTTCCTGGAACCGAGGTCCATCTTCTTATCACAGTTTCAGAGCGAGACCACGGAATGCCCTGGAGGTGAAACGGACTTTTTGAGGAGAAACGCGGATGCAGACTATCGGAGAGAGGTCGCTCTGAAGCCACCGACTTTCGCGCGCTTTGGCGCGGGTGGTTGTGGGTAGAGCGCCCAGGAGGGAGAAAGGAGCCGGGGGGCTGTGACCGCGGCCTGAGGGGATGTTCGAGGACGAACCCCACGCTGAGGGGGCAGCGGTCGTCGCCGCGGCCGGGGAGGCGCTGCAGGCCCTGTGCCAGGAGCTGAACCTGGACGAGGGGAGCGCGGCCGAAGCCCTGGACGACTTCACCGCCATCCGGGGTAACTACAGCCTAGAGGTGAGCGGCGGCAGGACCCGACCCCCGCCAGGCCCCACCCCCGCCCCGCCCCTACCCCACCTTTTGGGGCGGTGGGAGTTTCCCCACCGGGAAGGGTCGCTTCCCCGCCGGGCGCCGCTGGGTGCGGAGTTGGAAGGGCGGGTGTAGACCCATCTATCCATTTTCTTTCTGAGGCGGGAAACCGAAGTCCGGAAGAGGGGCGGCTTGTCCGCGGTCGCACGCCCTTCGGGGGTCCCCTAGACTCCACACCAGCTTCCCGCCGAGCGCCGCAGACGTCACGATAGCGCCCATAAATCTATTAAAAAACCAAATGCCGGAATGGTAAAAGCTGAAGTGAGTTGTAGTGCCGACACCTCCGCCCAGCCCTTTAAATATGTCATCTCGCTCCGTTCTTGCCACAATCCTGGGAACCGTTCCACCGGAGTGCCTAAGCTACGTGCCCAAGGCCGCGCGGTTAGTGGTGGAGCCGGGCGGAGTCCGAGCCTTCGAACCGCCCCGCCGTGCGGCCTCACCCCAGCGGGCGGAGCTGTGGGCTGCTCGCTTTGATGAAAGCCCTCATCAGCAAGTGGGGCTCAGCCTTCAGCCCCAGCCTCCTCCCGTCTCAGTATCCTGATGCTTACCGCAGCGCCTGACTTTGAATTAAATAAGTGCCGTCATTACTGGGGTTTTCCCCCAATCATTCTCGCATGGAGCCCCCCCAGCAGCCCTGTGAATGTGGCAGGGCAGTATTATACCTGCTTTCCAGGTAGTAATATCAAGGCCCAGAGGACTGTGCTGCCCAGGGCCATTCTGCTAATTATTAAAGGACTCCAGTATAGAGGGTAGCATTGCGATGGGATGTATTCCAGCATACTCCTCCAGTAACCTTAAATTCAGAGACTTTCCTGCATAATCCAAGGGGCCTGGGCTCACTGACTTACCACCCAGTGAAATAGTTAATTCACGAATGAATTATTATTATTATTAATGAAATAATTAATTGCATTCAGAGGCATGTAGTTGGATATTTGGAGTTGAGTGTTGAGGGAGAAAATACCTAAGAGACGCGCTTGTATGTCTCTGGGGTAGGACGGGTTGATTGGATAAAGGACAGTGACCTGCGGTGGCACGACTGGGAAGCTAAAGGAAGAATAGGCAAGTAAGGGAGATTATGAATTATGGCCACTCAGTGAAAACAAACTAATTTTTTAAAAGCCTGAGAAGGCATTTCTGACTTCCTGAGTCCTCCTTTGATCTGTCATTGAATAAACATTTACTGAGTGCAAAGTGTAGTCAAGGCACTACACCTCTTTGAAAAGAAACAAGATTTATCTGTTAAGAGAGAAAAAAGAGAGCATGCAGAGGGGAGGAGCAGAGAGAAAGTCTCAAGCTGACTGTGCTGTTAGCCAGGTACAGGACTTGATCCCAGGACCCTGAGATCATGACCTGACCAGAAACCAAGAGTCAGATGCTCAACCAACTGCCCCACCCAGGTGCCCCTCAAATTCTTGAATATACCAAGTTTCTTCCCACTTACGTGTTTTCTCCATGCCATTGCCTCTGTCTGGAAACCTTTCCCTCACTCCCTACAACAGGCAGATTGAAGAAATAAGTCTGAAGAGCTAAGTGAACAAGATGAAGTTGATCAGGACACCTTAAATGTTTGATTCAGAAAGCACAGATGTATGAATTAAGATTTGGGGACTGTTATTTTGTCCCAAATCTTTTATTTTCTTCTTCCTCTTTTTTTTCTTTTGTTTGTTTTTGGTGAAAGGCTCTTGGAGTACGTATTTTCATATATCTACTTTTTTTTTTTTTTAAGATTTTATTTATTTATTTGACAGAGAGAGATCACAAGTAGGCAGAGAGGCAGGCAGAGAGAGAGAGGAGGAAGCAGGCTCCCCGCTGAACAGAGAGCCCGATGCGGGACTCAGTCCCAGGACCCCGAGATCACGACCTGAGCCGAAGGCAGTGGCCCAACCCACTGAGCCACCCAGGTGCCCCTACTTTTTTCTTTTTTTTTTTTAAGATTTTATTTATTTGACAGGCAGAGATCACAAGTAGGCAGAGAGAGAGGAAGGGAAGCAGGCTCCCCACCGAGCAGAGAACCCCATCCTGGGCTCCATCCCAGGATCCTGGAATCATGACCTGAGCTGAAGTCAGAGGATTTAACCCACTGAGCCACCCAGATGCCCCATATCTACTCTTTTCCCTAACCCTTTCCCCAGAGATTGCCTGGGTGGCTCAGCCGGTTAAGCCTCTGCCTTCAGCTCAGGTCATGATCCCAGGGTCCTGGGACTGAGTGCCACATCAGGCTTCTTGCTTGACAAGGAGCCTGCTTTTCTTTCCACCTCTGTCTGCCACTCTGCTTGCATGTGCGTGCTCACTCTCTCTCTCTATCACTCTCTGACAAATAAATAAATAAATAAATAAAATCTTTTAAAAAAACAAATGAAAGAAATCCTCTCCCCAGCTCCTATCCCTGTCAATATACCTGACAAGCCCCCACTTATATTTCCCCCCTTGCCTTTCCCTCTCACCCCTTATATTTTGATGATTCACCACTTACGAGTTTTAAGTCTTCTTCTGAATTCTCTGACCTCCTCAAAATCTGTTACTCTATTGTATATTCTCTCACACTTTATCTTCAGTTCTTATAGCATACATCTCACCAATTAAAGATAACCATTATTTGTTCCTTTTCTTCACTCTAGATTTGGAATTACATGAGGTCAGAAACCATCTTTATATTTCTAAAGTCTAACATCAAAGAATTAAAATAAGTAATATAGTTGACTTTTTTTTTTTTAGGGAGAAAAAGCAAAAATACTGGTACTTAAGTTTTCTCTCTTAGTGGTGTTTTCATCTAGTAACCTGTATCCAGTGTTTGAAATACTGGATACTATTCCCCCAAATTTGTTAATCAAGACTTCTAAAAGTATTCAGCCACAGGCTTACATGCCTCGTTTAATACCTTGAGCAAATAAGACTTCTCTATACATTAGTGTATAACACTGGGGTTTTCTTTTTGGTTTTTTGGGTTTTGTTTTTGTTTTTTTAACATTGGGTTTTAATTCTATTGGCCATCCATTCCTGTCCTCCCTTTTGGATTATTACAAGAAATCTTTCAATGTTTTTATTCTTTTAGAGACTGGTCTTAAAGAGGCTCTGCAGAACTGTGCTATAAGATCTGTGTCTAATTTTTAATCCTTAAATTACATATGTAGTTCAGTGGTAAAGTCATGAAGTAATTTTAGCTTGGAGATATCTCAAGTCTAAAGCAGACAATTAAGTGTTGAATTTCCCAATGTCACCTTTTTATACCATTGTAAACTGAGGTATCTACTACAGTGGAGAGGCTTACTTTTTTAACCCACTGAGCCACCCAGGTGCCCCTTACTTACTGTTTTAAAGATTGGGTAGATAATTCCCCAGATTTTTACCTCACAAAAATGGTGGTCTTTTTATATTGTACAAGATAGATAAGAACTTTTTATATGTGACTTGCATACCATCTTTCTACTCTGTTCTTTCCTTTCCCTGCCATACTGGTTAAAAAAGAAGCATAAAGGGCACCTGGGTGGCTCAGTCGTTGGGCATTTGCCTTTGGCTCAGGTCATGATCCTGGGGTTTCTGGGGTTGAGCCCCAAGTGGCTACCTGCCTGCTTCTTCCACTCCCCCTGCTGTGTTCCCTCTCTCACTGTGTCTTTCTCTGTCAAATTAATAAACAAAATCTTAGAAAAAACAAAAGGAGGAATGCCTGGGTGGGTCAATTGGTTAAGTGGCTGCCCTCAGCTCAGGTCATGATCCCAGCATCCCGGGATGGGGATCGAGTCCCACATCGGCTCCTTGCTCCACAGGGCGCCCGCTTCTCCCTCTGCCTCTGCCTGCCTCTACTCTCTCTATCTCTCTGACAAATAAATAAATAAAATCTTTAAAAAAAAAAAAAGGAGACATAAATCTGAAGTGGTGGAAAGGAACTTGAGCATCATCAAGGCCATGACTGGTGTTTTCAAATCAAGTAAGCTAATGCTGAGGCTGAAAAATTTTAAGAGCACTCCTTCAAATAATATCAGATTTGGGGTGTAGATGAGAGATCTATTTTTTAGATTAATGCTGATATATCATCTTACACAGGACTGAAAATAAGGAGTTTTATACTCATTTCTGTAAAACTAAGCTTTGTGTGACCTTGGGCAAATATCTTCACTGCTCTGGCCTGTTATATACATAACGAAAATAAGACCAGATAGTTCTAAAATCCTTTCTGGTTTTAGAACTCAAGCAATTTAACATAATGTATTCATTTTGCTGTTTGTCTTTTGCCTGCCAGGGAGAAGTTATACACTGGTTGGCATGTTCATTGTATGTTGCATGCCGCAAAAGCATTATTCCCACTGTTGGGAAAGGTATCATGGAAGGAAATTGTGTATCACTTACCAGAATACTGCGTTCGGCTAAACTAAGGTAAATCACTTGATTTTTCAAACACTTATAAGTCTAAAATTTACTTTTAGAATTTAATTTCTGCAACTCTATTCCGTTTAAAGTTTGTTGTCCTATAGGTATCCTTTTCCAATTCTCATATTCTTCCATTGCCTTTCTTCCTCAAATTCTGACTTCAGCCAGAGGAATTTATACGATTTTTTTAATCTGTAATTTTTCCATTATTTTTTTAAGATTTGGAAACAATTCCAAGCTTTTAGAAAAGCTGCAAAATAAGGAAAGCACCTAACACCCATATACCCTTGACCCAAATTCAACTCTTATTGACACTTTTCTCTATTTGCTTTGTCATTTGATCTTTCTCAAATATTTTTTCCTCAATCATCTCAACGTAAGTAGCATGCATTATAACCCTTTACTGCTAAATACTTCATTGTGTATTTGGATAACTACCACAGTTACCAACTTCAGCAGAGTTAACATTGATATAATAATTTAATCTGTCACCTCTATTCTAGTTTTATTAGTTGATCCAATAATAATCTTTTTTTTTTTTTAAAGATTTTATCTATTTATTTGAGAGAGAGACAGTGAGAGAGAGCATGAGCGAGGAGAAGGTCAGAGAGCGAAGCAGACTCCCCATGGAGCTGGGAGCCTGATGTGGGACTCGATCCTGGGACTCCGGGATCATGACCTGAGCCGAAGGCAGTCGTCCAACCAACTGAGCCACCCAGGCGTCCGATCCAATAATAATCTTGATAGCAATTTTTTAAAAGAATATTCCAATCAAGGATTAGTACTACATTCACTTACTGTATCTGTTTAGTTTCCTTTAATCAGGAATATTTGCACAGCAAGAATGTACTCCATAAACACTCCAACCCCTTTTTAATAGATTGCTCCTCATTTTGGATTTGTCTTATGTTTTCTTCTGATTAGTAACAGGTTATACACCCCAGATAGAAAACTACATAAATAGTTTTGTGCCCTCGCTGTATCACATCTGGAGGCACAATATCCTTGTGCTTTGCTTGTGTTAATTTTGATTATCTGCTCAGTGTGTTGTCCTATAGTTTTTCTACTGTAGAGTTAATATTTTTTACTGTGCAACAAGTAAGCAATCAGTAGGTCTTAGCTATAGCTTTTCCTTGCCCTGGCATTAACCATATGGAAATATTTGCTTGATACAAAACAAAAGAAATGGAAGGATCCAGATTTGGATAGATGGTAATGTTCTCTGTTTCTGGGTTTTTCACCCATGACAAAACTATTCGAGGTTGTTGTCCATTTGCTTTCCTGGGTTTCCAGCATGGAAGACAAACAAACTTTAAAAGACCTGTCGAGGAAGAGCAATTAAGTTTCAGTTTATGCTAAATTAAAAAAATTTTTTTTTCTCAGAACAATTTTAGTTTGCATAAGTGGAAAAATAATACATTCAAGACAATTTTTAAAACTTCAGTAGATACCCAAAAAAAACAACTTCAGTAGACCTCAATTTTTGTCATTTATGATAAAAATAAAATGAAAGTATAATTAAGATTGATGGGAGTTGAAGTACTTTTTTTAATTGAGTAAAACCTCCCTCTTCACTGCAGTATAAAATAATCTGACTTTTTTCTATCTGAGCTTCTCATCATTGACCATATAAAATTTTAAAAATCTTTATAATACTAGGTTGTTGGGGAAACAGAACAAAAAAAGAGTAACTTAAAATTTGGAGCATATGATAAAAATTTCAAATAATGAAATATTCTGGAAATAGATGGTGATGATTACACAATGGGAATATACTTAATACCACTTAACTGTACACTTAAGCATGGTTAAAATAGTAAATTTTATATTATACATACCTCTACCAAAATTTTTAAAAAGGTTCACAAACTTTCAAATCATCCAAAAATTCTGTTTTTCAGTGTTTTAGTTTTTTTTAAAACATAATGAGATCATATAAGTATTGTTGCTTTTCTTTTTTTTTTTTTTTCCTTTAAAGATTTTATTTATTTATTTGACAGAGAGAGAGACAGCAAAAGAGGGAGCACAAGCAGGGGAGTAGGAGAGGGAGAAACAGACAGGAACCTGACACGGAGCTCAATCCCAGAACCCTAAGATCATGACCTGAGCTGAAGGCAGGTGCTTAACAACTGAGCCACCCAGGTGCCCCTGTTGTTGCTTTTCTTACTTTATATTCTGGTAATTCTTCCATATCACCATAAGTAGCTCTTCCTCACTTTAGGACTTAAGATATAAGGATATTTCATATATCTAGCCAACCCTTTACTGATGACCATTTAGATTGTATCCAGTTCTTTGTGATTACAGACAGATTATTGTGAAATGTATTTCAGATAAATTCCTAAAAGTGTAGGGATGGGTCAAAGGTCCCCCATTTTTTAAATGTAGAGTGATACAAATTTTTTTTAGGTGTCAGATTCTTAACAACTAGAAGAGCATAGAGTATCATCATGTTCATTCCAACAAAAAAGAATTACAAGTGATGTTATTATTTTCATTGATTTAAAATTTGGACTGTTTATGAAATTTCAATTTTAAGTATAATTTTAAATGATTATTTAAGATCTTTATAGATAGGGAAAAATACCAAATATTGCTAATAAATCATACTGCAAAATACATTAAGTGCAGATTATAGATGTACATGTAATACTAGCAGGGTTTTTTTGAGTATTTACCTGTGAGCTAGGCATTTAATATGTGCTAAGGGTTTGTATGTCTTTATCCATTTAATCCTCACAGTTAATCCCATGAAATAAATCTCATTTTATAGATAAGGAAACCTAGTCACCTAGAGCTTAAATTACTTCTCAAAGGTTTTATACCTAGTAGGTAGCAGAGTATCCCAAATCCATACTGCATTACATATGTATCTACCCATAATATTAGTATGTCTGTTTTGAACTGTATTTATATTCAGCTTCAGTTTGTGAAAAAAACAAACAACTTCCAACTTAAAAATAAGTTTCAACTGGGACATCTGGGTGGCTCAATCGGTTAAGTGCCTCTCTTAGTGTCAGGTTGAGTACTGCATCCAGGTCTTTTCTCAGCAGGGAACCTGTTTCTCTCTCTGCTTGCTCAGCCTGCCACTCTCCCTTTTTGTTCAGGCTCTCTCTCTGACAAATAAATAAAGTCTTTTTAAAAAGTTTCAAATAAAAGTTTATTTTACTATTAAGTGTAATATTTAAAAGTGTAATATTAAAATAAATGTATTAAGTGTAATATTAAAAAGTAGTATTTGAGGGTGCCTGGGTGGCTCAGTTGGTTAATCGACAGCGTTTCGATTCAGGTCATGATCCTGGAGTCCCCGGATCCAGCCCAGTGTTGGGCTCCCCACTTGGCAGGGAGTCTGCTTCTGACCCTTCCCCTCTCCTGCTCTCTCTCTCTCTCAAATAAGTAAATCTTGAAAAAAAAAGTAGTGTCTGTTGTGCAATTTGAACTTTTAATTTAGTAAAGAAGTTGTCTGCATCTCATTGTTTTAAGTATTGAGAAGTAATTTTTCCACATTTTCCCTAAGTTTTTCAGTTACTTAGGGTTTAAATCAAGATGACATCCATTCATTTATTATTTTCATATTATAATAGAACCTGAATGAATATTTCATGAAAAATTATTTTTCATACATTTTAACTGGAGCACTGGTGATACTAAATTTTTACAAAGTAATTTTCTTTTTTGTTTTGAGTACCATTGAAATTCAGTAGTATGCTGCTATTGGGACATACACCCCATATTTACGATCCATACTCTACATTTATTAAAGGGTGTGTGTGAGATAAAATATACATAACATTGGGGCACCTGGGTGGCTAGTCAGTTGGGCATCTGCCTCTTGAATTTGGCTCAGGTCATGGTCTCTGGGTTGTGGGATTTGGCCTCCTGTCAGCAGTAAGTTTGCTTCTCTCCTTCTCCTGCCCCTCCTCCTACCTGCTCGCTCTCTCTCTCTCTCTCTCTCTAAAAAATGAATCTTTAAACAATATATATATATATACATAAAATTTACCATCTAACCAACTTTAAGTGTACAGTTCAGTGGCATTAAATACATTTACATTGTTGTGCAGTCATCACCACCATCCATTTGCAGAATTTTTTCAGCTTCCCAAAGTGAAACCTCATAACAATTAAACAAAAGCTTCCTTCTCCCTCCTAGCCCTTGGCATTTATCAGTACTTCATTCCTTTTTATGGCTGAATAATATTCCATTGCATATATACCACATTTTGTTTATCTGCTTATTAGTTGATAGATACTTGAGTTGTTTCCACCTTTTGGCCATTATGAATAATGCTGCTATGAACATTTGTGTATAAGTTTTTGTGTAGACATGTTTTCATTTCTTTTGAGTATATATGTATGAATGGAATTATTAGGTCCTATGAGAACACTATGTTTAATCTTTTTTTTTTTTTTTAAGATTTTATTTGTTTATTTGACAGACAGAGATCACAAGTAGACAGAGAGGCAGGCAGAGAGAGAGAGAGGGAAGCAGGCTCCCTGCTGAGCAGAGAGCCCGATGTGGGACTCGATCCCAGGACCCTGAGATCATGACCTGAGCCGAAGGCAGCGGCTTAGCCCACTGAGCCACCCAGGTGCCCCTATGTTTAATCTTTTGATGTACTGTCAGATTGTTTTCCAAAGTGACTACACAAGTTTACATTCCCACCAGCAGAGTTTGAGGGTTCCATTTTACCCATATCCTTGCCAATACTTGTTATTATATGTCTTTTCTTTAAGGCCATTCTAGTGGGCATGAAATGTTATCTAATACTTCCCAAAAGGCCAGTGATGTGGAGTTTCATTTCATATGCTTTTTGGAGTATGATTTTTTTTTTTTTTTAAGATTTAATCTATTTGAGATAGCGAGAGAGCACAAGTGGTGAGGGGAGGGCAGAAGGAGAGGGAGGAGCATGCTGTCCACTAGGTTCCGATCCCAACTTGGGGCTCGATCCCAGGACCCTGGGATCATGACCTGAGCCAAAGGCAGACACTTAACTGATGAGCCACCCAGGTGCCCTAGAGTAATGTATTCTTTACAACAGAATTCCAACAAACAGAATTGTTTTGAAAACTGTGAAGTTTACTTTGCTTCTTATTTTACTTTAAAAAATCATACTCCTAGCTTAAGTAATAATAATGCTATAAGTTTATTTGTATCCAAACATTCTGATGTGCTTTGTTCCAGGTTAGAACAGCCATACTAGGAATAACAATAAATACAATGGATTTATATATTAGTCAAGCATCTTGTTTATAAAAAAACAGATACCAACTACTGACTAGCTAACTAGTCTTTAGACAGAGTCTTTAGGATGACTTGAGAAAGCAGAGTTGGAAAATGTCCAGGAATAAAATGAGACTGGGTAGAGCCAAAAAGCATATCACAATAATTCATCTAACAAGGACACAACTTACATGGCTGGCAGTGCCATTTCTGGACATTGCCACTGTGTTTGTCCCTAATAGCTGAATATTGCTGATGATCCTGCTATAAGAATTTATCACTTGCTCAGTTCTGTGTATTTCAACTCCAGTTTCAAAATCACAAACATATATCAAAAACCTCAGGTTTTATGCCTTCACCCTAACTTCAGTGAAGCTGATCTATCTAGTAGACAGCAAGACTCAAAATTGGGGAATTCCTTGAACAAAAGAAAGAATTAAACATGCTGAGCATCCCTGCCTCCAAAACAGTCTCCTATAAAGGACTCTAACTTGTTACCCAAAATCAATATTTAGTAATCCAGGAAAAAAAAAAAAAACTGTTGCTATTATTGCTAAGAATCTTTTTTTTTTTTTAAGATTTTATTTATTTATTTGACAGAGAAATCACAAGTAGACGGAGAGGCAGGCAGAGAGAGAGGAGGAAGCAGGCTCCCTGCCAAGCAGACAGCCCGATGCGGGGCTCGATCCCAGGACCCTGGGATCATGACCTGAGCTGAAGGCAGAGGCCTCAACCCACTGAGCCACCCAGGCACCCCGTGCTAAGAATCTTTTAAAGAGACTCAGATTCTCAGATTTCAGTCTGCATATCTGGAGTTTGAATACCTATGGATAATTAACTGATGATGTCTTTCATCACCTTTTTTTTTTTTTTAAAGATTTTATTTATTTATTTGTAAGAGAGAGAGAGTGAGAGCGAGCACAGGCAGACAGAGTGGAAGGCAGAGTCAGAGGGAGAAGCAGGCTCCCTGCGGAGCAAGGAGCCCGATGTGGGACTCGATCCCAGGACGCTGGGATCATGACCTGAGCCGAAGGCAGCTGCTTAACCAACTGAGCCACCCAGGCATCCCACCTTTTTTTTTTTTAAAGATTTTATTTACTCATTTGACAGATGGAGATCACAAGTAGGCAGAGAAGCAGGCAGAGAGAGAGGAGAAAGCAGGCTCCCCGCTGAGCAGAGAGTCTGACGCAGGGCTCGATCTCAGGACCCTGAGACCAGAGCCCAAGCCAAAGGCAGAGGCTTTAACCCACTGAGCCACCCAGGCCCCCCCATTCCCTCACCTCTTTTAAAAAGGTATCATTCTGGGGCGCCTGGGTGGCTCAGTGGGTTAAGCCGCTGCCTTCGGCTCAGGTCATGATCTCAGGGTCCTGGGATCGAGTCCCGCATCGGGCTCTCTGCTCAGCAGGGAGCCTGCTTCCCTCTCTCTCTCTCTCTCTCTGCCTGCCTCTCTGCCTACTTGTGATCTCTGTCTGTCAAATAAATAAATAAAATCTTTTAAAAAAAAAAAAAAGGTATCATTCTGGGGCGCCTGGATGGCTCAGTTGGTCAAGCAGCTGCCTTCGGCTCGGGTCATGATTCCAGGGTCCTAGGATTGAGCACTGTATCAGGCTCCCTGCCTAGCAGAGAGCCTGCTTCTCTCTCTTTCTGGCTGCTGCTCTGCTTACTTGTGCTCTCTCTCTGTCAAATAAATAAAGTCTTTAAAAAAAAAAAATGAAGGTATCATTCTGGTACTGGTTCAGTCTTTATTACTGAACCTGGCTAGTTCAGTCAGTAAAGCATGTGATTCTTGATCTCAGGTTTGTAAATTCAAGCTCCATGTTGGATATAGACATTACTTAAAAATGAAATCTTAAAAATTCTGTATATAGCACTAGATACTTAAATGAATGCTACAAATTTTCAATCTAAAACCATACTAACATATGGACATAAAAGGACATAAAAAATATACCCATGATTGAATAAGTCAGATAGGTGGGCTAATAATCTATTGAGTAATTTTCTGGGTATGTACTACCTTCTTCATTTATATTTGATGGTGGAACCACATATTGGAACACAAACACTTGAATTTTATTCCTAAACTATAACTGTCTGGTGCTTTGTGATCAATTTCCACAATCCACTACTTGGGAGATTCTGTTTGTCTTCAAACTAATTTCATGAACTCAATCTGTTCACGTTACTTTAATATATATACAAACTATTGTCTGGGTGCTGTAGGAAATTAAAGAAGTAGATAGGTACCGTTACTTCATGGATAGAATACATTTATGTAATGACCACTAATTCAATATCTATATTCCCATAGTGATTCTGGACGCCAGAGGAATTTCAGAGCGCTTGGGAATAAGGTTTTTCGGTTGCCTTTTTTTTTTTTTTTAATAAATTTATGCTTTTAAGTAAAGATTTTTTTTCTTTAATCAAAATTCTTAAGATTCATAGACATAAATAAAATGTTAACTTGTCCTTTATATGGACTCACTTTAAAGTTGAACTTTTAAAAAAATAAAGTTGCTTTTTTTGTTTAGTTTAATACAGTTTTTTAGTAAAATGAAGAAATGGATGGACATGTCAAACCTGCCTCAAGAATTTCGTGAACGTATAGAAAGGCTAGAAAGAAATTTTGAGGTGTCTACTGTCATTTTCAAAAAATTTGAGCCAATTTTTTTAGATATATTTCAAAATCCATATGAAGAGCCACCAAAGTTACCACGAAGCAGGAAGCAAAGGTAAGACTCTTAATTGTTATATAATTGACATTAAAAAAAAATTATGCTATAAACTTTGGAAATTTGCATTTTTGAAAGGCTGCTTTTTAACAGAAGTATCCATTTGTAAAAAAATTTTTTTTTATAAAAAAATTTTTAATCCCTTTATAATTACCATATCTGGAAATTCAGGGTAATATTTTCACTTATTTTTTATGGTCTGATTATTTTATGCAGATTAGAAATATTAAGTCCACTTAATGAACCATAGGTTGTCCTTTGTGAATAGAATTTTACATATAATTTGACTTTACTATTTGTTATTTATATTTGCTGCTTCAATTTAAATGACCATGTGGAGTGATATTTAGCAAGTTAGTTAAAAAGTACATTTTTTCTTTTCTAGGAGGATTCCTTGCAGTGTTAAGGATCTCTTTAATTTCTGTTGGACACTTTTTGTTTATACTAAGGGTAAGGTGATACTTTCAATGGTTTTACATTTCTGCTGTGGGAACTTAGTATTATTTGACATAAAAGGTTTCTGGTCTTTGTGGTTTTTTTTTTCTTATAAAGGTAATTTTCGTATGATTGGAGATGACTTAGTAAATTCTTACCATTTACTTCTGTGTTGCTTGGATCTGATTTTTGCCAATGCCATTATATGCCCAAATAGACATGACTTGCTGAATCCATCATTTAAAGGTAAGACCTTATTTACTTTTGAAAACTAGTCATCAGTATTTAGAAAAAGTTTTAACCATTCTTTTAACCATTTCCTTTTGCTTTTCATATCCTGTCAAACTAGGTTTACCATCTGATTTCCATACTGCTGCCTTTCGGGCTTCTGAAGAGCCTCCCTGCATCATTGCTGTACTGTGTGAACTGCATGACGGACTTCTCGTAGAAGCAAAAGGAATAAAAGAGCACTACTTTAAGCCATATATTTCAAAACTCTTTGACAGAAAGGTACTGCACTTATAAGTAAATAGCTAAGATTTTTAAAGGTTAGCAGCAAAACCTCTAAGGAAAAAATAATGTTTTAAGCAAGTTCTCAGCATTATAAGACTCAGGGTCAAGACTTCTAGGTTTCAGTCTCTACCGTGATTTAAAATGCTGTAATGCAGAATCACCCTATGATCTTTCATGATGTGCAAAACTGAGCTGTTAAAGACTGTGACCAACTATATATACTGTCAAGTAAATGCACTGGTGGAGATGGCCATAAGAGGTTTTAATAAAAGAATTATAAAGAACCGAACATTGGACTAAGCCTAGTAAAGAATTATGGAAAGCAGAAGGTCAGGGTAAATTAATTTACTACCACAATTTTAATAACTGCTATTTACTAAAGATGGGGTGATACATAACAACTGTAGTTTCAGTTCTATATAAATAGAACAGAAAATCTTTTATAGTTTTATAGCCACTTACAGGCTACCTACATGCATTCTGGATTTTTTTCTCAGCAATTTATTTAGCTATTTCTGTATTTATGAAATGGCTTATTCCTCTTGTTCTCAATTTCTTACTTTCCCAACATTGAGCCATTTAATCCAGCTAGTACTTGAGTTTTCTCTTTGGTTAAAAAAAAGAGGTGGGGAGGTGGATTAGGTCATCACGGTTCCTTCCACTCTTTGTAGATAATATGAGATTTTTCTTCAGTCATAAAGTCTTCTCTAACTGGGTGGTTCTTCTGTTACACACACTTTTTTTTTTTTAAGATTTTTATTTATTTTATTTGATAGAGATCACAAGTAGGCAGAGAGGCAGGCAGAGAGAGGGGGGGAAGCAGGCTCCCCGCTGAGCGGAGAGCCTGATGTGGGGCTCGATCCCAGGACCCCGAGACCATGACCTGAGCCGAAGGCAGAGGCCTAAACCACTGAGCCACCCAGGCGCCCCTACACACACTTTTGTATTTAGCATTTGTATTTGTATTTGTATTTATCTTTCTTCCTGTGTGTATTTATGTGCGTATGTATATCATGGCTCCTTACCTGCAAGTTAAACATGTCCAGCAAAGTAAACTTTGAAGGGAACTCAAGAATTGTCTTCTGTGCTCTGCAGAAGCACCACATTAGTGGCCCTGGGGTATAATGAGCATAAATTTTGGTTTGCCTGGATTATCTAGGTTTTTTGGTTGTTGTCTTAGCATAATTATTATAGCACCTCCTTTCACTCCAGAAGAGTCCTAGTTTGGATAGTTGTCCTCCTACTCATGGGCTGCAGATGTTTTGTTTTGCTTATATAGAGTGTTCTTTATTTTTATTTCATTCACTTCTAATTTATATATAAAGACCTTTAATATAAAATCTCTCTCAAGGGGTACCTGGTTGGCTCATTTAAGTGTCTGACTTGATCTCAGCTCAGGTCTTGATATCAGGGTCATGAGTTTAAGCCCCATGTTGGGGGGGAAAAAAAAGGAAAGAAAATCTCTTTCAAAAATCAAGGACTATGGCAATACAAGGTTAGAATTTCTACATGAATTTCTACATGGATAACAATTGTTAAGCTAAGTGATGCCCACCTCTTTTTAAGATGGGAACTATGCTTTCTGTCCTCTTAAATTTATATATGTTGAACCCTGATTGCTGAAGGCATTTGAGTTTACAACCCTTATATGTAATAATCTAGGAATAGTGTGGGTGCATAGAGAATATTGTAAACAGGGGCACTTGGGTAGCTCAGTTGGTGGAGCATCCCAGTCTTGATCTAGGGTTGTGAGTTCAAGCCCCATGTTGGAGCCTAAAAAAAGAAAGAAAGAAAAGAAAATATTATATAAACTGTAGTTTTCTTCTCTCACTAACAATAGTACCTATATTCCCTTTGAATGTTTCCTTGCCTGACACATATTATCATTTAGTAAATGTTAGTTTCCCTTCTCCTTAGACCAATGTTTAAAATTGGACAGCTTTTGTCAGAATCACTTGGGGGAATTTATATAAAATGCTGCCTCAGCTCAGGATTTGTGGTCCATCAGTTTGCATTTTTTTAAAAATTCCCGGGGCACCTGGGTGGCTCAGTGGGTTAAAGCCTTTGCCTTCGGCTCAGGTCATGATCCCAGGGTCCTGGGATTGAGCCCAGCATCGGGCTCTCTGCTCAGTGGGAAGCCTGCTTCCTCCTCTCTCTCTGCCTGCCTCTCTGCCTACTTGTGATCTCTGTCTGTCAAATAAATAAATAAAATCTTTAAAAAAAAAAAAATTCCCCTAAGTGACTGCCTGAGTGGCCTAGTTGGTTGAGCATCCAACTTGGTTTCGGCTCAGGTCATGATCTCAGGCTCATGAGATCCAAACCCTGAGTTGGGCTCCATGCTGAGCCTGCTTGCGATTCTCTGTCTCCCTTTGCCCCTCCCCCCTATTCATGTGCTTTCTCTCTCAAATAAATACATCTTTAGGAAAAAAAAAACCGTATCTCTAAGTGATCCTTATGTCACTAGAATTTAGAAACCATTGCCACAGGCTAACTTAAAGGTATTTTTAAAAGTTTACTTTACATCTTTAAAATATTTTATTTGTGTGCTAAATAGGTTTTACTGGTTTAAAGGAAATACCGAGTAATTCTGTTTTGTGTGTATTTTTTATAACAACTGCAATGTGAAAATTTAGGTAAATGTCATGTTTTTGTATCTATGTTATTATGCTTAATTACATGTCAAAAAATGACTTTTTCTTCCCAGATTTTAAAAGGAGAATGCCTCCTGGACCTTTCGAGTTTTACTGATAATAGGTAAGTATTTAGCATTAATGGTATCTGCCATATTATAGGCTGTTGATGATTTATTGCAGTTTTTTAAGTGGAATATTATATTAAGGTAACTGCTCCAAACTTAGGTTCCTTCTGCATTAGTGGCATTGACTGAGGTTGTTACTAATCCTTGTTGTCTCTAAGTAAACATATTTTTTTTTAAGATTTTATTTATTTATTTGACAGATGGGGATCACAAGTAGGCAGAGGGGCAGGCAGAGAGAGATGGAGAAGCAGGCTCCCTGCAAAGCAGAGAGCCTGATGCGGGGCTCGATCCCAGAACCCTGGGACCATGACCCGAGCTGAAGGCAGAGGCTTTAGCCCACTGAGCCATCCAGGTGCCCCTAAGTAGACATATTTTAAGAAATCTTTGGCACTTAAAAAAAGAAAAGAAATCTTTGACACTTAAAAGAGCTCCTTCCAAAGAAACTCATAGAGACCCAGTGATTTCTGTATTTGAGTGTATGTTCCTTTACTAATCAAATATTGGCAAATTCAGAATATACCTATAAGACAAAGCCATTATTGTTCCCTTAGTGATCACATCTTAATTAGGTTCACCTAGTTTTCAGATTAAGTTTATATTCTCTTTTTGCTCATCTTTCAAAGTAATTTATTATTATTGTATATGTGAACATGAAGCATATCCATAATCAGATAGAAATGTCTGCTATTGTTAGGTGGGTAGAGTTTAGAGTTAAAAACTAGAAAGTTATTAGCTTTTCCAGGCCTTGGAGTCTAAATTTATCTTCAAGTCAAAATATATCCATTGTGGAGGTACCTGGCTGACTCAGTAGAGTGTGGGACTCTCAATCTTGGGGTTATGGGTTTGAACCCCATGTTGGATGTAGAGGTTACTTAAATATATATATTTTTAAAAGATTTTATTTATTTATTTGACAGAGAGAGAGAGGGAACACAAGCAGGGGGAGTTGGAGAGGGAGAAGCAGACTTCCTACTGACTGGGGAGCCCAACACAGGACTTGATCCCAGGACCCTGGGATCATGACCTAAGCCAAAAACAGATGCTTAATGACTGAGCCATCCAGGCACCCCTTAAATAAATATTTTTAAAAATCTACTGTGTAACTTAGTTTTATTCTAGCAGCTTAACATAATTCTCAGGGTATCTGACTTACTTAGAAGAGCATGCAACTCTTGATCTTGGGCTTGTGAGTTCGAGTTGGGTGTAGATTACTTAGAAATAAAATCTTTAGACCCACAACTATATGGCAAAGTAATGTCTGACAAAACAGGAAAGAATATCCAATGAGGGTTACCTGGGTGGCTCAGTGGGTTGAGCCTCCGCCTTCAGCCCAGGTCATGATCCCAGGGTCCTGGGATCGAGCCCCGCGTCGGGCTCTTTGTTCAGCAGGGAGCCTGCTTCCCTTCCTCTCTCTCTGCCTGCCTCTCTGCCTGCTTGTGATCTCTGTCTGTCAGATAAATAAATAAAATCTTAAAAAAAAAAAAGAATATCCAATGAAATAAAGGCAGTCTCTTCAATAAATGGTGCTGGGAAAATTGGACAGCAACATGCAGAAGAATCAAATTGGAGAGCTTCCTTGCGTCATACACAAAAACAAATTCAAAATGGATAAAAGACCTAAATGTGAGGTAGAAAACCCATCAAAATCCTAGAGGAGAACATTGGCAGCAACCTCTTTCACGTCAGCTGTAGCATCTTCTTACCAAACACATCACCGGAGACAAGAGAAACAAAAGCAAAAATGAACTGTTGGAACTTCATCAAAATAAAAAGCTACTGCACAACAAAGGAAACAATCAACAAAACTGTAAGACAGCTTATAGGATGGGAGAAGATATTTGCAAAGTATATATCTGACAAGGGTTAGTATCCAAAATCTATAAAGAACTTATCAAACTCAACAGCCAAAAAGCAAGTAATCCAGTTAAGAAATGAGCAGAAGATGGGGCTCCTGAGTGGCTCAAGTGTGTTAAGTCTTTGCCTTTGCCTCAAGTCATGATCTCAGGGTCCTGGGATCGAGCCCCGCATCGGGCTCTCTGCTCAGTGGGGAGCCTGCTTACCTTCCTCTCTCTCTGCCTGCCTCTCTGCCCACTTGTAATCTCTGTCAAATAAATAAATAAATAATCTAAAAAAAATTTAAAAATTAAAAAATTAAAAAAAAAATAGAAATGAGCAGAAGATATGAATAGACACTTTTCCAGAGAAGATGTCTAGATAGCTAGCAGACCCATGAAGAGATGCTCAACATCACTTATCAATAGGGAAATATAAATCAAAGCCATGATGAGGGGGCGCCTGGGTGGCTCAGTGGGTTAAAGCTTCTGCCTTCGGCTCAGGTCATGATCTCAGGGTCCTGGGGTCGAGCCCCACATTGGTCTCTCTGCTCAGCAGAGAGCCTGCTTTCTCCCTCTCTGCCTCCCTCTCTGCCTACTTGTGAACTCTGTCTGTCAAATAAATAAATCTTTAAAAAATTTTAAAAAAACAACCATGATGAAATACTACCTCACATCTCTCAGAATGGCTAAAATTAATAACACAGGAAACAAGTGTTGATGCAGAGAAAGGGAACCCTCTTGTGCTATTGGTGGGAATTCAAACTAATGAAGTCACTCTAGAAAACAGTATGGAGTTTCCTCAAAAAGTTAAAAATAGAACTACCCTGCAGTCCTGCAGTTACACTACTAGATAATTAACCAAAGCATACAAAAATGCAGATTTGAAGGGGTACATGCACCCTGGTGTTCATAGCAGCATGAACAATAGTAGCCAAACTATGTAGAGAGCCCAAATGGCCATTGACTGATGAATGGATAAAGAAGACATGGTATATATAGACAATGGAATATTACTCAGATATCAAAAAGAATGAAATCTTGCCTTTTGCAATGACATGGATGGAGCTAATGTGTATTATCCTAAGTGAAACAAGTCAGGCAGAGAAGGACAAATACCCTGTGATTTCACTCATATGTATAATATAAGAAACAAAACAGATGAACATGGGGGTGGGGAGGGAAACCATGAGAGACGCTTAAGAGAACAAACTGAGAGGCAATGCAGGGAGGTGGGTGGGAGATGGCCTAGATGGGTGATGGGTATTAAGAAAGGCATGGATATGATGAGCCCTGGGTGTTGTATGTAAAGTGATGAATCACTGTATTCTCCTGAAACCAACATAGCGCTGTATGTTTAACTAGAATTTAAATAAAAATTTGAAAAATAAAAAGAAAACAAAATAAAATCATTTTTAAATAAATAATTCTCTTTTCAGCAAAGCCGTGAACAAGGAGTATGAAGAATATGTTTTAACTGTGGGTGATTTTGATGAGAGGATCTTTTTGGGAGCAGATGCAGAAGAAGAAATTGGAACTCCTCGAAAGTTCACTGGTGACACCCAATTAGGGAAACTGACAGCACAAGCTAATGTGGACTGTAATCTTCAACAACACTTTGAAAAAGTAATATAACTTAGCCTGGCCTCAGTCTTGAATGATCTTTTTCTCTCTGTGTGTGATTCTACTAACAACAGAAGCATCTTTCAAGTTAAATCTTGAGTTTCTTCTACTAATTTATATTTCCCATGAAAGCCTTAAAAGGTAATTTTTTAAACTATGGCATTTAGTATTTTTACCTCATTTCTTGATGTTTTTCATATTTTTAATATATTTTCCCAGAATGTCTGGACTTTTCAGTAGGGTATGTGTCTTTGACATAAAAAAGGATTTATGTGGGGTGCCTGGGTGGCTCGGTCAGCTAAGCATCTGACTTCAACTCAGGTCATGATCTCAGGGGTCCTGGGATCAAGCCTTATGTTGGGCTCACTGCTCAACAGGGGGTCTGCTTTCTTTTTCCCTCTCCTTCTACCTGCCCCCTACTGCCGCACACAAGCTCACTTGCTCTCAAATAAATAAAATCTTTTCTTAAAAGGATTTATGCTTTCTATTCTTTCTTTGCATCACCTTAGCCACTGTTCTTTTACATTAAAATTTATTCTGTGCTTTCCCTGAACTTCAGCCATAGAATGCTGGACTTGATTATTAATAGTAAAGGCTTAATTCCATTTTTATATGTAAGATGGGAAGGGGTGTCCAGGTGGCCCAGTCCTTAAGCATCTGCCTTTGGCTCAGGTCATGATCCTGAGGTCCTGAGATTGAGTCCTGGGCAGGGAGTCACAGGGAAGCCTGCTTCTCCCTTTCCCTCCCCCAGCTTGTGTTCCCTCTCTCTGTGTCTTCTCTATGTCAAATAAATAAAATCGTTTTACTAATTAATTAATTAATTAAAATAAAATGGTTTGGAGGATGAGGTCTAATGGAAAATTCACTGGTCTAGAAGGTAGAAAACTTAAGTCTCAGTCCAAGCTCTGCCATTAACCTTATGAGCTTAAACAATTTTTTAATCTTTTTTGCCTGTTTCATATATAAAGTGAAAATGTATATATTTCAAATTAATATTATGATAAAATGAGATTATAGGTAGTAGGTGCTTTGAAAAAGTGTTACTTAAATGTAAGAATGTTATTAGCATAGTATTGGCAAAACTTCGATAGTCAACCAGAGGAGGGAGGAAAAAAGTCCTACTAAATATGAATAGAGAGGATAGTATATATACTGAATTAAACATATAATGAAGGCAAGGTAACTTTTTAATTTCATGGATTTTTCTTTTTTGACAGAAAACATCATTTGCACCTTCTACCCCACTGACAGGACGGCGGTATTTACGAGAAAAAGAAGCAGTAATTACTCCTGTTGCTTCAGCCACTCAAAGTGTGAGCCGGTTACAGAGTATTGTGGCTGGACTGAAAAATGCACCAAGTGAACAACTTACAAATATTTTTGAGTAAGTATAATAAAATTTTTCTAAATAAATTTTTTAAAGATTTTATTTATTTATTTGTTTGTTTGTTTGTTTGGAAGAAAGAGTACAAGCCAGAGAGAGGGACAGAGGGAAAGGGAGAAACAGACTCCCTGCCTAGCAGGGAGCCTGATGCGGGGCTTAATCCCAGGACCCTGAGATCATGACCTGAGCTGAAGGCAGACACTTAACCAACTGAGCCACCCAAGCACCCCTCTAAATAAATTTTAATCACAAAATATGTTGACCAATTAGATGAAAGTACCTATTAAAAGTAGAGGACACCTGTGTAGCTCAGTTGGTTAAGCGAATGCTTTCAGCTCAGGTGAGCCCCACATTGGGCTCCCTGCTCTGCAGGGGAGCCTGCTTCTCCCTTGCTCCCCCTGCTCGTGCTCGCTCTCTCTCTCCCTGTCAAATAAAATCTTTTAAAAAATTAAATAGAGATATTATTTCATAATATAGACTTTAAAGGGTAAATACTTCTGAAGGATATTTAACCCTAATATTCCACTCTTATACCTACCCCTAAGTTATTGTTTTTCTTTTTACACTGACTTGAAATGGGTTCAGTCTAAATGCCCATCAATGAGGTGACTGATTACTTATTGATGGTGCAGCCATAAATGGAATTTTGTGCAATTGTTTAAGATAAAGAGGCATGTGTCCTAGCAAAGATGGTAGAATAAAGCTAAATCAGAGAACCTAATTTCCTAATACTTAGTGAAATAAGAGAATTGAGGAAAGGAATGTGATTTCATGCTATAACTTTCCAAAATGATGGTCAAGAAAGGAATGGATGAGGGGCGCCTGGGTGGCTCAATGGGTTAAAGCCTCTGCCTTCAGCTCAGGTCATGATCTCAGGGTCCTGGGATCAAGCCCGCATCGGGCTCTCTGCTCAGCAGGAAGCCTGCTTCCCCCTCTTTCTCTGCCTGCCTCTCTGCCTACTTGCGATCTCTGTCTGTCAAATAAATAAAATCTCAAGAAAGAAAGAAAGAGAGAGGAAGGAAGGAAGGAAGGGAGGGAGGGAGGAAGGGAGGAAGGAAAGAAGGAAGGAAGGAAGGGCTGGGGATGCCTGGGTGGCTCAGTTGATTGGACGACTGCCTTCGGCTCAGGTCATGATCCCGGAATCGCAGGATCGAATCCCACATCCGGCTCCCAGCTCCATGGGGAGTCTGCTTCTCCCTCTGACCTTCTCCTCGCTCATGCTTTCTCTCACTGTCTCTCTCTCTCAAATAAATAAATAAATTCTTTAAAAAAAAAAAGAAAGAAAGAAAGGGATAAATGATTCTGATATGCCCAACTCTAAGAAGCATTACTAGAGAAAGAGAGGGTATGTTGATAGATACTGAGTATGCTCATTAATACCCCAGATGTAAAGAGAAACATGAATGAGTAAACAAATTGAATAAGAAGTCATAGATCTCCCCAAATGAAAGCCCCTGTATTCCACCACTAAGATCACAGCAGAAATATGAAAAATTCCCGGGGCCTGTCATTTTTCTACTGATTTGAGGGGAAAGCCTAATCCTCTTAGAACTAGAAGATATCCCTGATTAGATATAGCATAACCTGGAATAGGGATATTTAACTAAATCTTGGAAGAGTAAGCAAAGCCCTGGTCTTCTAATAAAAGCTGAATATAGCACTGGCTGAGCTCTCCTCTGCTCCCCAAACCTTAAGTCTATAGAAAAGTGGACAGAACAAGCCTAGCCTCAAACAAAGCTCAAAAGATAATCCCAGGGCTGCCTGGGTGGCTCAGTTGGTTAAGCGACTGCTTTCAGCATAGGTCTTGATCCTGGAGTTCTAGGATTGAGTCCTGCATTGGGCTCCCTGCTCAGCGGGGAGTCTGCTTCTCCTCTGCCCCTCCCACCTCTCATGTTCTCTCTCTCTCTTTCTCTCATTCTGCCTCTCAAATAAAATCTTTAAAAAAAAAAAAAGTTAATGCAAATTGCAAATAAGGTAATAAGACTTGTGAAGATGTTCCCTCATAGCATTTGAATAAATAGATCTGGACTGAACTGTTCATTTAAGCAGGAACAAGTTGAAAAGAATTGTTAAGGCAACGATGCAAACATTTTATAGCAACAAGAAAAGGAAGAAAATACAGTATGAAAAACAAAAAGAACCTAGAAACAAATGGGAACACATTCCATGTTCATGGATGGGAAGATTTAATGTTGTTAAAATGTCTTTATTACCCAAAGCAATCTACAGAGTCCATGCAATCCCTCTCAAAATGCCAGTGGCATTTTTTACAAAAATGAAAAAAATTCCTGGGGTGCCTGGGTGGCTCAGGTTCTGCCTTCGGCTTAGGTCATGATCTCAGGGTCCTGGGATTGAGTCCTGCATCAGGCTATCTGCTTAGCAGGGAGCCTGCTTCCCCCTCTCTCTGCCTGCTTCTCTGCCTACTTGTGATATCTCTCTGTAACAAATAAAATCTTTTTAAAAAATGAAAAAAATTCTTAAAATTGATAGGGAATTTCAAAGTACCTTTAATAGCCAAAACAAATTGAGAAAGAACAATAAAGCAGAAAACCTCACATTTCCTGATTTCAAAACTTTACAAAGCTACCATAGTCAAAACAGTATAGGATTACCATAAAGACAGGCATGTAGGGGTACCTGGGTAACTCAGTCATTAAGTGTCTATCTTCAGTTCAGGTCATGAACCAGGGTCCTGGGATCAAGCCCCGCATCGGGCTCCCTGCTCAGCTGGAAACCTGCTTCTCTCTCTCCCACTACCCCTGCTTGTATTCCCTCTCTCACTGTCTCTTTCTCTGTGTCAAATAAATAAATAAAATCTTAAAAAAAAAAAAAAAGAAGAAGAAGAAGACAGGCATGTAGACCAATAGAACAGACTAGAGAATGCCAAAATAAATCTTCATGCATTTGGTGAAATGATCTTTGACTAGGGCGCCAAAATTACACTATAGCGAAAGGATAATCTCTTCAACAAATGGTGCTGGGGAAAGTGGATGTCTATACAAACGAATAAAGATGAACTCTTATCTCACACCATATCCAAAAGTTAACTCAGAAAAGTTTGAAAACCTGAACACGAGACCTGGAACTCTACAACTAGAAAAGGCATAGAAGAAAAGCTTTATGACATTGAAATGGGCGATGATTTCTTGGATAGGACATGAAAAGTTCAGGTAACAAAAGTAAAAATAGACAAATGGGACTACATCGACCTTAAATACTTAAGTATAGCAAAGGAAAAAAAAGTAACCAGCCTGAGAGTAACAAATTAGAATGGTTGCCAGGGTTGAAAGTAAGAGAAATAAGTTGTTCAATGGGTATAGAGATGCGGTCCTAAAAGATGAAAAAGCTTTAGAGATCTGTTGTACAACAGTATGCATGTAATGGAAAATACTATAATGTACTCTTAAAAATTAAGGTCAATTTATGGGACGCCTGGGTGGCTCAGTTGGTTAAGCAGCTGCCTTTGGCTCAGGTCATGATCCCAGTGTCCTGGGATCGAGTCCCACATTGGGCTCCTTGCTCAGCAGGGAGTCTGCTTCTCCCTCTGCCTCTGCCTGCCATTCTGTCTGCCTGTACTCTCTCTCTCCCCCCCTCTCTCTCTGATAAATAAATAAAATCTATTCTTTTTTTTTTTTTAAGATTTTTATTTATTTATTTATTTGACAGAGAGAAATCACAAGTAGATGGAGAAGCAGGCAGAGAGAGAGAGAGGGAAGCAGGCTCCCTGCTGAGCAGAGAGCCCGATGCGGGACTCAATCCCAGGACCCTGAGATCATGACCTGAGCCGAAGGCAGGGGCTTAACCCACTGAGCCACCCAGGCGCCCCTACAGTCTTTAAAAAAAAAAAAAAATTAAGTTCAATTTGTTATGTGGTTTTTGTTGTTGTTGTTGTTATAAGATTTTTTAATACATAATTCAAAAAAAAAAACCTAAATAGAAGAAACATAACTCAAGAGGCACAGCTTGCATTAGAAGAAGTTGCTAAGAACATATTTTTGCCATATGTGCTCCCTGCCTCTGTCTATACATGACTCTGGTCTGTTTGAACATGGAGTTGGGAGTCCTTGAACCCTGCACTAATTATCTGGCCCTAGGCAAATCACTCTCTTTCTCTTAGTCTTGAATTTATTTGTCATTCCTTAATTAAGATTCTGTGTTTGAATGAATGACAGAAAGGTAACAGTTAATATAAAGGTAATGCCAAGTGACTTCCTTTTTAGTGCTTTATTTTGTAATTTGTTATTCTGTAGGGATTGATAAGAATTACATGCAGTTTATTGTTCCAGCACTATAAATATATACAGTTGACCCTTGAACAGCATGGGAGTTAAGGTCACTAACCCCCCACACAGTTGAAAATCTGTATATAAACTTGCTTTTTTTTTTTTGAGTAATCTCTCCACCCAACGTGGGGCTGGAACTCATGATTTCTCTCTCTAAAATAAATACATCTTTTAAAAAAAAAGATTTTAAGTAATCTTAACACTTAATATGGGGCTCAAACTTACAACCCCAAAATCAAGAATCCCATCCTCTACCTACAGAGCCAGCCAGGCGCCCCGTATATAACTTTTGACTCCTCATAAAATCAACTAGTAACGTCCTACAATTGATCAGAAGAAGACTTACCAATAACATGAACAGTTGATAGACATGTTTTGTACATTACATGTATTAAATACTGTATTCTTAGAATAAAGTAAACTAGTGAAAGGAAATGTTATTAAGGAATCATAAAGGAGGGCGCTTGGGTGGCTTAGCTGTTAAGTGTCTGCCTTCAGCTCAGGTCATGATCCTGGGGTCCTGGGATCGAGCCCCACATTGGGCTCCCTGCTCAACGGGGACCCTCCTTCTCCATCTCCCACTGCTTTTGTTCCCTCTCTCGCTGTGTCTCTCTCTGTCAGATAAATAAAATCTTTTTTTAAAAATCATTAAGAAGATAAAATATGTTTATAATACTGCGCTGTATTTACTGAAAAAACCACTTATAAATGGACTTGCACAGTTCAAACCCATTTTGTTCAAGGGTCAACTATAACTATTTTATATATACATGAATACTGCCACATCATCTTTTTTTTTTAAGTAGGCTCCATGCAGAACTTAGAGTCCATTTGAGGGCTTGAACTCATAACTCTGAGATTGAAAGTCAGACACTTAACCAACTGAACCACCCAGGCACCCCTCTATTTTAAGAAAAATAGAGGGTTTGGGGCACCTGGGTGGCTCAGTGGGTTGAGCCTCTGCCTTCGGTTCGGGTCATGATCTCAGGGTCCTGGGATTGAGCCACATGTTGGGCTCTCTGCTCAGTGGGGAGCCTGCTCCACGCCTCCCCCCCCCGCCTGCCTCTCTGTCTACTTGTGATCTCTGTCAAATAAATAAATAAAATCTTAAAAATATATATAGAGAGAGGGTTTATTAAATTATAATTTATATCAATGGGATTCATCCTTTTAACTGTATAATTGTATGAGACTTGACAAATGCATGCAGTTATATAACCACAATAAAGACTTAAAATAATTCCATTAACCCTCAAAATTTATGCCCCTTTTAGTCAACCCCTGTGTCAATTCCACCTCTGACAACAACTGATATATTTTCTTTCTTTTTTTTTTTTTTTTTAAAGATTTTATTTATTTATTTGACAGAGATCACAAGAAGGCAGAGAGGCAGGCAGAGAGAGAGAGAGGAGGAAGCAGGCTCCCTGCTGAGTAGAGAGCCCAACTGGGGACTCGATCCCAGGACCCTGAGATCATGACCTGAGCCAAAGGCAGCGGCTTAACCCACTGAGCCACCCAGGCGCCCCAACTGATATATTTTCTATTCCTATAATTTGCCTTTTCTAAAATGTTATATAAATAGAAACATAAAAAAGTTAATACTGACTCTGCTAATGTTGAATTTCCAAAACATTATGCCAAATGATTTGTTTAAAAGTTTTCAATTTATTTGAAATACACTGTTCATATATCAAGGCTTACAACTGGGACCAGAATTGGAATAAATGTTGGTAGTCTGGCGTTTTTCTCCTGGTAATTAGTTTCCTCTTGTATTTCATAGATCTTGTATGCGTAATCCTATGGAAAACATTATGAAAATAGTGAAAGGAATAGGAGAGACTTTCTGCCAACACTATACTCAATCAACAGATGAACAGCCAGGATCACACATAGGTAAGGAGACAAAACTAAACTTGACGCAGCATTAAAAGTAGACAGACTGGCCTGATAAAAAGGTAGAAATTAAATTATTTTCCTCCCCAGCTATTATTAATGTATGAGATTTAAGTTTATATAAGTTTTGTTCTTTGGTCCTTAACAGCTACATTTCATTAACATGTATTTTCCCTTTTATTCCCCTCCTTAGACTTTGCTGTAAACAGACTAAAGCTTGCAGAAATTTTGTATTATAAAATATTAGAGACTGTAATGGTTCAGGAAACACGAAGACTTCATGGAATGGACATGTCAGTAAGTAAATCTACTCTTCCAGCCACTGGCAAGGTCTGAAAATTCCTGAGCCTGAAAGCAGTGTGTTGAGAGGCTGCATAGTGTGTCTTGGGAATCAGCAGTTAATAGCAAACTTAGCCAGTATGATTAGCTAGTTGGCCTTAGTTGTCTTTTGCACATCCATAGCTAGCCACCTATGATACATCATCAGTATCATTTCCCTTCAGGTCCTTTTTTTGTCCTTCAATCCCAGCTAGCTAATAATGAGATGTACCCCCCCAACTGTTAACCCAATGATAATTAAGATATTTGCTTATACCTCCTAGGGATTTTGGAGGAATAAAATGCTTGTTAAAAAATTGCTCTGTTGGGGGGCGCCTGGGTGGCTCAGTGGGTTAAGCCGCTGCCTTCGGCTCAGGTCATGATCTCAGGGTCCTGGGATCGAGTCCCGCATCCGGCCCTTTGCTCAGCCGGGAGCCTGCTTCCCCCTCTGTCTCTGCCTACTTGTGATCTCTCTCTCAAATAAAATAAATAAAATCTTTTAAAAAAAAAAATTTTTATTTTTTAAGTAATCTCTACACCAAATGTGGGGCTCAAACTCAAAACCCTAAGATCAAGAGTCACCAACTGAGTCAGGCAGGTGCCCCAGCATTCACTTTTTTTTTAAAAATTCCTTTATATAGCTATTGGAGGGCGCCTGGGTTGCTCAGTGGGTTAACCCGCTGCCTTCGGCTCAGGTCATGATCTCAGGGTCCTGGGATCGAGTCCCGCATCGGTATATATAATATATATATATATATAAGGAAAACCTTATATATACCTATTGGAGAGAGTGGCCAGAGTTATCAAATGTTCCAAGAAAACAAAGCAATTTTTTTATTTTTTAGAGAGAGTGAAAGAGTGCAAGAAGGGAGGGGTGAAAGGAAAAAAGATAATCCCAAGCAGGCTCCATGCTCAGCATGGAGCCTGATGCAGGTCTTGATCTCACAACCCTGAGATCATGACATGACCTAAAATCAAAAGTCTGACACTTAACTGACTGAGCCACATAGGCACTCCACAGAGCAATTTTAAGATTTTATTTATTTGACAGACAGAGATAACAATTCGGCAGAGAGGCAGGCAGAGAGAGAGGAGGAAGCAGGTTCACTGCGGAGCAGAGAACCCGATGCAGGGCTCGATCCCAGGACCCTGGGATCATGATCTGAACCGAAGGCAGAGGCTTTAACCCACTGTGCCACCCAGGCGCCCCCAACAGAGCAATTTTTTTTTTTTAAAGATTTTATTTATTTATTTGTCAGAGATAGAGGGAGAGAGAGCGAGTGAGCACAGGCAGACAGAGAGGCAGAGGGAGAAGCAGGCTCCCTGCTGAGCAAGGAGCCCGATATGGGACTCGATCCCAGGACACTGAGATCATGACCTGAGCCGAAGGCAGCGGCCTAATCCACTGAGCCACCCAGGCGCCCAAAAAATAAAATCTTTATAAATAAATAGTCAAAGCTGTTGGAGTGCCTGGCTGGCTCAGTTGGTAGAGTATGTGACTCTTGATCTTGGGGTCATGAGTTCAAGCCTGCTGGGTGTAGAGCTTACTATAAATAAGCAAATATATATATATATATATATATATATATATATATACACATACATACAGTTTATAAAAACTCAAAGCTCTTATATGATCTTTCACTTTCCTCCTCTTCCTTGTCACTGTTGGAGTCCTCTGACTTTGCATTCCAGTAGGAACAGGCTGATATCAAGGGGTGCTTCACAACTAATGTAATAAAATTTCTCTTCTCTTTTCTTTCTGGAAATTTTCCTCTCTCTTCTGAGTTAGTCACCCTTTTTCCTGGATTCCATGGCTTTCTCTTTTATGATTTATCTTAATATATGTGTTTTGGTTTTTTAAAAAGATGTTATTTATTTATTTGACAGTGAGAACAGGAACACAAGCAGGGGGAGTGGGAGAGGGTATGCAGGCTTCCCATAAGCCAGAGAGCCCTATGTGGGGCTCAATCCCAGTACCCTAGGATCATGACCTGAGCTGAAGGCAAATGCTTAACAACTGATCCACTCAGGCCCCTCATCCTAATATTGGACAAAGCATATGCTTCCGTAACTTTCTGAAAAAGAAGTAAATTTTCAACTTTTTATTTTGAAATAATTACCTTTGAGGTGAGTTTCTTGTAGGCAGTATATAACTGAGTCACATTTTTTAATCTACTCTCTTAGTTTCTTTAAAGAAAATTATAAAAATAGTACAGAGATCAGGTGTCCCCAGTGGCTGCATTTTACATGGTGTAATATCAAAACCAGGAAATGAACATTGGAATAATATCTGCCTTCCTGTTTATCATTGCGTCCTTGTAGGTTAATTCAGTAGTGCCCCCAAAATCAAGATTCTCAGTTGTTCTGTTATCACAATGATCTCCCTCATGCTACCTTTTGAAGTCATACTTACTCCACTCACATTTCCTGTGAGTTCAGTTCTTTTAAATTTGTTGAGGTTTATCTTATGAACCCCAGTGTGTATTCTGCTGTTGTTGGGTGGAGTGTTCTCTAAATGTCAGTTCTTTTGTGTTGGTTGATGGTGGTGTTGACCTCTGTATTCTTACTGATTTTCTGTCTAGTTTTATCAAGTGTTGAGAGAACAGCATTGAAGTCTCCAAATGTTATGGTAGATTTATCTATTTCTCCTTTCAGTTCTTTTTCCTTAAGATTTTAAGTAATAATTCCACCCAGTGTAGGGCTCAAACTCACAACCCCAAGATCAAAATTTGCATGCTTTACTGACAAAGTCAGCTAGGGCCCCCTCTCCTTTCAGTTCTATTAGATTTTTTTAAATCCATGTATTTTGAAGCTCTGCTGTTTGCTACATACACATTAAGGATTGCTATGTCTTCTTGGTAATTGATCCTTTATCATGAGGTAATGTCCTTTCTGAAGCTGATAACTCTTTTTGTTTTTATTTTTAAGATTTTATTTATTTGACAGAGAGCGACACAGTGAGAGAGGGAACACAAACAGAGGGAGTGGGAGAAGGAGAAGCAGGCTCTCCGTCCTACAGGGAACATACAGGGCTCACTCAGAACCCTCGGATCAGGACTTGAGCCAAAGGCAGACGCTTAACAACTGAACCACCCAGGCACCCCTATTACAAAGTCTGTCATTTTTTTACATATAGCCACTCCTGCTTTCTTTTGATTAATGTTTGCATGGTCTTTTTCCATACTTTTATTTTTAACCTATATTTGAGGTGAGTTTCTTGTAGGCAGTATATAACTGAGTCACATTTTTTAATCTACTCTCTTAGTTTCTTTAAATTGTTAATTATTATATATTAGGGTATAAGTCTGCCATTTTATTTCTTGTTTTCTGATTGTTCTTTTCGTCCCCCCCCCCACTTTCCTGTTGATTACTTGAACATTATTTAGTAAGCTTTGTGCCCAAAATGGTTATTGAACTCAAGTCCCTGAGATCAAGAGTCACATGGGGGCACCTGGGTGATTAAATTGGTTGGGTAGCTGCCTTCGGCTCAGATCATGATCTTGGAGTCCTAGGATTGAGTCCCACATAGGGCTCCCAGCTTAGCGGGGAGTCTGCTTCTTCCTCTGACCCTCTCCCCTCTCATGCTCTCTCCCACTCTCTGTCAAATAAATCTTTTTTTAAAAAAAATAATTTATTTTAAAAAAATAAAATCTTTTTTTAAAAAAGTCACACAGTCTACAGACTGAGCCAACCTGGTACCCTTACTTGAACATTTTTTAGAGTCTATAGATTTGTTTAGTGGTTGCTCTAAGTATTACATTATATATGCATAACTTCACAGTCCATTAGTATAGACATTTTGTAGTTCAATAAAATGTGGAAGCCTTAAGTCCCTTTATTAAAAGTCTGCATAATGGGAGCACCTGGATGGTGCAGTTGGTTAAACATCGAGCTCTTGCGGGGCGCCTGGGTGGCTCAGTGGTTTAAAGCCTCTGCTTTCAGCTCCGGTCACGGTCCCAGCATCCTGGGATCGAGCCCCACATTGGGCTCTCGGCTCCAAGGGGAGCCTGCTTCCTCCTCTCTCTGCCTGCCTCTCTGCCTGCTTGTGATCTCTGTCTGTCAAATAAATAAATAAAATTTAAAAAATAAATTAAAAAAAAAATCCAGCTCTTGGTTTCAGCTCAGGTTATGATCTCAGGGTCATGAGATTGAACCCCATGTTGGGCTCTGCGCTCAGTACAGACTCTCTGCTTAAACTCTCCCTCTACCACTCCCCAACCTCTAAAAATAAGTAAATAAATCTTTAAACACTCTGCATAGATTCACACTTGATTGATGTTTGTTTGTATAGAATTTTAGACTGATAGTCATTTTGCTTTATGATCTTGAAGGCATTACTTCATTATCTTCTACATTCCAGTGTTGCTAATTAGAAATCCAATGGCATTCTAATTTTTACTACTGCTATGTGATCTGTTGTTATCTTCTGGAATCTTAGTAGTATCTTCCTTTTATGTCTTATGTTCTAAAATTTACAATAAAGTCTTATCGTGGTCTTTTCATTCATGTGTTGAGCATTCCTACAAAGGTGCCGTGTTAGTCCAGAAATTTATGTCTTGCAGTTCTGGATCATTTTATTGCATTATTTCTTAGATAACATATTGCCAACTGTTTTATCTTTCTGGAGCTGTTACTACTCAGTTGAGGAACTTTGTGGATGGACCCTTTTCTCTTATTTTCCATTTCTTTATTCTACTTCTAAGGATATTTACTCAACTTTTCGTCCTCCAGTTCTAATGAATTTTTTTTATTTTTGGTGTATTCTTATTTCTAAGATCTCTTTCTTGTTCCATGAGGTTAAATTTAGATTTCTTTGGTGTCTTATGTTGAATTTGTTGTCCCTTTCTTCTGAGTTTTTTTGGCTTTATTTATTTACTTATTTATTTAATAATTTTTTTAAGGGGCGCCTGGATGGCTCAGTGGGTTAAGCTGCTGCCTTCAGCTCAGGTCATGATCTCAGAGTCCTGGGATCAAGTCCCGCATCGGGCTCTCTGCTCAGCAGAGAGCCTGCTTCCCTCTCTCTCTCTCTGCCTGCCTCTCCATCTACTTGTGATTTCTCTCTGTCAAATAAATAAATAAAATCTTAAAAAAAAATAATAATTTTTTTTAAATTTTAAGTAGGCTTCATACCTCAGAGAGCTCGAACTCACAACTTTGAAATCAAGAATCACTTGCTTTATCTACTGAGCCAGCCAAGAGCCCCTTTGGGATTTTTTTTTTTAAAGATTTTATTTATTTATTTGACAGAGATCACAAGTAGGCAGAGAGGCAGGCAGAGAGAGAGAGGAGGAAGCAGGCTCCCTGCTGAGCAGAGAGCCCCAGGACCCTGGGATCATGACCCTGAGCAAAGGCAGAGGTTTTAACCTACTGAGCCACCCAGGTGGCCCGTATTTCCACATCTTAAAATATGTTATCCTGTCAGTATAGCTGATTCTTTTCTTTTTTTTTTTAAGATTTTATTTATTATTTGAGAGAGAGAGAGAGAGAGCGCGAGCGCACAAGAGGGGGAGGGTCAGAGGGAAAAGCAGACTCCCCGATGAGTGGGGAACCCACTGTGGGGCTGGATCCTTGGGACTCAGAAACCATTACCTGAGTCAAATGCAGACACTTAACTGAGTAAGCCACCCAGGTGCCCCAGTATACCTGATTTTTTTTTTTTTTAAGATTTTATTTATTTGACAGAGAGAGAGAGATCACAAGTAGGCAGAGAGGCAGGCAGAGAGAGAGAGGAGGAAGCAGGCTCCCTGCTGAGCAGAGAACCCCAGGACCCTGGGATCATGACCCTGAGCAAAGGCAGAGGTTTTAACCTACTGAGCCACCCAGGTGGCCCGTATTTCCACATCTTAAAATATGTTATCCTGTCAGTATAGCTGATTCTTTTCTTTTTTTTTTTTAAGATTTTATTTATTATTTGAGAGAGAGAGAGAGAGAGAGCGCGAGCGCACAAGAGGGGGAGGGTCAGAGGGAAAAGCAGACTCCCCGATGAGTGGGGAACCCACTGTGGGGCTGGATCCTTGGGACTCAGAAACCATTACCTGAGTCAAATGCAGACACTTAACTGAGTAAGCCACCCAGGTGCCCCAGTATACCTGATTTTTTTTTTTTTTTAAGATTTTATTTATTTGACAGAGAGAGAGAGATCACAAGTAGGCAGAGAGGCAGGCAGAGAGAGAGAGGAGGGGAAGCTGGCTCCTTGCTGAGCAGAGAGCCTGATGCGGGGCTCGATCCCAGGACCCTGAGATCATGACCTGAGCCGAAGGCAGAGGCTTAACCCACTGAGCTACCCAGATGCCCCAGTATAGCTGATTCTTAAATGAATGAATTTAAGATTACGAATGGGTCCATTTAGAGCAAGCAGACTAAAGATTATTTTACACATGCATCCAAATAAGATATCTGGAAATATACATAAAAAACTGGAAACGGGGCGCCTGGGTGGCTGAGTGGGTTAAAGCCACTGCCTTGGGCTCAGGTCATGGTCTCAGGGTCCTGGGATTGCGTCCCGCATTGGGCTCTCTGCTCAGCAGGGAGCCTGCCCCCCTCCCCCGCCTGCCTCTCCATCTACTTGTGATCTCTCTCTGTCAAATAAATGAATAAAATCTTAAAAAAAAAAACTGGAAACGGTAGTTACTTAAGCAAAGAGGAATTCAATAGTGGTGAGCTAGGAACAAGGAAATTTACTTTTTACTCTGTATCTTTGATATGTTTTAAACGTTGTACTTATTCCAAAGAATAACCTAATAAATAAATGTATGCTATAAAATAAAGGAAACAGACTGTCATGTATGTATGCTATGATACTTAAGATATTTTTTAGTACCTGTTTTTATTGATTAGCTGTTAATTTTAAAAATGCACCTAAGAACTTCTAGGCATTTTGTTATTTCAGAAATGATTTTTCTCCATATATTTGATTTTGAAAAATAAGATGAAGGAATAGAGAAACATGAGTTAATTTCCATATACAATCACAATGTCATTGCTATGGCCCTAAAGTTTGAAATGCAACAGGCAAAAGCAAAAATCCATGTAGTTAGAGCATGTTAGATGTTAACTGAATTTGTGACTAAAGTAACAAACCAAAGGCTAATTTCTTCAGTATATAAGTTTCTATGAATCAACATGAAAAAGGCTAACAAACATCCTCAAAATGAGGAAAGGATTTGCATACTTAGAAAAGGAAATAACATAGCATTGAAGACAGGAAAAGGTGCTCAACCTTTCTAAAAAGGCAAACTTAACCACTGAAAAAAACATTTTTTAACCTCTTCAGTTGTCAAAAATCCTAAAGTTTGAAAATGCTTCAGTGACTCCTCATTTCAGAATGAAGCCAAACTCTTTGTCATGGCCTACCAGTCACTGGGAATTTGGGTCTGGTCCTTGATTTAACTTCTTTTCCTTCTGCCTTTATTTGCTTTTTCATCCTCCCCTAGTCATCCTGGCCTTCTGATGCTTCCTGGAATACCCTAGGCGACCCTATGCATTATGACTTTTGAAATGCCTATTTCCGTTGCCAATAATAATCTTTCCCCAGGTCTGCAGAGTTAACTTCCTTACTTCCTTCAAGTCTGCTCAAATATCACCCCATGAAACCCAGAAGCACTACACTCCTGATTCCTTAGACCCTGATCATTCTTTCCAGAACATATTCCAGCTTCTAACATACTATATGATTTTATGTTTATTTATACTATGTATTATTATACATAACATTATTTTTGTCCCCTGCTAGAAATATAAACCCCACTAGAGAAGGGATTTTGGTTTATTTCATTCACTGATGTGTTGTAATCACCTAGAACACTGCCTGAATCCAATAAATATTTGTAGAGTTAATGTCACATTGTGCTGGCAAGGTGGTAGGGAGAAAAGCATGCCCTTACATCTCTGGGGGGTAAAACTGTTATTACCTCCATAAAAGTCATTTGGCAGTATTTTAATATGAAATGACAAGTGACATATCCTTCAACCTGGCAATTGCACTTTTAGAATTTTCTTCTGAAGACACATTTGACCTTGTGTGAAATACACATATCTGTAGTTACTGTAGCACTTTTTATGCCAAAGATTGGAAATTATCTAAGTGTCCATTATTATAACAAGTAAAATGAAATCCTGGGCAGGAATAAAGAATGAGAAAACTCTTATAGAAAAATCTCAAAGATATTAATGTGTAAAGTGTAGAAAAATGCAAGGGATATAGAATACTATAATTTGTGAGAAAAGGGAAGAGAATACACATATTTTCTCATAAATGCATAATTTTACCTTGGAGATCTAAGAAACCAGTAGCATGATACCTTCAGGGAGGTGAAATGGATGGCTGGGAATATATATTTTTTTAAAGATTTTATTTATTTGACAGAGAGAGATCACAAGTAGGCAGAGAGGCAAGCAGAGAAAGAGAGGAGGAAGCAGGCTCCCTTCTGAGCAGAGAGCCCAATGTGGGACTCGATCCCAGGAACCTGAGATCATGACCTGACCTGAAGGCAGAGGCTAAACCCACTGAGCCACCCAGGTGCCCCTGGCTGGGAATATTTTATAACTTCTGAACTTTGAAAACATACGTATTACGTATTATTTTTAATACGTAATACGTATTATTTTTAAAATTTTTGTAAAGATTTTATTTATTTATTTGACAGAGATAGATCACAAGGAGGCAGAGAGAGAGGAAGGGAAGCAGGCCCCTTGCTGAGCAGAGAGCCAGATTCGGGGCTCGATGTGGGGCTCTATTCCAGGACCCAGGGATTAGGACCTGAGCTGAAGGCAGAGGCTTTAACCCACTGAGCCACCCACGCGCCCCTGGGATTTTATTTTTAAGTAATCTCTACACCTACCATGGAACTCACTTACAACCCCAGAATCAAGAGTTGCATGCTCCACCAACTCAGCCAGCCAGGTGCTCTTTTTCTGTTTTTGTTTTTGTTTTTTAAAGGTTTTATTTATTTATTTGACAGAGATCACAAGGAGGCAGAGAGACAGGCAGAGAGAGAGGAGGAAGCAGGCTCCCTGCTGAGCAGAGAGCCCGATGCGGGGCTGGATCCCAGGACCCCGGGATCATGACCTGAGCCGAAGGCAGAGGCTTTAACCCACTGAGCCACCCAGGCGCCCCTCTTTTCCTGTTTTAATCTTTGTCTTTCAATTGGAGGATTTCCTCATATGTTGGCTTATTCTTGGATATCCACATGTATTTGAATAAAAATGAAACGTTAATAAACCCTTATGGTCACTGAGCAGTTTGCTTCAAAGCTTTGTATGTAAGAATGAGAATGTAAGTCCAGCAGTCTCATGTGACCATGTAGTATTAGGGATCTTCAACTCTTGGTGTCTTTTTTAAGATATTATTTATTTATTATAGTGAGAGCGAGCACAAGCAGGGTGAGGGGCATAGGGAGAAGCAGACTCCCTGCTGTGCAGGGAAGCCCTATATGGGGCTCTATCCCAGGACACCGGGATCATGACCTGAGCTGAAGACAGACACTTAATTGACTAAGCCACCCAGACACCCAACTGTTGGTATTCTTTTTTTTTTTTTTAAGATTTTTTTTTTTTTTTTTTTGACAGAGAGAAATCACAAGTAGATGGAGAGGCAGGTAGAGAGAGAGAGGGAAGCAGGCTCCCTGCTGAGCAGAGAGCCCGATGCGGGACTCGATCCCAGGACTCTGAGATCATGACCTGAGCCGAAGGCAGTGGTTTAACCCACTGAGCCACCCAGGCGCCCCACTGTTGGTGTTCTTAATGTTCTGAAATATTTCTGTTTCGGTAGAGAAGTATCTGCTCATCTCTTACATGAACATTCGTATTGTGGAGTAGAGCAAAGAAGGGAAGCTTGGTCTCACAATGCAGTATGCAGACTTTCACATAAAACCAGTCTCTTCTATGCCTGGTGTTCTCAAGCTCCACGTCTCCCTAATTCAGAATGGGGCTTGAGTGGGGACTTGAGTTCTAACTACAACAAACTTTCAAATCATCCATTCACATTAGCCCCTGCCTAATCTCTACTTTCCATTCTATCTATACCCTCAATTGCTGTGTTTTACCTAGGTTGTATGGAACAAATTCATTAATTCTAAGTGTCTCTCTTGAGGCCCTTGTTTGACCATCCTACTTTCTACTAGGTAATTTGTCATGTACTCTAGTTTGTAGTTACAGCTGACTTCTAGTTTTATCCAAGGTAGTTTCTGTTTCTTATTCTCTTTGCTGATTTGGCATGATACTTGAGGAA
This sequence comes from Mustela putorius furo, assembly GCF_011764305.1. NCBI lineage: Eukaryota > Metazoa > Chordata > Mammalia > Carnivora > Mustelidae > Mustela > Mustela putorius. Next base: position 6,196,252 of record NW_025421464.1, on the reverse strand, counting down.
GGATGGTGACAGACACTTTTTTAAATAAAAATTTATGTTAAATCTTTCCCCTCCTTTTTTAAGGATTTATTTATTTACATTTAGAGTGTGCCCATGTGTGGGAAGTCGGGGGAGGGGCTGCGGTTTGAAGGAGGAAGGGCAGTGGGAGAGAGAGAATTTCAAGCACACCCCCACTGAGCGTGGAGCCCAACTTAGGACTTGATCTCAGGACTCTGAGATCATGACCTGAGCTGAAGCTGAGAGTAGGATACTTAACCTACTGAGCCACCAAGGCCCCAGCTTATGTTAAATCTTAAACTCAGTGGTAAGCAGGACTTTTATTTTATTTTATTTTAAGATTTATTTATTTATTTATTTGACAGACAAAGATCACAAGTAGGCAGAGAGGCAGGCAGGGAGAGGAGGAAGCAGGCTCCCTGCTGAGCAGAGAGCCTGATGCAGGGCTCCATCCCAGGACCCTGGGATCATGACCTGAGCTAAAGGCAGAGGCTTTATCCCCAGGTGCCCCAGGACTTTTATCTTCTTAATAAAATACTTCTCTGAACTTTTAAAAAGTCTTAGCTGTGACATTATACCTTTGATTTTATTGTTTTGATTTACAAATTTTTATGTTGGTGTGCCTGGGTGGCTCAGTGGGTTAAAAGCTCTGCCTTCGGCTCAAGTCATGATCCCAAGGTCCAGGGATCAAGCCCCGAGTCGGGCTCTCTGCTCCGCAGGGAGCCTGCTTCCTCCTCTCTCTCTGCCTGCCTCTCTGCCTACTTGTGATCTCTTGTCTGTCAAGTAAATAAATAAAATCATTAAAAAAAAATTTTTTTATGTTGATGAAACAGTTGTCCTAAAACTGGTATTTAAACAAATGGAACCAAAGGGGAAAAAAAATTGAACTAATCCTGATGCTTCCACTTGATGGGAATATTGACTGTTTTATTACTTCAAAGCAGATTGTTGTGTATGCCTCATTTAAATATAAGATCTACCATTGAGCAAGATTATATTTTTTAAGAAAACTCTATCAGTTTGAGAACTCATGTTTTTATCTTTGATAATCTGGTATAATATAATGTACAGAGATTATTTTATCTTGTTTCTATAGTCATCTTTATAGAATGGCAAAGGCTGAAATTGCTGAGAAATACTAAACTGTTTTTTCTGTTCTCCAAGGTTCTTTTAGAGCAGGATATATTTCATCGTTCCTTGATGGCCTGTTGTTTGGAAATTGTGCTCTTTGCCTATAGCTCACCTCGTACTTTCCCCTGGATTATTGAAGTTCTCAATTTACGACCATTTTATTTTTATAAGGTGAGATGAGAGCTACAGTAACACTTAATGTTACCTAGTGTCCTAATTTAAGACTGGTGCCACTATTATTCTTATTGGTATGATTTAGTTAATATTTTGTCATCTGTGCTACTTTCAAAGTATTGATAGGAAGGTTAGTTTCAAGGGTTAAATTTTTATACCTAAGATATGCCTAAAGTTATGGAAAATGCAGATCATTGGAAAGCTTACCCATTTGAATTGCTGACTGAGTGGGGTTTAAATATTTTTTTAGTGACTTAAGGAAAATTGCTTCTATATATTTGCTTCAATGTTGATGCGTATTTTCACATTTTTCTTTTCTTTTCACATTTTTCTTTTAAGGTAATTTTATTTAGGACAATGTTGTTTTTGACCTTATCTGATAGCAACTCATTTTTATTTGTAACATGCATTTTTTTTTTTTAAGATTTATTTATTTATTTGACAGAGCGATAGAGAGAGAGCACAAGTAGGAAGAGCAGCAGGCAGAGGGAGAGGGAGAAGCAGGCTCTCCATTGAGCAGGGAGCCCAGTGCGGTGCTTGATCCCAGAACCCTGGGATCATGACCTGAGCAGAAGGCAACGCTTAAGCAACTGAGCCACCCAGGCGCCCCTGTAACATACTTTATTCATTCAAAAAGTTAAATGCCTAGCGCCTGGGTGGCTCAGTGGATTGGGCCTCTGGCTTTGGCTCAGGTCATGATTTCATATCCTGGGATCGAGTTCCCGCATCAGGCTCTTTGCTCTGCAGGGAGCCTGTCTCTTCCTCTCTCTCTCTGTGCCTGCCCGTTTGCCTACTTGTGATCTCTCTGTCAAATAAATAAATTCTTAAAAAAAAAAAAGTTAAATGCCTTTGCTTTTTAACCACATAAATAATACATTCTCCTTGAAGAAAAACAAGAAGATATATAAACATAAATATTAAAACCATACATTATAATCCTAATTATAAATAATAATCACTTAATACTTTTTTTTTTTAAGTATCATTTGATAGAGACACAGCGAGAAGGGAAATACAAGCAGAGGGTGTAGGAGAGGGAGAAGCAGGCTCTCCACTGAGCAGGGAGCCTGATGCGGGGCTCAATCCCAGGTCCTGGGATCATGACCTGAGCCGAAGGCAGACACTTAATGACTGAGCCACGCAGGCACCCCTCACTTAACGCTTTTGTGTATATACTTACAGAGTTTGTTCTAGGATTTACTCTTATTAAAATGGAATTATATAAGCATTTTAATATGTTATTTTAAATATTTTATTTAAGTTACATGTTATATATAAATATGTAATATATAATATAAATATGTTATATATGTTATTTTTAATACGTTATTCATTCTGTTCTTTGAGCTATTGGGAAAAATAGTCTGAGAATGAGCAGTAAATTCAAAATAGCATAGGAAGTGGAACCCAAGACCTGAGTTCTACCACTACTGAGCTGTTGACCAGTTTCTACCGATAATTGCCTTATTTTTCCATGTACACAAAAAGCATAAGAAGCAGAAATGTATGTGAAAGTATTTTGAAGAACTTCAGAACTCCTTTGTAAATTAAAAGACATTAATAAGCCATTGAATCATGGTTCAATGGTATCATTGGTTCTGTGTCATCATAAGACCAAAGCTAGTCATACATGCAAGCCCAGTATACTAATGACTGAGACTATATTACCTTTTCAATTTTCTCTTTACCAGGTTATTGAGGTGGTGATCCGCTCAGAGGAGGGACTCTCCAGGGATATGGTGAAACACCTGAACAGCATAGAAGAACAGATATTAGAGAGTTTAGCATGGAGTCATGACTCTGCACTGTGGGAGGCTCTCCAGGCTTCAGCAAACAAGGTTCCTACCTGTGAAGAAGTGAGTCAGGGCAAGAGTGATAATCAGAGTCAGGGCAAGGGTGATAATCATTTAAAAAATAACAGCTGTAAAAAAAAATAAATAAATAAAATAACAGCCGTATTGAGATATAAATCACATACCATACAATTCATCCATTTAAAGTATACAATTTAGGGGCCTCTGCCTGGCATAGTCGGTAGAGCATGAAGCTCTTGTTCTTGGGGTAGTGAGTTTGGGCCCCATGTTGGGTGTGGACATTACTTCAAAACAAAACAAAAAAACCCAAACAAGGTGTGCTTGGGTAGCTCAGTCAGTTAAGTGTCTAGCTCTTGATTTCAGCCCACATCATGATCTCAGTGTCCTGCTCAGTGGGGAGTCTGCTGGAGATTCTTTCTCTCTCCACCCATTTGCATGCAGCCTCTCTCCCAAAAAATAAATAATTTTAAAAACATACAATTTAGTGTTTAGTACATGCATGTATAGGTGCAGCCATCACCTCAACAAGTAACTGTACCTATTAGCTGTCACTTTCTTATCCCCCTTCCTCTCCCTAGTCCTAAGCAACCAGTGATCTACTTTCCATCTTTATTGATTTATCTATTCTGGACATTTCATATATGTGGAATCATATAATATGTGTCCTTTGTGACTGGCTTCTTTCACTTAGCATAATGTTTTCAAGATTCATCCATGTTATAGGATATATTAGCACTTCATTTCTTTTTGTGGCTTAATATTCCATTGCATGGATATATCATTTCATTCCTCCGTTTATTAACCAATAGACATTTGGGTTGTTTCAGCCTTTGGCTTCTGTGAATAATGCTGCTGTGAACATACATGCACAAGTTTTGTATGGACATAGGTTCTTATTTGTGGGGGGTATATATCTAAGAATGGAATTACTGGGTCATGTAATAACTGTTTAACTCCAGTTTGGGGGAACTGTCAGACTCTTCTCAAAGTGGCTGCACCATTTAACATTTCCACCATCAGTGTATGAAGATTCCAATTTCTTCATATTTTCTCTAACACTTACCTTTATTTTTCCCCCTAGTTTTCCCCCCTTATCTTTGTTATTCTAGCCATTAGTAGGCATGAAGTAATAGCTCATTGTGATTTCTATTTACATTTCCCTGATGGCTAATGATGCTCAGTGTCTTTTCTTTGGAGTAATATCTATCCAAATCCATTGCCTTTTTTTTTTTTTTAAGATTTTATTTATTTATTTGACAGAGAGAGAGCTCACAAGTAGGCAGAGAGGCAGGCAGAGAGAGAGGAGGAAGCAGGTTCACTGCGGAGCAGAGAACCCGATGCAGGGCTCGATCCCAGGACCCTGGGATCATGATCTGAGCCGAAGGCAGAGGCTTTAACCCACTGAGCCACCCAGGTGCCCCCCATTGCCTATTTTTTAATTGGGTTATTTTTATTACTGAATTATAGAGGAGTCCTTTATGTATTGTAAATACAACTACAACTTTTAATTTTGATGATGTCCTATATTTTTTCTTTTATTGTTGGTACTTTTGAAATCTTCTCCAAGAAGCCCATTAATCTTATCATTTTTAGCTTTTGGAATTTCTGTCTAAAAAACATTTTGGGGGGCACCTGGGTGGCTCAGTGGGTTAAGTCTCTGCCTTCAGCTCAAGTCGTGATCTCAGGGTCCTGGGATCAAGTCCCATATCGGGCTCTCTGCTCCGCAGGGAGCCTGCTTCCTCCTCTCTCTCTCTCTCTGCTTGCCTCTCTGCCCACTTGTGATCTCTCTGTCAAATAAATAAAATCTTAAAAAAAACAATTTTTTTTGGTTAGTAGTAGTTAAAATTGAAAAAAATCAGAAGTCACGAATACAAGTGATACATTTCAGTTTAATGTTAGGTGAGAAATTGAGTTTTTCCCCTTTACCTCTCCGTTGCTTTTTTTTTTTTTTTTTTTGACAGAGATCACAAGTAGGCAGAGAGGTGGGCAGAGAGAGAGAGAGAGAGAGAGAAGCAGGCTCCCTACTGAGCAGAGAACCCGACGCAGGGCTCGATCTCAGGACCCTGAGATTGTGACCTGTTTAACCCACTGAGCCACCCAGGCGCCCCTGTGTTGCTCTTTGGTAACTGTCTTTTCATCCTTATTTGCTTTTCTGTGTCTTCTTATACTGCATGAAACCTGAGAATTTTTCTCTAATTCCAAACTACTGGAAGGACTATCCAAGAGCAGAAAGAATTAAAAAGGAGATGATTTTTATTTTTTAAGATTTTATTTATTTATTTGACAGAGACACAGCAAGAGAAGGAACACAAGCAGAGGGAATGGGAGAGGGAGAAAACAGGCCTCCCACTGAGCAGGGGACCCCACATGGGGCTTGATCCCAGGATACTGGGATCATGACCCAAGCCAAAGGCAGAGGCTTAACGACTGAGCCACCCAAGCACCCCAAGAAGATGATTTCTTGAAATCTCTCTCCCGTGCATCTTTGGACTTTTGTAGCAAATTGGGATTAACTGGGCAATCTTCAGTATTCATCAATATCTTCATTGTAGAATCCCTTGGGAAAGTGAAAAAAAAAATCTCTCTGAACTTGAAGAAAGAGGATTTGGGTTGAAGCCCTTACTCTATTATTTAATAGTAGTGCGTCCTTGGGCAAATTTCCTATTTTGAGCCTGTTCATTTTTTGTTTTTTTTTTCTTAAGATTTTATTTATTTGAGAGAGAGTGACAGAGAGAGAGAGAGAGAAAAAGAGCATGAGCATGGGGGTTGCGGAGGGAGACACAGACTCCCCGCTGAGCAGGAGTCTGATGCCAAATGTGATTCTGGGACTCTGGGATCATGATCTGAGCTGAAGGCAGTCACTTAACCAACTGAGCCACCCAGGCGCCCAAGCCTCTATTTTCTTATCCTTAAGTGGAAATAGTACCTACCTAATCAGTTTGCTTCTAGAAGTAGTCAGTAAACTTCAGTAGATCAATTATAAGATTGAAATATATTTAACAGCATTAACTATTGAGCACTTAATGCAAGTTGTTCTATTTTGTGAACAAGAAAGAGAAGAAATAAAACATTTAAAGTAGTTAAAAAGACTTTTTTCTCATTTTTCGTGGTTTTCATTAGTGGGTATATCAATATGTAAAGCAGAAGGTTTTTGTTTTTCACAGGTTATATTCCCAAATAACTTTGAAACAGGAAATGGGGGAAATGTACAGGGACATCTTCCCATGATGCCTATGTCTCCTCTAATACATCCAAGAGTCAAAGAAGTTCGGATTGACAGTGGGAGTCTTCGAAGGGGTAGGTTCTACATGGGGAAAACTGAACAAAATAACAAAGATAATTTTCTCCGAGAAGATATCAAGTCTTGCTCATATATTATTATGAAATCTAATTTCTTCATCAGGATTTTTTTTCTTCATCAGGATTTAAAAGGGAGCTTATAAAAAGAATTAAATCAGTCAGGTCACGATCCCAGAGTCCTGGGATCAAGCCCCGCATTGGGCTCCTTACTCAGTAGGGAGCCTGCTTCTCCTTCTCCCTCTCCCTCTGCCTGCTGCTCCCCCTGCTTGGGTGCTCTTGCTCTCTCTCTCTCATATAAGTAAATTAAATCTTCAAAAAAAAAAAAATTTAAGGGGCACCTGGGTGGCTCAGTCAGTTGAACATCTGAGTCTTGGTTTCAGCTCAAGTCATGATCTTGGGGTCCTGAGATAAAGCCCCACATCAGGCTCCACGCTCAGCATAGAATCTGCTTGTCCCTCTCCCTCTGCTCCTCCAGCCATTCATACCCTCACTCTCTCTCTAATAAATAAATGAATAATATAAATGAATAAATAAATGAAAACTTTAAAAAATAATTTTTTTAATGAAAAAATAAGAAGGGACTTCTGCCAATACCCTTTTGTGGCCCATTGTATAGTTTCTTATACCAAAGTAATAAGATTTTTACTCTTTTTTTTTTTTTTTTAAAGAAAGAGAGAGAGTGGGGAGGGCATTGGAGGGGCAGGGGAAGAGGGAGAGAGAGAACCTCAGGCAGCACAGAGCAGGATCTGGGGCTCTATCTCACAGCCCTGTTTTCTATATTTTAAATTGCCATGTTAATTGTGGAAAGAATATTTTAGCCTTTTAATAAACACATAACTTTTCTTTTTCTGGGATTTTATTTGTGTAAGGGGGAGGGACAGAGAGAGAGAGAGAGAGAGAGAGAGAAAGAATCTCAAACAGATACCACACTGAGCCTGAAGCCCAACACAGGGCTTGAGCTCATGACCTGAACCAAATCAAGAGTAGGATCCTCAACTGAGCCACCCAGGTACCCCAACATACAGCTTTTCTTTTCTTTTCTTTTAAGATTTTATTTAGTGGGGCTCCTGGCAGGCTCATTGAGTTAAACCTCTGCTTTTGGCTCAGGTCATGATCTCAGGGTCTTGGGATCAAGCCCCAAGTTGGGCTCTCTGCTCAGCAGGGAGGCTGCTTCCCCCTTTCTCTCTCCCTCCCTCTCTGCCTACTTGTGATCTCTCCATCAAATAAATAAACAAAAATCTTTTTTAAAAAATCATTTTATTTATTTATTAGAGAGCAAGCCTGAGCTGGGGGAGGAGGAAAAGGGCAGAGTGTTGGGCTTTCTCCTCGGCAGGGAGCCTGCTTCCTCCTCTCTCTCTCTGCCTGCCTCTCTGCCTACCTGTGATCTCTGTCTGTCAAATAAATAAATAAAATCTTTAAAAATAAAATAAAATAAAATAAAATAAAAAATAAAGAGGCACCTGGCTGGCTCAGTTGGTTAAGTGTCTGACTCTTGAATTTTGGCTCTGGTCATGATCTCTGGGTCGTGAGATTGAGCCCTGCTTCTGTTCTGTGCTAGGCATGGAACCCGCTTGGGATTCTCCTTCTCCCTCTCCCTGTCCTTTTGCTCCTCCCCGCCCCATGTGCCCATGCTTGCTCACTGGCTTTCTCTCTCTGGCACATGCTCTCTTGCTATCTCTCAAAAAAATAAAAGCATATCGTATTCCTGTAAAGAAACAATGGGTTGGGGAAAGTAAGGATTATAGAAAAAGATATAGGGTTCTGTGGTTCTAGGAGAACCTTTGCACCTGGTAGAAAGGGAAGGCTTCTCCTGTGGAAAGAGCACTGAAAATAGATATAAACTATAACTTTCTTTTTGATCAACATACTACTGCCAACCCTCAGATTAAGGCAAGCTAAACAGAATCATATCACCTTTACTCATCTTTATCTTCTAGAGGACTCATAAAAGATGACTGTGTATCTTCTAAATCAGAAAGCCATAGTACCTTAAACTGCTTAAGTATGGGCGTGTGGGAGGAGACAAACTGTGAACCAAATTACTGATTCACCTTCTTCTTAGATGTTATTTACTAGGTAAAACTGGGAGATAGGAGCTAATTGGACTACTTTAATTTACTGGTCACCTCATTCTACCTTTTAGCTTCTATTATACCCTTAATGTTTTGCTCCTTTAATAGTAGGCAGAGGTTCAAGAAACCAAGAAAATAAGCCATCATAATTTTCACATGTAATGGCATTTTCATGCCTCTTTAACTAGACTATATTCCATGAAAACAGAAGCCATGTTATTTACTGCTGAATCCCTAGGGCTTAACATAGTAACTCAAAGTCTCTATTTGTTGAATGAATGAACCTGATTTATTATTTTAGAATATGTATCAAACTGTTTTAAAATTTATTTTTCTCTCTATTAGATATGCAACCATTGTCTCCAATTTCTGTCCATGAACGCTACAGTTCTCCTGCTGCAGGGAGTGCCAAGAGAAGACTTTTTGGGGAAGACCCGCCAAAGGAAATACTTATGGACAGGATTATAACCGAAGGAACAAAATTGAAAATTGCCCCTTCTTCAAGCCTTACTACTGAAAATATATCAATTTCCCCTGGGCAGAGTCTTCTAACTATGGCCACAGCCATAGTCACAGGAACAACGGGACATAAAGTTACAATCCCTTTGCACGGTAACATTTTAATGCATTTATTTTCTATTTTTTCTGAATTAGTTGATTAAGATTTGTCTTGCTGGATTGGATCACATGGCATTTTTTAATCCAGTTTCTTTTGAACCTATACTGTTTTTTAAAATTCATCATTTTAGAGCAGTTTTAGGTTCAAAGCAAAATTGAGTTGAAGTATAGAGATTTCCCATACACACATTGCCACACACACACACACACACACACACACACACACACACACAAGCTTTCATCACCATCACCATCCTGCACCAGAATGGTATATGATGAACTTACATTGACACATCCTTATCACCTCAAGTCCATAGTTTACATTATGGTTTACTCTCGCTATTATACATTCTGTAGTTTCTATGTTTAATGACACATAGCCACCATTATAGTATTATACAGAATAGTTTTGCTGCCATAAAAATCCTCTGTGCGCTACCTTTTGTTTCGTTTTGAACTTACACTTTATTGAGTTTTAACATTTTTTAAATATACAACCCTTGGGGCGCCTGGGTGGCTCAGTGGGTTAAAGCCTCTGCCTTTGACTCAGGTTATGATCCCAGGGTCCTGGGATCGAGCCCTGCATCAGGCTCTCTGCTCAGCGGTGAGCCTGCTTCCCCCCACCCCCGTTTCCCCCCACCCCGCCCCCTGCTCACTCTGCCTGCCTCTCTGCCTACTTGTGATCTCTCTCTGTCAAATAAATAAAATCTTTAAAAAAAAAAAAAGAGAACTCAAAAGTTCAAAAGAAAAACAATATTGTTTCAGAGCAGAAATAGAAAACAAGAGTGCTGTAACCTAGAATTACTATTTTTGTGGCTTTCATCTCCTTTTCTAACCTATTCCTATGTTTATACACATAGATAGATTGATAGATATAATTGACAACCTTTCTGGAACACATGCTGCTTATTTCTAAAACTGAAAACTCTTGCTTATACATTTAGGTATCGCAAATGATGCTGGAGAGATCACACTGATACCAATTTCCATGAACACAGCTCAGGAGTCCAAAGTCGAGAGTCCTGTATCACTTACTGCTCAGTCATTAATTGGTGCTTCTCCGAAACAGACCCATCTGACTAAAGTGCAAGAGGCACATCCAACTGGAATAAGCAAACCAAAGAGAACTGGGTCTTTAGCACTGTTTTATAGAAAGGTATGTGATTTTATGGCATCCAAAATATCTCATTTGGGGTGTGTGGTTGGCTCAGTGGAACCTGGGACGCTTGATCACAGGGTTGTAAGTTCATGCCCTATACTGGATATAGCGATTATTTCAAAATAAAATATTTTAAGGGGCGCCTGGCTGGCTAAGTCAGTTAAATATCTGCCTTCGGCTCAGGTCATGACCCCAGAGTCCTAAGATTGAGCCCCACCTCGGGTTTCCTGCTCAGTGGGGGTCTTGCTTTTCTCCCTCTACTGCTCCCCTGCTTGTTTGTGCTCTCTCTCCGTCAAATAAATAGATAAAATCTTTTTAAAAAGTAAATAAAGGGGCGCCTGGGTGGCTTAATGGGTTAAAGCCTCTGCCTTTGGCTCAGGTCATGATCTCAGGGTCCTGGGATCAAGCTCTACATCGGGCTCTCTGCTCAGTGGGGAGCCTGCTTCCTCCTCTCTCTCTCTCTGCCTGCCTCTCTGCCTAATTGTGATCTCTGTCTGTCAAATAAATAAATAAAATCTTTTTAAAAAATAAATAAATAAAAATAAAATGATCTCATTTAATCAGTGCAAGAAAGATTGAGTAACAGCAGCTTTAGTCTCCTTTTTTTGTGTGGTAAAATATACATAAAATTTACCATTTTAACCATATTTAATCATATTTTAGTGTACAGTGAAGTATCATTAAGTACATTCACATTGTTGTGCAGCTTTCACCATCATCCAGCTCCAGAACTTTTTCATCTTCCTACACTGAAAATCTCCTCCACTTAAAATAATTCCCCATTCCTCTTCCCACCACCAGCTCCTAGTAACCACCATTCTACTTTCTGTCTCAATGAATTTGACTACTCTAGGTACCTCATACAAGTAGACTCAAATAGTATTTATGTTAATATGGTAAGTTTATTAATATAATTATTAATGTAATATTTTTAAAAATATTTAATATTTTATTTTAATTTTTTATTTATTTGAGAGAGAGAGTGAGAAAGAGCATGACAGAAGAGAAGGTCAGAGGAAGAAGCAGACTCCCTGTGGAGCTGGGACTCCGATGTGGGACTCGATCCTGGGACTCCAGGATCATGACCTGAGCCTAAGGCAGTTGCTTAACCAACTGAGCCATCCAGGCACCTAATATAATATTATATTAAACAGGTTTATTCCACTTAGTGTAAGTCTTCAAGATTCTTCCGTGTTGTAGCATTGTTCAGAATTTCCTTCCTTTTTAAGCCTGAATAATATCCCATTGTATGTGTATACCACATTTTGTTTATTCGTTCATCTGTAGATGAACATTTACAGTGTTTCTACTTATTGTGAATAATGCTGCTATGAACATAAGTGTACAAATATCCAAGTGTCTGCTCTCAGTTCCTTTGGTTTATACCCAGAAGTGGAATAATAATTCTGAATATAATTTTTTGAGAAACTACCATACCATTTTCCACAGTGCCTGCTCCATTTTATATTCCTGCTACAAATACATGGGTTTCAAAGTTCTCCACATCCTTGTCAACACTGTTTTCTGTTATTTTTTATAGTAGCCATGCTAATTAGAATAAAGTGGTATCTCATAGTTTTGATTTGCATTTCCCTAATTATTAGTGATGTTGAGCATCTTTTCATATGATTATTGGCCATCTATCTGTCTTCCTTAGAGAAAGATTTATTTAAGTCCTTTGCCCATTTTTTGCTTGAATTTTACTGTTGTTGCTATTGAGCTGTAGTTAATCCTTTATATATTCTGGATAGAATCCCTTATCAGATTTATGATTTGCAAATGTTTTCTCCCATTCCAGGGATTGCCTTTTCACCATATTGATAGTATCCTTTGATGCACAGAAGTTTCTAACTTTAATGAAGTTCAATTTCTCTGTGTTTTGTTTTACTGTCTTTGCTTTTTGTGTTATATCCAAAAAATCATCGACCGTTCCAGTGTCATGAAGCTTTTCCCCATCTTTTCTCCCTAAGAGTTTTATAGTTTTAGCATTTGTGTTTAATTCCTTGAACCATTTTGAGTTAATTTTGTATATGGTCTGAGGGGAGGATCTAGCTTCATTCTTTTGCATCCATTTTCTCAACACCATTTGTTGAAAAGACCATTGTTTCTCCTTTGAATGTTCTTGGCACCATTTTCATAAGCCATTTTACTTATGGGAGGGCTGATTTCTGGGCTCTTTTTTAAGCAGTGTCCTTTTAATGTCTGTCTGTATACCAGTACTATGCTGTTTTTTTTTTTTTAAGATTTTATTTATTTACTTGTCAGAGATGGAGAGAGAGCGAGTGAGCACAGGCAGACAGAGAGGCAGGCAGAGGCAGAGGGAGAAGCAGGCTCCCTGCTGAGCAAGGAGCCCGATGTGGGACTCGATCCCAGGGTGCTGGGATCATGACCTGAGCCGAAGGCAGCTGCCCAACCAACTGAGCCACCCAGGCGTCCCGTACTATGCTGTTTTGATTACTGTAACTTTGTAGTAAGTTTTGAAATTAGGAAATATGAGCCCTCCCAACTTTGTTCTTTTTCAGGATTATTTTGGCTATTCAGAGTTCCTTGAGATTCCATATGACTTTAAGGATGGATTTTTCTTTTTCTTTCCTTTCCTTTTTTTTTTTTTTTAATTTTTACTTATTTATTTGTCAGAGAAAGAGCACACACAAGCACAAGCTGGGGCAGCGGCAGGCAGAGGGAGAAGCAGGCTCCCTGCTGAGCAAGGATCCCAATGCAGGACTCTGGAATCATGACCTGAGCTGAAGGCAGACACTTAACCGTCTGAAGCCACCCAGGCATCCCTAGGATGGATTTTTCTATTTCTGCAAAAAACATCATGGAGATTCTGATAGGGATTGCATTGAATCTATAGAATCCTTTGAATAATGTTGACATCTTATTACCATTACTAAGTCTTCCAGTCCATGAATATGGGATGTCTTTCCATTTATTTGTGTTTGGGTTTTTTGTTTTGTTTTGTTTTTGTTGTTTTTTAGTTAACACAGAGTGCTTTATTATTTATCTTTAATTTCTTTCAGCAGTGTTTTGCAGTTTTCAATATATACTCTTTTACCTCCTTGGTTAAGTTGATTACTAAGTTATTTTATTCTTTTTTTTTATTTTATAGATTTTATTTATTTATTTGACAGACAGAGATCACAAGTAGGCAGAAAGGCAGGCAGAGAGAGAGAAGGAAGCAGGCTCCCCGCGGAGCAGAGAGCCCGATGTGGGAATCGATCCCAGGACCCTGGGATCATGACCGGAGCCAAAGGCAGAGGCTTTAACCCACTGAGCCACCCAGGCGACCCTTACTCTTTTTCATGATACTATAAATACAATCATTTTCTTAATTTTATTTTTGGATTGTTTATTGTTTGTGGTATAGGAATGAAATAGATTTTTTTGTGATTTTTTTTTTTCTAAGCTTTTATTTATTTATTCGAGAGAGCATGAGCAGGGTTGGAAGAGAGGGAAAGGGAAAGGGAGAAGCATACTCCCCACTGAGCAGGGACCTGATGCAGACCTCTATCCCAAGACCCTGAAATCAACACCTGAGCTAAATACAAATGCTCAACCAGGTGCCTCTGTTATGAATTATTTATTTATTTAAGTAATCCTACACCCAACACAGGACTTGAATTTATAACCCCAAGATCAGGAGTCACATGTTAAACTGACTGAGCCAGCCAGGTGCCCCTGTATGATTTTGTAGTCTGCAACTTTGCTGAATTTGTTTATTACTTCTAACACTTTTGGGGGGATTCTTTACAGTTTTCTACACCATAAAATCATATAATCTACAAACAGATGACTTTATTTTCCAGTTTTGATGTTTTTTATTTCTTTTTCTTGCCTAATTGCTCTGGCTAAAATTTCCAGTACTGTGTTGAAAAGAAGTGCTGAAATTGGGCATTCTTGTCTTGTTCCTGATCTTAAAGGAAAAGTTTTCTTTGTTTTACTTTAAGTATGATGTTAGCTCTGGATTTTTCATATATGGCATTTATTATGTTGCGGTAGTTTTCTTCTATTCCTAGTTTGTTGAGTGTGTTATGAAAAAAAAAGGATTTGAATTTTGTCAGATGTTTTTTTCTGCCTCAATCGAAATAATCTTTTTCTTTCTTTAAGATTTTATTTATTTATTTTAGAGAAAGAGAGAGCTTAGGCAGAGTGTAGGGGGTGGTGGGAGGAGAAAAGGGAGAAAGAGTCATAAGCAGACTTCACATGAGCACAGAGGCCCATGCAGGGCTCGATCCCGTGACCCTGAGAATGACCTGAGCTGAAGCCAAGAGGCGCGCTCTTAACCAACTGTACCACCTAGGTGCCTCTGTCCTACTTGTTTTTAAAGCATTGTCAGCTTCTGATAAGAGAGACAATTTAATCAGGTTTTATAATCAAACATGACATGTCTGTGAAATAAATTCCAGAACTGGAAGATATCTCTCTAGTCTACTCCACAACTTGGCTGGCTTGTCCATTCTTAAGAATTGTAAAGGAAAAAGAAGGTACTATTTTTCAGGGAGTTTTAGCATTGTGACCAGGGTTTAGGACTTAAACATTTTAAGAAATTAATATTTTTTTCTAAATTATCTTTGATGCAAATATATTTCCTCTAGTCTTTTTTATCATAATTCTTGAAAACTTGCCCTTTTCTGTTCTTCCCTCTGCCTCCTCCACTCTACCTCACCAAATCCTATCTCCCCCTTGTGCCTAAGGCTTTTTTTTTTTCTTTTTTAAAGATTTTATTTATTTATTTGACAGAGATCACAAGTAGGCAGAGAAGCAGGCAGAGAGAGAGAGGGGCAAGCAGGCTCCCTGATGAGCAGAGAGCCTCCTGCAGGGCTCGATCCCAGTACCCTGAGATCATGACCCGAGCCGAAGGCAGAGGCTTAACCTACTGAGTCACCAACTAAGGCTTGTTTTATTTTATTTTTTTTTTAAAGATTTTATTTATTTATTTGATAGAGATGACAAGTAGGCAGAGAGACAGGCAGAGAGACAGGAGGAAGCAGGCTCTCCACGGAGCAGAGAGCCCAATGCGGGGCTCAATCCCAGGACCCTGGGATCATGACCCAAACTGAAGGCAGAGGCTTTAACCCACTGAGCCACCCAGGTAGGTGCCCCCTAAGGCTTGTTTTAAAAACAGAGTTGGAAAATGCAACTTTTTTCCCATTTACTCCCTATTTTTAATGTTCAAAATGACAAATTTTGATAATCTAAGATTGACAGAAATAAAGCTTTACGGGCACCTGGGTGACTCAGTGGGTTAAACCTCTGCCTTTGGCTCAGGTCATGATCTCAGGGTCTTGGGTTCGAGCCAAGCATCGGGCTCTCTGCTCATCAGGGAGCCTTCTCCCCCACCCTGCCCCGCCTGTCTCTCTGCCTACTTGTGATCTCTCTCTGTCATATAAATAAATAAAATCTTTTTTAAAAAAAAGAAAAGAAAGAAAGCTTTAGTTCTGAATTTTTAATTCTGCATCTCCTTAAGAATCTTTGGGTTTTTTTTTTTTTTCCCCTGTCCATTTAAATGTAACCTACTTGATGGGGGACCTGGGTGGCTCAGTCAGTTAAGCATCTGCCTGCAGCTCAGGTTGTGATTCCAGGGTCCTAGGATTGAGTCCTACAATGGGCTCCTTACTCAATAGGGAACCTGCTTCTTCCTCTGCCTACCACTCTCTCTACTCTTGCACACGGGCTTGTCCTCACTCTCTCAAAAAAAAAAAAATATTTTATGGGGCTCCTGGGTGGCTCAGTGGGTTAAGCCTCTGCTTTCAGCTCAGGTCATGATCTCAGGGTCCTGGGATTGAGCCCTGCATCAGGCTCTCTGCTCAGCAGGGAGCCTGCTTCCCTTCCTCTCTCTCTGCCTGCCTCTCTGCCTACTTGTGATCTCTGACTATCAAATAAAATCTTTTAAAAATTTTTATTTTAATTTCAAATTTTTTAATTTAATTTTTTTAAATTTTTTAAATAAATAAAGCCTACTTGATACAGATTAGAAGCTAGAAAAATTTTATCCTAAAAGTTAATAGGATGTCTTTATCTATAAAGAGCATAATTATCCATGTCTCTAGTGAATTCAAAATAACCCTTCCCTGAGTAAACTGCCGCTATTATCTATGCTGAATTCAGTGTGATACTGGTGTTCTGTGCCAGAATGGAATTTTCTGTGAATTTTTTGTTAGAAAACTTCCAGTGGGGTGCTTGGGTGAGTCAGATGGTTAAGCATCTGTTTTGGCTTAGGTCATGATCCCAGGGTCCTGGGATCAAGACCTGAATCAGGCTCCCTGCTCAGGGCCTATTTCTCCCTCTCCTGCTCCCCCTGCTTATGCTCTCTCACTCTCTCAGTCAGATAAATAAATAAAATTTAAAAAAAGAAAAAGAAGAAGATGATGACAACTTCCAGAGTATGTTTCTTTAATTCATTGGATCAACTCTGTAAAAGACACTTAACAAGTATTATCTAATTACATATTATTTTTAATTTTTTTTAAGATTTTATTTATTTATTTGACAAAGATCACAAGTAGGCAGAGAGAGAGAGAGAGGAGGAAGCAGGCCCCCTGCCGAGCAGAGAGCCCGATGTGGGACTCGATCCCAGGACTCTGGGATCATGACCTGAGCCGAAGGCAGAGGCCTAACCCACTGAGCCACCCAGGCGCCCTATTTTTAATCTTTTTAACTAGGACTATATATTTCATTTCCTATCACAAATACAAAGTTCTAGCATCTTTCCCACTGCTCTGACCCAAATGGATTCTTTTTATCTCTTGGCCTGCTGGACCAGAAATAAGGAGATAGGATACAGAAAATGAGTTTCCTATAAAATTAATCAGCTTTGGAGTCAACCACTTGTCTTTCTGTCAGATTAGTGTATTGGATAGCTTACATTTGTTTTTAAACTCTAATCTGTGGATTATATTCCTGCCAGAGATACTTTTATATAAGGGATACCTGACTCTTTTCATTATTTTTCCCTGAACATTTAAATTTAAAGACTTAGCTCAAACAGAGTAGTGTGATTTAGGAATACCACAGCAGGGTACCAGTTTTTAAAACAGTAAAACATAATTCTTCTTGGGTGATTCGAAACCATTTTAGAATCTTGCAGAACTTTCAGGTCATTTGCATTAGTATCAGTTCATATAAAGATTGTAAAAATGAGAGGCTCTTGGCATTGAACTGAATTTACTCTGATGTACTTATAAACAACAGAAACAAAAAACTTGGTATTTCATTTACTTCAGTAATACATTTATATGCTTGTGAAAACAACATAGAATAGGAAGTTTCTTAAATGGTTTTGCGCTTTTTTTTTTTAATTTCTTTTTTAAAAAAATTTATTTATTTATTTGACACAGAGAGAGAGCACACAAGCAGGGGGTATGGCAGAGGAAGAGGGAGAAGCAGGCTCTCTGCTCTATCCCAGGACCCTGGGATTATGACCTGAGCTAATGGCAGATGTTTAACTGACTGAGCCACCCAGGTGCCCCAGGGTTTTGCTTTCTGACTCATTCTTGAAATCAAACATTTTAGCCCTTGATTGTTTTTTTTTGTTTGTTTGTTTGTTTTGTTTGTTTGTTTTTTAGTGATCCTATTTTTAAGTAATCTCTACACCCAGCCTGGGGCTTGAACCCACAACCCCACAATCAAGAGTTGTATGCTCCACCAACTGAGCCAACCAGGCACCCCTATTATCTGACATTTTAGACTTTCTAGCAATTTTATCTAAACAAAAAAAGGTGAGGGGGGGGGATTTCTGAACACTTGAAAAATTATGTATTCATTATGGTTATGATGCAAGTAAATCTTGCATTTTAGTGTTTCTTACTTCACATAGATGACAGCATAGAAGACATCTTTTCCAAAAGAATTTTTAAATGGTTTTCTAAAGAGAATTTTGTTTTTAAACATTTTTTTTTTTAAGATTTTATTTATTTATTTGTCAGAGAGAAAGCGAGCGAGATCGAGCACAGGCAGACAGAGTGGAAGGCAGAGTCAGAGGGAGAAGCAGGCTCCCTGCGGAGCAAGGAGCCCGATGTGGGACTCGATCCCAGGGTGCTGGGATCATGACCTGAGCCGAAGGCAGCTGCTTAACCAACTGAGCCACCCAGGCGTCCCGAGAATTTTGTTTTAATCTACAGTATTCTGGGATGCCTGGATGCCTCTGTTGGTTAATCACCTGCCTCTGGGTCAGGTCATGGTCTCAGGGACCTGGGATCAAGTCCCACATCTAGCTCCTTTCCCAGCAGGGAGCCTGCTTCTCCCTCTGCTTGCCACTCCCCCTGCTCGCTCTCTTTCTCTCTCTCTGACAAAATAAAGAAAATCTTTTAAAAATATTTAAAAAATAATAATAATCTATAGTCTTCTGTCATAGCAGTGAACTAGTACTATAGAACAGAAATTGTATGTAATTTTAGATAACATTTATCAACAACCTAGGTATTTGTTAATCTTGGCCTGAAAGCCCATGTTCACAATAAGAGATAAATTAGAGAAATTATTTACTGGGTTTTTTTGCATCAATATACTACCTTCCATCTTAGGTCTATCATTTGGCAAGTGTACGCTTACGTGATTTATGTTTAAAATTGGATGTTTCAAATGAGTTACGAAGGAAGATATGGACGTGTTTTGAATTCACTTTAGTTCACTGCCCTGATCTGATGAAAGATAGACATTTGGATCAGCTGCTCCTTTGTGCCTTTTACATCATGGCAAAGGTAATGTATAAGCTGGGGGAAGCTCTTTGTTCTAGTTACCCATTTTTGAAGTATGTAGTAAAAATCTATTGCACTTGATTATTATTTTGCCTTAAATGCTATATGCCAACACTGCCCACCATTGTTAATTAGTAAATTCCAGCCCCTACATCTATTCTCTGGATTCTATTTCGCTTTATAATAATCAGCTTTTCCACATCATAAGAATACACTGGTTATAAAATTGGAAAAGGTCTTAGAGATCATTTGTACTACGTGGCTCTCCATATATTCCTGTGAACAATGCTATTTCCACTCCCATCCCTGTGATACCTCTCATCTAGTACTTTACAGTAAATGATCATTACGTTATAGGCTGGTAGCCTAGGCCTAGAGCTGAAAGTAACTTGTCAAAGTTACATAATTAATAAGTGGCAACCTAGGATTTCCTATTTTATAATTTAAATATTTGTAATTTGTTATTCATAAAATAGCTTCTATAACATTGCTCTCTAGGGATTTGTTGCACCACCTCAGAAGAGCATTTTACATTCTAGTTGCTACAGCGTTGAATGTTTCCAGTCATAAAATAACATACCTTACTTGCTTTTTAAAATTCTGATGTATCTGAAACAATCACCTATAACTTTGGTCTGGACCATATTGGCCACACTGGCAGTCCTAGTACATGTACATAGTTAAGACCTAATTTTTAAGCTTTTTGAGGCAGAGAACATGTTTTCAGACTCCTTTTTTACTCCTCTCTCACAATGCCTTTTTAAAATCTCTATATAAAATAAGTGTTAATAAATGTTATTAACTAATCATTTGTGTTTTCCAGAGAACTATCATAGTTCAGGCTTTGCCATTTCTAGCTCATCATAGAGAACAGATTTAGTGCTAATGGACTTCAGTGAAGCAGAGGGAAGGAATAACTTAAGTAAACTTTATAATAAATAAGGCAGAAAGGATACCTTTACGGATCACCAATGTAGGCAGCCACAGACTGGGCTAGAGTCAAGAGACCAAACCAGGCCCCGACTTGTGCCTCCTGGAAGCCCAAGGGTTAATAACCCCGTGAGTGAAAAGTTGAGTAGCGCTTGAGAAAGGGCCTGAGCTATGGATCCTAAGACTCACTGATGTGGTTGCCTGCATGTGCTAATCTGGAGTGGGCAAAACAGGCCTGCTCATTAAATCATTGTGGGAATGTGCTGTCCTTGCATGGGCCATAAACTATGTCTTAAGTTACTTTGAAGTTAGTGCATCTGGTTTAGGAGTTATCTGAAGACAGAGACCACTGGCATCAGAGGGACTACTATTAGTCCTTGGGAAATAGATAATAGGGAAGCTTGAAGGGTTTTCTGTGCATGTTGCAAGTTCTTTAGTAATCAGCTAAAAATACATACTTCCTTATAGTTGTTTCTGTTAGCTATATAATGCTTCACAGCCTTGAATAAAATTGGCACTGCTTGGACATCATCCACTGTGTCCCTCCTGTCCCCATCTCTTTACGTCTCGTCTTTGTCTCACCATCCTCTTACCCTCTCGACCCTGGTCATGTCGCTCTGGCCGCGACACACCAATCCATTTTCTTCATTTTGGCCCCCACTGTAACTTTTCTGTTATATTATCTGTCCTAAAATGTTAAAAACTTCATCCTATAATATCTGCTCAGTTTTCTTGCAATCATTACAAGACATTTTCTGTCCTTTAGTATGTAGTTAATTTACTTTTAAGTAAGTAATTTAAAAACTAATAACATCAGAGACTATAGGGTATGCAACAAATCTGAGTTTTCTTCTATCATTCTTCTTATAAAAAGAAATGCATTTTCAGTAGAGTTATACCATAACAATATCAGTGCTTTTGATTAATGAAACTATTAGCTGAGTCCCCACAGGCCACAAAGCCTGAACTTTGAAGGTAGTAAAAATCATAAATGGTAGTAGTTTTTAGTCATGGGTTGGCCTGGGGTTAATGGCTTTCTGCAAGACTGCTCTCAATGCCAACCTGTAATTGAAGTTTTTGTTCAGAGCCATATTTCTTCTAAGAGCAATTGATAAATGCAGTATTTATTTTCCTTAGGTAACAAAAGAAGAAAGAACTTTTCAAGAAATAATGAAAAGTTACAGGAATCAGCCCCAGGCTAATAGTCATGTGAGTTACATTATTTTTCCTCCTGTCCAAAAATAGATTTGTGCTGTTTCTCTGTTGACAAGTCATACAAAAGGTAAACTTCTTTTACAGTTTTACTGTACTTTAGATTTTTTAGTTTAATGCGTACCATTAAACTCTAAAGACAGTTTTAGTAAAAGCCAGGAAATTGGCTATTTCTGACACATCCATATATTTGCGTATACTTCTTACATGTTCTCCTATTCCATTTGCTCATTTGTACAATGGGGACATTTGTCACAAAAAATTTGATGAGGGGCACCTGGCTGGTTCAGTCGGTAGAACATGTGACTCTTGGTCTCGGGGTCATGAGTTCAAGCCCCACATAGGGCATGGAGCCTATTTTATTTAAAAAAAAAAAAAAAAAAATCCAATGAAAAGTATGTAAATGATATTCTCTCTTTGTATGAGACTTGAGTCCCTAATGATGTTTAAATCCAGTGAAATTTGAGGATTTATTAAATCCAGCTTCTTTTGCCATTTACTAAGAATCTTAATGTTTTCATCTTTAAATAGGTATCAAGCATTTTTGATAATTTTCTTTTGTGATAGCCATGGTGAAAATCCTGTACAGCCTTTCAGTCATGAAAATATAAAATATTAGCTTATTGGCTTGGCACATAGTGTTTAATGACTGTTATCTCCATATTATTCGTAATTACTGTACTTGAAGAACACAAGATTAGGCTGCTTTAGGCATTGGCCACTAGAGAGCCTGGTTCCTGTGCTCTAGAGAGCATAATGGCCTCTTTTCTGGCCTTGGTGATCTGCCATCTTAGGAGGAGAGTTGTGGCTGCTTAGATATCCCGTACTCAAGTACTGGTAGTCACACCCCTTTCTAAAAGAGCCCACATATGGTTTCACTTCTTTACTTAAGCCCCAAAATACAGTGATAGTAATATAGACATTAGAAGAGCCAGTACAGGCATTTGTTATATCCTATATAGCCTAAGGGTTTCTGGACCCTTCAGAAAAATCCTTCAGGAGCAGAGCCTGGAGAGGTCCAGATTATCTCCCAAAGATCATTAAGGTGAAGTTAGTGTGGGTCCAGAATGGACCAAGCCAGAGCTTCCTAAATATTCTCTCAACACCAGTACCCATAGGATGACCGGGAACAGATCAGGCCTTTTAGCTATATTGGAAGTAGAAAGGAATTTAGTGGAAGGAATGGAAACAGATTTTCCTGTGGCCATCTGAAAGGAGATGGAAATGAGATCGGAATAGGAAAACAAGCCTTAACGAGACCAGACGATTCCCATGTAAGGAATTAAAAAGGAAAAACAAGCTCAGATATTTGAAGTTGCTTTTATTCATCAGTATTTAGTTGCTACTTACTAACTCAAGTCTTCTGTTTGGTAAACTCCTATAATCGCATGGTTTAGGTAAAGATATTTGCTGTAATCTCCATTTACTGGGCAAATAACACTTTTCCCTTGATTATCACCCATACAAACAAATAGCTTTCCACTGGCATCCTATTTTATTCTTCTTATTTTGGTTTTGCTTAACCTGTGCCTCTATGTGACTCAACATTTCTTTTTTTCTACTCTGACCTATAGGTTTATAGAAGTGTACTGTTGAAAAGCATTCCAAGAGAAGTTGTGGCATACAATAGAAACGTAAATGGTGATTTTGAAATGACAGATTGTGGTAAGTTGCCCAATTTAATATTCCATATGTAATATACCTTTTTTTTTTTTTAAGATTTCATTTATTTAAATGTCAGAGAGAGAGAACGCACAGCGGCGGAGAGCTGCAGGCAGAGGGAGATGCAGGCTCCCTGCTGAGCAAGGAGCCTGTTGCAGGACCAATCCTAGTCCCTGGGATCATGACCTGAGCTGAGGGTAGAGGCTTAACTGACAAACCACCCGGGTGTCCTGTAATATACCTTTGACTACATTGTATCTGATGCAGTGGGTGTCAGGCAACATGGAATCAATGATGTAGGTGGGATGGATAATGCGTATGTAAATGCATTTGGGAAGAAACAAGGGAGATAAATATGGGTCAGTTGCCTCCCTCCAAAGTGGTTGTAAATTGAAACCATTAATTTGTCACCTGTTAGTTGTGTTTTAAAAGTTTCATAGTCTATTTACATACATCAATAAAACACATAAAAGGCTCTTAATAAATTTTTTAAATAAATCTGAATTATAGGGCGCCTGGGTGGCTCAGTGGGTTAAAGCCTCTGCCTTTGGCTCAGGTCATGATCTCAGGGTCCTGGGATCGAGTCCCGCATCGGGCTCTCTGCTCAGCAGGGAACCTGCTTCCTCCTCTCTCTCTCTGCCTGCCTCTCTGCCTACTTGTGATCTCTCTCTGTCAAATAAATAAATAAAATCTTTAAAAAAATAAATAAAATAAAAATAAAAATAAATCTGAATTATAGGGAAAGTAATCATTGATCAGTGTCAGTGATCTGTCTGGGGTGACAGGGAAATAACTTGTTCATTAATACGTATTCTGCCACCACCAGCAAAGCTGCCACCCTGTTGTTAACCATCATGCTAAGACTTGAGGCACTAGTAAATTTTTTCAAAGAAAGGAAAATCAAATAGTAATTATTCATTTGATAAGTTGTGAAAATGCCTCTTCCGCCCACCTTTTCCTTGTCTCAGCTTTCCATTACTTATTGTGTACATGATTGTCAAATGTACCATGATTTAGGGGCGCCTGAGTGGCTCAGTGGGTTAAGCCGCTGCCTTCGGCTCGGGTCATGATCTCAGAGTCCTGGGATCGAGTCCCACATCGGGCTCCCTGTTCAGCAGAGAGCCTGCTTCCCTCTCTCTCTCTCTGCCTGCCTCTCCATCTACTTGTGATTTCTCTCTGTCAAATAAATAAATAAAATCTTTAAAAAAAAACAAAAAAATGTACCATGATTTATCAAATTCCACAACGTGAGACATTTTCTTTTTAAGAGAGAGAACGGAGGGAGGAGCAGAGCAGAGGGACAAGCAGACCCCACACTGAGCATGAAACCTGACACAGGGCTCAATCCCAGGACCCTGAGATTGTGACCTGAGCTGAAAGCAAGAGTTCAACACTTAACCAACTGAGCCACCTGAGCACCAGTGTGAGACATTTAGATTGTTAACCATTATACATAGCTTTATGAGGAACATCACTATAGCTTATTCTTTGATCCACATCCTTACAATAAATTCTTAGAGAAAATTGGCTCTTTTTTAATCACATAAATATCCATGATCATTTGGTGTTTACTGGGATCTGAATTCTTAAGACCTTACCAAAAAATTCTTTAGTAATAATGTCCTAGAAGAGCACCTAGCTGGTTCAGTTGGTGGAGAAAGAGACTTTTGATCTTGGGGTTGTAGGTTTGAGCCCCACATTGGGTATAGAGATAAGTAAATGAATAAATAAAAACTTCAGTAAATAAATACATCTAATTTCCGCAACACCTTTTTAAGCATTAGGCATAGGTAATAAATGCTTACTATTTTCATCAATAAAAACCCATTTCTGACACTGAATATGTTAATTAGCACACCATTGGCCTTTGATTGAGATATGCCTAACAGAAACCCTTGTAGTAGCCACCTCTTGCATTCGAATGAACTTACGGATTAAAACAGCAATTCAGGGACACCTGGGTGGCTCAGTTGGTTAAGCTACTGCCTTCGGCTCAGGTCATGATCCTGGGGTCCTGGGATCCCCGCATCAGGATCCTTGCTCAGTGAAGTGCCTGCTTCTCTCCTTGCCTCTGCCTGCCACACTGCCTGCTTGTGTGTACTCTCTCTCTTACTGACAAATAAATGAATAAATAAAATCTTTAAAAAAACAATTCACTCATGGACCATGCGTTCTTCATTATTATGTTAGCAGACCACCCAAACTGGCTTTTTTTTTTTTTTTTAAGATTTTATTTATTTGACAGAGAGAAAGACAGCAAGAGAGGGAACACAAGTGGTGGGAGAGGGAGAGAAAGAAGCAGGCCTCCCGATGATCAAGGAGTTTGATGTGGGGCTTGATCCCAGGACCCTAGGACCATGACCCGAGCTGAAGGCAGATGCTCAACTGACTGAGCCACCCAGGCGCCCCGCAAACTGGCCTTATTGATTAGAAAACTTGAGAGGTTCCTGCATAGCTTAGTCAGTTGAGCGACCAACTCTTGATTTCAGCTCAGGTCATGATCTCAGTTTCGTGGGGTTGAGCCTGCCTGGGTCTCCGCAATCAGCACGTAGTCTATTCGTCCCTCTGTCTTCCACTCTGCCCCTCCCCCACAATCATGTGTAAGCTCGCTCTCTCACTGTCAAATAAATAAAATATTTAAAGAAAAAGAAAACTTGAGAGACCCAGATTATAGCTTAATCTAAGTGACACAAATATAATACTCAAATGTATTATAATAAATAGTACATTGAAAACTACAATACTTCTTCAGTGCCTTGTTTTAAGGATTACAAAGAATGATGTGTGGGTGATGTTTAATACAAGATCTGCTTATAGTAAGACCTCAGTAAGTAATTGCTATTATTATTTTTTTAAGTAATATAAAATTTACTTCGGGCTCTCTGCTCAGCGGGAGCCTGCTTCCCTCTCTCTCTCTCTCTGTCTGCCTCTCCATCTACTTGTGATTTCTCTCTGTCAAATAAATAAATAAAATCTTTTAAAAAAAATTTACTGTATTTTATTAATGAGTATGGAATTTTAAATGTTTTTTTCTTATTTTTTTTTTCTTAAGAGCTAATTTGTCTAAGGCCATATTCTTTATTTAAAGTACTTTGTAGGGATGCCTGGATGGCTCAGTGGGTTAAAACCTGGTCTTTGGCTCGGGTCATGATCCCAGGGTCCTGGGATGGAGCCCCACATGGGGCTCTCTGCTCAGCAGGGAGCCTGGTTCCTCCTCATCTCCCTCTCTCTGCCTGCCTCTCTGCCTACTTGTGACCTCTCTCTGTCAAATAAATAAAATCTTTTAAAAAAAGGAAAAAAAGTACTTTGTAGGGGGCGCCTGAGTGGCTAAGGAAGACCTCTGCCTTCCGCTCAGGTCATGGTCTCAGGGTCCTGGGATCAAGTCCCGAGTCGGGCTTTCTGCTCAGCGGGGAGCCTGCTTCCCCCTCTCTCTCTGCCTGCCTCTCTGCCTACTTTAATCTCTGTCAAATAAATAGATTAAATCTTTAAAAATAAATAAATAGAGTACTGGGACGCCTGAGTGGCTCAGTTGGTAGGACAACTGCCTTCGGCTCAGGTCATGATCCCGGAGTCCCAGGATCGAGTCCCGCATCAGGCTCCCAGCTCCACGGGGAGTCTGCTTCTCCCTCTGACCTTCTCCTCGCTCATGCTCTCTCTCTCACTGTCTCTCTCTCAAATAAGTAAATAAAATCTTTAAAAAAAAAAAAAAAGTAAATAAATAAATAAATAGAGTACTTTGTAGGAGGCACTTGGATGGCCCAGTTGGTTAAGCAGTCAACCATCTGACTCTTAATTTCAGCTCAGGTCATGATCTCAGGATTGTGAGATTGAGCCCTACCTCGGGCTCCACACTAAGCATGGAACCTGCTTAAGATACTTTCTCTCCTTTCCCCTCTCTCCCTCTCTTAGTCTCAATCTCTCAAAAATAAATAAATAAAATACTTCAGTGGTGCTTCACTGGCTCAGTTGGAGGAGCATATAACTCCTATCACAGGGTCCTAAGTTTGAACCCCATTTTCAGTGTATAGATTAGTTAAATAAAACTTTCAGGGGTGTCTGGTGGCTCAGTTGGTTAGGCGCCTGCCTTTGGTTCAGGTCATCCCCACATTGGGCTCTGCTCAGCGGGGAGCCTGCTTCTCTCTCTCCCTCTGCCTGCCACTCCCCCTGCTTATTATGTGCTCTCTCTGTGTGTCAAACACATACATAAAATCTTAAAAAAAAAAATGTTAAAAATAAAATACTTGAATACTTGAAATGTTGAAGACAAGGCCACACATTCAAAAAAGAAACAGTGAAAACAGATTCTCATTCACTAATAATTTATATAAATGTGGTTATAAAATCACATTTTAATTGCTTGACGGTAGTTATATGATAATCCAAAAAGACATTCCTCTTATTCATGGGAGCAGTAGGGAGGATCATGAGGCCATAATAGTTCACTGATTTCATCACAAAATTATCAGGGTCAGGGCACCTGAGTAGCTCAGTTGGTTGAACATCTGACCCTTGGTTTCAGCTTAGATCGTGATCTCAGTGTGAGATGAAGCTCCATGCCAGGCACTCTGTACTTGGTGTGGAGTTAGCTTGAGATTCTCTCTCTCTCTCTATCCATCCCCCTGCTCACAGGCATGTGCTCTCTCTCTCTCTGTGTCTCTCAAAATAAATTTTTTTTTAATATTTTATTTATTTATTTATTTGACACACAGAGATCACAAGTAGGCAGACAGGCAGGCAGAGCGAGAGGAAGAAGCAGGCACCCTGTGGAGCAGAGAGCCCGATATAGGGCTCAATCCCAGGACTCTGGGATGTTGACCTGAGCCGAAGGCAGAGGCTTTTTTTTTCCTTTTTTTTTTTTTTTTTAAGACTTTATTTATTTATTTGACAGAGATTGCAAGTATGCAGAGAGGCAGGCAGAGAGAGAGGAGGAAGCAGGCTCCCTGCTGAGCAAAGAGCCTGATGTGGGGCTCAATCCCAGGACCCTAGGATCATGACCTGAGCTGAAGGCAGAAGCTCCAACCCACTGAACCACCCAGGCATCCTGAAGGCAGAGGCTTTAACCCACTGAGCTACCCAGGTGCCCCTCTCAAAATAAATTTTAGAAAAAAATCTTTTAAAATAGGGGTGCCTGGGTGGCTCAGTTATTAAGCGTCTGCCTTCAGCTTGGGTCATGATCTCCAGGATCCTGGGATTGAGTCTGGCATCAGGCTCCCTGCTCGGCGGGAAGCCTGCTTCTTCCATCCCTCTGCTTGTGATTCCTCTCTCATGTCTCTCTCTGTCAAATAAATAAATAAAATCTTTTTAAATCTTTCAAAATGTTTATTTATTTGTCAATCAGGGCCACCTTGCTGACTCAATTGAAAGAGCCTGCAACGCTTGATCTCGGGGTTATGAGTTTGTGCCCCATGTTGGGTGCAGCGATTACTTAAATAAATTTTAAAACTTTTTTTAAATTTTTAAAAAATATTTATCTAATATGTATCATGTACCTCAGGTTATATTAGGTAGGGGGTCTCTTCTACACTCTGAGAGGAAACAGATTTGTAACAGTTATATCACCAGGCAGGCAAACCTTTGATCTCGTCTTCTCTAGTCTTTCATAAGTTCTATCTCCTAATTAAGACTTTAATTTGAGGGGCACCTGAGTGGCTCACTCGGTTGGGTGTCTGCCTGCGGCTCGGGTCATGTCCTGGGGTCCTGAGATCAAGCCCCATATCACCTCCCTGCTCCAAGGGGAGTCTGGTTCTCCTTCTGCCCCTCCCCCCTGACTTGTGCTGTCCTTCTCTCTCTCTCTCACTTTCTCTCAAATAAATAAATAAACTTAAAAAAAAAAAAAGACTAATTTGAGTGTGTTAGATTTCTTTTTTTTAACTCTTTTTTTAAATTTTTTATTTTTTATAAACATATAGATTTCTTTCTTTTTTTTTTTAAGATTTTATTTATTTATTTGACAGCAACACAGAGAGCTTTACCGGGGTAAAGCAGGGGTAGTAGGAGAGAGAGAAGCAGGCTTCCCACCGAGCAGGGAGCCTGATATGGGGCTTGATCCCAGGACACTGGGGTCATGACCCAAGCCGAAGGCAGATGCATAACAACTGAGCCACCCAGGCGTCTCTTGAGTGTGTTAGATTTCTTAAGAGAGATGATAAGGTAGAGATATTTCTCCTGCATAAAGGATAGCTGACACCTTCTTTCCTCTTTTGAAATGAAAAAATAAATAGCAAAATAAAAGCATATTAGTTAGAATCTAAAGTCCCAGAGAGGTGTTTTTTTGTTTTGTTTTGTTTTTTCAAAGATTTTATTTTGGGGGCATCTGGTTTTGGCTCAGGTTCTGATCTTAGGGTCCTGGGATTAAGCCCCATGTCAGGCTCCCCGCTCAGTGGGAAGTATGCTAGTCCCTGTCCCTCTCCCTTTGCCCCTCCCCCACTCATACTCTGTCTCTCAAATAAATAAAATTTTTTTTTTTTTAATGATTTTATGAGGTGCCTAGGTGGCTCAGTCGGTTCAGCCTCTGCCTTCAGCTCGGGTCATGATCTTGGGGGTCCTAGGATCGAGCCCTACATCAGGCTCTGTGCTCAGCAGGGAGCTTGCTCCCCGCTCTCTCTCTGCCTGCCTCTCTGCCCACTTATAATCTCTGTCTGTCAAATAAATAAATAAATAAATAAGATCTTCTAAAAAAAAAAAAAAAAGATTTTATTTTTAAGTAACCTCTATACCCAACATGGGACTTGAACCCACAACCCAGAGATCAAGGTAGCATACTCTATTCACTGAGGCAGCCAGGCGCCCCACCAAGGTTGAGAGAGTTTTAAATGCTTGATTCCTTCAAAATAAATAGAGCTTCTTTTTTTTCTTTTTTTTGGAGATGGCACAGGATTGTCCATCTTTCTTTTCTTTTCTTTCTTTCTTTCTTTTTTTTTTTTTTTTTTTTTTAAGATTTTATTTATTTATTTGACAGAGAGAGATCACAAGTAGGCAGAGAGGTAGTTGGGGGTGGGTGGGAAGTAGGCTTCCTGCTGAGCAAAGAGCCCAATGTGGGACTCTATCCCAGGATCCTGAGATCTTAACCCAGGCTGAAGGCAGAGACTTTTAACCCACTGAGCCACCCAGGCACCCCATAAATAGAGCTTCTTAACCTTATGTAAATGTTAACGACCAGAATTGGAATGACACACAAATATGAATACTATGTATAGTCTATATGTCCAGAAATTTCTGATTCAAGAAAAATATTAATTTTCATTGATCCATGTAGTGAGAATAACCTACAACTCCCGTTACCAAGCCAAAATGCCTTGAGAATAGTGTTCATTAGGATGGTAGGAGGTGTTACAGGGAAGGGGGACTGTGCATAAAAAATTTG
The DNA here is from genome assembly GCF_011764305.1 of Mustela putorius furo. NCBI lineage: Eukaryota > Metazoa > Chordata > Mammalia > Carnivora > Mustelidae > Mustela > Mustela putorius. Next base: position 6,166,121 of record NW_025421464.1, on the reverse strand, counting down.
AGAAGCATGCCTCTCTGCCTACTTGTCTGTCAAATAAATAAATAAAATCTTTAAAATTAAAAAAAAAATTTTTTTTAAATACCAAGAGTGAAAAAAAGACATCCAAATTGTGACTGAGATCCCTGTAGTTCCCTGGGACTTCTTGGCCCTTGGACTATATTTGACAGACAGAGATCACAAGTAGGCAGAGAGAGGAGAAAGCAGGCTCCCTGCTGAGCAGAGAGCCCAATGCAAGCTCTATCCTAGGACCCTGGGATCATGACCTGAGCCAAAGGCAGAGGCTTTAACCCCCTGAGCCACCCAGGTGCTCTGGATGCTTTTATCCTTGTTTGCATTGTTTGTAGGCCAGTGTATTGAGAATGAGAATTTTTTTCATACGCTGAATTTTTTTTTTTTTAAGATTTTATTTATTTGAGAAAGAGAACTTGGGGAGGTAGAGGGGCAGAGGGCAAAGCTGATTCCCCACTGAACAGGGAGCCTCATGCAAGACTTGATCCCAGGACCCCAGGAACATGACCGGAGCCAAAAGTAGATGCTCAACCAACAGCCACCTGCCCCTGTGCTGAATTATTTTTAACTGCCAGGGGTTTTCTTAGCTCCTGTAATAGGCAGATGATTCTTACATGTTCAAGTAGACAATGGTTTATAATACTCTTCCCAAAGAAAGAGTAAGGTAAAGTTCCTCCTGGTGCAGTAAGCTATCCCAGAGGAACACAGTAAATAGGAAAGCACCTCAACATAAGCTATCATTTTATAACTGAGGACGCTAACTATAAACTGAGCACCAAGGTTTCTGTTGCGCTTGGGGAAAACAAGGCTCTTAGAATACTTAATCACCCGCCTTGTATTTGCAGAAAAATAAACATAAGCAATTTATCTTGCTTATTCCTTCACCTATGAGGGTATGCTTTACCTTTTTAGAATCTGTCCACCTTCCTCAAAGAGCCATTATGAATATCTGCAGGCCTTTTGTTAACCCAAAGCTCATGATTTGCCACAGCCATCCATACTCTGGAGCTCAGTTTAGGTAAATCCCAGTCCAGAACTAGTGCCCCTCTGGCCACCAGTGACAGTGAGCTCAAAAATGTTGTGAAAAAATCTCTTGCTAAAGTAATATCTAGAGGAAAATATAGTAGCATAAGTTTACATATTTGCATTTCTCAGGATTCCAATTTAATTTATACATTATATAAATGGATTTCTGAACCTTTTCTAAAAACATTAATTGCTTTACATAAAGATTTGTGTTAACTTGATTTTTTTATGTTGTGGAGAGAGTTGTAATTCAAATCACCACTTTATATATTAAAGTGCATCTATCATAACACTGAATTCTTTTTTCTTTTTTCTTTTTTTTTTAATAATACTGAATTCTTTCAACAGACTTGGAAGATGCTACAAAAACACCTGACTGTTCCAGTGGACCAGTGAAAGAGGAAAGAGGTGATCTTATCAAATTTTACAATACAATATATGTAGGAAGAGTGAAGTCATTTGCACTGAAATACGACTTGTCAAATCAGGACCATGTGGTACGTTTTATATTTTACTGTATGAATATGTACAGTCATAGTTGGAGTACTGTGAGCTTACTAAATAAGTGTTTCAGAGGCAAAGTGCCACTGATACATTATGTACGAGGAAAAAAAGCTAGTAATTAGAGAGTGTTAAGGCATTGATACAACACAGACCAGAGGAAATCATGGAAATGTTATCCATACTGTGATTATGTTTCTGGAAATTATGTTAACATATGGGCAAGTACTAGATGAGAGTATCGAAAAATGAAATCAATTCTGATCATTTTTTCTCTTTGTTTTATCTTGTTATATTTATATATGAGATAACTGTTTTTCTCAAGTTAAAGAAAAAGAGAAATAAATAGACCTGAATCATTAATAGAGGCAACGCTAAGACATTTTTATGGAGATTAGGAAGTACCAGAAAGTCTGTGAAAGTATCACCAGTGTATATAAACTGAGGTTGGTTCCCACGAGACTAGACATGAGTTGTAGAAGGACCTAGAAGAAACTGCATCTAGCCAGTAGCCATATATGTATATTTGTATCTCTTGTCCTTGTCCCTCACTGCCCTTGTCCCTTTCAGGGAGTATAGTCTGTGACTGTTCTCAGAGGTTTTGACTGTTCATTCAGTTCTATCAGTTCCATCTCCCCTGCCATGAGTATGATTATCATTAGCCAATTGGAACTACTTTTATTAGGGGCACCTGGATGACTCAGTTAAGTTTCTCTTGATTTTAGCTCAGGTCTTGATTGCCAGGCTGTGAGTTCAAGTCCCACGCTGTGCTCCAGACTGGGCATGGAGCCTGCTTTTAAAAAAAAAAGGAAAAAAAAAAAGAATTTTATTAGCTTCAAGTAAAGATGATGAATGAAATTATTGATTAAGGAGCCATCTCCATTTATTCCAGAATGGAAACATTTTACAGAATATTAAAGTCAAGTATAGTACATGCTCCTCTATTTCTAAATCATTTGCATTTCAATATAAAGTCTTAACCCTTTCCCTAACAGATTTGTTTCATGTTGGAACTCATCCTCCTGGCTCAGAGAGTTCCGTCTCTTTTTTATTCCCTCTGCTACTATTTTGGTTCGAGTGTGTGTGTGTGTGTGTGTTTATGTATGTGTAGAGAAAGAGATCATTTTTGTGTTAGGACATCAATTACTTTGCCTCTACTTTCTGTTCATGATCAAGAAGTTCCTGTGCTGCTGGCTTATCACTTCTGGGTGTCTCACTCAGAATTCTTCAGGATTCCTAAAATATTCAGGAAAATAAATTTTAGTTTATCTGTTAGTAATTGTTGAAAAACAAGGGGGTAATGTACCATGTCTTTGCTTTTTTTTTTTTTTTTTAAGATTTTATTTATTTATTTGACAGAGAGAGTTCACAGTAGACAGAGAGGCAGGCAGAGAGAGAGAAGCAGGCTCCCTGCTGAGCAGAGATCCTGATGCGGGACTCGATCCCAGGATCCTGAGATCATGACCCAAGCCGAAGGCAGCGGCTCAACCCACTGAGCCACCCAGGCGCCCTGTCTTTGCTTTTTTCAGCCCTAAATAAACTCTTACAGTATTGCTGACACTTAACTAAGAAATTTCAATAAGAATAAAAGTATGGAGGGCACCTGGTTGGCTCCGTGGGTTAAGCATCCACTCAGGCCATGATCCGGGAGTCCCAGGATCAAGCCCTGCCTCAGGCTCCCTGCTCAGTGGGGAATCTCCTACCTCTGCCCCTCACCCCCCCCCCATGCGCACCCTCACCCTCTCTCTCTCTCTCTCCCTTTCATTCAAATAAAGTCTTTAAAAAAAAAAGTAAGACATACCATTTTATTTTTATTTTTTTTTTTTTAAATACTTGTGTCAAGAATTTTTATTCAAAAATTAATAAGAGAAGCAGATATTAAAACTAGTTCACATGGTTATTTGGGATATAAGCAGAGTTGTGCAGCAGAAGTGCTCTGGGCCCATAATTTGGGATATAGCATTTATGTTTTCTAATGAAATATCACTAATTTGCATTATTGTTAACAAGAATCTTGTGCATTACCATCAGTTTTCTACATTATAACATTATAACTTCTTGCTCTACTGTTTGTAAATAACTTTGTCAATAGCAAGCTAATAAACGGGGTGACTCCAATGGATTGAGATCATCTCCAGAGTTTCTGCTACATAATGCCCAGGACTCCACTGAAAGGACACCTAAGAATTTATTTTGCCCAAAAATTTGATCATTTTTTTCACTGTCCTTACCTATTATCCAAACCTAGTCCTTTTGCTTCACCTTTCAGTCTATGGACAACCCTGTATCTGAGTGAAAGGGGAGACTGATCACCTCCCATTAGCCAGAGATGCCCAGAAGGGGAGGGTATCCAACCTGTTTGAATCTGAAGAGTGCCTGACTGTGTGAATGTGTCTGTATGGCTCCACCACTTCTGCTACGGAGTCTGAGTGGGCTGCACCTTGAGTCTCGCAGGGCAAGACATACCATTTTAAAAAAAGATAAAAATATGGGGGTGCCTGGCTGGCTCATTTGGTAGAGGATGCAACTCTTGATTTTGGGTTCGTGAGTTCAAGCTCCATGTTGGGCATGAAACCTACTTTAAAAAAGAAGAAGAAGGGGACTCCTGGGTGGCTCAGTTGGTTAAGAGGCTGCCTTCGGCTCAGGTCATGATCCCAGCGTCCTGGGATCGAGTCCCACATCGGGCTCCTTGCTCAGCAGGGAACCTGCTTCTCTCTCTGCCTCTGCCTGTGCTCACTCTCTCTGACAAATAAATAAATAAAATCTTTAAAAAAAAAAAAAAAAGAACAAGAAAACACATATAAAGTGGTGGGATTCAAAAAAAGAAACTTATCGGGGCGCCTGGGTGGCTCAGTGGGTTAAGCCGCTGCCTTCGGCTCGGGTCATGATCTCAGCGTCCTGGGATCGAGCCCCGCATCGGGCTCTCTGCTCAGCAGGGAGCCTGCTTCCTCCTCTCTCTCTGCCTGCCTCTACCTGCCTGTAATCTCTGTCTGTCAAATAAATAAATAAAATCTTTAAAAAAAAAAAAAAGAAAAAAAGAAACTTATCTTACAAAAATTTACTTTTGGTTATTTCAGATGGAAGCTCCACCTCTCTCTCCTTTTCCACGTATTAAGCAACAACCAGGCTCACCACGACGCATTTCCCAGCAACACTCCGTTTATGTTTCCCCACATAAGAATGGGTCAGGCCTTACACCAAGGAGTGCTCTGCTATATAGGTTCAATGGCAGCCCTTCTAAGGTACGGTACACACAGACTTACTCCGAAACAGCCCATGTACGTGTGTTAAAAATTGGATTTCATGGGGTGCCTGGGTGGCTTAGTGGGTTAAAGCCTCTGCCTTCGGCTCAGGTCATGATCCCACCAGGGTCCTGGGATCAAGCCCCACATCGGGCTCTCTGCTGATCAGGGAGCCTGTTCCTCCTCTCCCTCTGCCTGCCTCTCTGCCTACTTGTGATCTCTGTCAAATAAATAAATAAAATCTTTAAAAAATAAATAAATAAAAATAAAATAAAATAAAATAAAAATTGGATTTCAGATTACCAGTTAGTAATCTTTAATCTTGCTCTTTGTCTGCAAATTTATTACTAATAAATATAATAAGATCAATTTTTTAAATTTTATTTATTTTTTTATTTGACACAGAGAGAGAGACACAGTGAGAGCAGGAACACAAGCAGGGGGGGTGGGAAAGGGAGAAGCGGGCTTCCTGCCAAGCAGGGAGCCCGATGCAGGTCTCGATCCCAGGACCCTGGGACCATGCCCTGAGCCGAAGGCAGACGCTCAACGACTAAGCTACCCAGGCGTCCTGAGGTCAATCCAATCTTCAGAGCCATGAGAAGATGAGTTCTAGTCATCCTTATTAGGTTAGTCTAGATTCAAAAAATAATCTCTGGGGCATCTGGCTAAGTCAGTCAATGGAGCCTGTGACTCTTGATCTTGGGTTATAAGTTTGAATTCCATGTTGGGTGTAGAAATTACTTTAAAAGTAAGAAAAGGGGCACTTGGGTGGCTCAGTGGGTTAAAGCCTCTGCCTTCGACTCAGGTCATGATCTCAGGGTCCTGGGATCGAGCCCCGCATCAGGCTCTCTGCTCGCTCCCTGCCCCCACCTGCCTTTCTGCCTACTTTGTGATCTCTCTCTCTCTCTCTCAAATAAATAAATAAATAAATAAATAAATAAATCTTTAAAAAAATAATATACTCTCTACCCTACTGTTGAGCTTTGGATAGAGTACTAGAGAAAACAGTTAGCTTATTAGTCCCTTGCTGTTATTTCCTCTTTTTTCCCCCTTTTACTCACACATGTCCTCTATTTTGCAGAGTTTGAAAGATATCAACAATATGATCAGGCAGGGTGAACAGAGAACCAAGAAGCGAGCAATAGCCATCGATGGTGATGCAGAATCACCTGCCAAACGCCTCTGTCAAGAAAATGATGATGTTTTGCTTAAACGACTACAGGATGTTGTCAGTGAGAGAGCAAATCATTAATGCCCTTTCTATTTCTATGATAAAAGCACTTTCAGGTGGCAGAGTGTTAAGAGCTCTATCCTTCAAAACTTTCAGCCCTGTAGATGGAAAGTATCGAGTTACACAAAAAATTGCACCAAAATTATGTGCTTTTTTTTTTTTAACATTTATCCAAAATATAGTTAACAGTATATTTTGAGTTGGACTGGAAAGCAATATTTCAAGTGCCTTTTAAACATTTTAGTAGTTAAATAATTTTTTTAAATGTCTATTCCTTGGTTTAGTTTTTAAGATGAAATCAGGAGTTAACTCATAATTTTTTAGCTCATTTTTTAAAATAAATGTCTCCTCCTTCTGTGCTTTGTAATATGAAGGTAAATAATCTGTTTTTAATAAGGATGCTTTGAGATATCTCTGTTCTAAATTTAATATTGAGTAGAGGGGCACCTGGCTGGTAGAACATGAGACTCTTGATCTCAGGGTCATGAGTTTGAGCCCCATGTTGGGCATAGAGATTACTTAAAAAATTAAATATATATATACATATATATATGTATATATATATATATATATATATTTAATTTTTTAAGATATATATATATATATATATGTATATATATATATATAGAGAGAGAGTAGGGTTTGGTTCCCAAAGCACCTGGGCTAAGGGATGATGCACTAGTCCGCCTCTGACCCACTTTGGCAACTCCACATCCAGGTGCCACTGCCATTCTGGATTGTCTAGCTCCCTTCTCATGCCCTTTCCCTCTTTGAGCATAAGCAGATTTGTACCTGAGCCCATGCATTACAATGCTTCTTGCCTTCTAACCCTAAGCCCTCTTAGTTGATGTCACAGCCTAATAAAAGGGGTACTTGGGTGCAGCTCTCCAAAGAATCAGCTGTTCAATATTAACTTTTTCTAATGTGTTTCCAGAATCTGGAAGGACATGGATAAACCATTCTTAATTAATTTTGAGAAAGTTATGAAATGTATGTTTTTTAAACTGCAAACCTTATTTTTTTAAATACAAAATGTTTAACTTAACTTATATCTAACCCTCACTAATTCAAGTTAGTCTAAGATTTGGCTGTAAATTTGTAATTGCTATTGTCAGGAATTTTATTTTTAAACTTTAAGAAAAGTGATTTTGGTAATACATTACTTTTCTGAAAATTACATCCTCATTTTTTGTGTAGTATCTACACATGTTATAAGCCAAATAACATCAAATTTGTCTAAAGTCCTTGTATATATTTTTATGTAGCTGTAACTATTATGTCATTTTCATCCTCCTTATTAATGTGGAAAATATACATGAGCATTGTACATTGACTATGTAAGAAGTTCTGGATATGTTTTTATCAATTTTTAAGACAATATCCGTGTACATAAAATAGCTAATAAAATGGAGTTTTTGAGATATTGAAAGACACTGTATTTGTGTTTTTTTTTTCATGACTAGAAGCAATTCTGCAGCCATCTACAACCTATACCTTCTTAAATACCTGCTTTATGTCTTTTAAATACCTTAGTGTAACTTCAGAGTTAATGTGGTAGTTTCCAGGAGCTAGGAAGAGACTGGGGAGTGGCTGCTTGAATACGGGGTATTTTTTTGAGGAGATGAAAACATTTTAGAACTTGATCTAGAAGGTGGTTGTATAGTGTGAATTTACTAAATGACACTTTAAATTTTGTTTTTTAAAGATTTTATTTATTTATTGGACAAAGAGAGATCACAAGTAGGCAGAGAGGCAGGTGGGGCCCGGGGTGGGGAGGGGGGTTGGGGAGAGCAGGCTCTTCACTGGGCAGAGAGCCTGATGCAAGGGGCTCAATCCCAGGACCCTGAGATCATGACCTGAGCTGAAGGCAGAGGGTTAACCCACTGAGCCACCCAGGCACCCCACTAAGTGACACTTTAAAATGATTATTTTAAAAAGTAAAATGAGGGGGCTGGCCCTGCTTAGGATTTTCAGGAAACATGGAATCGGTGGCAACAGTTGGAGTTTAAGCACTTTTGTGATAGTCTCTGGATCCCTGTGAGAGGAAAGGGAAGGATGTCACTGGAATCATCTTCCTCTTTGATCCCACTATACTTCCTTTCTCCCTTTCCCTCAGTACCAGAGAGTATTACTAACTCTTCCCGTCCCCAATGTCTTACATCACTTCCCAGGAGATGAAGTGTATTCTGCACTGGTTTGCCAGTTGGTTAGGTCCCCGGCATGAAGGTTTCCTATAGGACATGGTAGCTAAGGCAGTGCCAGGAAAATTACAGCCACTGCTGGAAGGGCTGGAGCAGCTTAATGTGTTTGGAGCAAGCCGACTACCTCATATCTTTGAGTGCCAGGTACATCTTTGGGATCAGTGGTTTCGAGGCTGGGCTGGGCAGGAGCGTAACGAATTAGTCAGGCAGCTGGTGGTCAGACTTATGGCAGTTTTACCAGGCAGTGGCTGCTATAACTGGTAAAGATTGATGGGCATTAAAATCAAAGAAGATAATCACAGCTGATGGAGCCCCAACTTGACTGTGAGAACTTCAGATGTGTCACTTAAGAGTTCTAGTATTATCTATATATTATCCTGATCGGCTGACCGGACTTGTTGATGAGTACAGGCTTGATTATATCTTTGGGGATGGGGAGGGGCTAAGGGAGAGAGAGAATCTTAAGCAGGCTCCATGCCCAGTACCAGGTCCAAAGCGGGACTCGATCTCACAACCCTGAGATCATGACCTGAGCCAACATCAAGAGTTGGACGCTTGGCTGACTGAGCCACGCAGGCGTCCCAAGCCTTGGTTATTTCCAACGTTAACGGCCTATCAACTAGACTGCTTACATAAACTTTTTCCATCTAAGTAAAACCAGATCAGCAGTCAATCCCTCAAGAATTTCATGGCTTCTGGGCTTCCTGGGTGGCTCAGTGGGTTAAGCCTCTGCCTTCAGCTCAGGTCATGATCTCAGGGTCCTGGGATCGAGTCCCGCATCGGGCTCTCTGCTCAGCAGGGAGCCTGCTTCCTCTTCCCTCCCTCCCTCTCTCTGCTTGACTCTCTGCCTACTTGTGATCTCTCTCTGTCAAATAAATAAAATCTTAATAAAAAAAAAAAGAATTTCATGGCTTGTTTTACAAGTATAACCAGAAGGAACATACATATTAGAATTCAAGTGTATTGCTGACCCATGGGCTATAAAGTAAAGCCTTCCTAGAAACAGGAGAGAAGGACAATAAAAGGTCATGTTTTTGTAGTTTAACTGGATTCACATGGCTGGCTTCACTGCCCTTACCAGAGTCTGGCATAATTATGTGACATCCTAACTTAGCTTTCCTAGTCATGATTTTACAAAATTACAAAATAATCAGGAGAGTAGTTAGTTATACCTTCCATACTGATGTTTGTTTGAATCCAAATAGCAATGGGTTTTCCTAAAGCGTATGTGATATTCTTGGAGCTGGTAACAGATTCCTATTCTGTAAGTTTGCTCTGTGATATGAAAATAAGTGACACTCTGTAGTTTGAAGGGTTTATTTCTTGTATCAAAAAAATGAGTCGTCAAAAAAATTAGAATGAGGGGCGCCTGGGTGGCTCAGTGGGTTAAAGCCTCTGCCTTCGGCTCAGGTCATGATCTCAGGGTCCTGGGATCGAGCCCCACATCGGGCGCTCTGCTCAGCAGGGAGACTGCTTCCCTCTCTGTCTCTCTGCCTGCCTCTCTACCTACTTGTGATCTCTGTCAAATAAATAAAGTCTTTAAAAAAAAATTAGAATGATTATTTTTATGTGTGATGAATTTCACCTCAATTCAAAAAATGCCTTCGACACATAAAGAAACAGGACGACTTGAAGTCCTTGGAATGAAATTGTGAAGCAAATTATACTGAATTAAGGAAAGCACTCTTAGGAGTCCAAACATTTCTCCAGATGAGACTCACAGCTTAAAGTTCTTTCCTAATTAAGAATATTTTTTCAAAGATGTTTTATTTATTTATTTGTCAGAGAGAGACAGCAAGAGAAGGAACACAAAGAGGTGGCATGGGAGAGGAAGAAGCAGGCCTCTTGCTGAGCAGGGAGACCAATGCGGGGCTCGATCCCAGGACCTGGGACCATGACCCAAGCCGAAGGCAGATGCTCAGTGACTAAGCCGCCCAGGCGCCCCTCCTAATTAAGATTTTTATGTGTTTACATTAAATCATTTTTTTTAAGAAGATAATATTCCTGGGGCGCCTGGGTAGCTCAATGGATTAAAGCCTCTGCCTTCGGCTCAGGTCATGATCACAGGGTCCCGGGATCGAGCCCCGCATCGAGCTCTCTACTCAGCAGCGAGCCTGCTTCCTCCTCTCTCCCTCTCTGCCTGCCTCTTTGCCTACTTCTGATCTCTGTCAAATCAATAAAAATCTTTAAAAAAAAAGAAGAAGATAATATTCCTGGATGGCTCGGTCATTTTAGCGTCTGTCTTCTGCTCAGATCATGATCCCAGAGTTGAGGCCCATGTTGGGCTCCCTGCTCAGCAGCAGAGCCCACTTCTCCCTCTCCTTCTGCCCTTCACTCACTCTGTTTCTCAAATAAATAAAAATTTTTTTAAAAAATAATATTCCTGGGGCGCCTCGGTGGCTCGGTGGGTTAAAGCCTCTGCCTTCGGCTTGGGTCATGATCCCAGGGTCCTGGGATCGAGCCCGCATCGGACTCTCTGCTCAGCAGGGAACCTGCTTCCCTTCCTCTCTCTCTGCCTGCCTCTCTGCCTAATTGTGATTTCTGTCTTTCAAATAAATAAATAAAATCTTAAAATAATAATAATATTCCTGCTTGTTTTTATTTTCTTTTTTCCTCTTCTTTTATAGTACTTTTGCTAAGTGAAAAACATTAGCAGCTACCTGCTATATTCCTGGCCCTTAACTGGGTGCAAGGGATATAAAAATAAACCAACCATAGTTCCTGTGCTCGAGATATTGTAACCCATTACTACAGTTGTTCCTTGAAAGTACCAGGGATCTCCACACACACATGCCTCACAGCCCACTGTTTAAGATCCATGTATAATTTTTTACCCCCTTTCAAATATTTAATTACTAATAGCATACTTTTGACTGGAAGCCTTACCAATATCCTAAACAGTTAATTAACACTTACTTTGTATGCTGTATGTATTATACACTGTATTCTTACAATTAAAAATATGTTTTGGGGCGCCTGGGTGGCTCAGTGGATTAAAGCCTCTGCCTTCAGCTCGGGTCATGATCCCAGGGTCCTGGGATCGAGCCCTGCATCGGGCTCTCTGCTTCACAGGGAGCCTGCTTCTCCATCTCTCTCTTCCTGTCTCTCTGCCTACTTGGGATCTCTGTCTGTCAAATAAATAAATAAATAAATCTTCAAAAAAAAAATATATATATATATGTTTTAAATGTTAAGAAAATGATAAGGAAAATACATTTATAGTACTATACTATTATCAGGAAGAATCTGCAAGTTAAGTGGAATCACACAGTTCAAAACCATGTTGTTCAAGAGTCAACTGTAGAACAAGTATAGTAATAGACCTCTACACAAAGAGGGATGGTGTTGGGACACCAGGGTGGTTCAGTTGGTTGGTTGTGTCTTTTTTTTTTAAGACTTTATTTATTTGACAGAGATCATAAGTAGGCAGAGAGGCAGGCAGAGAGAGAGAGAGAGGAGGAAGCAGGCTCCCTGCCGAGCAGAGAGCCCGACACGGGGCTCGGTCCCAAGACCCTGAGATCATGACCCAAGCTGAAGGCAGAGGCTTAACCCACTGAGCCACCCAGGTGCCCCTGGTTGAGTGTGTCTTATTCTTGGTTTCCGTTGAGGTCATGATCTCTGGGTTGTGAGATCCAGCCTCACCTCAGGCTCCACAATTAGCGAGGAGTCTGCTTGAGATTCTCCCTCCCTCCTGGTTCTTCCTCTCTCTCTCTCAAATAAATAAATCTTCCAAGAAGGATAGTATTAACATACAGAAGGGTATGATTTACTCTGCCTGGGCAAGTGTGTCAGGGAAATCTAAAATCACTCTAAAGGGGAAGCTAAGTGATAATTTAGTCCTTAGGGATGCATAACTGTTTGCCATTCAGAGAGCACAACCTGTAGAAAGTCCCAGAGGCATGAAAGTTCCACAGATCTGGGAATTGCATGTATTTAGTGAGGCTGGATTATAATGTACATATGCAAAAATACCATGCAATGTAGGGCTAGGGGAACCGGCAGGGGCCTTTCATAGTAGGGTTTTTTTTTTTTTTAAAGATTTTTTTTTTTTGACAGAGAGAAATCACAAGTAGATGGAAAGGCAGGCAGAGAGAGAGAGAGGAGGAAGCAGGCTCCCTGCCAAGCAGAGAGCCCGATGTGAGACTCGATCCCAGGACCCTGAGATCATGACCTGAGCCCAAGGCAGCGGCTTAACCCAGAGCCACCCAGGCGCCCCATAGTAGGGTTTTTTAATGTAGGTTAAGGAATTCAGGCCTTGATCATTCCCAGTAGGTCTCAACATTGGCTATAACTGAGGAGCTTCGAAAAACTCCAGTGGATGTGTCCCTCCCCTAGAGATGTTAATGGATTTGGGAAACATCAGGGTTTCTAAATACACCCTAGGTAAGCACCTAAGGTTGAGAATCACTACTATAGATGACTGCAAGTCGCTAAGGAAGTTTTGGTGTTTTGGGTTTTTTTTTTTTTTTTTTTTTAAGATTTTATTTAACACATGGGGCGCCTGGGTGGCTCAGTGGGTTAAGCCGCTGCCTTCGGCTCAGGTCATGATCTCGGGGTCCTGGGATCGAGTCCCGCATCGGGCTCTCTGCTCAGCAGGGAGCCTGCTTCCCTCTCTCTCTCTGCCTGCCTGCCTCTCCATCTACTTGTGATTTCTCTCTGTCAAATAAATAAATAAAATAAAATCTTTAAAAAAAAAAAAAAAAGATTTTATTTAACACAGAGAAAGACTGGGAATTTGAGAGAGGGAATACAAGGAGGGTGTGGCAGAGGGGGAAGCAGGCTTCCCACTGAGCAGGAAGCCCAGTGCAGGGGTCCAGCCCAGGACCCTGGGATCATAACCTGAGCCAAAGGCAGACACTTGATGACTGAGCCACCCAGGTGCCCCCTAAGAGGTTTTATATATTTATTTTTTTTATATTTTAGGTTCTGTTTCCTTTTTTATTAATAATTTTGTCCTTTTTTTATTTTTTAAAACATTTTATTCATTTATTTGACAGAGGGGAAGAGATCACAAGTAGGCAGAGCAGCAGGCAGAGAGAGGTGGAAACGGGCTCCCTGCTGTGATGCGGGACTTGATCCCAGGACCCTGAGATCATGACCTGGACCAAAGGCAGAGGCTTAACCCACTGAGCCACCGAGTCGAGTCCGCCCTCCCCGCCCCACAAGAGGTTTTAATTTTAGGTGGATAACGGCAAAATCTGATGTTTATTTTAGAAGAACAATTCCCAAGCTTGCCCAAGGGATAAGGATTACCTGAGACACATGTTAACAGTACAGATTCCTAGGTCCCAGGCTTGACCGTGGAAAAATAATCTCCAGGGGAAGGACCTGGGAATTTTGTTTTGTTAACCTCTGTTCCAAGTAATATTTACCCTCAAGCTAGTTAGAGACCTGGTAGTGCTTCTCAAATTTAATGAACAGAGGAATCACCAGGGACTGTTAATCCTGTTAAAACTCCGGATTCTAATTCAGTAGATCTGAGGTTGGGCCTAATCTGCTTTTTTTTTTTTTTTTTTTTTTTTTTTTTTTTTTTTTTTTTTTTTTAAAGATTTTATTTATTTATTTGACAGAGAGAAATCACATGTAGATGGAGAGGCAGGCAGAGAGAGAGAGAGGGAAGCAGGCTCTCCGCTGAGCAGAGAGCCCGATGCGGGACTCGATCCCAGGACCCTGAGATCATGACCTGAGCCGAAGGCAGCGGCTTAACCCACTGAGCCACCCAGGCGCCCCTAATCTGCTTTTCTAACAAGCTCCCTTAACATCAATGCTGCTAGCTTTGAATAGCAAGGTTTAGAAATCTGGAAGCTGTGCCAAGGATGGATTAGAGGATGGGTAGACTGATATGAGAAACAAATTAGGTTTGTAGTTTTTTGTTTTGTTTCGTTTTAATTCATTTGACAGAGAGAACAGAAGAACACAGGCAGGGGGAGAGCAGGAGAGGCAGAAGCAGGCCCCTCACTGAGCAGAGAGTCTGATGCAGGGCTCAATCCCAGGACCCTGGGATCAGGACCTGAGCCAAAGGCAGATGCTTAACCAACTAAGCCACCCCCTTGTCCCAGGTTAGTAGTTCTTAACTTGGAGTAATTTTGTCCCCTTAAGGAACATTTGGCAATGACTGGAGGCATTGTTGTTTGTATTTTTGGTCATCACAATTCCTAGGGCCAGGCATGCTAGCTGGTATCTGCTACCTGGTTTCTAGTGAGTAGAAGCCAGGGATACTACTAACCATCCTGCAATGCATAGGGCAGCTCCCATAACAAAGAATTATCCAGCCCAACATGTCACTAGTGCCAATCCCTTAATTAAGTAAACACATGGTGGGCACCTGGGTGGCTCAGTCAGGTAAGCCTTCAGCTCAGTTAATGATGTCCGGGTCCTGAGATTAAGCCCCACATCAGGCTCCCTCCTCAGTGGGGAAGTCTGCTTCTCCCTCTCCCTTTGCTGCTCCCCTGCTTGTGCTCTCATTTGCATGCTCTTTCTTTCAAATAAATAAATCTTTTTTTTTTTTAAGATTTTATTTATTCACTTGATACAGAGAGATACAGAGAGCATGAGCAAGAGGAGAGGCAGAGGGAGAGATAGAAGCAGATTCCATGCTGAGCCAGGAGCCTAATGTCGGGCTGGATCCCAGGACTTGGAAATCATGACCTGAGCTGAAGGCAGGCGTTTAACTATCTGAGTCACCCAGGTGCCCAATAAATAAAATCTTAAAAAAAAAAAAAAAAGAAAGAAAGAAAAAAGTGAACACCTGGTCCAGAAGAGATGTATGCTTTAAATACTGATAGTGGGGATAGAAGAGGAACAACATAACTGGGCATGTATGGGGTCCCAGTCAAGAATGACTTTCCGGGGGCACCTGGGTGGCTCAGTGGGTTAAAGCCTCTGCCTTCGGCTCAGGTCATGATCTCAGGGTCCTGGGATCAAGTCCTGCATCGGGCTGTCTGCTCACTGGGGAGCCTGCTTCCCCCTCTCTCTCTGCCTGCTTCTCTGCCTACTTGTGATCTCTCTCTGTCAAAAAATAAATAAATTAAATCTTAAAAAATAATTTAAAAAAGAATGACTTTCCAGAAAGGATTAATGATAATAGATTCCAGGTGGGGTAACTAATACACATGTGAGGTTATTTGGCATCAGTGACAAACCCTTAATAGGTTAAGAAAAGAAAATGTTCTGGAGGTCTCGGATCCTATATCTAGGCAGTAGTTTCATTAAATTGCCCAGTGGTAAGAATCACTGTTGAGGATTTATTAACTATACAGATCGGAAGTGTGGTGCAGTTTGGTGAAGCATCCCAGGCTGTTCATTTTTTTTTTTAAGATTTTATTTATTTATTTTTATTTGACAGAAATCACAAGTAGGCAGAGAGGCAAGTGGAGAGAGAGAGGAGGAAGCAGGCTTCCCATTGAGCAGAGAGCCTGATGCGGGGCTTGATCCCAGGACCCTGGTATCATGACCTGAGCCGAAGGCAGAGGCTTTAACCCACTGAGCCACCCAGGTGCCCCCCGCCCCCAAGCTGTTCTTAACCAGGCAAGTTCAAAACCAGCAGAAGAGGATAAAGGCCAAGAGTATGGAGCTCCGGGTTCAAATAACCTCCCTGACACTGCACCACCGAACCCAACTGAACTGCACTGTTGACTGACTTCGTCATCATTTCAGGACATAATTACAGAAAATGACATTGATTGTACAGAAATTAGAAGATACATAAACAAAACAAAACAAAAAAGACAAAAAACCTATAGTCCCTACTCAGAGATCATCTTTTTAAATATTTTATTTGAGAGACAGAGACCGAGCACAAGGGGTGGAGGTAGGGAAGGGCCAGGGAGGACAAAAGCGGACTCCACGCACCAGTTCGCCTGACACAGGGCTCGATCTCAGGACCCTGGGAATATGACCTGGGCTGAAGGCAGTGAGAGGTCACCTTTTTAAAGATTTTTATTTTTAAGTAACCTCTACACCCAACATGGGGCTTGAACTCACAACCCTGAGATCAACAGTCACGTATTCCCCCAACTGAGCCAGCCAGCAACTGTTGATCTTGGGGTTGTGAGTTTGTACCTCAAGTCAGGTGTAGAGATTACTTAAAAATCTCTTTTAAAAAATTTTTGTTAGTTATTTTTCACAAGAAGGAAAGGTGTAAGTCTTAAATTGTATATGCTATAATGAAATTTTTTCCAGCTTTACTGAGGTGTAATTTACATAGAGTAAGATGTACCCATTTTCAGTATACAGTTTTATGAACTTCATTAATTGTATGTAATTGTATAACTACCCCTACAATCCATATATAGAACATTTCCACCACTTCAAAACGTTTCCTTATGCCCTCTGATCTTCCCTGCCCTCCCCACATCCTGCCCACCACACACTCCAATCAGTCAACTGCTAATCTTTTTGTCACGAGAGTTTTGCCTTTTCTTTTTCCTTTTTTTTTTTTAAGATTTTATTTATTTATTTGACAGACAGAGATCACAAGTAGGCAGAGAGGCAGGCAGAAGGGGCGGTGGGGGGGGGGGGGGGGGGTGGGGAAGCAGGTGCTCTGCTGAGCAGAGCCCGATGTGGGGCTCCATCCCAGGACCCTGGGATCATGACCTGAGCCCAAGGCAAATGCTTTTAACCCACTGAGCCACCCAGGTGCCCTAGGGTTTTGCCTTTTCTAGAATTTCATATAAAATATATGTATACACAGTACGTAACTTTTTGTATTTGAGTTCTGTCATTTAGTATAATGTTTCTGAGATTCATTCATGTTGGATGTGTAAAGAATTTGTTTCTGTGCTGAGCAATTTTCCATACTGTGGATTGTTTCAAAAAAAAAAAAATTAAAAAAGTAGAAGGAAGGAGAAGGACAGAAAAAGAAAACACAGATCCAAAATGGTATTACTTAGACTAACTTCCCAAACCAGTGCTTAATTCATACATAATCTTACTGCAGTTTCAACCTCCCCTAGAAATGTATTTTAACTGAATGGGACCTCAGAACTACTTAGAGCTTGTAGCCTGTATGTTCCCACATGGTTTGCATTCAGCTTTTAACACTTCACCCTTTTTCACTTTTCCCATCCATACCAGTCTCCTCGCCCTTTCCCATATCCAGACATGATCCTGTCTCAAAGCTTTTGTAGCTGCTGTTCTCTTTGGCTGGAATGCTTTTTCCCCAGACACCTGCATGGCTGACTCCTTCATCTCCTTCAAGTCTCTGCCTAAATGGCACTTTCTCGGGGTGCCTGGGTGGCTCAGTGGGTTAAGGCCTCTGCCTTCAGCTCGGATCATAATCCCGGGGTCCTGGGATCGAGCCCCGCATCGGGCTCTCTGCTCGTTGGGGAGCCTGCTTCCTCCTCTTCTCTCTCTGCCTACCTCTCTGCCTACTTGTGATCTCTGTCAAATAAATAAATAAAAATCTTTTAAAAACAAACAAATAAATAAATAAATGGCACTTTCTCAAAGTGCTACCCTATCCCAGAACTGTGACTCTGCCCTCTCCACTCCCACTGTTGTGCAACTGATCTTCAAGATTTTTTCATCTTGCAAAACTGAAACTCTCCACCCAGTAGATGACTTTCCTTTTATCCTTCCCTCCTGTTCCTGGCCATCACCATTCTAATTTCTATGAGTTACACTACACTAGACCCTTCATATAAGTGGAATCATAAAGTATTCGTCTTTTTGTGACTGGATTATTTCACCCGACACAATGTCCTCAAGTTCATCCATGTTGCATGTCTAAATTCCCTTTTCTTTTCTTTTTTTTTTTAAAGAAGCATTGGTCAATCAGTTTATTCTTTCTTTCTTTCTTTTTTTAAAGATTTATTTATTTGACACAAGTAGGCAGAGAGAGAGGGGAAGGGAAGCAGGCTCCCTGCTGAGCAGAGAGCCCGATGTGAGACTCGATCCCAGGACCCTGAGATCATGACCCGAGCCGAAGGCAGCGGCCCAACCCACTGAGCCACCCAGGTGCCCCTATTCTTTATTTTTTAAGATTTTATTTATCTGAGAGAGAGAACATGAGCTGGGGGAGGGGCAAAAGGAGAGTGACAGGCAGAATCCCTGCTGAGCAGGGGGCCTGATGTGATGTGGGGGCTCCATGCGGGGCTGGATCCCAGGGCCCTGAGATCATGACCAGAGCCAAAGTCAGACACTTAACCAAATGAGCCACCCAGGCTTCCCCGAATTTCCTTCTCTTTTTAAGGCTGAATAACACTCCATTTTATGTGTATACATTTTTTTCATCCATTCATCTGTCCTTGGACTGAAGCCCAATTTTTAATCTGAAGATGTAGCCTGTCTTTCCACACTAGTCTTGTGTGACTCAGATTTATTTAAGCATCCCCCATATTCTGGGAAGTCCCTCGTGTTGAGTTTCGTTTTCGTCCTGAAGTTTCGTTTTCCTTCTGAAATTTCGTTTTCTTCCTTTGCCGTGGGAAGCATCATCACAGATCCTCCCCCCCCATCCCCCACAGAAAGAACTCAGCCTGTTGGAAAATTTCCAGGCAACAAAAGTGGTGGGGGTGGAGGGGGGTATTAATGTGCTCCAATGCCACTCTTCTCCTCTTAATCAATCCTCTTCTAAACCTTCTGTCCCACTTGCCTCCAGCAAACCCCAGATGCGTTACCTTTACTGTGCCTTCCCTGAACTTCCCACCTCAGAAGACAGAACACGAGCCGGCTTCCACCAACACCCTGAAATTTCAGTGCCCCCTTAACTACTTGCCCAAGGAAAAGGGTCTTTTCCCCCCAAGGAACCCTGCTTTCCTCCCAGGAATCTGGTGCCAGTTCCACACCCCGCCTCCTCCAGACACTCACACCATACCCAGAGAGCTCTAGGTTAAGGAAAGTCACTTTCCTGCCATCAGTTTACTTCTTTCTTTCTTTCTTTCTTTCTTTCTTTCAAGTTCCTGCAATCAGTTCACCTTTTCTTTCTTTCTTCCTTTCTTTTTTTTTTTTTTTTTAAGATTATTTATTTATTTATTTATTTGACAGAGAGAGATTACAAGTAGGCAGAGAGGCAGGCAGAGAGAGGAGGAAGGAGGCTCCCTGCTGAGCAGAGAGCCCAATGCGGGACTCGATCCCAGGACCCTGACAGACAGAGATCACAAGTAGGCAGAGAGAGAGGGGGAAGCAGGCTCCCCGCTGAGCAGAGAGTCCAACATGGGGCTCCATCCGATGATCCTGAGATCATGACCTGAGCCGAAGGCAGTGGCTTAACCCACTGAGCCACCCAGGCGCCCTCTTTTTTTTTTTTTTTTTTTAAGTAGGCTCTGTGCCCCGAAGCCCTGGGCTTGAACTCATTACCTGAGATTAAGAATCACCCACTCTAGCGATGAGCCAGCCCAGTGCCCCTCCTGCAGCCACTTCAAATAGAAGTGGTATTTCTCTTTCCTAGGGATAGAGGTTTTTCTTGGGCCTGTGAAAAATGAGTAAGAGCATCTTAAACCCTATGTTTAGTGGTCTACTTGAACGCACAATATAGGTAAATTCAGTTTATTATGCAAATGTAACTCCAAAGACAAATCCTTCAATCTCAGGTTACAGGTTTAAGCTCTACCTTCATAGAAATTCTGAGACTCTTTTCCTTGTTAATAACAGTGGTTAACAAGTCCCAAGCATATGAATGCCTTCAGACATT
Source organism: Mustela putorius furo (assembly GCF_011764305.1). Lineage (NCBI taxonomy): Eukaryota > Metazoa > Chordata > Mammalia > Carnivora > Mustelidae > Mustela > Mustela putorius. The sequence goes on along the minus strand of NW_025421464.1, from coordinate 6,146,282 downwards.
CTCTTTGAGATAAGGGTCAGGTTTTTAAATGAGAAGGACCACAAGGTAAACAAAGTATTTCACTTGGGGAGGAAATGTAAAAAAAATGATGAAAGCCTCTCTTAACACTTGAATCATCAGGTGTTTTTTTGTTAATAAAGACAGTGCACTTCAGCAAGGGGAAAGAGACAAGTACATGTGACTTTATTTTGCATGATATCCAATAGCACAGGACCCAAGAAGCCTGGACCCAAAGATTGGCAACCACAAAAGTCAAACTGTCCAACCTTAGATCATCAGCTCAGGAGTAGAGTCACCTAGAACATGTTGGCCATGTGTAGGCCAAGACTGCCCAAACAAAATAGCGCAGACTGAGTGGCATTTTTAAATAACAGAAATTTAGTTTCTCTTCCGGAGGCCAGAAGTCCACGATCAAGGTGCTACCACAATTGATTTCTGGTAAGACCTCCCTTCCTGGCCTCCAGACAGCCACATTCTTGCTGTGCGCTCACGTGGCCCTTCTGTTGTGTGTGCACGGGGAAGGAGATGTTACCAAAGGGAAGTGCATCCGTGCTCCTGATGCACAGTAAGCCAATGTCTGACAAAGCAGTTTTTATAGAAGCTGCTTTTAGACAACAGGCTTGAGCAATGGAATGTAGAAAGGGCTCAGAGACACCCCCTGGCTGATTCTAGACAGGCCCACCAGATGACCCAACTCACAATATCCATAGGCCCTAACTAACCAATGGGCACAGTTACCAAAAAAGGGAAAATTTCTTAGGTTGCCATACCTCCTCACCTTCCCCCTTTAAAAACAGTCCCCACTGACTGCATCATTGCAGACAGCCTCTCTGCTGTCCTGTCCTCCGCTCCCTTGCCCTATAATCAGTAAACTTCTGTCTCTTTTGTTCTGTCTTGGGCAAATCCTTTCACTTTCTAGGCTTCCATCCAATCATCGCCCGAAATTGAAGGCTCCCATACGATGGAGAGAGACACTCAGGGTTTTGAAGCAAAGAAAGCTTTATTATCAGAAAAAACAGTCCAACGAGAAGGCAGAGGGCTCTTCCCAAAGCTGCCTTGCTTTGCTGAGCGTAGGAAGAGTTTGTGCATGGGGAAGGAGGTAAATACATGAAAGCAACAAGACGAGGAAATGGAAGGGACTCCATTTTAAAAAAGGTTTCCTTTCTGCTGTTTCTCTGCTAAGGACCATTTCCTCATGCTCTGTATTTTGCATCTGAGTAAACCAGATGTCCAAACTTAGGCCAAACCAAACCAAAGAAGCTATGTTCCCACTCCAAGGTAAGACAAGAGAGTTAATCATTCTTAAGTTTCCTCCTAGGCCCCCAAACACCTACTAACATCTAAGAACTTGATTCCAGTCATGTTCCAGGACACTGGTATCAAACAAACCTCCATCAACACTGCCTCAGTCCCCCTACCTTTGGTTATTTACGGAGTAACACCTATTGTTCACCAGATACTCACCTTCAATCCGAATCCACCTTGGATTTCCAAAGCAAAATGTACTCTGGACCCGTTTCCAATATAAATCTCTACCCCCAAGAAACAGTGTGGCTCACTTTCCCAGGTCTCCCTGAACTCCATCTGCTATACTCTTATTGCTTATACCACTCCATAAACTCTGTGCTCACTTCCTCCTGGCTTGCATTTTAAAATTTTTTTTTAATTTTTATTAACATATAATGTATTATTTGCCCCAAGGGGTACAGGTTTGTGAATTGTCAGGCTTACACATTTCACAGCACTCACCATATCACATACCCTTTCCAGTGTCCATAACCCAACCCTCCTGGCTTGCATTTGATTTCTTTTTTTTTTTTTTTTTTTAATTTTTTTAAAGTTTTCATTTATTTATTTGACAGAGAGAGATCACAAGTAGGCAGAGAGGCAGGCAGAGAGAGAGGAGGAGGCAGGCTCCCCGCTGAGCAGAGAGCCTGATGCGGGACTCGATCCCAGAACCCTGAGACCATGACCTGAGCCGAAGGCAGTGGCCTAACCCACTGAGCCACCCAGGTGCCCTGCATTTGATTTCTATCCCATGCAAAGCCAAGGACCCTCTTGGCTGGTCCTGCAGGGCCCCTCTGGGTCCTTAGACCCAGCCTGCCAACATCAGGACGGTGATGCATTTCTTGAAATCTCAGAGCAGGGAAGCCTTGAAACGTCTGAATGGGCGCATTCTTCTGGACAGTAAAATGCCATCCAGGAGTTGGTACAATCAGATTATGTCAGATGATTTCAAAACAAATGTCATTATCTGGTTATCATCAGGTTTCTATAACCAAAGTGAGAACAGGGAGTAGGGAGTGAAAAACGCAAAGTTAATGATTTACTATCCATCAGGCTGAGAGGAACATAAAACACAATTAAGTAGAGGAACATAACAACAACAAAAAGCCCAGAATGTGCAGCTAAATTAATGGTATAACTAATATAACTTTAACCTTGCTTTATGCTTTCAAAAGAGGTCCAGGAATCAAGCATCCAGCCTCAGAGATCTCTGGTGCCACTTCCTATAAGGACATCAGTTCTGTTAGATTAGGCTCCTACCTATATGACTGCATTTAGCCTTAATTACCTCCTTAAAAAGGCCAGGGGTACCTGGCTGTCTCAGTCAGTAGAGCATGCAACTTTCTTCTTCTTTAAGATTTAATTAAATTTCATTCATTCATTCATTCATTCATTCATTGGAGAGAGAGCACAAGCAGGGGAGTGGCAGGTAGAGGGAGAAGCAGGCTCCCCACTGAACAAGGAGCCTGATGTGGGAATTGATCCCAGAACCCTGGGATCATGACCCGAGCTGAAAGCAGATGCTTAATGACCAAACCACCCAGGCATCCTAAGCATGTCTTGATCTTGGGGTTCTGAGTTCAAGCCCCTGTTGAGAGGAGAGCCTAAAATAAATAAATGATAGATAAATGCATGGATAGATAGATACATACATACATACATACATAGAGCAAGCCCTGTCACACTGGGGACTGGAGATTCTGGGGGGGGGGGGGACACAATTCAGTCCATAACAATATGGGCCCACTCAATGAGTGAAAAGAACTTTCTCAGAGGCAAAGATCTTTGTGAATTCGGCTAACAGACAGTGGTATTCACTAAGGATAGTATGACATGAGTGATGAGGAATCAGACTAAACTAGTCTAGATACCAATGTCACAACAAGGAAAAAAATCAGCCCTCTCAGATGGTAAAGTTATGAAGTATTATCAGGGATGCTTTCAGCCACAAATGAGGGAAAATCCAAAGTTTCAAAGCATACACACACAAAAGAGAAAATCCATCTCACACTGGCCTAAAAACTAAGGAAGTTTATTGGCTCATGAATTTGGAAGTACGAAGAGAGAATGAACTCTTGAGTTACTCAGTCAAATGGCAAATATTTTCATCAAAGATCCAAGGTCTAGGGGGCCTGGCTGGCTCAGTCGGTGAAACGTACAACTCTTGATCTCAGGGTTGTGGGTTTGAGTCCCGGGCTGGATGTGGAGATTACTTTAAAAAAAAAAATTTTTTTTTTCTGGGGTGCCTGGGTGGCTCAGTGGGTTAAACCTCTGCCTTTGGCTCAGGTCATGATCAGGTTATGATCTCAGGGTCCTGGGATGGAGCCCTGCTTTGGGCTCTCTGCTCAGCAGGGACCCTGCTTCCCTCTCCCCCTCTGCCTGCCTCTCTGCCTACTTGTGATCTCTCTTGTCAAATAAATAAAATCTTTTTAAAAAAATCTGTTTTTTAAAAGATTCTATTTGTTTATTTATTTGACAGAGACACACAAACACAGTGAGAAAGGGAACACAAACAGGGAGAGTGGGAGAGGACCCTGGGATCATGACCTGAGCTGAAGGCAGATGCTTACCGACTAAGCCACCCAGGCACCCCTTTAAAAAATATCTTCAAGGCGCCTGAGTGGCTCAGTGGGTTAAAGCCTCTGCCTTAGGCTCAGGTTATGATCCCAGAATCCTGGGATCAGCCGGGCATCAGGCTCTCTGCTCAGCGGGGAGCCTGCTTCCCTTTCTCTCTCTCTGCCTGCCTCTCTGCCTACTTGTGATCTCTATCTGTCAAATAAATAAATAAAATCTTAAAAAAAAAAATCTTCAAAAAATAAAAAAATAAATCTTCAAAAAGTAAAAAATAAATAAATAAAAGGATCCATGAGATGAGTGGGGTGCCTGGCTGGCTCAGTCAATACAACATGTGACTCCTGATTCTTGGAGTGATGAGTTTGAGCCCCACAGTGCACACAGAGTTTATTTAAAAAAAAAAAAAAAAAAAGTATCCATGAGTTCTTTTTACCTAGTGGTACCCTGTCCCTAAAGTCTGGCCACTCCCTTATGTTTTTGAGCATCCCAACCCCCAAATACATGGTCACATCACCCCAAACATTGAGCCAGTTACAGGAAGTCACAATAAGCTAAATTCTAGGTTGGGATGGCCTGACCCTGTCTATGCCTAAAAGCAGCAGAACTTGTATCCAGCTCAAGTTGCAGAAAAGAACAATTTTTTTTTAAAGATATATTTACTTATTTGGAATAAGTTGCAGAATGAGAGGTAGAGTCAAGCAAACAGCTGAGTGGGGAGCCCAACACGAAGCTTGATCTCATAACCCTGAGAATCAGACCTAAGCCAAAACCAAGAGTCAGCTGCTGAACTGACAGTACCACCCAGGTACCCCAAGAATAATGGTTCTTCTGACAGAACTAGTTGAAATCCCAAGCCCTTAATACATGTGTGTGACACTGGGCAAGTCATTTCACCTTTCTGAGCTTTAGTTCCTTCCATGTTAAATGAGTGTAACAACACCTTGGGTCTTTTTTGTTCAGAACCAATTCTCTTCTTCTTGTACAGGACCTTGCCTTCTCACACAAGAGGTAACATGTGACCCGAATGGGTCAATTATCTTTTTTTTTTTTTTTTTTTTTTTTTGAGAGAGAGTGAGAGAGAACTAGAAAGGGAGCACAAGCAGAGGGGAGGGACAGAGAGAGGGGCAGACTCCCGCTAAGCAGGGAGCCTGATGTGGGGCTCAATCCCAGGACCCCAAGACCAGGACCCAAGCCGAAAGCAGATGCCCAACTGACTGAGCCACCCAGATGTTCCTTTCTTTTTTAAAAAAAATTTTTGGGGGGGGTGTCAATTATCTTAAAACACAGCAGTTGGTCCAGGAATGAACATGATCCATGCTTTTGAAGTTATTTTGTTGGAGCTAGAGGAACAGAAGCTTTCTTTCATTTCATCTCCTCCAAGTCTCTGCTAAAATAGCACTTTCCCAAAAGGCGTATTATGACTACCTTATTCAAAATTGTGACTCTGTCCTTCTCCACTCCTCTTAAATTTTTTTCCATATCACTAACTTCTAATATGTTTGCTACTTTAAAAAATATATATTTATTTATTTGAGAGAAAGTGAGAGAGGACATGAAGTGGGGAGAGGGCAGAAGGAGAGGGAGAAGATACTTTTCACCGAGCAGGGAGCCCCATGTGGGGACCAATCCCAGGAACCTGAGATCATGACCTGAACTGAAGGCAGATGCTTAACTGAGTCATCCAGGAGCCCCTGTTTACTACTGACTGAGCCACACAGATGCCCCCCAAAAGATATAGTTCTTGAATGAATGGATGAATGTATTTATAACCAAATAAGTCTAACTAGTATAATAGGTATGGACTGAGGTTATTATAAGGAGTAGAAAATATGGATATAAAGTAAAGCACATGTAGGATGTCTGAGTCATAATAGGTACTCAAATATGGTAACTATTGTCATTCTGCGAGGCCTCTTTTTTCAAAGATTCCGAGACCTGGAAATGAGTTTCTTCTTTCATGAAACAAAAAGGCTTATGGGGATGCCTGGGTGGCTCAGTTGGTTAAGTATCTGCCTTCATCTCAGGTCATGATCCTGGGGTCCCTGGATAAGCCCCGCTTCGGGCTCCTTACTTGGTGGGGAGCCTGCTTCTCCCTCCAGCTTGTGCTCTGTCTCTGTTTCTCTCTGACAAATAGATAAATAAAATCTTTTGTTTGTTTGTTTGTTTTCTTGTTGTTTTAAAGATTTTATTTATTTGAAAGAGATCACAAGTAGGCAGAGAGGCAGGCAGAGAGCGAGAGGAGAAAGCCGACTTCCCTCGGAGCAGAGAGCCGGATGCAGGGCTTGATCCCAGGACCTTGGGATCATAACCTGAGCCGAAGGCAGAAGCTTTAACCTACTGAGCCACTCAGGTGCCCCTAGATAAATAAAATCTTAAAAAAAAAAAAAATTTTATGGAGCACCTACCAGGAAGTGACCTTTACATATATACACATTTTGCTTTCCACATTTTCCTTCCTGAGCATTATTTTTATCAGATGAGAAAATCAATTATTATTTTTTTAATGAATTTTGGCTTGGCAGCACCTGGCAGGCTTAGTTGGTGGATTGTGCGACTCTTGATCTCAGTGTTGTGAGCTCAAGGCCCATGTCAGGTGTAGACCCTACTTAAAAATAAAAAATGAATTTTAGCTTGGCTTTGGGATTTGTGGCAAGTGTTTAAAAAAAAAAAAAAAGAATGTCTTAAGGAGGCTAAGTTCAGCGAAGGGTGAAGAGGAAATGAAACAGAGAGTGACAGCTGGCATTGAGAACCAGCAGCACTGGTTGAAGAGGAAGCTGTGGAGAGATACAAAACCACATGATTAATGCTGACAGAAATAAAATTCCCCTAGCTCAGCTAGGTGGGTGGAAGGTAGCTATGTAAGGGCAGGGAGAAATCCTTGGGGATATTTAAGGTCATGAAGCAATGGGCCTTCAATTAATGGACATTACAGATTTTTCAAGTGTGAACTATGACAAGTTTGGCATCATAGGAGAGGTTGACCTGTCATTTCCTTCAAGGTGACCAGAGCACCAGAGGGCCTGTTAACTATTCTCTTGTTGTAAAAAAGCGAGATAGAATAAGATCACTGGGGCTGTGAGTGGGCTTCACTGCCCTGGCAAACTGGAAAGCACTGAAGTTTTGGAGTCAGCTGCAAATCTCCATTCTGTCACTTACTACTAGCCATGTGACCTTGAGCAAGTAACCAACAACCTTGCTCAAGATCTAGGGCTCCTAGAAAAGAAGGGGTAAGGAGATAAGTAATAAACATGGCATTAAATGACACTCCTGAACAAACACAAACAGAAAATTAAAGTTCTCAAAAGTAACTGCTTTGAACAAATCCAGTCGATTAAATGTAAAACCCTGCTTATATCACTTTCTACTGCCAAGGAAACCTTGCAGTCAGGGGAGATTTTCCCATAAGTCTAAAAAAATACAAGTTTTCAAGCCAGCCATTTCCAAGTTGAAATAGGCTTTCATTCATGGGCTATTCATTGTCTCTTTTACCCCTTTGTTTGGGTTTCATGAGTCTTGGCAACTCTGTTCATTTCTCAAATTATTCTGGCACTTAAGGGCATTTTTGCTGAGTCTGGCCCTTCTGTGCAGATGGAGGGCAAGTTCCAGGCTTCATCACTTACTAGCTGTGTGACCATGAGCAAATCATTACTCATTTCTCTCTCTGTAGCTCAGTTCCTTACACCCTAGGATTGTTATGATACATACATTAATTAATATTTGTAAAGCCCAGGTGCCTGGGTGGTTCAGTGGGTTAAAGTCTCTGCCTTTGGCTCACGTCATGATCCCAGGGTCCTGCGCCCCCCCCCAATGGGGCTCTCTGCTCAGCAGGGAGTCTGCTCCACCCCCCATCGCGCCCACCTGCCTCTCTGCCTACTTGTGATCTCTGTCAAATAAATAAAATCTTTTAAAAAAATTTGTAAAACCCTTAGAACAATGTCTGGCATCAGAGTAAAGATCTAAGTGTATGCTAAGAATATTTTATGGGATGACCAGCTGGCTCAGTCAGTAGAATATGCACTTGATCTCAGGGTTTTTTTTTTTTTTTTTTTTTTAAGATTTATTTATTTATTTATTTTGACAGAGAGAGATCACAAGTAGGCAGAGAGGCAGGCAGAGAGAGAGAGAGGAGGAAACAGGCTCCCTGCTGAGCAGAGAGCCCGATGCGGGACTTGATCCCAGGACCCTGAGATCATGACCTGAGCCGAAGGCAGCGGCTTAACCCACTGAGCCACCCAGGCGCCCGATCTCAGGGTTTTGAGTTCAAGCCCCACACTGGCTGTAGAGATTGCTTAAAAAAAAAAAAAAAAAAAAAGATATTTTGCTCTCTACCAGACCACTAGTTCACACTGCTTAATGATAATTTGTTTCATTCATCCTTTTTTAAAAATTACGTTTTATTTTGCCTTTTTAAGTTATCTCTATACCCAGAGTGAGGCTCAAACTCATGACCCCTGGGATCAAGTGTCAAATGCTCTACTAACTGAGCCAGCTAAGTGCTTATTCATCCCTTATCTCCTACATGGGTCTATGGCTGGGTTGATGGTGTGGTGTATTGGCTTTAGTGATGGGAATAGTGGTCCTATTACCAGTTAATTGCACACACTAAGATTTATAGGGAAGTTTGGTCATGCCCCTGAGTGATTAAGGTGATGGGGACATGCCTCTCATTTTTACAGGCTGTTACCACCAGGTGGTAAAAATCCTTGAAGATAAGTTTTAAGTAATGTTGAAAAAGAAACAGGCCCAAAATAAAGTCACCTGTGCTAAGACCCATATTAGCAAACCAAGACTTAATATCTAGCCTAATTGCAGTTTCAACCTTTCCCAGGACTGTGAACTCTAGTCAGTCTGGAATTTCCTGGCCAACACTGGTGAGGCAGCAGCCTGGTAGACTCCTGCCTTTCCCCCAAAGTTGGGTGACTTTGCCTAAAATCATCCTTTCTTTTGCTGTGACTTCCTTGTCTTACCCCCTTTCTGCCTTTAAAAATCTTTCATTTTGTACAGCTCCTCGAAGCTCCTTTCTCCTTACCAGATGGGCTGCTGCCCTATTCGTGGATCATTGAATAAAGCCAGTTAGATCTTCAAATCTACTCAGGTGAATTTTGTTTAACAGTAATCAGATTGGCCACTTCCTTTCCTCTGGACGGGTAGTTGGAATAGGGAGAGGAGTTGAGGATTCTTTTGGAGAGAAGTCTAAAGTCTGCTTCTGTGTGGAATCCTTTAGATAAGAATTTACGGATATGTGTAAGACTGATGAATCACAGACCTGCCCCCCCCCCAATAATATACATTACTTAAAAAAAAAAAAAAAAGTTTATGGATCGGAAGCCCCGGGCCCTCTAACTGCCCAGAAATACTGTACCTGTGCAGTGCAATAAGACTACCTTCATATCAGATTTGAAATCATTCCATGGTCTTCCAGATCAGCTTCTTGCCCACTTTTCTCTAATTGAGAAGATGGCCAGCCTGATGGCCTTTTGGGTTTCTTTAAGTTTGGGGCATCTGAAACATGGCAAGGGTATACCTGTGATACTCACTTGGAGGAAGGCACCCTCAATTCACCAGAAGAGCCCCTGCTCCGGACTGTGAGAGGATTTCCACGGGTCTTAGGTACAGTCTTTCCTCATTTCGTCCTCACTAGCACGACCTCGGCTCTGCTTCTAGTCTCTCTCCCTTTCTGTAAACTCCTGGACCTGTAGAGGACCATTGGGCTGTCATTGCGCCTGCGCACGAGGGCCGGGTGGCTGAAGTGGCTGGGCTGCCCAGCCCCAAGGTCTAAGCTGTCAGTACGCCTGCGCGGGAGGCCAGTTAGCTGGCAGTGCTGTGCGGGCTCGTCCTCAGCGACCGGCAGTCAGTGCGCTTGCGCGCGGGATAAGCGCCGCGGTTCTTGACTGTACGGTGCCTGGCGCTGGTGGTAGCCATGCAGGGAGCCAACTCGGAACAGCCCTTCAAGCGGCCCCGATGCGATGGCAGCCCAAGAACCCCTCCAAACAACCGTTCCGCGGCGGCGGAAAGGTCCCCGGGCCCCGAGCTCCTCCCAGATCCCCAGTTCTGGGGCCCGGAGCAGGTGTGCTGCTTCCTAGAGCGCAGTGGCTTCAGAGATCCCCGACTACTGGACCGCTTCCGAGGTACCCGGGGTAGAGGGCTGAGGGGCCGGGGGACGGCGACCGGAGGCGGAGGCTGAGGGCCTGAGGAGAGGGCGCCCTGGGGCAGTGAGCTGGGGGCCTCAAAGAGGTCCCGAAGCGGGGAAGGGAGACCTGCTCGGGGAGGTACCAAAGGGGTGGACCTGAGGCGCCGAGCCAGGGTTGACCTGAGGCGGAGAACGGAAACCTGAGGCGGAGAGCCCTCCTGAGCAGGGGCCCTGAAGCAGGGAAGGAAGACCTGCGCGGGGAGGCACCCGCAGGGGTGGACCTGAGGCGGGGGTGGGGAGGGGGTCGGGGGAGGCCCCTACGGGAGGAATGACCTGCATCTGAGAACGGAAACCTGAGGCGGGGAGGAGAGAGCCGGTGCTGGGAGGTACAGAAGGCTCCCGGAGTGCACCCTGAGATGGAGTAAGGAGAAATGGGGCTTTTGGAGTTGGGGACCCGCTGGAAGAAAGACAGCTTTGGGGACTGTGAACTTGGGTGGGGCGCCTGGTCTGATGCTGGTGGGTTTCTTTGGAAACTTGCCACCTCAGTGCGGGATAGGCGGACTCAGTTCCTTTTCTTTCTTTTTCTTTTTTTTTTTTTTTTTAATATTTTATTTATTTATTTGACAGACAGAGATCACAAGTAGGCAGAGAGGCAGGCAGAGAGAGGGGGAAGCAGGCTCCCTGCTAAGCAGAGAGCCGGACGTGGGACTCGATCCCAGGACTCTGGGATCATGACCTGAGCCGAAGGCAGCGGCTTAACCCATTGAGCCACCCAGGCGCCCCTCTCCGTTCCTTTTCTTAGAACGCTTTCCCCAGACCTGTCCTTCAGGCACCCCGGGCTCAGGAGACCCCTCCGTGCTACTACTGCAGCTCCTTGAACACTTTCCACCTTAGAGTATGTGCTGCTGCTTTTAAGTTTCTGTTTCCTCCCATCATCTTTCAAGGCTAGGGGGGGTTTTCTTAAGGAAGAGGAAGCATGCTTTGTTAATCCCTGAATCCCCATTGCCTTATTGTAGCATCCCAGTAGAGCTCGATATGTTTGACTGTACTTGTAAAGCTTGGTAATGTTTATGTTTACTCTCCAAAGTCCTATTCCCTAGTTAAATCTGAGCACTGAACTTCCAGCAGCCCACAACTTGGCCACATCCCTTGGGGAGATGTGTGGGTTGTGAATTTTAAGCAACTGGCTCAAGTTCAAGTATCCATCCACTTGAAATCTACTCAACTTCCCCTAATGGATATGAAGTTTAACCTCTCTCTGTCTTATCCTCTGAAGTGTTCTATAGGAAGGTGGTATCATTTACAAATTTAGTAAACTTCTGCATTATGGGGTGGAGTCCCATTTATCTAGGGTAGGAGGAACTTTAACTGTTGAAAGAGTTAAAAAATATAGATTGATGGTGTTGGGAATTGTAATTCTCTTTTCTCCTCTACCCTTTGGTTTTCCTCCACTCTGGATGGAATCTTTCTCTGAATAGCAATAGGTGGGAATGAAGTAGTTTTATATTTTATGTCTCCAAAATATGATTGGCTATGTTGTGGGCTCTCTGTTTTAATGATGTCGTTGTTGTACTTCTTCTTTTTTAATTTATTTTTTATTTTTTAAAGATTTTATTTGTTTATTTGACAGAGATCACAAGTAGGCAGCAAGGCAGGCAGAGAGAGAGAGGAGGAAGCAGGCTCCCCGCTGAGAGATCGTGGCTCGATCCCAGGACCCCAGGATCATGACCTGAGCCGAAGACAGAGGCTTTAACCCACTGAGCCACCCAGGAGCCCCTGTTTTTCTTTTTTTAAAGATTTTATTTATTTAATTGAAAGAGAGAGAGAGACAGAAATAGTGACAGAGATCATAAGTGGGGAGGAGAGGAAGAAGCAGGCTCCCTAGGGCTCCATCCCAGCACCCTGGGACCATGACCTGAACCGAAGGCCAACGCTTAATTAACCGACTGAGCCACCCAGGTGCCCCTCAGTGATGTTCTGAAGAATAATTCATCAGCCTTCAGAATCATCTTTTCTCTTGAGCCCACAGTCTAATACTAGTCTAATACTAGCGAAATTCGAATTCACTACATGCTTTTTTTTTTCCCTTAAAGATTTTATTCATTTATTTGACAGAGATCACAAGTAGGCAGAGAGGCAGGCAGAGAGGAGGAAGGAGGCTTTCTGCTGAGCAGAGAAGCCCAATGTGGGGCTTGATCCCAGGACCCTGGGATCATGACCTAAACTGAAGGCAGAGGCTTTAACCCACTGAACCACCCAGGTGACCCTCTTTTTTTTTTTTTTAAAGATTTTATTTATTTGAGAGAAAGAAAGTGCGAGTGCATGAGCAGGGGGATGGGGTAGAGGGAGAGGGAGAAGCAGACTCCTCTGCTGAGCAGGGAGTCCAACCTGGCTGGATCCCAGCACCCTGGGATCATGACCTGAGCTGAAGGCATACTCTTAGCCAACTGAGCCACCCAGGCGCCCCTCACTACATGCTTTTAATTGGTACAAAAACAAAAAACAAACAAACAAACTGACCACATGGGACAATTGTTCATTTCTTTTTTCTTTTAAAGTTCTTTATTTTGGGGCACCTGGGTGGCTCAGTGGGTTAAAGCCTCTGCCTTCAGCTCAGGTCATGATCCCAGGGTCCTGGGATCGAGCCCCACGTCGGGCTCTCTGCTCCGCAGGGAACCTGCTTTCTCCCCTCTCTCTGCCTGCCTCTCTGCCTACTTGTGATTTCTCTCTCTATGTCAAATAAATAAATAAAATAAAGTTCTTTATTTTTATTTTTTAATTAAACAATTTTTTTTGAAGACTTATTTATTTATTCTCAGAGAAATATTGCAGGGTGGAGAGAGGCAGGGAGAGGGAGAGAGAAAATCCCAAGCAGACTCCCTACTGAGCCCAGAGCTCAATTCTGGGCTCCATCCCACAGCCATGAGATCTCAATCCCATGACCCTGAGATCTTGACCAAAGCAGAAATCAAGAGTTGGACCTTCAACTAAGGTGCCATCCAGGTGCTCCAAGATTTTTTTTTTAAAGTAATCTGTATACCTATCAGGGGCTCAAACTTAAAACCTCAAGATCAAGGGTCATGGTTCCACTGGCTGAGCCAGCCAGGCACCCCCACAACTGCTCATCTCTTAACTGTTTGTTTTGTCCTGACCAAAGATTAGTCAGGCTTCTCTCTCTCTCTTAGAGGGCCCTGAACTCTTGATTGCCGCTAAACTGCATCAAGCACTAAGAAAGTGGACTGCTGCTCTATGATCAGCTTCTCTTGGAATCGGCTGAGCATAGCAGGATATTGTTGTGTCAGACCCCAGTAGGGTCACTTCCTAAAGATTCTGCTTGCCCCTCCTTTACCTGATAAAAAATAGCAGCACCTTCTTCTGTTTGACTTTGGAGATTTCTGAAATCTCAACATTCTCCCTATTGCAATAGTCTTTCTTTCTAATCCCTATCTTAGTCTGGGTTTATTTATTTATTTATTTTTAAAGATTTTATTTATTTATTTATTTGTCAGAGAGGGAGTGAGCACAGGCAGACAGAGTGGCAGGCAGAGGTAAAGGGAGAAGCAGGCTCCCTGCAGAGCAAGGAACCCGATGTGGGACTCGATCCCAGGATGCTGGGATCATGACCTGAGCCAAAGATAGCCGCTTAACCAACTGAGCCACCCAGGCGCCCCTGGATTTATTTTTATTTATTTTTTATTTTTTATTTTTTTTTAAGATTTTATTTATTTGTCAGAGAGAGAGAGGGAGAGAGAGCGAGCACAGGCAGACAGAATGGCAGACAGAAGCAGAGGGAGAAGCAGGCTCCCTGCAGAGCAAGGAGCCTGATGTCGGACTCTATCCCAGGACGCTGGGATCATGACCTGAGCCAAAGGCAGCTGCTTAACCAACTGAGCCACCCAGGTGTCCCTGGATTTATTTTTATTTGGCAAAACTACATACAAAGTGTTGGTCCCTTTCCTTTTCCTTTTTTTTTTTTTTTTTTAAAGATTTTATTTATTTATTTGACAGAGAGAGACACAGTGAGAGAAGGAACACAAGCAGGGGGAACCGCTGAGGGAGAGGGAGAAGCAGGCTTCCCGCTGAGCCCAAAACAGACTCTTAACCAACTGAGCCACGCTGGCAACCCTAAATAGGAAAATATTTAAAGATTGATAATAAGAGAAATGGGTAATCCAGTGAAGTTGATGGAAGTGTCTATTGGGTCAAACCATGGATGGCTTGGTAATACTTTTTTACTTAGGAAATTTCACTTGTAGAAATTTACAGATAGAATTGTACAGGTGTCCAAAGAAATATATTCAAGGTCATTCTTTTAACCATTGGTTATAAATAGCAAGAAAGTAGAACTAATCTATCCATTGATAATAGTTATATATAATAGTGATACCTAACATTTCCTCAGCATTTACTTTGTGTGAAGTACTGTTCTGTGTACTTCTCATATTTTATCTTCTAAATCTTTACAATAACTATCATATCGGTTTAGGTATACTCATTTTAAGGTATACTCATTTAGGTATACTCATTTCTGAGCATAAGGCTCAGGAAAAAATTGGTTAAATATACTACAGGGCATCTAATTGTAGAATATAAGGCAGCCATTAAAAATGATGTGGTTTAATAAAATTGACAGAAAAGATTTCTATGACATCATAGGTGTGAAAAAATAAATTATAAACAACATAATTCCATTTGTGGAAAACTACATAATTGCATAACTCAGGATCTTTTTAGAAAAATATGTCTTCAAGTGCTCGCTTCAGCAGCACCTATACTAAAATTTGAACAATACAGAGAAGGTTAGCATGGCCCTTGCGCAAGGATGACTTGGAAAAAAAAAAGTCTTCAAGTTTATTAGTATTTTTTAATTTTAAGTGCAGAGCTTGAACTCAGAACCATGAGATCAAGACCTGAGCTGAGATTAAGAGTTGAATGCTTGGGGTGCCTGGGTGGCTCAGTGGGTTAAAGCCTCTGCCTTCGGCTCGGGTCATGATCCCAGGGTGCTAGGATCGAGCCCCGCATTGGGCTCTCTGCTCAGCAGGGTGCCTGCTTCCCTTCCTTTCTCTCTGCCTGCCTCTCTGCCTACTTGTGATCTCTCTCTCTGTCCAATAAATGAATAAAATCTTAAAAAAAAAAAAAAAAGAGTTGAATGCTTTACCAACTAAGCCACCCAGGCTCCTGAAGTTTTTAGAATTTTTATTTAAGTAATCTCTACATCCAAAGTGGGGCTCAAACTCAACAACCCCAAGATCAAAAGTTGCATACTTTACTGACTGAGCCAGCCAGGCATCTCAAATATGTCTTAGAGATTATTGAGGGTATTTTTAGAAAACCAGGATAGCACTAGAGTAAAAATACTAAATGAAATTTTACTGAACTTGAAATTGCTCTTTTTTTCTTTTTTTGTGTGTTTTAAGTAGGATGGACATAGCCTATCACAGGATTCAAACTCACAACCATGAGATCAAGAACTTAGCCAAGATCAAGAGTCTGCCACTCAACCTACTGAACCACCTAAGTGCTCCCAGGCTATGGTTTTGGCTTGACTATTCTATGAACAATAGATTTACACTTCTTTCCCACCCCTACTCCCCACCCTAAACCTCACCTGTTTTAGAAGGAAGCTGCCAATTTTGCAACTTGGAATTCCCTGCAAATAGTTTTTCAAATAATTTTAAAAATTTCACTTGAGGGTTGCCTGGGTAGCACAGTCCTTTAAGCGCTCGACTCTTGGCTTCATCTCAAGTCTTGCTCTTAAGGTCATGACTTCGAGCCTTGCCTGCATCAGGATCTGTGGAGTCTACTTGAGGTTCTCTGTC
Organism: Mustela putorius furo; assembly: GCF_011764305.1. Taxonomy (NCBI): domain Eukaryota; kingdom Metazoa; phylum Chordata; class Mammalia; order Carnivora; family Mustelidae; genus Mustela; species Mustela putorius. The sequence goes on along the minus strand of NW_025421464.1, from coordinate 6,130,472 downwards.
CCTCTCCCTCTGTTCCTTCTCCCTGTGCACTCACTCGAACGCACATGCTCTCTCACAAATCAATCAATCAATCTTTAAAAAATTTTACTTGATTTGGGGTGCCTGGGTGGCTCAGTGGGTTAAAGCCTCTGCCTTCAGCTCAAGTCATGATCCCAGAGTCCTGGGATCAAGCCCCACATTGGGCTCTCTGCTCAGCAGGGAGCCTGCTTCCCCCTTTCTCTCTCTGCCTGCCTCTCTGCCTACTTGTGATCTCTGTCTGTCAAATAAATAAATAAAATCTTAAAAAAATTTTTTTACTTGATTTATCAAAAAAAGCCTATTGATATAGTTATCTATTTAAAATGAAGACTTTCTGAGTGGCATGGGCTCCTGGCTGCTCAGTCAGTAGAGCATGTGGGCTCTTGACCCTGGGGTTGTGAGTTTTGAGTCCCATGTTGAGAAAAAAACCTTTCCAAGTGACAAATGAAAATGTACTTAGGGGCACCTGGGTGGCTCAGTTGGTAAAGCATCTGCCTTCAGCTCAGGTCATGATCCCAGGATCCTAGAATCGAGCCCCACATGGGGCTTCCTGCTCAATTGGGAGTCTGTTTCTCTCTCTGCCTCTGCCCTCTGCCACCTGCTCATGCTCGCACGCGCTCTCTCTCTCTCTCCCCTAAATAAATAAAATATACATATATTTTTAGATCTTATTTATTTATTTGACATAGGGAAAGAGATCACAAGTAGGCAGAGAGGCAGGCAGAGGGAGAGGGAGAAGCAGGCTCTCTGCTGACATCATGACGTGAGCCAAAGGCAGGGGCTTAACCCACTGAGCCACCAGGCGCCCCTCATAAATAAATAAAATCTTAAAAAAAAGAAAATAGTACTTAACACAGTTCATTGCCTGGAGTGGGTGGTTAGTAAATGTCAATCTGAGTAAATTCTGGCAAATCTAAATTAAGAGAAATAAAAAAGCATATGCTGTAAATATTGAAACCATTTTTTCTTTTTTTTCTCTCTTTCTTCCAAAGAAAATAAAATCACGGGTTTGACACTGCTCCATCTTAATGAGTCTGATCTTGAAAGTCTTGGGATAAGGTAAGAATGATAAAATTCACCTTGTAGCCAAGCATACTTATGACCTTTTTATTCACCTGTAAGGGACAAAGCCCATAATCTATTAACTGTCCTCATTTTAAATCTAGAGAGTGTTTTAAAACAGAAGCCCTTGTCTGCTGGTTAACACAGTTGTTTTTGTTATTGTTGTGCAATTCCTGTGTTACTATTGCTAATGATTCCTATTTTACAAAATTTTGCTGACAAGCCTTCATGAAGTTTCAGTGATCAACTTTTTATTCTCAAGTTCAGAATAATTGAATTATATACAACATAAAATATATAAGAACTGATGGGGGGAATTGTTGGCAAGAAAAATCAAGGCTGTAGCCTATCTTGAACATGTTTCTAGGTCTTCCTAAAGCTATCTCAAGACTGAAATGTATGGCTGGTATTAGATTTAAAGATGCAGTCGAAAGTAGTTTCATCCATTTTTAGTTGTGTGATTTGGGACAAATAATTTAACTCTTCAGTTTCTTTTTTTTTTCTCTCTCTCTTTTTTTTTTCCTTTTTTAAAAAGATTATTTATTTAATTTTTTGACAGACAGAGATCACAAGTAGGCAGAGAGGCAGGCAGGCAGAGAGAGAGAGAGAGAGGAGGAAGCAGGCTCCCTGCTGAGCAGAGAGCCTGATTCAGGGCTTGATCCCAGGTCCCTGGGATCATGACCTAAGCTGAGGCAAAGGCTTTAAACCACTGAGCCACCCAGGCGCCCCAACTCTTCGGTTTCTATACCTGTCAAATGGAAAATAATAATGAGACAATGTACATAAAGTGATTCGCGTGTTGGCCCTTAATAAATTATAGGCAGAGATCCCTATATAAGGCTGGGAGTTTCAGAGTCTAGAGGAGCAAATATTTAAATATTCCTTAAAATGGAGACTTAGGGCTTTTTTTTTGTTTTGGGGGTTTTTTTAGAGAATTGGCAACAGTGGTGAAATAAGGTTTTTTCCTTCTGGAATTCCATTTAGCTAAATGTTTGTAGTAACAGTAACCAAAGAATCAAAACAAAGGATTATACTGAATTACTTCCTGTACTATTGTTTAGTAGTTGATAATAGAAGCAAATTGTGAGAAAAATAACCTTAGAACATTTTTTTTTACCTTAGCACATTTATTTGAATTTTAATAAACGTGTCCTTTGGATCAGAATCTTCAAGAACCTCATCTTGCCTCTTTCATAATCACATTTCAGCCCACTCAGTCCTCCCAAAGTCCCCCTTACTACTTCCTTTTTTTTTTTAATTTTTATAAAGATTTTATTTATTTATTTAACAGAGCGAGAGAGATCACAAGTAGGCAGACAGGCAGGCAGAGGGAGAGAGGGGGAAGCAGGCTTTCTGCTGAGCAGAGAGCCCAATTTGGTGCTCAATCCTAGGACCCTGAGATCATGACCTGAGCTGAAGGCAGAAGTGTAACCCACTAAGCCACCCAGGCGCCCACTAAGGTATAATAATTGCTTACTATTTTAATTGAATTACATTTGCTCTAATAGAGTCTTGCTTTTAAAGAGAACCATTTACTTTGTGGACTTGGATACTACTATTTATTCAACAAATATTTATGGAGGGCCCACTGAGTGTTAGGAATTTTTCTAGGAACTTGGGAGACATGAGTGAACAAAATAGAATTTCAGCGGAACATTATCCAGCACAGCTTGTTACCTACCTTATAACTCTGAGGTGGATTCTTCAGGACTCCTCAGGGCTGTGTTTTCCAATGCAGCAGCCACTAGCTCCATGTTTAAATTAATTTAAATTAAAGTTTCAATTCCTCACCTAGCCATATTTCAAGTGCTCAGTAGCCACTTATGACTAGTGGCTACCATGTTGGACAGGGCAGATATAGGACATTTCCATTATGGCAAAATTCTGCTGTATAAAGCTGCCTTTGATGATCCCAGTAGGACCAGTCAAAGTTGTTAACAGTAGTACAAGTTCAACCAATTTATTAATATAGCCTTGTACTCTTTTCCCCTCCTTTCCTCTTTCACCTTTCCTAGGATTCATATCCTAAAATAAATGACCTATCTGTAAGCTCTTGTTCAAGACTCTGCTTTCTAGGGGGGATCCAGTTTAGACAAGTACTTAAATTTTCTCAAGTTTGCGATCAACCGTTGATTTAAAATTTTTTTATTAACATATGTGTTAACATATGTATTTATTAACATAATGTATTATTTGCCCAGAGGTACAGGTCTGTGAATCATCAGGCTTACACTAAAAGGTTTTGCTAACAAGTAAAAAAATTGGTATATTAAATGTTTATATCAGTTGTAAGAAATTTTAGATTTCAAAAATTGTAAAATACCGAAATAAAATCTTCCTATAGTCTAACTATGGCCTGTGACTACTTTAAGGATTTATTTCCTTATTATTATTTTTTTTTTTAGAGAGAGAGAATACACCTGTGTGCACGACAGGGGGTTGGAAGGACCAGAAGGAGAGTTAGAGAAATAGACTCCCCACTGAGCATGGAGCCCCACACAGGGCTGGATCTCACCAACCTGAGATTATGACCTGAGCTGAAATCATGACTTGAGCTGAAATCAAGAGTTGGAGGAGGCTCAATTGACTAAGCCACTGAGGCACCCCCGCCCATGTCTACTTTAAATTTTTATTTAAAGTGCTGTTTATTTTGGGGTGCCCGGGTGGCACAGTCAGTTTGGCCCCCAGCTCTTGATTTCAGCTCGGTCATGATCTTGGGATCTTGGATCTGGTCCATGTTGGGCTCCATGCTCTGCAGGGAGTCTGCTTGAGGGTTCTCTCCTCTCCCTCTGCCCCACCCCCCACTCACACACAGGGACTCTCTCTCCCTCTTTCTAGAATAAATAAATAAATCTTCAAAATGTATATGTGTATTACTGTATTTTGTTATACCCTTTGTTAAAATAAAACTGCTAGATTTTGGTTGGCTATTTTTATGTACTTTAATCAGTGATTTCTTTGTGAATAGTTTCTTTTGGGGTTTTATTAAATGATGAATGTTGAGTATTAGTTCAGGGAAATATTGGGCAGCGAGATTGGTTTAGGTTTGCTATCTTATGCTGTGACTCGTGATTATACTCAACTGTGCAACGATACTTAACCTCACTCAGTTTTAGATCACCTATAACTACTTCTCCAAGCTTGGCCTTTCCCTTCAACAACCTGATGAAGATGATAGGGAAATAAGAAAACACAGGCATGCTGCTTTATGATTTATCAGCTGTGATAATGCTTCTGTACATCCCAAGAATATCATTCATAGATTTTGTAGTTACCATGAGTCATAGAGTACAATAGAGAGTCCAGTTGTAGTGATTCTGACTATCTAGGACTTTGAGCGCAAGATTTATTTTTCAGTCTAATTAGCTAGTAGATTAGTAAATTCTGCCCCTTTGCCTGCTGTTTCTGTTAATAATTAGCCAGGTGTCAGGCTAACTTGCTTGGACCAGTAAGCGTAAATGATGCAGGACAATGAGTTAATGGATTTTGATCTGTTTATGTTAAGTCCCATTAAATTTATTTATTGAAACTAGAGCATTATGAGGGATTACTGACAAAGGAAGATGGGTACAAGTAAAGGTATAACCTTCATATAGATTTGATTTGTGCATGAGTCATACCTAGTACTCACATATTTCCTGTGCTATGGATAAGAACATTTATGTACTAAAAAAGGCCGAGTGATTCCCACCCCCCCAGGTCATACAGAGTCTGTGTACAGATATGAATCACTTCTGATTTCAAAGTCCTTTTCCCTGTGCTCTACTTTAGAGTGCTATCTTAAACCATGCAATTCAGGGTTGTGAGGGAAGATGTCAACTTCAGTTAGATTAAAATAAGTTTGAAGTATCAATTGAGCACTTAGTAGAGACATAGGAGATGTTGAAGTCTGAGTTACCAAGGGAAGAAGATCAAGGGCAAAAGCCTAAGGGAGAGTTTCTGGGGGGGATGTATGTCTGAATTATTAATTGTTCCTTTTAATCTGACCTCCCATTATATTAATGTAGATAATTTAGAGTTGATTATATACTGTTATATACTCTAGAGATTATTATTAAGCAAATAATGATAGATTTACTTATCCTGTTATAATTTTAGTGCCTTGGGGGACAGAAAGAAGCTGCACAATTATATCCAACAACTGAGTGGAATTTATGGTGATTCAATGAAGGTAAGAGAAATCAGAGTCTGTCATTTTTTTTTAAGACTTTATTTATTTATTTGACAGATAGAGATCACAAGTAGGCAGAGAGGGGAGGAAGCAGGCTCCCTGCTGAGCAGAGAGCCCAATGCAGGGCTCAGTCCCAGGACCCTGGGATCATGACCTGAGCGGAAGGCAGAAGCTTAACCCACTGAGCCACCCAGGCGCCCCATGTCATGTTTCTTTTTAATATAAAGTGATATAACTTAGAATGAACACATGTGGAATTTGTTTTATTAATTTTTTTTAAAGATTTTATTTATTTATTTTAGAGAGGGAGTGTAAGCACGCACATACAAGCTGGGGGGAGGGACAGAGAAAGAGAGAATCTCAAGCAGACTCCCCGCTGAAGGCAGAGCCTGACGCACAGTTCGATCCCAGGACTCTGGGATCATGACCTGAGCTGAAGGCAGACGTTTAACGACTGAACCATCCAGGCACCCCTATTTATTTATTTTTAAAGATTTTATTTATTTACTTGAGAGAGGGTACATGTGAGCTAGAGGGAGAAGGTGAGGGAAAGAGAATATGAAGCAGACTGCACTGAGCACAGAGCCTGACAAAGAGCTCCATCCCATGACAATGAGATCATGACCTATTCTGAAACCAAGACTTGGTTGCTGAATTGACTGAGCCACCCAGGAGCCCCCTTGCCTTTTTTTTGAAGATCTTATTTATTTATTTATTTGACAGAGAGAGAGATCACAAGTAGGTAGAGAGGTAGGCAGAGAGAAAGGGGGAAGCAGGCTCCCTGTTGAGTCGAGAGCCCGATGTGGGGCTCAACCCAAGGACCTGAGATCATGACCTGAGCCGAAAGCAGAGGCTTAACCCACTGAGCCACCGAGGCACTCTTCCCTTGCCTTTTTGTTTTTAAGTACTCTCTACACCCCAAACGAGACTTGAACTCACAACCCCAGGATCAAGTGTCACATGGTCCATGGACTGAGCCAGTCAGGTGTCCCATATTTGAAAATATTTAATGAATGTATTTGGTTTGGGCCTACAATAATTTTATAGACCAGGTATGGTGTTTTGTTTTGTTTTTTTTTTTAAGATTTTTTAATCTATTTAATGGACAGAGATCACAAGCAGGCAGAGAGGCAGGTGGGGAGGGATTGTGGAAGCAGGCCCTCCACTGAGCAGAGAGCCTGATGTGGGGCTCAATCCCAGGACCCTGGGATCACAACCCGAGCTGAAGACAGAGGCTTTCTGAGCACCCAGGCGCCTCTCAAGTGGTGGTTCTTACAGCAAGTATTTTATTTGAAGAATAATCAAATCCTAGCCCTTTCTGAAAAAGCTTCCTAATATTAAAATACCTTATTCTTTTCATGAAGAATTAAATTGAGTTACTTTTCAAAGATGATATTTAACAATTTTGTCTTGTAGTTGGAAGAAAGTTGTTCTCCTGTAATCTATTTTGTCTTTCATGAGAAGGGCAGCATAGGGTGTCTTCTTCAGAAAGGACATAGAGAAGTTTTATTAGATGAGATCATGTGACCTCATTTTCACAGTTACAATTTACAACAAAAATTTTTTTTAACTATAGGTTTTATTTTTTAAGAGTTTATTTATTTATTTGACAGACAAAGATCACAAGTAGGCAGAGAGGCAGGGAGAGAGAGAGAGGGGGAAGCAGGCTCCCTGCTGAGCAGAGAACCCGATTTGGGGCTCAATCCCAGGACCTGAGGATCATGACCTGAGCCGAAGGCAGAGACTTTAACCCGCTGAGCCACCCAGGCGCCCCAACAACAAAATATTTTTGAAGTAATATTCAAGACGGTCAGTAGTTTCATTTGCTCACTTTTACTCTGTTTTTTGTCAGAAACGGGAAACTAACTATATTTATAGAATATAGGAAACTAACTAACGGGAAACTAACCATATTTATAGATTATAAATTATAGTTGTTGAGACTATATATTAAAGTTACTAAATACTTTAGTCAGTAAGTCACTGTATAGTAATAAAAGTGATAGCTTATATGATTTTAGTTCCAGCAGCAGCACAGTGGAACAAATAATTGATTCCTATTTTAATTTGGTATCAGCTTCTTATTCTCCTTTTTTTTTTTTTTTAAAGAACAGATTTAGTGAGATATAATTCACGAAGCTCATGATTCAGTCACTTAAAACCTACAAGTTGGAGCTCCTGGCTGGCTCAGTCAGTAACGTGTGCAGGTCTCCATCTCAGGGTCATGAGTTAAAGCCCCACGTTGGGCATAGAGATTACTTAAAATAAATAAATAAATAAATAAATTATTCTTTACCTATTTTGGATATAAGTCCCTTATCACACCTTATCAGATATATGATATGCAAATTTTTTCCTGTTCTCTGGATCATCTTTACTTTCTTGGTGTTGTTCTTTATTTTTTATTTTATTTATTTATTTTTAAAGATTTTATTTATTTATTTGACACCGAGAGAAAGAGAGATCACGAGTAGGCAGAGAGGCAGGTAGAGAGAGAGGGGGATGCAGGCTCCCTGCTGAGCAGAAAGCCTGATGCAGGACTTGACCCCAGGACCCTGGGATCACGACCTGAGGCTAAGGCAGAGGCTTAACCCACTAAGCCACCCAGGCACCCCTTTGGTGCTGTTATTTAAAGCACAAAAGCTTTTCATTTTGATACAGTCCAGTTTATTTTTTTTATAAGTTTTTATTTATTCATTTGACAGAGCACAAGCAAAGGGAGCAGCAAGCAGAGAGAGAGGGAGAAGCAGGCCCTGCTAAACAGGGAGCCCAAGGTGGGGCTTGATCCCAGGACACTGGGATCACAACCTAACTGACTGAACCATCCATGTGCCCTTAGTTTTTTTTCTTTTTGTCTTTCAATCATATCCAGGATGTCTCTTATCATAGCCAAGAAACCATTGCCTAACCCAAGATCAATACTTATTCTTGGGTCAATTTTTTTCATGCTAAATTTAGTTGGTCTCTGAAACTGGGAATTGTGTAACAGTAAAGAGGAATTATAGTGTTCAATCTAATAGGTGCTAAAATAGCACCTAACAGGTGCTAATTTGTAAAATGAATCTTAAAGGGAGTGAAATGCCTGCTTTATGTACTTTCTCTTAATATGTGTTAAATTATAACATCACCAGCTCTGTATCTCTCTGATGGCTCCCCCTCTCTCCTTTTTCTTTTTTACCATTCTCTCTTGCCACTACTCTGGACATATATTCTATTATTTCCTCCAGAGGGCAGGAGGAATGGTACCTTACTCATCTCATCCTCAGTGTTTGGCATAGACAAAAGGATTGTTTGAAACGTATCAGATAATCTTTAAAAGTGACAAGTAAGGGTAAGGAGTAGTTTATATTAAATAATACTGGGAGAATAAAAATAACAGTATAAACACTGATCAAAACACTTTAATATATTCATACTCGTTAATAGTTGGAAAGGGAATAGGAAATAATATAACTTGAATTACCAACAACTTCTTACCCAGCATTAAAATGGTTTAAATGTTATAATTTAATGGTTTAAATGGCCTTTTTTTTTTTTAAAGATTTTATTTATTTATTTGACAGAGAACACAAGAAGGCAGAGAGGCAGGCAGAGAGAGAGAGAGAGAGAGAGAAGCAGGCTCTGCACTGAGCAGAGAGCCCGATGCGGGGCTCGATCCCAGGACCCTGGGATCATGACCTGGGCTGAAGGCAGAGGCTTTAACCTGCTGAGCCACCCAAGCGCCCAAAGGTTTAAATGGTTTAAAAATGTTAGTTCATCAGGGGCACCTAGGTGGCTCAGTCAGTTAAACATCTGACTCTCAATTTTGGCTCAGGTCATTATCTCCGTGTGTGAAATTAAGCCTCCTGTCCGGCTCTGTGCTCAGTGTGTAGTCTGGTTGAGATTTTCCCTGTTCCACTGCCCCTTCCTTCCCCCACTTGCTCATGCACTCACACAAGCGTGCACACTCTCTCAAAATAAATTTAAAAATCTTTTTAAAAAAAGTTCATTAATGAGGGCGCCTGGGTGGCTCAGTGGGTTAAAGCCTCTGCCTTCGGCTCAGGTTATGATCCCAGGGTCCTGGGATCCAGCCCCTCATCAGGCTCTTTGCTCAGTGGAGAACCTGCTTCCCTTCCTCTCTCTGCCTGCCTCTCTGCCTGCTTGTGATCTGTCAAATAAATAAATAAAATCTTTAAAAAAAAATAAAAATAAAATAAAAATTTCATTAATGATGTGGAGCCACTATAAGGATAATTATTGGGGTGCCTGGCTCCGTCTATCAGTCTGTAGGGCATGCGACTCTTTTTGTCTTTTTAGCATGCAATTCTTGATCTCATGTCGTGCGTTCAGGCCCCACACTGGGCATAGAGCTTGCTTTAAAAAAAAAAAAAGGATGGGGCACCTGAGTGGCTCATTGAGTCTCTGGCTCTTTTTTTTTTTTTTTTTTTTTTTTTTAAATTTATCTGACAGAGAGAGATCTTTTTTATTTATTTATCTGACAGAGAGCGATCACAAGCAGGCAGAGAGGCAGGCAGAGAGAGAGAGGGGAAAGCAGGCATCCTGCTGAGGAGAGAGCCCAACATGGGGCTCGATCCCAGGACCCTGATATCATGACCTGAGCCAAGGCAGAGGCCTAACCCACTGAAGCCACCCAGGTGCCCCAGAGTCTCTGGCTCTTAATTTCAGCTCCGGTCATGGTCTCCAGTCATGAAATCAAGCCCTGCTGTTGCGTTTATGCTCAGCGTGGAGCTGCTTGAGGTTCTTGCTTTCCCTCTGCCCCTCTACCCACTTTCGTGTGCACGATCGCATGCTCTCTCTCTCTCTCAAATAAATCTTTTTGTCTTTTTTAAAAGCATAATTAGGGGTGCCTCTGCCTCTGCTTCTGCTTTCGGCTCAGGTCATGGTCTCGGGGTCCTAGGGCCATGAGAGTGTGGAGACTACTCTCTCCGTTTCCTTCTATCCCTTTGCCCATGCATTCTCTCTCGTTCTCTCAAACAGATAAATAAAATCTATTAAAAAGATAAAAATAAAAAAAAAAGAACTCACTGAAAAACATTTTTAACGGGGCGCCTGGGTGGCTCAGTGGATTGAGCCGCTGCCTTCGGCTCAGGTCATGATCTCAGGGTCCTTGGATCGAGTCCTGCATAGGGCTCTCTGCTCAGCGGGGGGCCTGCTTCCCTTCCTCTCTCTCTGCCTGCCTCTCTGCCTACTTGTGATCTCTCTCTGTCAAATAAATAAATAAAATCTTTAAAAAAAAAAACAAAAACATTTTTAACATATAATTTACACTTTTCATGTCAAAATGCATCAAAGGCACTTAATCATTTTACAGATCTTTTTTTTTTTAAGATTTTATTTATTTATTTGACAGACAAAGATCACAAGTGGGCAGAGAGCCCGACATGGGACTTGATCCCAGGACCCTGGGATCATAACCCAAGCCAAAGGTAGAGGCTTTAACCCACTGAGCCACCCAGGTGCTCCCCTGCTTGTCATATATTTAAAGATTTTGGGATTTGACACCTGGGTTGAACATCCCTCAGGGTGGTGAGATCAAGACCAGATTTGGGCTCTAAGCTCAGCTTAGTAGTCTCTCTCCCTCTCCCTCTGCCTGCCCCCCTCAATTACATAAATCTTTAAAGATTTTGGAACATTTTCTTGTCTGATAGGGACATCCAGAGGTTGAATTTAACAACATTGACTCTTGTCTTCTATTCCAGGAATACTTTGATGTCATTCTTGGTATATTATTAGAGGTGACTGAACTTGGTATAGTTTATTATGGTGATAAAGTGGCTTTATAGAGAAGGGTGAAAAAATATAATACCAGTCATCAACCATAAATCTCATCTTAAAAAAAATAAAATAAATCTCATCTTTGTTAATATGCATACACATTGTTTAACAAAGTTGTAAATTCTAGTCATTACTTGACTCACGCTGTCAGTGTGCAACTTGAATTGAGCTATTTTTAAAGGAAATGACTTCTTTATCACCAACATCTTCAGATGTTGGACCAGATAAACCCTTTAAGCTTCTTTACATCATTGAGCTTCTCTAATTCATATTTTATATATTTCTGTGTACGGGCATGGTAAACTTTAACTATAGTAGCATCTTTTTTTTTTTTTAAAGATTTTATTTATTTATTTGACAGACAGAGATCACAAGTAGGCAGAGAGGCAGGCAGAGAGAGAGAGAGAGAGAAGGAAGCAGGCTCCCTGCTAAGCAGAGAGCCTGATGCGGGGCTCGATCCCAGGACTCCAGGATCATGACCTGAGCTGAAGGCAGAGGCTTTAACCCACTGACCCACCCAGGTACCCCTATAGTAGCATCTTAACATATGTATATTTCCAATGACAGTTCAACTTTATTTATTTATTTATTTTTAAATATTTTATTTATGTGTCAGAGAGTATAAGTGATAGAGAAAGAGCACAAGCAGGGGGAGAAGCAGAGGGGGAGGGAGAAGCAGACTCTGTGCTAAGCAGGGAACCAGATGTGGGGCTCGATCCTGGGACTCTGGGATCATGACCTGAGCCAAAGGGAGACAATCAGCCCACTGAGCCACCCAGCCTCCTTAACAGTAGTCATTTATTGATTTTTTTATTTTAAATATATTAAAGATATCTTTCTTTTTTTAAAATATTTTATTTATTTATTTTATTTATTGTTACTTTTTAAAGATTTTATTTATTCATTTGACAGAGATCACAAGTAGAGAGAGAGGAAGAGAGAGAGGAAGGGGGAAGCAGGCTCCCCGCTGAGCAGAGAGCCCGATTCCAGGCTTCAATCCCAGTACCCTGGGATCATGACCTGAGCCAAAGGCAGAGGCTTTAACCCACCAAGCCACCCAGGCGCCCCTTATTTTTTTTAAAGATTTTATATATTTGACAGAAGAGACAGTGGGAGAGGAAACACAAGTAGGGAGAGAGGGAAAAACAGGCTCCCTGATGAGCAGAGAGCCCAATGCAGGACTCAATCCAAGGACCCTGGAATTATGACCTGAATCAAAGGCAGACACTTAGTGACTGAGCCACCCAGGCACCCAAAAGTAGTCATTTAAAACACTTAGGAGGTGTCTGGGTGAGTCACTGGGTTAAGCACCTGCCTTCGGCTCAGGTCTTGATCTCTAGGTCCTAGGATCCCTCTCCCTGCTCAGTGGGAAACCTGCTTTTCTCTATCTCTCTCTCTCTGGCCTTCCCAACCACTTGTTCTCTCTCTCTCTCAAATAAATAAAATTTTTTTTTTATTTTTTTTTTTTAAAGATTTTATTTATTTATCAGAGAGAGGGGGGGAGAGAGCGAGCACAGGCAGACAGAATGGCAGGCAGAGGCAGAGGGAAAAGCAGGCTCCCTGCTGAGCAAGGAGCCCGATGTGGGACTCCATCCCAGGACGCTGGGATCATGACCTGAGCCAAAGGCAGCTGCTTAACCAACTGAGCCACCCAGGCGTCCCTCAAATAAATAAAATCTTAAAAAAAAAAAAAAACAAACCATATTTGAGCTCCTATTTGTCAAGCACTATGCCGTGTAATGAGTTCTGAGAATATGGCAGTAAATGACACATACAAAGCCCTTCACCTCACAGAATTCCATACATTTTTAAGAAACTTAATGGAAAAATTTGAAGCAGTTTGAAAATCATGAATTTAAAAAAAAAAAAAGAAAAGAAAATCATGAATTAGATTATTCATTAAATTCCATTTTTTGTTTTGTATCTTTCTCTTTAAAAGGCAGTTGTGGATAGTTAAAAAAACAAGTATCTTTATTTTTTATTTAAGATTTTATTTATTTTATAGCAAGAGAGGGAGGACTCATACTGGGAGGAAGGGCAAAGGGAGAGGGATAGCAAGAATCTTTTTTTAATTTTTCTTTCTTTTTTTTTTAAGATTTTATTTGTTTATTCGACAGAGAGAGACAGTGAAAGAGGGAACACAAGCAGGGCGAGAGGGAAAAGGAGAAGCAGGCTCGTTGCTGAGCAGGGAGTCCCATATAGGACTCAATCCAAGGACCCTGGAATCATGACCTGAGCCGAAGGCAGACACTTAATGAAATGACTGAACCACACAGGCATCCCTTAAAAATTTTCTTTTTCTTCCAAGATTTTATTTATTTATTTGATAGACAGAGATCACAAGTAGGCAGAGAGACAGGCAGAGAGAGAGGAGGAAGCAGGCTCCATGCTGAGCAGAGAGCCTGATGTGGGGCTCCATCCCAGGACCCTGGGATCATGACCTGAGCCGAAGGCAGAGGCTTTACCCCACTGAGCCAGCCAGGAACACTTCTTTTTTTTTTCAAGATTTTATTTATTTATGATAGATATAGCAAGAGAGGTAACACAAGCACAGGGGGGCTGGCTCCCTGTGAAGCAGGCTCCCTGCTGACTGGGGAGTCCGATATATGGCTCGATCCGAGGACACTGGGATCACGACCTGGGCCAAAGGCAGATGCTTAACAACTGAGCCACCCAGGTGCCCCACAGAGAGAGAGAGAACCTTGTGTGTGTGTGTGTGTGTGTGTGTGTGTGTGTTTTAAAGATTTTTATTTATTTATTTGACAGACAGAGGTCACAAGTAGGCAGAGAGGCAGGCAGAGAGAGAAGGAAGCAGGCTCCCTGCTGAGCAGAGAGCCCGATTCGGGGGCTTGATCCCAGGATCCTGGGATCATGACCTGAGCTGAAGGCAGAGGCTTTAACCCACTGAGCCACCCAGGCCCCCCGAGAGAGAAAATCTTAAGCATACTCTGTGCTGAGCACACAGCCTGACATAGAGCTCCATCTCACTACCCTGAGATCATGACTGAGCCGAAACCAAGAGTCAGTTGCTTAACCAATGGAGCCACCCAGGTGCCCCAAGAAGTATCTTTATTTAGAGAATATAGAGGAGCATTAAATCTTGACCCATGTTGAACCTTGTTTAAACTTAGAGTAACAAATAATTGTAAAATTTATTTTTACTAAATAAAAGTATTTCTGAGTAATATTAAGTATATAGAATTTAATTTTCCCGCCTCAGAATTTTATTTTCCCACCTCTTATGTATATGATAGGAAGCTTTCTTTCTTCCTCTCTTCCTCCCTCTCTCCCTAATAGGTAGTATATAGATACATTTGGGGAGAAAATATACACATTGCCTATGGCAATATGGCTTTTATGATCTGAATGAGTGTGTTAAGTAAGTATGTTGAACTTGAATTCAAGACTAACTTATTAAAGGCTAATCAAATCAAAATGAAAAGATTGAAATTCTAATCTTTCTATTATTAGAATCCATTAAGAAGAAGTAAAATATACCCTGATCTAATATACTTGATCTGTCTGGTAATAATAAGGTAATGATATTAATATTTTATTGTTGCCTGTAGTCATGTTCTTACTTGAGAACAATTGAATAGCTTTGTGCACTATAGATAGGAACGGTTGCACAAAATTTTAGTTGGACTTACATGTTGTTACTGATATTAATTTAAACATAATTTTCTAGGTAATTAATGATCCTATCCATGGCCACATTGAACTCCACCCTCTCCTCATCCGAATCATTGACACACCTCAATTTCAGCGGCTTCGATATATCAAACAGTTGGGAGGCAGTTACTACATTTTTCCAGGTGCTTCGCACAATCGATTTGAGCACAGTCTAGGGTAAGAAGGCAGTTAATGGGGAATTTACAGTTATTAAGCACTTTCCTTATCACATGAAATAACTGTTTCATCTCATCTTTTAGAGAATAAATAGTTTTATAAAATGGTAATAACACCCATATTTTGTTGATAAGAAAATTGAGGCTTTGATTTGCCTTGCTATATTCTGTTTATTTTATGTATTCTTATAAGCCAATTCAGATCTTTACTGGAAAGATAATCAAACTGTCTATTGACAGGTCATTTGGATGATGTATTTGTGTTGAAATATTTAAAACCCAACAGGGTCAGTTACTGACTAACTTTGTAAGTTTGATTATTTAACTTTCCTGTATAGTCTTGTATAGAATTGCCTTTGAAAGCAGATGTTTTTCTTCACCTACCAGGAAATTTGTAGATCAGAAAAATATTCACAGGCTGAGAGACGGTGACACCTCTGTTATTACAACTAAGTTGAGAATTCGGTCTGCTTTTCCATTGTAAAATCTGGAGCCTGGAGAACATGGGCTCTGCTGGGAAGAACTTGACAGTTGTAGGTTTCGTGAAGTATTCACACCGTTCGTTTTATTTGTTTTAAAGTGTTTTTTGTCTTTTGTGGGTTTTTTTTTAAGTGGGTTTTGTTTTTTTTTTTTTTTTTAAAGATTTTATTTATTTATTTGACAGAGAGAGATCACAAGTAGATGGAGAGGCAGGCAGAGAGAGAGAGAGAGAGAGAGAGAGAAGCAGGCTCCCTGCCGAGCAGAGAGCCCGATGCGGGACTCGATCCCAGGACCCTGAGATCATGACCTGAGCCGAAGGCAGCGGCTTAACCCACTGAGCCACCCAGGCGCCCCTTGTTTTTGTTTTTATTTTATTTTATTTTTTAAACATTTTATTTATTTGACAGAGAGAAATCACAAGCAGGCAGAGAGGCAGGCGGAGAGAGAGGGGAGCAGCAGAGAGCCTGACGCGGGGCTCGATCCCAGGACCCTGAGATCATGACCTGAGCTGAAAGCAGAGGTTTTAACCCACTGAGCCACCCAGGCACCCCTTTTTTAAGTGGGTTTTTTTTTTTTAAGATTTTATTTATTTATTTGACAGAGAGAAATCACAAGTAGTCGGAGAGGCAGGCAGAGAGAGAGAGGGAAGCAGGCTCCCTGCTGAGCAGAGAGCCCAATGCGGGACTCCATCCCAAGACCCTGAGATCATGACCTGAGCCGAAGGCAGCGGCTTAACCCACTGAGCCACCCAGGCGCCCTTGAGGTGTTTTTAATAGCAAGAACACAAGTGTCTACTCAAATGTGCATTCATTCATCAACACATATTTATTGAAAACTCACTAGGCCCTACCAAACCAACATGGTAGCAATTGTCTCTAACTTTGTGGAGTTCAGAGTTAAAGGGAAAAAGAAAGATACTGTATTCTCAGGAATTACTTTCAGGGGGAAAGTGCTAAAAGTGCATTTGGCATTTGTCAGTCCTTTATCTTCAATCTATGTTGTAAAAATTAAAATGCCAGAAGTCCTACTTCTTTGAAAAAAAATTTTTGTGTGATAGAATACACGGAATATAAAATTTACCATCCACACCATTTTTAAGTATACAGTTCAGTAGTGTTAAATATATCTCTATTATTCTTCAGCTAAACTCCAGAACCTTTTCATTTTGTAAAACTGAAACTCTATATATCCATTAAATAACAATTCCCCATTCTCCTCTCCTAGCCACCAGTCATCACCATTCTACATTGTTTCTATGAATTTAACTACTCTAGGTACCTCATATAAGTAATATCCTACGGTATTTGTCTTTTTGTGACTGGCTCCATTCACTTAGCATAATTTTCTCAAAGTTCACCTATGCTGGAGCATGTGTGAGAATTTCTTTTCTTTTTAAGATGATAATACTCAGTTATATGCTTTTACCATATTTTGTTTATCCCTTTATTTGTGAGTGGACACTCAGTTTGCTTCCACCTCTGGTTATTGTGAATAGTGTTGCTGTGAACATTGGTGTGCATATATCTCTTTGAGACTCTGCTTTCAGTGTTTTGGCTACATACTGCTAGATCATATGATAATTCTATTTTTAATTTTTTGAGCAGCTACCGTATTGTTTTTCATAGTGGTTGCGCCATTATACATTCCCAGCAATAGTGTATAAGGGTTCTAATTTCTCCTTGTCCTAGCCAACATGTGTTATTTTGTTTTTGGGGGGTTTGGTTTGGTTTGGTTTGGTTTTATAATAGCCTTTCTAATGCATGTGAGGGTGGTATCTCATTGTGGTTTTGATGTTGCTTTTCCCTAGTGATTTTTGATTGTGAATTCCCAATCTGTTGGGATTGGGTATTCTGTTTGTGTGTTATTGCTTAGTTCTGAAACAAGTTCTGAAACTTGACTACTCTATTAACTTGTTGTAGAGATACATTAGAACATTTGAGAAACATGTTAAATTTCTTGAGGTTTAATAGTATCATCTTTCAACAAACAGAAGAGTGATTTTATGTTGCTTTTTTGTTTTGCTTACTCTTCAGTGTAGGGTATCTAGCAGGATGTCTGGTTCGTGCACTGCGGGAGAAACAACCAGAGCTGCAGATAAGTGAACGGGATGTGCTCTGTGTTCAGATTGCTGGCCTTTGTCATGATCTCGGTATGCTGTGCAAAGAACAAAAACTGTTCATGTAATTTGAAATTTAAAAATCTGATTAACTAAAAGATATATGAAAATTGTGTTTTAATTCTGCACTTAACATTAATCTAAATGTGCCATTGCTTCTTCTTGGAATGATTCATAACCCCAAAGCATTGCTACTTTTTGTTGTTGTTGTTGTTGTTGTCTTTCAATGGATTTCTCACATTACACATCTTTGCTACAAGTTATATGAAAGGACTTTCTGATAGTGAGATTTTTTTTTGACTACTGTGATTAGGAGGCTGTGTTATCTTTGTTTTATTCTCCTTGTTAAAAAATCGCCATTATCTTTCAGTTACTTTATCAAATCCATTCTTCTCAAACCTAGAATGCGTAATCTGCACTAGCAGATTTTTTTTTTTAAGATTTTATTTATTTATTTGACAGGAGAGATCACAAGTAGGCAGAGAGGCAGGCAGAGAGAGAGGGGGAAGCAGGCTCCCCGCTGAGCAGAGAACCGATGTGGGTCTCCCTCCCTGGGATCATGACCTGAGCTGAAGGCAGAGGCTTTAACCCACTGAGCCACCCAGGCGCCCCTGTGCTAGGGGATTAACAACAGATTTAGAGTACTGCTTTTTTTTCCCTGACCCAGGTGCGGTCTTGGACCACTTCAATCCAAGTAAAAGAGTATCATTCTTCTTTGACAAAGAAAGAGAAAAGAGATTGTCCTCTCCTTATAGGAGTTTTTACCCCCTTATCTTTGTAATTTATTCCTGCCCTGTTGTAGGAGCCTAAGAGTTTGTGTGTGCCCTCAGGGCAGGGAAAAGGAAGTCTCAGTCTTTCAAACAGCCAGATTCTTAAAGGGGTAGGGCACTCTCTTTAGCTTGGAGATTTCAGTAGACCATTATCACTCCTAGATGATAAATCTAACAGATCTAGGTATTTTGAGAGCATGTCATTGAGAAAACTTTGCCAGTCCCTAGGACTCTAAGCACTGCATTCATGAGGCTTTTTGTAGACTGTGATTTGCAGAAAAGCCCTGGCCTGGTCTAGGTAGAGTCCTTCTTCAGCCAAGTAACCCATTTCAGAAATTCTGATAATTACATAGTTGCGTGTCAACAGAGTTTCATATTATTAAATGAGTGGAATATTAAAAATCACTTACAAATAAGGTGAACTAGTGAGCTCTACTTTTGGTTGCCCACATCAGCAGTAAAAATCTGAGTGTGTATATTTCTATAAGATATATTAAGTACATTATAAAATTTACATGAAAAGAGATCCCTTTTAAAAGGATGAGAGTAGAAGAATAAAGTTATATTATTTTCTTCCTGCGCCCCAGTGGATTGTTTTAAAATGGCTATTCTTTTTTTTTTTTTTAAAGATTTTATTTATTTATTTGACAGAGAGATCACAAGTAGGCAGAGAGGCAGGCAGAGAGAGAGGAGGAAGCAGGCCTCCTGCTGAGCAGAAAGCCCGATGCGGGACCCGATCCCAGGACCCTGAGATCATGACCAGAGCCAAAGGCAGAGGCTTAACCCTGAGCCACCCAGGCACACTTAAAATGGCTATTCTAATATATTCAATCTGAAGATGCCAGTTTTTTCCTTGACATTCCTTTAAGTTACACAGAAACTATCCTTCCCTCAGATTTATGTAAGCTCTGATGACTCAGAGACCCTTCCATGGACAGCTTACTTTCCTATGTGGTTTTATTTCCTGTTCTCTTGTTTTAGAAAATAGGAAGGGAGGATTTGTTTGTGGTATTTTGTGATGTACTTATAGATTATTAATTTCCGTTGGTTTTCAAGTTAAGCTTAAAGATTAAAAAAATAGATTCATCTTTTACCAGCTTATAAACAGTTTCCTTGTTCTAAGGCTGCTTTTGTTTTTAAGGTCATGGGCCATTTTCACATATGTTTGATGGAAGATTTATTCCACTTGCTCGCCCAGATGTGAAATGGACGGTACGTAGTCCTATATTCAAGCAACCACTGCTGTGTGATAGTATACTTCCCCATTACAGTATACTAATATATATATATATATATATTTCATTTGATCTCCCAGTAGTCTTTTTTTTTTTTTAAGATTTTATTTATTTGACAGAGAGGGATCACAAGTAGACGGAGAGGGAGGTAGAGAGAGAGATAGAGGGAAGCAGGCTCCCTGCTAAGCAGAGAGCCCAATGCGGGACTCGATCCCAGGACCCTGAGATCATGACCCGAACCGAAGTCAGAGGCTAAACCCACTGAGCCACCCAGGCACCCCCATTATCTACACTTTTATAAGTATAAAGGAACTTGAAACTCACAAAGGTGTACTGATATACAAAGCAATCACAAAGCTTGGGGCACCTGGGTGCTATTCAGTTAAGTGAACAACTCTTGGTTTCGGCTTAGATCATGATCTCTTGGTGGTGAGGTTTTGCCCCACTTTGCTGAGGGAGGAGTCTGTTTCCTCTCCTGCCTCTTCCCCTGGCTCACATGCTCTCTCTCTTTGTCTCTCTCTCTCAAATAAATAAATAAATATATATTTTTAAAAAATCACAAAGCTTTTAAATGGTAGAGCCAGCACTAGAAAACCAGGTTTTCTAGCTGTTAATTCAAAAAAAATTTTTTTATTTAATTTTTTGACACAGAGAGAGAGAGAGATCACCAGTAGGCAGAGAGGCAGCAGAGAGAGTGTGGGAAGCAGGCTCCCTGCTCAGCAGGGAGCCTAATGCTGGGCTCAATCCCAGGACCCTGAGCTGAAGGCAGAGGCTCAACCCCTGAGCCACCCAGGAGCCCCTAGCTGCTAATTTTTTTAAGAAGATTTTATTTATTTATATGAGAGAGACACACACACAGACTACCAGTGGGGTGGAGGTGCAGAGGGATAGGGGAAAACAGACTCCCTGCTGAGCAAGAAACTCAGGGTTCAGTCCCAGGATCCCAAGATCATGACCTGAGCCAAAGGCTGATGCCTAACTGCCTGAGCCACCCAGTTGTCCCTCTAGCTGCTAATTTAATGCTCTTACTGTTCTATCACATCGTTGAAAAAATTAAATAAAAGGCCAGCTCCTTTTTAACTTACTTTTTCTTTATCATGAAGTAGCCGATACCAGGCAAGTTTCATCATTTATATTAACTGAACTGTTTTATAATTAAGGATATGCAGGTGGCTGACCCAGTCTTTGGAATTAGTTTTTGAAAAGTGAAGTTATGCTGACTTCCATTTTTTGCCACATTATATTTCTGGAACCTGAAGTAGAAAAGAATATTAGTATGTGCTGAATGGTTGGTTCTTCCATGTCAACCTCTATTTTCTTTCTTTTTAAAAAATATTTTACTTTTTTTAAGTAACCCAACGTGGGGCTTGAACTCTTAATCCCGAGATCAAGAGTCACATCTTCACCAACTGGGCCAACCAGGTGCCCCTATTTTTTTTCCTTTTAAAGAAAGAAAAAAACTATATTCACATATAGTAAGTTGTACTGATCTTAAGTGTACAGTTCAGTAAAATTTTTTAAAGTTTGTTTGTTTATTTTAAGACATCTCTACACCTAACATGGGGCTCAAACTCATAACCCCAAGATCAAGAGTCACACACTCCACTGACTGAGCCAGTCTGAGACCCTGGTTCATGAATTTAGGCGGTTGTATACATCCTCGTAACTACTACCCAAGTCAAGATATGAAATGTCTTCATCTTAATTCCCTTATGCCTTTCTCAGTCAATGCCCGCTTCTCCCTCGTCTGGATTTTTATAAACATAACTTAGCTTTGTCTGTTCTTAGATTTAATATTAGTAGAATCATTTCATAGATACTCTCTTGTGTCTTGCTTTTATTCATACACAACATGATGATTGTGAGTTTCCTTCATGTTGCGTGCATCACCTCTTAATCCCTGCTTATTGCTGAGTTAATATTCCATTGTATGGGTAAGTTGTGATTGGTTTATCCTTTTCCCCTTTGATAGAATTTGGGTTGTTTTCACTTTTTGACTATTACAAATGAGGTTGCTATACACATTACTGTACATGATTTTCATGGAAAATGTCTTCATTTATTTTAGGTAAAATGCCTACAAGTACCAGATCATAAAGTAGATGCATGTTTGCTTTGTAAGAAAGTCCCTGACCTCTCCCATACTGTACCATGTTATGCTCTGTCAGGAGTGTGGGAGATTTCCTGTTCTGTAGCCTCTTTAACATTTGGATTTTTAGATTTGCCTAATAAGTGTCAGTGGTCTTCTGTGGGGTTTAGGTGGGGGATTTTGGTTTGTTTGGGTTTTTTTTTAATTGACATTCTTTGATATACATTGAATACTATTTCCTGTAGTTTTTTTTTTTTTTAAGGTTTTATTTATTTATTTGTCAGAGAGAGAGAAAGAGCACAACAAGCAGGGGAACAGCAGGCAGAGAAAGAAGCAAGCTCCCTGCTGAGCATGGAGCCTGATGTGGGACTCGATCCCAGGACCATGGGATCATGACCTGAGCTGAAGTCAGCTGCTTAACCACTGAGCTACACAGGCGCCCTTCCTGTAGTTATTATTTTTTTAAAGATTTATTTATTTATTTGAGAGAGAGAGACAGATAGTGACAGATAACTAGAGAGAGCACAAATGGGGAGGAGAGGGAGAAGCAGGTTCCCACTGAGTAAGGAGCCTGATGTGGGGTTCAATCCCAGACTTCTGAGATTGTGACCGAGCTGAAGGCAGACATTTAACCAACTGAATCACCCAGGTGCCCCTGTGCTTTATTGATATATCTTTCATGAAGTGTTCTTTTAACATTAGCCCATTTAAAAATATGATTGTTTGCCTTTTAATTGTTGATTTGAGTAATTATATATGTATATGATTTAACTATATATATAAAATAGTGTATGTAGTGTGTGTGTGTGTATAATAGTTATGTGAAGATTTTTCTCCTGTCTGGAACTTGCCAATTCATTTTTTCTAATGGTGCCTTTTGAGAAACAAATTTTAAATTCTGATGAAGTATTCTAGTTCTTCAACTAAGATGGGTAGTTTCTCTGTAGTTTTGCTGCCTTGGGACCTCATGCTACAGGCCATGAAAGACTGGCATGTTGCCCAAGGCTTTTTTCTTCCAAGTGTTAACTTCCTTCTCACATCTGTTCACTTTTGGTCACTGGCCAGTACCTGTAGGAAGTTGTCCAGACTTAATAGTTGTTTTCTTCAGCAAGACTGATCTAAATAGGATCTATTCGGCCCTTTGCAAGTCTTTGTATTTATTTTTTAAAGTAGGCTCCATACCCAACATGGGGCTTGAGCTCAGAACCCTGAGATCAAGGAACCCTAATTTCCAAGTCTTCGTATTTGAGAGACTTTGTATTTTTCTCTCTCTGTCTCTCTCTCTGTCAAATAAAAAATAAAATCTTAAACAACAACAACAAAAAGAAAAAAAATAAATAAATAGAGGTGTTTGGATGGCATAGTCAGTTAAGGTCTGACTCTTGGTTTCAGCTTAGACCCTGATTTCCGGGTCATGGAATCAAGACCAATGTGGGGCTCCTTGCTTGGCACTGAGTCTGCTTGAGATTCTCTTTCCTTCTGCCCCTCCCATTTGTGCTCTGTCTCTGAAATAAATAAGTACATCCTAAAAAAAAAAAAATTGACCTTTCAGGACTGCCTGGTTGGCTGGCTCAGTCACTAGAGTATGCAGCTCTTGATCTCATGGTTTTGAGTTCAAGCCCCACATTGGGTGTGAAGATTACATAAATAAATAAACTTTAAAAAATTAAAGTTAAAAAAAATTTTGGCTTTTCACTTTAGGATTCTATTTATTTTTATTTTTATTTTTTTCAAGATTTATTTATTTTGAGAGAGAGAGAGGAGGGAGGGGCAGAGAGAAAGTCCCCAAACAGACCCCTTTACTGAGAGTATATTCCATGACCCAGAAGATCATGACCGAAGTTAAAATCAAGAGTCAGATGTCTACCTGACTGAGCCACCCAGGCATCCCTATTTATTTATTTTTGTTCTTTTATTTTTGTATTTATTCTTTTAAATATTTATTTATTTATTTGAGAGAGAGAGAACACGGGAGCAGGGGAGGGGCAGAGGGAGAGAAAGACAGAATCCCAAACAGACTCTACACTGAGTGGGGAGCCCAACATGGGGCTCAGTCCCATGACCCCAAGATCACCCCCCAAGCTGAAATCATGAGTCAGACACACAACCACTGACTCACCCAGGTGCCCCATTCCACATTTCCTTAATTACTATTACTTTATAATAAGTCTTGATAGTTGGTAGGACAATTGTTCACACCCTGTTCTTTTATTATCTTTGGCCCTTTTCTCTTGTATTATAAATTTTATAATTTTCTACATAAAGACTTTATACATCTTTTGTTATATTTACTCCTGAGTTGCTTATAATTTTCGTTGCTCTTGTCCATTGTTCTATCTTTGGGGGACTTAAATTCTTCTGTAATATATACAGTTTTGGGGGTTACCTGGCTGGCTCAGTCAGTGGAGCATGGGACTCTTGATCTCTGGCTTATTAGTTTGAGCCCCATATGGGGTGTAGAGATTACTTAATAAAAATCTTTTAAAAGTAATATTTTTTTCTGAACCATTTGAAAGTAAGTTGTACACAAACCCCTTCATTCCTAAATACTTAAGAGGGTATGTCCTAAAAACAAGAACACTCTTTTACATAACCCCAATACAAGTACCAAAATCAGAAAATTAATATTGGTGCTATACTATTAT
This sequence comes from Mustela putorius furo, assembly GCF_011764305.1. Lineage (NCBI taxonomy): Eukaryota > Metazoa > Chordata > Mammalia > Carnivora > Mustelidae > Mustela > Mustela putorius. Next base: position 6,106,263 of record NW_025421464.1, on the reverse strand, counting down.
CTAATTTTTACTTCCTTTCTTTTTTTGTTTTTTTTTTAAGATTTTATTTATTTATTTGAAATAGAGAGAGAGAGAGATCACAAGTAGGCAGAGAGGCAGGCAGAGAAAGGGAGAAGCAGACTCCCCGCTGAGCAGAGAGCCCGATGTGGGCCTCGATCCCAGGACCCTGAGATCATGACCCGAGCCGAAGGCAGAGGCTTAACCCACTGAGCCACCCAGGCGCCCTTTACTTCCTTTCAAATTGCACCAATTGTCTGTATAGAAAAGGAGGAAGAAAACTTTTTTTTTTTCCATCTCCCTGATCCATACATACTACTTAGTTGTGATTTCTCTTTACTCTCCTTTTGATCTGGAATAAGTCTTCAGTCTTCATCTTTTACAACCTTGTTATTTTTGAAGAGTACAGTTGAGTTGTTTCTGGAATGTCCCTCAATTTGTCTGATGTTTGCAGTTTTCTGATACATACTGTCAGAGTATGTATTTTCAGTAGAATGTCACATTATATCTTCTTAGTATTTCACATCAGAGGCACATAAAATCTGTTTAGCACATTGCTGGTGATACTAACTTTGATCATTTCATTAAGGCAATGTTTACCAGATTTCTCCATTATAAACTTTAACTGGGGACGCCTGGGTGGCTCAGTTGGTTAAGCAGCTGCCTTTAGCTCAGGTCATCATCCCAGCGTCATGGGATCGAGTCCCACATTGGGCTCCTTGCTCCGCAGGGAGCCTGCTTCTCCCTCTGACTCTGCCTGCCACTCTGTCTGCCTGTGCTCGCTCTCGCTTGCTCTCTCTCTGACAAATAAATAAATAAATAAATCTTTAAAAAAAAAAAAAAAAAAAAAAAAAAAAAAAAAAAAAACTTTAACTGTTTTTTCTCTTTATAATTAATATGCATCTTATTCATTTTTTTAAAAATAGTTATAGGTCCATCCAGGTGTTTTGTTTTCATATTGACTCAGTTTTTGGTAAGACCTGTGATGGCACCAATGTCTTCAGGAGATCATTTGATCTTTACAGTTATGAGTGAGTGAACAGAGACAGAGGAATAGAAAGAGGCTAGTTCAAGATTCCCATGTAGATGTTGACCTCCGAGCTCCAAAATACTTTTTTGTTTTTACTGGCAAGTTTGCAGTTACCATGTTTTGCCACTAGATGGAAGTGCTAACAGAATTTGTAACTTGGTGTTTTCAAGGTTGGTGCAACAATAGAGCTGATTTTTTTTTTTTTTTGAAAAAAAATTTTTTTTAAGATTTTAGTTATTTATATGTCACAGAGAGTAAGCTCACAAGTTGGCAGAGAGGCAGGCAGAGAGAGAGGGGGAAGCAGGCTCCCTGCAGAGCAGAGCCCGATGCGGGGCTTGATACCAGGACCCTAAGATCATGACCTGAGCTGAAGGCAGAAGCTTAACCCACTGAGCCACCCAGGCACCCCTTTTTTGAAATTTTAATTTTATTTTAAGTAGGCTTCACACCCCATGTTAGGGTTGAACTCACAACCCAAGATCGAGATTGCTCCACCAATTCAGCCAGCCAGGCCCTTCAACTGAACTGAATTTTATAGTGATGCTCATTCAAACAGGATTCTACTGTGTGACTGGGTAATATTCTTCTCTATCATATCTGTGCAGTACTTCTGTACTGTAAATGATTATATCTCATTAAATATATTTATTACTTTTTTTAAAGGATTTTATTTATTTGACAGAGTGAGAGAGAGAGAGAACAAGTGCACAAGCAGGGAAGCAGCAGGCAGGCAGGCAGAGGGAGAAACAGGCTCTTTGTTGATCAAGGACCCTGGGATCATGACCTCAGCTGAAGGCAGATGCTTAATTGACTGAGCCACCCAGGTGCCCCGTATTAAATATATTTATGAAATAATAATGAACACGATATGTAAAATGTTTATAAGCTAGTAAAATACAGACAAATTTGACAGGTTTTAAAAAATATCTGCAAGGGGTATCTGGGTGCTCAGCTGGTTAGGCATCTGACTCTTGCTCTCAGCTCACGTCTGGGTCTCAGGATCATGTGTTAAAGCCCTGCATTGGGCTCCATGCTGGGTGTGTAGCCTACTTTAAAAAGAAAATATCTGCAAGACAGTAGTCAAAAGCTAGATAATCAACATGCAGTAGAAATTTATCTTTGAATTACCTCGAATCAAGAATAATTTGGATTATCTGGGGTCTCTAATGCACTGGAGTCTATAACAGACCATACTGTGTTGACTTTTCTTAGCATGAACAGGGCTCACTGATGATGTTTGAGCACCTCGTTAATTCTAATGGACTCAAAGCAGTCATGAAATACTACGGTCTTGTCCCTGAAGAAGACATTTGCTTTATCAAGGAACTAATTGCAGGACCACTTGAATCACCAATCAAACATTCTTTGGTAAGTTTTTGTACCATTTAATTTGAATTGACTGTGTTTCCCATCTAGTCTTTCCTAGTTTCCTTCAGAGCTATTTGAAAAGAGATATTTAGAGGGGAGCGGGGCGGGGAGGGGAGGTGGGGTTATGGACATTGGGGAGGGTATTGCTATGGTGAGTGCTGTGAAGTGTGTAAACCTGGCGATTCACAGACCTGTACCCCTGGGGATAAAAATACATTATATGTTTATAAAAAAAATTTAATTAAAGAAAGAAAAGAGATATTTGGCTATTTTAGGGAGACTAAGTAATAAAATACATTATATGTTTCTACTATTTAATACAAAAAAATGAAAGGCTTATCTTTTTTTTTAATCTCTTAACTGAGATCTTTAGAAGTTACCCCCCCCAAGTTAAAATACATGTGTAAATATTTTTTGGTGAATATATGTATGCAATATTCTATATAGGAGCCAGAGGTAATGTTTGGAAAATGTAGAAGTGTGTGTCTTGTTTCTCCATTAAAATTAACATGTTTGAGTGCTTGGGGGAAAGATGGGAGGGAATGGGAAGTGAGGGGAGGAAAGGATAAGAGGGGGCACAGCTCAGAAAAGGAAATTTAAAAAGAAGAGAAAAAAATAAAATTATAAAAAAAATAGCATCTTGGGCCCCTGGGTGGCTCAGTGTGTTAAAGCCTCTCAGATCATGATCCCAGGGTCCTGGGATTGAGCCCCGTGGGGCTCTCTGCTCAGGGGGAGTCTGCTTACCCCCCTCTCTCTGCCTGCATCTCTGCCTATTTGTGATCTCTGTCTGTCAAATAAATAAACAAAATCTTTAAAAGAAAATCGCATCTGAAATATTTAGATATATGAGGAACTAGAAAAAAGGTTGAATAGTTCAAAGGAAAGTTTAGGGTTTTGTTTTTGTTTTTTTTTTTAAGATTTTATTTATTTATTTGACAGAGAGAGATCACAAGTAGGCAGAGAGGCAGGCAGAGAGAGAGGGGGGAGGAAGCAGGCTCCCTGCCAAGCCGATATGGGGCTCGATCCCAGGACCCTGGGATCATGACCCGAGCTGAAGGCAGAGGCTTTAACCCACTGAGCCACCCAGGCGCCCCGGAAAGTTTAGGTTTTTTTGTTTGTTTGTTTTAATTAAAAAGAAGCTGAGGGGCACCTGGGTGGCTTGTTTTTGTTTTTTTGTTTGTTTTTGCTGCTGTTGTTGTTTTTAAAGATTTTATCCATTTATTTGACAGAGAGACCGTGAAAGAGGGAACACAAGCAGGGGGAGTAGGAGAGAGAGAAGCAAGCTTCCCGCCAAGCAGGGAGCCTGACGTGGGACTCGATCCCAGGACCCTGGGATCATGACCTAAGCCGAAGGCAGACACTTATTGACTGGGTGGCTTGGTTGATTAAGTGTCCAACTCTTGGTTTAGGCTCAGGTCATGATCTTAGGGTCATGGGATTGAGCCCCAGGTCAGACTGCGCTGGGCATGGAGCCTACTTGGGATTCTGTCTCTCCTTCTCCATCTGCCCCTCCCCCCTCAGAGAGATAGAGAGATAGATAAATGGGGCACCTGGGTGACCCAGTTGGTTAAGCATCTATCTGCCTTCCGACCAGGTCATGATCCCAGAGTTCTGGGATCAAGCGTCCTGCTCAGCAGGGAGTCTGCCTCTTCCTCTTTCCCTCCTCCTGCTCATGCTCGCTCTCTCTTTCAAATAAATAAAGTACTTTAAAAAATAAATAATAAAAAAGAAGTTGAAAAATAATTTCCCAGGGCACCTGGGTGGCTCAGTGGGTTAAGCCTCTGCCTTCTGCTCAGGTCATGATCTCAGGGTCCTGGGATCGAGCCCCGCACCCGGCTCTCTGCTCAGCAGGGAGCCTGCTTTCCTCCCTCTCTCTGCCTGCCTCTCTGCCTACTTGTGATCTCTGTCTGTCAAATGAATAAATAAAATCTTTTAAAAAAATAAAAAATAAATTTCCCTCTGAGTTTAAGTTTTTTCAGTGAGTATATACAAATCTATTTGTAAAATGTAAGGTGAAGAGCTGGATTTTGAAGCAAATATTCTATTTCCAAAATATGGGAGCTTCAAAAATTCTTTTTTTAAAAAGATTTTATTTATTTGACAGAGAGAGAGCATGTCAGCAGGAGGAGCTGCAGAGGGAGCGGAAATAGCAGTCTCCATGCTGAGCAGGGAGCATGATGTGGGGGCTCGTGGGGCTGAATCATTTCATTTAGACTAGATGTTTAACTACTTTGATAATACTATTTTCATGCATAAATTTAAGCATTAGCATATGAGAGTCATTCCTACAATTTATAATTAAATTTTATATTTTATATTTTTATTTCTTATTTTTTTTAAGATTTTATTTATTTATTTGACAGAGAGAGATCACAAGTAGGCAGAGAGGCAGGCAGAGAGATTGAGAGGAGGAAGCAGACTCCCTGCTGAGTAGAGAGCCCGATGCGGGACTCGATCCCAGGACCCTGAGATCATGACCTGAGCCGAAGGCAGAGGCTTAACCCACTGAGCCACCCAGGTGCCCGGCACCCTAAATTTTATATTTTAAAGAAACTTTAAAGCCAAGAAAAGAAGAAAGATGTTGGTTATCAGAAATGCAATGAGGGGCACCTGGGTGGATCAGTGGGTTATAGCTTCTGCCTTTAGCTCAGGTCATGATCCCAGGGTCGTGGGATTGAGCCCCGCATTGAGCTCTCTGCTCCTCGGGGAACCTGCTTCCTCCTCTCTCACTGCCTGCCTCTACCTACTTGTGATCTCTGTCTGTCAAATAAGTAAATAAAAATCTTAAAAAAAAAATAAAATAAATGCAATGAGTTAGGATCCTTTCAATGGCACAAGGTTTAGTATTAATAGGATATCACATACCTTAGCATTTCTTTTCCTTTTTCTACTAGTTTAGGAATTAAGTGGAAGAAGGAAAAACTAGAACCTTCTAAGTTATCTCACATTCCCATTCAAGTATCTGTTTATAATTTTTAGGTTAACACAGTTGCTTTGCTTTGCTTATAAATAGATACAGTTCGTATCCTAAAACTATTGTGAGTTTTCTTGTCTTCCAGTGGCCATATAAAGGGCGTCCTAAAGAGAAAAGCTTCCTTTATGAGATAGTGGCCAATAAAAGAACTGGCATCGATGTGGACAAATGGGATTATTTTGCCAGGTATGCACTGAACATTTCAGAAAAACTGGTTAAAATTCTTATATCATTTAAATATATTTTATTTTTATTTAAATAAATAAAAATTGAAATCCTTGGATACATTTAGTGTTAATATTTAAGGTACAGTTTCCGCATTGAAGAATTTCATCTCTCTGCTTTGGAATCTTTCCAGGGACTGCCATCATCTTGGAATCCAAAATAATTTTGACTACAAGCGCTTTATTAAATTTGCCCGTGTCTGTGAAGTAGAGAATGGGAAGTGTATTTGTCCTAGAGATAAGGTGAGCTATGTCAAAGGAACAATAAAGAAGGTGTTGTTCCTAGTTCGAAGTGTAGAAGTAATCATTCAATAATTTGGAAAAATCACAACCTGATAAATTATCAATCTTTTTACTTTACGCTTAGCACTTGTAAGAATCATAAAGTTCTTTTCATTTTCTGCATTGTTAAATAATAATAAAGCTACAACAGACATTTATTGAGTGTTGCGCTAGGCACTGTTTTAAATGCTTTAGGTGGATTAACTCAGTCCTCACAACCGTATAAAATAGATACTATTCTTATGCCACTTAATAGGTGAGCAAGTTCAAGCACAGAGAAAACATAGAGTTAATGAATGGCAGAACTAGAATTTCAGCCCAGAAAGTTTGGTTCAAGTCTCCTCCTTAACCATAGTTAGTGATCTATATTAGTGTTTCATAATAGGTAAAATGCTAAATCATTAGGTCCTTCCTAATTAGAGTCATGTAACTAAAGAGTAGTATGGCATTATACTGCAGAAAGTCTTTCTTTGGGATACCTGGGTGGCTCAGATGGTTAAGTGTCTGCCTTCGGCTCAGGTAATGATCCCACAGTCCTAGGATCGACTCCCTTGCTCAGCGGGGAGCCTGCTTCTCCCTCTGCCTGCTCTCCCTCTGCTTCCGTATTCTCTCTCTCAGTCTGTCAAATACATAAAATCTTTAAAAAAAAGAAAAGAAAAGAAAAAGTCTTTCTTTTGAGAATAAAGAATATAAGAATAATGCCTAATTTCTAGACTTGTTGAGATTAAAAAACATACTGAAGATGCGTAAAACAACCTGCTACAGAGTTAGAGCGATAGATTTTGTTACTAAGAAGAAACGTTGCAAACCAAGAAATGATTTTACTTTCCTGCCCCTTAGTTTTTTAATGGACTCAGGGATTTTAATGAGGTAGCTCCTGTGCATAGCTTTCTTGTCTGTCTGTCACCATTCCTTTTCCTTGTCCTGTGTACTTGTCTGCTAACAAGGGTAACAGAACTGGATCCTGCATTAATATTTATTTTATGTTTTCCTGCAGGAGGTTGGGAATCTATATGACATGTTCCATACTCGCAACTCTTTGCACCGCAGAGCTTATCAACACAAAATTGGCAACATCATTGATACAATGTAAGAAATTCAACTGCTATTTCCCTATAAAATTTTTTGTGATGCTTTGTTAGATCATTCTTAGGTCAAGTTGAGCTTTCTAGGTGAATTCAAGCAAATTTTAAGTGAACTTTAAGTGAATAAATCTGAAATGGTTCCCTTAATACAACAAAAACTAGCAAAAAGTAAACTTGGAGGAAAAAGAGGAGAATGAATAAAGGGGATAGATGAAGTGTGGAAGAGTTGGCTTCAGCAAGACATGAAGGGGCAATGGCTCAGACCTCCCCAGAGGCAGTTGCTTATGTGCCAGACATTAGGATCAAGGTGGGAGATAGGACATGAATAATTGACACTCTGAAACTAATGACAAACATTAATTTTAAGAATTAAGATTAATGTCTATCCTCACCATGTCAGTTATTTATCAAAATTAGTAGAAAATAGCAAAACCAATAGGAATTTCACCTCTTCTCCCTGACCCAGTGAGAACCATAGCAGAAAAGTTCAGCCAGGTAGATAAAAGTAGAGCCATACATCTCTGTGAGACTCACAGACCCATAAAGAGTTCTCGAAAGTAGAGTGTGAGTTCATTCCATGTCTCCGAAATAGTTTTAACTTGACATGAGCAGACTAGTTAGAACACATTCACCCGTTTGTATGGTTGTTCCTTTGAAGAGAAGTTTTTGTTTGTTTTTAATTCAGGGAGTCAGAGACATCTAGGTGCAAAGCCTGGTACTACTTCTTCCTAACTTGGTTAAATGAAAATTACTTCATATCTGCCTCTGTAAAATTGATGCTGATTATGTCTATCTTGTTGGAAAGATTAAATAAGATAATGTTATCTAGAGCCCTACATTATGCTGGATCACAGTAAACATGGTAGCCCGCAGATCACCATAGGCATATTTATGCATTTATGTAGGATCCAAAAACAGTTGTCTTTAGAACATCATGTCTCAGGATTTTACTTCTCTGAAGTAGAAAGATTTCTTTTATTTCAAGTGTGGGCATTAAGCAAATACTCAAATTTTCTCATAAACGTAAATTTTTATGCAATGATCTTTAGGATTACAAATGCTTTCCTCAAAGCCGACCCCTACATAGAGATTACAGGTGCTGAAGGAAAAAAGTATCACATCTCTACAGCAATTGATGACATGGAAGCCTTCACGAAGCTAACAGGTAAGAACCAGTAGGTAATACTGAGTGGTCCATCTCAGATAAAGTGCAGGCTGAGTGGGCTATTTTCTTTTTTTTTTTTTTAAAGATTTTATTTATTTATTTGACAGAGAGAGATCACAAGTAGGCAGAGAGGCAGGCAGAGAGATTGAGAGGAGGAAGCAGACTCCCTGCTGAGTAGAGAGCCCGATGCGGGACTCGATCCCAGGACCCTGAGATCATGACCTGAGCCGAAGGCAGAGGCTTAACCCACTGAGCCACCCAGGCGCCCTGAGTGGGTTATTTTCTAAACATTCTAATATCTTTAGCTTCTCAAGTGATTATATGCTTTTGGAATCGAGTTTTATCTCGATTCCAAAATTGAGAAGCGATTTTAACCATATAACCTCGATAAAGTTATTTAACCTCTCTGACCCTTAGTTTCCTCATCTATAAAATGTGAGTATTGTTATCTCGCATACAGTTTTGTTGTAGTATTTAAATGAGGCATAACACCTAATATATAGTACTTGGCAGGTAAGTACCCAATATTTACTATTATTTAACTTAACAATACAGCTGGACTAATAGCAGATTTGCCCTTTTAACATTATTTTTGTTGTAAAACACAGGGAACCAGGAACATTTTGCCACACTTCAGCAGAAATGAAACCTGCAGCTTAGGGTGGGAAGGGGGAGGTGAAGAAGTTGCAGCTGGTTCTTCCATGTGGGGAAGTGCAGACTGAGCAATAAAGATGAGCAAACCAAAAGGAGTAGACCAAAAAGTTTGTACCAGTTGCATATCACGAAACTGACTCTGTTTAAAAAGTTAGAATGCAGTCACATAGCTCGTAGAATCACTGGAAAAGCTGGAGAGTCTTAAAATGAGCAAAAGCAACTCAAGCTCAGTGGCCTAAGACAGCCAAAATCCCTTTCTCTGGGCTTTCTGTGTGATACTACTGCTGTTCTGTTGCCTTTTTTTTTTTTTTTTTAAGATTTTATTTGTTTATTTGACAGAGATCACAAGTAGGCAGAGAGACAGGCAGTGAGAGAGGAAGGAAAGCAGGCTCCCTGCTGAGCAGAGAGCCCTTATGGGGAGCTTGATCCCAGGACCCTGGGATCATGACCTGAGCTAAAGGTAGAAGCTTTAACCCAATGAGCCACCCAGGTGCCCCTGTTCCATCACTATTCGATTCTGTCTGCAGCGCACTGCCAGAATGAAACCCACACCCGTTACTCTGAAACTGTCTTTGAAGAACCAGTGTTCTTCCTTTCCAACCATTCGCAGTTTAGATATTTTTGTAGAACAGTAAAAATGAATTACCAGTGAAATGAAATGGTGTGGGGGGTTGGGGCAGGACATACAAAATACAAGCCCAAGCACTTAGTATTGAGTTTGACAGACTTAACATATATTTCAGTAAATATAATCAAGAGAAACAAAATTTAAATTAAAAAGTTATATGTATTATTCTTTAAAAATATGCATGTAGGTAATACAGAGTCCCTATTATACTTGTAACTTTTTAGTCATTTTCCAATCATAAGTAAATCAAAAATTAAAAGTGAGGGGACCCTGGGATCATGACCTGAGCTGAAGGCAGAGGCAAAAAAAAAAAAAAAAAAAAAGGTCATCTTCAGTCTTAATCAGAAGCCAATCTAACAATTTATTCTGTAACATTATATTACGTTTCTACTATGTCTTGCTGAAAAGAAATGAATTGGGGATTTTATGCACTTCTGGGTTAACTGAAAAACCATAAAGTATACAGTTTAATGTGATCTTACCACATGATTATACATAGCTGTCACTCTCTAATGGTTCTAATGTCACTCTCTGAAGGTTCTCTAATGCCCAAACTCACTTTTACCCTCTTCAGTGAGATGAGTCCACTGATTATGCTCTTGGATATTGTGTTAATGTCAAAAATGGCAGACAGAATATTAGGTCACATTTTTGTGCTTTATTGGCCAGAATATGGGAGAACAAACATATGGACTTTGCAGCTGTCATCATTTGAGACAAGGATAATCTTATCTTTCTTACATACTCTTCAGAGCCATCCTATAATCCTCATTGGCCTTAGCTACATGACCTGGAAGGAATAAGGACCATGTGAGCCTTCATTACCTTTGTTGCTTTTCTAAAAGTCAATTTACTTTATCTAAAACTTTCCAGTTCTTAGGGCACCTGGGTTGCTCAGTCGGTTAAGTGACTGCCTTCGGCTCAGGTCATGATCCTAGGGTCCTAGATCGAGTCTCACATTGGGCTCTCTGCTCAGTGGGGAGCCTACTTGTCCCTCTCCCTCTGTCTGCTGCTCTGCCTGCTTGTGCTCACTATCTCTCTCTCAAATAAATAAATAAATAATCTTTAAAATAAGATAAAATAAAAGTTTCCAGTTCTTATTTTTTGATTTTTTAGGATGTTTTTCCACTTATTGGGAAGTGTTGAAGACATACAACAGTGTTGAAAGAATTTTACAGTGAACACTTGTACACTCACCCTGTAAATTCTAGCATTTACTGAACTGCTTTATTACTTATGCAAGTTACCATCCATCTGTCCATCTTATTAATCCATCTTAATTTTGATGCATTGTGAAGTTTTTTTTTTTTTTTTTTAAAAAGAGTTATTTATTTCTTTTTAGGGAGAGAGAGAGCATGTACAAGCACACATGAGGGGAGTGGGGATCTTCAGCAAACTCTCTGTTGGGTGCAGAGCCTAACATGGGGCTTGATCCCAGGACCCTGAGATCATGACATGAGCTGAAACCAAGAGTTAGACGCTCAATCAACTGAGCTGTCCAGGTGCCCCAATTTTGATGTTATTTTAAAATAAATTGCATGGGGCAACTGGGTGGCTCAGTCAGTTTAGCAGCTGCCTTCAGCTCAGGTCATGATCCCACAGACCTGGGATCAAGCCCTGCATCAGACTCCCTGCTGCATGGGAAGCCTTCTTCTTCCTTTCCCTCTGCCTGCCACTCCCTGTGCTTGTGATTTCTCTCCCTGTCAAATAAATAAAATCTTTAAAAAAAAAAAAAATTGCAGGGGCTCCTGGGTGGCTCAGTGGGTTAAAGCCTCTGCCTTCGGCTCAGGTCATGATCTCAGGGTCCTGGGATCGAGCCCCGCATCGGGCTCTCTGCTCGGCAGGGAGCCTGCTTCCTCCTCTCTCTCTGCCTGCCCCTCTGCCTGCTTGTGATCTCTGTCTGTCAAATAAATAAATAAAATCTTTTAAAAAAAATTGCAGATACCACTATATTTTACCTTAACTCTCTTAGCATGCAGATTAACTAAAGTTCAACAATTATTTATAGATTTTTTTTCTTCTGATGTAAAATTCACATGCAATTTGTATAAACGTATGAATCTTACATACATTTGCTAGTGTTTTGACAAATGCAAGATACAGAACATTATCTTCTCTTTAGAAAGTTCCCTCATGCTTCTTCCCAGTTAGTTCTTACCCTGCTTCACGCCCAAGAAACAACCACAACTTGCCAATTCTAGACTTTTTTTAAAAGTTTATTTATTTTTAGTAATCTCTATACCCAACATGGGGCTTAAACTCATGACCGTGAGAGCAAGAGCCACATGCTCTTCTGACTGAGCCAGCCCCTGTTCTAGACGTTTATATAAATAGAATCATACAGTGTGCATTCCTCTCTGTAGGGCTTCTTTTTACTCAATGTTATATACTTGAGATTCATCCAGATTGCATGTATCAGGAGTTTATTCCTTTTTATTGCTGAGCAATAATTCATTGTATGAATATGCCATAGTTTATTTTTCCTCTCTGCTTCCTAAATTCCTATTTATAAATGTTGCTATAAATATTCCTATAAATGTTTCAGCTTACATGGAAGTTGGCTATCTTAAGCATTGCAAATGTTATGACTACTGTCTTAGGTAACCGTTTTCTTACATTAGTCTTTATCACTCAGTATTTCTAGGCAATAGGTGGACCTTACTTCCCTTCCTTCCTCTGCAAGCCCCCTTATCCCAAAATCCCTTAACTAAATTGGAATGATAGAATGCTAAATTTAGAAGGACCTTAGAGATCATCTACTTAAAACTCCTCAAAGGAGGGATGCCTGGGTGGCTTGGTTGGTTAAGCCTCTGTCTTCAGCTCAGGTCATGATTCCAGGGTCCTGGGATCAAACCCCGTATCGGGCTCCCTGCTCAGAAGGAAGCCTGCTTCTCCTTCCCACACTCCCCCTGCTTGTGTTCCCTTTTTCCCTGTCTCTTTCTCTCTCTCTCTCTCTCTGTCAAATAAATAAATAAATAAATCTTAAAAACAAAAAAATTCCTCAAGGGACACTTGGGTGGCTATTGCTTAAGTGTCCACCTTCAACTCGGGTCATGATCCCAGGGTCCTGGGATCAAGTCCTGCATCAAGTTCCCTACTCAGTGAGGAGCCTGCTTCTCCTTCTGCCTGTTGCTCCCCGTGCTTGTGTTCTCTCTTTCTCTCCCACTCTAACAAATAAAATCTTTAAACAAAAAACAAGAAACAAAAAACCCTGCTCAAATGAGGAAACAGAAGCCAAGTGAAGGAAAGCAACTTATCTTAATAAACGGCAAAGCTAAACTCAAGTCTTCTGATTCCAAAGTTGAATGTTGCTTATACTATTTTAGAGTGCTATATCATTATTCAGTTTAACATACAAGCATTAACTTTTATACATGACCCTTTTCTGAACACAAGTATGTGGAACAAATAGAGTGTTTTCACATGGTTAGTGGGAATGCAAATGGTACAGCCACTTTGAAAAAGTTCAGCATTTTCATAAAAATATATATTTATCCTATCATCCAATAATTCCTCTTCTACCTGCTTACCCAACAGAAATGGAAATGTAAGTCCACCTAAAAGCCTGTACCTTATAAGAATAAGGTAAAAGCCATAAGAAATACATCAATAAAATTCTGTGGGGTTCAAAGGAAGGAGGAATTGTGTTTCTAGTTTTGTTGGATTAAGGAAGATTTCACAGTGAGGTGCTTTTGAGATGCATCTTGGGGATTAAGTAGGCTTTTATTGTTTTTGTTTTTTTAAGATTTTATTTATTTATTTGACAGAGATCACAAGTAGGCAGAGAGGCAGGCAGAAAGAGAGGAGGAAGCAGGCTCCCTGCTGAGCAGAGAGCCTGATGCGGGGCTTGATCCCAGGACCCTGAGATCATGACCTGAGCTGAAGGCAGAGGCTTTAACCCACTGAGTCACCCAGGCACCCCCCTTTTTTTTTTTTGAAGATTTTATTTATTTAACAGTGACCACAAGTAGGCAGAGAGGCAGGCAGAGAGAAGAGAGAGAGAGAGGAGGAAGCAGGCTCCCCAAGGAGCAGAGAGCCTGAGGTGGGGCTCGATTCCTGGACCCTGGGATCATGACCTGAGTGGAAGGCAGAGGCTTTAACACACTGAACCATCCAGGTGCCCCAGCTTTTTTTTTTTTTTTTTTTTTAAGATTTTATTTATTTATTTGACAGAGAGAGACACAGTGAGAGAGGGAACACAAGCAGGGGAAGTGGGAGAGGAAGACGCATCCTGAACAGAGAGCCCAATTTGGGGCTTGATCCCAGGACCCCAGGATCATGACCTGAGCTGAAGGCAAATGCTTAACAGCTGAGCCACCCAGGTGCCCCGGTAGGCTTTCAAGAAGTGAGATTTTGGGGCACCTGGCTAGCTCACTCAGTGGAGCACATCACTCTTGATTTTAGGGCTTTGAGTATGAGCCCCACGTTGGGTGCAGAGATTAGTTAAAAAATAAATAAATAAAAAGAAGTGAGATCCTGTGATGGGAGAAGCATTCCATTAATTCAACTGGGAACAGGGCTGCTAAAGGCATGGATTAGAAAAGTGCAGTTTTATTATGTTAAAGTAAAATTGCTGTTTTTCAAACTGTATGTGAAGAAATAATGAAAACTATACATGGAAAGATGTCTTGATGAGAAAGATGTCTCACTGAGAGAGTGAGGAATGTGTTAACTATAGATCAATTGGGGAGGAATATATACACATCAGTGAGGTAAATGACAGGCTGTTAATATTTTATTTTGCCAAGAAAAAGCATCTTTAGTAAAACTCATTTTGCAAAATGCAATAATTGAGTCAGTCAGAGATTACCAGTTAATGTTAAACCATTGGTTGAAACCTTATAGGGATAATCATACAGTCTCAGAATATTACCCTGTGGATAATTTGTTAATTGCAAATGGAAAAGTACATTTATAATAGAGAAAGCTGGATTATTGCCTTAGCCAGCTGTTGGAATTTAACAACCAATAATGGTAGCATCTCATTATGTGATTCCTGTTGCATTGACCCAGGCACATCCCTTACATAGTGTTCTTGACAAGAGTGTTTAACCTAAATCTAATGGTAAAGAAACAGATGAATTCGAAGTATGGGACATTGCCCAAAATGAATGTCTGAACTTTTCTAAAATGTCAACATCATGAAACAAGTCAGAAGAATTATTCTAGTTCTAGATGAAAGGAGACTAAAGAATATGACAACTAATGTCATCCATAATGCTTGATTGGTTTCTCTATCCAGCAACATAAATGCATAGATTGCATTATTTTAACAATTAAGCAATTCAACTATAGACTTATGTTATTTTTATATCAGTCTGTAATTTTTTGGCACTTGATAGTGGTTGTGTAGGAGAATGTTCCTGTTCTTGGGAGATGCATGCAGAGGTATTTAGGAGTGAAGGGTCTTGATGTCCGTAATCTTCAAATATTTCATCAAAAATTTGAATGTGTGGGACGCCTGGGTGGCTCAGTGGGTTAAAGCCTCTGCCTTCGGCTCAGGTCATGATCCCAGGGTCCTGGGATCGAGCCCCACATCGGGCTCTCTTCTCAGCAGGGAGCCTGCTTTCTCCTCTCTCTGCCTGCCTCTCTGCCTACTTGTGATCTCTGTCTGTCAAATAAATAAATAAAATCTTTTAAAAAAATTTGAATGTGCAAAAATATTGTGTGTACACATACACAGCATACATATGTAGAAAAATGTTAACAGTTGATGGATTTAGGCAAAAGTTATCTTATTTTGAAACTTTTCAAAGTAAAAAGTTGAAGGAATAAAAGAAAGGAAAAAGAACTAACTTCTGGGGTTCCTGGCTGAACTCAGTAGGGAATGAAACTCTTGATCTCCGGGTTGTAAGTTTGAGCCCCACAGTAGGTGTAGAGATTACTTAAAATCTTTTATTATTTTAGAGAGAGAGAGTACAAGTGGAGGGGGAGAGGCAGAGGGAGAGAAGCAGACTCTCTGGTTAGTAAAGAGCCCGATGACAGCTGGGCTCTATCCCATGATCCTGAGGATCATTACCTGAGCTGAAACTAAGAGTTGGAGTCAGATGTATAACTGACTGAGCCATCAATGCACCCCAAAAATAAAATCTTAAAAAATAAAATAGAATCTTTTTTTTTTTAAGATTTTATTTATTTGACAGACAAAGGCGGGGGTGCGGAATCAGGCTCCCTGCCAAGCAGAGAGCCCCATGCGGGACTCGATCCCAAGACCTGGGATCATGACCCAAGCCGAAGGCAGACTTTAACCCACTGAGCCAACCATGTGTCCCTAAAATATAATCTTAAAAGTAAAAAAGAACTACCTTCTGCTTTTATCATGGAATGGAACTTTATAAAACCTTTTATTATGAAATTTACAAATTCCGCCTACCATCACTTAGCTGCAACAATTATCGACACAGTGATTTTGTGTCATCTTCTCTATCCAGCTACTCCTGTAAAATACTGCACTGTTTTGAAACAGATGTCAGACATAATTTTATAATTACTTAAGGGTTTTATTTATTTATTTGTCAAACAGAGATCACAAGTGGGCAGAAAGGCAGGCAGAGAGAGAGGGAGGGAAACAGGCTCCCTGCTGAGCAGAGAGTCTGATGTGGGGCTCGATCCCTGAACCCTGAGATCATGACCTGAGCCGAAGGCAGAGGCTTAACCCAGTGAGCCACCAGGCGCCCCTTATAATTACTTAAATAATATTCTCTTGAAGAAAATGAAACACAACAACAAATTGATACACCCCTATTTACCCATCACCCAGCCTTAAGCCATCAACTCCAGTAAAGTCTTGCTTCATCTCTACCCTCTCCCATTCACTAGATTATGGTGAAGCAAATCCAAGACTTCAAATGTTCTACTGTGCTTACATTTGTAAACATCCACTTGAAATCATTCTAGAAGTACAGTAGTATATGAGTCTTCTTAAACCTTTTTTTTTTTTCATCTTAAGCTAACTAAAGTTTTATCAAATTGGCAGATAACATTTTTCTGGAGATTTTATATTCTTCTGATCCCAAACTGGATGAAGCACGAGAGATTTTAAAAAAAATTGAATACCGTCATCTATATAAGTTTGTGGGTGAGACTAAGCCACAGGGAAAAATAAAAATTAAAAGGGTAAGTTAAGTTGTCAAACACCTTTCCAGTAGTGAAAGGTCTCTCTCTTCCATTTGTCCTCCAAGAGGAAACCATTAACCCATCATAATACCACAACTCTGTTCTAAGTGCTTTACATTCATTTTTACTTAATCTTCTCATCAATAACTTATTCTTTGGTCTGTCCTGTAGATGAAGGAATTGAGGCTTAGGGGAGATTAAATAACTTGCCTATAGAAGCACAGTTAGTATTCAAAGTCTGACTTAGTCCAAACCTTTACTCTTTCATCCTGGAAGTCAGGGTGGGGGTTGGGGGGGGTGCAAAATTTTGGCTAGATCCAGTGGCAAGAAAATGGGGCCTCAAAATATGGTATCTACATGAGCTTCACGGAAACTCTAAGGACCTGCTGTTCATAATTTCTTCATTCACTCTATATCAGGTTCTCCCAGATGGTGCCTGCCAAATCTCTTTATCTGTTTTCCCCTCTTGCTTGTGGAGGGTTTTTTTTTCTTTGCCAGTAACCTGAGCCATACTGATAACCACACCCTGCCTCATAACACGTTCCTCTTATTTTACTAATAAGCCAATGCCCCATTTTTTTTCATATGAAAATTTTGTTAGAATCATTCCATTGTGGTTTGTTTGAAGGATGGCAGAAGCAGAAACCATGTATTTATTAAGGCTATCTCTACCCACTTTCCTGGTTAACGTGCCATTTTCGGAGAGGGAACCTTTTGTGGCATAAACACTTGATGATGAAAAACTGGGGTTCTAACATGAGGAGTGTTTTCTTTTCTAGGAAGACTATAAAGATCTTCCAAAGGAAATTGCTGATGCTAAACCCGACATATTGCCGGAATTTGAACTGAAGGCTGAAGATTTAATAGTGGATGTAAGTAGTTAGCCGGAGAATATACTAAGTAAAGAAAAATTTTTAAGGTAAATCCTCCCCAGTTCCATTATAATAGATGTACATGTTCATTAAAGAAAATTTGGAAAATACAGAAAAATAGAAGGAAGGAAGAGAATTACCTGGGATCTCAAAAAATCAACAGTAAGTTAATTGTGGTATGTGGGTAACAGAACATGGCGTATGTTGATTTTTTAATGTTTTCTTGATCACAAAAGTAATCTATGCCAATTATTTTTTAAAATTGTGTGTGCATACAAAGGAAAAAGACTTCAACTCCTTCATAGAGGCTGTTGTGTCTTGTATCCTAACAAGACTATCAAATGGCTTTGTCACATTGTCTTTTGTTTCTTACAGTAACTGCTTCTCAGAGTTCTACTCCTCTGAAATCTTGGTATAGTATTGCCCATGTGTTTTTGTTTTTTTTTTCCATAAGCCTCTCATTTGCTGTTTTCTTGTTGATGCATCTTTGGTGAAGAGTGATCTCTCCACAGCCTGTCTTTACCAAGGGATACAATAAGTGAATTGTCCTTGGACCCAGTCTAGTCACTTGGCTGGGGGGTTCAAATACCTCTCACCTGCAGATCAAGCTACAGTTTCCTGTTTCATTAGATGAAATTACACCATAATAAAGGGATTTTCTGAATTTCTAAGTTTCTGAGATTCTGAAAGAACTTACTCTCACGAATGTTTTCCCTGGGCTCTCACATGCCCACCCTTGCCCTCAGTGCTTTACTTGAGGGTCTGCCTTGCCTTCAGCTAAGTGCACGATCCTAGTCAATCCCTGACCTCCTGGTTTTTCTCTTGAAGTGCCGTCTGCTAATGAATATAGGCTCAGAAGTACTGGAAGAATCATAGGAGAAGACAGCACACACGTGATTAAGCTTGCTTTAACCTAAAGGCAAACTGATGGAGCAGTGAGAACTTTTTTTAACTAAGGTCTAATTAAATGTCTTATTATGTATTAGCCTCTCAATATTAGTTTGACAGCGTGAAATATTTATGTGGTACATTTTACTATATGTGCCTCCTTTTAAGACCACGTGTAGTAGTAACTTTTATGGTTACTTAATGGGCTATAAAACTTAATTTTGCTATTTAGAATGAAAGATTCATAATTGCGGATCTGTAGTTCCTTTTTTTTGCTCTTGAGTCCTTCATTAAGAATGGGAATGCCGTGCTCGCTTCGGCAGCACATATACTAAAAAAGGATGGGAATGCCAACTATTATAGTATTGCCCTTCTGGAAAGATAACCATTTTATCAAATCTGCTTTAAGGAGGAATTTCTAGTTATATATGTTTTGGAGAAAATAGGAATTGCCTTTTATTTCTAGTCTAAAAGCAAGGAAATAAATAGCAAAGAGCTCATGGCATTTCTGAAAGTTGCTGAAATTTGATTAATGTGTATACCTTACCATGATGTTTAACAATGTCAAGGCTACATTGGGTCCCTCCCCACATGAAATAATGCCCAGGAGAGAAGCCTACCATAACGCCAGCCCTGGGTTCACAAGCAGACTGAGCAGTTGCTCCCTCCCACGTAAAGGGGTGCAGAACACTCGCTGCAGGTCTTAAAGCCAGTAACACACACATTTTGGGAGACATACCTCTGGTCTGACTTCAGGACCACAGCTGGATCTCAAATGTCTACTTTTCTCTCATAGGGTACTGCCAGGACAGCTCTCAAACCTCATAGACCATTTTTTGGTTTGTTTTCTTAAGGAACAGTCCCAGGAAAAGCTCCTCTTACTGTCCGTTCTTTTCTCTGCCACCATCACCCCATTACTCTATTTTTTTTTCCCTCTCTTATTTCCTTATCCTGCCTTTCTCCCAGACCTGTCCAGGGAGCACTCCCACTCCATAATTAACACACTTGCCTGGAACTTAGCCCTTAGTTGACTCTCTTCGCCCTTGCTGCAACCCAGCTGTTCCTGAGAGCCTGATGCTTCTGTAGCCCCTTCAGGAAAAGCATATTCCTCTGGGTCAGGAGGCCTTTCTGTTCCTCAGTCCTCTTGTTCCCTAGTATCACTTCAAGACCGTATGCAAGATCCCTGTTCCTCTGAGACCAGCCTCTCCCAACCTGCTATCCTCTTGGTTGAAGATTTTGGCTTGGTTTAGAGACTTTCTCCCTTTCCAGTTCCTGCCGTGGTCCTTGGTGATTTCAAGGCTGGCCAATTCTGATTGTTCTCTTCATCCTTATCCTCAGTGACCTTACCCACTCCACCTCGGCCAGCACTCAGCAGATTATATTCTGAACCTTACTGACATTTGATTTTTAAGCATCCTGTCTCCATCCTCAAACCCCCTTCTTCCTTATGTGCTTGTTCCTTGCTCTTTAAGACCTCTAGTTTATTGCCTCCTCACTTCCTTCCAACTTGTCAGTGACCTTTTATCTCTACTTCTCTCTCATTCTTTGATTCTGTAATGGATTCGGTCATTTTTTACAGTTATCCTCAACTCTCTTGCCTTTCTTTGCTTCTACTCAGCAAAGGACTGAATGGCAGTTCATAGTCCCTAACCTTACTAGGGCCCTCTGAACTTGTGGTAGACATAGTGCAATTTTCTGGTCTCCATAATGACAATTTCAAACCATCTCCACTCTTCTCAGACCTCAGCCCTGTTCCCTGCCCACAGCTTTATTCACCCCTCTGGGACTAACCCCACTTTGGCCCTTATTTCAGAGATAAAATACAGGCCATTGGATAGGAACTCTCTCATCCTACACCACTGAATAAGCTTCCATCTGCCACTGTATTCAGCCTTCCAGTAGTGGGGAAATGTCTCTTCTTATCAAAGGCTAAGAGTAATCGTTTAGTTGTGTTCTAGATCAGGGCTGTCTGATAGAACTTTCCGTGATGCTGGAAATGGTCTATAATTGTGCTGTCCATTTCGGTAGCCACTAGCTACACACAGCTATTAAGCACTGGAAACCTCACTACTGCAACTGAGTAACTAAATTTTTTATTTTATTTAATGTTAAAGACTTTGAAATTAAAAAGTCACTTGTGACTAGTGGCTACGACATTGAGTAGCACACCATAGAGCCATTCATCTTAGCATTTCTGTGGAATGCCAGGATCCGTTCCGTCCTCTCTTTCTGACATCCCGTCAGCAGTTAAACAGACTTTCATCTCAGGAAAACAGCAAATGTTACACTCCTCACTCCTCTCCTCTTCTTTAGGGTCTAATGCATTGAAAAGTTGCCCCCAATACCCCTTTTACTTTTCCCAGGTATGATGCTCCTCTCTACATTCTTATCTCTTGCATCTTTTGACAGTCAAGCTTCTAAGAGTTATCTTCTCTTTTTTTATTTTTTATTTATTCCTGAACCCTTTGTCTGTTACCATCACCATATTAGAACTATTCTTCCAAGTTCCCCGGTGACTTCACTGTTACTTAACTCAGTGGACCATGGCAGTCCTGTCTCCCTCAGAGCTATTTCTTCTGCCTGGAACTCGTTTCCTTCACATATAGATAGACCGGACTAAATCCTGTTCACTTTTCCAGGAAAACTTGCGTCATTCCCAGGGTTCACAGCATCCTTTGCTTCTCCTTAGTAGCTCTTAGAACAAATGTAGTTCAATCATTACTTTTATAATTGTTTGTTCAACCTCAGTCTGGCTGCACATGCTGTGGGGACTGGGATTGTTTCAAGCTTCCTTGTACCCGTAGTACCTGTCACAGTGGCTGTCACATAGGCATAGACTTTACACCCTGCTTATGTTGAAAGCACAAATACCTCCCCTACCCCATCCCGATTTCAAGACCAAATCCCTATAGCACATGCACCAGACTTCTTTTTATTCTACTGTGGGCTACCTTATCAGTGCCTTATTTCTGAACCTCCAGAGAGCTCTGCTCCATTTCTTGTGATGCTCCTACAACCCTGAATTTAATGCTCACCGTTATGTGAGTGATCACTAATTTATTACTTTTATTAAGGTTATCAACATGGATTATGGAATGGAAGATCAGAATCCTATCGATCATGTTCGCTTCTATTCTAAGCATGACCTCAGCAAAGCAGTCAGGATTACTAAAGATCAGGTAACTACTTAGGGGTAAAACAAGCTATAGTGACATTTTGCAAATCTGTGATAAATCCGCATTTTATTTTTTTTTAAAAGATTTTAATTTATTTATTTGACAGAGATCACAAGTAGGCAGGCAGAGAGGGGGAAGCAGGCTCCCTGCTGAGCAGAGAGCCTGAAGTAGGGCTCAATCCCAGGACCCTGAGATCATGACCTAATTCGAAGGCAGAGGCTTAACCCACTGAGCCACCCAGGCACGCCATAAATCTGCAATCAAGATGCAGGTTAGGTCTTAAAGTCAATGTGTATGATAAAATTAAAAAATGTATTTTTAAAATTAAAGTATATCTGGCGGTTCCTGGGTGGCTCAGTTGGTTGAGCACCCAGCTCTTGGTTTTGGCTCAGGTCATGGTCTTGGAGTCATGAGATCAAACCCCACATTGGGCTCCATGCCCAGTGTAGTCTGCTTGAGTTTCTCTGCCACGGCCTCTGTCCCTCCCCCACTCTTGCACATGCTTTGTCTCTCTCTCAAATAAATGAATAAATAAAATCTTAAAAAACTGGGGCCCCTTTGTGGCTCAGTTGGTTAAGTATCTGCCTTCTGCTCAGGTCATGATCCCAGGGTCATGGGATCAAGCCCTGTGTTGGACTCTTTGCTCAGGAGGGAGTCTGCTTCTCCGTCTGCTCTCCCCCCGCTTGTGCTCTCTCTCTGTCTCTCTCTCAAATAAATAAGATCTACAGAAAAGTTAAATATATCTGATTTTTGTGTAGACTAGACCGTCTTAGCACCAGTTTTTCCTGTTGCTGAACATAGATGAAAGCACTGTTTTTGGTTTAGAGGCTAGATTATATATATGTGCTGCCGAAGCGAGCACTAGAGGCTAGATTATAAATCTGATGGAGAAGTAGTGTTGTATTGTTGAAGTCATGAAAGTTAAATGTGCTTATTTGCATATCTTTTAATGAGAGTCTGGTCTACATATAATTACATAATACAAATTTTTAGTCTTTCATTGACATAAAATTGTGGGTCATTTTGCTATATGACAACTACCTTGAATCCTTTTCTTTGGATGATAATTGAGATAAAGCAGCAAAAGAATGTGGTGCTTTTTTGTTTTGTTTTGCTTAACGATTTTATTTATTTGAGATAGAATGAGACCGAGAGAGCATAAGCTGAGGGACAGAGGCAGAGGGAGAAGCAGGCTTCCCACTGAGCAGGGACACTCCCCCCCCCCCCGCAACACGGGGCTCGATCCCTGGACCCTAGGATCATGACCTGAGCCGAAGGCAGATAGATGCTTAACTGACTGAGCTACCCAGGCACCCCAGTGTGGTGGTTTTTTTGTTTTTTTTTAAGATTTTATTTATTTATTTGACAGACAGAGATCACAAGCAGGCAGAGGGGCAGGCAGAGAGAGGAGGAAGCAGGCTCCCTGCCGAGCAGAGAGCCCACCCAGTTCAGGGCTCGATCCTGGGACCCTGAGATCATGACCTAATATAACATCAAGAGTGGAGCAGGGAGGGCGCCTGGGTGGCTCAGTTGGTTGAGCAACTGCCTTCGGCTCAGGTCATGATCCTGGACTTCCAGGATCCAGTCCCGCATCGGGCTCCCAGCTCCTTGAGGAGTCTGCTTCTCCCTCTGACCTTCTTCTCTCTCATGTTCTCTCTCACTCATTCTCCCTCAAATAAATAAATAAAATCTTAAAAAAAAAAAAAAAAAAAAAAAGAATGGAGCAGGAGCACCTGAGTAGCTTAGTCAGTTAAGCATCTGCTGTCAGCTCAGGTCATGATCCCAGGGTCCTGGGATCGTGCCCCATGTTGGGCTCTGTGTTCAGCAGGGAGTCTGCTTGTCCATCTCCCTGCTCGCTTACACTCACTCTCAAATAAATAAATAAGATCTTAAAAAAACAAATAGAATGGAGCTTAGGAACAGCTGAACTCTCTTTATTGTATGAATTCAAAATGACAGTGAAATCTTTTCTTCTTTGAAAAGGTTTCAGAACTTTTGCCAGAGAGATTTGCAGAGCAGCTAATTCGCGTATACTGTAAGAAGACTGACACAAGGAGCTTGTATGTTGCACACCAACATTTCGTTCAGTGGTGCTTAATCAGAGACTTCACCAAGCCACAGGTGGGTGGTTTATTATTCACATGTTTTGCGCAATTTTTTATTTTTAAGTAAAAATCAAAAGAGATCTTTACTTCCCTCTGAAAAGTTCTCATTTATTTTTTTATTTTTTTTATTTTCAAAGATTTTATTTATTTGACAGACAGAGATCACAAGTAGGCAGAGAGGCAGGCAGAGAGGAGGAAGCAGGCAGGCTCCCTGCCAAGCAGAGAGCCTGATGAAAAGTTCTCATTTAAATTGTAGTCACTTGATTATGGTTTTGGGAAAAAAACATTTTTCCAATTTAAGCTTTCCTTTTAAAATGTTTATGTTGAATAGTGATTTCTTCCTACACCACTTGCCAGTGGGTACTCTGTTTATCATTATTATCCTAATACTAAAAGTTCAAAATGGTGAACATGTGATATTTCATAATGTTTGGTTTATAATGTCCTCACCAGTTGTCTCCACTCCTCCCAATTACCTGGGAAATGAGTCATAGTGTCATCTTTCAGAGAAGGTTACCAAAACTGAATAAATTGTTTAAGGCCACATACAAGTGAAGATAAGTTTTCTAACTTATTACTTAAAATTCAGCATTCCCCAAACTGTAAACTATTTAAATTGTCTAGAATAAGACAGTGGAAAGGAGGAAGAGCCAAGCTGTCGCTGACAACCCTACAGCGGTTGTTGTTAAAGTTGTCCCTTACTGACCTGGACACAGCAGGTGCCTGGCGCAGAGAGTGGGTGTCTGAATGAAATACTTGGCAGGCAGGAGTGAAGCTATATTTTGCTTCCTAGCCCAGTACGCTCTCCCACAACACCTTATCTGCCTTCCCCCAACCCCCATGCTCTAGGTGCTGAAGGAAACAAAAATGAGGGAGCAACCCAGTTATTGGTATTTTATCACATGTCAGAAGGAATGATACAGATGAGTTCTGTTAGTTAAGAATTCTAGGTTACAAGTTCTAAGAGTTAAGAGAGCTGTCAGGAAAACCCTTTGAAGGAGAAGCCATTCTGCTGGGTCCAGGGGGCTGGATTGTGTTTGAATGAGTAGCAGGGAGAAAAGGTGGTTGTAGTTGCTCGTGGGAGTAACCCAATGGCGTGAAACTGGAACAGGTGGAGTGTGTTTGGGTGCCACAAGGAGACCAACTGTGTGGACTCGAGAATTACTACTGTTGAGTGGTGAGAGGTTGAATGGGAGGACTAGAGTATGGAGAACCTTGCATAACCAGCTAGGAAAGACTTCTGATCAGTGGGGAAGGAATTGAGAGAATTCAAGAGTTTCCTTAGGTGCTGCCATCATTACTTCTGTGTTTGTTATCTCCAACTAGAATGAGACCCATGGGAATGAGGAAGTGTGTCTGTCTTAGGTAGAGTAGCACCCAAGTAAACCACCGATTAAGAAAGAAAACTAGCAGCCGATGAATTGGAACTTGGAGAGACTAGAAGTAAAGAGGCTAGAGGCTGCTAAAGTTTAGCCATCTGGCAATAACTCCTTTAAGACAAAGATGCATTCACTCATTGAAGGAGGATTTCTACCAGGTCCCATGTTAGATACCAGAGATGGAACAGTCCCTAAGACAGACATAGTTCCCACAGATCACATTCTCGCTGGGGCACACAAGTAAGTAACAATTGTAGTGGTGTGGTAATAAGTGTTTTGGGGCAGGGCACACAGTGTTAGAGGGGCCAAAAGGAGGAAACTTAAGCCAAGGGAGCCAACTTGTTTGGTTGGAAAAGGCTTATTTTAAGAAGGACTTAGAAGCTGGGACCTGAAGGATGGATGAGGAGGAGTCAGCTGGGTAAAATCGATGGGTGGGTGGGGAAGGGGGAGGCCAGAATGTGGATGAGCCCTTTAGGAGAGAGGTCCAAGGGATTTTGCTAGTCCTGTAGGCCAAGAACAATGGAAGCCATTAAGGTGTTGTTGTTTTTTGGTTTTGGATTTTTTTTTTAAGGTTTTATTTATTTATTTGACGGAGACACAGGAAGTGGGAGAGGGAGAAGCAGGCTTCCCACCAAGTAGAGAGCCCAATTCGGGGCTCAGTCCCAGGACCCTGAGCTGAACAGAAGGCAGACACTTAACTGACTGAGTCACCCAGGTGCCCCAACTGGTCAATTAAAGTGTTTTAAGTGGGAGAGTGACATTCAAGTTTGTATTTATAAAATTCACTAGAATCAAAGTTAAAATGGGTAGAAATAAGGTCACTTGATAGAAATAGAGATGAGTTTGAAGGCAAATAATGTTGACTTTGAACCAGAAAGTTCTTCCAAATATGAGTATCCTTTATTGCAGAGGGGACTAGGCAAGAGAGGAGCTGGGATCCAGTGAAGTCCCTCTTTTTCCTGGAAAACCAGACGGGACATCTTGGTGGCTCAGTCAGTTAAGTGTCTGACTCTTGATTTTCAGCTCAGGTCATGATCTCGGGTCATGAGCTCAAGCCCCATGTTGGGTTCTGTGCTGGTGTGGAGCCTGCTTAAGATTCTCTCTCTCCCTAAAAAACAAAATAAAATAAGGAAATAAAAGTAATTGGTATTTTCAAAAAAAGAAAAACAGAATTTGTCATTTGTGAAAAGTATATGAAGGGAGAGGAGTCAGAACTCCGCAGTGTCCAGCTTCTGGCCCTCTTTGAAAAGAGTAGGTCTGGGGCGCCTGGGTGGCTCAGTTGGTAAAGCAGCTGCCTTCGGCTCAAGTCATGATCCCAGTGTCCTGGGATCAAGTCCCACATCGGGCTCCTTGCTCAGCAGGGAGCCTGCTTCTCCCTCTGCCTCTGCCTGCCTGTGCTCGCTTTCTCGCTCTCCCTGTCTCTGACAAATAAATAAATAAAATCTTTTAAAAAAAAAAAAAAAGAAAAGAAAAGAGTAGGTCTGATAGCTTTTCCTACAAAGGCTCTTACCTGCTCAGGACTGTGGTGTTTCTAATTTGACCCAAGCACAGGGGATGTATATAATCTGGGGTTTCCCAAGAGTAATAAAATTGTGGGGCATTTTGCAATATGCAAAAAATACATTGCAATAGCAATTTATCTGTTAGAAGAGGATAGGTGCACATCAGGATTTCACTCAGAGATATAAAAACTGGCTTTTCTTTGTTCCTGGTTTTTCTTGACAGGATGGTGATATTATAGCCCCACTTATAACACCTCGGAAAATGGAATGGAATAACATGAATTCAGCATGGAGCCCAGATCACTTGCGGGCAGTGTCCAGATCTAGACATCGTCTTTTTCCGGATGACTCCGTGTGAATGTTTGCAGCCAGTTCTTTACATCAAGCTTCTTCCTTGTTCCCCAAGAGTATTAACTAACATAGGGAATTTGGTCATGGAGTTCTACAAATTTAGTGATAACTAGCGCTTTTTATAATTTGAATATACAGACATGCTGAAGCTAAGTAATTTTTATCCAAAGAAACAGAGGGATTAGGCAAATCTTGCTATACATGCTATGGAAAGCGTTACCTGGCCTATTTTAACCATAACTAAAGCCTTTCGCTAGTAGTCTTATTTTCTTAGAATAACAAAAAAAATTTTTTTATGTACTCTGAACTGTTATGACATATGATTGTTCTTTTTTTAAAAAATGCTTGGAAATGAGAGACAGTGTACGTAGGAATTTGAAGTTGGGACTATCATAAACAGCCCATGGTTAA
Organism: Mustela putorius furo; assembly: GCF_011764305.1. Taxonomy (NCBI): domain Eukaryota; kingdom Metazoa; phylum Chordata; class Mammalia; order Carnivora; family Mustelidae; genus Mustela; species Mustela putorius. Next base: position 6,079,056 of record NW_025421464.1, on the reverse strand, counting down.
GAATGAAACATAAAATTCTAGCCCCTTGAGGGAGGTACCCATTGCCTCAAATTTGAGGACAGTTCTTCTTAAGTGATCTGAATGTTAGTGAAGGACCTGCCCTGACCCTTTTAGCCAGATCAGACTAAACAGTAGGAAATGAGGGCTGGGAGTGAGCTCCAACTTCTGAGTGAAAGGCATGATTAATTTTTTGAAAAGATCCAAGGGCTCTGGACTTAGTGGTACCTAAAACTGCCCGTGAGGGGGCTGTTCTCTGGATCAGTTGCAGCCCCGGACCTAGGCAGTTTCTTTCTCCTGAATACTCACTATCCATGTCCCAGGGTCTTTATCACTATCACTGCTCAGCCTGGAGAAGGCTCCCCTCCGACCTTCTTTCTGAATTTCCCTTGTAAGCTCATCAGGGTCACTGGAAGCGTTCTTGGGGTTACACAGAGCTGGGATTTTGTTTTTGCTTGTTCAGTTGTGCATTTTATCAGTTTCAGAGCAAAGACTGAGTCACCTGGGGTGAGATGAGTGATTATCCCTGGAATTCCAAGTTCCCCCCCTGTGGCCCAGTATTCCCCACGCTTGCTTGTTCTTTACCTCCTGCCATGGTTTAGGCACCACTTTGGTTGAACAATTCCATGGAGAGGGCCCCCACACCCACCTCCATAAACATACAATTGCCATTTCTACAGGACTTCACCAAGAATAAAGTCTGGAGTTAGACCCAAAGCTGGCAGTAGCCAGTGGGTCCTGTAGAAACAAGGCAGTGGGGAACGGGAGTCATAAGCCCTTAACATCTTGTGCTTGGACACTCCTTTACAAAACCTCCATAGCAGGCCGGGATTGGGGAACTGGGATGACTGTGGGCAAGAGCGAGTGGGAGGAAGGGAGGAACTCAGACCATAGGCAGCAGATTATCCACAAGTGTTAGGAGTGCTGCTACCTTCCACTGTGTAACCAAGTTCTGTTCTGTTAACAATAGGCTGAAAAGTCTTAGGAAGTCTGCCATTCTGCATAACTACCACCACCCTCCTCCATCCCCCAATAGATGATCAAGAGTAGACCCTAATTCATAGGAGAATAATGCTGTGTGGGTGAGGATATGTCCCCACTGGGCTCCTAGAAGCACAAGTGAAGTCAGCCATGGGACTGGGTCATATCTGTGTTGGCCGAGGTACCACTGAAACATTCAGTGGGGGAGAACTGTAGGGCTTAGACTTAATGTATCCAGACCCAAGGTCAAGAATGTAATGTTTTTCTGCTAAGATCGTTTTATTTCTGCAACTGGTATCTTTAAATCATTGTGTTTTACTCTGGAATTTTATGTTTCAACATTGTATCATTGTGCTATCTGAGAAGTAACTTGAATCTACTTTGCATCCTTCATGTATAAGTCAGCTGCACTTTATGCTCTTTGCAACTGTTTTAATTATCAGAACCATGTGCCATTTACAAGGTTAAAATTTTCTTAACAAACACCTTCACTATTTGTATAAAAACTGAGATTTTTAACAACTTAACCTCTAGAGTTACTGACCTGTTGTCACCTTGAGAATGGAAGAACTGCGAGTTTAAATGATTGGTTCATCTGGGTGAGGGAAACAGCTGCAATAAAGCTCCATGAATGTATCTCCATCTTGAAACCGAAGGTATTTTCCTTAATGACGTCCTCTCACACTTGTGTGCCCGGTCTGGACCCTGCTGTGAAAGGAAATTGGTCTAGGGATCTGCCAAGATGTGTGCTATGTCCATGCTATGTTTGGTTTGCAAGAGAAGGGATGATATTTAACAGGACTTATGTTATTTGGTTTTCTGTCAGGAGGCAGGCATTGTCATGGGAAGGGATATGGATGTTTCTTCATTTCCTGAGCTCTTGTGTCAGGAAACCTATCTTTCCTCCTTTTTAACCTGCCCTAGGTTCCCATCTACAGAGACTCCAACTTCTTTATCCAAATAAGCATATCTTTCATTTGCTGCTTTCATATCTTCCTTGTGAAACTAGAGATTTGCAAGCACCCAGTATGCGGGTGGCTGACAGGAAGCCCTCAGTGTTCTAGAAAAAGAAAGATGCTACTCGAGTCTTTATTAGTTTCACCAGTTGAGCCCAGGTGTCTATGGTTTGACAGTATGAAGTTAAAATTATTTCTAAAACATCCAGAATAGAATCCCATTTTCTTTTCTCTCTCTCTCTCTCTCTTTTTTAAGATTTTATTTATTTATTTGACTGAGAGAGCGCGTGTGCTGGAGCGGGGGAGGGGGAGGGACAGGCAGAGGGAGAAGCAGGCTCCCCGCTGAGCAGGGAGACCAAGATGGGACTCAATCCCAGGACCCTGGAATCATGACCTGAGCCAAAGACAGCCACTTAACCGACTGAGCCACCCAGGCGCCCCTAGAATCCCATTCTCTTAAGAGATGTGTGTGTGTGTGTGTGTGTGTCTCCATGGAAAATTGTCTGGGTGTATATGAAAATGTTAGGGTTTTGGGGAGTGGTTGACTTTTAGGCAATTTTAATTTTTTTAAAAGTCCTCTATTTTTTCTACAATCAACGTGTATTGTATAATTTCTCTCTCTTTTTTTTTTAAGATTTTATTTATTCATTTGACATGAAGAAAGATCACAAGTATGCAGAGCAGCAGGCAGAGAGAGAGGGAGAAGCAGGCTCCCCACTGAGCAGAGAACATGATGCAGGGCTCGATCCCAGGACCTGAGATCATGACCTGAGCAGAAGGCAGAGGCTTAACCCACTGAGCCACCCAGGCACCCCAGTTGTGTAATTTCTAAGAAGAAATTTCAGTCAGGTGGCTGGCTGGCTCAAGTCAGTGGAACATGGGATTCTTGATCTTAGGGTCATGAGGTTGAACCCCATGCTGGGCGTGGAGCCTATTTAAAAAAATAAATAAATAAAAAGAAATTTCATGAGGCTCTTTGTGCTGCTCAGATGAGGTGTGAGTCCCTTTCACTCCTTCAGTCACCTCTACCGGAGAACATAGCTTGCTTGCAGGACTGTCTTGGGTCCCCAGGCCGTGAGGAGGTCTGATCATAGCCATAGTCATCCAGGTTTCTGAGAAAATGGGCAGCCCTCTCTAAGGAGGGTCCAGAAGGCATTCATGAGTAGGTCTGAGCATTTGTTGCTTCAGGAAGCTGCCTACCACGGGGTCTTCAGCTCAGGACCCAGGCCTCCAGCTCCTTGATGCAGAACTGCTCTTGTCGGGCCAGTACCTCATTATTGAAAGTTGCACAAGGGTGGCTTCCCCCACGGTACAAGTCTCCATCCAACCACAGCCCAAACTGGCCACTAAAGAGAAGAGAAAAACCTTGGCATGACTCACTCCTGGATGTTAGTATTCTAGGTCTACACCATCAGCCACTGGCCTTACCACGACCACAGCACAGTTTTGCCTATTTCACCTTCCCTTAAACCAATTTATATCCAGAACTGTTGGGAATTCCACCTGTTGTTCCCCATAGCATTTGGAGCATTTTTTAAAATAGTTAATTTTTTTTTTTTTTTAAGATTTTATTCATCTAGGGGCGCCTGGCTGGCTCAGTGGGTTGAAGATTCTGCCTCCGGCTTGGGTCATGATCCCGGGGTCCTGGATCAAGGCCCGCATCAGGCTCTCTGCTCAGCAACGAGCCTGCTTCCTCCTCTCTCTGCCCACTTGTGATATCTCTCTCTCTCTCTCTGCCAAATGAATAAATAAAATCTTTATTTAAAAAAAAAGATTTTATTCATCTATTTGGCAAAGACAATCAAAGAGGGAACACAAGCAGGGAGAGTGGGAGAGGGAGAAGCAGGCTTCCCACCAAGCAAGAACTTTCCTGCTGAGCAGGGACCAGGACCCTGGAATCATGACCTGAGCTGAAGGCAGATGCTTAACAACTGACCCACTCATCTGCCCAACACCTACACACAGACACCCCTAAAGTTAAATGATTTTAATAAATATATACAGTGGTGCACCACTAGTCAAGTTTTAGAACATATGGAACATTTTAAATATGGCTATACTTAAACAAAGGAGTGACTCTTAAGACACGGACTCAGCCCAAAACACTTCAGAAAGCATCCATTCTAATCCTCTCACTGGACAGCAAACCAGGCTGGGGCTGGGAAGTAGGTTACTGCAAATCAGCAATGGCTTGTATGTTCTGTGCCAGACTATCTCTGTAGAGGCTCTTCAGGGAGTTGGGTGGGCAAAGAACTTGCCTGGTACTAGTCAAACACTGCTTTCATCTTTGCCCTTGAGATAAGATTTATTCTGATTTATTCTGCCTGAATCTGGGGGTCTCACCAGGAGTAAGGCTAACTTTTTCTTCCTAATGATGGGTGGTCATCTGCCCAACACATACACACGTGCACACGTACGCACGCATGCGCACGCTGGTTTCTTGGGCAGATGCCTGCCTTCCTCCAGTGAGTTATGAATCCTGATTTAGCCTCCCATCCCCTGACTCTAGCCTCATCCAACCATGCAGAATGCTGTTGCCCAAATCACATGCACACAGACTAAGCTGTCATCAACTGTAAAGACGTTGGAGGATAGTCCATGCCATCCTTTCCCCTCAGTGTTAGGAGGAGGCTTGAGGGATTTGGCTGGGGGACTAGGCAGCACCCGGCAGTGTTGAAGGGAGAGGCTTGGAAATTTACCATCAGCCTCTTCTCTGGGGCAGCCTAGCCCAGCCTTTCCGGACAGGGAGACCCTACCCCAAGACCCCGGGAGGACCGAGATACGGACCTGCTGCTGCCCATCATCAGTGAATCCAAGTCTCCTTTCACAAAGAAAGAGTTGCTTCCTGTCCACTTAAAGACCTGGGATGACAGGAGAAAAGCTGGGTTACTGGGGGAGTCCTGCCCTTGCAGTTTGACTCCTCACCACAGGATGGCAGTGTTGTGGAGGGAACGGAACATCCAGGCCCAAGCCCCAGCTAAGCATCAAGAAGCACCCTGGCCCCTGACAATATTTCTTTCCATTTTCCCCAGATTTCACCTCTTGCCTTCCAGTCTGAGTTCCCACAAGGAAGCATCCTGCTTCCAAAGCTGGAGAGAGAAGGAGGAAGGTCCCGGTCCCGGTCAGGAGCTGGGCCCTGATTCTGCCATGAGCTGTTTCCTCTTCTCTTGCTGGAGCCTGCCCACTTCCACACGCTGCCTCATGCTCCGTTCCTGAGCAGGTGTGGTGTGGGCCCCACCCCAAAGACACACCCAGACTACCCCCGTTTCTGTCTTGTCCATGTCCATCTCCACTCGTGCCCACCCAATCCCTGCCAGTCACTCCTCACTGGCTCACAGCCGCCTTACACATCCCTGCTTCCAGTCTCCTGCCCACAGCCCATCTCCGCTCTGCCATGTGGTCGGATATCATCATTCCTCTGCCTAAAGCCCTCGGAGAGCTCCCCACTGCGATGGAAATACAATCCAACGCCTTAGTCTAGCTGGAAGCCCAGACTGCTCTGACCCCTGCTTTCCTCTCTGACCCCACCTCCCCCTGACTGTACTTCGCCTGCACCGGCCTTGCTGTCCCTGGGACACCCAAAGCTGTTCCTGCTACAGGACCTTCACACTTGCTCATCCCTCTACTGAGAATGATTTTTCTCCAAGTCCTGAAACGGCCCACTTCTCATCTTTCAGCCCAAATGTCCTCGCATAGAAGTTTCCTGGGTCACCCTGTCTAACGTAGCCCTTCCTCCCAGGCCCTGTCCACTTTTCCTCAGCATTTAGCACTCTTAGAGATGATCCTGTTCATAATGACGTGCCATTACTCGATCCACCTGTAAGCTGTCTGGATGCCCAGCAAAATTCCCAGGGCGTGGTAGAGATGTCTGTTGAATGAACAAATTATTCAAGAGTCAATTTGACCAATAAAAATACTTTTAGAAGGCCACAAAAGTATAGCATATTACTGCCTGTAATTAGCTGTTTAAAAAAAATGCTATGAGGGGGCACCTGGGTGACTCAGTGGGTTAAGCCTCTGCATTCGGCTCAGGTCATGATCCCAGGGTGCTAGGATCGCTCCCCGAATTGGGCTCTCTGCTCAGCAGGGAACCTGCTTCCTCCTTTCTCTCTCTGCCTGCTTCTCTGCCTACTTGTGATCTCTGTCAAATAAATTTTTAAAAATCTTAAAAAAAAAATGCTATGAGCAGCCGAAAGATTTTTAGCAAGAAAATAGACCAATAAAAAAATAAGCCCTGGGCTCACAAGAGATGAGATAATATGAACAAGTGACCATGAAAAGACAGAATCATTCAGTTCCTTCTCTACTTTCACCGAAGAATGTGACCTTCAGACTTGAAGGAGTAAGATAAACATTGCTACGGAAGGAACGAAGACCCTGTTTGTGGTGCCATTTCCAATCGCCATCAAGGAGCCACTGAGAATGCGTCAAGAACACAGGAGGTGCCAAACGAAAGAAGATAGGCAAAGATTACCCAATTACAAAACAAAAGAAAACAAAAAACAGGATTCCAAGATGGGGCTGGGAAAACAGCCCCTGTTAAAATAATTCATTTCTGGCGCTTGGGTAGCTCAGTTGGTTAAGCAACTGCCTTCAGCTCAGGTCATGATCCTGGCGTCCCAGGATGGAGTCCCACATGGGGCTGCCTACTTAGCAGGGAGTCTGCTTCTCCCTCTGACCTCCCCTTCCCTGTGCTCACTCTCTCTCTCTCTCTTTCTCTCTTTAAAAAAAAAAATCATTTCATTCAACATTTTTTTTTTTTTAACATTTAGTACCAGTCATTGTTTTATGTACTGGGTAGAATGGTGAATATAACAGACAAAAATTCCTGCCTTCATGGGGCTCCTATTCCAGTAGGTGGAGGCAGGTAACTAAGTAAAATAAATAGTATGTTGACAAATGCTAAGGATAAAAAAGTAGAGAAGGACAAGAAGGGTTTTTATAAATTTAAATTAGTTGGTCATAGAGAGCCTCTCTGAGATGGTGACATTTGAGTGGAATCTTAAAGGAGGTGAGACCTGAGCCATGTGGTGATCCGGTAGAAGGCAATCTAGGCAGAACAGCATGTGCAAAGGCCCTGAGGTAGGAGCAGGCCTGCATGTTTAAGGGCCAGCGCAGAACTCAATGTAGCTAGAGCAGAGTGAGGGAAAGGAAAAATAATAAGAAACAAAATAAGAGACAGGCCAGAAGATGTAGGGTCTTGTAGGTTGTTATATATATTTTTAAGATTTTATTTATCTGAGAGAGAGAGAGAGAGAGAGCAAGAAAGAACACAAGACTGTGGGGGACTAGTGGAGGGAGAGGGAGAAGCAGGCTGAGCAGGGAGCCTGATGTGGGGCTGGATCATGGAACCAGGAACCCGAGATCATGGCCCAAACCAAAGGCAGATATTAACCAACTGAGCCACCCAGATGCCCCAGGCCTTGTAGGTTATTATAAAAACTGGGTTTACTCCAAGAAAAGAAGCTACTGGCAGCTTCGAGCAAAGGAGTGACATGCTCTGACTTACCTTTCAAAAGGAAAACTCTAGGGGTACCTGGATGGCTCAGTCTGTTAAGTGTCTACCTTCAGCTCAGGTCAAAATCCTGGAGTCCTGGGATTAAGCCCACATCAGGCTCCCTGTCCAGCAGGGAATCTGCTTCTTCCTCTCCCTCTGCCTCTCCTCACCTGTGCTCATTCTCTCTCTCTCTCTCTCTCTCTTCCCCACTCCCTCAAATAAATAAATAAATAAATAATCTTTAGGAGGAAGAAAGGAACACTCCAGCTTTTGTGATGACTGGGGTGGACGCAGGGAGACCTTTTAGGAGGGGTATAGCAGGAACAAGGACAATAATTGTGCCAGCTTGAACCAGGAGACACCAAAGGACGTGGTGAGAGGTGGTGGGTTCTGGATATTGATAGAGAAGGCAGAGCCATTGGGATTCATTGACAACTCAGGTGTAGAGTGTGACAGATAGGCATCAAAGCCAAAGGTGGCTCAGTGGGTTAAGCCTCTGCCTTCAGCCTGGGTGGTGGTCTCAGGGTCCTGGGATCAAGCCCCACATCAGGCTCCTTGCTCAGCAGGGAGCCTGCTCCGCACCCCGCCCCTGCATGCCTCTCTGACTACTTGTGATCTCTCTCTGTGTCAAATAAGTAAAATCTTAAAAAAAAAAAAAAAGGACCCCCAAATTTTTGGTCTCAGTGGCAGGAAAGATGGAGCCATTAACTTCATTGGGGAAGATGGCAGGAGGGGCAGATTTTGTGGGGGGGAAGCCAGGAACTCAGTTTGTGACCTGTGAGGCTTGAAATGCCAGGTTTGACGCCCAAGCAAAAAAACTCTGGGTAGTAGGTTGGGTATATGTCAGTTTGGAGTCCAGGGGCAGAGGCCATCAGCATGTGGGTGGCATGCACAGTGGTGAGAATGGATGAGACCTTGAAAGAAATGAGGGTAGAGAAGAGACAAGAACCAAAAACTTTGCTTTGGGACCCTCTGATGTCCAAATGTTGTGGAGGTGAGGAGGAACCAGCAAAAGACTCTGCTGAGGAGTAGTCAGTGCAGCAGGAGGAAAATCCGAGAACTATAGGATCTAGTATATGAACACAGGAAGGCGAGTGGTAATTGGAAGCCAGCATGTGTTTCCTTGGAACAAGGGACCCCTTTCCTGTTTCCTGGAAAGATTATCAGGCTGGCTGATGGAGACAATGAAATAGATACCTTGTGTTTTGCTTTTAGCAAGGAGTCCATAGGTGCTTGTGACCTCCTTGTCATGGAACCAATAATTGTGTTGCTGAGTCTATCTGTAGGTCCATGCATTGGAGGGGAGGTCTCTCATAGCAAACAAAAACACGAAGTAGTTCTTCATCTTTTTTTTTTTTTAAGATTTTGTTTATTTATTTATTTGACACAGAGAGAGATCACAAGTAGGCAGAGAGGCAGGCAGAGAGAGAGGGGGAAGCAGGTTCTCTGCTGAGCAGAGATCCCGATGCGGGGCTCGATCCCAGCACCCTGAGATCATGACCTGAGCCGAAGGCAGAGGCTTAACCCACTGAGCCTGCCAGGTGCCCCTATCTTTTTTTTTTTTTTTTTAAGATTTTATATATTTATTTGAGAGAGCGAGAGAGAGTTTGAGGGAGCATGAGATGGGAAAAGGTCAGAGGGAGAAGCAGATTCCCTGTGGAGCTGGGAGCCCGATGCGGGACTTGATCCCGGGACTCCAGGATCATGACCTGAGCCAAAGGCAGTCGCTCAACCAACTGATCCACCCATGCGCCCCTAGTGCTTCATCTGCTGAACAAATATTTCATGAGGGCATGCAGTGGGAGTGCAAGGGGATATGTCCTTCCTCACACACTCTGATCCCCTACCCATTCATCTGCTGGGTTCCTAAATGGGCACTGTCCCCTTTCCAATTACTCTGCAGTTATTTTCACATGCTCCAAGAAGACTGCTCGCTTTTGCCCTTCAGCACCTGGTGATCTTGGTTGTCCATCAAGACCCGATTCAAGAAGCTCCTCCTCTAGGAAGTCTCGTTGGATCTCTGCACCCCCGTTCCATACAGGCACTCCTCCTTGCGTTTCTTCCACAGCCCTTATCCCTCTATATTGTGATCGCTTCTCCTCTGTAAGCCGGAGAGCGTCTCCATCTGTTGTTTAGAGAGGCAGCCTAGCCGTGGCTGAGTTCAAGCCCCAGCGCCTGCTTCTGCATCCCGTCCTTACCACTGACTAGCAAGTCGCTCAAGTTCTCTGTGCCTCCGTTTCCTCAACGCTAACTGGGGCCGATAATAGTATGTACCTCAGAGGAATGTTGTCATGATTAAACACGCTAATTTGTGAATGTCTCAGAATAGTGCCTGGCAGGTGGTACACCAGCACCCAGTTAGCTGCGACTATTTTTATGAGTAGTAAAAGTAGTGTGCTTCATGCCAAGCCTGCAATGCTCAGCGTCTTATTCAATAAATAGCTCAGAGATAGAAAAGCTTTAGATGGGAAATGTCGGGGACTATCCCCCTCCCGCCTTCAAAAACCTTGCTTCAGAAGGCAGCAAGTGGGCGCCTGGGTGGCTCAGTGGGTTGGGCCGCTGCCTTCCGCTCGGGTCATGATCTCAGGGTCCTGGGATCGAGTCCCGCATCGGGCTCTCTGCTCAGCAGGGAGCCTGCTTCCTCCTCTCTCTCTGCCTGCCTCTCTGCCTACTTGTGATCTCTCTCTGTCAAATAAATAAATAAAATCTTAAAAAAAAAAAAAAAGGCAGCAAGTACCCTCTGACTCCACCAGTCTTGTCTCTGTCATTCACCCATCTCCTAGTCGCCAGTCACCATGAATTAGAGGCTTAAGATCTGGCTCACCATCCTTCCGTCCTTCCTCATTCTTGCCAGTGTCCTTGGTGAACTTCGTCATCTGCACAGACCCATCCTGTCCCTGCCTCAGGGCCCTTCCTTTTCCAGTGCTGGGGATTTCTTTCTTTCTTTTTTTTTTTTTTAATTTTTTTAATAAGATTTTTTAAATTTTATTTATTTGACAGACAGAGATCACAAGTAGGCAGAGAGGCAGGCAGAGAGAGAGAGAGAAGGAAGCAGGCTCCCTGCCGAGCAGAGAGCCCGATGCGGGACTCAATCCCAGAACCCTGAGATCACGATCTGAGCTGAAGGCAGAGGCTTAACCCACTGAGCCACCCAGGTGCCCCGTGCTGGGGATTTCTTACGCCACCTTGGCCACTGTCCCCTCTGTCCACACCCAGGAACCTGTCCTTCCCGGTCTGTTTCCAATGCCCCTCTCTCTTGGATCTTATATTCCAACACTTGGCTCAGCTGGTGTCCTTGCTCCAAGTCTCTGACCACAAGGCCACCTGTCAACTGTTGTTTCCATCTTCGTCTCATTGTCCTTCAGTCTCGCTGGCTGTCCTTCCCCCACCAGTCCAGACTAGGTCCTGTGGTCCATTTTACATTTCCATTCCCTTCATCTTCTGCTTCCCCCTCTCCCTTGGTCACACTAGCTTGGCGAAAGCCCCATCCTGGAGGAGCCCTCCCAACCACTTTCTCCATGCCAGAACCCAAGAGCTGAACATGGCTGGTGGAAAACACGTGCCCGGGGGACCAGCTTGCCTTTAAGCTGATGGCCCCTACCTCCAGTTCACGCTGCCTCGCTGTCTTTCTGTTTCTCTGGTTCTCTCCAGGAGGCCTCCCTCTCCACTCCTGTGATGACGATTTGATGCCTTCTCATTGCTCAGCCTGTATGCTCTATCCCCCAACCTCTCTCTTAGCCGATGACCTCAGCCCCCACTTCATAAGAAGACTGAAGTCACTGGATGTGTCTGTCTTTGTCTTCCTACCTGTACACCCACAGATCTACCTGCACTTGGACCCATCTTGTCTTTGCAGCCTGTGTTGGGTGAGCCAGTCTGGGGTCACCAGGGACCTAGCGAGGACTGTAAGAAATGGACATAAACAGGACCAAGAGGGATGCCCTGCCCACCACTGGCCTGGCCTGTTCCTTCTGTGGAAAGATGGAGGGACACCAAGCACTGCAGGATGGGAGATAGAGCTAGGGGCCACTAGGACCACAGGATCTTTACAAAACCGCCCCTCCCTCCTCCCTAGGAATTTCACCTTTAGCTGTGGGGAGAAGGAGAAGAGGAATGTCTCTCCGGTACCATAGAAGCCTTTGCTGAGTCGAATGGCCGAGGAAGAGAAGGCTCCAAACATCTGGAAAGCAGAAGAACTTTGTTGTGGCAGCTGGCGGGGAGTGGAGCTTAGTAATATAGGCTTATCCAGCGGGGCACCCAGGGAGCCTGGGACAGAGCTGGGGGGTGGGGAGGGCCCCATGGGCCCATCAATGCCTGTCCTTTCCTTTAATATTCCCTAAGGAAGAACTCTTGCTGGCAGAACTTTCACATGCTTATTTTGTGAAAGTAATCCTTGTAGAAAAGTATTAGAAGTTATCGATAAGCAGAAAGAGAAACTAAAGTCATTCCAATGCCCCCTTCTGCTCTGCAAGGTGACTGTAACGTTTTGCTGAGTTTCCTTCCAGCATCTGTTTAATGCCAGTGTATATATTCTTTTTTTAAAATTTTATTTATTTATTCGTCAGACAGAGATCACAAGTAGGCAGAGAGGCAGGCAGAGAGAGATAGGAGGAAGCAGGTCCCCCGCTGAGCAGAGAGCCTGATGGGGGGCTCCATCCCAGGCCCCTGGATCATGACCGGAGCCGAAGGCAGAGGCTCAACCCACTGAGCCACCCAGGTGCCGCCAGTGTATATATTCTTATACAGAAAACCAGATCTTATAGTACATCTGTTTTTTTTTTTAAGTTTTATTTATTTAAGTTATCTTTGCACCCAAGGTGGGGCTCAAACTTATGACCCTGAGATCAAGAGCTGTGCGCTCTTCCAACTGAGCCAGCCAGACGCCCGATACCTCTGTTTTGTAACCGCCCTCCCCCTTTCGTTTTTCTTTATAAAAGTTCAAATACACAGAAAAGCAAAAGCAGGTACAGATACCCTCCATGTGCATTCATGTGTTCTCCATATTTACTTTCTTGCTCCTTATATATATTGCTGTTCTGTTGGATAGTAAGTTGCAGATACTACAAGCCTTTCACCTCTAAATGGTTCAGCTCCTAAGAATGGGGATTTTTCTCAGGGCGCCTGGGTGGCTCAGTGGGTTAAGCCTCTGCCTTCGATCTCAGGGTCCTGGGATCGAGCCGAGCCCCGCATTGAGCTCTCTGCTCTGTGGGAAGCCTGCTTCCCTCTCTCTCTCTCTGCCTGCCTACTTGTGATCTCTCTCTCTCTCTCTCTCTCTCTCTCTGTGTGTGTGTGTGTGTCAAATAAATAAATAAACAAAAAGATTAAAAAAAAAAAGAATGGGGATTTTTCTCATGGATGACCACAATACCATCATCTCACCTAAAAAAATTAACAATAATGCCATAATACTATCTAGTATCCAGTTCCTAATACATTTTCTCCATTGGCCCAAAAGTGCCTTTCATATCCTGCTTTAGGAACAAAAACTTGAGGCGCCTGACTGGCTCAGTCGGTGAAGCATGCAACTCTTGATCTTGGGGTTGTGAGTTCAAGCCCCACATTGGGTAGAGAGATTACTTACAAAAATAACCTCTTAAATAAATAAATAAAAATAAAAACAACACTTTTAATAGTTATGGCTTTACATAATCTTTCTTTCCAGCCCTTGGTAATAATAGTTCACTATGAAGCAGAGCCACAGTTCACTTGGCCATTTTCTCCCATGGGGTAGTTGATGGACTTTAAGTTTTCCCTCTCATACAGAGTGTTGAGGGGCAGAGGCAGGACCACTGGGAGGCAGCCATGGGGAGTCGGTTTTGGCTTAATATAAGGAATTACCTCCACGGTCAGTGGCCTTCTGCTAAGGAAGGAGCTCCCTCTTGAAGACGTGAGCTCCGTGGCCTTGAGGTGGAAGTTCCTTGATATTGGTGTCTGGAGACGGAAGGAGCGCCTGTGCACATGAGTCTCCTCAGGGGCTCTCAGGATTTCTAACATGTTCCTCCCATGGAAGAAGAGCAATTGCAACCAGCATTTACCCCCTCCCCTGGCCCCTGTCTAGAGAGCCTGGTTGGTGCCTGGCAAGATCCACACCCCCCACCCCCGGCCTTGGCGAGACAACAGGGGTCTGAGACCATGCCCTCCCAAGGTCCGAGGCAGCCTCCATCGCTCACTTTCCCTTTTAGCCTCCAACGAACAGGGGGATGTTTTCAAGCATAAATGGTTCATTAAGGTGTAGAGCCCCCTCTTGAGATGTCTCCCCAGTTGATTATTTGCTTCACCTCTGGCCTGCCTCCCTAGTAGGCCTGTAGCTCCAAGAGGGCTGGAATCACTTCTCTCTTGACCTTGCTCTCATCCACATCCACATCTAAGCTCACACATAGTAAGTGCTTAATGTACCTGTGTTGAATGGCTGAATTAGGGAAGGAAGGAAGGAAGAGAGGGAGGAAGGGCTCTCAACAGGGGAGGTCTCAATGCCTTCATCATTGTCCCTTGCAAGTGACAGGCTGTCACCTCTGCCTCCCGCCCCTGAGGCTGCCCTGGGGCAGGGCCCCCATCGTGTGGTTGGGTGGGGCCAGGGCCCACCTTACCTGCCCATCCTGGTCCCTCAGCACCAGCAGCACCGGCCCACTGTGGCCTTCCATCTGCCTGTACAGGCTCCGCAGGCTGAAGCCATCTCTCCATGTGCAGAAGGCCAGGCTCCAGGGATGTCCCATGACTCTGGCGGGGAGGTGGAGGCTGAGCTAGGAACAGGGCTGGAGGTAAGCGGGGAATCTGCATCCTCCCCCCTCCTTCCACCCTGCCCGCAGGGTCCCAGATGAACTGAGGTTGAACAGGTCCCACTCACACAGGCATGTGACGTTATGGGTACCAGAGGCGTTTACGGTTTCCAAGAGCCCATTAGAGAGGGAGTATCATTCCCATTTTATGGTTGAAGAAAATTAGGCTCAGGGAGGTAAAGCAACTTGCCTAAAGGCCACATGGGGAGTAAGTGGCAGAGCTGGGATTTGAACCAAGGTCAGCTCTCTCTTGGGACTTCCTCCCCTTGGTCACCTTGGTTCCTAGAGGTTGGAGAATAGATGAGATGCTGAATCCCTCCGTCTCATCTTCCCTACCTCATCCTTCCCCCTTCCCCCTGGGCCTTGGGACACAGCAGGAGCGACCCCAGGTGTCCCTGGACCTGGCTGGGGTAGGGCCGGAGGGCGGGACCTGAGGCTCTTGGCACTGCGCCCGAACCTGCCTAATCTCCGAGGCTCCTAGAACCTGGCTGGCTTCTGCCAGCTGGGGCTCCACCGGATCTTCAGGAGCCAGAGCTGAGACCGGAGCTGGGGCTGGGGCTGTCTCCTCTTCCTCCTCCTCACCCTCCTCCACAGACAGAGCATCCTCCACCCGGCTGGGCTATGAAGACACAAAGAGGGACCAGGAGACACCGGCTGCCATGTCTTCGGAGCCAAAAGCCTCGGCTGCCTCATCACCCCTGCTTAGGCCCCAGCCACCTCCACCCCAGACAGGGGAGGCTGGTGCCCATGGCTGACAAGACCCGCCCCTACCAGCCCAAGGTCAAAGGTACACACGCCCATTAGATGTGGCCACCGCGGACTCTGTGGTTTGTCTGCCAGCCCGCTCTAGATCCAGAGCAGATGCCAAGGATCAAGTTCGAAGCTCAGGGGCAGGGAGAAGGGCAGGTGGCAGCCCAGCCCCGCCCAGCCCTGAGAGCTGCAGCCGTGTGTGTCTGCACTTGAAACAGGGATAATAATATCAATAATCCGAACAATAACAACATAGACAGCGGCCAATGTCCGTCAGCGCACCCTTGACCAGGCCTGGCTGGGCGTTCGCTGTGCATATCTCTCTATATTTTCCCAAGAATCTTAAGAATGTTCTCCTTACTCTCCTTATTTTACGAAGAAAAGGAATGAGGGCCAGAGGCTTCCCTGTCAGCCAAGGGGACAACGCTTGCAGCAGCTGAGAAAGCACGTGCAGGTCTGTATGAGATGTGTGTTCGTCCGTGGGAAGGTGTGTGTGGGCTTAAAATAGACTTGTGTTGGCAAATCAGTGTGAGAAGGTGTTGAGTAACTTTGCGTGTTTACCCATCAACATGTTGTGAGTGTGAGTTGGGATTGTATAAATAGGTGTGTGTCGGTGTGGATGCGGGTTGGCTCATGCACCCATTCAATCGAGCTTCCACTCTGTGCTAGAGTGTGTGTTTGAGGGCGTGTGCATGTCTGTGTGTGCGTGCGTGCGTGCGTGTGTGTGTGTGTGTGTGTATGTACACATGCACCTGCCCACAATGACCTGGGGACTTTTCTTAAGAAAGAGAGGCCTCCTCCAGGATGAAAAATGACCAGGACACTGCTTTCCTAGTCCCCAGGTTCAGGCCTAGCTGCATGGGGCTTCCGGACAGAACTCCAACTGGCTGGAGACAGGAGTCTGTGCTCCTTGGGGTCTCAGGACCATGGGGTAGGGGATCCAGGTCCCTGGGTCCTGAACTCTGAACTCCAGGGCAGCTGGAGAGGGAATTGGAAGGGGAACACAGCACCCGCCTACATCCAATCCTAGCCCAGACCCCACCTGCCAGAGATCTGGCCTCTCCCACTTTGCTGGCCTGACCTCCCCAGACCAAGCTGGGCCGCTTACCAGCCGAGTGTAACGCCAGCGGAGACCTTTCATTCTGTCCGAGCCAGGGCCTGGTAGGAAGAGTCCTGAGCTCTCCCAGGAGAGGAAGCTCTGTGGTTAAGGCCTAGAGATGAGAGGGAGAGGCCTGGGCACACCCTGCTAGCTCCTGGCCACCCAGCTGCCCTTTGCTCTCTCTCTCTCTCCCGTCACTTCCCAGGATGAATCGTCACTGGGTAGGTCTGTGAGGTCACCTACCCTCAGCATTCAAGGTCTCACTTGGAGTTAGCAACCAACCTGTATTAACCATACCTAGGAAATTCTAGCTGATTCCCTTCCATCTCTTTAACCTTCTGGAAACTTGGCCTAGGGATTCTGGCCCTTTTGGGCAGATGACTGAGCTCCAGGCTGGGAGTCTGGAGTCTCTGGTTCTCTCTCTGACCTTGGATAAGTCCCTTGTACCCTCAGGCTTCAGTTTTCCCACACAAAACACATTGGACCAGATCATCTCAGAGGCCCTCACAATACTGACTGCCGGCAACTCAGTTCCCTCTGAAAGCCAGTGGGTGTATTTTAACAGAAGCTCGAAAGGAGCCAAGCCTAAACCAAAAGAACAAGTGAACAAAAATCTTCATTTTTCTTATTAAAAAATAAGGCGTGTATATTATAGAAAGTTTGAGAAATGTAGAAAAGAATAAAGAGAGATACAAAAATATTCATAATTCCATCTCTCAGAGATAAACTCTCAACCCTTAACTGTATTTTTTCCAGTCTTTTTCATTTTATAAAGTGCCTTTTCCACTTAAAAATGAGAATTTTCCAGTGACATTCAGCACCTTTTGAGCACATGATTTTTAATGACTACGTATTATCTCATCATAGGATGTATCATTTATTCCTTAACTGTTGGACATTTTGTTTGCTTCTAATTTCCGTGATTATAAGCAAAACTGTAGTGAAATTCCCTGCTCATAAATACTCATAAATTATATACTTTATGATAAACTTCAGAAGTTGAATGCTGAATCAAAGGGCATACACACAGGTTTTTGTTTGTTTGTTTGTTTGTTTTTTAAGTACTCTCTGCACCCAGCATAGGGTTCTAACTCATGACCCCAAAGTCGAGTGTTGCAGGCCACTGACTGAGCCAACCAGGCACTCCCATATAGTTCTTTTTTTTTTTTTAAGATTTTATTTATTTGGGCACCTGGGTGACTCAGTGGGTTGGGTCCCTGCCTTTGGCTCAGGTCATGATCTCAGGGTCCTGGAATCGAACCCTGCATGGGGCTCTCTGCTCAGCAGGGAGCCTGCTTCCCCCTCTCTCTCTGCCTGCTGCTCTGCCTACTTGTGATCTCTCTCTCTGTCAAATGAATAAATATTTATTAAAATAAAAAGAATTATAGGGGGCCCCTGGTGGGCTCAGTGGGTTGAGCACAAGACTTTGGGGGGGTGGGGGTCATGGTCTCTGGGTCCTAGGATTGAGCCCCATGTCAGGCTCCTGGCTCAGAAGGAAGTCTACTTGTCTCTTTCCCTCTTCCTCTGGCCCTCCTCCTGTTCATACTTGGCCTCTCTATCTGAAATAAGTAAATAAAACCTTTCTAAAATTTTTTTATTTTTATTTTTTATTATTATTTAAATTTTTAAAATTTATTTATTTTATTTATTTATCTGACAGAGAGAGAGATCACAAGTAGGCAGAGCAGCAGGCAGAGAGAGAGGGGGAAACAGGTTCCCTACTGAGCAGAGAGCTGGATGTAGGGCTTGATCTCAGGACCCTGAGATCATGACCTGAGCCGAAGGCAGACGCTTAACCCACTGAACCACCAGGCGCCCTCTACAGTTCTTGATAATGTTTCCAAGAAGGAAGGCTTCCCAACGCTTAAAGCTGACCCACCTTGAGGTATCTTTAGCGAATCTCAGGGAAATCTATTTCTGATCATCAAATTTTATACCCTTAAATTACAGATAAGGAAATGACTACTCAGAAAGTGGAGACTTACCATTGCCCCACTAGTATAACACAGTGGTGGCGAGTACATTCTCTGGAGTCGGGGAGTTCAAATCCTGGTTTTGCTACTCTCTTACTATGTGACCTTGGACAAGTTAATCAACATCTCTGTGCTTCACTTTTCTCTTCTGTAAAATACTAATAACCACCTCATAGGGCTGTTGTAAGAATAAAAGAAAATAATGCCTGGGGTGCCTGGGTGGCTCAGTCAGTTAGGCATGGTTTGGTTTCAGCTGGGATCATGATCTCCTGGATGGAACCCTGCTCAGTGGGGAGTCTGCTTAAGGATTCTCTCTCTCTACCCCTTCCCCCACTCATGCATGCATGAACACCCTCTCTCTCAAATAAAGAATTAAATAAACCTTAAAAAATATATACATATAATGTCTGAAGAACTAGGATGCTGGACCCAGCCTCCGTCCTTCTGTTTGCAATTCAGTGAGATAACCCAGAGCGCCTGGTGTTTGGTGAGCAGTGGGTAAATGACAGTGCTTACCGCTATCCCCACACACCGCCTCTGAGAAATCCAGGGCACAAATTCCTGACACATGGCCACTCAGTCTCCACCTGCACTCTTCTGGGACAGATGGTCACGTGATCATTAATGGGGGGAAGAAGTAGCTCAGCAGGCAAGGAAAAGGCAGGAACTATGGGAAAATGTACTTACACTGCAAAGCCTTGGCTTCTGGCAATCTCCCAGCCTGTCCAGCCCGAGGATTTCCTTAGCACATCTGCCCGAGAGACAGGGCCACTTCCAGAAGGAACTCTTCCATCCGGCAGTCTGTCCAAAGCAGCTTTATCTCTGCATCCTGGTACCTCCCCACCCCCCAGTAGCAGCAGCTAGCCCCTCCGCCCCAGCCAGGCTCCAGGCGCTCCTCCCTGGCTCTTATACCTGCCTCGAGGGTGGCAGCCCTGGCCTTGTGCCCACTCCCGTTCCAGTCGGGAAGCCTGGCAGTGATTATCGCCCATCAGAAACTCAAATCCCATAAACACACACAAACAAGACCTTGTCACCCTCTGACCTCCAGCTCTGCCCTCACCAGTCCAAGGGGATGGAGGACACTGACATCATAGCTGTCAGGGGCCACCCAGTGCCTGAAGCCTACCATGAGGAACTTTGCTTTATCAGGTAGAAATGCTACAGGAAAGGGCAATGCTATGGGACTCTCTGTTGATCACCCTACCCCGATGCTGTTGGAAGGGAAGCCCAGGGCTGGGAGGCAGAGAGAGTTCCTGCTCTGTCCTGCTTGTTTCCCCTCTCTCTGGTGAAGTGAGGATTCTTTCCTTACTGGCTTATTGTGACAGTACGTGAGATCATTCACAGGAAGCCCCGTGGTTGGCACACAGTAGGCACTTTGCCCACAGGGGTTCCTTTTCTGTCCCTGGCTCATGGTAGGAGTCCATGAAAGCTGTGTTGTCAAACCACAGAACCTCAAGTTGGAAGAGGCTTCAGCTAATCCCAAAACAAGCAGTCTCCCCTCAGGGCAGTGTCCCCTGGAGAATATGCCCACCAGCGGTCTCCCGGCCTCTGCTGGGTGGGTGGCCCCTTGTCTCAGGACGCCCACCTCATTCTCACACAGCCGAGAGGGTTCTCTTCTGCTGGGCTTTGAGTTGAGGACCTGAGTCCCTACATAGGCTGCCCAAGGCCAGGTCTCTTGGAGCAATGCCCTCTCCAGGAAGGGTGGGGTGCAGAAAAGACTTGTATTATGGGGAAAACAGGCAAGTGAAGGGCCCTGTTGCCATCCCAAACACGGCTGTTGCACTATGTGTTTAAACTGTAAATGGTCAGGGGTCACACGTTCGGCTCTCTGAGCCCTCCCGGCCCTTCTTCCCACCATATTTTCCCTAGGCTTAATACCTGACCCACCGGGCCCTTTGAGAAGCCAGTGAGATCTGCCTTGCTGTCCCATTCTTTGTGCTTGTGTCCAGGAAAATCCAGAATGTGACCTGTCAGGACCACGCATTGCCAATCATAGGCCCCCGAAAGCTCCCACGATGGGATCCTAGGCGCCAGAGTGCCAGACATCCCAGCTCTGCCTTGGAGCTTGCGTTCTCCTTTCTTCTCTAGACCACATGCCGCCTCTCTCAGAACGCCAGTATTATTGCCAGCCAACAGTCTGAATGTCCAATCAAAGGGGTGGAAAGGTTAAGTGACCCTTGGAACATCCACTCTGTGGATTATTTCTAAGTATTAAAAGTGATGTTTACGAAGAGTTTATAAATGCACGGGGAAATGTCTCTGCGCTCTGGTGAGTGGGAAGAGGCAGGACATAAAATCCTATGTGCTGCACAGTTTCAGCTATGGGAAGTATTCTTGGTTAGAGTCCTTTCGAGAAAATACTCCATGCTTTCTGGGCTGGCTGGCTTCACCTCACACGTCCTGGGAAATCTGGTTTCTGTTCTCTGAGAACTGAGGTCTTTGCGCTCCTTGGTTTCCTCACTCTTACCGGGTGACTTGATTCTCCACTGAGAAAACAGAAGCCATCGTCTGTCACCCTCTCACCCACCTGACAGAAGCCCCTGCATCTCATTCAAGTATTCCATCCTTTCTCCAGGACAATGGAGGTAAGGGCCCTGCTCTTTTCAAAAGCCAAGACCCCATCTCTCTGTCTGTCCCTCTACTCTCTCTCTCTCTCCATGTGACAGTCCCCTCCCCAAATGCCCCATTTCTCTTCTTCCTGCACTCCACCTCTATGTCCTATTCACTTGTCAGTTCACTCCCTTTAGCTTCTGTCCCCACCACCCTGGCTCCCCACCTACTCAGTGAGGACTCCCTGACTATATTATACTTAAAGCAGGTTCCCCTACTAATTCCTCTAATTTTCCACAGCCAGTGGTTTGTTTCTACCATGATTTGTACGATGAAAAGAAAAAATCTTTAGTTTAAAAAAAAAAAATCACCTCTTCTTTGAAGCCTTCCTGGATTTAGTCTTCCTTCTGTTTTAACCATGTTGGTCAATTTAGTGGCTTGAATGGGAGAAAATAAACTGCTTTTCCACTGGGTCACCGGCATCCTTTCTTATAATCTGATATCTAATTCTTATAATCATTTGATGCTTCATTCCTTCTTGGGTAGAGCTTCATGCAGCATACACTGTGTGCCAGAGCTGAACACTGGCCATTAGTGCAGCACAACAGACTCTGAAACTGGATGACCCTGGGTTCTAATCGGTCTCAGCTCTGCCACTTCCAAGCTGTGTGACCTTGGACAAGCATTCCGGTTATTCACTGCCGCGTAACAAACTACCCCAATACCTAGCGGCTTAGAACAACGATATTTATTTTGCAGTTTGGGACAGCTCATTTCTGCTCTACTTGGCATCCACTGGGACAGTGCCAAGGCTGGGGGCTGAATCCTCTGAAGGTCCACTTTCTCACGTGTCTGGGGGTTAGCAGGGACCAGAACCACTGTTGTTGGCTGGAACACCTTCACCAACCTCTCCAGGAGGCCTGGGCTTCCTCCCAACACGGTGGCTGGGTTCCAAGGTGAGTGGATTAAGAGAGAAAGCACCTGAGCCCACGAGAGAGTGCTGAAGAGCATTTTTTTTTTAAAAGATTTTTATTTATTTATTTGACAGACAGAGATCACAAGTAAATAGAGAGGCAGAGAGAGAGGAAGGGAAGCAGGCTCCCTGCTGAGCAGAGAGCCTGATGTGGGGCTTGATCCCAGGACCCTGAGATCATGACCTGAGCCGAAGGCAGAGGCTTAACCCACTGAGCCACCCAGGCGCCCCTGAAGAGCTTTTTATGAGCTAGCCTTGGAAGTCACAGCATCACTTGCCACTGTCTGTTGGTGGAGGCAGTCACAAAGGCCTACTGAGGTTCAAAGGGAAGGGATATAGATCCTGTCCCTCAATGGGAAAAGTGTCAATACCACACTCTAAAAAGAATGATTGGGATGAGCTGTGTTTTGTTGTACCTTTCTTTGGAAAATAGTCAAGTACAAGGGGCTCCTAAGCTTGGGCATCTGGGTGGCCCTGTTGGTGAAGCATCTGCCTGGGACTGAGCCCCGCATCAGTCGCCCTGCTCAGCGGAGAGCCTGCTTCTCCCTCTCCTGATGTTCCCCCTGCTTGTGTGTGTGCGTGCTCGCTCTCTGTCAATAAATAAATTAAACTAAAGAAAAGAAAAGAAAGAAGCTCCTAACATTCCCGAGTTCCTCTGCTGAAGGGTTGAGCTCAGAGCCTAGCCTAAGTGAGTGCCCAAGGGTCGGGAAGCTGCAGACAGCCTCCCTGTCTGTGTGTAAGCAATTCTAAACTCCCAGCAAGTCTCATTCCTTCTGTAGTTTCCCTGGTCTGAACTGAGCCTGAGTCTAGACACCCCCTGCCTAGGCGCCCCCACCCCCAACCTTGAACTCCACCCCACCAGGGTCTTGCTGCCCTCCTGGGGCTATACTGTAGATTCATGGCTCCCCAAACCAAAAGACCCTCAGAGCAGGAAGAGCCCTCGGATTCCCCCCACTCTGGGCCATGACTGTTGGGACCCAGGCAAAATGTACGGTAAAGCCAGGACTCAACGCCCAGGACCAAGTGGGAAGATTGAAGTCACTGTACTCTCAGGACCACCAGTGTGGCCATGGGTTTGTTAGGAATGGCTGAGCTGGCCAGGACTAGCATGTCCCCTGCCTGGATTAATACCATCCAGCCTCTCCAAGCCCACATTCTTGGAGAGGAAAAACCGAAACACAGAGAAGGCAAACCATTTCTGAGAACTCACTAGAATTCTCTGTACCAGTCTACAAGAAATGGGGACATCAGAGCTAGAAGGAGTCTGTCATCTGCTACATCAGACTAAATCAGGTGGGGACTCGGGGGCACAGGAGGTGAGAAGTCTTGCTCTGGCCCTTGCCCCCATGCCACACAACCCTACTTCATTTTTTAAAAAAGATTTTATTCATTTATTTGATAGAGAAATCACAAGCAGGCAGAGCAGTAGGCAGAGAGAGGGGGAAGCAGACTCCCCGCTGAGCAGAGAGCCCGATGATGCGTTACTAGATCCCAGAACCCTGGGATCATGACCTGAGCCGAAAGCAGAGGCTTAACCCACTGAGCCACCCAGGTGCCCCAACTCTACCTCATTTGTAGCGAATCTGCGGTGGCCCATCTCCTTCCTATACTGGATGCTTCAGGAGGTCAGGAAGGCACAGTGACAAGTCCACTCATTGTTCTATCTGGTGCCTCTGGACTAGGCACCAGGATGGTTGGGGGAACAGGGGAGCTGTGCTATGCCAGGATGGGGTCTGAATGCCGGGAAAGAAGGCTTTGCGGAGAACTTGCTAAGTGGCCCTGCTCCACAGGGCTCTGTGGGGGTGCCTGGAGGAAAATTCTGAGGGTGGAGGGGCACTCACACCTGAATGGACACCTGGACACACCTAGATCAGGACGAAGCCATGTCTCAGGTGAGAAGGCACACCCCAGGATTCTCTGCTGCGAGAGAGGTGGGAAAGACATGAAGAAGCAGACCTGGTGTCAACCGACTGTCAAGGGCAGGAAGAAGAGAAGAAACAGGACTTGGTGGGGGGGGGAGGAGAAAAGGGTCCGGTGGATGAAAAGGGGCGGGGTAAGAACGGGGAGAGAAGCAGGTGCAGAAGGGTAAACATCACCCTGCAGCCCTCCCCAGGGGGCAACGTGGTGCCACGCTGAGGATGGGTGCCCACCCGTGGGGCAGCCAAAGGACTTAAAACCGGCTCTGTATGGCGGTGGCTAGGTGACGGGGAGGAGAGCAGCAGCAGGGAGCGGGGGAGGGGACGGAGGAGGGGAAGGTGTGACAGACACGCGAAAATCCACAGCAGAGCCAGAAGCACAGCCCTGCAAGGAGAGAACGGAAACCCACCAGAGCCAGGGCTCTGGGCAGTCTGGGGTTGCTCGGGGGACGGAACGTGTGGGGATCAGGACAATTGTCTTTAGTCTGCGCCAGCCCCCTCCGGGGGTCAGAATCTACTCCCAAAGCATCGCCGGTCTGACATCTCATAGTGGATCATCCCCATTTTAACTATGCAGAGCCTGAAACCGGGTTGGGGTTGGAGGGAGTATGCCTGAGATCCCAGCCCGCCGAGGTGTGCAGACCTGGGCATGCACTTAGGGCTTCACGGTCCCTACGCCTGTGAGAGGGAGGCTGAGCTAGCTGAGCCAGAGAGGACGCCCTGGTGGTGTGAGGTTTGGGCTCCATCCCCGCTCGGCCATTGACTTTGGGCTAATCGCTTACCTTCCCTCGGCTTCAGTTTATGCATCTGTACTATGGGATAATTGTCTTGCTTTGCAAGGTTAAGGGGGGCGGAGTTTGCGCACGCTCCGCACGGCCGCGAGGGGCGAGGCACCGGCGGTGTATATGGATGCTGGCTCCTGCGATCTGAGGTCGGCTCGGCCTCTGCCTCCGAGTCCCCTCGCTCGCCGCTCCCGCGGCCCCTGCCCGGACCCTGGGCGGAGGGGAGCGTCGGCTGGGTGCGTTCCGCTGGCGGGCAGGGGAGGGGGCGGCGGCGGAGCGGAGCAGGAGAGAGCCGGGGCCGCGGCAGCCCCGGCCTGCCTGACCCTCGAGGGGGTCGCTGTTGCCTCGCAGATCCCTCCCTCGCTCGCCGCCTGTGTCCCTCCCTACCGCTCCCGCCGCGTCCGCCTTTTGTTCGCGGAGCCGCGCGCCCCCGAGCCGAGGCGGCGGGGCGGGGAGCTGGCGGGGCTGCGCGGGGGGCGGGCCGCGCCGGGCGGAGCCGGGGCCCGGGCCGCAGTCGGACTCGGAGCCCGGGGGAGCGACCGGCGCGCAGGCAGTCGAGGCCCGGGCGCGCTCCGGGGGCGCGGCGAGGCCGAAGGGGCGGGCGCCGGGCGGAGCCGCAGCCGCAGCCGGGGCGCCTGGAGGCGGTCGGGCCGCTCTCTCCGAGCCCAGGGCAGCGGAGATCCTGTGCGGCAGGGGTCCGGGCCGGAGCGCAGTCCCGCGGCTGAGGTGGGCCGAGAGGAGCAGCCGCCGGAGCGGCCGGAGCGGCGCCGGGACCCTCCCCAGGGGCGCGGAGGCCGGGCGGGCCCGGGCCATGCGCACCGCTCGCTGAGGCCGAGGGAGGCCGCGATGGAGGTGCCGGCGGGGGAGCCCCCAGCCCGGGGCTGCGGTCCCCCGCCCGTGCCCGCCCCGGAGAGGAAGAAGAGCCACCGCGCGCCGTCGCCGGCCCGGCCCAAGGACGTGGCCGGCTGGTCTCTGGCCAAGGGCCGCCGCGGCCCAGGCCCGGGCGCCGCAGCCGCCTGCAGCGCCGCGTCCTCCGCGCGGCCGGACAAGAAGGGGCGCGCGGTGGCGCCCGGGGCGCGGAGCGCGGGGACGCGGGTGGCTGGGGTCCGCACCGGGGTTCGTGCCAAGGGCCGCCCGCGCCCCGGCACCGGGCCGCGACCGCCGCCCCCACCGCCCAGCCTCACCGACAGCAGCTCTGAGGTGTCGGACTGCGCGTCGGAGGAGGCCCGCTTGCTGGGCCTGGAGCTGGCGCTGAGCAGCGACGCCGAATCGGCGGCCGGGGGTCCGGCGGGGGCCCGCACGGGGCAGCCTCCCCAGCCCGCGCCGCCCGCACAGCAGCCCCCGAGGCCGCCCGCCTCCCCCGATGAGCCGTCGGTGGCCGCGTCGTCGGTGGGTAGCAGCCGCCTGCCCCTCAGTGCCTCGCTCGCCTTCTCCGACCTCACCGAGGAGATGCTGGACTGCGGGCCCGGAGGCTTCGTGCGAGAGCTGGAGGAGCTGCGCTCGGAGAACGACTATCTCAAGGTGGGGGCGCAGATGGGGCAGCGGGAGGCGGTGGGAGACGCGGGTTGTGGCGGCCCCAGGGGCCTGAGGCACTAGCCGGCTCACGGCGCGACGGAACGAGCTGGGAAAGGGGGCCTTAATCCTCGGGGACCACCCTGAGGGCGACGTAGAGCTCCCACACATCCTGCCTCCCTTTTTATTTGGGAAACCGTCCCCTTGAAGAGGAACCCAGTTGAGGAGACGGGCCAGAGGGCCCTGATTTTGGAGGGAGGGAGTCTGGAGAAAACTGCTTTGGAAGATGCCTAGCTGCATTACTTGGGATGGGGTGGAGGGAGTCAGTGAGGGTCTGGAGCCTGTCCTTCAGCTTCTTAGAAGCCCCCCCCCCTCACCCCCTGCTAGGGGCCAGGCCTTTGGTGGCTCTCTTTTTGGGGGACAGTATTGGGGTGCACTTGTGCCACAGGGAAACCTGTGGCTGTCCCCTGCCAAGGAGAGGCTGGAACACTGTGCTGAGTCTTCACCCAGAGCTTTCCTTGGTGCAGGCCTGTCCCCGCCTGTCTTTCAGGGCGGGTCCTGTTTGAAAGCATGACATCTGGGAACATCCCCTTGGCTAGCGTCCGACTTCCGCCCAGTGTAACGGTCCCAGAGCCTGGAAGGATGATGTCGTGGGAGAACTGGTTCAGGGGCCACTTCCTAAATCCCAGGATGTTGTCTTCTGTTCTCTTCTGCCCTGTGCACACAGCAGTCCCACCGGTGTCCCATGGCCCAGGGACCTTGTCCTTCCCGTGCTCCTGGTGAGAGGAGGGAACCTGTCTGTCTGAAAGGGGCATTCCTTCTGGGCATCTTGGGGACCTGAGACCTTCTCTGGAGAGCAGACCCGTCTTACCTTCATCCTCAAGGGGGGAATGAGCACCTATTGGGGACTGGCCAGTCTCTGCCTGCTCACTGCCTGGTCCCCAGCTACTCCACAGGCAGCCCAGTGCTCACGTACTGGCCGTGGCTGGAGAGACTGAAAGCTTCATGGGCTCTCCTAGCACTGGCTGGACATGGTTTTGGAAAAGGCCGCAGTGCTACCTGCCACTTTTGTCCGTTGATGGCCTGGCACAGCACCCCAGAGTACCCTGGCTGAGAGCCCCAGAATTAATACCCTTCTGCTGATTGATGTCTGCCTGCCGGCACTTAGCTTTGCACTGTGGCTCTTCTGGCCAAGTAGGTTTCCCTCTCGTGAGACTTTTAGGGTCTTGCTCAACTGTGTCTCTCCCTCCCGATTTCCCCCCAGAATCTCCTCTCCAGCATGCGCTCGGGAAATGCTTGTACAATAAAAAGACAGAGTTTGAATCAGCATAATCCACCCCTTCAGCCTCTGATCTTACCCCAAGCTAGGTCTCAGCTTCCTCATCTGTTAAATGGGTGGGTGGGTCTTCCCAAAGGCCCCATTCACGGCTGACAATTGAAGGCTCAGTCAGGGCTCACAGTCTTTAGAAGCCCTGGGTGAGGAGAGGCCCTGTGGGGGGTGGGTGGGAGGACAGAGACAAGCCAGAAAGAGGCCTGGCCCTGCCGTCTTAGTGCCCTGACTGCTTCTGGCCCTGGCTGCCGGAGCTGCTCTAAACTTAGACCTCCTGGACCACGTTCTTCATCCTGGCAAGGGAGGTGGGCCCTGGAGCTTTGCTTCAAGGTCTCCTCCTGCACCAACCCTTGTGGGCTCCTGTCCATTCCATGAAGTCATTGGGCAGAGCTTTGGAGCCCACCTGGGCCAGTGGTGACTGTTAAGATGGACGGTAGTCCCCAAAGGCTGGGGGTTGAGCCCAAGGTCTCCAGGGGCCGAGGCCTGGCTGTTCATCTCCCCCTGCCTGGGCTGGGGCTGAACCACATTTCTGCTTCACGGGCAAGTCTCAGGAGGCCACGAGGGGATTTGGGGTCTAGCTTCCTGGCTGTGTGGTCTTGGACAAGCGACTTACTGTCTCCAGACCTCAGTTTCCTCATTATAAAAAGGTCCATCATGCTTCTTTCAACCTTAAGGGTTAAAGGAGATGGTGTGTGTAAGCACCATTAAGAGTGCCTGGCGTGGAGTGAGCCTCACATGAGAGTGGTTGTGATCACGGCTGCTCTCCAGCGGGAGGGGACACATTTCCTCAGGCACCCGTCATATTCTTTGTGGGTTCTCTGGGGGGCAGAATAGCCTCCTCCCGACCCGAAGCGGGCCTGACTCTTCTGGCCTCTCATTCATTCTTTCCCTATTTATTTAGCACCAAGTGTGTACGGGGCCCTAGTGCAGATCGGAGATACAGCCGTGGACAGGGATGACGTGTCTACACATTCACGGAGCTCTGGGTCTAGTAGGGGAGACTGGGATTTGACAATAGCAGTACAGTAAATCACAGCACAGATCAGGATAAGAGCGAAGAACGACAGCGTGTGCGGAGAGAGCACGCAGGTGGGGCTGGGGAGGCCACGGCCTGGAGGATGACATGCAGCCAGCCCATTACAAGCTGGACTAAGAACATTCCAGAGGCTGAGGGAAGGGGGAAAAAGCGTGTTGATTTTGAAGGACAGCGTGGAGATTGGAGAGAGAAAGGAGGTTGGATGGAGAGGTGAGCCGGGCCAGACCATGTGGTTCTTGCTGTGTGCACTTGGGTCGGTCCCTGAACTTGTCTAGAGCTTTGTTTGACACGGCCACCACATCTCATAGAGGTGAGGTGAAAGTCTAGAGGCTGGGGATGTGGACCTCAAGGATAGGGGCTGTTACAGGAGGTGTTTTGTTCATTGTCCCGATGGGTAAACAGTGGCCAGAGAAAGGAAGGGACTTGCCTGGGTTCCTGAGCCGGATCTCCCGACAGCCAGGGCTTTACAGTCTATTTTTTTTTTTTTAAGATTTTTTATTTAATTATTTGACAGAGATCATGAGTAGGCAGAGAGGCCGGCAGAGACTGAGAGGGAAGCAGGCTCCCTGCTGAGCAGAGAGCCCGATGTGGGCCTGGGATCATGACCTGAGCCAAAGGCAGAGGCTTTAACCCACTGAGCCACCCAGGTGCCCCAAGAGTGCATTACACTCTTGACGTATTTTCTGCCCCTCTGGGCCTCTTTGCTTCCCAGATGCAGATACTGAGTTACCAGGAGAAGGACTCTAGATCCTCAGTATGTCCCCTGTAGGTTTTGTGCCTCCTGGGTTGAGTCTCAAGTCCGGTGGGGCCCTGCTTGGGCTCACCTCCCAGGCGCGGGGGCCCTGGAACTGTCAGCTGGGGAAGGAAGGCCTCACGGGCGGCCGTGGCAGATCTCCTGTTGCATGAGGCCTGCCCAGGGGCCCAAGTGGGAAAGGAGTGAAGGGGGCAGCTGCCTCCCAGTCAGAGAGAGGAGTTGCTACAGAGAAGGGAGTGAGCTCGCTGTCACTTGAGCTGTTCAAACTAAGGCTGGATGACCTTGCATGTTTGGACGGAGACCTGGGGTGTGTGGAAAGCAGCTTGTAAACTGTACAAAATGTTGTGGTTGTGATTAGAAGGAACATTCAGGGGGAGATTTATTTAGTGGCTACAGCCGAGCTGCCCAACCTCAGCATCCCTTCCGACCAAGGAAGCCTGGAGATGATGAACTTTTGAGGTTCCAGGATTCGAAGATGTAGCTTTAGCTGCAGAGCAGACACGTCGACTGCATTGGACCTTCAAAGCCCTGGTGGCCTGAGCTCTTCCAGGTCCCTATCACTGCTAACCATTACGTGTCATGTGGTGAGAACATGCGGGAAACCCATCAGAGTGTGGATGAAAGAATCTGAAAGTTGGGGCCCAAAGACCCGACTTTGACACCCGACTCTCCATTTACTGTGTGGCCGTGAGCAAGTCACTTGGCCTCTCTGAGCTCCTTTTTTCCTTTTCTTCTTTAAAGAAGATGATGGAACCTACCCGGGCAGCTTTATAAGATTGTTTTCAGGAATCCGGGAGGTATGAATAGACAAGAGAACATTCTAGAAACAGTGACATCCACATCTCTTGGGGGAATTGTTGTCATTGTCAGCCCATGAACATATAGGATGTCTGTGTCTTCATTCTTGGGGAAGCGGGGAGAAGCCAGGAAGGTGAATCCCTGCAGCTCTGAGATGGCAATAAATCAGGAGCTGCTTCAGGGAGGACAGGAAGGTGTGATCAGATTCCGTGCTGGGTTGCCTCCCCCCCAACCTCTCCCCTACCCCCTGCCTCCTCGGAGTTTCTAGGTGTGAGCGTTTGAAGTACAGCTGTCAGCCCAGGAGGGCCCAGAGGAAGCATCTAATCCATGCCCCATTCTCACTTACAGTAGGGTAAATGGAGGCCCCAGGTCAAGCCAGGATTCCAGATCTCTGCATCCCGTTCT
Organism: Mustela putorius furo; assembly: GCF_011764305.1. Lineage (NCBI taxonomy): Eukaryota > Metazoa > Chordata > Mammalia > Carnivora > Mustelidae > Mustela > Mustela putorius. Next base: position 6,048,971 of record NW_025421464.1, on the reverse strand, counting down.
TTCTGCTGCATGAGTGGAGCCATGAGCTTTGTACTGATAACAGTGCATCTCACCTGGGACACAGCTTGCTGAAAGGAATCCTGTTGTGTGGTGGGCTCTAGGCTAAGACTTGTCGGGAACAAGTGAGGGGAATGAATCCCGGGACCTGAGGCTGGGGCCTGCAGGTGGGGGAGAGGGACGTGTGCATGCATGCCTGGATGTGAGTGTACCCTGCACTGGTGTAGCACGTGATTGGATGAAGGGAATCTGAGGTCCTGGAGGAAATGATGGGGCTTTGGATCCAGCCTGAAGGGTTAGTTAATGGTTAGGCTGGAGCCCAGGGTGCTGGAATGGGAGAGCCAGCCTGGGGACCCCCAGACCACTGATCTCTGGACTTAGGTGGCTCTGGGCTTATGAACGCTGTCCCCCATGGATCACTCCCAATGCCTCAGGCTCTGGGTTAAGTAAGCCCTTACTCCTCACGGCAACACGTGCCGAGGGTTCTGACATCAGATGAAGAAACCAAGAGGCTATATGACATACCCACGATTGCACGGCTGATGTACTTGGGAACCACTCTGGAAAACCCTAGGGAGCTCCGCTTGCCTCCTGACTCTCTCACCCTCTCCCATGCAGGAGGCAACCTGGGCCTCTGACTTTCACAGGGCAGGGTTCTTGCGTGGATTTGCTGGTTACATGCTGTGTGACGTCGGATGAGAGGCTCTGCCTCTCTGAGCCTCTGTTTCTTCTATAAAGTGGGAGATAAGCATGCCTCCCTCAGGGTCATACCCTTTCTGCTGGGATGCACCGTAAACGTGAGTGCCTGTCCCTGTGTCCCTTTCCCTTACCTGCTTCTTCAGGCATTCATTCACTCAACCCATATTCATTCATTCATTTATTCCTTCTTCATTTATTCACTCAACCCATCCCCCCCACCATATTTTCTGAGAGCCTCCTGGCTACCAGGCTGAGGGCCAGATGTCTGGTCCAGGAGCAAGTTGTGAAGTGCTTCTCAGCTCCCAGAGTGTGTCACTGGGTGGGGGCAGGGGTGGTCGTTATGGTCAGCAGAGCCCTGTCCAGTCCCTGCCTGGAATCCCAGCCCTCCCTGCGGTAGCTGAGAGGCAGCCTGGGAGAAGCTGCTCTGAGAACTGGGTCTTTAAGAATCCTCAGCGGTCTGCCTATGTTGGGGGGAGGAGGGCAGCTCCAGCCAGACGGAAAATGTGAGGCGGCTGCCGGGAGGCCTGGGGGGACCTCGGAGCTCCCAGGGCTCCCAGCATGCCTCGCAGAGGGGCTGGGCCGATGTCCCTGGGCTCGCTCGCTCTCGCACACACAAACATATGTATTCAGAGCTCTAGCTCAGAGACCCACAGCCCTTCACACATGCGTCCCATAGACATCCAGTGACACACATGTGTTGTTGGCTTCCAGAAGCATACCTCAAGATCTAGTAGACGGGATACACCCACCAAAGGACATAAACCCGTGCAGATACCAAATCTGTCTCCTCACACCCACACACTAGGAGGCACAACAGACACACCATCTAGGAGACCTCTGGCTCGGAAACACACACACACGCACACACACACACGCATCTTACATACCTAGGCACACTTGGCTGTGTTCCAGACGGACACACAGCTTGAAGACACCCTCAGACGTCTCGGAAGTACACATACATATGCAGGCACACACACAAACCCACGCAGCCTCATTACGCTCAGGCGCTGGCATCCACGGAAATCCACAGATCCGCCGCTGCCAGGCGGGCCCAGACACAAGCTTGTCACCCGGATACTCGCCCTGTTTCTTCCACAAAGAGAGCAGTGAAGGCCCTTGCATGCTTACCTGGGGCTCACACACACGCCCAGGAGACACTTACACAGGCACAAGACACACAGCTACGGATACATAAGCAGGGACATGAGCAGAGAGCACGCTTTCATCAGGCCTGCGGCATTTGCCAAAGGAAACCAGAGACCCACGAACCGGGGTCCCCAGACACACTCATGCACGCACACACATATGCAGAGAGGCTGTGACATTTCATCCACACGGAAACACAGGAAATCCTGGTCCCTGTCCTCTGGAGCAAATGTGTACAAGCTCAGTATTCCACAAGGCTGCTGGGAGGAGTGAGGAGTATGGCAGGGGCTTGACAATGTGTAACCTTCTGGTCTGGCAGGTCACAAAGTCAGGAGAAGCTGCACCAAAGACCCACAGGCCCCTGATGCCCTGCACTTGGGCCTGGGCCCAGTGGGCTGAAAGAAATGGAGCAATTGTCAGGCCTGCCCACAGGAGAAGCAGGGCCAGGGCAACTCCCTTCTAATCTCCTTGGAATTTCCGGCTTGCCCTTCTCTCCCTCCTCCTCCCCTCTCCCTTTGCTGGGGAGTGGGGAGGGCCACGCTGCTCCCATCTATGAAGGGTGCCCATTCTTGTCTGGGAAACAATGAAGGAGGCCAGAATAGAGGAGGTTGGAGGAGATGTAGGCACTCAGAAGATGAGGGACCTGGAGGACTTCCTGGAGGAGGAGGCATTAGAGCTGTGGAGTTAGCTTGAGTGGCTGCCTCAGTGCCCAGCTGCTGGAATGGTGTTGGGCACGTCATACCGACTCAGTCATGTGATTGAATGAAAGGCAGGTGGTCTACAGGCTTAAAACAAAAGAGCTGGAGGGAATAGTGGGTATAGGCTGTGGTGAGGGAGAGGCTGGAAAGGGGGTTGGGCCCGTTTGGGAAGGGCATTGAATGCCAAGCTGAGGCACTGTGAACACCTTCCTGGGAGGGGGCCATACAGCAAGGCTAGGAGCTGACCACCCCTTAGTGTGTATCTGTAGGGCCAGGCACAAGGCACAGGACCCCAGGGTGTCAGGGAAGGAAGGCTCTGTGGTCTTCTGGACAAATTCCTTCTTTGGGGTCAGGTCTAAGGACAAACTTTGCTTTGTTACCTCCTCCCTGTGCATTATCTCCATTTGAAAAATCCCATCATCAAGCCTCAGTCTTTCTGTGTGTAAAATGGGAATCTAATCCCTTTTATCAGGGCACTTGGGAGGATCAGCATTCAGGTATGTGGCATATCCAGTAGCATCCTGGGCACAGAGGAAGGGAAGGAGCCCCACATCCTGTGTAGCCTCTGGGGGAGAGGGAGTTCCCCGGGGGAGGGCCTCGGCTAAGCTCCAGGCAGGGCCTTGGTCAGCAGCCAAGGTTATTACTAAGGTCATTCCCCTCTTAGTCCATGCACATGACCTCATCTGCGGTCATATTCTCTGCCTGCTGGTGCCAGAAGGAACTTGGAGCTAGGGTAGGGAAAGAGCTAGAGACTCCAGGGTGTTCTGGGACAGGCTGACCCTGGCCTTCCCTGGAGGCCCCAGGTCAGCACCGTTTCTGTATTCTGAGCAGGTAACACTGGCCTCCCTGAGGAATTGCAGGAAGTCAGACAAGGTGGGAGTAGCAGCCCAGCCTTGCCCTTCTCCGGGTCCACGGTGCTTAGAGCCAAGCTGTCCGAGGCTTGAGTCCTGGCTCTGCCTTTTCCTCTGTGAGCCTCCGCCTTTAGGAGATTGTCTTCTGTCTGTTAATGGGGGATGCTGACAGTGCTCGGCCCTGTCAGAGTTGCTGTGAGCATTAAATAGGCAGAAGCACGTAGGTAAGGATTAGTGGGGGCCTTGCTCAGTGCAGGGGCTCAGCAGCTGTCCCCCCTCCTCCCTTATTGGCAGGCTCAGGTCTGAGTGCCTGTGAGCCCTGGGTCCCTGACGGCCGACGTTGTGCCTGGATCCGGGTGTGAGTCTTGGCATGGAGCAAGGGCCCGGGAGGTGTGCGTGGAGCTGAATTGCATCGTGGGGATCCCCGAACACAATTCCCGGTGCATTCCCCCATTCCCTCCCACCACTCTCAGTCTCCAAATGGCCAGTGCTACAGACACTGTAATCTGGGGATACCCCTTTGCTGGGAGAGGGCACCCCTGGGGTCTCTCATGCTAAGACCTGGGTGAATCATCTCCTGTTGCCTGGGCCACAGAGAGCAGCACAGGCTCCAGTGGAAAATAGTCTGGGATCCCACAGCCAGGCCGGCCCGGCAAAGCAGCTTTATGCTGGTTTGGCTCAGATCTGCTCGGGATCTTCTGGGTCAATTGCATCAGCCTCTCTCCTCCTTGGCCTTGGCCAAGTGCCTGGGCAGCCTGTGTGGTTCTGCCTCCCTCAGCCTCACCTCACCCCTGTTCCACGCAAGCTCCCTTGTGTTCCTCACACAGGGCCCTCAGTCCCTGTGCTCTTCCTGCCCTCGGGGGCCTTGGTGCTTGGTGCTTGCATTTCCCTCCCCTTTCCCCTTTCTCTTGGTCCCTGTCATGTCCTCATAGTCCTCGTTGCCCCCGCCCCCCCATCCTGTGCACGCATGCTCATTCAGCTGCAGGCCTGGCTCCTGTGTTAGAGGACCAGGAACTTTCTGTGGGCTCCTTGGGGACATTTACCTCAACAGTAATTAGATTATTCATTGGGTAATTACAGGTTGTGCGTCAGCCCTATATGCTCTGCCTTACCTGGGTGGGACCCAGCCCCTTCCTTTTACATAGGTGTACACTGAAGCTCAGAGAGGTGGAAGGGTTTGGCAGAGGTCACACAGCCTGGAGATGCCAAGAGGCAGAAGGGCGGGCGTCTGGTGGGGCTCCTTGAAGGGCACCTGGCAGGGGGATGGCACAAGCAAAGGCTCCAAGGTGTGACATCCTGGGATATGCTGGAGCCACTTCCTCACCTCTCTCTCTCCCTCCCCAGAGACCTCTGAGCCCTGTTCTCTCCCTGCTTTGAGATTTGGCTGCAGCCCAGAAGCCATTTGGAAGATGTTTTAAACAGATCCAGATCTGAATGCTGCCTTCCTTCCTGTTCACACAGAAAGAGGGACACCGTCAGGCACTCCCACTGTGAGCAGCCCCCCTGGAGGCTATGGGGGCTGCAGATGCTTCTCTGTTCTCTTGGGGGAGGCCTGGAATGGGCCAGTGGCAAGCCAGGCCCAGACTTGGGTGTCTTCTCACCCCCGCCCCCCACCTGTGTCTGCTCTCATGGGCAGAGCTGTGCCAGGTTTGGGGAGGCACACTCCAGATTGGCTGTGGAGCCTTCATCTCCTTGAGCCTCTGATTATTGGTAAAATGGACGCCTGCGACAGGAGACTGTTGTTAAGCTGAGATAGCGGACACTTGTTCAGAGTTCAGCCAGGTATCAGGCACAAGGTAAACCCTTGTAAAGATTAACTGTGGCCCCATTATAGAGACTTGTCTAGTCGAGTTTATAAGAGCTCAAACTGGACTTGACTCCTGGCTGTGCCACTTAGCATGTAACCTTGAGCAACATTGTTGACCTGTTTGACCTTGGTTCCTCACCGATCAGTGGTGGGGCTGGGGATATAGTGAGGCAGTGGGTGCTGCCCGGCCTGTGCCTGGGACGGAGAGAGTACTCTTGCCTGTTATGATTTATTGGTGTTGGAGGGGCAAGTCCAAGACCCTTGTCTTCCCTCATGACCATGTGGGTCACCAGGTAGCCTCTGTGCCAGCATGGCCATACCTGATTGGGTGTCCTGGCCCTTCTCTAGGACCTTTGTCCCTGATTGTCCCCAAACTAGAGCCCAGCTTTCACCCAAGGAGGCTAATCTGCATTGAGCTCTGGGCTGGGAGGCAGGAGCCCAGAGGACTCCTGGACTCTGCTGGACTCTGGGTCTTTGGGGGCGGGGGAGGGGCATGTGATTGTTCCTAATCTCTCTCTAGGATTCAGTGTCCCTGCCTTTTCTGCCCCAACCCACCACTCCTTGCTACTCCTGGAGTCTTTTGTTTGGAATGGGGAGGGAAGTGGAGCTTTGCAGAGCCTTCTGCCCTCCTTGAGGTCCAACTGCAGTGATCTCATCTGGAGCCTTGACAGACCTGGGGGATGGACAGAAGGGATAGCAGATGGCTGCCCTAGCCTCTCGGGGGGCTGGCATGCCGCCTCTGTGGCCACTGTTGACCCACCCTGCAGGTCACCCTTCCGGGCTGGGGTGAGTGCCCGAGGCCAGAGCCAGGGTGGCAGACGGCAGGCAGCCTGGGCTTTTGCCCGAGGGAGGGACCGTGGTGGCCAGGGCTGTGTGGGGAGAAGACGGGCCAGGCAAAGGCTCCTGTCCCTTCCTACAATGGTTGCTGTCTCACAGATGGAAAGTTCTGGATCCTTCAGCTCAGCTCTGTCATTCTTCCTGGGTCTGCCTGCCTGTCGGCAGGTCCAGTCCCTGGAACCTGCATTCCCAAGTATGTCCCAAGGCAACATACTTGGGAATGCAGTCTGGGGCTTGATAGGCCAGGATTTGAGGCCCACCAATAGCTCCGAAGCCTCCATGGGCATTAGCTTCGCAGAATCACAGAATTAGATTTACACACAGCAGCGCTGACTGGAGGTGATTTTTCTGCAGGGGACTGGAAAAGGATGGAATCTTCCTGTCTTAGGACCCCTTTATTAATTAGGCAGCTCTTTATTGAGCTGATCCCTTTGTGTGCCAGGCACTGGGCTCGGCTCTCTCCTCCTGAAGCTCACCTCTTAGCAGTAGAGACCTACATTCCATAAGCAAACAGATCAATAAGTAAAATAATTAAGATCACAGATAAGCCTGTGACATGTCCCATGAAAGAAACAGGTTCGGAATGAATACAGTGGGCCTATAGGGGTCTGGAAGACTTCTCTGGAGAGGAGGAATTTACGTGGAGGCTTCGAGCATGAGGGGAGCCAGGAGCGCCAAGATACAGGGACAGAAGTCCAGGCAGAGTGACGGGCAGGGGCAGAGGCTTAGTGGTGGGACAGGTGAGGTGATTGTTGGGGGAACAGCCAGTGCGGGGAGGTAGAAGTAGGGAGGTGGGCAGGGGTCGGGCTTTAGTCTTGCTGTTAGGGCAGGGGATAAATATGCAGTTAAGTGAGTTTTGGCAGAGGCTTACAATTCTGTAATCACCACCGCACTCAAGAGGTGGAATGGTCCCATTGCCCCCCCCAAAACTCCTTCTGTTCCCCCCTTTTTTGTAAAGATTTTTAAAATCTATTTATGACAGAGAGATAGTGAGAGAGGGAACACAAGCACAGGGGAGCTGGAGAGGGAGAATCAGGCTTCCCGCTGAGCAAGGAGCCCAATGTGCGGCTCAATCCCAGGACCCTGGGACCATGACCTGAGCCGAAGGCAGACACTTAACGACTGAGCCACCCAAGTGCCCCAGTCTTTCTCTTTCCAGATGTCATATAAAGGGGGTCCTCCAGTGGCCTGCTGAGTCTGGTTTCCTTCACCCGGCAGAATATGTTTGTGCCTGGGCCCCAGTGATTGCGGGTCTCCATCATTCATTTGTTTTCATTGCTGCATAGTATTCCCACACATGGATGGGCCACCATGTCTTGATCTACTTGCTGAGGGTCATTTGGGTCATTTCCAAATCTTAATGATTCTTGGAGAGTTTTAAACAGGGGAGTAACGTGGTTAAAAAAAAAAAAAGAACAAAACCCTCCATGTACTAAGTGGAGAACAGATTAGTGGAGAGAAGAGTGGCTATCCCAAGAGTTAAATTCAATGATTTGCTGATGAATCTGACTTACTATAGAGACTCAATAATTGTTCATACAAAAAGGCTGTGCCCTGGGGCAGCCGGGGAGGCTTCTTGGTGGATATGGCATTTGAGGTGGAGGGGTGTGGAGGTGGGGGACAGACAGTGGAAGAAGGCCCAGGTCGTACAGATCCCCTGTGGGAGCTGGCGGCGCTGAGATGCTGCCCCCCCTCCTCCGGACTCAGCCTTGGTGTACCAGGGTGGTCTGTAGGGCTCATATCCCTGCTCCCTGGGGGTGCTCGGTGAACAGGCATCCACCCTAGCCTTACGCGGGCTGACTCTCTTGGGTGGGAAGTAGATGGGGGACCTCTGCTCTGGTATGGTTTCTTCCTCAGTGGCTGGTAAGAGGTGACCTCCTGCCTTCAGGAACCTTCTGTGCTCCTGCTTCCCTCCCTGTTCCCTCAGCGCTGGCTAGCAGTTCCCAGCCATCGCCACTTGTATGTTTCTGCAGAGGGGACTTGAGTTTGGTCACTTTCATCTCCAATCCTGCAGGTCAAGAGACCTCATCGTCTCTTCCTCCAGACCAATTCCATCAGACCCATGCATCTGGAATCATTGTCATGTGCAAGTGTTCCTGTGGGCCCCAAACCTAAACTCCCCCATTCTGTCCTCATCATACAAAGATTCATCACCTTATGCATGTATGGGTTTCTTGCAGAAAGCATTATTTCCTGCAACATTTAAATGTGGCTTGACAGGGCACCTGGGTGTTTCAGTTGGTAAAGCATCTGACTTTGGCTCAGGTCATGATCCCAGGGTCCTGGGATCAAGCCCCATCTGGGGCTCTTTGCTCAGTGGGGATTCTGCTTCTTCCTCTCCCCTTCCCCCTGCTTGTGCTCTCTCTCTCTCAAATGAGTAAACAAAATGTTAAAAAAATTAAAAAATAAGAATAAGTTTTTAAAAATGTGGCTTGAAAGTGGCTCTTTGCTTCTCTAGCTTTGTGGCCCGATGGAGAAGAGAGAGGGTCGGGGGGGGTGGCGACCCAGACCCACAGAGACGGCAACTCTAGAAGGAACACGGGCTCCCTCTTATTTTGTGCCATGGACGCTCTCTGCTGAGAATAATTCTCAGAATAATGTTTTTAAGTGTCTCAAACACAAAGGAAACTGGATATACTGAAATATAGTTACCAAACCGTATTTCTGAATTATGATATAGTAATATATGTGTTTATTAACTCATCAGGTTTGGTGACTAGTATAATTTCAAAGTACTGATGAGGATAAAAACTGTGTTGAGATTTCTGCAGCTGTTATGTGATGTGAAAATACCTCTGGTTTCTCTTCGTGCCAAACTCTCGGGTACTGCTGATACACCTGTGACTTGTCCGGGATGGAAGAAAATGTGAATTCTTAGTGAGAGGTTGGTGAAAATTAAGATATGCTTTTTTTTCTTTTTTTTCCTCTTCCCATCGAAGTTCATGGGCTCCCTGAATTCTGGTGCAGACGAAAGAGTCTGAAGTCTGCAATGAATCCTGCTTGGAGTCTCTCTGTGTGACTTTGGGCACAGCCCACCTTCCCTGTGCGCTTGTGTAGTTCTTCGTCTCTAGAACAGAGGTGGTGATTCTGGTCCTGTGTGTCCATGGGGTTTCTGTGACGACCCATGAGATGATTCAGATGGAAAGTCTTCATAAACCGTGAAGCCCCGCGCTGCCATGCAAGGTCTCGCTATTATTAGCGGTAGCGTGAGCTCATGTTTGGTCCTCTGGCCCAGAATGGACCAAGAGACTCTTCCTGACCAATTCCCCCAGGATTCCTGGGAACTGATCCATTTCGGAGAGCGGGTCCGCCTCAGAGAGGCTGCTTCCTGCAGGCTGACCTCATGGATCGCTGGGAGGCTGTGTAGGGGGGATGGACAGAGATGCACTTGTGGGTTGGGAGTGGGTGGGTGAGCAGGAGCTCCCTGGGTAGAGAGACCCCGTCCGGGCTCTCCCTGATTCTTTGCAGCTGGCCTGGGGCTGCAGTCTGGAGAGCCTGCACACCTTGGTCTGTGGGGAGAGACTGGACGAGGCAGAGGCCACGCTCATTCTTCCAGTCATTCCGGTAGACCGTGACAAGGGCCAGTCCTGGGCAGGGGACCAGACACAAGTCTCTGCTGGCGCCTGCCATTCTCCCAGCTTGGGAAAGGCAGACTTGAAAATAGGCAAATGCAACCTGAACTTGTTGTTAGTACAGAGAAGAATGGCGTTCAGAGTGTGTGTTTTGGGAGAGGACAGAATGCTCTGGAAGGAGGATATAAATTAGGAGTTAGCCTGGCAGAGGCCTTTCTAGTGGCAGGACTAGCCCTGGCCAACCTGGGAGTAGAACACAGTTAAGGGCCGGCCTGGATTCCAGCTCTACCGGTCTCTTACTTGAGCAGCTCCGGGAAACTTGTGAGCCTCAGTTTTCTTGTCTGCAAAAAGGGAACATTTTCAGTACCTCCCTAACAGGGTTGGGATCAGATTATTGTGCATGACTGGGCATTGTATCAGGCTGATGAATCCCTGAACTCTACCTCTGAAACTAATAATACATGCTAATGAATTTAAGTTAAAAAAAAAAAAAAAGAAAAGAGATTATTGGGTATGTATGTGCTTGGCTGGGGCCTGGTCATTTGTGAGCCTCACGATAGGTGGTAGCTCTTCTTTTTTTTTTTTTTTTTTTAAGATTTTTTTGTGAACTAACCTCTATGTCCAATATGGGGCTCAAACTCACGACCCTGAGATTGAGTCCCATGCTCTGCTGGCTGAGCCAGCCAGGTGCCCTGAGATATCTGGATGTGGGGGGCAGAGGATGCAGGGGCAGGGCTGGGGGGGATGTGGAGTGGCAGAAACAGGGGGAAGGCCAGGACAGTTTGGATTCCAGGGTAAAGGGTTAGACCTATTGCAGAAGCCAGTGGGAAACAGTGGAGGAGACAGCAAGTGACCTTTTATTTTCAAGTTTTCTCCGATAAATAGGAATGACCTCTGTAATCAGAGCGAAATAATTATTTTCAATAAAGACTACTCTGGCAATAGGCAGGGTGCCCCATTTCTATTCTCTATCCCTGCTCACACCCGCCTTCTCAGTCCATGTTAAATAATCAGGGTCAGCTTCCAGAAGAGATGGTCAGCTTGAAGGGGTGGCCAAAGGGGATAGAGAGCTATCGAGGGGCTGGCAGGCCATGCCTGGTCTGACCACCTTTCCCCGGCTTCTTTAGGCTGGGCTTTCTGACTGTGGGGTTGAGAATAAGGGCCCCCAGGCTCTGTGATGGACGCTGCTGGCCTTTTCCTATCTGCATGGGAGAGTGAGGCTTGGGGCTCCCCCACCAGTGTTGGGTCTCCAACAACCTTGCTGTGTCCTCACTGGGCCTGCAGAGTCCAGTGGAGTTTGTCCCCTCCCTCCCCCTTGCACAAAGTGGGGGGGCGGTCTGGGAGGGAGGGGTGGAGCCCCAAGGCGGCTGGGCTGTCTGTGAAGGAGTGGAGAAAGCTGAGCTCCCCTCCTCCCGTTGTTGGGTCAGACTGGGGGGGGGGGGGCTGGGACTGGAGGGCCGAGCAGCCCAGGGAGATTCAGAGGCTCAGTGAGGTCTAAGAACCTCTGAAGTGGGACACCTGGGTGGCTCAGTTGGTTGGGGGTCTGCCTTCAGCTCAGGTCATGATCCCAGGGTCCTGGGATCAAGTCCCACGTCGGGCTCCCTGCTTGGGGGGGAGGTTGCTCCTTCCTCTGCCTTCACTCTCCCTGCTTGTGTGCCCTCTCTCTCTGACAAATAAATAAATCTTAAAAAAAAATATATATATATATATATATTTTTCTCATATATATATATATATATATATATATATATATATATGAGAAACTCTGGAGTGAAACAGGGTCATATATATATATATATATATATATATATATATATATATATATATGAGAAACTCTGGAGTGAAACAGGGTCTTGTCCCAAGGGCCTAGCAGCTGCTTTCCCTGACCCCACCTTGAGCCCGAGAACGCAGCGCCTGCCTGAGTCCTGCATTCGCCCGCTCCTGCTGCCCGAGTCCCAGCCGACCCAGCCTGTGCAGGCCACAAGCCCGCCTTTGTGGCCTTGCCGGCCTGCCTGGGCCGTGCCAGGAGGGGCTGACCCGCATTCTGCCTGCAGCTGGGACAGGCCCCCACGGGCCTGGGCCCCCCTCCTTAGCCCCACAGGAGATGGAGCTGGCCTGAATGCAACATCCTGCATTTTCAGAAACTGACTGTGGTCCCGGGCAGGCCCTGGGGAGCCAGCTGCTCATGTGAGAAAGATCACTGATTCATTCGCTTGTTCTGTAGATGCTTATTGAGTCTCTGCTCTGTGTCAGGCCCTGGTCTTGTGGTCCTGTCACAGATCGCTCTTGCCCTTTTAGGAAAAAGACTGGAAGGAAACCCCCTGCCTTCGTGTCACCAGGGGGGTCCCCTCCCAGAGTTTCTGATTCAGTGGATCTCCGTTGAGACCTGAGAATTTCTGTCAAGTTCCCCAGTGATGGTTATATGCTTCAAGCCCAGGAACCACTCTTTGAGAGCCAGTGTGACTTAGAACCAGGGGGAGGAATTAGGTTTCTGTATTTTCAGAATTGTCTCTATGATCATAATCTACTTTTATAAATAGAAAAAATCAGTTATTTAAAAGTAAACAAAATAAATGGTCCCCCCAAACTGACTCCAGTGCTTTGGACGTGTTCCTGTGTTGAGTGATGTCACCTCCCATAACTTAAATGTCATACTTCTATTAATGCCACCCAACATTATGAGCTTTAATGTTCTCTGCCCTTTCCCTGGGTTCATCCTGAGTTTTAGGTCCACTTAGACCTCCATATCCTCCCCGTCACCTGTCCATGTGACTTCAGGGAGAATAAGTGAGATGTTAGGAAATAGCAGGGTGGGGATTTGAACATGGGCTCATCTGGAGACTGGCTGACTTTGGGTTTAGCTGACTGGCCCATACTTCCTGAGTACCGTTTCCTCTATGCTTCCTTAAACCATGAGCTGAAATGGCGTGTGGACTCCTCACTTCCTCATTTCTTTTGACTGGTGTGATCATTGACTGTGCCACTTCCTCTTTTGCCGCTTTTAGTTCTGGCCATTTGGCATGGTGGCAGTGAGTCTGTGTGTGTATTGGGGTAGAGGTGGAGATGGGAGCCCACTGAGGTGACCCTTCCTCCGCAGCTGGTGTAGGCAGAATCATCCACTTTGGGGGTTGCTGTGGAAGCCATCCCTAGGGGAGAGGCCATGGTGGCGAGTGGGGATGAAGTCCTTGGGTCGATGGTGGGAACGGGACTGTGTCTGTCGTTGGGAGAACCAGATCCCTGTCCCCTCTGTCTTCTCCTGAGTTCAGGACCCTGTGAGAAAGGGGTGAGATGATGGGGTAAGAACTGGCCTGCTTTCTAACCCTCCTCCTGAATTAAACCAATACTCCTAGTCTCTGGGGGGCACTGGACAACCTCAGGCCATGCCCCCAGAGGGAGCCACCCATTTTCTTTGGGGGGAAGGAAGGTGTAGAGGCACTGGTGAACACACTGTCTGGATTGTGGCCTCTCTCCAAGGCCTGCAGAGTTGTTCTTTTTGCTTCTTGGACCCACCTCCTTGCCCCCATCAGCACCACCCTTGGGTCCTTTCTCTGGCCCCTCAGGGATGCCTTTGGCAGATCATTCCTCCCCTGTGACTCAGTTTCTCTTTTTAGTGTACCATCTCATTTAATTACCATCTTATTTAATTCTTTCAGTCATACTAAGAGTAGATATTATTTCTATTTGTGACTCAAGTTTTGTAGCACATTTGTTATTAGACATAATAATCATCCATTTCTCCTGCTGGGTTGCCTCACTTGCTCCCTTACACTCTGTCTGATGATTGTTTCAGGTTGTTATGTCTTTTTTGTGGTTGTTTATCTAACTGCACATGTGTGCGCTCATTCAGTTAATGTTTGTTGGGAACCTGTGGGGTGCTAGGCCCATGCTGGGTGTGGGGGATACAGGAGGGACGGGGGGTAGGCGTGGGGCAGTGCCCCAGACGCTCACACTCCCAGAGGGGAGACAGACTCTTAAATAGAGAATTCAGACATGCTCATGGTGACATAGAGGAAGTGAGGGACATCTGGGAGCCGGTGACAGAGGTGGTCAGGAGCTGCCCTGAGGAAGTGAGGTCATCCCCCAACACCCTCCACTTAAAACCCAAATGCAGACTTTTTTTTTTTTTTTTTTTTTTTTTTATTTATTCCTTTGACAGAGACAGATCAGAAGTAGGCAGAGAGGAAGGCAGAGAGAGGAGGAAGCAGGCTCCCTGCCGAGCAGAGAGCCTGATGCGGGACTCAATCCCAGGACCCTGAGATCATGACCCGAGCTGAAGGCAGAGGCTTTAACCCACTGAGCCACCCAGGCGCCCCCAAAATGCAGACTTTTTACTTGGCCTTTCAAGGCCCTAGATGGCCGACCCCCAATCTCTCTTTCCCCAGCCTCCGCTCACGCTCCTCTCACTACCCCAGCCACCTTGCTGTGTTCTGACACCCCGAGCTCTGTCCTGCCTCCGAGCTTTTGCACACACTGGACCCTCTGCCTAGAGACATCTCTCCCTGGCTGGCTGGCTGGCTGTGGGTCAGCTTCTTCTTCCCTCAGCTCAGATGTCCCTTCTTTGGAGATGGCTACCCTGACCACGTTCTGGAATACAGTCTTTCCCCAGTGCTCTAGCATGTTAGCTAGGTGTGGGGGTTTTGTTTTTGCCATTTATTCAAATTTTTAAGATTTGTTGGCTTATCATGTGTCTCCCCAGTGAGATCTGGGGCTCCATGCAGAAGCTGCAGGAGGGACTCCATTGGTCTCAGTCAGTATTGTCCCTTCCTGCCCCTGTGCTTGGCACAGGGCCTGGCACCTACTTGGTACCCCTAAATGCTTGTCGAATGAGTCTGCCCTGCTTCCCCAGAGCAGTTAGGCTCCTCTTGCTGCAACAAATTACCACCAATGGAGGGCCTTAAAACAATCCAAGATTATTATCTTCCATTCTGGAGGTTAGAAGTCTGAAAATCGAGGTGTTGGCAGGACTCCGTTGGCGAGGCCACATGAAAGGGCTCTGGGGGAGGATCTCCTCCCTTTTCCAGCTTCTAGAGGGGGCCTATAGTCCCCTCTCCGTGCCCCTTCCTCCATCTTCAGAGCATGTCCATCTGACCTCTCCTCTGTCACGTCACTTCCTACTTTGATCCCCTGCCTCCCTCTTACAAGAACCCATGTGATTACATTGGGCTGCTGAGAATACAGGAAGATCTCCCAGTCTGGAGATCCTTAACTTCATCCGCTTTGCGAAGTCCCTTTTGCCCTATAAAGGTAACATATCCATGGGTTCTGAGAATGAGGACACAGACGTGTTTGGGGAGGGGGCCTTACTCAGCCTCGCACACCCAGGCCCCCGAGGGGACTAGGAGAGTGTTGGGGGTGGCTTGCGTTCAGACCAGTAGACAGTGGTGCAGGGCCGCCTGGTGACCTGACGACCCGGCCCCCCTTGCAGGATGAGATCGAGGAGCTGCGCGCGGAGATGCTGGAGATGCGGGACGTCTACATGGAGGAGGACGTGTACCAGCTGCAGGAGCTGCGACAGCAGCTGGACCAGGCCAGCAAGACCTGCCGGATCCTGCAGTACCGGCTGCGCAAGGCTGAACGTCGTAGCCTCCGGGCCGCACAGACTGGCCAGGTGGATGGGGAGCTCATCCGGGGCCTGGAGCAGGATGTCAAGGTAAGCTTCAGGCCCTCTCCCAATACCCCCGTGGAGCCTAGGTCAGCTCCTTGTGTGTGCTTGAGTAAGTTACCTCACCTCTCTGGGCCTCATCTTCCTCATCTGTAAATTGGGTGGGGGGTCCCTGGTGAACTGACAGGGGTGTCCCAAAGTAATACTGTAAATATGAAACCTACTCACAGCGGCCACTATGAGTATCAGCCACATGCTGGGCTCTGAGTGGTCCCTGTACCAGCTGGGGAGGTTTCTTTTGCTTTGTTTTGTTTTGTTTAATTTAATTCAATTTTATTTATTTATTTATTTTTAAAGATTTTGTTTATTTAGTTGACAGAGATCACAAGTAGGCAGAGAGGCAGGCAGAGAGAGAGGGGGAAGCAGGCTCCCTGCCGAGCAAAGAGCCCGATGCGGGGCTCTATCCCAGGACTCTGAGATCATGACCTGAGCCAAAGGCAGAGGCTTTAATACACTGAGCCACCCAGGCGCCCCTAAAATTTTATTTTTAAGTAGGCTCCATGCCCAGCATGGAGCTCAATGCCAGTCTTGAACTCACAACTCTGAGATCAAGAGCTGAGCTGAGATCAAGAGGCTGAGCCATCCAAGCGCCCCTGTGGAGATTTCTTTATTGTGCTAATGAGAGTAGTGAAGAAGGCCTGGATTGGATACGGGTTTAAATCTGGACTCCAAAGTGCCCTAATTTGGGGATTTTGAGCAGGTCACCTAAATTTCAGTTTCCTCATCTATAAAATGGGTATCCCAGCAGCCCCTGCCTCACAGGGTTCTCTGAGGGTTAGAAGAGATAATACAGGTAAGATGTCACTATAAACCCTAAAAAATGTTAGCTGTTATTATTAGTCCCATTTTCTGGATGAGGAAAGTGAGGCTCAGAGAAAGGAAGGACCTTGTGTCCAAGGCCACATGACACTCAGTGTGTAGTGGGTACGGTGCAGGCTTATCAGCCTCCTGGTGCCTGACCTCTCCTCCCTGCTGATGGGTTGGGGGCTAGCAGGAGGGACCTCCAGGAGAAAGCCCCTGCCTGTGTACCCAGCTCCCCACTTTCAGAACTCAGCCCAGTGTGAGCAAGGGGCTGCAGGAGCTGGGGGTACAGCCTGGGGCACAGCCAGGCTCTTTCTGCAGGGTTGACTTCTGAACTGAGGCCTGAGCCGGTAGTGGGGTGGGGGCTGCGGAGGGAGCCGCGGAGGGAGCCCTCTCTTTAAGGGCCAAGAGGTAAACCGTGAGCGCCAGCCCTTAGGCAGGCTCGCATTTCCCATTGTCTTTGCAGGTGCGCAGCGGGGATTACGGGTGGGCTGTGCAGGTGAGGAAACTGAGCCCAGAAGGGGTGTGTCTCCCAGGCTAAAGCTATCTGACCCGCAGCACCCCCCCCCCCAAATGGTTACGCAGATATTCAAACTCCAGTCACTGGATGGAAGGGGCAAGGGAGAGGAAGAGCTGCGGAAGTTCAGGCGAAGCAGAGTTAGGGCCTGGATGGTTGGGGATTTGGGGCTAGGACACCAAAGAGTCAGCCTTAGAAAGATGAGGGAGGGACCGATGATCATGATCGACGACTGGGCCGGCAGGCCAGCGCCTCCTTGGGCGGAGTGCGGAGCAGCTGGTGTGCGTGTGGGAGGGGGTCTTGGCTGCCGCGCACGGAAGCCGCCCCTTCTGTTGGGATTTGAACTAGCCAATCAGCGTCCACCTTGGCCCCTTCACTCCCTCTTCTCCCCGCCCCTGCAGCGCCAGCTCTGAGCTCATCCCGGCAGGCCTGGTCTGGCACCGTGCTACACCCCACGTGCTGGGCTTGTTCTCATTCACTTTGGGGGTTCTTAGAATTGTGGTATCTCCTGGGAGTGCTTGATCGGCCGAGCTGGGGAGGGTCCCCAGAGCTGGGAATTCCGGGGAACTCTGACTTGCTCTGCCAGCTCCTTGGCCCAGGCCAGGACTGGCATTGGGCCACCTCTTGGGGGCCTCAGTTTCCCCTTCTGTTACATACGGGGCAGAGAGCAGCCAAATCTGTAGGGCTTTTGCCGTTCTAGTGGTTTTGTCCAGCAGGTAGGTTATTGGTGAGGGCGCCTTGAAAAACACCTTGGTATCTCTCCCCAGCAGGCTCTCTGTGGTCTTCACAGACTGCCAGCTCCACAGAGCCTCAGTGGGAACATTGCCCAGCATGGGGAAGGCAGGGTGGCAGCGGGACAAAGACCCACTCTCCCCCTTGCTTGGTGTGTGGCCCTGGCAACACTCCTTCACATCTCTGAGCCTCAGTTTCCCCTTGTGGAAAATGGAGATAAAACTAGATTCTACCTATAGAGATTTTTTTTTAAGGTTATATTTATTTATTTTATAGGCAGAGATCAAAGGAGGCAGAGAGCCAGGCAGAGAGAGAGGAAGAAGCAGGGCTCCCCAATGAGCAGAGAGCCCGATGCGGGACTCTATCCCAGGACCACAGCCTTAGCTGAAGGCAGAGGTTTTAACCCACTGAGCCACCCAAGGCGCCCTACCTATAGAGATTTTTGTGAGGTTAAAACAAAATGGCTCAAGTAAAGACAGTGCTGGCCCCCAAATCTCGTGCGGGGTGCTTACCCAGCAAAGGAACAAATATTGGTTGTAGTGTTAATGTTCAGGAGAAGAACCTAGAAGGCAGTAGGGGGTAAGGGCAGGGAAGGGGATGCCAGAATCTCAGCCGGCCTTTGTGGATTAGAATCCTCTGGCGGGTTTGTCCATAGTGCACATTCCCAGGCCCTACCTCCCATTCCCCCTCCCTGAGGATTCAGAGTGACAGGGACAGGGACGCCCATGAGCCAAGAGGCCCAGTGAGCAGGGGGGCCGTGGCCTGGAGGCTGCTGGTTGCTTCTGGCAGGAGCCCGGCCTCAGCGCTGTAAACAGTGACCTCATGGCTGAGCACATTGTGTGCGCTTTGGGGGTTTGCCCTGGTGTCCGGAAGCTGCAGCTGCTTCACCTCCCATAGTATCTCAGCCCCCTGCCCTGGGAATAGTTGGGAGGATTGTCCGAGAATGGAATGAGACAAGCAGGTGGGGCCCTGTAAGCACATGAGTCCATGAACCCTCTGCGGGGCTTATTACTAATACTTTGAGTACAGATATTAACATGATGTCTTCAAGCTTGGGGCCAGCAACAGGGTCAGGTGGAGAGCAGGACCCTAGAGTTGACCCACCAGATTTCAAACCTTATTTCTGTAGCTTCCTAGCCATGTGACCTTGGGCAGGTGACCTTTCCTTTTTGCACGTCAGAATGGGAATCATAAAGCCCTTCCTAATGTGGTGTCAGGAAGTGAGAGCTGATTCTTTTTTTTTTTTTTTTTTTATCATTTTATTTATGTAACTGACAGAGAGACAGCGAGAGCAGGAACACAAGCAGGGGGAATGGGAGAGTTTGGAAAGCAAGCTTCCTGTCAAGCAGGGAGCCTGATGTGGGGCTTGATCTCAGGATCCTGGGATCGTGACCTGAGCTGAAGGCAGACGCCTAATGACTGAGCCTCCCAGGCGCCCTGTGAGAATTAATTCTATAAATCACCCATGAGAGGTGATAGCACGCAGTGCCACTGAGGCTCAGAGAGAGGAAGGGACAGGCAGAGACCACCAGACTCCTGCCCTCCAGGCTACCATGGTCTTCGCTTCTGTGGGCCTCTGCTGGGGGCACAGGGTCCTGTGAGACCTGAAATTAAGGGCTGTTTTGTTCACACTGGAATCCTGTAAGTTGCCTGGGGTTGGACGTTCTCCACATAGCAATCCCCGGGGGTGGGGAATAAATGGGGAAGGAGATCCTGCGGATCCTGCGGAGAATGGGGCGGAAGGAGGCTGGGGACTCATGGAAGGGGTGAAATCAATACAGTCATTTATGAACCCAAGAGGACCCAGGAATCTGCACAGATCATGACTTCTTGGTGGAGAGTGTTGCCTCCCTGGTTGAGGCCATGGTGGGGATGGAGCAATCCCTCAGTGGAGAGGAGCTGGCCCCAAGTGGGAGCACAGTTAGGAGAGAAGCCCTCACACCAGTCAGGGACACGGCCCTCCCTGGACAATGGGTGGAGTGGCTGATTGAGGGGAGCATCCCTAGTCAAGTTAGGGGAGGTACAACAGCCATTCACTCCTTCATTTCCCTCTCTTTTCACTTTTTGGAACCTTGAATTTGTTTGTTCTCCCACCAGCGTTTACCGGGCACTAGCGTGTGCCAGACCATGCCCTGCTGCTGGGACATGGGGATGTGGAGGAGCCCAGGTGCGATCCGGGGCCTTCATCTCTGTGCCCCCCACTCCTGCCTCCATGGTCTCAGCAGGGTGAATGAATGAATGAATGAATGGGATATTCATCAGGACAGGGGCTTCTGGGTGACCTAATAGCCCCAAACTGAGGACCATAGCCAGGAGCCTGGGACTGAACACTTTCAGCAAAAATCCTGACACCAAACTCCAGAGTGAGGCTGTGGGGTATTGGGCCCAGTCCAACAAAACGAGTGCACGGAGGTGAAGCAGTGATGTTTGGGCCTGGGTCCAGGCAGAGGGCAGAGGGCATTAAAAAATTGCATTTCTCCATGTTCCAGCCACCAGCCCAGGAGCTGTGTCATGTGTTCCTCACAGCGGCCCCGGGAGTAATAGCTCTGCTTACCAGTGACCACACTGAGACTTCAAATGTGTCATTAAACTTGCCATGGGTGTCCACACCGAAAGTGCTGGAATCGGACTCAGTGTAGTTCTACCCACCTGCCAAGTTCTTGTTCTGATACTAACGGGTTGCTCACCCCACGATGTGGACAGGGAAAGATTCTGGCCATCCTTGGAGATCTTCAGAGGCA
Organism: Mustela putorius furo; assembly: GCF_011764305.1. Lineage (NCBI taxonomy): Eukaryota > Metazoa > Chordata > Mammalia > Carnivora > Mustelidae > Mustela > Mustela putorius. The sequence continues at coordinate 6,028,908 of NW_025421464.1, read as the reverse complement.
GAGTGCGGCAGTGGGCAACAGAGGGAGGGGGAGGCAGGGCTGAATTTCCTTTCTGGCCGTTGTTTTTCCTGGCCTGTCTCTCACACTGCCAGTGGGTCCATGCCGAGCTGGGCCTGGGTCCAGGCAGAGGGCAGAGGCAGGGAGGGCCCTCTTCGCTTCCGGCGTGGAGGAGGCCCTCTTCCCCTGCTGTTTCCGAGACTGGCAGGCCTGGGGCGCTGGGCTGTCTGCCCCTTACATACCTCTTGCTGGCAAAGCCCTCGGATGCCTCCAGAGCCTGGCCACGTTGGCCTCTCAGGCAGATTCTAGGGGCTCCCTCTAGCTCAGCTTACCCTGCCTTGGCATGACCCCGAGTCAGGTCACTTAGGCAGCGAGCCTCACACAGAATTGGGGTAAAGGTGCATGAATCTGGCACATGGTAGGTTTTTGACAAATGATAGTGCCTGGATGGCTCAGGGGTAGTTGGGACTTACCGGCTCAGAGGACCCTACCACACCTCCAGGCGCTCCCCTTTCCTGGCCTTTGACCCTCAGGGTGTCCTTGAGGAAATGGGGTGCTTTGCTGCAGAGCCCTGGCACCAGGATTGGCATTTGCAGCTCTGTTAGTTCCTTTCTGTAGGGATGACTTGGACCCACGCCCAGCCTTTGTCATTTAGAGTATGTTCTATATCCCAGACAATTGGAAACCAGCCTCAGGGTCACATCATGACTTCCAGCAAGTCCTGCCCCTCTCTGAGCTTCGGCCTGAGCACTCCCCCAGCACTCGCTGTGCTGGCCCAGGGCCGAGGTGTTTTGTGCAATTGCTGATTCAGTCCTCCTGCTGGGCCCGTGAGGCTGCCACTGTTACTACACCCATTTTGCAGTTAAGGAAACTGAGGCACAGGGTGGGGAAATGGTTTGCCCAGGATCACGTGCTGGTTGGTGGCAGCAGTGGGATTCGGATGCCTCTGGGGGCTGTCCGTCTTGCTCTGGTTTCCACTCCAGCTGACTTCCCTTCCTTTAAAATGAGCTGGCCCTGCCACAGGCTCTTGTGAGAATTGGAAACACCGAATGTGCTGGATAATGGAGAAGGCCTTGCTTAAGAACAGGCAGGGTCTTCCCAGCTTCCTGGGGCCTGAACTGTGTTATAGACACTGGGAGCACAGGGTGCCTGCGTTTGGGTTTTGCTTCTGCTCTTTTCTGGTTGTGTGACCCCCCTACCCTCTACTGACTTCTCTGTGCCTCGGTTTTCTCATCTGCTAAGTGGAAGTGGTGAGAGACCCTGTCTGCTGGGGGGTTGCTTTGCAGCCAAGGCGGGGCAGGGCGGAATGGGGCCCAGCGGAACGGGGCGGGGTGGGGTCCCTGCTCATCACCCACCCTTGCGCAGGTCTCTAAGGACATCTCCGTGCGGCTGCATAAGGAGCTAGAGGCGGTGGAGAAGAAACGGGCGCGGCTGGAGGAGGAGAACGAGGAGCTCCGGCAGCGGCTCATCGAGACCGAGCTGGCCAAGCAGGTGCTGCAGACGGAGCTGGAACGGCCGAGAGAGGTGAGGACCCGTCCGTCCCAGGCAGGGCCAGGTCGGAGCAGGTGGGCGCATGCCAGCCCCACCCAGCCGGGGCTCTGAACCGCTGTGTCTGCACAGTTAAGCCTGTAACTGGCAGAGCTTATTCATGCGTTCATTCCTGCAACACACATTTCCCAAGTACTGCTGTGTGCGCTGTGTCCCAGACGCTGAGGGCACAGTGGTGAATGAAAGACACTGATTCCTGTCCTCCAGGAGCCCATAGGCCAATGAAGGAGACAGTCATCCACCTAAGAACCGCAGCTGTGGGAGGATTAACCGGGAAGCACTCCACGGTGCCCAGCGTGGGGCCTGGCCCTCTGCCTCAGTTTCCTCACCTACAGAACAGGACAAGGATGCCCCCAGTCTTGAGGACTCACTGTAACTTGTGTGGACGTGATTTAGGGGCTGCCATTTGGTGTGAGGCAGTGCTGGGGCCGAGCCTCTGGCCGGTGTCTCAGCACAGATGTTAGGACGTTAGATGCTTCCTGAAATATGGCCCCCAGGCACCAGCCTCTCTGGCTTTGCTCATGTGAGTCCTTCCACTTATACGTACTTACTGTCTTCTGCTTTGTGTTGGGCATGTGGCGTGTTAAGTACCGTGCTAGACACTTTTCCCCTCAACAATTTCATAAAGGCCCAGTGAAGTTGTGATTGTACGCATTTTTGGATGAGGAAACAGCCCCTGAGAGAAAGAGAGATGTCCTCAGGTTGCACGCGGCCCAGGGGCTCTGTAGAATGCCTCTTGAAAGCCATCCGCCTAGGTGATGCCTAGGGCCTAGAATCCTCTAGAATCAGGGGTCTGTGTTCCCAACGGCTCTGGGCACCTTCTGACCACAGAGGCACAGCTGGGCCTCAGCTGTCTGGCTGCGCATGAGGGTGTCCTGGGATTGTACATTGTTCTAGGGCACTCCTCACCTTCTCCGAGGGCAAGCATGTCAGTGTTCCAGGACTGGAACACCACAGCCCTGAGGCCAGAACAGTTCTCCGGCTACCCTTCCTCTGGGCGTGTTGGTGTGACGTGCCAGTAGCTTCTCAGTGTAGAGACAGAGGGCATTTGCTGCTAAGGGCCAGGGGGGAGGTCCCCTCCCTCAGGCAGCCTCCTGCTCCCTGACCTTCCCGCCCCTCCCGCCCTGTGGTCTGGCCCACAGCACAGGGGCCCTCTTCACACATCTCAGTGCTGCCACCCTTGATAGTGAAAAGGGGAGAGAGTTTCAGAGAGTGCCTTGAAGCTTAGCATGTGTCTTTTTTGTTTTTTAAAGATTAATTTATTTATTTTGGAGAGAGTGTGTGTGTTATCAGGGGGAGGGGCAGAGGTTGAGAAGCAGACTCCTCACTGAGCACATGACCCTGAGATGATGACCCGAGCCAAAATCAAGAGTCGGAAACTTAACTGACTGAGCCACCCAGGCGCTCCAACTCAGCGTGTTTCTATTGTAAAGGAGAGGAAACTGAGGCCCAGAGAGGGACAGGTTGCCTGACTTCAGCGCCCCCTTCCTTAGCAGAAGCCACATCCCCTCTAAGTTTTCGTTTCTCCGTTTGATATTAGGATAATAACAGTACCCAGCCCATGAGGTTGTTTATGACAGATTGAGTAACCATAGAACCCTATGAAGAAGTTAAAAAGAATAAAGTAGTATGGCAATTCCTGAACAAATTAAATATGCAATTATTATTATATGAGCCAGCAATTCCACTTTGGGATCTGTGCCCCAAAGAACTGAAAGCAGGGACCTGAACAGATATTTGTACCCCTCTGTTCTGAGCAACAATATTCATGATAGGCGAAAAGTAGAAGCAACCCAAATGGCCATCAGTGTATATATATATATACAGTAGACTCTTGGTAAGCTTTGAAAAGGAATGAAATTCTCACACATGCTACACCATGGATGAACCTTGAAGACATGATGCTAAGTGACATAAGCCAGCCACCAATGGACCAGTATTAGATGGTTCCAAGTATAGGACATATGTAGGGTAGTCCAAATTCATGGAGGCAGAAAGCAGGGTAGAGGTAGCCAGGTGCTGGAGAGAGGAGGGAGTGGGGAATTGGTATTCAGTGGGTATAGAGTTTCAGTTTAGGATAATAAAAAAGTTCTAGAGATGAATAGTGGTTGCTTGGCAAAGCGAATGCACCTAGTGCCACTGAAATGTATCCTTGAAAATGACTAGAAATGGTAAATTTCATGCTATGTATATGTTAGCACAGTTAAACAAAAAAAAAAAAGAAGGTAGATATGTAAGTACTAGTGCTGAAAGATATCTAATAAGAAAAGAAAGTTAGAGAGCTGTGTGTGTATATATATTTATATAGTGCAGTCCCACTAAGTATTTTGAAAAGGCATACAGAGCAGACTGGTTTTGGGGCATGTGTACGTGCAAATGCATGGCAGAGGCGTGGAGGAAAATCCCCTGAACTAAGGAGTGAGAGATGGTGGGAATGGCACAGGAAAGAAAATGAGTTTGCTTCATGTTCTTTTAATTAGTGCTGTAGTTAGGTGGATTTGGGTGGGGGATTATTTGTGAAGTTTGAAATACAGTCAAGCATGTAAAGAACCCCATATGGGGCTGCGTGGTGCTGGGCAGTAGGTGCTCAAGAAATACCGGTTCAGTTCCCCTAGGAAGGCAATGTCAGCAAGGCAGGTCTGGCCCTCCCGGACATGCCCCTTGGCTTGTTGGGATCTGGGAAAGGGGGCGTGGCCCTGTGCTTATTTGCTGATTGCCTGCTCCCCTTCCCCTCCTCCTTCCTGACATGGTTTCCATGGAGTTGAGGGTCCCTTAGCCATTCTGCCAGAGCTGCTGGAGTCCCATCATCCAGCTCTGCCTTTGCCATCCTGACAGGTTGCTGTGGCGATACTGTCACCCAGCTGGGAACAGGAGCCCCTGGCCTGAGCTGATGTGGTTCCCATGGAGATCACTCTTCGCTGGAGAGAAGGGAGGGTGGCCAGCCCCACCCGTCCTCTGCAGTGGCACCGTTGCCCAGCTGGGCTGCGGCTTAAGAATTGTAACAGCAGCCTCCCCCTCGTCCAGTATCATTCTCGAGTTTTAGGCAGAAAGCCAGTATGAGTGTTGACATGATGTATTAGAATATAGTGGCTGTGTCCGAGTGCTTGCTCTGTACCAGGCGCCACACCAACGGCCTCTCAACATACCTAGAGCTGTTATCCTCATTTTATAGGTGCTACTCTTCTCGATAGTATTTTAATCATAATTCACATTCTATAGGAGCACCTGGGTGGCTCAGTGGGTTAAAGCCTCTGCTTTCAGCTCAGGTCATGATCCCAGGGTCCTGGGATCGAGCCCCACATCAGGCTCTCTGCTCCTCGGGGAGCCTGCTTCTTCTCTCTCTCTGCCTGCCTCTCTGCCTACTTGTGATCTCTGTCTGTCAAGTAAATAAATAAAAAATCTTAAAAAAAAAAAAATTCACATTCTATAAAAGTCACCATTTAAAAATGTCAAATTTAACGGTTTTGATTTTTTGGTTTTTTGGGGTTTTTTTAAAGATTTTATTTATTTATTTGACAGAGAGAAAGATCACAAGTAGGCAGAGAGGCAGGCAGAGAGAGAGAGGGAAGCAGGCTTCCTGGTGAGCAGAGAGCCGGATGTAGGGCTCTATCCCAGGATCCTGAAATCATGACCCAAGCTGAAGGCTGAGGCTTTAACCCACTGAGCCACCCAGGTGCCCCAAATTTAATGGTTTTTAATGTATTCATGGTGTTGTACGTCCATCACCATGATCTAACTCTAGAATATTTCCATTGTCCCTGAAAGAAAGCCCGTACCCGTTAGCAGTCACTCCTCATTCCCCCCTGCCCTCCAGCCCCTGGCAACCACTAATCTCCACGGTGGCTCTGGATTTGCCTGTCCTGGACATTTCATACGAATGGAATGCTGTGATAGGTGATGCTTTATGACTGGCTTTTTTCACGCAACATCAGGTTTTCAAGGTTCATCTGGGTGAAGTAAGTATGTGTCAGTACTTAATTCCTTTTATGGTCAAATAATAATCCATTGTATAGATAGACATTTTGTGTGTCCACTCATCAGTTGATGGACCTTTGGGTTGTTTCCGCCTTCGGACTAGTAGAAGGAATGCTGCTCCGTACATTTGCACACGGGTTTTGTACAAGATCCGGGTTTAGCTCTCCTGGGTGTATACCCAGGAGTGGACTGCTGCATGTAGATGGGACTAGGAAAAGACAAAGATGGGCTTCCAACCCAGAACTCTATCTCCCAAAGTCACCCCAACTCTTAGGTGCTGCCCCGCTTTCCTCACCCTGTCCAGGGACCTCCCTAGGACCCGCTGTGTTTTCAGAGCCTCTAAAGGGGCTGCTAACTGCAGGGAGGGAGCCCCTCTGTCTCTGGCACCGGCTTCTTACCCCGATTCCCATTCTGATGGGGTAGACAGGGCGCTGACCTTGGCATCACATCACCCAGGTTCAACGCTGGGTTCTGCTGGCGGTGTCATCTGATGCATCCAGGCCGTGGTTTGTGTGGTGCGGGTCAGGCTCGAATTTGGGGTCACACGGGCCTGAGTTTGAATGCTGGCGTTCATGTTGCCACTCACTTGCCAGTGACTGTGCTGCTGGGCCAATCGTGTAACTGTCCCAGGGCTTGGTTCGTTCTTTTATAAAACAGGAATATGCGTGCCTGCTTCTCAGGGATGAGCAGGTTGAGGTGCTTAGCGGAGGGGAAGGGCTTGGTAAATGCTGGAGATCCTCATCACCCTTTCAAACTGCTGGCTGGCTCTGGGTCTGCAGTCCCATTTACCTTAAAGAACACATTTCTGCTGCCCTTAGCAAGGCGGGGTCTATAGCAAGCTGCCACTTGCCCGGATAAGGAGCAGTTACATTGCAAATCGTGCCTGCCGTTGTCAGTGTGAGTCCCCGTGACTTCTGACGTGAGGCTCATGTCTAAGCCAGTCTTTGCTTCCTTCCCCCAGATGGTCTCCCCTTAGCGCGGAGCCGCGTGGCCCCTAGCTGCCTCAGTCTTCAAGACACACCCCCACCGCAGGCCCCCTCTAGAGTAAATTTTGCACGCACAGTGCTGTCTGTGTTTTCAGTGAGACCCTTTCAAGCATCCCCTCCATATTTGGTGAAAATCTGCCCAGCTGTTTTGGCAGCAGGTTCATTTTTATTCCTTGAAGGTTGGTCTCTGTTTCCTGGCAGCATGGGAGCAGGGAAGGCATTGGAGCACAGGGGCCCCTCCAGAGCTGAGCTCAGGCAGCTTCTCTGTGCGGCCTGGACATGCAGGGGACCCAATCTACTAGAGAGAAAGATGAGGCAGGACATAGGCTGTGCTCCTAGCAGGAGAAATTAGACCAAGGATGCTGAAACGCCCTACCCTGGCTGCTCAGAGATGGTCTTGTGAGTTGCTGCTGGTCTGTGGGGAAGTCCCTGATGTTTGCAGGCCAAAGAATGTACCCTTGGGGTCCGTCACTTAGAGACAGGCATTCTTGTTGGTGGCTGCGACTGTCCCTCCTTGCCCCTTTCTTCCCACTCTCCTGAGGCCTGGGGCCAGAACATCTGCCCCTGGGGGCTCCACAAAGGGGCTCTGACAGGCCCTGGCTCCCTCAAGGGGCACCGCAGCCCCCCAGGCCGCCTGGCCAGCTGCTGCCCTGCAGAGGGAAGGAGGTCTTTGTGCTCTGTGAGCCTGCCTTGTTTTCCCTCCAGAGCTGAAGGGTAGTGTGGGAGCCCAAATGGCTTGGGAGGGGGGAGAGGGAGGGTCAGTTCTAACCAGAAAAGGCTGCAGTCCCTCTGTTCCTGAAAGTGTTTCCCGCTCTGGCCCCTCGTCTCTGCCCACTGCCCTCCCTTCCCAGTGAGGTTACATGGGAGGTTCATGGTACTCAAAGTGTACTGTCTGCCAGTTGGAGAGGTGTCCAGGGACTTTTCTTGGGACAGTATGTAAAAAACTTCTCACTATGATTTTCTTCCCTCCACCCGACAGGTTAGAGGAAGACTAATAGAAAATATAAGTAAGTCATAAGAAGGAAAAATTCACCTGTAATCCAGTATTCAGGGGGAGTTACTCTGAGTAATTATCAAATTATTATTTGGGTGGCAGGGGCATATACTTCCAAAACATTTCTCTTCTTACATGCACACACATATTGCAATGTACAGGTCTTGATGCATTTTTTTCCCTTCTAACAGAAGTGCTCAGTGAAGCAAAAATATCACTACAAAAGCACATCAGGGCGGGCCCAGCCTACCACTAAGGGTACATCTGACCCCAGTGGTATTGGTTGCCTTGGGCAGAAAAACTGGGGACTTGGGCTCACTTTGTTCCTTTTTGTGATTTTTTTTTTAAAGTGTAGTTGACGCACAACGTGACATTGGTATCAGGTGTACGACATAGATTGAACAAGTCTGCACATTTTGCTGTCCTTACCATAGGTGTAGCTGCCGTCCGTCACCATGCAGCCCTGTTATAACACCATCGACTATATCCTGTGCTGTACCTTTCATCCCAGAGACCTATTCAGTCCATAACTGAAAGCTTAGATCTCTTACATTGCCCCCAAATTCCCCCATTTTTGTGGTTTTTGAAGCTTGAATAATGTGAATGTGTTATCTAAAAAAATAATAGAAATAATAATAACCCTACATAAAAAATGAGAAGGGAAGCCTCTCTTAACCACCTCCTTCAATTCTGCTCCTGACCCAGCTTAACCCGTGGTTAGCAGGTTGGTTTGTGTCTTTTTAGCCTTTCTCCGTGTTCACACAATGTGTATTTCTCTGTGTATTTTTAGAAAATAAAGATGGGATTATATTGTATCCATGGTTTCTGTAACGTGTAGAATAATGTAGCATGAACACAAACTTCTTAAAAATGCTGGGTGGTTGGGGTTTTCTTCTGCCTGAGGTGCTTATTATAAAAATCAGAGATCACAGAGTCAAGTAAACATAGGAAGGAAAGAAAAGTCTAAAAGAGCACCGTCTATTTCAGTATTTAAACACAGAGCCAAAGGTCAAGAAGGAGCTCTAACTCTCTGGCTGCTGTGGTCACCCTCAGGTTGGGGAGAGAATGACAGGGCCAGGGCGGGGGTGGGGGGGGACTTCTGATTGTCACTGTTGTGTAGATTTACAGTGAGGTATTTTTCTATATTAATTTATTTTTAAAACTATTTTGGAATGAGAAAAAAGTCTTAAAGAAAAAGCTGGAGGACTGTGTCTCCCCCACCCTCCACAAATGTGGGGTAAGACAGAGCCAAGTGTAAGTTTGCTTTATTCTCATTGTGAACAGCCTGGGTGGGGTATGTTCTTTGCGAGCGCGCGCGCGCGCGCACACACACACACACACACATACACACACAGTATGTTCTTCTCACACACGCACACACACACCCTATTTCTCTAACAATGGTAACATGCTCTAGGTTTTTCCTTTTTATAACAGCTTTATTGAGATATAATTCACATACGATAAAGTTCATCTTTTTAAAATGTACAGTTCAGTGGTTTTGTAGACTATTCAGAGCTGAACAACCTTCACCACTTTCTCCGTCCAGAACCCCAAGCCCATCAACAGTCTCTCCCCAGCCACTGGGGGGGCCACGCCCAGCCCTGGGCAACCACTGATCTGCTCTCTATCATTGTGGATTTGCCTACTGTGGACATTTTATGTAAATGGTATCCTACATTGTGTGGCTTTTTGGGACTGGCTTCCTTCACTTAGCGTGCTGTTTTCAGGATACACACATATGGTATCAAGTACGAGTCCTTCGTTATTTTCGGTGGGTGAGCGATGATACTCCGCGTGTGGATATACCACATTTTGTCCATTTGTCAGTTGGTGGACATTTGGGTTGTGGGTTTTGTTGCACGGGTTCCTTCTTTTCCTTACCCAGATGTCCCAGAGACTTTACTATGTCAGGAAATCCCACTCCTGTCCTTCCTTTTTAATGGTGTTAGGCATGGTAGGATTTCATTCCTTTTTTTTTTTTTTTTTTTTTTTAGATTTTATTTATTTATTTGATAGAAAGAGATCACAGATAGGCAGAAAGGAAGGCAGAGAGAGAGGGAGAAGCAGACTCCCTGCCAAGCAGAGAGTCCGATGTGGGGCTCGATTCCAGGACCCTGAGATCATGACCTGAGCCGAAGGCAGAGGCTTAACCCACTGAGCCATCCAGGTGCCCTGGATTTCATTCCTTTATATGTGGTGGGTGAGACCTCATAGCGCCCTGCCCCCGCTTCCTGTCACCCCATTTCCTCCCTCCAGGGAGTCTGCAATGCTTGACAATCACCTGAAGCGGCTCAGTTCTGTAGGGAGAGGAAGGGGTTCGCCCAGGATGAGAAACTCAAGTGTTGCAGGATTGCCGGAGTTCAGCTCCCAGGGGAGGCCTCCCTTCCCCCTCAGCTTGCAATAAGCCAGCCCGGATCTGCCAGCCTCACCGTCACCTCACCACTCACTCCATGCCCGGGTGTCCCTTTGAGCACCCCCTTCCCAGGCGCCATTTATGGGAGGGGCTGTTTGTGGAGGGAACCTGTTTTGTGGCTTCACCCCATTTCCAGCCTTCTCCTTGATTTTCAAAAGATCCCAGATCAGCCCTTCTCACATACTGGCTCTTCGCTCTTGGCCCCCAGCGGCTGAAATGTCAGCCTCTGTCTTCCTGCCTCATTTGCATTTCAAAAGGTCTCTTTAGGATTTGATTGGGCTCCAAGATACACTTCAGACCCCAGCTGGAGTTCAATTCCTGGGCTCTCCGGTTCTAGGCTGGGCACACTGTAGAATCAACCTGGGAAGCTGTTTGAAAATCCCAATGCCTGGGACCCACCCTGGACAATTACAGCAGCATCTCTGGCACCGGGAGCATCAGCATTTTTTGTTCAACTTCCCCCAGGTAATTGTGATGCGCACCCAGGTTGAGAGCTGCTGTGCTCCCTCCACTCAGAGCACATTTTCTCCTTCCAAGTCTTGGGGAACTATGTCGGGACCTCGGTCGAGAACTGGCCCCGGGTCAGCTATGGATTTACTGTGGGACCTTTCTCCCACCTTCAGCGAGCTGGGGGCTTGGATTAGATCCATGGTTCTTGATGAAGTTCTAGAATATAGGTGAGGTTCAGTGGGGTGAGGTCCGGAGCCGATGACCAAGAAAGAATTCTTGAGACATCTTTGGTGCAAAATGGTGGTTTATTAAAGCACGGGGACAGGACCCGTGGGCAGGAAGAGCTGCTGCCCCCTTTCTGCTGGTCACCCCCCACCTCAAGTGGTGAGCGATGGCAGGTTAAGTACCATGGAGTTGGGGGGAGGTTTCAATAGAATTTTCATACGCTAAAGAGGACCTACAAAAGATACCTGATACCAGAGGCCTTGCCATTGCCAAGGTCGTTTTGCCCTGTAGCAAGGTATTAACATTAAGATGGGTGGGAAATTCCTAAAGAATGTCACCTCTGTCCCACCCAGGAGTGTGGGGGTGGGGGAAGATTGGAGGGTGTCAGCTTTTGCTTTGTTCTCAGCCAGCCTTCTGTTCTCTCCTCAATTCTCACCTTCAGGGATGGGTGTGAGAGGTGGGGGGCTAGGGAAGCATGCATTCAAACACCTGGGAGCACTCAGAAAATACTTGAACTTGAAAAGTAAAGGCAACCCAAGCGAGGTTCTGTACATTTAGTATAAATCATCCTTCTCGCGGGAAGGAATGTTCAACACACTCTTCCATCTGAGTGACTTTTAAAAGTTATTTTTTAAAAAAATTTTAAAAGATTGTATTTATTTATTAGAGCAAAGAGAGGGGCAGAGGGAGAGGGAGAGAGAGAATTTCAAGCAGAATCCCCACTGAGCACTTTGTGGGGGACGAGTGGGGAGCTCGAACCCTTGACCTTGAGATCATGACCTGAGCTGTTATCAAGTCAGTCTCTTAACCGACTGAGCCACCCAGGAGCCCCCTGAGTGACTTTTTTAAACATCAAGAAACTTTAGGAGAAATTATTGTAACATTTCCTCAAGTTCCCCTCCATAGGGCTTGAGCCATTTTGCATTCTTCCCAGAGGAATACGACTTTTCCTGCTTCTCCATAGCTTCACCAATAGAATATATTGTCAGATGTTTGGATTTTTTTTTTTTTTTAAGATTTTATTTATGTGACAGACAGAGATCACAAGTAGGCAGAGAGAGAGGGGGAAGCAGGCGCCCCGCTGAGCAGAGAGTCCAACATGGGGCTCCATCCGATGATCCTGAGATCATGACCTGAGCCAGAGGCAGAGGCTTTAACCCACTGAGCCACCCAGGCACCCCTCTAGATGTAGTTTTAATTTGCATTTCTCCATCTTGAATAGGGTTGAACATCTTCCTCTGGTTACAAGCCGTTTTACCTTTCTTTTCCTGAGCAGTTTTTCTATCTCTAGCACATTTTAGTATATGTTTGTTGGCCTTTTTGTTTCATATCCTAAGCTCTATATGTACTTAGGATATTAACCCTTTGTCAGTGCAATAAACTGCAAATGTTCTTCCCAGTATCGTTTATACTTTTACTTTCTTAGGGTACTTTTTTCCATGTAGAATTTGCTTATCTAATTAAGAGTATTAATTTCTTTAAAAAATCAGTTTCTTTCCATATCAGTTCTGGATTTTTGAATTATGATTATTTTGGTGTTATTTTGCATGAAAACTTACAATTTAAGTTGTGAAAAATCAAGCCGTCCCTCCTGTGTAATTGTGATCTGTTTTACCCATTATGCATTTGTTTATTAGTATGCATTCCGAATTAAAGTTCACAAGGACAGGATTCCCCCTGAAATGGAGATTTGTGTGTTTATGGAAGAGTCCCCTTGGGAATAATGCCACCAAGGAGCCTCAGAGCATTCACACTAACGGCTTTGGCCCATCTGCTGGGGAGCTCTGGAGCTGGGATGGCTGTTAAGAGTTGTTCTGAGCTGAGGCAGGAGGCTCTGGACCAGTCATTGCATCTGGGCATATCATCTTGAACGAGGGGGCTGCCCTCAGCCAGCGGCATCACTTAGGTCTTAGTTGGGGGAACAAGTGCCCCAGTTCTGAGGAGGCGGGAATCTGAGTGGAGCCCATAGCATCCTCCCCAGGTATCCTGTCTGGCTTGTTCACTGCCGTGTCCTCTGTGCCTCGCTGTACCTGGCACATAATAGGTACTCAAGAAATCTTCGGTGAATGAATGAAAGACGTAGAAGAACAGAAACCCAGATTTCTGGGTCTTGGCCCAGGCGAACTGGATCATAATGTAGGTGTGGGTTTGGAGGGGAACCCTGGGCATGTGTGATCAGAGTCCTCTCCTTACATGCTTCTGGTGTTCTGGGTGTTCTTGAAGACCCCTGTAACTCAGTAGTTGGTGCTTGTCAAGCACTGATCGTGGCTGGGCTAGGCTGGGCAAGGAGGGGGGCCCACAGTGGAACCCAAGGCACCTTGACTACTTTCGATGCCCATCATCAACCTATGAGCTTTCAGTTTTCTGAGTTTTTTTTTGTATTTTGTTTTTAATTTCTAGCATTCCTTGAAGAAGAGAGGAACCCGCTCCCTGGGGAAGACAGACAAGAAGCCTTCGGTGCAGGTATTTCCTGGCAGACCCCATGGCCCCCACAGGCAATTTTGAATCTGAAGGGCCAAGGCCTAACTCCAAGTGGCCCGGGAAGCCCACTCTTCCCCAGCCTCAACCCCGCCCTTCTCCTTTTCACTTTCTTGGCTTCAGTGCTCATTTCACTTCCCAATATGATGCCCGGAGCCCATGGTTTTTGCACTGGCAGATGGATCAAGTGCTCCATACAGATGTGGTGCAGGTCAGGCATAGGGTACGGTTAGCTTCTTGTGATCCTGGATTGTCAGCGTGCCAGGCACTTTTCCTACAATATCTCTTTTAATCCTCCCCGTGGCTCCATGAGGAAGGGAGTGTTACTGCCCCATTTTACAGATGAGGAAACTATAGTAGTCATGGTAGCAGCAGTGGCAGCAACAGTTGTGTGGCAGGATGTTGTCTACTCCAGGAAGCCCTCCCAGATTCCCCAGGCTGTGCCACATCAAGGAGGTCTCCCTCCCTGTCTCCCCTGCTCCTCGAGAGTCAGGGCCTTGTCTGATTCCTTCCTGTGTCCCCCAGCACGTAGTTAGTGCTCCCTGAAGTGCGGTCGTGACACTCACCTTCCTGAGTCCTGTGTGTCCTTGTGTCCATCCGGCTGCAGGAGGACAGCGCGGACCTGAAGTGCCAGCTGCACTTTGCAAAGGAGGAGTCAGCCCTCATGTGTAAGAAGCTCAGCAAACTCGCCAAGGAGAATGACAGCATGAAGGAGGAGCTGCTCAAGTACCGCTCGCTCTTCGGGGACCTGGACGGCGCCCTGTCCGCCGAGGAGCTGGCGGACGCGCCCCACTCCCGGGAGACCGAGCTGAAGGTGCACCTGAAGCTGGTGGAGGAGGAAGCCAACCTGCTGAGCCGCCGCATCGTGGAGCTGGAGGTGGAAAACCGAGGCCTGCGGGCAGAGATGGACGACATGAAGGATCACGGGGGTGGCAGCGGCGAGGCCCGCCTGGCCCTCTCTGCGCTGGGCGGCGGCGAGTGCGGGGAGAGCCTGGCCGAGCTGCGGCGGCACCTGCAGTTCGTGGAGGAGGAGGCGGAGCTGCTGCGGCGCTCGTCGGCCGAGCTGGAGGACCAGAACAAGCTGCTGCTGACCGAGCTGGCCAAGTTCCGCGCGGAGCACGAGCTGGACGTGACACTGTCGGAGGACAGCTGCTCCGTGCTCAGCGAGCCCTCGCAGGAGGAGCTGGCGGCCGCCAAGCTGCAGATCGGCGAGCTCAGCGGCAAGGTCAAGAAGCTGCAGTACGAGAACCGGGTGCTGCTCTCCAACCTCCAGCGCTGTGACCTCGCCTCCTGCCAGAGCACGCGGCCCATGCTGGAGACGGATGCCGAGGCCGGGGACTCTGCCCAGTGTGTGCCCGCGGCTCTTGGTGACGCCCCCGGCCCCCATGCTGCCCGGCTCTGCAGGGCCCGGGAGACCGAGGCGCTGCCTGGGCTGAGGGAACAGGCCGCGCTGGTCAGCAAGGCCATCGACGTCCTGGTGGCCGACGCCAACGGCTTCTCGGCTGGCCTCCGGCTCTGTCTGGACAACGAGTGTGCTGACTTTCGGCTGCACGAGGCCCCCGACAACAGCGAGGGTCCCAGGGATGCCAAACTCATCCACGCCATCCTGGTGAGGCTGAGTCTGCTGCAGCAGGAGCTCAACGCCTTCACACGCAAGGCGGATGCTGCCCTGGGGGGCTCTTCCAAGGAGCAGCCAGAGCCCTTCTCATCGCTGCCTGCCTTGGGCTCCCAGGGGCCCTCCAAGGAGTTGCTTTTGGCCAAAGACCTTGGCTCTGACTTCCAGGTAAGATGTCCCAGTCACAGCCCCCGTTACTTCTTTTGTTAGAAATTTTTTGCCAAATCCTATGCAGGACAGAGGGGCACATGGCACTCGAGTGTGCGGCTTACTGGATTTTCCTGAGGGGAGCACACCAGTGTCCTCATCACCCAGAACACGACCTTGTCATCATCACAGCATGATGCCCTTTGAAGTCTTTCTGTACGTGTCCTCTCGTGGGCTTGTTTCTCACCCAGATTGTTTTATGTGGTACCTGCTGTCACCACACAACTGATTTTTCTTGTGTAATGTGTCTAGTGGTTTGTGCGCTTACACTGCCGTATTTATTGGTCATGTACTTTTTTGTGCTTGGAGCTGGAGCAAAACCAGACCTGATTCCTGTCCTCTGGTCCCTGTCATCTAGTGGGGAAGAAAGATGTACATCAAGATGTCAGGCCACTGGAATGTGAAATGACAAACAGATAGGAGGGCTCTCAGGGAAGGACACTTGGTTCTGTGAACAAGGAACGTGACCTCGTCTTCAGGTCAGGGAAGGCCTCTGATGTGAGCTGAGATCATAAGGGTTGATTAGCAGGGAAGAGACTTGTAAACAGAGAGAGCAGCCCGTGAGAAGGCATCATGGCCGAAAGGAGCATGGTGTGCCTGTGGGCAAAGGGAAGGAGGGTGGCTGGCTGGGGTATGGGAGCATTTCATCCTGAGAGCAGTGGGAGGGGTCTAAGCACATCCATACAAATTTTAGCTTTTTTTCTGACAACAACACGGTGCAGTTGTGCCATAATTTCTTTAATCTGTGCCCTGCTGATCTGGCTTGACCTTACTTTTTTAAGCAAGCAGGAAACCCCCCCCCCCCGCCCCTCCCGGCCAATGTTAGGTCTCCCCCTTGGTTCTTCTGGAGGTAGGAATGAGCTGAGGCTACCCATGTGGCAGGATTGTTGAGGCTGGCTCAGAAGGTTTGTGCATAAGACATTCTCAGGACCAGGATTCTCACCTACCACTTGGCTACTTATTTATCCTTTCAACAGAGACTCGCTCGCTGAGTAGTTGTAGGCCCGAATCTCGGCTGCAGAGCTGAACCCTCTGAGGCCCCAGCCTTCAAGTGGGTGGTCAGAGCCTTTTCTAGAGCCCAGGGCCTGGGGTGGGGGCTGCGTCTCGCACCCCCTGGGCCCCTCCCCATTGTTACCTTTGGTCTCTTCCGCCTGTGCCTCTGGGTGCAGCCACCTGACTTCAGGGATCTGCCAGAATGGGAGCCCAGGATACGAGAGCCCTTCCGCAGTGGTGACTTGGACTCCAAGCCTGACCCCAGCCGGAACTTCAGGCCTTACCGAGCTGAAGACAATGATTCCTACGCCTCTGAGGTGGGCCTAGGCCTGATGGAGTGAGGGGAGGGCTGGAGGAGAGTGGCTGGGGCCTCCCAGAAGTGGGGAGATCTGTGGAGAAGCTTAGCTGGTGATGACGTGGGTTTTGAGTGTTCTGTGTGGTTCCACGCTTCCAGGCAGCAAGCTGAAAGGGAGACAAGGAGGTCTGGGTCTTGGCCTGATAAAAGGAAGCTTATAAACTCATTTGAAAGAAGGGATTTTGTTTTGCTGTACTAAATTTCACAGGGAATTTGATGGTTTATGTCATTTAACGAAACCACTCATTTCTTTAGCGAGAGGGCAGCAATCTTTATAGTCAGGCTGACTGCTTTCGTTCAAATTGCACAACTACTATATACTGGCTGTGAGATTGTAGACCAGTCCCTTGACCTCTCTGATCTCTGTTTTCTCACCTTTACAATAAAGGTGATCCCTCAGAGGGCTGTTGAAGGGATTAAATGCCTGAAAAGCCTTATTACAGCCTGATCCTGTTGGGTGAGGAAGAGGAGGATGACACATCTCAGGGCCTCAGGGGACCCACCAGTGTGGCTTTGTGGCCTTTGGCCTGTTCCCATTCTCTGGCTGCATCTTTCCGGCTTGTAACATGGGAGGATTCAAGTGGGTGGAGATTGTTGAATTTCTAGGATTCCCTCATCCTGAGCCTCCCTCCCCAGCCTTCTGAGTCTTCACCACCACTTCATAATGAACCTGGAGTAGGAAAAGGCTCCTGTGGTTGGGATGGAGTCTCCCTGAGACTCCTGAGCCATGGAGAACCTTGTGTGTGTCCCACGTTAAGAACCCTTTTCTTCTGAACATCCATGGAAGGCAATTTTGTGGTCCCAGGAAGGCCAATCTGCAAGTGCCCAGGGGGAGAAATTCCCCTGGAAGCTGATGAATCAAACTAAGTGGTCTGAGCTTCCTAGCAGCCATGGCAAAAAGGGAAAAAACAAAACATTACATGAGATACTTAGTTCTCATTTTCTGAGAAAAGGAGATAGGCCAGCTCACCTGCATGCATTTGGTTATTGTTTCAGTCAGTCACTCTTGACTGAGCAGTTACAACTTTCCAGGCTCTGTGTTAGGCACCGAGTCTAAGAAGAACTCCACAAGAATCTTTCATATAAAATAGGCATACAAGATACACCTTAAGTCAGGGTGCCTTCCATGACCAAGTTTCCATGTTATTGGCTAGATAAAAAAAAAATTTTTTTCCACAGAGGGACATCTTGCTATGTCTGGGAAGGTTTGATGTAGGAGTAGCAGATGATATTTCCTTTTTTTTTTTTTTTCCCTGCTTAACAGGATAGCATAAGAATTTCCCTCTGTTACTAGAAATACTTTAAAAATTTTTAAATTGAAGCATAACACACATAGAAAAGCACTAGTAAGTGGACAGTTAGAATGACTTTCACGAACTGAACACTCCTTTGAAATCAGCGAGCACATTAAGAAGCAAGAGCCTGACCTATCCTTAAGCCTCCCTTCGGGTCCCCATCCAGTCCTCATCCTGACTTCTCTAATAGAATAGATTAGTTTTGCCTGTTTAGCTACAATACTTATAAACACAATTTCCCCTCAAAACCTAGAGCTTTGTCTTTTTCTTAAGATTTTATTATATGGACATTATAAGCAACAAAAAACTAGAGCGAAATCCCAAAGCAGCATTGCATGAAGATATATAAAAGGAAGTCAAGATCACAAGATTGTCAGTTAACCACTGTTCACATTTAAGTGTGTGTCCCCGTGTCCTTTCTGTTTTTCTATTGGGGGTATATATCCTTTTAAATTTTTTATTAAAGTATAATATAATGATATATATGCAATTAAGGACACTATCCTTAAGTGTACGTTGAATGGACTTTTACGTATGCATAGACATGTTAGCCACACCTATTAATCCCCTAATTTATCCAAATTGTTTCTAAATGTTTGTAGTTATAAAACAATGAGACAATGAACATCTTTGCGAAGCCAACTTAGCTTTCTCAATATGTTATTTTCTTCCAATGCATTTCAAAGAGGGAAATTATCAAGGCTAAATTATAATAATAGCTAAATTTGAAGTGCACTGTTTTGCTTAATTGTCTGACAACCCTTTGAAGTAGGGCCAGCCACTGTGCCTGATTTGTACTCCAGGGACAGCTTGGACCCCACTTAACTCTCGTCCTCTGACCACAGCTCTACCCCCCACCCCACTCTCTCCCTGTGTCTGTGTCCCTCATCTCTATCCCAGATCAAGGAGCTGCAGCTGGTGCTGGCTGAGGCCCATGACAGCCTCCGGGGCCTGCAGGAGCAGCTGTCCCAGGAGCGGCAGCTTCGGAAGGAGGAAGCCGACAACTTCAACCAGAAAATGGTCCAGGTGGGTGGTGCCCAGTGCCCGCCCCCCATACTGACTCCAGCATCTCTTCCCTGAACAGAAGGCAGAAACCTTAGGGCTCCACGGGTCTTCAGAAGGCAAGAGTATTGGGAAACTTGAGTCTCCTCACCCTAGCTGTACTTGATCGTGCATCAGCTCTACTGGGCTGGAATCCTGGGCTTGTCATTGATGGCCTGTTTGACCTCAGGCCAATCCTGTCTTCTCTCTAGGCCTCAGTTTCCCACCTATGACATACGGCTCCCATCAGAGCTGAAAGCCTGTATCAGAAAGCCCAGAGGTCTGGCTGCTGATCCAGGCTGGTAGTCCTGCTAATACAAAGCATGTATTAAGCCCTTACTGTATGTCAGGGCTGTGCAGTGCTCTTTTCACACATTATGTCCTTTAGTCCTCAGGAGTTCCCCTGTGAGGTGTCCCCATTTTATAGATGGGGACACTGATGCCCAGGGAGCTGAAGTGCTTGGCCCAGGTTGCATATCCAGGGTGAGACTCTAATCCTGATCTCCGCTCTCTCAATCATGACCTTGCATTCCTTCCTCAGGATTTGCAGCTTCTCTCTCCCGGCATGCCCTTCGTGCTCGACATAGGTCATGCCTTCCTGCCCTCCTTGCTCACCCACCCGGGTTCCTCATCAGATGTGAGAGTTCCCGTGAAACTTTGGCAGCCAGCATGTGCTCATTATGTGATGTCACGATTTTTACAGTGAGGCAGAGCCGGGTTCAGATCCCACTTCCCAGTGATCCGTAACTGATCGCTGTTGCTTTTGTGAGTTTCTCTTCCCTGGAGTTTATCCCAGTAGAATGAGCTGACGCTGGTAGAGCCTCTGGCAGGGATCACCAACAGGCACCTCCCAAACTTTCCTCTCTGTCTTTATCTGAGGCCCGGAATGGGAAAGGGGGAGTGCTGGGAAGACCGCTGAGGGTGCTCACGCTCCTGTCCCCCTCCCAGCTGAAGGAGGACCAGCAGAGGGCGCTCCTGAGGCGGGAGTTTGAGCTGCAGAGTCTGAGCCTCCAGCGGAGGCTGGAGCAGAAATTCTGGAGCCAGGAGAAGAACATGCTGGTGCAGGAGTCCCAGCAGTTCAAGCACAACTTCCTGCTGCTCTTCATGAAGCTCAGGTGGTTCCTCAAGCGTTGGCGGCAGGGCAAAATTTTGCCCAACGAGGGGGATGACTTCCTTGAGGTATGGTTCCCCTGGGGCTGGGACTAGGGCAGGGCTAGGGTGGGGAAGATGGGAGTAGACACCCAGGTGGCATTGACAGTCCTGAGGCTCATCCCCAAGCCGTCAGCTTTCAGGCTTCCATCCCTGCATTCATTCACTCGTTCAGCTTTTTGAGAACTAACTCTTTACCAGACGCTGTGGCTAGAGATACTGTGATGGAGACAGACGTGGTCCCTCCCCAAAGAGAGCTGATCGGTCTTTAACACCTCACTAAAACTTCATTTCCCTTTGCAATGAACCTCAGAGTCCTCAGCAGGCAACAGTAACTGGGTAAATTCAATAATCTAGTTTTGTTACTATGCCATTATGGGTCCATATAGTACATATTATTTTTTACTACTTTAAGGGATACGTTGTATAGAGTAAAGTGCACACATCTTAAGTGTACAGCTGATGAAGTTTTGTCATGTACATCTGTACATGATGCGTAACGACTAAGCCACCCAGGCCGCCTGATAAAATCTTTAAAAAAAAAGAGAGAGATATAAACATAATCAGGGCACCTGGGTGGCTCAGTGGGTTAAGTGTCTGCCTTCAACTCAGGTCATGATCTCGGGGTCCTGGGATTGAGCCCCATGTCAGGCTCCCTGCTCTGTGAGAAGTGAGCTTGTCCCTCTCCCTCTGCCCCTCCCCGCCCCACTCATGCTTGCTCCCTTTGTCTTAAATAAATAAATAAAATCTTTGAAAAAAGATGTAAGCATAACCACATACATTGGTAAAAAAGATACATGCACGTGTATAAATATGATATAAACACATACATGTAACTATAAACGATGTAAATTCATACTCACAAATATCTGTCCACACTTGCAGAATTTTACATGTGAAATGATAACTATATGTGTGAATGATTAAAAAAAAATGCTCAGGCATGGAGTATGGTATTCTAGGTACTGTTTTAAGTACTTTAGGTGAATGATTGCATTTCATCTTTACAGATATGCTAAGATATGTAGATAATTATTGTTCCCATTCTGCTGCAGATAAAGATCTTTGATTCCTTGCCTCAGTTCTGAAATCCAGAAGTTCTGAGAGAGCTGTGTTTGGTTGTATCTAAACTCAATTGGAAAAGATTGGCCTGATGTTCATTTGGCAGTAAAACCTTTATTTATCCCATTTCCTGTTAATATTCATGTGTTTGTAGGGAAACATGAGTGTGCTTGAGCCTAGAGTGTTACACCAGGCCCTGCTGGGGCAGTGATACCCTCTATAGTGTGGGAACCACATTGTCTTTCTAAATCCCCATGCATTTGGAATTCTCAGCACACCTGGCCCCGAGGATTTTGGAGAAAGAATCAAGCCCCTGTGTCTACAGACAACCATAGTCTGTATGTTTAGATACTCAGGACCAGGGACAGAATTGGGGTGTTTATTCAGGCAGGCCCTGCCCTTCTCCCCCACCATCCTCGGAGTACTTCCCAGTCTCAGTGTCTGCGCTGATATTAGAAACCCTTCTTCATTTGGTTTCTAGGACATCAAACTCTCTTGGGTTTCCTTCCACCTCACTGGTGCTCTTTCTTGATCTCCTTGGCTGGATCCTCCTTTTCTCCTTGCCCTCTCTTAACGTCAGAGTCCCCAAGGCTCAGCCCTTGGGCCACGTCTCTCCCTTACCGCCACCTGCCCCCTTGGGGAGCTTGTCCAGGTACATGGCTTAAATGGCCTTCCTTGCATGTTGTGACTCTATCCAGAATCTATCTAGAGTCTGACCCAGCTGCTCTGCCCTCCCTCCCGGCTGAGCCACCGTCACTTCTTGCCTGGATTTTCACTGTAGCCTCTTACATGGTCTCCCCGCTCTGCACCCTTCTGCCAAGCACCTTGCATTCAGAAGGGTACGAGGAGCTACCCCAGGCGGCATGTACTGCATGTGGATGGCATACCCTGGAGTTTTGTGTTGGGGGTTCTGTTGCTGACCATTAAGCTCGGCAGCTGTGGCAATACTGAGAAACCACAAATAAGGTGGGCGTCCCTCCTCAGCTCACAGTCCTCTGGCTCCCATTTTACCCAGAGCCGAAGCTGAAGTTCCTAGAAGTCCCAGGTGTGGGCGACCAGCCTTGTTCCCCATACCTGTCTCACTTTCTCCGTGGCTCTCCTGCTTCCCTCACGAAGACATGTTCCCACCTCAGGACCTTTGCATCTGCTGTGCCCTTTCCCTGGAATTCTCAACCTGCAGGTGTTCACATGGCTCATTCTCTCTTAGCTCTTTCAGGACTTTGCCCGAATACTAGTGTCTCTCTGAGGCCCTCCTTGACCACCCACATGCAGCACCCCCCACCCCCAGCTCCTTGGCTTGCTCTTGTGCCCCGTGGAGCTTCGCTGTGTGACATTCCAGACAGTAAATCCCATTTCATACATTGCACTTATATGTTAGCTTCCTTGCTACTGGAATGGAAGCTAAAGGGGATAATGGTTTTTGTCCATCTTGCTCACTGGTGTATCCCCAGCTCTGAACACAGGGTCTGGTGCACGGTAGGTTTTCAATAACTCTTTGTTGAGCGAATGATGAATGAGGTGCCCCAGTCAGAAGTTAGCTTCCTTCTGCTTCATTCCCACCCTGAACTAGTACCCTGTCTTCCTTGGCTGGCTCTGGACTTCTCTGCAGAATCCATCAGCAGCAAACCCCCTCCCAGGAAGGTTCCTTTCGTCCACTCAAACCTTTGGTTGCCATTTCTTTAATTATGGGGGTGCCCATGGCCCTTTTAGTCCACCCGAAGGGCCTACCTGTTGACCCAGCCTGGCAACATGGTTATTTCTGAGGATGCCTCATGGCTCTTGGGGCAGTAGAGTTGGTATGGGAGGACAGAGGGGCCTGCCTTTCCAGCTGTGCTCCTAGGCCTTGAAGGTGCCCAGGAGCCAAAGTGAAAATCTGGGGAAATCAGTGTCCAACTAGAGTGCCTTTGGTCCACCCTGGACCATAAACCCCATTCTTTCTTCCTGCCTGGCTGTGTTGTACCCTTTCCATCTGGGCCACTAGCCTGAATCCCCTCTCCTGATGGTCAGACTCTCAGGCACGACACCCTTTCAGCCCCTGTTGAATGTGGCTTTTTAAAAACAGGTAAATAGCATGAAGGAGCTGTACCTGCTCATGGAAGAAGAGGAATTAAACGCCCAGCATTCTGATAACAAGACCTGCGCAGGGGATAGCTGGACCCAAAACACGGTGCGTTCCCAGCCCAGTCCCAGTCCTGTCCTGCCCATGCTTCCTTTGTCTGTTTAACGATCGCTTCCTGCCTCCTTCCCTGACCTGTCTTGCATGGGGCACTGGAGCTGCGGAGGGCCATCACCTGGTTACTGGCCCCAGATACTTAGTGCTGTGGGGTTCAGAAGTCATCCAGGGCAGTGGACTGGGCGGTCACATGCAGGAGAGCTGTTAATTCTCTCCAGAGTGTAGGGGACAGTGTCACAGAGAAAGGGTAATAAGTGGTGGGTTTCGAAGGAGGAGCTTGCATACTAGAGAGTGGGGAAAAGGCCCTTTTGGACCTAGAGAGCTCTGAGTACTGAGGTGTGGCAGTGTATTCTGGGATTGGCTGTGGCTTGGGATGCCTAGAGTAGGGGTAGGGACATCCAGTTGGGGTCATGTGAAGAGAGGCCTTGTGGTCTGGAGTCAGGAACCCTCAAATCAAGCCATGGGGCAGAGAGAGTGATAGAGTCGGGCCGCCAGGGTCATACACAGTGAACTTGGGTAGGTGGGAGACAGGTCATGGGCCCAGGAGAGAGGATGGGGACTGAGTCAGGCAGTCAGGGAGCTGCATAGTTGGGATTCCCCATGTGGCCCACGGTGGGTCAGAGGCACATCTTGGGCAAGGATAAAGACCTGGGGCCTAGAGTCTGTAGAAGCTTGAAGAAGCCGGAGTCCATCACACATTTAGGCTGAATAATAATTGCTGTGACCTCAGAGTTTCTTTGTTCATGTGAGGCTGGGGCACATATCAACCTAGGAGGTGCCCAGGCCTGGGCTCGGCTGGGTGAGATGGCCTGGGGAGGCCCTGGGGTTTGCTTGAGACTGGGCAGAGTCCCAGGCTGAACTCTGAGTGAATGTTCCCAGCCCAGGCTCCACTTCCCACCCCTCTGAAGCTCCTGACCCAGGCCTTACCCCTTTCTGCAGCCCAATGAGTATATCAAGACACTGGCCGACATGAAGGTGACGCTGAAGGAGCTGTGCTGGCTGCTGCGGGATGAACGCCGTGGTCTGACTGAGCTCCAGCAGCAGTTTGCCAAGGCCAAGGCCACCTGGGAGACAGAGCGGGCAGAGTTGAAGAGCCATACTGCTCAGGTGAGTCCCCTACCTGTCAGAAACATGACCCTCTTTGCTCCTCCCTCTTCTAAGCCCCCATAGCTGTCAGACCTGGGAACACGATGCTCAAGCTGTGCTCCTAAGAAGCATAGGAACCCCTTCACTTCCTCTTGAGACCCAGAGAGGGCAAGAGACTTAACCTTGAAGCACACAGCAATGGTCCCAGAAACCCTGGGGACTGAGAGTCAGGGGTCCAAGGAAGGAATGTAAGGGACTGACAAATGGGCACGGGACATCATTGGCTCATCTGCTGTACCATGGGTTCCCAGGTGAGGCCAGGTGCTTTAATACCTGTCTGTATCTGGTGATGTCCTCACAGCCCAGTGTGACCACGGGAACCTTAACAAGGAGCCCTGGAGGTGTGTGGTCTCTGCTGTGTGCGCAGAGGCAAGTTGCTGCCCTCCTCTGGTCTAAAAAGTGAGAGGGTGGGTTTCCTCCCATTCAGAGAGGATGCCCTGACCATCACCAGCAACCCCCCTGCCTCAGCTCTTCAGGTCCCAGCTTCCCCCAAGCCTGTAACAAAACCAGCATGGAAGGGTTAAGTTTCTTTCCCAAGGTCACCCAGCTAGTAAGTAGCAGACCTGACTTTTGCTCCCCAAACCTCTGCCCCTGCTGGCTTCTCATTACCATGATCCCAGCCTTCTTCCCAGTGCTTACAACCTTCTGGCTTCCCCATGTCACCCTCTTTTCCTCTGAATGTTCCTGCTGCTCCCCAAACCCCGTCATTCCAGGTGCCCCCCCCCGCCCACTGGGAAGCTGACTGGCCCCTGTGGGGGTTCATGGACCACAGCCTGCGGGATCTGGGGTACACGGATGCTTGAGGCTGCATGTTTACCTCCTCCCACCAGGCCGTCACACTGGACTGATTCCTGCACACATTCATTGTGTGACTGTGGGTGCATGCCCCCCCCCCAACTGTAAACCCAAACCACTTGTGAGAGTTGATGAAATACGAGAAGCAATAACTAGGAAAGCCTTCCATTTTGTAGCTCTGTGACCTGGGACAAATAACTTAACCTCTTCGAGCCCCTTTCTCCTCGGCAAGGTGTCGTAAAAGGTAGTTGACTTGCTGAGATTTCACGAGGATGCTTGAGAAGCTCTTAGTGTGTGGAAAGAGCTCCTTGTGAGCCCTGATTGTGAGGAGGGCTTAGTTTTGCTTGGGGTAGTCCTAACCAGTGAGGGGCCTTCTGAGCAAGAGCGTGCCCCCCCCCCCGCCACCGCCCCCTGCTGGTGCCTGAGAGGGAAGGAAGGTGGCCGGATCTGGGGCAGAGGGGAAGGGTCTCCTGGTCCCAGCCACCCAGTTTGCTTTTCCTTCTGCTGCAGATGGAGCTGAAGGCTGGCAAGGGGGCTGGGGAGCGGCCGGGGCCGGACTGGAAGGCCGCCCTCCAGAGGGAGCGTGAGGAGCAGCAGCACCTGCTGGCCGAGTCCTACAGCGCCGTCATGGAGCTCACACGGCAGCTGCAGATCAGCGAGCGCAACTGGAGCCAGGAGAAGCTGCAGCTGGTGGAGCGGCTGCAGGGTGAGAAGCAGCAGGTGGAGCAGCAGGTCAAGGAGCTGCAGAACCGCCTGAGCCAGGTGAGGCCTGCTGCAGCCGCCATGGGGCTCCCTATGGGGGAGAGGTCTGGGGCTGGGCTCTCCTTCAGTTATAGCTGGATCCAGGCGCTCAGAGAATGCATGAGGTGCTAAGTCCATCTCTCTGTCAGTCTCTCAGGCTTGCTTTCCTCTCTGCTTTATTCATAAGCAAGCTGTCCTCAGATAGAGTTGCTGTTTTGTGCTTGAATCTTGCTGGCTTACCAAAGGCAACAGAAAGAGTTTCCCTTTTCCACAAGGCTGATTGGCCAGTTGTAAGTCATGTGTCTACCCCTAGAGCCTACCAAACCCTGAAAATTTGGGAAAATTAGAGTCCTCTGGCCAAAAGAGGGCACATGGGAAAAAAACCATCGTGGACTGTTACACCCTACCACAGTTCGCATCGTGTACCCAGCAGCCGCTTACCAAGCTGCTTTGTGCACTCTTTATTTTATTTTAATTAACATATAATGTATTATTTGCCCTAGGAGTACATGTTTGTGTATCATCAGTCTTACACATTTCACAGCACTCACCATAGCACATACCCTCCCCAATGTCCATAACCCAGCCACCCTCTCCCTCACCCTCTTCAAGAACCCTCAGTTTGTTTCGTGAGATTAAGAGTCTCTTATGCTTGGTCTCCCTCTCGATTCCATCTTGTTTCATTTTTTCCCTCCCTACCCCCCACGATCCCCCCGCCCTGCCTCTCAAATTCCTGTCAGAGAGATCATATGAGAATTGCCTTTCTCTGATTGACTTATTTCGCTTAGCATAATACCCTCTAGTTTCAGCCACGTCATTGCAAATGGCAAGATTTTGTGCTTTTTGATGGCTGCATAGTATTCCTGTGTGTGTGTGTGTGTGTGTGTGTGTGTGTAGACCACATCTTTTTTATCTGTTCATCTGTTGATGGACATTTAGGTTCTTTCCATAGTTTGGCTCTTGCACCACTCTTTATGTTGACTCTTTTCCTTGGTTTTACTTTTTCTTTTAATTACATAAATCAGGACTTTATCTTTATATAAGACCCAGATAGTGCAAAAGCATACTCCAGCCCATTCCTTCCCTTTCTTGCCACTTAAATTTATATTCACAGAGATCGTTTTGATGTTTTATCGATAACGTAATCATAAGATACATATCGTTTATACTTACTCGCCTCTTGCATAGAGAGCTGTTCAGGGCAGATTATAGAGGCCGGCCTCATTCCTAGTGATGGAGTCCCCACCCTGCTTGTTCAGCTGTGGCTTCTCTGACCTAGCCAGCCCAGGAACTGCAGTAGTGACAGCGGTAGTGACAGTGCAGTAGTGAAGTAGCCCAGTAGTGACAGCGGGTACTGGAGCAGATGGGAGGGCATCCATAAGGATGCCTGTAAGTGATTGCTTTCATGGTCATGTTTCCAAATGGCTCCAGATCCATCTTTTGGTGGCTCGGAGCTACTGCCTGCTGGGAAGATGGTTCCTCGTCCATAACTGGGTCATCCAGGCTACAAGCAGGCTACGAGCATAGCCTAGGGACTGGCCCTGCATAGAGCAAGGCCCCATTCGCCAGCCATGCCTGCCACTGACCCTCCTCTTTACCCTTGCCCAGAAGGCCGCTGAACCCTGGATCCTGAAGCACTCAGATTTGGAGAAGCAGGACAACAGCTGGAAAGAGGTAAGCAGGGTAGCAGGCCCTCCATGTTCTCTTGGCTCCTGGCCACACTGCCAGGTCCCTCACTTGGGGCGATGTGACAGGGAGGAAGCTAACTCTGCCCCCCACCCAGGTCACCTCCTTACATTCTGGGCTCCTCAGTTCTGGGATCTCTACCCCATCGTTCCAGCCGATGGCTGGGGACTTGCGGGGAGCCCTCTGTCAGCTCTGTCCCCCCATGCCTGGGGTAGAGACCAGCTGTCTCTGTCTCCTTGGCCAGGTGCTTGCTCTCTCTTGGTTTCAGCTGTGCCTTTCTAAAAAGCCAGGCCTCTGAATAGCTGTGTGGTCTTGAGGGAGTCACTCTCCCTCTCTGGGCTCCAGTGGCTTCCGTGGTAAAATGAGAATCACATTCTCTTTTAGAACACCCTCTCTGTGGAGACTGGTTAGGTCACTTTGGTGAAATTTGCTCCTAAGCTTCGGGGGCCTTATCCATTACAGTAACATTCTCAGTAACCAAACAGTGACCATAGCGGCTCTTTGCTCAGAACAGCCCGAGGGAGTTAGGAGATTTGGTTGCAAGCCACAAACACTAACTGTGGGGAACTGAGGCATGAGAGGATTTAATGGGGGCTCAAGAGGGCTGCTGGTGCAGGTTCGGAAAAACAGGTGCAAGTCCCAGGGGACCTGCTCTGGAACTAGGGGGAAGATAAGCCCTGAGCAGGAATCTTGAGGTCACTGCTTTCACCACCAACTGAACTGTGGCCACTGGCTGCTTTCTTGATGCCACCACATTCAGAAAAACTTCTTTCTTTTTTTTTTTTAAAAGATTTTATTTATTTATTTGACAGAGAAGAGATCACAAGTAGGCAGAGAGGCAGGCAGAGAGAGAGAGAGGAGGAAGCAGGCTCCCCGCTGAGCAGAGATCCTGATGCGGGACTCGATCCCAGGACCCTGAGATCATGACCTGAGCCGAAGGCAGCGGCTTAACCCACTGAGCCACCCAGGCGCCCCACATTCAGAAAAACTTTTAAAAATACTCTTTCCAGGGTGCCTGGGTGGCTCAGTCATTAAGCATCTGCCTTCGGCTCCAGTCGTGATCCCAGGGTCCTGGGATCAGCCCCACCTTGGGCTCCCTGCTCTGCTTCTCCTTCTCCTACTCACCCTGTTAATAGTTCCTCTCTCACCATCTCTCTCTCTCTCTCTCTCTCTCTTTCTCTGTGTCAAATAAATAAATAAATAATAAAAAGCCTCTTTCCTTGGGGTTTTCTCTTGGAGCTCTGATTGGCCAAGCTTGGATCACATACCTGTGGAGGGAGTGTTAGACACTATTGCCAGAAACTGACCAGGAGGCTTTCCAGATTGGTGCTGACATCACTCCTGTTCTATAAGAGGAGACTCGGGCATGGCATCCCAGGTCGTCTTGCACTGACTTCTTGTCCCCTTCCCTTGGTGCACTGGTGGCCAGAACTCATGCTTCCTCTCTTCCTTGACAGACACAGAACGAGAAGATGCTGGACAAGGAGGCAGTTTCTGAAGCTGACCTTGGGGGCACTGCCTTAAAAAGGTGCTGGCATCCCCTCCCCCTGCCCTGCCCTGCAGCCCCTCCCCTGCCCTGTCCTTCAGACGCCTCTCCCTGCTCCACCCCTTTGCTTATCTTTTTTCCCTCCGCCCCTGTGCGCCCCCCCCCCGCCCCGTTCCCCCTGGCCTCCCCCATGCCTACCGTGACTTCTCAGCAGAGCTGGGAACCCTGGGATGTGGTTTCTGTAGAACCAAAGCCACTCAGGAGCCAGGAAGCTAGGGAGAATGAGAATTCCAGCCCTTGATTTTTCTTGTTTGTTTGATAGTGGACGTGCATGAAAACCCGGGGCTGCATATATCCTAGCTTTGAAAGGAACTGTTCATCTCCTCTTATGGTTCCTTCTCCCCATAACTGGTGTTAGGGGAATCAGGCTGGGCTTCCATTCTGGGATTACTGTGCAGCTTTCTCTGAGCCTGGCCCTGTGCTATGGCCATGGAGACCCTGAGACTGTTGGGGACATGTCTGCACTCTTAGGAAACCCATGAATAGGACAAGGGCAACAGAATCCCATCAGAGCTGTCAGAGCAACTTCATGCCAGGCGGTCTGGGGTAGGAGGGTAGGTTCTGGAGTCAGAGGGCGGGGTATGAACTCCCATTCTGCCATTTTCTAGAGTAGTGTGACATTGGCTGATATTTGCCATCTGTCTCTAGTGGGGATAATAGGAGCTGTCTGCTAGAGTTCCTAGAGGGCCAAATGGTCTGGCCTCTGAGATGCACTTAGGTCTGCCTGGCACTTCCAGTCATCAGTCCATGTGCCATATCTGTGCTAGACATGGTGACATCTTATTTGGGTTCCTCAAAACCATACATAGGATTCGAGAACTTGTCTCAAAGATCTTGAAACAAGGATCTGAGCACAAATGGTTTATTTGGGAAGGGATTTGGGAAACACTGGAAGTGACACGGGGAAGGGAAGGCAGCCAGCAAAGGGGGGTGTTGTCCTCCTGTGGACAACCAAAGCTCCGTTTCGCCGAGGAACGCTGGGGGCCAGAGCAGAACGGGCAACGCAGAGTTCTCCCACCCACGGATCAAGGAGACCTGGTCCTGAGCCACGAGATCCGCCCAGTCTTGAGGGCTGTGTCTAGGGGCCAGACCCTGTGATGTTTGTAGCTTCTTCTGCGTGGAGGCCAAGTGTGCCCTTGCAGGCATAGAAAAGCCTTTGGCGGAGAGTAGCAGGTGTTCACAGTGTTAGGTGTTGGGTACATGGTGGCAGGTGCCGTGGTGGCGTAGGGCTGGGCACCAGCAGTCTTCCACGAGAGGTAAGCCAGACGGTCACGGCCCTAGCCATCGTGGAGTGCGGGTACCAGGGAGGAAGAGCAAAGCGTCTGCTTGTCTGTTTTCTCCCATTAACGCTGCTCTTTTCTCCTCTGCTCCTCCCAGGACCAAATCTGTTTCCTCCATGTCTGAATTTGAAAGTTTGCTTGACTGTTCCCCCTACCTTGCGGGGGACGCAACCCGGGGTAAGAAGCTACCCAACAACCCTGCCTTTGCCTTTGTGGGCCCCCAGCCTGTGGACCCAGAGAAGGAGGGCCAAGAGCAGCCAGGGCTCTCGCCACGGGACTGCAACCGCCTGGGCCCCCTGAGCTGCCAGGAGCCCGCGGGGAGGCAGATGCAGCGCAGCTACACGGCTCCCGACAAGACAGGCATCCGCGTGTACTACAGCCCCCCAGTGGCCCGGCGCCTGGGCGTCCCTGTGGTCCACGACAGGGAGGGCAAGATCATCATCGAGCCCGGCTTCCTTTTCACCACTGCCAAGCCCAAAGAGTCAGCTGAGGCTGACGGGCTGGCCGAGAGCTCCTACAGCCGCTGGCTCTGCAATTTCTCCCGGCAGCGCTTAGACGCAGGCTCGGGGGGCAGCCCTGCGGCGCCGGGCCCCAGCTTCCCAGCCGCCCTGCACGACTTTGAGATGTCTGGCAACATGAGCGACGACATGAAGGAGATCACCAACTGTGTGCGCCAGGCCATGCGCTCGGGCTCCCTGGAGAGGAAGGTCAAGAGCACGTCCAGCCAGACGGTGGGCCTGGCCAGCGTGGGCACGCAGACCATCCGCACAGTCAGCGTGGGCCTGCAGACCGACCCCCCCCGCAGCAGTCTCCATGGCAAGAGCTGGTCACCCCGCAGCTCCTCGCTGGTGTCTGTGCGCAGCAAGCAGATCTCCTCCTCCCTGGACAAGGTGCACTCGCGCATCGAGCGGCCGTGCTGCTCCCCCAAGTATGGCTCACCGAAGCTCCAGAGGCGCTCCGTGTCCAAGCTCGACAGCGCCAAGGACCGCAGCCTCTGGAACCTGCACCAGGGCAAGCAGAATGGCTCGGCCTGGGCCCGCTCCACCACTACACGGGATAGCCCCGTGTTGAGGAACATCAACGATGGGCTGTCCAGCCTCTTCAGTGTGGTGGAGCACTCGGGAAGCACAGAGTCTGTCTGGAAACTGGGCATGTCTGAAGCCCGGGCCAAGCCTGAACCTCCAAAGTACGGCATCGTGCAGGAGTTCTTCCGCAACGTGTGTGGCCGGGCCCCAAGCCCCACGTCTGCAGCCGGGGAGGAGAGCACCAAGAAGCCAGAGCCTCTCTCCCCAGCCAGCTACCATCAGGCGGAGGGCATGGCCAGGATCCTGAACAAGAAGACAGCCAAGTCGGGCGGCAGTGAGGAGGCCAGACTCTCAGTGCTCCCCCAGGTGGGGAAAGATGGTGTCCCCCGGGACGGAGATGGAGCCACAGCCCTTCCTAATGAGGTAGGTGGGTGGGGGTCTACTCTTTTTCTTGGGAGCAGGGAGGTTGACTTAGAAGGTCCAAAGTCTCTTGGTTTTCAAACTCAGGAATATGGTTGTATGTTTCATAAAGTCCTTTTGCTGGTCTGGAAAGAGGAGTTGGTGGTGGACGGTGGGGCGCCTGGCTGGCTCAGTCAGTAGAACATGTGACTCTTTTTTTTTTAAAGATTTTATTTATTTATTTGACAGAGAGAAATCACAAGTAGACAGAGAGGCAGGCAGAGAGAGGAAGGGAAGCAGGCTCCCTGCTGAGCAGAGAGCCCGATGTGGGACTCGATCCCAGGACCCTGAGATCATGTCCTGAGCCGAAGGCAGCGGCTTAACCCACTGAGCCACCCAGGCGCCCCAGAACATGTGACTCTTGATCTCACAGTTGTGAGTCCAAGCTCCATGCTGGGTGTAGAGCCCACTTATAAATGAATGAATAAATGGATGGATGGATGGATGGATGGGTGGGTGGATGGAAGGAAGGAATGCAGGTTAGAAGGCCCCAGCCTGGAACAACAGACCTGATGGACACACGGTCTGAAAAGCAAGAGACGAGTGAGCAAGGCTTCACTAGCATCCACTCCAGGGAACACTTAACTGCTCTCCTGCATCAGTGTGCTGGGGCCAGCTGATCTGGTCCATGAGAGGTCATTGTGTGCATCTCTGTGTTCAGTAAAACACCTTGGCACCTTGAGACTGGCCATAGTTGGGAGGACTTACACCATGGAAATTGACAAATACTCCAGATCTGGGCTTTTCCCCTCACTCCTGGAAAATTAGTTATTAAACATTTTCTAGCATACCCCTGCCCAGCCCCCTAAGACTCCATGCTTAAGCGCTTTCATTTTCTCTGAGAATCTTTTGCTGCACATCCCACTCCTGATAACGATTTCAGATTTGGTTCAGGATTATTTGCATCGTAGTCAAAGAATGCGTATAAGTTAGTTTTCCAGAAAGGGAAATGGTGAGATAGCGTATGGATCCCAAGCACAAGGACCCAAAGTCCTCAGCACCTTCTCTGTCTCTCCTCTCCCTCGAGCTTTGTTTTCTCTGATGTCCGCTTTCTTCCTCTGTCCCTCTGCTGCATTTACATGTGTGGTCCAAGCTTTGCTTTTTATAACATCTTCTAGTTCAAGCCCCTGAGACTGATTCAGATCCCTCCATCCCAATTCCACATTCCTAGAAGAAAGAAGAAACTGTGATTGGTTTAACTTGGGTCCAGTGTACCCCCGTGGTCTAATTAGCTGTGGTCAGGGGTGGTATCATGGGGCCTCCGGTGCACTCGGTGAAGGTCGCAGGTGGGGGTGCAGAGAGGTGGTATGGGCTAGGCCTGGCCCATTTGTATGTATTGTATGTTTAGGTGGTTTCTAGGTTTTCCCTACTATACATAATGCTGTGGTGGACATCTTGGTACAAAAACATTTGTCCACATTTTGGATTATTTCCTTATGTTTACGTTGCAGCAATGGGATTATAGAATAAAAGAATATTAAAAAAAATTTTTTTTTAAGATTTTATTTATTTACTTGTCAGAGAGGTAGAGAGAGTAGAGGCAGGCAGAGGCAGAGGGAGAAGCAGGCTCCCTGTAGAACAAGAAGCCCGACGTGGGACTCGATCCCCAGGACGCTGGAATCATGACCTGAGCCGAAGGCAGCTGCTTAACCGACTAAGCTACCCAGGCGCCCAAAAATATAAAAATTTTAAAGGCATTTGATAAATGTTGCCAAATTGTTTTTTTTTTAAAGATTAAAACATTTTTTTTATTAGCTTCAGTGGTAGAATTTAGTCTTTTCGTCAGTTGTATACAACACCCAGTGTTCGTTACATCATGTGTCCTCTTTATTTTATTTTATTTTTTTTTAAAGATTTTATTTATTTATTTGACAGAAATCACAAGTAGATGGAGAGGCAGGCAGAGAGACAGAGAGGGAAGCAGGCTCCCCGCTGAGCAGAGAGCCCGATGAGGGACTCGATCCCAGGTCCCTGAGATCATGACCTGAGCCGAAGGCAGCGGCTCAACCCACTGAGCCACCCAGGCGCCCCATGTGTCCTCTTTAATGCCTATCACCCAGTTACCCCATCTCCCACCCTCCTCCCCTCCAGCACCCCTCAGTTTGTTCCTAGAGTTCAGTGTCCCTTATGGTTTGCCTACCTCTTGATCTTCATCTATACACACATATGTACACACACACACACACACCCTGTTGGTTCTGTTTCTTTAGAGAACCCTAATACAGTGGGTGTATTTAGTCTGTGAGAATTCAATAAGGCATATTTTTATCATATGTTCAGTATGTACATTAAACTGAAAAAAATTTTAAGTATGGAGAATAGAGAAATAAAACATTAACTACAGGGGCGCCTGGGTGGCTTAGTCGGTTAAGTATCTGCCTTTGGTTCAGGTTGGATCCTGGGGTCCTGGGATCAAACCCCATGTCAGACACCCAATAAGCAGGGAGCCTCTTCCTCCCTCTCCCTCTGCCCTTCCCCCTTGCCTGTGCCCTCTTTTGTGCATACTGTCTCTCTCTTTCAGTCAAATAAATAAATATCTTTAAAAAACACACACACACACACACAAAACCACTAATCACATACTAGTAGAGGCTGTAGAAATTGGGCACACTCTTTTGAAAGACAGTTTGGTGGGGGTACCTGGCTGGCTCAGTCAGTGGAGCATAGAACTTTTGATCTCAGGGGTGAGCTCAAGCCCCATGGCTATACTTAAAAAAATTTTTTTAAACCAATAGGCTGTATGTATGTATGTGTGTCTGTGCGTCTTTGTGTCTGTGTACGGGTGTATATAGAGAAAGACAGATTTATTATAAGGAAGTGGTTCCCACAATTATGGAGATTGACATGTCCTAAGATTACAGAGTAAGGTAGAGCAAGCTGGAGACTCAGGAGAGCTGATGCTTTATTCTAGTCTGAGCTCAAAAACCTGAGAACCAGGAGAGCCAGTGATGTTATTCCAGTACAGCACATGTAGCTAATGTAGTTCCAGTCCTAAGGCCACCAGGCAGGAAGAATTCTTTCTTATTCTGGGGGAGTCCGCCCTTTTGTTCTATCCAGACCTTTGATGATTAGATGAGGCCCACCCACATTAGAGAAGGCAATCTGCTCCAAAAGCAACCGCACAGAAGCTCTCAGGGTAATATGTGACTAGATATGTGGGCACCCTGTGGCCCAGTCAAGTTGACACATAAAATTAACCATCACATCCATGGGACCATATGTACATCAAGAGACAAAGGTACAAGCTGGCTGTATTTTGAATATTGATTTTATTTTATTTTTATTTTTATTTATTTATTTTAAGATTTTTTATGTATTTATTTGACACAGAAAGAGATCACAAGTAGGCAGAGAGGCAAGCAGAGAAAGAGGAGGAAGCAGGCTCCCTGCTGAGCAGAGAGCCCGATGTGGGGCTCGATCCCAGGACCCTGAGATTATGACCCCGAGCCGAAGGTAGAGGCTTCACCTACTGCGCCATCTAGGTGCCCCTTGAATATTGATTTTAAAGTTGAGCCAAGTATTTTTCAGTAGGTAAAATGTGCATGTTACCCATTGACCTGGTAGTTCTTCTAAGAGTGTAGCCTATGGAAATATTCACAGAGGTGGGAGAATATCCTTGTATAAATAAATAAATGTATGGCGTTATTGGTAAAAATTGCTAATATTGGGAAACCTGGGTGGCTCAGTCATTAAGCATCTGCCTTTGGCTCAGGTCATGATCCCAGGGTCCTGGGATTGAGTCCTGCATCAGGCTCCTTGCTTAGTAGGGAGCCTGCTTCTCCCTCTGCCTGCTGTACCTGGTAGTGCTCCCTCTTTCTATCTTTCTGACAAATAAAGAAATAAAAGTTAAAAAAAAAAAGAAAGAAAGAAAAATTGCTAACATTTATTAATACTTCATAGGCACTATGCCAAATGCTTTGCATATTATATTTGATTTGATCCTCACAACAATTTTGAGAAAGGTATCATGTCCTTCATCTTAGAAGGAAATCAAAGTTCAGAGAGGTTAAGCAACTTACACAAGGGAGTGACAGGGCTGGGATTTGAACCAAGCAATCTAGTTCTATAGCAGCACTTCTAACCATTACTGCTGGTTTGTTGATAATAGTAAAAAAAAAGAGAAACTACCTAAAATGCACATAAACTGCAAATTGGATAAATAGGTATTTCCATAAAATTCCACTAGTTTCTTTTAATTCCACTAAAAGGAAGGAAATCTAGGTATACATAGTGACAGAAAAGTGTTTATGTTTTGCAGTTACAGAATAGGCAGTAGGAGGATTTTGATAAGCGTATGCTTGTGCAACGTTGAGAATTTATCTTTGGACAACACCCACTTTCTTCTCTGTATATCCCAAAATTCATTACATTCTGGAATGTTATTTATGAATACTCTAATGGGAGAAAAACAATTTAAAGAAATTGGTCCAGAGAGGGGCCACAGTCCCTGGGAACTGGTCCCCAGGCACGGCTGGGTCCAAATTCCTGGCCAACCATGTAGCCCCTGGATGGTCAGTGCCTCTTAGCTCCTCCTGACTTCAGCCTCCCTGCTCCTAGGATGCCGTCTGTGACTGTAGCACCCAGTCTCTCACCTCCTGCTTCGCCCGGCCGTCCCGCTCTGCCCTCCGCCACTCTCCTTCCAAGTGCCGGCTGCACCCTTCGGAGTCCAGCTGGGGTGGGGAAGAGAGGGCAGCTCCCCCCAGCGAGTGACAGAGCAGCCGGGCTCCCCACCTCAACCAGCCCAGTCCCCGGATCGCCGAAGGGAACCGGCAGAGAGGAGGCGAGGCAAGGGGCCCATGCTCTCGGCATCGTCTTACCTTGGAGGTTCGGCCGCTACACCACTGCCAGGGAACAGCTTTCCCATCCAGGTAAAGCGGGGTCTCCTGCTGACTGCTGGGTGGTGACCTCTGACTTCCAGGGAAAGGCAGCAAGTGGGAGAAAGACCACAACTAGGCTTCAGAGGTGGCTCCAGAGCGATCCCTTGGGAGCCAGTCCGTTGGCAGAGCCTCGCCTGGTTCTGCCCACACCCACTTCTCAGAAGAGCCAAGGAAAGGATACACTTCTGGCTGTGCTCCTCAGGGAAAAGGGCTCACAGAGATGTTCCCTGCCAACCATGTCCTCCTTCATGGGCAGGAAACACCATGACAAGAACGGGCTCTGCCATAGGATTCGACGTGGGGTTCCTGGTGGAACTGAGCTGGGCATCCTCCCCATCCCTTCCTTCCCTCCACGGCTTCCTCCTCCAAGCCCTGCTGCTCTGGATTGCTGTGGCTCTAGGGGGTATGATAGGGCCAGTAGCCAGGGCCAGTATCAGCCTGGAATCCTGGGGCGCTGGATCTCCCTGCCCATAGCCCGGATGCAGCAAGGACTGGAAGATGAGGTGGAAACGTGTGGGGCTCAGGGTTGGGTCACTGGAACTGCCTCCCTCGTCAAGGTGACCGGGTTGGGGGGGGTGGGTGGCGGGCACCAACCTTCCCAGGACAGAAATAGGTAGAGTCAGTTTCAAGATCTGGTGCACAGATAAATTGCCTAAATGCCCACTGCCTCCATTGCTGGGGCCTCTTTCCCCAGCACCCTGGAGGGGGCGCCACATCTCCACTGTGTTTACATCCCGTGGCTGGTAGAAGGCAAAGCTGTTCCCAATGAGAGACTCCCAGTTGGCCACCCCAGGCCAAGGAGCACCCCCAGAGGCCAGTGCCCCCAGGACAGGGGCCTGGAAACACATTTCTTGCCTCGGTTGTTTATTTGAATTTTTCTTACTATAAATATTTAAGGTGGCTTTAGTTTATTTTAATAATTTAATTTCCCCCGAAGTCCCTAAGGTAATTTATTGGAGGTCAAGACATGTATTCTTGCCACTAGGACAACGTGAGGCATCTAACACGATGGCCAGGCGTGGGGTCCCCCGTACAGACAAGGCAGCTCGGCTGCTGAGCTCGAGTTTCCTGGTCAAGTATAGAGAGACCCCGATAGGGCTGGAGCCCTGCAGTTTGCTCCCCATTTCTGCTGACCATCTGGCCTCAGAGCACTGCTTTTCACTCATTGCCTGGTACTTGGCCAGCCCCCAGCAGTCAGTCTGCAAACCCTCGCTGACAGGGTGGGGGGCTGGGCCAACGTCCCCACTTCCCAAACATTCTCCATCTGCCCTCTCATTTTGCTCCCTCCCTCTGAAACCTTTTTTTTTTTTTTTTTTAATGAGACAAACACATGTTACTAAGGCTCTTATCAAGAGCGTGGCGATCTCTCCAAGTTCCCCAAGTGAGAACTCCCAGGAAAACAGGACTGAACTTCGAGAATGTTGTTTATTGCAGCTTTGCACATGGACGTGAGAGTGTCTGCTAGCCTGCCTCAGCTCTCACCACCTGCCAGCCTTCTCACCAGCCTCTTTCCTTAGCCTTATGGCCTCTCCTGGCCCCTCTTCCAGCCCCAGCTCTCCTGCCCGCCTTTCTCCACATCCCATGTGAGCTGTCTGAGCCACAGCGGCTTATGGCAGTGTGGGGGGAAGGCCTCAGATGGCCTCTCCCTTGGTGCCAGTGAACCCGTATCGGTTGCACACTTGCCCGCACACACGCAGATGCGTGGACCTCCTGCCACTGGCGGGGGGCCCAGAGTGGAAATACCAGAATGAAGCAGCTTGTCTGCAGAATGCAGGAAGACCAAAAGCCAGCAGCTTTGTAAGCTTGCCCCCAGGACTCAGGAGACACCTCTGTACTCCCACCTGCTCCCAGTTCTGCCCTTTCAGGGTCACCTGGACAAGTTACCCCAGATCCTTCCTCTCCATTCCCTACGGGCAGAATGTGAGGGCCGTGTCAGGCTGATCAGGCACTCTCTTGTGCCATAGTGACTTATGTGGGCAGAACAGGCAGGTCCCTGGAGCCATGGGCCAGTCTCCCCTGGGATGCTGCTGCTCCCACTCAGAAGGTCAGGGGGTCCCTCCAACGTTATCTCCAGATGAGGGGACTCACACCAGGCCACATGCCACCAGAGGCCTTCTGCCACCTCCCCAAGCAATGGAGGACCAGGGAGGTTGCACTCCCGGCCTTGGGGAGAAATCCTCACAAGACCCGAACCCCAAGGCCTACGGACCGCTCAGCCTTACCATCGTCTTCGTCCAACGCTGTCCTCGCAATCTTCTTGTCTCAGCGCCTGGCCACCCGGCCCCCAACTGGTGTCAGAGGCTCCAGATCTTGGTTTTCAGTAAAGTCCTTAGTGTCAACTTCCTGCATGCCTCTGTGCCAGGCCACTCATCACTGTTCCTGCAGAAGCCTCTGGACGTGGGGCTTGATGGGGTTGAAAATGTTATGTGTAAATATTGGTTTGGTTTGATTTTTAGCATTTTAATTAGTAACTGGTTGTGTTTTCCTTTTTGGGGGGTGGGGGGGGTTGGTTTGTAAAAACTCTTGTACTTTTTTGGAATGTAATTTCTAAGTTTGTTTGTTTCTTCAAATGCCTTTTAAGTCTTGGTAACATTCCCAAAGCAGAAGACTGCCTGACCCACAGTGGGGATTCCCCTGGAGCCCTGGGGTCCCAGGAAGGAACACTGCCCTTCTTCCCTTTCTCCCCTTCCTGCTTCTCCACTGGACTCCCAGCACCTTCCTCCTCTTCCTTCTCCTCAACCTCCTCTATCCTTCTTCCTTTTCTGCCATCTGCACTCTCTCCCACCAAAGTCCCAAGGAACCCTGGGGGTTCTGATCCCCTACAGTTCACTGGGCTTGGATCTATCGTGTTGGCATCAGCTGGTTGGGGGAGGAGTGGGGGGCCAGTTGCCCGGGTTGACCCTAAACTGGACAACCTCACATTTCTTACGTCTGACCTCTTCCCAGAGCTGAACTAGACCCTCCTGGGGACAATGATGTCTGGATTTGAAATGAAAATCGGACCCCTTTGGCACATCATTGGCTCCTAGGTCTTGCATGCACAAGGCCTGTCCAATTCCTGTCCCTCTTTCCCACCCAGGTCGTTCCCCACCAAAGGCCGACCCATTTAAAAATCCCTCCTAGAGGTCTCGCTTTCTATGAACTCAAAATGCGCCCCACCTGTTGGTCTTCCCAGGGATACTCTTGTCCCAGCTGCTTTCCCAGTGAAGGGCCCAAAGACATCACCCTCTCACATGCTGACTGTCACATGGTTCCTATGCACCTTTCACAGTTTCATCACCCAGCCTGTTCTCTTGCCCGTCCAGCTTCCAGGCTCTTCCTCCCTCTCCCCTCCCATCCAGAATGTCCCCCACCTTCCAACCGTACCAGCCCCACAAGCTCCCACTACCTCTTCACTCATACTAATAATCTTCCCCCGCCCAGAGTACTCTGCTATCTGGAAATTGCTCTCATCTCAGAGATGGCTCTGGGAGGCAGCCTTGGCAGGACAGGGGTTAGTGCAGATCAGGAAATGGAGGTGCAGGGCTCATCCCAGAGACACCTAACTGGGAGGTCATCGAGCCTAGATTAGGACCTGGGTCCATCGGATCCCCCAGCCCAACTTTGTCCTGGTTGCTGTGTAAACCCACTGACCCACTGGGGACTTTTCTTTGCGGGTACAGGACACCCGGAATATGCCACTACCTAACCCAGGCTTGAAACCATGCAACCATCACCACTATCTGTTTCTAGAACTTTTTAATCACCCGAGCTGAAACTCTACCCACTGAACAGACAATAAGTTACCTGCTCCCTCCCCAAGTCCCTGGTAACCTCTATTCTACTTTCTGTCTTTATGAATGTGCCTCACCTAGGTAGCTCATGTAAGAGGAATCACACAGTTTCTGTCCTTTTGTGTCAAAGCCCCTCACCTTTTTAGATGAAAAATTGGTCCCAGAGAAGAGAGTGGCTCACCAAGGTCACACAGCAAACTACAGGCAGAGTCAGGACCAGAAGGCTGGTTTCCTGACTCCAGAAGATTCTGCATCCCCAGTGGTGAATGAGACCCCTCTCTGCCATTCTTTGCTTTTGGTTGAGCCCCTTCGTCTGTCTGGGCTCAGTCTGTTCAGTCCCCGCCTTTCAGCCTCCACTCTGTTACCATCTTCCTCCAAATCTTCCCCTCTCCTGCCTCCTTTGTTTGGCTCGTTCCCACCAACACACTAAGTGGCCCTGACCCATGACCAGGTTTTCCTCTTCTGCACCCCCAGCTTGTTTCAACGTCTATCCCCCAGCCCTCCCAGAACAGCCTGTCCGGCTCTGCTCCCCTGCCATGGACTTTCCTCCCTCCTCAGGCTCCCACTCCTGTCCTGTCCCGGAAGTACTTGGGTCTGTGGTCGCCCGACTCCAATGTTTGCTGTCATATCTGGTGATGTTTCCTTGGTTCTGTTTCATTTATTTTATGTTTTCTCATACTAAAGGAGGCACCCTTCCAATACCTCAGAGAATATCTACCTTACCAGTGCTTCTCACTGGGCTTCGCCCAGTGACCTCCCAGCCCAGCAGGACATCCCCTAGGTCCACTGTTGAGCCACATTATCTTCTCTGTCCCCAACCTCGGGACTTCATCACTGTCCCCTGTTGGGTGTGTGTGTATGGGGGTGGGGCTTGAATCCCTCTTTCTGGGCTCCTGTACCCCTGCCTAGTCCTGCCTAACCTCGTTTGTGAAGAAGGTGCAGTCTGGCTTGTGTTTTTCTCTCTGTAGGTCATTCATCCATTAGTCTGTCCATTTGATACCCCACTGTCCTCTCTGCTCTGCCCTGGGCCTCACTGCCTCCAGAATACCTTGTCCTGGCTTTACCCTTTATCCCTCCCAACAGTGTGTGAAGTTTGCAAAGTCCACAGACTCAAGAACCAAAGGGGACTTGATGCTGGGCCTGCATTCCCCTGCCCAGGGCTCCTCCCCACTGCCTGTTACTCTTGCCTCACACTCCTTGGACCCTCGCTTATCCCATCACCCCTCTTTCCCTTCCCTTCTTGCCCCTCACCAGCCTGCAGGATCTCAGGCCCTAAAGGAAGGAGCTCGGGTTTCCTCCAAGCATCCTTGAAGGGTCGAGGTAGTCAGGGCCTGGATGGTCACAACTCCATTCTGATACCACTCAAACTGCTCCTGGGAAGAAGACCCTCAGCCAGGAATCTGGAGACCCTGCCCAAGTCTGGGAAGATCTCTGTTTGACTGGTTCTCTGAGCCTCCCCATTCTATGATTTTATCTTGAGCACCAGGATGATCTCTAGGGTCCTAGAACAGCCCTTGTGTTTTGGGATGCTACATCACTATCCTCTCTCCACTGGACCCTGGTATCCTGGTTCCTCTTTCGACTCTGCCTCTGATCTCTGTGCCTTAGTTTACTTCTCCGCACAGGGGGCTCACCACAAGACTATTTCTAGCAGCTTCCCAGGTATTTTGGTGCCTCTAAGGTTGGGCCTTGCCAGCTGTGGCCCAGCTCCCTGTCACTGCCTCATGATACCAAGTCGCTGAGTGTGAGGTGCCTGGAGGTTCAAACAGCTCGAGCATTACCTGCGAACTTGACAGAAATGCAAAATACTGGCGCTACCCAAGACCTGCAGACTTAGAAATTCTGCTGTGGGGTCCAGCAAGCTGGGGTTTAGCAGGCCCTCCAGGTCATTCTCATATAGCAGGACTTGGCCAGCTGCTGACCTGCACTAGCAATCAGTGCGGCCTGGTGAGGGACTGAGGCTGGCCCAGACCAGAAACAGGTGGAAAATACCAACCTCATCTGGACATCTGAGAGATTGGAACTCTCCTTACCCACCCCTCCCCGCCTAACAAATCAACTGTGTCCTTTTCCCGGAAGCTGGAGGGCAGGAAGAAGGCTACAGTTTTCCTTTCCCTGCCTCTGGCTTCATTCCAGTTCTACTCACAAAAGGCCGTGTAGGGTTGTGCTAGCAAAGCAGTGGGTGGGAGTTGTGGGGTGAGGAGACAAAGACCCTGACCATGTATCCCTTGGAAACCTTACCACAGGCTCATGACCTCTCTTCAAATAGGAAGAAACCTAACTCCTCAAGGAAAGAATCCTAAATCCCTAGCTCCTCCTCCTCTTCCTCCTTCCACCTCCAGGGAGACCAAGTAGACCGTGCCAAAACCAGCTCCAACCCCCAGCAGCTGGGGAAGAGAGCCAGAAACTGTCCTCTCCTCTCGGTCCCCCTCCCCAGCCCCTGGCAATACTGTGAAGCCCCCTTTCTGCCCAGCCTGGTTTCTTGGTGAGGGTCCTGCAATCCTGGGCCCTAGGGAAACTCTCCCCCCCACCCCCACCCCAGGGAAAGGCCCTTGGGAGGGAAGGGACCAAGGGCATCCTTGGGCCAAATTGTCTGCCTCTCCTGTCCACTGTTCTCTCTTCCCCACTTCTGTCTTCAAAAGGCTCCTTCCCAAGACGGATTAGGTGCTGGGACAACTGGCCCAATCCTCCAGCTCTCCCTGCTCCTGTGTCTTATTTCAGACATGAGAATAAATGTACAGTGTAAACTTACAAAAGGTTTTTAATGGTTGTAGATTGGAAATAAAGTATGTAATATGAACAGTTTCCTTGGATTTGGCCTCATCTCTGATTTTTCTTGGAGGATGGATGGGGCCCCCATCAGATTTGGAAACTGATTCTTCTCCCACCCCCCACAGCCCAGTTGCCTGGGAAGGAGGAAGGCCTGGGAATGCCACAGTCAGCTGGCTAGTTTGGGGTCACTTGGGAGGAGCCACCAGGGGTTCTGGATACTGAGTCTTTACACCTCAGAGTCTCCTATGAAGTGTGATATGACCGCTGAGAAACCTGCAGAGTGTTCAAAAATGTTACTCTCTGCAAAAACAAAAGAAAACAAAACATTTTACAGATTTATCATGAAAAAAAAAAAAGAGAGAGAGGACACTTTAGACATGGGTCAGTTGCCTATTACAGTATAATTAATTGGCCCCAAACATTAATTAGATCACGGGTACTGTGAATCAGAAATTTGGGACCTAGGTAGTTCTGACTTGGTGTCTCAGAGGTTGCAGTCAAACATCCGTCAGGCAGCAGTTATGTAAGGCTTGACTTGGGCTAGAAGATCGGTTTGCAAGGTGGCTCGCTCACATGCCTGGCAAGTCAGTGTTTGCAGGAAGAGGCCTCAGTTCCTCTCCGCATAGACCATAGTGCTGCTTGAGTATGCTCACAACATGGCAGCTGGCTTCCACTAGAGCAAGTCATCTATGAGAAAGCAGGGTAGAAGTCAAAATGTCTTTTATGACTAAACTTTGAAAATCACAGTCATTTCTGTGGTATCTTACTGGTTATACAGATCAGCTCTACTCAGTTTGGGAGAGGAACACACAGGGCATAAATATCAGGAAGCAGAGACTATTGGGGAACATTTTGGAAGCTGGCTATCATTTGAAAAATCTACATGTTCCTCCCTCTCTTTCTCTGGGGGTGGGATGTGTGTGGGGAAGGCTGACAACTAAGTTTGTGCTAGGCATTGAGAATGCAGTAGAGGGGCGCCTGGGTGGCTCAGTGGGTTAAAGCCT
Source organism: Mustela putorius furo (assembly GCF_011764305.1). Taxonomy (NCBI): domain Eukaryota; kingdom Metazoa; phylum Chordata; class Mammalia; order Carnivora; family Mustelidae; genus Mustela; species Mustela putorius. Next base: position 5,984,845 of record NW_025421464.1, on the reverse strand, counting down.
CTGCTTTTGGCTCAGGTCATGATCCCAGGGTCCTGGGATCGAGCCCCACATCGGGTTCTCTGCTCAGCAGGGAGCCTGCTTCCTCCTCTCTCTCTGCCTCTCTGATATCTGTCTGTCAAGTAAATAAAATCTTAAAAAAAGAAAAAAAAAAAAAAGAATGCAGTAGATAGGCCTGGAAGACAGGAAAGCAAATGTCAACTGGCAGAGGAACACAGGGTGTTCAGGGAGCCAGGAGGAACCAAAAGACTCCAAAGAAGGACATCTGAACTGATACCTGAAGTTGAGATGTTAAATAAATGAAGGGGATAGTGATATATTACAGGCAGGAGACAGACAGGAGGTGGCTCCAGGGTGAGAGAGTGCACATATGGAAGCCTAGTAGAAAGAGAGCAGAACAGAATGGGGAACCCAAAGATGGTCACCAGAGTTAGGAGTGATAAAAAAAAGTCTGGGTCAGATCACGCAGTGAGTTATGAGCGAAGAAACGTCCACATCCTGTAGACCGTAGGAACCCCTGGGAGAAATGAACGCAGAGGAAGGACAGAGAATCTATTGGGTCTGGAATCCATGAACCAGTATTTTCACTGTGCCTCAGGATAACCAGCCCTGGCTGGGAACATTGTGTTCTGTTCTTGGGACATTGACAAATGATAAGCTGAAGAGGAGGAACTGGGTACCAATAGTCCCAGAAAGTGATATTCTGGGAACCAAGAGGAAAATCTCTGCTTTCAGATGGCTATTAGAGCCAGCAGGCTGCAACCACAGGGTGGAAAATTTCAGGAAGGCAGATTTCTACCTCCCATCAGAAAACCTTTCCAAGGACCGCAGCTACTACAGAAGGATGACCCCAGTAACATTCCAGCTGCTGCTCCCCAACTCGTCTTTCAGACTTTATGGACTGCTAATAATTCAATATTCGGTTTCAGATCCGAAAGAAAAGACTGCATTTGCAGGGTGACATTTCCATGGCATCATGCTAGGTGCTGCTCTCTGGGGCATCCCTTGCCAGCAAGGGATAGTGGAGTAGACACAGCTGGGCTTCTGGGAACACAGAGTTTTCAGTCTGGAGCCTCAGAGAAAAATCTAAGAGAGATGAATTCTCAGCTGAGGCTTAAAATTGGGAGAATTTGCAGAAAAAAGCTGGACTGGGCTTCCCAGGCAGAGGAGACGGCTTGAGCAGAGGAGCAGAGGGAGGAAGCGACAAGGATTGGCAGAGGAGCTGCAAGCAGTTTGGGGAGGGGGTGGCCTGCAATAAGGCTGCACAGGAGAGTTCTTGAGCTTTGCCAGTATTAAACGGGTCACAGGAAATAAAGTGCTAGAGCAGGAGTGGGATAGAGTAAAACAAACTGAGCACAGAGCTCCACTGTGCTCTGGGAGAGACACGGCCCACGTTTTTGCAGTTAACAATATAAAGCGAGGGTGGAGACCATGGTCTAACCACGGAGGAGACCATTAGATGCCCCGTGACCCACTGTATTCATTTGGCAAGTACCTCTCTGGGCCCACACCTCCCCCTGCCCCACCTTCAATGGGCTCTAAGCGCGTGCAGCGTAAAGGACAAGACGAGGTAAGAGTCCGTAGGCGGGGACTCCGGAGGCGTGGCGTAGCTGGGGAAATAGTTTTCTTGGCCGAGTCTTAACCAGTAAGAACTCGGACAAGGGGGCAGGGGCGGGAGGGAGGCAAGAGCTTTGAACACCGGTTACGCATGCGCATCGAAGGCGGTCGGCATCCTGCGCATGCGTGAACGGACCCGGCAGGCTGCCAACTGCGCAGGCGCTCATGGTTGGCGGGACTTTCAGAAGCCGCGGCGGCCTTGGGGTCGCAGATAGCTGTCAGCGCTCCAGGCCCGAGAGGAGCGGCTGCGGTGGTACAGGATGTCGAAGCTCGACCCTTGACCGCGAAGAGTGATTTGCATGCTCGTATCTCCGGGACGGAGTTTGCGGGCTGGCCCGGCGTCATCCGGAAGTCGCAGACCTCTCCGTGGACGCTGTTTGGCTTATCCCAGTAGCGGCTTCTTGGCATCAGACCTCTCCGCCCAGCCCAGACCGGTCGCCGCCCCCAGACAGAGGGGACCGAGGGATTCAGGGCGTTGCGGCCTCCTCTAGGTGAGAGGAATCCCAAAGGCGGGCTGCGCTTCTCTCTTGGGGCCTGTGCAGAACGGTGTTTGAAGGCTGGGGGTGGGTCACAGGCCTGGGTTCGAATTCCACCTGCGCCCCCGCACCCCGGGATTGGCCCTAGTGGGCCGAGCTTTTGCTCCTTTGAACCTCAGTTCCCCGATCTGTACGGAGAAATAATGATAGTATTTCCAGAGCTGTGGAAAGGATTCTGTGGGATAATGAGATAATGATGCAAATAAAACGCCTGCGTACATATATACACAGATCGTGGCATATAGTAAGCGCTTACCAAGCAGCTTAACAAATGACCTTTCTTGTTATTATCCAAGCTTGAATCTGTAATACAGCCCTGATTGTGGGGATCTAGATCCTTGACCTCCCCACTCTTGTTCTGTAACTTTTCCCGTTCTGTCCCTCCCTATATATTCATTTCTCTTTAATTAGAGTCCCTCCCCCTCAAACAGATTTCTGCTGGGAGGGAGGGGTAAGCCTTGAATATGCAGAGATGCCTCTGTCATGTCCTTCCTTGCTTTCTTCCAGTCAGTTGTCTGTGACGGCCACTAGGAATAGAAATACAGTCTGGCTGGGGAGACACACCTAAACACACTTTACAATGCTAGGAAAACTAAGAGGTGGAACAACCAACTTTGTCTAGAGAAGTGGCTGGAAAGCTTCGCATTTAGGCTAGGTTGCGAAGGCTGAATAAGTCTTACAGGCAGGGTGTGTGTAGAGATTCAAGAGTGGTGCAGGGAATGGGGGTGACGAGAGAACCGGGATGGGTAGGTTAGGACTAGTTAATGAAAGGTGTCGAATATACTGGAAGAATCTCTGCTGCTGTCTAAAGAAAGGATTGGAGAGGAGAAGGAAGTACTGGATGTTGGAAAACTAGTGGAAAGGCTGTAAGATTATTCTGGGGAGGGGGAGGCAGATGGTAGAAGTTCTGAGATCTGGATTAAACTGAGAACTGGAAGTGGAGAGACTGTTGGAGGTAGGATGGACAGTACTTTGGATGTAGAGATTCTACATAAGAAGGATGATGTGATTTTTCTAGTTTGGAAGACCGTGTAGATCATAATGCCATCTAGGATATGAAGGACTAGTTAAATAATTGGGAAATAAAGGAGGGTGTGTGTTAAGCATACATGAGTATTTCTGACGATGACTTCTGTAGAGATTCAGGTGATGATGGTCTGATAGTCTCTGGAGGAGGTAGATGCGGTGGGACTAGGCTGGGCCTTGTCAGATAGGTAGTATTTCATGGGGCAGAGATGAGCAGGTTGAAAAGGCTGGACAACACAAAGTCTCTTTTGGGGTAGTAAAGCCCCAGCGAGACTGAGGCTGAAATGTGAGGAACAGATCACCTTGTTTTCCTATTTTCAGGGTTCTTCATCCAGGATGACTACAGTAATTAGATCGGAGACCACAGAAGGTAAGTACTGTAGTAAAATGGAGGCCCTCTGGCCTTGGGTTCAGCTTTCTGAGCTATTCACAAATGCTTTCTTGGCTCCTGGTGGATTTGGAATTCCGTATTCACATGTTTACAGAGATGCTTTCTCACTGCTTCCATGATCTGGGGCATACATTTTCTTTTTCCACCTTTTTGCTCAGATGCATTGTTGTGGTGGGTTTGATTTTGTATTCTGACTTTCTCATAACAAGTTCTAGAAGAGGAACCAGTGACATCTAAGACTCATGGTCATCCACTGGAATCGGATCCCATCCCTACGGAAGTGTGTAGCAAATCACCTGCCTCCCTGGAGATGACTCAAGGCGTTTCAGAGGAAAGAATTCACCTTGGCTGTAGCCCTAAAATGAGGGGAAGTTGTGATCTTGGCCAGGAGGAAGGACTTCAGTCCAGGTCCCTTCATTTGTCCCCCCAAGAACAATCTCCCGATCGTCAAGACAAAAGTCAATCTTGGCGGCGAGCAAGTATGAAGGAAATGAGCCGGCGGAAGTCACTGCCTGCCTTTCATCAGGGCATCACAGGTGGGATGCTGTGTATGTAAGACAGGAGTTCCAGCTCAGATAAGAGGCAGTGAGGTATGGCAGAAAGAATGGAGGATTGACTTGGCTCTGCTACTTGTTTTGTGACTGAGCAAATCACGTCACCCCTGTCAACCTCAGTTTCCTTATCTGTAAGAGAGATCCTGAGTACTAATGTCAAACACCTATTAAGTGTTCCATATGATTGCTATCCATGTTAGCAGCTGCCTGTTGTAACCTCCACCATGATCAGAAATTCTAGTTTATAACTGTTCAACACTCACCTCTGCTAGGAGGAGAGGCATTAAAGATTTCTTCTTATGGGTTTCTGTTATTTGCTAAAGTGAAACAGAGGTGGGTGGGTTGCTACCTGATTATAGGCTTTATGACTGAAAATATTTCAGAGGGAGGATGCATGTAAAAATATCTTGGTGAAAGCTAAGTTTTTAAACATGCCATATTTGAATGTGATTTGTGTGAATTTACAATAATAATTACATCTCAGTAAGCATTGAAGTACAAGATTGAATGTGGAAAGTCCAGCACATTTCAGGAAGAGCTTACTAGTTGTATAACCTTGAGCAGATTACTTAAGCTCCTTTGCCTTACAGTCCTTATCAGGAAATGGGATGAAATGATACTTATTTTACAGATTTGTGTGAGAATTAAATGAATTGATAGATAACACAGTTCTTGGCTTATAGTAAGTAAATAACAGCAATGTTAAGGTATTGTGGTTATTTTAAAGATATTAGCTCATTTCCAGATGGCCTGATGTCTAGAAGGAAATCTGGCTAAAAATAGCCATTTAGCATATTGCTGCCACAATTGTGCTCATGCACTTCACTCTGTAGGTGTGCCAAGAAAATAGCAGCAGTTTCCTAAGATTAGCCCTATCTTTATCTCTATTCTAGGGCTTGTGGACCTAAAATTCTGAATAGAAGAAAATCACTGATGTAATAAAATTGGTTATCTCCTCGTTATGCTTGGCCATTTGCCAGATTTCTTTGGTTATAGGCAGAAGGTATCCTGTTTTTCTGTACCACCAGCAATGAGAAATAATTAGGAGGCAAAAGAACTAGAAACACAGCCAGCTGAAGCTGGAGGACAAAAATACAGTATCTCAAATTTTCTTTGCTATATAATAATTGATGTTTTTAGAGGGACATAATTGAAAAAGGGAAAAAAAAAACAGTATCTACATCTTATAGTCATTTGAGGATTCAGTGGCATAATTATGTAAAATTCCCCACAAATTCAGGGGGACTTACCATGTGACCTTGGACAAATTACCTATCATCCAGCCTTTGTGCCTCAGTGTCCTACTTTGTAAAATGGAATTAATAAGCTACTTGCCTTTGGTTTTAATGAGGTGTGCATAACATTTAATGAAATGCTTTTTTATTTATAGCAGGTATTCAACAAATTGCTATTAATGTTATTATAAGGTCATTACAGAGAAGCAACATGGCTCTTAGTGGGAAAATACACTTTTTTTGGTGGCAGACTTGGGATTGAATTCTTTTTTTTTTTTTTTTTAAAGATTTTTTATTTATTTGTCAGAGAGAGAGACAGCAAGCACAGGCAGACAGAGTGGCAGGCAGAGTCAGAGGGAGAAGCAGGCTCCCCGCAGAGCAAGGATCCCGACGTGGGACTCGATCCCAGGACGCCGGGATCACAACCTGAGCCGAAGGCAGCTGCTTAACCAACTGAGCCATCCAGGCGTCCCTTGGGATTGAATTCTGGCTCCACCTATATCTGGCCTCCAGCTTCAGTTTTCCCATCTGTAAAATGGAGCTTGTAATTTACAAGACAGTGTATTTAAAGCACACTGGAGTAGCACCTGGCTGACTTACTCCATAGAGCATGTGACTTTTTAGTAAGATTTTATTTATTTATTTCAAAGAGAGAGAGACAGAAACAGAGCATGAGCTGGGGTGGGGAGGAAGAGGGAGAAGCAGACCCTCCGCTGGACAGGGTGCCCTACGTGGGGCTCCATCCCAGGACCCTGAGATCCTGACCTGAGCCGAAAGCAGATGTTTAACTGACTGAGCCACCCAGGGCGCCCCAAGCATGCAACTCTTGATCTCAGGGTCCTAAGCTCAAGCCCCACCTTGGGCATGGAACCTACTCAAAAAACAAACAAACAAACAAACAAAAAACCCTGCAGTGCCTGTCATAAAGATACTCAAATGTTCCCACCTCCTTTCCTTAAATGCTGAAAATAAAACATCAAAAACAAGTTAAGTGATTTTTTTTAAAGTTACATTATTTTTATTATTTTTTTAAGGACTTAATTATTTATTTGAAAGAGAGAGCTCACGTGTAAGCCTCAGCAGGGGCAGAGGCAGAGAAACTCAAGCGAACTTTCGGCTGAGTGGGAAGAGGGTTGCAGGGCTTGATCTCACTAATCTGAGATCCTGACCTAAGCCAAAATCAAGAGCTGAACACTCAAAACGACTGAGCCATCCAAGCACCCCCAAACAGACAAGATTTTAATGTAATCCATAAAAGGTTCATAATAACTTTTTAAAGTTAGTACATTAAACTGATAAATTTCATTTTTTGGTGATTCAAAAAAAATTAGATAAACTTTTTATGAGTTCTCCTTTTAAGTAGAAAATGCTGCCTAGGAATTCTTGCCTGAAGTTAGACCCCATCAAGAGGGAGGGCAATTTTTAGTTTTTTTTACTTTATTGTATTAGTATCTAGCTCCTTACATGTGGTGATATTTTATGTTAGAGCTCAGCAGATCCATCAGTGGCAACTTAACAGAAAGCAAACGGCTGGTCGCTCTCCTGCTTTCCAGTTTCCAGGTAAGATTCTTGGGATTGAGAAATGCTTTCTTTTTCTATTCCTTTCTCTTTTTCTTTTTCCTTTTTTAAACTGTTGCTGTGACAGCTCCAAAGAGAGATCAGTATTGTGTGATATATCAATTAAGATTAAAAGAAGTTTCTTTCTAGGTGGGATTAATTTAAAAGCCACATTTAATCCCAGCAGCAGCTGATTTTTCTCTCTGGACTAGGCCTTCTACCAGTCCCACTGGTGCTTTTGCTGCTGCTAACTGAGCACCTGAGAGTCAGAGATGTCCTCAGTCTAGTATGTTTTGCCCATTGGCAGCAAATGATGGGAATTTAAAGTGGGTGAAAGTCAGTATCTAAGTTAAAGCAGACATTTGAGGTCTGACTATCTACTGATTGGGAATTATATGGCTAACTGGCAATTACAGCAGTTTAGAGAAGTCATTTGTGTTACTTAAATGACCATGTTTCTCTGAAACAAAAATCAGAATGTATAGCCTGAGCAAGGAGGTTTTTCCTGATCTACTTATTTGTTTATATGAAAACTCTTAGGTATAAAAATTAAATCATGTTTACTTTGACATTGATGAAACATCATGAAATTATGTGAACTCAAGACTGGCCTGGAAAATCATGGTGGTTGTACTGAAAATGCTTTCCTTTATTTAGTTCTCTGTTGGGAAACTTGAACCTTTCCTAAAGGACACTGAGGGCTTCAGTCTTGAAAGTTTTAGAGCCAAAGGTAAGTTGCTAAGAATAGGTGAGCAAGCTTTGGCCTTTGACTTTACCTTCAGTTGAAGCCCCACTTTGAGGACTGCCATTTATAGGAGCTGCTGGCTTACAAAACCAGCCCCCCCCCCCATATCTTAGAATTGTGTTTAAAGAAGTAAGAATATATACTTATGACATTCAGAAAGTAGAAAAGTGAAAAGTAAGCCTGCCTCCCACCCCAAGCCAGTCCAACTCCTCTCTGCCGATTCCACCACAGCCACCAGCTTCCTGTGGATTACTATAGAAGTCTTACTGCATTTCCAACATTTTTACATGCATACCAAATGAACATATACTCTCTGTACTGTTCTTTACCATATCTTTTTTAAAAGATTTATTAATTAATTTTATTTTTTTATTCTTTTTTTTTAAGATTTTATTTATTTATTAGACAGAAATCACAAGTAGTGAGAGAGGCAGGCAGAGAGAAAGGGGAAGCAGGCTCACTGCTGAGCAGAGAGCCTGATGTGGGGCTCGATCCCAGGACCCTGAGATCATGACCTGAGCCGAGGCAAAGGCTTAACCCACTGAGCCACCCAGGCGCCTTATTTATTAATTTTAGAGAGGGTAGGGGGGAGGGATTGGGGGAGGGGCAAAGGATGAGGGAGAGAGAAACTCAAGCAGACTCCGTGCTGAGTGGGGAACCTGATGCGGGTCTCCATCTCATCACTGTGAGATCATGACCTGAGCTGAAGCCAAGAGTCAGACGTTCAGCTGACTGTGCCACGCAGGCGCCCCTTGTTTTATTTATTTATTTTATTTATTTGATTGTTTGAGAGAGTGAGCAAGAGAGGAGCATGAGCGGTAGTTAGAGGCAGAGGGAAGTGGAGAAGCAAAATCTCCTGCTGAGCAGGGAGCCTGATGTGGGGCTCAATCCCAGGACCCCGGGATCATGACCTGAGGCCAGGGGCAGATGCTTAACTAACTGAGCCACCCAGGCACTTCTTGTCTTTTTTTTTTTTTTAAGCCAATTTGTCTTGCACATGTTCCATATTGCACATATAGAACTGTCTTGAGACATTTTAGTAGCCATATGATATTTCATTTTATAAATGTTCCATATGTGATTTAACCAGTTCTTTCCTGATGGGCTTTTAGGGTTGTTTCCAGTATTTTGCTATTATAATAAATAGGGTAGTGAATGCCTTTTTACACAAGCCTTTTGTCATATACACAAGTAAAAATAAGATAAATTTCTAGAATTTGAATTACATAGATCAAGTGAAATGTGAGAAATTACCAGATTGCTTTCCAGAAAGTTGTATCAGTGGTGCCTGGGTGGCTCAGTGGGTTAAGCCTCTGCCTTCGGCTCAGGTCATGATCTCAGGGTCCTGGGATCGAGCCCTGCATCGGGCTCTCTGCTCAGCAGGCCTGCTTTGCCCTCTCTCTCTGCCTGCCTCTCTACCTACTTGTGATCTCTCTCTGTTAAATAAATAAATAAAATCTTTAAAAAAAGGTCGTATCAGTTTATTCTCTTACCAGCAATATATGCAAGTACCTTTTTCATGCTCACAACAGTTTTAGCAAACAATTCAAATTTTTTACTGTTTGATTGGTGATAAAAAGTGTTTTCCAGTTTTAATCTGTTCCATTTTCTTTTCTTTTCTTTTTTTTTTTTTTTAAGATTTTATTTATTTATTTGACAGAGATTACAAGTAGGCAGAGAGGCAGTCAGGGAGAGAGGAAGAAGCAGGTTCCCCGCTGAGCAGAGAGCCCGATGTGGGGCTCGATCTCAGGACCCCGAGACCACGACCTGAGCGGAAGGGAGAGGCTTTAACCCACTTGGCCACCCAGGCGCCCATCCATTTTCTTTCAAAGGGGATAAGCACTTTTTCATATTTTTAGAACCACTTGTACTTCATTTTCTGTGTATGTTTGTATCCTTTGTTCATTTTTTTAAAAAGATTTTATTTGTTTATTTAACAGAGAGATACACAGGGAGAGAAAGAACACAAGCAGGGGGAGGGGGAGAGGGAGAAACAGGTTTCCAACAGAGCAAGAAGCCTGATGCGGAGCTTGATCCCAGGACCCTGGGGTCATGACCCGAACCAAAGGCAGACGCTTAACGACTGAGCCACCCAGGCACCCCTGTTCTTTTTTTTTTTTTTTTTAATCCAAAATGTGTTGATTGGGATGGTTTTCCCCTCATCTTGATTCAGGATGCTTTTAGCCCTGCTTCTGTCTGAAGGACATCCTTCTTTTAAGCCTTGCTTTTCCTCCCATAGGCTGGCAAAGGACAGTGGCGCAGCCAACACACAAAACTACTGTTTTTGCATGGCTAAAAACGGTGTGATTTTGTAGCATCCTGGGCACTTCACACCCATGAAGTAGGAGTTAGGGCTCTGTGCCAGGCACTTCTTGTGCTTCCTTTTCTCTTCCGGGATGGGTGGAGGAGGTTCTTGGAGAGGGGATGTTCTTGTGGGGAGGTCGGCACTGCTGGAAAGACTCCTTTTCTCATTTTTGAAAATTGGGATGTTGGCTTTTTTTTACATCAGTTTGTAGGAACTCTTTATACATTAGGGAAATTAGCTGTTCCTCTGTGATATAAATTACAAATATTCTTAGGAGTCCATTTCTAACTTTCTAGGAGGTAGCTTTTACAGTGTAACTATGTAATCATCCAGGGTCAGAAATATTCAGTGTTACCCACTTAAAAGACTTGGAAAATAGGGATGTCTGGGTGGCTCAGTGGGTTAAGCGTCTGCCTTTGGCTCAGGTCATGATCTTCAGGTCCTGGGATCGAGCCCCACATCAGGCTCCCTGCTCAGTGGGAAGTCTGCTCCCCTCCCCCCCGCCTGCCTCTCCACCTACTTGTGATCTCTGTCAAATAAATAAATAAAAGCTTAAAAAAAAAAAAGACATAGAAATATATGAAATCAGACTGTTGTTTATCTCGGTGTTAGACCATCACCATAATTAAAGTAGATAGGATAGCTCTTCAACATCTGCTTTCCCCTCTGCATTTCTCACCTGAGTGCAATTGCAGATCCTTCCAAGTCAAAGCAGAGACCTGTTTTTACCTTATGCCCATAATTCTTTATTCTCCTTTAACATTTTTCATTACGCCCCTGCCTATTGCCTGATTTCTGTAATATGTTCTCTCTTTCAGTGCCAGCAGTTGAAATTTCTTGAGTTAAATGTCAGTACATGTATAACTTGTAACTAGTTTTCACCAGTCAAGTATAAAAAACACTATCATAAATGTCATAAAGAGGAGTTGTCTTCCATTTTATCTATACCTACTCAAGTAAAAAGATAAAATCTTTCTGCATATTTATACTACTACTTTGAATGGGTAAGAGGACCAGAATGTAACAGGGGACCCTAGAGCTGAGACCACCTTGAGTATATGTTGTCAGCAGCTTGCTGTGTAAATTCATACTCTTTTTATTTTATAATATGTTTTTTCCCCCCTCTAGCATCTTCTCTTTCTGAGGAATTGAAACATTTTGCAGAGAGCCTGGAAAGTAATGGAACTCTACAAAAATGTTTTGAAGATTCAGAAAGGTATGTGCATTTCCCCTTCTGTCCCAAATTATAACTTAATTACGACTTTTCATTATAATTTGTTGTTTATTCACTCAAACATTATCCAGCATCTTCTACACACCAGGCTCTTCTAGATGCTAGAGATAAAATGATAAGTCAAGCAAGGTCTTTCTTATATGTTTTAACAGGAGAGACAAACAGATACATAGAAAATAAGGATTTCAGTTAGTGATGATCTAAGAAGTTAGTAACTGTGGTAGTGACTTGATAGAGTGGACAACTCTAGTTAGTGTTCAGAGAAAATCTGTAAGACCCAAGTGGTGGGAAGGAACCAGCCATGGAAAGATGAGAGGAAAAGCATTGTTCAAATCTTTGCTGGAAATGCAAGTTGGTGATAAACTTATGTTCTTCAGATATTGGCAAGGAAGAATATTAGAAGTTTTTAAATCTCAGTCTCAAACTGGTAGTTCCTCAATGGGGGCAGGGCCTAACTCTCTAGTTCCTGCCTTGCAACAAATCATGTCACTTGGGCCTACCTTATAAAACTTTTTAGTTTTATTTATAATGGCAAATATTTCACAAATGTCTGCTTTCCCACAGATTGTTAGAATTACAATTGCTATCCAGGAAATGAAAAATATGTTGGCTCGACATAGTATCTCTTTTAATGCAGTGTATTTTAGCTACCAGCTGCTGCATCTCATCCAAAGATAATAGAGGCTGTGTGTCACAGGCCTTGGTAGAGAAAAATGGAAAGTGGAACAACTAACTTGTTTTTACCAGGTAGAGTACCAAGTACATCTGCAGAATATTGGCATTTTCAGTGCCTGCTTCTTTTCCGTTAGCATTAGTCAACCAACTGAGCTGAGCCATTGGTGTAAGTAAACATAATCCCTCTCCACTGATAGCATCATTTTGAGTGGGAAGAAAATATGGTCATATACAAAAGTATTGTTGGGCCTTAAAAGATGACTCCAAAAATGATGTGAACAAGGGCACCTGGACAGCTCAGTCAGTTGAGCATCCAGCTCTTGGATTCCACTCAGGACCTGATCTCATGACTTGTGAAATCAAGCCCTGAGTTGGGCTCCATCCTCAGAGGGAGTCTGCTTGGATATTCTCTCTGTCCCTTCCTCTGCTCACGCTTTTTTCTCACTTTCTCTCAAATAAATAAATCTTTAAAAAAAAAGAAAAATGGTGTGATTTTTGGAGGTGGGAAATTCCAGATGTTTGAGTTTCAGGCTGAGTGAGATTATATGGGGTAGAATAGGTAGAAGAGAAAGGCAACAATTAGTATCAAAATTAATGAGCTCGTTGGAGCCCAAACAGGCTCAAGTGCCAGGTTAAAGAGTTTTGACTTATTTTGAATGCAGTCAAGAGTTACAGAGTTTTTTAGGCAAGGAAAATAAAATTAAGGAATATTTTAGGGAAAGATAATCTGGCTAAAGGTGAATTGGAATCAATGAGAGAAATAGAAAATAAAGAGACCACCGAGAAAACTGTTACCTAGTGCAAAAATGAGATAGAGGCCAAGAATAAATGTTTGTTGAAAGATGAATTCTGAACATTTTATACTGCCATCAAAATTATGTAAGGCATCTTATTAAAGCAAGTGCCCTTGAAACATTTATGTTGACCTTACAATCCTATCTGTATTCCAGAAAAGCATCAGATTTGTCTCTGGAAACATCAGTGGCTGAGATGAAGGAATACATAACAAAGTAAGTGAAAATGAGTGATGCTTTGTTGGAAAATCTAAATTTATCTGGGAAAATAACTAGGTCTGGAAAAAATGAATAGTAAATATCCCATTCAGAGTCTCAATATTAGTGTGTCAACACTAGAATTTAGAAAGCTACATATTGGGATCTTGTGGGCTCTACTCATTGCCAGTTTCATACAGTGGACTTGAGGGAATAAGGATGTTAATTTGATTTTAAGAACTCATGTTTGATTTGATTAGATTAATATCCTCTGAATTAGTTGAGCTTTTTAATCCTTGAATGACCTTTTTACTCACATCTTAGAGCCAGAGTAGACACCTAATGTACTTATTGATGCCCTGAATGAGTCCAAATGAGATGATTGAAAAGTAACTGATATTGTTTTCTTGATTCTATAGATTTTCTTTAGAACGTCAGTCTTGGGATCAGCTCTTACAGCACTACCAGAAGGAGGCTGAAGATACCATATCCAGGTTAGATTAATGATTGGAAATAGGAAGCTATCTTTTACCTTATGGAATTTGATTTTCTTTTTAAAGATTTTTAATTTACATATTTTGCAGACAGAGCAGTGAGAGGGAGAATATAAGCAGAGAGGGTGGGAGAGGGAGAAGCAGGCTTCCTGCAGAGCAGGGAGCTTGGCGCAGGGCTCTATCCCAGGACTCTGGGATCATGACCTGAGCCAAAGTCAGATGTCGAAGGACTGAGCCACCCAGATGCCCTGGAATTTGATTTGAATCAATTTCAATTCTCTTAGCATAAATTGAATGATGAGTCCTTTCTCATAGGCCAAATAACTCATTAAAGCTCTATAAAATGTGTATTAACACTCTAGGACTATAAACGGAGAGTTGGGGGAAGGAGACGAAGAATGGGTGTCTCTGTTTTCAGTCAACAGAATTGCTTCTGTTCAGTGTCCTTGGCTGCTGTTCCATATCTTCGGGGCGACAGACTCATCTCTGCCCTGTACCAGGGCACCTAGGGTTGAGCTAAAATCTTGGTCATGGCACATCAGTTTACACGTGGCCTTCAAGCTGCAGGTATGGGAGAGAACCCTGGCCAGGTCCTTCGTAGAAGTGCAAAGACATGAAAGGGGGTGATGAGATAGGGTGTACAGGAGAGAGAGGATCTTTGGGTCCCAAAGACTTAAGAAAATGGGAAAGTGCTAGACTTAGATTTAGTTGGCCATGTAAGCCGGTGATTTTAAACTTATTTTTCCCCAACAGAATCTCAGCTGGAAACCCAAATATAATATGTTACCTAAAGCCTTAACTGCAAAAGTAGCAGCAGAGAGGTGCTTTCAGGAACATGGTCTGAAAATTTCCGCAGTCCGGGCACTGATGGTTATCAGTTACTTTATTTGCCCCTTACATGGTCCTCTTATGAAGTTAGGTTAAGTATAAGATGGCAGTTTCAGAATAAAAACTTTTGATGTGGCATAGTTTACTGGTTAAGAGGAATGCGTCTAGAAGCAGATTGTCTCTGTTCAAATACCAATTACTCCTTCATTTTGTGTTCTTGGGCAAGCTACTTTATCACTAAGCTTGGAGTTCCTCTTGAAAATGGGGATAATATTAGTATCTATCTCACTGGGTTATTATGAGTGTTAACAAAATGGAACGTGTTTAGCAGGGTCTGGCAGTCAGGAAATTGTAGGAGTGGTTGTTGTTAAAGAGTCCTCGGTTTTCATGAACTCTCCATATTCAGTTATTTCAGATAATTGAGGTGGCCCAGCACTTTTCTTAAGAAGAGATGATAGACATAGATTTCAGGAAAGCAAGTTTTGGCTTTACTATACCTCACATGTACTCCTTTTTGTAAATGGACCTTAACGTTAGGTGGAATGAACTGATGTGAAGGTTCTAGCATTTCCTGGAGTCCAGTGGTATAAGTATGTTAATACTGGCATAATCATTTCAGAACCCTCTTATTAATAAGATAGGCTACTCTGATAGTAGAGCGGAAGAATATTGGTTCTGGTTATTGGAGATTTTTTCCCCTAGGTTGTCTTACATATATTCCCCCCGAAAATGATTATAAAAACTCCTTGAGGGGTACATGGGTGGCTCAGTCTGTTAAGCTTCTGCCTTTGGCTCAGGTCATGATCTCAGGGTCCCGGGATTGAGCCCTGCTCAGTGGGGAGTCTGCTTCTCCTTCTCCCTCTCTCCTCTGTTTGTGCTCTCTCTCTCACATAAGTAAAAAAAAAAAAAAAAAAAACCTTTAAAATTCCTTGCGGGGTGCCTGGGTGGCTCAGTGGGTTAAGCCTCTACCTTAGGCTCAGATCATGATCTGAGGGTCCTGGGATCAAGCCCTGCGTCGGGCTCTCTGCTCGACAGGGAGCCTGCTCCCTGCCCCCCGACCCCCCCCCTCCGCCTCTCTGCCTACTTGTGATCTCTCTATATCAAATAAATAAAAATCTTTAAGAGAAAAAAAAAATTCCTTGCTCTTTTTTTTTTTTTCCCCTCCAGAGGATCAGCTGAAAACAAAGTTACTGAAGTTGAAGTCGAACCTGCAACATATCTTGGATCTTCCCAGAGTGAAGTCCTTAATACAAAGCCTGACTACCAAAAGATATTGCAGAACCAGAACAAAGTCTTCGATTATATGGAGTTGGTGGTGAGTGGACTCATGTTAATTTGGTTATTTAGCTTTGCTATGTTGTCCTTGGAAATTTAAGAGACCTGGAGAATATATGTAATGAGATAAGTATATTCAGCTCTACCTTGGGGAAACATGGAGAAACAATAAAAAAAATAAATATGTGGTGATAAGAGCTAATAAAAGAGGGTAAAGGAGTTGGTGTACAGGAAGGGCGGCAAGTTTCTGTATAGAGCAGTTGATGGAGCCTTTTTTTTTTTTTTTTTAAGATTTTATTTATTCATTTGACAGAGCACAAGCAAGGGGCAGCAGTAGGCAGAGGGAGAGGGAGAAGCAGGCTACCCCAGGGCAGGGAGCCCAACGCAAGGTTTGATCCCAAGACCCCAGGATCACAACCCAAGCTGAAGGCAGATCCTTAACTGACTGAGCCACCCAGGCACCCCTCTACAGTACCATTTTAACAGAGACTTGAAAGAAATGAGGAAGTGAGATATGAGGACATTTGGGAGAATATTATTGTATCACTCCCAAATATTGACAGGAAGCAGATGCACTTGATAAAGGCTAAGTGAAGGAGTGATATATAAAGTATGGGTATTGAGGAAATCACAAGGATTGGTGAAGTAACCTGGGACTCAGAGGCAGCTGAACTCTTACTAGCCCTGGGCCTGGAGGACGGAGGGGAGGAACAGTCACTGTGATACCAGAGGAAGAAAGTCATATAGTGGGCTGCTTTGAGAGAGCCATGACCTTCAGTTGAGAGAACTAACTCAAGACAACCCTTTCAGCAAGACTGCATAAAAATACCCCGAATTCATTAAGTTCCCTCCCACTTGGGCTCCATCTTGGCTATACCTGCCCAGACACCCGAGGACAAGGAATCCTGTTTGAGTTTATGCATGGCAGCCTCCCAGAGCATAGAGCAGCATGGAGAAGTGCAGAGTGTGAATCTGGAGGAGCAAACACAATGTGTGGCACAAGCATTCCAGGTTAAAAAGATAGCAGAGGCAAAGCTCCTGAGTTGGAGCTTGCCTGTCCTTTTTTGAGGAACGTCAAGGACCCTTACAGCTCACAGCTGTCTTTCTTGTGCAGATGGACGAATTGCAAGGCTCAATGAAGCAGCTGCATGCTTTTATGGATGAAAGTACCCAGTGTCTCCAGAAGGTGTCAGTACAGCTCGGTGAGTGTGTGTCTTCTGGGGACTAGAGCTTGCACTATTTTATATATAATAGCCCTTCAGATACAAACTGACCTCCAAAGCATATGGTCTCAGAGAATAAAGCCTGTATGAGAAGATTTCTTTTACTCCCCTCACAATAATTATTATGCTGTGGGTACTCAAAGTTAATGGGAAATTTCTAGTTGTGAATTCCACAATAACACAGTAGACTAAAAATGAAATCCCCACAACCCGTGTTGTTTTAGTAAATCTAAGCTTTTAAATACCCATTGCCATTTTCCTTTTCATTCTTCAAGGATTCACTAAGTGACACTGACATTACTTCCCTGTTGCTTTTCCTTGGCCTCCTCCAGCCCTAAATTATTTGCTATATATTCCTTCATTTTCTCATTACATTTTATTATGGTTGTGGTTGCAGCTGGCTTTCCTACCAGACTGCCATCTCCTTGAGGACAAAGACTTTCTTGTCACTGTAATGCCCTTCAGTGTCTGACACAGTGTCCATACAAGTTTTCAATAAATGTTATTTTGAATTCAATTGAAATTTAATTCTGTCTTTCCTCTGCAGGGAAGAGAAGCACACAACAATTAGACCCTTCACCAGCTCGAAAACTCCTTAAGCTTCAGCTACGGAACCCACCTACCACACATTGCTCTAGGTCTTGTCAGTGACTTCATGTAGTTTTCCTGCACAAGGTGCTCCAGAGGAGAGAAATCGGAAGAGTGCCCGAGCACGTCGCAACTGCATGGCAGTCTGAGCTGGTGATAGCCGCCCTGTTGCCTTTGAGGATAATTGGCTGAATGTAGAGCCCTGCAGTTTGTTTTTTGTTATTTTTGTTTTTTCAAAAAGTGACAGAATTTATGCATCTGTAAGAGTGTAGCATATATACTTTTTCCAAGAATGTGCACAATGCTTGCAACTTCTATAGTGGAATGACCTTGAGAACTAGTAGCCCATTCTTTTAAATATCCTTCCTGGTCAGCAATCTTCATCTTGTGAAGATGTTTTTTAGGTTTTGAAACAATCCAAGCCATTTAGGACCAGATCCAGGGAAACATTTTAGGGGTCAGGTTGGGTTCTGGTAGTAAAGGAATGGGACTGATTTTGTAGTATGGCCCTGAAGGTGATTTTTGGTAGAGGAATTTTGAGTGTTGTTTGCATCATGTGGATAAACATGTATCACTTTACATGATGTCCAAATTGAAGGAAATACATACTCATTCTCTATCCTGTTGTCTACAGTGTGTGTTAGGTTTTAATATTGAGTTGATATCCTAAATCCTGGGTTCATGGAAGGAAAGGCTAAGTACTGTTTTTCATTGTTCTATTTTTAATAATTTGCACTATAAAATTGCATATTATTAAATGTTTCCTTTGTCTTTGTGTATACTTTGAGCATATAAAAAAAATTTTTTTTTAAGATTTTATTTATTTATTTGACAGATCACAAGTAGGCAGAGAGAGAGGGAGCAGCAGGCTCCCTGCTGAGCAGAGAGCCCCATGCGGGGCTTGATCCCAGGACCCTGAGATCATGACCCGAGCCGAAGGCAGAGGCTCAACCCACTGAGCCACCTAGGTGCCCATAAAAAAAATTTTTTTTTGAAGATTGGATTTATTTATTTGACAGATAGAGATCACAAGTAGGCAGAGAGGCAGGCAGAGAGAGAGAGGAAGGGAAGCAGGCTCCGTGCTTTGCAGAGAGCCTGATGCAGGGCTTGATCCCAGGACCCCAGGATCATGACCTGAGCTGAAGGCAGAGGCTTTAACCCACTGAGCCACCCAGGCGCCCCTATAAAAAAAAATTTTTTTTTTTTTTTAAAGATTTTATTTGACAGACAGAGATCACAAGCAGGCAGAGAGGCAGGCAGGGAGAGAGAGAGGAGGAAGTAGGCTCCCTGCTGAGCAGAGAGCCGGATGGGGGGCTGGATCCCAGGACCCTGGGATCATGACCTGAGCCGAAGGCAGAGGTTTTAACCCACTGAGCCACCCAGGCACCCTTATAAAAAAAATTTTTAAGGCAGTGTGGGCTTAGCAGAAAATAACATTCTTTGCCAAGATGCTGAAGTGAACAGTCGTGTGGAAATATGCCTAGCATTAATTACCAGGAAAACACCAACTAATTTATTGTTAATATTGTTATTCTCTGATCCTCCTAATACCTAATACCCAGTCATAATCTTAAGTCTTAAACCTTGGCCTAAGTACCAATTAGTGAAAGGTGATATCTCCTTCCTTTGACCTACATTTCTTTCTTTTTTTTTTAGAGATTTTATTTATTTGACAGAAGGAGAAAATGAAGCTTGATCCCAGGACCCCAAGATGATGACCTGATCTGAAGTCAAATGCTTAGCTGACTGAACCACCCAGGCACACACACACCCCATATTCCTTTTTTTTTTTTTTTCCATTTATTTACAGAGCCCCTGCTATATGCCATGCACAGCTCTAAAAACTGGGGACAGAGCAAAGAACAAAAACAGACATGGGAGTTGGTCATAGTGTCTGGAACTTAGGCATGTGACCTATGTGTTAAAAGCCTAAATGCCACTTACTGTCACTGAGAAAAATTTATTTAACCTCTTATCTGTAAGATTGGGAGAAAGAAGGAACCTGTATCACAGGGATGCTATAAGTCAGATTTAGTATACAGTTAGAACAGTGGTAACAATGTGAACAATGTGCTGGAAGGGCAAAAGCTTGAACAACTGGGTGGATTAATAGAGCAGCTAACGAGATAGGAAAGCTAGTAGTTCAATCTGATATACCAAATAGGGAAATCAACTAGACCATTGGATATAGAGGTGGAAAACTGGGTAGAAACATTTGGACTAGAGAGAAAATTTGGAAGTAACTGATATGTAGCTATTGAAGCCTTGAAAATGGATAATATTGTCAAGGCTAGAGCTGGAAAGGAAACTTTGTACAGCCCCAAGGAAAGTTGGGGCTTTTAAGCATCAGAGTAGTGTTAATTGTCTACTGTTTCAGAAGCAGAGTAGTACAATGGGAAGAGCACACCGTTTGAAGTGAATCTTCATCTGTTTTGCTCAAATTTACTCATCTATGAAGTGGGGATAGATGACACCTCTCCCAGGTGATTGTACCTTCCCTCATTTTATTACATTGTATCACATTTTTTGTTTGTAAGAATTTATTCAAACTCAAGCATAAAAGGTGTGTTTTTGTCTGCATCTTCAACAGCCAAATAAGATACAGCATATTAAAATAGTAACATTTATAAGCTCTAAGGATTTTACATGCATACAGACCACAACTTAGGGTAGCTTGTATTTTATTGTCTTTATAGATGAAGAACTCAAGCACACGGAGGGTTAATAATCTAATCAAGGACAGAGAGTAGAACCAGTTTGACACTCAGTAAATGTTAGCAGATAAACAAATATTTAAAAAGTCTGTGCTTGGGACACCTGGGTGGCTCAGTGGGTTAAAGCCTCTGCCTTCGGCTCAGGTCATGGTCCCAGGGTCCTGGAATCGAGCCCAACATGGGGCTCTCTGCTCAGCAGGGAGCCTGCTTCCTCCTCTCTCCGTCTGCCTCTCTGCCTACTTGTGATCTCTGTCAAATAAATAAAATCTTAAAAAAAAAAAAAAGTCTGTGCTCGATTAACTTAGTTTCCCCTCTTCCCAAGTTTCTTTCAGGAATTGTGCTTGACGAGTAACATTAGTATAGACAGTCACTGTCCTCGACATGTTTGGTAACATTCCTAATATTTGTCTTAATTTAGTTGAGACTATGACTATTGATTTTTAGTCAGTGAGATTTACCAAAATGCTCTTTCAGGGAGGGAATTATGTCCGGTGTATTTTGGTGTTATATCTTTGGGTCATTAAGCTTATGTGTGTAATCATTCTTAAAACAAAAACACACCAAAACTCCATTTTCTCTTGTGGCACCCAAAGAAAGGAGATGGTGTGGCTGGCAGTTGTAATAGAGGTGATAGAATGGAGGACCGGGAATTAGGAGCCTTGAATCTTGGATTCTAGTTCTTCAATTAACTGCTCATTCCTCCAGAATTTGGTAAGCGTCTTCCACAAGCTAAGCACTGTGCTAGGCTATATGCTTTTAGGTACATCTCTGGGTCCACGTTAAAGGAATATGACTTCCTTTCCCTGCAAGGGTTAGTAAGAGCTTCATTAGGGATGTGATTTGGCGGAAGGGGAGGAGGCGGGCCAGAGGCTGCACTCAACGCCCCGCCCTCCGGGCAGCTCTAGTTTCAGGTTCTCCCAGGAGACTCCGCAACATGAAAAACTACACCCAAGATGGCGCCGCCGGGCCTTCTCAGTTCAACCACCATCTTCTCGGTAGTTCTTGAGGGGGTAGGCACAGCTCGCCTGCGCGGCCCCGGCATCCTCAGTGCGCCCGCGCGGCCGCAGAGCCTTCCCCGCCCCTCTCACAGCCGCCGTCGCTGCTGCTGCTGCCGCCGCCGCTGCTGCTGCACTGCTGGCGGTTGCCTGCGCCTCAGGTGAGTGAGCGCCTGAGCCCGGCCCGCTGGAGGCGCGCGGCGCTGCCTGCAGGGGCGTCGCTCCCCGTGCTTTCTCCTTCCGCGCCTCATCTCCGCGGCGCGCGGGGGCCCGTGGCTCGCGCTGCCAGCGTCCTCCGGGTACCCCGGCGCCCTCCGCTCTCCCCGCCGGCGGGACCTGGGTCAGCCCAGCCTCCCTCAGCCTCTACCCGCGCGCGGGCTTCGTGGCCTCGCGACGAAGCTACCGATGACAGCTTACGGGCGGCGGGGGTAGAGCCTCCGGGCGCCCTGCCCCCTCGGTCTCAGGGACGCCCCTCAAGCGCGCCTGCCTTTCCCGCTCCTGCCGTACAGGCGGCAGAGGTCGGTGGGCCTCGGGTTGGGCGTTCATCTACCCCGCCGTCCCAAAGCCAGGGGGGCTTGAAAGGTGGGCGGTGAGGTCGCCTCGCATGCGTACGACGCTGGTGCAGCGGGAATGTTCGGGCAGGACCCCACGATGACCGTACGAGGGAGGGGCTTCCTCACCCCACTTTACAAATAAGGAAACTGAGGCACAGAGGTGAAGTGCCATGCCCAAGGTCACGCACCTGTTAGGGGCAAGGGCTAGCTCTTGAAGTCCGGGTCTCGGGCTCTCAGGCCATTACATTTGGAATTTGATCTTGTACCTTTAAAAATTTTTGAAATACACTTGCGTCTCTGGAGCTGTTTTTTGAAATACACTTGCATCTTTGGAGTTGCTTCTTCAACGTCATAAAAGTAGGCTGTGTAAACAAGATCTTGTTGGAGTACAATTGAGATGTTACTGTAATAATAATAGTAATATGTTGAAGAGCTCACCTTCGTCCAACGCTTGCTGTGTGCCAGGGATATTAAACATTTTATGATGATTATCTCACTTAATACCTCAGCAGTTCCCAATCCAGTGTGTCCCCCTTTTTCATGCAGCTCCCCCTCCTGCACCGCCCCCCCCACCATTTATGTAGAAAACCTATACACAGATCTGCTGTGCTGTCCTCCGTGTCACAGGTAGACAGACTAGAACCTCATGCTGAGGAGGCAGGGGAGCTCTCCCCTGGTACCTCACTGTCGGAAGAGGAATAAGCCCTGTCTGCTTGCATCCAAATTTTACCCCCAATCTGGTCCCCCAGAGGATATAATTAGTCTTCCTTTTTTGGCTGCCAGGAGAACAGGACTGGGCTAGCTGGGCTGGCTGGATCTGGAGGTGACAGAGCAAATTTGGTGAGCACTCACCTCATTCTGGGGCTTTTTGGCTCTGTTCCAACACTTGGCTTGAACATCTCAGTATATAAGATAAAGTAACAAGAGAAAGAAGGCATTGACAGAGTGGTGGTGAATATAAGAAGCCTCCATGATTTAAAGCCCCAAAGGAACAGATGTAAAAATATGTGAATGTTTCTTCCCCAAAATAACTAGCTCAAGTGTCTTTTTTCTCCCTTAGCAAATCTTCCTACATACTTCAAAGCTCCATTAAGCCACCACCTTTTCTGTGAAGCCTTCCTTGCTTGATTTTCCCAATTAAACACACAGGCACAGTAGGGTAGAGGCTTTAGTCTTAGCCTCAGGACTATTAGCCCTTTGAGGTCAGGAATCCTTTGTGCAGCCCCAAGTGCTTGGTTCATAGGCCGTGGGTAAAGACTCTGTGAATTTCCACTGCTCCTTTTCATTACTCAGAGTGATGTTTTCCTGCTGCCCTTCTGTTCCTCCTTCTTGCCCTTCAAATTCTCTTTGCTATCCTTTTCTTTAGGTTCAACTTCTGGTTGAATCTAACCCGTCACTCAGAGATCTCCATTGCACCCTATTTCTGTAAATTTGCACATAAGGGTTTTGTGTCAAGAATCCTATTTATCCCTAGCAGTGGAGTTGGTATATGGCACTTAAGTGTACAGGGTAGTTTTAATTTGCATGTTGCAGTAAGGTAGCCTGAGGCTTACAGCTTTTTAGTCTATCCCTAGATACATGTGAGAATTTTTACATTCTTTTGCCTTAAGTGACTGGCTACCCCTGATGCTGTCAGGGTAATCGGAATTTTTTCCTTAAAACAATTCATATTATTTACAATGTTAAGTATTCAGAGGGCTTTTTGGGGGGCAGCAGATCTGTGTATAGGTTTTCTACATAAATGAAGCTTTTTAAAGAGTTTTTCCAAGTAAATTCCTGCAAATACATTAAGCTGTTATTGTATATAAGGCATGGTATAAGATTTACAGTTGAATAAAATACGATTCTTGGTAAAAGATCTTACTAGCTAATTGGGAAATACACCATATTTAGCTGTAATTCAAGGCGAGTCTAAAAAATTGGTATAATAACATTATAAGCAAGCAATATGACAGTATAATAGGATGTTTCATAAAATCATACACAGCTGAAATTGAAAGGAAGCATCAAGTCATTGAGGCCATCTTTTTTGCCTTCATGGACCCCATCCTGAGAAGTAAACTTGTCCAAGGTCACAGAACTGAGGATTACAACTTGAAATTCTAGACTTTTTATCCATTAATCATTGAATTCATCTTTATGTTAACCAGCGATTCTATTAAAATTCCATTTATATACTTAGAATGAGGGTGAGGAAGAGATAACAAAAATATGATTCATGTCTTTAAGGAGTTTTGTTGGAGAATAGTGAAGAACTGTTAATTGTAACTATAATTGTTAAGTTGTATGGTAGAGGAACTAGGTATGTCACAGGGGTTATTTGTGATCCAGTTAGCTGGTAAGGGGTGGGGGAGAGGCAAGAGGAGTCAGCATGGGCTGTGGTAGTGAGAGCACTATGGGGAGGAGTTAGGACTTTCTGGGCTTTGACAGATTGGTTGGGAAGAATGAAAAAGGACAAGGAAAGTATTTTGAAGTAGGGTGGTGAAACTGTATATAAGAAAATAGTAAAAACAGAAACAAAAAACCCTGGTTGACTACAGTGACTGGACTTGATTAGAATAGTGGTTCTCAGGGGCGCATGGGTGGCTCAGTGGGTTAAGCTCTGCTTTCAGCTCAGGTCGTGATCTCAGGATCCTGGGATTGAGCCCTGTATAAGACTCTCTGCTGAGCTTCCCACCCCTGCCTGCCTCTCTGCCTGCTTGTGATCTCTGTCAAATAAATAAAATCTTAAAAAAAAAAAATAGTGGTTCTCAACTCTTAGTGTGCATTACAATCACCTGAAGAGATTAAAACCCAGATTTTAGGGGGTGTCTGACTGGCTCAATCGGTAGAGCATTTATCTCTTCATCTCTGGGTCATGAGTTCAAGCCACATTAGGCATAGTGCTTACTAAGCAATTAAAAAGTAAAGTAATTAATTTCTTGCTAAGCAATTAGTAAGTAAAACCATATTGTGGGGGGTTCCACTTCCAGAGTTCCTAATTTAGTAGGTCCAGAGTGGGGCCTGGGAATTTGCGGTTTTTTTGTTTTTTTTTTTAAAGAGCATTTGGCTTTTGGCTTTTATTTTACTTTTTTTTTTTTTTTAAAGATTTTATTTATTTATGTGACAGGCAGAGATCACAAATAGGCAGAGAGGCAGGCAGAGAGAGAGGGGGAAGCAGGCTCCCCGCTGAGCAGGGAGCCCGATTCGGGGCTCGATCCCAGGACCCTAGGACCATGACCTGATCTGAAGGCAGAGGCTTTAACCCACTGAGCCACCCAGGTGCCCCCGGAATTTGTTTTTTTTTTTTTTTAAAGATTTTATTTATTTATTTGACAGGCAGAGATTACAAGTAGGCAGAGAGGCAGGCAGAGAGGAGGAAGCAGGCTCCCTGCTGAGCAGAGAGCCCGATGCGATGCGGGGCTCGATCCCAGGACTCTGGGATCAGGACCTGAGCTGAAGGCAGAGGCTTTAACCCACTGAGCCACCCAGGCGCCCCCGGAATTTGTATTTTTAACAGATTCTCAGATGATGATGCTTTTAATCCAGGGACAACACTGAGAACTTCAACTGGATTTGAAAGTTGAAAAGGTAGAGTCAAAAACTGTCAAATAATTTATTCCAAAAAAGTGTAATAGTGTGTGTTCTATATACCAGGATAGGAGAGCTCTGGAAAGATACATTCCAAACTGTAATAGTAATCACTTATGGAAGTAAGATTTAGGCGGTTGGAGAATTCACTTGTATTCTATACCTTTCAGATACTTTTGCATTGTGTGTGCATTTTGCATACTTCTTTTGTATTTTAAAAAGGGAAAAAAAGAGTACTTTTTGAAGATATAAATATTTATGGATTTAAAAAGAGCTTGCTGAAGTAATCTAGTGTCATACAATAAACATTTTTAGACTGTATGCCAGATGCTACTAGGTTCTGGAAATACAAAACCTTTGCTAAAGCTTGCAGTCCAGTCATGGAGATAGGCAGATAACAGTTCTACAAAATGTCATGTGAGCTTTGCAAGGACAGGGTCTAGCTTTATGCATGCCAGATGATAGGCATTTGGTAAATGATGAGTAAATGAGCAAATGCAGGAAGGAAGTAAGGATAGAAAGAAAAAGGGCAAATGGAGATTTTGGAAGAAAAAAAATGTTACAAGACTGAACAGGGATGATAAAAGGAAAAGCTGTGTCAAGGACTTCCAAATCCAGATATTGGTAACATTTTGATTGGGTTTATTGCAGAACTGGGTGTCAAGTTGTCTATTCTGAAAGACCTTTTTAAGTCAGCCTCCCCTTTTTTTTTAAAGATTTTATTTATTTATTTGACAGACAGAGATCACAAGTAGGTAGAGAGGCAGGCAGAGAGAGGGTGAAGCAGGCTCCCCACCAAGCAGAGAGCCCTGTGCGTACCCAGGACCCTGGGATCCTGTCCTGAGCCGAAGGCAGAGGCTTTAACCCACTGAGCCACCCAGGTGCCCTCCCCCTCCCTTTTTAAGAGACATAATAGCACACAAAAACTTAACCTAGATTGAGGGTATTTACCAGATTTCAGGGCTTTCTTTGATAAATTAAAATTTTTATTTTTAATCACAATGCTAATTTTGTTGTATTTATAGTATTTATCTACAGTTTTGCCATCAGTTGTTCTTTTATTAATGTGAAATTAAGACATACGGAGACCGTCTAAAATGCAATGCAAAAATGGGTGGTATTGTATCTTCATCTTATTTCTTAAGTGAAGGGATGGTATAATTCTGTTGTGTTTTCCAAAACGCCTCACAGAGTTTGACATATTATCAGTCCTAAATGAATATCTGTTGCCGATGGCTGAATGGGGTGTACTTTGGGGGAAATGTGGCTCACTGCATTCTGAGGTGACTTCTGTATAAACACTAATTACATTACCAAACAAGCTGTGCTATTAAACTTGGTAAAGAACATATGATATGGGGTAGGTGTTGTAATGTAATGTAATCCCCAGCTTTTTGTTTGGCGCTTGTACTTTTTATCTTCCTCAGAGATTTAATATAGGAAATGAAAATTCCATTTCGCAAGTAAAGGGGTGGCTTCCCCCAGGTTTGGGCTACATTTTTTATTATAGCCCCTCACCACCTAAGAATGTCCACAGTCTAGTTTGAGTTTTCAGTTTATCAAGTATAAATTTCTGATACAGCCATTCTTTACACTCCATTTTATTACCTCTTATTTTATTTTTTGTTGTTACAGGTTTTGCAGTATCTTTTTTTTTTTTTTTAAAGATTTTTATTTATTTATTTGATAGAGAGAGAGAGAGAGATCACAAGTAGGCAGAGAGGCAGGCAGGTTGGGGCGGGGGGAGGCAGGCTCCCTGCTGAGCAGAGAGCCTGATGCAGGGCTCTATCCCAGGACCCTGAAACCATGACCTGAGCTGAAAGCAGAGGGTTAAACCTCTGAGCCACCCAGGTGCCCCTGCATTAATGATAATGCTGTTTCAGGCCTGGGGGCCATAGTTATTGTGTTGTAGGATCTATGAGTTTGATAGCTTAAACTCTCATTAATGCGATAAATCAGGGTAAGGAAAATTGTACGGAGCTGTATGAAACTGTATGAAGTTTCCTTCCTATTTATACTGATATCTTAAGGTTAGAAGTCTTGTCAGCTTTTCATTTAATTGGTAATTGTCATACGGTAATCTTCCTAGAAATATTTGGTTTCTCAAAACAGACATAGTTGTTTATTAAAAATGACAGTTTTATCCTTACAGTGCTTGCACATTTTTAAGCCTGTACCTTCAACTTATGGATAAAAGTTGAATACTTTTGTAAATTATGAGGTTTTAGCTCAGAAGCCATTTTGTGTGAAACAGTAATACTTGGCAGAGGAGAAGTGGGGAATTGGGTTTATTGTCT
This sequence comes from Mustela putorius furo, assembly GCF_011764305.1. Classification (NCBI taxonomy): domain Eukaryota; kingdom Metazoa; phylum Chordata; class Mammalia; order Carnivora; family Mustelidae; genus Mustela; species Mustela putorius. The sequence goes on along the minus strand of NW_025421464.1, from coordinate 5,957,443 downwards.
CTTTATTTCTGCTGTTGAGAAAACTCTGGAGACAGGCTCCTCCTGCCATTTTTAAACTTTTGTAGATATCGCTTCTTTTGAGTCTTTGTGTTGGGACATAGTTTTAACAGAGTGTTAACTAAAATATAATTCTGGGTGATTAGATCGGATAAGATAGATTGTTTTTCAGATACAGGCAGGTTTCAGGGTTCTCCTATTAAAGTAGCAATGATCATAATCATAATACCTAAACATTGTATGGTGCTTCTTTTGTCATTAAGATCCTAGTAAACTCTGGTATCCAAACCTAAAAAAATAAGGAGAATTAATGATTAGTTGGCATCGAGTGGGAAAAGGTCTGCCCAACCTCTAGATACAGGATGTTCAAGTTCAAATCTTCCAGGTTCAAATTCTAGCTACGTGGCCTTCAGCATATTACAAAACTTCAAGACTCAGTATCTTCAAGCCTCAGTATCTTCATCTGTAAAGTGAGCAGAGATTATAGTACCCATCTTATAAATGGGTTGGGAAATAAAATGAAACAGTGAATGGATAAAGAACTTATGGTGTCTGGTTCAGTGTATTCGGTTAGTATGAGTATTGAGTTACCACATCTTATAGCTCTTGTTTGTCCTTTATTTCCACTCAGGCTGTCTTAAAGAACAAATTGCTTTCAGGGATTCTGTCTTATAGCTGATAGGAATCCAGGTCCCATCCCAAGAGCATGTACTAGAGCCTTGCCAGCAGTAGTTTTCCTCGTGTCCTGAGTTGCATCTTTCAAGAGCGGAAGATAGAAGGAAATGCTTCTGCTTCTAGGGTTACTTTAGTCTGACCACTGTTTTAGAGCTTCAGCTGGTTGGTGGGTGTCTGGGATTAAAAGAAGGCCTCTAGATGGGTGTTGCTTTGTTCTAGTAGTTATCTGTACCAGTACCCTGGAATGAATAGGATGATTATACAGCTCAGGCTCAGATTCCCAGCTTGGCAGTTTCTGCAAACCTCCTGTGTATCACCTGCTATCATGCCAGAATTTAGGAGTGACACACAACAGGAAGGTGGGCCTGTTGTACAGATGGCCCTTCAGGGGGCTGAGGACCAGCAGGGGTGTTTCTGTTAGAATGAGGGTCTATTAGCATGCTGTAGCGGCTGCCTTTGATCACTCCCTTTCCCCCCTACTTTTGCTTATGTGATAGCACCTCTGAGGGTATTTCTTCTGGTGGAGAGTAACCCAGACTTTATGTAGTAAAAAGGGCAGTGAGCTGTGTTTTGAAAAGCCATTGTTTCTCCTGTGGAGCTGGGTGGCTTGGCTTGTTTTTCTGGCTGTCTGGAGAGTCTCCTGAGACCCTTTCCTTTCCTAAGGGCCCCCAGGAGACAGCAATGAAACCAACATCCATTACTCTAGACACTTAGGGGGGTGCTTAAGTCAGTAGTTTTATGCTTAGATTAATTTATGCTTTAACCCTGGCAAAACTTAAGAGCCAAGTCATCAGATAATTGTGCTTCTTATTGAGTACTGAATTTAGCCCAGTCCACTGCAATATCTTTTAGAGCCTGGAATAGAAATCCAGGTGCCATTCCCAGCCTCACACTCAGTTGGTCATGTGGATTTAGGCAAATCACTTAAATTTCTAAGCCTCTTTTCTCATCTGGGGATGAAGGCTTGACTGTAGACCGGTGGTTCTCAGCCCTGGCTGCATATAGAATCACCCATGGAACTTTTTTTTTTTTTAAGATTTTATTTAATTGTTAGAGAGAAAGAGAGAGTGTGTGCATACAAGCAGGGAGAGAAGCAGAGGAAGAGGGAATCTGAAGCAGACTCCATACTCAGGGTGGATGAGCCCAACACAGGGCCGGATCCCACAAACACAAGATCATGACTTGATCCAAAACCGAGTCAGATGCTTAACTGACTGAGCCCCCCTGCCATGGAACTATAAAAACAATACTTGGGGATTACCCTCACCCAATTAAATTGTATCTTTAGGGTTGGAGCCTGGGTATTGATGTTCTTCAAAGGTTCCCAGTCTTTCTGATGTGTAGCTAAGAGAACAACTGGACAAGATGACCATGTTTTAAACAACTGTGTCATTCTGTTCTTCAGGAACCTTTACTGTCCACACAGTCTAATGCATGTGTTCTGACCAGCTTGTCTTCTTTCCAGCCACATGGTTCTTGTCTCCTGGATGTTGTTCACATTTCTTTCTTTCCCAACTTGATGCACTCACATAGAATGTCCTTTCCTCCCATTCAGCTATACAAAACATATCCATTTAAGGCCCATCATTGTTAACTTCCTTTGGGATCACCTCAGTCTTTGCTCATTTCTTCTCTACACTGGTTTCAAACTTCATTTAACTCTAAATGCAGTGAACACTAGATGCAATGTAAGACATGATACTCAAGCACTATCCCTCTTGGGGATACGGGACACATGGAAATACCATTGGTTTGACTTATGTGCTATTAAAACATCTGTGGATATCTTGTATTGTCGGCTCTCTCATTATGTGTGTATATCTTACAACTGTCAGTTGATGGATAGCTTTCTATGACCTGACTCCAGTGGGCATTTTTAACTTTATCTCCTGCTCATAATAGGAAACTACTGGTCTTCCCAAACTGGGACATTTTCTAGCAGACCTGTGCTTTCTCATCTTCTTTTAAATTCTTCTCACTTTCTGAAATTTCTTTCTTTCTTTCTTCCTTCCTTTCTTTTTTTTTTTAAATTTTTCTCTCATCCTTATCTATAGGAATTTAATCCTTTCTTCAAGGTCCAGTTCAAATTTTACCTCCTCCTTGAAACGTTTTCTCAGCATCCACAACCTGCATTAACTGACCTTTTGCCCTAAAGCTCCGTAATCTTGAGATCAGTGGTTCTCAAGTTAGGGCGATTTTGTCCCTCAGAGGACATTTGGCAATATCTGGAGACATTTTTGGTTGTCACAGTGGTTTGAGGAGGATGTTACTGGCATCTAGTGGGTAGAGGCCAGAAGAGCTGCTAAATAGTCCACAGTGTGCAGGACAGCCCCCGTAACAAAGTACTATCTGGCCCAAAATGTCAGCGGTGATGAGGTTGAGAATTTGTCCAATTCACAGGCTTTTGTTTATACTGCTTTGAACTGTAGTGATTTATAGACTTAATCTCCCTTACTCAGTGGACTTAATAATGGTTGAAGGTGAATTCAGCCCCAAACCTGCGCTTTCTTGTTAACTACATAGGTTTTAATCCTACACTGTGGCCTAATCCTAACTGCTCAGTGTTATTTAGGGCCAGAGATCAAAGGTCTTCTTCAACTGGGGTGGATGCAGTGAGGCAGTCAGCTAAATTTCTCTCCTTTTCACCCTCCAAGTCTTTTCATCTGTAATAACCTGGGAGGCAGTGTGACAAAGGGGGTACAAGGCATAGAGGGAGCATTTGGAATCCGAAGACAGTTGGGATTCTGTTCTAGCTGTTGCATGTATTAGTTGTGTTGTGTTGCTCAGTCCATTTTACCTCTTTCAGCCCTAGAGTCCTCATCTATGTCATAGAGATGATTCTAGTGTGCCAGCGTTTTATTTCACAGTGCAATCCTAATAATCCAACAAGATATTAGATGTAAAGGTGCTTTGTAATTGTGAGGTGCTATAATAACTACCCATTCAGACAGTGGTTTATATATAAAAAGCGGGAATGTGAGTCAGCTTGCTGTAGAAGCACCACTGGCTACCTTCTCACTTCCTGCAGCTTTTCAGCTCTAACTTCTTCAGCACCAGCTGAACCCTTCCAGCTCATTCTCCTCAGTAAGCCTCCTTTGTTTGTTGCCTTCATTCTGTTTTGGTTGCTTGTCTGTAGTCTTGCCAAAACCCGAAGTGATTGACTCTTCCCTTAGAATGCAAACTAGTGACCTGGTGTCAGTACATCCTGGCAAAGCCTAATGAAGGCCAGACAAGTTACCATGGTCATGGGGCAAGCTACAAGTCATGACAGCGTGTAGTTTAGCCAGTACTATGTGTAGTCCCTTATTGTCTTTTTCAAGGAACAAAGCAATGTTTTTTAAGCACTGCAAATCTTGGTGAGTTTTGTTTGACAAAATGGACACAGTGTGGGGTGAGATAAAAGTCTTAGAGCCTCAGTGCCCCTAGGATCAGCCTGGGTGCACCTTTCTGCTGATTTGCTGAGTGACCTACAGCTAGTTGTTGAACCTCATCAAGTTGGTAATGGGAGGGTAGGTCTCTTAGGATAAGAACCGAAGAGTTGAGGGATAGAGGAGTCCTCACTCTGGGTAATAATGTAAAGTACTGTATTAAAGGGAGCTTCTGGGTCACAGAATGTCAGTCCTGTCAGGAGCCAAAAAGGTCACCCTACCCTGTCTCTTCCCTTAACTGATGAGGAAGCTGGGACCTGGAAAGTGAAAATGCTGTGCCCAGTGCCACTCAACTCAGCAGGGGCCCACCTAGGTTCAGAGTCCACATTTGATGTGTTTACCGGCTCTTTTTCAAACTGGAAGAACATGGGCATCCATTTTTTCTGAGTGAACAAAGTTTGCACTATATTGTTGGACTTTAAACTGTGTTCTGAAAAGCCCTAGCAGTCTCACCACCACTTCAGCCAGAGCCCCTATACTTTTCTCTGTTTACTTTTTGAGTTGTAATGCAAAAATTAAGCCTGTTGTGTTTTTTTTTTTTTTTTAAGATTTCATTTGTTCATTTGACAGAGATCACGAGTAGGCAGAAAGTCAGGCAGAGGTGGGGGAGCAGGCTCCCTGCTGAGCAGAGAGCCCAATGCAGGGCTCCATCAGGACTCTGAGATCAGGACCTGAGCCAAAGGCAGAGGCTTTAACCCACTGAACCACCCAGGTGCCTAAGTCTGTAGTGTTGATGATCTTTAAAGGCCTTCTCAGTGCTGTCTCTGAATATCAGAGAAGGGTAGTGTCTTTCCTGGTCATCCTGGGAACATTTTTGCTTGCACTTCAGTTCAGAAGTACCAGTTTCTATATTTTTACAATATAGAAATAGTCATGGAGTTTTTAGCATGGAGAACTTTAGCATGGAGAACTGAATCTCATTTTTCCTAGATTTCTGCTGTCAGAAGATAATGGTCCTGGGGCACCTGGATGGCTCAGTCATTTAAGAGGCTGCCTTCAGCTCAGGTTATGATCCCAGGGTCCTGGGATTGAGCCCCACATTGGGCTTCCCGCTCAGTGGAGAGCCTGCTTCTCCCTCTCACTCTGCCACTCTCCCTGCTCTCTATCTCTCTGTCAAATAAATAAATAAAATCTTTTTTAAAAATTAAAAAAAAAAGATAATGGTCCTTTCTAGTCCTGATCCTTCACCTTCCCCTCCCAGCATTAGAATTTTCCTCCTCTTCCATATAAATCTTACTTCTCCCCTTGACTTCTTTGACATCATATTTTTGCTTTTCTACTTGTATCTCTGAGCTTTTTTTTTTTTTTTTTAAGATTTTATTTATTTGACAGAGACACCGCAAGAGAGGGAACACAGCAAGGGAAGTGGGAGAGGGAAAAGCAGGCTTCCTGCGGAACAGGGAGCCCAGTATGGGGCTCGATCCCAGGACCCTAGGATCATGACCTCAGACAAAGGCAGACGCCTAACGACTAAGCAACGGAGGCGCCGCTCTCTGAGCCTTTTTTCCCCTTTGTGTCTTACTGATCCGTTCTCTCTTTCTTTCCTTCCTTCTTTCTTATTTATTTGAGAGAGAGAGAGAGAGAAAGGGAGCCTGCATACTTGAGTGGGATTGGGGGTGGAGAGAGGGAGAGAATCTCAAGCAAAATCTGTACTGAGTGCAGAGCCCAATGCTGGGCTCCATCTCATGACCCTGATATCATAATCTGGGCTGAAACCAACAGTCGGATGCTTAACCAACTGAGCCACCCAGACACCCCCTGGTTCTGCTTTCTTTCCCATCACTAAGTTGTCTTTCAGAAGAGTCCAGGGCCTGCAGCTCCTCCTCATCTCTAGTTTGGTAAGTGCCTGTGGGTATTCCTTATTAACTCACTCCTGCCTGTGCTCAGGTCTCTTAGAGGTCCAAATACTAATTCTGATTCTACATTGATTTTTTTTTTTCATCAGTTTCTCTGTTATTGCTTCTCAGCTCCCCCATTGCACCATTATTCTTTAGCCTTCTAACTGAAAACCTTGGCAAAATCTGACATTTTCCTGACCATATGCTATTTTTACCAACTTTATCCCAGAGCTCCCTTTTCCTCTTTTTTTTTTCCCTGTGATCACACTTGTCACCTTTCAGCTAGGATTTCTGTAGCAAACTACTAAACTCTTCTCTTTTCTAGCATATTTCCCTTCTAGTTTGTGTGAGTTGTTGAATCTTTTTAAAATCCTACTTAAGGAAAAAAAAAATCCTATTTAAGGGGCGCCTGGGTGGCTCAGTGGGTTAAGCCTCTGCCTTTGACTCAGGTCATGATCTCAGCGTCCTGGGATCAAGCCCCGCATCGGGCTTTCTGCTCAGTGGGGAGCCTGCTTCATTCCCTCTCTCTGCCTCCCTCTCTGCCTACTTGTAATCTCTCTCTGTGTCAAATAAATAAATAAAATCTTTAAAAAAAAATAAAATCCTATTTAATTTACTGAAATCCTTTTGGGAATAGGCAGGATGAAATTAGATGAATAGAGTCTTTCTCAACCCCATCCTCATCTCTGTTAAGGATTGTTGCTGATAATCAAACTTTTCAGATACTCACTTCCTCAACTCAGATGTTCTTTCCTTGTCAGCTGATGAGGTCACATGTTAGATTGTCATCATTCCAAACTGATTAGCTAAGATCCTAAACAAGATCCCCAGGTGATTGTCTGTACGTTGAGGTTTTTATTTATTTTTTATTTTTTAAAGATTTTATTTATTTATTTGAGAGAGAGAGATCACAAGTAGGCAGAGAGGCAAGCAGAGAGAAAGAGAGAAGAGGAAGCAGGCTCCCCGCCGAGCAAAGAGCCCGATGCGGGACTCGACCCCAGGACCCTGAGATCATGACCTGAGCCGAATGCAGAGGCTTAACCCACTGAGCCACCCAGGCACCCCTTTATTTATTTTTTTAAAAGATTTTATTTATTTGACAGAAACAGCTAGAGAGGAAATACAAGCAGGAGGAGGAGGAGCAGGAGTGGGAGAGGGAGAGTCAGGTTTCCTGCTGAGCAGGGATCCCTGATAAGGGGCTCAACCCCAGGACCCTGGGGTCATGATTGGAGCAGACATTTAACGACTGAGCCACCCAGGTGCCCCGAGGCACACTGTTCTAATAACAAACAAGAAATAGCTCTTGTTTCTGAAACTGGTTACCAAGTAATGGCTGGAATTTTATTTTCTTATCCCTCCTCATTCCATGTTCTTCTTGTTTTTAGCCAACTACTGAGATAGTGAGGGTTCTTGTTCTGATATGGCTGACTCAAACCTTCAGTCTGGCTTCCAAGTCAATGGTGGTATAGGATTGGTCTAGGCTTCTACTACCTTTACTTCAAGGAGGTGCCTTGGTAGAGAGGAATAAATTTGTCCCAGGTCCTATAACCAGTACATGGGCCCTGGCACAGACATTATGATAGTGGGGAAAGCAAAGGTTTTTACATTCTTGCTTTATTACTTACATAGATGGGAGATAATGGAAGTGTTACTTAACTTCTCTAAGCCTAAATTTATCATCTCTAAACTAAGACATGAAAATATCTGCCTGAGAGGATTGTTAGGAGGATTAAATGTAGGGTATTTAGAGTATAATTCCTGGCACAGAGTAGGAATTACACTTTCCCCTTTCATTCTCCAGCCATTTGGTACCCGGTTCACTGCCTCAGTTTGAGGATGGCTGGTTTTTACTTGTCAGCCCTCTGCCTCCTACAACTGGGAAAGAGGATGAACATTTTGTTATCTACTGCAGCTTATAAAAATCTTTACCAGCTTTATAAGAATATTAGTAGCCCTGGGTGCCACGTTCAGTTAAGCATCCAGCTCCTGATTGCAGCTCAGATCTTGATCTCAGAGTTGTGAGTTCAGACTCCATGTTGGCCTCCACGCTGGGCATGGAGTCTACTTTAAGAAAAAAGGAATATTAGTAGCCCTTAGGTGCCACGTTCAGTTAAGCGTCCAACTCCTGATTGCAGCTCAGATCTTGATCTCAGAGTTGTGAGTTCAGACCATGTTGGCCTCCACGCTGGGCATGGAGTCTACTTTAAGAAAAAAGGAATATTAGTAGCCCTTAGGTGCCACGTTCAGTTAAGCGTCCAACTCCTGATTGCAGCTCAGATCTTGATCTCAGAGTTGTGAGTTCAGACTCCATGTTGGCCTCCACGCTGGGCATGAAGTCTACTTTAAGAAAAAAGGAATATTAGTAGCCCTTATAACCAGGATGGGATCTAGCAGCCCCATCATTTATGCAGATGAGGGAACTGCAGACTTTAAAGATCCCCAGGAGGGAGTCAGTCTGTGTAGCTGAGAGATCTGGAGATGGAGTTTTCCACTGTGTAATCTTAGTTTTCTTATAGGTGTTATAAAATCCCTCATTGGCAATGGCTTGGGACAATGAGAACTGAGCAAAAATTGAATCTGTGGAGGAATGCAGTAGGTCCCCTATAACGTGGAAGGTAAACATCTACTGTCTTGTTGCCAGTTCCCAAGTCATATTGGAACAGTTCACTGCTCTGCATTTTCTGTATCTGGCCCAGCTGATAGGGACAGGCTTCTCATTTAATTTGTGCCCTTGCTTAAGTGTTTCTCCTGGCACAAACATTGCATTTTTCTTCATCTTTAAGAAAATGCATAGAACACTAGGTGAATGCCAGTCACTTTGGAACTGAGGGCACCTCTGGCTTTCTGTCCCTGTGGCGTCTTGACAGATCTCTCCATGCGGAGTTACTTTTGAATAATTATCATCTTGCAAGGGTCTGCTTTCAAGTGAGTGAATTAAAGTGGGAATAAAGTGGGTGGATTGGAAAGTAATTTCAGGAAATCACCACTTTACATGGAAAAAAGAACAAGTGGAAATAGACTAAAATGTTAACAGTCCTTGTCTTTAGATAGAAGGACTGTGAGTAAAGTATCTTTTTATTATTCTGGGATTTCACATTTCCTAAAGTGAACACATACTATCTTTATAATAGGAAAAAGAACTTTAAAATTGCCATTTTAAATTACTGGTAAACGGTGATATCCAAATGAAAAGTAACCATAGTTTATAGTGTGATTAATAAACACACAACGAGGGGCGCCTGGGTGGCTTAGTTGGTTAAGCATTAGACTCTTGGTTTCAATCTCAGGGTCATGAGATGGAGCCCTGAATGGGCTTCTATGCTCAGCACAAAGTCTGCTGAGATTCCCTCTCCCTCTGCCTGCCCCTCTTGCTTGTATGAGCTCTCTCTCAAATAAATAAATAAGTCTTTTAAAATAAAAATTAAAAAAAAATAAACACACGAATATAGATTTCAGACCAGTATTTTGGGTTAATTGGGTCAATGTGGTATTTTAAGAGAATTGCAAATGCCAGCTGAGATTTGTGACGAAAGATTCAAGCCACCTCATTCCCTTATGAAATGTACATGGTAGGGGTGCCTGGATGGCTAAGTCAGTTAAGTGTCTTCCTTCAGCTCAGGTCATGATCCCAGGGTCCCAGGATCGAGCTCACTGTCAGGGTCCCTGCTCAGCAGGGAGCCTATTTCTCCCTCTGCTGCTCCCCCTGCCTGTGCTCTCTCTCTGTTAAGTAAGTAAATAAAATCTTTAAAAAAAATAAAGTAGGGGCACCTGGGTGGCTCAGTGGGTTAAAGCCTATGCCTTCAGCTCAGGTTATGACCCCAGGGTCCTGGGTTTGAGCCAAGCATCAGGCTCTCTGCTCAGCAGGGAGCCTGCTTCCATCTCTCTCTCTCTCTCTGCCTGCCTCTCTGCCTACTTGTGATCTCTGCCTGTCAAATAAATAAATAAAATCTTTAAAAAATAATAATAAAATAAAAAAGAAATGTATGTGGTATAAAAACAAAATAAAATAAAAATTCAGCTTCTGGCCATTCAGTAGCTCACTTAAGATTATAGGATCCCTGGGATGTCTGGGTGGCTCAGTTGGTTAAGCAGCTGCCTTTGGCTCGGGGTCATGATCCCAGCCTCCTTGGATCAAGTCCCACATCGGGCTCCTTGCTCAGCGGGGAACCTGCTTCTCCCTCTGCCTCTGCCTGCCACTCTATCTGCCTGTGCTCACTCTCTCTGTCAAATAAATAAATAAAATATTAAAAAAAAAAAATTATAGGATCCCTGGCAACTGAGAAAAAGAACCATGTTCTTTTGGAGGTTAAATACCATCAAGTTTGTGATCTGTTAAGTGGCACAGATTTTGGGATGCTCGTGATTGGCCTGTGGGGTCCATGTTTGAGGAGTTTCTTGACTGGCGTCCTCTGGGTTCTTAGGAGGAATGATAAAAAGGCTTTTGTTAGTTTGTTCTCATGTAGTCACAGTTGGAAGCAGAATTTGTTTTGGTGTATTGGTCAGTAATAGCTAAAAGGTAGCCTAGAATCTATACCTTCTCCGTAGCTAAGTAAATCAAAGCCCTGTAATCCTATGTCTGGAGGGAAAAACCGAAAAATGAATTAATATAGTAGACTAATATTTTATGAAGGCTTTTGTGATTGTCACCAATCAGAAGTAATTGTTTCTTCCTTGAACTATTTTTTTTTAAAGATTTTATTTATTTATTTGACAGAAAGAGAGAGAGAGAGATCACAGATAGGTGAAGAGGCAGACAGAGAGAGAGGGGGAAGCAGGCTCCCTGCTGAACAGAGAGCCTGATGCGGGGCTCGATCCCAGGACCCTGGGATCATGACCTGAGCCAAAGGCAGAGGCTTTAACCCACTGAGCCAGGCAGGTTTCCCTTCTTTGAACTATTATGGCTCTTCTTTTTACTTCTCATTTTGTAGTTAGTTTTATAGCTAGCTGTCATCTCTACTCTTTAGTGAGCTGGTGGAATGCAGGGGCCTTTTTTTAAATCTTCCATAATGCTTTGCACACTGGCACTCAGTAAGTGGTAATAGCTATATCCCCAACTTACTTAATTAGCATTTATCCTGACTGATGAGTTCATGACCAAGGCAGAGGGGGAACCTGGGCCTTTAAAGTCTGGAGGGGAGTCACTTGTCTGTAATATCCAGTATTTGCAGCCTCTCCCCATGACTCCCTGTCCAGTGGGTTGGAGTAAGGCTTCATGACTCATTACCCTGTCTCCTCCTCTCCAACTACTCTCCTCTCCTAGAATTGTTTCCCTGTCTTCTCCCTCTCTGTGTTAGTTATCTTTTGCTATAAGACAAATCACTCCAAAACAGAATTACTATTATTATTTATACTTTCCATTGGTCGGGAATTCCAGTGGTGGCTTGGTAAGGTGGTTCAGCTCAGAGTCTCCAATGTGGTTGCAGTCATATCTTTGGGGTTGCAGTCATCTGAGGTCTTGACTGAGGATGGAAGATCCCTCTGCAAGATAGCTCACTCACATGGCTGGCAGGCTGGTACTGGCAAGATGATTCCTCTTGGCATAGGCCTCCCCAGAGGACTGTTTGATATGCTTCACAGTACCATAGCTGGCGTCCCCCAGAACTAATACATGAAGACTATAACGTCTTTAAGCAGAAGCTATGCCATTTATGACACAGCCTCAGAAGTCATAGATTGTTGCCTCTGCCATATTTTATTATGTTACACACCCCTGATTTATTTTTATTGGAGACTACATGACTGCAAATATTAGGAGTCAGGGATCACTGAGTTATTTGGAGGCCATCTTGGAAGCTGGCTCTCATACTCTCCATCCACTGTTGTGATTCCCCAAGTAAAGGCTAATGAGTTTAGCCTTGGTTCCTCTCCCCCTTTCTTTATTTTATTTTTTATTTTATTTTTTTTTTAAAGATTATTTATTTATTTATTTGACAGAGAGATTACATGTAGGCAGAGAGGCAGGCAGAGAGAGAGAGGAGGAAGCAGGCTCCCTGCTGAGCAGAGAACCCGATGTGGGACTCAATCCCAGGACTCTGGGATCATGACCTGAGCTGAAGGTAGCGGCTTAAACCACTGAGCCACCCAGGCGCCCTTTATTTTATTTTTTAAAGATTTTATTCATTTATTTGACAGACAGAGATCACAAGTAGGCAGAGAGGCAGCCAGAGAGAGAGAGTTGGGGAAACAGGCTCCCTGCTTATCAGAGAGCCCGAAATGGGGCTTGATCCCCAAACCCTGAGATCATGACCTGAGCTGAAGGCAGAGGCTTAACCCACTGACCCACCCAGGTGCCCCTCATCTCCCTCTTTCATTCTCATTCTTTTTTTTTTTTTTTAAAGATTTTATTTATTTAATTATTTATTTGACAGAGAGAGATCACAAGTAGGCAGAGAGGCAGGCAGAGAGAGAAGGAAGCAGGCTCCCTGCTGAGCAGAGAGCCCAATGCGGGACTCGATCCCAGGACCCTGAGATCATGACCTGAGCCGAAGGCAGCGGCTTAACCCACTGAGCCACCCAAGCACCCCATTCTCATTCTTTAATCAGGGCCTCATCCTAGCGTTAGCCTTCAATTTTTGTTTCCCTCTTAATCCTTCCTCCCAAACTGTTGTTTCTTGAAGCGTAACATTGAGCATGTTGTTCTCTCAGCTATACATCTTCAGTAACTAAACTGGACACTGCAGAAGGGCAAAGACTATTGTATTAATAAAAAAAAAATACGACCACAAACTTACTTAGAATAACACACAACACACATTTATTACCTGACAATATCTGGAGGTTGGGAATCTGGCATGGGTTTACCAGGTCTTGTGCAAGTCTGTAAGTCGAAGTTGTTGGTCAGGGCTATTTTCTCATCTGAGGTTTGATTGAGGAACGATCCACTTCCAGCTCACGTGGTTATTGGCAGCAGTCAGTTTTTGCAAGTTGTTAGACTGAAGGTCTTAGTTTCTTACTCTTTTGGCTGGGGACCGTCCTCAGTTCCTTGCCATGTGGCCCTCTTCACAACATGCCAGCTTTTTCAAAGCTATCAAAGGAAAGTGTGTTTTTCAGCAAGATGGGTGTTAAAATATTATATAATATCATCATGTACAGCTACTTGTGTACATACCATCACTTGCCATTTTGGTTAAAAGCAAGCCAGGGGTCCCACCTACCCTCAGTGGTGGGAAAGGGGTTATGCAAGGGTATGAATAGGAATAGGAGACAGAGATCACTTTAAAGTCTGTCTGCCTTGACTATTTAGTTTCCTTTGTCTTCAGCATCCTGAGCAGTATATGACACATACTAAGCTCTAGTATTTGAATGAAGGGACATAGTGAGACTATTGTGTTTTCAACTTCTAGTTTAAGCCTCTTTCTTTTTTTTTTTTTTTTTTAAAGATTTTTATTTATTTATTTGACAGACAGAGATCACAAGCAGGCAGAGAGGCAGGCAGAGAGAGGGGGGGGGGGAGCAGGCTTCCTGCGGAGCAGGGAGCCCGATGCAGGGCTCGATCCCAGGACCCTGAGATCATGACCCAAGCCGAAGGCAGCAGCCCAAACCACTGAGCCACCCAGGCGCCCCTAAGCCTCTTTCTTTACTTCATTTTCTTCTGTTTCAGAGTTACTGATTTATTCTTGAGAATCCCCTGCTCTCATCTGTCCTCATGGATGAACTTCAGGATGTTCAACTCACAGAGATCAAACCACTTCTAAACGATAAGGTAAGGACTACACTGTTTTCACTAAAATATATATGTCTTTTCTTCTGTGATAGATTCATTTTCTATATTTTCTGAATAGTAACTAATTCAAAAACACATTTAGCTTTTCTATGAAGGAAATACTTAAAAAATACATTTCTTAAGAATCTTTTTGATCTCTTTCCTTCCTTTTTTCTTTCCTCCTACTTTTGCTTCCATGGACTGAATTCAATCAGATTATCCTTGAGATTTTCCTGTTTTACTGATAGAGACGGTAAAGGAAAAAATAATATGACAGAGTTACACAGAAAGTATGAGAGAAAGATTTGACTTAGAATCCAAGTGCCTGACTTTCAATCAATAAGAAAAATGAACATCCAAGGGGCACCAGGGTGGCTCAGTGGGTTAAAGCCTCTGCCTTCGGCTCAGGTCATGATCCCACATCTTGGGATCTCTTTGCTCGGCAGGGAGCCTGCTTCCTCCTCTCTCCCTACTTGTGATCTCTGTCTGTCACATAAATAAATGAAAAAAGAAAAATGAACATCCATGTCTGGTGATGTATATAGGCTGCAAAACTTTCCCTAAAGTTTTTCAAATCTGTGATGTGACCTTTCTGTCATCTTTGAGGTTTTCATCAGGTTGTGTGGATGCTGATAATACACCCTGTTTTTATGTTAGTATTAGAGAACAGTGGGCAGCATAGTTCCCAGCCACCAGGATTCAGGGAGGAGTGGTGTGATGGTAGGTGTCCCTCTCCATTCAGTAAATGTGCCTGAAATTCCCTCTTTTCTAACCTGTGCTTTGGATTTACTGTCATTGCACCTATTAAAATACTCTTTTTATTTATTTATTTTTATTTGACAGAGAGAGAGAGATCACAAGTAGGCAGAGGCAGGCAGAGAGAGAAAGAGGGGAGGAAGCAGGCTCTCTGCGGAGCAGAGAGCCCGCGGGGCTTGATCCCAGGACCCTGGGGTCATGACCTGAGCCGAAGGCAGAGGCTTTAACCCACTGAGCCACCCAGGCACCCCCTATTAAAATACCCTTGTAGCTTGGTGTGAATGAGCCTGTGGCATTCTCCCCTGAGAAAAGTATTGATGGGGCACCTGGGTGGCTCAGTTGTTAGGCATCTGCCTTCAGCTTGGGTCATAATCCCAAGGTCCTGGGATCGAGCCCTATATCGGGCTCCCTGCTCAGCGGGGAGCCTGCTTCTCCCTCTCCCCGGCTGCTCCCCTGCTTGTGTTCCCTCTCTTGCTGTGTCTGTCTCTGTCAAATAAATGAATAAAATCTTAAAAAAAAAAAAGAAAGAAAGAAAAATATTGATAAAAAGTAAGAGTAAAGATGGATGAGGTTGGGATAGGGGTGCTACACCAGAAGACACTGTTGCCCCTTATCTTTTTTTGCCCAAAGACCCACCTCTAACTTCTGGGGCTGTTGACTTACTGCGTGTTTATTAATTTGCTATTGGATCTTGCCAGGCCCATTTTTTATTCGTGTGACCTCATCTCTCTACCTACATTCCCACCCTTTCGTTATCCTTCACTAGTTTTTGCTTTCTCCCTCCTGAAGTTGCACAAACTTTTTTTAGTCCCCATTTGGTTTTTCCTGCTGCTTTCCCTCATGTTTTCAGAAAACTCTCTCCTCCTTTATTGCCTTTGTTGCATGTGAAGGGCTGTCCCCAAAATGGTGTGCCACAAGGAGGAGGAAGGAAATAAAATCTGCATCTGTAGAGCTTATGTGTAGCCACAGAGATGAATAGTTATAGGTGAGAATAGGCAGTTTAGCTTCAGGAAGGTAGTAATCTATCCTAAACCTGGCTGCTCATTAGAATCAGATGGGTAATTGTTTTAAAAATACAGAATACTGGGTCCCACTCTAGACCAACTGAATTGGAATGCGAGGAGAAGGGGATGGGACACACACATACCATTCTGTGATCAGTGGGGTCTTCGAGTTTGGCTGCTTTCTGGAATTACTTGAAATTTAAAAATCACTATTGGTTTTTGGTAGAGATTCTCCACAAAGATTCTGACTGAATTGGTCTGGGGGGTGGTTGAGCTTTTTTAAAAAATCCCAAAGTTGAGAACCATGCCTCAAGTGACTGGTTAGTCATTGTTGGAAATGCATGACCTGATGTTTGAGGACTGGGGCACAAATAGAGGAGGATCCTTCCTGAACCCTGGAAATTCATAGGATGCCTGAGTAGCACCTACATGAAAGAGCTGCAGGAGTTAATTTACCACATATCTCATAGAAAAGACAGCTGGAAAAGGGAAGATTGAGTGAATCTGACCATAGAAAAGCAGTGAATTAATTCCTGGGTCCTTCCTTCTTGAGGCCATAGTGATACCTTGGCTGCATCTGAAGTGTGCCCAAGTGGTATTGATTGAATTGTGCACCTTTCCTCTCCCCAAACTCACATGTTAAAACCCTCATCCTCTATGTGACTGTTTGGAGTTAGGGCCCTTAGATGTGATTAAGGTTAAATGAGGTCATAGGGTAGAATTGGAGCTTGAATCCAATAGAATTGGTGGCCTTGTTCACGAGGAAGAGTGCGATCTCTCTCACACACACATACTGGCCTCCCACGTGAGGACATAGCAAGGTGGTAGCCATCTGCAAACCAGGAAAAGAGCTCTCACCAGAAACCAAACCCTGCTAGAATCTTGATCTTGAACTTCCATCCTCCAGAACAATCAGAAAATCAATTTCTCTTATTTAAGCCTCTCAGGCATTCCAAGCAGTCTAAGACACCAAGCTATCAATGTCTCACTTCCTAACATCTGTTAGCTCCTCTTTGATAGGTCTGTGGTGTTCCTACCCACTTTCCATGCTCCCTCTCTCTCTCAATGCTTGCTGTGGAGCAGGACTTCTCGGTTTTGGGCTGGACGTTCCTATCCCCTCACTATTCATGAGAACTCCCCAGCTCCAGCCCAGCTTTGTAGAAGAAGATCGAGAAGAGGTCCTCTTTGGATGGCGGCATTCCCAAAGAAAGAGTTCCACCCGCTGTGCTCCCCCTGCCTCAATACCTGAGTGCTGCTCTCTTTGCCCAGCAAGTGTGTGCTTCTGCATTCATTGTGAAAGGTGTGATGATATATTGGCAGTGTCCTTCATCATTTACTCTGTTTGATCCCCCGGAGCCCGGTGGTATAGGGAGCACAGATCAGTTTGTTCCCATACTGCTGGTAAGAAAACTAAGGATGAGAAGGGTGAAGTGTCTTACTTGGATTGAGTACCAAAGAATGCTTGCTGTGGAGCAGGACTTCTCGGTTTTGGGCTGGACTGTTGTGTACGTTGTAGGATGTTTAGCAGCATCCTGAGTCTTACCCACTAGATGCCAGCATCTCTCAGTTGTGACAACCAAAAATGTCTCCAGACATTGTCAGATGCCCCCTGGGGGCAGAGTCTCCCCATTTGAGAACCACTACTGTAGGGGATAGGCCTCCAAATTTGAATAGAAGTCTTGAAATTGTTTGTTTGCGAGGAGTTGTTGGTTTTTTTTTGTTTTTTGTTTGTTTGTTTGTTTGTTTGTTTTTTGGCTAGCCTGCTGTTATTTATTAAGCACTCTTATGTGCCAGGTGTTTTACCTACCTTCTCTCTTTTAATCAAAAGAGTATTCGTTTGAAGTACATAGTATTATTCTTCACTTAGTAGAAGGAAATCTGACTGAAAAACTGACTTGCCATGTCAGTATGTGGCAGTCAGGACTGAAACTAGGTCTGTCCTGTCCTAATACCTGAGGCCTTTCCACTATGCTGACCCCATCACCTCTGTGGCTTGCCCTGTCTATTTAAGGAAAAGTCTTAAAACATGTATCAGTTCACTTCATCTTTTTGTCCATTCTTGTAGATATACTCTTACCCAGAAGCCATTGCTGTACCCTTCCAGGCTTCAGGGCGCTGGAGGAAGTCTAGACCCAACCTATAATGGAGAGATTTGTCCTGAGATGACTATAAGGAAGCATTCTCAAAATAGCTCTAAGCGAGGCTTATGTTAACTCATCTCTTGTCATTTGTTGGTACTTTTCCCATTTAATTTTAGCGTGCTGGTAATTTTGTCTGTGGCTCAGATTTGTGAAGAAGTGGGTAATTTTGCCATGCTTGTTTTGGCTCCAGTGATGAAAAGATGCAACTGCCAGCACTTATCTTTGTTTTGGGGGGCAGAAATTGTACAGACATATGAACTGATATTTTTTTAAAATACCATTTAACTATTTTTAGTGCATTTTCACAAATACTATCTTCTCCTTAAATCTCCCAACCTCCTATGAAATGAGGTAAGTCGTTAAAGGTTTTAAGTACTTGAAATGGAGTTTTAATACCATTTTACAGGTAAAGCTCAAAGTGGTTATATGACTTATCCAGGATTAGTACCTGGAAGCCAAGACTAGTACCCACATTCTGTTGACTTCAACCCAGATCACAGGGTTTAGGCCTCTTCCCACCATCTGCTGCCTCTTGGAGCTGGTTATTCCAGCTTCCTCAGCTAACCTTATAACAAGCAAGAGAGTTGACCAGTTAGTGCTTCCTTTTCCCTGACCTCAACTACATTAAAATATGTACCAGAAAAGACTAGCAGAAAAATGATAGCAGCTGTTTGTTGGTAGAGAGATGATAGACGATTATAGTTTTCTTCATATTTTTCTATAATGAGCATGTACCTTCCTTTTTATAATTAGAAAACCAGAACAGGGGGCACCTGGGTGGCTCCAGTCAGTTAAGCGTCTGTCTTTGGCTCAGGTCTTGATCCTGGGTCCTGGATTCGAGCCCCACATCCACCTATCTGCTCAGCAGAGAGTGAGTCTGCTTGTCTCCCTCTCCCTCTGCCTGCTTGGTGCTCGCTCTCTCTGTGTGTCAAAGAAATAAATAAAATCTTAAAAAAAAAAGAAAGAAAGAAAGAAAGAAAGAAAAAGAAAAAAGAAAACCAGAAAAAAAGGATTTGGTATGGTGTGAAAAATACTGGGCCTAGTGAAAGCCAAAGGGCAGTCTTGAGGAAATAAGTAGAAGACCACTGTTGGCTTCTACAGAATCAAGGAAATATCAAGGAGGGGAATAACTATTTAGTGGGGAGAATAGAAACAAGTTATTTACTTATTCCTGGTTGTTAAAATTCCTGGTTGAAAGTGAGATAGACCCTACTGCAGTTTAAGTTTTCGGGCTCTGCTAGTACCTGGAAGTGTAAGCAGAGGAGAGAGGAGGGAGAAGCTGTGGGTGAGCATTTTTGTTAACTTTCAGGACAGCAGAAAGAGCCAGAGGGGTTAGTGCCAAGGCTTTTTTTTTTTCTTTAATTTTAAAAACAGTTACTGACATTTTCATTAACGAGTGTTATCTGTGAAGTGCTACATCTACTGTGCCCTGGAGGGTGTCCCTTAAATGTGCTAAGAAGTAATTGTCCCATGTTGTCAGAAATGGCTTAGATGGGACTGGAGCAGGAAGTGAGTTCCCAAGCAAGTAATGGTGCCATTGTGTCAAAACACTGTCAACCAGTTACAAGATCAGCAGGAGATAGTGGAAGAAGCCTTAGCCATGGAAGTTTTTAGTGCAGGCAGTCAGTGACACATGTTGTTAGCCTGATAGTATGTTAGTTTAGAGGAGAGGATATTTTAGAGTTGAAATTGTACCTTTTCAGCAGTCTGCAGATGATTATCTGATTGTAGATAGTTTTATCCAAGTATCTGACCTCTTTACAAATTTCCTTATGAAATCTGTTTCTTTTTTTTTTTTTTTTAAGATTTTATTTATTTATTTGACAGATAGAGATCACAAGTAGGCAGAGAGGCAGGTAGAGAGAGAGGTGGGGGAAAGCAGGCTCCCTGCTGAGCAGAGAGCCCCATGCGGGGCTCGATCTCAGGACCCCGAGATCATGACCTGAGCCGAAGGCAGAGGCTTTAACCCACTGAGCCACCCAGGCACCCCTGAAATCTGTTTCTTAATTAATATTTTTTTGAAGGTAATAATGTAGATGCTCTAAATATATATACACATATACGCACATAAACACTTGTGTGTATATATATGTGTGTGTATATATATAATTTTAAATCTGGATTATCAGTTTGAGGAGATTCCTATTTTAAAACAGTTTATTAATGATTGTAAAACATAGATTTATTAATCTGTGTTGATTAATCTTTATCAACAAAGAAAAACAGTATTTTCTAGGCCTATTTAACTCTTCTGCTTATACAGTTCCTTATCTTTCCACTTTCTATTGGTAAGGATTATTGTCTTTTGTTACTAAAAATGCCATTTCTTATTCTGTTTGACATTTTTTTTTAATCAGTTTGTTTCTAAAATTTTTACTGTTGTAACAACTCCTTTCCACTCTAGTTCCTACCATATCAATAGCATGTAACTTTGGTATTCATTTCTCTTTTTTTAAAAGATTTTATTTATTTATTTGACAGAGAGAGAGAGAACATAAGCAGGGGGAGAGGCAGAGGGAGAGGGAGAAGCAGACTCCCTGCAGAATAGGGGAAGTCCGATATGGGACTTGATTCCAGGACTCCAGGATCATGACCTGAGTCAGAGGCAGTGGCTTAACCAACCAAGCCACGCAGGCGCCCCTAGTATTCATTTCCTAACTCAAATTGAGTAAGTATCTCAATTTTGAGATGCTTCTAAGCATTATAAAATGATGTTTACTGCATTTACTAAGTACCAGGACTGGGGATAGAGTGATAAATCAGACACAGGTCAAGTTCACAGAAGAGGTAGATTTAACTCAAATCTTTTTCAATTGTTAGTTAGTTCTAAGATTTTACACATCTTACCTTTCTTTATATCTGTTGTTTTCTGTCTTTTGAAACTATATATGCCTCTTGACTGGATCTCATGTTGGGAAACTACATTTCTCTTCTCCCTAGAAATAACTTGTTTTTTAAATGCCCTCCACCCCTTCTTTTCATACTTTATTCATTGATCTATTCTTACTTGCTTCTTGCTTATTCTCCAGCCTTGTATTTGAGAGAATGACTTTTTTTTAATTTACCTTCTTGAGCTGCTTCATTTACCTTCTATATTTGGCTCTGAGGCTGCACCAGGAAATACTGCCCTTGGCTGGCTTCTACCTTGACTGTAACTTACAGTAAAAATATATCTTTTTTCTTGACTTATTCTTTTTTCTGTCTTTCCCCCAAATAATTCTATTACTTTAATTTCCTGCGTGAATCCCTTTCTGCTAATTAAGTCTGTTTAGTGCAAGAATCTCTCTGAACATGGAATTACTGGTATCTTCAAAATGGATAGAAAGAAAAAAAAACACCCAGAGCTGGAAACGTGTAGAAGTTTTGTTAGAGTGTAACCATGTACCTCAAATACCAGAGATAGGTAAGTCTCCAGCGAATTCTTTCTCCTTCTAGGATACAACCAGTGAATAGTATTAAATTTTTAATGAGTCCAGAGAATATGGCTTCAGTTTACCACTGGTGAATGGGGTCCAGCTAATGATCTCCATTCAGACACTTGGATGCCAAATATTGTCAGACATACCTTATCATATCCTTTCTCTGAGATGATCACTCAAGAAGCTTGAAACCATTCTTTAAGACTGTCTGGCATGTCTTAAAAACAACAACAGCAGGGACACCTGGATGTCTCAGTTGGTTACACAGACAACTCTTGATCTCAGCTCAGATCTTGATGTCAGCGTTGTGAATTGAAGTCCTGGGTTGGGTTCCATGCTGGGTGTGGAGCCTACTTAAAAAAAGAAGACAAATTAAAACAACATTAAGTTTTACACTGAGGAATGTATAGAATTGTTGAATCACTGCATTGTATATCCAAAGCTAATACAACACTGTATTTTTTTTTTTAAGATTTTATTTATTTATTTGACAGACAGAGACCACAAGTAGGCAGAGAAGCAGGCGCAGAGAGAGAAGGAAACAGGCTCCCTGATGAGCAGAGAGCCCGATGCGGGGCTCGATCCCAGAACCCTGGGATCATGACCTGAGCCAAAGGCAGAGGCTTTAACCCACTGAGCCACCCAGGCGCCCCTACAACAATGTATATTAATTATACTGGAATTAAAGTAAAGAGGTGTTAGATAATCTTCATTCAATTATTATTACCTTTTCTCTGGGAGTCTGGCTGTGTATGTTGGATAAAGAGCATATAGTTGTTTTTCGCTAGGTATTAAAGAAGAGTGGCTTTGATTTCTGGAGAGAATTGCCTCTTTCTGCTTTTAGTATTTTAGAGGCTTTGTGCTCCTCTCAGGCTTTAGGAACTCACAAAATACCTCATGACTGTGATCATATGGTTATGAGGAAGGGGAACTCATGCATATAATGACAGCTGCTTCCCAAATAGCTCATCAGAATTTGTGTCTGTCTATTTTATGACCAAGATTTTAGTTCAGTCTAGAGTGATTTTTCTCTAATCTTTCTAAATAATTGGAACAAAGCACTATTATCTTTTTTTTTTTAAGATTTTATTTATTTGACAGAGACACAGTGAGAGAGGGAGCACAAGCAGTGGGAGAAGGAGAGGGAGAAGCAGGCTCTCTGCTGAGCAGGGAGCTCGATGGGGGGCTTGATCCCAGGACCCTGGGACCATGACCTGAGCTGAAGGCAGATGCTTAACAACTGAACCACCCAGATGCCCCCTAATATGATCTTTTTTTATATTATTATACATTATTTCTCAAGTGATTAAGTGAACCTTTAAATCTTATATTATAAAATACTAAGTTACAAACATATATTTTGTACCATACCAAATGTTTTTTTTTTTTTCTAGTTACAGAAAGGGAGGTACTTGCTCATTATAGAGAAGTATAAAGAAAATTATAATCATTATCTCTCCATTGAGAAATAGTTGCTATGGTTAATGTTTTTGGTGTTTTTCTGCTAGTCTTTTGGTACATATTCATGTAGTTGAGGTCAAAGTGTGAAGACAATTTGTATCCTAATTTATTTTCACTGAATGACCATATCCTACTGAAACCATCTACCCTAGTCCATGAGAGGGCCCTTTTTGCTTCTCACAGTCTAACTAGAAATGACTTCTCTGAAAAAGTTCTTAAGTATTGTATGAGACTAGTGGGAGTCGTGGAACATGATAATCCTTTCGCCAATGGCAGCATTCTTTGAAGATGTGCTGTATGGTCCCATCTGCATGGTTTCTTTGCATGCTGTGACTGCATCAGATTTTATTTGTGAACTTGGTTTCATACCAGGAATAATAATATTTCAGACTAGCAGTCTCTACCACTCTCTTTGCTGTTCTTAGTGCCACCTCCTCTCTCTGTGATTGGTAATCTATTGTGGCTTTACTGCCACTTACAGAGAAACAAGGATGTGTTCATCCATAGCCTTATTCTTTCAGAATCTTTCTGTATTTGCAATGCCCAATAATACATTAGGTACTAACCACATGTGTCTGTTGAGCACTTGAAATGTGAATAATGTGACTGAGAAACTGGATTTTTTTGTTTTAATAAATTTTAGTTGACACATGTGACTAATGTCTACCACAGTAGATCATGGCACTCTAGATCATCTCATTTAGTTCTGCTAGTTACTCTTATGGAAAGAACAGCTTGTATCTTTGGGTTGTGTGGATGTATGTGTGTGTTTTATATACTGGGCTTAAAAATTTTTTTAACCTCTCTGTTTTGGCCTGCCAGGAGTGTAGAGTGTGATACAGAACTCACTCTCTCTTTCTTTCTTTTTCTTTCTTTCTTTCTTCCTTTCTCTCTCTCTTTTTTTCTTTCTGATTTATTTATTTATCTTAGATGTGGGGAGAGGAAGAGGAAGAGTCTCTCTCTCTTTTGTTTTTGTTTTTGTTTTTAAAGATTTATTTATTTATTTATTTGACAGACAGAGGCAGAGAGGAGGAAGCAGGCTCCCCCACCACTGAGCAGAGAGCCCAATGCAGGGCTCAATCCCAAGACGCTGAGATCATGACCTGAGCAGAAGGCAGAGGCTTTAACCCACTGAGCCACCCAGGCACCCCAAGAGGAAGAGTCTTAAGCAGACTCCACCCTGAGCGCAGCGCCCAATGTAGGGCTTCATATCACAACTCCAAAATCATGACCTGAGCTGAAATCAAGTTGACTGCCCAACCAGTTATGCCATTGAGGCACCCCAATACAAAACTGCTTCTAAGAGGATCTTCTTGAAGGGGTATGGGAGTGCTTCACACTCCTTTGGGATCAGATATCTAGATCCTGTTTGGAGGGGCAGCTTTTGGGAAGGTGCCCAGTAGCAGTTCTACTGGAAGCCATTCTAGACAGAATAGAATATGTTATGATAGCATGATTTCTAAATAATGAAAAGCTTTTTTTCCAGGGGAGGAGCATTTACTTTATGAAAGATCAAGTCAATGGTTTTTTCCCTCTAAAACACATCATTCGGGGTGCCTGGGTGGCTCAGTGGGTTAAAGCCTCTGCCTTCGGCTCAGGTCATGGTCCCGGGGTCCTGGGATCGAGCTCCACATCGGGCTCTCTACTCGGCGGGGAGCCTGCTTCCCTCCTCTCTCTGCTGCCTCTCTGCCTACTTTTGATCTCTGTCTGCCAAATAAATAAATAAAATCTTAAAAAAAAACCAACACATCATTCATTATTCTTATTATATACTCCTAGGTCATATAGTTTGCAGCTCTGGGATGTGAAATGGTACAAAAAATGCCTCTGAGTCATTGCCATTGATTTTTTTTTTCAATCAGTCATTGCCATTGATTTTTTTTTCAATCAAACATTACTATGATATAATCTCTTTTTAGAAGCTTGGTGAATTCTTCTTGGGTCTTTTGACTGTTTTCTACCTTTTAAATGACTCAGTGACTTGTTCTTTTTCCTATCAGCTATTTCACAGGATGAATAGGTATGCCAGCATATTAGGAATCCGGTTTTGTCTGTCTTTCCCTTCTTCAGTGACATTGCCCTTTTCCCCTGTTAAATTTATGAGTCTTCTGAGATGCCTGGGTGGCTCAGTTGGTTAAGCATCTGTTTTTGGCTGAGGTCATCATCCCAGATCCTGGGATCAAGTGCCATATCAGGCTCCTTGCTCATTCGGGAGTCGGCTTCTCCCTTTGCCTGCCATTCCTCCTGTTTGTGCTCTCTCTTTCTGTGACAAACAAATTTTTTACATCTTTAAAAAAAAAAAAATTTTACAAGTCTTCAATTTTTCATCCATCTATATCTTTGTTCGCTCCTTGATCCTTTAATTCCTGGTTCCTGGTACCGTGGCTCTTACCTTCTATGTTCCTCTCAGAATTGGCCTTCAATCCTGTTTTTTCCAGGTACTTCCTAGGTGGGTTGTGAATGTGCTCTAGGACTCTGATCCATGTTTTACCCTCTTCCCACAAGTTCTCATTGCCCCCTTTAGGTAGGGAAGCAGGAAGCTACAAACTACTGGGCAACAGGGTTCCTTTCCTTTGTCTTCACACAAAGCCTGCCAAAGTGTAACCTCACCTTTTACTAACATATGTTAGGAGCCCACCCTGCCTCTGAAGCCTTTTGATGAGAACCGTTTTAGTTTTATGGCAACCAAGAGGCTGCACGTGCACTGCTTGCACTGTGAACTGAATTTGCTGCACATTTGGGGAAGCCACATGGGGAAACTGACTGTGTTTTCTGCCTTCTGTTGACAGACTGGTACACGAAACTTCCAGGACTTTGACTGTCAGGTAAGGACTGTACAAGCACCAAAGCGGGGCTATGTACAGGATCTCTGCAGTGCTTCCCTCCCTCTCCTGGTGGCCTGTAGAAGTGGATCTCTCTTCATAGCTAATCATAACTCCTTCGTGTTCTTTTGATCATTGGATCAAGTTTATTTAAAATGATTTGCTGTCGTGTTCAAAAATTGCCTGCCAGGTGCCTGTTTTATGGTTGTAGGTTACTGGGTTGAACTGTCACTTTGTGATTAAGATCTCCTCTCCTCAAATGATACTGGAAACCTCAGTCACAGGTGTTAAATGGAGGGTTGTCACTTCACTGTGGAGATGGTGGGGTAGGGACAGTTTGGAGGGGAGACTTACCAACAAAATCTTTTTATCTTTTTTTTTTTTAAAGTTTTATTTATTTAAGTAATCTCTACACCCAAGGGGGCTCGAACTCATGACCCCGAGATGAAGAGTTGCATGCTCCTTTGAGGCAGTAGGCATCCCAACAAAATCTTTTTCTAAGAGAAAAAGAGAAATTAACTAAGCATTAGTAATACAAAATTCAGGTTTCCTTTGGCTTTATGCTTGGAGATGCAAAATTCAACTTGGCTAATTAGGATTTAATTAAATGATGCAGTTCTTCCTAGTTGCTTTTGCCTATATCTGTTGCCAATTTAAAAATCAATAAAATGAATGAGCATGTCTCCATCTGCCTACTTTATCTACTGACTGGCCCTGAAAGAAACGGGAGGAATGAGTACATGGAAATGAGAACCTTATAAACCCATGCAGCCTGACTCTCCTACTTTGAGGATGGATGTCATAGTAGTGACTATTAGAAGCAACATGAAGTAGACTTAAAGTACGAGGCAGGAAAGGGAGGTGCTAGAAAACCAACTTCCTTGCTTCCAGGATTCAGCCAAACTGTACATGCATAGGCAGATAGTTATTTTTATTTTATTTTATTTTTAAGATCTTATTTATTTACTTGAGAGAGGGCATGAACAGAGGGAGAGGGAGAAGTAGATTCCCTTCTGAGCAGGGAGCCTGATGAGGGGCTCAATCCCAGGACCCCAGGATCGTGAACCCCAACCGAAGTCACAGCTCAACTGACTGAGCCACTCAAGCACCCACAGGCAAATAGTTATATTTATTTAATTTATTTATTTGATAAAGAGGGAGCACAAGCAGGCAAAAAGCAACAAGCAGAGGGAGAGGGAGAAGCAGAGAGCCCAACACGGGGCTCGATCCTAGGACCTTGGGATTATGATCTAAACTGAAAGCAGATGCTTAACTGACTGAGCCACCCAGGTGCCCCCAGATAGTTATTTTTAGATATGCATTTTTATATTAAGTACAGTGGAGTCTCTATAGCATTAGAATTGAAAGGAAAAACTAAACCAGTTATATCATAATAATGTATTAGGTACCTACTATAGATAGTAAACATAAATCATCTTCAGTTCTTAGAGCACTATCCCAGGTGGTTTTTATTATCTTTGTTTTACAGATGAGGAAATTGAGAATCAGGTTTCATAACTTGCCATTGGATAGAATTGCAGTTGCAAAACCTCATTCTTCCTGGATCTGTAGCCTATTCTTTCCAACCTGGAAATGTCTAGAACTGGAAAGTTTTAAAGAGTTGAGTTGGGTTAAGTTGTTCTTCAATTAGCTGAAGTGCTTTAACAGAACAGGTGTAACTTGTTTTTATAAGGGGCAGGTTCATAGCATCGTTACAGATTTCTGAATCCTGGTGTCAAATACCTCTTGCTATGAAAGAATCACTTGCTGTAGGTCCTTTACTCAAGAAATAAGTCATTTTTGGATAAGTGGTGGCAGTTAAGTTTGGGTTTATGTGTTTTTAATTTGATCTAACTTCAGTTATGGTTTGGATTTAGGTTTAACCAGTTGAATTTGACTATTGTTTTTTGTTTTATTTTATTTATTTATTTAACAGAGAGAGAGAGATCACAAGTAGGCAGAGAGGCAGGCAGAGAGGGAGAGGAGGAAGCAGGCTCCCCGCTGAGCAGAGAGCCCGATGCGGGGCTTGATCCCAGGACCCCGAGACCATGACCTGAGCCGAAAGCAGAGGCTTTAACCCACTGAGCCACCCAGGCGCCCCGAATTTGACTATTGTTAATATCTGATATAATTTACCTAGAAGGAGATCATTTAAGAGAGTATAACAGTAAAATTCAAGGTGAAGAATTCCAGAAATAGTATATGTATACTTGTACTTAAAAGTATAAAACTGGCGTGCCTTAGTGGCTCAGTCAGTTAAGTGTCTGTCTTCAGCTCAAGTCATGAACCTAGGGTCCTGGGATCAAGTCCCACATTATCCTCCCTGTTGGTGGGGAATCTGCGTCTCCCTCTACCCCTCCCCGCCAACTCCTGTGCACATGCATGCTCTCTCAAAAAAAAAAAAAAAAAAAAAAAAAAAAATCTTAAAAAAAAAAAAGTATAGAAGCATTGATTATCACCAAATTGAGTACCTCCTCCCCCCACCAAAAAAAATTACATATAAACAATTTCAGGCTCAGGGTGCCTGGGTGGCTCAGTCAGTTTGGCCTCCAACTTTTGATTTCAGCTGAGATTGGGATCTCAGGTTTCTTGGATAGAGCCCCACACTGGGCTCTACACTCAGTGGAGATTCTACTTAGGATTCTCTCTCTCTCTTCCTTTGCCCTTCCCCCCTGCATGCTCTCTTTCTCCCTCCAAAATAAATAAATAAATCGTTTTTAAAAAATTAAATGCTCACTGGGGCACCTGAGTGGCTCAGTCTTTAGGCATCTGCCATCCACTCCAGTCTTGATCCAGGGGTCCTGGGATCAGGCCCCACATTGGGCTCCCTGCTTCTCCTGCTCCCCCTCCCACTGCTTGTGTTCCCTCTCTTGCTATCTCTGTCAAATAAATAAATAAAATAGATTTGTGTGTGTGTGTGTGCTCCAGGACCCCAGGACCATGACCTGAATGGAAGGCAGACACCTAACAATTTAGCCACCCAGGCACCCCTAAATAAAATCTTAAAACAAAAAACTAAAAAACAATTACACGCTCACTGAAAAATAAGAAAAAAAAAGTAAATCAAAATTACTTGTTATTTCACTTGGGTTGATATTTGTATATATCTAATTTTTTCACACATAAATATCCTTAGATATAAATGAAATTTAGCTTTAGAAGTATAATTTTTGGGGCACCTGAGTGGCTTTGATGGTTGAGCATCTGCCTTTGGCTTAGGACATGATCTCTAGGTCCTGGAATCAAGCCCCATGTTGGGCTTCAAGCTCAGTGGGGAGTCTGCTTCTCCCTGTCACTCTGCCTCTCCCCCTGCTTGTGCTTTCTCTGTCTCTTAAATGAATAAATAACATCCTTTAAAAATATGTAATTATGAATGGGTTTTTTTTTTTTAATTGAGGTTTAAAAATATTCTGACAAGGGCACCTGGCTGGCTCAGTCAGAAGAATGTGTGATTTTTGATCACAGATCACGAGTTTAAGCCCCACCTTGGGTGTAGAGATTACTTAAATAAATATTTTTTTTTAAATCTGACAAAAACTTAAGCCTTAATATAGTAACATGTTCTGGCCTTGTGAAATCTATGTTTTAGTTCAATCCTGATACAAATAGAACAGTGTTGAGTGTTTGTCACTGTCTGTCACAGGTTTTGAATGTATAGGCACTTTGTGCTCTAAAGAAAAAAGGGGCTCCTGGGTGTCTAAGCTGGTTAAGCAACTGCCTTCAGCTCAGGTCATGACCTTAGGGTCCAGGGATCGAGTCCCGCATTGGGCTCCCTGCTCAGCGGGGAGACTGCTTCTCTCTCATCCACTCTCCATGCTTGTGTTCTCTCTGTCTGTCAAATAAATAAATAAAATCTTTAAAGAATGTAATAATAAAGAAGAAAAAAATCATAGACCGTTCTTTTTTCCTCCTTCCGGCAGGCATCTACAAGTGCTCTTCTACAACCATTCTTGTCCGTCTCTTTGTTAAAGGCTTATGTGATGTTCAAGAGACTGGGACCACTGGGTCAGGAATCTAGCAACAGGTTGATAGAAGGCCCAAGAGCTAGGAACTGTGATGTGAGAAGTCTAGAATGTCCTGGTTTCCTGAAGGCACCCCAGAACTATTGGGCATTCTTAGGAGACAAAACAACAGATCCAAAGCCAGCATTGTCACTAAACGGAAAAGCATTCAGCATTGGCATTGGTGTTGACTGACCATTATTAGAACTGTGGTATCATATTACCTGAAGCCATTTAATCAGGGCTTCCTTCTGATCTCTATCTTGCCTAGAAAAATCTTTAAGGCATATTTGATGATGTCCCTGGGAAGTTATCTTGAATCATCAACCAAGCTCACAATTTCAGTCCAAACCACTTTTTTTTTTTTTTTTTCAAACCACCTTTTTTTGACTCTGTTTTCTTTACTAGTCAAGTATGTGCTCCCCCCGCCCCCAATAATTGAAACTGTAATCAGAAGTTTACAGTCTCAGGGCACCTTCCTGGCTCAGTTGGTGGAGCCTGTGACTGTTGATCTCAGGGTTGGGAGTTCTAGCTCCACCATGGGCCTAGAGCTTACTTTAAAAAAGGGGGGGGGGGTTACAATTTCTCTTGGCTCTTTGATCATCCTAAGTGACTTCATTGATATTTAGCTCCCCTGAGGCAAACGGCAGTTATATTTAGATGTAAGATAATGTGGGAAGGGGCAGTTAGAGGTGAATGCTTAGGATTGATGAGAAGGAAAAAAGAGCCTACTGCCAGTTGAAACAATGGATCAGCAGGCTTATTGTCCATTTATCTATATCAGTGCTGCTTAATCCTCCTCTCCTTGTGAGACTGTTTAAAGGTTTAGAATTAGAGCTGAGACAGATGCTATAGCAGTATATATGATATATTGCTTTAAAAAATAACACTATCTTGGGGCATCTGTCCGGCTCAGTTGGTAGAGCACATGACTCTTGACTTGGGGTTGTGAGTTCAAGCCCCACGCTGGGTGTAGAGATTACTTAAAAATAAAATCTTAAAAAAATAAAAAATACTTCTATAGCATCAGAAATAAATTTAGAAAATTCAGAAAAGTATAAAGATACAGGTTGCCTATCATCCTACCTAGAGATAACCATATTTTATTATATTTCTTTCCAGTTTTTACTTGTATGTTCTGGTATATTAAAAGAGTACATGCTCATAGTTGAATATTTGGAAAACACAGAGAATTATAAAGAACTAGGGGGAAAAACTGATAATCCTATAATCCAGGGACAACTATATTAATGTTTAGTGGCAAGAGAGATTTGGTCTATATACATAATTTTTATAAAAGTAATTTTTAAATTTTTATGTAGTTGTCAAACTGGATTTACCCGTGTCTCCTTTTCTGACATAATATCAGAATACAATCTCATTTCTATATCATTTTTTTCTACATTATTTTAAAACACTCATAAACAAAATTTCTGATGGATGCCTATTATTTCCTCATTGTCTATACCATAACTTAACTATCCGATTAGTTTTGGAAATCAGATCACTTATAATATGTTCAGTTCACTGAACATTGTCATGCATGAATTTTGTCCACACTTTAGAATATTTCCTTAGATGCATTCTTGGAATGAGCTTATTTAGGGCTCTTGGCATATCTTATCAAATTGTCTTCCGCTTCTACCAGCGGGGTACTCAATAAGTATTAATAGATAGTGAAAGCTGCTGTTTGCCAGGATATACCATTCTTGTAGAAGAGGCTAATAATATAGTGAACTCATAAGAATGGAGTTCTTGCTCCTACAATAATCCAGGCATGGCCAAGGGCTGAGTAATTTCATACAAGCTGTTTAATTGCAGTAACTGTTGAGAGGACTGATTTATAGAACCAAACTGTGAGGACAGGTATTTAGTACTGCATTTCAAATGTATATACGTGACTGCCTCTTCTAAAGGGGTTTCAACAACTTTAAACTCTTTCTTTTTGAAAAGTTAAAAAATCCTTAAGGTTTTATTCATGTACTACTACTGCAGTTTACTGGGTGACATACCTGAGGTCATGAAAAGAAAAAGAAAAAGCTACAACAGATAAAAAGACCTCAGGAAGTACATCTAATTGATACTGCATTGCATTAATCATTAAATAGCTTTAAACTTCTACAGATCACTTGTTGAATGGGCATTGTTACAAAATAAGAATTGTGGGAAATAAGTATTCTGAATGTTCTTTCCACAGAAAAGAGGTGTTGGGAGAGATCTGGGATTCAGTTAGCTGCTGCATTCTGTGTTAGAAAGCTTGACCAGCTCCATGTTCTTCCCTGGCCTTGAAGGATGTGAATGTGGCCCTAGTCTTTCAACCTCTTGTCCCTGCTTCCTTTATATACACTCCCCACCCTCAGGAAAGCTGGAATTATTGCTGGCCTACCCTTCTACCTTGTGCTTTTCCTTTCTGGTGGCCTTTCTTCACATTTCCTCCGCTTGAGATGGCCCACCTTTTTTGGTTTGATTTCATCATAGTTGTTTGTGGGCATGGGCAAGGGGGAGAGGTTTAAGTCCTAAGGATATAGGTGACTTTATTAAGTCACCTAAAGAATCTTACAGGAAAAACAAAGTTCCTTTTTATGAGCACCCCATTCTCATTTCCATTTCCCCCTGTCACTGAAAGGTTTTATTTCCCTGCTGAGCTCTGTCATATCATGGGCACAGTGCCTGCCAACTTCCCCAAACACACATGCTTCGGTTTAGCAGCCTCATTACTTAAGAGAAGATCTTTACCTGTAACTCTAGGGAAAAATCCAGGGGTGGATTCTTGTTGGCTTAGTTTACATCACATGTACATTTTTGGACCACGGTGAGTGGCCAGAGGGTAGGGTGTTTGAATTGGCCAGACCTCGACCCCCTCCTACCTGGGCTCTCCTACTTAGAGAGTCAGTGTTCAGGGCTATTGCATGTGGGTTAAATAACCATTCACTCTTTGTCTTCTCATTGTTAACTAAGGCTGTGTGAGGAAGATATGGGAGTTGACTTTGAAGGAAGTAAAGATATGTGCTGACATATTGTAAAAGAGATTTTCAGATGAAAAACATGATTTGTGAGAAGTTGGAGAGTTGTGGGTGGTTGAAAGTAAAGTAGAAATAGTCTGGGGCGCCTGGGTGGCTCAGTGGGTTAAGCCGCTGCCTTCGGCTCAGGTCATGATCTCAGGGTCCTGGGATTGAGTCCCGCATCGGGCTCTCTGCTCAGCGGGGAGCCTGCTTCCTCCTCTCTCTCTCTGCCTGCCTCTCTGCCTACTTGTAATCTCTCTCTGTCAAATAAATAAATAAATCTTTAAAAAAAAAAAAGGTAGAAATAGTCTGCAAGAGTGTTGACTGAACTAGGCTAAAAGAGGTAAGAGGTAGGAGGGAGAGAGCTGAAACTAGAGTCAGGGAAAGGTGTCATGGAAATTTAAAAAGGAAAAGGTGATCTGTTGATAGGCAGAAGACTGAGTAATCCTGGAGGCAGATTCTTTTACTATGAGAGTAAATGAGGTTATGCAAATGAACCTTATACCACTGCACAAAGGTGTAGTGGTACTATATCAAATAGAGGAAGTATCAAATAGAGGTAGTAGTAGAGGTATTATATCAAAAATTCCTAACAGAAACTGTACCCAAGGCTTATAAGTAGTCTGCTTATTAGAAACAGAATAAAATTTCATGCTAACAAAAATGTTGGCATTTTCAGGAGTGTTGTTATGCAACTATTTCAGACTGACAAGGGCATGAAGTGACCAAAAATTAACTGAGTTCAGAGAGATAAGTCAGATTGTGTAATTCTGGTAACAGCACATTTAGCTGAGGGAAGAGGACTCAGAAAAAAGGTGAAAATTTATTATAAAATAAATAGTCTTGTCTCAGGTCATGATCTCAGGGTCATGAGATCTGGCCAAGTCAGGCCCTGTGCTCAGCACAGAGTCTGCTCAAGATTTTCTCTGTGCCTCTCCCTCTGTTCCTCTCCCCAACCCCTTTCTCTGTCTCAAATAAATAAATCTTAAAAAAAAAAAAAAATGGCAATATCCCAAACCCTTAAATTTTTCTCTTTTTTTTGGTAAGTTTTAAACTCCAGTTAATACAGTGTTTTATTAGTTTCAGGTATACAATAAAATGCTTCAACAATTCATATATCACTGGGTGCTCACTACAAGTGCATCCCCTAATCCCCATCACCTGTTTAACCCATCCCCCGCACCCCCACAAACTCTTAAATTCTTTAAAAGGCATTTTGTTTGAAAGTTACATTTATTTATTTTTTTTAATTTATTTTTTTAAAGATTTTTTTATTTAGAAAGCTACATTTTTTTTAAAAGATTTTATTTATTTGACAGACAGAGATCCACAAGTAGGCAGAGAGCCAGGCAGAAAGAAGAGGGGGGAAGCAGGCTCCCTGCTGAGCAGAGAGCCTGATTCGGGGCTCGATCCCCGGACCCTGGGATCATGACCTGAGCCAAAGGCAGAGGCTTTAACCCACTGAGCCACCCAGGCACCCCAAAAGTTACATTTTTTATTAAGAGGGAGAGGCAGTCCAGGATGAAGAGGGGACCAACATGATTTCAGGTCATTTTATAGCCTGGAGAATAAAGAGATCATGTTCAAGAAGTACGTAGCTTTGGAGATGGTAAATAATCAGAGTGCTGGGAAAGATCTGTGACCAAAGCCTGTTGGACACTACTTGGGCTTTGCCTCTTGAACACAGACTCTCATTGTGTAGTCACATTCTCTAGAATGCTGGGGTGAAGGGTGAGGTAATTAGAAAAACAGCCTGTGAAACAGATGATCATTGACTAAAGTAGAAAGGTGGCAGCAGCATCACCCCTGCAACTGCCTGACCAGAGCCAGGGTCTCTGCATACTCGTCTCTAGATGGAGAGTTCTTCCAGCTATTCAAACACAGAGTCACAAAGGATATATTTGCGAGTCCACGTGGAGGTGAGTGTCTCCTATTTCATATTTTTTATTCTACTAAGAACATTTACATACACATACTTTGAAAATGAAGAGAAACTATATAAGACACTGACAAGCGTTGATCCAAATAGGGCAACCAGATTGACCAATAGGGCCCAGGAGTGGTCCATGAATACTTTGGTCATTATACAATTTGAGGGCTTGTAATGGGGAGGTAGGGACTGAGATCTCCCTAAAAGGTTGAAATCTTATACAGATCCAGTTTTAACCATGAATTTCTCCAGATTATGAGGTGATGACAAGAGTAGTTACTTTGCCTTGTTCCCTCATCTGCTTATACTGCTTATACTGTGTGTGTGTGTGTGTGTGTGTGTGTGATCACCCTTTTCATCATCCTTCTCCTGAACTTCCCTGACAGCTTACTATCCCCCGCCCCACTGAACTCCCCTACATGCTCTCTTCATCAATTACCTGGCCTTGGAAGGTCCTGCTAGCCTGAGGGCCAAGCGTTAACTGTATTTTCCCCTCCATCCTCAGTACCACAGCTAAGGCCAAGCTGGAGTATTTTAGTAAAACTCTACTGAAGATTTGTATATGACAGAATGAAGGCTCTGGCAAGCTGACAGATTGTTGGGCATTTTCTTCAACTTGGGTTCTCTTGTAATGTCACCCATCTGGCCGAAGCCAGTTTCTCCCTCTCCATTCCTTTTCTCTCTCAAGAAGTAAAACATGAGAGAAGGAGAGACGGTAGTAGAATATGAGAGGAATCAAAGCCTCTCCGAGTTCCCTTTCTGAATCTGTCACCTCCCAAAAGGAAACAAAATCTCAAAGTTCGGGTACATTCCTTCTCCAAGTTTTTATACTTGAAAAATATGTATGTAAACTTGTAATCTGTATAGTGTTGCTTTTTTAAAAATCTGCATTAAGTGGTATATACATACCCTTCTCCTTTTCTACTTAGCATTATGTTTTCAAGATTTTCTGTCTATTAATGCTTGTAGTTCCAGTTCATTCATTTTAATTTGTATTTCATTATACGAATATATCATAATTTCTCAGTTTTCCTATTGATACTTAGGCTATTTCCAACTTTATTGACATTATAAATAAGGCTGCGATGTACGCCTTTATCTATATCTTTTTGTGTGTATGACCATGTTTGAGAATATAGGGTAGACACCTCTTAACTTTACTAGACATTGCAGAATTGTTCTCCAGAGTAGTTGCTCCAGTTTCCATGCCTGCCAGCAGTGTATGAGAGTTCTTATTTCTCTGTATCTCAGTCAACACTTGGTGTTATCTGACTTAAAAGTTTTGCCATTCTGACGTATGTGAAATGGCATCTCATTAAATTTAATT
This sequence comes from Mustela putorius furo, assembly GCF_011764305.1. NCBI lineage: Eukaryota > Metazoa > Chordata > Mammalia > Carnivora > Mustelidae > Mustela > Mustela putorius. The sequence continues at coordinate 5,921,940 of NW_025421464.1, read as the reverse complement.
CGCACTTTCCTGATTACTAACAGAGTTAATGTCTTTTTTCTCTGTTTTCTATCACAGTTTCCTATTACTTTCCTAGCACTTACCACATGCTATTATTATGGGTTGTTTGATTTGTGTGTTTATGACCTGCCATCCTGTTTAGAACGTAATCTCTGGGAGAACAGGGATCACAACTCTCCTGTTCACTGTTTTATCCCCAGATCTCAATCCAGGGTCTGGTAGTAGGGATTCAATAACTAGTTGTTTAGTGAAGGAACCTGCTAGTGGAAGGGGGGAGGCTTCCTTGGTAATTCTCTTATGGTAAGTCTGCTGTTACTATAAGAGAAATGCTTATACAGTTACTGGAATTTTTTCCTTTATATTCCTCCCATCCAAACCCTATACTTTCTTTCATAGCCAGTTCGAAGTATCTGATTCTTTCCTTCATTTCTTATATCCCCTTTCCAAGCCTTCTGAACAGGCTGGAATAGAAGGTAGCAGAAATAGAGAATCATAGAAATAGACATTCATAGTTTGATTTGATAGAGATTATCTGCTCCAGCCTGGGGCCTATGATTTGAAATATGCTGATACTGAATTAGCCTATGATTATTTTATGCCACACATCAGAGAAGAGACCAAAGTTCTGATGAGGTTCATAATTAGATTAGGTAAGAAATTAAGTTGGAAGCCCTTTGCCTTTGTTGGGATTCTTACTGAAAGAATTAATCTTACTCTAACTACTATCAGACTGTCTGAGATAGGTGAGGACTTCATCAGCAGGAGATCACTAGGCTAGACATGGTAATTTTTTACTTTTGAGAAATACAGACATCAAAGAGGACTAGAATAAATCTCAGTGACTTTTTTTTTTTAAAAGATTTATTTATTTGACAGAGAGAAATCACAAGTAGACAGAGAGGCAGCCAGAGAGAGAGAGAGAGAGAGGGAAGCAAGCTCCCTGCTGAGCAGAGAGCCCGATGCGGGACTCGATCCCAGGACCCTGAGATTATGACCTGAGCCGAAGGCAGTGGCTTAATCCACTGAGCCACCCAGGCGCCCCCTCAGTGACTTTTCTATAGTTCCCTTTTTTCCTACCAAGTTACTCTTATTGCTGGTCCCGGTAGCTCCAGTTGCATCTTGTTCCAGCTTTATTTAGTTCCTGAGTTCTGTTCTGACTACATGTTAAACTACTCATTGCCTTGATTAGGATTCTTTGGGGGTGCAGGGAACAAGCCCACCCAAGATAGCTTAAACCAGACACAAACCAGGAATGTCTCAGAAATTAGGAGCACAGACAGCTAGAACCGAGAATTAGAGCAATGGAAATATCTACTAAAAACTCCCAAGTAGGATGCCTGGGTGGCTCAGTTGGTTAAGCATCCAACTCTTGATCTCAACTCAGGTCTTGATCTCAGGGTTGTGAGTTCAAGCCCCCTCCACATCAGTGTGGAGCCTACTTAAAAATAAAATAAATAAAATATCCCAAGTTTGCTTCTCTTTTCAAGAGAAAACCAGGCCAAGGATAAAATCTTAATCCCAATTACAAATTCTCAGGGAAGGATGCATACCCAGCATGGACCAGATACGTGCCTATCTCCAGAAAGACATGACCATAAGGTTACTTCTACAAACATGGCAGCCAAGATCCACTCCTGTAATATGTGGATAATAAAGGACAGCACCTGCCAGAGGGGAAAAGATGTTAGGCAGAGGCATTCACAGATGTCTACTGAGTTTATCAGTTGCTGAATATCAGTTTGGAGGCTCTGAAACCTAGCAGCTCCTTATCTTCTGCTTCCTTAACTTTTCTTCCCCCCAAGTCTAACTGGCCTCTTACCCAGCCTGCTGTTCTCCTTTTCAAAGCCCCCTGTAAGCGTATTCTTAACAGATCTCTGACTGCCCTCACTTAAGATATGAAATTTATGGTTGAGACAGTATATTTTTTCCCTCGTTTGAGTGTTTATCTCAAAGGAATTAGAAAGTGGGGATATTCTGTGTACTATAACATCTCTCTGGTATGGCTTAAGTCCAGTGATGTGTCCCACCCCAGCAAGTGAGAAATAGCAGTAAATAGGTATCGTGGAACTTTGGCCACCTGCGAAGTTCATTCTGCTTTTGCTGAGACCATACGTTCTCTTGTTACAGGAACATGACATAGAAACAACTCATGGTGTGGTCCATGTCACCATCAGAGGCCTACCAAAGGGAAACAGACCAGTTATTCTGACATACCATGACATTGGCCTCAATCGTATGTATTTGATTTTATACCTTCCCCTTTTATTTTAATACTTGATCTTTGTCTATTTATTTTTAAAAAGAAGAAATCCCAGTATTCTAACAGCACAGGTTTTTTCTTTTCTGTCTTATCCTTCCCCTCTTCATTGCTACACATGTTAATGGCAGAATTAAGTTGTCTAGGAACTGGTCAGAAGAATGTGTTTGGGGGATACTGGAATTATATCTCATCTTTGTGTCTTAACTGCTAAAGGATGAACCGGTTAAGAGAGTAGAACTGAGGGGCGTCTGGTTGGCTCGTTGGCAAAACTTGCAGTTCTTGATCTTGGAGTCGTGAGTGTGAGCCCCGCGTTAGGCACAGAGATTACTTTAAAAATAAAAAAATAAAGTGTGTCTTTAAAAAAAAAAAAAGGTAGAACTGAAATCAGTTGTTTATTTTGTTTAAATCTATACTACTTTGTTTTTTTTTCATATTTCAAGTAAGAAAATCCAAGGTTTGAACTTAACTTTGTTGTGAGCTCTTAATGAATTAATAAAAGTATTCTTCTATGGCCTGTCATCAGTGATTTTAAGTGGACTTTTCTAGATGGTGTTATAAGATTTTGGCCCTAGCCACATGCTCAGAGCCTGTACTTGTGTTTTGTCCCATGCTTCTCTAGCTTTCCATGGCCTACATTTGAGGCTGCAGTCTAGTGCTGAAGCTTTTGTAACCTCTTTTGCATGAGAAGATTTAAACAGTTATGCTAATAGGATAGAATTTGAAGCAGCAGCCCCTTTCTACACCCCAGCAAGTTTGCCAAGAGAGTGTTCCACAGGGTGAATCTAAGCAATGCAGGGTATTTACTCTAGCCAGGTTCTTGGAATATAGTCAGCGTCTCTGTGTCAGATGGAGGAATAAGGTGCATGAGAAATGATAACATATGGATGCAAGATTATTTTGTGCAATACCAGAATTAGTTTTTATTTTATAGACATCGTGTAGAATTGAGAATTCATTGTTTTTTTCAGATCACTGAGCTGTCTGGTGTTAAGCCTTTAGGGCTGCTTAAATCATATTGTCCAGACACCTCCTTTTAGTAGAACAGTGATGAAAAGGAAGTAAAAGGGGGGAAAAGGAGTGAAAGAGGCGATGTTATGGAATTAATTGAGTCAAGGAAAACTGGAGAGAAATGGAGAGGACTTTTATGTACAGTCTGTTGAAAATCTGGGAGAGACGGAGAACATGTGACTTATGTGTATTTTTACTCTTGCAGATAAATCCTGTTTCAATGCATTCTTTAACTTTGAAGATATGCAAGAGATCACCCAGCACTTTGCGGTCTGTCACGTGGATGCCCCAGGCCAGCAGGAAGGTGCACCCTCTTTCCCAACAGGGTAAGGCCACAGGCAAGATCTTCTGGAAGGCATGCAATTGACTGAGCTCCAATGGGAGAAGTAGCTTTGATTTTAGCATAGCCTAGGGGTTATACTAATCAACCAACCATCCTCCCTGTTTCTCTCCTTGCTCTGAGAACTGTTAGGTACAGTCTCTCGAGGAAAACTGCATGTTTTCCTATATCCAGGAATCGTTCTCCATTGATGGGACTCTGTCTCCCTATCATTGCAAGCCTTAAGTGTCTGAGACACCCACTTCTTGCTGTCTTTTATCTGTCCGCTTCATCATGTTTTTAAAATCTGTCATTTCTCTGTCCCTCCCTGAAACTTCCAACTTCCTAGGCCCAAACTCCAATCCCTCTGAGTTTCCTGGGAACGCCTCCTCAACCTTAGTTCCCGGTCTGGTGACAGGAATTTGAAGATTTTATATCCATTTTTTCGGAGAAGCTGCCCTATCAGCTAGAGATGCATTTTGAGAAGACCTGGCACTCTTGGCCTCATCCTAAACCTGCTTTGGATGGCGGACTCAGTCTCCCTCACTCTTCTCTGGACATTGTAATTATTGAGAAGACCTTGGGAGGAGGAGTGAAAACACAGGCTGTGGAATGCTGATTTTTCCCCTTTCCCTTGGTTCCTCTCCAGAGCTGCCTCTGCCAGTGACTTATGAAACAGACCATTGAGGATGAATAAGAGCTAACTAACCCTTACATGAGACTTGAATGGCATTTTTTATACTGCTTTCAACGCTTCACATTTATTAAGTCATTTAACCCTCAGATCTATGGGACAGATTTACTATTATTCCTATTTTACAAGTGAGGAAACTGTGGCCCAGAGATACTAATTAACTTGGCCAAGATTACATAACAAATAAGTAGCAGAGCTGGAATTTTAACTTAGGCAGTCTGGCTCCAGAAGCTATGTTATTGATTAATCCAGGCTATTCTGTCTCTCAAATACAAATTGGCCAGTGACTAGCATATATCAAACAACATTTAGATTCAGTTCCTTTTTTCTGTTTTGTGCACAAATGGTTCAAGAGCACTTCACTGCTTAAAAAGTGTTTCAAGCAGAGGCAGGCTGACTTCTCTGTCAGATACAGAGTAAATCCTGCCTTGTATGTAGGAAGTCGCCTTAAGATTTCTTTCCATCTCTGCTTCTGTAATCTCTGTGGGTGCTCCCTTCTTTTCTTGGGTTCCAAGTCTGAATCAGTTCCTGGGTTTGTCTGACCATCTTAGGATACAGTGGTTCATATCATATACCAGATTCAGAAGCAATAAAGTAACTGTGTCATCTTATGCCTGAGTAAAGCAAATCAGCATTCATGATGAGGAGTCCAGAATCTGTGACTAGGTGGTTGGGCCCAGTAAGACTTTGTTTTTGCCTTTAGCTGCCTGGATATAAGCTGCAGACCAAGAGCCACTTCTTCGGTTGACTTTTATTGCTGGAAGTTTACTGAGCCTCAATCCTGGTTAAAGTGATTGTTAGGGATTTGGAAATACCCTGGGAAAGAGCCATATTACCTGTTTTTTTCAAGAGGCTTCCTCTGGTCCCAGAAACTTCTCTTTAGAATATGGAGACACATGGGTTCTTTTCCTTTCTTCTTAGCATGGAAGTCATAGAGAGTTGCACAACATGTCACAGTCATGTCCACACATTATCTCCTTTCAGCCTTTGGTAAAAGAGAATGCTTTGGGGTGCCTGGGTGGCTCAGTGGGTTAAACCTCTGCCTTTAGCTCAGGTCATGACCTCAGGGTCCTGGGATCGAGCTCTGCATCGGGCTCTTTGCTCGGTGGGGAGCCTGCTTCCCCCTCTCTCTCTGCCTGCCTCTCTGCCTGCTTGTGATTTCTTTCTTTGTCAAATAAATAAATAAAATCTTTTTTAAAAAAGAGTGAGAGAGCTTTTATTTATTTATTTATTTATTTATTTATATTTTTAAAAGATTTTATTTACTTATTTGACACAGAGAGACAGCAAGAGAGGGAATACAAGCCGGGGGGGGGGGGGGGAAGAGGGAGAAGCAAGCTTCCCGCTGAGCAGGGAGCCCAATGTGGGGCTTGATCCCAGGACCTTGGGATCATGGCCTGAGCTGAAGGCAGACATTTAACGACTGAGCCACCCGGGCGCCCCAAGAGAATGCTTTTATCTAAGAATCCCATAGTCTTCTAGCTGTTCTTGTGATTGGGAAATATGGGTGCCTTCTAAGTCAGGAGGTATCCTTCTGAATTTCAGGTACCAGTACCCCACAATGGATGAGTTGGCTGAAATGCTGCCTCCTGTTCTTACCCACTTAAGGTAGGTTTATTTTTCAGTTCTTTCACACAACTTTTGACTTTATACCGTGTATCTGATCTAGGGGCTATGATGCTGAGCAAATGGAATAGTCACTGTCCTAATGGACAGTGTCCTTCTTACATCTTAGTGGGAAGAATAATTAACAACAAATAAGCCAACATATAATCACAAATAAAGTGCTATAAGAGAAGTCAGTGAGGGTGATGTTAGAGAAGGGTCAGGTTCACAGAGATAAGGCTAGCTGGGCAGTGCATCTCTAAGAAGTTGTCATCTAGGCTGAGACCAAAACAGAGAGCCAGGGCCAGATGATTCCAGACAGAAGGAGTAATATTTTCTAGACCAAATAAGCAAGTAGGAGAAAGGCATGGAGTGAAATTTGAGAAACAGGCAAGGTCCAGATTACACAGTGTGTCACAGTTCAGGTAAGAATTTGGGATTTTATTCAAAAGCTATAGATAAAGATATAGAAGGTTTTAAGCAGGGGACTGATAGCAGCTTTGTCTTTTATTATTTATTTATTTTAGTTTCAGGTATAGAATTTAAAAATGGATTGGATAAGAATGCATTAAATTGACTTTTTTTTCAATTTGGTCTTTTAAAATGATCACTCTAAGTATAAAAGTTGCATTTCAATAAAGCTGTTTACTTTTTAAATTTATTTTTAATATTTTTAAAGACCCGTTTATTTTAGAGGTAGGGGGAGGGGCTCAGGGAGAGGAAAAGGGAAAGAGAATCTACAAGCTAACTCCCTCGCTGAGCATGGAGCCAGAAGTAGGACTCGATCCCAAGACACTGAGATCACTACCTGGGCTGGAACCAAGTTAGACACTTAACTGACTGACTATACCACCCAGGCATCCCAAGCTGTTTACATTCTTAAAAAAGATTACTCTAGCTATGGAGAGAATGGGTTGGAGAGGAGTAAAAAAGAAAAAGCAGGGAGACCTTTAAACTATTACAGCAGTCAGGCAAGAGGTAATGATAGCTGGAGTACTGGATGCCCTCAGGGGAATGCAGTGAAGTAGATAGAGATAGGAAGGAAATATTTTGGAGGTAGATTTTATAGGACTTGCTATTGGGTCGGACATGGAGGTGATAGGAAAGGAAACTGTTAGACTCCCAGGTTTTAGTCCTATTTCATTTAATCCATAAAATCAACTTAGAAGTAGGTAGTTGTATCCTTTTATAGTTGGGGAACTGAGGCTCAAAATTAGAGAAATGTGACCAAGTTCCAGAATCCATTAAGCATCAGAGCGAGTTGAACCCAGTTGTATTTTTTCCATTTGTGCTTTGTCACCTTCAAAGAAGTTAACCTTATTGGTGTTGCCTATATCCCCTTTCATAGTCTGAAAAGCATCATTGGGATTGGAGTCGGAGCTGGAGCTTACATCCTCAGCAGATTTGCAGTAAGTACATAGAGGATTAGTCTCGATACCCTTGAGACACTGCCTAGGTCACAGTTCTACTTCTGTGTTAGTTACCAGGTACTTCTGTAGGTCTTATGTAAGTTTTTCTGTAAATTCTGTGAATAGCAGATATAGATTTGTATATAAAACCCTGTTTTGTACTTACAGTACCTGAAAAATCACAAACGAGCAGTACATTGGTAAATTCTTTGAGAGAACTTACGGAATTTTGTGCACCATTAAACTTTTGTAAGAGCTCGTAGTGGTATGTGATTCACATACACTATAATGTTAATTAAAAAGTTAGAATATAGATCCACATCGTTTGTCATAGGCATAGGAAAGGACTACCAAAATATTAATAGGGATTGATGTTGTGTGGTTAAGTATTAGGAGGTTTTATTTCCTAATTTTTATAATTTCTATTTATCAGATTTTCTATAGTGAGTATAATCAGTGTAACCAGAGGCAAGGAGAATAAACTAGAGAGTTTTGAGTGTACACAGAAATGTTTGTATTGATTTCTATTTAAGAAATAGAAATTATGAAATTTTTCAGATGCCTCTTGAGTGTGGCAGGGTGGTATCACCCATTCATGTGGTTTCTGAAAAAAAAAACAAAAACTAGAAGCTTCTTTTGGGGACAAGGGCATATGAGTGTGAAATTCATTTGTCTAAGCCTCAGCAGCTCCTTATGCCAAGTAGTTCCACGGGTACTTTCCCAGCAGAGGAGACCCGCCATGAGCTAGCTAATCAACTGCAGATGCCAAGTGCCTTCCTCTGCTGCAGAAATAAATATCCTGTCTCCTTACAGATCCTTGCAAGGCAAGATCATTCGACCGTACTTTAGGGAACTGGTTTTCCAGTTGCTAAGTCAGTCTTTAAGAGCAATTTTTCCAAATACTCTTCCTACCACCTTGCTGAAGTCTTACTTTCAAATCTAAGGCATTATGGCATAAGGCATAATGCATAAGAAATGATTAACCGTGTTCCAATTTTTTAAAAGAATGCTGGGAGTGGAACTTTGACACATTGGCTTTGTCTCCTGTTTCAGCTCAATCATCCGGAGCTCGTGGAAGGCCTTGTGCTCATTAACGTTGACCCTTGTGCTAAAGGCTGGATTGACTGGGCAGCTTCCAAAGTAAGCACCAAATGGTATTCATTGGCTCATCTTGGTCCCTTCTCAAAATGTCTCACTTTTATTTTTATTTTTTCATTGAAGTATATCCAGTTAAAGGCAAAAACCTTTAAGTATACAGCTTGATGAACGTAATGACATATGTAATTGCCACTCAGTCAATATGTAGACTTTCCACCTCCGAGGATTCCCTTGTGCCTTTTCTTTAGTTAATACGTCCTCTCTTTCCTAGAAAGAGCTGCTATTCTGATGTCTATCACCATAGATAGGTTTTCTCTATTCTTTATATAATTAGAATGATAGAATATATATTCATTTGTGTCTGGCTGTTTTCAGTGTTGTTAGTGATCCCCCTTCTTGTTAGGTGTAGTGGTAGTTCTTTTTATTTTATTGTTTATTTATTTATTTACTTAGGGGGAGAGAGATGGAGAGGGACAAAAGAAGCTGGGGGTGGTAAGAATCTTAAGCAGACTCCACACCCAGTACAGAGCCCAATGCGGGGCTTGATCTCACAACCCTAAGATCATGACTTTAGTTGAAATTAAAAGTCGGATGCTCAACTAACTGAGCCGCCCAGGTGCCCCTACGTATGTTTTTAATTCTTCTTTAGTAGTCTGTGATGTGAATAGACAGGATGAGTTGTTTGTTATTTGGTTATTATGAATAAAGTTCCTGTGCACATTCTTTTATACATCTCTCAATAGACCTACATATTTGTTTCCTTTGGCTCTGTACCTAGAAGTGGAATTTCTGGGTCATAGGGCAGTTGTCTGTTTTGCTTCGGTAGCTACAGTGTTCCCAAGTATTTGGCCAGCTAGCCTACCAGCAGTGTATGAAAGTTTCAGTTGTTCCACATCCTCACTAACATTTGGTAGTCATTTTAATTTTTATAAAACAGGAGCAGTTTTATTTGTAATATTTTTTTGTTTGTACACACACACACACACACACACACACTATATTCACCAAAATAGCTTTAGTTATTAAAAAACAACTTTTTGGGGCACCTGGGTGGCTTAGTTGGCTGAGCATCCAACTCTTGATCTCAGCTTAGGTCTTGGTCTTGGAAGTACTGCATTGCCCATCTCAGTAGCCCAGCATGGAGCCTACTTAAAAAAGCAACAACAGGGGCGCCTGGGTGGCCCAGTGGGTTAAGCCGCTGCCTTCGGCTCAGGTCACAATCCCAGGGACCTGGGATCGAGCCCCACATCGGGCTCTCTTTTCGGCAGGGAGCCTGCTTCCTCCTCTATCTCTCTCTCTACCTGCCTCTCTGCCAACTTGTGATCTCTATCTGTTAAATAAAAACAACAACAACAGAAAACAGGCAGGAGGGTGTGCCTGGGTGGCTCAGTCAGTTGGGCATCTGCCCTTGGCTCGGGTCTTGGGCATCCCAGGGTCCTGGGATCAGGCCCTTCATCAGGCTCCCTGCTCCCTGGGGAGTCTGCTTCTCCTTCTCCCTCTGCCCTTACCCCCTGCTCATTCTCTTTCTTTCAAATAAATAAATAAAAATCTTTTTAAAAAAAAGGAGGGGGTAAACAAAACCCTAATTTTTAATTATACCATCTTTTTTTGTTTTAAATGAGGCTTATGGGTAAATAATGCTGGGTTTTAATTGTATTTCCGTAAGGGCCCATGATGTCTGAGTACCTTTTCTGAAACTTACTGGCCATTTCAGTATCCTCTAAGGAAGTGACTATTCATGTCCTTTGTTCTTTTTCCTTAATCCGATTGCTAGTCTTTTTCTTACTGATCTGTAAGAGTTCTTTCCATATTTTGCATTTAAAAAAAAAAAAAAAAAGATTTATTTATTTATTTATCTGACAGAGAGAAATCACAAGTAGGCAGAGAGGCAGGCAGAGAGAGGCGGGAATGCAGGCTCCCCGCCAAGCAGAGAGCCAAATGTGGGGCTCCATCCCAGGACCCTGAGATCATGACCCAAGCCAAAGGCAGAGGCCCAATCTGCTGAGCCGCTGAGGCGCCCCCATATTTTGCATATTAATCCTTTGCTGAGTACATGTAAATATCTTCTCCCAATTTGTGTTTTGCATTTTCACTTTTTTTTTTTTTTAAGATTTTAATTATTTATTTGACAGGGAAAGTATAGGCATGGGGAGCAACAGGCAGAAGGAGAGGAGAAGCAGGCTCCTGGCTGAGCAGGGAGCCCAGTGACAGGGCTTAATCCCAGGACCCTGGGATCATGACCTGAGCTGAAGGCAGAGGTGTAACCAGCTGAGCTCCAGCCAGGTGCCCTACATTTTCACTTTTAATGAGTGAAACGATTGAATGAATCACTCTCTTCACTGAAATCCAAATAGCTTGTTTTTGCTACTGCACGGAAAGATGGGTAGGATTGAGATGTTTGCTATCTGAAAGATGAAGATACTTGCTATCTACATAGAATTTACTATTTAGATAGAATATTAATCTAAAATCTGTTCAAGGAGATAGGAAACTACAGGAGTATATTCTAATTGATGCAAGATTATAGAGCCCAGTGGTCAAGAAAGAATTCTTGAGATGTTTACTGTACAATAAGGTGTTTTTATTATATAGCATAGGGTCAGGACCCATGGGCAGAAAGAACTACACTGGGATTATGAGGAACTATTGATTATATATTTTTAAATTTGGGCGCTGGGAAGGATAGAGATAACCTAGGTCTCTAAAGTGAGTTTTGCATGAAAAGAAGAGTTACAGGATCCTGGAGGTTGGGCTATTGTCAAGATAAGGTGGTTTTTAGTTTCTAGCAAAACAGTAACAGGAAGGCAGCCATGAGTTCCTTGAGGAATACCACATATATCCCACCTCTGACAGGATTGAGGGGAGAGTGTTAGGTTGTGGTTTGCCTTCAATTTGCCTTTTGCTCCCTCCTATATTTTACAAATATAGATAATCCCAGCAACAACCAGAGTGAAAAGAGGGAATAATGGTAAAAGCATAGTATTATATGCTTTTTGTGTTTAACTGATCTGTGCTAGAAAAGTCATTCACTGTTTTTAGATTGGAAAAGGACTTTTGAAACATTTTTCTCTACTAACATACAAATGTTAGTTGTGTGTTATTTTAATCTGAAACTACGAGGTTGAGATTAAAGCAGTGATGTTTTAAAGTTTTTTCAGAGAAAAAATAACCTAGACTTTCATTACCTGCTAAAAGATGCCTAATGTAATAGTCTCATCTTTAAACAAATACCTATTTCTAAATATTTTTAAATTGCCATAAATGTTTATTCTAATACACCAGTGGATGTAGTCTCCAAAATACCAGTATCCAGCTTGTCATAGGTATCAAGAATCTTTACTGATACTCAGCCATGAGATCCGGTAATTCAATATTTAGGAACTTCCTTGAAGAATAAATAGTGATACTTACAAAGGTTTAAATAAAAGGATAATAAGTTTTTAAGAACTAATAACTGTCTAGTATTTGCTAATGTGATTTGATGTGGGGTCCAAGAGTGAACAGTGGAGAAAGAATTCTTGAGAACTTTTTGGTGTTTATTAGCGGGGACAGGGCCCAGGCACAAAGAACTGTATTGGGATTATGAGGAGCTATTGCTTATATGCTTTTACTTTGGGAGGGGTGGAGAACAAAGGAAGATTCCAAAAGGATTTTCATATGGTAAAGAAGACTTAAAGGATCCTGGAGGCCTAGCTATGGTCAAGCTAAGGTGGTTTTTCCTCTAGTAAGGTATTAATATTAAGATTGGGAGCTCCTGGAGGAATGTCACACTCGGCCTGTCCCAAGTATCTGTCAATGGGCTAGAGTTAAAAGGGTATTTTATGTTATCTATCTTCCTCTTGCCTTTGTTCTCCACATCATTTGCTCGGTACCAGGCACTGTTCCTAAATGTTTTATGAATGTTTAAACTTTTTATTCTCAGGACAGTCCAGTGAAGTGTTACTATTATTATTATCCCATAGAGAAATTAAGTCCTTTTTTTAAGGTCACACAGCTAGGAAGTCAAAGAGCCAAAATATTCATTAAAACTTTGTATTTAGGGCTAAAAGATGGAAGCGGCGTAGGTGCCACTACTGTAGAGCAACAAAATTTGATATAACCATAGAATGGAATATCCTGCAATTAAAAATTTGTTATTTGGGGGCCGCCTGGGTGGCTCAGTGGGTTAAAGCCTCTGCCTTCAGCTCAGGTCATGGTCCCAGGGTCCTGGGATCGAGCCCCACATTGGGCTCTCTGCTCGCCAGGGAGCCTGCTTCCCTTCCTCTCTCTCTGCCTACCTCTCTGCCTACTTGTGATCTCTGTCAAATAAATAAATAAAATCTTTAAAAAAAATTTTTTTTTTGTTATTTGGGTTATTTAAAGAAACGAGAAGATTCTCATGTTTAAAAAATAGAAATAACTACCTATGTCCCAATTTTGTTAAATAGTTATCCATAAGAAGAGAGCGAAAATAATTTGGGCTGGCTCAGTCATTTGGTGCAGAAAATGTTGGGGCTAGGATCCGACAAACTAAGAAAGAACTCCTGAGAGGTCTTCAGTGAAAAAAAAGAAAAAGGATAGAACTTGTGGTCGGAAAAAGCTGCTTTGGGGTTGTGACAGGTGACTGATTATATACTTTCAATTTTGGAGAGGGTTAGGGATAATCTAAATCTCTAAGGAATTTTAGCAAGGTTTCTAGGACCTTGAGGGAGCTAGCTATTGTTAGGAAAAGGTCATTCATTACTGTCAAGTAAAACCCTGGTCATGAGACCCTTCAGATGTAGATAAGTGGGCCATATGCTTGTAAGATAATTGTTAACATGTGTCTTGGCGGGTAGAGAGAAAGGAAGTTTCCAAAGGAATTTTTTTTTTTTTTTAAAGAGTGGTGGGGAAGGGTAGAAGGAGAGGGTAAGAGAGAATCCCAAGCCGGCTCCATGCCTAGCACAGGGCCCAACAAGGGGCTTCATCTCACAACCCTGAGATCCATGACCTCAGCCAAAATCATGAGTCAGACACTTAACCTACTGAGCCACACCAGGTGTTCCTCCAAAGGAATTTTTTTTTTTAAAGATTTTATGTATTTATTTATTTGTCAGAGAGAGAGAGAGAGCACAAGCAGGCAGAGGCAGAGAGAGAAGCAGGCTCCCTGCTGAGCAAGGAACCCCACATGGGACTCGATCCCAGGATCCTGGGATCATGACCTGAGCTGAGGGCAGCAGCTTAACCAACTGAGCCACCCAGGTGTCCCCTCCAAAGGAATTTTTATGTGTTAAAGAACACTTACAGTATCTTAGGGTGCCAGGATAATGTAAGCTAAGATTGCCTTTTGCCCTTAGCAAAGTGTCAGCATGGAGGCAGCTGAGCCCCCAGAGGAAAGTCACTCTGCCTATTTCAAGAACTTATTAATGGGGACGCCTGGGTGGCTCAGTTGGTTAAGCAGCTGCCTTCGGCTCAGGTCATGATCCCAGCGTCCTGGGATCGAGTCCCACATCGGGCTCCTTGCTCCGCAGGGAGCCTGCTTCTCCCTCTGACTCTGCCTTCCACTCTGTCTGCCTGTGCTCGCTCTCGCTCGCTCTCTCTCTGACAAATAAATAAATAAAAATCTTTAAAAAAAAAAAAAAAAAAAAGAACTTATTAATGGGCTATAGCCAATAAGGAAATTTAATAGTTTCTTTTGTTTTTGTTTCCCACATCAAGTAGAGCATCCACCTCTTCAATTTCAGAGTTGTGAGTTCAAGCCCAACATTGGGTGTGGAGATTACATAAAAAAAACAAAATCAGGGGCGACTGGGTGGCTCAGTTATTAAGCCTCTGCCTTTGGCTCAGGTCATGATCCCAGGCTCCTGGGATCAAGATCAAGCCCTCTGAGCCCCTTATTGGGCTCCTTGCTTAGTGGGGAGCCATGCTACCCCCTCTCCCTCTGCTTGCTGCTCTGCTTTCAGCCCAGCATGAGATTCCCTGCTCAGCAGGAGGCCCACTTCTCCCTCTCCCAGTCCCTCTCCTTATGTTCCCTCTGTCCATGTGTTCTATGTCAAATAAATAAATAAAATCTTTAAAAAAATTAATAAAAATTCTGGTCTTACCCACTATATATATTTTAAAAAAGAAAAGGAAAAAGGGGAAGAATTTGTTACTAGCAGTTATGTCTTTGGATGGTAGCATTACAGATGATTTTTATTTTCTTTTTCATATTCTATTTTTTTCTAATTTCCTATGATAAGCATGAATTGCTTTTAAATTACGTTAAAATGTTAAAATATTCCACCCCACCTACTGAAATTCTAAGAAACAAAACAAACAAACAAAGGCAGGAAAAAAAAAATGAGAAAACAGACTCGTAACTGGAGAACAGATGGTTACCAGAGGGGAGGAAGGTGGGGGGGATGGGTGAAATAGGTGAAGAGGATTAAGATTACACTTACTTTGATGAGCACTGTGCAATGTATGTAATTGTTGAATTACTGTGTTATACACCTGAAACTAACATAACACTGTATGTTAAGAATACTTCACCTACCAGTAGACTAGATTGTAAAAAATTTATCCATTTCTTCCCATACTTAAGTTCTAGAGAAATATGCATACTCTAGCTTTGGGTGAAATGTATTAATGATGCTGTTGCCAGATGCTGTGGAAATTCTTTCTTATAATCTGACTTACTTAAAATTTGTTCTGAGTCCTGTCTAATTATGTACTTGTGTTAAAATTTACTTGAACATTCAATAATGTATAATAAATAATATGTAATAGCCTAATAAAATTGTTATGAAACTTAAGAATGACCTTATGAGTATTAAACATGAATGGTTATTAATCCTAATTATCTTTAATTTATAATGGTTTGATCATTGGTAACCCCTCTGAAGATTTCTGGGCTTCTTTCTTCCTTGATCTTTCTGGGACCTTGTAATCTTGTTCTGCCTATATCCACGTCTGTCTCACCCTCTTCTCTTCTCCATCTGCACTCCCAGTTCAGCACCTCACCTCTCATCCAAGTCAGCAGTAGGAATGAAGCATAAAACTGAGGAAGAAGGCTACAGGGAATCAGCAACATAATTTGAGTTGGAAATTTTTCTGAAAATAGACTAGCAGGCTGCAGATTTGCACAGATTGCTGCATTTATTAGACTGTGCTCTGCATCATTTTGAGATGGAAAAAATTAGGAGAAAAATGTTCAAAACGCAAGAACATTCTGTAAACATAGCAGTTTCCTCCCACTCCCTGAAATGAAGATAGCGAAAACTGGAGGAAAGAAAAAAAAAAATCATTTTTGTCTCTTGGATGGCTTGGGAGTAGTTGTAAGTCAATCCTTATTAGCCATGAATCCAGTGTAAATGCAGAAATATAGGCAGGAATGAAGTAGCTAATAGCAAGAGTTCTAGGTCTTATGTTTTCAGAGAAAGAATGAGCAGCATTTCTTCTAGCCTCCTGTTTGTTTGTTTATTGTTTTTTAGGGGCCCCTGGGTGGCTCAGTTGGTTAAGCATCTATCTTTGGCTCAGGTTGATCCCAGGGTCCTGGCATCTGGTTCCTTGCTCACTGGGGAGCCTGCTTCTCCCTCTCCCTTTCCCTTTGCCTACTGCTCTGCCTGCTTGTGCTCTCTCTGTCAGAAAAATAAAAAAGTGTTTTGTTTTTTTCTAATGAGGGAGAACACAATGTTGGGGAGGGGTAGGGGGAGAGGATGAGATCATGACCTGAGGTGAAGGCAGATGCTTAGCCAACAGAGCCACCCAGGCGTTCCTCTAGCCACCTATTTCAAAGCAGGTGATATTATTTCCCTGGAAGGGAGACCATTTGTTCTTGTTCTCACGTATCTTGAAACCACCATCTCATGAAACTGTGTGACACTGAGTTGTGCTTTTGTTTGTTGAGGGATATTGTGTGAAATAAAGTGCACTAATCATAAGTGGACAACTTGGGAAATATGTATGCTTAACTCCCTTGACACAAAGCTTTTATCTTTTTAGCTCTCAGGCTTGACAACCAATGTTGTGGACATTATTTTGGCTCATCACTTTGGTCAGGTAAGTGCCTATTCCAACCAGGACAGCTGTTTGTTGGCTTGCAGCAAAACTTTATTTACCTCAGGAAAGAGGGGGTACCTTAGAATTCACCTGATCCTCATGGGTGCCAGTTCCAGTGCAGAGTGTAATGCAGAGGGTGCAGCAAAGGCCAGTCTTAGGGGACAGGCATTAACTCAGTGCCCCATGGCTCTTGGCATTTGAAGAGATGAAGGAGGACAGAATCCCCTCCCCCACCACCTGTTCTCTGTCAGCAGCATGCCATCTGTTAATGTTTGACGACATCACGTGCCTCAGCAAACATCTTCAGAGCCATAATGAAGTCTGGGAAAGTCTTCACAGAAATAGAAATTTCAGAGAAAAAGAAGACAAAATGATAAAACAAATATCAATACTCAAAGAACCTTAGAGATTAACTTGTTCATTCCTATGTTTTTTAGTGGTAAATCTATAGAAGAAATGACAGGTGTGGATAATTATGGGGTGGAAGAGGAAACCCCAGTCCTCTTTTCAGAGGGAAGAGTAAATTGGATAATAAGATTCTGAATGAGCTGATAAGTACCGTATTATTTTTTGTAAGAGTTGGGAAAGGATTACTGTTGATTCTTCTTTAAATGTTTGGTAGAATTCACTGTGACATCATCTGAGCCAAAGCTTTTCTTTGTGGATACATTTTATGTTACTAATTTAATGATTTTACTTATTAAAGATCTATTCAAATCTTCTATTTCTTGAGATGCTTTATAGGTGGTCTGTGTCTTTCTAGAAATTTGTCCATTTCATCTCAGATACCCAATTTGTTGGTATAAATTATTGATAATACTCCTTTATAATTCTTTCTATTTCTGTAAAATTGAAAATAGTGTCTCCTCTTCCCTCCCTGATGTTAATAATTTGAATCTTACCTCTTTTCTTTGTCAGTCTAACCAGTCAGTTGCTGGCTTTATTGGGGTTTTTGTCCTGTTCTTTTTAAATTCTGTATTTCATTTATTTCTACTCTAATTGTTATTATTGCCCTCCTTCTGCTTGCTTTACGTTTCCTCTTATATCTCTAGTTTCTTTCTTTTATTTTCTTTTATTTAAGCAGGCTCCACCATGCCCAGCACAGAGCCCAGCGTGGGGCTCGAACTCACAACCCTGCTGTGAAAACCTGAGCCGAGATAAAGAGTCACATGCTTAACCAACTGAGCCACCCATGCTCCCCTCTTTTTCTAGTTTCTTAAGGTGAAAGTAGTTGTAGACTTGAGATCTTTTTTCTTTTTTTCATATAGGCATTTACAACTATAAATTCCCCTCTCAACACCACATTAGCTGCAGCCCAGAAGTTCTGACAGTTTCATTTATCTCAAAAGTATATTCTAATTTCCTTGTGATTCTTTAATCCATTAGTTATTTAGGAGTATGTGTTCAATATCCCAGATTTACTTCTGTTACTGATTTCTTCTTCTTCTTCTTCTTTTTTTTTAGATTTATTTATTTATTCATTAGAGAGAGAGAGAGAGATCACAAGTAGGCAGAGGGGGTGGGGAGCAGGCTCCCTGCTGAGCAGAGAGCCTGATGCGGGGCTCAATCCCAGGACCCTGAGATCATGACCCAGGCTGAAGGCAGAGGCTTAACCCACTGAGCCACCCAAGCACCCCTCTGTTAGAGTTCTAATTTCATTCCATTGCAGTCAGAGGATATACTTAACATTTCATTCCTTTTTGAATGTATTAAGATTTATTCTGTGGTCCTAACGTGTCCTTTCTGTTCCATGTACACATGAGAAGGATGTGTATTCATTCTGCTCCCATTAAGTGGAGTGTATGTACTCTGGGGTACTCAGGTCTGGTGGTTTACAGTGTTGTTCAATTCTTCTGTTTTCTTGTGATCTTCTGCCTCATTATTCACCCATAAATCAAAGTGAGGTATTAAAGTTACAAACTGTTACTGGAGCGCCTGGGTGGCTCAGTCAGTTGAGCAGTCTTCGGCTCAGGTCATGATCTCAGAGTCCTGGGATCAAGCCCCACATCGGGCTCCTTGCTCAGCAGGGAGTCTGCTTCTCCCTTTCCCTCTGTCCCTTTCCCTGCTCATGCTCTCTGTCTCTGCCTCTCTCTCTCAAATAAATAAATCTTTTAAATAAATAAAGTTATGGACTATTATTGTTGAATTTTCTATTTCTCCCTTCAATTGTTTGTTTTTGCTTTGTGTATTATGATTGTTTGTCTACCTAATTGTTTGTCTTCCTGGTGTTATATTTTTATTTAACAGAACTTGAAACTAACCTTCTTTTGTTAGCCGCATCTTTACCTTCTGCTTGCAGAGAGAACTGGTGCCTAAAAATCTTGAACCTTTCTGGGCTACTTGGTACATGTTCATGGATTTCTTTCACTATCCCCTATCAGCCTTACCGAATCAGTGAAATGAATGATTATAGTCTTTCTTCTGCTTTCCCACTTTCAAAATGTTTTTCCTGTTGGCTTTGTCCTTGTGAGAAAAGAGGTGAAACTGGCTTAGTTGAAATGTGCAACTCAATCTCAGGATCGTGAGTTTGAGCCCCACGGTGGATATAGACATGACTTAAATAAATAAATAAACTTTTAGGAAAATAAATTTTGTTTTGTTTTGTTTTCTAATATTTTATTTGTTTATTTGACAGAGAGGGAGATCACAAGTAGGCAGAGAGTCAGGCAGAGAGAGAGGGGGAAGCAAGCTCCCTGCTGAGCAGAGAGCCCGATGCGGGGCTCGATCCCAGGACACTGAGATCATGATCTGAACCGAAGGCAGTGGCTTAATCCACTGAGCCACCCAGGTGCCCCAGGAAAATAAAATTTAAGCAAGCAATTGTGTTTGCTTCTAATGTTTTGAAATTGAAACAATAAGGTTTTGAGACATGAATAATCTCATTTTTACCAATAGGAAAAAACAGCCGTATGTGATAGCCTCTTTTTTATCTATCAAATTTGCAAAAATTAAAAAGAATGGCCATTTGTATTAGTAAGGTTGTAGAGAACCAAGTAGTATAAGTAAACAAGGCAACTCCATATGTCCTGATAAGGAGTGATCTCTAGTACTTTAAGAGAAGAAGCAAAGTGTAGGACAGTATGTCTAGCAGACCACAATTTGTGTTTAAAAAAAAAAAAGTGGGGGGATGCCTGGGTGGCTCAGTTGGTTAAGCAGCTGCCTTTGGCTCAGGTCATGATCCCAGCGTCCTTGGATCGAGTCCCACATCGGGCTCCTTGCTTCACAGGGAGCCTGCTTCTCCCTCTGACTCTGCCTGCCACTCTGCCTGTGCTCGCTCTCTCTCTCTCTGACAAATAAATAAATTAAATCTTTAAAAAAAAAAAAAGTGGGGAGGCAATTTATACATAACAGCTTTACCTGACAAGTTCCAATAACACTTAAGCCAGTTTTACGTCTTTTGTACCATTATCATTTCTTCCCTCTTTTATCTCAAATTTTGCTCCTTAGGCTTCTCTCCAGACCTTGAAGGGAGAGCTGGCTACATATTTCATCTCTGATTACTGTGTGCTGCATTTGTTGTTTACTTTTATTATTATAATTTCTTTACCCTTTACTGTATTTCCTCAGAGTGATTGTAGTACCATTTAGTTTCAGGTGGACTGATCCATTTGATCAGTTTTCAACTGTATTCTTGGCTCACTTTACCTATATGGTAGTCAGAATGCAGACAGATATTCTTCTTATCTATATTTCCCTATGAGGTTTGATGGTGACCTTGACATACTGCCCTGGATTAACTGGCTCTCTTACTATCCCTGATCCATTTCTTCCCTCCAAAGCAGACATTTTCCCTTCTGCTTAAAACTGCTTGCTGGGTGTGTGTGCACTTGTGTACACGTGTACAGCTATGTACATGTATGTTTATATACACAACCACCTGGCAACTGTTCTGGTGACCTGAGAAGGCCAGCAAGAGAGGGACCATTGGACAGTGGGTGGTGGGGGAAGAAGATTCACTTCACTGTATAAATCATTTGTTTCTCTCTTACTTTATACCTTTAATAATAGCAGTAAGATTAAATGATAGATTGACTTAATAAAATGTAAATGGGGGGGCACCTGGGTGGCTAAGTGGGTTAAAGTGGCTCAGGTCATGATCCCAGGGTCCTGGGATCCAGCCCCACATCAGGCTCTCTGCTCGGCAGGAGGCCTGCTTCTCTTCCTCTCTCTCTGCCTGCTTCTCTGCCTACTTGTGATCTCTCTGTCAAATAAATAAATATTTTAAAAAATGTAAATGGAATGTAATACATAATTCTATGGATATTACTAAGTGATAATATATAAATAAGTGATATACTGATTATATCAGTACAGATAAGTTAATTATATAGATTTATAGCTATTAAGAAAAATGTTACCTTCCCTTTTTAAAAAAATTTTTTTTAAAGTTTTTTCTACACCCAGCATGAGGATTGACCTCACAACCCTGAGATTAGGAGTCACTCGCTCTCCCAACTGAGCCAGCCTAGTGCCCCACCTTCCATTTATTTTCCACTTTACAGTTCATATAACTTTTCTTATCTGATCTCTAAAAAAGCCTTGTCAGGGGCACTTGGTTGTAGAGATCGGGACTCTTGATCTCAGGCTCATGAGTTCAAGCCCCACATTAGGCGTAGAGCCTATTTTAATAATAAATAAATAAAACAAACTTGTCAGGTATCTCTGGTTATTATCTTCATGTTTTATGAGGAGTGGCAGAACATGCAAAAAACACAAATAAGGAAACTAGGGTTCTGAATGGTTAGGTGACCTGTCTGAGTTGCACAGCTAGTATTTGAATCCAAGTCCAGTGCAGTTTCTGGGTGCTGCAGGTAAGAAGGAAGTTCAGAACAAATCTCCAAGTTTTTACATTTGGCCTGGAGTCCGTGACTAGCCTTTGCCATAATGGAGTCTTTGTGCCCTCATCTGACACAGAATATGGCACTGAACCAGTCTACTACAGATAAAGACTTCAGTCATTCAGCCTACCAGTATGAGTGTAGACCCCAGGCTCTGTCCCATTTCCCATCTTGAGCAGAGAGAAATGTCTTTGAACATTGAGAATGCAAACCAAGCAACATGCTTGTATTGTAGCTCAGATGTTTACCTTGTATCTCTTTCCAATTGTTCTAGGAAGAGTTGCAGGCCAACTTGGACCTTATTCAAACCTACAGGCTGCATATTGCCCAAGATATCAATCAAGAAAACCTACAGCTCTTCCTGGGTTCTTATAACGGGTACAGTTATTTCCTATCCCTCCACTTAAATGTAAACGGGGTCCAAAAAGATAATGGACATTTGAGGGAGGGGGGAGGGGAAATATACTACTTTTTTCAGTGTTGTGTCATGAGGTGATTTTCCTGCTGTTGCACCACAGTAAAAGAGGGAGGGCTATCAGACAGATAGGAAAACAGCTTTCAGGGAAAATGAATGGGGGCACCTGGCTTGCTCTGTTGGTAGAGTGTGCGACTTGATTTTGGGGTCATGAGTTCAAGCCACATGTTGGGTATAGAGATTGCTTTAAAGAAAAAAGAAAAAAGTGAACTGAAGGCTGTTTTGGGCACATTCAAATACCATTTGTAGTTTAAGATGTTTTGAGATTTTTTAAAAAGTACCTAAGGTACACGCACAAAAATATACACGTAATGTGAGGCAGGACAGAAAAATACATGGAGAAGAGACAAAGAATAGAAGTCTTAGGCTTTGATGAGTTTCTCTTTGCTGACATCTTGTTACCGGGCAAAACTAATACATGGGCACTAGTAAATTCTCGTTTGTTTGTGCATGTTCCAAAACCTACTGTCAGATCGCCCTGTGTCACTGAGAGAATTGGGTTCTTATCTTGGGACCAGTTTTTCCAAGGTCATACATATTCATTCCTTCTAGCTTTCTGAGTACGTGGGAAAAGATTGAGAAAATGGGTCAGCTGTAACTTACCTAAATTCACCCAGAGGTTTTGAACCTTGTCTCCAACTCCTTTCTCTGTATTACAGAGCCTGCTTATTTTCAGTTGAAATCAGAAAGATTTATTAAGTACCGCACTAAACTATGTTAGTTACAAGACCCCCCCCCCCAAAAGTTCCCCTTTTCTTAAGGAATTTGTTCCTATAAACTAGTTGGAAAATTAAACACTACAACTTGAGGATTTCAGAAGAATTGCTGTTGAGTTTTGAAGTTGCCTCTAAACTTCTGGCATCCCATACTGCCCCTCAGGTTTGAGCCAGGAGGCTTGTTCCTGCTCTGTACCACTCAGGGGGCTACTAAAATGGCAGCTCATGAACAAAGTGCAAAAGGGTCCCTTCCCTCATCAGGTGTGAAGGAAAGATAGTTTCAGATTCCTTGATACTGGTTTTCACAACCAGAAAATAATCTGAGTTGCTATGATTTTCCCTGAAAGAGGTCTTGCTTCCTTTGTTTTTTCTAGACGCAGAGACCTAGAGATTGAAAGACCCTTGCTGGGCCAAAACGATAACAAATCGAAGACATTAAAGTAAGTCCCTCAGCTTCCCTAGTAAGTTGCTAAATATCTTTGCCTTTCATAAACTAGCTCAGTATTTGGTGGAATATAGGTGCTGTTTGCAGAATGTCACCTCTTAATTTTGCCTTTCCCCAGGTGTTCTACTCTGTTGGTGGTAGGGGACAGTTCACCTGCAGTTGAGGCTGTGGTAAGTATGTCCTGATGCTGTGAAGATAAATGAGATTAAATGCAGTAAAATGTATACAGCACACTGCTGGCACACTAGAAACAGTTGGTAAATAGTCATCTTTGTTATTTCTGATTATGTCTGTCAGAGCTTGCTCTTTATTACCCAGTTCTGGAAAAGGAATTCCTCATTAACCACTAGACTTCATCAGAAGGGATCAGTATTACCTTTGATTGCTTTATGTGGTACAGTTGACTTTGTGGCAAGTAGCATAACTAAACACCATTTGCCTATGGTCAGATTTCTGACAGCCCTTTGGCCTTCTGTGGCCCCTATACATCTGGAACTGGATCAGGCTGGAAGGCTGCTGAGAGCCTATATGCTTTCTTCTGCCTCTTCCTCAAGTATATAATACATTGTTAAAAATAATACATGCTCATTGTAGAAAATATGAAAAAATTTAAAAAATAGAAGGACAGGAGGAAACATCATAATTCTCTTACCCAAAGGTAAACTATTATCTTTTCCTCTCACATACCCCGGGTGATATTAAACATGAAAGATTTGGGGACCTGATTATTGATAGCATTTTTTTTTTTTTTTTAAGATTTTATTTATCAGAGAGAGAGCGAGAGCGAGCGAGCACAGGCAGACAGAGAGGCAGGCAGAGGCAGAGGGAGAAGCAGGCTCCCCACCGAGCAAGGAGCCCGACGCGGGACTCGATCCCAGAACTCTGGGATCATGACCCGAGCTGAAGGCAGCTGCTCAACCAACTGAGCCACCCAGGCGTCCCTTGATAGCATTTTTGATAGCCTTTTTCCATGTTATAAAGTCAGTACCTCTGTATAATATTTTTTTTTAAAGATTTTATTTATTTAGGTGCACCTGGGTGGCTCAGTGGGTTAAAGCCTCTGCCTTTGGCCCAGGTCATGATCTCAGGGTCCTGGGATTGATCCCCGCATCGGACTCCCTGCTCATCAGGGAGCCTACTTCCCCCTCTCCCTCTGCCTGCCTCTCTGCCTACCTGTGATCTCTGTCTGTCAAATAAATAAAATATTTTTAAAAAATAAATAAATACATAAGATTTTATTTATTTCTTTGACAGACAGAGATCACAACTAGGCAGAGAGAGGGAGGAGGAAGCAGGCTCCCCTTCAGTGGGCTTTAACCCACTGAGCCACCCAGGCACCCCCCCCCCCCGTATAATATTTAGTCTTGTAAATGTACCTTTGTTTAACGTCATTTTCCAGTTGATGACATCAGATTTTGCACCATTAATAATGTTGCTATTGAACATCGATATCGAATTCTTGATCATCTCCCTGGGATAGATTTCTAGAAGTGGAATCAATGTGTCAAAAATCATAAACCTTTGCAAAATTTTTTATAACATTTGCCATATTCCTTTCCAGAAAGGACATAGCACCAGCATTGTATGAGAGTGTCTGTTTCACAGCATCTTGTCCAACATTGGATTCCTAAATTTTATTAATAATTTAGTAGGTTAAAAATGGTGTCCCACTGTTTTAATGTGCATTTCATTACAAATCAAGTTGACAGTTTTTCATACATCTATTAGAGTTTACTTGTTTTCCCCACAGTGTATGTAATATAAATAGGTATCTGTGTGAGATTACCTAGTTTTCTTTGGCAGCCTTAACTTCCTCCCTGTTTAGAGAAAAACATTAGGGAGTAAGGCTTTTGGGAAAGGAAGTCTAGTAGCTAATCATGGGGGTAGATATAGGAGGGAAGGTTTATGAGGCAAGGTAAGCGTAGGGTGAAGTAGATGGGATAATATATTCATACCTCCCTGAATCATCCTGTAAAACATTTTGTGTCTGGTATAAAATACATGGCATGGCTTTAACACAGAGGGACATGACCCTCAAGTCCAAAAAAAAAAACAACAACAAAAACAAAAAACAAAACAAAACAAATTCCCCAAAGATGATAAAGTTATAGTGATGATCCCAATTCATTGTGAAGGAGTTTTACAAAGGTCAGTCTTTTCTGGCTAAAAAGGTGGAGATACACGCTAAAAAATATCTATCAAAAACATTTCTTCAGGGGTGCCTGGGTGGCTCAGCGGGTTGAGCCTTCTGCCTTCGGCTCAGGTCATGATCCCAGGGTCTTGGGATCAAGCCCCGCATCAGGCTCTCTGTTCAGCGGGGAGCCTCCTTTCTCCTCTCTCTCTGCCTACTTGTGATCTGTCTGTTAAATAAATAAAATCTTTAAAACAAAAACAAAAAAGAAAAAACATTTCTTCAGGGGCACCTGATTGGTTCAGTCAGTGGAGCATATGACCCTTAATCTCAGGGTTGTGAGTTTGAGCCCCACATTGGATGTGGATATTACTTAAATTTTTTTTCTAAGTAAACATGTGACATAAAACAAGAAAACAGTGTTGTTTTTAGAAAATACCCTTCCTTAGAATTTTCTAATAATGCTGAGTTATTTTTTTAAACTTGGATGGACTTAAAGCAACATTTCCATTCATCTTTCAAGACTAGATAGACTGGTGAGGCGCCTGGGTGGCTCAGTGGGTTAAAGCCTCTGCCTTCGGCTCGGGTCATGATCCCAGGGTCCTGGGATCGAGCCCTGCATCCGCATCGGGCTCTCTGCTCGGCGGGGAGCCTGCTTCCTCCTCTCTCTCTGCCTGCCTGCCTGCCTCTCTGCCTACTTGTGGTCTCTGCCTGTCAAATAAATAAATAAAATCTTAAAAAAAAAAAAAAAAAAAAAAAAGACTAGATAGACTGGCCAGTACAGATAAGGTCTTGTTTTCTGACTTCCTCATCTTCAGCATTTATAGATAAGAACCCCAGGAGCCCTGTCAGTATCACAGAGTAGATGTCTTACGGACAGATTCTAGCTTGTGAGAGCTAGCATTTTATCCCACAAATTGGTAGGGATTAGAGGACTCTCCATGCATTGAAGAGCAGGAAGAAGCTTCTCAAATTTTGGTCATTTTTGCTAACTATTCTTTCTTACTTATTCAGCCTCATTTTTTGAGCTTCTTATTTGCTCAATGCTGTGGGGGAATACAAAAATGAATAAGATGATGTATCTGCATTTGGGGAGCTAGAGAGAGAATAGACATGTCAAAAAACCAACCATTGAGTTTGGTTTACGAGATATGGAGACTTCGTAGAGAGCTAAAGAAATTACAAAGTGGTAAACCAAAGAAAGCATGACTTATTATATTAAATCCAGATGGGGGATTTCATTCTTTGAGAAAATATTATATATCTACTATGTTCTTTTTTTTTTTTTTTTTTAAGATTTTTATTTATTTGTTAGAGAGAGAGAGAGAGATACAGAGCGCAAGCACAGGCAGACAGAGTGGCAGGCTAGAGGCAGAGGGAGAAGCAGGCTCCCTGCCGAGCAAGGAGCCCAATGTGGGCTCCAGGATGCTGGGATCATGACATGAGCCGAAGGCAGCCGCTTAACCAACTGAGCCACCCAGGCGTCCCTATCTACTATGTTCTAAGCATTGTGCTTAGCAGTTAGGGATCCAGTTTATAAATTCTACAGTTTAGAGTTAATGATATTCTGTAGTACACTGGTACAATTTGCTTACCCCTGCCTACATTGTCATTTGTATAGAGCAAAAACTGGTGATCCTGGTTTTTAGATCATCCCCTGATAATAGAAGAGTTTTATGTACCTGCCCATCAGCAATCCCCAGAGTTCAGCTGGATTACTGGTTCTTGCCTAGGTAATTTTAATAACTCCCTAACTGGCTCATTGCCTCTGTAGTCTGTCATACAGCCTCTGCTGGTTACTTTACTAAAACAAATCCGTTTTCCTCAGAAACTTTCCATGGCTCATTGGCCATGGTCAGCTCCAGTCTACCTCCCAGACGTGCCTTGCAGTGCATCTTCACACCACACCTCTGTAACCCCACACGCCCTGTACATCCACTTCACATCTCCTGGTTCTTTGCTTATGCTTTCCCCCAACTCTGGAAGCCTTCAAACACCCACCCCTTCTGTTTACTGTGTGTCTTGAAATCCTGCTCATCCTTCTATACTCAGCTCAGTTGGGAAATTTCGATGTGATATCATTCAGCTTTGAATTATATGTTTTCACCCTAATGGATACCAGACTCCTAGCAGTGTTTTGTATGTGTATGCTTGACAAACGTGTAAAAGGAGAGATTTCATTGATTAAATTAGCCACAAAACATTGCTAAACCTAAAGATTATCTCCCTAAAAGCTTTTATTTGAGGTCTCTGCCTTCGTGGGTATACCACAAAGTATAGGATACCAAACATGTAAACACACAGGTTGTAACTCTTAATTAGGATAATTGCTATGAGAGAAAAAACATAGAGTAATCAATATTTAGGTGGAATAGTGAAAGACCTTGAGTCAGAAAAGAGGGTGTGCAGACAGGCAAACCCAGGGTATAGGGAAGGGGTAAAGGGGAGTGGGGATTGAGGACTGGGCTTGGTCAGGACCATTTGTACTGGGAACCCATCAGAATCCCAGCAGGTGAGTGCCACAGTCCAGTTCACATTTTAAAATAGGTAGCTAGCCCCCAAGTTATGTAGCCAGTAGGAGAAATTAGATTCAACATAAGCTTAAGTACTCGCAACAGATTCAGGAAATGAAGTTTAGCCAGACTTTTAGATTTACTAAGAAACCAGATACCAAGTACATGATATATCTCTTACTTTGTATTTTGGTAATTTCTTTGGCTGATTCAGCCATCTCCAGACTGAGCTGTTGATCTTGGAAGATCATTCTTGTGCCAAGCTATTTCTTATTTTTCTAGTGATCATAATTGTTTTCTCTTTTTTTCTTTTCTTAAGGTTGAATGCAACTCTCGCCTGAACCCTATAAACACAACTTTGCTAAAGGTAAAGTGTTTTTTTTTCCTTATTGCCAGTGGATTTGTTAGTAAATTATACATGGCTCAAAATACTCTTATTTCTGCAATAGTTGCCCAGAAAGAAGGAAAGGTTCTCTCTTTGATTCTCTCTCTTTTTTAAATTATTCCTGAATATATTCTCACTATAGAAACTTGGGAAATAGAGGGGCACCTGGGAGGCTCAGTGGGTTAAGCCTCTGCCTTCAGCCCAGGTCATGATCTCAGGGTCCTGGGATCGAGCCCCACATCGGGCTCTCTGCTCCTTGGGGAGCCTGCTTCTTCCTCTTTCTCTCTGCCTGCCTCTCTGCCTACTTGTGATCTCTCTCTGTCAAATAAATAAATAAAATCTTAAAAAAAAGAAAGCAAGAAATAAAAAGAAAATTGGGAAATAGAGGAAAGTAAAGGATAAAATCAATCAAAATTACTATAATCCTACCACCCATAGTTCCCCTCTGGTAAAAATACTGATGTCTTGAGGTGCCTGGGTGGCTCAGTCAGTTAAGCATCCAACTCTTGATTTCAGTTCAGGACATGATCTCAGAGTCATGAGATTGAGTCCCACTTTGGGCTCTGCGCTGGACATGGAGCCTGCTTAAAATTCTCTCTCTTTCATTCTGCCCTTCTGCCCCTACTCTGAACCCCTGTGCTCACTCTCCAAAAGAAAGAAAAAAAAATGGGGGTCTTTTTCCTGTATACTTTTTATATCAGTAAGGTCAGGATATTTACAGCCCTGTGTCTGTTTGTTTGTTTTTTTAAGATTTTATTTATTGGTCAGAGAGAACAAGCAGGGGGAGTGGCAGGCAGAGGGAGAAGGGGGCTCCTCACTGAGCACAGATCCCATGCAGAACTCGATTCCAGGACACTGGGATCATGATCTGAGCCAAAGGCAGACATTTACTGAGCCACACAGGTGTCCCTCCTCAACTTTTTGACATGAGCATCTAACCATGTTATTAAAAACTTTGTAAGCATTATTTAATTTTGTGAGAATTAGGATGAATGGGAATTACTTACAAGCTATGTCCCATTGTATTGATTAGGAAGCTTCCAATAACAATTCTGATATAAGGGTAAGTGCATTTCCTTTCTCTTAGGGCAAATAGAGAGCAACTCTTTTTTTTTTTTTTTTTTTTTTTTTTAAAGATTTTATTTATTTATTTGACAGAGAGAAATCACAAGTACACTGAGAGGCAGGCAGAGAGAGAGAGAGAGAAGGAAGCAGGCTCCCTGCTGAGCAGAGAGCCCGATGCGGGACTCGATCCCAGGACCCTGAGATCATGACCTGAGCCGAAGGCAGCGGCTTAACCCACTGAGCCACCCAGGTGCCCCGAGAGCAACTCTTATACTTGATTTCTAGTTAATGTCAGATTTCTCTCCCTTTTCATTGTACCAGGTAAGAGTGTCAACCTTGTTTTTTCTACAGCCTTGTAAAGTGTACAGGGGCCTGGCACTCTGATTTGAGTATGGATTACTGTATTTAAGTGCTGAACTTACGTTGCTTACTGCTACTTTCTTGGTCTGAAAGACCTCTGCTTTCTTCCCTTTCTCTTTGAAGTGGCTTGAAAGGGAAGTGCTGTCACCAAAAGCAGGCTATAGTTCCTGGAAATACAGCATGAGGCTAATGCTCTGAGACAGAATGCAGAATGTTCTGAGGTCCAGGTGGTTGACGAACTGGTCCAAAATAGGAATGTTATTTTAAAAGGATATGGTTTCAAATAGTTTTTCAGTATAGGTTTGAATCAATATTTTGAAAGCACAAAACTGAGCTCTGCTGTAGATGTAGTTTTTTTCTGGGCAGAAATGCCCACTGCAACAGTATAGTTGAACTGACTCTCCAACTACTTGATAGGCAGCACGCTTGGAAACAGTCTCTCCTAATATTCTCTCTGTGTGTGTTAGTTGTTTTATGCCAGATTTTAATATTAACCTTCAATTCCTGTGCCTTTTGTGGCATTCCCATTTGCGAAATAACAGTCCCCACCTCAAAGGAAGTTTTTATTTTTTTGAGAGAAGGAGAGAGTGTGTGAGCAGGGGAGGGGCAGA
Organism: Mustela putorius furo; assembly: GCF_011764305.1. Classification (NCBI taxonomy): domain Eukaryota; kingdom Metazoa; phylum Chordata; class Mammalia; order Carnivora; family Mustelidae; genus Mustela; species Mustela putorius. The sequence goes on along the minus strand of NW_025421464.1, from coordinate 5,892,007 downwards.
GGGAGAGGGAAAATCTTGAGCAGACTCCACACTCAGGGCAGGGCTCAGTCTCCCAACCCTGAGATCATGACCTGAGCCAATACCAAAAGTTGAATGTTCAATTGGCTAGGCTGCCAGGTGCCCCCTGCTTTTAAGTTCCAGTCAGTCTGAAAAGGATGTTGTCTGAATACAGAATTCATAACAGCTGGAAAAAAGAAGGTGGGCCTGTGTGGTTGGCCGTAATGCCTTAAAAACAGTGTTTTCTGCAGATTGGCAGAATGTGCTTCACCTGGGAGCTTATTAGAACTACAACTGCTTGGGACATCTGGGTGGCACAACCAGTTAAGCATCTGACTCTTGTCTTTGGCTCAGATCATGATCTTGGGGTCATGGGATCTAGCCCCCCATTGGGTTCTGAGCTGAGCATGGAGTCTGCTCGGGACACTCTCTGCCTCTCTAAAATAAAAAATCTTAAAAAAAAAAAAGTTCTTGGGGTGCCTGGGTGGCTTAGTCTGTTAAGCATCCAGCTCTTGATTTCAGCTCAGCTGTGATCTCAGGGTCATGAGATCGAGCCCTGCCCTGGATGTGGAGTCTGCTTAAGAGTCTTCCCCTCTGACCCTACCCCCTACACCTTCACCCCAACGTACACATGCTTTCTCTTTTTTTAAAAAAAAGAAACAACAACAACAACAAAAAAATGGAAGTTCTCAAGCCCCACCCCAGACCTATTAAATCAGTATTTCCAGAGTAGAAACCCAATGAGTCGTCTGGGTAATTCCAGTGTGTGCTAACAAAACCTTACTTTAGATATCCTTGCATGGGGCACCTAGGTGGTTCAGTGGGTTAAGCCTCTGCCTTCGGCTCAGATCATCAGCTCAGGTCATAATCTCAGGGTCCTGGGATCAAGCCCTGCATCGGGCTCTCGGCTGAGCAGGAAGCCTGCTTCCCCTCCTCCCCTGCTTGCCTCTCTGCCTACCTGTGATCTCTGTCTGTTAAATAAATAAATAAATAAATAAATAAATAAATGAAATCTTTATTTAAAAAAAAAAGGGCACCTGGGTGGCTCAGTGGATTAAGCCTCTGCCTTTGGCTCAGGTCATGATCTCAGTGTCCTGGGATCAAGCCCTGCATCGGGCTCTCTGCTCAGCAGGGAGCCTGCTTCCTCCTCTCTCCCTCTTTGCCTGCCTCTCTGCCTACTTGTGATCTCTCTCTGTCAAATAAATGAATAAAATCTTTAAAAAAATAAAAAATAATAAAAAATAAAAATCCTTGCACATGTGAGGATAATCATCTATGAATATTTATGAAGTGAGAGACAGCCTCACCAAATCCAGCTTTGAGAGGAAAGTGGCTGGCCAAGTGAGTTGACCAGATTCAGTATCACCATGTCATTGGAGAAATCCCCTTAGTTGTAGAATGAAGATAATATTGGGTTGAGCGGAAACTTAGGAAGCATGATACCCTGAGAAGTTAGGGTCATGCTGTTGAGGACTCTGAAAGTAACATTCTTCAGGTGGAGTCAGAACCATAGTTGAAGACAGTGGTAAACTTCATTGTCACTCCTAACAGAAGGTTCCCAGCCTAGGCCTGAAGGCCAGACTCTGCATCTTACTGATTAATAAGTATTAAATAAATAATCTTTTCAGATTTATATCCAAGGTTATTGCTAGGTTGTAAGTTTTTGTGTAAGAGTGCATTGAGGAAACATACACTTGGTTGCAGTTAAACATTAAGTTAAGGAACCTAAAATTCAATCCTGTCCTATTTGAAAGGACTTGTGGATTTTCAGAGCATGTCCCCTAAGTATAAGTACCAGCTATATTTATATATTTATATATTTATATATTTTTCCTCTTTTAGATGGCAGACTGTGGTGGACTGCCACAAGTAGTACAGGTAAGGAGGGGCTTTTTTATTATTATATTGTTTTCTTTTTTTAAAGCACTCATTTGATTCTGCCTCTCTGCCTATGCAAAGATTAATACGTTCTTATTTTGTCTCCTAGCCTGGAAAGCTCACCGAGGCCTTCAAGTACTTTTTGCAGGGAATGGGCTACAGTGAGTAATACAAAACTTTCTGTCCAGCAAAAATTGAATGATAATGGGGTCATTTTGACATCTGGGGAGCCCACATTTCCCAGGGCATATAACCTCTATGCTTGCCAGCCTAAAGTGAGGTAGAAACCAAAATTTTTATGGAGTATTCATCTGCATGTATGTAAGGTGAGCTAACACTTACTAAGCACTTACCTTGTGCCGGGCATTCAGTGTTTATAATCGTAAGAGGTAAGTTCTGTCATTAGTCCCATTTTATAGAAGAAGAAACCTAGGTTCAAAGAGACTAAGTACATTTCCCAGGGTAACAGTTCACCCGCAGAATGCTAGCAGTCTGACTCCAGAGCCCATGTTTTTAACCACTGAGGCTTAGATTTTGCTAAGCTTGTGAATCTGATTTGCATTTGAACTTAGCTGGTAATGACTCCTGGCCTAGAGAAACACAATGGAGACTTCAGAAGAAAAGGGTAGTTGTCCTCAGTTACATTAGCCCCACCACAGGAAATGAACTTGCACAGTAGTTTAGAGCGAGTCCAAGGATGTTTCCATATCGTGTGCCTCTGTCCTGGTCTCTTGCATTGTGAGACCCCTGAGCTTTCTCATTTGTCACAGACTATCCACACTTGTTCCTTTCATGGAATTCTTAAGAAGAAACACTCTTCAACCCAGGTACAGAGCTCTTTACCCAGTAGGGTGATTTTTTTTTTTCCTGTCTTTAGTATAAGCGTGGAAAATGGTCATTGAACAGCTGCCTGGGCAGCAGCTGACCCCTGGGTATATACAGCCCTGTGCCTGGCAGGCAGACTGTGTATGTCTCGTCTAGAGTGGCTGTGTCATCCCCGTCTGTGAGCCACTACCAACCGAGCCCACATCCACATCTGTCTGGCTCACTGGGAGAAGTCCCTCTCCTAGCCAGTTCTCATCCCTTTCGTAAGAAAACACCTGATCTTCCAGCCCATTTCTGATCCAAAACAGATGGCTGTTTATAGTGGAGAGGAAAACAGTTGCCCTTGACTAGATGAGAGAAGTAACGTCTGAGATGATAATAAAACATCAGTCAGCCTCAACTCCTTTCTGAGACCTTAACATAAAAATTCATCCCCAGCTTAGAGGATTCTGTCAGTGTTTACTGGGCGGCCGAGGTTGCCACTTGGCACTCTTGGGTCACTAACCTGACTTTTCCTGTGTCCATCCTGCTTCCAGTCCCGTATGTGCAGCTCAGTCACCTGAGCACCGAGTCAGGTACCTCCTTCTGTGCTGGCCCTGCCCCTGCCTCCCAGCCACGCTCTCCTGGCTGCATTGGCTGCCTGCAGCATGTCCGCGGTTTTCCTGTGCAGTGAGAGCCCGATAGAACGTGGCTCATTGTGCCCTAAGAGGGTTAGTCTGCAGGTCCAGCCCTGGTTCCCCAGGAAAAAAGGAGCGGGTTGTAATAGCCAGGTTTCCTCTTATCCAAATCAGGGTCACGGTAGTAGCTGAAACTTTGTAGGCAGGGCCCCTCTTCTGCAGACACCTATTCATCGTTGCATGAATCCCAGACAGAGGACATGAAGGGCAGCCTTGATTCTAAATAGGAGTACCGGAGCCTGTGCCTGGAAAACTCATCAGGTGATGGCATCTTTTGACCCCAGCATTGAAATGACAGCTGGGCGAGTGGCTGGTGCCTCAGGAAGATAGACAGGGAGGTTATGACAGGTAAGGCCACATCCCAGCCAGCTGGAAGGACCTTAGGATCAAAGCGTTGGAACTGTAGTCTGAGTGAAATACCCACCCCTGGAGCCCTTCCCCTGCAGGCATCCTTTACCTTGCTGCTTGCATAGAGGGCATATAGGGCAGGTGCCAGGCCCACCTGCTCTCCCTTAGACCCACACCTTCATACATGTCTCCTCCCCAGGTAGCAAAGGAAGCCTGTGGACACGGATGGTAGTCTTGTTGTATCGGGCTTGCACTGTGTTTGTGAAACACCTTCATACTTGTGTGGTTTGTCTTTCTTTTGGTTTAGTCTTGCATGCACTGCAGGGTTTGGTTACCTGTTTGGGTTCCCAAAGCCTCTTTCCTGATCACTGTATGAATGGCGTGGGCATAGCTAAGAGGCTATACTCTGGACTTAGGTTTCCCCATGTTCTTCTGTGGACTAGAATCAGCCAAGATTCCAACCAGATCCAAAGGATTAAAGCAACCTTGTGTATAGCCATTCACCTAAGCAAATAATACAAAAGGGAGATGGCTATGTGTTATCCTGGGTCTCACCTTAAATGGGTTGGGAAAGCTAAACAAAGCCTTTAGTGAAATTTCTGGATCAGTTAAGCTTAGCCAGGGTACTATCTTCTAGTCCCCTTGGTTCTTTCTTACAGTACCATCTGCCAGCATGACCCGGCTCGCCCGATCACGAACCCACTCAACCTCGAGTAGCATCGGCTCTGGAGAAAGTGCCTTCAGCCGATCTGTCACCAGCAATCAGTCAGATGGAACTCAAGAATCCTCTGAATCCCCTGATGTTGTGGACAGACACCAGACCATGGAGGTGTCCTGCTAAGCAGATACTCCTCCCCTGGACCATGCAAGTCCACCCTCCTTCAGACAACCACTCCATAATACAACATTTCACCCAACAAACTGGCATTTATCTTTAACTCCTGCATGGCCAACTGACAGTCTCTGGTATCCTGGATTTATCATTCTCTCTGCCTGCCCGCCCTCCTTTTTGTATGTACCAAGAACCACTTCCTTGCCATCACTGTAACATTCCAGCATCTTTAGCTGATCGAATTTCCATATCTTCTCTTGCCAGCCTTTCCTTGTGCTTTCCCAACTACATATCTGACAAGATTCTTTGATTCTGATGTATGTGTGTGAGCACGCGTGTCTGTGTTTGTGTGTGCATAGTTCTGTGATTTTAGATATGCTTTCTTGTAGAGCTTCTGCAAAAAAAGGGGACCTTTTTTTCTTCTTCATTTTCAATGATGTTTTTAAGGGAAATATACAGAACAGGTTTCTAGGTTGGGCAGGCCACTGCATTCTCTTTTGGTTCCAAATTGGTCAACACGATTTGCAGTGACTTCAGGAGCTCTGAGAAATGTGGAAGATCGTGTTTACATTGACTGTGACCAATAGAAGGGAGCCTATTAACATAGAGAGGCAGGCAGGGTGGCCAGCCACCTCCTGTCCAAATGCATTCATATATGTTATTCTGTAAATAAAAGGGAGGGACATATTCTTTTAGAAGCCCATGAATGATGAAGTTCTGATGCAACATGGAGTTTTTCCTAAGAAGTGAGTGTGGCATCCTTACTGCACTCTTTTAGCACAGGAAGATGGAAAACAATATACCAGGCCTCTGCTGTGCCAGAGCAGAGCTACTGTCGCCACAGTGTCTGATACCACTTACAAGATAGCCCCAAGAAGTGCCTCCTGGGTCTGTGATGAAGAGTGTTTCTCCACCCTTCAGTCCTCTGAAAAAGGAGAGGTATGGCCTGAAAATTATGCAGATGGTGAGAACCAGCTGGGCGAAGAGGCACAGACCTCAGCAGAATATCATGTGTCTCAGGCACACCCTTGACTTCAGCTGACATAGTGGAAGCGAAGTGAAATTGGTACAGAACCTATTTCTCAGAAAGATTCTTGACAATTCTTAAAGAAGAGGGGGAAGGGGCCGGTGTGTAAGGGCAGCCTGTGCAGCTACAGTTGTGCTTAGCGGACTGCTGTGCGAGGGGCTGCAGCCAGCCAGAGTATTGCTGGGAGGAGGATGAAACCAACTGCCACACAGCAAGGGCCCAGCTCTTGAGGGCATCAGATGTAAGCTCAGGGTTACGCAGTTCCGAATCTTAGGAAGGGGCTTTTCAGACCTAATGTTCGCTTTCAGCTGAGATAGGGAATGCATCACTCTGCCAGAGTACAACTTTTTACAGATTATTAAATAAAGCTGTATATGTCTCATTGTTAACCCGATTGCTGGTGTTATTTCTCTCAAGCCATGCACTGGGGCTCGGGGTGGAACCAAGTCACTATACATGGGCTTTGTGCTGGGCATTTTCACATCCTTGATCATTATCTCACCCAAGAAGAAATTAAGACTCTGGATAAATAATTTGCTCAAGGTCATACCAGTAAACCCCAAGCTCATCTGACACACCTCTGTTGCCCTCAAATCAAAAATTGTGAGAAGCCCGATCACGGGGTTTATGGAGGAGGAAAGCTAAGGTCTCAGAAAGGCGTTCCACATTTCACCCTTGCCATCTGTGTGGGGTTGCTGCTGGGTCCCACCCCAGTGTAGTAATCTGCAGCCACTTGCCTGAGTTCCTCAAACAGGTCAGACTGTATTTCTCCAGAAACGACTGTCTCTGTACTCACCAGTGGTAACAGGAGGCTACCCCCTTGCGTTAGTGTTGAATGATCCAGGGGCTGCTGCTACCATGTAGTCCATCAAGGTTGCTTTGTCTGTGGGGGATACTTGTAAAATGTCATAGGCCCTGTTCTTTCTGGGAGAGGAGTTGAAGCAAATGCACGAGGACAGATACCGGTCACCAAGCTGAGTTCCTGACAATACAGAATATCAGTTCCTGAGCTGGAGGAGGTCTGGTGGTCACAGTTGCTCTTAAAACCCCCATCACTCCGGCCTTCATGAATACACCCGACATGGATGGTCACTGGAGTCAGGCCCCAGCTGACTGCACTTCACTCGTTCATACTTTTCCCTCTCTCCATTTTCATTTCCTTGCTCCTGTTCAGTCCTGAAACACTTGGGTGCCTGCCTTGTGAGAGTCCAGGAAGTAGCCAGGTAGAGTATACAGGCTCCTCCATATAAATCATCTTACCCAGTTCTCACTGCACCCCTGCAAAGTGGTCAGTGCTTTTTTTTATTTTATTTTTTAAAAAAATATTTATTTATTTATTATTTATTTAAAGATTTTATTTATTTATTTGACAGAGAGAGATCACAAGGAGGCAGAGAGGCAGGCAGAGAGAGGAGGAAGCAGGCTCCCTGCTGAGCAGAGAGCCCGATGCAGGACTCGATCCCAGGACCCTGAGATCATGACCTGAGCCGAAGGCAGCAGTGTAACCCACTGAGCCACCCAGGCGCCCAAAAAAGATTTATTTTTTTATTTGACAGACAGATCACAAGTAGGCAGAGAGAGGTGGGGAAGCAGGCTTCCTGCTGAGTGAGATTCTGATGCGGGGCTTAATCCCAGGACCCTGAGATCATGACCTGAGCCGAAGGCAGAGGTTTAACCCACTGAGCCACCCAGGGGTCCCCCAAGACATGCTTTTTAACACAAAATGGCTCCAGCTCAGTCTATGAAGACTTCACTGGGGCTCTGCCAGCTAGGGCACATTCCAGCTCAGGTTCTCCTCTTTCTCCCACGGAAGGCTGGTTTGAGACTTAAGTCCATGGGCACTTTGTGTGAAGAGCTGGAGAAGCCAGAGTGGAAGCATATCCTGTGTGAGGAAGTTCTAATCAAGATGTTGGGATGGGTGAGGCCATTCTAGGATGTTGCCCATGGCAGGAAGGGGCCTGAACAGAGGCCCACCCTCCTGCTCTGGTTTGCAAACTACTCTGATGTCTACCTTCATATCTGACAGGAATGACTTTCAGACTGGTCTCAAGGAGAGGTCCAAGAAGCCACCTGAGAATTAGTTTAAACACCTAGATTTGCTGCTTATTAGTTTACTGATCATGTATAGTTACCTGTAGGCTGGTTTCTCATCCATAAAATGGTACTAGCATGTATCTCACTGAACCACGATTAGGAAACATACAGGAAGGTGCAAAAGGCCCCAGCCGACAGTAGATGCTCAATAAAAGGCTAAATATGAAAATGCACTATTGGAAAATTTTTCAGGCTAATTGACCTTGACCAAAACACTTAACTCTCCTTAGCCATTTCTTGCCTCTGCCTTCAGCTGGGGTCGTGATCTCAGGGTCCTGGGATCAAGCCCCTTATTGGGCTCTCTGCTCAGTAGGGAGCCTGTTTCCCCTTCTCTCTCTGCCTGCCTCTCTGCCTACTTGTGATTTCTGTCAAATAAATAAATAAAATTTTTAAAAAATTAAAAATTAAAAAAAAAAAACATGTCTTGGGGGACCTCAGTCTATTAAGTGTCTGCCTTAGGCTCAGGTCATGATCCCACAGTCCTGGGATGTAGCCCCGAGTCAGGCTCCTTGCTCAGCAGGGGAGTCTGCTTCTCCCTCTGGCCCTCCCTTTGCTTGTGCGCTCTCTCCTCTCTCTCTCATTGACTCACTCTCAGTTAAAATCTTTAAGGGCGCCTGGGTGGCTCAGCGGGTTAGAGCCTCTGCCTTCAGTTCTGGTCATGATCCCAGAGTCCTGGGATCAAGCCCCACATCGGGCTCTCTGCTCAACAGGGAGCCTACTTTCCCCCCACCCCTCTTTCTGACTACTTGTGATCTTTGTCTGGCAAATAAATAAATAAAATCCTTTAAAAATAAATAAATAAATAAATAAAATCTTTAAGGAAAAAAAAATCATGTCTCCAAGAATACTAAGCCCCTAATGGAAAAGTAGCAGTATGTGTGGTTAGATTTTATCAGATGGGGATTTTATTTAAATTTTAATGACTGAAAGTAACACACAATCACAGGCAGTTCTGTCAGAAATTGATTTATCCTAGCTGAGTGACATTCAAATATAGGCTATACATCAGAACACCTGGAGGGCTGTGGAAAGCAATTGCTGGCCCCACCTATGGGGTTTTGATCTAGTAGATCTGAGATGGGTTTCAAGAATTCCTGTGTCTAACAAACTCTCACACGATGCTGAGGACTGGGACCACACTTGGAGAACCACTACCCAGGTCTTGTTAGTGTGGTTTATGGACCAGCTATGTGGTTATTGCCTGTGGGTTGTTAGCAATGCAGAGCCTTCAATCCCACCTAGATCAACTGAACTAGAATCTGCTATTTAACAAGATCCCCAAGGGATACCTGTATACATTAAAGGTTAGGACACAGCACTCCAAGGCAGTGCTTCCCCCAAAGCCAGTTGAGGGCATCTCTTGGAGTATATAAAATTCAGATTCCTCGGCTTTCCTCTGGTGGCTTGGATTCAGAAGATGGAGGAGGAGCCCAGGAATCTGATACCGACAAGAACTTCAGATGATTATAATGGTCAGGTAAGCATGGGAAACTCCTCATTTACCTCAGTTCTGTGTTCCTCAGGCAGGACCAAACCACAAAACCAGAGAAAAACCTCTCCCTCTGGGATCATGACAAGGCAGCTGCTTCTCCTTTAGAAACAGGAACTTGGGGAAGGTGGCTCCTTGATGGTCTGTGATGCCGTCAGAGGAAATGGGTGGTTATGAGAACCACAGAGCCTGCAGGTGTGAGCTGGGAGCCCCGAGGACACTATGACAAAGCTGAAAGAGCCCTGGGCCTTCTTCCCTGGCCTGGCTGTGCTTGGGAGGGCTGTCCAGTGTTGGGGGGTCCCTAAGGAGCACCAGTCTCCTGTCTCATCCCAGGTCTACAAACTGCTGACCACAGCAGATGCAGAGCTACCCAAAGGGTTACCAAAAGCATCTCCCTGAAGAGTCTCCCAGGCTGAGAGGATTCTGAGTGTCATAGGACTAAGGACTTTGGCAGATGTTCCGAAGGGCCCTCCAACGTCCTAACCTCTCCAACCAAAGCAGGCATCTAAGCTGAGCGCCCGCCCCAAGCTTTGATGACAGGAAATCAAGTAAGTACGTTTGCTTTTGTTTTCTGATGGCCCCGGGACTATGAAGAATGCTAGGCTGGGAGTGGGCTTTATAGTGGGGGGAAAAGTTCCAGGAAAATAAGTTGTTCTGTTGACAATGTAAGGGAGGTAGTTTTGAGGGTCCCTGAAGGAACCCAGGCTCCAGTATTCCTTCCGCCTTTGACTGCCCCCCGCCCCCGCCGCCCCGAGAATTACATTATGCCCTCCAGCTTGTCTTCATGCCCATTCTGGTCCCATCTCAGTCACCAATGTGCTTGTATGATTTTGGGGCCCTCTCTTGACTACAGCCTCCCAACATCAGTGAATGAAAGAAGTCTGAATTCTAATCTCTGAAGACGTTTTTGGATATAGAGTCTACAGTTCCTTGCCAAAGGGTGATGTTTCTCACTTGAGAGAGACAGGTCTCCCTTTAGCTCAAACCAAATTCATCACCTACCCCCACCACTGAGAAATATCTTCAGAAGCACAAAAACACAAAAGACGTGGATCTGTAGACCCAGCTCTGCACTAAGCAGTTGTGTGAGAGTGAGCACGAGGGTGCCCTCTCTGAGCCCTGATCACTGTATGTGAATGGGTTTCAAAGCTGCCAGCCTCTCAAAGGGTTAAGTGAAAAGATAAAAAAACAACAGCAGGCAGTGTGCTGCTGGTCTCAGCGGCCTTTACTCTTTCCTTCTACCCACTGGCCCAGGCCCCCAAGAAAGTGCCTGGCACGCAGTACATTGTTCAAATGTTTGTGCAGTTAATAATTAGATCATTTCTAAAGTTTTGACCACCACCACCACCTGGGCACGTGTACCCCGTGGTCTTTATTTCACCTCCAGGAAAGCTGCCTGGCCCTGACCAGGCCAGGTGAAGGGAGCTGGCAGAGCTCAGGGAAGGGGATGTTTCCAGCGTGAGTGTGGTTCTCCTACCTCTCTTGGGTCCATCCCCCCAGCTCCATCTGCTGTAGGAAGAAGTCTCTGGGTTTAGTGCAGTTGGTGATTGTGGTGACTTTGTCTTGCTGAAGGAGGGGAAAGGAAACTAACAATTACTGAGCACCCACTCTATGTCTGCTCCGCACCTCTCCCCACAAATCAGTGGAATTGGTAATATCCCCGATTCAAAGACGAGACAGAGGCTACGTGCTTTGTGTGAGGAGGTAACAACTGGAGCCTGGTTGGTTTGAATTAATCACTCATACTACCCAGGAGAGCTCTCTCTCTGAGGTTTTCTGGACTCAACGTCTGCACAGTTAAGCATAGAGCTTGTATCTGATACCCAAGGGGAAAGGAAAGGCTGGGGAGCAGCAGGAATGTTGAAAACCTGATGTAAAGGGGAACCCTAGCAGGGAGGGCATTAGAGACCTCCTCAAGAAGCAGCAATACCGTCTCATCCTACTGAGGCTTCAGGATCCCAAAGTCTGAGAAGGAAGTGGCTACCAGGAGCCATTTCCTAAAGATGGACCTGTTTTCTATTAAGGAACTTCATCCCCATGAGTACAGAACTCTCCATGATAATGACAGAAACCCAATTTTATCCAGGCATGGTGAGGGGTTCAAAGGCAAGGCCAGAGCCTGCTATGTCACTGCCATTCTGTGAGCTCCTCCAGGGAACCAAGCTAGGATAACTATTCCCCGTCTCCATGAAAAGGATGACCAGAATGAAAGGATGAAAACACTTTCCTGAAACACTTTGATAAAATGTTTGAAAAAATTAGCATTACTCTGGAAATTAAAATTGTTCTAAGACACCTGTCCAAAGAGCTACTAATCACTATCCATTTAGTTAGTGTGTTGAATGTCTTTTATGGGACAGGTACCTTATGAATTGTTGAGGAAATAGGAAAGCAAAAAGAGGTCTTTGTCCTCACTGAGCTGTGGAATAATGGCAAATTAAACAAGTGAACACTCTAATAAATGAATAATAATTAAAACTTGGGAAGGGGGGTTCCTGGCTGGCTCAATCAGTAGAGCATATGATTCTGGATCTCAGAGTTATGAGTTTGAGCCCCATGTCGGGTGTAGACATTACTTAAAAATAAAATCTAAAAACAAAACCAAACTTGGGAAGGAATGCAACAGCTTGCTGAGAAAAAGAAAAATGGGGAAAGTTCCCAGGAGTGGCCTCCGGTGAAGCAACATTCAGAGCGCAATAAAAAGTGTGCCCTGACCAAGCTTCTTGCATGCTTTATCTTTTGGACCCAAATATTGGGTATTGGTATCCCCATTTTTTTTTCAGACGAGGAAATGGAGGCAAAGAGCAGGGAAATGGCTCAACAGCCAATCCCTCCAAAGACTCGCAAGTCATCCCTGTGGCGTACAGCTTCCCAATCATCTTACTTTGCCCTGTTGACACCAATAACTGTGTGCTCAGTGTCACCTTAGCTTGTTGTAAGCCGCCTCAGATTCCCCCTTGCCTACCTCTAACCTTAGTCACGGTTCCTTTCATGGTCCCCTGCCAATGTTATCCCAGGTCAGGAAATGGTTCTGAGTAGGTCATAGGAATGATGGCTGGGGGATGCAGAGAAATCTTCCCAGAGAAGGGTGGGATCCAGACAGGCTCCCAGGGGAAAGAGCAGTCCAGCCAGTGGCTGGGCCCCCATACAGGTAAAGGCCCAGAAACAGAGAACAGAGCATGGCTGGAGTATGGAAAAGTGGGCCCACCAGAGGAAACAGGGTCCAGCTGCTGAGATGAAATTCTTCAGAGACTGGTGGAGGGGCTGGAGCCTGGTCCTGCTGGGAGGGGGATCATTTGCTCTTGTCAGCAGGACTGAGCTGGGGAGGGAGAGGGTGTCTGGGGACCAGGGCCTCTGTGTCCATTGCAGCATCTCTTTCAGATTTCTCTTGGCCATGTACTTCCGAGTGTTCTGCTGAGGAACGATGGGAGGTCAACCCAGCAGAGGGAAAACCCTGCCAAGCCCCAGCTCGAGTCCCTCTGTCCAAGAACCGGGCCCTGTGCCCATGCAAGCAGGTAGGCTTCCCAGACACAGTAAGGCTGCTCAGCCCCAGACATTGCTGCCTCTGTGAGCCTTCCTGACCTGCCACTCCAGCACGGCTTCTGGTGTCAATGAGCACCTGCTGTATACCAGGACCTTCCCTGTGAACCATGCAGGCAGGGTCCCTGCTCTGGGGGAGCTTACATTTCAGCAGTCAGAATGTTGAACAACCAGATAAACTAGAAAATGTGGGAGAGTGACGGGTGTTAACCAGGAGGGTTTCACTCCTCCTCAGTCAGTTTATTGAGAAATTGAGCTGGCAACTCCAAGACCAACCCTAGTTCTAGCTCTCCAAAGGTACGTTGTTATAATAGCCTCTGGCTGTCTGTGGCCATTTAAATTCAAAGTGAAATTCATTAAAATGAAATTAAGTTAAATATGTAGCTACTCAGTCACACCAGTTGCATTTCAAGTGCTCAGTAGCCATATGTGGCTAGTGGCTACCTATTGGACAGCACAGTTACAGAACATTTCCTTCATCACAGAAAGTTCTATAGGATACAGTGTCTTTTTTTTTTTTTTAATTTATTTGACAGAAATCACAAGTAGGCAGAGAGGCAGGCAGAGAGAGAAGGGGAAGTGAAGCAGGCTCCCTGCTGAGCAGAGAGCCCGATGTGGAGCTCGATCCCAGGACCCTGAGATCATGACCAGAACCGAAGGCAAAGGCTTAACCCACTGAGCCACCCAGGTACCCCCACAGTGTCCCTGCTTATCCTGTGAAATACTGGAAGCAAAATTAGAGCTATGGTAGTTGGAAAAAATCAGGATCTATAATGCCTATGCTGAGCCTACGACTGTGGTTTTCAAGATAGTCCTAACTAAAAATGCCAGTTTTTAAGACAATTGGACAATCAAAATATCCTAGAAATTCTTTAATTTTTTTAAAGATTTTATTTATTTATTTGACAGACAGAGATCACAAGGAGGCAGAGAGGCAGGCAGAGAGAGAGAGGGGGAAGCAGGCTCCCCACTGAGCAGAGAGCCTGGTGGTGGGGCTCAATCCCAGGACCCTGAGATCATGACCTGAGCCGAAGGCAGAGGCTTTAACCCACTGAGCCACCCAGGCGCCCCAAATTCTATAATTTTGATATCGAAACTATAGGCCCAGTTTGTTTCTTGTTGCCCCAAATTACCCACAAATCCTTTCTCAAATCACATCCTGATTTGGGGTTTTGATGATGTATTCACGGTTTTCCGGCGAAAGAGAACCAGTAGGGTATGTGTACGTGGGTGTGTGTGTGTGTGTGTGTGTGTGTATAGACATAGAATTTATTTTAAGAAATTGGTTCATGCAACTGTGGGAGCTTGCAAGGCAAAAATCTGCTGGGCAGGCTGGCAGGCCAGAGGCCCAAGGAAGTTAATGCTACAGAATTCCAGGGTCAAGTCTGGAATTCCCTCTTCCTTGGCAGACCTCACTCTCTTTCTCTTAAGATCTTCCACTGACTTGGGGTGCCTGGGTGGCTCAGTAGGTGAAGCCTCTACCTTTGGCTCAGGCCATGATCTCAGGGTCCTGATCGAGCCCCGAATCAGGCTCTCTGCTCAGCAAGGAGCCAGCTTCCCCTCCTCTCTCTCTCTGCCTGCCTCTCTGCCTACTTGTGATCTCTCTGTCAAATAAATAAAATCTTAAAAAAAAAAAAAAATCAGGTATACTGGGGCACCTGGGTGGCTTACTCAGTTAAGTGTCTGCATTTGACTCAGGTAATGGTTTCTGAGTCCCAAGGATCCAGCCCCACAGTGGGTTCCCCACTCATTGGGGAGTCTGCTTTTCCCTCTGACCCTCCCCCTCTTGTGCGCTCGCGCTCTCTCTCTCTCTCAAATAATAAATAAAATCTTAAAAAAAAAAAAAAAAAAGAAAAGAATCAGCTATACTGACAGGATAACATATTTTAAGATGTGGAAATACGGGGCACCTGGGTGGCTCAGTAGGTTAAAGCCTCTGCCTTTGCTCAGGGTCATGATCCCAGGGTCCTGGGGCTCTCTGCTCAGCAGGGAGCCTGCTTCCTCCTCTCTCTCTGCCTGCCTTTCTGCCTGCTTGTGATTTATCAAATAAATAAATAAAATCTTTATATTAAAAAAAAAGATCTTCCACTGACTGAATGAGACCCATCCACATTATGGGAGGTAATTACCTTATTCAAAGTCCACTGACTTAAATTGTTATCTCATCTTAAAAACATCTTAACAGCAACATCTAGACATCTAGGCTGCTGTTAGACCTAGTATCTGGGTACTGTGGGCTAGCCATGTTGATACACAAAATTAACCATCACAGATTACAAACCACTCTAAACCAAGCAGCACTTTTAGGAGGAAGGACATGGACATACCCTTAAACAGAACCGGGAGACTGTAGAGCCAGATATCTGGATGTCTGTGTTTGGGCAGAAACTATCCCCAGTCTGAAAACTTCCCTGTAATGGCTGGGGCCTCCTCCCCCTCCTCAGCCCTGCCCTAAGATATTCCTCTCTCTAATGCCAGCCTCCCACAGACATTAACACCCTAGGTGCTGTCCTTCTCCTGGTGGGGAGGCAGGTGCCTCCTTTTAGTCTCTCAGTCTGCAGGGAGCCTGGGGCCCACCAGGCCCTACAGGAAGAGACCTGGAAACCACACAGACCTCCCCCTCATTTCCTCTGAATCTAGCATAGGCTATGGCCCCAAAGCTGCTCTGAGTCATGGCCAGGCTGCTGAGGGGGCTGACTCCCAGCAGGTGCTCTGGGGGCTTTCCCTGCCAGTGAGACATGAGGGGAGCTGCGTTTCCTTCTCTGACAGGGTCCACGGGGGAGGGAAGGGCCTCTCTCTTGGTATGTCAACCCCTGAGCCCAGCAGGAACACAGATCTGGGGCAGCCCCTCCCATGAATCATTCATCCATCAGTCTTGCATCCATCTAGGATCTACCAAGTCTCTACCCCATACTGGGCCTTGTGCCAGGACCAGGGGGTATAGTAATGGACAAGATAGGCACAGTCCCTGCCTTCAGGGACAGTCAAGCCCCAAAGACAGGCTCTAAACCCATAATCGATTACAATTGTGTTCAATTTTGGTGACAGTGCATTTTAAGGGACTCTGATTAAGAGTGTGTGCTGAGAGACTCATCAGGAAGGCTTCACCAAGGAAGGGACATATTATCCAGGGTGTGAAAGATGAAGGCGAGTCAGCCAGGCAGATGGGTCCATCAGGGACAGCATATACAGCCCAGGGGCAATATGGGGCTCAATGCCAGGGCTTCCAGGAGAAGAAGAGGTTGGGTCCTTCCAGGCCACTTGGCTTCACCATTGTTGAAGGAGGCTCTCCACAAGATTTGCTTACATTGTTATGCAGGCGTCAGGCATGTCCTGGCCCTGTGGGATGGCCCTGTGCAGCACACAGCTCTGAGGAGCTCCAGTCCAGAGTCACCACATAGATCTGCACATGTGTCTGGGAGAACACATAGGAACCAGTCCCTTTCCAGGATCACAGTCTCATTCTTCCCGTGTCCACCTGGAGTACAGGCCCTTATACCACACAGTTCCAGCTCCAGGTCTGCCCCACTGATGCCCCCCCATCCGCTCGGTTCTTGTCTGTCCATCTGTTCTCCTTCCCCTATCTCCTGAGGCATCTGTCTAGAGGGTATCACAGAGCCCTCTGAGGCCTTGGCCCCTTCAGGAGCATCTATGAGATAAACAGATAAACTTTTCGTGTTGACCTTGACTGTTTTTCATAGCTTGATGCATTGATGTGCTGACAAGTGTGTCTCTCTTTTCCCTTTGTTTCAGAGACCCCTACTGAAATGGGATAGAGGAAGGAGAGGGAGGGATGTGGGTGAAGTGAATCTCAGCAGCCTGTGGAGGCTGGGTTTTCCAGGATGAGAAGGCCTGGACAGGCATCAGGACGTCTAATCAGACTAGGCGGGCTGATCCCTGAGGTAGATGAGGGCATGAGCATCCTGTGCGGAGGGAGCCACTTGCCACCTACCATCCAATCTCAAAATTGTCTTCTTGGCCGCCATGTCCTTGGGACCAGTCCTGGCGTGATGGTGTGGTGTAGGGGGGGAACTTGGCATCCTCTAGCTCTGTGAATCCCTCTCTGAATGTCAGCATCCCAGGGAGTCTGGGCCTTTTTCGGAGAGGTGCTACCACTGTCTTGCCAAGTACCCCCAACCTGGGCCCATGAGTAGCCACAATGGTCACCCACCCCAACAGCGCCCCATGGGCAGAGGAATAGGGACTGGCATAGGAGCCATTCCTGGCACAGTGCCCTGTCCCACCTCAGTTGCCTTGCTGTGTGATGTGGTGACCAGAGAGGACTACCTCAGGAGCTTGAGAGGGCTGGAGTGATGTACCCAGTCAGACCCTGACATAGCAGCTGCTCAGTAAAGAATGGCAGGCATGAGGCCAGGACACTTGACTGGGCTGTACATACCTCTTAGGTGTCTACTCTGGGCCAGGCCTGGCAAAGCGGGCCCCTGACACCCCACCTCTTCTTGGGGCAGCACGGACCTTCACTGGTCATTCTGGACAAACACCATGGGAGAGACATGCTACCCACATGCATGGCACTCTAAAGTTACAATGCCTGTCCACATCTGTGATTTCACTGGCCCTTCCAGCAGCCCTCTTCCTCCCATGCTTACCCTGGACCTCAGCCCTAAATGTTAGTCCATTCAGTGTTCACATCATTAGAACTTCTAGAAACCACCTTCCAGAAACTGAGCTCCAAGATCTGTGCTGATACCTGCTTAGAGCTATACTTTTAAAGTTTGCTGAGCAGCAGAATCCTTTTATCAAGACCTTCTTGAACATCTCCATATAAAAAGCAATTGTAGCCAGGAGCCCCACTCCTCTTGCCACACCATCCCTTTCCCTGAGTGACCCCAAAAGATGTCTGGGCATCTGTAGGGCTCTTCAGAGGCCACTGGAAAATCTTCAAATACCAGGGTAGTCCTCCTGGGATCCCAGCAGACATGCTCCCCAGAGTGTTCATGGTTGGGTTGGTTGATGATGGAAAGCCCAGACTCCAGTAGACTTCACATGGAGAGGGGACTGGCCAAGAGAATGACCACCTCTGTCCCTCCATCCAGAGAGAAGCAGGGCCACAGCTGTGGCCCTGGGCACCTTCCCAGTAGGCGAGCACACGGAGCTGCCACTGAGCCTGGGGGATCCATTGACCATCATCTCTGAGTAAGTCCTGTCCCAGTCGGGGAAAGGTGGGGCGCTCTGCTTCCTTCCCCTGGCACCTGAAGATGCCCTCATGGGAGATGGGGCCCCTCCCTCCAGGAGAAAAGAGCATGGCCTTTGGCACTGAGCTCACACTTGGCCCTAATGGTGGGATCTAGGAAGCCTGACACACCTGTAGCGGGGAGCTGTGGGTGGTGGGCAGGGCCTTGCAGGGGGCCCCGGAATCCTGCTGTTTCCTGCCCAGGAGGTAGCAGCACTGGCCTGTGCAAGGAGACCTGGGAAACATAGGTGGGACAGACGGCCAGCTGCAGGAGCCAGCCTGGCAGGTCCTCAGGAATCCTAAATGAGCAGTTCCCCTCTCTTTTCTCTCTCCAGAGATGGAGACTGGTGGACAGTGGTATCAGACGCTTCAGGCACAGAATACAGCATTCCCAACAGTCACGTGGCCAAAATCTCCCACGGGTGAGTTCACACCCCACGCCCTGCCTTAGCAGAACTTCCTACTTTCTCTTCCCACAAGTGTGGTCCTTTATGGCCAGTCCTGCACTGAGCCAAACTGGGGATGGGAGAATCAGGCCCAGGCCCTGCCCTCAAGAAGAGCGAACTCAAGAAGAGCCTGCAAGACTCAGGACCCCGGAGGAGGGGGCTCAGGAAGGCCCCATAGAGACGTCCTCTGGGCTTTGGAGGGTGGCTGGGAGTTCACTGGGGGAGAGTGCTGAAAGGGAGCTTCTGCATATGTGTCCTAAATGTCCTGAGGCAAGAAAATGAAGGGGTGGGGCCTCGCATCTTGGCAAGTCTGCCTTTCTAAGAGGGGCCTCACAGTAGGCAGGACATGGGGGATGCCATCGCTCGCCACCAGTGAGTGACAAAAGAAACCAACTTCAGAGCAAATTCTATGTCATGAGAGAGAAAGGAAGGGAACTGTCTTTTAGTGGGATCAACCTGCATAACACGGAGTCAGGCAGGTACTCTGTATGGGCTGTGATGGCCGCTCTTCTGTTCTGAGAGAAAGTACTGCTCCAGCACTGGATGATCTTCCTTTTCTGAGGCTTGCTGAATGTCTGGCTCTGATGAAATTAGCACAGGGCTCCCAAGACATGTGGACACCTCGCAGAATCCACTCACGTGGAGGTCATTGGCCGTGTGTTTCCTGCTCGCCTGGCCCCACTGGTCAGAGCTTTTGCATCCTCAGTGCAGCACTAAAGTTGCATCCAAGGAGACACTGGTCACCTCCAAAAGTCCCCTTCCCTTGCCACTCCGTCTGCTTCCTCCGTGTTTACAAGTCCTATGAATGACTTGTTTTATTTACTATAAAACTAGGCTAAGTTTGCTGCTGGCACCAAGAGGGTCACAGCTTCTCTGGTTTATCTCCTTAGAATGAACTCAACCCTGACTCTAGCTTTGACTGTGGAATTTCACAGGATGACAGGGAGACAGCCATTTCCATAGAGCTGGCTTCTGTAGGTTTTCCTGGGGACTACAGGACTTTACTCTGGGGACATTAGAAGGCTGTTGGACTAGTAAGCAAAAAATTCCTGCAAAACCACCCTGAACTTTCCATTGCAGTCAAGTCCTTCATGGACATATAGGTGAGGGATTAAGTGAAAGGACAAAAGAAAATAGGGGGCCAGAGGACTCAACAATCCAGCAGGAAAAGAAGCCCCGAGGAGCAGGTCACGAAGGTCTGTGCTTTGGGAGGCACATATGGTGATCGATATGTTGCATGATTTTTTCCAAGACTTTAGATTGTCTTGAGCATTCTAGTTCCAACATTTCTACCCACAAATAAGCTCCAGTGGGAGTTACATTTCACTGGTAATGAATGAATACATGTTCACCCGCATGCCTTCTGGCTGCAAAGTTAAATTTTAAAATGTTCAAAGAAAATATTTACTAAAATTAAACACATACACATAGGCAATTCTTGGAAAGGAGAGTTGGCTAGCATAGGGGTACTAGCTGGGCAGTGCTAGGAGTCTGTGATCATCCCCCCTTCTCCCGCCCTCCTCGCTACTTGGGAATGAGGTCTCCAGGCAGAAAAGGCCGGGGCTGACCCCATGAGGTTGTCCTCTGCAGCCTCTGGAGCCGGGACCAACACAAAGCTGGGGGGCCCTTAGAGACCAAAGTACAAGTGGAATTCTAAGGACCAGAGAGGGAGGAGGGGTTTGAGTAGTCTTGGCCCACCCACGCACAAGCTGACCTCTCTCTGTCCCTCCTGCAGGTGGCTGTATGAGGGTCTGAGCCGGGAGAAAGCTGAAGAACTGCTGTTGCTGCCTGGAAACTCTGGAGGTGCCTTTCTCATCCGGGAGAGCCAGACCAGGAGAGGTGGGTAAGCTCAGCCCTGGCTTGTCCTTGAAAACCAAGAGATAGCTTGGTGGTATAGGCAGGAGGTCAAATGTGAAGGGCTGGAGTACCTGGACTTGGAGTCAGGCAGTTTCATTGACCACTATGTTGCTGCCATGAAATCCCATTTCTAAAAGTAGGTGTGAATGGTCCACTGTGGGGATCCAGGCTCAGCCTACACTTTAGTAACTGGTTCTTATAATAGAATATGGTCACAGGATTTCCCTGCCCTGACCAGCAATGATTCCTCCCTCCCCAAGACACAACTTGGCAAAAAATTGTCAAGTTCATGAGGTCTCTGTGCCCTCCCTGGGTCGCCAGCCAGAAAACTCAAAGTCAGCTCTTGATCTTTCTGCTGTATAGATGGGGAGGATGGGGAAACAAAGGCCTGAAGAGGGGTGGGGACATGTCACATTGCACATTCCTATGTGCCTTCTCCCATTTCGGGTACAGGACTTCCACAAACAAAACACAAAGCTAATAGAGTCTGTCTCTGATGCCCCTGTCTCCCTCCGAGCTGCTGCCCTGAGACCCTTATGGTGGGGCAGAGAAGGATGTTACACAAGTGGTGATGCTGATTTTTATGATGGACCCTTTACGTGTCTTCAAACAACCCTGTGAGGATTGTAGTTCCACTGTCCGCATTTTACAGATGAGGAACCTGAGGCTTAGGGAGGAGAAATGATTTGCCGGGGTAAATACAGCAATGAAGCTGGGATTCAAACCCAGCTTGGGTCCTCCTCACTTCAGATATCCAAGAAAGGCCCACGTATCACAATAATGGTGGAATTGCAAACTCAGTGGTAGACTAGTGGGGCAATACTCAGGAATGAGGACAGGTCTTCTGTGCTTGCCCTAATTGAACCAACCATGGTGGGTTGTCAGGGTCCTTTGCTC
This sequence comes from Mustela putorius furo, assembly GCF_011764305.1. Taxonomy (NCBI): domain Eukaryota; kingdom Metazoa; phylum Chordata; class Mammalia; order Carnivora; family Mustelidae; genus Mustela; species Mustela putorius. The sequence goes on along the minus strand of NW_025421464.1, from coordinate 5,870,906 downwards.
TCGGTCTCCCTCCTGGGGCCCCCTCTAGCACATCTTTGCCTCTCCTCCTCTTCTTTCAGAAGCTCACTGGGTTGACCTCTCCCCTCTCCTGCTACTTTACAGACAGCATTACCATCCCCCCTACACCCAAAGGCGGGCTGGGGCTGGGGGCTGGCCTGAGTGCAGGCTATAAACAGGAAACCGCAGCAGTGGAGCTGACTGGGGCAGGGGTGCTGCGAACCAGGCCCCAGGGAGCTTGAGAAGCCACAGGAAGTGCTCTCTGCTCAACTGCCCCATACCCCCGCTTCTTTGGTCTGGTTCAGCCACAACCACATAGTGACCAGCACTTACTGCCCCTTCTTAAGAAGGCACATGTACAAGAGGAACTGGCTGGGAAATAAAGGAGGAAGCAGAAAACGATCTTTAAAGATCCATAAACGGGGCACATGGTTGGCTCAGTCGGTTAAGCGTCTGCCTTCAGCTCAGGTCATGATCCCAAAGCCCAGCATTGGGTTCCCTGATCAGCTGTGAGTCTGTTTCTCCCTCTTCCTCTGCCCCTCCACCTGCTTGTGCTCACACACATGCAAGTGCACTCTCTCTCTCAAAGAAATAAGTAAAAGCTTTTTTATTTTTTTTTAATTTATTTTTTTTAAAGGTAACTTTAAAAAAAATTTTTTTAAAGATTTTATTTATTTATTTGACAGACAGAGATCACAAGTAGGCAGGGAGGCAGGCAGAGAGAGAGAGGGAAGCAGGCTCCCCACTGAGCAGGGAGCCCGATGCAGGGCTCAATCCCAGGACCCTGGGATCATGACCTGAGCCGAAGGCAGAGGCTTAACCCACTGAGCCACCCAGGTGCCCTGCTTCTTTATTTTTTTAAAGATTTTATGTATTTATTTGACAGAGACACAGCAAGAGAGAGAACATAAGCAGGAGGAGGGGGAGAGGGAGAAGCAGGCTCCCTACCGTGCAGGGAGCCCGATGCGGGGCTTGATCCCAGGACTCTGGGATCATGACCTGAGACAAAGGCAGGTGCTTAATGACTGAGCCACACAGTACCCCACAAATAAGTAAAATCTTTAAAAAAAATATTAAAGATCCATAAATATACACAAGATTGCTGGGATTAAGATTAGATTTGAGGGACGCCTGGGTGGCTCAGTTGGTTAAGCAGCTGCCTTCGGCTCAGGTCATGATCCCAGCGTCCTGGGATCGAGTCCCACATCGGGCTCCTTGCTCAGCAGGGAGCCTGCTTCTCCCTCTGCCTCTGCCTGCCATTCTGTCTGCCTGTGCTCGCTCTCTCCCCCTCTCTATCTCTGATAAATAAATAAAATCTTTAAAAAAAAAAAAAAAAGATTAGATTTGACTCGGGGCGCCTGGGTGGCTCAGTGGGTTGGGCCTCTGCCTTCGGCTCGGGTCGTGATCCCAGGGTCCTGGGATTGAGCCCCGGGTCCGGCTCTCTGCTCAGTGGGGAGCCTGCTTCCTCCTCTCTCTCTGCCTGCCTCTCTGCCTACTTGTGATCTCTGTCTGTCAAATAAATAAATAAAATCTTTAAAAAAATAAAAATAAAAATAAAAAAATGAAAAATAAAAAGATTAGATTTGACTCTTAGCTTCCCCATAGCCAACCCCAAAAGGGGGTAGATCAGAATGCAGTTCTCATTATCACAAAAGGAAGAGATTTGTCAGTTCTACAGGAAAGGAAATAGTTTCCCCAGTACTAATTTCTAATCTCTCATCTGAGTCTTCTTTTAGGACAGTATTTGTCAAGCTGCACGTTAAAACCTGCATCAGTTTAGTTCAGTGGTTATAGAGCAGTGGGTCTCAAATCCAGGTGGCCATCAGAATCACCCAGAGGGCTTAAAACAAAGAACTGGCCACACACCCAGATTTCTTATTTGGTGGGTCTTGGGCAGGGCCTGAGAATTTACATTTCAAACAAGTTTGCAGGTTATGCTGCTGCCGTGGGGACCACACTTTAAGAACCACTGATCTGGGGGCATCCGGATGGCTGTCAGTTAAGTGTCTGACTCTCGGTTTTGGCTCAGGTCATGATCTCAGGGTGGTGCGATTGACTCAATGTCCAGCTCTGTGCTCAGCGCAGAGTCAGCTTGAGAGTCTCTCTCTCCCCCTCCCCCCTGCTCCTCCTCCCCCTGCTCCCTCTTTCTCTCAAATAAATAAATTAAAAGAATAATATAATTAAAGAAAAAGAACCACTGATCTGGGGGCACCAGGCTGGCTCAGTTGGTAGAGCATATGATTCCTGATTTCATGGTTGTGAGTTTGAGCACCATGTTGGGCAGAGATTACTTAAAAAAAAAAAAAAAAAGACCTTGGCTTCAAGTTGGAATCATCTGGGGAGCTTTATAAATTACTAATGCCTGCACCCAACTCCCAGAGTTTCTGGGGCTTGAACCCACAATCCTCATGGGGCTCTAATCCACAACCCAGATCAAGATCAAGACCTGAGCCAAGACCAAGAGTCAGATGCTTGGGCCACGTGGGTGGCTTATTTGGTTGGGCATCTGCCTTTGGTTCAGGTCATGGTCCCAGGGTCCTGGGATACAGTCCCGCATCATGCTCCTTGTTCAGCAGGGAGTCTGCTTCTCCCTCTTCCTGCCTCTTCCCCTGCTTGTACTCTTTCTGTCAAATGAAAAAATAAAATCTTTGGGAAAAAAAAAGAGTCAGATGCTTAACTGACTGAACCACCCAGGCACCCCTGAGTTTCCGATTTAATTGGTCAGGGCTGTAAGCTTGGCCCTAGAAGATATAAAAGTTCCCTTGGTGATTCTGATATGCAGCCTGGGTTGCGACCCCTTCATTTGGTGGATATGGACCAGGGAGCGTTTGAAGTGCAGAACATTCCAGGTGCATCACTGGGGTTGGGAGGAATATTGTTTCATCCTATTTTTGTTTTAGGTAATTTTTAAAAGATTGTATTTATTTTAACAATGAGGTTTTTGTTTTTGTTTTATTTTTAAGATTTTGTGTATTTTAGAGAAAGAGCATGAGCAGGGAGAGGTGCAGAGGGGGAGGGAAAGAACCTCAAGCAAAGCACAACAAGCGGTTCAATCTCACAACCCTGAGATCATGACCTGAACAGAAACCAAGAGTCAGATGCTTAACTCACTGAGCCACCCAGGTGCCCCTAATTTTTTTTAAAGATTATTTATTTATTTTAGAGATCGAGTGAGAGTGCGTACAAGAGTGGGGAGGGGCAGAGGGAGAGAGAGAATCCTCAGACTTCCCACTCAGCACAGAGCCCAACGCAGGTCTTGATCCAGGACGCTGAGATCATGACCTGAGCCAAAATCAAGAGTGGGGCACTTAACTGACTGAATCAGCCAGTAAAGTAAAGTAAATCAGTCAGTAAAATTACCTGACTTAGGTAATTTTAAGTGTGTCCTAGGTCGCAGTGTAAAATTTCATACTGTGGTTTGTAGCCCAAAAAAGTTTGGTGGCGCCTGGGTGGCTTAGTTTGTTAAGCATCTGACTCTTGATCTCAGCTCAGGTCTTGATCTCAGGGTCATGAGTTCAAGCCTAGTGTTGGACTCCATGCTGGTTGTGGAACCTACATTAAAAAAGAAAAAAAAAAAAATGTTTGGCACTGCAGCTCTATGGGACCTGGGGAACGTCATAGAACGCTAGTTCTCAAACTAGTTCTCAGACTCAGAATTGTCCGGGAAAGACTCTTGGGTCCCTTTCAAAAGGGATTGGGCTCAGAGGTCAGAAATCTGCTTCCTTCACAAGGTCTCTGGATGGTTCTTATGTTCTTTTATGTTTGAAAACACAGTTCCATTCTAGGGAAACCAGAATTAAGTAGTAAGAGACATTTTTTTTTTTTTTTACAGTTACATAATGCATCTTGTTGTATGTAATACTAATTAATTAGTGATTGAGTGAATGCATTCAGAATCACCTTTTCTTGGGGCGCCTGGGTGGCTCAGTGGGTTAAGCCGCTGCCTTTGGCTCAGGTCATGATCTCAGGGTCCTGGGATCGAGTCCCGCATCGGGCTCTCTGCTCAGCAGGGAGCCTGCTTCCTCCTCTCTCTCTCTGCCTACTTGTGATCTCTCTCTGTCAAATAAATAAATAAAATCTTTAAAAAAAAAAAAAAAAAAAGAATCACCTTTTCTTTTCACCAGTGTCCAAATATACCTCTGGGAAGGGAATTCTGCTGGGGAATTTGAGTCTGTGTGTAGACTGAGGAGGAAGGCCTGGGGCCTGTGAGCTCCCAAGAAGCCTACTCAGAGTTGCCAGGGAGGGGAAGACCTCTCTATCTTCCCTAGGGTCCCTCTGGCATATCTATTTATGTCCTAAGCCTGGGGGAAGTCATGGCAGAGCCTGTATCAGGCCCCAAACCTTGGTCTGTGAAGGGACACTGACGACTTTGTGGAGATCATAGGATTGCTCCAAAGGTCAGCAGCAAGGCCAAGTCCCCACAGCATTACCCCTCACCTCCCTGCTGTCCTACTGCGTCTCTGTTCTTTGGTGGGTGCTTTAAGAAAGACTGATGATCAGGCCATGCTTCCCTCTCCTACAGAACAGAGGCTTAACCCACTGAGCCACTTCTGTCCATTATGTCATCTTGGAAGCACTTGTTGAACATTTCTTCTGAGTCAGGCCTGTTAAGTCATGGCTCTTGTCCTCAGGCTGCAGACGGTGGAAAGTCCAAGGCTATCAACTTCTCAGAGGCCTTAGCAGAGAAAGGTCAGGAGGGTCCTCTAGGCCCATCTCCCACACACAGCTTCCAATCAGTCCTTCATACCACTGTGGACCCTATCCCACCTCCTGGTATCATCATTAGAACAGCAGGGGAAACATGGTACCTCGCCCCAGAGGTCCCTGCAGGCCAAGATGAGACATAGGCTATGGAACTGGAACTTTCTGGAATCCAGGACATTGTACCTTCTCTGCCTTTTCCCCAGTGTGTCTCCCTCCAACCCCTGTACCCAGCCACAGCTCCTACCATTCCTTCCCGGAGCCTCTCTTCTGGCTCACTGCCCACCAGAACGTTCTGTGAATAAACCTTCTTCTTCTTTCCACTGCTGCTTCCTTGCACACACTCCTCCCTCAATCTTGGAAAGACCTATCCTCCATTCTTCCACTTGAACTCACACTCACCCTTCATGACCCATTTCGATGTATTTCCCCAGGCTATTTGCCACCCTTTGCTCTCAGACCACTTTTGTAACTACTGTAAACTTAGTTCTTAAAAGAAAAAACAAAAACAAAAAAACTGGGGTATGTGGTTTAAGAGCACAAGAGCTAAATATTTGAAATGGGGACCATAAAGGAAAATTCCAGTGTGGGAAGTACGGTCAGGACCGCACTTCCTTCCCAGAGTACAAAGATCTAATTATGTCTGTCAGGCCTTGTGCAGGGCGTGTAGCCAGTGCTCAAGGGATGTATACTGAATAATGAATGAGTGAATGAATGCATGAAAATACAATGGGGGAGGGGAGAGGATGAAGATCTGGGGAAGACTTTCTCCAATACCACATGTTCACAGACAGGAGAGGCGTGCAAATAGTAAAACATTCCCCCAAACTGCTTGTAATCACGGCTCTGTCCGGCATTTATCCCAGAGATTCACTCACTCATTCACTCATTCATTCATTCAACAAATGGCTCTTGTGTGGTGACTCTGTGCCTACTATTGTTGTAAGCAGTGGGGATTCAACGATATAAAAAGCAAAATCCTTGTCCACAAACCAGCTGGCAAAATGGACAGCGAACACATAAATAAGGAGGTGTCTGATCATGGTAAGTGCCACATGGAAACAAGAAAGCTGCCTAAGAGGGGCAGGGTCACGGGACATGTGCAAGTGTACAAAGGCCTGCAATAGATGCATCCTCAGCAGGGACAGGTGTGCTGGGAGTCAGCAATCGAGGTCGCTGGGAGTCAGGTTGGGCTGGGGACTTTGGTTCTCAGCAGGGGAGTGACATGAACTGATCCCTCCACAGCTTCAAAGAGAGGATTTGGGGTTGGGGTAATGAGGAGGAAACCGGAAGCCACTTGGGACATTGTTGCAGGTTCTGTCGAGTGAGAGTGGTCGGGTTCTGGATATATTCTGAATATAGCCAGTAGGGTTTGCTGTCGGGCGGTATGTGAGCTGGGAGAGAAGGGAAGCAGTGAGCCTGACTCACTGTGAGGATGAGAGCTTAGTGATAGATGCACAGCACTGCTGTTTTCTGAGATGGGCAGATGGAGGAAGGATACATCAGAACCATCCTTCAGGAGGCTCACAGTTGGTTGTGTGTGTTCTGGGGTGAGGGATAGGGCTGAGGGACAGGCGATGGCAGAGCAGGACTCTTGGTGCCACAGAAGCACTGCTGCCTGGCCAAGTAAGAGCTGGACCTTCTCTCCTGCAGGGAAGGTCTTCTAGAAGGAGGCTGAGCAGAACTGAGTTGTGAAGGGAAGACTGGTGGTTACTCAGATGGAAGGGTCTTCCCTACGAAAGGAACAGTGTGAGCAAAGGACCATAGGCCTGATACAGTTTATTGGGTGTTTGCTGCATGCCAGACGTTCCTAAAATATTTCCCTTGCTTCACCACTTGAATCCTTGTGCTGATCTGATGACATGGTGAGAATTGTTATCTCCCTTTACAAGTGAAGAAACAGATCCAAGAAGTCAAATAATGTGCCTGGAGACACAGCTAGTAAGCATGGGGCAACAGGGGTGTTCTAGCATGTGGTTGTGTGTGGGATTTGAACCCAGGGAGTCTGAGTTAAAGTGGAGATGTCCTGGCACTGGGAGAGAGCGGAGGTATTTGGGACTGGATGGAGCAGTGAGAAGGAACTCAGGATACCAGCCCAAGGCTGGTCACAGATGGCATTGGTAGGTGACCTGTCTCCACAGTGGGGTTGTCAACCCCACATGGGGTTCATGGAACTTGTTATCCCTGAGCGTACCAGCTAGCTACTCAGTGTGGTGCCCTTCCCAGTTTTAGCAACTGTGGAGACAGTGAGCAGCATGGGGTGGCTGTAGAACCACACAGGGGATATGGGGACTTAGTCACTTAGTTCAGCTGGCTTGCTTGGCCTTCAGGGCTTATTTTCAGATAAATTAGCTCTTTCCCAACCACAGAGCTATTTCAGAGCCACAGCTCAGCTCCAGAAGAAACTTTTTTTTTTTTTTGAAGATTTTATTTATCTGACAGAGGGAGAGAGATCACAAGTAGGCAGAGAGGCAGGCAGAGAGAGAGAGAGGAGGAAGCAGGCTCCCCGCTGAGCAGAGAGCCCGATGCGGGGCTCGATCCCAGGACCCTAGGATCATGACCTAAGCTGAAGGCAGAGGCTTAACCCACTGAGCCACCCAGGCTCCCCAAGACTTTTTTTTTTGAATTAAGTAATCTCTACACCTAAGGTGGGGGTCAAACTCACAACCCTGAGATCAAAACTCATATACTTTACTACTGTCTGAGCTACCCAGGCCCAAGTAGAGATTCTTCTTAAAGGTACAAAAGTCAAGGAGCCGTCAGAGTCAGGGAGAGAACAAGGAAAAGGAAGCATGAATCCTACTCCAAACTTCCCAATGTATATTGATTTTATATACTATAGCCTTGCTAAATTTACTTATTAATCCTAGTAGGTGTTTAGAGATTACTTAGGACTTTCTACATATGTAATCACATTATCTGTAAATACAATTTGCTTGTTTTCCAACCTATATGCCTTTAATCTCTTTTCTTGCCTTATTGTACTAGGACCTCTAGTACAATGAATAAAGGGGTTAGAATGTTCTTGTTCTTTGTTCCCAATGTTGGGAGGAAAAATTCAGTCTTTCTTATTAAGTATGATATTATTAACTATATTAGATATTAACTATAGATGCTTCACAGATACTCTATGTCAGGTTGAAAGTAGTCTTCTGTGGTAGGCAGAATAATATCCCCCCAACCCCAAGATGTCTTGGTCCTAATCTCTGGAACTGGTGAATATATTACCTTTCATTGCAAAAGGGAGTTTGTAGATGTGACTAAGTTGAGGATGCTGAGATGGGGGGATTGTCACAAATTATTCGGATGAGCCCAATGAAATCCCAAGGGTCTTTATAAGAGAGAGGCAGGAAGATCAGAGTTCGAAAGAGATTGAGATGAACGTTATGCTGTTGGCTTTAAAGATGGAGAAAGGGCCATGAGCTAAGGGATGTAGGTGGCTTCTAGGAATTGGAAAAGCAAAAAATGGATTATCCTCAAGGGCTCACAGAAGAAACACAAGCTTGCTGACACCTTGATTTTAGTTCAGTGAAATCCATTTCAGTTTTATGATCTCCAGAATGATAAGATAATAGATTCATGTTATTTTGAGACACTGAATTTGTTGTAATTTGTTATAGCAGCAATAGGAAACTATTCAACCTTCTATTTGTAGTTTTGTGGTTGTTTTTTTTTATCAGGATGAGTGTTGAATTTTGTCAAATGATTTTTCTACATTTCTTCAGGTGATCATGGTTTTTCCTCCTTTATTGTATTTATATAGTGAATGTTCCTTTTTTTTTTTAAGATTTTATTTATTTATTTGACAGACAGAGATCACAAGTAGGCAGAGAGGCAGGCAGAGAGAGAGGAAGGGAAGCAGGCTCCCCGCTGAGCAAAGAGCCTGATGCAGGGCTTCATCCCAGGACCCTGAGATCATGACCCGAGCCGAAGGCAGAGGCTCAACCCACTGAGCCACCCAGGTGCCCCCCTTTTTTGATGTTCCTTTTTTCTTTTTAAGATTTTAAATACACATTTTTTTTATTATTATTATTTTTTAAAGATTTTATTTATTTATTTGAGAGAGAGACAGTGAGAGAGAACATGTGCAAGGAGAAGGCCAGAGGGAGAAGCAGACTTCCCATGGAGCTGGGAGCCCGATGTGGGACTCGATCCCGGGACTCCAGGATCATGACCTGAGCTGAAGGCAGTCGTCCAACCAACTGAGCCACCCAGGCGCCCTCTTTTTAAGATTTTATTTATTTGGGGGCACCTGGGTGGCTCAGTCCATTAAGCATCTGCCTTCTGCTTGGGTCATGGTCCCAGGGTTCTGGGATCGAGCCCTGCGTCCAGAGCCCTGCTCAGTGGGGAGCTTGCCTCTCCCTCTTCTTGTTGCTCCTCCTGTTTGTACTGTCTCTGTCAAATAAATAAATAAAATCTTAAAAAATATATTTTATTTATTTGACAGAGAGAGAGTGAGAGAGCATAAGCAGGGAGAGTGGCCAAGGGAGAGGGAGAAGCAGACTCCCTACTGAGTATGTCCCAGTGTTAGAGAATGTCTAAGGGGCCCCAGTATTCCCTTTAGAAAATATTTTTAGTTAAACAATGAAAATACAAAAATGTGTGAGCTCAGCTAAATCAATAAAGTTACATTTGTAGCTTTACTTAATTATTCTTTTAAAGTAATCTCTATGACCAATGTGGAGTTTGAACTCACGATGGGACTACTGACTGAGCCAGCCAGGAGCCCCCATTTGTAGCTTTAAATGCTTACATTTCAAGAAAAGAAAGAAAGAATAAAAGAAACTTTATAAAATAAAGTTTCTATCTTAAGAAGCTAGAAAGAGGGGCGCCTGGGTGGCTCAGTGGGTTAAAGCCTCTGCCTTCGGCTCAGGTTATGATCCCAGGGTCCTGGGATGGAGCCTCGCATCGGGCTCTCTGCTTGGCGGGGAGCCTACTTCCTCCTCTCTCTCTGCCTGCCTCTCTGCCTACTTGTGATCTCTGTCTGTCAAATAAATAAATAAAATCTTTAAATTAAAAAAAGAAGAAGAAGCTAGAAAGAGGGCCAACTGGGTGGCTTAGTTCTTAGGTGTCTGCCTCTGGCTTGGGTCACGATCCCAGCAGCCTGGGATCGAGCCCTGTATTAGGCTCCCAGCTCAGTGGGGAGCCTGTTCCTCCCTCTCCAGCTCCCCTGTGCTTGTGTTCCCTCTCTCACCATCTCTCTGTCACAAATAAATAAAATCTTAAAAAAGAAAAGCTAGAAAGAGAAGAATAAATTTAGATGGAAGGATGGAAGGGATGAAATAAAGATTAAGGCAAAAATAAATGGAAAAAAAAAATAGGGGCGCCTGGGTGGTTCAGTTGGTTGGGTGTCTGCCTTTGTCTTGGGTCATGATCTAAGTCCTGGGATCGAGCCCTGCGTTGGGCTCTCTGCTCTGCAGGAAGTCTGCTTCTTTCTCTCCTTCTGCCTACCTCTCTCCTTGCTTATGATCTTTCAATCTCTGTCAAATAAATAAATAAATAAATAAATAAATAAATAAATAAAATCTAAAAAAAATAGAGAAAAGTCAGTTATCCCAAAAGATTGATAAAATTGATAAACCTCATGGCTGCTTGGCTGGCTCAGTTTGTAGAGCATGTGACTCTTGATCTCAGGGTAATGAATTCGAGCCCCGTGTTGGGCACAGAGATTACTTTAAAAAAATGATAAATCTTGGGATGCCTGGGTGACTAAACAAAACTAATTAAGAAAAAAACAATATATTACCAATATCAGGAATGAAGAGGGACATCACTACAGATCCTACACACATTAAATGAATAATAAGGGCATATTATAAGCAACTTTATTCCAGTAAATTCTACAACTTGGATGAAATGGACAAATTCCTTAAAAGACAGAAATCACCAAAACTGATATAAAAAATATAAATTTGAATAGCCCTATATCTATTACCTAAATAGAATTCATAATTTTAAAACTTCCTGCAAAGAAGACCCTGGGTCCAGATTGCTTTGCTAGTTAGTTCTATCAAACATTTAATGAGGGGTTTCAGGGTAACTCTGTTGGTTAAGTGTCTGCCTTTGGCTCAAGTCATGATCCCAGGGTCCTGGGATCAAGTCCCACACTGGGCTCCCTGCTCAGCAGGGAGTCTGCTTCTCCCTCTCCCTCTGCCCCTCCTCCCCCACTCGTGCTCTCTTTCTCAAGTAAATAAAATCTTTAAAAAAAATTTAAAGAAGACAAAAACACAATTTTACATAAACTTTTTAAAATATTTATTTATTTAAGATTTCATTTATTTATTTGACAGAGAGAGACAGCAAGAAGGGGAACACAAGCAGGGGTTAGTGGGAGAGGGAGAAGCAGGCTTCCTGCCGAGCAAGGAACCCAATGTGGGGCTCGATCCCAGGACCCTGGGACCACAACCTGAGCAGCCGAAGGCCGACACTTAACGACTGAGCCATCCAGGTACCCCTGAAAATATATATATTTCTTAAAAAATGACTGTTAATAAAAAGGGATGCCCAGGGATGCCTAGGTGGCTGTTGGTTGACCATTTGACCCTTGGTTTCAGCTCAGGTCATGATGTCAGGGTCATGAGATCAAGTCCCACATTGTGTTTCATGCTCGTCAGGGAGTTTGCTTGAGATTCTTTCTTTCTCTCCCTCTGCCCTCCTGCCTCCCTCTCTAAAATAAATCTTTTTTTTTTTTTTTTAAGATTTTGTTTATTTATTTGACAGAGACACCATGAGGGAGGGAACACAAGCAGAAGGAGTGGGAGAGGGAGAAAGCAGGCTTCCTGCTGAGCAGGGAGCCTGATGTGGGGCTCAACCCCAGGACCCTGGGAACATGGCCTAAGCCAAAGGCAGACACTAAACTACTAAAACAAATAAATCTTTTTTAAAAAGTGTGCCCCTAAACCAAATAAATCTTTTTTTAAAAGTGTGCCTGGCTGGCTCAGTTGGTAGAGCATGTGGCTCTTGATGTCAGAGTACTGAATTCAAGCCTCATGCTGGGTGTAGAGTTTACTTAAAAAAAAAAAAAAAAAAGTCAAGGGGCGCCTGGGTGGCTCAGTGGGTTAAGGCCTCTGCCTTTGGCTCAGGTCATGGTCCCGGGGTCTTGGGATCGAGCCCCGCATCGGGCTCTCTGCTGAACGGGGAGCCTGCTTCCTCCTCTCTCTCTCTCTGCCTACTTGTGATCTGTCAAATAAATAAAATCTTTTTTTAAAAAAGTCAAATATATTTCCTAATTTTTCTTGTGATTTATTCTTCGATTTCTGGGTTATTCCTATGTATTTGGGGATTTTCCAGATATTTTGCTATTAATTTATTAATTCTGTTGTGGTCAAATAATATAACTATTTCTTTTAAGATTTCATTTATTTGAGGGAGAGAAGGAGCAGGGGCAGAAGGAGAGGAAGAAGCAGATTCACTGCCAAGCAGGGAGCCCAATTTGGGGCTTGATCCCAGAACTCCGTGATCATGACCTGAACTGAAGGCACTCAACTGACTGAGATATCCAGGTGCCTCCATAACTTTTTTCTTTAAAATATTTATTTATTTATTAGAGAGAGAGAGAGGCAGTGCGCAGGGAGGGGCAAAGGGAGAGGTAGAGAAGTGGACTCTGCTAGGCGCTGAGCCTGATGCGGGGTTGTATCTTACAACCCTGAGATCATGACCTGTGCTGAAAGAAATCAAGAGTCAGACACTTGGGGCGCCTGGGTGGCTCAGTCATTAAGCATCTGCCTTCAGCTCAGGACATGTTCCCAGGGTCCTGGCATTGAGCCCCACATGGGATGCCCTGCTTGGCGGGAAGCCTGCTTTTCCCTCTCCCACTCCTCCTGCTTATATTCCCTCTCTAGCTGTGTCTCTGTCAAATAAATAAAATCTTAATAAAAAAAAAAAAAGACACTTAACTGACTGCCCCCCAGGTACCCCAAGAATATAACTATTGATTTTAATCCTTTCAAATTTCTGTGTTTGTGGTCCAGTCTATAGTCTATCTTGAATATTCCATGTACACCTAAAAGAAAATGTGTACTGTTGTTGGTCCCATGTTCTATGTTAATGAAGTAAAATTGGTTGATCGTATTGTTCAAGTCTTCTATATCCGTAATGATTTTTAGTCCCATCAAGTACTGAGAGAGGAGTGTTGAAATTTTCAATTATAATCATGGATATCTATTTCTTCTGTTAGTTCTGTCAGTTTTGCTTCATATATTTTGAATCTCTGCATTTGTATGTAATTGAGTGCATACAAATTCAAGATTTTTAATATATATATATATATCCATCTTATCTCTGTTAATACTCTTGGTCTTGCATTTTACTTTGCCTGATTAAAAAAATTTTTTAAAAAGATTTTGTTTATTTGGCAGAGAGCGAGAGGGAACACAAGTAGGGTGAGTGGGAGAGGAAACAGGCTTCCTGCTGAGCAGGGAGTCCAATGATGCGAAGCCTGGGCTTGATCCCAGGACCCTGGGATCATGACCTGAGCTGAAAACAAATGCTTAATGACTGAGCCACCCAGGCGCCCCTTACTTTGCCTTACCGTGCTATTAATTTAACTACTCCAGCTTTCCTATGATTGTTTCATGATACATCTTTTCCCATCTTTTTTTTTTTTTAAGATTTTTATTTATTTATTTGACAGATAGAGATCACAAGTAGGCAGAGAGGCAGGCAGAGAGAAAGAGGGGGAAGCAGGCTCCCTGAGATCCCGATGTGGGGCTTGATCCCAGGACCCTGGGATCATGACCTGAGCTGAAGGCAGAGGCTTTAACCCACTGAGCCACCCAGGTGCCCCTTTTTCCATCTTTTTACTTTTAGCCTGTTTTATTATTCAAAGTGTGTTTATCAGATATTTGGGCCTTGCTTTTTAAAATCCAATTTGAACTTTGGAGTCATGCTGAATATCTACTTCTCTGACTTGCTATTTCTGTGCATTTTTAAGATTTTTCTATGCTTATGTGTGTAGTGGTTATTAACTTATCCTGGTCTACAGTATTACTGTTCTGAGGCAGGCATACAGGCTGTTTGTAGTTTCGGACTTTTCCAAACAAAGCTGCTTGGAATATTCTCGCTCTTGTATTTCTAAGGTAACATGCTGGGATGAAACTGCTGGTTGTGAGGTGCATGTTTAATTAGTTAATGATAACTCTTTCCAAAGTGGCTGGTAATTATTTATCTTAACATCAGCACAGTAAGAGTTCCTCAACTTCAGCACATCCTTGCTGATCTACTGACAAGTTTTCACATTCTAACACTTCTGGCCACTTGAGTCTATAATAGCCACCATTTAATATTCACATAAACTGTGCCCAGCCCTGTCCTGCGTACTGTGTGAATGATCTCATTTCATCCTCACAAAAGTCCTATCAATTAAGAATGTGTGGGCACTTATGGCCAAGAGAGCAAGTCTTCATCCTTCCCCTATCGGCTTCCCTTCTGTCTGGGCCTGGTGACCATCTCATGTCTTTCTTCTCCCAACTTGGGTTGGGGGTGGGTCCCAGCAGGGCCTCAGTCCTGCCCCATACGCTTTCCTCCTCAGGCTGTTACTCCCTGTCAGTCCGCCTGAGCCGCCCTACATCGTGGGACCGGATCAGACACTACAGGATCCATCGCCTTGATAATGGCTGGCTGTACATCTCACCGCGCCTCACCTTCCCATCACTCCAGGCCCTAGTGGATCACTATTCTGGTATGGCCATTTCCTGCTTCCATTAGACTGGGACGTGGGGTGTGGGGGGCAGACAGTTGTACTCTTAGACACTTCACTTGCTGGAGAATATCCAGACAGGCAGAAGAGGGACCTCTCCATCTCCATACCAATGTGCCAAGAACGTAGGCCAGGACCTCTGTCTTCATCCCATGCCCTGACAGAGCCATAAAGTCCTCCCATGTGGACATGGGCCAGTGCCTCACCTACACTGTGGTTCTGAGTCCAAGACCTCAATGGTAGGCACAGTTCTCTTCACAGGAACTAGTCCCAGAGCTGTTGCTGTTGTGCAATTTAGTTGACTCTCAGCATTTCCTGGTGCTTGTCCTGTTATAGGTACTGGAGCATGTAGCCACGATGACAGTGTCAAAGGGGCAGAGAGGAAAGCCCACTCCTGGGAAAACTGATCGGGGGTTTTCTAGAGGGTGGGTCTGTGCAGTAGATACGGACAGAACACATAGAGATGAAGTATTCTCTAGCTTTCTTCTTCCCAAAGCACTTTCCTAACCAAAGCACTTTCCTAACCAGGTATTCTCAAAGAGTACCATCAACCTACCCAAAACCACAGCCAATTCAATCTTCAAAACTTAGCCTAGAATGATCTGATTGTATCTCAGCCCCTAGATCAACAGCTTGAGGCTCGTGTCCCATCACTTTTTTAAAAAAATGTAATCTCTACACCGGAGCCCTGAACTCATGACCCTAAGATGAGTCTCTATTGACTGAACGAGCCAGGCGGCCCTGTCATTCTTTTTTGAACATGCCTCCACATGCCAAAAGCGGAAAGCTGTCAGGGTGAGGGTGGGGGTTGTTAGGGAGCAAAGTAGGGCTGGAGTCAGCCATGTCAAGGTCTGGATCTTTATTCAGAGTTGGCGGATGGTATCTGCTGCCTCCTCAAGGAACCCTGTGCCCTGCGGAGGGCTGGCCCACAGCCTGGCAAGTCCATACCCCCACCTGTGACTGTGCAGAGCGTGCCACTCAATTGGAAAGAGCTGGACAGGTAAGGGGACCCCTGGAACATGAAGGCAGAACAAAGGAGATAGAAGGACCCAACCTGGGAACCCACAAACCCAAATAAGCCTGTCACCTTCGGGGGCACTGGCAAGCTTGTGAGTACTGACTGATCTCATAAGAGACCAAGCCAGGCTCAGCAGGACTGTACAGGGACTGGCAGGAAGGAGAAAGAGGAAGTGGATAGAGGGCATGCCTAGATGCCAAAGATGGCCAGGATGGAAGTGTCAGACAAGATGGGGTAGAACAGAAAGCACCAGTCCTGAATGGAAATGTCAAGCTGGGGTTTTGGCTGAGAGAATGGGGAGCCACTGGGAGTATGAACTTGAACTGTGTGGTGAGAGCAGGGTGCAGGATGAGGCTCCTTGACCCAACTCTCTTTCCCTCTCCACAGCTCCCTCCTGTTCTCTGAAGCACCTACCCTAGGGGAGTCCCCTCTCCTCAGTGAGGGGCTCCGGGAGGCCATCAGCTCTTACATCAGCCTAACTGATGACAGCTCCTTGGATGATGCCATGGCCCAAAACAGAGGCCAAAAGGGAATCCAACGCTGCAACACCTAGATCCCCAGCTCAGCTCACCTTGAGCACTCTAGAGGCAAATTCAGGGTCCCACTTGCATTCTGTGCTCCTTCCTCTTTCGGCCCTAAGAAGTCATTTAACCCCCTCCCAGTGTCACAAATCCACCTGCAACCTCTAATTCAAGTACAGATCAGCTGAGAACAGGGACAGGGCTCCAAAGAGACTAAACCTCTGGGGTTTGACCCAGTTTGACCTGAGTTGGGATTTCCATCTTTCTCCCCTGCCTACTGAATCCCCTTCAACACACCCCACAGCTCCACCCACTAGGTAGAAGCCACCATTCGTATCAAGAAGAAAAAAAATCATTTAAAGAAAATTTACAAGTCTCACTCAGAATACCATACTTCAGAAGGTAGGACTATAGCTAGAAGGGACAGGAAAGCCGATGGGATGGATGTCTTCCCACAGCAACAGAACCCAGGATGTCCAGCCTCTACCTGGACCTCAGAGCAAAGGGGACCCCTGACAGTCCAGGTTCTCAAACAGCCCCATCAGGCCTCTTCTCTGGACAGTCATAGCTCCAAGATCTCTATTTCATTTTGTGGCTTATCATGTGAACCTGCCTAAGCTTTCCTGGCTACAGTGGCCCTGCCACCTTGTGGCCAAACACAAAATGGCACCTTCTGGGTCTAGCCCACTGCAGTGAGGTCAGTCACATCTCAGCACCAGGTGGGGCATCAGAAGTCACTAAGCTTCTCTCCACAAAACCAAGGCCACAGCCTACACCAACTCTAGCCCTTGATTTCTCTGCTGCCCATTAAGGAAAGAGAGGCCTAGCTGGAGCTGCTACAGGAGCAGGGAGAGGAGGTGAAGGATGAGGTTGGAGGGCAGGGGTCTGAGGCTAGAGGTGAGGTGGGAAAAGCTTTAACAGGTATCATCAACAGATTTTCAATTAAAGATTTGATTTATTCAAGTACCCGAAAACATTCTACAATGGAAACTGTTATTAGATGATGCTTATACTGTGCTAATGACCACGCACATACGGCCACAATGTTTTCAGAAAACTTGAAATGCCACTGATAGTTTAAAAACTGTACACCTGATGGAGAAGTGAGGAAGACAATTTAATGTTTCATCCGGATCCAGAGGTGCATCCAATTAAAAGACAGCTCCCATCAGCAAACAGGTGTTTCATGATGATATCCAAGAAGAAATGGTTGGTGAGGGACAATTCAGAAATGCTTCTCCAAAAGGCAGTTGGTTCTTTAAAAAGTTTCAGATCACAACCCTTGCAGAAAACACTGATGCCCAACACACTGATTCTCGGTCCAGGAAACACAGGTCTTCCAGTTTCCATGTGGCTGGGGTGTCCCTACAATCATGTTTCTGTGCTGTAACTATGACGGTCCTTTGGACCGGACAGAGAGCAGGTGGGGTCTGTAACCATCAGTCATAGTGGATGGCAGTGTAAAAAATGATCCAGATAACCTAGAGAGAAGACAAGCAATGGTCATAGATCACCTGGGTCAACACAGGCCCCTATTCCACAAAAGAAATGTGTCAAACAATGTATGCACAGTGGGCTTCCAAGGGCTATTCAGTGCAACTGGACTGGAGGCCTAAACAATTTCACTGAAATCAAGCTGTATCTAACAGAGCCCAGGGTTACCCACCAGTGCTCCCAAAGGGACCACAGACAAGCTTCCCTCTCAACCAAATAGTGACTGCAGCACTCGGGGGTAGAGTTATAGATGTGGAAATGATATGGGTAAAGTATCAGGATTAACAACAAATGTGGAAAAGAAACCACCAACATATCCTGTCGGCTTGTCAGCTTCACCTCAGACAAAGCAGAGGTTCTCAAAACTGGCTATTCATTGCAATCTCCTGGGACCTTTAGTATGTATGCCCAGGCACCCTCACCCAGAGATTTTGATTTTACTGATTTGGGCTAGGGTCTACAATTTTTAAAAAATTAACTTTTGAGATATAATTCACATTTCATAAAGTTCACCTTTTAAAGTATACAATAAATAAATATATACACACACACACACAATGCAGAGTTTTTAGTATATTCACAGCCTAACTGATTCTGGGACATTTGCATCATCTTCAGTTTCTTCCCATTTCCTCACACCCACACACCCACCCCCCCCAGCCACTGGCAACCACTAATCGACTTTCTGTGTGGATTTGCCTATTCTGGACATTTTACATGTAAATGGAATCATGTAACGTGTTTTTGTGTCTAGCTTCTTTCACTAAGCATAATGTTTTAAAAATTCAAAGTTGTAATCCCTACCAGTACTTTATTCCTCTTTACGGTTGAATACCACATGGCTATACAACATCTTATTTATCTACTGACCAGGTAATGGTTGTTTATGCTTTTTCAAAAATGGTATCCCGATCACACAGTGTAACCCAATCAGTGTGTTCCGCTGGAGAAACAAGAGGATTTACTATTGTAACTATCAGCTATACATACCATGAACAAGGCAAAAGAGGTCATAAAGCCCTCTTTTGTGAGCTCCCATGTGCCACCATATTCTTCCTCATCTATCTGTAGGTAGTTGCTGAAGTAGAGATACAGGACTCCTGCATTGATCAGGCAGAATCTGGAGGGAAGACAAGCACAGAACACAAACTATGAGCTCAGAAGACTCAAAACTCCCACGACCACAGTCCCGTCTTACCAAGACAATCACGGTTGCAGTTAAGTAGTTGTATTATGGGGGCAAGTGAAAAAAATACACGGACCTAGACCCTCAATGGAACTGCCCAGTGGCTGAGCTAGAGACATAAAGAGCAACTTTTTTTTAGATGCCCAGCAAAAAAAATTTTAAATTTAAAAGCACATAAAACTTCTCCAGGCCCTCTCACAGTAAGACAGCATGGTAGCTGAACCATCCCAAATAGGACTAGTACCAGACATGGGCCTCCAAGAAGCTCCCGCTGGGGTGGGGTGGCCACGGGACAGATACATGTTAGGCTGCTGCTTCCTGGCCTAGTGGAATGAGCAAGCACACTAAAGCAGCTCCTGCGTCCATTCCCACTGGGAGACAGTGTCTGGATATGCACTGTTGGCTACGCACCTGATGCAATGGTGAACACTGCTGTCCCTCAGCTATTGGTTAGGAGGAGGCCAAAAACAGAGTGAGCAGTGAGCAGGGAACTGAAACCAAAGGTTTGTGAGCACCTTCAGGAAGGTCTCTGATTCCCCATCTTGTATTATTTAACTAATAAAGCATTTAGAATGCAGTGAGGTATAACATTATCATCCTGATCTACTTATCTCTTCATATAGTCACCATGTAAAGGTAATTTTTATGAACAGATCAACACTTTATGATCTTCCAAGTCACAGGATCTAATCTATTGGGGGACTGTATGTCTTAGGTCACACTGCTCCTGAAGGCTGGGGTGGAAAAATGCAAAGAACTGGTTCCTCCTAATGGACGAAGTGTGGGCTGGTATGGGGCAGGGCCGTACAATGCTGTTGAAGAGTATCAGTATTAGGGGGCAGACCCTGGGGCTGTTTGAGCATGAGACAGACTATACATATGTCAGAAGTCCAGTTTTTTCATTTTCATTTTAAAGATTTTAAGTAGTCTCCACACCCATCAGGGGCTCGAACCCCCAACCCTGAGATCAAGATTCACATGCTCTACTGGCTGCGCCTGCCAGGCACCCAGAAGTCTACTTTGTGAGTAGTTAGAATATGGGCTTTCTCATGAGTTGGGAGAACAGGAGCTGGGAGACTGGTTTATACTTGTACCATGTTTTAGGACATGAGCAGAAATAAAGCTTGAGGACAGGGACTGGGAAAATGGCTGAATGGAGAGGCAAGAAACCCAAAGGCTTCAAGCCTAAAGGCCTGGGAGTATAATGGTTTCAGTTAACAGGCAGGGAGTCAGGAAGAACAGAAGGTTTTTCTTGGATTTCGCACAAAATCCAGTCCTTGGCTTGGCCATGTTGTGGCCACATCCTTATCTTCTGCCAGAGATCTGGGGACTCAGCCAATCTGGCTGCCTCTCTCTGTCAGGAGTTTCATTTTGTTTTGTTTTTGAAAGACTGGCTTATTTATTTTAGAGAAAGAGCGTACATGCATGTGTGAGGGGGGGTGGGGCGCAGGGAAGGGCAGGAGAGGGAGAGAGAATCCTCAAGGAGACTCCTTGCTGAGTGCAGAGCCCAGTGCAGGGCTCAATCCCATGACCCTGAGATCACAACCTGAGCTGAAATCCAGAGCTGGGGGCTCACCCGAGTGAGCCACCCAGGTGCCCTGTGGAGTTTCATTCTGGACAGGCTGTTAGTGGTTCCAGACAAAGACTACTAGCAGGACTCAGAAATGTCACTCTGGGACTCAGCTAGTAAGCTAGGGATGGAGAAGGGCTGAGACTCATTTAGAGTCTCTGGCTATAAAAGTGGTTGCTAAGTGATAAGAGATCGGGAAGTATAAAGAAAGAGGAGATATGGGATGACAGAGAGAAAAGAGCCAACACAGCCCCTGCGTTCTAAGGGTCACAAAAACACAGGCATTTAAATGTTTGGTGGTCAAATGGGAGGGCTCAGGAAAGGACTGGAGCTCAAAAAGAGCTTTAAGGATGGGCATAAATCCTATATTATAAATGAGGGAGAGAACTACACAGATGTGTAGACAAAGAAATGAATGTGCTGGATTGGGGTTGGGGAAAAAAAAAACGTAAAAAGACTCTCCAATCCATTTTTAACTCTATCATAAAAATTCCAATCAGAATTTTAACAAAATAATGAACCTCTAACAAATACTCTGATTTCAGGGCTGGGAGGCTACACTGATAACAGTAAGGTATGACCGTGCTTTCAAGGATCGGTGGGTTTTAAAATATTTTAACAAGCATTCACTGAACACCTATTAATCGTGGTGCCAGGCTCTATGAGAGACAGAGAGGCAAGACGGGAAGATGCAAAACTTCTGCAGAACAGAACCACCACTCAGTTCTCACGGTATAAATAATGAGAACAGAGAAAATGGTTTTACCTTAATATGCCCTGACTATCGCCACACCAGAATGAAGAGAAGCCAAGGTGGAGCCCAGAGAGAGGGCAGTTAAGGCAGAAAGCAGGGAGGAGAGGGTCACCAGAAATGAGCACCAAAGCAGTCTTGCCCTAAGCCCAGGCAACTGGGTCAGACAGATGGAGGAGAGGGAGTGTGTGTGGAAAAATAAATGTCCTTGGGCCTTTTCCAAGAGCAAGGGGAAAGGTGCCAACCAAAGGAGGGATAGGATTTGTTTGGAGTGAGAGAAACTGGCTCTGGCAGGACAGCCTGGGACTAAACCCCAAGAAACAGGCAGTCCTGAGAAAATGGTACTATGGGGAGCCATTCCAAGGCAAATTCATTCCCAAACACCTCCTTTACCGTTTTGTTTTGTTTTCCTTTTTAAAAAAGATTTTGTCAGAGGGAGAGAGAGAGAAAAAGCAGGGGGAACAGCAGGTAGAGGGAGAAGCAGACTTCCCTGCTGAGTAGGGAGCCTGATGTGGGACTTGATCCCAGGACCCTGGGATCATGACCTGAGCCGAAGGCAGACGCTTAAGGACTGAGCCACTCAGGCAGCCCTCCTGTTTTTCTTTTTTTCAATAGCCATTTTTAGCTCTCTTTGTAAAGCTAATCATATGACTGCAGTGAACCATTTATGGAGTGCATATGATGTACTAAGCACTACATTTAGGAATTTACTTGGGTTATCACATTTAGTTCACACATCAATCTTAGGAGGAGGACACTTTTAGTGTCCTTCCCTTTCCAGTGATGAGAGAATGAAAGCTCAGAGAGGTGAGCCCAAAATTATGTAGCTTGAAAGTGGCAGAGCTGGAACTTGAATCCGTTCTACAGTTAAAAGTAAAAAGAGATCTCTAAATAGCTTAACTCATCTGCCACAGTGGCAAGGATAATAAACTAACTCGGGTCTTTGCTATATTATTCCTAGATTGGGTGACTTCAGAGAAATCTCTTAGGAATCCTGCAAGATGAGATGGGAGCAAGGGGTCTGAAGCCGTGTTACTCTCTCCTAGAAAAGTGGTCTTGGGAAGAAGAGGGATTCCCTCTTGTCTTCAGACTGCCTTCCCCCTTTGCTTGTAGGCCTTTTCTTTCACAGAAAGCTCAAACGGGATGACCAACATTCTGAAGAGTTATCTATATACCTCCTCCAACAGGGGAAGACCTATGAACCCCAGGTCTTTGGTCTCCTCACCATCACTCAGAACTCATCACGTGTCCACTCCGCCAAAGTCAGGCAAAGCATAACAAACTCAAACTCCTTCCTTGGACAAATGCTTTGCTCAGTATCATAAATTAAAAACCTTTTTAGTTAGAAGAGGAGATGACATATGCCTTTTGGATTATCTTCCGAGAAAATAAGGGATTTGAAATCTGTTTCACCCTTTTCACCCTATGGTGAGGGAATAAGAGATGTGATCACCCCTAAAACAACCAATGTGATATTCCATGGTTAAGGATCATAGTTTATATTCCGGGTGTGGAAAAAAAAGAAAAGTTCACAAGCTTGCCTGTCCATTTCCCACTGTAGCTTACCCACAATTCCTATCTTGAGACTACTCCTACACATTGTTTTAATTCACTCTGGTGGGCATGTGGACTCATCACTTTCAGTCGCTTGTTAACAAGCTGAGCCAAGACCAGGGGTAGGTGTCAACTGTGCTGCCACCGGCCATGGAAACACAGTAAAAAGTGAGGGTGCAACCTCCTACTTTTTCACTGCTTTTAAAAAGTAGGGATCTGAAATAACTTCTGTCAAAGCCAAGTTCCAAGACATCCAGCACAGTGCCTATATAAGGTCATCAAGTACAGAAGTTCTTCTACTTTGCAAATTTCCATTGGTACAAAGGTCATGTCAGAAAACTAGATGGCCGCTACCAACAGGCAGTGCAGTAGCCTCTTACATGAGATCACTTTGGATCCATAAATGAATGGACTGGCCCAGTCCAGTCTCTGGAAAAATAACATGTCTAAACTAAGATGCTCCCAGGCCTGCTGAACTGAGAAATGCTAAGCCAGGAGTGCCACTGTGGGGCTACTTTTCTGCTTTCGTCACTTTGCTCTCTCACCCATACAAAGTCATCTCCTCCCCCCTCCCCAAGTCATCTTAAAATGTGTGTGTGTATTCCTCCAACTTAGTAATGGCCCTTTCCATAAAAAGGAAACAAAATCTCTATGTGAAAAGAACTGATACAAGAAAATGGAACATACCCAAGACTTACCCAGCTATTCCCAAGAAACCTCGCAATGGTAACACTCCCCAAATAACACCTAGGACCACAGCAATGATCTGTCGGAACCAGTAGATCACATCTAAAAACTCATCCTGTAGAAAGAAAGAATGCATGCATTATCTGCAGTGGATGCCACATGAAAGAAAGCCTCTGTAATAGGTGAGAAATAAAAAAGCTTGCTGCTATAAACACATTTTCCATAGAAATGTCTCCAAGAGCAATGGTACGTAGTTTCCTGATCTCCACTTCTTCTTATAATAAAACATGGTTTAAAAGGAAAAAAAAAAGGATATATTTCTCTTAAGTGATGACTTTTGGGCCTTTGTGCTAAGTAAAAATTCTAGGAAAATTATTTACTTTTTTTAGAAGCTTCAAAAATGAAATGGCTGGGGTGCCTGGGTGGCTCAGTGGGTTAAGCCGCTGCCTTCGGCTCAGGTCATGATCTCAGGGTCCTGGGATCGGGTCCCGCATCGGGCTCTCTGCTCAGCAGGGAGCCTGCTTCCTCCTCTCTCTCTCTGCCTGCCTCTCTGCCTACTTGTGATCTCTGTCAAATAAATAAATAAAATCTTAAAAAAAAAAAAATGAAATGGCTTGTGATGAAACGGCTGTGAAAGTAACTGTGCTACTGGCCACAGAACACTGACCCTCAGAAGAGAGACCTAGGCATACTATCCATAGGCAGAAGGGCTGACTTTTAACCTTCTCAGCACCATCTTCCTGCACAATGAATTTTAAGCAACAAAGAAGAAAGGAATTAGAAACAAAAGTGCTGAAGGCAGGTGCCAGCATATCTGATTTTCATACAAGGACGCTGAAGACTCAGGTTTCCAACCTGCCCCAGATGGCAGAAACCAGTCCTTGTACAAGAAGGAAGAAAGAAATGACACAGCAGATCATAAAGGTTTTGCAAGAGCTGGGCAGGGCTGGGGGCAGGACAAGGGGACCTTCAGGAAGTACCTCCCATTCTCCCCAACCCAAGAGCTCCAGGAAGGAGAACCCACTTCAACAGTCCAGAAAAACAAGGGAAAAACTGCAAATATAACATTCTTTTCAGGCCAACTGGAATCGAGCTGTGTTGGTCCCTTCCAGATCATGGGGCAGAGCTGGGGAGTGCCTACACTCAGATCTTCTGAAAGTGTGTGACCAGTGTAAAAATCTTGAAGCCCCAATAGTCTCTCAACACACATTTGGTGGTTTCCCCCTCTCCCTCCCTCTCTCACTCACCTCCAAGAGGTGGTTTCAATCTCCCTTCTCGCAGTTATTAAGGCATTTGGTATTTAGAAATTAGAGCAATTGCTCTAATTAAAAGCAATGGCAGCTCACCTTCAGTAAGCCTCATCACGTGCTAAAGGCTTTCCTGCACCACGGTACCCCACTTCAGAGCTGTTCTGAGAACTGAGTGAAACAATGCGTGGAGAGAGCACCTGGCACAAAGTCTTTGGTAGAAAACTGTTACCGTTACTGTTCATACTAACGACCGTATTAAGTAATTAATTCGGAGAAGACAAGTCACTTACTGAAGATCCTACTGGGAGCAAAAGGCGGAGGTCGAATTCAGCTCACTCTCGCCGTTCAGGCACACGCCCTGCCCGCGGGTGGCAACTGCTGTGCCCCCTCCTCGCTGCTTCCCGCGTGACCCAGTCGGTTTCACTCCTCGGTGAGCCCCGAGCCCGGCTGTCAGGCCCGGGCCCGCCAAGTTCGCCCCGACACCTTAGTGCCACCACCACGCCGCCCACTCCCCGCCCCGACCCAACACACGCCAAACACTCCGCCGCGCCTGGACCCGGCAGGGGCAGGCTCGGGCCTGTCCATTCGTCCCCGAGTCCCAACCGGCTCCTCGAACCTGCGCCCTCGCCAGGTCCCACCGCACCTTGTCCTCCCAGGCCGCGTCGCTCCGCAGCACCTTGCTCCAGACAGAGACTTTGAGGGCCCCGTTGGCCAGCTGCGGCTGAGGCGGCTCTTCCTTTCGCCGCCCGCCGCTCATCCTCCCGTCGCGCCGCCCGGGCCGGGCGAGGGGCGCGCGGGTCAGGCCAAAAGGAGTCGGACTCTGGGGTCGCGAATCACGGCGCGCAAGGCGGCGGCGACAGCGATAGCGACAGAATCACTAGTCAGGCTCCGTGGTGTGCTGCGGCTGCCTTCACTCGGCCAAAACGCCGGCTCAGCTCCCTGGCTCCGCCGAGACCTGGCGCTGCGGAGGGAGGGGCAACGCAGCGCCGCACGTCCTCCCGCCGACGAACACACGCAGCCAATCGACAGCCGTGCAGCCGTCACCTCTGCGCAAGCGCTCTACGCGTGACGGAAGTGACGCAAAGCTTCCGCCAGGCGCACGGTATGGTGAGAGGGAAGGGACAATCTAATCGGGGATGGTGACGCGAGCGCGGGGAGGAGCTGTGGCGACTGGAGAACGGCATCTGGATAGAGAGTCGAAGTTAGACTTGAGCGTCGCCCAGCCCTCCACGGTTTGTCCCCTGCAGCAGCGGGGCAGAACGCTGCCCTGTTTTTCCGCGTCTTTTGGAACCCAACACTGGCTCCCCGGAAGTCCCAAGCATCCCCTTCAGGAGTTAGTCCTTGCTCGTTTTCTCCCCTAATTCCGTAGGACCCTCTTCCAGATGTAAACTGTTTCCTGTATTAATTTCGTGTCTCATCTTGGCCCAGCACCCTTTTTTGGCAAATGTGAGACCCGAGACCCAAAAAGCGGAAAAGATTTTCTAAGGCTACATGGCAAGTTGGAACCAGCTGAGAACTCCGGGGGCAGGGGGCGGGGTCGGGGGAATGGAGAAAGGACTTCATTAGCTCTCAGAATATCTGAGTATACAGCTACTGTGTCCTCAGCATGTGCTAGGACAGTGGTTCACAGCGTGTGTGTCTGGACCACCGGCAGCCACATCACGTAGGAACTTGACTGAAGATTCTCAGATCCCATCCCAGAACCACCAAATCAGAAATTGTTGGGAGTGCGGCCCATAATCAGCATTTTGGTAAGCCCTCCAGGTGGTGCCCTGTGCATTGTACTGTGAATTAAGTTGAGACCAAGGTACTTCTGTGTGGTGGGCAAACTAATTTGTCTGGAATCACTCAACAAGTATCTGGGTCTGTCTGACTCCAAATTCTGTACTCCTAACCTTAAACTTTTAAGTCGTCATCTTTTTAAAAAATATTTTATTTATTTATTTGAAAGAGAGAGTGAGCGAGAGAGAGAGCATGAGCAGGGGGAGTGGGAGAAGCAGACTCTACTGCTGAGCAGGGAGCCTGATGTGAGGCTTGATTCCAGGACCCCAGGATCATGACTTGAGCCAAAAGCAATCACCCAACCAACTGAGCCACTCAGGTGACCCTAAGCTTTTAGTCTTTTTTTTTTTTTTTTTAAAGATTTTATTTATTTATTTGTCAGAGAGAGAGCAAGCGAGAGCGAGCACAGGCAGACAGAGTAGAAGGCAGAGTCAGAGGGAGAAGCAGGCTCCCTGCGGAGCAAGGAGCCCGATGTGGGACTCGATCCCAGGACGCTGGGATCGTGACCTGAGCCGAAGGCAGCTGCTTAACCAACTGAGCCACCCAGGTGTCCCCCTAAGCTTTTAGTCTTAAAGGGTATCAGTGAGGTCAGAATATCCTTTGTATACCTGTCAACATTGACCTGTAGTTCTCCCCCTAGCTGAGCAACAGAATCATCTAGGGAGCTTCTTCCACTGTTGGTGTTTCCAACCACAACTCAATTCCAACATCCTCTTGCAATAGATTGAGTGAAGCAGGACCTCAAAGGTGATATACACAGCAACAGACATTACTCTGTCTGGACCCGATTGGAGGGACATACACCTGACATGAATTCTTACCTTGTAGTCCCTCAGCCTTCACATGGATCTTGTTCTTGGCAGCCCTGCCTTTTTTCTGAACCTTGTTCTCTCCCATATACAAAACTGTGGTAAAGCCTAACCAGCTCACTCCAGTTTGGAAGTGTACCATTGGTATAAAACCTCTTTTACAGATTATCTGGGGGGCATGCAGTGACGGAGACAAACTGATCATTCATTCTTTCATAGAATGTTGGAAGAATACCTAGCCCAAGATCCAAACAGAATAGGTAAGTTTTCAGTCTGCTGGGCCTGGTAGTAAAAGTTTGTAATGGGGAGTTTGCTGTGGAGGATTAGGAAAGATAGAGCTCTAAAGGAAAAGTAGGAGTTAAGGGGATGCGGGAGGGGAATAGAAGAGAGCATTCCAGGAGGTGAAACCATGTCAGCTACTGGTGGGGAATAAAGACCTTAGTTGGGAAGGAGTGGGAGGGGCATGCTGAAGAATTTTTGTCTTTTCCAGTTGCATTGAAAAATAATTGACGGGGTGCCTGGGTGGCTCAGTGGGTTAAAGCCTCTGCCTTCAGCTCAGGTCATGATCTCATCAGGCTCTCTGCTCAGTGGGGAGCCTGCTTCCCCCACTCTCTCTGCCTGCCTCTCTGCCCACTTGTGATCTCTCTCTGTCAAACAAATAAATAAAAAAGAAAAAACAAAAAGAATTGACATATATCACCGTATATAAGTTTCAGGCCTACCTCTTGATGGTTTGATTTACATATATTGTGAAATGATATGGTTCAGCTAATTGGGGGTTCAACTAATTCCGTCTTTTCATATAGATACAAAGAAAAGAGAAGAAGAAAAAAGATGTTGTGATGAGAAGTCTTAGGATTTATTCTTTTAACAATTTTCCAGTGTATCAGTACAGCATTGTTAGCTGTCGTCCTCATGTTGTACCTTACATCCTTACTATTTATTTATCTCACCTGGAAGTTTGTATCTTTTAACCACCTTCCTCCATTTCCTCCTCCCTCCACCACCCACCTCTGGTAACCACAAGTCTGATCTCTTTTTCTGAGTCTGTTTTTTAAGATTCCACATGTGAGATTGTAAAGTATTTGTCTTTTTCCATCTGACTTATTTTTACTCAGCGTAAACCTCCAAGGTCTATACATACACAAATGGTAGGATTCCTAATTTTTTGTGACTGAATAATATTCCATGGTGTGCATACCCCAACTTCTTTATTCATTCATTTGTTGATGGACACTTAGGTTGTTTCCATGCTTTGGTCATTGTAAATAATGCTGCTATGAACATGCAGATATCTTTTCGAGTTAGTGTGTTTATTTCCTTATTTCTTAGTGTTATATATTCCCAGAAATGGAATTGCTGGATCATAGAGTGTTTCTATTTTTAATTTTTTGAGGGTCTTCCATTTTGTTTTCCATAGTGGCAGCACCAATTTACATTCCCGCCAGTAGTGCACAAGGGTTCACTTTCTCCAGATCCATAGATGTGAGGCTGGACCTCCCCACCCCGTTGTCTTTTTGGTCATGGCCATGAAGAATTTATTTTTGTCCCAACAGTGGAGGAAGCCACAGAAAGGATTTGAACAGCGACATTTCACTTTTCAGGTTTGCCTCTTAGCAAGATCACCTTGGCTGCTATTCGGAGGATAGGATCAGAGTGGGAGACTAGTTTAAAGACTGTTAAAGTCACGTCAGGCAGGGGCACTGACGATGGAGACAATTGGAATAAAAAAGAAAATTCTTTATTATTTATTTATTTACTTACTTACTTATTTTAAAAAGGTTTTATTTATTTGAAAGAAAGTGAGCGAGAGGGGCGCCTGGGTGGCTCAGTGGGTTAAGCCGCTGCCTTCGGCTCAGGTCATGATCTAAGGGTCCTGTGATGGAGTCCCACATCGGGTTCTCTGCTCAGCAGGGGGCCTGCTTCCCTTCCTCTCTATGTGCCTGCCTCTGTCTACTTGTGTTCTCTGTCTTTCAAATAAATAAATAAAATCTTAAAAAAAAAAAAAAAAAGAAAGTGAGCGAGCGAGAGAGAGAGAGCACATGAGCAGGAGAGAGGGAGAAGCAGACCCCCTGCTGAGCCGGGAGCACAATGTGGGGCTTGATCCCAGGGTTCTGGTATCATGACCTGAGCTGAAGGCAGATGCTTAACCAACTGAGCCATCCAGGTGCCCCTAAATTTTTTTCTTCCTAAAATTCTTTTTTAAACTTAAATCTTTTTTTACTTGCTGTAGAGTATACATAAAAAATTTTACCATTTTTTTTTAAGATTTTATTTATTTATCAGAGAGAGAGGGGGGCAGAGAGCAAGCACAGGCAGACAGAGAGGCAGGCAGAGGCAGAGGGAGAAGCAGGCTCCCCGCCGAGCAAGGAGCCCGATGTGGGACTCGATCTCAGGACGCTGGGATCATGACCTGAGCCGAAGGCAGCTGCTCAACCAACTGAGCCACCCAGGCGTCCCAAAATTTTACCATTTTTAAATGTACAGTTTGGTGGTACAGGGAAGTACATGTACTCTGTTGTGTAGATGCTCCCACCATCCATTTTTTTTTTTTTCCTTTTTTTTTTTTTTTAAGGTTTTATTTATTTGACGGACAGAGATCACAAGGCAGAAAGGCAGGCGGGGGAAGGGGAGGAAGCAGGCTCCCTGCTCAGCAGGGACAGGACCCTGGGATCATAACCTGAGCCGAAGGCAGAGGCTTTAACCCACTGAGCCATCCATTTTCAGAACTCTTTCATCTTACAAAATTGAGTTTTGTGCCCTCAATCTAGTAACTTCCCAATCTCTCTTTGTCCCTGCCCCCAACAACTGCCATTCTACTTTCTGTCCCAAATTTGCCTAAGTACCTCATTAAGAGTGGAATCACACTGTATTAGTCCTTTCTGATTTACTTATTTCAGTTAGCATACTGTCTAGAGGATTCATCCCTGGTATAGCCAGTATCAGAATTTCCTTCCTTTTTGAGGCTGAATAATAATTTCGCTAAATGTTCGTTAGGTGTTCATTGTATGTATTGTTAGCCTTAAAAATAAAACTCACTGGGGCACCTGGGTGGCTCAGTGGGTTAAGCCTCTGCCTTTGGCTTAGGTCATGATCTCAGGGTCCTGGAACATCAAAAAAAAGGAGGGAGGGCACCTGGGTGGCTCAGTGGATTGAGCCTCTGCCTTCAGCTCAGCTTAGGTCATGATCCCAGGTTCCTGGGATTGAGCAGGGCGTTGGGCTCTCTGCTCAGTGGGGAGCCTCCTTCCCCATCTCTCTGCCTGCCTCTCTGCCTACTTGGGATCTCTCTCTGTAAAATAAATAATTAAAATCTTTAAAAAAAAAAAAAAACCCTCACCTATTTTCCCAGCAAAAATTAGTTTACTTGGGAATAGCAGAGTATTGCTATTTGGGACACCCAAACTACAGCAAAATGGTAGGCAAATCTGGAGAACAAGGAAGAGAAACTTGCTTTTATAGAAGAAAGGGAGTGGGGAGGGGCTTTTATAAACAAAAAATCCAAGTTGGATTAATCTAGGAGTTTGAAGTCTGTGGGTTTTCATTGGCTGTAACAGTTGTAAAGGTATTTTGTTGACTGGGATGTTGCTGGGCAAGGAGAAGATCTTTCTTCCTTTTGTCAGGGTGGTGAAAAATAGTGTTCTTCCTTCTGGGAGTGCAAGGTATGTCTTTCTGTTGGGGCCTGCAGTTGATGAGGACTTACAGGGTGTGAGAGCTCCTTCTGCTGGCCTCCCAACTCCATTTCATTATTTAATTTTTAAAAAAGATTTTCTAAAGATTTTATTTATTTGACAGAGAGAAAGCCAGAGAGGCAACACAAGCAGGGGGAGTGGGAGAGAGAGAGAAGCAGGCTTCTGCAGAGCAGGGAGCCCGATGGAGGACTCTATCCCAGGACCCCGGGATCATGACCTGAGCTGAAGACAGATGCTTAACAACTGAGCCACCCAGGTGCCCCTTTAAAAGACTTTATAAAATTTTAAAATTTATTTTTAAAGATTTTATGTATTTATTTGACAGCGAAAGCACAAGTAGAGTGGCAGGCAGAGAGAGAGGAAGAAGCAGGCTGTCTGCTGAGATCATGACTTGAACCAAAGGCAGATGCTTAACCCACTGAGCCACCTTGGTGCCCCTCGATAATCACCAGCCTAATGGGTGCGAAGTGGTATCTCATTGTGATTTTTACTTGCATTTTCCTAATGATTAGTGAGGTTGAGCATCTTTTCATGTGCTTGTTGGTCATTTGGTTATCTTTGAAGAAATGTCTGTTCCAGACCCTTGCCCATTTTTTTGAGTCTTGTCATTTGTTTTTTGTTGTTGTTGAGTTCTAGGAATTCTATACATATTCTGGATATTAATCCTTTATTGTTTATGTAATTTGAAAATATTTTCTCTTTTTTTGTGGGTTACCCTTTTACTCTGTTGATAGTAGTATCCTTTGGGACACAAAAATTTTTAATTTGGGGGATGCCCTGATGGCTCAGTTGGTAGAGCACGTGACTCTTGATCTCAGTCTCATGAGTTCATGCCCCTTTAATAAGTAGAGATTACTTAACAATTTAAAAAAATTTTTTAATTTTCATGAAGTGTAGTTTGTCTAATTTTTTGTTTTTGCCTGTGCTTTTGGTATCATATGCAAGAAATCACTACCAGGGTGCCTAGCTGGCTCAGTTGGAAGAGCATGTGACTCTTAAAAAAAAAAAAAAAGATTTATTTATTTATTTTAGAGGAGAGGGGAGTGCAGAGGAAGAGAGTCTTAAGCAGACTCCTCTGCACTGAGTAAGAGCCCAACATGGGGCTCGGACTCACAACCCTGAGATGAGGACCTGAGCCAAAACCAAGAGTCAAACGCTAAGCTGGCTTTGCCACCTAGGTGCCCCAGAGCATGACTCTTGGTTTCATGGTTGTGAGTTCAAGCCCCCACTGGGTGTAGAGATTACTTTAAAAAACAAAATAACAACAGAAAAAAAAAAAAAAACAACCTTAAAAAATTGCCAAATTAACGTCAACAAGCTTCTCCCCTGATTTCTTTTCTTTCTTTCTTTCTTTTTTTTTTTTTTTAAGATTTTTTATTTATTTATTTGACAGAGATCACAAGTAGGCAGAGAGGCAGGCAGAGAGAGAGGAGGAAGCAGGCTCCTTGCCGAGCAGAGAGCCCAGTGGGGGGCTCAGTCCCAGGACCCTGAGCCAAAGGCAGAGCCTTAACCCACTGAGCCACCTAGGCGCCCCTCCCCTGATTTCTTATAAGAGTTTAGTTTAGCACTTATATTTAAGTGTTTGATCCATTTTGAGTTAATTTTTTTTTGTTGTTGTTTAATGTATACTCTATGAAGTTATGACCACAAGATCAAGAGTCACATGCTCCACTGACTGAGTCAGATAGGTGTCCCACTGAGTTAATTTTTTTATATGGTGTTAGTTAAGGGTCTAACTTGTTCTTTTACATGTGGATATCGAGTTTTCCCAACACCATTTGTTAAAAAGACAGTCCTTTCTGCATTGAATGGCCTCAGCGCCTTTGTTGAAAATTATTTGCCCACATATGTGAGGGTTTATTGCAAGGCTGTCAAATCCTATTCCTTTGGCCTTTTTTTTTTTTTTTTTTTTTTTCTGTCTTTGTGCCTATATCACATGGTTTGGATTACTTTGGCTTTGTAGTAAATTTTGAAATCAAGGGTGAGTCTTCCAACTTTGTTCTTTTTTTTTTTTAAGATTTTATTTATTTATTTGACAGAGAGAGATCACAAGTAGGCAGAGAGAGAGGGGGAAGCAGGCTCCCTGCTGAGCAGAGAGCCTGATTCAGGGCTTGATCCCAGGACCCTGAGACCACAACCTGAGCCGAAGGCAGAGGCTTCACCCACTGAGCCATCTAGGCGCCCCAGTTGTTCTATTTCTGTAAAAAAAAAAAAAGAAGTGGAGGGGTGCCAGGCTGCTTCTGTTGGTAGAACATGCATGCTACTCTTGATCTTGGGATTGTAGTTCAAGCCCCAAGTTGGGTGTGGAACTTACTAAGAAAAAAAAATAAGTAGGATTTGGTAGAGATTGCAGTGAAGATCTATAGGTAAGTCTTCCAGTCCATGAATACAAGATACTTTTCCATTTATTTTTATCTTCCTTAATTTCATTCAGCAATGTTTTATCATTTCTTTTGTTAATTCTTAACTACTTTATTCTTTGTGATGCTATTCTAAATTGAAATTTTAAAAAAATTTCCTTCTTGGCTTGTTCATTGTTTGTGTATAGAAACACAACTGATTTTTGTGTGATTTTGTATTCTGCAACTTTGCTGAATTCATTTATCCTTTTTTTGTTCCTTTTGGTGGAGTCCAAAGGATTTTCTACATATGTGATCATATCATCTGTAAACAGGTAACTTTATTTTTGCAAGAAAAGTTTTATATGTCGTATTATATTGTGAAGCTCTTATCTTAACTGAGACTCATTAAATTTGTGATTATATGGGGGCGGGGTGTCATAGAAAGTTATATTTAGAGAGTCCTTAGATCTAGCCCAGCTCAGTGTCACACAGCAAGTTAGAGGTTCAGTAGGCATCCGAAATCTGATCTGTGTTCCTCCTCTTAGCTTTCTAGGAGCAGACAAAGCCAAGCTGGGAGCTAGCATGGAGAACCCTTGCCTAGAGGGTATTTATGGGGCCGAGACTAGATCCCTTTGTGCTTTCACCCAAGGCTCTCCTTATCTTAGGAAGTAGGGAGTCTGGCTGAATCCCAGTGCATCCATCTGGTTAAAATAAACATGCTGGGTGGTCTAAGATGGAAAAGAACTTGATGAAGAGTCAGAACTGGAAGTGGGAGAGAGATTTGGAAGTAGGACAGATTTTGCCTTTGTGGGGTTGGAACTTTCTAAGCACCAGTTAAACACATGATCTCAGGCTTGAGGCCGAGTATGTCCTCTCAGCTGAATGCCCCTATGCCACTGCCAGCTGCTTGTAGGAGAGTTTGGAGGGGAAAGTGTGCTCAGAGAGGTAAGACTGAGGGCCCTAGACAGACACAGATGGAGTCACAGAAATCAAGAGTCCTGTGGGAAAAAATCCACAAGCCATGGAAAGCGCACTGGTTGTGAAGTAGAGGTTCGAGTTTGTATCCAGGTCCTCTTTTTGCTATGATAAATGTTTTACTAGTACTTAATGGGGTTCTTACTAGGTGCCAGCTTTGCTAAATGTTTTACACGTTTTCCTCCAAAAGTTGACTGGGCTCTTAACCACTATATTGAACTCCTCTCCTTTATCTTTAAAATTTTCTGCAGTAAATGTGGATTATTTATGTAATTAAAATGACATTCTTAGGAAGGCTACACTTGACCTTCAGGCCACCATAGACTCCTGGGAGTGGAGGGGAAGTCAAATGGTTTGGCAGGGAGTAAACTACTTGGTGGTACCCTTCTTCCTCTCATCTTAAAACTTTGAAAGATAAGGTGTTGTCTTAACCTCAAACCTTCCTTGGGATAAGTCAGTGTCCTGATCAGTTCCCTTGAGCAATAGCGTGAGAATCTTCTGTGGTGTAAGTGAAGGGTGCAGACTCCTGGACTCTGGGGGTGAGGTCTGGGAATTTGGATTTTTGGAAGCTCTCCTGATGATTCTGATACATATTAAAGCTTGAGAACTACTTCTCTGGGTAATTGCTTCCAGTTCTGCCTCTTAACAGCTGTGTGGTATGGGGCAAGTTATTGTCATAATTCCATTTTACTCTCAGCCCTCTACTGAGAGGCCAGGTAATAACAATATATAATAACAGTAACATGTAATATCCTATTTCATCCTCCTAAGAGGTGAATATTACTATGCCTATTTTATTGATGAGGACACTGTAGTTTGGAGTGGCAAATTGACTTGTCTGGAATCATGACAGCTCATTAGGTGACAGAGCCAGAATCTGAACGCAAGCCTAGATTATAGAGAAGTGCTTTGGAAACCAGTAACATTGAGAGCATTGGTAATTATTATTTCCACATTCCCGAGTTCCTTCTCTGCAGCTGCAGTGGCTAACATACCAAGCTTACAGCACACCAAGACAGGCTGAGCCCCTCCCCTCTGGGAGTTTTTCCCATTAGCAGTTTCTAAACTAGAGTGTAGTTTTTATTTCCTTTTTTTAACTGTTGTTATTATTTTTTTAGTAATCTCTACCCCCAACATGGGGCTAGAGCTCTTGACCCTGAGATCAAGAGTTGCATACTCCATTGGCTGAGCCAGCCAGGCACCCCGCAGTGTACTTTTTAAATCCAGAGTTGAGTCCAGCCGTAGACGGTTTTATTTTATTTTTAAGATTTTGTATTTTTAAGTAATCTCTGCACCCCATGTGGGGCTCAGACTCACAACCCCAAGATCAAGAGTCGCATGCTCTACTGACTGAGCCAGTCAGGTGCCTCCAGAAATGCATTTAAATGCTATTTTCTGGGACACCTGGGTGGCTCAGTGGGTTAAGCCTCTGCCTTCAGCTCAGGTCATGATCTCAGGGTCCTGGGATCGAGCCCCACATCGGGCTCTCTGCTCAGCATAAAGTCTGCTTCCCTGCTCCTCACTCTCTCTGCCCACTTGTGATTTCTCTGTCAAATAAGTAATTAAATAATCTTTTAAAATAAATAAATAAATTAAATAATCATTATCTAAAGGCTTGCTTACTCAGGGGTTCTTCAGTTTGAAGCTTGTCACAGAAGATGCTTTTGGTTTCAGTTCTCTGAAAAATATCTGTAGGAAGCCATTTCTTCTAAGGCAGTCAGACCATCCAAAAGATTTCCCCCTTTAGGGTAATATTAATATTATATTATAATATATAATTAATACATAATTAATTAGTCTGGGAAACTTGAATAGGGAAGCACTGACTCCAAATTTCTAAAGGAGAATGACTTGTGGAGATTGGACATCCTCCATCTAGGTCTGTTGTCATCAGAAGCTGATTTGGTTCAGTATTAGAAATTTCTAGTGTTTAGCCCAAAAACCATATTGGTTAAATGTCAGTAGTCAGTGAACTGCCCATCACTAGTTCAAATAAGGTCCACGCAGATGTCAGGGTGACCTTCAAGTAAGACGGACTTAAATTCATATCCTAGCTCCATTTAATACTGGCTGTACAGTTCAGGCCAATTAATTTAACAAACCCTCAGTTTCTTTACTTATGAGAAGGGCATCTGCCTTCTTTTGTGTGTATACAAAAATTAAAGTAGTAACACTGGATAGGCCCAGGCACAAAGCAAGGGTGTTTACTGCTGCAGGCCTTGACTTTGCACTGTTTGGGCTGCAGTGAAATGTATAGTTGCTTCATTATGAAGTAAATGAAACTCACAGCTAGCTACCTTAAGCAAAAAAAGGGAAATTTAGGGGTGTCTGGGTGGCTCAGTGGGTTAAGCCTCTGCTTTTGGCTCAGGTCATGATCTCAGGGTCCTGGAATTGAGCCCCATATCGGGCTCTCTGCTCAGCGGGGAGCCTGTTCCTCCTCTTTCTCTACCTGCCTCTCTGCCTACTTGTGATCTCTGTCAAATAAATAAAATCTTTAAAAAAAAAGGGGGGGGGGAATTTACTAGCTTCCGTAACATGGAAGTCTAGAGGTGGTGCCAGTTTCAGACATGACTAAAGTATCCATCTCTTCTGTGCTGCTTTCTGTGCCGGCGTCATACTGCAGTCCTACGCTTTCCTCACTGGTTGAGGGGGAGGATAAGGTTGCTAGCTCCCTAAGTTTCCTCACCACTCAGCAACCCCAAAGCTTGAGTGTTTATCCAGGGAAGACTGGTGCAGCTAGGGAGGCATATGCCCCCTGCCCACTATGGTGAATTATGGACCAGGGTTGAGGCCAAAGAATAAGGATGCAGGGCGCCCGACACTGACAGGTGGCTGCTAGAGGCGGGGAATGATTAGGCCCTGTAAAAACTCAGCACCTGCCCCACCCCTGGACGGGGCCCAGGGTCACTGTGGGTCAATCTGTTTCTGCTTTAAAAAGCAAAACAAAACAAAACCCAAAAACAACTTTATTTGACGAAAGACAAAAACAAAAGTTATTTACAGTAGTTTTTTGCTCAAATAATTCAACGGGATAACTGTGCTTCTCCAGGTTTCTCTCACAACCCAACCAAGCAGAGGCGGCCCCACCTCCAGCCTCCCCATCTCGCACAAGGGGGAAATGCCAACCAGAATTCAGCAGCATGGCTCCTCACCCCTCACCATCTCTACTGCTCAGTGCACTGTGGGAAGGAAAAGTCCCACCCCAGCCCGATACACTGCCAGGGGCTCTTGCTATAAGCGTCTTCCAACAGTGCTACCAGACCTGGGCTCAGACATGGGTGGGGTGGAACAGGCTGGGCAAACAGCAGCTTCAGCTGTCTTGAAGCTGCTATTCTTTCTTCCCCAGCTGGGCCTCAGGAGGGCGAGGATCCCTGATCCCCCTGGGACATGCAAGAACAGGCTGGGGTAGCAAAAGAGAGAGCCTAGGAAACTTGCCCATCAGAGAGAGCAAAGCTCCCTCTCCTTAAGTAACTAATCCCCATTCCCACAGCAGTGGGTAGGCCAAGCCACTGAGAAGTCAGGTAGCCTCCCTGAAGCCTTCAGACATCATCCCAGAAAGGACAGAACACACGTTGCTGCTTTTCTCCTGGCCAGGCCCACCCAAGTAAGTCAACCCCCAGGAATCTCCCCCTGTGCCTGCCTGACTGGGCAACTTCAGGAAACTAGAGGCTGAGGGCTCCTGACCTGTCTTTTGGCCCAGTAACAACATTATTCAGAACAAAAATATTTTGGCTAATAGTAACCTAGAATTAGTGTTTCTTAAGATATATAAAGATGGGGTGTATTGCTGTCAAACGCTGTTAGCAGAGAGACAGCAAAATAAAAAAATGGAGAGGAGGGAGAAGAGTAAGACCGTGATCTAGTTCACTGTGAAGTTCAGAGCAGAGGGCTCTGCAACTCCAATTTAGAGAAAGGTGCAATACAAAGACACAGTGGACAGGCTTCCTAACCGATTTCCAGCCCCAGCCTCCAGAGAAGGCAGCTTCTCAGCAGCTGGGGGCACCTTCCCTGCTGCTTCCAGGAATAGGTTCTTGCCACTGTCATGGGAATAAAGGCCCATCGGACTCAGCTACAAGGGCTTCCTGACCAGTAGGTGGCTCACTTCTCTCCAAGTAGGAGCTACTGGCAGCTTTTTCTGTTTTGGCCGCACTAATCCCAAGTTCTTAAAGGAATTCAAAACTCAGGCTGGTTGGCCAAACTTTCAAGGATAAAGAGGGGAAAATATTAAGGAGAAAAAACAAAACAAAACCAAAAAACCCACTGCCTTGGTCTAGCTTACTTCCCCTGCCCCCCAAAACATAGTAAAAACAAAAATTTAAAAAACAAAACAAAACAGAAAAACGAACAAACCAAACCAATAACCACCTGTCCGGTTTTATCATCCTTCTCTGCTCTGCGCTTAGAAGGTTTGGTCAGATTCTGTATTGGACCCTTTCTTTATTCTTAAAGGCTTTGTGCCTGACGCAGAAAAGCCAGAGCTCAAAAAGGGGTTTGTGTGTGTGTGTGTCCTTTTTTTTTTTTTTTTGGTAAGTCAAACCAACAATAAAACAACCATTTGGAATTTTGCAGAGATTTAGCTGGTCCCCAAAATAAAGATACTCTTTCCTTGTAAAACACTCACCAGTTGCAGTGGTGCCTAATTCCCAGTTCGTCAGACTCCCTCAGGCAACACACATGGACTCCCACACCTGGGCTAACTACTCCCATTAATGCAAACCCCAGCAAAAAAGGAAAAATAAAGTTTAGTGAAAACCTAAACATTCAACTGGAGTCAGTTCTGTTACATCTGCTGGGTTCCTCTTCTCTTTTGTTCACACTTATGAACTTGGACTGTCCACACTTCGCTTAACACAGAGAGGCCCAGCTCCAGGGCGTAGGTCTGAATGTGGCGGGTTTCCTGTGCCCAGCCAGGAAAGCAGGCTGGGACAGAGGTGTCCTAGGGATTCTCTGGAGAAGCAGCAGCAGCACCATGCCTGTCTCCGATCTCAATCTCATCACTGAGGAGGCCTGGAGAAACGGCAGTTAGCAGAGAGGTCCCCGTCACGGTGCAGTGACACCAGCTGGCATCTTCCTGCTGAAGACCTCTGGACAGAGGAGATGATCCCGATGTTTGGCAGTGATCCAAGAAAACCCTCTGTATGAAAGGGAACCCAAATGGAAACCCAGGACAGCTGGCTCGAGCCTCGAGCACCCCTTTTGGCAGATGCCTACTTGGGGTTTTCAGAGACTAAGGGGATCGGAGTGTGCAGTAAGGGGGGCGATGGGTCCTGCTGCTTCTGAAGCTCCATCTCAGCAGCCCTCTGTAGCGCCACCTCCACCAGCAGCTGGAAGCTACTGAAGTCCTCCTTGTCCTGCTCTGGGGGTGTGGGCGGTGGCGTGTTGAAGAGTCCACCTGTGGGGCTTCCGGCTTCAGCTCTGGTCAGTAGAGTGAGTGTGCTGCCAGGGGTCACCAGGGGCTTCGGGGGCTCCAGCTCCCCTGGTGGGAAGGGGGCTGCTGGCTTTTCCCCCTGGCCTGAGTGGAGTGGCACGGAGCACACGGACAAGGAGAGCACATTGGTGGGGGTTGGTACAGACACAGCCAGCACTGAGGGGCTGCTGCCTCGGGGCAGGGCCACATCTGAGGCCTTACCCCCGCGGCGGGAGATGGTGAATTGATTGGGGTCTTTGCCGTCCTTCCGGAGCATGTCTGGGAGAAGGCGCCGCCGGGCATTGATGAACCAGTTACATATCTGGAATGCACAGAAGAGGCCGTGATCAGTTCACTCGGTCAAAACCAGCTATGAAGCACCTACGTTCCTGGCCCCAGAAACACAGCAGCAAACAACACAGACAACAGCAAACAGCCTTCAGACAAGTTCATGTTGGGAAGAGAGAGTTAAAAAAGAAATCCTACAAGTGAATATAAAATTACAACCAGTGGTGGGGACAACAATGGGAAGACCCAATCTAGTCCTTGTGGATTCGGGGCAGAACTGACAGCAGCAGGCCAGGACACCATGGCACACCACTGAAGGGCCTCAACAGTGGCCTGCTGACCTACACACCTTGCACACCGTAGCTCCCTCTTCCGGCCCTGTCTCTTTTTTCCCTGTTTATTGACAGATACAGAGCATGTACCAGCTGCTGCACAGGGCAAGAGATCAGAACCCTCTCCCCCTCACCTGTGTGGCGGGATATTGGGAACTGTGTGGACTGCAGCAATGGCTCACGTTTCTCTACGGTTTGGTGAATGGATCAAGGCTCAGCTCTCCTTAAGGCTCAGTTTCTACCCCTGCTTATCACCTCTCCTGGCCCATTTCCAGGGCAAGCTCCTGGCCGCCATTTTCCTATGGAGTCTGTCTCTACCTAGCCAAAGGGACAGCCACCTAGGGCAGGGGCTGGTGCCTGGAGTTGTCCTGGCTCCTTACTCAGCAGGTACAAAAGCTCCTGTTCAGGGAAGAGCCAGAGCCTTCTAGTGGCTTCTCTTCCTCTCCATTCCAGGGGTTCTCATTTATTCCTCTTCATCTCCAGGGTCTTCCCAGTATAAACACACGCACCACACACACACACCAGCAGGCATCAGCAGACACAGGCTGAGCTGAATGCTGGCTAAGGCTGCAGGGGAGCCCCAGAGAGAGGTAGGGCTGAACAGCTGGGTGAGGTAAAGGAAAGGAATTGAGCACCTCTGATACTAAGTACCATGCCCGCCGCCTCACCTGCATTATGTTTCATCTGTACAAGCTGGAAGGTAGTCAGCAGTGTCCTCTAAGTACTAAGGAGGGAACTGAACTCATAAAAGATGAAAGAACATGCCCAGAGTCAGTCACACAGGCTCCAAGTCTAGAGCTGGGATCCAAACCCAGGTTCCAGGCTTTAGGGCCTGTGCTTTGCTGTGTCTTAGCAAACAGGTGGAACTGACAACCGAATAATCATGACCATAATCCTGAAAGCAAACACCTGTTGAACACAAAACATACCAGGTGCTGTTCTGAACATTTCCATCTAATTACTTAGTCTCCAACTTATGAGTTAGGTACTGCGATGACCACTTTATTTGAACTGGGGAAGAAACAGAGGCCCTGATCAGAGCTCGGTAACTTGCTCAAGGTCACCACTTCCAGGCAACCCCTACTGCCAGGTGAAGAGAACAGACTGAAGCCTTTTCTGCTCCTTGGGATGCTTCCCCTCCTGCGTCCAGCCGCTGCCTCAGCAGCTCCCCGGGCCACCACAGAGCACTGCGCCTGCTCCTGGTCGCTCTGCGCGCAGGGGAAGGTGTCAGGTCACCATGACCTGGTTCAAGTGAAGTAGGGATGAGGATTTCTGTTAAGAAAGTAGGCTTGGGGAGGGGAACTTAGGCCTTTATTAGCAGCTGTGTGGGCACCTAGCCCCTAGCAGCACCTCCCATTTTGTCTTAGAATTCTGGGAAGAGCAGAAACCACTCTCCCACATGCTCAGCCTGGTCCACAGAAACTTGGCAGCCTGCTGTCTGTTCTGTCTTCTCATCCGCTAGAAATGCGCAGCTGAGGGGGGCCGGGTAAGGGCAGGCCTGCGTGCACCGGCAGGGCTGGACTGTGATAACAGGCCAGCAGGAACTTCTGTAGCCCCTTCCAGCTGCAGACCCATGCCCAAGTCAGGGAAAAAGCATGTGATTTGCCCCCACTCAAGGTCCTTGGGGAGGTGGCAGGGAGAATGCCAAGGTGAATTCTGTGATTGATATGGTACAACCCAGGCTGGGGGCCTCAAAGCCTATCTCTACCACAAACCGGCCCTATGCGACTGGTGGCTGTCCTGCCGGTACTTTGTATCAGCGGCTGCGATAAAGAATGTGGGAGGAATCCCTGCGGCAAACGGGAGTGGGAGGGCACCAGGAAGCTGATGAAGGCCACGAGGCTCAGAGGAGGGCCTTTGAAGAAGGCGACACTGGTGCTTTCATTCTATTGTCTTTTCAGCTGCCGGAGACAGAAGCAAAAGAAGGGAGAGAAGTGAAGGCATGGAAGGACCTTTCCCAAATATCACTGGACCCCCACTTGTGTTATGACCACCCATACCAGGGTGCTCTCAAAAGCAGCTGGCTGTACTATAATCACCTTGAAGGTGAGTTTAAAAAATAGCTATCTCTTGGGGGCGCTTGGCTGGCTCAGTCGGTGGAGCGTGCAACACTTGATCTCAGAGTTGTGGGTTCAAAACCAGTGTTGGGTGTGATTATTTACAAATAAAAAAATTAAAACAAAAACATAAACAACAAGATCTCATCTGCTCTACAGGTCCAGTGGGAGTGGGGTGGGGTGGGGGCGGAGTCAGGAATACATGTTTTTAAACAAAATTCCCTGAGTTCTGCTGCCCAGACTTAGGAACCAGTGGTTTAACCCACTCACTCCCATCCCCTCTGCTGACTCTTAGCCCCTCTCTCGCTTTGCAAAAGCCTCTCAGGTAACTCCATTTGAATGGAGTTCTAATGGACTTGAAAAGAAGGGGGAGCTCAGCTGACACCACACTGGCAATTAATTACACTGAATTCTTAGTCCTTTAAATATTGTCTTTCTTTCCTACAGGAGGCTACCCAGGGGGCAGAGATAGTGCCTGTTCTACCACTGTGTTTTCCAGCACGCAGCACTGGGCCTGGCACTGAGCACACCCCCAATCAGTATGAGTGAAAGAATGGGGCCCGAACCCTCCCTGCCACGCTTCCCTTCCCTCCCCAACAGGCAGCCAGCCCCTCAGAACAGTCAGAAACCACAGCAATAAAGTGGGCTCAGAGGGTGTCACAGGGACCTGTGAAAACCCTTCACAAATGACTTTTTTTTTGGTCTAACCCTCCCAACTGCCTAGCCCCAGGCAAGTACCAGCAAACCAGTTAGTTAAATGACTCATTGACTTGCTAATGAGATTGCTCTTGGGCCAGTTAGAGGAGACAATCAAAAGAACTGTCCCCAGGGAGAGAGAAAACAAGCTTGGCAAAATGCTGAAGCATGCTGAAGCCAGGTGACTGGTTCTAGGAGTGCATTATAATATTCTCTTTTGTGGATATTTGCAAATGTTCTTAATAAACAG
Source organism: Mustela putorius furo (assembly GCF_011764305.1). Lineage (NCBI taxonomy): Eukaryota > Metazoa > Chordata > Mammalia > Carnivora > Mustelidae > Mustela > Mustela putorius. The sequence continues at coordinate 5,827,853 of NW_025421464.1, read as the reverse complement.
TGAAACTTAAAAAATTAAACACAAGAAAAAGCAATGTCTCCAGGGACCTGGGCCAATTTTTCCAGAGTGAGAAGCTATACTTCTTTACTTTAGAGGTCCTGCCTGTTGACATTGCCCCACACTTCCTCATTTTCTATCAATTCAATAATTGTTTACTGAGTACCTACCAGATACCAGGCTTAGAGCTAAACTTGGGATATAGTGATACAGTGATAAGTAAGCCTCCTGTTCTAAAAAGCAGCTATGCAGTCCATTGTCCAAGTGCTGACCCAGTTATGGTACCGTGGGAGCACACAGTTCCTCTGAGGGCTGAGGGTCTCCCTAGTTAGGAGTGGGAATGAAGCGGTCTGGGGTATTGGTCTGGAGTACTGATTCGTGTGGCATGAGTACTGGGGGAGGCAGGGGTGAGGCCAGCTATGCAGATAGGGGCAGGTGATACTGTCGTTAGGTGGGCAGGAGTCACTGAAGGACTTTTAGTAGTGGAATAGCGAGTGGTAAGACAATGATAGGTTGGACCAGGGAAGGAAACCCACACTTCAGAAATACTTAAGGGGTGAATGCATAGGAATTGGTGACTGATCAAATGAGCTAAGGAAGGGAAATGAAGGGGCACCCCTTAGAAAAAGAGCGAGCCAGTATGGAGAAGTTATCCATTACCCATCAAGAAATCTGAGGTGCCTGTAAGACCGCCAAGCAGAGGTAGAAGGGTGGAGGCCCTGTGGGATTCATGGTAGAGTTTCCCCCCAGGGCCACATGGTCCCCACTGCTCCTTAACTCTCAGCAGGACTCTAGAGCATGGTGGCCAACACCAGAACAAGGGTACACCAGAATTCAGCTGGTCCTTCCTCAGCCCAACATTTCTCTAATGTGGAATAAGGGATATATCATCCTAGGAATCCACTAGTTCTCGGAAGAATGTTTTAGCTTCACATTTCCATTCTGATCTTGAGTAGGAGCACAGTGGCCTCCGGCAATCCCAGACTTGCTCAAGTCCAGAGTCCGTGCCTTTGTCATACTACATATCACAGCCGAGTCAGCAAAGCATCATCCCCATGCACCATTTTACATTAAGTTTTTCATTGGTTTCACAGTTACATTGGGAAACTGGTTATTTTACAATTTATAAGAGCAAAAGCAAGAAAGTTTTTTTTTTTTTTTTTAAAAACCCAGTTTTTATACATGCTTAAGTGACATGATAGCTAAAGTGACATAATAATAAAAATGTATCAAGTCAACATGTTGCAGGGAGGTGGGTCTGTGAAAAATAAATTAGAGAAACTGGCACATAACTCAGTAAGAAATGGTGTCCCTGACCAAAAGCAATTTCAATACAGTGTGGCAGCACAGGTAGGAGGTGCACCAGGAACACAAGAGTAGTGGCCTCAGACTTAGTCCAAGAATGCTCTCATGAGGAAATGCTTACATGGAGTGAGCCAAGTTCAGAAAAGTCACAAAGAAGCCTAGGGAGAAGGCCCAGAGGAACAGAGGGCCGAAGGTTCACAGGTCCTGGGGACAGGAAGAATGGAGATGAAGCTGGTAAGCTCCTGAGTTTGGATTCTCTGCAGAGGACAGTGGGGTCCATGGTGTGTGTGACACAATCAGATTTGTACTTTTGTGTTCAGAAGAATGGACTGAGGGAGCGGAGTTAGATGGGATGCTATCCAATTCATGAACTGCTTAATAAAGCCCACTTTAAAAAAAAAAAAAAGAGAGAGAACGGACTGAGGGAAAAAGGCTGGAGGCAGAAGACCAGCAAAGAGCCTATCGAGGTGATCCTGGTTTTCAGGCTCAAGCCTTTGGCCTGTGTTGTTCTACATCCTGTGAGTTCAAGTCCGCCTCCTCTGGGAGGCCTGCTGACACCCCAGGCTGGCTTTCTAAGTGTTTTCTAGAAACACTGCTTGGGTCTCTGCTGCCTTCTGTCCCAGCCACACTTTCTACAAACACTAACGGCTAGGTCCTCCCCACTTTCCCATCCCAGACTAGACACCTTGAGGATGGGAATGTGTCTGGTTCCTCTCTGGGACCTCAGCTCTGGTTGGGAGTGCTTGGTACACTGTGAGATGCAAAGCACTGTCAGATACCTGAGGTCAGTCCAAGACCTGGGATCTAGGAGATAAGGATGACAAGAGCAGAAACACCCACTCTGTGCTCACTTGCCGTGAGCCTTGCATCTTTCTTCTCCATCCCTCTTCCTTATATGCTATGCCAAGTACCACAATCATCTCCTTTTCTCAGATGAGGAACATGAGGCTCAGGGAGAGGCAGTGGACCTGGCCAACATCCAGGCTTTTTCTTGTGGAGAAGATGGGATCTGAGTCAGGTTCTGTAACCCTAGAGCCTTTCTCATAGACAGACTCCCATTAACCACTGCCCAGCAAGTACAAAGTCAGGTGACAGGAGTTCCGAAGGCTGAATACTCAGCACGAGGCATCATGGAGAAGGGATGGGAACTGGGGAGACAAGGGAGGTTCCAAGGGTTGGGGGGTAAGGGAAGGAAGGAGAGTTAGCACCACAGATTCAAGTAAGGAATCTATTAAAGGCTAGGAAAAGACAGAGGTGGAACAGGAGGCCTTGGAGTAGAGGCTTAGCCGGCTCATGAAAGGAGCACTGGGGGCTCATGGGGCAGGGGATGGGCCTTTGCTAGACTGGGGGCCTGCTGTGTCGCCCAGGTAGATGAGAGCCAAACTGGAGGCAAGTCGGTGATAGTCCAGGGTGTCTACCTCAGCACCATGAACACAGAACAAAAAGGTCAGCAGTTGGGCAGTTCAAAGGAGATGATACCTTGCGCTCTGACGAAAAGCAGACAAGAGATCTTCAGGTATGCTCATGTGGATGGTTTACAAAGCACTTTCTTTCTTTTTTTAATATTTATTTTTAGAGAGTGTGTGGGAAGTGGTGGTGTGGGCATGGGACAGAGGAGGGAGAGGGGCAAGCAGACTCCATGCTGAGCTTGGAGCCTAATGTGGGGCTCGATCCCAGGATCCTGAGATCAAGACCTGAGCTGAAATCAAGAGTCAGATGCTCAACCAAGCCACCCCGGTGCCCCATCTTTTCTTTCTTTTTTTTTTAAAAGATTTTATTTTATTTTATTTTTTTTTTTTTTTAAATTTTTTTTTTATTTGTTTATTTGACAGACAGAGATTACAAGTAGACAGAGAGGCAGGCAGAGAGAGAGAGGGAAGCAGGCTCCCCGCTGAGCAGAGAGCCCGATGCGGGACTCGATCCCAGGACTCTGGGATCATGACCTGAGCCGAAGGCAGCGGCTTAACCCACTGAGCCACCCAGGCGCCCCAAAAGATTTTATTTTTAAGTAATCTCTACACCCAATATAGGATGCGCATTCACAACCCCAAGGTCAAGAGTCACCTGCTCCACTGACTGAGCCAGCCAGGTGGCCCCAAAGCACTTTCACATCCAGTTCTGAATCTGCTCCTTACAACAATTCAGTCAAGCAAGGGAAGATTCGAACCCCCACTTTACAGATGGAGAAATCAAGATGTGGTCCCTTGCTCCTGTGTGGCAGAACTGGGTTTTGAACCCAGAACCTCTGAATTCTGCCCTTTTCTTGGCCATGATCCCAATTCATTTTTTTAACTACACTGCAGACCACTAGCTGCCCTTCTGCAACCAAGTTACTAAACCCTGCTCTGGGGCCAGGGGCCAGGGGCTGAATTCCAAACACTCAGCGCCTTCTCACCTTCCCCAGAGCCTCCACTGTTAATGACACCAAGACATTCATAGTGGTGCCTTGCCTCTTCAGAACTCCCCCAGATCTAGCTGCTGTCACCTCATGTCATGGTCTTCCCTTGAGGCAGAGTGGGTGTTGTCATGTGGCCACACAGTGTATCAGTGACAGGACTTAGACAGAACTAGAACCCAGGTCTCCTGCTACCTGCTCCTTACCTGCAGCACTGACAGGTTGGTCTGTCCAGAAAGGCTCAGCTTCTCCTGCTCTGAGGGGTAGGCGTTGTAGCGGTGCAAGTACAGCCAGTCCCGGAGGATCTTCACCGATTCTTTAGGCAGGTTCCCTCTGCGCTTCCTCTTGCCTGCCAGGGAGAGGAGGCCTTCGTCCTCACCCAGATCACTGTCTGACATGGTGTTTAGGGGCTAGGTGGACCTTGGGCAAGCCTGGAACAAGTGACAGAGGGGATGGGGACATTATTACCACGCATTGCCCTTTATCCTTTCCCTGTCTCCAAACACATTACAGCCTGGGACACCGAAATGGAGGAATAGTAAATCAAAGTCTCAGGCCATACCTTTGCCTGGGCAACCTAGAAGGGATGAGTCTGAGATGCCTTGATTTCATGCACTCAGTAGAGGACTACTGAGATAAGTGGCAGCTCTTTAAGAAGCAGTACCAGACTACAAAGAATTTTAGCTACCCCTGAGGTCTGTTTTCCATGCGCTGTACTGAGCACTTCACACTATCTCAGTCAAGTCCTTTTAAGACAGATACTACTATCATCGTTATTTTATAGATCAGAAAATCAAGACTGAGAGAGACCACCACCTAATTTAAACAGTTACCATGTGACCCAGTAATTTCACTCCTAGACATCTACCAAAGAGAAATGAAAACCTGCGTTCACACAAAACCTTGAACACAAACGTTTATAGCGACATTATTCATAATAGCCAGAAGGTGGAAAGAACCCAAGTGTCCATCAGTGGAGGAATGGAAAAACAAAATGTAGTCCATCCATATGGTGGAATATTATTTGGCCATGTAAAGGAACTAAGTCCTGATCCATGCTACTGTGTGGATGAACCTTGAAAATATGCTAAGTGAGAGAAACAAGTCATGAAAAATACATGAGTCCGTTTTAATGACTGATTTAGAATAGGCTGGGGGAGGAGACTAGAAGAAGGACAGCTAAAGGGTATGGAGTTTCTTTCTGAAGTGATAAAAATGTTCTAAAATTGACTGTGGTGGTGGTTACATAGTTGTGAGTATACTAAAACCACTCATTTGTTTGCTTTAAATGGGTAAGTGGTAGGATATGTTGAGTTACATCTCCATAAAGCTGTTATGAAAAAAAAAGTCACCTCCAGGATAGGGTGTGGAAGCAAGGTTTGGACCGACGTTTGCCAACAACAACCAACCCTCGCCAGCCTCCCCAAACTCTAGCATTTTGCTGCCCAGGTCTGGAAAGACTATTAATCACCACGGTCCTACAGCAATGGGTGTTTCACATTTACTGCACCTACTGTGCCCTGCAGAGTGTTGAGTCATCCCTATTGGTTGTCTGAGACATTCTCTTTTGTCATCTAGCCCCTGGCTGGGTCCATGAATCAATTCCTCAAAAATCCAGATAAATGAGCAAGGCTGGACTCTGGTTCTCTCCCCTTGGCTGTGTGACGTTGGCAAGTGTGCTCTCTCCTCTCAGGGCTTGAGCCCCCTCTTCACCTGTCAAATGTGGGAAGGGGTTTCCTTAGACAACCCAACTCAGTTACTCATCCCCCTGACTAACTTCTGGTTCACACATGCAAAAGAGATTTACATTTTAAAACCGAAAGTTCCAGGGCAAGCTAAAGCCAGAATCTCAAGGCTCCTCCCTCCTCAGCCTTTTAACAGCTACCCAGCAGGCTGGGCCAACAGACTCTGGCATCTCCCAGGTTTTGTTTCCTCGACTTGGGCCTGAGCCCAGATATCTGGGCTGGCTCGGCCAGGCTTTCGAGGGAAGGGTCTACCCTCCCAGCCAGGCCACCTGGAGGTGAGACAGGCACTGGTTAGAGGTGCCACTCCTCAGAGAACACCAACAGCAGGCTGCTTTCTGAGGTCAGGTTTCTGGCGCTTAGCTGGCCAGGGCATTTGGGATTTGGGCTCAGGGATGCAGTCCTGGCAAGCTATGAGAAGTTTACTCAGGGTTATCTGTATAAATTCCACCCTGGCTACCAACCAAGTCCCAGTCTGCAGGGTTCCTAGGGTGGCCAGTGAAGATGACCCCTGAGCCAACAACAGACCTCTCTCCACCATCCTGTCCTGCACTCCAGCCAGCTTACAATGGGGGGAGGTTTCCCACATACACACCCCACACTCACACCCAGACGCACAGACAGACTGACAGACACACACGCCCTCACCACCAGGCAACTCTGTAGCAGTGCTCAGATAACAGGCACCAACCCATCCCTTAGCTCCTGGAACCACCAAGGTTTTCACCGACAAACAGCACACACACACACAGTTTACAGAGCCCACGTCTAGCACGAACAACCCACGAAGCCAGCCCAATTCCTGGCTATATGCCTACCGACAAACTCCAACCGACCCGCCCACCCACGATCTCTCAGACTGAGGAAACTCCAAACGTCATCACACCAGCGATCAATTCTTACCCCAACTGGCCCGTGGCAGCACCCTCACGACAGGACACCCAGTGCACCCTCCTATACACTCCACGACGCCGACCTGCAGCCACTCCCGAATGCACTTTCTGACAACTCCCCCAGCTCGACCGGACACTCCCCCGGGCCGCGCACTCACGCTGCATTCCCAGCAGTTCACACAAAGCGCGCAGTCTCCCCCGCGGCCCAGACCGAGTCGGAGCACATGGCTCCCGGGGCGGCGGGGAATCGGCCTGCGCTCGGGGCGCCCGCACCCCCTCAGTCCCCTACCCCGCGCTAGACTCGGCGCCCCAGCTCCCCCGCCGGCCCGCAAAGTGGGTGGGGCGGGGGCTCTGCAAGAAAGAAAACTCACGTGTCTGTCTCGGGGCAGGAAAAAGTTTGGTTCCCACCCCCTTCCCCCGCCGCTTGGCGCTGTCTGACTCTTCGGGGCGCGGGGCTGGCCGAGCCTGCGCGCTCGGCTTTGTGCTCCGAACTCGGCCCGGAGGGGGAGGGGAGGGGGCTGGGCTCCCACCTCCGCACCGCCCCCCCACCCCAGCCCTGCGCCCAGACTCCATGTTGGCCGCCCCCTACCCCAGAGAACTGCGCGCTTCCCCCGCGGGAGGCTCGGCTCACGCTCGGCCTGCCCGAGGGTCCCGGCGCGCACAAACTTTCTTCGGGTTGCCGGCCCCACGCGCCCCGCTTCCTTGGCCCGCTTGGGAGTGACAGATGCCTCCGAGACAGACTTTCCTTTGTTCCAAAGGAAAGGGGAACTCGCGCGGGCTCCCCAGCCCCCCAGCCCCGGGCCCTTGCCGCTGCCCCCACCCGCAGCTGTCACTCTCGGCGGCCCCCTCCTTGGCTCGGCCGCCGCGGGGGGGGCGGAGGGGGGAGAGGCTGCTGGCGGTTAGCAACGTGCACTTTTTAAACCAAACAAACCCAACCCCCGCGCGCTCACCCCGGCCCGGGGCAGGGACGGCCCTCTCACGGGCTGGGATCGTACGGAGCTGGGCCCCCCAGAAGGGCCTCGAGAGAGCTTCCAACTTGGGGGGGGGACGGTGCGACATTCCCTCCCACCGGCCCCCGCCCGCCCCCCAGCAGTCGCGGCTCACAAACACCAGAGCTTACACACCCACAATCGCACGCGCCAGGACGACGCCCCCCTCCCCCGCCCGGCCGAGAAAAAGAAACTTTCCAAGTTGTCCCGCGCGCCCCCCGCCCGACTCTGTCCCACTCCTGCGCCCCGCACTGACTTTTCCGAGCGGCTTTTCCGTCCACGCGGCCCCTGGCTAGGCGCCGGGCGTCTTGGCAGGGGGCGGGGGGCGCCGGGGGAGCGCGCCGCGTACCTGCCGGGCCTGACACTCGGCCTGACAGCTCGCGGCTGGAAAGCACCTCGCGGCCTGACGTCAGATCCCCTCTCCTCCTCCCCCCCCCCCGCGCTTTCCTCGCCCTCCCCCACTCGCCCGGAGGGAGAAAACAAACTTTGTGCGGAGCGCGGCGAGCTACGCCCACCCCCCGCGGGGCGGGCCGACGGCGGCCGGGGGCTTCGTCCCGCCCACCGCGCCCGGAGGGGGCGGGGCCGGGCGGGCACCTTCTTCCTGCGCCCACCCCCACCCGCAGGAATGCCACATGGCCTCCGAAGTGGAGCGGTGGGAGCCCGGCTTCGGGAGAGTCCGCTCGGGGGCAGGAAGTGGCCCGTTCCTCCTCTCGCGGAGCGTTTCCGGAGCGCCTACTGTGTGCTCCAGGCTGGGAGTGGGGGCCGTTTGCCGAGGGGAGAAGTAATGCAAAGCCTGACGTTCGTGAGACCGCTGCTTCCAGCACGTCTCCCGCCGGCGGTGTGATGGCTCCCATCGCACCGGGAGGAAACTGAGGCCCAGTGAGCCGGGGCGTTTACCCCAGCTGGTGAGGACCGGGCTCTGCGCGCGACGCCTCAGCGGCCGCTAGACTCGGGTAGAAGGCTGCCTCGGACACAGCCCCAAAGCACGCAGCTCCTGGGTCTAGACACAAGTGGCGGCCTGAGGTAAAAACGGCGCTTGAGGAGTGTTTCTCACACGGCGATGCGGAGCGGGGCCCCTGGCGTGTACCATCCCGTGTTGCAGTCCTTGGCTTGTGGGGTTGGTGCCGTTACCTCCCGGCTCCGGGCTTCCCCACGAGCTGCAGAGGCTCTGGATTTGGCTTCTGCCCCCACAGTCAGCCAGTGTCGTTGGACCCAGGTGGGTCCGCCGGCGGAGCCCAGCCCTTACCCCACCGAGGCCGACCACCTGACCAGACGCGCCCAGCGCCCCTCGCCCGTGTGTCTTTTCTGGGCTTACCTCACCACACCCAGCTCCAGGATGTGTCTTCTCCAGCCGTGCCAGGACTCTCGTCCCTGCGCTTGGCTCCGTACCGCAGTGTGAAACACCTGGTGTCCAACCCCGCTCCGCTTTCCTACCAGAACTTGGTGCTCCTCAGAGCGCAGCAGCACACAGCCTAGAGCCCGGCAAGGCCTTTTCTGGGCCTCTGGTTCCTCATCTGGTCCTAGATATCTAGGACCCTTGAGCAGCTTTGAAATGGCTTTTGGCCCTAATGGCCCTTCGGCCTTGGAGAAATCTGAAAATAAAAATTGAGTTCTTTCCAAACAGGCCTTAAGCCCATCAGAATGATGATTAAATGATCGTGTAGGTGCACCTGGGCTCCCAATTGAAGCCAGATTTCCCTGCAAAAGCCCAGAAACCTAGTTAGCCACACTACTCTCCTCCACACTACAGCAGCACCCAGAATGCCAGTGCCACTACCCACCATGTCAAGATACGGAGACTGAGGCCCAGTGTGGAGGCCGCAAATGATTTCTTGGGGGAAGTGGTGCTCCTGCATTAGAGAAGAGAGGCTTGGGGAATCTTAGGTAAAGGTAAAATTACTGGGTCCTGGTCACTAGGCTCAAAGATGTATGTGGGGCAGGGACCTTCAGGAGGGAGAGGTCTGGAAGGGGAAAGGGGTGCATCCAGGTGAGCCTGGAGCTATGACTGTCCCCAACACTCAATGCCAGGCATTGTGGTGCATGAGAGCCAGACTTGGCTATTTGGGGGAAGTCACTAGGGAGCTGGGCTATGGCCCAGAGACCTCCCTGCAAGTTTTGTACCCCCCCCCCCCACCCCCGCCAGGCCAGGACTTCCCAAGGTTTGTGCTAGGGGCAAATAGAAGGCACTAGTTCTTCCTCCCACAGCTGGGCCACCTGGGAGCAAATAGAAGGCACTAGTTCTTCCTCCCACAGCTGGGCCACCTGGGAGCTGGATAACAAAGCAGCTTCAGGAGCCCCTCCCCAGACTTCCTGGAGGGGGAGGGGAAGGGCTGGATGTAAAAGGAGGCTGGGAGTGTGTCAGGATTGCTCTTTGTAAGCAGATTTCCCCAGGTAAAGCCTAAATACTAGTGGACTCTGAGAATTACCCCATAAAGTTTTTCAACTAGTAAGTATCAGAATGTAAAATGCACGCATTCTCTCAAGCTAGTAAGTCCACTTCCAGGAATCTATCATGAGAAATAATTGCAGAACAATGATAAACACTTATACAAGATTGTTCTTTGCAGCACTGTTCCTTCTGGTGGAAGATTGCAGACTACTACGTACCCCTGACCAGGAGCTGACTTCTTACAGCACCTCTGGTACCTCTGTACAGCAGGATGTTGTAATGGGGTAAGTCTGTGCACACTAACTTAGGGGAGAGCCAAGGTGTATGCCTTGTGACAATTTGCAGTGTCCCAGCAGAAAAGAGTTTCGGATATCCTTGGTACTTTTATGGGAAAGCCTTTAATAACTGGGAAGTTATTCTTACAGCCTTTTTCTCTCCAGGTTTGCTATTCACTTCTCCACTTTTCACATATGAAAAAAACTTGGTCCGTAGGGGAAGGAACTTGCCTGATAATGAAGCTGGGGTCCTGACTCCTGGGACAGATCTGGGGTGGGGTCTGGATGGGAAGGACCACCGATAGGTGTGGTGTCAGCCCCTAGACTCACCTGGTTGCTTCCTGTAGGCCATTTTAGGAAAAGGCCCAGAAACAAGACCCCCTCAGGCCAGAAAAGGGACTGAATAGCTTGCATAAGGCAACTCCTGCTTCTGTACTGGAAAACCCAAATAAAATGCTGCTACTGATGGGTCTCCCTGTTCATTGTGCCTGTTCCTGGTGAATTTGGTTACCATGTAGGTAAAAAGAAATGTCATGTAAATCCACTTTCATTAAAGAAAAAAAAGAAAAGTCACTGCCTTTTTTTACCTGGGTTTGATGCTTCAAGTAGGGTAAGGGACCAATATTTACCTGGAGCCAGTTGGAGCCAAGGCTAGGTTTGGCAACATAAAGGAAATGGGGTTCTGTGGGGTGAAGGGGAAGAGTCCAGAAAAGTCCAGGGTCAGTGAGTAATTCAGGAAATAGCGGAATCAGTCAGCTGGTAGGGCCTTGAAGGCCAGGGTATGGAATTTGGATTTTGCCTTGTGGGCAGTAGGGAGCCTTGCAGGTTCCTGAGACCTACTGAGGAGAGATGGGAAGTGATTGGAAGCAGAGTGGTCAGGTGAGGCAGTTCAGTAATTGAGGCCAAATTGAAGGAGACCTGTCTCTGAGGTTGAGGAGGTTTGTGGTTCTCTTCTGTGAGGTTCAGCATTATCATCTAATGTGGATTTTCAGCTTATCAACATCTTCCTTTTGAAAAGATTTGTCGTATTCTGTTGATCATTCACAATTTGCTTAGCTTTCTCCTTTTCTCTCCAAAAATTCTCATCGAATTTTTGAGTGCTTAGTGTTTGACAGGCTGTGTGCTTGAAGCTGGGGAACCCACTGCCTGGGCTATCAGGAATGTTTCGGGCAACAGTGCCAGCTGATGGAAGGGGTATAGGGTTTGGGATTTGGAGCTACTAGCCAGGTGATGTAGGCAAATCATTCAACCCCTTCATTCCCCCCCCCCTTTTTTTTTTAAGATTTTTAATTTCTTTGTCATAGAGGGCGCAAGCAGGGGGAGCTGGCAGGCAGAGAGAGAAGCAGGCTCCCACTGAGCAAGGAGCCTATTGCTGGACTGGATCCCAGAACCCTGAGATCACAACCTGCCGAAGGCAGAAGCTTAACCAACTGAGCCACTCAGGTGCCTCCCCCCCTTTTAAAAGATTTTATTTATTTGAGAGACAGAGATAGTGACAGAGAGCACCAGCTGGGAGTAGAGGGAGAAGTAGGCTCCCCACTGAGAAGGGAGCCTGATGGGGGACTTGATCCCACTACACAGGGACCATGACCTAAGCTGAAGACAGCCATTTAACTGTTTGAGTCACCACGGCGCCCTTATACAAACCCTTTGAGCCTTCCTTTTCTCATCTCTGGAAACATCCAGATTTGGTGAGGGCCAAGGGCAGCTGAGGGAGAAACAGACGCCCTGCTGAGCAGGGAGCCTGATGGAGGGCCCATCCCTGAATCCTGGGATCACGACCTGAGCCACCCAGGTGCCCCTAAATGATTTCTTTTAGGGCCTGTTGGAAAGCTGTAGGCAAACAAGCTCTTACATATGTGTGTATATATACTGCTTTCAGAAACATTTAAGCCAGGGTGCCTTGGTGGCTGAGTCAGTTAAATTTATTTGAGAGAGAGAGAAAGATCTCGCACAAGTGATACAGAGGAAAAGCAGACTCCCTGCTAAGCAGGGAGCCTGATGTGGGCCTTGATGTGGGGTTGTGTCCCAGGACCCTAGGATTATGACCTGAGCCAAAGGCAGATGCCATACCGACTGCCATACCAATGCCATACCGACTGCCACACACACACACACACACACACACACACTACTTTATGTGTGTGTATATATATATATGTATATATACATATGTAAGTGGGGAGTCATATATAATATATATTATATATATCTACACATATCTACATATATATTGTATGTATAAACAAGCATATATATAAAAAAGCATTTATATATATAAGTTTATATATATAAATGCTTCTTTTCCCACAGCTTTTTAAATTTTTATCTTTGCTGGTTTAAGTGCTATGGACTATTATCTGAAAGTTGTGTATGTCCGCATGACTTTCCTAACAGGCCAGGCTAATCTTTATTCTGGCCATGCATCATTATCTGATTTTCTTCCTGTGCAAACAAAGGGGTATTTCAGATGGGTCCAGGTTGTAGCATTTTAACTTGGGTGTTGGTGTGGCAGGGATGTGGCAGTGACCTGCGTGTAGGGACACCACAGTCTCTTGCCTTGATGCCCTCTAGCTTCTAGACAAAGATAAAGTAGTGAGTGTTGTGCTTTTAAATTGGGGATTAAGAAAATCACTTTTGATTTTTTGGTAGTCTGCTCCTCTACCTGTGAGCCACTGGGTTTGGCACCTCCAATCATGGCTACAGAAGTCAGCCAGTCAGAGTTGGCTTCGGAGACTTACTAACTGTATTTTTTCTCATTTCTTTTTGAGGGTCTGTGTGATAGGGTAGATGGGGATCAGATCCATTTGGCATAGTTTAATCTTTTTTATATGTGGGTATTTCCTTCTCCTGGAGTTTTTTTTTTTTTTTTTTTAAGATTGATTTATTTGAGAGAGAGAGTGCAAGTGAGCTAGCATGAGTGCAGGGGTAGCAGAGAGAAGCAGAGGGAGAGAGAATCTCAAGCAGACTCCCCACTGAGTGCAGAACCTGATGAGGGGCTCCATGAAGGGTTTGGTCTCACCATCTGGAGATCATGATTTGAGCCGAAACCAAGAGTTGGATGCTTAACCAACTGAGCCACCCAGGCGCCCCTGTGGTATGTTTTTTAATTCCAAAAGCAATGTACTGTGTTAATTAGGGTAAGGTAAAACAATGCAGGAAGTGTGTAGGGACAAAATGAGCAACACCCCCCCCAACACCCATTCCCACCTTCTAGCACTGACAGTGCTAAGAGGTATGTAGCCTTTCTCACCTTTGTCCACGTGCAAATACATACACACATCCTGAGAGGTGCTTTCTCTCCTCCTTCTAATTTACATCCCCCAACCCCCCCATTTCAGCAGGGCTGCAATTAACATTTCCTATGTAAATATCTTTGCAATTTTGAGAATTTCCTGAAATAGATTCTCTGAAATGGAATTACTGGGACAAAGAGCAAGAATGGATATTTTTAGGGCATAAACCCAAAGCACTCTCCATGGCAGTGTTTGCGGTGTTTGAGTGCTCGCTTACCCTCGTGCTCAGCCGCAGGAAGACTTAGCAATTTTGTGGAAATCTTCTTTGATGGCTGAAGAGTAGCCTTTGGTTCTTTTAATCTGCATTTTTTTTTTTTTTTAACTATTGTTGAGGTGAATATCTTTTTTTTTTTTTTTAAAGATTTATTTATTTATTTATTTGACAGAGAGAGAGATCACAAGTAGGCAGAGAGGCGGGCAGAGAGAGAGAGAGGAGGAAGCAGGCTCCCTGCTGAGCAGAGAGCCCGATGCGGGACTTGATCCCGGGATGCAAGATCATGACCTGAGCCGAAGGCAGCGGCCAAACCCACTGAGCCACCCAGGTGCCCCGAGGTTGAATATTTTAACATTTTGTAACTATTGGGCATTTGTCACCTGTGAATTATCTGCACATTTTTTGAAATCTTGAGTTTCTTTCTGAGTTGTAAGCACTTTTTCAGTATGAAGGATGCCTAACCCTTGTTTATTATATTTATTGCAGGTAGGTTTTTTCCCTCAAGATTATTGTTCGCCTTACTTTTTTTCTAAGCTGGCTATTTTTGTTTTATTATTTTTATTCATTTTTATTTTATTCAATTAATTAAGTAGAGTGTATGATTAGTTTCAGAGGTAGAGTTCAGTAATCTATCAGTTGCATATAATACCCAGTGTTCATTATGTGATGTGCCCTCCATGCCCATCACTCCCCATCTTCTACCTCCCCCTTCCCTCCAGCAATCCTCAGTTTGTTTCCTATAGTTAAGAGTCTCTTATGATTTGTCTCCCTCTCTGATTTTATTTTATTTTTCTCTCCCTTTCCCCTATGATCCTCTGTTTTGTTTCTTAATTTCCACGTATGAATGAAATCATATGATACTTATCTTTCTCTGACTGACTTATTTTGCCCATGCGAGGCTCAAACTCACCACCCCCAGATCAAGAGTCGCACGCTTTTCCAACAGAGCTGGCCAGGCTCCTGTTTTGTTTATGTTTAAACTTTTCACTTGGTTAAATATCAGTCTTGTGCCATTGCCCAAATAGCTTGCTTTTGGGTTAGGAAAGAATACAAGCAATCGAAGGATATTTACTTACACTTTTTGATTTTGTTCCTATAAGGCCTAATTTTTAACATTTAACTCTTTATTACATCTGGACTTGATTTTGGTTTACAGTGTGAGGCTAAGCATCCCAATAACTTTTTTTTCTGAATGACATACCATTTCTTACCATCTTTTGCATATCCTTGGATATGTGATGTCACCTTTTCCAAGCCAGTGAGTTCTTAAAGCTGTGTTTCCTGGTATGTCTCACGGAGAGAGTATCTTGAGACTACTACTTAGGTGGATGAAAAGACAGATTTCCGCCAGGAAAGGAAAGCCTTTGAATTTCTGTGATGAGACATTCTCTCCATGAAACTAATGACTTTTTGCTTTAAGGACCCTCATTCTTCTCTCTTCCAAGGCCCTGTAAAAGGTCATATGTTTCTATGAAATGTACAAAATTAAGAAATTTTCATCGTAGGAGCACTTGGGTGACTCATTCGTTTAAGTGTCTGCCTTCAGCTTAGGTCATGATCCTGGTCCCAGGGTCAAGCCTCACATGGGGCTCCCTGCTCAGCAGGGGAGAGTATGCTTCTCCCTTTCCTTCTGCTCCCCGCCCCCAGCTTGTTCTCTCTCACTTGCTCACTCTCTCTCCCTCAAATAAGTAAATAAAAGTCTTAAAATTTTTTTTTTTTTCCATTATAGCATGACTTCCCTCCTCACTATTCTCCTGTTAAGTGACCTCATGTTGGTCCTGGACATTTTTTGGATCTGGCTAATGGTTGGGTTAGAATACATTCAGTTTGGTTTTGTTTATTTATGTGGTTTGTGGTCACTTCCACTAATGATTTGAGTGTGTCTTGGTGTAGGAGAGGGCGCAGGAACAGAGGTAATATCACCATGGACAGGTGTCCTACAGCACCTGTGCCAGAGGTGCGTTAAGGAAGATAAACAAGGTTTGAAGTTTCTAGAGTCAGAAGCTGATCTATGGAAGATTCTTTCGATCATAAAGACTGTAAAAATAGAAGCAAAGGACTCAATTCTTACCAACACTTAGTAAAAGTGGAAGTTTTCTTCTGCCAAGAAGTTACTCGATAATGCAATGTGTACTGTTATAAATGTACGTGTTAGAAGACTGAGTCATCCTTATCTTCTCTCTATAGAAGGATATTACAAAATCCTTCTCATATGAAAAACTATCAGAAAATATGGC
The DNA here is from genome assembly GCF_011764305.1 of Mustela putorius furo. Classification (NCBI taxonomy): domain Eukaryota; kingdom Metazoa; phylum Chordata; class Mammalia; order Carnivora; family Mustelidae; genus Mustela; species Mustela putorius. The sequence continues at coordinate 5,812,121 of NW_025421464.1, read as the reverse complement.
CCTAAAAGTAGGAAAAAAGGCTTACAGAAGTGTTGCAGGCAATTAAAAAGAAAATGTTATTTTTCTGGATTTTGTGATGTTCGAGATACCTGTTTTTAAGACGTAATTTGTTATAATATTTTTTTCTCATTTTTGAAGAAATATTCACATTCGTTGCAATTTTTGTATATTTTACATTATTAGCCCCTCCCCAATTATGTAAGTTTCAGGTCACACAAAATATGAATCTGCCTTCAACCCTTAGGTTGAATATTTTGGCAAGGATAAATCCTGATCCCTTCAGAAGATCTGGGTATAATTTGTCCCCTCTGGCCTTTTGGAAAAATGAAATTTCTTGCACTTCACCTTGATTTTGACACTGAAATAGAACTTTTAAAGAGGTCATTAAATCAATGATACTTCATGCACTTCTTTTTCATGAGTCCTTTCTCTTTGTACTTGAAGAGCTTCCTTGTTCTTTTTGGGAATTACCTCTTGTATGGATAGACCACATTTTGTTTATCTATTCATCCATCAGCAGATGCTTGGGTTCTTTCCACCTTTTGGCTGTTGTGAACATGGTGTACAAATATCCATTTGAGTCCCTATTTTCAATTATTTTGGGTATATACCCAGAAGTTTCATCAGATTTTGAAGACATTACTGTGTTGTCTCTCAGCTTTCAGTATTGCAGTTGGGAAGTCCCGAGTCATTCTGAATACTGATTCTGTGTGTATGACCTACTTTTACTTCTCTAGAAAGTTCTAGAATCTCCTCTCTTCCTTAATGGCCTGGAGTTTCTTAATGAAAGGCCCTCACAGGGATCCATTTTTCCCATTTTGCTGAGAGTTCTCGGAGTTGAGTGGGGGCATGAAAGCCCAGGGGTCAGTCTCCCCATTTAGTACTGTGAGCACTGTGCCTCTCTGGCAGTGTTCCAAGAGCTGAGTGGAGCAAGAGGGCCAAGGTTCTGGACATCCTCAATGGTTAATATGTGTGGACTTTTGTATAAACCCTCTGTTGCTGGCACTGTCTCTGTCTCCTGTGCCGCATGTCCACCTGTCCAGGGACCTTGTTCTACTTTCTCCTAAAAATATGTTTCTGATCTGCCAGGGTCTGTCCCCCGTGAGGGGGGAAGGTGGGTAGTGGAGGGAGAGGATCTAAGAGTCTGCTCATTGGAGTCTGTGAGCTGCTTTTTATTTATTTATTTTTTAAAAAAGATTTTATTAATTTATTTGACAGAGATCACAAGCAGGCAGAGAGGCAGACAGAGAGAGAGGGGGAAGCAGGTTCCCTGCTGAGCAGAGAGCCCAATGTGGCGATCCCAGGACCCTGGGATCATGATCCGAGCCGAAGGCAGAGGCTTTAACCCACAGAGCCACCCAGGCACCCCAGTAAGCTGCTTTTTAAACCCTCTTTTACCGGGCGCCTGGGTGGCTCAGTGGGTTAAGCCGCTGCCTTCGGCTCAGGTCATGATCTCAGGGTCCTGGGATCGAGTCCTGCATCGGGCTCTCTGCTCAGCAGGGAGCCTGCTTCCGTCTCTCTCTCTCTGCCTGCCTCTCCGACTACTTGTGATTTCTCTCTGTCAAATAAATAAATAAAATCTTTAAAAAAAAATAAATAAAAATAAACCCTCTTTTACCAATCTTCCTACCACTAATTTCTGAGCCTTTTAAGGATTCTTTAATGTAAATCAGGCTAGACTGTCATTTTTTCACATTGCCGGCTTGGTGTTGCTGTCTGATGGTACTTGTCCATTTATTTTCCAGCCTCCAAAATTTCATTGTGGTCATCCTGTCTTCCATTCTACTTTTTCTTGTGGGTTTTTGCATTTTGAAAGTGGAGTTTGAAGAAGGAAGTATATCACAAGTTTTATACTTGCGATAAATCTGTTTCAACTTAACCTCCCCCCCGCCCAACACTAGTACCTCTGTCAACTAGTCTACCTTTTTCCCTTTGGTTTGAGGTGTTGCCTTTATTCCTGTACCAAATACGAAGTCCCATTTGTCTATTTGTCTGTGCGTCCTATTAGTGAACTTTCTTTTCCACTTCAGCAGATATCTTCTGAGCACATGCTGTGTGCCAGGCCCTGATCTAGGCACTAGAGGTAGAAAACAGTATATTAGGCAAAGCCCTTCCCTCATGGCGATTGCATTCTAATGGAGGCAGGTAGGCAGTAAGCATATAATGTCAGAGATAAGTACTCAGAAGAAAAAGAAATTGGAGTACTGGCATAGGAAGTAAGGGGTTGAGCTACTATAGATAAGTTGGTAAGCACTGACTGGAATCTTGAGTGAACTGGAAACTCCAGCTGTGCGTGGATCTTCAGAGGGCTGTTGCAGACAGAGGACATACCGAGAGCAGAGACCCTGAGACAGAAATGAGCTTTGGGGGACAAACAAGAGCAGTGTGGACTGTTGAATTGTCTTTTTTTCCTTTCATTCCTGTCTGTTTTTGCCTTCATATTTTGGCCATCTGTTCTCAGGTACAGATATGTTTAAAGTGTTTAATATCTTTCAGATGGATTGACCCTTTTGTCACTATAGAGTGTTTCTCTTTATCTCTAGTATTTTATTTTATTTTTTATAAATAGGATTTTTTATTTTATTTGACAGAGAGAGAGAGATCACAAGTAGGCTGAGAGAGGAGGAGGAAGCGGGCTCCTTGCAGGGAGCCCGATACGGGTTCTATCCCAGGACCCTGAGATCATGACCTGAGCTAAAGGCAGAGGCTTAACCTACCGAGGCACCCCTCTAGTATTTTAAACCCAGACAGTCTGACTCCTAAATCCATATACTTCACCTCACACCAACTGCCCCACCTCTCCAGGTATGTCCTCAGGTGGTCCTGCAGCTCCTGTATTCTCAGTGGCTCCAGACTCACTCAGGTGTGCTCTGCCAGCCAGATCTTCTGAACCTGGGTCTTGATAAGACCAGCTGGAATTCTGGTCTGTACTCCAGGGAAGTCCCCCCAGCCCTTCTCAAGACGCTGCAGTTTGCTAGATGTTCTCATTCACCACCATTTTGGGCCCTGGAGCCTGCTTGCCTACAAGCATGCCCTGGTCCTGTAGAGTCTCCACATGTCAGTCACTTTCCCTGTCACCTCTCTCAGTGTCTCTCCCGTCAGCCTTCCCACCCCTCACCAAGCCTTACTAACACATATCCAGTAAGCCATTTACAGTTAGAGGGTGAGAGGGAAGGTGTAGTTTATGGAAACACAGAGGACTCCGGCTACTGGAGGATTTGTCATGGCCCAGCAGTACCCAGCCTTCCCTCACCTGCTCCGGGCTCTGGTCTCCCCTTCCCTCTGTTTTGAGGGCCTCCTTCCCTCTCCCCTCACCCGTTTCTTCTCTGAAGCAAAACCAGATCTTTCCCTCTGCAGTGTGTAGAGCCATTTATTTAATGGCTGCTTTTGTTGTCTTTGTTTCTTTGGCTTCTCCAGGGTTGGGTGCTGTCTCCTTTGGTCTACTTTGTCTACTTGCGTCCGGACTAACTAAGAGTTGTGTGGGGCCAGCAGTCAGGTACAAGAACTTTCACCTGGCTCCGCATGCTGGTTTTATTGCCTTGACCTGCTTCTGTGATTGAGTGAATTGTTGGCATTTCCTGGACATTATGATTATTTGTAGGAGCAGAATATTTGAAGCCAGGACTTTTTAGAAGAGTCTCAGAGATCTGAGATGCTGAGTGAATCATCACACTGAGGCCCAAGGAGAGTCTGTACCAAGTGGTGGAGCTAGTCCTTAAGCCCTGGCCCAGGATGTATCCTGGCCCTGGTGGACGCTACTTAGGTATACCTTGGGTCATTTCCCTTCCCCTCCTGGAGCCCAGCTTCCCATATGGGAAATGGGAGTAATAGCACTATCTCCTTACAAGTCTATCCTGAGAGATAAATTGTAAAATGCTTATCCTGTGCCCTGCCTAATGCTTGGGAAACAGTGAGTGCAAGGATAGGCATTAGCTGGGGAAAGGAAAAGAAACTGTGTTATACTCGTGTGATGGAATACTACTGACCAGCAAAAGAGATCTATAGATACGTGTAGTCATGTGAGTGAATCTCACAAATACGCCAAGTGAGAGAAGCCGGATACAGAACTGTGAATATTGTGTGATCTCTTCACATAAAACTCTAAGAAAGAGAAAGGAATCTATGAAAAGTAGATCAGCTGGGGAGGTGGGCTGGACCAAAAAGGGGAATGGACACATGTTTGACAACATTAATTTCATTTTTCACTTAAGTGGGTAAATTTTATTAAAGACAGTGAGATGCAGACTAAGCAGCAGTAACAGGAAACATGCAACAAGTGGTTAAATTTTCTCATACATTAGAGTTGACCAGCAGCTTACATAGGCAGTTAAGCTATGCTTTGTTTACTGGGTTATAAATTTACTTTCTCGTCATCCCAGATGGAGACATTTTACGGCTCAGCATCTGGATAAACAAATCCTTTAAGGCCCAAGTGCCTTGTGCCTAACAGTTTCCCTTTAACTGAAATGAATTCCTTTCTTAAGGGCGAATTTATATCTGACTTTATATTTCTCTCTCTCACAAAGGCAAGGAGTGTTTGTATTCTGTTTCTGTGTGTCTCTATCCTTAGAGCAGAGGGAGCTGCTGGAGGGTTTTGGCCAGGGCAGTGAAGTAGTCAGACATACTTGGGAAGAGCAACCTGAAAGTGCCCTGTGGAGGATGGATGAGAGGCGGGTAAGGGAGAGTCAGGAAGGCTGGTTAAGAGGCTGGGGCAGGGCAGGTCATAGAGCAATACGCTTAAAATGTGTACATTTTTCTATATATAAATTATACCTCAATTTAAAAAAATGTGAACCAAAGACTATCACAGTGGTTCACATGATGTCCAGAGGCCTGAGAAAGGGGTTCTAGGCCAGGCTGGGAGCAGTGAACAATGCAGGGACCCGAGTGGGGTTCTGGGTGTAGAACTGAAAGGGTTTGAGGAGAGGCCAGGAAATCCAGGAGGCCTGTGGGAGGAGGGGAAGCAAGACAGGCAAGAATTTTGGTCCTTGAGCACTGAAGATGAGCCCTTTGGAGTGGTTGCGGGGCTCTGGCTGAGTAAATAAACTTAGCCCAAAGCTCTGGGATTCTGCTGGTGTGGGGAGCCAAGAAAAGGCCTCGACCCCATCCTCAAGTGTCAAGGCTCATGGGGGACGCAGACAGCCTTCTTGGGCCAGTTGAGGAAAGCACAGAGGGACCCAGGGGAGCAAGTAGCCATCCCTTCATGATCCCTCCTACATACTCCCCTTAACCTGTTTTCTCTTCTCCCAGGCCCAGCTGGGGGTGGGATGGGGGTGGGGGGCAATTATAAACCATGACAAGGACCTGACGCACCTGGGTGTGAATTCTGGTTCTAAAATTCTCTAGCAGTGTGACCCTGGGCAGGTTGCTTAATCATTTGAGCCTCAATTTCCTCATTTATAAAATGGTCATAATACCCTTTTTGCCCCCTTTACCCCTTCCTGAAAAAGCATTTCACATTTTTTCCACTGCTGCCATGAAGTATGCCTGTGTTGTGCTTGGAAGGAGATGCTGCGAAGTATGGCTCTTGGGCACTTCATGCCGAAATCCCTTCCTTTAAGCACCTGAGTGCTCAATAGGTCTGGGGCCACTGGTCCCTTGTGCAGCTTAGTAAAGGAGGCACTTGGCGGGTTTACAGGCAGCTGGCATCCCAGAAAGCAGACTGGGCTGGAAATTGAACTCTGTCCCCAGTTCTCAGAGTGACCTTGGGCGACCCCTAGTGGGATGGGTGGCAACACGCAACGTCCCAGCAAGGATGGGTTTTGCCGCACTGTACCAGATTTTGCTGATGTATTTACTTCTACCGTGGGTACCAGGTAGCAGCTCCTTCAGTATATTTTTGCATTGTGGCTTTCATTTATTCCCTTGGATGCGTGCTCATATCCTCTTTTACACCACTGTTCATATGGAATGGGGTTTCATTTACCAACAAATGCAATATATTTTATTATTTACAGTGTATCACTATTGGTGTCATTTTTTTTTCTTAGTTTTTGGGACTTCTGTCCATTCCAGAACTTTTGAGTTCCTACTAGAGTCCTCTGAACTGTGTGCATATAAGCAAAGTGTTTTTTGGGGCGCCTGGTTGGCTCAGTGGGTTAACCCTCTGCCTTCGGCTCAGGTCATGATCTCACGGTCCTGGGATCGAGCCTCGCATCGGGCTCTCTGCTCAGTGGGGAGCCTGCTTCCCCCTCTTTCTCTGCCTGCCTCTCTGCCTACTTGTGATCTTTCTCTCTGTCAAATAAATAAATTAAAAAAAATAAGCAAAGTGTTTTTTCCTATAAAACCACTTTCAGGGCACGTTCAGTATGTGTATTTTAAAATTCATTTTAAAGCAGAAGCAGACTCCCTGCTGAGTGCAGGGCCTGTCAAGGTGCTCAGTCTCACCACCATGAGATCATGACCTTAGCCTAATCAAGTTGGCCGCATCACCAGCTGAGCCATCCAGGTGTCATCCAGGTGCCCCAGGACCTTTTTTATGCATTGAAATAAATCTGAGGAAAAAATGTATATAAGTCAAACATTAAAACAGTTAATAAGGGGTGCTTGGGTAGCTCAGTTGCTTAAGCATCTGACTCTTGATTTCGGCTCAGGTTGTGATCTCAGATCGAGTGAGCCCCTTGTCAGGCTCTGCACTAGGCCAGGAGTTTGCTTTGGATTCTTTCCCCCTCCTCCTCCCTCTGCTCCTTCCCCCACCCTGGCTCTTTATTTCCCTCTCAAAAATAAAAAATAAAAATAAAACAATAAAAAGGTCCTGGCATGCCCCCCCCCACCCCGACTACCCGCACTACAGGATTTTATACATAGTGGGCTTTCTGCAAGAATTCCAGGGATTAAGACAGGATCAGGCTTCAGGGACAGTCTACTTTACCCCTTCTGAGAAGTTAATTTCTAGCCAGGGGAGAGATACTGGTAATTTCTACAGGTTTGTAGAGTTAGGTCCCATGTTAGGTGATTATGTAAAGTAACTGTCAACTTCACAATGAAGCTGATTCTACTGTTCTCCTTTATTTGGCAGATGAGGAAATAGAGACCAGTGGTCTGCCCAAGTGGCTCAGTGGGTGTGGTGGGTGGAAAGGTCATCCAGGTCATGTCCTTTTGGTTGCCACAGGAGTCCTTGCCTCTGGCTACTATCTCCTGTCTTGTTGAACCTAGGTGCCCAAGACCCAGCCAGAGGCTCTTGAGGGCTCTGTGGGCCTGGGCTGGTGGTGCCTGGAGGCGGGATCCTCACATCTTAGAATAGAAGGGACCTTGGAGGTCCTCAGTAGGCCACTGGCATCAGAAAAGCAGACTAGGCTGGACATTCTGAGTGTTTTGTCTAAATTGGCGAGATGACCGTGGGCTGGCTACTGCCCCTCTCTAGGCCATGGCTGGAGTATGGAAGGCCCCATTAACTGTCATGTTCCCTGGTACAAGTCCAGCTTTACTTCTTAAAGATCCATTTAATGTGTGGGGACACGTAAGGTCCAGAGAGGGTTTGGGATTTTCCTGTATAATCTTACAGCCCAAGGAATTCTTAAAAAGATCCCTTTCTTGGTCCATGGCATGGGACTTGCAGGGGCCCTGAAATCAGATTGCCTGGCATGTAGTAATTGCTTATTAAATGTGGGGCATCATTTTATTGAGCAACATCCTATAATGATTGAGTGTGAGTCTTTCTCTTACTGGTTGTGTGACCTTGCCCTGAATAAGTCATTTAACCTTTTCCTGTCTCGGTTTCCTTAGGTGTGAATTTGTTAATAACAACCTCTCTTTATGGGGGGAGGAATGAAACTTGCTTACCCATGTATAATATAGAGGTAGGTACATAGCCTATAATAAGTGCCCAGTAAACACAGAAGTCTGTCCCTGCTGGAAATCTTCGAGTGGTTCCCACAGCACTTTAGAGTCCTGTCCAAACTCCCCGGAGTCCTAGAGGCCTGTCAAGGCATCACTTCACGCTTGCCTCCTTCTCATCTTCTACCAGTCTCAGCTCCACCACTACGCTTTGTGCCAAGTTCATGTCCACAGAGTGCTCTTTGTTTGCTTATTTGAAAGATTTTATTTATTTGATAGCAAGACAGACAGTGAAAGAGGGAACCCAAGCAGGGGGAGTAGGAGAAGGAGAAGCAGGCTTCCCACCAAACAGCAAGCCCGATGCCAGGTTCAATCCTAGGACCCTGGGATCATGACCTGAGCCGAAGGTAGTCGCTTAATAACTGAGCCATCCAAGTGCCCTTTTTGTTTTTGTGTGTGTGTGTTTTTCTTTTAACCTTAGTTATTTTCCCTGGTTTCAGCTTAAATTTCCCCTCAGGAAGGCTGGCTCTGACCTCTCAGGACGGGTCTCCCAGCCTTCCTGCCCATGTTATTCAGTTTGCTACATCACATTTAACCAAGTAATGATGAGTTTTGTCCTTGTACTCTCCCTCCCTTGCTCCATGGTGAATTGCTTTCTTCCCTGTGGAGCCCCCCAACACTCCCTGAAGAGGCTTGGCATAGATACTTCTTGGTACTGGGCACCCAGTCTCCTGCCGAGTCTCCTTACCTACAGCCACATCGCTCTCTCTCGGGCAGATCTGGTCAAGCTTCCTTGTGCTTCAGACCCCTCAGAGACTCCTTGGTGCTCTGGGGCGGCTGCAAGGATGGAAAACCAGACGCTGTCACCTGGCATCAAAGGTGCCTCAGATCTGGCTCTGATCTTTCTCCCCACCTCGCCCCACACTCCAGCACTGAGACTCTGGGCAAACCAACCTCTGTTTGACTTTATTTTCTCATCAGTTTTAAGGTGACCAAGGGTGCTTCTGAATGTCAGGTTAACCTCAGCCATTTATTGTCTTCCTACAGATGGCAAGCCTGTCCCAGGAGAGATTGATCTGTTGGGAAGAGCCTGTTAATTTCAGAGACTCTTCTGTAAGTGTCCCTCTGTTTCTCTTTTCCCAACTGCCTCCTTTTCCTCCCTAGTCCCCATCATGACCCACAGCCATCTTGACACACTGCCATTACCCAGGTGTTTTTCTAGTCTCCCTTCCTGTGCCTCCTCACCCCCCACAATAAAGATCCACTCTAAAATGTTTTCTCTAGGTCCTTGAACAGTGCTGGATAATCCTCCACTGGTTTTAAAGTCCTCTGCACATTTTAATGTTACATTTAAGGGGGTGCCGAGTTAGCTCTGTCTGTGGAACATGTGACTCTTGATCTTGGGGGTTGTGAGTTCAAGCCCCATGTTGGGTGTAGATTACTTAAAACCTTAAAAAAAATTACATTTTACAGCTCTTATTCTGTCCCCCCCCACATCATTTTTAATATCTATGTGAACATTCAGTTCATTACATCTGAGAGCCGCCCAGTAGGCCACAGCATTTGTCTGTCACATTTCACTTATTCATTCTCTTTGTTACAGACATGTGGTTCCCTCTAGTGCCCTGCCCTCATCATGCTACTTCAGGGAACATCTTGTCCTGCTCCTTCTGGGCCTTGGCACAGATTTCTCAGTGCAGTTGCTGAGCCTTAAGGGATTTCCTTGTTCCCAGGTACTGATTGGTGCCTGCCCTCCTGCAGGAGTGTCCCAGCGTGTCCTCACCACCCAGCGTAGGGGGAGCCCCCTTCCTCTCCATCTCTGCCAGTGTTCAGTATTTTCCCTCTCATGTTTGGCAATCTGATGAGTATAAAGTGGCCTGTTTCTGATTTGCTTTCTGAACACCAGTGAAGTCATTCTGTTGTACTTGTTAGTCGAAATTTCCCTTTTGTGAATCTCCTATTTACAAATGCTTTGCCTGTTTGCCCATTTGATTCTCTAACTTTTTCTTGGAATGAGTTAGGTATTAATTCCTTGATTCATTTTAATACAGTAAAAATTCACCCTTTTAAAAAAAAATGAGTCTTTTTTTTTTTTTTTAAAGATCTTATTTACCCATTTGACAGACAGAGATCACAAGAGAGGCAGAGAGGCAGGCAGAGAGAGAGGAGGAAGCAGGCTCCCGGCCGAGCAGAGAGCCCGATGCGGGGCTCGATCCCAGGACCCTGGGATCATGACCCAAGCCGAAGGCAGCGGCTTAACCACTGAGCCACCCAGGCGCCCCGAAAAAAAAAAATGAGTCTTAACAAACATATATGACTATGGAATCACCACCACAGTCATGATGCAGAATGGTTTCGTCACCCCACAGAATTCCGTCATGCCCCTATTCAGTCTCTCTTCCTACCCTGTGGCCCTGGCAGATACTAAGCTATTTTCTGTCCTAAGTTTTGCTATATTCAGACTATCATATAAATGGGATCATATAGTATATAGCCTTTGAGTTTGCCTCTTTCTTTTAGCAGAATGTAATTGAGACTCATCCACCTTGTGTGTATATTGGTAGGCCCTCAGTTCCTTCTTACGAATGAAGAGCATTCCATTGGGTGAATATACTACATTTTGTTTAACCATTTATCATGTGAAAGATACTTGAATTGTTTGTAGATTTGTAAGTTTGTTTCTGATGACTTGATAGTTTTGAGGAGTACTGGTTAGGCATTCTGTAGAATGCTTTAGAATCATGTCTCATTTCTTGAACATTATGCCTTGAGTTTGGAGGACATCCCATTGGGATACTCAGGGGCTCAGGGACATACTTCCCAGAGCCAATGACACTGTTGTCTGCAATGGAGGTCTCACAGGTTTTTGTTTTTTTAAGAGACTTTATTTATTTATTAGAGAGAGAGAAAACACAGGCGGTGGAGAGGGAGACACAGGCTGCCCATCGAGCAGGGAGCCCGATGTGGGGCTTGATCCCAGAACCCTGGGATCATGACCTGAGCCAAAGGCGGACACTTAACCAACTGAGCCACCCAGGCGCCCTTCACGGGTTTTAACCGTCATTAAAACTACCTTTACTGACTCTGTTTCTCCCCCTTCCCCCATACAACCTCTCTGTCTCTGTCTCTCTCTTTCTTTCCTGTTTTCTTTGTTGTTTGTTTTCAGACCCCATTTTGATTTTAGTTCTTGTCCAGACTATTTCCCATTGCTGGCAGCAGTGATTGGCAATTGGTTTTATGGCCTGTTTGTTGATCTCTTAACAGGGCAGTGGGGATCTGTTCTCTCTCCAGGGGGAAATGTGGGCAACTCTGATTTGTTAGTTTCCTTGTTGTTGTTTTTACAGTTTGCTTGCCTATTTGCAAGCTTAAATCAATTAAGAAAACATTGAGAGAATTAAGAAAGCATCAAAAGGAGAACAGCCCATTGAGGCTAGTGGGTTTTGGTGTTTCTTGGTTTATTTTGGCACATGGCTGTGGTTGTAGAACTGAAGCTGAACATCTGCAGTATGTCTGGAGGAGTCTAAAATATTGTCCTACTTTGTAGTGTGTTAAATAATAAGTTAAATTGTAATAGGTCATAAATTTAAGGTTTGTTTTGATTGGTTTATCAGACCTCATGGGGCATATATAAATAGAAGGAAACAAAAAATTTACAGGAAATGAAGAGATAGGAAGTTCTAATAGTTTCAGCATACTAGCCTTTAAAAAAGAAAAAATGAGTTTACATAAACATGAGTTTAGGAAGATATTTTTGAATAGTTACTATTTGTTTTAACAGCTTTATTGTTACATAATTTACATTCTGGAAATGCACCCATTTAAAGTGTTCAATTCAGTTAATTTTTGCATATTTAAAGAGTCATGTAACCATCAGCATAATCAGCTTCACTCCCCATCTGTGCCCTCCCTACCCCAGCTGTCAGCCAACACCGATATACCTCATTCTTTCTAGATTGGCCCATTTGGGACATTTCTTGTAAATAGAATCATGCAATATGTGGTCTTTTGTTAAGGACTTCTTCGACTTAGCCTAGTGTTTTGTTTTTTGTTTTTTGTTTTTTTTAATTTATTTTTTTAAGATTTACTTATTGGACAGAGAGAGATCACAAGCACGCAGAGAGGCAGGCAGAGAAAGAGGGGGAAGCAGGCTCTCCGCCTAGCAGAGAGCCAGGGCTCAGTCCCAGGACCCCAAGACCACAGCCCGATCCAAAGGCAGAGGCTTAACCCACTGAGCTACCCAGGCGCCCCTAGTCTCGTGTTTTTGAGGAGTATCCATGTTGTAACATGAGTCAGTACTTCATTCTTCTGTGCTGAATAACCTTCTGGTGCATGGAGAGGCCATGTTTACTTCTCTGTTCAGGAGTTGATGGACACTGGGGTTGTGTCTATATTTTTTGGCTCTTTTGAATAATGCTGCTGTGAGCATTTGTGTAGAACTTTTTCCGTGGATGTATGTTTTCATTTTCTGGGGGGGTCTACCTAGGAGTAGAATTGCTGAGTCATATGGTAACTGTTTAGCCTTTTGAGGAACTGCTGGACTCTTTTCCGAGGTGGCTGCACCATTTTACATTTCCAACCATAGTGTGTGAGGGTTCTAATTTCTCTACATCTTTCCCAACCTTGTTATTTTCTGGGTTTTAAAAATTATTATTATTATTATTATTTATTATTAATTTCCTTAATGCCTAATGAATTGAACATCTGTGTTTGCCTATCTTTGGAGAAATGTCAGTTCCTATTCTTTGTCCATCTTTAAATTGGTTATCTTTTTATTATTGAGTTGTGAGGGTTCTTTATATAGAGGTTTCTAATCAGATATTATTTGCAAATATTTTGTTTATTTGTGCTTTCTTTTTCTTTTCTTTTTAGTTATTTATTTATTTAAAGTAATCTCTACACTCCACATGGGACCCAAACTCAGGATTCTCAAGAGTCACATGCTCTTGCAACTGAGCCAGCCATCTGACCTTGTTTCACTTTCTTGATATGAATTACTCTCTTTACATTTTCGCTTATTTCTAGTACTTCCCCAGAAAAATATCCCACCTGTGGATTTTCAAATTTCTTGCATTCTCTCTCTTTCTCTCTCGCTCTCTCTCTTTTTTTTTTTTTAAGATTCATTTATTTGTTTTCGAGAAAGTGAACACACACAAGTGGGAAGGGTTAAGGGGAGAGGGAGAGAAAATCTTTAGCAGATTCTGCATTGAGCACAAAGCCCAGTGCCGGACTTGATGTTATGACCCTGAGATCATGACCTGAGTTGAAATCAAGAGTCAGATGCTCAACTGACTGAGCCACCCACTTGCCCCTTGAGTTCCCTTTCTACCCTTTTAGTTACTTAATTAAAACTTTATACTTAGTTAACAGTTATTTGTATTAAATTATCTCTGTTGAAGTAAACAGTGTGGTTTCTGACCCTGATCACATCCCGATACAAATGGTATTCTTTGTATCTTTTTTTTTTTTTTTTGACATTATGTTTGTGAGGTTTATCCATGTTGATGCCTGTAGCTGTAGTTCATCTCCATTTCCTTGTACATTCCACTGGTGGGGCTATTACAGTGATGCTGTTGGAGCCTTCTTGCAGGTGCCTTTCGGTGAACATGTGTGCACGTTTCTGTTAGGTGTGTAGGTTCCTAAGAGCAAAATTGCTGAGTCATGGAGTAGATAAAAGTTCCACTTTAGTAGATAATACCAATTTGTTTTCCGAAGCGATTGTACCTGTTTACACTCCTGTCTGTAGTGTGTGAGGACTCTAGGTACTCCGCATCCTCTCCCACCAGTACTTGGAATTGGGAGTTTTGTTCATTGTGGCCACTTTGGTGGGGTCAGCTTCATTTATTAAGTCCCTCATCTCCCTACTGTCCTATGATATACCACCTTTGTCATACATAACAAGAGCCATAAATGGGGTGCCTGGGTGGCCCAGTGGGTTGAAGCCTCTGCCCTTGGCTCAGGTCATGATCCCAGGGTCTTGGGATCAAGCCCCCCGCCCCAATAGGGCTCTCTGCTCAGCAGGGAGCCTGCTTCCCTTCCTCTCTCTGCCTGCCTCTCTACCTGCTTGTGATCTCTGTCTGCCAAATAAATAAATAAAATCTTTAAATAAAAAAAAAAAAGGAGCCATAAATGTATGGGTCTGTCCCTGGATTCTATTCTATTTCATGGGTCAGCCTGGCTCTCCACTGTCACACCATCATTATATTTATTATAGCTTCACGGTAAGTCCTGAATTGTAGCAGTTACATCTTATTTTCCTCTTCTTCTTTTTTTTTCTTTCCTTTTTTCTTTTTTCTTAAGATTTTATTTATTTATTTGACAGAGAGAGAGAGACAGTGAGAGAGGAAACACAAGCAAGGGGAGTGGGAGAGAGAGAAGCAGGTTTCCCACCGAGCAGAGAGCCTGATATGGGGCTTGATTCCAGGACCCTGGGACTATAACCTGAGCTGAAGGCAGATGCTTAATGACTGAACCATCCAGGTACCCGTCCTCTTCTTTTTCATAACATCTGGCAACTCAGGGCCATTTACTCTGATTGATTGATTGATTGGGGAGAGAAAGTGCAAATGAGAGCACAGGAGCAGGGGGTGGGAGAAGTGGACTCCCCACTGAGCAGGGAGCTCAATATGGGGCTCGATCCCTGGGTCCTGGGATCGTGACCTGAGATGAAGGCAGGGGTTTAACCAATTGATCCACCCAGGTTCCCCTTTCTTCGTCTTCTTTTTTTTTTTTCTCCAGAGAAGAGTGAGTGGGGTGGGAGGCAGAGAGAGAATTTTTTTTTTTTTAAGATTTTATTTATTTATTTGACACAGAGAGATCACAAGTAGGCAGAGAGGCAGGCAGAGAGAGAGAGAGGAGGAAGCCGACTCCCCGCTGAGCAGAGAGCCGATGCGGGACTCGATCCCAGGACCCTGAGATCATGACCTGAGCCGAAGGCAGCAGCTTAACCCACTGAGCCACCCAGGCGCCCCAGAGAGAGAATTTTAAGCAGGCTCCATACCTGGCATGGAGCCCGACATGGGGCTTGATCTCACAACTCTTGAGCTCATAACCTGAGCCGAGATCAAGAGTAGGACATTTAACCAACTGAGCAACCTAGGCACTCCTCCCTATGGTTTTTAAAATTTTTCATGGATTTTTTTTTTTTTAAGATTTTATTTTAAAGTAATCTCCATAGCCAGCATGGGGCTTGAACTCACAACCCTGAGATTAAGAATTGCATGCTCTACCAGCTGAGCCAGCCAGGCACCCCAAGAGATAGTCTTCATGGATTTAAATGCATCAGTCCTTTCCTTTGTGGTTTCTGAGTTTTGTGGCAGACTTTGAAAGTTCTGGGCATGTTTCATGGTTACCTGTAAATGTTGCCCGTGAGAGATAAAACAGTAGCTGCTGTTGCTTTTCTAAAAAGCTGCTAGGATCATAATAAATTAGCTCTCAAATAGAAAATTGCCTTCGTCCTGGCTTCTGAACATGCCGTATGCCTTCCTGCTCCCAGACTTTGTTTACCCTGCTTCCTCTGAGATCTGCTCCCATTCCTGCACATTCCTCCCGCCTGCTGGTCCTGCCCTTCCACGCACAGAACACTTCCCTTGTCCCATCCTCTGTATCCCGTCAAGTCAGGCCCACGCCAGCTTGGAAACCAGTGAGGCTAGACAGGTTCTGTCCTCCCTGCACACGGCGTGGATCTCTCCCTTTCCCTGGAGTGAAGGGGCTGTAGGCTTGTGACATTATTGCAGACTGAGGGGTCAAGACTTGAGGAGGCTTGATTCTAACCTGGTCCCTGCCATCTTACAGAAAGGCTTTTGGTGTGACAGTGGCCCTGCAGAGTGCCATGTGACCTTGATGCAGAACATGTGTAGGGGCGCCTGAGTAGCTCAGTGGGTTAAGCCTGTGCCTTTGCTTGGGTCATGATCTCAGGGTCCTGGGATCCAGTCCCCTGTCGGGCTCTCTGCTCAGCAGGGAGCCTGCTTCCCCCACACCCTCTGCCTGCTGCTCTGCCTCCTTGTGATCTCTCTCTGTCAAATTAAGAAATAAAATCTTAAAAAAAGAAAAGGAACATATATGGCTAGCGCTCTGGGGGTCCTCAGAGGATGCCCAGAGTCTGCCCTACTACCTGGTCCCTCCCTTCGGACTGGCTGCAGTGAGTGGCCCTCCATCGAGGGCAGGGGTTGAGGGCATGGTCAGACTGAGTCTGCCTCAGTATTTGAGCCTGGTCAGGACACATTTGGGGATGGCTTCACCTGGAGTGGAGATCAGGGACTGTGGGGCTCCATCTGGAGGCAAGAGAGGGGGTGTTTCATGGGCTTCTGGCCAGGGCCTGGAGCTGATGTGGGGAGAGGCTTGTGGGAACTTAGACCCTCCTCGTCCAAGACACAGTCCACTTAGTGCTCAGCACTTCCTTGGTTCTGATCTCAGACCTCTGCTTTGTGCTGTGGTTGACTGGCTATGGGTGACTTTAGGGAAGGTGTCAGGATTGCACTGGGCCCAGCAGCTGCTCCCCAGCCTTTGCTGGGGTCTGGTGGGATGTTTGTAGCCCAGGTCCAAGCCCTGTGGGGGTTCTAGAGGCTGGGATCCAGCCCTCCCTCTGCCCCAGATCCACTGGGTGACTTTAGGAAGTCCCTGCCCCTCTTGGCTATCTGTTCATTGAACCAGTATTTCTGTTCCTCTTGTGCCTCAGGCACTGTGGTCATTGTCCCCATCATTCACGTGTAACAGAGATCCCAGCCCTGCCCACCTTGTGTGCAGTGTGAAAACTGGTCATGTAGTTGAACTGACCCTGCAGGTGCAGAGGGCACAGCCCAGGCCACACATGGTGGCTGCCTGGAGCTGATCTCAGGGAATCCTTTAAACCCGTCGTTCCCACCTTCAGCTGGTCCCACCTTGAGCCGGAGCTTCTGGGAGGCACCCACCTCCCTGTTCACAAAGCCTCCCTGTTCTTCCAGGACCACCTGGCTTTCCAGGAGCATTGAGGTGTCCCTGGAGATCCAGGCTCTAATCCTAAAGGCTGGGTGACCTGACCCTGGTCTTCCTGGTGCCACAGAACCACCCCACAGAGATACACTGTGGTGATTCCTGAGGGTCCTCCCCACTTGGGCCTCTCTCTCCCAGGAGGACTGTTTTCTGCAGCACTTAGTCTGCCCCCGTCCCCATTCCTGCTCTGGTCTCAGGGGAGCCTTACCCCAGCTGGGAGTGGGGGAGGGGTCTGGGCAGCCACTAGGGACAGGAGAGGGCAGGAGATTCTTTAGGGACTAGGAGCTCTTCTATTTCACCCCAACAACAGACACACAGACCCAAAGCAGTGCTCAGACTTCTATTGGAGACTCTGCCTCCCCTGGGTCCAATCTCTAGCCTACATGCGTCTTCTGGATTATACTCATGGTGGAGTGGCTGGGCAGGGCACAGAGGAGGGGTCTGGCATCCTGTTCTGAGAAGGGACCTTGGTGAGCTTTGTGGCAGTGGCAGTGGCTGGGAAAGAGTGGTCATTCCCTGTGTGGGGGTGCACGTGAACTTGGGTCCAACAGGACACAGGGCCTGTCCTGTGGTGAGCAGCCATGAGGCCAAGCTCCTGAGAAGACAGTCCTCTCTTGGGGTGGTGGGAGGTCACGGTGGAACACCTGCCTCACATTGGCCTTGCACCCCTTGCCTGGCACTGTGTGCTCTCAGCCTGTTCCTCCACGGGGAGCTGGGCCCCTAGCCCCTCAGAGGGAGGATCCCCTGAGAAAATTCTGTGGGGTCACGGGCATGGAGCACAGTGAGTGTGGAGAGCAAGAGAGTGGAACAGGGGCCTGGGGCTGGGGGGCTGGGGTGGCCTAATCGTCCTTGTCCTTGGCCCCATGCTTGAGGATGCGGGTGAACTCCACGTAGTTGAAGTTGCCTTTCTTATCAATGGGTGCCTCTCGGTACATCTCGTCCACTTCTTCGTCTGTGAAGCGGTCTCCCATGGTGGTGAGTAGCTCCCGAAGGTGGTCCTCATGGATAAAACCTGGGGGCAGGGCCAGGGCCCATGAGATAGGGACTCAGGCTGGAACATCCCTCACACCCTCACCATGTGGCCCCTCAGCAGTCCTTGCAGTGAGTCTCTGGCTAGTTCAACTCTTCAGGGCCCCAGAGGGAGGGGTTCTGCAGTGTTTCTGTGGGGTCCTTGGGCCTGTGAGTGTGTGGGCTGGATATGTCTTACTTTGACCTGAGCCCTAGAGTTCCACTCCCTGAGTTTGCATGCTCATCCCCTTTCCTGGCTGTGTGACCATAGGCAAGTTATTTAACCTCTCTGTGCCTGTTTGATCTGGAAAATAGAGATGAAAATATGCCAAGGGGACCATGAAGGTAGTCAGGAAGATGTTCTGATTGGGCCTGTGGGCACCGTGAAACTTCTGAAATTGGTGCCAGGGTCACTCTGCCTGTCTCTGGGACAGACCAGCTATGGGAAAGAAATCCTTTGTGAGGTCTGAGGATGGGGGCTGGTTTTTGCACCTTATTGGCCAGAAGGGCCTGGAATGATTTGGTTTCTGGGGAGGTCTAAAATGGGGGCATTGTGCTGGGCCAACAGGTAAACTCGGGATGTGGGAAGCCTTGGTGGATGTGGGCTGTTGTGGTCTAGTGTCTGGGGGAAGGGAACAAGGACACAGCTTAGTTGCAGCTACGGAAATCCCAGCAGATGGGGGATTTCTGTTCTGGCCTTTGGGGACAGGGGCCCTGAAGTCCCTGCGCAGCCCCACTTGCATCCTTGGGGACACCCTGGGTAAAATACTCAGCCCCAGCCCTGTCCAGGCCTCCAGCGGAAGGCTGCTGACCTGAGGCCTCCTCGTCGAAGCAGGCGAAGGCGTTTCGGATCACGTCTTCAGGGTCTGTGCCGTTCAGCTTCTCCCCAAACATGGTGAGAAACATGGTGAAGTTGATGGGCCCTGGGGCCTCGCTCATCATGCCCTCAAGGTACTCGTCGGTGGGGTTCTTCCCTGTGGCAGGTGGGACATTCCTGCTGTCACTGCCCTGTCCCCTCCCTCCTCCCTGCCTCCCCCTTCATGGCCTGTGAGAATCCCACAGGCAGGAGACGATGAGCTCTGTAAACTGTAGAGCGTCTTGTTGGGATGGTCAGCGTTCTGACTGCTCCCTCCCCCGGGCTCTCCAGGCCGATTTGACCAGTTAAGGCCTCTGGTCCGGATATCCAGGCCCTCCGGGGTGTGAGGGCCGCAATGTACTGACTGCCTGCGGCATCTGCAGCCCTGCCTGCCTGTCTGGGTTAACTTTCACCATGTTGTGAGGTCACCAAAATGCCCCAGTCACATCTGTGTCGCAGGATAGCGGGGAGATTAAAGACACTTGTGCAGCTGCTGCTGTTTGTGTTATGGGCTGCTCTTGCTTGTTAACCGGGGTTGATGTTCCTACCAGAAGGCCACGCCTGACCTGCGACCCCACCGACAAGAGCTACAAACAGGAATGCAAGTTTTTCTGGATAGAAGCCCAGGGTCCCACGTCAGCCCCCCCAACTCAGGGTTTCCCAGTCCTCCCACTGGACTTCCTGGGCGTGTACATGAGGGCCTTGGTCACCACTTCACAGGAAGGGACATGGGCAGAGTGGGTGGCCCCACTGTGAGGGGCAGGGCCAGGGACTCCCTTGGGCCTTTCTGGCCTCAGTGCTTGGGGCTTGACAAGCACAGGTTGCCTCCTCTTCTGCCAGAGGCTTCTTCTCTCCCCCAGCCAGTGTCTCATCTGGTTGAAGGGTCTGCCAGGAACCGGGGCTCAGGGTGGTATCTGTGATGAGCACAGGGGAGATGTGGGGGTAGGGCCACAGGGGGTGGGGTTCCCCATATGAGCAGGTTCCTGAGCTCTTTCAGCTCTAAGATTCTGATTCTAGGGAAGTGGCCGGAGTCAGAGAGGCTCTAAGGACCCGGCGTGGGTGACTTCTGAAGGAGGGAGGAACTCTGGCCTCCCCTCCAGCCTCAGTTCTCCATCTGCACAATGGAAGGTCTGTGCAGTTCCAGCTTTCTTTAGTCACTCATCCTTTTCTTTAAATGAAGTGGAACCAGGCAGCCCAACCACAAATCTGCCTGAGGCAGTCTGGCTCCGGAGTGAGCCTGTCTGGGTTCAGATCCAGTGCCCAACTGCTCCATGCCTCAGTTTACCTATCTGTTAAATGGAGAAAGTACTGGCATCTGCTTGCCAGGGTGGGTACCACATGTCTCTACATGGAAAGGACTCCATACACGATGAATAGCCCACTGCCTGTTTCAGTTGCAACCCTCACAGGACCCACTTGGACCCCAGCCACCCCGTCCCTGCTCACCGAGTGAGGCCAGCATGTCATGCAAGTCTTCCTTGTCGATGAAGCCATCTCGGTTTTGGTCGATCATGTTGAAGGCCTCCTTAAACTCCTGGATCTGGGACTGGTCAAACATCGCGAAGACATTCGATGTGGCCCTCTGTGGCCGCTTCTTGGTGGTTTTGGCCTTGGCCCGCTTACTGGACATCTTGGCTTCAGGTGGGTGGGGCTTCCCTGCAGGAAGTGGGTGTTGGGGGGAAGAGCCTAGGACCCTGGGTCAGGGGATCTTCCTGCCTACTTAAGCCTGGCTGTCAGTGCCTGGACCTGGCATTCAAGGCCTCCCATAGGCTTGGGGCTCCTGTCACCCAGCTCATCACAAAAGCAGACAGGCGTGGGCTCTGCGATCATTAACAATTTCTCTACCTCTCTGAGTTTCCTCATCTGGGAATGGGGACATGAGGAATGCCCAGCAGCAGGGAATAATTCGTGCCCGAGAAGCCCCTGGAATGGTGCCAGGCACAAAGTAAGCTATTTTTGCTGTGGCTGTTTGGGTAAGACACTTAGGATTGGATTCTGTGCCAACCTGTCTTCGCTTTCTCTCTCTTAATTCGTTATAGCATTTACACTGTCCATCTCTCTCTCTCCAAGTGAGAAAGTGGGCTGAAAAGTAGAAGGCTGTGAGGTTCCTGCCAGCTCCTCCTCCTCGCTCCAGCAGCAAGGAGCTGGATCAGTGGCCCCACATTCCTGACATTCTTGTCATCTCCTCCTCCTTCTCCTCCTCCTGCTCCCTCCTCCCTCCTCCCAATCCCTCTGTGTTCCAGGCTCTGGATGTTTTAGAAGGCATATGCTCTGGGAAGTCTTCCCTCCCCCAACCTGCCCACACTTGACCAGCCCCTTAGGTGGATGATAGACCTGATTTGTTTTCACTCTGCCCGTGCTTATAGGGGTATGAGGCTCCCCTGGGCTGGGAGACCCAGCTTCTTGTCACCCTTGTCTAGATCTGGCCTCCTAGCTTCCAGCCAGTCTCTCCCAACCCACAGAGATCCAGACCTGTACCACCTGTCATTTCACCTTGAAGCCCTTGAAAGTTCCTGGAATAAATAGGCCCCTGAGCCTAGCATTCAGGACCCTGTGTGAACCCCTCCAACCTTTTGCTCTGATTGACCATGGGACCCTTCACTGTGTTCCTCTAGCTGCCTGTGATTCTGCCATGCTGGACCTCTGGAGGTTTCCCAGACAACCTCAGACTGACTTTCTTGGTCACCCCCACCCTGAACACCCTTCCTTTTCCAGCCTAGTTCTTGAGACACCCCCTTGGGGAGCATTTCCCACACCCTTGGTCTGACAGTAAGCACTTAGAGGTCTTTCTCTCCCTCCCCTGATTTACTAACAGGCTAACAGATGGTTGTTTAATGAATAGCTGTGAGGGCAACTGCAGCCAGGCTATTGCCCCCACTGCACAGATGGGGAAACTGAGGCCCAGCAAGGTGCTCTTTCCCTGAACCTGTTATGGCCTGTGAGGACTCTTCCCCCGAAGACGTAGAGCTGTATTCCCTTCAGCTGGGGCAGTTGTGGGCGTGGCGGAGGCTCCAGGATTACGGTCCCCCTTTCTCCTCTGCCCTTGGTTGAGGGCTTCCAGGAAGTCTCTGCCTGTTTTTAGCCCTGAATGGTGCCAGGCCTTTATCCCATGACTCTGTTCCAGTCGTTCTCAGACTGTGGTCTTTGAGCTCTTAATCCCTGAGCAGGGATCCTGGCCAGCCCCGACCCTTCCACAGGGCCACCTGTAGGCATGACAGACACGCTGCTGCTGTGTGCCACTGGCCTGACACACCTGGCCCTGGATGATTCTCATGTGGCTCGGGTTGGGTAGACAAAAGCCCTTCTCATCTGACCTGGGTCGGTGTGGGGTGGTGGCATCAGCAGGGGTTTTGTGCTTTGAGGGCCTCAGTCCTTCCCTAAGCCTGTTGATCACTGGGAACTTGGATTCATGGCACTAACAGAAGGCAGCCAAGAAGTAGTCCATGGCCATGAGAGGCTGTGATGGTTATCATCACTATTGCCAACCCCATCCTGTCTGCACAGCTCTGGGGCAGACACAGCCTGGAGAACAGAGGAAGCTGCAGCCGGAAGCAGGAATGGCTGGGACCTTGCCCACTGTTGTGATACTGGCTGGGCTCTTCTGTCTTCAAGGCCTCCCCCTTCCCCACCCTCTTTGATCCCGAAGCCATATCGTGGCTGAAAGCACTGAACTTCAGGGTATATCCATCCCAGCAAAGTTGGGAAGCAGGGTGAGGGCACCCCCTCCCCCACCTGACTGTGCAGTTTAAGAAGTGATGCCCAAGAAGGGAAGTGGCATGCCCACGAGAGGGATAGAGAGCAAAAGCTTGAGCTAGGCTTGGGCTAGGCTTGAGTCAGTGGGTGATAATGGCCAGCCCTTGGCACCCCTGATGCCTGAACACAGAAACACACATCCTGAGAGGCTTGTGGTGGGCCTGCTGCAGCTGAGGGCTCTCTGTGACCAGAGTCAGCTTCTAGGCGGTCAAGAAAAAGGGGTCAGAGGCAGGCTAGGTCCTTAGCCCTAGAGCCATCCCCTCCTGCTCCTGGAGGTTGTAGACACTAGGGATCAGATATAACTAGTGTTTGGCTGCAACTAGGTGCCACCTCCCCCTTCTGGTGTTTGAAATCCCCCCATAACAGCAAAGACAAGGCCTGTGTCCCCCATTATCTCGTCCCTATGGCTGGTAGTACCTGATGCCTTGCTAGTAAAATCACCTCCTCTGTGGCTGAGTTATCTGACTCATTCCTCAGGGCAGTTGTAGGGCTGGAGAGGGGGAGTAGAGAGTCCGAGGTCCCCCCTCGGACCTGGACAGAGCCCAGGTCCCTGTCCAACCCCCAGAGCCCTTGGCAGACCCTCTCCACCCAACAGGCATATTTGGGCGGATGTTGGAGCACGTAGAACCCCCAAGTGCACGCACACAGCGTCGGTGCGTGTGGAGGGACAGATTTTCTCTCCGGCTCCATCCCTCTCTTCTGCCCCAGGAGTTCTGGAGGAGTCTCCAGGAGACTTAGAAGGCTCAGTTTCCTGTCTGACACATGGGTTTACTGGGGCAGGGAACACCGGCGACCACTTCCCCCCTCCCCTCCTTCTGGACCCCCCAGAGCTCTGGGTTTGGCTCTGAAACTCCATAATAAAGAGGCAGGGCCTGGCAGAGTTCCCTCGCCAAAGGACCAGTGGCTACCCCAGTCTGGAACAGTTTCCCTGCTGCCCACCCCCCTGCCAGAGTCCCCGTCTTCTCCGCAACTCGCAGCCCCAGCCCTATGAGGGCTGCCCTCGCTGAGACCCTCGGGCATCCCTGTCTGTGGGGCTGTCACACCGCCTCGTCTAGCTCCCCCGCGGCCGCGACTCCCACCTGGTGTGGAGAAGGAGCTCTCTCGATGTGCGGAGCCGGTGCCGGGCGGCGGGCTGTGGGTCGGCTCCCGGCTCAGTGGGCGGGGTGGCGCGGGCCTTACAAGGCAGAAGAATGCAGGCGGCGGGGCGGGGCGGTCTGTACTCTGGCGCAGCCTTATTTGGCCTTGACCCACTGGCCGAAGGCGGGGGTGTCTTCCCTGAGTAGGCAGGGGAGGTGATGCGGGGCCACGCTGCGACCGCTTGCTCCTGATTGTTAGGGGAGAGGGATTTATTGGGCTGCCCCTTTCTCCCCAGTGAGGCAGGCACAACACCTAGGGGCATTCTCTAGTTCTCAGGCCCTCCCCCCAACTTTCCCCCAAAGGCCCCCACTGCCTGGCCCATTCCTGTGGGAGGGCTTTCTTCCATTAGGCCAAGTATGGCTTTTGTCACCAGTCCAAAAGAAGGCATGTCAGATGGCTCCGCCATCCTCATGTGAAGGGTCATTCAGGTCCCTGCTGGTGTGGGGGCTCACGTGGGGCTTGGGTAGGAGGACTGTGCTGGGGACAGCCCACCTCTGCCAGATCACTGTCCTTTCCTGCTGGCGTCAGTTTCCCATAAAATGGGAGGGTGATGGTGAAGATTCAGGAAAAAAGAGTGGCCAGAAAGAGCCAAGTAGCACCCTTGGAGGGGTGAGAGGGGCAGGGGCTGGGGGAGCCTGGGGCCTCCTCAGGGTCGCAGCACCCCTTACCCTCTCTTGTTGGCATTAGTCAGAAGAGGGAGTCAGAGAGGACAGACCTCCTCCCCCCCACTCCCCCATTCTGCATCAAGTCCTGTCCATCATTTTGACCCTTGAAGGAACACCCTACCCACCTGGACTCCAGGCAGGCTTTCCCGTCCCTCCCCCACCCCCAGCCCACTGTGGAGCAGTGCAGACCTTCCAACACCCAGTTACTTACTCTTGTCGATACGAACCGACATCTTAGGTGTGGGGCACTGTGTTGGGTGCTGGGGAAACAGCACTGAACTAAAGTAATCACCCCAGGGAAGCAGTTTTTATGAGGGAACTACGATGAACGAGTAGCTCCATGGCTTGGGGAGAGAAATGAGTTCCTTGAAGAAGAATAAAGCAGAGTTACAAAAGAGAGAGAGGAGGATGCCTCTTGTGACATTGGGACAACCAGAAGTCATGCCCAGGGAAGGTTTGAGGCAGGTAGGGAGAGTTTGCCAACTCCTGGTCTAGGAGCAGCCAGAGGGGAGTGTGACTCGGGAGAAGGGTGAGAGATGAGCTCTCAGAAGCAGTGGGGACGTAGCCTGGGGCGCCTTGTAGGCCGCCATGAGACATCAGAGTTCTGAGCAGAAGGATGGCATGGTCTGGCTTATGTATTAACTGAATCCATCTGGGTGAGACCAGCGAGGAGCTTTCCGGCAAGTGTTCAGGCTAGGGTGGTAGCAGCTGGGCGGGGGAGAAGGGTGGGGTTCTGGAAATATTCTGAAGTTGCATCCAATAGGATTTGCACATGGATTGGAATGTGTGTGAAAGAACAGAGTCGAGGTTGATTCCAAGGGTTTTGGTGTGAGCGGTGGGAGAGAGAGAGCTGCCACTTTCTAGCATGGGTCTACTGTGGAAGGAGTAGGTTTGAAGCGAGATCATAGCTCTGTTTTGGACCTGTTAATTTTTTTTTTAAAACAGTTAATTTTGAAATAATTTCAGACTTTGTATGGTACTTATACCTTTATTCTAAGAGTTCACCCAGATTCTCCAATTGTTGACATTTGGCTTTATTATATCCTCTTCTGTGTGTTTATGTGTATGTGTGGATATCTTGCGCCCACCAACATCATTTGAGAGTAACTTGCATTCTTTATTACTTTTTACCTGGAAATACTTCAGTGAGTATCTCCTGAAAAGGAGATTCTTTTCCAAATCCATAGTACATTTATCAGTATTAGAAAAAAAAAAAATTTTTTTTTTTAAAGATTTTATCTATTTACTTGACAGAGACAGAGAGATCACAGGTAGCCAGAGAGGCAGGCAGAGAGAGAGGAGGAAGCAGGCTCCCTGCTGAGCAGAGAGCCTGATGCGGGGCTCGATCCCAGGACCCTGGGACCATGACCTGAGCCAAAGGCAGAGGCTTTAACCCACTGAGCCACCCAGGTGCCCCTAGTATTAGAAAAATTTTAACATTGATTTAATACTGTTTCCATAATTTACAATCTATATTCAAATTTTGTCAATGATCCCAATAATGTCCTTTACAGTAATTTTTTTCTGGTCCAGCAGCCAATCTAAGGTTATCATATTTCTTTAATTTTTGTGTGTGTGTGGAGGGTGTGTAAAAAAGAAAAACAACAAAACATAAAAATTACCATTTAAGGGGCGCCTGGGTGGCTCAGTGGGTTAAGCCGCTGCCTTCGGCTCGGGTCATGATCTCAGGGTCCTGGGATCGAGTCCCGCATCGGGCTCTCTGCTCAGCGGGAAGCCTGCTTCCCTCTCTCTCTGCCTGCCTCTCCATCTACTTGTGATTTCTCTCTGTCAAATAAATAAATAAAATCTTAAAAAAAAAATTACCATTTAAGCATTTGAAATCTGTAGTTGGGGGGGCAGTAAGCACATTCCTATTGTTGGGCAGCCATCACCACAACCCAGGTGGCCTTCAATTGATTTTTGTGTATTGATCTTACTTCCAAGAACATTACTGAACTTTATTAACTCATAGTTTATTTATGGATATTTTAAGATTTTCTATATGAAAGATCATTTTATCTGCAAATAGATATAGTTTAATTTCTTTCTTCTTAATCTGGGTTTCTTTTTTTTTTTTTTTCCGAAGATTTTATTTATTTATCTAACAGATCACAAGTAGGCAGAGAGGCAGGCAGAGAGAGAGAGGAGGAAGCAGGCTCCCTGCTGAGCAGAGAGCCCGCTGTGAGGCTTCATCCCAGGACCCTGGGATCATGAGCTGAAGGCAGAGGCTTTAACCCACTGAGCCATCCAGGCACCCCTCAAGCTGGGTTTCATTCATTCATTCATTCTGTTGCCTGGGCAACATTGCCTTCCAATACATCAAATAGAAGTAGTAAAATCGGGGGCACCTGGGTGGCTCAATCAGTTGAATGTCCGAATCTTGATTTTGACTCAGGTCATGATCTCAGGGTTCTGGGATGGAGCCTCTTGTGGAGCCCCATGATGGGCCATGTTCAACGGGGAGTCTGCTTTGAGAGTCTCTCCCTCCTTCTCCCCCTGGACTGCCTCCCCCACCTGCCTCTCCCTCCCACCCCCTCCCGCATTTGTTTGCTATCTTATGCATACCCTGTAATAAATAAATAAATTAAAAAAAAAGTAGTAGTAAAAGCAAACACCCTTGTCTTGTTTCTGAACGTATGGCAAAAGCTCAGTCATTCATCATTAAATATGATAGTAGCTGTGGGTTTTTCTTGGATGCCCTTTATCAGCTTGAAGAAGATCTATTGCTGGTTGAATGTTTTTATTATGAAAGGATGTTGGGTTTTATCAAGCCCTTTTTATCTATCTATTGAGATGTCTTTAATCTCTCTCTTTTTTTTTTATAAGATTTTTTTTATTTATTCGAGAGAAGGAGAGACAGAACACAAGCAGGGGGACAGAGGGAGGGGGAGAAGCAGACTCCATGCTGAGCCGGGAGCCGAAAGTGGGGCTCCCACCACCTGGAGATCATAACCTGAGCCAAAAGCAGACACTCAACCATCTGAGCCACCCAAGCGCCCAGCTTTAATCTCTCTTAACATTGAACTGTTAATTAGCTTTTGTTTTTTAAGACATTGACATTTTCAGAGAGTCCAGGCCAGTTACATGGTCCTTCCTCATGATTAGCTTCAAGTTACGGATTTTTTAAAAAATTATTTATTTGAAAGAGAGAGTGTGCATGGACAGGTAGAAGCATGAGCAGGGGGAAGGGCAGAGGGGGAGAGAGAGAGGATTGGCTGTCCAGCAGACTCCCTGCTGAGTGCAGAGCCCAACTTCAGGCTGGATCTCACAGCCCTGAGATCATGACCTGAGCCGAAATCAAGAGTCTGATGCTCAACCAACTAAGCCACTCGGGCACCCCTCTGGTGGTGGATTTTTGACAGGAATATCACAGAAATGATGTGCCTTTCTCTGTGTGTCTCAACAGAAGACATAGGACATTATTTTTTTCCCTCACCAGCAACAATAACTTCACCATCTTTTTAAGGTGGTATCTGCTGGGTTATCCATCAGAAAGTTATAATTTTCCCCTTTATTAATCCGTATTTCATGAGTAAGTCGTTTGTGGGGTGCTCCTTTGAGACCAAACATTCTGCTTCTCAGCAAACTTTCACCGACTTGTGACACCCACTGGTGATTTAGTTGTTGCTGGGACGGTTGCTTCGTGGTGACTTTCTGGCCCTTCTCACTTCGTTTTACTTCTGCTGGTTGGTGGACATGTTCATTTTGAGAGGTAGAGATGTGAGTGGGAAGTGTGGAGTTCAAGGAAATTGGGGTTGCAGAGTCAGATGTGGGAGTCATCTGTCAGTCTATGGAAGGTTGGAGCCATAGCATTTGAGGCCCCCCAAAGGCCCATGTTTCCTGTTGGTCACAGGGCGTCACCAGGTTTGGGCTCTCTGCACACGTGCTAGAGATTAAACCCTGATGCTGGCTGGTCATTAGGGGACCATGGCCACCCCTGGACACTGGAACTGGGGGCCCCTGTCTCATGGGAAGGTGGCTTCTGTAGGAGGAAAGGTCCCCGTTCCATTTAGAGCCTTTACTACTTAACGTGGCATTTGAGGCCCTTCCTGTGCAGCAGCAGTCTCACACTTCAGCTTCTGTGCTTGCCTTTCTCCGCCTCAGCTTGGAGAACCCCTCTTCATCTTTCAGAGCCCAGCTCCAATACTGTCTTCTCTGTGAAGTCCCACCCCTCCTTCCCTCAGCAAGCTCATTCATTTAGGAAATAATACTTCCTTTTTTCCCCTAAACTTTTGTTTTTATGTCATCTCTATACCTAATGTGGGGCTCGAACTTACCACCCCAAGATCAAGAGTCGCATGCTCCACCGGCTGAGCCAGCTGGGAAATAATGAAGCTCTCGTCTGTGCTAGGCACTGAGGCTGGTGGAAAAAACTTACTTCCTATTCTCTGGGAGCCCACCATCTCCTTGTGGAGACAGATACTCATATAGCTGCACAGATAGGAGTATTACCACATCAGCGACCGCAACAAAGAGAGACAAGCCAAGTGGCTCTCATGCTCCCAGTCCAGAGCAGGGGTTTTTGCCCCAGCCTGGCCTGGCCCGGCCCAGGGACTTTGGGAGCTAACCTGAGGGCTGAGGAAGGGTTACGTTAGCTGCATTGGTGGGGAGCTGTGCTCCCTGTGCCAGGCCTGAGGTGAAGCTAGGGTGGGATCCCATGGGAGGTGTAGTGGGAGAGCTGGGCAGGGGCCTCTTGGGCCAAGGTGGGGAGGCTGGGTTTTCTTCTGCTGGCACCAGGCGGGCTGCAAAGGCTTCTGCGCAGAGGGTGACTTCTGGTGCTAATGGAGTCAGGACTTCATAAAGACCCTCTGGCTGCTGTGGGAGGTGCAGTGAGGGCCACATGGATTTTTCAGGTCAGCCAGATTCCAAAGCGCAGGGGACAGTACTTCATTCTGTGTTTCTCTCAGAAACTCCACTCCAGGGCGCCTTGGTGTCTCCGGCCATTTATTCAGTGTCTGCCTTTGACTCAGGCTCCTTGCTCAGCAGGGAGCTGGCTTCTCCCTCTGGCTTCTCCCTTCCCCTTTCACCCTGTCCAGTGATGATGGTGGGAACAACTTCTCTAGCGGGCTGGAGGTCCGCAGCAGCACTTTTACCTGTGCTAGCATCTACATGTTGCTGGCTGGAAGGCCACCTGGCAATGGCTTTGTCCTGCTGTCCTGGCCAGAAGGCCGCTGAACCCAGTGCTGCTCCTGGCTGCAGCCTGGTCTCCTCTCTCAGCTTAGGCCATGGGGTGGGGGAGATGCCAGGCTTGGGAACAACTAGGGACCCTGGAGCTCCTGCCCTAGGATGTGCCGCCCTGAGGATGGTTCTCAGGGACCCCGGCTTAGTGCACAGGCTCAGGCTCCCTTTGCCTCTCCCCCAGCACCCCGCAGCTTGCAGTCTCTCCCTCCTGACCCCTTTCTGTCCCTTCAGAGCCCAGCTTTGGAAATGCAGCTTCTCTGGGAAGCTGCTGTTGGTCTTTTCCTAAATAGTCAAATGCCTTCTTGATAGAAGTACAGAGATTGAGATATTATCTTAGTCATGTTCTGGCTCATACTGTTTTATAGAAATCTAGTCATGAGAATACATACTTCTAGACCATGCAACACTGTGCAAGATCCTTGGATACTTTAAAAAAAATGTTTTTATTTATTTATTTGTGAGAGATGGTGACAGAGATAGCGAGAGAGAGGACAAGCAAGGAGGAGACGGAGAAGCAGGCTCCCACTCAGCAGAGCCCCATGTGGGACTTGATCCCAGGACCTTGGGATCATGACCTGTGCCGAAGGCAGGCGCTTACCTGACCAAGCCACCCAGGTGCCCCAAGATGCATGGATACTTAAAAGACGTCATGTCCTGAATGTCAGGTCTGGTTCAGTGGGACTAGGAGACATCGTAACTGAGAGCAGTGAGCGACCCTTGGGTGTATCTCGGGCGGGTACAAGGGAAGAGCCAGAGAGGACATTACTGGGGACTTTGGAGTGTGGCTGTGCTTTCGTATTCATGTCTGGGCCTTGGCACTCTTCTGGGTCATGGGGTTGGGGGGTGCTCGTGGACCACTCCTTTTTTATGTTAGAGGGTGACAGTGGTATTGTGGTCATGCAGGAATGTCCTTATTCTCAGGCGGTGTCTGGTGTGTTTGGGGTAAAGTATGGTGTATGCAGCTAGGTTTCAAATGGCTCGGGGAGAAGTGAGGCGTGTTTGAATGGGCCTGCGAGGGATGGTGCAAATACGGTAGTTGTTGACAGTTGCTGATTTTGGGTGAAGGACATGGTGTTCATTATCCTGTTCTTTCTTCACTGTGGCAGCAGCAGAGCTAGGAGTGGAGGCCCCGATGCTGCACGTCACATGCTTCCTGCTCTTCGTGCTCCGCTGTAGGGAGTTTAGGATCCTTGCAGGAGACCCTGATCCAACTGCCAGGGCCACTCCCCTGCTGTGGCAGGAACACTTAGGCGCTGAGGGGTAGGCGTCCCCCCTCTTCCCCTGAGGCCTGTCAGGAATAGAGCTGGGCTGCTAGCTAGCTCATGGACCCCTCCAGCATTCACTCACCGCTCTGAGGGTCCCGCTCAGTGCCCAAGGCCACCTGCAACCTCTTCACTTACTCTTCTAATCACTTCCCCACAGGGCGGGGATAGGTCCAGGGAGTACCCGCCCCTGGAGGGTGGCTCTGCGGCCCTGCTGTGTGTGCCACTAACAGGATCCAGAGAGGAGGGCATGAGGCTCTGAGCACCAAGCATGGGGGTCTGGCCTGAGGGAGGAGTGGAGCTCAGGAGGGACCAGGTGGAGCTGGGAGGCAGTTCTGTGCATCCCCTGAGCCCAAGGTCACTGCATCTTAGCTGGGTGGTGGGAGGAGGAAGGAGACCAGGCGTCTGGAGCCCAGCTTGGCCTGAAACTTCCTGAAAACCATGTTTGTACCATGGGGCATTATACTTGAACATCCTTCTGCCTGGAACGCACTCTCCCCGGACCTGCCATCCCCCAGAGCAGGTTAATACCCTTGGTGTCTCTGGGCTGGAGCAGAGTGCTGCGCCCCAGGCTGTGTGTGGGGTTGCTCTGTCGCTTCCTGCAGCCTCCTGGTGCTGCATCTTCTCTTCTGCTGCCTGTGGTAGACTTAAACTCACGTAGGCCTCATTCAGTGTCTTTCTCCTCCACCAGAGTGTGGTTCTGTGACCGCCTGCCAGGTGCGGGGCTGTTGGAGCAGGTGCTCAGGAGGTGTGTTGAGTGCACACAGCTGTCAGGGGGAGGCCGCTGCAGAGGGGACAGAGTACTGGTCCTGGGTCTGGGGGGAGGTGGGCCAGGGCAGCCCAGCTTGGCTTCCATGGAGCAATGATGGGTTAAGTGTCTGTTTCTCACAGGAGGCAGGTTAAGGGGGATGTTACTCATTTGTAAAGTCAGGGAACCAAGGGCAGCTTTCTTGCCCAGGGTTGTGAGCCAGGTTGTGCCAGAGCTGGAATGACGGTTTGCACACAAGTCAGCCTGTCTCCAAAGAGCTGCTGTGTGGCAAGGGGTCTCACTCAGGCTCCCGGGTGTCCCCTCCACCCATCTCACCCCAGCCTGGCCCTGCCCGCTGTAAGAACACCATGAGCCCTTGGTACACGTTACCTCATTTATTCTCACAACATGCCTGTGAGGTAGGGAGGGGCAGGGACTGTCCCCTTTTACAGAGGAGGAAGTTGAGGCACACAGAGGTCAAGTGACTTGCCCAAGGTCACAGACGGCAGCCAGGCTGGAATGGGGCCCCAGAGCAGGCCCTCTGTTCACCTGGGGCCCCTGCAGCGAGTGCCGGACATGAGGACATCTCCAATGCCATCGTCTTCTCCATGGTAGAGAGAGCAGCCCTCGTGTGCTGGGCCACCCCCTACCCCCTCCCGCCCCCAATCTTGCAGCTCAGGCTGACGCCACCCTGGGAGTGGGGCTGGGCTGGGGGGGTGTGGGCGGTGTGGGATGGGAGAGAGAAGGATGATTGGGGTAAAAAAAAAGAATAGAAAACTCAAGAGGCAGGGCGGATGGGCCCACGGCAGGGGGCAGGTGGGAGACCAAAAAAAAGGCCGCTTACACACAAGGTATATATTTTTACACACACTTGTACACACACCTAGATATAGTACATGTAAAAATATATGCTATTCACACACCCGCCTCCTGCCAGGTGCCCCGAGAGCCAGCGGCGGCGCTGGGGGGCATGGGTGAGCAGATGGGCGTTTGTTAAATATACACTCTAAGGTCTATGTGCATATGTACACATACATACAGACACAGCCGCCTGCCCCTCAGGTGCTGTACACAGGCTCGGCCAGGGACAGGCGACCCCTGGAAAATGGGGTCCCTCTCTTGAGTATCCCCTGCAAGTCACTCTGAGTCAGACATTTTACTGAAGGAAGAGGGGGCTGGAGAGAAGAAAGAGGCGGGAGTCTGGAGTGTGGTAACGGTGGCTTTTATCTCATTGTCCCCCACCAAAGCCCTGAACCCTCCTCCCCTTCTCGGAGACCTCCCCTCCCCCCTGCCCGGGGCTGCTGCTGCTGCGGGGCCAGCGCCTGCGCCTGCGTGTGCGCATGAGCAACTGGGAGCGCTGGGGCAGGGGCGAGGGTCTGGCTCTCCAGGCTGGCAGCTGCACGCAGGGCCCAGAGTTGGCAAGCCGGTGAGACCACAGCTGGGAGCCCCAGGGTGAGCTCTGAAGGGAGAGGAGACGAACAGAAGAATGAAAACTGCAAGGTCAGAGCGGGGTAGCGGGAAGAGGAGGAAGGACATGGCAGGGACCCAAGGCTGTCCTCGGACTGTCCTCGTCTTGTAAACAAGCTAGTGCGAGTTCTCGTGAGATAGAACAAGTAAAAAGACCGCAGTCTGGAGGCTGGGCCAGGAGGTGCCGAGGTCCGTCTACCTAGCCCACCGTGGCCAACCAGAGGGGAAAAAAAGTTTGAGAGTTTTGTGTTTCTGTTGACTTTTTTTTTGTATGAAGTCTTCATTAACCTAAAGCTGGGAGGGACCCAAAAAAGCCAAATTGTGAGCCCTTGTATGCATCAATTGAAAATTGGCTCAGGGTCTCTGGACAGAATAACCATCTTAAAGGTTGAGAAAATGGTGTTCCGTTCACATTTAGTTTGTGTGTTTGTTTGTTTTTTTAATGACTTAAAATTGTTTGCTTCCCACTTCCTGGTCTCAGAGTCGGGTCTGGGCCTCAGGGACATAAATCTCGATGCTGTCCGCACTCTCCGTGGCTGAATTCTGCCGCACAGAAGCTGCCCGCTTGGCCGCCAGGAGTCTCTTGCGGGCCTCCTGACGCTGCTTGTCCCCGGCATCGGAGGCCTTGTCGCGGCTCACTGCCGGCTTGGATTTAGCTGGCTTCTTTGGGACCGGAGGGGGTGGTTTCTTCTCTTCCTTTAGTGAGACAGTGAGGAGGGAAGAAAAATAAAATAAAGGTGCACCTTTTGTGGGGTGTTACCTCTCACTTGATGCTGGCAGCTGGGGCCTCCACCCCAGCCTCCCCACATCAGGCACAAGCAACACACATGTGGAATCAGAAAGCCACAAGAAGCGATGATAGTGGGAATAGCACAAGGCATAGGAGCAAAACGCAAGCTTAGGATTCTAGAATGTTCTAGCAGGAAGGGATGGACACAGCACCTGTTCCCACCCCTGCTCTGAACCATGGGGAGCCTGAGTCACATGGCCTGGGCTGGGATTTAAATTCAGGACCTCGGACTCCCAGGCCACATTTCACAGGCTTTTTCAGGGGGTCAGAACTCACAGGGGCCGTGGTTCAGTACCCAGTAACCACAGGGGTCCCTGGGTGCCATGGTTTTATGGAAGGAAGCTGCATCTCATGGGAGAGGCTGGCCCCAGTAGGACTGATCTGCCTCCAGAGTTCTGACAGCCATATCTCTACCTGTGCTCAGGACTGTGGGCATCTGTCTCCTAGGAGCCCCCTTTCTGAACATGCAGGGTGGGATGGCATGCTTCAGGGGGCAGCCTCGACTACACAGAGCGAGCAGCATGCTGGACGAGAGCCAAGCATGGACCCCGCGCACTGATGGACGTGAGCCCCCAGCTCAAAGACGACACACGGAGAAGGGAGCCAAGCAGCACTGACCGATGTGGGCAGCGTTATTGCCGACCAGGAATTTGTCCCTGGACTTCCCCTCCGCACTGCTCCATGCTCACCTTCCTCTTCTCGGGGGTTTCCACCAGCTGCCAGCTGTTGGCCTTGAGGTGGTAGAGTTCATCAAACTTCATGCTGATGTCCTCGATGGACAGCTGTAGCAGGTCCCAGAACCCTGCCAGGTCCTGGGCTGTTGGACGTGGGTTGGCTTCAGGGTTCTGCAGAGGGAGATGGGGATCAGTGGGGCAAGCAAGGCAGACGCTTGTTCTGCACCCCACACCAAGTATGGTCTCGTGACCCTGCCAGCTCTGGTTAGGGTCCCTGGAAGCCTCGTCTTGCTTCTCCCCACTTCCCAACATCAGGATCTGTAGGAGGGAATGAAGCAAGTTCCTGGTCACTGCCAGCCCCGAGATGGTGCAGATCTTTGGGAGAAAGAGAGCAGGCCCTGTACATACATGGAACTGAGGCCTTGACCACCACTGTAGGACTACAAGGAGGAAGGCCCTCATGCTCCTAATATATGTCAGGCTGAGATCTCTTCTCATTGTACAGAAGCTCCCAGCTGTGGTCTCACAGTGAGGCAGGAAGAAGCCAGGAGCACAGCCAGATGGGTATATTTACAGAACCCACAGG
The DNA here is from genome assembly GCF_011764305.1 of Mustela putorius furo. NCBI lineage: Eukaryota > Metazoa > Chordata > Mammalia > Carnivora > Mustelidae > Mustela > Mustela putorius. Next base: position 5,777,251 of record NW_025421464.1, on the reverse strand, counting down.
GTTTCTGTCCCCCTAGTCTGTTCTCTGACAACACGCTGCTCATGATGACTGCCCCAGCCAGTCATCAGGATCTCTGCAGGTCCTGGAGATAAACACTCGCCCTTATCCTCCAGCCCTAGGAGCATGCTGTCCGTGGCCATGGGGAGTGAGGTGAGGCGTCCACAGGAAAAGTCACCCTCCTGATAGGGAAGGCCAGGGGGTGATATGTCTCCAGTCCTCACCCGACGTCTTAGAGCATGTTTAATACAACTGAGTCAGTGCTGATTTTTAAGTTTCATGTGGCTCCTTTCACATAGGCTTTGCTTTTCTATTTGAAGAGGCATTAGAAATTTGGAAGGCTCTTTTCCTTGTGCGAGGCATGGACATGTGTCACCAGCACCTTCTCTGTGTTAGGGAGGAGAGCACAGAGGCTTAGAGGGGCTAATCTGGCAGGAAGGCAAAGTCTGGAAGGCCCACGGTGGAGGAGGAAGAGTCACACTCACCAGGTTTTGCTCACAGAGGCCCCGGAACTGCTGGAATTTCTGGGACATCAGTAGCTGGGCACTGCCCACAGCACTGAGGACTTTTCCTAAGACTGAGAAAGAGAAGGTGGAGACTGAGCAGAGCATAGCGTTTGTTGGGGGTAGAAGGCAGGATCAGGGCTTTTATCCCCTTGACCCCACTCAGGTTACCAATCATCATTTGGTGAATGGCATCTGGTCTTCATTTTACGCCCACTTTAATCAGCCCTTGTGAAAAATACAAACAATACAGATAAAGTGAGTGCCATGTCTTAGTTCCTACATATATTTTATGGCAATAGATTTGAAAATTTAGTTTAAATGGAAAAAATTTCCAGGAAAACCTAAATTATCTTAGAGTCAGGAAGAAACAGAAAATCTTATTAGACCAAAGCTGTTTTTAAAAAAAAAACTGAAGAGGTTAAAAATCTTCCCAGAAAAAGGAGCCAAGCTAAACTATGTAGTTTTACAGGTGATGTTCGATAAAACCTTTACAGAACAGAAAATCCCAGTATCATACATTGAGATTGTTCCAGAGAGTCCATAAACATAGGAAGTAACACTGCTCATTTCAGGAGCCCTGAGAATAAATAGGACATGCCAAGAACAGACCACTTTCATTTTGAACATAAATGTAAAAGTCTCATCAAATATAAGCAAATAGAATCCAACAGGAGAGTTAGCCATGAAGATCTCAGCCCAGGAATGTAAGGCTGATCTTTCACTAGTTGTGGTATAAAGACAGTACGATTTCTCAGCTGCCGTAGAATCACCAAAGCAAAACAGAGTAAAGAGGAAATCGACATTGAACTCTCCTGTGACAGAACTCGTCAGCACTGAGTGTGAAGTGGGCTGCCTGTCTGGATTGAGGTGTCAGTTTTGAGTTTTCCAAAGCAGCATGCCTTGAGGGGAGAAGCCAGTCATCTCTTACTTGAAATGAAAAGGGGATGTGGACTGCAGCAGGAGCTTTCCTGTGCCTGGTTCAGCACCAGGGGGTGGGGAGCTTTGCACTGTGAGGGGGGGAGAAGATGAGGCTGAACACAGCCCCCATTCCTGTGCTTTAGGAACTCCTGCCCACCTGGGATGCAGGCCTGGCCCCTCTCTCACACTGATCTACTTTATAAGAGCTCATCAAGGAAGAATTTTGCCTTATTTAGAAAGTAATTCAAAAGGAGCTAAACAGGGACGCCTGGGTTGCTCAGTTGGTTAAGCAGCTGCCTTCGGCTCAGGTCATGATCCCAAGCATCCTGGGATCGAGTCCCACATCGGGCTCCTTGCTCAGCAGCGAGCCTGCTTCTCCCTCTGCCTCTGCCTGCCATTCTGTCTGCCTGTGCTGGCTCTCTCTCCCTCTCTCTCTGAAGAATAAAAAAAAAAAAAAAAAAAAAAAAAAAAGGAGCTAAACAGATTACAGGCACAGCAAATGGCACACGAACATTCACCAGATAGTTCTTGCTAGAAAATGGTGGAAAGCCATGAATATATCAAGCGGTCATTCTAGGCTGGGATTGAGGTGCTCTGAGAAGAAAATGAGACAGTGGAGCTCAGAGCTAGCATGAGAGAAAAACCAGGCCATCGAAGAAACCAGGGCCACTGTGGGACAGCACAAAGAAGAAAACCTGCTATGGGGCCCCAGGACTAGGAGAAGAGGAGCAAAAAGGCTCCTGGTGCGAAATGCTTCAAATGCTTGGTAACAAAAAAAATTTTTTTTTTTTAAAGATTTTTATTTATTTGACAGACAGAGATCCCAAGTAGGCGGGGCGGGGGGAGTAGGCTGCCCTTTGAGCAGAGAGTCCAATGTGGGGCTCGATCCCAGGACCCTGAGATCATAACCTGAGGTGAAGGCAGAGGCTTTAACCTACTGAGCCAACCAGGCGCCCCACAAGATCTTTTTTCAAATAAATAACCTGCCAGGAATAAAATGAGCCACTCCTCACCCCCTTCTTAAGACAGGTAATGGAGACACTTGGTCTAGAGTGAAGTAGGAATAAAAGGAAAGGTGTCTTCTGAGAATTCCCAACCATAAGACTGCACTTGGGTACCTAATTTCTTAAGAAATAAAAGCAGCAACTAAATATGAAAGAAACTATCAAAAAAGAAAGGGGCTGAGAGACATTAAAGAGAGTGGGCCTCTGTGTACATGGGTCAGCTCTACAAGAAGAGAGCAGACATGATTTAGAACTTTCCAGAAATAGCTGACACCTGGTACTCAGGAGCCAAATGAATCCCAAGCAAATTCACATTGCCGGTAAAATACAAGACAGAGATGCTCCTAGAAAGCAGCCAAAGGGCAAGGAAAGATTAAAAACAATCTTTCTGCTAAAGAAATTAATTCAACAGCAAATTTCTCAACTACAACAATGGAAAAGTGTGGGGTGAGTTCCTTTGGGTGTAGTATTCTGTCATTCCAGAATGAGTGTGGATGGGGAAAGACAGAGTGCTGGAAAAACTATCTACAAGCAGAAGAATGAAGTTGCAAATCTACAACTACTATCTACAAGCAAATGAATGAAGTTCATTCATTAAGAATGAATCTATCTAATCTATAAAACTCTTAGATAAAAACAGCAAATCTTTATGACTTTGAACTGGGCAGTAGTTTAAGACTCCAGAAGTACAGGCAACAAAAGATAAATATGGCTTTAGTAAAATGGAAAATTTTTATGTAGCAAAGAATACTATGAAGAAAGTGGAATGACAACCCACCAAATGGGAAAATTGCTTGCAAATTACGTATCTAATAAAGGGTTAACATCCAGAACTCCTATAACCCCACAACAAAAATAATCCAATTAAAAAAGGAGCATGGAGCTGAACAGACATTTCCATATACACCAATGTTCAGTAAGTGTATCCTCAACATCACTAGCCATCAGGGAGCTGCAAATCAGAACCACAAGATATCACTTCACACCCACATTAGGATACCTGTTAATGAAATAAAACCATCAAAACCAAAAACCCAAAGTTTGCAAAGATGTGGGGAAACCAGAACCCTTGTGCCTCACTGGTGGGAATGTAAAATGGCACTACTGCTGCGGTCTGGCAGTTCACCTCAAAAAAAGTTAAACATCCATCCAGTTACCATATAACTAAAAAATTCTACTCCTAGGTATATACCCCCAAATAAATGAAAGCAGAGAGTAAACAGATTACCTGTATGCCAGTATTCATAGTGGCATTATCCACAGTAGTCAAAGGTGGAAGCCACCCAAGTCCTCAGCAATAGATGAATGGAGGGATGTCCGGGTGACTCAAGTGGTTGAGCGTCTGCTTTTGGCTTGGGTCATGATCCCAGAATCAACCCTTTCTGCTCAGCAGGGAGTCTGCTTCTCCCTCCCCACTCTTGTGCTCTCTCAGATAAATCAATAAAATGGTATATACATACATACAATGGAGTATTATTTAGCCATACAAGAGGAATAAGGTTTTCATATATAAACTCTTCATGATTAAAAACACAAAAATAGGGGTGCCTGGCTGGCTCAGTTGGTGGAATGTGCGACTTGATCTCAAAATTGTGATTTTGAGCTCCATGCTGTGTAGGGTTTACTTAAAAAACAAAACCATAAACATCTAAGTAACACACTGGTGAAAGGAATCACAGTGGCATTTGGAAATATTACATGTCCTAACTTGTTAGATATGGCTAAAGTAGTACTTAAAGAGATCCAGAGGTTTCAAAACATGTTTTCAGAGGCTGGAAAAAAATAAGTATCCAGTTTAAGACATTAGTGAAGGAACAATACAATGAATCCCAAAAGAGCAGAAATTTAATAAATAGACCAAGATATAATAGAGGATTAATAAAATTAATAAACCCTGGGACGCCTGGGTGGCTCAGTTGGTTAAGCAGCTGCCTTCGGCTCAGGTCATGATCCCAGCGTCCTGGGATCAAGTCCCGCAGCTTCCTTCCATAAAACCATGGCACCCAGGGACCCCTGTGGTTACTGGGTACTGAACCACGGCCCCTGTAAGTTCTGACCCCCTGAAAAAGCCTGTGAAATGTGGCTCCTTGCTCGGCGGGGAGCCTGCTTCTCCCTCTGCCTCCATCTGCCAGTGCTCGTTCTCACTCTCTCTGACAAATAAATAAAATCTTAAAAAAAAAAAATTAATAAACCCTGCCAGGCTGATCAAAATAAAAAGGAGGTAGGTGCAAACAAAAAAAGATTATGAATGGGAAAACAGCCATATGACATACCGTAGTAGAAAAGATACATTATTTTAAAAAGTTTTAAAATTATTTATTATTTATTATTTTTATTTTATTTTATTTTTTAGATTTTTATTTATTTGACAGAGATCACAAGTAGGCAGAGAGGGAGGCAGAGAGAGAGGAGGAAGCAGGCTCCCTGTTGAGCAGAGAGCCCAAAGTGGGGCTGGATCCCAGGACCCTGGGATCACGACCTGAGCCGAAGACAGAGGCTTAAACCACTGAGCCACCCAGGCGCCCCTTTTTTAACTTTTTAAAAAAGATTTTATTTATTTATTTTACAGACAGAGATCACAAGGAGGCAGAGAGGCAGGCAGAGAGAGAGGAAGGGAAGCAGGCTCCTCGCCAAGCAGAGAGCCTGATGCGGGGCTGGATCCCAGGATCCTGGGATCATGACCTGAGCTGAAGGCAGAGGCTTTAACCCACTGAGCCACCCAGGTGCCCCTAAAAGATTTCAAAGTAATCTCTACACTCAACATGGTGCTTGAACTCATGACCTCAAGATCAAGAGTTGTGTATTCCACCAACTGAGCCAGCCAGGTGCCCCTGGAAAAGACTTTTTCTTCTTCTTCTTTTTTTTTTAAGATTTTATTTATTCATCTGACAGAGATCACAAGGAGAGTAGAGAGCCAAGATAAGTTTTGAGTTTGAACCCCAAGTTGGGTGTAGAGATTATTATTATTTTTAAAATATTTTATTTATTTATTTGAGTGAGAGAGCATGAGCAAGGAGAAGGTCAGAAGGAGAAGCAGACTCCCCGTGAGCTGAGAGCCCAATGCGGTACTCGATCCCAGGACTCAAGGATCATGACCTGAGCTGAAGGCAGTCACTCAACCAACTGAGCTACCCAGGTGCCCCGGGTGTAGAGATTATTTAAAAAGAAAATCTTTAAAATATATGTGTGTGTGTGTGTGTGTTTGTGTATTTGTGTATTATTTTTTTAAGTTTATTTATTTAAGCAATCTCTATACCCAGTGTGGGGCTTGAACCCATGACCCTGAGACCAAAAGCGACGGACTGAGCCAGCCAGGTGTCCCCCCCCAAAACAGTAAAATATCTTTTTGATTTTTGGAGAAGGATGGGTTTTCTTAAGCTACAAAAAAAGTATAAATCATATGAGGAAAAGACTGATAACTTTACATTAAAATTAAGAATATGTTTACTTAGAAGTTACCATAAAGAAAGTAAAAAGACAAGTCACAAACTGGGTGAAGATATGGTCAGAAATGTTCATAATAATCCATAGCTTAATTCACACTTAATGGTTTAAGACTGAATAATTTCACCCTAAGATCAGGAGTGAGACAAAAGCAAGGGTGCCCAACTCTTGCCACGTGTAGGTAACACTGAAGCCAGGCCATTAGGCAAAAAATAAAAAGAAACCAGATTAGAAAGAAATAAAACTCTATTTTCAGATGAAATTATCTAGTACATAAGAAACCCTAAGGAATTTCCCCCTCCTCAAAATTTAGTAAGGTTGCAGCATACAAGATCAACATACAAAAATATATTGTCTTGCTATATACTAACAATAAACAATCTGAAAATGAGGTTAAGAAAACAATCCATTTACAACAGCATAAAGAATAAGATACTTAGAAATAAATTCAACAAAATAAATGTAAGATTTATATACTGAGAACTATAAAATACTATGAAAAGCTTTAAAAACTTAGGTAAATGAAAAGACAGCCCACGTGCATGGATTGGAAGACTTAACAGTAAGATGGCAATATTCCCCAAATCGAATTACGGATTTCACACAGTCCCTATCAAAATAAAATACCAGCTTTTTGGGGGGCAGAAATCGACAGTGTGATCCCAAAACTCATGGAAATGCAAGATCATAGTACATACTTTAGAACTTCCTTTAGTGAGAAGCTGAGAGCTGGCTATAAACTTGTTTTTTTTTTTTTAAAGATTTTATTTATTTATTTGACAGAGAGAGATCACAAGTAGGCAGAGAGGCAGGCAGAGAGAGAGAGAGGAGGAAGCAGGCTCCCTGCCGAGCAGAGAGCCCGATGCGGGACTCGATCCCGGGACGAGAGATCATGACCTGAGCCGAAGGCAGCGGCTTAACCCACTGAGCCACCCAGGTGCCCCTATAAACTTGTTTTATTTGTATTTTTATCTGAAGAACAAAGTTGGAAGACTCACACTTCCCAATTTCAAAACTTGCTTCAAAGTTATAGTAATCATGACAGTGTGGTACTGGCGTAAGTATACACATGTGCATCAATGCGAAGGAATAGAATTCAGAGTTTGGAAATGAATTCTTAACATTTATGGTCAGTTGATTTTTGACAAGCGTACCAAGAACTATTTACTGAGGAAGGAATAATCACTCGAACAAACGGTACTGGACAACTAGATATCTAAATATAAAAGATTGAGTGGGCTCATACCCATACATAAAAACTAACTCACAGACATAAATATAACAGATAAAATTATAAAATTCTTAGAAGCAAATAGGAGTAAATCTTAAAGATCCTGGATTAAGCAATGGTTTCTTTTTTTTTTTTTTTTTTTAAAGATTTTATTTGTTTATTTGACAGACAGATCACAAGTAGACAAGAGAGGTAGGCAGAGAGAGAGAGAGAGAGGAAAGCAGGCTCCCTGCTCAGCAGAGAGCCCGATGCGGGACTCGATCCCAGGACCCTGAGATCATGACCTGAGCTGAAGGCAGCGCCTTAACCCACTGAGCCACCCAGGTGCCCTAAGCAATGGTTTTTTAGACCTGACACCAAAATTGCAAGCAACCAGAAAACTGAAAAATGGATAAAGAAAATATAGTATATCCATACAATGGAATTTTATTCAGCAATTAGAAGGAACAAAATATCAATTTATGGGGGTGCCTGGGTGGCTCAGTGGGTTAAAGCCTCTGCCTTCGGCTCAGGTCATGATCCCAGAGTCCTAGGATTGAGCTCCGCATCGGGCTCTCTGCTTAGCGGGGAGCCTGCTTCCCCCTCTCTCTCTGCCTACCTGTGATCTCTGTCTGTCAAATAAATAAAATCTTAAAAAAAAAAATAAAAAAACAATTTATGTTATAACATGGATAAACCTCAAAAATATGCAAAATGAGGGGCGCCTGGGTGGCTCAGTGGGTTAAGCCGCTGCCTTCGGCTCAGGTCATGATCTCAGGGTCCTGGGATCGAGTCCCACATCGGCCTCTCTGCTCAGCAAGGAGTCTCCTTCTCTCTCTCTCTCTCTCTCTCTCTCTCTGCCTCTCCATCTACTTGTGATCTCTCTCTGTCGAATAAATAAATAAAATCTTAAAAATATATATATGCAAAATGAAAGAAGCTAGACACAAAAGACCACATATATTGTGATGCCATTTATATGAAAATATCTAGAATGGGAAAATCCACAGAGAAGAAAGCAGATTAGTGTTTGCCTGGGGTGGGAGGGCAGGGAAGAGAGGGGCCGGGAATGATGACTCCATGGGTACAAGGATTCTTTCTACTGTGATGAAAATGTTCTAAAATTAGGTGGTGATGATTGCATAGCTCCATGAATATAACAAAAACCACTGAACCGTATACTTTAAAGGGGTGAATTTTATGGTATGTAAACAGTATCTCAAAGCTGTTATAAAAGAATTATTCACAGATGAAAACCAGAAACAATTCAAGGGCTCATCAGTGGAGCAGAGAATAGTATATTCAATGGTGTAATGCTACTTAACAATGAGAAGAATATTTTCTAGGTACAGGCATTAACATGGATGTAGCTCAAAACTCAAACACAAGGTTGAATTAAAAAAGGCATTTATCAGGGCGCCTCAGGGCACCTGGGTGTCTCAGAGGGTTGAGCATCTGATTCTTGACCTCAGTTCAGGTCTTGATCTCAGGGTTGTGAGTTCAAGCCCTACTAAAAAAAAAAAAAAAAAAAGAAAGAAAGAAAAGAAAAGAGGAAAACAAGAAAAAAAAAGGGCAAGCCTCAGAAAAATAGGCATACCCTGTGCTTCTGCTAGTAGAAAATTCAGACACAGGCAAAACAAAACATTATATTCCTTAGGGTTACACATCTACGTATAAAGAAAAGCAAGAATGTAATTAACTTGAGGATAACAAATTTTAGGATAGTGCTTACTGCTACAGCAGAAGGAAGGTGATACCACTGGACTTAAAAGATGGTAACATTCTATTTATAAAAAAGGTGGTGGATACATGAGGATTCTTTTTGTCTTTACTCTGCTCTTTGCATGTATATAAAGAATAAGAAGAAGAATGAAAACAAAATAACTGAGTTAATGGTTCTCACTAAAGAAGTTCTAAAGGATATACTCAGAGGGTGCCTGGCTGACTCAGTTGGTAGAGTGTGCCACTCTTGATCTTGGGGTCGGGAGTTCAAGCCCCACATGGGGTATAGAGGTTACAAAAAAAAAAAAAAAAAAAAAGATGAATCTTAAAACAGATAAAGAATATACTCAGCAAAGAAAAGAATTCTCAAAGAAGGAAGATCTGAAATATAAGAAGGATGAGCAAAGAAAATGATAAACACAGATAAATATAAATACATACATGTATAAGTAATGATTCCTGTAATTATATAAGAATCATCAGTTGGGGGGGTTAACCATAAGAAAACAATTAGATAAATCATATCTAAAGTCCTTGTGTTGTCTGAGAGAAAGGTGAAGATGTTAAATAATTTAATGTTAAGATTTTAAGGGTTGAAAGAATAGCAGTGCAGTCTCTAACTCCTGTGGCCGTTACAGCTAATGGTCTCCAAAGTTTGTTTCTCTTTATCCCTCAGAAATAGCACCTGAGTTTTTTTTCTTCATGTCAAAGAGCAACTTTATTCAAATAAAGTAAAAATACAGAAATATTTTTTAGGCATGGTGTGAATTTTCCAGGAGAAAGTATTGTCAAATGGAAAACAGGGAAGGTTTGCACAAGATCAGAATCCTCTAACAAGCTACAGTAGAATTAGGATTCGAGTAAGGACTTATGTTGCAGCTTTGTAACGCACACATTCTGCTAAGCACAGCACAGGATTCTGAAAATAAGAGATGTATGGGGACCTTCGAGTTTTAACTGGGCACGTAGCAGCTTGGACCCAGGCATTCATTCCCTTGGCTACCCTTGAAATGAGCGATAACGTGGGTGGAAAAAGAAGTGTGTGCGGCTGCGCTGCCCTTGTGCTCTTCCGGTTCCTTTGCTGGCTGGAATGCACTTGGGACTTCTGGAATCCAGCAGCCACTCTGAACGATGAGATTTTTTGTTTTACAAAGATTTTATTTATTTATTTGAGAGAGAAGAGAGGATGAGTGCGAGCTGGGGGCAGAGGGACTCCACACTGGGTGCAGAGCCTGACAGGGGCTCGATCTCAGGACTCCAAGATGATGACCTAAGCTGAAAGCAGGAGTTGGACATTCAACCAACGGGACCACTCAGGTGCCCAGAATGATGAGATTTGGTGAGTGGAAGCCAATTCTACAACATCAAACCTTAGAAAAAGCAAGCCTGGGGCTCTAGCATTCCTATCTCAGACATACTTGAAAGATATAAAGTCTTGTTTTCAAACCACTTTTTCTTTCTTTTTAAGTTATTTGTATGCAAACTTAATACCAACTAATACAGCCTCAATACTAGGAAAGAGAAGTAGAAGAGGGGCATGTTAATCCAAAAGAAGACAAGAGAGGGGGGCACCTGGGTGGCTCAGTGGGTTAAGCCTTTGCCTTCAGCTTAGGTCATGATCTCAGGGTCCTGGGATCGAGCCCCGCATCGGGCTCTCTGCTCAGCAGGGAGCCTGCTTCCTCCTCTCTCTCTGCCTGCCTCTCCACCTACTTGTGATTTCTGTCAAATAAATAAATAAAATCTTAAAAAAAAAAAAAAAAAAGACAAGAGAGGAGAAAAAAATAGAACAGATACCACAAAATAACATGGTAGGAACAACCCTAAGTATATAGAAATCCCATTATAAATGGACTACATTGTCTACTTCTGAAGTAAAAATTAAGAGACTGGACAAAACTCAAAATATAGACATATGCTGATTATAGGAGACAGGACTACAGGGACAGTGAGAGAAAGGCTGAAAGTAACTGCACAGAAAGACGTGGTATATCAGACAGACCGCAGGACAGCTGTACAGAACTCACAACACACAAGACTTTAAAGCAGAACATAACATATATCCAGAGAAATAGAGTGGGTTACTATCCATTCATCAGGAATATCACAATCCTAAGCTCTGTTCCCCTCAAACACTCCCTGGAACTGCCTGTTTCCCACTGGGGCACTAACTCAGTTTCTTCTCACTCACCTAAGAACACCACCCGAACAGCTGTCCCCTTTCTCTCCAGCATAAGGAATTTTCCCTTCCTCACAGGTCATTCTCAACAACGTATAAACATGCCTTTATCACTGTTTACAAACAAAAGGAACAAAAAACTCCAGCCCTGTTCTCCGACATTATATCCCTTCATTTCTCTGTTCCCTGTACAGAAGAAGTCAGCCATAGGACTGTCTGTACTCACGGTCTCCAGTTACTTCTGTTTCCCTTGAACCCTTCTCCAGTCAGGCTGCCCCTGCACCCACCAGCCCCCTTTCACCACAATAGGCCATTTCTTGAAGGTCTCCGATAACCTTATGTTTCTAGATCTGACCTGTGGTGCCCAGCAGCAGCATCTGACACGGCAGTCTCTTCTCTTAAAAACTGTTCCGCTGCGTTCCGGCTGTCTTCTCTCCCATCTCACCCGTCACTCCTCCTTTCCTCCTGTATGGGGTGTCTCTCTCTACTCCCTAGGCTTTGCCCTCTCACTCCTCTCTTTCTTTCTTTCTTTTTTTTTTTTTTAAAGATTTTATTTATTCATTTGACAGAGAGAGATCACAAGTAGGCAGAGAGGCAGGCAGAGAGAGAGAGAGAGAGGAGGAAGCAGGCTCCCTGCTGAGCAGAGAGCCCGATGCGGGACTCGATCCCAGGACCCTGAGATCATGACCTGAGCCGAAGGCAGCGGCTTAACCCACTGAGCCACCCAGGCGCCCACACTCCTCTCTTTCTTTAAAAATTTATTTATTTTGGGGAGGGGAAAAGGAATGCACGTGTGAGTGGAGAGCGGGGCTGGAGTGAGAGAATCTCAAGCAGACTCCCCACTGAGCATAGAGCCCCATGTGGGGCTGTCTCTGACCAGGAGATCAACATCCGAGCTGAAACCACGAGTTGGACGCTTAGCGGACTAAGCCACGCAGTCGCCCTGCCATCTCATTTCTTTCTTTCTTTTTTTTTTAAAAAGATCTTATTTACTTACTTGACAGAGAGAGAGAGAGAGAGATCACAAGTAGGCAGAGAGGAGGCAGAGATAGAGGGGGAAGCAGGCTCCCCGCTGAGCAGAGTGCCCGATGCAGGGCTCGATCCCAGGACCCTGAGATCATGACCTGAGCCAAAGGCAGAGGCTTAACCCACTGAGCCACCCAGGTGCCCCATCATCTCATTTCTTTAAAAACATTTTTGTTCATCAGTATTTTATTATTATTATTTTTAAAGGTTTTATTTACTTATTTGAGAAAGAGAGAGCATGAGCCAGGGACAGAGGCAGATGGAGAGCGAGAGGCAGACCTCCCCACTGAGCAGGGAGCCCGATACGGGGCTCGATCCCAGGACTCGAGCCACCCAGATGTCCCCTGCCATCTCATTTCTGACCTTAACATGTACTCTGAGGACTACCTGTAGAATCTTAAAGCCTGGGGCTTTGCCAGTTTTGACTCCTTTTACTGTTTCATACTCAGTCTGTCAGGAAATCTAGCTCTGCCTTCCAGATGTATCCAGAACTGCGTCCTGTCTCAGAAGCGCTCCGTGGCCACCACTGTCTTGTCTTACCCAGACTGTGGTGACATCTTCCTCATTTCCCCACTTTCTACTTGTGCCCCGTACTTCTTTTGAACAGAGAAGCCAGATTCATCCTTTTTAAAAAAGAATGTCAAGCTGCAGCACTCAAAACTCTCCAGTGAGTTCTCCTCAGAGAGCAAAGCCAAGCCTTTCATGCCACCTCTGAGGCCCTCTGTGGTGTGGGGCACCGCCGCCCAACCCCATCTCCCACGTCCCACCTGCTGCTGCAGCCGCGCTGGCCGCTCCCTGGGCCTGCAGCCCCTCGGGCACGTGCCCACCCCCGGAGCTCTCCGTCCTGGCCACTGCCTCTGCCCTCCGATCTCCAGGACTGCTGCTGCCGATTCCCACCCCACCGTGTGTGGGACGGCCGCACTGCTCCCATCCCTCACCGTCCTGCTTCCTGTGCTGTTTTCTCTGTCACACATGTAAACATCGTCCATGCTGTTTGCTTATCTGGTTATTTTCTGTCTCTCCTCGTGAGAATGTAGGCCGCATGAGGGCAGGGGCTTGGTTTTGTTCACTGCCTTCTCACCAGAAGCCAGAAAAAGCGCCAGTAAATATTCACAGAATGAGGGAAGGTCGGGACCAGGGGAGGGGCATGGTGCTACTTTCTTCCTACAGTTCCACGGGGTCATGATGCTCTAGCAGTTAGCCAAGAGACTGAAATCTGATGCAAAATTGTCATTGTAGCAAATATTATTTATAATGTATCATAAGAGATGCATCAAAGAGAACAGAGTTATACAAAGTTGCTGCACATGAGTTCTATGTACAAATCTCAAAATAACTCATCAGAATATGCAGAATAGAAAACTGAGTGATTTTACTATTAAAAAAATCTAGATAGTACCAAAAAATAAGCCTAATAAAAATATGTCAAACCATCATGGAGCAATTCGTCACACCTGAAGAGAAGGATATAAAAGGGAGAGCTGGATAAACAGAGACAAAAGCTTTATTCATAGCTAAGAAGACTCAGTATTTTATAGGTATCAAGTATTCCCAAATTAATCTATAAATTCTCTTTCCAGGCAATGCTCCAGCAAATTTTTCCAAGGAATTTGCTATACTAATTCCAGAATTAGTATTGGACAAATGAAGATATATGTGAACTTTTTATTTCTGAACACAATAAGGAAGAGAGATTCACCCTACCAGATACCAAGGAATATTAAAAAGCTATGGCAGTTAATAGCTATTTTAATGTAGAAGTAGACAAAACAGCAGCAGAACAGAATAGAGCCTAGAAACACACCCCTGTGTATGTAAAATTTGGCAGCGGTTCTGTCTGACCAGTATCACTAATCAGTGAGGAAAGTAGTGACGTCAATAACCGACGTTGTGACAACTGGCTTTCTTTCTTTCTTTCTTTTTTTAAGATTTTCTTTTTTTATTTGAGAGAGAGAGACAGCAAGAGAGGGAACACAAGCAGGGGGAGAGGGAGAATCAGGCTTCCTGCTGAGCAAGGAGCCCCATGTGGGCCTTGATCCCAGGACCCTGGGACCATGACCTGAGCCGAAGGCAGACTGAGCCACCCAGCTGCCCCGACAACTGGCTTTCCAAATGAAAAAAACAAAAACAAAACCAAAAAACAACAAAATAAGATTGTAGAATGCATGACATGAACTGCAGATGAATTAAATACCTAAATATGAAAAAATGGAAAAAAACACCCCAACCAAATTTTGAAACCATGAAAAAAATCCCTATGTCATTTGGACACAGAAGGTGTTCTTAAGAATCAAAGGCGTGAAGGGGAACCCTCTACACTGTTGGTGGGAATGCAGGTTGGTGCGGCCACTCTGGAAAAGAGTATGGAGGTTCCTCAAAAAGTTGAAAATAGAGCTACCCTGCAAACCAGCAATTGCATTACTAGGTATTTACCCTAAAGATACAAATGTAGTGATCCGAAGGGGCACATGCACCTGAATGTTTATAGCAGCAATGTCCACAACAGCTAAACCATGGAAAGAACCTGGATGTCCATCAGCAGATGAATGGAAAAAGAAGATGTGGTATAGATATACAATGGGGTACTATGCAGCCATAAGAAGAAATGAAATCTTGCCATTTGCAACGGTGTGGATGGAACTAGAGGGTATTATGCTGAACAAAATAAGTCAATCAGAGATAGACAATTATCATATGATCTCTCCGAAATGAGGAATTTGAGAGGCAGGGCGGGGTGTCGTAGGGGTTAGGGAGGGAAAACATGAAACAAGATGGGATCAGGAGGGAGACAAACCACAAGAGACTCTTAATCTCATGAAACAAACTGAGGGTTGCTGGGGAGTGGGGGTGTAGGGATAGGGTGGTGGGGTTATGGACATTGGGGAGGGTATGTGATATCATGAGTGCTGTGAAATGTGTTAGCCTGATGATTCACAGACCTGTACCCCTGGGGCAAATAATACATCATATGTTAATTTTAAAAAGTTGCATTAAGTGTAAAAACATATGCTATTTCTCCATTAAAAAAAAAAAAAAAGGAATCAAAGGTGTGGGTGCCTGGGTGGCTCGGTTGTTAAGCTTCTGCCTTTAGCTCAGGTCATGATCCCAGCATCTTGGGATAGAGCCCCATGTCAGCAGGAAGCCTGTTTCTCCCTTTCCCACCCCCCCTGCTGTGTTCTTTCTATCTCTGCCTTTCTGTCAAATAAATAAATAAAATCTTTAAAAAAATAAAAAAAGAATCAAATCAGGTACATTCAGTACATCAAAAAGATTTACAACTTTTTAAGATATTATTTATTTGATAGACAGAGATCGCAAGTAGGCAGAGAGGCACACACAGAGAAAGAGGAAGGGAAGCAGGCTCCCTACCAAGCAGAGAGCTCGATGCGGGGCTCTATCCTAGGACCCTGGGATCATGACATGAGCTGAAGGCAGAGGCTTTAACCCACTGAGCCACCCAGGCGCCCCAATGTAACAACTTTTTAAAAAACATTTTATTTACTTGAGACACAGAGAGATAGTGGACAAGCAGGGTGAGGGGCAGGACAGGCAGAGCCAGAGGGAGTAGCATCCTCCCCACTGAGCAAGGAGCCCGACTTGGGACTCAATTCCAGGACCTTGGGATCATGACCTGAGCCCCCAGGCGCACACCTAATGCCCACCAAAATACATGAAAGCAAAAACCAACAGAAGAGAAGGGAGAAACTGACAGTTCTACAGTAATAGTTGGAGACTTCAATGTCCCACTCACAATAATAGTACAAGACAGAAGATAAGTAAGGAAATAGAGCATTTACACAACACAGTAAGCCTCGATCTATCAGACTTAATACAGAGCACCCTACCCAACAAGAGAATATACATTAAGTACCCCACCGCCAAACCAAGTTTTTTCAAAATCAAACTCTAGGCCCAACATGGGGCCTGAACTCACGACCTTAAGATCAAGAGTCAATGCTCCACTGACTGAGCCAGTGGTGCACCCACAAGTTAAGTCTCAACAGATTTTTAAAAAGATATAAATCATACACAGTATCTTCTCTGAACATAGCAGGATGAAGTTAGAAATCAATTTAACAAAAGGAAAACTGGAAAACTCACAAAATTGTGTAATTAAACAATATACTTATTTGTTTGGGTGGGGGACACAGGGAGCGGAGGGAGACGGGGTAGGGAGAGAGGGAGAGAGAAGCAACACTAAGCAGGCTCCGTGCCCAGTACAGAGCCTAAGGTAGGGCTTGATCTCACAACCTTGAGATCATGACCTGAGCCAAAAATCAAGAGTTGGACGCTTAACTGGGCCACCCTGGGAACCCCTCCCTTTTCTAAGAGAGGGAAAGGGAGAAAAAGAGAGAATATACTTTTTTTTTTTTTTTAAGATTTTATTTATTTATTTGACAGAGAGAGAGAGAGGTCACAAGTAGGCAGAAAGGCAGGCGGGGGGTGGGGGGGGGGGAGAAGCAGGCTCCCTGCTGAGCAGAGAGCCCGATGGCAGGGCTCCATCCCAGGACCCTGAGATCATGACCTGAGCCTAAGGCAGAGGCTAACCCACTGAGCCACCCAGGTACCCGAGAATATACTTTTAAACAACCAATGGATCAAAGAAGAAATAGAGGGGGAATTAGGAAATACCGAGAGATGAATGAAAATAAAACATATCCAAACTTAGGAAATATAACAAGTGCTAAGAGGGAAATTTATGGCCATAGACACATTAAAAACTTAAGGAAAGATCTCAAATTTAATAACAATCTAACTTTACAACTTAAGGAGCTAGAAAGAAGAACAAAAAACCCAAAGACAGCAGGAAGAAGGAAACAGGATTAGAGCAGAGACAGAGAATAGAAAAACAATAGAGAAAAATTAATGAAACAAAAAGATCGGCAGAACTGACAAACTTTAGCTCAACAGAGAAAAAGAAGTCAAACACTAAATCAGAAGTGGAAGTGGAGGTATTATTACCAATTCTATAGGAATAAAACGACTGTAAGAACACTAAAACAGTTACACATCAATAAATTGGATAGTCTGGATGAAAAGGACAAATTCCTAGAAAGACAAAACCTGCCAAGACTAAATCATGAAAAAATAGAAAATCGGAATAGACTTTTATCTAATAAGGAGACTGAATCAGTCTTCAAAATCTCCCAATAAAGAAAAACCCTTCATTGGTGAATCTTACCAAAGATTTAAAGAATTACTAATCCTCAAACTTTTCCAAACATTGAAGAAACACTTCCTAACTCATTCTGTGAAGCCCCATTACTCTGAAACCGAAGCCAGACAAAAACACTACAAGAAAAGAAAGTTACAGACCAACATCCCTATGAATGTCGATACCAAAATCCTCAAGGAAATACTAGCAAATACAACTCTGTGGCACATTAAAAGGGTTACATACCATGATCAAGTGGGACTTCTGCCTGGAACGGAAGGATGATTCAACATGAAAATCAATTAATATACTAAGATGCCACATAAACAGAATGAAGGAAAACAACCACACGATCATCTCAATTCATACAGAAAAAGCACTTGACAAAATCCAACACCCTTTCATGAGAAAAACACTTAACAAGCTAGGAACAAAAGGAAACTACCTCAACGTAATAGAAGCCATCTATTAAAAAGCCACAGTGAGCTTCATACTCAACGATCAAAGTCTGAAAGTGTTTCCTCTAAGACCAGAGATAAGGCAAGGATACCCACTATTACCACTTGTATTCAGCAGTACTAAAGTTCTAGCCAGAGCAGTTAGGCAAGGAAAAGACAAGACATCCAAATTGGAATGGGAGAAGTAAAATTATCTGTTTGCAGATATGATATTCTGTGTAGGAAACTCCAGAGATGACACATGCATGCACACACACAGAATTATTAAGTGAATTCAGCAAAGCAGCAGGATGCAAAGCTAATAAAAATGAGTTGCTTTTCTATATGGTAACAACAGATAAGCTGAAAAGGAAATTATAAGACAGTTCCATTTACATTAGCATCAAATAGTATAAAATATTTAAGAAGTATGTAACCAAGGAGGTGAAAGGCTTGTACAAAGGAAACTATAAAACACACAATAAACAGAAGCCAATCCCCTGTTCATCATGCCTTAATATTGTTAAATGTCAATACTACCCAAAGCCATAGTCCCTTTCAAAAATCCCAACAGTGTATTTTTGCAGAAATAGGAAAACGCATCCTAAAAGTCCTATGCAATCTCAGGGGACCCCAAATATGCAAAACAATCTTGAAAAAGAACAAAATGGGAGGACTCAAACTTCGTGACTTCAAAACCTCCTACAAAGCCACAGAAATCAAAACAGTGTGGTGTTGGCATATAGACTGACCTATATAGATCAATGGAATAAAACAGACCGCCCTGAAGTAAACCCTTGCATATATGGGGAAACGAGTTTTGACAAGGGTACCAAGACAGATGGGGAAGGACGCTCCTTCCAACAGACAGTGCTGGGCAAGCTGGACACCCACGTGCAAAAGTCAGACCCACCTAATGCCATATACAAAGATGAACTCAAAATGGATCAAGAACCTAAATGTAATACCTTTTACAACAGTAAAGCTCTGAGAAGAAAAAAGAGCACAAAAGCTTCAGGACACTGGATTTGTAATGATTTCTTGGTTTTGACATGAAAGGCATAGGTAACAAAAAAACGAATTCATGAAAATTTAAAATTTTGTGCAGCATAAAAGTCCTCTACATAGTAAAAACATAATCCACAAAGTGGGAGAAAATATTTGCAGATCATGTATCTGGATAAGGAATTAATATTTACACTATAGAGAGATTTCTTAAAACTCCGGAACAAAAAAAGCAAACAACCTGACTTCAGAATGGGCAAAGGACTTCCATAGATATTTCTCAAAAGAAGACCTATGAATGGCCAACAAACATATGAAGCCATGCTCAAAATCACTAATCCTTAGGGAAATGTGAGTCAAAACTATAATAAGATACCACCTCACACCCGTGAGGATGGCTGCTCTGAAAGAAATGGGAAACAAGTATGGGAAAGGACGTAGAGAAATTGGAACCCTTGAGCACTGCTGGTGGGAGTGTAAAATGATACAGTGACTGTGAGAAACACTGTGGTGCTTCCTCAAAAAACTAAAAATAGAATTACCGGGGTGCCTGGATGGCTCAGTAGGTTAAAGCCTCTGCTTCTGGCTCAGGTCGTGATCCCAGGGTCCTGGGATGGAGCCCCGCATCGGGCTCTCTGCTCAGCGGGGAGCCTGCTTCCTCCTCTCTCTGCCTGCTTCTTTGCCTACTTGTGACCTCTGTCTGTCAAATAAATAAATAAACTCTTAAAAAAATTATTTATTTGACAGAGAGATCATAAGCAGGCAGAGAGAGGGGGAAGCAGGCTCCCTGCTGAGCAGAGCACCCTATGTGGGGCTCGATCCTAGGACCGAGATCATGACCTGAGCCAAAAGCAGAGGCTAACCCACTGAGCCACCCAGGGGCCACATGTCATTTAGTGTGTTAAAAAAGTATACATTTTGATAACTCTCTATTAATGTAATTGGTTTCCTTTGTTATTCTGATATAATTTCTACTATATATTATTTAAAATCAGTTTTCTGAAGTATCCACAGAAGCCTACCTTTCAACAAACCCTGCCCACATAGAGCTGCTAGTTTCTCAGTGCCTTGATGTTTTATCCAAATTTTAGGTTTTTTAAATAATTTACTCATTTATTTGACAAAGAGAGCACAAGCAGGGGAAGCGGCAGCCAGAGGGAGAAGCAGGCTCCCCACCAAGCAAGGAGCCCGATGAGGGACTCAATCCCAGGATCCTGGGATCATGACCTGAGGGGAAGGCAGATGCCCAACTGACTGAGCCACCCAGGCGCCCTCCCCTTATTTTAACTTTTATTAAATTAATAAAATTAATTAATTCATAACTTTAAAAATAAGTAAAAGCACAGCAGTGAAAGAAAAATAGGACTACATCAGAATTAAAAACTACCATGTACACAGGTGCCACTATTCACAACATCTAAAGAACTCTTGCAACTCAACAACAAAAAGACAACCCAATTAACAAACAGCCACGGGGTGCCAGGGTGGCTCAGATCGTTGAGTGTCTACCTTCCGCTCAGGTCATGATCCCAGGGTCCTGGGATTGAGCCTGGCATTGGGCTTCCTGCTCTGTGGGAAAACCTGGTTCTCCCTCTCCCTCTGCCTGCTACTCCATGTGCTTGTGCTCTCTCCCTCTCTCTCTGTTACATAAATAAAATTTTTGGAAAAAAAAAGAAAAGAACAAGAGTTGGCTTCACCCATGTTTAAAAAAAAAAAAGAATACCTCGAAGAAGGAACAGAGGAAGAATGACCTCTTACAGAGATGGCCATAGGAAGCACCTGATGGACAGGGTTTAGAGATAAACCTCCCAATCTCCAAAGATTTCTCCAACAAAAATATAAAAATAGCCGACAGGTATATGCAAAGATGCTCAACATTATTAGCTGCCATGGATATACAAATTAAAACCACAAGGAGAGGGGTGCCTGGGTGGCTCAGTGGATTAAGCCGCTGCCTTCGGCTCAGGTCATGATCTCAGGGTCCTGGGGTCGAGTCCCACATCGGGCTCTCTGCTCAGTAGGGAGCCTGCTTCCTCCTCTCTCTTTCTCTGTTTGCCTCTCTGCCTACTTGTGATCTCTCTCTCTGTCAAATAAATAAATAAAATCTTAAAAAAAAAAAAACCCACAAGGAGATACTATTTCACACCCACTAGGATGGCTAGATTCAAAAAGACCAATAATTCCAAGTGTTGGGGAGGATGTGGAGGAATGAGCATCCTCACATTCTACTCTTGAGAACGTTATATGGTGCAGCCACTGTGGGCAGTAGTTTGGCACGTTCCTCACAGCGCTGAACGTAGAGTTACCCTGTGATGCAGCCATTCTACTCCTAGGCACGTGTCCAAAAGAAATGAACACACATTCACATAAACACACACGTGTTCACAGCAGTGTTCTGGACACTAGCCTGAAAATGGAAACAAACCAACGTCCGTCACCAGATGAATGGATAAAATGAAGTCTACTCAAAGTGCAGGAGTGTTCAGCAATAAGGAAGTGCTGACAGATGCTACAACCTGGATGAACCTTGAGAACCTCATGCAAAATGAAAGAAGCAGACACAGGGGCACCTGGGTGGCTCAGTGGTTTAAAGCCTCTGCCTTCGGCTCAGTTCATGATCCCAGAGTCCTGGGATCGAGCCTCACATCGGGCTCTCTGCTTAGCAGGGAGCCTGCTTCCTCCTCTCTCTCTCTCTCTCTCTCTCTCTGCCTGCCTCTCTGCCTACTTGTGATCTCTGTTGAATAAATAAATAAAATCTTAAAAAAAAAAAAAAAAAAAGCAGACACAAAAGACCACATATTGTAGGATTCCATTTGTATAAGTATCCAGAACAGCAGATCCCCTGAGACATAATCCGTGGTTGCTAAGAGCTAAGGAGGAGGAGCCAATGAGGAGGGACTACTAATAGTTACAGGGTTTCTTTTTGGAGCAATGATAATGAAATTAGTAGTGACGGTTTTAAAACACTGTGAGTGTACTAACTGCCACTGAACTTTAAAAGGGTGAATTTCATGACATGTGAATCACAGATCAATAAAGTTGTTACAGCATGACAAAAAGTAAAGAGAAAGAAAGCCTTCCAGAAAGAGACAACTGAAAGATAGATATGAGGAAGAAAAGATCAGAGGCTGAGGCTCCACCTGACAGGTCCCACGTCTGAGTGATGGGAATTTTGGAGAGAGAGAACAATTCAAGTGAGGAAATTATTTTTAAGAGTAAATGCAAGGTGGGGCACCTGAGTGGCTCAGTCGGTTAAGCATCTGCCTTTAGCTCAGGTCATGATCCCAGGGTTCCGGGACGGGCTGCCATGTTGGGCTCCCTGCTCAGTGAGGAGTCTGCTTCTCCCGCTCACTCTGCCGATCCCCCTGCTTGGGCTCTCTCTCAAAGTAAATTGTAAAAACAAAAAACAAAACAAAAACCACCCAAAGGTTAATGCAAGACTATTTCTCAGAAACAAAAGACCTGTGTCTCCACCTAGGAGGGGCCTATCCGTTGCTGGCACATGAACAAAGCCCCAGTCCTCGGCATGGCACTGAGGAATTTCACAAAAGAGGTCAAGTGAAGAGCCTAACAGCTTCCATCGATAAAAGACACACAAAGGCCTGAGAAGCAGAATGCATCAAACTCTTTAGTACAAGTAACAGAAGCTAAACACAATATAGCCTTAAAGATTCTGAGGGAAAATGATTTTCAACTTTATGCTTATAGGTGTGTGTGTGTATGTATGTACATGTGTGCACACACACATATATATAATGTGTTAAGAGGTATATATATTTATAGGTTATTTACACACACACACACACATACACACACACCCCTATAAACCTACACATTTATATACATAATTTATTATTTTCAGCTTTACACCCAGCCCAACCATGTGAGGTCTAAATAAAGATACGCAGTTTCCAAAAATTTATCTCGAATTGAAGGTGTGTGGCAGCAAAATGACGGACTATAGCCAAGAAAGCAGAAGGTCATGTGGTCTGGAAAGTGGGGTGTCCACCATGGGACAGTGGCCAAGGGCAGGCCCAGGTGATAAAAAGGGAAGTCTCTAGACAGCAACTAGGCAAAAGGCCCAGAGAGTGAACTGGCCAGATGAGAACAGAGAACTAGAGGGCACCGGGAAAAAGATGAAATCATGAGGTTATCTGATGTGTGCGCGTATCTGGGAAATAACACAGATGTAGGCTGGCAGATGTGGTGGGATGTGTCAGAAAGTAACAAATTAGAGCTTAGAAAATGAAGTGTAAAAAAGATGAGGCAGTCATTCATTTTAGGAAAGATAAAATGTGGGAAAGGAAATAACATCATCGGATGGTATCAGGCTCTGCAGTGATCGGTATTTCCATCCTCACAGTGCCCAGAACTACTGGTGGTTATTTAACCCCAAATGGTGGTGTCCGACATGGAGGCAGATGTGACAGAGCTAACTGCTCCTCTCTCAGAGCAGGAAATCTACATGTTGATGATAAATTTGAGAGGAAACACAAGGCAATCCCATTTAAAAGACAAAAGCCGCAGTAGCAAAGCGAATACCAGAACGCACAGCTGCCGAGACCTGTGGCTGTGGACGGGGAGGGTTGAGGCCGGCCGACAGGCCACCGGGTTCCTGTGGAAAGGCTCTCAGTGCGTTCTCTAGGCCTTGCCTCCATTCTGAGAAGGGAACCGGGGCCATTAGCCAGGCCCCCTTCGCTCCAGCCCAGGGGCCGTCCCTGCAGCACTCACCTTCTTCAGAGAGGTTGTTCTCTTTGGTCTCCTTGTCCATCTGGCAGCACCAGCCCTCCAGCCGCTCTGTTTCTGCCTGAAGTAGCTTCAAGAACCAGTAGCCGTCCCGGCGGCAGGCTCCTGGCTGCGCTGGCTCTGCCGGGGAGCTGGAGGAGGTCTCAAGCCAGGGGTCGGGTGGGGGCAGCGAGGACGCCTCTAGGGCAGGGTCGCTGTTGTCTCCATAGGAGAGGTTGCGCTTGATCTGGGCAATCTTGGGGGCCTGCCGAGGCCCGGCATCAATGCTGATGGAGTTGGGGTGTGGGGTACAGTCCGGGAGGCTCCTCTCAGATGACTTACAGCTTGAGTCGTTGGCATCCTGGGTGTCTGAGTCAGTGTCCCGTCGGGAGGACATGCTGTGAGAGGGGGCGCTGCTTCTGGGGGGTGGGGTGAAGTGGGGGTGGGGACAGGAAGAGGTGAGAGTCACCAGGAGGGCCAGAGACCAGAGGCCACCCCGACCCGGACACACGGGAGACAGAGAAACGGATGCATCGTCTGCTCACCATGCGCCTGAAGCGGGTCCCACAGCCCCCGTCTCATTCTCTGCTCAGCCCTCGCCCCACCCGTCCGCGCACACGCGCGTGCGCACACGCGCACACACACACACACACACACACACACACGGACAAGGTCATAAGGTTGCCTGTTTACTGCAGTGGGGCCAGGAAGACCACCAACATTGGGGTGCTGGGCCATGTCTCTGCTGGCCTCGCCGTCCCCCCCGCCCGTGGGCTGATTAATCTCGCAGAGCAAGCGCTCATTACTGGCCCGCCCGCCTGCCTGCCCAGCTTCCCATGCCTGGGCCACTGCCCGAACCCCAAACCCAGCTTGGTTATTAGAAATCCAGCAAGGAGAAGTGGGTTAGGGAGAGCAGGAGGAGAAGGCGCAGGAGAGATGAGAGCAGAGGGAGGGAGAGGAGGGGGAGAAGCAGCCACCACCTCTGTGCGACTTACCGCCAGTCGTCCTCTACCTGAACCCCGATGGACTGGAATTTGGTAGCGGGACTGGGCTCCTCTTTTGGCACTGGCTGAATGCAGTCAACCTTATTGAAGGACAACGACAGCAACGGCACGGAGACAAAGACAAAAATAAAAAACAAACACCACACTTGCTGCTGAAATTCACATTAGTGGGACGACGCAGAAGGACAGACAGGCACGAGGCATGCGGACACTGCACGCGGGCCCGAGGCCGGACCCAGTGAAGCCGGGCACTGCTCATTCGCGCGGAGGCGGGCGGGCAGGTGGGCGGGAGGTGGGATGGGGTGGAGATGACTGGCTTTCCCTACTCTGAGGAGGGTGCCATCACATCGATTGCTTTGGGTCCGTTGTCCTCCGAGAGGTGGGAACCGTTCCTTCTAGTCCTCTCCTTTACACGCATCAGAGAGAAGAAAAAAAAAAGAAGGACGACGAGAGAGAAAGAAAACACACACACACACACACAAAGCCACAGCCGTTATCTGGTGTAGTCAAAGCTGGGGGCTGTCTCGAGGCAAAGATCGCTCCCCCCAACCCTGCAGCTGAAGGGCAGGCTGGAGGCGCCTGTATCAGGGACAGACCTTGGACAGCGGTTCTGGATTTGGAAGCTACCCCAAGGTGATAGCCGGTGAGGTTCCAGGACACTCTGGGATGCCATCCCTGGGCCCGGATGGCTGAGGTTACTTTCAGCAGTGGGTGGGCCTGGGGAACAGTAGGCAGGACCAGGGCCAGGGCCAAGTGCAAAAGCTAGCTAGCACTTTTTCTACACTCCTGTTAAAGTGGAAGGAAACCCGGCAGCAGTCACGCCCCAAGTCTGCCTTTCTTCTCTGGGACCAATTTGCATGGCCATGAAGCAGGCAGGCCAGCCTTTCCGTCACTGCTCATGAATGAGGGAGAACCCAAACCTGACCTAGGGCTTAAGGGGTGGGATGAGGGTTGTCAGGGTATCCTTGGAAACTGGGGACTCTCAGTCCCTTGTCTTCACAGATAAGGCAGGGGCCACAAGGCTTTTTGGGGCAAGGGCCAGGCACCAGGCTCCTCGCCATGGGGATGCGGTTGCATTCCTCCTACAGTAAGAGTCCGTGGGAAGTGCACCGTCATGGATCTCAAAGATCTGTGACAAGAGTTTGGCCTGGGGAGGGGATTAATCCTAGGGAGGAGAAGCCTTGGATGGATCCAAGAGCTAGGATCCTTAACCCCATGTAACTTTCTAGATGAAAGGAATCAACGGTGAACCTAACTCAGACCTTCGGAAGACAGGAGCCTCTGGTTTGGCCAAGGAGAGGGTGGGGCTGCCCAAACAACGACCCTGGGTGACAAGACCCAAGAGACTAGGCTACTCTGATGTCCCTAAGAATGCCCCTTGGAGCAGTTGCACAGGGCAGGGACTGGACTCCTTATGAAGGATCCCAGAAACCATTAATCTCCTGGACAACTCTGTTCCTGTATTTGTGGGGAAACTAAAGCCCTGAGTTACCTCTTAGGGGGAAAATAATTCAGGACAGTACAAGAAAGTGGCTAGTGAGCCTTCTCTGGTCAGAGCCATTTGGTCTCCTCCGTGTCTCAAGTTCCTCGGGCATTTTAGCGCTCTGCCATCCACTTGGCCGTATCTGGTTGCTCAGGGGAGCCCTTGCAGCCCCAAGCCACAACGCACACGAACCTGACCTCCCTGAGGGGTCCGCCTTCCCCAAGCTCAAGACTCCCTGTAGCTGTCCTCCCTCCCTCCCTGCCCGGAGTGTGGTCCACTTTAGTCAGATCCGGCCAGAGCAGGGCTCCAGGTGCCCCAGCTCGGCTGCCAGAAGACAGAGTACTGCTGTCTGGTGCATGCAGAAGGTGCAGTGAAGCAGTGGAGGGGAAGCTGGTGTGCCCTGCCCCGCTGTGGGCCACGGTTGTGGGTATACAGTGAGTTTGGCTTCCAGGAGGTTCTGCTGGCTTTGGCCACTTGGTCCTGGGGAAATATCTGCCTGGATACCCTTCCCATGGAGGGAGGCATCAGGACCAGCATCACACTTCTCAATTTGACATGGGCCTGGTGCCTCGAGCCACCTACCTGTCCCCAGGGCCCGAGAGGGCTCTGGGTAATGTTCCCCTCAAGCAACCCCCATGGCTCAAGGGCTCTGGGTCCTGGGCCCCAGGCCCATCGGCGTCTACGCTCCATGCTGCTCCCGCCGCCAAGCGGGGCTGTGGCCTCCGCACCCGAGCTGACCTTGGATTAGAGAACTGTTAGGCCAGTCCCACCTCCCACGCGTTGGCTGACAGGGCAAAGGGTGGAGTGGACAGACAGACAGTGGACAAGTGAACAGTGGACAGGAGATGGCTGGCTGGGTGTAACTACATTCACTGGGGCAGCGCATCAGAGGAGCAGGGCCACAGGCCCACAGCTGCAGACCGCAACGGGAGTGGGCAAATGTTAGAACTATGTGGCTGTGGGTGGAATCTGGTTTGGCCGGCCACGTGGGGCCAAGCCCCCGAAAATACAGACAAACCACTTTGCCCCGGAGACCTAGCAGGCCTCCACCAGATGTAATTACACACAGGCAGGTGCACAGAGTGGGCTGAGGACACAAGAGTGCGAAAGGGACCCCTACTTGTATTCCTATAGATGACAGTTTCCTTTTGGGGATGGCCTCAGGGTGGGATTCGGAGCTGGTCAGCGTCCCTTGTTCACTCTTCAGAGCTGCATGTTTTGGGGGTGGCTCAGGGGCCTCCGAGGCTGGGGTGACTCCGCCCCGCGTCACACTAGGCGGTCGGGTACTGCTGTCCAGGCTGTCCGACGAGTTGCTCAGGCCCGACTGGCTTGTCACCTCACTCTTGTGGTCCTGGCTGTCCAGGTAGGTGTCCTGGGCAGACTCAGTACTGCTCTGGACCGTGACAGAGATGAAGGGCTTTGACGTGGTGCGTGGAGGGACCGGTGGTGGGGTCTTCTTATACGCCACTAGGCATGATGAACCTGCAGACGGGAGAGGAGGGTAGGGAGAAGGTAAGATCCCAACCCTCCTGAATCTCTTTCAAGTTTGAGGCCCCACTTGACTGGCCTTAAGAAGGATTTCTGGAGCAGGAGAATTGGGGTCTGACATAGCAATGACCAAGACAGACACAGGCCCTGCCCACCCTCCTGCTAGGCCAAGGCCACGTCTAGCTGGGGATGCCAGCATGGGCCAAAGACATCCTCCACCTCATAGTCCCATACAGAGGTTATTTTCCAGTTGGGGCCTGGGCTAGATGATAAAGTTCGTGGTGCCACAGGCTGTGACAGAGCCTGATCCAGTGCCAGGGGAGGCAGTGATTGCAGAGTAGAGGACAGGAATGCTAAGGAATGTTAACCTTGCTTCCTCAAGCTCACTGAGAGACCTACTGCTGCCCCTGGACTTTTCCTCTTCTACCTTCCCTCTGTTTGGATACCCCCTCCCTGTCTGGTCGAAGAGCAACACCTCTTTTAAGGCCCAGTTAACCCTATCCTCCCATCTTGCTATCCCTTCCCCCTCTTCCGCCCAGTAACGCGAAAACCTCACACACCAGTCGGCTCCCTCAATACTCCACCAGTGCTGGTCCGAGTCCCCATTCTCCACCAGGTTTCAGGGAACCAGGACCTCCAGGGTGGGAGCTGGGGGTCTGAATCTCATTCCAGCCTGGTCTGGGGCTGGCCCACAGCAGGGGCACAGAACGCTGAAGGCCCATCCCTGCTTCATTAAATGCTCAGCTTTTTGTCTGGAACAGAAGGTGCTATTCAAACGTCACTCCCTACTTGCTTCGAAGACCTGGGTCAGATCCGACAGCTTTTCTCAGCAACTTAACTTCAAATGCCCTTTCCTCCAGGAGGACTAAAACAAACCTATACCTGGGCTGGGAGTGGGAGCCAGATGAGTGACTTTAAGCTCTGCCTTCAAGGGGCTACTGATCACCATGATGCTGACGGCCCAGCAGAAACCCACAAAACCAGGCCTGGTGCCGCAGGGGGTGTTGGCAAGGCACAGCACAATCCGTCCGCCACTGGGAGAATCACTACACAGCCCTAATCAGAACGGCTAAATTACAAAACAGTGAAAAAGTGCTGGTGAGGATGCGGGTAAACTGAATTACTCATACATTGCTGTTGGGAATGCAAAATGGTACCGCCACCCTGGAAAATGGTTTGGCAGTTTATTTATTTATTTTTTAAAAGATTTTATTTTTAAGTAATCTGTTACTTATGGGCTCAAATACATAACCTGGAGATCAAGAGTCACAGGCTCTATTGGCAGCCAGTGAGGGGCACTTTGGCAGTTTCCTTTAAAACTAAATATGCAATCATCACATCACCCAGCAACCGTACTCTTGGGCATTTTTTATCATAGAAATGGGAACATATTCACAAAGAACTCCTTCATGAGTGTTCATGGCAGCTTTACTTGTCCTGGCCCCCAAACTAGAAACACCCTGGATGCCCTTCAGTGACCGGTGTAACTAACTGTGGCATATCCAGAACGTGGAATACTACTGAGCAATGAAAAGAAACCAGCTACTGGTACAGGCACCAACTTGGATGAATCGCAAGTGAATTATGCCAAGTGAAAAAAGCAATCCCAAAAAGGTATCTACCGAATTGCTTCATTTATAAAGCATTCTTGAAATGGCCTGATGACAGAGAGGGGAAACAGGTCAGTGGTTGACAGGGAGATGAAGGGGAGAGGGTGATGCACAGGCTGGGAGGGAGAGGAGTGTGGCTATAAAAGGGTGACAAGGACCCTCCGTGTGCTAAGAAGTGGGACAGGTGGCGGACACACGAACCCGCACAGCACTGGACCCGAAGTGAGTAACGGGAAAATGGTGGAATCTGAGTAAGACCAGCCGGCTGGTGTCTATGTCCATACTCTGGTTATGATGTTCTGTTAGTTGTGCAAGACTTTACCATCGAGGGAAACTGGGAAAAGAGCAGATAGCATCCTCTGTACTATTTCTTACAACACTGTAAATGGCAATCATCTAAAAATACAAAATTCAATTTAAAGAGCCCTTCTATCTGTCGGTTCATCTGGCAGACACGTGTTAGGTCAGGCGCTATACAGACTCCAGGAAAACTAGGAGCCTCAGCAGAGAATGGGCTGTGAAATGAGTCCTTGAACAGTAATAGGGGCCACAGTGGAAGAGCCTGGGAGCCAGGAGCTGGGCCTCATGCCTGGGTCTGGAGGTGACAAAGGGTTCTGGGAGCTCTGAGCTAGGAGCACTCAGTTCCCACTCTGCTCAGAATTTCCCAGTCCTGCTGAAGCCTTGCAAAAACCTCAGGGATCCCTCCAGACAGACACCCCGAGTCTCTCCCTACCAGCCTGAGAAGGGCAGCCCATGGGCAGAAGGAGACAGGCAGCAGGGCAGGCAGGAGGCGGGGCTGTGGCCAGCAGGAGCATGATCCTTCCACATACTGCCCTGCGGGAGAAGGGAAGGGCCTGCTCGGGGAAGAGGGACTCCTGTGTGCAGCTGGCCATAGGCACGGGCTCAAGGCCCCAAGCTGGGTCCTTCACTGAGCTGTACTCAGCAGCTTTATGGCTTTGTAATTTAAACCTCACAGTGACGCTGAGGTGGGGATTGTGCCCACTTTACAGGTGGGGCATGTGAGGTTCACAAACTTGCCTAGAGCTGCTGATAGTAAGTGGCACCCCCCCATCTGTTCAGCTGCACAGCCTCCCTCACTCTGCTGCTCTGGCTTTAGGTCCCTCCCTGCTAGGAGGGGGCTGCAGGTGTCTGCCTGCGGGGGGCATGCCCAAGCTGAGCTCCCACTGCTGGAGGGAGAAAAGCCTAAAGGCAGAGGCCTGTCTTCTAGGCCCTGGCAATGACTCATGGAAGTCCTGGCCCACTCTGGACTCTCCAATACCCTCCTCTGTTCAGTGGGCGGGGCAGGGATCTAACCCATGTAATACACCATATTCACACGGCCCCTTCCTAACTCAAAAGCGTTTTCCCACTCATTTTCATTCAAGGGTAGGGGGTTCCTGCTCTGAATCCCTTCTCTCCACTGCTTGAAATTCTACCATTTGCGAGTCATTGCTTTAGTGGGAAGGAGCCAGAAGACAGAAGGCAATAGGGAACCAGACAAGCCTGAGTTCACTAACTTGGTGGCCACAGGGATGGATTATACAGGCTACATCATAAAAAGTAAGGCTCAGGCCCCGGGCTGGCATGGCTCCTACTAGTTTCTGGTACAGAGTGAGCTAGACCTGGAGTTGGGGGTGGGCAGTGGTGAGCCGCCACTGGGTCACTGGTTGGACAGGCTGGGCTGGTTCTCTGACCAACCCCAGGGAAGTTTTCCTGAAAGAGCTGGACCTTAAGAGCAGCTCACTGAAGCCAATGGCCAACAGCGCCCAGCAGAGCAAGAACTGCGTTCTAAGCCTGGCTGAGGCTGTGGGACCTGTCATGGTCCTTGTCCCCATCTGTGGCGTGGTGCTGTCATTAGTATGTGCGTGTGGAAGAGGCATCCCTGCCAGGGGCTGGTGGGGTGCCCACAGTCAGGAGCTTGGACAGAGGACTGACCCTCCAGCCTCTCGCTCAGGGTTGTCTAGGTCCAAAGTCCTGCTGACATACCCTCAGAGGAAAAGTGAACTAGCAAGGGGCCAGGCCACATGGCCAGATACGAGAAGAGGAAAGGTGAACTTCTCTTGGATTTGCTATGTCTCCTGGGGCAGAGGTCACAGTCAGATAAGTGGTGTGACTAACGGAGGATTTCAGTGCCTTGGGGGGCTCTCTGGGTGGCAGGTGTCCCTCAGCTCTGAGCACTGTCTTTCTCTAGGGCAAGGGGATGAAAAGCAGGCCCACGACTGCCCTTGACCCTTCCCACATGACACTCTGGCCATTCTGTGTTCCCTGCCCCCACTGCCCATCTTCCCGCCGTGGGGCTATTACACACGCTGCTCCTTCTACCTGGGAAGTCCCCACTCCTCCCGCTTCCAATGTGCCTCCTTCAGAGAGGTCTCCTCTGACTGCCCTCTACTCGCAGATCAGCCAGTATCCCAATCACGACACCTATCACATTTGTCATCCGATCACTTAGGCATGTACTTGTTGATGGTTATAGGCTTGGGGCTGTTGGGGGAACTCTGTCTGTCTTGGCACAGCAGGTCATATCCCAGGCCCAGGGTACTACCTCAAGCTTTCCAGAAAGCTCTCAATAATATCTGTTGAATGAGAAAATGAACCTCAGCCCTGCTATAAAAACCCTTTAGTTGTCCCAAGTCAAGAGGATTTAGCTTTAGTGAAGACTCCCAACACTGGAGTGTGTAAGCTTTTTGTCTCCTCCCCAATTGGGAGCCCTTTCCAAAGCCTGGTCCCGACTGACCACCCATCTCTGCAGCTTCATCTCCTGCCCTCCCAGCTTCAGAGAAGCAAATGTACGCTTTCCCAAACACACCACACTCTGCATGCACCCAAGCCTTTGCGCATGCACTTGGCCTCTCCGGATGCCTTTGCAGGTCCTTCGGCCAGTCCCTCCACTGCAAGCTCTTGCTGGCCCAGGCAGTGTTCCTCTCCTTTCTCTGTAGGTCAGCTGGAGCACTCAGGGTTGTGGTTGTGCCCCTGACTGAGCGTGTGTGCCATGGGTGTCACCAGCCCAGGGCCCAGCCCAGAGGGTGCACAATCATCATATGCCAATTAAATTTTAGAAGGGGGGCAAGTGGCCCAGAGACCCAAGGTGTTGGACCTGGCTAGCACTGCGTCCTCCAGGATGGGACCGCAGCCCTCCCTGCCCGGGGGAGACATTCTACGTGCCACGATATGTAATATCATAGCATGTGGGTCCAGCTTTTTTGTCTGTTTACTCTGGAAAACTTTCAGATTTGCCCAGGAAGCTGGAGAGTGAACACACCTCCAGCTGAGCCACAGCAGTGCACAGACTGAGCCACCGCCCCAGGGGGCTGCATGCTTCCCTGCCCCCATCTCGGCTCCGCCAGTCCAGCAAGCCCAGGCTCAGACAGGAGCCGGTTGTGCAAGGCCTCCTCCATGCAGTCTGCCCCCGGCCCCAGACATCCAGCCCAGCCTCCCTGCCCCACAGCGCACAAGTCCTTGCTGCTTCTAAGTAGAAGCTCCCTTTGTCTCATTTCTGCCTCTGCTTCAAGATCTTATCCAGCAAACTCTTATCAGGTCAGAATGAATTTATTTCTTCTTCTTCTTTTTTTTTTTTTTTAAAACATCAACATGTAACAAGATGACCAGAGCTTTCGGCACTCAGTAGAATGGCTGTGACTCCATCTGCCAAGAGATAGAGATGCAACAACCCTAGGCAGGTAGGCCCCTGTGAGGGCCTTAGAGCCCAGTGCTGCCCTCCTGCTGCTGGCAACCAGAGGCCCAAGCTTGGCAGGGGAGCTGCAGCACAGGCCTAGACTCCTGAAGAGGCACGGATGCAGGGGGCCCCCGACAGCCCCACGTGAACAGAGAGCTGACCACAGAGCCAGAGCTGCCTCCTCCCTCTGCCCTCCCTGCCAGGTTTCTTGTCCCAGGAAGGACTGAGGGCCTGTAAGCTCCCCTTCCCTCTCTCACCAGTGAGCAACCTGTCAAACGACACATTTGTGCTGGGGGAAAACCAGCTCAAGGCTTCCATCTACCAGCCTCAAAGGCCTCCCTTCTTCCATTTCCTCCCCTGCAAGAGGGGCAGTTGGGAGGGAATTCCGAGCAGCTAGGTCAGGATCAGGGACAGACTGACCGCTCAGAGCCACATTCCTGCCAACAGTTCACATCCCCCCACCTTCCCACCAGGTCAGTCTGGGGCCACCTCCCTCCCTGTGCCTTCAGAGCTGGCAACGTCACACTTTGATGTCAAACTCCAGCGAGAGTGCCCGGGAACGCATCTTCCCCCAGCGTTGTCCTGGGAATCCTCTACCACTCCCTGC
Organism: Mustela putorius furo; assembly: GCF_011764305.1. NCBI lineage: Eukaryota > Metazoa > Chordata > Mammalia > Carnivora > Mustelidae > Mustela > Mustela putorius. The sequence continues at coordinate 5,744,058 of NW_025421464.1, read as the reverse complement.
AACCAGGTGCTTCCTAACTGCCTCTCCCATCCATTCCTGGTCCCCTTGACCTAGAACCAGCCTTCCCTAGACCACCGGCCTGCTCCTCCCTGGCCCCCAACCTCCTGTCCTGTCTTTCCGGTCTCTCCTCCACCTTGGCCAGCCATTGGAGAAATCCGACCACGTCATGGCTTAGTTTGAAACCTTTCAATGATGCTACAACCCACCCCATGGACTTGGAACAAACCCTTCAGTGAAGGCCTTTAGGGCCTCCAGAATCGACACCTGCCTCAGAAGCCCAAGTCCGTAGGAGCCAAGAGGTCACAAAGGCAGCACACTGGGGAAGACAAAGCAACAGAGCTCAGGGAGCCCCGGCCACCCCCCTTGGAGTCCTGTCCGGAAACCCGGATGCACTCCAGCTCGTGATGTTCCAGTGTGGACAGTGGCCCTCGTCAAGCACCGACTGGGCCAGGCCCGAGGCAGCACTTCATCTGCGGTCAGTACCTGTGACCGTACCTGTGAATTCACCTACTTGGTAACAGGTTTGTAACCCCAAAGCCAACACTCACGGGGTTTTTGTGGGCACTGCCCGACACCCAGGGCACACTTCCCTAGCTGAGCCTGAACAAGGGGATGCCAGGCCTTCTTGTTTCAGCTCTCATCCTGCGAACAAGTAGGATTTTCCTGGCCTAGTCAGGGCTATGTTTCCTCACATTTTGTTCTTTCTGCTGGTGATTCCTCCATAGCACTGAAGTGCCTTCCAGCATTGCTGAGTACAAGAAGGCTGTGATGCGCCTGTGGAGAAACTCTGTATCTGACAGACCTTGTTCAGGCGCGAGTTATAGCACTATTGGCCAATTTAGCGTTAATAAATCATCAGTATATTATTTTTAAACAGAAAGACGCAGAAAACAAGGTTATGTATTGATTGGTTGGTGGAAATGAGACCAGAATCCTGCAGGGCCTCGATTTCCCCCAGGAGCCATGGTTCAGTCCTCATTCCCTAATTAAGTATTTGTCAGACTTCATGAATGTAACTAATCCAAGAATGCACTGCGCTCCAGCCAACTGAATCCTCAAAATGGGTGCATTCGAAATTGGTCTGTCACTGCCCCATTTTACAGATGAGGTTCGGTGGGGGAACGACGCCCCAGCTCACCTCCTAGAGAGGCAGTGTTGGGGCTGGGGCTTAAACCCGGGCTGCCTGAAGGCTGGCTAATATCATATGCCCCCACCCACTGCACTAACTGGGTGACGGTCGTGTGGAGGCAGCAGCCTTGGGCACATTGATCATTTCACCCAGAAAATGGGGTGTGATACCCAATACGCCCTGAGGAGGAGCCAAAGAGATGACAGGATGCTTTAGCATCCTGGGCTGGGTGCTCGCGGCAGCACATGTACTAAAATTTAGAATCATGGGCTGGGCCACTGCAACTACTGTTACCGTGGTTTCTGGATCAAAGAGAGAGCGATCATCTTCTGGAGACCTCCCGGGGACCCCAGTCACCCAGTGGCAAGAAATGGAGGAGTTTTAACGTGAAGGGATCCTCTGTGAGCAAAGGAGCAGGACAGGACATGGCTTGGCCAAGTAGGACAGAGGAAACAACACTGGGGAAGGGAAGACAGGGACCACGGCAAGGAGGCCTGAGGGCTGTGTGGGCCACAAGAACAGAGGCATCTTCCTCCTGCCCTGAGAATCCTTCATGAAGTCCCTCCCAACTGACCTGCAGGAGAGGGGCTACCTGCCAGCTGCCAGGGGCACGGATCGCCTACTATCTTAACAGCCCAGTGCACTGGGCAGCTCCATGTGAAGTTCCAAGGCCATCCCCAGGCTGAGAGTGTCCAGAATTAATCTGAATCCTTTCTTCTCCCACAATGGCCTTCTCAGAGAGCGGTGACCTCATGCACTCTTTTACACACTCCAGAAGCCTGGGAATCCGCCCCCCTCTACCAAAGCACATTTTATAGAGACTGGCTTCTCTCTCTCCCCACCAGCCTGGTCTAGGCTGCCACTTGCTGGCCTCTGGCCTTTCTGCTTTGTCAGTGGCCCAACCACCCACCCATGAACACTCTCCCAACAGCAGCTTGAAGAGTTTGTTTTAAAATACAAAATACAAAATGTTTTAAAATAAAAATACAAAATGGTGGGGCACCTGGGTAGCTCAGTGGGTTAAAGCCTCTGCCTTCGGCTCAGGTCATGATCCCAGGGTCCTGGGATCGAGCCCCGCATCGGGCTCTCTGCTCAGCAGGGAGCCTGTTTCCTCCTCTCTCTCTGCCTGCTTCTCTGCCTACTTGTGATCTTTGTCTGTCAAATAAATAAAATCTTAAAAAAAAAAAAAAAAGTACAAAATGGAGGGGCACCTGGGTGGCTCAGTGGGTTAAAGCCTCTGCCTTTGGCTCAGGTCATGATACCAGCGTCCTGGGATCGAGCCCCACATAGGGCTCTCTGTTCAGTGGGGAGCCTGCTTCTCCCTCTCTCTCTGCCTGCCTCTCTGCCTGTTTGTGATCTCTGTGTCAAATAAATTAAAAAATTTAAAAACAAAAAAACAAAAGAACGGACTACTTCCTTCCCTTTCTAGAGCCTTCAAAGTCTCCCCAGTCCGTGAAGAATAAAAAGCACACCACTTACTTTGGCCTAGAGTGAGAACTGGCCCCTTCCCCCTGCCCCCTATTTCCACACTTGGTTCCTATACCTTCCCCTTGCTCATTCTGTTCCAGCTGCACTAGCCTCTTTGCTGTTCTCAAACATTCTGAGCATGTGCCCACCTCAGGGCCGCTGAACCTGTGAAATGACCCCCACCCTCACCTCTGTATGTCTGCTCCTTCCCACCCTGATCTGACTCTGCTCAGGAGTTGGGTCCTCAAGAGGACCTCTCTGACCACCCTGTCTAAAGCTGTTACTCTTTGAAGACCCTGATTGTTTCATTCGTGCATTAATCAACTTACTGTTTTTTTTTTTTTTTTAAGATTTTATTTATTTATTTGTAAGAGAGAGAGTGAGAGCGAGCACAGGCAGACAGAGTGGCAGGCAGAGTGGCAGGCAGAGGCAGAGGGAGAAGCAGGCTCCCTGCGGAGCAAGGAGCCCGATGTGGGACTCGATCCCAGGACGCTGGGATCATGACCTGAGCCGAAGGCAGCTGCTTAACCAACTGAGCCACCCAGGCGTCCCTCAACTTACTGGTTTATACTTGTCTTCTCCCTCCTACCCGAAAGGGATCCTGAATATCTAATACAGGTTCCTGAGTGTGGAGACCTAAATATCTTGTATAATTACAATGCTCTCCCAGCACCAGGCCAATACATGGCTGGGTGCTGTAAATATTTACTGAATAAATGAACAACCTCCTATTTGACGGTTGGGTAAACTGAGGCTCAAGGAAGCAGAATGATCTACTCGAGTCTGAGTTGGAATCCAACGCCCAGGGCTTTGAGCTCTTTTTAGGTCATTCCCCAAAAAACACACACAGGCGCGCGCACACTACAGGGAACACAGTCTGGTGGGAGGTTAAGCCTTGAGCAACACTGCCTGAGGTTGGGCAACAAGGCTATGGAAATGAGACCTCAATAAACCCTAAGGAATGGGTACCAGAAACTGTTTGAAAATAACCACTCCTAAAAGCTGGCAGAGAGAGAAAAGCAAGCAGTGCTTCCAGGAACATTTTCCAGGCAAGGCATATCACAAGTTCAGATTTAAAAGAATCATTACTGAATGAGTCCTGGCTAGGTGCTACCTTATTCCAGACACAGGCCTGGGAGGGGAGATAATTGTCACTGATGTTTTATAGATGAGGGAGCAGGCTTTTCACTTTGAGGAGTGGCAGTGTAGAAAAGCTGTGCTCTGTGAGGCCAAGGTGCCAGGTTCTAAACTCAACACCAGACATGGTGGGCAGAGTACTTTCTACAGGGCCTGATCCTTCCTGAGCCTTTGTTTCCCAGCTGTAAACTAAGCAGACTGACCTTGAATGGGGGTCACAAGTTCAAATGTCTATAGGAGACTATCTAACCTCTCTGGTCCACAGCGACCTGGGTGACAGAAGTCAGAAATCTGGACTTTAAGAAATAGTAAAACTGGGGCTCCTGGGTGGCTCAGTTGGTTGGACGACTGCCTTCAGCTCAGGTCATGATCCTGGAGTCATGGGATCGAGTCCCGCATCAGGATCTCAGCTCCATGGGGAGTCTGCTTCTCCCTCTGACCTTCTCCTCGCTCATGCTCTCTCTCACTGTCTCTCTCTCAAATAAATAAATAAAATCTTAAAAAAAACATAATAGGGATGCCTGGGTGGCTCAGTTGGTTAAGCAGCTGCCTTCAGCCCAGGTCATGATCCCAGCGTCCTGGGATTGAGTCCCACATTGGGCTCCTTGCTCCGCAGGGAGCCTGCTTCTCCCTCTGACTCTGCCTGCCACTCTGCCTGTGCTCCCTCTTGCTCTCTCTCTGACAAATAAATAAATAAAATCTTTAAAAAAAAATAGTAAAACCCCCATATATATATATATATATATTTTAAAAATATATAATTTTTTTAAAGACAAGGATGTCATACATCCTGCCTTTTTAAAAAAGATTTTATTTATTTATTTATTTATTTATTATTTGTCAGAGAGAGAGAGAGAGAGAGAGCGCGTGCGTGTGCACATAAGCAGGCAGAGTGGCAGGCAGAGGTGGAAAGAGAAGCAGGCTCCCTGCCGAGCAAGGCGCCCGATGTGGGACTCAATCCCAGGACCCTGGGATCATGACCTGAACTGAAGGCAGCGACTTAACTGACTGAGAGCCACCCAGGCGGCCCAAAACCCCCATATTTTTAAACAGAATGAGTTCAGCTCAGATCTGTGACTGCTGGAGCAGCGTCCTCAGACCTCCTTGCTTTTTCTGGAGTTCTAGCCCCCACTACCCCCGCTCCCAGGAAGGCTGTCTGTAAGAGCTTCCCCCCGTGGAAAGGCAGGACAACCTTGGGAACCTTGAAATTAAGGCAGCCAGGAGGTACTTCTGGTGCTGTTTCAGGTCTGGCTGGGTGAAAGCAAAGAAAGTCCCTCTTGGTTAGCAGGCCGGGTCTGGTTTCAGGTTCTTGGCACCTATGACAGGGTCTGGAGTGCAGATGGCCAACCCCTCCTTCATGGGCCTGGAGCAGCTGCCTGAGTGGGACCCGCTTGGTTACACCCCCAGCCCCCTCCGCGACAGCTGCTCCCGCTCCTTAGAAGCGCTGTGCTGTGCGAGCGTTCTGTCCTGACATGCTCAGGCCAGAGGGGCTAGAGGAAGGGTTAAGCAACGCCCGCCAGACGGACCCAGAGTGCAGGTCAGCTGGGTCTCCAGGACAGGAAGCTGTGGGTCCAGAGACTTCACAAGCTCTAGGGCGTCTCCCCTGGCTGAGGGAGGCCATGGGCTGGCCAAGCTCCTTTCAGGTCACCACCTCTCTACCGGGCCTAGCATTCCTGTGTCAAAGAGGAAGAAAGGGAAGCTCAGAGAGAAGGGAGTAACGCAAGGTCGCACAGTCAGTAGGTGGAAAAGCCTGGATCTGATCTCAGCCTTTCTGATTCCAGGGCCAGTGCCTGTAGTTCCTACTACACCACACGGCCCATGGCTGGAGTTTGGTGTCACCCGGCAGGGCCTGACTGCGATCTTGGCCAGGCCAGTTCCCCAGACAGGACATAGACAGGCTTCCGCTCCTGGGGTCCTCAAGCAGGGTTTGATGATTTCCTGGTAAGTTTGAAGGCGGCAGCCTCTGGCTATGCTGGCCATGGGGGCAGAAGCCTGGTGCCCCCCGGACCAGGACCATAGCACATGGAAGGAAATGGCGGCCCCTACCCCCATCTGTGACCACTACTGCCCGCTGCCCTTCCTCAGGCGTTCTCCTCCAGGTGTGTGGTCCCAGACACTCTGGCCCTCTCACCAGAAACACCAGAACCCTTGACATGGGTTCCCCAGTTGCCCAGGATTTCCCTAGCTTGGCTCTCACTACAGCTTCAATGTAAAGCCCAGAGAGGTGAGGCTACCTCTCCCAAGTCATACAGCTGGTTAAAGGGGTGATGGCTCCAAATTTCAGGGTCCTAGGAGATAATATTGCCAGTAACTTTCAAACCAGGTTCTGAGGGCGCCCAGGGGAACCTGCCACTTCCCTTTTTTTCTCCATATGGAATTCCCACACAGTACCCTGAAACCCATCACATGACTTCAACCTCCTCACAGTACAAAGGAGGAAACTGAGGATCAGAAGGGCACATGTGCTTTCTGAGGATCAAGTGGCAAAGCAGGGACTGCTGCCTGGGGCTCTGAGTGTGGGCATGTCCCCTCTTCCCCAGACACAAGAAAGGAAGATGTCTTCAGGTTCCAGGCCTGGAGATCACCAGATCCAGGCCTTCAGGGAGGCAGTCCTACCTCCTCCAACCCCTAACCAGGGGACCCCAAATAGCATGCTGCTCTCGAAATCCATTTCTACCATTACTGTAACAGTGTCCAGTAAGCAGCCTGTCAGGCAACATTCACTCCTCCCCCATTCTCTTTTTCTTTAAGATTTTATTTTTAAGTAAGCTCTATACTCAATGTGGGGCTTGAACTTAACAAATTCAAGATCACGCTTTACCAACTGGGCCAGCCAGGCGCCTCCCACCTTTCCATTCTGTGTTGGAATCTGCCACAAACATCGTCTTGTTATCTTATTTATCCTCCGAGACCTGCCGGCAGAGTGTGCTTTGCCAGCAGCTCTGCTCAGGGGCCCCTGCCCTACCCCCCAGGACACCTATTACCACCACTCCTGGGAGTCGGAGCTTTAAAGAGATGCCAGCTTCCAAGCTGTTACTGAATCACAACTTCTCATTGTATGTCAGAGTTATAACCACTAGATGATATCCAGGGTTTCGGGATGCTGTGGCTCCAGTCCGTGTAAAAAGCTGATGTGTAGAGCCCCCTGTCTGGCCTGGTGGAGAGTTGTTGGGGGGAATCCAAGATTTGGTTTTTCAAATACTGGCTCTAGCATATAGACTTCACTTCTGCCTTTCCAAGGTCTCAGAGGCCCAGTCTGGGAAATACAACTTAGAAAAAGCCTTTAAAAACCACCCTTGCTGGGGTGCCTGGGTGGCTCAGTGGGTTGAGGCTTCTGCCTTCGGCTCAGGTCATGGTCCTGGGATCGGACCCCGCGTCGGGCTCTCTGCTCAGCGGGGAGCCCCCTGCCTCCCCCACCCCCCGACCCTTAGCCTGCCTCTCTGCCTATGATCTCTGTCAAAAACAAAACAAAACAAAACAAAACAACCAAAAAAACCCCACCCTTGCTTCGGGAGTTTTTATAAGCTGTTACAGGCCCCTGTGTTCAGAGGCAGACACACTGGCAGGCCCCATGCACCAGAATTGCTGGCCTCTTTCATCATTCTGAATGACTGAGAGGATCCCAGAATAGAAAGAAGGTGCTAACGGGCTCATTCACTGTGCCTGGAGTGACAGGTGGTGTATCGGATGACCGGATCAGGAGCCAAGAAGCCCGGGCAGCTGAGAGATGGGATGAAAAAAACAGGACGAACTGAATGGGGAAAACCTTGGGTTCAGGTCAGGTCAGCACTGGCAACGCCGCCTGCCTTGGTGCCAGGCCCCAGGACAGGGACAGAAGAGGGGAGAGGGCCTGGTCCTCAAGAGTTAGACCATTATATAAGAAAGCAGCACATGTGGGAAAATACCTTGGCACCTCCTGCTGACCACAGACATGTCCGAGGTTGCCCTGACAGAAAAGGTACAAGACATGGGGGGGGGGAGTTGGGGGTGGGCAGCCCCCACTGAACTCAAGATGACACTGTGGGTCGTGCTGGCAACTCTGGACAAGGGGCACTGCCCAGCTGGAGCCCGACGAGCAGGCGGCAATCCGCATGGGCAGAAGGCCCAAATCCATCCCATGGTGACAAATGCCTATTTTCCCACGGGGAAGGCCACACACTGGGTCCTGGGCAGGCAGAAGGATCCGGGATGAGTAAGTCCTTGTGCTGAGGAAACTCGAAGAAGAATGCCAAAGTGGCGAGAAAGTGCCTGCTTTGCTAGGCGGAGTCGCCGGGAGCACCGCCATGGGGAGCACCGCCCAAGAAGGCTGGGACTGACTGATGGAGAATGCGGTGACTGATGAGTGCTGTCTGTCAGAGATGTGCCACAGACGGGCTGTGACACACGTGTACCACAAATCACGCCTAGTTCAACATGAGGGAGGGCTTGGACAGATTGGGATAGTGTTCTGGAAAAAACAGGTAATTCAGAAAAGCTGGGCTACTGTCTTCCAATACCTAGGAGACTGTCACATATCCACGTGCTCCAAGTCATCACACTATAGCCTGAGTGGGCCTGAGTGGGGACAGGAAAGGGGATACGGATTTTGCATGATAAGGAGGCACTTTCTAGAGGGCAGAGCTGCCCAGGAGGGTGCAGTGAGGCTGGACACAGGCATGATGGCTGCCAGGACAAGACACAAGCCCTCCTGGGTGTGACCTTTCGGACTCCACCCAAGCCAGAGTTGTTTGTTCTTTCTTTGCCCTCCTACTCCACACCCAGTTCTGGATGTGACATCAGACATTGTGTGTGACATTCATACTTGAAACTTTTCTTTTTTTCATCCAGAGAATTGTTATCAACAAGCAAAAAAGACGGAGGAGAATGTTCATTCAGCCCAGCTACATGGGAAATGGTTTGAGGACCTACACCAGGGCCTCAGCACAGAGGGGGCTTACAGTGCCTTCCTCCGGGAAGTCTGGCAGCACAGAGCCCCCCACCTGAGACGATAAGCCTGTCCTCAGAACAGGAGATCCGTCAGCACTTGCTACCTGCTTCTGAGCACTGGCTCTGTACTCACTGTACCACTTAGGCTCCTGGGCCTCAGTTTCTTCATCCATCCATAACAGGCCAACAATAGCCACTCGCCTTGCCCCATGCCCTAGGACCACTGTGTCTGCAGAAGACAGGTGGGAAAGGGTCTGGCGGGCTCCCATGCAGCCACTGCCCCATCCCAGCCCCGTCGATGGCCTGCAGCAGGTGGGGTCAGCGCCTTGCATGAGGACCCACAGCTGTCCACCTCCTCCATGCCTCATGTGTGTCGCTGTCTCACGTCTGCTAGTTTTAACTGGTGACCACTGGTGTCCCTGCCTTGCCAAACTCCCCTCTCTCCCCAGCACCCTCTTCATGCCAACACATCACATTCTCAGCTTCAGGCCCCTGCACAGGCTGCTCCCTGCCTGCAACGTCCTACCCCCTCCCTAATTCCGCCTCCTCCTCCAGATCTCAGTTCTGGCAGGACTCCCTCCAAGAAGCCTTCCCTGACCGGCTCCCTTGCTGGGTCAAGCCCATGATTAGCCGTGCTCCGAGCCCTTGCCATCCCACTGTTTGATAGACCTGTTTGCTTTCCTGCCTCTCCCTTTAGACCCTGAGGCCCCTGAAGACAATGACTATGTGGTTTCCGTCCCTGTGATCCTGTTTCCAGCCCAGAAGACGCACCCAGGCAAAGGTCTGCTGACATTTAGGGGATACGACCCAGCTCCTGACTTTACCCCAGAAGAGGTATAGGCCTACAGGGCCTCCCCCCGGAAGAAGCCTGTGAGGATGCAGCAAGTAGCAAAGTGTAGGAACTGACTTGGCAAGCGGAAGACAGAGGCGCTGGGACAAGTCGTGACTACAGGCTTCTTCCTCACGCCCCCGGACCCATCCCTGATCAATTTTTTCCCAGCCACCCTGAAAGCCCAATATGGTGACATTTGGGGAGATCTCTTTGAAAGAACACCTACCCAAGTGAAGGTCACCAAACTCCCCACCCGCCCCGACAATGGTGCAGGGTATGAAGTGGGTGATTAGCGGCTAACAGTCATAATTACCAGTGTTCAGTGTCTGCTCAGGAATCTGCAGTGGCCCAGTCACTGTCCGAGGTCCTTACACCTGCGTCTTATATTTGATCCCCTCAGGAGATGTTTTCACCATCTCCCCACGTGCTGCTGAGGAAACGGGGGCTCAGAGAGGTTGAGGGACTTGCTCAGCGTCACACAGCAAGTCATGTTCTATCTGGTAAGTGAGCGCAGACCCTATAGGTTTCAATCTCCAGAACCCTACCTTCCCAGCATCCATTCTCACAAGTAGTAAAAACACGAGCTCACCGATGAACACCACCGCACACACATTCCTTCAAGGCTTAGAAGCCACTGCAGAAAGACAAGTTTGGTCTCTTCCTGCTGGTGGAGAGCACACTCCCACAAAGACCTCCAGGCCAAGCCAGCACCCCAGAGAGCACCTGAAGAAAGTGGACTTTACCTCGACAACTTCTACCCCTCTGGGAGCTGTTGTGCCTCGATGTTCTTGCAAGCATAGTCATCACACCTGCCCAGACTTTGGGCTGTGCTGCCCAAGGACCCTTTTCCGCTCTCACAAAGAGACCTGTGACATCACCTGCCTTTGAAACAGTCCCTTCCCCTCCCAGCACTGCCCCCATCTATGAAAGCTGGAGACCATGGTCAGGGTGGAGGTGGCACTGGTTGCCCGGGTGTGCTACTTCTGGGTGGCTAGGAGGACATGCCTGTGTTAAGAAGGATCCTGGTGGGGCGCCTAGGTGGCTCAGTGAGTTAAAGCCTCTGCCTGCGGCTCAGGTCATGATTCCAGGGTCCTGGGATCCAACCCTGCATCAGGCTCTCTGCTCAGCAGGGAGCCTACTTCCTCCTCTCTCTCTTTGCCTGCCTCCGTGCCTGCTTGTGATCTCTGTCAAATAAATAAATAAAATCTTTAAAAAAAAAAAAAAAAAAAAGAAGGATCCTGGAGCTGTGTCTGGGCGCAGCGGGAGTGCGGTGACTGACTGCTGTGGTTTGCCATGGGCCTAGTTTGGGGAGTAACGGCGAAGTGCAAGGTTTGTGTGGTCCCTGGGTGAGACGATCACCACAAACGTGCTGTAGGACTCTATTCCCATGATGCACAATCCCTGTCCTTGACTCCCCACCAAAACCTTCACCCCTCGTCCTCCCCTGCAGGCCTGCTAATAAGAGAGTTTCTTGGGCAATGTTTTAAGCCCAGTAAGATGGGAAAGCAACTCTCCGTTTCAAGGTCTCCTGCCCATCAAAAGAATGACCAACGAGGAGCCTGCAGTAGCTGTAGCTTGTAAGCGAGGGTGGCTGGTTTCAGCGCAGGGTCAATGCCAACTGCCGAGTGGCCTCAGGCCAGTCACGCCACTTCTAAGTCTCTACTGCTTCTGTACCACGGGGATCAGAAGTTTCATTTCCCTTGCATTTAATCACAATCAAACACTGCGCTAGAATTCTCAAGACTGCCAAGGCAAGTCCACTATCTATACCTCACTGATTTGGGGATGTCCACATGATAGGAGATATTGTCCCATTTCTCAGAGGAGGAAGACGAGGCTCAGAGAAGAGGAGGGACTTGGCCCAAATCCCACAGCAGGTAAGCAGCTAATTGAGGAACTGTGCCTGGGTCCTACGATTACTTCCCCAACCTCTTATTCTGCCTCCACAGGGGGGCTGTGGTCAGGCTCCACGCAGCCACCTTGGGCCTCTCAGGAGGATTGATCAGTCTGTTAACTCTGCTGGAACGTGGTTACATGATGCTGTGAGTAGTAGTGTGCTTTAACTGGGAGAATTAATCCCCACCCAAAGACTTCATTGTTCAGAGATATCACATAACCCCCTTTTCAAATACATCCTCCTAAGACGGGCTTGTGAATGAGGCACCTGGAGGAGTTGAATCCAAGAGACAAAGTAGAATGGTGGTTGCCAAGGGCTTTGGGCAGGGGGGCGGGTGGGGGTGGGTAGTGCCAGAATGCGGAGCTACTGTTTAATAGGTGAAGAGTTTCAGTTTTGCAAGACGGAAAGAGTTCTGGGGATGGAGGTGGGGCAACACGTGATGGTACTTTCTGCCACTGAACTGTACACTTCAAAACAGGTAAGACGGTAAACTGTTGTTCCGTGCATTTTATCCCAAATAGCTTAAGAATGGGGGGGCGCTAGTGAGGAGTCTACTAAGGGATTCCTTACAAATGAGCCCAATTATCAAACTGCTGTTTTACAACCCAAATCCAAAAGGTACAGAATAAAATATTTAAAACTACTATAACCATGAATTCAAAAAATTTCTGCCTTGAGTTAAAGATGTTTGTGAGCAGGGGCTGATCTAAAATCTGCCTGCAATCTCTTTTCTGACATTCAAGAAAGAGAAACCAGAAGACAAAATTCAAATAGAAAATAAGGAAGATCAGAGGTCCCTTGATGCCAGTCATGGATATACTGGTCTCAGAACCTTGGAAATGAGGTGGATGGGAGTGTGTGTGGAAATACAAAGCTTAAATAAAAAAAGAAGTAACTATAGAAAATGGAGGCGGGGGTCATTCTAATCTCATTGCCTGGACACAGTTACTAGTGTATCATTCTATACCAAAACTTTTTAAACTGTGATTTTAGAATTGCACCCTTGCTAAAAAGAAATAGAAACTTCTGCTTTGGCCTCCCTACACAGTAGTGTGGCAGAAGAGAACAGTGAACCAAAACTTTAAATCTTGATTAAGCTGTGTGACTTTAGGCAAGTCACTCAACCTCCCCATTCCATCACGTCTAAAAACAGCAATAGTAACTGCAACCTGCAACAAACTGCCAACAGATGCAACAAAGCTTTGTGAACTGTGAGGCAGTGTGTGAGAGGACATGAGCAGTAAATAAAAAAAGCCTTTTCTTGATGACTTAGCACCAGGATGGAAACCAATCAGAAGGTAAGCATTTGGGAGTTCTGATGTTAATTTTTAAAACAAAAGCAAAATACCTCTTAACCCACTGACACCTCTGGCTCCTACCGGGCAAGAAGAGTTGTCTGCTTCAGAGCGAACAAGGTCGCTGAGATGACGAGGCCCTGACTGACCTTGCAGACCACTCGACAGAATGATACAACGGAACTCTCTTTGTTTCTTCAATATGCTAAGCACTTACTTTTTATTTTACTTATTAGAGAGAGACCGCGCATGCGCACGCACAAGAGAGCAAGCACCGGCACAAGCAGGGGTGGGCGTGGGGGGCAGGGCAGAGGGAGAAGGAGCAGCAGACTCCCTGCTGAGCAGGAGCCCAATGTGGGGCTCAATCCCAGGACCCTGGGATCATGACCTCAGCCGAAGGCCGATATTTAATAACTGAGCCAAGCAGGCGCCCCTGCTAAACACTTTCCACCTAAGGGTCCTGACCCCCCTGCGGTTCCCACTCTGCCCCTGGCTGCCTCTTTCTCACTGGCCACCTCACCTTCCAGACATGCCATCCCCATCCTCTCTGAATATGGCCCTCTCAGCATCTATTTGTTTCCTCTGGGGCTCTTGTCGCAAGCAGACAATATCTTGTGTATTTGTCACCTGCTGGGATGGGGACTCCAAGCTGGATGGAAGCTCCTTGAGGAAAGCTACCAAGTGTGTCTTGTTCCCACCCCTCCCTCGGCTCACCACCTGGCTCTCTGAGCACAGGAATGGCTGACCCTTTGGAAAGAGAGGTGATGGCTGTTTGCAGGTCGGAACCGGCTGGGATGAACCCAGACCCACCTCCCACCACGTTCCTGTGGGCTGCTTTGCGTGTCCCCTCTAAGGAAACCACCAGGGCAGCAGGAGCGGAGGAGGCGGCGGGCTTTCACGGGTGCTGTCAGAGAAGCCCCACTCCTCCTCCCCAACCCTGGCCCACAACTGCCCCCAGGCAGGCAGGAAGGCACCTCCAGATGGCTACCACACCCCCGTGCAGGGCAATACCATGTCATGAAGTGTAGGAAGACAGGGAAGGCAAGAAATTTCGAGGAGAGCCTGGAATTCACAATCTATTCACAGTGCACTCAATAATGGGCCCCAGCAGGAAACTGGCTGCAGGACTGATGACCCTCCAGAGACAAGCTCTGGCATGAGAGCCCGAGGAACTCTAATGGCCCTTGGCAGGCATTCTGGCTTGATCTCGGCTCTCCTGGCCCCTGGGCAGCCAACCCTTGCCATCCTTGTCCCAACCACAGCACCTTTTTCTTCCCTACCCCGGACACACCCATACCCCAGGCAGTGAGGGTGTCTTGCCTTTAAAATCTCTGTCCACCTGGATCCTACCCAGCTTCTGAGGTTTTGAAGGCCACCTCCTCTTGAAAGCCTGCCTTGATTCAGCCAGAGTCCCCATCAGAGCCCTGTACTTGGCAAACAATAACTTGATGTCCGTCCAAACACCCCATCCAGTCCACCTACAACTCTCCAGGCATGGGAGATGGACAGTCTTTAGCTATTTCAAGTCTTCGCTCTCCCCTGGGATATAACAGCAGCAGCTAACATTTTTTTCAGTGGTTCCTCTGTACCAGATACTGGGCTCAGTGCATTACACACACTTTTCTCTTGTCCGCACACTGAAACTAATGTCAGTAATATTATCTCTATTTTGCAAGCAGAGAAACTGAGGCCTGGAGAGGTTAAAGAACTTGCTCAAGGTCTCATAGCTCTAGGTGGTGGCGCAGGACCTAAACCCCAGCAACACGACATCAGAGCTAAGCTCCTGACCACGGGTCTATGAGACCTCTGGGGTGTGGGCTCCTCCCCCCTGGCCTGGCTCAGCCTTCCAGCTGGGCCTTATCCATGCCCGCTTTCTGCCTTCCATAGAGGCGGCACGGCTAGGGGTGGATCATCAGTGCAGTCCTTCACTGAGGGCTGCCTGGTCGATCACCCAACCTGGGCACAGCGTGGGCCCTCAGGGAGCAGCCCTGAACCAAAATGGCTGTGTCTGGGGATCTTGTGATTATGCAGACAAGAGAACACAGAAACTGTATTTGTTGAAACAACAAAATTGATACTGTATCTGCTTTGGCAAGGCTGAGAATTTTCTTAGAAAAAGCACAGAGAAATAGGAGCTCAAGAACTCATCGAGTTAGATAACAGCTAATCTTCGACATACACAGACCAACCAAATCAGGTGTGAAGCACTCGCTAGCTTCCAAGGCACCAAAACTGACTGAACTGAGCAGCAGAGCTGGAAAGAACTCCTCCTGCCAAGAAACCAACAGGGAATCCGAAGTCCAGAGCTGGAGAGCCTGAGGTTACCTAAAACTCAGGAAGAAGCCATGCCTCCTGCTCCCCCAACCCCTATCCTCTCCAAGTTTTGGGGACTGGGACTGGAACCAAGGTTGCCTGGGTTGCCTGGGTCTTTATGAAACCGCCAGGAGTTGAGGTAAGTGCCCACCCCACAGTGACCGAAAGTTTAAAAGTCTTCACAGTGGAGACAGGGCCCTAGCTCTTACCTTCAGGGAGTGGAACTGTTCTGTGAAAGCTGGTTTTGGGAAGCCAGGATTTCTTCCCCAGGCCAGCACAGGCCCAGCTCAGCCCTGCCCCGGAAGGACGGGAGTTTAAAAGGCTCCTCACCTGTGGCCACACCCGGGTAAGGCTGACTTTCACCAGGGAACCCGTCCGACTGGCCGTCTCCCAGACAGAGGCAGGCCAAAACGCCACCGCCTGTCTGTAGCCTGGCGCCTATCCCGAGGGGCCCTACTAGCTCCTGCCCCTGCCGGGGCTTCAGAGCAAGAGGGAGAAGAGGCCTCCCTCCTCCAGGGAGGCCAGATCGGCCTGGGTACCCCAGGGCCAATCCCAGCCTGGGCTGGGTCTGAAGCAGCTGCTTCCGGCTTTGCCTTTCTCTTTCACTTTGGTTTTTAACCCCAAAGTGAAACTAAAGACTGGGACGATGTGGGAAAGATGGGGAGAGGTAAGGCCTAGGAGGGCTGAACCCCTGGCTTCTAATTCCAGTAATAAGGCTGCCCACTCACCTAGGAGGAGGCCCTCAACTCCCATTGATAAAATGGGAGGGAGGAACTAGGCTCGTGATTTTAAACTAGTCAATTTGAACTGGAAAAATTACAGAACTTCTCCTTCCTCATCCCTATCATCGCTGAAGGCTGAAAGGGAGCTACAGAAATGCCCCGTGGGGGACACTAAAAGACCTTCCTGTTGGCCTGGAAGAGACAAAACTGGCCTCGGGGGGCTCCTGGGTGGCTCAGTGGGTTAAAGCCTCTGCCTTCGGCTCAGGTCATGATCCCAGGGTCCTGGGATCGAGCCCTGCATAGGGCTCTCTGCTCGGCAGGGAGCCTGCTTCCTCCCCTCTCTCTCTGCCTCTGCCTACTTGTGATCTCTATCTATCAGATAGGTGGAATCTTTAAAAACAAAACAAAACAAAATAACTGGCCTCGGTGTAGGGACCCTCCTTGCCTACCTCTTCCTGACCTGTCATCTGATCACCTTCATCCTAAGTGGGCCCTGGAGAGTTCCAGCATGCCAGGGCAGAGCAGATGCATCCTAGGCATGAGTCTGCCTGTCCTGGCATGGCAAGTAGAGCCATCCACCAACAGCTGCCCCCCACACTCCTAATCTGACGGCAGCCCAGGCCATCTGCTAAGACCGACGGCAGCCCACCCAGGACTGGAACAAACATCAGACTCCACAACTCCAGGATGCCTGGCACAGTGTCGAGCTAAGACCACTATAATCTATTTTATGGGGGTTCTCCACTGGCTGGCTTACCACATCTTGCCCCTAGCCTGAGGACATTAGAAAGGCATGGATGAACCTCCCCACTTTTCAGATGAAAAAAACAAACAAACTGAGGCTCAGAGAAGGCCAGGGACACAATGGCCCAGCCTACATGGGATTCAGGAGCTCAGTAAGTATTTGCTGAATGAATGAGTTTGCTGGCCCAGCAGCTGCCAAGCAGGTGCAGCCCAAGCCAGAGGGAGGATGCAGTGTGGGCGGGGAAGGGGGGGTGGGCGGGGGGAATATGCTTCTCCCTGGAGACCAAGTCATCAACAAGTCCCCAGGTACCTGTAACAGAGTCCCCTCCAGCCCATTTCTTCCCTTCATTCCTCAATTCCTCTCACCTGCACCTTACTCTGGAAATACCTCATTGGCTGAGGACTGCTGAGGTACACTGGCCAACCCCCTTCCCTTGTCTGGGCTGAAATAGAATAGTCCGTTCTTAACTAAGGAAATGAACCTGAACCTAGGGAAGGCAGGGTACTTTTTAAAAAAGACCCATTTTCAGGATGCAAAAGAAGGCGATTCAAAATATTTCACAAAATGTTAGGTGCACAGACTCTTTGTGACGATTTCATGCAGGTCACCCACGTACACATAAGTGGGGAAGGGTGCACGCTACAGCACTGCTCACAGCTGTGAGACCGGAAACAATGGAAATGCCCTCCAGCAGAGGACAAGCAGACACCATCCATCGGCGCGGCTGTCACACAGTCATGGAAAAGGGGGCCATGGACCTGTGCATCCACAGCAGAGATAGACTTGCATAAAGACGATAAAGTAGGGGTGCCTGGGTGGCTCAGTGGGTTAAGCCTCTGCCTTCGGCTCAGGTCATGATATGAGGGTCCTGGGATCGAGCCCCGCTTCGGGCTCTCTGCTCAGCGGGGAGCCTGCTCCCCCCACCCCCCACCCCGTCTGCCTCTCTGCCTACTTGTGATCTGTCAAATAAATAAATAAAATCTTAAAAAAAAAAAGATAAAGTACAGAACAATAGGCTGCAGGGACAGAATATGCCACTGTTTGTGCAATAAAAAAGGATGTTATTGACACAGTTGCCTGCATATGAAGAGTATTTCTGGAAGGACACATCAAGATTGTTCACACTGATTTTCTAGGAATGGAAGGTGGAAGAGATATTTTCCACTGGGCACTTTTTTTCTACAGAGTTTGAAGTGTTTAAACAGATAAATGTGTTGCTTTTTCAATAAAAACACAATTCCTATACACAAAAATAACTCCAGTAAAATGCTTACCTACAGAAATCTCTCTCTATGGCTCAGGGATCAAAGTCCCTGGGGGAAGGGCCCAGGCATCTGGATTTTGAAGTCTCCTCAAAGGCTGCCGCTCTCACCTTCTAGAACAGGTGGCCAACCTCTGAGAGCAGGCGGAGGCAGCCTGGACACTACAGGGCTCCGGGCAGGGGGGGAATGTCAAGGAAGACTCAGGAAAAACTTGGCCTTAAGGTATAGAAGAGCCCCTGAAGAGAGCTCTGAATGTGGAACAGGTTCAGCTGAGAGTTCCTACAGGGAACAGTGGGGAAACGATGCCAGACCGGTAAGACAGGGGCAGAGGCAGGATTGTTTCTTTCAGTAGGAGATGTTGGCAAGTCCCTACCTCTCTTACACTTGGTTCCCACTCATGGGACCTGAGGGGGCAGGGCCAGAAATCCTAGGATCTGCCTTTATTTCATCTCATTTAATATTAAAGGAGGCAACCGAGGGCCCCCAGCTCAGCACATGGCCACAGGGCTCCACACCTGTGTAGACTGTAATCAAATATTTGGAGGACAGAGAAAATTCAGGCCAGGATCTTAGGCACAGCAGCCTTCAGGCGACTTTCCCCGCCATCCTTCTGACCCCTCCAAAGAGGAGGAGCAGATGGCCTTCTGCTGAGATGCCCTTCCTCACCTTCTAATTAATAATTAAGTCATTACTGAAGGCCTCTTTTGTCACTTCTGAAGTTCAGTTTGCAGAGACTGTCGCCTTGGCTAGCTTTACCACGATGCTCTAGGCTGAGGGCTCATGGGCTATGATAGTCCAGCTCTAAGCCACAGGCTCAAACTACAGGGGTCTGCAGAGGAAAGGGCCCAGCGTGCAGGTCAGGAGTGCCGGGGGAGGTCCTGACTAGGCCTCATGGATGCTGTGAACACTGGGGTGAGTGACCCCATCTCTAGCCTGCTCTGCTTGCCACTGCCAGCTCACTGCCTGGTCCTCAGCAGGCGCTTCAGTATTTGCGGAATAAACAAGCAGCTCAGCCCGTGAATACCAACGTGATCTTGGTCAAGTCATTTTCTGCAAAACAAGGAGGACAAGTGTAGTAACGACCTCCCAGGGTGGTAGAAGATCTACCAGGATAAGGTGGATGAAAGTGCTTTGCAAATCAAAAACAGGCTAAACAAACAGTAAGGATTCAGAACCAAGATGCTGAAAGTAAGATAGAAAAAGGAATATATGTGCGAAGGGTCAAATTTCTGAGAAAGCACGGGCCAAACAGTAAAAAATTACTCAAATGAATGATTACACTTGAAAGGAACAGTCCAGGCCACTCTACTCCACTGTTTCAATGTCTGAATAGTATTTTCTCAGGCTGTGTCTGTTTGAAAGGAGCACAAAAATCCCTCATTCAAAGCTCGGTCTAGATTTTGGTATGAAAAAGAGGGCTGCACTTACAATCCGATCTTGCCTACAGTTGGCCTCTGCCCAAGTAGACTGGCATATGGATCCTGCGGGTGTTTACTGGAGGCAAAGGAGGGGCAGGGAGGGGAGCAGAGTTCAGAGGCTGCGCCTGCCATGTGGTGACTCTGCCTCATGACCCAGGCCCAGCTCAGGGGGACACGCAGAGGAGAATGACTGGCCAAGCCATCCATTTCCTACCTGCACACTGGGACCAACCCTTGCGGCCTCCCACGGAAGCCACTTAGTAAGGACCGGTTCCCTTCCCCTTCTCTCTGCCCAGGAGGTACCCCTGGCTGCAGCCCGGGAAATGGGAACTGGGCTCCATCACCTGACTCTCCAATGCCAAGAGCAACCTGGGACAAGTCGGACAAGTCCCTTCCTGCCTTTGTGGGTGGTGGATTCCTCTGGCTGGGCAAAGGAACACCCTCTCTGGTGGCGGCTGGCTGAGAATCCCAATGGACCTAGTCACGGATGTGCCCCTTGTTGGACTAGATACGTATGAGGTCTGACTCTGAAGGCTGCTCACAGCCTGGGGAGGAGACTGAAGATGTGAAGGCCCCTTGCTTCCCTGACTCTCCTACCTTAAAGAAAGTCTAAATGGGCACCCAGTCCCAATTCTCCAGATCTTTAGAAAGTAAAGGCTTATAGGCTTTAGGGGAGGTATTTGTGTGTCCCCATTTCAAGGGGCAAGAAGGCTCAGATTATTCCTGGGACCCTAATAATAAGAGTTTCCTTTCTGAAAACCAGAGCTGAACTATGGGAAGAGTCAGGATTTGCAGAGAGTCAGCCCTGGGTCTGAGCCACATTTTCCTTATCTGTAACAGGGTACACTTGCCTCTGGCTTGGTGTAAGGGTTTCCGACAGCATCCACAGAGGCCCTGGCAGAGAGCCTGGCATAGAGCAGGTGTACAAGCAATTTGCTTAGACTAGTATTTCCTCCCCCAAAGCAGCAACACCCAACATCTTTCCCTCTGGCCCCTAAGTCCCTGAATGGGCTCTCTAAGGGGCACAGCACCCTCTGCGACCCCAACTGTCTTTTCCTGGCTCCACCCCACACCTAATGCTCTTCTTTTACCTGGATGCTTGGGAGGCTTCCTCCCTGTCACCATTTTTATTCATCCCAATTCACCCAGCCTGATTTACCTTCTTGAAAAGAAAATTCTCCACTTGGGCTACCCCTGCTCTAAAATGGTCCATGGCTCCCCAAAGCCTCTGCTTCTCCGCTGATGTTCAATGCTGCCTACAACTTCCTGGCCCCTCCCAGATTTTTCATCCAGAGTCCTGATGCATCAGCAAAATCAGTCCACTCACTGTTTCCCTAAATACATGCTTACCTTCCAGCCTCCACACCCCTGCCTTTGCACAAACCATTCCCTAGAATGTCAGCCCCACCCTCTGTCTCTGCAAATCCAGCCCCCCTCAAGAGGGCTCTTGTTTCCTCTGGCACACACTCACTTCTTCCTTCTCAAACAATGCTTTTCCTCAGCAGACACTTAATTACAGACTGTCACACAGTCTCTCATAATTGTAGGCCTTGTCTCCCTTGTCAGACCATAAGTTCCCAGGAGCAGAGGCCCTGTCTGTTCTTTCCCATCCTCTCAGAGCCTGGCCCAGGGCTGGGAGGGAAAGCGCTTTCCAAGCCCATCTGGCTCCAGGCTGAGCCAATCCTAGCTCCAGACACTCAGGACCACTTCTCCTGCTCTTGCCCCATGAGAAAACTTCCCAGAACCAAACCTCAGTGTTCCCCCTCTCCACTGGCCAACCCAGGCCCATGATACAGAGAAATGGAGACCGAGGTGGGCAGACAGGGCTATGGTTCTTGCCCAGCCCTGGCATGGCCTTGGTTTGGGATCCTAGGCATGTCCCTGTCCTTCCCCTTACCTAGGCCTGTTTCCTCACTGTGAAACAAGAAACATTGATCTTTTAGCTGTAGAAAATACAGATATTATTTGTTTTTAAGGTAGCCTTCCTTCCCAGGAGTGGATGGGGGAGGAACCGGCTGATTCCAGTACAACCTGAGGGAGAGGAAGCAGCCACAGCCAGGACCGGGAAACCTGGGAATCTGAGAGGCACTCAGCCTGCACACATCATCAACCTCATTAAATTCCTGTTGACGACTGGATTGCATTCCTGCCCAGGTGTTCAATTCCACAGCCCTCACCCTGGCCAGGTCCGACAGTGTCTGCTGCCAGGGTTGAGCAAGGGAAGGGCACCTTGCTTCTGGAAACAACCAACCCTGCCCAAAACAAAGATGAGGAGGAGCCAATTTCCTCATCTGTAAAATGGGGGAAAATACCGGTATCTGCGTCATGGGATTGCTACAGTAACACAGTCAGATCATGCTATAAAACACCCAGCACAGTCCCTGACACGTGGTAAATGGAAGCAGAGCACAAAGATTTCCATTTCTTGAGGGGCCTTTACTACATGAGTACTCGCCCTCCTGGCAACCTGGGAGGAAGGGATTTCCATCCCAACAGGACAAAAGAAAACAGAGGTGCAGAAAGTTGATCAATCCTAGGTCACACAGTGGGGACGAACCAAGCTGTGATATAAACCCAGGAAAACTCTCAGTTCAGCTTTTCCCAGGGTGCAGCCCACAGGATCTCCGCATCAGACTCCTCCAGAGGGCTGGACTTGTAAAGTTGATTCCTGCCCCTGGACCTGCCGAAGGAGACTCTCCGGGGATGGAGCCTGGGAACCTAAACTTTATAATGATAAGCAACCTGAGTTTTTTATACATATTAGGAAACTGAGGCACCAAGAGGGGAAGTGACCACTTTTCAGCAAGTGTGGACCTGGGGCAGAATTCACAGTCTGTTTGACTCAAGAGAGAGTGAGAGCAGCAATCAGAGACTTCCGGAGGAGGTGGTGGCATTTGACAATGCGGGCCTGGAGGGGTAGAGAAAGTACCACAGGGGGAGGGTACAGCACAAATAAAGGTTGGGAGCTCAAAAGGCCAGGCAACAGCTGTTCAATGTTGCTCATGCTTCCCGCACTCTGGGGAGCCACCACTGCAGCCTCTCCCTAAGAGCCCAGGGAGAGCCATTCTAGAACCAATCTGAGTTTCAGAGAGGAAAGCCTGCCATGCTGCTGTCCTACAACCAGCAGGTCTCCGGCCCTCTGGGTGTGTCTGGCTGCTGCTCAGGATGAGAAAGCCAGGGAAGGTGGTGACTCAGTCCACGACCGGCCTCAAGCTAGTCCCGTTGAAGTTTAGGATGAGCTCAGAGGCTGAGGAAATGTCAAGCAAACCCTCCCCTGCAGAATAGATGCCAGACCCAGAGAAGGAGGCCTGAGGGGCAGGCTACCAGACAGAAGCAACACATCTGGAGCAAAGCTGTGGGCTGTGGGAGAAGAAGCCAAGAGGTCTAGGCTCTAGCCCACCCCGACACTGGCATGCTATGGGACCCTGAACAGGTCCTTGGGCCTCTCTGGGCCCCCTACTCTCCATTCACCTGTGAAGCAGAGAGAACACCAGTGGTTTCTGATTTCCTCCCAGGACTGTTCTAAGGAACAATGGCCAGGAAAGCGCCTGACAGACTACACAATGGCTCACAGAGCAAGTGGGGGAGATTAGAGGATTACTCTTAGTGTTTACTATAACAAGTCAGGTGCTCTCCTTGTTACCTGAACCTCCCCCAGGTGGTCACTGGAGGGGGGAAGGTGGGGAGAAACTGGGTCTACCTTGTTCCCACAGAGAAAAAAGTGATCCAGATATCCCTGGGAGATGAATTTATTAAGTGCCTACTGTGTACTCAGCATTTTTAAAATATATAATCTCACTTAATCCTCCGCACAATCCTGTAGTGTAAATATGATTATCTTGAGTACAGATGAGGAAACTTGAAGCCCAAAGTAACTTGCCCAAGATCACACATGGAATGAATGATGGAGACCAGTTAACACCAGCTGTTTATGGCTCTCAGTCCCACATTAATTCTACTACCTGTAATAGTTTATCTTAGAGGTAGAACATGCCTGGTATAGAGGCCCAACTTCAGTACTGCCTCCCCCTGGAAGCTTTTCTGAACCCTCTGCCCACACAGGATTTCTCTCCCTCCTCTGAAACCCCACAACACATGATCAGCGCACACCCTGCAGCATTCAAAACATTCTCCCTCTCGTTCTGCGATCAAGCACACCTTCAACAGGTAAGATGAGATGTAGGTACAAATAGGTGGCCTCTGAGTTACCTTAGAATCCTGAAATGTCAGAGCTGGAAGCACCTACGAGACCACGCTATCCGGCTCCTTCATTTTGCAGAAAGAATAACAGAGAGGGGGACACTTGTCTGAAGTCACACTGCGTCTTAGCATAGCCAGGAATAGAACCCTGGCATTCTGTCTCACAGAATTTCTTTAGGGATTCTATGATTTCAGAACCAGTTTTACAACAAAGATTCTTATTCCCATTTTACAGATAGGGAAGCTGAAGCCCAAGAGAAAGTAGCCTCCCTGAAAGTGGGTACAATGTGGGGCCCAGAATCCCAGCCCCCTACTTCCAGGCCAAGGACCAAGCCCTTCTTCCTCCTTATTGCACGTGGTCCGAGTAGTGTGTCCAGCACAGGACCCACAGTAAGAGGTCAATGGATGTTGGAAATTGTCATTATATACCAGTGGGGAAGTGACACCAGCCTGACTGTGACTTCCTTAGAGGCAGTGCCATGGAATAGGACCAGGAGTCCCCGGCCTCTCTGGGCCTCAACCATAAGACAAGGGTGCTACAACAGCTGATCTCCTGCTTCAGCTCTAGGACATCCTAGGCTCCTTGACAACAGACACCTCCCCCCCCCCCCATCTGTGGAGCCTCTCTGAGCTGCTTTCCTACAGGGAAGCAGGAAAAGCAGGCAAGGTTCACAACCACAAACTGACTGACCTCATTCCCAAGTGCCTCTGGCCACGCAGGACCCACCCTCAAACAATGGGATGGAACATGGAAAATCCACCTTTCTCCCAGAGCAGACATCCAGCTATGCACACCTGCCTATCTTTACAAACTGACAAAGAGCAACCAGGAATCAGGTTATAAATAAGGGACCGCTTGCTCCCTGCCCCATTGGAAGGGCAGGTATATTCCTGAATAATCAGGTGGAAATGGAGCAAAGGGTAAAGAACTCTGGATGGGGAGTCCTGGCGCTGGATCCCTGTCCTAGCTCTGCCATGAACTAGCTGTGTAGCCCGGACAAGCTGCTTGCCCTCTGTGGGCTCAGTTCAAAGACACAGCAACACTTCACAGCACATGTCTACAGACGTTTCATTTGGTCTTCATGACAACCTGGTGAGACTAGCACAATTATTCCTTTTACAGATGGAGAAACTGAGGCTTGGAGAGGTCACAGGTCCCACACAGCTTGAAGCTGGCGGAATCAAGCCCCCGGGTTCTTAGATCATCCAGTGGAATACTCAAGGGTGGTCAGACTAAGAACTCTCTCCCCTCCTCCTGGCAATCTCAGGAAGACCAAAGCAGCATGATAACCTTGTTCACCTGCCCAGGCTGGTGGCCTGCAAGGCTCCGGCCACAAACCCTACAGTCCAGCTGCCTAAAAGGCCGCACCCCCCTGCAAAATTTCATTACTCAAGTTGGCAAGAACGCAGCCCCCACCCCCAGCCAGGTCTAAATAAACACCCAAGTGATATCACATCCTGCCAGCTCCAAAATAGCCCAGGCCTGCCCACAAGCGATCACAAAGTGCCAGGCCATGCAGGACCAAGCGGGCGGGACGTCCAGCCCATGGCACCCTTCACACACACTCAAGCAACTAAAGCAGAAGCCTCCGAGCAAGAAGGCGCCCCCACTCCCACCTCTGCCAGACAGCCTGGCCCCTCCCTCCCTGCCCCTTTGTTGGGAGGCTCCAGAGCCTCCTGCCCCAGCGCCAGCCCTAGCCCCAGCGCCAACCCCATGGAGCCTCGCCGCGGCCAGCGTGCGGGCGGACTCCAGCCCGACCCGGACACCCCACCACTCACATTGCTTCAAGAGCTCCAGACACAAAGCCATGAGGGCCAGAGTGGGGTCAGAGACCCAGAGACCGGCAGAGACAGAAAACGGGAAAGGGAGAGACAAGGGAGCAGAGAGCACGGGAGACAGGGGGCAGGGGCAGAGAAAGCAAGGGGGCCAAGAGCCCTGGGGAAAGAACAGGCTCAAAAGGGGGCCTTCAGCACAAGAGCCATGAGTGGTGAAGCCACTGAGACAGATGCAGGGGCAGAGGCAGTGAGAGCAAAGCGGGAGACCCCGACCCCCAGAACTGGGGGGCCACCGAGACCTGAGAAAGAACAAGGAGCCACAGCCACAGAGACAACCCAAGGGATAGCAGGGAGGGGTGAAGTCTGGGAGCTGGGGAGCTTTTGGGGGTCCCAAGAGAGAGACCCCAAGGATCTCGGAGGTCCCAGCGTATATGAGGGGCACCGAGAGGAAAAACCCCGAGGAAATGAGGGCTAAGAGAGGGGCAAGACCGCAGGGATTTGAGGACAGATGGAAGGGAGGACCCCCAAAGGATGTGAGGGAAGCTGAGAAAGGAGTCGTGGGGGAGTGAGGGCGGTGTTCTGAAGAAAAGGCCCCCCAAAACAGGAGGGCACCGTGAGGGCGGGTCCCGAGGAATGGGGGCGCCCAGAAAGGGAGGCTCCGAGGGATGAGAGGACCGCTTTGAGGGGGACCCGAGACCGGGGAGCGAGGGAGGGGCTGTGAGGCACCGCGAGGGCAGAGACAAAGAGACAGGGAGCCGGGGAGAGACAAAGCGGACGGAGCGGGGAGACCAGCCCGAAGGCTGGCAGCCGGACAGAAGGACGGAAGCGCGAGCAGGCGGGTGGACGAACGGACGGACAGACGGGGAGGAGGGCGGGGGCAGGGCCGGGCGGGGGCGGCGCCCGTCTCCTCGCGGGGCCGCGGCTGCTCCGGGCGGCGCTGGGCGGGCCCCGGGCGTCCGGGCTGAGGAGGCGGCGGCGACGGCGTGGACCGGACAGACGGACGGAGTGACGGACGAGGCCGGCGGCAGCTGCGGCCAGCGGCGGGCACTCACCCTCCTCCCTCACGCGGCCCGGCCCGAGGCTCCGGTTTTGTACGCCCGAGGGGCGGGGCCTCCGTGTTAAAGCCCCGTGCCGACCCCGCCCCGCCCCGCCCCCCGCGTCAGCCGCGCGCGCGCGCCTCCCGGGACTCCCGGGCAGGGCGGGGACGCGCAGAGTCCGCTTGGCACGTGGCCCGGCGCGCGCGCGCGCGGCTTGGCCGGTGCGCAAGCGCTGGGCGCGCTTAGCTAGCCCACGCCCAGGCCGACTGATGGGGAGAGAGAGCGCGCGCCCACGTCGGCACGCGCATGCCCGAGCGCCGGGAGCTCCGCCCCTCGAGCCGCCCAGCCAAACCGGTTCCAGCTGGAACGGGACGCATGCTCCCTGCCGGGGGAGGAGCGGTACGAGCTCGCCCTAGTTCACCGTGGCGATACCTCGCTGTCACTGGGGGAAACTGAGGGTCCCAGCAAGCATCCTGACCTGGTGACCCGGTCTTCTCAACCCTGCATGGTCAAATTAGACCTCAAGTACTATGGACTCTACGTCCTAAGTGTTTTTAGTTGGCACCTCCTCTCCATCCTCCCTTTGCTGTCCTCAGAGCCCTCCCGATTGGGTTCGAATCCTGCCTCACCCTTTCCAGGACTGCGCGACCTTGTATGAGCTATTCTTTCAGCCTCCCTGAGCCTTCGATTCTTCTTCAGCAAAAGAAAACCAGCACACTCAGTATGCCCTGAAGGTCAACGTGCAGTAGGCTCTAAGGACCTAAATTATTCCCTTCCCCTGTCTCGAGGCAACTCCCTGTTCCCCATTTCTCTCCCGTAGTCCCCCACTCATGGAGTCGTTTCCTTAAAGCCTCACCTCTCCAGACTGTACCTACAGGACGTCTGCCATCCACAGACCCAACTCCTGTTGCCGGACCCGCCTTGCTGGGTGACTTAGGCAAGTCCCTTACCTTCTCTGCACATCTCTTTAATAAATGTAAAATGGAGAAAATAATCTTAATAAGATGATACAGTGTTTCTGATATTACTGTAACCTTTTTTGTATAAAGGCATAATAATAACAAAGGAAAATGAGGATTATTGAGCGGTTTTGATGCCAGATACTGTGCTAAGCATTTTGAAATTATTAGTTTACCCTGTCCTAATCACAGTCACTATGCTACACCTGTGCTATTCACATAACATTCATCTTTAAATTGACTCAGAAAATTTAGGACACCCCTGAGGACACGCTAGGCTCAGTTTTGCTCGGCCCCAGCCCCATGGAACCCCACTCCTGTTCCAACGCACCAGATACCCTCCTGTCCCAGGACCTCTCCTCCCTCCCTGGCATACCTCCCCAGCTTTCTCCAAGTCTTTGCTTAAACATCTGTTTCTCAACGAGGGCTACCCTAACAATCCTGTTTGTGCTGCAACCCTTCCCCTTGCTGTGGGCTATTTTCCAATGAATCATATACTGATATGTGTTATTTATTGTTTTGCCTGCTCCCTGACCTACCAGGTGACCTTGACCAGACACTCACCTTCTGTAGGCTGTAGTTTGAGAGACTTCTGTCACATGTGTATATGCATACATATGAGAGGTTAAACTGGGTTAATTCAGGAATGTCAGATATGTGTAAATATTCTGGCCATAGCAGACATCACCAATCGATGGTGGCACACTTCTCTGCTGAACTAAATCTCAGTCTTGGGCTCCAGGGATCAGAGATGACACAGGAGCTGAAGTCTATTTGCAATCTCTGGACACAATGGTCTTTGAGGTTCCTCTCAGCCCTGACACCCCCGGAACTGGAGTGTTCAATCTGACAGGAGCCTGTAGTGTAATAATCAGAGATTGTGGAAGGCTAGGCCTGGGGGAGGGAGGACAAGGCTGAATGGAGGGTTGACTGCTTACTGGAATTTTGTCAGCCTCCCTTCCTCTGTGGAGGAGGGAGTGAATCAGAGGAGAAACTGGGAACATTCTGGGGGAGAGGGGAGGAGACAAAGAAGGGACTCAGAGGATGACTTGGATGGGAGGTATTTAGGCGGGGAAGCGGGGGTCCTCAAATTCAAACCTCACAACATTGGTGGAGAATTTGAAGCATAGGGAGGGGCTGGAACCCCCCAGAGTGACACAGAACAGAGGAAACTAGATCTCAAGACTCCTGAGTAAGGAGCAAGCATGTATCCCAGGCCAGGAAGCTATCCCAGCTCAGCCTAGAGCTTCAAGGACTACCAGGGAGAGCCCTCCGATGTGTGTAACCTGGTGGGGGTGTGTGTAAACACACATGCACATGGAATCACGTGCTGGTGCAGAGGGCACAGTTGGCAGGAGCTAGGGGGTGGGAGTGGGGGGGGCGCTACCCAGGCCCCTGGGGGATGCCACAGCCTCCCTTGCGGTTCTGAAGGAGTGGGAGAGATGCAGAAAGGGAGGCCAGGGAGGGAGGACGGCCAGAAACTGGGAGGGGAGGAAGTGGGGGGCTGGGGAGGGGAACGGAGTTGAAGGAGGCAAACTGAAGGCTGAGATGGTGAGAGAGAGGGCAGAGGAAGCTGGAAGAAAGGCATGGCAAGGGAGGAGAGGAGAAAGAGCACGAATGGGAGCTGGGCAGAGGGAGGGAGTGGGAGGGAGAGTCTTCTTTGTTCTTTCTTCTCTTTCCCAGAAGGGGAGAGGAGGCAGGCTGGGGCTGACAGGGGGGTGGGGGGATGGCACCCCTGTGGCCCCTTCCAGTTGGGTCCTTTGGCTGGGAGGGGCTCATATATATAGCCAGACTGCTTCCCCTGCTGCCCTAGCTGGAGCTGACCCCGCCTGCCAGTCACCTGCCAGAGCTATTTCTGGAATGTGGAATCTGGGTCAGAAGGGGGGAGGGAGAGAGAGAAAGAGTGGTGGCAGTGGTGCTGGCAGCTGGGAAGCTGGTGAGCTCTAAGTGGGTGGGCGGGCAGCTCCAGGCTCTGCCCACGGCCACTCCAGAGGGGCCCTCCCCCTTCCAGGCTCGCACCGCCTCAATAACTAACCACTCCTCGCCCACATCCACCCACCTGCCCACATATGGCCTGAATCCATACATGCCCACCATATGTGCCCATGTACGAGTGTGGAAGAGCTTTCATACCCCTCAGCAACCTGGGGGCTCAATGCAGCCCTAGGAGTGTGTGTGTGGGTGTGTGTGTGTGTACCTGGGGTCTGGACTTCTCCCTTCCTGCAGACAGAGTTGAGGAGAGGAGACCACTTCTGAGTAGGAGTGACCCCTGTGGGGCAACAGTGGCAGAAACAGGGTGGCCCTGCGTGTTGGCGTGGGTCTATGTAGAGGGAGGTGGTTATGCACAGAACTGCCATGGATGGTTGTGCAAGTTTTCCACTGATTAAGGATGCCACATACAGGGCAGACATAATTAAATTATATACTCATGACAAATCTGTGGCAGATGGCAGAAAAAGACCTTATTCTAATAAAAATTATACATCATGACAATTTTCCAACAGATGGCAATTAAGTGTCTTGGGGAGAGTGCCCTTTCCTAACCCAGCACAAGTGTTCCGTATGGACCAGCTGCAGTTCTGGGCAGATGGGAAAATCTGGTGGCTTTGGTTTTCCCTGTGAGGCAGGTGGGTTTACCTGCTGAGCATGAGGGGATCGGAGGGTAGAGCGATGAGCAAGTATGTAGTGGTCACTGGGAGACCCGAGGGAGGGCTGACCTGGTAAATGTCAGGATGAATTTTTTCAGTGGCTCTAATCTACTAGGGGCATGATTTCCTCACAGGTGTAGCGGGGGGCATGAGTCTTGAAAGAGATACGCATGTGTGTGAGTGTATGCAGGTGTATGTAGACATAACGTGTGTATTGCACCTGTGGGGACTATCCATGTGCATGTGTTTTCGTAACTTTTCATACCATACAGAGATCTAAGGGTCTACAAGTTCATGTATGTCATATCGTACAGAGATCTAAGGGTCTACAAGTTCATGTATGTATGTATGTTCATGCATGTGTTTTTGTAACTTTTTGTATCATACAGAGATCTAAGGGTCTACAAGTTCATGTATGTCAGGTGCACTTGTACACACACGTCTGAGTTGGTAGGAGGTGTTGCTACATGATGCTTTCTTGAGTGTCTTGTTTGATCTAAAGCCCCCAAACTGAGAATAATTGGAGGCCCACAGCCCTCTATTTAAAGCCAGCTGCTGGATCACCCAAACAAGACAGTTCGGAGTGGGTGTGGTTGGTTGGGGTCTCTTTTTCTTTTTAAATTTTACTTATTTATTTGTCAAAGAGAGAGAGAGAGAGCACAAGCAGGGGGAGTGGCAGGCAGAATGAGAAGCAGGCTCCCCGCTGAGCAAGGAACCCAATTCAGGGCTTGATCCTAGGACCCTGGAATCATGGCCTGAGCTGAAGGCAGACGTTTAACCAACTGAGTCACCCAGGTGCCCTGTCTCTTTTTCTTCTTAGATTTTAGGTTACTCAATCAAGAGGAGCCGGAGCCAGACCTAACATAAATCATGAGATCCTGCTGTTATGATTGGATGAGACTTTGGGGTTCTTGAGGATAAGTGTATTTTAAAAAATGTTTATTCGAGAACGAGAGGGAGACAGAGTGTGTGTGTGCTCATGCATGAGCACACGCACCAGCGTGGGTAGAGGCAGAATGGGAGGGAGAGAAGCTCAAGCAGACTCTGCACTGAGAGGGCCCCACTCAGGGCTCGATCTTATGACCCTGAGATCATGACCTGAGCTGAAACCAAGAGTCAGATGCTTAACCAGCTGAGCCACCCAGGTGTCCCGGATAAATGGTGTATTTTCTGTGTGAGAGGAACGGAATAAATATGGCCAAGAGAGTGGACTATAGCAGATTCGATTATCAACCCTCATTTTTCACCCCTCCCTGTATCCACACCATTGCTATAGAAATAGTTTCTTACACAAAGGTAGGAGGGTACCTCTCCATCCCTGTCTTTGAGCTCAGTCATGTGACTTCCTTTACCCCATGGAATTTTAGCAGATAGTATATTCATAGGGGCCTTGAAATGTGCTTGTGTCCTTAGGCTTGCTCTCTTGTGCTTCTGCCAAGAACATGCCCTGAATGGGTCACTGATCCCAGGAGGACCTTTGGTTTCAGGAGGAGGATGAGAGAGTTGTGGGACAGAACTGTTCCCGCTGACCCACAAAGCAAGAAATAAGTGTTCATCGTTGTACTACACTAATTTTGTGGTTCTTTGTTATGCAGCGCTATTGTGGCAACAGCTGATCGATACAGGGACCTAAGCAGTTCTGGGGTATTGACCCATCCTTAGTCTATTTATGAGTGATTGGGTTTGGGGAAGATTAGAGAATGAGTGTCTATCTGAAGAAAATTGCTGGTGTGCTGTATGTCCCCCCAGGCCTACTTCAAGCTTAGAGAATGGGCCTGATGATGGGAGAATCTGGCCCTTTCCCTGAGGCTCCTAAGGGAATACAGCAGGATGCCTGGGAGAGCCTGGCAGGGATCCCCTAGATTTGGAGGCCCTAGAAGTGGGCCTCGGCATCTGGTAGACCTCCGAAGTAGAGCCTGGCAGGGTTACGCATGAAAGCAGGTCCAGAAGAAGGGCTGTAGTGAAGCCCAGACTGTCAGAGCTCCCCAGGACAAGGGCCTCATTGTCACACAGGTAGAATTGGAGTCAAGGGAGAAAATGGGGCCGGAGTTGTCATCAGAGAATTTTGCCCAAGATGCCTGCCTGGCAGGACCTGAAAAGAGAAGCTGAGTTGGGAGGAGGGGGTCCAGCAGAGCGAGATGCGGAGGGGGAATAAGAAGCAGTGGGCTGGAGGGGGACTGCCCATGCCAGGGAAGGAGGCACTGTGAGGCCTTCCGAAGGTACCACTTAGCAAATAGCCAGTGTGTGGCATCGGTCATCCAGAAAGTTCCAATACCCAAAAACACCTGTGCTGGCTACCTTCCCCTGCCATCTGGAGGGACCAGAAACGGCCCCTTGTGAACAAGCAACAGAGTCAACAATGACCACCACACCCAGCTCCCTCTTGCAGGCTTTATGGCTCTACCTGCAGAAACATGAGATCTGAGGTTGGTAACACTGAAGCTTCGCAGTGAGGCCCGACCTGACTCCTAATACCTAAAAATGAGACTATTCCTTATGGTCTAAAAGTGACTGGAAAAGCTCAGGGATCTGCCCAGATCTCACCCAGGATTGGAAAGGCAATGGGGAAACAAGTCGTTTCTTGCACTGCCCCCCCGTAAAGACAAAGACATTCATTTGATAAGCTAATTTCCTGCATACAGAACATGCATAGGATTTAAATTCATTTATTTACATCAAACACAAGCTGAACACTTGAAACATGTCTCTTTTCCTACAACAATCCAACCCCAACTGCTTCTGACTGCCAGGAAAGTCAGAGTCATGTCTGAACACCAACGATCATAGCTCCCACCATGCGCAAGGCCCTGCCTAAACACTCCCTTATCTCGTCTTCCCAAGAACTCTCTGGGGCCTGGCTTCTGCCTCGGTGTACAGATGAGGAAACGAGACTCCTAAAGGAAAACCAGCTAGCCAGGATAAGATTGAAACTCTCTCTACTAAACCAGAAATGATCTATGATTTTCCCTGGTCTGGGTTTTCATGGTTTAGTCTGTGATGCAGGGTTCCCTTTTGCTCTGATCATGCATAGCCTGTCACCAGAGAACTTACAACAAGTATCAGAAAGGACAGGTGGTCTCTGTGGATAAGAGAGACACCCGCAAACCCAGCTGGCTGAGAAGGCTCAGTGCAGACACCATCCTCTTTCCTGTGGGTTCTAAACCTCACCATAGGTTTGCCTACCAGAACTAATCCAAATGGGGAGGTGGGGCTTCAGGGAGCCCCACCCACCAGCAGGTGGCTGCTCTGAGCCAGGATTGGGAGCCGAGTGGGAGCCCTCTCTGACCCCCTCCTCCTACTGCCAGAGATGACACCGGCCTCTGTGACCCCGGTTTGAGCTCCAGTTTGTCCTTTACTGGGAAGTTCAGTCTCAAGGCCTCCTGTTTTGCTCCTTCCCCGGCATTCCCAACATCCAGTCCACCAGGAACAGTCTCTGGGGTCCCCTCGTGAGAAACAAAAACAACCCCTCTCCCCCATCTCAGTACTCACTCGGAAGCGTGCGACTGTTGCTGAGGCTGCCAGTGCTGGGCGGGGGGGAGAGGGACTGCAGGGAGACACTGTCCTCCTCCTGCGAGCAGCCCGCCTGGATGGCCCGCAGGTAGCTGTGGCTGCGGGAGCGAAAATAGCTGGGCAGCGGCAAGTCCAGTGCCTCGGCGGCTGTAGACTCGGCTTCGCTGCAGGCAGACTCGCAGGCTGCCTCATACTGGTCGCTCAGATCTGCCTCCCGTACCTAGCCGGGCAAAGGTGGGCGTCAGGGGCCAGCAGGGCCCATTCTGGAGGGACGGGGTGCTGGGTGGTTGGCTCAGCAGCAGGGCTGGAGAGTCAGTGGGGCCTTGAGTCAGCCCTCCCTTTCCTCCCATCTCGCTCACGATATAGGGTGGGTGGATGGAACCCTTAAGAAGTGACAGCCTCAAATTTGATTAAGGATATTTAGTGGGTCTTGAGTGTCCAAACTGATCAACTGATAGATCCTGAGGTCACATCTGAATTCAGCCACAAAGAAGGCTACAATCAATTAGTAATGTCTACCTTGAATGTTGGAATGGGAGGTGGCAGTAGGTGTGCTAGAAATTTACCAGCTTAAGGTCCAATTCCTTTACTTTCACAAGCAAAGAAACCGAGGGCCAGTGAGGGAAAGATACTTGCCAGGTGTACCCAGTGAGGAAGTGGCTGAATCAGTACTCCAAATATGAATTTAAGGAGGATTAATCTAGCCCTGGAGTAGAGAATGAATGTTGGGAAGGGAGTCTGGGACAGAGGCAGAGGCCTGAGATGAAGTTGACGTCATAATCTGGTAAGAGAAGATAAAACTGGAATGAGGGTAGTGGCAGTGAGGATTGATTAGTGATGTCTGCCAAGGGTGTTATAGAGAATGGTAACTGAGAGGTGGTGAGGATTGATTAGTGATGTCTGCCAAGGGCAGTATTGAGAATGGTGATATGTATGCAGTATGGAGAATGGTGACACGTCTGCTATTTGTCATCTCACACCTAGTTCAACGTTATCTAGATGGTTTCTAAGTGTCTCTCTAGAGATGGCCATCCAAGATCCTATAGATCTGCAGCTGAGAGTGTGAGCATACAGCAGCCTGCCACACATATACTCTCTAAGGGTTCTGGAAGGGTATGTTTGACCCAGGTCTTAGCCATGATGGCAACTGGAGACCACAGAGCATAAGCTGAGGAGTTGGCGAGCAAAGGATGGACCCTGACTGGAGGTCCTGAGGGGAGGCCAGGGCAAGAAGGGCAGGGACAGAAGTTGACTGAGCACCATGTGGAAGAAAGATGGAGCTGTTCTTGGGGCCTGCTCTGCTGGTGTGGCATCCAGGTCTCACCACCCTCTGGGTCAGAGGTCAGGTAGGTTTCCTACCTAAATGAAATGCCTGGCACTGCATCAGGTAAAATGACTAGACGGATCATCACCCAGTTGGGAGCATATCTATTTGGAAAGGTCTAAATCTGTGCTGTCCAATATGGTAGCAACTAACCATGTGTGGCTCTTTAGGTTTTAAACTAATTAAAATTAAACAAAAAAATTCAGTTCCTTAGCCACACTAGCTATGTTTCACTTGCTTATGCCACCTCATGGGAAAGCGTGTAGGACAGAACATCTCCGTCTTCACAGAAAGTTCTGCCGGACAACACTGATAAATTAAAATATAGGCCATGAGGTATACCCAACATTCATTTGGAGTGGGTTTGAAAGAGACAGGCGTTTATCCTCCTTGGCTGTGACCTGAAGTACACCGAGGAGCCCCTGTGATTGCCAAGGGCAATAAGGTCTTGCTTTGCGACTGCAGGCATGCCACAGCTCTGGAATAGGACTGCCGGAGTTTCAACCTGGGTCCATCACTTCCTTGCAATATGAATGGGGGCACGTCACTTAACTGCTCTGTGCCTCAGTTTCCCCATCTATAAATTAAGGGCTAACTGTAGACCAAATTTCCTAAGGTTGCTGTCGAGATTAAATGAGATCATTCATATCCCATGCTGGGAACAGTGTCAGGAGACTAAGTACCAGGTGACCTATCCCTATTCTTAGAGAGGGCTCCGTGGGGTGAGGGCAAGGATTTGTAAGTACTGGTTAAGATGCTTCCAAGCCCTGAGAGCTGAGGCCAGCTGGTCAGAGCTGTTGGTATGCATATCACTGAGGACATACTGTGGGCAGGGAACTCGTTGAGATTTTGTATGTTAACACATCACATCCTTACCACAAGCCTGTGGACATTAGGGGAGGAAGAGGGCACTGGACCCCTGGGGGCTCCCGAAAGACCTTCCCGAATAATGTGTTTGAGAAGAACTATGACATGAACGTGGGAGGCACATAAGCCTGCCACAGCTAGCATCAGGAGAGGAGGGGCCAATCTTCATCCCGCCCCTTGGACAGGTTCCTTGTCTTCTCCTGGCCACAATGAGGCGGTGAGCTTGGAGCCCATTTCAGCCTTTCTTTCTGGTCTCAGGGGCTGGGGCTTGGGAAGGAGGAGAGGGTCTCTTCTCGGGCAGGGTGTGTGTGCACAGGAAGGGGCACCCGTAGGGCAAACAGACAGCGTACCATGAGCAGCTTCACCCCCACCAAGTTTTGTAAAATGGAAAAGTCTCTGTGTTCATGCCAACACTCCAACATCCTTAAAGGAGAAACATTAGGGGATCTGGGACCTGGAGGCCAATACCACCAGCCCCCAGCTGCCAATGTGTCCAAAGAGAACAGTCTCTCTAGCTAGAAGATTCCCAGGGTCCACTTTCCTTTACTCTGGGATTGTTTCTTGCCCTATCCACGAGACCTAGCCCATTCTTTTCCATTTTTTAAAAGAGGAAACTCAGGCACAGAAAAGTGAAGTGAAAGGGTCAGTGAGGGAGAGGTCAGGACAGAGTGTGAGCCTCGACTCCATGCTCACCGGTGGTGCCTTCCCTGGCGCGGGCTCTGCTGGTTCCTGCCAGGGCCAGGGGCTGGGACCACTCAGATGCCAGGTCTCAGACCCAGCCCTGGGCTCTGGAATTGGGGTACGAGAGAAGGGCAAACATACTGACCTGCTGCTCATGGCCAAACAACTGGGGGATCAGGGAGGCCTGTCCAAAAATCTGCAGGAAAGAGAGGGGGAGGGTTATGGGGAGACCAAGGCTGGGGGCTGGGGTAGGGTATTCAGACTTGGCTACAAGAGGCTGGCTGGCTGGCCTAACATCTTCCCCAGACTGGCTGAGGCCTAGTCTGCCAGGTGGTCTCACTTAGCTTCCTCCACAGATGGGAGAGTTACCCCTTCTGGAGCTGGGTGCTACTGAGGATTTATACTCTGCTCTTTCTACATCTTTCTTTTGTTCTGGCCCCTGGGGGATGCCCAGTATACTGCCTCTCACCCAGGCAGGCAGTCCCCCCAACTCCCGGATCTACAGATTAGGCCCAGAGCCCAAAGCCTTCTCTTCCCTGGTCAGGGCCCACATAGTCCACGGCCTGGTGGGAGGGAGGCTGCTTCTGGCAGGAGTCAAGGCCTCAGAGACCCAGTCAGAGCTGGGATATCTCTGACTCTAGGACCACATATGTGGCTCAGGTCACTCAAGCTTCTGGAGGTGAGGGTTTGAGGGCTCAGAGGACCCTGGCCTAGGAGAGAGCTGGGCTGGGCAGGGGATAGTAGCATAGACCTGCTGGGGTCCCCAGCCTGGCTGATTCCATGGGCCTTTATGTACAGCCAAAGAACAAAAGTGTTCCAGATGCCGGGGCCAGGCAGAGGTGAAGATGGGGTGTGTGAGAGAAAGACAGAGAGAAACATGGCTGTGGTACCGACTAGAAGGAGTCAGAGAAAAATGTGAATGAGGGGAAAGAAAAACAGAGACAGATACAAAGACAGAAGACTGAGAAACAAAAGAACACGGTAGGATAGGAGACACAGGGAGGGAAGCCATCCATTCAGAAGGCTCCCGTGTGCCCTGTGCTACGTGCTGAGGACCAGGACAGTACAGGGAACCACACGGCAAGCTCCCCACCTGCAGGGAGCACCCAGTCTTAAGAGTGAGACAGACATCAATTAAATAAGCAGCTATAACTCCTGACAGTAATGGTGCTGTCAAGTAAATTAAGCAGGGTAAGGGAACAGTGTCCTGGGGGCTCCTTTCAACAAGTTACAGGGCAGGTTCCCCTGAGGTGACATTTGAATCAAGACCAGAAACACAGAAAAATCAGCTGAGCAAAGATCTAAGAGAGGGGTGCTCCTGAGAGAAGAAACAGTAAGGTGTGTGAGGTGTGCGAGGAGGCCAGTGTGGCTGCAGCAGGACAGGGAACAGAGCATCTGAGATCCCATGTGAGAGAGAGGCAGGCCCACACGCCGCTGAGTAAGGAGTCTGGCCTTCACTGCGGGCAGGCGGGAGCTACAGAGGGTTTAGAGCAGGGACATGGTGTGATCTGCCTCACATCCTTCACAAGCTCCCTATGGCCATTGGGAACACAGAGCAGGTGGCAGGCCTGGAGCCCAGAAGCCTTGGTGGGGCCTGCATGAGGGTGGCAGGGACAGAGTCCCAGGCTGGGGTACTCTACTCCTCCCCAAGTCTGAAGTCAGTCTCCTTGGTCTGGGAATGACAGTGCTGAGAGGTCTGGGGACTCCAGGGGGGGATGCTACGGCCAGATGAGGAACAGTGGAGTGGTGAGGGGAGGGGATCCCAAAGCTTTCCAGTTCTAAGCAGTGTATTAGCCCGGGCAGTGGGGCTACACACAGTGGGCCCTGGGGCCTGTCTCCGCCCAGAAAGGAGGCTCGGGCTGCACCTGGGGCCTCGCCTGCCCCACTCTTTTACTCCTAGCAGGTGTTGCCCTCACTGGGCCTCATCTCCCCATCCACACCCTAGGGGGAGCCCTTGATACTTGGCTGGTCTTCCCTTTGCCAACCCCAAAGTACTGGGCACATGGCGGGGACTGGAGTCCTGTTGTATGACTGACAGCCCTGGACCTCCGCCCAGCTCTGCCTCCTCCTTGCTGTGTGATCTCAACCAGCTGAGCCTCAGTTTCCTCATCTGTGAAATGGGGATATAAATAATAAGCACACCCATCCCTGGACATGGCTGTGAGGGTTCAAGAACCTGGGAGTTAAGAGAAAGAAAAGTTCAGCACAGCGTGCTAATCGATGTTAGTGGCAGGGGTGCCTAAACCTTGGAAGTCCAACTTTCCTCTGAGCCTGCGGGACATGGAGGTCCAGAATGGAGAAGCAACTTTCCCAAGGTCATACAGCAACACAGCAATATGAACCATAAAGTTAGCTACCCTTTGCTGAGAACACTACATTCCTATCTCAATTCCTCATAATGCTTTGAAATAGGAATTACCACCCTTCTGTGTAAATCAGGAAACTGAGGCTCAGGGAGGGAGTGACTTGTCCTGAGTTCATACTCTCGGTGACAAGACTGGGACTCAAGCTCAGGTCTCCAGTTCTCTATCTTCAGGGCTCCTGGGTCTATAGCAGTGGTGTGGCTCCTCCCTGAGGGCTCTCAGCTCAGGCCACGACATGCCAGGCTCCCTGACCACTCTCCAGCCACAGGACAGTCAGTGGGACAGACATATGTACACAGGCAGCTATGGGAACAAAGACCAAACAGAAGCACAGTGAAGACATATGGGGACCACTCGCCAGGGGCTGGGCCTGGATGTCTGTCCTCCTGGGTGGGAGCTGGGCTCTTCCAAGCTCACTGTCCTGGCTAGCCGCCACCCTCACCTGGCTGATGCAGCTGGAGTCGTTGAGGCTGTCGCTGACGGGGTTGTAGTCCTCTTCCCAGCTGGGACACTTGGAGGGCAGCAGCATGTCCACGGAATCCAGGCGGTCCAGACTCCTGGGGAAGGTGGGGAGCAGACAGGGCTCAGCCCACCCATTGTTCAGCCCGAGAAACAGGCTCAGACCAGGAAAGAATGGCCAAGGTCATCGAGTGCAGAGGGAAAAATGGAAGTCACTGCCAGCCTGTGTAGTGTTGGGAGGGGTGAAGATGGGGTGGAGGGGTGGGTTATGGGCACTGAGCAAGGGGAGAGCTCTCAGCTCTCTGACTTGACTCTGGAGGAGGCCGGTCTTTCTCACCTGTCATCTCTACCGTAGCCACGAGGTGGCAGCACAAGCTCACTTTTAACCATTTCAACCCTTGCTTCCGAAGCCAGCCCGATTCTACAGCCCCCTCCCCCGACAGGTCTGGGGCAATTCCAATGGCTGGAAAGGGAAGGGAGGTCAAGGCTCACAGCCTTGATCTCAGGCTGGAGCTGCCCAAAGTACATCAGTTTCAGCACAATATCCGGGTAACTTCCACCAGGCCCCCAAAGACACCACTTCTCACAGCTCCTGCTCTTCAATTTTTCTCACACCTCCCTGACCCTGGGTTTCTCCCTCACTAGGCTGGCCAGTGAGCCGAGCCTGTGAGAGTGGAGGAGACATTCCGGGAGCGCCCACCTGACGGGAGAGCCCGGAGGTCTCCAATGGGGCAGGTTAGCCTGTGGGCGGGGCTCCCAGCAGGCAGTGCAGTGAGTTTTAACCCCACTGCTCTGGGGTTAAAATCCAAGCACCCAACAGCTCAGGCCTTGCCCTAGGTGGGCTTGAATTGGAATGGAGTTTCCTCAGAGGGTGACCTTGGGCAAGTCACGACCCCCTTGCCTATGTCTCAGTTTCCTCACCTACAAAGTGGCCTGCCTGCTTGGGGCCATAATGAGGCTTTGGAATCACACTGAAGTGCACTGGGCCAGGCACAGAGCCCAGAGTGCGGCAAGTGCTAACAGATGGCGCCCATTACTATAGCTACTATTATTATTTATTCCCTCTCATTCAAGGTCTGGGCCTGGGTCCCACGCTCCTCTCCCACCTCAGTGCACACTGGTCATTCATAGAAGTGCTTCCAGGACTAGAAGGGGTCTTAAAGATCATCTACCTTAGCCCCCGCACTTAAAGATGGGGAACTGAGGCTCAGAGAGGGGGAGATCTGGGACGGGCCAGTGATGTCCTGAATTCCCACCTGGAGGCCATTCCCTGCCTTCTGTCCCCCAGTGCATCCCTTAAGCAATTCCCTGTCACAAGGAAACTCCGGGCTTCTCCGAGTACACTGCCCCTCCCTGCTCCTCCTTGCCTCTCCCTGCCTCAGTGCTCTGTCAACTTACCTGCTCTCTTTCCTCTGTCAAGGTCCTCCCAGACCCCCTCCTCCTAGAAGTCTTGACTCTTGGCCCCCGTAGTTTAGGAACTAGGACTAAGCTGGTTTCCTTAACTCTTCTTTTTGTTTCTGACTTACTTTTGTTTCTTTTCCTCAAAGAACTTTGAACCCCTCCTACTAAGTTTTACTTGTTTTGTACTTGATGATGGGCTTTCTGTAACGTTTTTTTCCTCCTCTCATTCTTTTCTGTTCTGATCCCCACAGTGACTTCTGCATGTGAAAGCCTCACCTTTCTCTAACATTTTAATTGTTGCTCTCCCAGTGCATGAATCTCATTTGTTCATAATTTCATTAACTCTTTTAAGTCTTAAAGCAACGGGAAAGGGCTTGACGGTGAAATTCCAGGCAGGGTGAGGGAACAGGTGAAGGCTCTTCACCAGCTTTTGACTTCTGGATACACTCTCCTCCCCAGTCTCGGAGCTCACCACAGGGATCAATTACAGGCGCAAGGGCAGAGGGGGCTCTGGCCTCCCCCCGCCCCCCCGCAGTAAGTACCTTGTTGGTACAGGTGGTGGGATCACTAGGGGCAAGGTTCTCCTAATCGGAAGAAGAGGGTTCCCTGGCCCGGTTCCCCTGTGGGAATGGAACTCACGTGGTGATGTGCCTTCTGGGGACACAGCCAGCCACTCTAGAGAGACTCTCCTTATTGTTTGCCAAAGGAAGAGACTCACTGCTGGTCAGGGTTTAACTGTGGGGGGCTTATGGGGGGGCTCTCCAGAGTCAACTCGTCAAACGAAGGGCCAACCTAAGGACAAGGATCTCAGGGAGAAGGCTAAGCTAAGGCCGGGTTTACCTAGGGAGCCTAGATCACTGGGAGCCCGAGTTCACCTGGATCTGAGGCTGTGAGGCAGGATTCACCTTTGGGGCGGGGCTTTCCTAGGGGGCCACAAGAGCAGGAAAGCGAGGTTCCCAGAGGTGGGACATACCTGTGAGGAGCTCACCTAGGGACTAGCCCGGCCAGTGAGCGGAGCCTGTGAGAGCGGAGGAGGCTTTTCCGTAGAGCTCACGTGCGGAGGGCTGGGAGGCCTCCAACCCCGCAGGTTAGCCTGTGGGCGGGGCTCCCAGCAGGCGGAACTTGGGAGACCTCCCAGGACCTGACTCGGACTCCCGAGCCGCAATCCCGGGGGGCGGAGCTCCGGGGGGGCCGGGCTAGCCTGTGGGCGGGGCTCTAGGTAGCGGGGCTGCGCGCTCACCTGCGGGGGTTGCTCTGCTCTCCCAGCGACTGCTGCGTGGCCCTCAGGTAGCTCTGGCGCCGTGCTGCCGTCTTGGGTGAGGGCTTGGGGCTGCCGCCGGACTCGTCGCTGTCCTCGTCGCCCATGGCCTTGATGTAGCTGCCGCTGCGCATGCGCCTGCACGGGATGGGGCCCTCGGCGGCGGCGTCCGCCTCGCGCGGGGACAGCAGCGCGGTGCTCCACTCGCCGCCGCCGCCGGGCACCTGAGGATGGGCGGACAGACCTCAGCGAGCGTAGGGCGGGATCGGGGGGGTGGGGCGCAGCGCACATCGCAGAGCGGTACTCGGGGCCCTGAAGCGCCCCCGCTCTCCGCCTCGGGCAGTTTCAGCCTTCCGTGATGGGTACTGCTGTTGAAGCCACCCAGCAGCAGGGCAGAACCGGGGGCTGGGAAGGATACTTGAGTTCCAGAGCCGGCTCGGCCACTTGTCTCAAGCAAATCCTCGCCTCTCTTAAGACCTCAGATTTCTGCACGGATCCCAGGGTGGGTGTGCCCCAGCAAAACCGCTCAGGCTGTAAGATCACAGTTGCTGCCCACTGCAGTTCCCTTTCTGAGCACCCACTGTGTTCCCATCACGTCACCCTGCTATCTTAGAGGACGGCTTATGATCCCACCACACAGATGAGAACATCAGACCAGACTGAGGCCCTCAGACCTGGCACCAAGATCCTGTCCTAGGATGGGGGTAGGGATAGGGAGGATTGGTCAGAGGACTCCAGCACAGTAGTAAAGGGGCAGGGTCCTTGGAGCCAATGGACATCCTGTATCCCTTACTAGTGGGTAAGCCCAGGCACAGAGGTGCGGAGGCCGGTGGGAAGGGGCTGCCACCCAGGTGGTGACCTGGAAAAAGGGCTGTTTTGCCATCTGACAGGTATACACAGTGGACATTCACCCCATGATGAAAGATCCCACACATCTTAGCACTTACTAGGTCTCTCAGCCCAAGCACAGAGTGAACACAACTTGCCAGGTGCACACATCTCAGAGAGCAAACGTACATTCTCCGCCCCCATCTCACCAAGGACACGCCCACAGCAGCCACTCATTACTGCGCGCCCCTGGACAAGTACACAATGTGAACCCAGAACATACTCGCACCACCCCCCACCGAACACAGCAGCCATCACCGCAATGCGGAAACACTGCAGCCTGTCCCCATCTCACCGCGTCTTTGCCTCGACACATACAGAGTGCACACCCCCGCTAGGTTCAACACCCTTCATCACCGAGGCCCGGGTGACACACATTTCTCAGTGGACACAGAATCACCATTCTTCACCACATACAAAATGCACACAGATGCCGTGTCCTTCTAGATGCCCATATTGCCAGTGACCAGTTCTCAGCTGAGGGATGGTCCCAGTCTGGGACTCCCACCCCAGAACCCCGTTTCCCACCCCCCCAGCTAACTGCCCAGCTGGTCACTAGGGCCCACACATTCTACCTCCCAAACCATTTGCTAGTCCATCTTCCCTGGCTCCACCTGCCCCTTGGGAAGGTGCCCTTTGATATTCCTGCTTAAAACCTGTTGCTACCCCAGCACCCACCCCCCACCTCCCAAGCAGAAAGCACAAACCCCAGGGCCCACAGAGACTCTCTTTCATGTGTTTCTGAAGCATTTTTCACATGATCAGACCAAACCACAGCATTCTGAGAGGGAGCCAGGTCACACAACACCCTCTCTGATGTTTCTAAACTAAGGAATTGGATTGAGAGCCACAAAAGCCTTAAATATATAAAATACTGCCTAGATTTCCATTTTCCTTCTATTGAAAAAAAATAGCTTTTCCCCCATAGTTGCACCATCTTTGGAATTTTTATATAGCATGACAAGAGCTTGGGGCTTTGTCAGCGTTTGATGTTCATCTGGTTCAAAATGCATCTAATGTGTTCCCAAAGGCTGGCCAGGCCTGTGCTGGTACACCCCCCGGGATGAAGGGCTCACTACCTACAGAAGCAGCCCCTTCCATCTTGGTGGGTACTGAAATCTGCTTCCTGTAACTTCCACCCACAGCTTGGGTTCTGCCCCAGGAGCCACACTCAGCTCTTAGCCCCTGGCTTTGCTCTCGAGGGCCCCAGGGAAATGCATAGCAACAGAGATGTCGCTGAGCCTTCTGCTGCTTTCCGGGAGTGTGGCTTTGCAAAGTGCATATTAAGTTCCTCAATAAACATTAACACTTGGGAGGAGAAAGTTAGTCCCCCAAGCTGGGTTAGGGCCTCCTACAGCCCTCCATGCTGATCTCCATCACACTCCACTCACACTGATGTGACTATCTATCTGTTCATGCATCTTTCTCTCCCAGTATCCTGATAATCAGGATTCTGTCTTATTTATTTCTAGCTTTGTTCACTTTAAATGTCCATCTGTTCTTCTAGCCCTCTCTCTTCTCACATTTCCTGAGCACTCTCTCTCTGCCAACCCTGTCCTGGGCCTTCGGGGCACACAGCTGCTTCTAATGTGGTCCCCGTCTTCAAGGAGCCCTTGGTCTGGTAGGGCTAGCAGGCAGGAGGCTGGCATGTAGAACACCATGCAATTGGTCCTCTGAGGATGGTGGAGGGCAGAGCTTCCAGATTTGTCCTCTAGAGGGCAGGTACACATTTTAGTACCTACTCTGGGCTGGCTCGGAAGAAACTTAATCAGTGTCTGCCGAAAGCATGACCAGTGGAAGAAATCCCCTTATTAGCAGGTACCACCAGACACCCATTTCACAGGCGTTTACTCACAGGAGCCCAGAATGAGGCAACTTTCCAAGTAAATCTGTGGTCCAGCTAAGTCTCAGAACAGGGGCCCTCCCCAACATTCCTTACTCTACCCCTAACCATGGGAGGGACCCACCTGCAGGTAATGGTATGCTAGACCCTGGTGGCAGGATTTGGACTTTAGCAGGCTCTTATCCAAGGTGGCTGAGGTCTTCTGGCAGACTTCGTGGGCGTGGCTGAGGGTCAGAGTGGACCAGGAGCCCCGCTT
Organism: Mustela putorius furo; assembly: GCF_011764305.1. Lineage (NCBI taxonomy): Eukaryota > Metazoa > Chordata > Mammalia > Carnivora > Mustelidae > Mustela > Mustela putorius. The sequence continues at coordinate 5,699,445 of NW_025421464.1, read as the reverse complement.
GACATAGTTGGTGTCAGTGCCCACCCCAAGGCTGGGGCAGGCAGCTGGAGGTGCGGGAGGGGGTGGTGGGGCAGTCAGCTCAGCGGTGTTGTTTTTGGCTGCTTTGAGCATGTGCCCGCTGATGGTGTTGTAGGCGTGCATGAAGTAACGTGGCTGGCTGCGTTCTGCCTGTCGGCCGAGCGTCATCAGCCCGGAGGCTGGGCCACTGCTGCGGAAGGCGCCACCCTCGCCGTCCAAGTTGTCATCAGAGCTCCACCAGCCCGAGATGTTGGAGCGGCTACGCCTTTTGGGTTCCCCAGCCTTGGCCCGTTCCTTGCTCTTGGCCCTCCGGCCCTTGCCGTCCTCCAGGCCACCTTTCTTGCTGCCATTGCCACCGACCTTGCCTGCTGTGCCCTCCAGTGAGGGCGCCTTGGTGAAGAAGAGCCGCTGGACCGAGTGGACCAGGTGGCGGATGCGGCCAGGACTCTCACCACGGGCCTTGGCCTCACCACGGGGGAACTGGAGCGTGCTAAAGCCATCGCGGTGGATGGGCAGTTGCTTCTCAAACTGGTCCAGGAGGTTGGCAGGCAGCCGGTTGATCTTGGTGGCCTGGGCATGGCTGGGGAAGGGGCTCTCCTCTGGCACCTCGAAGTGGGAGTTATAGTGGATGCGGGGGAAGGTGCTGCTTGGAGGTGGCAGTTGGTTGTTGAGGGGGAAGAGACCATCCCCAGGCAGAGTGTTCTGGCCAGGGAAGCGAGCCTCGCGGGCAAAGGCCTCCGTGGGCGACAACAGGTAGGGATTGCGGTCAGGCCCTGCGAACAGGGGCTCGTGCGGTGGGTCCAGGCTGTCGGAGAGGTGGCGAGGGCGGCTGTCACCGAGGCCTTTCATGATCCCGGCCCTCAGGGCAGGGGCCGTTGCCCTAGCGGGGCGCCCGGGTTGCGTTTCCCAGGCAGCAGCTATCCTGGGGAGAGAAAACAGAGAGGAAATCAGCTGAATTTGGAGGGGACAGGGTGCCAGGAATGTCACCCAGACCCCTACAGATCTCACGATTGGAAGGGTTTCGGAGGACTCTTGGCCTACCTTTCACACTGCCGGGTGGAGGACAAGAAGACAAACACAGACCCACATACCGTGTGTGTCAATCCAAGTCACAGCTCAGGCTGGCAAACTGTTAAAAAAAAAATCCTACCTTGATGAACATGTCCTCATAATAACCTGGAAAGCCAAGTCTGAACTCAGATCAAATTCCACGATCGAATGTAGTGGGAGGGGGGAGTGGCTCACCCTGTTTTCCTCCCATCTCTGACTTATCCTTTGCTACAAGGAGCCACGTACCCACATGCACCACAAGTTCACTCCATGTGCTTTCAGGCCTAGGGATGGCCCAGTCCCATGGGCAGTGCAGGCCACCCATGGGAAGATCCCACGCTGGCCCTGGAAGCAGGCCTGGGGCCATTTGGTTAGGGAATTCCACAGTCCCCGGTATCCAGAGTGTGGCTCTGGATGAGCATGTCCTCTTGGCCTTGGAACACTCTTGCCTATGAGTGGTTCAGCACGGTTGAAAGAGGGCCAGAGAAGCCTTCTAAAGAGTAGGGCCTATCTCACCTGAGTCTGAGGGCAGGACTCTCCAACTCTCACTTTAGCAGAGGAATCCTACCTACATCAAATGCACACCCTCTATAAACATCTGCTTTGTCCCTCATCAGATGTCTACTGATGTGACTTCTGGGCTAGGCGCCCGGGGCTGCAAACAGCAGAGAAGCCAATAAGCTCATTAGCTCATCATTTATGGCTGGAACAGATCAATGACAGTCAGCCTGAACAGTTCTCAGTGAGTTCTATAACTGGGGCTCGTTCTCAGGACTGGGTGGACAGGACAAGGCCCTGCGTCGGGGTGGCATTTAGGTGGAACCATGACTCAGTTTCCCCATCTGTAAAATCAGACTATTGGACTGTATAGATCTTCCATCCAAGCCCATGCTGGAAAAAACAGTCTTAATACTTGGGCAAGTACCTTTCCTTTTTGTGCCTCAGTCTTCCCATCTGTACCACGAAGCAGAGGGGAGGTTAGCCAGGTTTCTAAGGCCTGTACACACCACCAGCTCGACTCAGAGGAGTCCCACGGCTTGCTATGGACTGTGTGCCTGGTGTGCTGAGAATCTGAAAGCCATCAGTGTGGCTGGAACAGAGCAAGTGGGAACAAGGGCAGTAGGGGTAGAGATCTTGGAGCACTGCGCCAGGTCCGAATGCACAGGCTCTGGCAGAAGCCAAGCGTGGTAGGCAGAATGATGGCTCCCCAAAGTTGCCCAGGTCCTAATCCCCCAAATCTCTGATTATGTTACTTGACATATTAAAAGGGTTTTTGCAGATATGATTAAGGATTTTGAGATGGGGAGATTATTCTGGATTATCTGGAGGGGTACAGATCTGGGGTCTTTTTAGGAGGGAGGCATGAAGATATGATAGAAGCGGAGGTCAGAGGGGGATGAGGGTCATGAGCCATGGAATGTGGGCAGCTGTTAGAAGCCAGAAGAGGCAAGGAGTCAGAGTCTCCTCTAGGGCTTCCAGAAAGATTGAAGTCCTGAGACTCATTGTAGACTTATAACCTCTATAACTGTAAAATAATAAATCTGTGTTGTTTCAAGCCAGTAAGTTTTGGAAATCTGTCACAGCAGCCACAGGAAATTAATATACCAAATGGGTTCTGGTGTCTGAGACTCCTTCTCACCCCTCAGAGCAGCTCTTAAGGCAAATTCCAGATCCCACCTAACACTGCGTCAAAAACACTGGCCTCGGTGAAACTCCCATCATAGAGGTGGGGAAACTGAGGCCCTTAGAGGGCAACAACTGCCTTGGGGTCACACAGTGGGTCCAGTGGCAGTAGCAGTGGGGGACCCCACAGCTATTCCTAGTCCTCTGCAGCACTGCCGTGCAACTGTCCCGGGAAGCTGGCCAGCCCCACAACCTCAAGGATCTGAGGATTATTTCCTTGGACCTAGATGTTTCATGATCAACTATCCCTAAGCCTTCTTAAGCCATGAGACTTCAGCAGGGTCCACCTGGCTCAAGTTCTCCGTCTCCCTGCCAGACACCCTCCTTGCCTCTAGGAGCCTGATGGACCCCATCCTGGAGGCCACAGTATTGTCACATCCATCCTTGGATCTTTGCTCCCACCAGCTGGCTCAGGAGAGCATTTATCTCCAAGCTGGAGAGGATGTCCACTGACTGACCTCTTTTTATTTTTTTTTTTTAAGATTTTATTTATTTATTTGACAGGCAGAGATCACAAGTAGGCAGAAAGGCAGGCAGAGAGTGAGAGGGGGAAGCAGTCTCACTGCTGAGCAGGGAGCCTGATGTGGGGCTCAATCCCAGGACCCTGGGATCATGACCTGAGCCGAAGGCAGAGGCCTCAACCCACTGAGCCACCCAGGCGCCCCCTGACTGACCTCTTTAACTTCATTACCCCATACCCTCACAACAGCCACAAGAGGTGGGGGGCCATTATCTCCATTTTACAGATGGGGAAACCAAGGTTGGGAGGGATCCTTCTAGCCCAGGCGAAACAGGTAACTTCAACGCCAGCCACCCCATCAGGGTTCCAGAAAGTCAAGAATCCCTCTCCATTCCAGCTAGCAGCGGCTCCCTCTGGGCAAACCCCTTCTTGAAGACAATTTCAAGCAAAACCAGCCCCATATCCCTTCTTGGCTTCCGTACAGCCCCTCAGGGCCGCAGTGATCCCCGGGCTCAGGGGCCAGCCTCCTTGTTTCTCTAGCTGGAGAACTGTATGTGCGGCCATATGTCCTCAATGCCCACTCAAGTAAGGCCAGATACTGAAAACTGAGGACATGATTTGCAAACACAGCCCTGCTGGCTCGTGGGCTTGGCAGGGGCCCGACGCCTCAGAAATGCTGGAGGTGGAGAGGGCTGGTCACCAGGAGCAGAAGACAGTGGCCGGGCGCTGGCCTTGAAGTGCACACCACACCCAGTTCTCTCAGCCCAAGGCCCAAGCTGGCTTCAATATCACATCACAGGTGCCTCTGATCCCCAGGAATTCAGGATTGCCCCAACAGGACCACGTGAGCCTGGGACCATGGCTGCCTCCCTAAGCCTCAGACTGTGTTTGTCAAACGGGGCCAAGAGAAAGGGAAGAGCGGGCAAGTGCTTAGTGAATTGTGAAATGCTGGCACACTCTCATTCCCTGGGGTACAAACCGTGGGCCACAACCTGGTGGTGGTCTTGACTGATGAGGCCCCGCACCTGGCTGGTGGGGGGAATTGGGTCCCTGTCTTGGAGGTGCCACCAGGGTTACAGGAGGGAGAGTGGGGGCTGCCACCATCAGGGAGTCCTCTAGAGACCCAGATGATTTAATGACCACAAATAAACTCTCAACTTCTTTCCTTCCTGTGACTGGGCCCTCATTATTTAAAAAAGTCCCTTTCTCTGACTTGTGGGGCCCGCGTGTCTGTCCTTCCACTCCACTTTAAACGTCAGTGCCTCCCAGGGCTCTGAGTGGGGCATATGGTGTCCCCAAATCAGCAAAATGCTTCAAGGTCACTCAGTGGGGCTCAAGCCAGGCACCTAGGCACCACCCTGAATTCTTCCCTCTTCTGACTTTCTATGTCCTTCCCTGGCAACAATGCCCAGGGTGCCTGGAAAATGATCCACTCCCCCCCCCCCCAGTCTACATCCTGTAGTCTAGGTGGAGCCAGACCTATCCAAGAACCCTAGGAGTGGACACATGACCCAGGTCTGGCCAATCAGAGCCCTGCCTCCCTGAGCACTGATTGGCTCAGAGATGGGAACAGGATCCTCCCTAGCCAATGAGAGTTGGCCCTGGGAATGGCTGGACTCTTCGGAAAGAGGTGCCCTTCTCTCTGTTAGGGCTGTGTGCTTGGCGGAGCGTCAGCCTGGAGTCCTTTGTTGAGATCTTGGTAAGATCCCATACGACAGTTGAGACTTTTTGCTTAAGTTTGAGTTGGGTTTCTGTGTCTTTCAACAACAGCCTGATACGGGCCTCATGAACAGTTGGTCACTACAGCGACTATGGTCACTACAGTCACATACAGGTGACTATGAGTGCCCCTCTCCCCCACCCTGTATCTCCTGTGGCCTCATCACTGTGGTGCCCAAGACTGACTTGGGACTCTCAGCTTCTGCAGCCCTGTGGGAGGCGGCGGCAGGGGGGTGGTGGTGGTGGGGGGGGGGTGGTGGAGGGTGTTCTCTAGCTGCTGGAGCCAGCTCTGCTCACATGTGGCTGGCAGGAATTGCCAGAGACTTAACAACCCTACCCCCACCCCCAAACCAGCTGCAGCTCTCAACTGGTGTCTGTTGGGGAGCTGGTGTATAAATACCCCAGCTCCTCTACCTTTCAGGTGGGACAACTGAGGCATGGGCTCTACATGGACTCCTGAAGCTGCCCAGTGGGAATGAGTTCCAGTTTTCTGCAGTGGTCACTTGCCTGATAACACTCCCTTCCCTGACTTACCTCTCCCTTCCCACACTGTGCTGCCTCTTCCCAAATGAGGTACTTGCCCTTGAGTCTTGAATCTTTGTCTTGGGCCTAAACAAAGGCCCAAGGTCTGGGAAACCTCAGCTATGACAGTCACGGAATCACAGTGATTCTGCCTCGGTTGTGTCTCCTGGTGCCATTTCCTCTCCGGATCCTCTGCCTCTGTCCCTCCCACCACTCACCTGGACAGCTGAATAGCCTTCTCCCTGGTCCCTCAGTGTCCACTCGAAGACCCCTGCATGTTCCAAACTGCAGCTGGAGTGATTCTGCTAAAATACCAAAGCACTAGTGTTCTTCCTCTTCGGTGGTTCCTCTTGGCTCTTGGGACGAATGCCTGACTCCTGAGCCTGGCATTCAAGGTCATTGGAGAGCAATTCTCTGTAGACCTCTGACTGTCAGCTCCAACCACATAGCTTGCTGGAGATAAAGAGTGTCAGCCTGGGGAAGGGACAGCATAAGGCCTCACAGCAAGGCCACTCCAGGTCCGTTAACCTGGGTCTCTTGACTCAACCCAGGGTACAGCCCACTGGCTCACCTGAAACAGAAGGTCTGCAAGGGAAGGGGCCAGGATTGCCAGCAGAGGAACAGGGTGTCAGGAGGGTGGGACAGCATGAGGCAGTACCTTAGCAGAGTGGAGGTCTGGAAGGCCCAGCATGGTCTAGTATTTGCCAGTTTCTCCAGCCTCGTCCCCCGTCCCTTGCTCCCCTTGCCAACAAAACTCATTACCTTGCTGGATTTCCTACATAGTCCTCAACACTTGTGGAAATTCACATATTCCTTGCTTGCTGGTTTATTGTTCATTGTCCCATGGGTTTGTCCTGTCCAATATGGTAGCTACCAGCCACATGGGCTATAGAACACCTAAAACGCAGCTAGTGTCATTGAGGAGCTGCCTTTTTAATTTTAATTAACTTAAATGTAAACATCACATGTGGCAAGTGGCTACCATATTGGATAGTATAGTTCTAGAACTTAAAATCCAACTCCAGGAAGAAGCCTCTTCCAGCTCCCCTTCCTAAAGCTGGGGTCCAAGATACTCTAACACCCTGTCCACATTTTGTAGTTGGAAACTTAATTCACTTATTTTCTGAGGCTTAATATTCTAATATATGTTTCATTGGAAAAGCTATACATTTCCTCCTGAGTACCTATTTGGCATCATCTCATGGATTTTATTTCCCCACAGGTTTTTTTTCCTCCTCTTTTAAAAAAATTGAGGCGAAAAGCACGTAACACAGCATATAATTCAGTGACATTCAGTACAGTCACGATGCTGTGTAACCTCCATCTAGTTCCAAAACATTTTCTTAGCCCGGAAGAAAACCCAGTACCCAATGAGCAATCACTCCCTGTCCCTTCCTCCTTCTGGCTTCCAGCAACCACCCGTTTGCTTTCTGTCTCTGTGGATTTACCTATCTCCTATGTATTTTGTTTTAATTGTGGTAAAATGTACATAACATAAAAATTTGCCACTTCAGCCATTTTGAAGGGTACAGTTCATTGACATTCATCACCTTCACAACATTGTACAACTACCACCATTATCTATGTCCCGAACTCTTCATCATCACCCCAAACATAAACTCTATAAACATTATGGGGCACCTGGGTGGCTCAGTCATTAGGCATCTGCCTTTGGCTCAGGTCATGATCCCAGGGTCCTGGGATCGAGCCCCATGTCTGGCTCCCTGCTCAGCGGGAGCCTGCTTCTCCCTCCCCTGTTTGTGTTCCCTCTTTGTAGTGTCTCTCTTTGCCAAATAAATAAAATCTTAAAAAAAAAAAAAAAAGAAACTCTGTAACCATTAAATGCAAGGACTCCTTATTCTCTCTTCTCCTCCAGCCCCTGGTAATTTCTGATCCACTTTGTCTCTATGAATTCACCCATTCTAGATATTTCATATGAATGGAATCAATATTTGTCCTTCTGTATCTGGCTTATTTCATTTAGCATAATATTTTCAAGGTTCATCCGGATTATGACATGTACCAGAAGTTCATCCCTTTTTATGGCCGAATCATATCTGGACGTACGCAGAGACACAGTTTTGTCCATTCATTTGTTGATGGGCATTTGGGTTGTGCTTTTGGCTATCGTGAATGAGGTTGCAATCAAGAAGCGATGGCCCACGAGTATCTGGTTTGAGTCCCTGCTTTCAATTCTTTGGGGGTATATACCTAAGAATGTAATTGCTGGGTCATATGCTAATTCTGTTAAACTTTTTGAGGAACTGCCAAATGGTTTCCCACCATCTTACATTCCCACCTGCAACATATAGGGTCCAATTTCTCTACGTCTTTACCAACAATTATTGTTTTGCTTTTTTGTGTGTATGTGGGTTTTTTTTTTTTTTAATTATACCCATGTTAGTAGGTATGAACTGGTATCTCATTGCGGTCTTGATTTGCATTTCCCCGATGACTAATGATGTTGAGCATTTTTTCTTGTGCGTATTGGCAATTTGCGTATCTTCTTTGGAGAAATGTCTATTTAAGACTTTCACTCATTTTAAAATTGGGAGATTTGTCACTTTTTGTGGTTGAGTTGTAGGAGTTCTTTTTTTTTTAAGATTTTATTTATTTGAGAGAGAGAGCGTGAGTGAAGGAGCATGAGCAGGGGGAGCAGCAAAAGGACAGGGAGAAGCAGACTCCCCGCTGAGGACTCCAGGATCATGACCTGAGCTGAAGGCAGACCCTTAACCGGCTGAGCCACCCAGGCACCCCAAGAATTCTTTATATATTCTGGCCCTTATAATATGATTTGCAATAGTTTTCTCCCATTCAGTTTCTACAGGTTTTAAATAGGTGGGGTTTTTCAACTTTTCCTGGACTGGTCACTTACTCTTTCCTTCCTCATTAGCACGTATGGTCTCCCTGCCCCCTAGCATCCCTTAGTTTGTCAGTCCCACAAAGAACATGAGTCCATATTCCCATAATCTCCTTGTGGGCAAGGGCTGGTTCTTCTCATGCGGGGGCCAGAGGAATTAGAAAGGATCTGGAAATGGATGAACGTGTAGTGGACACCGGAATGGCCACTCAGGTCCCTCTTCAAGATGGAGGCACTCACGTCTCCAGCGGCCAAACCCTGGCTGCTTACAGTTCACACTGGGCAATGCTAGGACTTACTCTCAGCCAAAGGGAGATGCCTCACCCACGGTTACACTCCTTTTCAGAGCAGCCAGCAGCCAGTAACTGGTTGATGTATGGGCACCAAAGCTTGGCTCCCTTTCCCAATTCAGAACTACTTTAATGGGCCATCCCAGACCCAGAGCTGCCCGTGGGATCAGCGGAACCTTTCTTGTAATGGTATCTCTATCTGGCTCCTCCCTCTGCCCGATCCTGTACCCCCCACCTGTCATAGGTCTTCCCAGCAGACTTCCTGTCTTCCTCAGCATCTCTTCTTGGGGAACCTAACCCTAAGACAGGACATAACTGGGTTCTATTTCTTTCCCTCCTTACGGACAGATATTCAGTAATTCAATCACTCCTCTTAAGCCTCAGTTTCCCTTTTGGGGATGCGGATCCTTTTCAAGATTATGATGAGGATTCATTGTGATGTCATATGGAAAACATCTGGCACATAGGGCTTAATGAACATCAGTCATGCTCCCCTCCTCACCTCACTGTGCTTTCCTGCGGACAAGCCGATGCCTCTGGGGCAGGGATGTGGCAGAGCATCATGCAAAGGGCACGCAGCTGCCTCTGGATTCAAATCCTGGCTCTGCTCTTGGGGCAACCGCAGACTGGTCACCCAGGCCTCTGTTTCCACCATCAGGCCGTGGATGTTTGAGGGAAGGTTCTGTGGGCATCTGGCCATGCTGATTCCCTCTGAACACTCCTGGTCAGAGTTCCTGGGACCCTGGGAGCCAGTGCCTCAGCCGCCCAACCCCTAGCAGTGGCAGGAGCTTCACCTTGGGGAAATCTTAAAATAGGCAGGCCTGGGCCTTGCAGGGGAAGCAGCTGGCAGCCTTGCGCTGCCTTTGTCTCTGAGCTATACTTAGGCCCATCCGGGTGCCCATAATTATCTCTCATTAATATAAGCCTCATTGCCCTCACGGAAACATGGAGGAAGTCGCGGAGCTGCTGCCTCCCTTGGAACGCTCCCTGCTCTGTGGTGCAACAGTGACTGCTGTCGCTACCCTCATCCACACAGAATGGGGCCCCCCTGCGTGATCCCCACTTGTTCTGGAGCCAGAGTTGGCCTGTGAGCTAATTAGGGACAAGGCCAGGAACGGAACCCAGCATGGCTCTTCCTGATGCAAAACTCACCTGATTGCATCATCCCCCTAATCTAGAACCTTCTGTGGATCCTCTTCTCTCCTCAGTTCAAACTTCTTGGTGAGGCAGTCAAGGCCCATGCTGATGCAACCCCAAACCCTTTTCCCGACAATAACAAACCCACTTCCCCTCTTGACAGCTGCTCCCTTTAACCAGCTCAGATCCCTTCATACTTCTTGCCTCTGTCTTCTGTATTCATTGGGATCAGAAAGGCTGGTTTGGTCTAAGATTATATTAACAGAGACAGAGAGTCTAAATGAAGGGAGGGGATAGTTCTCTCGGGAGTGAACTGTGTTAAGAGAGAGACAGAGAACTAGAGCAGGGCATGGGAGGGTGAGCCCAGAGATGAACAGCTTGGAATGATGTGGGTGGAATGACACAACATTCTGGGGACGTTCACCACAGTCCACGGCCAGCATAGCCACTGCCGTAGGCCTCTGCAGGGCAAAAGTGTGGAAGGAAAAAAGAATGGGTCCTGTGGAGCCTCCAGGACCTGGCGCTGTCTGGGGCAGGGGTGGAGGGGGAGGCAGGCCGCATTCCACCGTGACTTCATCTCTGAGTACCCCTCCCATTCCCCTCCTACACTCCTCACCACACCGGCGCTCTCTCTTGCTGGCGTCTCTTCCTCTGACCTCTAATTGCTCGAGGAACTGGGTGCTCTTTGCTTCTCTTTACCCTCTCTCTCCTGCTGATCTCATCCAGACTCATGGCTTTAAACACCACCTCTATCTGACAATCCTAAATTTACATCTTCCGCCCAATCTCTCTCAAACGCCAGACGCCTATCCCTGCCTCCCTGACATCTCGCTCTGGATGTCTGACAGGTCCAAAATCGAATGCCTGATTTCCCACCCACCCCAACCTGTTCCTCCCACCGTCTACCCCGATTCCGCTCATGCCAGCCCCATCCTCCTGCTCACTCAGGTCAGAAACCTCACGGGATCATCCTCCACGCCTCTTTCTCTCAGCACCACAACCCATCACACAGCAAATCCTTCAAAACAACTCCACCTTCCAGATATCCCAGAGTCCCACCACTTCTCACCACCGTCACAGCCCTGCCCGGGGCTGGCCCCCCCATCGCCTCTCCCCCAGACGACAAGGCTCCCATGGTCCTTAGACTCAAAGCCAATTTTCCTACTCATCTTGTTTCTTCTTGCTTTTCCAACTTCATTTCCTGCCCCTACCCCCTTGGGCCTCCATCCTGTTCCTTGAACACGGGTCATTAACTCCCATCTTGGGGCTCTCGCTCTTCCTGTGGCTCTGACTGCAATGCTGTGTCCCCCTCTGACCACGTGACTTGTCCTTGCTTCCTCCGGTCTCAGCGCACGGGCTCCCTCTGCAGAGGCTGGCCCCACCCCCGGGGCAGCACCTCACCTGCCAGCCCTCTGCAGCACTGCCCGGATTTAGGCCTGACAGAGCTTGGAACCGCAGGGACAGGGTCTGTCTCTGTCACTGCTGGGTCCCCAGCAGGAGAGGCTCCCGTAGCTTTTGCTAAATCAAAGACCTGCAGAAGGTCTAGGGGGATGCCTAGAAATGGTGAAGACCGTGAGGCAGCTACAGGATGGTGCGCTTTTCCACTCCAGCCCATCACAGTGATCACTTATTGAGCACTTACTGAATACACGGTGCTTCCCGTATGTGAACTCATTTCACCCTCAACACAGGTGTTCCTGGTGGCGGTGAGGAGTCCCCGGTGGCAGCGTCCGAACGCACCCCAGTGGCCCCCATCCCTGGGTATTCACGTTCCTGTGTATGCACCCCCACCACTCCCCTGCCGCAACACGAGCCAGGGCTGACGGTGTAACCCGTAGGAGATCGTGGAAATGACTTCTGAGGTGGGTCAGAGCAGACGTTGCAGCTTCCGCCTTGCTCTCTTGGACCTCCAGCCCTGGGGGAAGTCAGCCGCCATGTTGTGAGGAAAACCAAGCAGCCCTCAGGAGAGGTCCATGTGGGGAGGAACAAGGTCTGCTGGCAGCCCGCCTTAACGTCAGAACCATGGGACGAGCCACCTTGCAAATGGATCCTAAGCCCCAGTGAGGACACTGGCTGGTGGCTGTCCCTGCTGGCAACTTGACTGGAATCTCAGGGAGACCCTGGACCAGAATCCCCCACTAAGGGTGCTCCGGGGATCCTGACTCTCTGAAACTGGATGAGATAATATATGTTTATTGTTTTAAGCCACTGCCAAGTTCCGGTATAATTTTTATGCACAAATAGGCAATACACCCATGAGAAAAAGCACCTTGAATGGCAAAAGGCAACTGCTCTAGGCCCTCAGCTGGTGAGCAAGGTGGGTGCTGGTGTGACTCAATCTGACTCCTGAGGCCACATTCTGTGGCTTTGGCCACAAGGCTGAGGTTCCAGGATCCTTTTCATTTATGACAGCTCCGTTATCCTGATGAATTCAAGGTCCGAATTGCTTCCAGCCTAAGTCTGTGTCCATAGCAACTGTTTGAAAAGCATAACATTCCATCAGCTGGTTGTTTGGACAACAAGATAGCAGGCGATGGCTCCAGCAGAGACCCTGGGTTGGACTGCTCGGGACCTGGGGCCACCACTTTGCCTGCTGTCCCCAGAGCAGGGCCTCTCTTATGCTCCAAGCTGAATTTCTGTGCCACCAATCCTGACAGTGAACTCTGAACCCAGGGCGCGGCATGGGGCTGCTGCAGGTCCTCTGATGTGAGGGGCACGGATTTGGGGCCAAGGGGTTCTATGGGGATGGGGCTGCTCATCAGGCCTCTCTGAGCCCATGCCCCTTTGAAACCTGCTTAGGCTCAGCTGAGGGTCTGGAGGTGACATACCCAGCACACATCTTTGTGTGCTCGGTATAGAAAAGACAGAAGGAAACAGGCCTAGACCCTCAGAGCAAAGGGACCACAGAGGCAGAGCCACAGAGTGTTCCTTTTAAAAACTCAAATAGAATTGGTTCACCCAGGTCCCTTAGATTCCTTCAAGGTCTCCCCTTGCCCTCAGGCAAAACTCCAGCCTCCTCATCCTGACTCAGCCAAGTGGGCCTCATTTGTATTTCCTGCCACAGGGTCTTTACACATGCTGTTCCTTCTGCCTGACATTTTCCCTTTTGACTCCTCACATAATCCGGCTGCTTCTGTTGACTCGAGTTTCTGCTCAAACGTTAAGGGGGCCTTTCCCGACCCTGTATCTAAGACGGTTCCTCCATGCCATCCTACTTCCTCTCTTCACGCCCTTCTTGGTTTCCTTCAAAGCACTTCCCAGGATCTCTGGGAATTCTGCTTGATTCCTTGTGCACTTGGCTAATATGTATCTCTTTATGTTCTGTGGGCTCTGAGATTGGGGGGTACCATGCCAGTTTCATTTTCCACATATGGCTGGGACCCAGGAGAGAGTCATCACTCAGGAAGTGCACAACAGCAGTTGCTAAATGAAGTAGTCAGAGTCTCAGAGGGAAAGGAGCTAGAGAGAATTGGAGCTGCCCAATGGTCGTTGATTGCTGGCTGAGCTGCCCCATATTCCTTTCTTGCTTCTTCCTCATGTCTGGGTCCCAGATGGGCTGGGCTGGTGTTTCTGTTCCCCAGAAGCTTCCTGAAAAGGCCTGTCCCTAGCCTCTTTTCCCACTTAATAATATTCCTGAAGCTCAGAAGAGACATCCCTTCCTCCAAGAAGTCTTCCCTGACCTTGCAGATGGGGGTGGGGGTCAGGGCTCCTCTGAGTTTCCCTCTGATGGGAGCTCCCTCACTAAGGAATCATAGACAGTCCCAGGGGTGCCTTTGGACCAGAAGCAGGACCCTTCCCAGAGCACGCTCTTATAAATGGTCATGTGTGAAAAGGATGACATTCATTCTGGTTTGCCCACGTTCTGCCTGTTGCCCTGAGTCCCTGATGGCTAGTGCCTTGTTTCATTCTCAAAAGTGTTATGATTTAGATGATGCATTATATGGCTATCCATGCAAGAAGGAACATGGGTCTGTGGCTGAGATGGAGGAAATGAAGCCTGGCCTGAGAGTCTTCTCTGGATTTCTGAGCCAAGACTCCCTTGATCCATGGGAATCCGGGTCATCCCACCCATACCTGGGAAAAACCTGATTTGGTGGGGGGATAAGAGGGTGACGATCACAACCGCCCCCTTCCCCTCCACCTCCAGACCACACCTGGGGATGACCATTAGACACTCCAGGCCTTGCCGCCCTGCTGCAGCCACTCCCTGCAGCAGCCTCAGGGAGGGCTGAGGACAGACCTGCCCCTGCAGGCAGTGCAGAATGGAGGCCATGGAACCAGCCTCCTCAAGTGTGAATCCCAGTGCTGTGCGATCTTGAGCCAGTTACTGAACCTCCCTGAGTCCAGTGTCCTCCAAGGGCTGCTGGCAGAGATAAACGAGTTAACATAGACAGATGACTTGGCACAGGACCTGTCACACAGTGAGTGTTCTACAAGTGTTCTCTGTTGCCATCCTTCTCAACAGGACCCACCATAGGCAACAGGGCTGGGCAGCTTCCTGTTCAGCCACTTGGAAGTCCAGAGAGGGGATGGAGCTTGGCCTGGATCACACAGCATGTTGGAAGCAAGTGGGATTTGAACCCAGGCCTCTGGACTCCTAGGTCAGTGCTCTCTGGAGGTCTCAAACCAACAAGGGGTGGGGGTGTTCTAGGCTGTGGACACTTTCTAAGTGGCTCTCACTCCTCTTCACACCCACAGAGCCTAACCTTCTAGACCTGCTTTAGATATTAATTGAACTCACATATAGTTAAGTAAAAATTAAAATTTAGCTTCTCAGTGCCACAAGTCACATTTACATGGCTCGATGGCCACATCTGGCCAGTCGCTACCACAAACAGAGTGCAAGATAGACCATGTCCATCAGCACAGACGGTACTAAGGGACATGACTTGATCACGGCATATCGCTGCTGCCTGTGATGTTTACATGGGACCTGAGGGGACACCAAAGGGGTCTTACATCTGCGGTCCACAGAGACCCTGTCTAAAGCCTACAGATTGAGGAATGTTCAGCCCCGAAACTGTAGTATCTTGTCCACAGTTCTCATGCTGTGCTTTGCTGACTAGGTTCCAGCAGGGAGCTGGGACTCATCCAAGGTCACACACCAGGTGGAGGCTATGAGGGGCTCAGGTCTCCTGACTCTGTTCCTGCCCTAGTACCCCGCTGCTCCGGCTAGAGAGTCAGCAGTCAGGTCATGCTTGGCAGAGCTGCTGTGATTAGAAATGAATTTCTGCTGGTGAACAAAAGCAAAAAGATTGCCCTGGGATGATGAAGGGGGAGAGCTGGCCGCAGCCTCAGAGCGGGGTGCCCATCAGTTCCATGGACGATTCCCCAGGTCACACTGGTTGACTATAGGGCTGGGAAGGAGGCAGAAGCTGGGCTCCTCTTCTCCCTTTCCCATTCTAGCACATTCTGGAAGGACCTCAATAATGGCCTTAGCTGCCATTTTCAAGGCAGTATTTGTCTTGCTCATGGGGGCTGGGGCCCTAGCTGACTCACTGTGTGGCCAAAGGAAGGTCCCCTTCTCTACCTTGGATTTCTCAATTGGAAAATGGAGATAATTATCCCAATGGTGTGGGGTCCTCACGAGGGGCCAAATGGGACTAGCTGAATGGGAGGGCGTTGTCCACAGGGGGTGCTAAGGGCGGAATAGAGCAAGGGTTAGATCTCCTTGGACTTGGGTTTGAATCCTGCTCCACCTCTTCCCAGGGATGTGACCTCGTGCAGGTCAGCTGGCCTCCCCAAGCCTCGGTTGGGAGGACGGGGAGTGAGGAGTGACATCAGTGGGTACAAGATCATTGTGAGAAGTGATGAATGCGTTCTGGAAACAGACAGTGGTGACAGCTGACAATGTAGGGATGTATGTAATGGTACCGCATTGTACACTTTAAAATGATTAATACAGTAAATTTGGTTAAAACGTGTGTCTCCTCCCTCAATTTTTAAAATTAAGATACTTCACTTGTAGGATGTTTACCAGATGCAGCAAGAGCGTGTCTGCAGGGCACCCACGAAAATTTCTGGTAGGTGCTCGATAAAGAGGAGCTGTGGTTGTTGCACGAGACTTTCAAGACCTTCTGGAGCTTACTGGTCAATATATGTATGTAAACGCGCTGTGCTCTGCATACATAAGCACCTGTGTATACATAAGGACTTCATATGAATTCTTTTGAACCCTCAGATCAGCCCTGTGAAGTACATCCTATCATTGGTCCCATTTTACAGAGGGAGAGTTGAGGCACAGAAAGAAGTGACTTGCCCAAGGTCGCACAGGCAGGATTGGAAGCCAGGCAGTGTAGCTCCAGAGCCTGTGCCTCCAGTCAGCTCCCTGAGCTACCTCTCAGCTTTCAGTAACAACATTCCATCTGCTACCAGTTCACAGAGCCCTGGACTTGTGTTGGGGCACATGACCTCTACCCGCCTGCTCAACACCACCTTCCCAGAGGAGGATTTTTAGGAGGTTATCCAGGGGACACACTGCTCCACTGTCTGGTCTCAGAACTCTGAATGTGGGGCAGGTGAGCTCTAGAGGTCACCTGCTTTGGCCTGTTTCATTCTGGACCTCACTGAGGGACCATCCTGGAAGGCTGTGTTGGCAAACAGCAGAACAAAATGGTCAGAATATTGCAATTGCCAGCACATTTAATTCAATTCCTCCAACACTGATGGGGCCTGCTTTGTGACTCAGAAGGTTCCAGCCCTTAGAGATCATGAGGCCAAGTGCAGGAGGCAGAAATACACAGGGCAATTAGACAACACATAAAAATAAATTCCAGGAAACGTCAAAGTCAGGATGAGCAGCCCAGTGAAAGGAAGGATCGGGGGCGCCTGGGTGGCTCAGTGGGTTAAGACTCTGCCTTCGGCTCAGGTCATGATCCCAGGGTCCTGGGATCGAGCCCCAAATGTGGCTCCCTGCTCAGCGGGGAGCCTGCTTCCCCCTCTCACCCTCTGCCTGCCTCTCTGCCTACTTGTGATCTCTGTCAAATAAATAAATAAAATCTTTAAAAAAAAAAAAAAAAGAAGAAAGGAAGGAAGGAAGGATCAGTATTCACTGGGGCATCAGGAAGGCTCCCCAGAGGAGGTGGCATTTCAGCCAGGTCTGTGAGGACAAGTAGGATTTCAGCAGATAAAGGTGTAGGGAAGAGCATTTCATAAAAGGGAAAAGCACAGGCAATGGTAGTCAGAGGTGAGAGACAGAGGCAGTGCTGGAAACAGTAAGGTGTCTATGGTGGAAGGGTGGGCTTTGAGGGGGAAGGTGGGCAGATGTCGGTGCTCAGATCATAGAGGGCTTTGGTGAGCCCCAGGGACTCTAGATTTAAACCGTAGGCCACCTGCCCTCAAAATAGAGTGGGGCCGGCCCAGGGACACTGGCACCAGCAGTCCCACTTCCAGGAATTATCCAGCAGCCTTGCCTTATGCACATGGGAAAGGGGGGTGCAAAGGGCTCTTCTTGAAAGAGGATTTTTTTGGAAACCTTGAAAGAAAAATAATTTGTATTTGCAAAAACCTGCAAATACCCAAGTGCCCATTAGGAGACTAGATAAGCAAATTGTGATCCAGGACACTATGGAAGAGTGTGCAGCTGTGAAAAGGGATAAGGTTGCTCTAAGTACTGATGAAAAGCTCTCTAAAGCACGCTGCTATGTAAAAACAACAGGAGGTAGAACAGGGATTACGGTATCTGTCTTAGTTTGGGTTCTCTCAGAAGCAGACCCAGAGCCAAGAATCTGGGTACTGTTGGGAGGTGATTCTAGGAAGCACATGGAGGGAGGGGGAAGCAAGACAAGACAATAAAGGTTGCATTCCTGAGCTGCAGGCAGGTGGGCGAAGTTCCACTGGGAACTCGGGGTGACAGGAGAACATGCAAATCAGGGCCCCGCTGAGGGCCGAGGGAGCTGGGGTGTGTATTCCCCATGTCCCCCTGCGCCAGCGGAGGGCTGCCTGGGGGCACTAACTTCCCTTCCGCCCTCCCCGTGCAGCCGGAGAGAAAGCCGTCAGCTGGACCATGTCTGCTACTGAACGGCACTGACTATCTGGTACTTCTGCTTCTCTGGGGAAGGGTACCCAGAAAAGCAGAAATGGGGTAACTGGAAGAAAAGGATAGGAGAGGGGCTTTTTACTATGATTTTTTAGAATTAAAAAAATAAGCCTTTTATCGTTGAACAATTTTAGATTATTCCAGGTTGCTAAGAGTACAGAAAGCTCCCATGTAAACTTCCCCCCGGTTTCCCCTACTGTGAACATTTTATATAACAATGGTACATGTGTTCAAACTAAGAAATTAGTGTTGGTCCATTACTATTAACTAAAGTCCAGACTTTATTTGGAATTCACCAAGACCATTAATATCCTTTCTCTGTTTCAGGATCCAATCCAGGAAACCGCACGGCATTTAGTCTTCAAAATATTGATCTACACGGATATACTGTGTATTCTACAAATTTATTAAAAAATAATAAATTGCAGGCAGGGGTCATTGAAGGCTTCTGAGCAGGCATGACCTGGGCCGAGGTGAGCGGACAGAGCTTCCGCCCTGGATGCCCCCGAGAGGTCAGCCTGGGAGGGGAGCAAGCAGCACACAGCGGGGAAGGCTCCCTGGTGTTGGTGGCTCCCTTTTCCCCAAAAGCCAGCAGAAGCTGTAGCAGAGGCTGTGGGAGTGCTGTCCGTATCCCCTGGGAACTCACCTCTATGAACCAAGGCTGCTTCCAAGCGCCTGTAACTCTGTCCAAACAAGAGCTCAACCCATGCACAAGGCAAACAGGAAATATTGGGGAGCTCATGACCCCAGAAGTAGCCTCAACCGTGATGGAGGGGGACTGGTACATATACTTGGCCTCCTTCCCCGTTGGGTGCTGGTAACCCCGAGTTACCTTCTCCTCGTTCTCCCAGGGTCCCCAGCTGTGCGTAGCAGTACCCGCCTAGATAATCCTTTATTGGCTCCTTTTCCTTCCCTTCTTACTCCCCAACAAGGCTTTCCTGGGATCATCCCCCAAAATATTTTCCTGCAATCTTTGTCTCTGGGTCTCCAGGAAAACCCCAACCTCCCGCCCCCCTGAGCCAGATCCCTAGGCTGTCCGTACCTGGACCCCTGCCTTACCCCACCCTCACCCCCAGCAGCCTCGCACCTGGGAAGCATATGCACAGGGTTGTCTGTGGCTCCCCGAACATGACAGTTTCAGATGTCTATGACTTTACCCATGCCGTTCCCTCTGCCTGCAACGGACTCCCTCCTTGGCTGCCCAGGAACTTCTGCTCATGTCAGTGGCGCATCCCGAGCGCCATCTCATCTGAATGTCTCTGACTCTGGGCAGGCGCATGGCGCTTGAATCATCCCTCCAGCAAATCTGGAATCCTCTCTCCCACATTCTGTGAGCTCCGCGAGGGCAAAGATGCTTCTGAGTCTGATACAGAGCCTGGTATGTACAGCATACATACTCTCTTCTCACAGAGCCTGGTATGTACAGCAGGTGCTTAATAAAAGGCTGGTGAGCAAATGAGTGAAGGAACAAATGAATGAATGGAACAAGGCAGGAAGATGTGAATGACCCTTTAGGGTCACATTTAAAAAGGGAGAAATACTGCTCACTGAGAGACTGCTGCACTGGGCCCTTTAAGACCTGCTATCATTTGACCTCCACACTTTTGAGACTGACTGATGTGTCATTTATTCTGAAGGACAGGAGAGGAGACTGAGGCTCAGAGGTGAGGAGACCTGCTTGGTAAGTAGCAGAACTAGGGTTCAAACAGGCTTTCCACTGCCACCTGCACCTGCCCGCCCCCTCCCCAAGCTGGAGCCCAGAGCCTTGGCTGGACCCTTAACCTACAATATGAGCTCAGGCTGGCCCCTGCTGGCCTCTGAGCCTCAGTTTCCCCACCTGCCCCATGTGGGGTCGGCCGGAATAGGAAGACTTCCAGATCTCTTACAGCTCACACGGTTTGGGACTCCAGGGTCTGCCTGCTGAATGCCCTAGATGAAGGGGACTCAGCCCTGCTGCCCTCTCTCCCGGGACTGGGAGGCGGGTCAGGCATAGGACTTGGCAATTTCAAGGCTGTGTTCAAGGTCAAGAAGCATCCGTGATATCTAGATATCC
The DNA here is from genome assembly GCF_011764305.1 of Mustela putorius furo. Taxonomy (NCBI): domain Eukaryota; kingdom Metazoa; phylum Chordata; class Mammalia; order Carnivora; family Mustelidae; genus Mustela; species Mustela putorius. Next base: position 5,679,615 of record NW_025421464.1, on the reverse strand, counting down.
AGCTGTGAGGCGTGTTCCCTGTTTAAAGAAGGAGTCAGGGGCACCTGGGTGGCTCAGTCAGTTAAGTGGCTGCCTTTGGCTCAGGTCATGATCCCAGGATCCTGGGATGGAGCCCCATGTCGGGCTCCCTGCTCGCGGAGGGAGTAGGGAGCTTCTCCCTCTCCCTCTGCCCCTCTCCCCATTTGTGTAGGCTCTCTCTCAAACAAATAAAATCTTTTTAAAAAGAGAGAGAGTCAATGACTGGGGACCATCCCTCAGGTCCCCTGTCACTCCTCCCCAGCCCTGTGACCAAGACGTGGAAGGCATCTGTGCCTGGCAGAGTAGAGGTCACTCATCTCACATGACGTCAAGGGTGAACATTTCACCTCCAACTAAGCCCTCACGGCGGTGAGGGGCTGAAAGGCGGAACAAAGAGCACAGCGCCCCACTGTGTGGCCCCAGCTCCCAGCAGCAGCCTTCACGACCTTGGCGTTCTGAGGCAGCCGCCCCAGCTTCCTCACAGACGCCAACACTGTGTTTTGATCATTGCCTCAAGGCTTTCGAGGAAGCATCTCCGGGCCCAATGAGCTGTTCTTATCTTGGACCCTTCTCTCAGGGACCAGCCTGGCACAGTTTCTGGGGCCCATTTGGGTCTTGATGTTCCAATATAGGTGTGCTAACTTTGGGGTTCCTCACTCTGCCTCTCCCTCTCTCGCACACTTAACAAGTCACCAGGCAGTCTTGGGGGCAGCATCCAATACCCTAATCTGGTCCTTGCCCCCCATCCCATGTCCTCTGCATGGCTGGATCCCCATCAGCTCTGTTCCAACGGGCCCCCAGACCCCTGCAGGCTCTCTGGCACGTCTGCCATCCTTATTAAAATAGCACACAAGCCCAGGATGTGTTTAACAAAACAAAACAAAACAAAACAAAACAAAACAAAACAAAAAAACAAGTTTCCCTCCCACCTGGGCCGCCCAGGGAATTTCTCGTGTGGTCTTCCAGAAATGACCCATGCCTCTCTCACGTGGGTATACCTACCAATTCTTACAATAACTGACACTCGTGTAGCCTCACTACGCGTCACACTCCGTTCCAAGCACTGTGCCGCAAACATGAACTCACTTCAAGCCCCAGGAGCCCTCGACGGAGTTAACTACCACCGACTCACTCGCGAGGAGACGAAGGCACCCTCAAAGACCAACTTGCCCCAGTGGCAGAGCTGGGACTTAACCTCTCTCCGCATCCTGCTGACTCCAGCCAGGGCCTCCTTTACTGAGGACACTCCCCCAACATTTGCAATCCGCCCCCCTTCTGCCTCAGCTCTTCCCAGGTCACCCTCCCTCGAGGTCCCTGTTTGTGCTGTTCCCTCAGCCGTGAATGCCCTTCTCTTCCCCGGGGGGTCTGGAGCAAGGTCTGGCTCACACACCCTTCCTACAGAGGCGCTTCCTGACCAGCTCACCGACGACCCCTCTTGTCTGTGACTCTGATGACTGTCTGTCCCTCCGGGGACCTCCCACGCCTTGGGAAGCCTGCTGGAGCATCTCTCTCACTGTGCTGGAATGAGCTGTCAGCGTCCCCACTGGACTGGGGGCTCCCCACAAGCGGGGATGGCATCTTCATACTGGCTTCATTCATTCTTTCATTCAACAAATATTTGTAAACGCCTCCCATGAGCTAGGCCAGTGTGCACCGGCAGAGCGGTGTTGTGGGGGAGACCAACATTACACACGGAAATGCCAACCCTGCGCGCCCATCCCTCTGCGCCCCTCACTCCACTCCACCCCCTCACACACTGTTTCTCTAGAGAAGCTTTCAGAAAAAGCTCTCTGCAAGGGGAGATGGATGAGACAGCATCCAATCGTTTCAGCAGTGCAGGGAGGCACCAATGGCAGCCTACCTGCCCTGAGACACGCCTTCGGCACTTCTCCTGGTGCCTGGAGACGGTGCCTTCTGGGGGAACATTCTAGAGCCTACTTTGATGCCCTCTGAGGACTCTGGGGGTGACCATGGGCCTCTCTCGCATGTCCAGCTCGCGAGTTCTGCCACTTGGTGCTACTGACCCTGGGTTTGCTTTACACAGCCCTGCAGGAGATCCCATGAATCACCAAATCCAACCCCCATTATGCATATGGGGAAACGGGCACTTGGCGGGGTCACCTGACACAGAACAGCACTCCCCAAATTTCATAGTCCAATCTTGTGGTAGCCAGCACCCCAGATGGCTCTTAAAGGGTTTCATCTCCTGGTACGGATACCCTCAAATTTAGTCCCCACCTACACAGACGAGGGCTGACCTGTGGGATCAGTAGGACACTGTGGAAATGAGAGTATGTGACTTCCAGAGCTAAGTTATAAAAGATACTGTCATTTCCATTTTTCTCTCTTGGATCTCTCGCTCTGGGGGAGGCCCGGCCACCACGTCATAAAGGTACGCAAGCAGCCCTGGGGAGCAGACCACATGGCAAGGCCTCCTACCTGTGCCTACCCTACGCGCAAGCAAGCCTTCAGATGACCGCAGCCCTAGATGACATCTGAACTGCAACCTCATGAGAGATCCCTGAGCCCCAACCACTCAGCTAAGCTACGCCCACATTCCTCACCTACAGAAACCATGTGTAATAATATACGTTTATTGCTGTTTTCGGCTGCTATGCTTTGGGCTACTTTGGCATGCAACAATAGATAACCAATACAGGTCTCTTTGGAAACATGTTGACTTTTGCTTGCATGCTTCCAGGGGTGGGCAGCTCACTACTTAACAAACCCATCTTCTTCACTGAAGAATTCAGACTATCTCTCTCTCTCTGGGGTGTCCTCCTTGGCCACAGCTCTGCCCCCTGGGATTATGGAATACACAGAGATGGCATCTCCTCTGGCCTCCTTTCCTGCCAGGTCTATAGCCCTGGGCACAGCCACCCCACTTCCTGGCCTCTTTTCTCAGAGAAGAAGACTCCAGGATCCTTCCCGCTCTGCCCTCTTCTCCAGGGATAATCCAGATTATCACAGACCTGAGTGGCGAAGAAGAAATCATACCTCCTACAGAACGGGGCAGATCCAGGTTGAATCCCAATTCCTTCATCTATGTGACCCTGAGTAAGTTGCTTCCCCTTTTTGAGCCGCTATAACACGTGGGTAGACACGGAGGGTCCCTAGGAGGAGTACACGGGTTAATGCAATGACGGTGCACACAGCACAACAGTGGTGATAATGTCATTCACTTGGTGCATATGATCTGCCATGCATTTGACACACAATAACTCATTTAACAGTCCTGCCGGGGAACGCAGATTGTGCCTCCCGAGCAAACAGCCCAGAGAAGTGGCGTGACCTACATAGCCGGAAGGTAGTGGAGCTGAAATCTGAACCCCAAACAACTGTGCCCAGGTCAAGAGCTCGCCTAGGGAAGGGGCAGTTCCTTTCTGCCAGCTGTCCTCATCGGCAGAGCTCCAGCAAGGAACTGAGACTCAGTGCCCCCACCCCCCACAGGGTGACGCGTGTCTTCCTGGCCCTGCTCATTTGCAGCAGTGAACGGTTTCACAGTTCATCTGTGGAACAGAAGCGTGTCGTGAACCCAACAACCTGCTCAGGCCTGCCGCCACCTCCAGCTTCCTCCCTGCCTCTCTTCCTGTGGCTCACTCGGCCCCAGCCACACTGGTTTTCCTGTTCCTCAAACTCCCCAAGGCCTGTCCCACCTCAGAGCCTTTGCACTTGCTGAACCCTCCTTTGGGAATAATTTCCCCAATTCAGATCTAGGCTTCTGGGAGGCCTGGCCTGATGCTTCCAAAAAACAGGTGCTCCCTGTTTCTCTCCAACATGGCAGACCGTGTCCTTGGCACAACTCATCTCTGTCAAAAGAGGCCATTGCTTCCTGCCCCTTCCTCCCGGATCACGAGCCCTGCAAAGGTGGCTGTCCACAGCGGCACCGGTGGCTCTGTCAGACGCATGGACACTAGCTTCTGGGGTGCCAGTGCCTGGTTCAGCACTGGGGGGAGGAGGGGTGGAGGATGGGGGTTGCTGCAAACCGATTTTGCAAGCGAGGCCATGCGGCTCTCAGGAAGGAAGAGCGACCTGCGGAGGTCACACGAGGGCTAAAGTGGCAGCAGTCTCTCCGCTCAGAAACCCCCTCCTCGGCTAGGACTGTCTGGACCCGCCAGGGAGGCGGTTGGATGCTGCTTGGTATTCTACCTGGCACTGCTTGGAATGGAATAAAATATTTATCTGTGGCTGGAGGTTTGCAGAGGACATTTGAGATGGATCGCGTTTTCATGTGCCTATGAAATCTAATTGGATTCATTGTAGCATATTTCGTTTCTTGGAACAGACTCATCATTTTCCCAGGGAACGGAAGCCTCTGCCACCCAGGACTGGGCGGGAGCTGGTTTGGCTTGAGGCGGCCCGATTGGCTGTGCCCTGGTGGGGTCTCTGGTTGCTCAGGGGGCAAGTGGCAGAGGAGCTGCGTCTCACCTCTTTGTGGGGTGGCCTGATTTCCTCTGAGGTTCCCAGCCAGAGAGGGCTAGTTCCTCCGACAGAGAGAAGAATTCCTCAAGAAGAGCTAAAGGCATTCCCCTACCCTCCAACCCAGTGCCCTGCGACAACCCGTGACTAGGCTCCAAATCACTGCTCCCCTCTGCCCTATCTTTGGGACCCCGTTTGCTGCAGCCGACCCCTCCTGTCCCCTCACCCTTCTGCCCCAAGCACTTTACTGGTCTCCTGCCTCCATGTTCCCTTGACTCCAAAGTGGGAAAATTCCTCCTCAAGTACAAGCTTCCAGTTCTGCCTCCCACTGCCATAGGAACAAGGGCAGGCCTCTTCTCTCTCCCCGGGCCTCAGTTTCCCCTGAATGGAAGGTGCTGGGCTCTAGGGGTCGTTTTCAACCCCAAACAAACCCATCAGACCCCAAGACCCATTTTTATAGCAAATACCTGGTAACGTCCCCTTTACTATCCTGAAATGAAATCCATAGATCATGCTACACACATAATTAAAAAACACAATGCCTTAACTGAAATATAAAAGAGAAGTGAAAGGAAAGTAATTCATAATATAGCATATCATCAAGCAGGAAAGCCCGATCCCAGCTCCACCAGAAGGCATCACGAAGGAATCAGATGCTGGTATGGACACCCAGAATCAGAAACAGTTCTGTGCGCAAAGAGAGAAAGATGTGCTGTTGAATCAGCTACTCTAATCCCACAAGTACCACAAGCCGTAGTGGGGTGTGGTGTGTGTGTGTGATTTTTCTAAACCGGCGACCAACTCTTGGTAAAGTTCTGGACAAACAGGCAAACCATAGCTTTCCCTTGGTATTCGTGATAGTTACATTCTTGGAAAATCCAGGGTATACTGAAAGAGTGAAGAGAACACGTCATGCGTGCATATGACTTACAGCAAGGGGACGGGCTTGTGGAATTAGAAACAGATTTTTAAATTTTTATTTATTTATTTTTTTGCCTGCTGGAATGGCCGGCAGGACATTTGAGAGTCATGTGGAATGCAGGTGGGACTTTTCTTCATTGCGAGGGACTGGCTGGCCAGAGCCCCCGTTCTCTGTCCTCTAAACACTAGGAGCACCTGCCTAATTCCTGTGGTGACAAACTGAGGGGACAGCGCTGTCGCCATGGGAGCCTCTAAACTAGAGGCTGGATGGAGGATGTAGAGCTTGCCCCTGATGCTGTTTCCTGCAGCCGGGGCAGACATGGCTAATCAAAAGCTCACTCCCTCGCTGAACGGGTAAAGTCTGGAATCCTCAAATTGGCGCTCTGTGCAACCTGCGAGAACTGGCTCATGTGTTGAAACTTGGCTCAGCATCGAAGCTCACTCAACTTACAAATATTTATTGAATTTGACAGAGCTGAATGAAGGATCTGCAAGGTTCTTTTCAGCTTTAGGCTCAGGATTCCCTGCCCCTCCCCGAGCTCCAAGGCCACCCGTGGCTCCCCACTGCTGACAGAAGGCAGCCCAGCTCCCTTAGTCTGACATTCTGAGCTTTCCCTGATAGCAATGACACATGTGTGCACAAGACTTCAGAGACTGCAAAGCATGCATGATCTGATTTGATTCCTGCTTGGCACTGTGAAGCAGGCAGGCTGGGGGGTATCGGCCCATTGCACAGATAAGAAAACCAAGGATCTTTGAGCAAAAGCGATTTACCCAAGGTCACAGGGCTGGGAAGTAGTCAGCAATAGAACCCAGTTTTCTTGAGTGTAAAACCCTCATCTGGTCCAGCCTGTGCTTTTCAGCTCCCTCCTGTCTCAGGTAATTCTAGCCCAGTCACGTCATTCCCGGACAACCGCCGTGTAGTGGCTCAGAGCCGGAGAGCCAGAGTCAGACTGTATGTGGCTGGCTTCAAATCGCGGCTCCACCACTTGGAGCTGTGTGACCTGGGGCAAGTTACCTAACCTCTCTGGCTTCTGTTTTCTCATCTCTAAAATGGAGATGATAATGAGTTCTATCTCATGGAGCTCTTGAGGAGATTAAATGAGTCAATTCATGCAAAATGTTTAGCACAGTGCCAGGTGAGCATTTAAGAGCTCAATAGATGTGCACTGGAATTAGTATTATTAATCTCATAGTTCCTGCCATCTAGCGCACTCTTCTGTATGGCCATGTTCATTGAAACTGGTCTCATCCCACCATCCTGGGGTCAATATGTACTCCAATAAACATCACTCCTTGACCCTGCCACCTCAGTGAGATTCATCTTACCTTCTGTGGATTTCCAGCAAATTCTACCAATGATTCCATTTCTTTCTGCAAGTTACTCCCTTCCTGCACACCTTCCCTCTGGGTGGAATGCTCTTTCTGCATTGCCTGCCAGGCTACCACTTACATCTTCAAATAGCACCTCCTCCGGGAAGCCTTTCTGGAGACAAACAGACTGGGCCAGGAATCTCCTCTTGGCTCACACCAGAATCAACATGGACCATTAAGAATACAGTGAAGGGGCGCCTGGGTGGCTCAGTGGGTTAAGCCTCTGCCTTCAGCTCAGGTCATGATCTCAGGGTCCTGGGATCGAGTCCCGCATCGGGCTCTCTGCTCAGCAGGGAGTCTGCTTCCTCCTCTCTCTCTGCTTGCCTCTCTGCCTACTTGTGATCTCTGTCTGTCAAATAAATAAAATCTTTAAAAAAAAAAAGAATACAGTGAAAATCCCAACTCCGGTGATTAGAAAACATGTGTTTTTTTCAAACATGTATGCAACATTTACAAAAACTGGCCATGTATTGGGCCATACTAGACTGGCCATTAGTCTGAGCTAATAAGAAAAATAGTGTCATATGTACATTTTTCTAAAACCATAAAGCAATGATGAAAGATAGCTAAAAATCATCCATATGTTCAAAGATTTAAAAATATATACGCCTGGGTGGCGCCTGGGTGGCACCTGGGTGGCCCAGTGGGTTAAACCGCTGCCTTCGGCTCAGGTCATGATCTTGGGGTCCTGGGATCGAGTCCCGCATCGGGCTCTCTGCTCAGCAGGGAGCCTGCTTCCCTCTCTCTCTCTCTCTGCCTGCCTCTCCATCTACTTGTGATTTCTGTCAATAAATAAATAAAATCTTTAAAAAAAAAAATACATACTTCTGAACAACTCATGGGCTGAGGAAGAAACCAAAAGGGAAATCAGAAAATACTTACAAGTGAATGATAATGAAAGCAAAACAGGTCAGCACTTGTGGGAGTGCAGCTAAAGCAGTACCTAGAGACACAGGTATAGCCTGAAGTACTTATATTAGAAAAGTAGACTGAAAACTAGTATGGTGAGAAGCCAAATCAAGAAATTGGAAAAAGAACACTCAAATAAATCCAGGGTGGAGCCCTGGCCAACTTCCACATCCGCCTCCCTGATCACTTTGCACAGGGGTTGTATGGGCTGGTCCAGGGCTTGGGGTACTGGAGGGTTGGAGCAAGTGTCCATTGAATGGCTGTGGGTACACAGGTTTGGTTTCTCACTATTGCATTTTTTTGTGTTTCTCAAGCTGGGTTCCCAGAGCAACTGTATCAGATTGTTTGGGTCCACCTGAATCTAAATGGGAAGAAACCCCAGAATCTATCTTTTCTGACAAGCTCTTGGGCAATCCCAGGTGTGCAGAGACTGACTTCAAGGTGAAGGAGAGCAGGAAAGTCCCAGGAAAAAGTGTGAGGTCAGGTGTGTCTGTCAAGGGAAACCACCCTTCCCTTAGGGACCCTCCTTCCCACTGATTTTCCATAACCTGCATGTCTCAAATTCAAGCTTTCGTTTAGTTGCCTGAAATACAGGAATAAAGACAAGCTATTCCCTGGTACCTCTAGAGCCCAGTGTTTTTCTTGCCAGGAATTGTGCCCGGGGTACAGGTCAACATCCTATTACAGGGGGTAGCATTGTTGATGAGTTGGTCTTCAAGGGGCCCAGCTTGCAAGGCCCATCCTTCTTCCTCTGAGTCATTTGCATACAACACCCAGGATAGCAGGCAGGGCGAGGTTCCCTGGTTACAGATGAAGAAACAGGATGATTTAGGCTGCCTCTGGGTGACAAGATCCTCAAAGGGGCCCTAGGATTACTACAGGAGGGCAAACCTCCTCATTCCTATCCCTCATGGGTTCCTGGCCTGCGTGTGTGTGTGTGTGTGTGTGTGTGCACACGCGCATGCACAGGGTGAGGGGTGAGGGCTGGGAGGCCCCTGGTCCCGTGCTATCCAGTCATTCTCTTAGACTCGGGAACACAACACCCAGAAAAGGTCCTGAGATGGTCGAATGGCCATACTCACTGCTCTCCTAGGGTGCTGAGGGTAGATGTCTGCCTGAACTTGCCCAGCAAAGAAGAGGTCTATCTGGGGCTGGAACTCGGGGCTCCAGACTCTGGGGCCTGGCCCCTCTCCTCAGCACAAAGCTGCCTTCTTCCTCAGTAGACTGGAGTGCCGCCGTCATGCTTTCATGGGAATGGGGCTCCCATGACAGCTGCATTTGCAGGTGTGGCCTCAGCGCTGCTGGTGAGGGCTGGGCAGGAAGGCTGGGCCTGGGCAGGCCTGGGCTCCACCCCGATCAGCCTGTCCAGTCTCAGGGACCCCTGGCACCTCACAAAGCCTCGTACCCTCCCCCATAAAGTGGGAAAATAGTGTTCGTGCCTACCCCATGGAACTGTAAGGGTTCCAAGTCATAAGATGTGTGTGAGGGCCGAGCGCCTGCAATGCCCCAGGGCTAAGGATGGGGGCAGGAGCTCAGCTCCGTTACCAACCACTGAGGGCCAGGCGCTGGGCCGAGTGCTTTAGGAATACTGGGTTGACAGGACATTTGCTGAGTATCTATGATGTGTCAGGCAATCCAGGTTCTGGGGTACAGCCCACGGGCCAAGTTCCGGCCTCACAAAACCTCCGTTCTGGGGGGGAGACAGACAACAGACAAGTGTATAGAATGTAACCTCAGGTAACAATACCTTTTTGGAAGCCAATTAGAGCAGGTGAAAGCAGGGGTGATGAGCAGTCAGGAAAAGCTTTCTGGAAAAGCAATATTTGGGCAGAAGTGAGGGGTGAGCCCTGGGGATCCACGGGGAAAGATACTCCTCTACCTGGAGTAGAGGAGTGACAGCAAGGGGGCAGCTGGTGTGAGAGTGTCTGAGTGTGTCAGAGGGTGAAATTGTTGTCCAAGTATAAGTGCAAGTGTGTCAGCGTGTGTGTTGTGTCCGTGTGCACCATGTTGGCGGGCATGACAGTGCGAGTGTGTGAGTCTGTGTGTTAGGTGAGAGGCTTGTCAAGGGTGCCCACGTGTCTGGAGCAGAGGGAGTGAGGGGAATTGTGTCAGTGTGTGAGACAGAGTGAGTGCGTCAGTGTGTGTGACAGTGTGCGTGTGTGTGCCAGTGTGTGTGATAGGGAGTGCATCAGTGTGTGTGTGCCGGTGTGTGTGAGTGTGCCAGCATGTGTGTGACAGTGAGTGCATCAGTGTGAGTGTGCCAGCGTGTGTGTGTGACAGAGTCCAAGAGTGTGTGTGTGACAGTGTATGTGCATGAGTGTACAGACTGTGTGTGTGACAGTGAGTGCATCAGGGTGTGTGACAGTGTATGTGTGTGAGTGTGCCAGTGTGTGTGTGATTGAGCACATCAGTGTGTGTGACAATGTACATGTGTGTGCGCCAGTGTGCGTGAGTGTGCCAGCATGTGTATGTGTGATAGCGTATCAGTTTGTGTGACCATGTGTGTGAGTGTGCCAGCATCTGTGTGACAGAGTGAGTGCATCCGTGTGTGTGACAGTTTATGTGTGAGAGTGTGCTAGCATGTGTGTGGGTGAGGGGCTTAGTCCGGCGGGTGGTGTGGCCGGAGCAGATGCAGCGAACAGGAAGAGCGTGTCTGGGGAGGGGCAGGCCAGGCAGGGACCCCTAGGCCCCAGTGCAGACGATCCCCTACACGAGGCACCCCTCCTCTTCGGGCAGCACAAGCAGGGTGGAGGAACCGTGTTCCAGCCCAGGCAGGGGCACACCAGCAGCCACCCATTCCACGTGGCCTCAACTAGCATTGCTGGAACCTGGAGCCGATCCTGAATGAGAGGTGTGTCTGGGGAAAGGCCCCTAAAACCTGAGGCTTCAGAAGCCAGAGCCCCGTGGATGTGGGAGGCAAGGCGGGTCGAATCTGGGTCACAGAGGAGCTGGGCGGGGAGCGCGAAAGGGGGGCAGAGGCAAGCCACCTGGGGCTGGGGCGGGTGGGGGCGGCCTCTCCATGGAGACAGCATTTGGAAGCACCACTGGAATTACTCACGGAGGCCCGTGTGCACACGTGCGTGCACCCAGGGCCACGTGCACAGGCACGCACCGCAGAGCCCACGCAATCCCCGCTCGGCTCGGAAGTCACTTAATGATTGACATCACGCCCCAGAGGAGGTGGGGGGCCATGGAGTCGACCTCAGGAATACGGTGCCTGCGGGCAGGCCCCCGGGAAGACCAACAGGCCCAGGGTTCCCCGGTACCCCCTGCAGCCTCCCACTCCCAGGGGGCAGAGGTACAGAGCAGCACTCCCGGGCAGAGTTCCGGCAGCCCTATTCTGCACAGGCCCCGTGGAAACCACAAGAAACATGGCCCCCACCCTGAGGGGCAACGAGTCAGTCTCTCAAGGGAGAGACAGCGTGAATAAACCATGCAGGTGGATGAAAGTAGCAGCAGAGACCAGAGCTCGGGAGACGGGGCAGGTAGGCAAAGGAGAGCACTGAAGGACAGGAAGTCAGACAAGGCTTTCTGGAGAAAGTGAGGTTTGATCTGAGGTTCGAAGGATAAGTAGGAATCGACAGGAAGCGGGTGTGTGTGTGTTTCAGGCAGAGGAGTGTGTCCAAAGGCCCTGAGATTCACAGGTTTGGGGAAATAGAAAGAGGACAGCACCGCATGAGGGATGAAAGTGTACCGCGGAACTCAATCTTCCCTGTGCATACAGTAGGGCCCAGAGCCAAGGCTGTGGGCTGGCAAGGAGATGCGTCCCTGAGTCCCCACCCCGGCTGGCTCCAGGCTGGCCAAGAGAGAGGCCGGAGTTGGGATGCACTCATTCCCTGTGCGATTTTCCTTCTCTGAGCCTTGGTTCTTCATCCAAACAACGGAGACCCCAGCGCATGCCTCATCTCAGGACCCCGTGTGTCAAAGCCACGGAAGGTGCGGGCACATGGCACGGAGAAAGGGAGCCTCCCTCCCCTTCCTTCTCTCTCATGGGCTAGCTTCTGCCTCAGTTTCTCACTTTGCGCACTAGCTTCTCTAAAGGGCTGGGGGCCTGACTCCAGGCTGCGGCTGGGACAAGCTCCAGCCCAGACAGCACCAGACCCACTCACAACAAGCTGAGCTCTCTCGCCAGTGCTCTCCAAGGGCTGCGCCTTTGGGGATCCCAGGGAAACAAGTCCAGAAATCCAGGCCAGCCCTGCCCTCTCCAGCTCACCAAGAGAGGCTGGACTTCCAGATGACCACAGCACCTCCCATCACCCAGCATTTCACACTTCAGCCACCCCTTTCTGGGCCAGTGTCACCAGCTGGTAGACGGCATCAGTGCCATTATTTCACAAAAGAGGAAATTCAGTGAAGAGGAACCCTGCCTGGCCACAGGGGGCAAGTGACTGGAGGAGGGATCAGCATTCTACCTCAGGCCTCTCTGACCCCCAAGGTCCAGGGGCGCCTGGAGGGCTCCTCAGACTCCTGGCCTGGCCACTGTTCCCCATTCAACCCCCTCTCCCTGGTGCCCCTTATCCCCCCTCATTCTGCCCCGGTAACTCCCAGGTCTCCAGTCCTACTCCAACCTTGTCCCTGAGTTCTCGTCCAAAAGCAAAGTTCTCATGGAGGTTACATGCTCCTTCCTGACCCCTTTCCCCACCTGCACAGCCTTTAGACCATCTGGCCCCCTTTTCCTTGCTTGGGACAAGGGAACTCTTTCCTGCCCCATGGCCTTTGCACTTGGATGTTCCCTCTACCAGGAGTGCTCTGCCCCAGATCCTCATGTAGCTGCTCCTTCCCTCAGCCCAAATATCACCTCCTCAGAGAGGCCTCCCTGACTTCCCTCCCCATCTAGAGTGGTGTCCCTCCCCTACTCTCATGTCACCAGGTTTACTCCCTTCAGAGTATTTGTTCATTTATTTTGTTTATTGTCTGTCTCTTCCTCTGGATGCTGAGCTCCATGAAAGCTGGGGCTGGGTCCTGTCCATTGCAATATCCCGGAGCCCGATCCAGTGCCTGAAACATTGGGAGTGGTTAGGAAATGTATGTTGAGCAGAAGAATGCATGAACGATCAAGTGAATGAATGGCCAGTAACCCTGAATGTCCAGCACCTCCTGGCTGCCTCCCCTTCAAACAGGACCCTGAGACTCAACACTGCTGAATTCCGGCTTTCCTCTGGAAGACTTGCTCTTCCCATATCCGCTTCCTAGCGGCAGCCCAAGGACCTGGGATGGAGGTTGAGGTCCCCCTGTTCCTCCTCTCTTGTTTCAGTGGCCCCTACCCCCTCAAGCCCTCTGGCAGTTCCCCCTCTGAGCCAACTCTCAGATCTGCCCCTTTCTTTCCATCCCTGCTGCCTTCATCCTGGACCTGGCCACCATCATCCCTCAGGAGGGTCAGACCAGCCCAGACCCTGCTGTCCATGCCACCTGCTGTCCATGCCTCCTAACTGACCACAGGTTGAAGCCCCAACTCTGTGGCCTAAGGACAAGGGTCTTTGGTGACACAATTCAGGTGGTTTCTCCAGCCTTAACTGCCACTACACACCCAGTCTTCTGCCACCATGACAGCCCGTGGAGGTGAAGCCTCCAGACCTTTATACAATTCTTCCCACTTGTACCTTCTCAGAGCCATGCCCCTGCCCACGTAGGGGCTGCTTCCCCCTTCTTTGGACGGGTGCCTATTCCTGCTTCAGCCATGCTGCCCTCAGCCTGCATGACCCCACCCAGCCATTAATCGGGTTCTAAACACACGTGCGACCCTGTCCTAGGAGCCTCTCCAGCATTACCTCATATCATCTGGATGGCAACCCACTTTACAGATGAGATCCCAGAGGTTCAGTGACCTGGCCAGGGTCACATACCAAGGAACAAGTGGAGTGAGGATTAGAACCCAGATCCATCAGACTCTAAAAGTGGATTGTGAACTCCTTGACGGAGGGGAGCATGTCAGGCTTTCCTCTCACAGATCTTCAGAGCCCAGTGCACATGGCTGGGCTCAACAGTAAATAATCCCAGGGAAACCCTCTGGATAAGAGAGCAGAAACGGGGAGAACGATTTTGGACAACCTAAGAAAAATTCCAACAGTGCAATGAGCTCTGTCCAGGACAGGGTGAACTTGGGTGTAAGCAGAGGCCCAAGGAATGCTGGCAAATGTGAGGAGGGGCTTCTGTCCTGAGCAGGAGTGGCCTGGAAGACCCCTGAGGTCCCTGACCTATTGCGGAAGGTGGTATGGGAGTACAGGGGACTATACAGACACAACTCCAAGCCACTCCTTGCCCATCTCCCAGGTTTGATGCCCACCACGTGGAGTCAGGATGTTCTCAGGGGCCTCTGACATTCCTCAAAAGCAGCCTTAAGCTGCCTCCCTGCTAGGGTGGTCAGTATTTCATTCATTCATTCATTCATTCATTCATTCATTCATTCACTCATGAGAGAAAGCGTATGTGCAGAAGAGAGTTTCTGGGGCAGAGGGAGGGAGGGGCAGGGAGGAGCAGAGGGAGACTCTCCAGCAGCCTCCCTGCCAAGCTCAGAGCTCAGTGTGGGGCTCCCTCTCAAGACCCCAAGATCGCAACTTGAGCTGAAACCAAGAGTCGGATGCTCAACCAGCTGAGCCACCCAGGCACCCCCGGGGTGATCTATATTTTAACTGAGATTTCTGAACACCCCAAATTCTGCACCTTCAGGCACTATGGCAGACCAGGGAAGGGGCAGCATGTCCTGGCCACCTGCTTCACAGACACTGGTTGTGGTGGGGTTGGCACTAACAGCGAGCAGCATCTTTCTGCCAGGCCCAGTGCTGAGCACTTTGCCCCTCACTGAACCCCACTTCCCAGGGCAAAGACTCAGGGGTCACTGTTCCAATCTGTAAGAGAGACTGGCGTGTGCAGCTGGGTATTGGCTGCCTGCCTCCGGGGCCCAACCCCTTCCACTCAGCCAGGGCTGGCGGCTGCTGGGAACAGTGTTTTGAGTCCGGTGAAGGGCAAAAGAGGGGGCAGCTCCGGAATGCTGGCGCTGACTGCAGGTGCACTGTGAGGAGGGCCCTCCGCGGTGGATGTGGTTTGAAGTTTTTGGGGCTTTGGAGGCTGAAGAGAGCTGCTCTGGCCCTGGTCCCCCGGGGCTGGCTTTCTCATGAAGGACATAGGTTTTATAAATATCTCAGCCCTCCCATGGTTCACATGGCACGGGGAATTAGGAGGCAAATTAGGAGGGGGAGGGTGGGTGTCAGCTGTGCAGGCAGCCTCTTTGGGGATGCAGAGTTCATGGTCAGAGCAGGCAGGATTAAATGGCTTGTCTGTTACCCATGGCCACTGGTCTCCAGGCCACTGAGGTCAAGGCCAGGGTGTAGGGGCAGATGCTTCAGATAGAGCCCTCAGGGTACAGTTTGAGTGAAGAATCACTGGCCTTTGTCGGCGGTTCCTCAGGTGAGTTCTCAGAAGTAGGGGGAGAAGAGCTTGAACCCGACTATTCATGTCTGCAACTACCAAGGTCAGAACTCAGTCTGGGGTCAGGGTCAGGACTTAGCTTGGGGAAGGGATGAGGGTTTACTCATGCGTCAAGGTCAGGGCCCAGTCTGGGACCAGGGTCAAGATTCAGACGGTGATCAAAGTTGGGGCTCCATGTGCATCCAGGGCTCCTAGGGCGGTCATATCACCTCTGACACTGGAGTTCTACTGAGGGACAAGCCAGTTCTTCTGCAATGACACTGAGGCCTAGGATCCAGGACTCTGCTTTATCCTGGGGAAGGAGCTGTGACCGTGGTTTAGTCAGACCAGAGACGACAGCAGTGGAGGTGTCCCCTCTGCCCCCACCTAGGACTGCTATTCTGGGCCTCTGTAAGTCACAACGTGGGAGTTCAATATCAGGGGACACCACGTGGCAGCAGTAGGTAGTTAATGACCCAGCAGGAGGCGAGTCAGAGCCAAGAGTAGTGCCATGGTAAGTGAGGGTGTGGGGTGGGGCGGAACTAGTTTTGGTCAGGGAGGCGGGAGGCTGGGGTTTAAGGCCTGCTATGTCCCTGCCTCTCTGTGTAACTTCAGGTTCATCCCTGTCTTCTCTGGGTCCCAGCTCTAACACCATGGGGAGGGAGAGTTTCTAAGTTCCCTTTATCTGTGAGAGGCCACGAACGGATGCTTGCTCCCCAGGCAGGACCTGCTGGGGATCTCATGACTTCCGCATTGATCTCTAGGGGTCAAAGTCTTGTTTGACCTTTGAGATCCAGAGCAAATATCACCTCTTCCATGAAGCCTCTCCTTACTGAAATTCACTGCCCCTTGGCCCAGTTTGCACACTTCTGAGTTCCCGATCCGGCCTGGGGCCCACTCTGCCAGGCAGAAGAGGAGGCGTGGTCCTGACTATCTTTCCCACCAGGCTGGGAGGTCAAGAGCTCAAGCTCTATCCCCCACCCCTCAGTATCCTGGCCTGCAGGGTCCCACAGCCACAGCGCCTCTGAACCTCGGACCCTTTGGAGAACAGAATTGTAGTGGTTTCTACCATTACAGTGCTTCCTAAGTAAATGGCATGGGAGGCACGGTCACTCTGCACACACCTGAGCCCTTAACTGCCTGTTTCCCTTTCAAGTGCACTGTGAGCCCGGCCTCTCCTTGTATTTCTCCTTTTCCTTTGTCCGGTGAGTAGCTCAGAGGCAGATGTATAACCTAGCTTTAGCTGGTTATTAGCTCACTTCTGTCTTTCCTGTTTTTTTTTCTCCTCATCTTTTATTTATTTTTTTCTTATTTATATAAAGGAATACAGGAACGAAGAGAGGGGTGCCTGGGTGGCTCAGTCGGTTAAGCATCTGCTTTTGGCTCAGGTCATGATCCCAGAGTCCTGGGATTAAGCTGCACCTTGGGATTTCTACTCAATAGGGTGTCTTCTCCCTTTCCCTCTGCTGCTTCCCCTGCTTGTGCTCTCTTTCTTTCTGTCAAATAAATAAATAAAAACTTAAAAAAAAAAAAGATGAGGAAAAAAAGGAACTGAGGAAAGAAGCAGGAAATCTTCACAAATTAGACTCATAGTTATAAACGATATATACTAGGGTTCACATAGAGAGAGTGTTTAGCCCTAAGCACTTGGCTAAACTATAAGAGGCCTTTGCTAAGTTCATGACTTGGCATTCATTATTTGCTCTAATCCCCACCACTCCTATAAGGGAGAGGTGGGCCTTCTTGTTACCTCTGTGCCGAGGGTGGGAAAGCAGAGACATATAGAGAGGAAGGAACTTGCCCAGGACAGAGTGAGAAAGAGCCGGAGCTGGGACTTGAACCCTCGGACTCCCAGGCCAGCCTCCTTAACCCATGTGCTTTCTCGCCTCCCCAGCCACAGAATGCTGGCATCTCCAGGTCAAAAGGGTCTGCAGGTTTGTCCACAGCTATGAACTTGGGCCCATTAAAGGTCTGGCTCAATACACAGTTGTTTTCAAACTTCCCAAAGAAACTTTTTGTTTTTAACTTGAGAGAGAGAGAGAGAGAGAGAGAGAACACAAGCAAGGAGAGGGGCAGAGGGAGAGAGAGAAGCAGACTCCGCATTTCAGCATGGAGCCTGATGACACGGGGCTTGATCCCAGGACGCTGGGATTATCACCTGAGCCAAAGGCGGATGCTTCACTGACTGAAGCCACCCAGACACCCCCTGCCAAAGAAACTTTTAGACAAACTCTGGGGCAGCGGTCAAATTTTTAAAAATATGGGTAAGCCTGGGGCTGCCAGCAGCAGTTCCACCATCCCAAGGCCAGCCAGAGCTGCTGCACCCAAGGGCAGAAGAAGACCTCTGCAGGGTTGCTCATGGTACAGTAAGAGAGGAAAGCAAGAAACAGCCCATGTCCTACAGTAGGAAACCAAGGGCATAATTTCCATCCAGGCACACTGTAGAATATTATGCAGTTGTGAAAAAGAATGAGGTCCATCTCTATGTAGAGAGCCGAGGAGAAAAATGTCCAAATCAAAGGATATATAATGAAAGTAAGCTGCAGATCAGAATATGTTTCCATTTATGAGAAAAGCACGTGACATAAAACAATGCTTGTAAAATTGCAGAGAAAAAGATGTGGGAAAGTCTGAAGACCCCAGACTTACATCTCTAGCCTGGATCTCCCCCCTTGAACCCCAGACTCATGTATCCAACTGTCCATTCACGTGTCCACTCGGCATCTCTAACTTCACATGTCCAAGCCTGCATTACTGTAAACCCACAAACTTGCTCTTCCCACAGTCTCCCTAGCCCGACTGACGGCAGCTCCACTTTCCCAACTGATCACAAGAAAACTCTGGATTGAGCCTTGACGACTCCTTGTCATTCCCACAAGCAGCCCAGTAGCTAATCCTGCTATCTCAGCTTCTCAGACAGAGGAGGCAGGGGTCATCTTAGCCTTGACCAGAGCTTGCCCGGGCGTTCCATTCAGCTCTGGGCAGCTCCCCTAAAGAGTGGGCATGCAACAGTGACCATCCCAAGAGTCATGGAGAAGTAATAATCGCAGGAATAATGTTAATAGCTCTCACTTCTTGAGCAACCCCACCAGGCCCAGGACTTGTCACGCTCCAAATCACTTACATCTCTCACTGACCCTGTAAGGTGGAGAACCTATTATCTCCATTTAACGAATGAGGTCCAGAGAGGTTGCCTGACTTTCCCAGAGTCACACAGCTTAGAGGTAGGACAGCAGGAATTCTAACCCAGTGTGTCGAATTCAATCTCAAAGACGCATAGTGAAGCCAAGTCCTTGAAGAATATTGGAGAGAACTGGAGTTGGTGAGTTGGAGTCTGGGGAAAGTGGCTGAGAGGACAGGGGGATCTCTGCCAGCTCTGGGAGATCAATGAAGAATGGGCTAAAGAGGGGGGGTTTCTGTTTTCGGGGGTTCCAGGATCCAGGGAGGAAGTGGGTCATTAAGAAGCTACTTTGGGGGTTCCAGCAGCAGGTGGGACTGCCCTCCCGGTGTATCTTTGGAAAGGATCAGGGCATCTCGGGTTGTAACACTGGTTGTAAACAGTGTATGTGGTTTTCTCCTGGCATCTGGTGCCAATGATTAAATCAGGGATAATAAAGAACCCGTAATGAGCAGGACAGTCCAGCTCAAGAAAGAATTGTCTTACCCCAAGTGTCAATTAGTCTCTGTTGGAGAAACAATGAGATACCATAATTAGTGTACAATTGGAATAGACAAAGGGATCAATGGGACAGAACCGAGTTCCTGGAAATAGATCCATAAATACATGGGCATTTAAACATAAAACAGGAAGGTTATTTCAAAGCAGTGAGAAAGGGACAGAGTATTCAATACATCTTCTGGGACAAGAGACTATCCACGTAAAAATGAAGTTAGATTCCTACGTCACACCACATGCCAAGATAAAATTCCAGGTGGACTAAAGACCTAAATATGGACCGTAAAAGGAAAACAAAGCTTTAAAATTATTAGAAGGAAACACGGCATATCTTTATGACCTTAGGTGGGGAAGGCTTTCTTAAGTCATTAACAAAAACAAGTAAAGATAAAATGATGCTTTTTTACATCCAAAATTTAAACATGTGAACAGAAGAGGCATAAGCAAAGTTAAAACACAAGCAACATGCTGGGCAAAGATATTAACAACGAGCATAGTAAGGACTCATAAGCCAAACATATAAACCTCTGAACAAATTAATAAAAGAAAGGTGAGCGGCCCAGAAAAAACTGGGCAAAGTATGATAGGAAATTCAGATGTCCGTTAAACAGATAACGATGCTCGGCCTCTCCAATAGTCAGGCAGTGCGAATGACAATGAGGCATTTTCTCCCAGCAGACTGGCAAAATTAAAGGCTGATGAATCAACACGGGGAGGCCCAAGGAAATGGGAACTCAGATGTAACACTAACTCAAATGGACTACCACGGAAAGGGATTTGGCAGTGTTTGTTAAACCAGAAATGCCTGCTTCCAGAGAAACGCTCAGGCGCGTCCACAAGGAAGCTGACTGCTTATGACGAAGAATGAGAAACACCGAGACGTCCCCTGGCAGGAGGATGGACAAAATGTGGTACGGGCGTGCTGTGGAATGCTGCTCAGCCAGAGACATGGGTGAACTACAGCTGCGCTTGGACTTGGACAGATGTCAAAAATAGGATGAGGGGAAAAAAGCAAAATGCAAAGGTAACTCATTTATGACAATATAATTTACATAAGGAAACCATGCCAAGGACACCCTTGAGCTCAGGTTTGGGCAAGTTCTCTCCATCTGGAATGGGTTTCAGTATTTTCTTTCCCTTCCTTCCTCTCCCCTCCCTCCCTGCTCTCCTTCCTCCCCTCCTCAAACGTGTTTGCTCTGTACTGATGGGTGCTAGACAGGAGGCCATAAGTTGTATACTTGTCATGATAAGTCCTCCACTACCACTGAGCCCCAGAATGACCTTTGACCCTGGCTGCAGACAAGCCCTCCTCCGAGACCCCGTGTCACATGGTCTCTCAGGGTCTGTGACGTGAGCACGAGCCGGCACTATGCTGGCTGCATAGCTGTGGGGAGCCTCACAGGAGACTGTGGGTGAGGTGCCTCGTGTCTCTTAAAGTACATGTGGGAGGGCCGGGTACTAGGGGCTGACACCAGCCGCAGCAGAGGAGGATGGCTGGCGGTGCTAAGCTCCCCGCCTTCCTTTCTCCCTGTTCTCCTCTGTCATTCCTGCCATCTTTCCCTCCTCACTTTGCTTTAGTGCCAGGCCTAGGAGCCAGAGGAGGGGGAGGAGGGTGCAGCCAAATCTCTGGGACCAGGAGCCATGGCCACCTGCATTGGGCTGGGGAGTCAGATCTCTAGGACCACAGGGGATCATAAGAGCAGGTAGCCACCTCCCCTGACAAGCCAAACAGCTGCCAAGGGCAGTAGCCACGATCACGTCCAGGGCCTCAGATAGTCACAACAGGGTCCTGGAGACAGGGTGGCTGAGGACAGCCTAATTGGGCGTGACAACAGCCCTGTGAGGCATATTAAACTTGGAGCTGTTAGAGTGCCTGGTGGAGGAACAGCCAGAGCTGGCCAGGCCACTGACGCCCACAGGGGTGCTTGGCTCTGGGGCTTGAGTCTGCCAGCCTGAAGGAATGTCTGTCAGCTGGGGCTGCCAGGTGCTGCCCCAGCCTGGCTGCCAGTCCCACTGGGAAGTGACACTGGTGGCTCAGGGTGGCAGTTCTAGGCCCTTCTCCACAAGTATTTTCTGGGACTTGCTGTGCCACTTTGGGGGGCTTCCTGCCCTCCTCTGGGTCTTATTTCTAACAACGGATCTGTTTGCCCTTTCACACACACTGTTTCTCTTCTGATCCTCAAAACCACCCAGAAGAGAAGTGATTACAGCACCCTTTTGCCCTGTTAGAGATGAAGAAATAATCCCAGAGAGGTTAAGTGACTTATCCAAAGCCACACAGCTCACAGATGGCAGATCTAGGACTTGAATTTTGGATGTCTTTGATACCTGGTCCCATTTTGTGACACAATGTCAATTTTCATCTCCCTGGAGCCTGGGCCAGTGGTGACAGGAGAGTGGTGGTGCTGTCTTGGGCAAGAAAATACAAAGAAGAAAGCCAAACCCAGTCTGAGTCCTGCTGTATGCCCCCAGCAGGTCACATCCCTTCTCTGGGTTGAACCAGATGACACCCAGGATCTTTTCTAGACTTGATGTTCAAGTCTGTGGTTTCTAGTCCTCAAGGCTTCTCAACTCCATCACTTTCTAGCTAAGTAACCTTGGGAAGTCAATCTATAAAATGAAACAAGGTGCTCTTCCCCAGTGTGGCTATGAGGAAAGAGCGATCAGACTTGTCAAGCGCCCAATGTGCAGTCTGGTACATTGTCAGTGCTCAGTAAATGGACATTCCTGTCTTTTCTATATAATCCCTGAGCCTCAGGCCCCATTCAGATCTGGCTCAAATCTCACACTTTCCAGAAAACCCCATGAGGTTCAAAGAACATATGTATTTAGTAATATCCTCATACCTTCCTATGTGTGTAAGACTAATATTACTTCATTCATGCATCAGTTTACAAAGCTCAGCCCCAGCCATCAGTTTGTGAAATGTTATTAACAAACTTCCTATTACGACTAAAGAAACTGAGCCGAGAGAGAGAGAGAATCCTCACATCACTTGAATTCTCTATGCTTCTGTTTGCTCACATTTAAAATGGAGATACATATGAGTACTTCCCCCATAGACTGGTGTTTAGAAATAAATGTCATAGTACGTAAAATGTTCTTAAAAGTGCACATGGCCAGACAGTAACATGGGCCCAAATCAACCTCAGATATTTCTGATCCAATTTGTTCAATGCCAGGACCAAAGTTTCTGACCTCCTAGCTGGGTCCCCCAGAAACCAGTCCTGGAAATGATTAATGAGAATTATCTGAAGACACAACCATGGACAGCAGACCCAGAAGATGAGGGCACAACATTCTCTTCAGCACCACGGACAACACCTCTGCCATCAACACCAGGGATCTGGCAGATAGGTCCTTTGTACCCTGAACAGCCAAGAAACAAGGTCAGTGTCAAACCCCTGGCCCATCCTACAGTGACACTGAAAGCCTCTATTTCACAGCTAGTTACCTGCTCTGCTATTTATAAGGCCGAGAATGGGCCACTTGCGTTTCCATTGCCAGATGCTTTCTTTTATTCCAGAGTCCTGTCTTATAATTTCTCACCCAGCGATTGGGGTACCTCCAGGAGGTCTTCTGTGGGTATTCAACCGGGAAACCTCACCTCCTCAGACCTAGAGAATCTCCCAGACCTTCCTTCTCTTCACTCCTGGCCTCATTTCAGACACAAGCAGAGATGGCCACTGGGCACAATGTCATGGCCAAGAGTGGCAGCAAGGGCCAGGCTGACTGCCACCTCATCTCAAGGGCTGGGCTCACTGCCCACTGAATAAAGAGGAAGAGCATTTATGATCCTTCAGTCTGTCCCATTCCATCATTCATCCCTAGGGCCATCTTTTATTGGTTCCTTGCCCATTTGATGAGGACTGAATTCCTGCTCTGACCACCTCTATCTCTAACCTTACTGGCTGCTGTAAGGGTCTCATTGCAAACATCTTGAACTGTCTCGGGCCCTTCCTCGAGGACCCCTCGGGGCTTCATTTCAGTGGGGATGCCAGCAAAATCAGCAACTCAGTCTGTCTGAGACAGCAGGAGGGAAAATGAGGTACAAGAGAATATTAGTGTCCTCCTCTTATAAAAAGGAAGAAGGCCACCTCCTTAGAGCTCTGATAAAACAAGATGGTGTGTCCAGCACCAAGCCTGGTACATAATAGGTCTTAACACCTGTTTTCCCTTCCCAACAAGGAAAATATAATAGTGGAGATGATGACCACTACCAATACTGGATGCCTTCTCTGTGCCAGATAGTGGGTCAAAGTCTTCAGGGATACAGAAGGCGAGGATTATTATATTCATTTTGTTAACAAGGAAATCAAGGCTCAGAGGGACCAAGGTGCCTGCCAAAGGTCACACAGCCAAGCAAGTTGACAGAACCAGATCTCTACCCTCAAATTCCAGGCTGCTTCCCCACCTCTAGCAGGCCTCAGATAACTACAGTCACCCCTACTTCTCACCTGGGGACCCAACACAGCCCATTTGCTGCCTGCCCACATCCAGTGCTGGAAGCTCCATGCTGAACTGGTTGGCTGTTGACAAAGTGCCAGGCCCAGACACTTTGAGAATGGAGTCCAGACTCCTCACCCCCAACCCCAGGGGTCCCAGGAGATTTCAAGGAGCTCAGATGCAGTCCTCTCTCTCATCCTTGCAACAGCTGCCTCCTCTGCTAACATGGCAAGCTGGCCTCCACCCCAACTGCCTCTGTATCACTCCCACACTCAGAGGTGTAAGGCCTGTGAAGCACCCACCATCATCCCCAGCGTCACTGATATTCCATATAGGACCTGTCATACCAGTCATACAGGTGAGGACTGGCCTAGGGAGGAGCTGCAACTCACCCCAGGACACATAAACATACGTGATCTCGGGACTCCAGGCTCCTCCTCCAGTGCTCCCTCCCCTAGACTGTGGGCTCAGTGGGAGCAGCAGCCACAACACTCTTGTTCACTGCAAGGTCTCCAGCACCCACCTCACAGGCCTGGTCTACAGAAGTTTCTTTCCGACTTCTGTGGGGAGGGGCAATGTGTTACCTACTTTCTCTATCCTGCCCAAAGAACTCTGTATAGAGTAGGCCCTTGACGAGTATTTCTTAAATTTTTTCATTCATTCAATCACTACCTATTGAGTGTTTAATGTATGCCATGCATTGTTCGATGTGGTCAGACCACAGCAGTAAGAAAACACAAACAAATGGACATTCCAATCCTCTTATGACACTGACGGGAAGGAAGTGAATATGCCAGTCCCCTGCCTGTTTCCCCTACTCAGTGTGAGTGCCGAAAGAGCAGGGACTGTCCCTGTCGCATGTCCAGGACCGTATATACTGCCCAGAACACGATGTATGCTAGCCAAATGAATGAATGAATGAATGAATGCAGGCAAAGCAATAAAACAAAGGCAGCGACCATTTATTGAGAGGTGGCTCTCTTCTAGGTGCTAAATGTTTTATGCACATGAATTGTGTCACAGAATCTTCCAACAGCCCTTGCTTTGAGGTGGGCATTTTAAAGTAGATCCTGCTAGCTATCCTACTTGTCATTCTTTTCTTTTCCCTAATTAACAGAAGCACCCTGTTGGAGGGATCGACTTCACCAGCTTCCCTTGCAGCTAGGGTGGCCGTGTGGCAACATCTGGCAAATGAGATATAGACACAACAAGCTCACTGGGTGGGGCTTCTGGGAAATCCCTTGTTTTCCTGAGAAGGGCAGATTCAGAAAGCATGCAGTCTTCACTTCCTTTGTCCTGCCTGGAATTCAGATCCAACACTTGGGAGGCAGAACAGCCATTTCATAGCCACGAGAATGAAAGGTACCTGCTAAGGGTGGCCGGGGCCTGAGCCCTTGATCACTCCCTTGCATTGCTGCACCGGCTCTGCATTGTCTGCTGCTGGATCCTTGTTATCCTAGAGGAATAACCTCCTGGGTGTTTATATCATGGTTAATTTTTCCCCTTCTATTATATGCAGCCAAATGCAACGCCAACTGATTCAGTATTATTACAACAGGCGAGGCTCAGAGAGATCAAGTGAATTTCCCTAAGTCACACAGCACCCAAACATCTAGAACTGGCCTCTGTGATCACTCTCCTACCTACTGGCATTGCCACCTGCTGTCCCAGGCTGTGAGGAAGTCCCTCCCTACACCCCACAATTGGCTCTCCAGTAGGACTCTCCCTGACCACTCTGGGATTTAGTTCTAAGTTCCCCTGATGTCCCCCAACCCCTGCTTACCTGACTCCACCCCTAGCTACCCACAGGCCCAGATCCTCCCTTCAAAAGTTGCAGGAATCTGCTCAGATGCCCCACTCCTGTGAAATGCACTCTCCCCCATTCCTGTTCATCCACCACTATCTGGTCCAGAATCACCTCACTGACTGCCTCCAACAGTGTGCACAGCAGGCTCTTGAGCAATCTTTGCAGACAGGTCTCCTGGTTCTCATCTCTTCCCCACTTCCTGCACCCACCACCATTCCTTAGGTGCAGTTTTGATAGGACCCGGCATTCAAGGCCTTTAGGATCTGACTCCTGCCGTCTTCCGAACATCTGCTCTTGCTGTTCCCTCTGCTGTTCCCTCCCGCTTCACCCCGACTAGCATTTGCAGGGATCCAGGGATCCTTCAGATCACAGACAGGCCCTCTCCAACCATCCTGCCTTGAATTGGTACCTACCAACACCATTCCCCATCACAGGGTCTCCCAACCCCTGGGTCTACTTGAGTACAATATAGAACTTGTCAGTTCACTGTTTGCATGTCTGTCATCTACTCCCCTTCCCCCACTAAGAACCAGAGCTTCTTGAGGGCAGGAAACATGCCCATCTTTTCCGCCAGTTTCCCCAGTGCCTGGCATGAGGCCCAGTACTCAGACTCAATCAGGAAGTGCTGAATGAAGCTTAAACTTGCTTCCCACGCCTTCCTGCCACCTACCTTCTACTCTAGCCAAATAGAACTACTTAAGGCTCCCCGAACCCTCTTATTACACTTGATGCCCACAGTCTCCCCCAACTCTGCCTCCAGCCAGGCCTTCCTCTCCTTCCCATCCATCCAAACCAAGCTGTCCTGTGTTGCATGGCCTCAGGAGTCAAGCAGATGGGCATTCCAGATGCCAGGGCGGGGGTGAATGAAACCTTGGGACTTAGAGTGTGTGTGTGTGTGTGTGTGTGTGTGTACATGCTGGGAAACCAGCCACCTCTACTTTACCCTGGACGTGGAAGCCTCTTATATCTACTTATACATCCATTTCTGCCTCCGATTACTCCTATTTGAGCTAATTCTGAAATGCCCCAGTATTCCCTAAGTAGCTACCACTGTAAGAAAGAAGGAAAGAAAAACACAAATATTTATGGAGCCCCTACTATGTGCCAGATGTTGTTCTGGAGCAAATAATAACAATGATGGTAATGATAATAGCCCTAGTATTTGCTGAGCACTTTGCATGTACCTGACATCATCCTTAGGGCTTTTAATCAGATAGACTATTACTATCCCCATTTTACAGATGAAGAAAAAGGCTCAGAGAGTTGAAGCCACCTGTCCAAGGTCACAGAGACAACAAGCAGTCTTGAGCTCAGATCGCTCTAATCTAAAACCTGCTCCTCTGCCAGGCAGAGCTGGGCAACACCCTGGGGTCTGGGAGGAGGCACTGCTTCCTCCTGCAAACTCCTGCTGATGAACGCAAAGCTGGAAGCCACCACTTCCTGACCAGGGGCTCTTCTGGGTTAAGACCGGGCTGGTAAGACTTACCCTCATCTGCAAGGCTGTAGACCAGTGCTCCAGCCCCCAGGAGGACCAGGCCCAAGGAGTCTCGGGCTGGACGGAAGTCCGTGAGCCTGGGCTCTGCTTCCGTGGTAAGGCTGAAGATTTTCCCAACAGCCAGGGCCAAATTTATCTGCCAATCCCCCGAAGAGCTGATTCCAGCGTCTGTCTGGAAATGTCAGCCCGTGTGGTTGGAGGAACACGGGGAGAGTTTTCCTCTAAATAGCAGGAAGCATATGGGAGGCGGATGGCACCCGCCGCCCCAACCTGCCAACTCTCACTCAAGCAGGAGCTAAAAGGGGCCCAGAAGGGTCTGGAATTCCTACCACCTCCTGGGGTGGGGGAGGAGCTGGAGACAGAGAGAGTGGCAATGAGAAGAGCCTGGAGCAGGCCCTGAAGGCCAGGCAGGCAGGCAGGAACACCTGACTGACAGACAGCAACCCCCGAGGCCCTCAGATGGCAGTGATACACCCCAGAATTTAGCATAACATCAACAACAGTAATAACAGTCACCGCAGGGACAGTAGCACTTGCTCTGCGCCAAATCTGGGTTAAGCACTTTATTTGGATGATTTCACTTCAACTTTGCAACCAACTCTAAGATAGGTGCTGCTGTTTTTCCTACATTACAGATAAGGAAACAGGATCAGAGAAGGAAAAACATGAAATCAGAGATTCTTTGGGCTGGAAAGGACCTTCCGTATCCTTAGCTGAATCACAAATACTCTACAGACTCTTCCATCAAGTTGTAGTGCAGCTTTTTGAATGTTCCCAGGGATGGGGAGCTCATTACCACCCGTTAGCCCATCTGTAGAGAGCTCTTTGTATCCAAAAGGGTTTCCTAGCCCAAGCTGGAATCTCCTTCCTTAGAGGTTTTCCTGTGAGTGTCAGACCCAGACTCAGTCTTCCCTGAGAGAAAGAAAAGCAGGGAGCAAGGCCGCTCCAGGTCTCTGATCTCCCTCTGCAGGTGACCAACCTGGTTCTTTGTTTACTCTTGGACCCCTCGCTATGGTAATCAGAGTAGCCCCCAGCCACCAGCACTCCCTTAGCAGTTCCTCCCCTACGCACACCCTCCTCTGACCTTCCTCACAATCCCTGGGGAGGTACTGTCATCACCCCCGTTTTACAGAGGACAAACTGAGGCTCCAGGAGGGGAAGAGACCTGCTGGTCATTCAGTGAGGGCACAGGGACACTGGGCTGCTGCTTTAAGTCTCATGAAAGCTGAAGAGGTACCTGCTGGCCACCTTGGGGACTCGCTTACTGACACTCAACCAACCGTTGCCAGGGTTCACCTCGATGCTGGTCCACAAGCCCTCCAAGACCACGCCACCCTTTTCCCCTGCCGTAACACCCACTAAGTCCCCAAGCTCTGTGAAATCTCCCTGCCACATGCCTTTCTGCACCATCCCTATGGTCTTGCCCTGCCCAATGTTCTTCCCAACTGTCACCAGCCCAATGGCAAGACCTTCTTAATACCTAGACCTACCCTGACTTTGCGTCCTTTTCAAGGCAAGGATCTGATACAAACTTCCCCACTTAATAGTAGAGGCCTTCCCAACTCTGGCTCAGGTGACCTCTCCAGCTCCCCTTGCCCTGACACCTGGGGCTTAAGAGCTTAGCGGGAGGCACGTGAGATCTTTGCATCACCCACTTCCCCAACCTGGCTCACCCTTCCCAGATGTCTCCCCTGAAGAACACTTGTTCACCCCTTAAGACTCCTCTGAGAGGGGTAGAGTGAAGTTCTCTGTCCCAGGAGATCACTGATTAATAGACATATCTTTCTGGTAAGTGCATTTGTCTGCTTCCCCTGCCTTCATTGATGGAGATGCCTTCCCCTGGCTGAGCTGCCCCGGGCAGGGGCTGCTGTAATACATCTTCGTGGCGTGGGGTCCAGCACACCGCCTGACACACGGTAGGCACTAATACATGTTTGTGGGGTGTGAGAGTGAAAGACTATGCATGGGTGGCAGGGCACAAAGAAGTATCGGAGATGACCCAGGAAACACGGCTGGTGCGTGTCACAGCTTTGATGTATCAAAAACAAAAAATGCTGCTGTCACAATAATCAGCGTGTGATTAATGATGATTTTGCTGACTGTCTCCAAATTTAGGAGGATATCAGGGGATGTTCTGGGATGCCTGAAGCTTCCAGAATAAAGCTGTCCAAGCCTCAGTAGATGAAATGAGCAGGGCTCACCTACAGACAGGATGGGAGGAAATGATGAGGAGGGCCATGCAGGGGGGGTCAGGGCTGTAAGAGAGTCCTCATCCCAGGCCTGCCTCTAACTTGCTTTGTGTTGTAGGTGGCTTGGCCTGTCTGATTTTTGGCTTCTTATTTGTAAAATGCAAAGGGAATTTGAAGAATTGATGGAAGCAGATGTGTAGTCAAAGATGGAAACACCACCTCTGCTGTCAGGTTGATAGGATTCTTTCCATTCAGAGCTCGCTGGTCTTAGAATCCTCTGGCCTGAAAATGCAGGCCCCTGCCAGCCCTCTGTCACATCGTTTGGGAGGGAGACCTCAGTGGCAGGACTGTGGATTGGATCCTGCAAAGGAGCTTCCTAACCAGAGGTAGAAGGAACAAGAGTGAGTTCCCCATCCCTGGGGGTATGCAAGCTGCGGCTGAACACCTCAGGACAGGAATTCTGACCCAAGGTAGGAAAGAATTTAGACCAGTAGATATGGGCCTGACTCCTCCAAGGTTATGCTCTTGTACCAACTAGGCTGAGCTTGCTGACATTTCTTTCCTCCCACAACGTCCCACAATGTCTCCCTGCTGCTTTCAGGGTCAAGTCCAAGCTCTTACTGTAGCATTTGAGGCCCCTGTGTTCTAGGCCCACCACTGCTCTTCTGCTGATGGTTCCCCCACCACATGCCTTGGGGCCTAACACATTGTTTCTTCTGCCAAAAGTGTTTCTCCTGTACTCTTCTTGGCTCCTCGGCTTACTGCCACCTCCCGCAGAAGACCTTCCTTGCTTCGAGCTGGCTTTTGTGTTCCCTCAGCCTCTGCATGCACACCCACCTTCCAGATAAATCATCCGCTGGCTCATCTCTTTCTCCCTCAATGATGGCAAGACCCTCAAGGGCTTCCTACCAGGGCCAGCACAGGCTCTTGACACAGAGGGCCAACGTCTCCTGAGCTGAACTGGAACCTCACAGACTCCAATGTTCTGATTCCAAGAGAGACTAGAGCTGCCCCTGTGAGCTTCTGACTGTAAGACCTGGGCTCAGGATGGTTCAACAGTTGTATCATTTCTTCTGATTATGAAAGTCATGCAACTTGGGCAATTTACGTAAGTCCAGGAGGGGGAGTGGGTGGTGTCTGGCCACTTTTGGACTTTTTTTTTTTTTAAGATTTCATTTATTTATTTGACAGGCAGAGATCACAAGTAGGCAGAGAAGCAGGTGAAAAGAGAGAGGAGGAAGCAGGCTCCCTGCCGATCAGCGAGCCCAAGGAGGGGCTTGATCTCAGGATCCTGGGATCATGACCTGAGCCAAAGGCAGAGGCTTTAACTCACTGAGCCACCCAGGCACCCCACCATTGGACCTTCTTGAGGCCACAGTCTACACAGTACTGGTGGTGTTGACTCACCTCCAGCTGGGGTGGAGAGGGGTGCACAGGCCCGGCTGCCAATCAGAGCAACTGATGGCGGGGGAGGGGCACATCCACAAATCTGACCAGTCAGTGTGAAAACTAGGTCCTGGGCCTTGTGTCTGAGTCTTGCCTATTCCTCAGGGTGGCTCCTTATCGCCTATATGATAGAGCCCTATAAGAACATAGGGATAACCCAGAGGAAGCAGAGTGAGAAATGGGGAGGAGAATCAAGCCCTGGGGAGCCCTTGAACTCTGCTGAGCCCCTGGATTCTGAGGAGCCTGACTTACATCTGGATTGGACCATTTCAAGCCAATAAATTCCATTTTTGTTTACATCAGTTCGGGCTGGGTTTCCTGTCACTTATATCTGCAAAGTACCAGAATGATGCGAGCACAAATACCAGTGGGGTTCCTTCATGTCTCACTATCCAGAGGAACCTGCCACAAACAGTTTGATGGTTTCATTCTGCGGGTTTCTCCGAGCAGGAGCGCACCTGTATTTATACGTATTTGTTTCTAACAAAAATGAGATTATACAATATCCACCATTCTGTAACCTCCTTTTTCCTTAACAATGCACCGCGGACTTGTTTCCATGTCAACAAGTATAGATCTACGGCATTGTCTCTACAGTCACTGAGACTGCCAGCGTCTGGCTGGACGGTGATTTATTTAACCATCTCTAGCTGATAGATAATTGGGTAGTTTCTCATTTGTGACCATCACCAGGAGAGGCTCAGCAAACTTACTTGTAAAAGGCCCTTGTTTGCTCTTGCTGGATTATTTGTGACTAAGATTCTGTGAGTCCAGGAGTTTGACTTCACAACTAGAAGTTTCTCTCCCTGAGATTTAAGATTCTCTGAGTGTCTAGAAAGGTAGCAACTGTCTTCCTGGGCAGGTTTTGTGGCTATCAGAAAAAGCAAATCCAGGGCTAGGGGTGCCCCATAACAGCATCTCTGGCAAAAATATTCACTGACAGGTATGTAAGCAAGTTGGTTAGGAGGTAGCCGGACCTTGGGGGTGGGAGGGTCCAGCCAGCTGTGTGCACCTGGCTAAGCTCCCCACCTCTCTGGGCCTTATCTCCCAGCTCAGGCTGACTTGTAGTGACCAAGGGAAGAGACCAGCCTCAGGGATCAGTCAGCACTGAGAGCCCATGCAGGATGTGACAAGCACGCAGTCTCTGTCACCTTTCGCAGTCACAGTGACAACAGCAGCTGCCCCCAGTGATGTGACACCCGCCTTGTTCTAGTCCTTTACATGCTTTAACTCATGAAAGCCCCACAGCCACCTTCTGATGCTGTTCTTGTCTCTGTTTCACAGAAGGGACAACTTTGCTTCAGAGAGCGAGAGAGTGGCTTGTCCAAGGTCACCCAGCCAAGAAAAGGTAGAGTGAAGGTACGGCCCAGATCTGCTGATGCCCCAGCCCCTGCCTCACCCCATATTACTGCGGTAGGCAGCAGGAGAAGAGAGGTGCCTCAGGCAGCACTGTGGAAGCCCAAATCCCCTGTCCCTCCCCACCAAGTGCTAACACTCAGAAAGGACTCGAGATCTAGAAAAGTATAAAGAAGACAGCAAAGATCTCCCATGCCCCCACTGTGAACAGTTTTCAGAAACACATGCAGCTCTTAAAAAATGATATCATGCTGCCCATGCTGTTTTATAACCTCTTTTTTTTTTTTTTTTCCAACTCTACAACAATCGGAAGTTCTTTCCGCAGTGGGAATCTCGGGCCGCAGCCCTATTCCTAACAGCGACAGTGGGCGCCATTGGAGGACTTCAGTAAATGAATCGAACTAGTCTCCTAGTGATGGACATATAGGTTATTCCCAACTGTCCTCTGACGGTCAACAGTCCCCAGTGAACATTCTCTAGCATGTCGGGATCCCTGTCATACTTCAGGCCCCGGCCGAGCGGCCACACCCTTAGAGAGGCCATCTGGGACTGGAGCACATCAGTCAGGCACCCCCCCACACCCCACACCCCGTTCGTATTTGCAACATCACCTGCTAATTTCCTTCACTGCCTTGATGGGAGTCCCTTCCCGTGTGCCTTACTTGTTTGGGTGATCACGTACTATCTGCTCTTCCCAAGGCTGTGTGCTCTGTGAGGGCAGAGACTAGCAGGGACCGGCACTCGACAAATGTCCTGGGAAGGCGGGAACACCTCTGCGGCTGGTGAAGAGTGAGCACCCCTGCATCAGGGTCTGGAGATGCCCTCTCCCCAGTCACATCCCCAGTACCAGTTCAGGGACCCACAGTCATGGGATCCTTGCAGTTTTTGTGCCTGGTGCCTGACAAGCCAGGACCCCAGCCCCAAGCAGTGCTTGCTGCGTGCGTGGGACACAGGGCACTAGAGTGTGATGGAGCAGCTCTCCCGCTCACCGGCTGTGTGGGCTGGGGCCGGTCATTTCCCCTCTCAAGGCCTTAGTCACCTTATTTGTAAAATGGGGCCAATACCACTGATCTCGCAGGGTGGTTTTGAAGATTAAGAAAGATAATGAATGTGTTTAGCACAGAGTAGGTCCTCTGGAAATGCCAGTTTGGTCCCCGTGCAGTTAGTTCCGAGTTTGGGGCTGACCCTCTTTCACCTAGATTACCTCTTTTTATCTTGGATGATTCCTGCGTATGCCCTGGCCTCCTTCGCTGGCCTGCCCCTAGGAATGGCCCATTGCTAGCCTTCAAATGGCTAATGTTCTGCTCAGGGTCAGTCTCCCAGACACATCTATTGCCCATGGCCACGGACCCCTGCCTGCCCTCCAAGCCTTAACAACACAAGAGACGCTGACATGCACTGGAGGAACAGGTGCAGGAACCTTCTGCCCTTTTGGGCAGACTTCCTCGTCAGAGGAAGCGAGATGGGGTAGTGATGGCCAAGTCAGCCTGTCCAGTTTCTCACCCCACCTCCCCCCGCTTCCCTGGAGCATTCTCTGACCCATAACCAGTGACTTCGCCTCTCTGAGCCTTGATTTCTTCTTCTGAAAAATGGCCACAGTAACAACATCTATGAGGATTCCGTAAGATGAGGTAAAATACTTAGCAAAGAGCCTGATGTTTAGTAATTGCTCAATAAATAGGAACTGTTATGTTAGAACTGCTTTTTAGCTTTTTGACAATGAAATAGAACACAGAGGGAAAAGTTCACAAAGCAAACGCGGGGGCGCCTGGGTGGTTCAGCCGGTCCAGCATCTGACCTTGGATATTGGCTCGGGTCACGATCTCGGGGTTGTGAGACGGAGCCCCGCATCGGGCTCGGTGCTCAGCAGGGAGTCTCCTTGAGAGTCTCTCGCCCTTGCCCTCTGCCCGCCCCCCGGCTCACGCTCTCTCTAAATAATATAAATCTTTCTTAAAAATGTGGACTGCAATAAATCATCATAAAATAAAGCATTGTGCCACCACCACCTGGGTCAATGAATAGCCTACCGTGCCCCCCCCCCCAATCCTTCTAGCCTCTCCTCACACAGGTGATCCTTTTCCCGACTCTGTTGCTATTATTACTAATAATAAGCAAGTGAAGGAAAAAAAAAAAACATGTGGCTACTCTGTCCTGACCCAACCAGGCTCCCAGACCCCCCCCCCCCGCCGCCTCTGCCCCGGGTGTGGAGACTCCCCATCCGGTTTCCCGACTTTGGCTTTGGCTAATCTTTAAATAACCAGTTTGTTAGCAAAATAGCAGCAAGTAACACCTCCCTCGCTCCCACCCGAGCCTCCATCTTTCCCACAATGCTGACGGCTGCTCTCCCAACTCGTGCCAAGGAATCCCGTTCTCCGTCACTGGGCCACACACACCAGGGGCTGCCAGCATGCTGTTATGTCAGCGGCCATGGTCCTGTGCCTCTGGCCATGCCCGGCTCGGGGCGGGGTGGGTGGGGGGAGATGGGCATGGGCACTGAATGGCGGTCATTTTCAGGAAGGACCAGGATGTCGGTGCCCAAGCCCTGTGCCCCAGGTCCATGTGCCTCAATCTTCCCATGCCTCGATCTCCCACGGGTCGTTGCTAGTCTAACTGAGATCAGAAGAAAACGAAGCACTCAGGGTCAGGCCAGGTCCACAGTCATTGCTCAAGAAATGCTTGCCGTGGTTCAGGTTGCTCAAGCTCTGTATTCAGTCTCTGGGGAGGTCACGCAGAGCCCAGGGCATGACCAGGAGTGCTGGCAAATGACATCCCACAGACACTCACAGCTCTCAGACCATGATACCCTTATCACTTCTTGCAACAGCATCTCAGCCAAATGCAATAGGTGTCTGTGGTCGTTACAGCAGGCGGAGGCCAGTCTGGGGGAGTGGGGTGAGGGGGCAGCTAATTAATAGAGTCATTTCCAAGTTATTAATGAGGCTGGCACTACACGAGTGTGCAGCTCCTTCTTCTTGCAGAAGAAGCCCTTCTACATACATTATATACAGCAAACTTCATGTTTTCTTTTTATTATCCTATGGCATTTGCATATTATACATATTTACGAGTCTTTTCCCTTCTCATAACCACCCCATCAGGGAGGCCGGGCAGCTGCTGGCAGATAAGAGAATTGAGACCAGAGGGGCTGGCCATCCTGCTGACCCGAGCTGCCTGCGAGCTCTCTGGGAGCAGCAGGGACCAGCAGCTGGCCCAAAGGCCAGTGGGCTCTGGGGGCCTGCTGGTGTCCGGGTGCAGGGAGGGGAGAGCGCCTTCTCTCCTCTCCCTCTGCCTTTCTTCCACAGTTATCACTGTGTACCCATTTGGCGCGGGGCACTGTACCCGCTGCTGGCTGTCCACTGGGGAATGAAGCCACCAGAGCTAAGGAGGCAGATCCTAAACCAGCTGAGGGCGAGGGGTGATGCCGTCAAGCCCCTTGAGCTGCTGGGAGCCTCCGTTTCCTCATCCATGAGCAGCCTCCGGAGGCGGCAGGAGGGTGAGGTACAGGAAGGTAGTGGGGGTCAGGCACCGTAGCTGCCACCGGGTGGGGGCGTGCTGTTGCCAAGGACGACGGGACCAGGTGTGGGTGCTCTGCAGCGCCCTCAGACGGGCGGTCGGAGAGACGCGGGGTGCACCACCCCATCCCATTAGCGGGGACTGGAGGAGTGTGGGTGGAACAGGTTAGAGGGGCGAGAAGGGGGCTCCCCAAGATTCAGGAACTCTGATGGCCTCACTTCAGCCCCTCTGTGGCTCCCAGCATGGCTCACTGCTCCCCTCGCCTTCCTGAGCCCATGTCGCCCACGGCCCAAGCCCCTCAGGTGTGGCGAGAGCTACCCTCCGAGGCTGACGGAGTGGGAATTGTGCGCACCCTCAGGCCAACAGCTTCCCCTCCCGGAAAACAGGCGCCATCACTGTGCCCACCTCCTGGGGTGTTGGGAGGACTGAACACGACAAGCAGTTGAACTACGAATTGAGCCCAGACCAAGAAAAGCTCTCACCGAGGTCCCTCTGCCAGCACGTGGGCGCCACTGGGGGGAAGGCTGGGCATCTCCCAGGCGTGCAGAGCATGGGCGGGCGAGGGAGCAACCCCGATTCTGTGTGCCCAGGCTGCGGACGCCATTACTTACCAACGAGGGAGCTATGCGCAGAGGGATAATGGGAACCAGTCGGGAACCAGCAGGCGTCACCTCGGGAGCAGGCACTGGACCAAAGGCTGGCACGCACATCCCTCCGGGCACACAATCAGAGACTGGCGGGAAGTGGCAGGGGACAGGGGCCCTCCAGTGCCCGGACAGACCCAGTTCTGGCCACCCAGCACCTGGCGGAGAGGGAGGCACCAGCGTCTGTAGGAATGGGGGAGAATGTCAATGAGGAGGTGCCTGGAATAAACCCTCTACCCTGAGATGCCCGGACCGGCCCTGGAAATGCTGGGGAGGGAGACACCATGGAGCGATCATCATAGAAACCCAAGTGTTTGTAAAACACTACATTTTCCAGAGCACTCTGGCATCCCGGCTCATGTGGGCCCCCACATTATTTTTCAGAGGCGTATTTACATGTCATGCATATTTACGATGCCTTTCCCACCACCCACAGAATCCCCACAGCAGCCAGGAAGCCAGGGTTCCAAAGGCTCCAATCTTCCCTGCCACTGTCTTGCTTCTCCCTTCTTTTCCCTGGATGGCAGGGAGAGGGGAAAGGGGCTGGAGTCACACAGGCTTGAGTTTGAATCCCAGTTTGAACTCGCTGGGCGACGCTGGACAGGGAGCTGCCACTTTCTGAGCCTCAGTTTCCTCTCTGTCCCATGGGAATAAGAGTGCCTCTTCTGAGGGGTGCTAATGAGGAGTGAGAAGGTCACTGGAGGGAGAACATGTCGCCTGGCATATGTGCCTGAGAAAGACCCTCCGAAGAGGCTTTGTCCCGTTCCCTGCACTCAGCAGGAGGCCTTTCATGGCATTGCTGCCCATCACCTCCCACATAACGCATCTTGGGCAAGAGGCAGAGGGATGCCAGGTGTCCCTCTCCACCCACCTTTCCCAAACAGGTGCCACTGCTCCTGCTTGGAACTTTAAATCGGCAGGAGCGAGGCCCTTCTGGGAGAAGGAGGAGGCGCCTCCAATCCACAAACCCCCTCCCAGGAGCCTCTTGGCTACCTTGGAGACCTCCGTGGAAGATTCTCAGCCTCTCATTCTACAGGTGGAGAGACTCAGACACAGAGGAGACGGAGCTGACGTGGGGGCGAGAAGCCAGGTGGGGCTAGGATCTGAACCCAAGCTTTCCACCTCACCCCTAAGAGGGGAGGCACTGTAGCAACACAGAGAAAGGGCCAGCTGATGGTGAGGAAGGGTCACCTTCCTCTTCTGGTTACCCCAAGCACATGGAAAGCCTTCTTAACTTCCCTATAGCTGCATCCACTCTGTGCCAAGCCCATAACCTGTGCTCCTCACTGCTCCTCACCGTGTTATCCCTGCTTTTCAAGGGAGGAAACTGAGGCTCAAGCAGATTCAGCAATTACCCACAGGCACACACTGAGGAAGAGGCAGGGCATCCAATGCCAAGACCCAGCACTTAACCCCAGGTAGCCCTGCTTCCTCCAGTGAAAAAATCACCAACCAGGAAAACCAGGCATAACTGTCTGGACAAAAAAAAATGTTTAAGTAGCAGAAAAAGAAAATATCAAATTCTCAAACAGTCCTGAATCAGTGGACACAAATTCTTACAAACGCGTACAAGATTTCAAGATACACCATGGGGTGTGAAAATTGCCAGTGCCTGGAAAGCTAGTGCTTGGGAGGGTGCGTTCTCGACCATGTTGTCACTTGTAGCCAAGGTCAGCCAGAACCAAAGCGGAGGGAGAAGCAGTGGTAACAGAGGAAGGTGTCCTGTGCAGGGCAGGAGGGCGGGGACCCTGATCTGGGGGTTTTCCCCCACTTTCTTACTGCAGGACCAGAGCACATTGGCCCCCTCCCTGCTCAGAGTCCCCACTTTACAACAGGTGGGAGAAGCACACAGGACAGCCTCTCAGGTCTCTGCAGCTCTGGTGGTATTAAAGATTGAGACTTCCAACAGGGATGAACCTCTGCAACATTATGTTAAGTGAAAGGAGGCAGTCACAAAAGGCCACAGAGGGTATGATTGCACTTACACAAAATGTCTGGAACAGGCAATTCTGTGGGGACGGAGAGTAGATTAGTGATTATCAGTGGGGGGCTTGGGGCGGGGTGATGGCTAAGTGGTTCATGGTTTCTTTTTGGAATAATGAGAATGTTCTAAAATGGACTGTGCTGATGGCTGCACATCTCTGAATATGCTAAAAACTATCAAATGGTACACTCTAATTGGGTGACTTGCATGGTATATAAATTCGATCTCAATAAAGCTGTTACAACAATCCAACACTAACAAATATTCTGCAACTTCCAAAGTGGCAGCCATCCTCAGGCAATGTGCAGTCCCCTCAGCACTCTTCCGCTGCAGCCTGGGAAACCAAAGAGTATCTTCCTAGAAGGCCCCCACATCCCCCGCAGACCCTCTATTCCAGAGTCTTCATGTTGCACTTCACATTCACCTCCTCCAGGAAGCCCTCCCTGATCTCCCAACTATATTGGCTCCCTGGTTACTGGCTCCCAGGGCATCTTGGGCTTCTCCCTCTTGCCACTTATACCAAGAGAAGAAAATCACTTCCGTGATCGCTGGATGACACTGCCTCCTCCATCATACTGGGCGCTCCATGGGGCCCAGGGCCATCATCACTGGTCATCAATGTCAACTGTACAGTGCCTGGCCTGCAGGAACTGCTCCAGAAATGTTTGCTGAGTAAATGAGTGAATGGAAATTTCAGATCCTGTGATGGACACCTGGCTTCCAGTCCTGGCTCCAGCACACTCTGGCTGAATGATCTTGAGAAAGTCACGTAACTTCCAGAAGTCTCCACGCCTCTTTCAGAGAGTGGCCAGCGGTAATGGGTGCACATAGGCTGGGATGAAGGGATAATGGACATGGAAAGCACTTTGTGAAGTGTCTCCTCCCACACCTGTTTTGGTCGAAGGAACCTGCTCTGGCCTGAGCCTCTCCTAACACCTCTCTCTCCTCCACCGTCCACATCCCAGCCCTCACAACGCCTCCTGATGCAACACCTGCGTTGCTACCAGCACCATGGACAGAGCCACCACCAGCTGCCAGGATTAGACCTGTCCTCTATTATCTAAAAACACAAGTCACAAGTCAGGCCCTCCGCTCCTCTGCTCAAACCTAAGCCCTCCACAGCCTTACTTTACCTCAAGTAAAAGCTAACGACCCTACAGATGCCACAGATGACCCCCTCCACCACCACCAATCTCCTCTTTCCTCTTTGCTCACTCCCCTTGCCTCTGTGCAATTTCCCAAATACGCCAGGCCTATTCTTGTCCCCGAGCCCTCATACCTGCTCTTCTAGCAGTTGGAATGTTGGTCGCCCAGATGTCTGCAAACCCGACCCCCTCTCTTCCTTTAGGACTTTGCTGAGACCTGACCTTGTTGACGAGAGGCAGTCCGGCAGAGTGGTTAAGACTCTTCACCGAAGAACATGGGCTTGAGGTAAACATCTAGGGTCTGCCAGTTACAGCCCTGAGTGAACTTGGGCAAGCTTCTCAGCTTCTCCGTGACTCAGTCACTCCTTTCTGCAATGGGATAATGACAGCAGCTTCCTCAGAAAGCTGCTGTGGGGCTTCCATGACTCAGTGAATGCGACCTCCTTGTGGGTGGCTATTGTGACCTTCCCTCCGCCAAGAGCTCCCCCACCACACCCCGCGCCCAGCCTGCCCGCTCTGCTGTCCTTCTTCTACGCGTCACCACACAACAGGGGATGTGAACGGGGAATCTATCTGATGACCTCCTGCCCCTCCCACTAAAATGCCGGCCCCACAAGGCAGAGAGTTTTGTGGATTCAGTTTATTGCCAGAATCCCTGTGCCTGGCCCAGCACCTGGTGTGGAGGGGCTCAGTGAAGATTTCACTCAACAAATTTTTTCAAGGCTGAATAAATATTTATTGACTAAGTGTCGCAAGCTCTGGGGTTCCCGGTCCACAGGCATTTCTGTCTCCAACCCAGCCTGTCCCTCAGAGCTCCGGGTCTGCACAGCCAA
Organism: Mustela putorius furo; assembly: GCF_011764305.1. Lineage (NCBI taxonomy): Eukaryota > Metazoa > Chordata > Mammalia > Carnivora > Mustelidae > Mustela > Mustela putorius. The sequence goes on along the minus strand of NW_025421464.1, from coordinate 5,640,036 downwards.
ATTCCTAACTAGCGGCTCAGCCTGCTGCCTACACCTCAGTGTATGTGCCCATGGCCCTGTGTGGGACCTTCCCTGGAGACCCTGCTCTCTTCCAGCATTGGCTAACTGGGCACCTGGAACCAGCTCACCCTCTTTGGTAGCCAAGAAGCCAAGAGGCTCCCATACTCCCTCCTCCTTCTCGCTCACCCTCTTTTTTGTAAAACCCTAGACCATGTCCTCTTTCTTAGGAACCTCCTAAACATCTCTCAGCTCCCTTTTCTCTATCCCAAGTCACTAGCCCATCCTGGCCACCACAACATCTTGTTGAGATCACTGCACCAGCCTCCTCTCTGGGCAGCCTGCTGCCTCCCTTAATTCATCTTCTGGGCTGCAGCCAGGAGGATCTTTTCAAAACACACGGGGAAACAAATGAAAGCCTCACTCTGCAGGCTTGAGAAGCCCAAATCCTCACTGACTCAAAAAAACAAACCGATGGGGACTTTTCAGAAGAATTCACCCTAGGGTGCTTCAAATAATGAAAAGCCTCCCCAACTTTGCTACCCCAGGCCCAGGTAAAATGGTATTTGTTGTATAAAAATTTAGTTTACCAAACAGATTTGCACAGGACTTTTTTAGCTCAATAAATATTTGTGGAGTGGAATTGAAATTAAAAAAAAAAAAAAGGGCAGCTAAAAAATAGCATTTATAGAGTCACACAGGCACTGGGGCTTTCCACACCCCCCATGTCTGGTTTTCTCCTCTCAGCAAACCAGTCAGGTGTTACTGACTCCAGGTTCCAGATGAGCTAAATGAGGCCCAGAGAAGGGAGGTCACTTGTCCGAAGTGACACAGTTCCCAGATTCCTGCGGAGTCCTCCCAGGCCCTGGAGGCTGTGCCAGCTGGGGGCAGCGAGGCTGGAGTTTCCGACAAGGCAGAGGAAAGGTGTTGACCCTCCTGCTCTCCAGCTGACTGCTGCTGGCCTGAGGCCCTCAGAGCACATAGACCTTACTTGCTCATTTCCTGCTCTCTGCCTTTGCCTGCATGGTTTCCCTGCTCAGGGTAACCACTCCCCAGGCTGCTCAAAACCAACTTGCCACCCTTCACGGTCCACTTCCAGCACTGAATCTCCTGCTTGGACCCCCTCCTCATTGGCTGCCCAGAACATACCACCTGCAATGATTTATAGACGTTCCCACCATGACAGCACACGCTGGCCCTTCTGGCTCTTCTGCCCCCAGGGACTACGGTTCCTGTTTCCTCTGGGAACTTGTCCTCCCACCCTTAGTCCTGAATCCACACTGACCTCCCCAGTCTCTCTGTGTGGCCTGACCTTGCTCCTGAACCCGACCAAGTCTCATCTCCCCAGCTGCCTCCTGGACTTTCTGTCCATTGATTCCTCAGGCCCCCAGGTCCAAAAAGGACTCATCACCTTCTCTCCCAAACCACTCATCCCTGATAATGCCAGGATCTTCCCAAGCCTCCAAGCTAGAAACTTGGGCATCTCTCGGGACCCCCTGCCTGCCCCTCAGCCCTCCCAGGCCTCGCTGATTTTGCCCCGAGATATCTGTCACACCACTGCTTCTCTCCAGGCCCAGTGCTCTGTGCTGGGTTCGGGCCCCATCCCCGCTCAGGGCATCTGAGTACAAGCCTCTCATCCACCCATGCACCCATCCATGCCACCCACATTCCCAACTTGCCCCTGACTCGCCATCCATCCGCTCTAGTCATCCCTCCGTTTACTCACTCACCCACCACCCATCCGCCACCATAATTTACTGAGCTTTCTAGTGCTCCAAACAATGTTCTGGGGACTGTGACCCAAGGATGGCTCAGACCCAGCCCTTGGCCTCCAGATGCACACACAAGAACTGGGTCTCGAAGGGTGAACACAGTCTGTGGAGGGTGGAGGGAAGGTGTGGGGGGACATCTAGGTCGAGGGATAAACAAGAGCATGGGCATGGGCACAGGAAGGAGACACGTCGGGTGTCTGAAACACTTGGCCAGACAGGTGGGGAGCAACAGAGCTGAAGGAGGAGGGGCCGACTGAGGCTGGCTCTGCAGGGGGCCTTCCAGACCAGCAGAGGCATTTGCACTTTATCCAAAGCAGGGACTTGAGATACACAGTCTTTGGTCAGACCCCAGCCAGCTCTCTCAAGTCATAGTTGTGACCTTGAACAAATGACCTCAGTGCTCCCCATCTGTAAAATGGGAATAATGATACACCTATTACAAAGTACTAAATGAGCTAATGCATACACATATTATGTCTCTTAGCGGAGTGCCTAGCATATAGAAAATGCTCAGCAAATATAGTCGCTATTATTGCTCGTATTTTCCTCATGGATATCCTCTAGTCAGCTGGTAGACAACAGAGAGCTTTATAGAGAGAAAGTGCGTGCTGATCTAGACGGCAAAGCCTTCTCCTCAGCAGGGGGAGACTCTGGAATGAGCTTTATTGTCCCTGCCCAGGGTTTCCCAGGCTCTGGCTGGCCCCGGGGGCAGCGTAATCAGCTCTAGGCTTGCCTTCCTCTGGGAACCACCCCCACATAACCATGCCCATCAGTGCTCCAGGCTGGCTCCTGAGCTGGGATGAATTCCAGCATGCCTTGCCCCTAATTTTGAGGAGCATGGGCATTTAAGCCCCAAGATAAGGGCCTAGGGGGCTTCCCTACTGAGAGTTTTTTGACTCAGGCAAACTCTCCGCTCTATGACACAGCTCTAGGGGACAGCTCCTGCTCTTCATGGAGAGAGGTGAGAGGCCCTTTACACAGCTCTCTCCCCTCACCCTCATGGCCCTGCTCTGGTGTACAGCCGCCCATTCTGCAGATGAGAATACAGAGCCTCTGAGAGGAGACAGAAGGGCCTTTGCCTCAGTCTGTGCAAGTAATGGCTGAGCTGGTCTGTCTCCAGAGCCCCTGCTGTCTCCCTGAAATCTTGGAAGCCCCACTCCCCACCCCCACAAATTATCAAGGCCCAAGATAATGCCTGGACATGAATTTTCAAGGTACTGAGGAGTATGTCCGGGAGAGCTGTCTGCAATGATGGGAGACGTTCTCACGTGCATGTCCACTAGTAGCCGCAAGCCCCACATGGCTACTGAGGGCCCTAAATGGGACCAGCACAACAGAAGAACTGAATTTTTAATTTAATTTTAATATTAAATTTAATAGCCACTCGTCCCTTGTGCCTGTGCTATTGGCCAGCATGAGACAGCTGTTAGCAACCTCACTGAGATTATACTTCTAGATACGCCCACTTCTTAAGCCACAACTCACAAACCGTTTTGTCATTTTGTTAGATTTCTACCCTGTACCACGTCATCTCTGCTTTTATAAACAGAGGATATCCAGCATCCACAAGTTAACTGCTTCTTTATGATTCGAGGTCATTCAAAAACTAGTTGCCGAACTCCTGCTCTGAGCTAGGCACCAAGCCAGATGTGGAAGACTGACACATTTGTCCCACTCCCCAAGGATCTCAGTCAAGTGAGGGGACGTGCCCTATATTAGGGTCTGTGATGGAGCAGATGGATACAAGGACAAGGTTTATACACAGTCTGGAGAGCCACGAGGACAGAGTAACTAACTTAGTGGTGGAGTCCAGGAAGGCTGCCCAGAGGAGGGGACACTTCTAGGTGTCCCAGCATCTTAGAGCCTGGAAGTCACGTTCACATCCACAGCCCTTATGCCACAGCCCTTTTGTGCCTCCCTATAGCCCTGAGAGGAAGTTCGGCCTGGCCTGGATTCTGGTTTTCTGTGCACTAGATTCACATCAGCAGACACTTCTGGAATGAGCACTGAATGAGGGCCCCAGCCTGAAGCTTTGAGACCTGGAAGCCAAGCTGGCCAGTGCTCCCCTGAATCTTTCCCTGCTGTTTCTTGGGAGGGTTTACCGGCGACTCAGCCAGCTGGTACGCAAATTTGCTTCCGGTCTAGGATCTGGAAATGAGATAGTCTCTGAATCCTTTGAAGGTCCAGTTTTGTGAACCCCTAAACTTTGTGGCAGCTCTGATGGGATCCAGTGGCCCCCTCACTGGCCATCTGGCCTCTCCTTGGCCGGGATGACTTCCGGAGGCCATGGGGGTGTTCATTTTAATGACATCTCCCCATAATCCCTTCCTGTCTATTTGGCACTCTCGGGGCCCATGTGCGCCTGTCCTACTTTTCTCTCTCTGAATCCTTCTCTGAGCTCAGGGTTGGTTCATTCTGTCCTTCTGTGCACTCCCTGCAGACGTTCCTGCCTGCGGGGCCCAGGCAGTTCCAGCCTTGCCATCCCCCCTTGTTAACACTGAGCCCAGATTTCCCTCGTGTAAAGCCTCAACTGGCCTGGAGCCCCTCTGATTCCTTAGGGTGCCCTGGGAGCAGAAGGTAGGGGATATTGTGTCCCACAAACATTTCTTGAGCCCCTTTTATTTGTGTGTGGCCCCAAGCCGGGCCAAGCTGAGAACAAGGAGGTGAATGAGTCAGGGGAAGTGGCAAATACGTAAATAGTACAGCCGTCCAATATGACAGAAGCTGCCCTGGAAGGAGGCCCAGGGGCCCCCAGGAGCCCTGACCAGCCTGATTATAAAAATACCAAAAAGGAGGGGAGACTCGGGCTGGGCCTCAGAGGATGCATAGGAGTGTACTGGGCAGACAGAGTCGGGAAGGGAGTTGATGGCAGGAGGAAGAGAGAAAAAGCATGCTGTGTCTAAGCAATGGTGAGGACCTCTGCACAGGTCAGGGGCTGGTGTCTGGACTCCAGGGAAGGATAGGGAAGGAGCCAGGGCTGGAAACACAGGTTGTCACTTGATCACGAGGGTCCTGCAGTGCCAGTCCATGGAGGGTGGCCTTTACCCTGGGAGCAGTGGGAGTCCAAGGGCTCAGCAAGTTTGAATGGGAGCAAGATCAGCCTGCAACTATGGGGGGCAGCACAGAGGTGGCCACCATGGTCCAGGTGATTGCTGACAGTGGCTCACCTAGGACAGGAGCACTGGGGCTGCAGGCCAGCAGACAGAACCAGGAGACAGACTGTAAGATACATCAGACCTGGGACTCATTAGATGTGGAGGGTGAGGTAGAGGGAGGAGTCGGTGATGATTGCCGGGCTTCTGTCCTGTGTGACTGTGGGCATATATTGAACACTAAGCTTCTGGCTACAATATCATAAGTACTTTGGGCTTTTGGGCCATTTGGTTCACCAAAGTTGTCAAAGACAATACATAAATGAATGGGCATTGCTGTGTTATGACAGCAATTTTTTTTTTATAATAACAGGTTGGTCATGGCCAGAGTCTGCCAACCTCTGAGCTACAAACAACAACAAAAACAACAACAAAAGCCATCTCAAGCTTTAACAATAAAATGGGTTAACCTACGTAACAGAGAAAGTTCAGAATTCGAGTGGACATCAGGCACAGTTCAATCAGGGTTTTCATTCTGCCATAGCTTGCGTGTCCTGAATTGCAATCCTCTGCTATTCCTGAGTCAACCCATTTTTGCTGGTAAAACAACTTTTATTGTTAAGGTTAACTAACACCCCATAAAGACTTGTAGGGGTTCATAACAGCATTATTTGTAATAGCCAAAATTTCAAATGCCTGTAACCAGTGAACAAATAAACAAAATATCATATACATATTACATTATATACACGAATACATACGTATGAATGTTTTACATATATATATCCGTAACACGGACTATTACTCAGCATTAAGAAGGAACGAAGCACTGAGAGGGGCAACAGAGAGATGGACATAAAAACCAATATGCTGAGTGGAAGAAGCTAGACATACAAAAGACTACACATGTTCCCATTTAAATGAACTTTCTAGAAAAGGAAAAGACAAAACCAAAGAGGCAGAAAACAGATCAGCAGTTGCCTGGGGCCTGGCATGGGAGTAGGGAATGACTGCAAATGTGCACAAAGAAATTCGGGGTTGTGGTAATGGCTGCGTACTGTATACATTGATAAAACTCAAAATGAATTCTTAGGCAAACTTTATGGTATATAAACGACATCTCAGTGAAGCTGTTTTTTAAAAAGGCTGATGGGGACAAAGGGACTGCTGTGGCATAACCACCAGTGTCCACACAGAGGACAGCGGTGCCACTGACTCGTCAGGGGACGGAGTGGCAAGGGCAGGCCTGAGGGCAAGTGCCAAGGTCGCTCTGGACACACTGGGTAGGAGGTGCTTCTGGGGCATCAGAGTGGCATCCAGAAGAGCTCTGGGGGAAAGGCCAGGGACAGAACTGGGGGTGGGGGGACTGTGGGTGTTCAGGGAGACACCAAAGCGCTGACAGCTGAGTCCCCTAGAGAGGGTGTGGCCTGAGAGAAGGCAGGGGACAGAGCCCTGGATCATCCAGGGGACTGGTGGAGGAAGAGAAGCCACAAAGGCCGGGATGAGGCAGCCAGAGAGGCGGGGCTACTGGGGGCCCAGCCTGCGGGAGACGGCGCTGCCCCAGGTGCGCATGAGAACTGGTCACCAGGTGGACCATGGGAGGTCCCGGTGGCTCTGGTGAGAATGACCACAGAGGGGTGGGACGTGCTCCAGGCTGCGGAGCGTGAGGCGTAAATCAAGTCGGGTGAGCATCACCAAAAGCCCTAAAGAGCTCGGCTCGGGGGAGCAGGAGGGAATGGGGTGGCTAGGGCCGCACCAGGGAAGAGGCGGCAGAAGCAGGTCAGGAAGTAAATGTGGACAGAGGCCATGGTCTACACTCCTGACAGGAGTAGCTGGGTAGAGGGTGAGACATGTCAGTGTGGGGGCAGAGGCGGCCATTCCAAGCTCCAGCACACACGCCTGGAACCGGGCAGCCTGCCCGAGGCCTGTGCCGCCACACCCCAGCCAACCTCTACTCACGCCCGGGAGATGGCTCCTGGTCTCCTGGGTGTTGATGCTCTGTTTTTTATTCCAGACCCCACCCCCACCCACCGAGGGTCCTGGCCCTCTGAGACAGACTCTGTGTGGGCTTTGCAGGAAGTATCAGTGGGAAAGCTCTTGGTATTACCAGCAGCTCAGCTCGGGCATCTCCTCCCCCCGCCAGATCACCAGGATGCCCACCAGCCCAGAGGGCATGGGACAGGTCCCTATCAAGGGCCTCCTATTTTCCAGCTCTGCAAACAGTGTTTAGGTTGCTCTTCCCCACAGCCCTGACAGGTTGTCATCATTATATCCATTTGGCTGACAGGAAGAATGAGACTCAGAGAGGCTGAATGGCTCACCTAAGGTCACACAGCAAATAGGTGGTAGAACTGGGGCTGGCACCCAGGTCAGCCTGCCTCAAGAGCCTGTCCCTTTGTCCCACAGATAAAGGGTGTGGAAAACAAAAAAGGAGGGTGGGAGGCATGAGGGAGGGCAGGGCAGTGTTCTGAACTGCAAAGTGGTGGACTCAGGTTCCAGCATCAGATCTGCTCTCGTGGCCAGGGTGAGTCGCTCTCCCACATGGGCCTCAGTTTCTCCAGCCGTACAATGAACGCTAGGCCTCTTGTGGCTGCCCCACACTGAGTTCTGGGAACAGGTGCTTACTGGAGACACATCTGTCTGCCTTCTGTGGTGGAAATAAGCAAATGTTCCTACAAGGTCAGCAGCAGAGAAAGGCGGCAGTATTGGGAAGAAGGCAGAATGGGGCTCTTCTTATCATGCTGGACCCTGGAGGAGCCGCCCCCAGGAAATACAGCCCAGCCCAGCCCAGATGCTGGCTCAGCCACTCTGCTGGAACAAAGCCTCAGCCTGAAGTCACTGTGCAGGAGCCGCTTCCAGGAGCCGCCCCCCTTCTCAGCCATCCCAGCAGGACCTGCCATGGGCGGGGGTGGGGGGTTCTGCACAAATCCCTCCTCTTTCTCCGCTGTGGCTGCCCTGTATGTAAGCTGCTCCAGAGGAGCAGCTCTCTGGGCCAGCTTCCTTCCCCTCAGCTCAGAGCATCCCAGAACCCCCCAGCCTACCCCTCCTCCCCACCCCCCACAACTGCAGGCCCCTTGGAGTCTCCTGGCTGCCTCAGCACCTCCATGGGAGATGGCTAAAGGACAACCCATTAGAGTGAGAGTCAAGCTCTTCCAAAAGGAATCAGAGGCCCAGAGAGGGAAGGTGCCTAAGCAAGGCCACACAGCAGACATGGGGGGCCAGCACAGACCCTGAGCCTCCTGACTTCCCAGCTCATTTCTGTGGCGCCTTCCGGAGGTTTTCATGATGGAAACGCTTTTATGCTTCTTCATGCCCTTGTGCTCAGAACTCAGACCTGCATCCTGATTTTCAGTTCACCGCACACGCTTCCAGGGAAATGTGTCCCACGTGAAATGACCATGAGGGATCCTGGCTCGGTCCCCTTTTCTGCCAGCACAGGTGACCTCAGTCAGCCTTGAGGATTTTAACACCAACTTCACCCTCTCTCTCCCTCACCTCTCCCTCCTTCCTACTCTCTCTCCCCATACTCAACCCATCGGGCTGTCTCTACCTTCAAATCATCTTCAGAATCCAACCAGTGCCTGCTACCTCTACCTCTGCCACCTATCCTGGTCCCAGCCTCCCCACGGGCTCCCACCTCCACTCTTGGTCCCTTCAGCCTGGTCTCTACAAAGCAACCAGAGGGTCCCGTTAGGATACAAGTCTCTGCTCAAAGCTCTTGGCAGCCCTCATCTCACTCAGAGTGAAAGCCAAAGAACCTTGCTTTGGCATACGGGGCCCCCCACACCGGCCTCTGCCCTCACTGCCCACCACTCTCCTCGCCAGCCCTGCGTTGCCTCCACGCTGGCCTCACAGCTGCTCTTCATCACCCACAAAGATCCCAGGCCTTACTGTTTCCACCATAGGGAGCATTTCTCCTTAGATATCCAGATGCCTCCTGTCTTCCTTGTGTGACCTCCTCCGAGAGGCTGTCCTGGACCTGGGCCCCGATCCTCCCTCTCACCCTCCCCTCATTCTCTAACCCCTCACCCTCCCCACTACCCCACCACGGCCATACATCATCCTTACTGGCTGGCTTGGATGAGCCCATCCCTAAAGTAAGCCTGGGACAGAATGCAGCCTCTTTTCGCCACCGATATAACTCCAGCCCTCCGGCCTAGGGACTGGCATGCAGTAGGTGCTCAATAAGTATTCTTTGAGCAAATGAAAGAATGACACCTAGCACCTGCCCCACTGCCTTGAGGGGTGCCCACCCTTTCCAGCCCCATTACTGCAGCAGGCCAGCCCCCATCCAGGGCGTCGGCATGAAGATAAGTGATCCCAGCAGCGGCAGGAGGTGCAGCCCCCTCCTCTGTGCCAGGCCACCAGTCCCCCCAACTCTGGGGATTCTCCTCTATTATTCCCGTTTCACAGAGGAGCAACCAGAAGCTCCAAGCACTGGAATGACTTGCCTGAGGTCAGACAGCCAGCAGGTGCTAGAGGGGAGATTAAAACTTCAATCTGTTGGGCCCACAGACACCCACCCCCAAACCTAGCTGCCCTGGCCTGCATCTGACCCCTCATGCCTTCAGGGGTCCTGCGTGGGAGGCTCATGGTGCTGCCAGGTGACAGGCAGGGTGGCACCCTGGTAGTAGTGCTCCCCCCCCCCACACACACACTGACTGGCCTCTGGGGGCAGCAGAGACCTCATACCTAGGGGGGAGAGGTCAGACAGTGAGCGCCGGCGTCCCCCTCTGGCCCCTCTGGCAAAGGGGAGATGGAACCCCCTCAGAGCACCTCACCTCCTTGTCATCTGCTGGTGGGAAGCTCTTAATAATCACCTACTGTGTGCAGAAGCCTGTGCAGAGGCCGGCGCTGATGCTTGTGGGAACAAAGGGATGTTACCACCCGTCCCCTCCCCACCTGCTGGTATAGTGGGGAAGCCCTTTGCCAGCCAGCATGTCATCTGATTCTCCCCACAGACATAACAAGTAAGTCATCTTGGCCCCATTTTACAGACCGGGAAAGTGAGGTACACATTTTTATCAGTCACCTGTAAATCTAGACAACTGAGGAAGCTAAATTCTGAGTCTCCAGAGTGTCAGGATGGTGCAGGTGCTGGTAAAGGGAGGGAATGTCCCCGGGGCCAGGAGGATGGACAAGATCACAGAGGGCCACCCCTGCTGCCCTTCCCAGAAGGGACTGTCCTCACCATGACCCAGGCCCTTGCTTCCACCTCCCCAAGCCCCCTGAGACACTCACCCACTACCTCATTGGGCCCCCACATCCACGCAGGGACTGCTTGTCCAGTACATGAGAAACTGGTGTCAAGAGTGAGATGGGGTCAGGCATGCCCAAGGTCAAGGTGAGGGAAGGGAACAAAACAGCTTGGCACATGTCTGCCTCCTGCCTCCCTGTGCAGATTGCTTTCCTATCCCCAGGTACCTCCTCCAAACAGCCACTCGGGACCTATAGGCTGAAAATGTGGCAACTGTGAGTCACTGGTGCACTGGCTTATTGGAAGCCCGTGGGGAAGAGGGGTTGGTGTGACCACCATGGTGCCCAGTCGGGTTGCTCCTCCAGAGGCAGGAAAACGGAGCTAAGGTGGTACGGACGTTGGTGTGCAATCCATTTCCTGGGGATGCTGGGGACGCTGCTCTCCTAAAACACATTGGAGAATTCAGCTCCCTAAGAAATAGCTATTATTTACTGAGGCAATGACCATTTACTTTATTATCCAAACAAGAACACTTATAAGATTGAAAGGGAAGCTGTTAATAATTACTCCAAGGCTGACTTGGGAAAATCATGACATGGGCACATTCTTTGTGGAACACCTCCTATGTGGCAGGATGAATGCTGAACAGCTGACGTGTCCCTTCCCTTTCTCTCCTCACCGTGACCCACGGAAAGATACCGCAGCCACGCTCAACTCCTGTTCCTCTATCATGCCTGAGTTTCTGCCTCTGGAGTCCCTGCCTTGGGCCAAGGTACTGAAAGCTCCAGTTACAAGACAGAACCCCTCACCTACTGGACCCCATCCCTTCAATAATCAACCCGTTTTCAGCCACTGTGACTTCAGCATAGATTCATTTCATAGGGAATACATTTCAAGGTCAGGCTGTGAGTGAGTTCTAAGAGGACAGAGGTGGGTGGGAGAGCCCTGGGGCTGAGGAGGGGGATCACTGGGGTTGGAGGTGAAACAAATGGGTCCGAAGACGTTGGCATGATGGAAGGAAAATAGAGAAAGTGAGTAAAGGGGATTGTATAAGACACAGCATTCGAGGCCCTTGGCAATCCAGACACACCCCACCTACTCCTCTGAATATACCATCTACTCGCTCATCCCACACCACACACCAGGCACAACCTGTTTTTCCTGCCTCCATCACTTTGTGCGTGCTGCTTCCCCATTCACGATGCCATCTGCCAATCTCAGCTGGGCAACATCCTCCCCACTCTTCAAGGCCTGCTAGAAACACCACTACCTCCAGGAGGCCTTCCCTGATGGCTCCTCCTCTGAGAATAGCACTTGCTCAGGCTTCTCGTGCCTGTGGAATGAGGCCCAAAGTCCAGCAGAGAACAAGCAAGGCTGTCTCATCGGCCCGCCCCACCTATGGCTGCTGGGCCGTTCCTCACTGATCTCAAGGTAACCACAACAACTTCCTACCACAGATGATAAGCATGGGGTGCCCAGAATAATATAGACCCTGGACTCTGTCCAGACAGGGTTGGATCCCCTGGACCAGGGATTTGCATTGTCAAGTCTCTCCAAGGGATTCCAATGCATGTTAAATTTCAAGGCAAATGTCCACTAGAATGAAACAAATGTAACAGAATTAGGAAGCAGGTGTCCCTGAAATCCTAAAGGAAAGCCCTCTGATGGGGGCTGGCAGGCAGATTCTATTCCTTCATTCACCGTTTATTATTTTTAAGTAAACTTTACACCCAAAGTGGGGCTCAGACTCACAACCCCGAGATCAAGAGATGCATGCTCTACAGACTAAGCCAGCCATTTATTAAGCACGCAGCAATCAGCAAAAAAGACAACAGCCGACATTGACCAGCACTCATCACATGCAAGGCTCAGTGCTCATATCCTCTGAGCAAATCTTCAAACAATCCTGCTGGGCAGGTGCCATCATTCTCCTGTTTCACAGATGAAGAAACTAAGGCTTAGAGAGGAGTGACCTGCCTGAGGCCTCACAGCCAGTAAGTGAAAGAGCTGGGATTTGAAGCCAGGTTAGCTGGCCCTAGAGTCCACACTCTAACCACCTCGGTGTCCACCAGCCCTGGGAAATGGCCATGAACAAATGGCCTGTCCCCAGTTTGTCTCTAGCAGGGAAGAGACACCAAACACACAAACAGCACATACTTTCAAATTATAGCACTTGTGAGATTGGAAAAGAAGTGATTCTTCCAGAAGGCAATTGCTGGGGGTGGGGGAGAGGGGAGTTAACCTACTGCAGATCTCCCTGAGGATGATCCCTTTGCCTCAGTTTTCTCATCTATATAATGGAGCAGTGGGGCCAGCTGAGCCCTAAGAACTTTCCAGCTGCCACATCCTAGGAACCCAACCTTCTTTTCCCTGCACCTTTGTTTCCTCTTCTGTACAGTGGACTAGAAGGAAAGCAGAGCAAAGCAGAGTCAGTGGACTGGAAGGACTGCACAGTCAGCAGTCAGGAGAGGAGCAGTGGACCCTTCGAACTCAGCCTCTGGGCTTCCCAAGACCAAGTGAACCTGGTGTTCTTAGTGCTGGGCCTTTGGGAATGTACCTGCCACCCATTGTTACAATGATGCCAGAACCTAGGATGGGGAGATGTTGATGCTGGGACCTGGAAGTGGTTCCTTGGCTCCTCCTCTTCCAGAAGGAACAGTCTCTACATCCAGCAGACTCACTGAGCCAGTGGAAGGGACAGACACTTGGCTTTGCTAATTCATCCAGAGCCCTGCTGTCTCCACGTGGTTAGGATGAAGTGGAGGGCCCAAACCCATGAAAAGGACTGCGGCGCACAGCCACTGGGTGTGCTGTCCATGGTGCTGAAACGCCAGCAAGGCTTTTGAGACTGGATCCCCTCCCCCCAGGACAGCCAGCTCTGCTGGGGGCTAGGAATTCAAGAAGGAAAATGAGTGCCTAGGGATAGGCAGAGGACTATGACCAGGGCTCCACATTTTCCAGCAGTGTGATTTCAAGGGAGCCCTTTGCCTCTCTGCGCCTCCGTTCCCTTAATGTAAAAATGGGCACAGTAACCACACTGACTTCAGGAGTCTGAAGTGAAGAGTGAATGCAGAGGCAATACATTCCCATGGTGCGTGGAGGGGACCATGGGAATGCTGGCCATTACTGTTAGATTGTGTGCCTCCTATTCTGGGAGGCTAACTGTAGTGGGTGCTGCTGTGTGCCTGGTCTTCCAAGAATTTTACTTGCTTCTACTCACAGAAATTCTATAAAGTAGTACACTAAAATGGGGTAAGAATATAGATGAACATTCTGAAGCACAGACAGGTGAAGTCAGTTGCCCAAAATCACAGAGCTAGTGAAGTGGGGAGCAGAGATTCAGACCAGTGAACTTTGGAAACCACTGAGTCTATTCCACTCCACTCCCACTGTCCAGATGGGGAAACTATGGACCAGGACCAGAGAGAGTCCGAACTTACAAGTCCCCAGAAAACCCAAGATCCCACCTCTCAGTCAGATCTCTTCCTACTGCTGCAAGTCAGACTCCCCTCAGCAAGGTGAACCGGACACCCCCATGTCCACAGCAGCTAGAACTGCAGGCAGGCAGTACCCTCTACAGTGATCCTTCTGCCCTGCTGGAGGGTCCTCTGTCAAAGGCAGAGACACGAAGTGGCTGGGGACAATGTGTGCCAGCTGTGGCCACAGGCTAGCAGCCACTCCATATCCACCAGTGCCCTTGCCAGCAGGCATCCCAGTGCTGCGGAGAGGGCGGGGCCAGGGCAGCGCTGCTGGGGCCCCTCTAGCTCTGGCCTGGTTTCCCAGGAAAGAGAAGACCCAGACATGGACCCAAGCTGTTCCCGTCCCAAATTTCCTGCTGCATGGAGTGCGTGCAGGCAAGCATGCACTCACAGATATAGCTCAAATCCGCCCAACAGGGGGCTCCTGGCAGCCTCAAAACCCTCATTCCCCACCCCCCAATAAGAAGGTGCAGCCTTTATCTCTGGTGGGGATAAGGGGAAAGTGAGGTATTAAGCCAGAAACCTGGCTTCCTACCCAAGCTCTGTTCCTTCTAAGCTTGGGTGACCTTGGGCAAGTTACAAAGTTGGTCTGATGTGGTATTGCCTCTATGAAACGGGGTTTCTGGGCCTTAGTATGGGGCATCAAGCAGATCATGGACTGGAATGGGTTTTGAGACATTAGAATTGGTCACTGCCCACAGGGGGTTGAGAAGCTTAAAGGAGGAATCCCGGGGAAAATCCCAGCTCCAGGATTGGGTCTTCCTTAGCTACTTTTGCCCCAAAGTCTGCAGCAGCTGCCTTCCCAGACTCCCCTTTTCCCACATGCCCACCCCAATTCTCTTTCACATCAAGGTGGGAGGTGTCTTTGGAAAATGTAAAACAGAGCTGCTAGAGCCCTCCTGGCGCCCTTAGGTAAGGGCCACACTCCTAGCTGGGGCCCATAAAACCTCACGGGGTCTGATCAGCCCCTGTTCTCTCACCGGCATCACTTCCCCTTCCTTGCCCCCTCATTCAGCCCCAGCAGTCACCTGTCCTCCTGACTCTTCCCTGAACAAACCAGCCTCTGTCCCACCTCCTAGCTCATGGCCCTGCTGGTCTCCCACCTGGCTCAGTCTCCCCCAGCACTCACACAAATGACTGGTTCCTCCCATCCTTCAGGGCTTAGAATAAGTGTCACCTCCTCTGAGAGGCCTTCCCTGGCCACCCTGAAGTCTAAAGTACTTCCCAACCCCATGCAATGGCTCTGGCTTTTGGTTTCTGCTGCTAATCGGAGGAAGAAGCCTCTCGCCTGCAAATAACAGGAGAACAAAACGTGTGCGCCAGGCAGCCTGGGGTATGTCTCTGTCTGGATGCAAGAGGCAGAGTCCTGACAGTGAGGAATCCCTCAGCTGAGTGACCTTGGACATGTCCCCTGCCCTCCATGAACCTCAGTTTCCCCACCAGGACCATGGGACAGAGGAGCCAATTTTGAGCCCCTTCCAGTTGGCCAGGGTGGCCTCCTTCCAGGCCCTGCCTTGCGCTGACCCATTTTTCTGAGGCTTCTCCAAGCTCAGACAGTTGCTTTCCGAGGGCCCCAATCCCATAAATCATATTTGATTTCATGGAACAGGGCAGCTGCTGGCGCCTAGGCATTTTGTGGCCATTAATCAACATTGGCCATATCCAGGCAGATACAAGGCAGCTTTGCAGGAGCTGGGCCTGGCCTTCAAGGTGGGGGAACATGCTAGGCTGAAGTGCCCAGCCCCTAACAGACTCTCCTGACCCTGAGAGGTCCCTACACACCTGTCTCCCCTGCCTTTCCCACTCCCCATTCAGTCAACAGGTACTCCCATTACTCTCTGAGGGGCCACACGTTCAGCCTCCTAGGTCCTCACAGTGTGCAGACAGGAATCATCCTGTACCCCACTTTATCACAGAGGAGTCTGAGAGGAGGAGTGACTTGCCCCAGGTCACACAGCAAGTGTGTGGAGGCCCCTGGATCTGAAGCTTCTGATCTTTGTTCCTTCCCCTGGGGAGACCCCAGCCCAGGGAGAGGAAATGGGGCAGCACACTGAGCCACCCCCCAGATCCATCCAACCCCAGGAAGGCCCCAGCTGACTGCTGTGCCTGTCTTCACAGCCTCCTCTCCTGACCTCAGGAGTCCGTTCCAGCTGCCAGGGGTTCCTGGGAAATTAAACCTCTCATCTCCAACATCCTGGGTCCAACAGGCTGCCTCTGTTCCCCTTCTTCAATCTGCTCAAAGAAATGAGGAAATCGAATGAGGTGTCCCTGGGGAGCTGAGCCCCTACTGCCAGTTGGCAGGAAGGCAGGAAGCTGCCGTGGTGCCCACTGGGTGCTGAGGACAGTGCCCCAGCAGCCTCTGAAAGGCCCAGAGACGAAAGCTAGGGTGACAGGCCAGCTCTTCCCTCAATGTCTGAGTGACTATGGAAGAAGGCTGGCTTCCCATCTTCTCATCCAAACAATATTTACCAAGTGCCTACTGTGTGCGTCAGAGTACAGGGAGCCCAGTGGCCTATGCGTACAGGCTCTGGGCAGAAAGCTCTGGGCAGGAGGCCCCATCAAATCCGCCTCCTCCCTACAGGAGCCGCCGGTTTCATCTTCTCTAAAACAGGAATGAGGGAAACCACGCCGCTGTCCCAGGGTTACTGGGGGACTGCAGGCTTCCGAAGGTGGTTGCGTCGTGCCTGGCGCCCACTAAGTGCTCAGTAAGTGCCAGGTGTTTCCCCTGTCTCTGTGGGTCTGTGCCAGGCACCGGGTTAGAGCACTGAACAAGACAGACGTGGACTCTGAGAGCTCACAGAGCTTACTTTCTAGCAAAGACGAGAGAAAAAAACTGCTAAAATAGGAGTGGTAATCCATGTCTCAAGGGCCTGGGACCGAGAAAACTAGGCGGCTGAGACCGGGTGACGGAAGGTCCCCATCTGAAAAGGACAGCGCGCTGAGAGCCTTGACAGGTAGAACTGGGGCAATGTACGCAGAGGGGACAGTTGGGCAAGACCCCCGAGGGAAGGGGCAGCTTGGTACAGTGTCCGAGGACCTGAAAAAAGAGCTGTTGTAGGCAGGGAGGACCGAACGAGGGGAAGAGTGTTCTCTCTGCGGGCCTGAGTTTCGCTCTCTCTGCAAGAGGGCATGGAAGGGCTTCCAGGCTCCCCAGCTACCGCCGGAACTGGAACCCTGGAACCGGAGGAGCCTGGGGGAGCAGTGGGAGGTGCTCCAGGAGGCCTGGCCCAAATGGCTCCATGTGACCTTGGCCTTGTCCCCTTCCCCTTCAGCCCCTAGGGCTGACTCAAAGCTACCAGTGGTGCCTGACTCACCACTTCAGTGACAGCTAATTATGCCACCCCCTCCGCCCGCTGAATCCCAGCACCTGCGGGAAGCATTTTGGCTCCTGTCCCCCCTCACCGGGAAGCTGTGTCCCCCACTCCCACCCAACTTCGCACATGTCTCTCCGTCCTGCCTCCGGGGGGTGGGATGGGGGCACAAACCACACCTCTGACGCACTGTGGCCACTTTATTAACCGCAGGGTCCGCAGTGCCCTGAGACCAGTGGAGACCCCGGACCTGAGCTGGAGACACATGTCCCAGGGCTCTGGGCATGGGGCTAGAGATCATAGGGAGCCCCTGGTGGCTTCCTCCCTGAGCCTCCCCATCCCCATCATGTGCCCCTGGAAGGGGGAGTCACAGAAGTTCTGCTCATGATGCCTCTGCTCTGTAAAGCCAGTGATGTCCACGCCCAGTCCTCCGTGTGTGTGTGTGGGGGGGTGTCACAGGGGCACCCCTCTTCTGTACCATCCCCACTTCCGGAAGAGCCAGAATTTGCTGAGGGACGGAGGGAGTGCAGCGACTGGCGGGCAGCCAGGAAGAGGGAGGAGCTGACACGGGGATGTGAGGGACTGCCCCACCCCACATCTACTTGGGGTTCCATTTCCAGAAGCAGAGGTCATTGGGAATCTAGGCCTCCCTCTACCGTGGGGGCAGGGGGAGACACCACCCCTCAGAGGGCAGACTGGCATAATCATGAAGACTGTCCTGAGCATGAATATGCTAATCAGACACCACTGGCTACTACAGGTTCCTCTGCCTTCCCTGCTCTAGTCTCCAGCTCTGCTGCGGCCACAGACTGCCCCCCCTTCCATCTGGCTCATCCTGAGCCAGTCTCCCAGCCTCTCCCCAGGCCTTCCAACTAGCCCTGCTCCCTCCTGCCTGTGTACCTCTACTGCACCAGTCCTGGCTACCACAAAGCTCCTTCTTCACCTGGGCAGCTGTCACTCACTCTTAAGCACTTAGCTCAGGTGAGGCTTCCCCTGAGGATGACTTCCCAAACCCCCACAAGGTGGGGAAACCTCTGCTTTATTGCACGGTTGCATTCATTTATTTCTGTGGTCATTTGATGACTGTCCCCCTCACGGGACTGTCTCCCTGAAGGCAGAAGGTCTGGACAGGGCCTCATGCCCAGGTAGTGCTCGATAAATATTTACTAAGTGAATGACTGGTGTTTTGGGCTATTGTTCCAGCAGACTCCATACAGGCCTCTTTGCCTCTCCCCTGCATTCATAGCTGATTCCCGACCAGCAACCAGATCTGAGCAGACAACTCTCCTCACTCGTGTCCACTACATCACACATAATTTAAGAAGCTTCCCCCTTGCTTCTCTGACCTGCTCCCCACCCCCGATTCCTGAACAGTCAAGGACGATGAGGTTCACAGCAATGAGGTTCACGGCGTGCAGGCCACAGAACTAGGGCAGGAACTTGGGCCTGCCTGGCCCCGCCCTCTTGGGGCCTCCGCTTTCTCATCTTGGAATAGGCCAGTCTCCATCCCCTCATGGCCTAGTGATGAGGAGGAGGGGAAACCGAGCCAGGTCAGGGCCTCTGCCTGCCTGATAGGGTCACTGGCTCCCCCCCATTCCTAGGACAGGCAGCAGGCAACAACCGGCCTAGGTCTTCTTCCACTGGGAGAGGCTGAAAGGGCACAGAACGTAGATGAGTGGGTGCCCCCTGTGGGCCCTCCAAGGGACAGAGCAGGAAGATAAGTCTGGGCTTCAAACTGTCTGGGTGTGGAAGCTCCTTCTTCAGAGAGGAGGTGTAATCACTACAGCTCTGCCTACTGCTTAGGATCCCAGAGCCAGGAAGCGCCAGAGAAGCTGCTGTCCCCATATCCCTAGATCTAGGCCTGAACCCCACTCTCTGGAAGGAACCTGTTGACCCACCTCCCCTAGGGGTGTCTGTTCAATGCTGAGTGGCTAAAGCTTCCCTGTTACCCTTGCCTCCTCCCTTCCTTCCTCAACTTCTGGGGGATGCCTGCTCATTCTTTAAGCCCCAAATCTGGACAGCCTTCTCAGGGCCTGTCCCCAGCCGTCCCAACCACGTCCCCCAACGCAAGCAACTTCAGTCCCACACACAGCACAGCACCTGGACACAATCGTGCTGCTTGAATGGATTCTTGCACAAATGGGCAGTAACCCCTGAAACTTCGTGGGCTCTGGCTTTGCCCGCAGGGCTGGAACAAGGGTGGCCTCCCATGGGTACGTGAATAATGCCGGCGTTGAATCTGGGCTCTGTCCCTGGCAAGCAACTAAACCTTTCTGAGCCTCAGTTTCTAATTTGCAAAGTGGTTTAGCCATCCCTGTCTAGGGGCGGCGGGGGGGGGGGGGGATGCTATTGCTGCTTAAGCCTCATCCTCCTTCTCTCGCTCACTTTCTCAGCTCCCAGCCCCGCCCCCCCAAATCCAAAAGCTTCTAATGGATGAGCTGTTGAGAGGAGGCAGCAGTGTGGGCACAGCAGGGAGAGGGCAGAGACAGAGATGAGGTGCTGGTGGGGGGCCCATGCGGGAGGCCAGCTTGCTTCTAGCAGCCCCAGGAAGAAGGGGGTGTTTCTGCATTGGGCAGGAGCAAAGATGGACTGATGCTCTGCTTGGACTCAAGGCCACAGTCAAGTGGGAGTACATCAAGGGAGCCAAAGAAACTAGAGAAACGGGAGAGGCTGATGGTGGATGGAGCCTCCTTCTGGGCCGAGGAGGGCCCTCTGGTTACCGAGTCCCTGGAATTGCTGGACCCCAATATCCCTCCCCCAATAGTCCCACCCAATGCCACATGTCAGGGAAGTCTGCAAACCAGGGGAGTCACTCAGCCACAACACCTGTGGGTCCTACATGCTAGCTACCATTCTAGGGACTGGAAATAAGAGGTGAGCGAGACAGTGGTTGCTGACCCTGAAGGCCTGTGGGAGAAATGGAAATCAAACAAATGTATACTATGTCAGGGTAGGGCCACTGTCATGAGGCCGAACAAAACAGGATAAGCAGTGGAACAAGGGGCCTCTTTGATGAGGTGACATTTGAACCCAGGCCTGAATGAAGCGAGGGAGAAAGTTCTGCAAGTATTTACAAGTTCCAGGCAGAAGGAACAGCAAATGCAAAGGCCCTGGGGAAGAAAAGTGATAATTGCTGGAGCTACCAACATTGGTCCAGAGATGAAGCACAGTAGGGGACGTTAGCAATTGTCAACCAGGTGACCATGGGGGTGAGACACTTCAGCTCTGTAGCCTTTGTCTCCCTATCAGTCAGATGCGCACAGAAAGATGTCTCTGGTGGTTATGAAGATGAAAGTGGAGGCAGGGCCCTCTAGCTCAGGGTAACACACAACAGATGTTTCCTAAATATGAACTGGTTGGGCAAACCCTCTAAAGGAAACTGCAGGGGGCGAAGGGAATCTGGCCACAGGACAAGAGCAACTGTTAGGAAAAGGGGTCTTACAAAAGGGCTGCCTATAGACCTTCCTTCCACAGCATTCCTCTTGGACCTGATCTGCTGGGTCCTGCCAACCCAGGGAGTCAATCAGCAGTTGGAGGCAAGGGACCAGGCCCCTAGCAGGGAAGGCTCAGACAGCTGAGAACCCAGGTCCCAGGGAGGAGGGGGCGAAGGCTTCCCAGAGGGGGCACAGGCACACCTGGATCTGGAAGGACATCAGGTGGGCAAGGATGGAGGGAGGCACCACAGACGGAGTCAGCACGTGCAAAGGGAAAGAGCAGGTCAAATCTCCAGCATGTTCTGGGACAAGAGGAGGAACTGGAGAGAGAAGAGTGATAACAGTGGGTCAGGGCAGCTCATGTTTACAGAGCACCTGCTGTGTGAGCCTCCCTGGACCAGCACAGACGACAACATCAGCTCCATTTACAGAGGGTTCAATGTGGGCCAGAGGCTTGGGTCTTCTCTTTATTCCCTTAACAACCCAATGAGGCAAAGACTCAGCATCCCCATCTCATAGATGAGCAAACTGAGACTGCGGGCCATTAAGCAATTTGGCCCAAGGCCCTGATACCAGTAAATGGCAAAGACAAGACACAAACCCAGACATGTCTCATAAGCTCTCCACCACTGGGCCCACAGCCTCCTGCAGGAAAGGGCACTGGGAGCCATGGAAGGTTCTGAGCAGGAAACTAGTCATGTCATCTGTTCTGGAAATAGCCTGTGGTTGCATTACTGAAGGAGGGCTGGGGCATGCTGCCACACCATCTTAGTGGCAGGAGCCCTGCCTTAGTCTTTGTGCAGAAGGGGCCACGGGCTCCAGAGCAAAAGCCCCTGGCTCTGTGAGGAATGGAGTAAGCCCTCAGCAAGGCTTCTTCCCTCCACCCCAGGAGCTCAGGCGTCAGCTCCAACCTGCAGCTTTAATTAAAAGGCCTTTTCAAACCATTAGCAGCAATAATAATAAAACCCCAAATAGGAACAATAAAACAGTACGACTGTCAGAGAATTAAAATGGGCACCTGGCGTTCTGCCACCCCCAGGGGGCAATTTGGGGCGCAGGCAGGAGGCACGATTTTCACCTCCAGTAGACCCGTCAGTCCCACACACTGGCTGCGAGGAACTGGCTTCAAGAAAGGGACCACCCTGTGCCAGGGACCCAGCAGTCCCCGGGCCGCTTTGGTGACCCTCATGAGGGGGGGCGGCATGGGTTCTGTGCCCCAGTCCCCACCCCCACCCTGGTATCAGAGCCAGGGTCCCCCACATCCAGGGCTCAGCCAGACCTTCGTGAGTTCCTTCACTCAGCCTGGAACAAAAGCCACAAAAATCGAACTGGCCCCTCACCTGCACGACCCCAGCCCCCGTTCTGATGAGATCTACCTTCATCTCCACCAGGCTCCTACCCCAGGTCTCCAGCTTCAAGTGGGCCTCTACACACAGCTCAGAAACTCAACCCTGCCCCTTCTGCCACCCCCCCAACCCTGTCAGAGGCTCCCCCTATCCTCTGGCGCACTCCCCTCACCCTGGCCCTGGGGTGACACCCCCATCTCATTCTTTCCTTGAGTGAGCCCAGACTTTCTCCACCTCAGGCCCCATGCAGGCACCCTGCAGGCCACCCTGCAGGCCACAACCTCCCTGCCCCCCACCATAGGGCAGAGCTCAGCCCCAACAGCACTTCTCAAAGCCTCTGACCCTCACCCACCCAGGCCCCTCCGTTCCTTTCCACGCTGTAGCATTTTTATCACTTTCTTGTTTGGTCACCCTCTGCTCCTCTCATGAGAGCCCTGTGAAAGCGCCAACTGGGTCTGGCCTTGCTCACAGCTGTGACCAAAGACCTAGACTGTGCCGGGCACACAGTAAGTGCTCAATCAATGCTTGCTCAATCTCTGTCCGGGGGTGGAGGGGGCAGTGGCCTTCCAGCCTCCCTGGGTTTCCTGCTCCTCCTGCCTCTGCAGCCAGCTTCTACGGAGACCAGTTTCTCGACATTCCAAGCCTTTGTCTTCACTCAGTAATGGCAGGGGCTGGAAGGGGTGGGGGTGGGGGGCAGAAGATGGTCTCCAGAGATTTCAGATCTAGATTTCTCCCATTTGACAAACACTTGTCACCGGTTCCTTGGTGCTGCCCCTGAGCTGGGTACACAGACTACAGAGCCTGCGACCCGTCTTTGGGTGGGGAGGCCACCAGGAGAGACCTTGTCAGAAAAACCTGTGTCACAAAGTGCCGCGTGAAGTACAGAGCAGAGATGGGGCACTTTGGGGGGCTGGGAAGACACAGCCCCATGCTCATTCGAATCCTCATCCTGATGAGGGAGCAGGATACCCCTTTGTCCTCACCTACCCAACTCCTGCGTATATAACCAACCACCCCTCACAACCCGGGGCGGCCGCATCTCTGCCTGCCCACGGGCCCTGTCCCCGTGCTTTAATAAACCACCATTTTGCACCAATGACGTCTTAAGAATTCTTTCTTTAGTCGTCGGCTCCGAACCTCCTCACCCCACCGAACCTGACTTAGGTTCTGGGACTTCATCAATCCCACTGTCCACCTCGGGCAGGTGACCTCAGCTCTCTGAGCTGTGGGTTTCCTCATGAACATATGGGAGAAACCTGCCTTCTGTGGGGCCACAAGGAATCAAAGCCACACCATGGCTAAAGGACAGAGCACAGTGCCCAAAGCATTGTTTATGTACTGGTGGACAAGGGGCTCTGAGAGAGGCAGGTGTGACTACCTGAAGGAATCCAGGAAGGCTTCCAGGAGGAGGTGACTGGCCCTAAGTCCTGAGAAATGAGCAGGAATTCAGGAGGTCTGAGGGAAAAGCACAAGAAAAGGTGGAGCACGGAGCTGGGGGAACAGAGAGCAGACACTCCCTGTGGCCCCAGCACCAGAGAAGCCCGTGAAGGTTTGGGATGCCACGCCTGAAGGGGAGTGGTCCTTACCCCAAAGACACTAGCTCATGGAATGGCTTTTTTTTTTTTTTTTAAGCCTTTAAAAAAAAACACAAAAAACCTTTATTAACTCCCTATTATGAAAAATTTCACACACACCCAAATGCAAGGAGAGAAGAGCTGCATTTACAGGGAGTACTGGAAGCAGGGTGAGTAGGGAGCCGGATGCCCAGGCTCTCTCTGAACTCCACCCCCTGCTCTCTCTGGCTCCAAAGTGAGGCCAGATGGCCTCGGAGGGTGCCGCGAGGCCAGCAGCTCCGAAGTCCCCCACCTTCTCCACCAGCCCAGGCAGAGTCTGAACCAGCCATGTCCCGTAGTCAGAGCTGGGGGAAGCAGCTTTCTTTTACTAACCAGTGCAGAAGAGAAAGAAATTAAGTCTTTTTCCAGCCAGACTACATTTCCTGCATCTGAGAGGGTGAGAATTTGCTCTTGGAAGGAAAGAAAGAGTCTCCTGTCTGGAGCTTCCTTTTTGAAGCGCCATGAATATACAAGGCTGGCAGAGAGGGCTCTTTGAGATGCTAACAAGCCGCTTTACCTTAGGAAATTGAGGTCATTGAGGGGGCTGTGACTGGTGGGGGGCAGGGGTGGGAAAGGACAACCCAGTGCTGACGGGAGGCAACTCTGTTCTCTGAGCCTTCATTTTCTCACCTGTGAAATGGGGACACAACCTCCCTGGGCTGCCGGAGGCAGAATATGATGCAAAGTGACACTCCCAACATGGTACCTGAGACTCAATCATCCACCCAACACCAACTGGTGCTTATTTCACGTTCTGGGAACCCCAGGGCTGGGAGGGACTGTTGGGGGCAGTTAGTGGTAGAGGAAAATGGGTTTCACAACCTATCTGACCCAGGTTCAAATCCTTGCTCTGTCTGCCACTAGCTCTGTGCCCTTGGGCAAAAAAAAAAAAAAAAAATCACCTCCTTGTGCCTCAGTTTCCCTATCAGTAAAACAGAAAGAATTCTGTTTACCTATCATGGGTGTTATGCAGACGAAATGAGCTTAGATAAAACTTTCATCACTATTAATACACACAGCAAATTTTAGTGCTGGAGGTTCATGATTATGTCAGCTTGGGTCCCTCCCTGTAGCTGAGGTCTGGCTGAGTGGAGTGGAGGTGGTGGGAAGAAGCATGGTCAAGACAGGAGAAAGCCTGCAGGCTGTCGGGAGAGGGACCCTGGATATGAGCCCACTTCTTACTGAAGCAGATGAGGGAAGAAGGGTATGAACCCTTTGCCTTGTCCAACCCCTGATTCATGCCTCATCCCCAAGCCAACCACATTGCTCAATGCCTACAACGATGACAGGCCCAGTCTCCTCATGGCGCCCCTTTCCAGATGGAAAGACTCATGAAATGCAAATACGGTCACATTCCCTCCTCCCTCCAAGTTCTCCAATGACTCTCCAAGGACAAGTCCTTCCTACAGCTGAATGCATGCCCCTGTTATATTTATGACCTCATCTCCTGCTATCTGCCCCCCCCCACTCTTCCAGCCACACCTAAATACACTGGGCAGTCTCCTTGGCACACAGTAGGTGCTCAGTAAACATCTGTTGAAAACTGTGAGTGAATAAGCGAAAGGAAGCCGAGGAAGTCTGCTGCTAGGGAAACCCCCTTCCCTGGCCCCTCTCCCCAGGGACCGAGTGCCTGGCAGTGGTTGGGCAGGCAGGGGGCCAGCAGCCGGGAGGACCCCTGCCCAGCTCCTAATGCTGCCCAGACTGCAGGTCTAATTGCTACAACTCTGGAACAAAGCGAATTAATGAGGCAGATTAATGTTCTCCTGTCATTCCTGTTCCCTCCACAGCCGTCAGGGAGCTGGAGGAGGGCAGCTGGATCTTCTTCAGGGGATGCTTTTGGGTGGCTGAGGCACCTGACCCCAAACCAGCCTGGCCACACGGTCTCTTCCACTCTTTTTCTTGCTCCCTGATGCCACAAGCCATCCACAAAAAGAAAGGAACAAATATTAGGTGTTGTGGGCACTGGACATGGGGATCCATTCATTCTTCATGAGGTAGAAATTGCTGTCCTCGCTGGTGAGACGGGGGTGTCTGAGGCCCAGGAGGTGCAGCTGGGCTGAGATGTCTGTCTCGTATCATGCTCCAATTTGTGAGGGAGATGGAGCCCGCTTTAGACATGCCAGTCCCTTCTCTTCACCACCTGCTCCGAAGGCAATGATGGACAACTATAATAATACTAGTGACAATAGTAACAGGGACAACAGACAACATTTACTGTCTGCTGGACATCATGCCAACAACCACAAAGTCACTAAAGCTTCAACAGCCCTATGAGGTAGAGCATACTACATGCCCGTTATACAGATGAGGAAACTGAGGCATAGAAAAGTAAAGGTGCTTGGCTGAGGTCACATGGTGTGTAGAAGGGTCTGGCTTTCCAATCTATATTCACCACTACCTCCCTCCAGGGCCTCCCTTTGGATACCAACTCAGGCTCTGGCCTCAGGGGTGTGGGGCTGGTCAGCAGGCCCTTCTCCTGACTGCTGCCCCCACCTCTGGCCTGGCCCATTGGGTTCCTCATTGCCTGCAAAGGTGGGCTTTGCAAGAATGACACACATTGTGTTTTAACTGTCCCCATTCGTTCCTTATTACAAAACAATATATGCTCACAATAAGAAACTGGAAGAAAATAGGCATTTGGAAAATAAAATTATTCCTCTCCAAGAGATGACCACTTTTGATATTTTGGTGTATGTCCTCTAACCTTTATTTTTATATATGATCACCATCAAGACAACCCCCCGCCCCCGCCAGCAGCACAAGACTTGCTCTATGCTTGGCCCTGTGCTGAGCATCGTGTACAAATTATCTTGTGAAATTATAATTTTATATATATATCTATAGATATATATAATATATATATCTATATAGATAAGCTAACAGAGGTTCAGAGAGGTAAAGTCACTTGTCTGAGATCACAGAGCTGGTCGCTGGTATAGCCAAGTTCAAACTTACATATCTTGGCTCCAATGATCTGAACTGTTCTCTTACTGTAACTCCTAGAGCTGGAATTGCTCCATCAAGCATATGCAAAATTCAAAGCTTTGGGCCCTTTTACGAAGATGGCACCAAAAGCTAAGAAGGAAGCCCCTGCCCCTCCCAAAGCCGAAGCCAAAGCAAAGGCTTTGAAAGCCAAGAAAGCGGTGCTTAAAGGCGTCCACAGTCACAAAAAAAAGAAGATCCGCACATCACCTTCGTTCCGATGACCCAAGACTCTGCCTCTCCGAAGGCAACCCAAATACTCTCGAAAGAGCGCCCCCAGGAGAAACAAGCTTGAGCACTATGCCATCATCAAGTTCCCCCTGACTACTGAGTCAGCCATGAAGAAAATTGAAGACAACAACACACTTGTGTTCATTGTGGATGTCAAGACTGACAAGCACCAGATCAAACAGACTGTGAAGAAGCTCTATGACATTGATGTAGCCAAGGTCAACACCTTAATCAGGCCTGATGGAGAGAAGAAGGCATACGTTCGGCTGGCCCCTGTCTATGATGCTTTGGATGCTGCCAACAAAATTGGGATCATCTAAACTGAGTCCAGCTGGCTAAATCTAAATACAGTTTTTTCATGATAAAAAAAAAAAATTCAAACCTTTGGGATAATTCTACACAAACCTACCCTAAAAAGGAGGGGAAGTGCCAACTTACACCCTTGCCAATAGAGTCTAAAAATCTATTTCCCCATACTCTTGTCCATGGTGAATTTTATGTTTCTTAATTTGCCGGTTTGATAGTTTTTTTTTTAAAGTTCTTATTTATTTATTTGTTAGAGAGAGAGGGCAAGCACAAGCAGGGAGAGTGGCAGACAGAAGGAGAAGCAGGCTCCCCTCTGAGCAGCGAGTCCAATGCAGAACTTGATCCCAGGACCCTGGGATCATGACCTGAGCTGAAGACAGACACTTCACCCACTGAGCCACCCAGGCATCCCTAAATTTGCCAGTCTGATATATAAACAAGACATACCTTCACTGATTTTCATTTCCTTAACTTGACTAATGTTTTTGGTCTCTGTGTATATCTGGGGCCCACTTGACCTGCCTGCTGCCCCATGTCTCAGCACAGAGGTGCCTAGGAGAAGCTGAGCCATCAGGTTAAGCATCATACCCAGCCACCTGACATCTTGGCCACTCTGTCACTGAGTATTTTGACCTTAAAAGTGAGTCCTTCCTGGAAAATAGAATGTCCTGGAATGCAGGTATCCCTTAGCCTACTTGACATATAGGAAAATTGAGTCAGGAGTAGTCTCCTCCAAGTTTTTGGCCCTGAGAGTAGTTCCTCTGTCCTGGAGTCTCAAGAAATTCAATGACTCCAAGGACAAGAAATACAAAGAAAATTACACCAAGGTAAATCATAACCAAGTTGTTCAAACCAGGGATAAAAAGAAAATCTGAAAAGCAGTCAGTTAAAAAAAAAAAAAGGTACTGAGGGGCAAAGATAAGAATGACAGCAGATTTCTTGTCAAAAATAACACAAGCAAGAAGACAACATCCTTGAAGTAGTGGGAAAAAAAAAAAAAAAAACCCTGTCAACTTAGAATTCTATATCCAGCAAACATAACTTTCCAAAAATAAAGGTTAAAATAAAGACTTTTTCAAACATAGAAAAGATGAAAGAATTCACCATCAGTAGACCCACACTACAAGAAATGTTAAAGTCTTTTAGGCTAAAGGAAAATGATACCAGAGAGAAATACACATCTATAAATTGGAATGAAGACCACTGGAAATAGCAATTACATAGGTAAAAATATAGGATTATTTTTCTCACCATTTAAATCTCTTTAAAAATAACTGTTCAGGCAAAAATGTTAACAATCTAATGTCAAGTTTATAATATATATAAAAATAAAATACATAATATTAAGAGCACAAAATGTAACATTCTTATGCTATACATGAAGTGATATAATATCATTTAAAAATAGACCATTATGAGTTAAAGATGCATACTATAAACTACATTGTAAGGGGTGCCTGGGTGGCTCTGTGGGTTAAAACCTCTGTCCTTGGCTCAGGTCATGATCCCAGGGTCCTGGGATTGAGCCCTGCATCAGGCTCTTTGCTCAGCGGGGAGCCTGCTTCTTCCTCTCTCCCTGCCTGCCTCTCTGACAACTTGTAATCTCTGTCTGTCAAATAAATAAATAAAATCTTTAAAAAAACAAACGAACAAAAAACAACGAAAAATCTGTATATTGTTAAGGGAGAAAATCATAAAAACATTTAATTAATCCTAAAGAAGGCAGAAAAAGAGGAAAAGGATGAACAGAACAGAGAGAAAACAAATAACAAGATAAAAGATTTAAACCTAATCATATTAATAATCACATTATATACAAATGGTCTAAATATCTCAACAAAAACACAGAGATTTTCTGGTTTTAAAAAACAGAACCAATTACATGTTGCCTATAAGAAATGCATTTCAAACATAAAAATACAAATGAGTTAAGAGAACAGAATTTTATACACCATTTTTATACTAATCAAAAGAAAATTGGAGGGCTATAATAACATCAGAAAAAGTAAATTTGGGGCAATAAAGAACATCATTTCATGATTATAAAGAGGTCAATCCATCATGAAGGATAAGAAATCCCAAATACTTATGCATTTACTATTAAAGCCTCAAAATATGTGAAACAAAAAGTGGTAAAAATGCAAGGAGAAACAGACAAATCTCCAATTATAATCAGAGATTTATATTCCCCTCCCTTAATAATTGATAGAACAAGTAAACAGAAAATAAATACAGAATATTTGAACAACGCTATCAATCAGCTTGACTTAACTGACATCTATAGAGCACTCTACACAATAATAGCACAATACATACTCTTTTATGGAATATTCACCAAAATGGACCACATTCTGGGGCCATTAAACAAGTTTCCACACATTACAAGATTCAAGTAATAAAAAATATGCTCTATGATCACAACGAAATTAAAATAAAAATCAGTAACAGAGAAACCCAAAGAAAATCCCCAAATATTTGGAAATGAAATAACATACTTCTAAATAATTCATGGGTCAAAAGAGAACCAAAAGGGAAATCAGAAAATATTTTCAGCCAAATAAAAATGAAAACAAGGCAACAAAAAATTTGCTGCTAAAGGGCAATATTTAGAGGAATCTTTATAGCACCAAATGCCTATATTAGAGAAGACAGGTTTCAAATCAATGACCTCACTTTCACCTTTAAAAAACTTAAGAACATTGGGGCCACTTAAGAACAGTGGGTTAATGCCTCTGCCTTCAGCTCAGGTCATGATCCCAGGGTCCTGGGATCGAGCCCCGCATCAGGCTCTCTGCTCAGCAGGGAGCCTGCTTCCTCCTCTCTCTCTCTGCCTGCCTCTCTGCTTACTTGTGATCTCTCTCTCTGTCAAATAAATAAATAAAATCTTTTAAAAAAATTAAAAACTTAAGAACAAATTAAACAAAACTAAGTAGGGGAAAAGACATAATAAAGATCACAATAGAAATCAGTAAGAGAGGAAATGAAAAAGCAGTAGAGAAAAATCAATGACACCAAAAGTTGATTCTCTGAAAAGATCAATAAAATTAATATATCTCTAACCATACTGAAAAAAATAAAATATAAAAGACATTTTATAAGAAAGTTTACAGACAAAATATAAAGAGAGAGAAGATACAAATTACCAATATCAAAAATGAAAGAGGTGACATCAGTTATACAGATAATAGAAGGATAATAAAGTTCACTGCAAAGCTACAATAATCAAATCAGTGTGGTATTATCATAAGGCCAGATCAATAGAACAGAATTTGGAGTCCAGAAAAAATAACCTTTACATTTATAGTCAGTTGATTTTCAACAAGGATGTCCAGACCATTCAATGAGGAAAGAACTGCCTTTTCAACAAATGGAGATAGCCCAACTGAATATCCACATGCAAGAGAGTAAAGATGCGCCCCAACTTTACACCATGTGCAAAAAAAGAACTCAAAATGGGTCAGTAACCTAAATGTAAGAGCTAAAACTATAAATGTTTAGATTAAAAAGTATAAATCTTAATGACTTGAATTAGGCAATGGCTTTTTAGATATGATAAACAAAGTATATGCATCAAAAGAAAAAAAGAGAAGCTGAGCTTCATCAAAATTAAAAGACAATAAAAAGCCACTATTTTTGTGCTATAAAGGACAATATCAAGAATGCAAAAAGACAACTCACAGAATGGGGATATTTGCCATCATACATCTGATAACAGACTTGTATCCAAAATACATAAAGAACAATTACAACTCAATAATAATAATAATAATAAAAACCACAGCCCAATTTAAAAACTAGCAAAGGGGGGCGCCTGGGTGGCTCAGTGGGTTAAGCCTCTACCTTCGGCTCAGGTCATGATCTCAGTGTCCTGAGATCAAGCCCGGCATCGGCATCGGGCTCTCTGCTCAGCAGGGAGCCTGCTTCCCCCTCTCTCTGCCTGCCTCTCTGCCTACTTGTGATCTCTGTCTCTCTCTCTCTCTCTGTGTCAAATTAAAAAAAAATAAAAAATAAAAAATAAAAACTAGCAAAGGATTTGAATAAATTTGAATGATGTCTCAAAAGAAGATATACAAATGTCAATAAACACCTGAAAAGATGCCCAACATCATCAACCATCAGGGTAAAGCAAATCTAAGCCATAATGAGATGTTATTTCACATCCACTAGGATGACTACAATTAAGAAGGCAGACAGTAACACTCCTGAGGCAAGAAAAATAAAAGAAATATAAACTGTTGGGACTGCATTAAAATAAAATCTTCCATAGAGTGAAGGAAACAATCAACAAAACTGAAGGCAACCTACAGAATGGGAGAAGATATTTGTAAATGACATATCCAATAAAGGATTAGTATACAAAATATATAAAGAACTTATAAAACTTAAAATAATCCAATTAAAAAATAAACAGAAGACATGAACAAACATTTCTCCAAAGATGACATACAGATGGCAGACAGACAATGAAAAGATACTCAATATCACTGATCATTAGGGTAACACAAATCAAAACTACAATGAGATATCACCTCACAACTGTCAGAATGACTAATACCAACAACACAAGAAACACTAGGTGCTGGCAAGGATGTGGAGAAGGGAACCCTCTTGCACTTGGTGGGAATGCAAACTGGTGCAGCCACTGTGGAAAACAATGTGGAGATTCCTCAAAAAGTTAAAAATGAAACTACTCTATAATCTAGTAATCACACTACTGGGTATTTACCTTCCAAATACAAAAACACTAGTTCAGAGGATAAATTCACCCCTGGTTTATTGCAGCATTATTTACAATAGTCAAATTATGGAAGCAGCCCAAGTGTCCATTGATAGATGAATGGATAAAGAAGATGTAATGTGTATACACACACACACACACACACACACACACACACAGGAACATTATTCAGCCATAAAAAAGAACGAAATCTTGCACTTGCAACAATATGGATGAAGCTAGAGAGTATAATGTTAAATGAAATAGGTCAGTCACAGAAATACCATACAATTTCACATAGGTGGAATTTAAGAAACAAAACAAACAAAGGGGAAAAAAGAGAGACATAAACCAAAAAACAGACCCTTAACTATAGAGAACAAACTGATGGTCACCAGAGGGGAGGTGGTTGGGGCAACAGGTGAAATAGATGACAGGAATTAGAGAGTACTCTTATCATAACACTATGTTCATTCTATTGGAATTAAAATTTAAAACGTAAAGTAAAAAATGATAATAAATGTTGGTGAGTATCTGAAAAACTGCAACATTCCTACACTGCTATGGAAATGAAGAACGGTGCTGCCAATTTGGAAAACAGCCAGGTAGTTCTTTAGAGGGTTAAACCTAGGCTACATGAACCAGTGATTCCACTTATAGATAGAGAGATTCTCAAGAAAAATGAAAGCATACCCATTCAAAAACTCATACACAAATTTCATAGCAGCTTTATTTGTAACAGCCCAAAAGACAATACAACCCAAATGTCCACAAATTGATTAGTGGATAGATAAAATGTGGACATTTACAATGGAATACCATTCAGAAATAAAAAGGAAGGAAGATGAACTACTGACACATGCTACAGCTTCTCTGAACCTTGGAAACATGATGTTAAGGGGAAAAGGCTGGTCACAAAAGACCACATATTGTGTGACTCCAATAATATGACATGTCCAGAACAAACAAATCTATATGGATAGAAAGTAGATTAATGGTTGCCTAGGGCTGAGAGTAGGGGAGTTGGTAAGAGGGAAAAAGGGAATGGCTGTTAACAAGCATGGAGGTTTGGGGGGGTGATGAATATATACTAAAGTTTATGTGCTGATGGTTATTAAAACTCCATGTACAATGGTATTAGAAGTCATCAATTTGCACATTTTAAATAGGTGAACTGTACAATATGCAAATCATATCTCAATAAAGCCATCTTTTTTTAAAAAAAAAGATAACAAAGAAATATTATGAACAGCTTTATATCAATACATCTGACAACTGAGATAAAATGGACAAATTCCTTGAAGTTACACATTGTCAAAGCTCATGCAAGAAAAGAGAGATGACCTGAATAGTCCTATATTTATTACAGAAATTGGATTGGCAGGTGTGAATGTTCCCACAAAGAACACCCACAGTTCAGATGGCTTCACAGGTGATTCTACTAAATATTTAGAAGAAACAGTACTAATTCTATAAAAACTCTTGTAAAAGATTGAAGAGAAGGGGGGTGCCTGGGTGGCTCAGTGGGTTAAGGCTCTGCCTTCAGCTCAGGTCATGATCTTGTGGTTCTGGGATTGAGCCCCGCATCGAACTCTCTGCTCAACAGGGAGCCTGCTTCCCCCACCCCCCACCCCTCTGCGTGCCTCTCTGCCTACTCCTGATCTCTCTCTCTCTGTCAAATAAATAAATAAAATCTTAAAAAAAAGGAAAAGATTGAAGAGAAGGAAATACTGCTCACCTCACTTTATGGGGCCCTGATGCCAAAACCAGATAAGTTCAATACAATAAATGAAAACTATAGACCAGTATCCCTCCTGGATAGAGATGCCAAAATCCTAAACAAAATTTTAGCAGATCTAATTTGACAATATATTAAAAGGCCAATGGGGCTCATCCTAGGAGTGCAGAATTAGTAGACATTTGAAAATCAAAATCAATGTAATCAACTACTTTAATACATTAACAGAGCAAAACCATGTGGTTATCTCAAAAGACATGGCAAAAGCATTTGGCAAAATCCCATTCCCAATTTTAAAACTTCTCAACAAATTCAGAATAGAAGGGAATTTCATCAACTTGAGAAAGGCATCTACAAAATTCTCACAGCTAGGATCACATTCAATGGTGAAGGATGAAAAACTTCTCCTCTAAGATCAGGAACAAGACAAGGATGTCCACTTGAACCACTTGAACCACTTCTACTCAATATTCCATTGGAAGGGCATTAGGCAAGGCATTAGGGCATGAGGCAAAAAAATGCAACAAAAGGCATCCAGATAGAAAAAAATAAAACTATATATGCAAATGACATGCTCACCTATATAGAAAGTGCAATAGAATACACACACACACACACACACACAAACACACACAAATCTGTTATAACTGATAAGTAGGCTTATCAAGGTGCAGGATACAAGATCGATATACAAAAATCAAACTGTATTTCTCTATACTAGCTACAAACAGAAAGTGAAATTAAAAAATACTTTTTATAATACCATCAAAACCACAAAGTTCTTAGTAATAAACAGAACAAAAGATGTGAAAGACCTTGATATGGAAGACCATTGCTGAGATAATAAGTTTAAAAAAAAACTTACCTAAATAAAGATACTTTACTCATGGGCTAGAAGACTCAATATTAAGATGTTTGTTCTCTCCAAATTGATCTATATATTCAAATCAATCTCAATCAAAACCTCAGTGGGCATTTTCATAAAAACTGATAAGCTAATTCTCAAATTCATGTGGAAATACAAAGGACCTACAATAACCAAAACAACTTTGAAAAAGAAGAGGAAAGTTGGAAGGCTGATTTCAAAACAGTGTGATGCTCGTATAAATATAGACAACTTAATGCAACAGAAGAGAGAGTCTAGAAATAGACTCCTACACATACACGGACAATTGATTTTTATTTTTTTATTTTTTTAGTAATCTCTACACCCAACATGGGGCTCAAACTCATGATCTTGCGGTCACAACCCCGAGATCAATAGTTGCATGCTCCACCAACTGAGCCAGCTGGGCAGCCCTGGACAACTGATTTTTGATGCAGGAGCACAGACAATGCAGTAGAGCCAGGAGATTTTTTTCAGCAAATGGTGTTGGAATGAATGGATATTTATAAGCAAAAAGTGAAATTTAATCCATATCTCGCACTATATAAAAACTAGCTCAGAATGGATCACAGTTCAAAATACGAAACCTAAAATTTTCTTTCAAGAAGAAAACATAGAATCAACCTTTATGATACCGGGTTAGGTAAAGATTTCTTAGCAATGACCACACCAAACATAATCCATAAAGACTTGTACTTCATCAAAAATGCCTGTGCTTTGAAAGACACTCTTAAGGAAATACAAAGACAAGCCACGGACTGGGAGAAAATGTTTGCAAAAACATATATCCTTTATAGGACTTGTATCCAGAATACACAGAGAGCCCTCAAACTCAATAATAAGAAAACAAACAATCCAATTTAAAAGTGGGCAAAAGATTTGAAGAAACACTTTGGGAAAGAAGATATACGGATGGCAAATAAGCACATGAAAAGATGCTCAACACCACTGGTGATTAAGGAATTGCAAATTATCACCAGAAGGAAATATCAGTATTAGCATGCTTGAAATTAGTAAGATTGACTATCCCAAGTGTTGGTGAAGGTGTAGAGGAACTGAAACTTTTATACATTGCTAGTAGGAATTTAAAATGGAACACCCACTTTGGAAAACATGAGCAGATTCTTAAAAAGTTAAGCATACACCTACCATACTGTTCAGTCATAACTCTCCTAGGTATTTATTTACCCAAGAGAAATGAAAGCTTATGTTCATATAAAGACTTATAAGCACATATTCATAGAGACTTTATTTGTAATAGCCCCAAACTAGAAACAAAACCAATGTCTAACAAGAAATAAATGAATAAACTATGGCATATCCACCCAATGGAATACTATTCAGGGGGGAAAAAAATGAAGTACTAGTACATATACTAATACACATTACAACAATCTCCAAACCAGTATGATGAGTGAAAGAAGCCAAACAAAAAGAGAATGTATGATTCCATTTATATAGAATTTTAGGAAACACACAAGAATGCCTGCCTGGGCATGGGGAGGGGTAAGAGTAGAGAGTAGGAGAGGCAGACTGGGAAGGGTTAGAAGAAGACCAAGAGGGAGGATTACCAAGCGCCATGAGGAAACTTTTGGGAGTGATGGATATGCTCATTATCTTGATTGTGGTGGTGGCTCCACAAGTGTATACATTTGTCAAAACCTACCAATTTGAACACTTTAGATATGTATGATTTATTGTATGCCAATTATACTTCAATGAAAGTTGTTTTTAAAAAAGGAAAATAAATCAAAGTTACACTGGGGAAAAAAAGATTAAACTAGAATACCTTGACTGGCTTTTTTTTTTTTTTTCAACTTAGAGTTTCTAAAATTCTTCGAGTTTTGAAATGTTAAGTTTGATCTGTTCAAAGATCCATAATCATTCATTTCCAGAATGTAAACACACCTCATTCTGTCACTTAGAAGATAACTGTACTGAGACTGTGAGATGCACTGGTACCAAGTTAGATGCTATAATTCTAAATCATTTCTCCTAAATGTAACACCCATAATTCCATCATTTCATCAATCTCCTTTTTTTTCTCCTCCAAACAATGGCTTCAATTCCATCATCAGAATATAAATCTCCTCCTGCTTTAGGGAGCCACTAAACATGATATTCAAGGGGAGTTTTAAGTAATATGGGGATGTGCTTCCACCATGAGAATGAGCAGGGAGGAATGGAACAGGAGTGAAACACAAAAGGATTCTGGAGTATCATCTCCGCAGAGATCAAGAAAAACATCCCCAGAGAGAACCACCAAGAGGATGTATCTCTAACACTACAGTGGACACTGCTAGTGAATTTTGGTTTTGTCTTTTTCCTTTTTAATATTTTTACATTGACATTTTAATTCTTTTTAATTAATGGGCTTTATTTTTCAGAGTAATTTTTGGTTTACAGAAAATTGAGCAGAAAGTACAGAGTTCCCATATATACCCCTGCTCCCCTGCAATGGACGTCTCACAAATGTACATTTGCTACAACTGATGAACAAATATTGATACATTATTATGAACTGAAGTCTGTAATTATCACTCTGTACTGTAAAGATCTATGGGTTTAGACAAATGTATAATTTAAAGCAGCCACCATTTCAGTAGCATACAGAAGAGTTTCTCTGTCCTAAAATCCTCTATGCTCCACCTACTCATTCCTTCCTCCCTTCCCCCAAATCCGTGGCTCTACAGTTTTACCTTTTCCAGAATGTCGTATAGTCAGAATCAGACACTATGTAATCTCCTCAGACTGGCTTCTTTTGCTTAGTAATTGCATTTAAAGCTCCTCCATGTCTTTTTTGTGGCTTGATAGCTCGTTTCTTTTGATCACTGAATAATATTCCATTAAATGGATATACCACAATTTATTTATGCATTCATTGATTGAAGGACATCTTGGTTGCTTCCATTACTTTATTTTTAAATATTTATTTTATTGATTTAGCTTTTTTTTTTAAGACTTTATTTTATTTGAGAGGGACAGAGAGAGCGCGTGCACAAGGAGGGAGAGAGGAAGAGGGAGAGGGAGAAGCAGGCTCTCTCCTGAGCAGGGAGACCAAGGGGGGCTCGATCCCAGAACTCTGGGATTATGACCTGAGCCGAAGGCAGATGCCCAACTAACTGAGCCATCCGTATCTTTTAATTAAAAAAAAAAAATCACATAAATGTTGGCAACAACCTAAATGTCCATCATTGGGGAGCTGGTTCAAGGTGGTTCAACTTTGTAGCAGAATTCCCTGCAGCTACTGGATGTTATCTAATTATCTTTAGTGTCAGCGTGTTGGTGAGGATGTGGAGCAACTGGAACTCTCACGCACTGTGGGGGAGAATGCAGACTGGTTCGGCCACTTTGGGAGACTGGCAGAGTATCTACCAAAGCTGAACATTTTCACCTTCTATGAACCAGAAACCGCTCCCGGCTATGTACCCAACAGAAATAAATTCATAAGTTCCCCTGAAAACTATGTATTAAAAAAGTCCAGAACAGCATATTCCATATAGTAAAAAAAAAAAAAAACCAAACTGGAAATAACCTAAGTGTCTAAATGTCTATCAATAATAGGATGGATAAAGTATGAAATTCAGTGTATTTCACTCAGTGAAATACGAGATGGTGATATAAAAGAATGAACTACCAATGCACGTGACATGAATGAATCTCCCAGACAAAAGGACGAGCAAAAGAAGCCAGATACAAAAGGGACATCCTGCACAATCACCATTTATATGAAGGTCTAGAACTGTCAAAACTAAGCTATGATCTGGCAGTCAGAATAATGATAACCACTAGGGGCGATGCGTGGGGATTAACAGGGAAAAAGCATGACAGCCTTTTGAGCGAGCTGGAAACATCCTATATTTTGATCTGAGTGGAGGTTACCAGGTGGTTATAGATATATATGATATACACACCATATGATATGTGACATACGACATATATGCATATATGGATATGGGTCAAGCTATACTATACACATAAGATTAGTGCCTTCTACAACACATTACACCTCAACACAGATATTTTAAATATAATAATACTCCGTAGCCACTGACTCAGAAAGATGGCTAGCATCAAGGGGAAACGTAGCTACAAACAGGACTCACATGACCCTATTAACGCAAAATCACCTACAAACACATACTTCATCTACAGATGACTTTAACGTCATATGGCCACCAATATGAGCAATTTTTGTAGGACAAATCCTGTCCTGAGAATCTCATTACATCATTTCATCCTTACAACAGTCTTTGAGGTAGGGACTATTGCTGGCTCACTGCTGGCTCCCCTCTACAGTCAAGAAGCACGAGCCACAGGGGCTAGGTAATTTGCTTGAAGTCAACCAGCTAAGCAGTAGAGTTGGGTCTGAACATGAGTGTCACGCTTGCTTCGGGAGCACAAATACTAAAATTGAACATGAGTCCCCCACATTCCCACACCCCATGATCTTATGGAAATCCCCAAGCCCTGCCCACAGCCCACGAGACCCCACATGGTCAGGTCCCCACCACCCCCTCGTGCTTCACCGTGTCCTCTCTCACCCCAGCACTCAGCCTCTCCATCTTCCTTTTCTCTTCACTGAGAACACCCCTCCCCTCCCACCATAGGGTCTGCACATCTGCCATTCTCTCTGACAGGAATGATTTCCCTCCGTATCTCTTTGCTGGGGGGACTTCTCCTCACCTCTTAGGCCTCAGCCCAAGTGTCACCTCCTCCAGGAAGCCCTCCCCAAAACCCAGCCTGGACTCAGACCTCCTTCTCTGTGGATCTCATCCCCGTTTCAGTTGTGTTTTTGAGTTCTCTAAGACTCTGTCTTGCCCCCTCTGATCGCCACAGGGCCTGGCATGGAGTGAGCACTTAACGAATATTTGATGAATGAATGAATGAATCCATCTGCCAGGGAAGATCAACTTGGAGGGCTATCTGGAAGGCTGATACCAAAATGTTAATGATGGGCACCACAGGGAGGTGGATTCCAAGGAATTTTACACTCCTTTTTGTATTTTGGGATTTATCTGGCTGGACAGTGAGTGTTCTAGTGGGTAGGTGTCAGCCTCCAGCCCCTGGGCATTTCCCCTGTCTAGGACACCCCTGCTGCCACCCTACACGCATTCTCCCAGCTCTGCCTGCAGCCCCAAGTGGGCGGTGTATTAATAAACGGAGGGAGAAGGTCACCCAGCTTGCAAGCACTGAGCTGTCCTTGACTCGGGTGCAGATGAAATGCGCCGAGAACGGGGGGAGCTGCTTTACCAAGTGCTGAGCACGTGTGAGCTATTTCTGATTCCCACCCAGCTGGGCACAGCACATCTGGTGTGCGAGCCAGAGCCAGCCTGGTGGCAGCGGGGGGAGCCACTGACCAGACGCCTTGCCATGCTCACACCAGACCTGCCACAGGCCTGCTGACAGTGGTCCCCCAGCTTTCAGGTGCTTGGGGCAGGAGGAAGGGGGCAAGAACCTCAGACTGGCTGTTGAGGCTCAGCAAGACCGAGCTCCTCCCTGCCTTCCTGCTCTCCACTCTCTCCAGCGCAGCCAGGTTCTCGCGCCTCTCCTGGCCTTTGCATGTGCTGTTCCCTCTGCCAGGAACATCTGCCCTGTCTCCAGTTGTTGGCTTACTCCCTCTGAACCTAGAGGTCTCCCCTGGGACCACCGGTCCTGCAGGGGACCCTCCCAGATCACCACAGCAGCCCTAGTGTCCCTTGTCGTAGGGCTTCCTGCTACAGCAACAAGTATCTTGATGTCGCCCTACTGGCCTGGGACCTGCCTCCCAGCCTGGGATGTGGTCACTCTGAGGGCCTTATTAGTCACCTCCATATCCCTGGCTTCCAGCAAGGGCCTGGCCCGCAGAAGACACAAAATACAAGTTAGCAGACTGACTATACAAGGCAGAAGGCACTCTGCTTGCTGAGAGGGACCAGGAGGACAGAGAGGCTTAGAAAGTGGGGGGCAGAGGAGCAAATGACTGAGTTTGGCTGCGCCTTGGAGGCCAAGGGTCAGAGATGTGGCTCAAAGGGACAGGAAGGTGGAGAGGAAGACTCATCCACAGTCCGCAGGGAAGAGTTCTGGTCCAACCACCCTGGCCCCAGACCTCCAAGCAGCCCAGATGCCAGGTACCAGGTTGCTCATAGCCCCTGCCTCCTCCAGCCTGGACAGGCACAGTGGATATGGAATCTGCACAGAATGGAGCATTTTGTCTAAATATATCTCCTCCCCAGTGAAGGACGCACAGGGAGGGAGTGGGGGGCACAGTGAGCTTGCAGCGCTGGGAGGATCTTTACAGGAGCTCTTGTCTTCAGACCCACAGCCACTACCCCCGGTAGAGGCCACTCTGGGTCCCCAGGTAAGGGGTGGGCCTGGGTGGGCCTCTCCAAGCAGGAAATTCCCATCGCCTGACTTCCGACCTAAAAGCTGCTACTTTATATATGGGCCAAGCACAAATCAGGACAGCAGAGGAAGGAGGAGACACAGAGGCAGGGGCCTGGGGGAGGTGACACAGAGGTGGGGAATGGGGGAGGAGGACACAGAAGTGAGCACGGGGGAGAGGAATCCAGAGGTGGACCTGGGGTAGAGAACACAGAAGTGAGCCTGGGGTAGGGAGACCCAGAGGTGGGTCTGGGCGAGAAGCCTTGGACCGTGGCAGCCCAGGCTCTCCCCACCACCTTGCTGCAGGAAAGGCACAGAGAGGGAGGCAACTCAACAGGGTCACGTGGGGGTCTGAGGGCAGTGAGGGGGTGAGGACCAAGGGTCCTGGCTCCAAGGCAGTCTGAGAGCTACTGCAATGCCTTCAGTGTCCTAAGGTTCTCCCAAGGACCCTTCAGGGTGAGACAGTGGAACAAGGCACAAGATTCCAAGTCCAGGCCTCTGGTTCAGTCCCGTCTCCACCAGTGAGGCCCTCAGGCAAGTCATCTCTGGGCCTCAGCTTCCCCCTCTCTCTGTGTGCTGGTCTCACCAGGAGACCCAGGCTGACCTGTGAATTGACCTGGACTGGAGTGTGGGAAGGAAAGGCCAGAGGACGCAGTGTGTGCACATGTGGCCAGGGGAGGTCATAAGAGAGCCCCACAATACCAGTGGCTTTTTCTTGAGCACCTACTATGTGCTGGGTCCTGTCCTCAGGACTTTAACACACAGACCTCACTTCACTCTCACACCAAGTCTCCAGATGGGCTGTGACACCATTATCCCATGGGGAACAGATGGGGAAACTGAGACTCCAAGAGATTTCTGTGACTTACTGAAGGTCACCTAGCTGGTGAGCTGAGCCAGGACCGCTCAGAGTCGGCTCACTTCCTCCTTTGGGTGGACAGGTCTGCTGGTGACCACTCCAGGGCGGTCGGCCTGTGGCTCTGAAAAGCCTTCCCAGAGTCCTCAGGGCTGAGGCAGTTGTCACCTCAATTTCGTTCTTTCAATTAAAAAAAAAAAAAAAAAACAGGAGGGGAAAAACAACAACAAAAGAAAGCCTCGCTCTTTAAAACAGGTGGACATAAATACTTGCTGCTATTAACACCTCACTTTTAAATGGTCACTAAGGCCCTCCCAGAGTCTCCTTCCCCAACCCACTCATGCTCACCCTGGCCGGGATGACATAGTGGTTAAGAGCGCAGGCCATGAGGCTAGCTGGTCTGGGTTCAAATCCCAGTTCTTCCAGCTGCCTGCTGGACCGAGAGTCACTTTCCCGCGCGGTGACTTATTTCCCCACGTGTAGGGGACAGCGATTCCTGCCACCCAGAGTACCTGGGGGTATCAGAGAGAGAAATAACGCAAGGTCTGGCCCAGG
Organism: Mustela putorius furo; assembly: GCF_011764305.1. Taxonomy (NCBI): domain Eukaryota; kingdom Metazoa; phylum Chordata; class Mammalia; order Carnivora; family Mustelidae; genus Mustela; species Mustela putorius. Next base: position 5,598,161 of record NW_025421464.1, on the reverse strand, counting down.
CCTTACTGGAGACAGTCGGCATCAACCCTGGCTAACATACGGATAATGAGTCTACACCAGATCCCCTCTGAGCGGCTCCTGCGTGTGTGTATGTGCGAAAAAGAGAGCTAATAAATGTTTACAATTGTCTGAAGTCACTAACTTTTGGGGTGATGTGTTACGTAGCGACAGGTTAACTAATGCAGCTGGCGGACGCTGCGATGGAGGAAGAAAGGTGGAAGCAGTGGGAAGCTGCTTCTAGCGGTTTCCCCAGCTCCCACGCTGGGCAGGCAGGGGCTCCCCTCTAGTGGCCCCCCCACCCCTGTCTGTCCAGAGACGCCTCCCTCCCAACCTCAGCCTTCCCAGCGAGGCTGCTCCTCACAACAGTTAGCACCCTGGGGGAGAGAGCCCAGATGTGAGCCTGGGGTGGGGGAGACCCAGCAGCAGGTCTAGGAGGAGAACAGATCTGAGACAGCTCGGCTAACCGGTGGCGCCTACTATGTGCTGCCACAGAGCGGAGGCTTCCGCATCTGTTTTCACTCAGTTCTCACGAGAGCCTCCGTGGCGGAATATTGTCCCCATAGCCTGGAATAATGTTGGGCATGTGGTAGATCCTTATAACAATTAACGCGGACTAGACTGCGTTGAGAATAAACCCCCAAATTTCAGGGGCTTAAAGAACAAGAAATCTATTCCTTTCAAACAGTCGGGCTTCTCCTGACTCTCTTTTGGCAAAAAAAAAAAAAAAAAAAAAAATCCCTGGTGGGTCCATAAGCTAAAATGAGGCAACCGACCAGGCAATTTCCTGCTCACCCAGCCCAAGGCAGCCCCATATCACTCCATATGGGCTCACTTGGACATTGCTCCTACTCCCAGTCCCCGAGGAGAGGAGCGGAGGGGTCCCAGTGGGACCTGGGGGCTGAGCTCCTATCTGAGGCACCTGTCACATGACCTGGCCCCTGCAGGGGCTGTACTCTGGCCATGGGGCACGGCAGTGCACGAGCTGTGCACCTACTGTGTGCCAGGCCCCAGGCTAGGCACTGCAGGGGGGTGCGGGGTGCCAAGGGGCACCAGCCTGGCCCCTGTCAGGAGGCGTAGGGGAGGCAGACACATAAGTGGACTTCACAGAGCACAGGCCTCTGGAGTCCGGGCAGGAGTGACTCGTGTGGATGAGAGAGAAAGTCTCCTGGAAAGGCAAGGCCTGAGCTGAGTGCTCAGTAACCAACAGGAGTTACTGAACAAGGACTTTGGGGAAGGGTATTCTGGGCAGAAGGAACAGCCGAATGGGAAGGTTTGGGGGCCAGAGGACCCTGTGTGTTCTGTGACTCCCAACTCATTCAGCTGAGCTGTAAGTGAGAGCACACCGGGGGCTGGAGAGGGCTGGAGGGGGGGACGGAGGCAGGTGACAGGGGCACTGACTGCTCAGGACTCACGATGAGATGTAAGGGGGTGGGCGTGGTTTCTCCATCAATCACTTGGCCTGTGTATATGTATATGGGCAGGAGACCTGGGAGGGGGCTGAGACAGTCATCTTGGCCAGAGGTGTGAAGGCTAGAGCCAAAAGATGCCTGAGAAGGAGACCAGAGGCAGGGAAGGAGCTCAGTGTCGGCTCTACAGCTGAGACCCCAGACTCACCCCAAGGTCTCCAGGTGCAAGGCTGCCTCCCTGATGGCCTCCAGAAATGGCCTTGTCATCAGCCAAACCCAGCCTGGCAAAGGGGTGCTGGCCAGGGAGTCCCCTGCCCATCACTGCCCACTCACTGCCTGCGCCCCCAGCCCATCCAGCGTCAGCAGAGGGTGGTGACACACTGGGTCGGCAGAGGTCAGCTGGCTCTAGCCTCAGCCTCAGCAGGCAGGCAAATGGCCAACATTCCACACCAGTGCTGGGAAGGCCTGGGGTGTGGTCAGCCCAGAGAGCACTATGGGTCTGCCCTACTCCAGAACCTTCTGTGGCTCCTCAGTTTCTTTCCACGGGAAGCATCCACGCACGGGGGGTGGTGCCGACAGGAGGCATCACTCCATGCTAACTTGCTGGGGGACCTCAGGCAGATTGCTCAAGAGGTCCCAAGTCGGACTCTGTGTGAGTCAAAGGTTCTGCTAACTACAACCAGGGCAGACCCTCTGGCTAAGTTTCTAGCCGTACCTGGGCAGGCCACCTCACCTGTCTGAGCCTCAGCTTCCTCCTGTGCCAAGAGCCCACCTGTGTCCCTCCAGGCCCTGATTCTACCTCCCATGGAGCCCCTTGCTCTCCAGGCTCTTGACCCTCCCATTCCCCTGCTGCCCAGCACAGGGCCTTTCTGTCCCAATTCCCTCCTTCTGGCTCTCAGGTGGCAGGTCCATCATCACCTCCTCAGGACGACCCTCCCTGCCCCGCAGACTAGGTCTCCTTGTACTTGTCTCTGATAGCAGCAGCCCCTGTCTCGACAGGAGCTCACATTCACGTGGGAGGTGATGTCCTGACCACTGGCCTCCGAGAGGACCGTGGGTGCTGCGGGGCCGGGCCCGGGAGCTGCGCTCACTGACACGGGCCCCACACCTGCTCTGGGCACAGAGCCGGCACGTCCTGTGTGTTTGCTGCATGACCACTGAGAAGAAAGGGGGGATATTACCATCTGCCTCCCAATGTCAAGAGGACTTGACGATACACGAAGGGCCTGGCTCGAATGGAGGCGACATCACTCACACACACGCACGCACGCACACTCCCACGCTCATTTCTCACACGCTCCCCATACACACATAGCACATAAAACATACACACTCACTCTGCACCCACATCTCCCCCCAACACGCATGCAGTGGGGTGAGGGGGCCCGAGGGGGGCCCTACCCTCCCATCCATGCCCACACCCTCCCAGAGCCCCCTGATGAACCAGACACACAAGGAGCAGATCTACAGACAGGCAAAGGTGGGCCTGGCCCAGCAGGAAGCCAAGTCCCCACCCCACCCCCACCCCCAGACCCCCGACTGCCCAGAGCCAACCTATCTCTGTCCCCATGCAGGCGATCCCTGGAAAAACTCGCATATGCCCAGTTCTCCAGGAATCTCTCACCCCCCCAAAGGTGGCAGGCTCCCCCCGAAGGAGAGCTGCAAGATGCCGACACTTCCTTGCCTGCTATCACACCCTGGCTTCCACGGTGGGAGCTGGAGGTCGGTGAGGAAGCGCAGAGTTCCCAGCAGTGGCAGCGGGGGACCCAGAGATGGCCTGGGGCAGCCCCAACCTCCCCCCAACCTTATTGCACAAGTGCAGAAACCGAGACTCAGAGAAGGCACCAGAAGGTTCTCAGTGACCCAGCTGGCCTCCTGCCTGGGGTCTGCCTTCTCGCCTGGATACCTGAGTCACCCAGACCTGGGGTCCATCCTGGCTCCACCATTCACCTGCTGTGCGGCCTCAGTTTCCCAGGATGGAAAATGGAGAGGAGCACAGCACCTTGCTCCCTGCACCGCGGGGGGCACACATGGAGCTCACAGGTGGCGGAAGAGCTCCTTCTGGGTCCCAGGGGACCCTGCCAACTGCCCAGCCAGCCTCTGGATCCCAAAGCCCAGTCCTCACAGTGCACACTGCCCAGAAGAGCAGGCAAGCGTGCCATGGCCACACGGCAAGGCCTCGGCACACTGGGATGTGAACTGGGGCCCTCTTCAGCTGAGCTTCCCACCCTGTAAGTGGATCTGGCAGTGCCGAGGAGGTGCCGGGGCTTGGCGGCAGCCGGGGGAGGGAGGCAGGCAGGCAGGCAGCTGGGGGTGGTGGGAAGAGTCTTCTCTCCCCTGTCTTCAGCAAACCCGGATCCCCGTTTCCAAGCTGCGCTCCAGAGCCCTCGGCTGCTGCGTCACTGCGCGCAGTCAGCCCGCAGTGGGCGGAAGGACAGGCTCCCTCCCTCTGGCTTGGGCCTGGGGGACAGGGAGAGGTGGGAAGCTGGGCCGAGGGTCAGGGGTGAGGCCCGTGGGGGCTCCCTGACACCTTCCAGAGGGAATCTCAGCTCAGTTTACTCCTGAAGCCACAGAGAGCAGAGCTGGGCGAGCCGTGGAGCCCTAACTCCCAGCACTTCAACAAATAGATGGAGACCACGAGGCCCAGAGAGGTTCTGGGACTCCACAGGGGACACACAGCAGCAAACCAGCTCGCCAGTCATTCCAAACCCCCATCTCCTGGTAGATTCAAAGCAAAAGCCTCCTGAACCCAGCCCTGTCACCGCAGGCTCATCTGTCACCGCAGAAAGAAAAACCTGTGAACCCAGAGGCCTAGTTTTCCCTCCCCGGCCCATATCTGGGGGCACGGAGACCCCCTCCTGTGCAATCACAAATACTTCATCGGGTGTGGTTCGGAGCCCCTGTGGTGGGGGCCCAGCACAGCGTGAAGGTACACAGCAGGCACTCAATAAGTGGTCTCATACTCCATTTATACGGCAGGATGCCTGCCCCATTTCTGCATGATCAAAGACAGAACCTGCCCACGTTGTCGTGTGCTTTCTCAAGATGACCCCCTCACGTATGAAATGTGGCTTTAGTCATTTCTGAAGCAAACTCCAGGAGACGAATCACCTGCTCAGGTCCTCTCACGCGGAAGGAAGGTAGACAAATGCCATGTCTGCTTTGCTGCCTCCTCCGAAGTCCCCGTGCCGGGCTGGATACAAGGGGTCCCAGGATGCCAGCATCCTGTTCCCTCTCTGTCGCACTGTATCCCTGCTTCTCCCTCAGCACCTGTGCCACCTCCCATCAACCCTGGAGCCTGATGGATGGGCCCCCTCCCAGAGCTGTGAGTCAGTGAAGAGCAAATTTATGGGGAAGGGCCATGGCGCTCCTCCTGTTAATAGCCAGGAAACCCAGCAAGCCCTGGTGGGGCCCAAGAGCGACCGATGACATCCAAGGTCTCTCCTGAGCCTGCTCTCAGTTCTGGCCACGATCTGCCTCCAGTGAGCGGCCAGGTTCCCCCAAGCCAGGGTCCAGGTCTGCCACATTTAATTCCCGTGGCCCAATGCCCACCTCTACATACCAACCCCCCCCATCACTGCTGGTGAACACATATCCAAAATGTGGGCGGAGACCAGATTCTAGACTCTGACTGGGTTGGACTCAAATCCTGGCACTTCCACTTGGCCAGCTCTGGGGCTTGGGGCGACTCCAGCCCTCTGTGCTTGTCTTCTCATCTGTAAAATGGGGATAGTAATAGGACGTCATGGGACTAAAGGAGAGGCCGAATTTAAGGTGCTTAGAGCTGGTGCTCATTAACCGGAGGGTCCGGCACCATGTGTGGCTCCTGGGACTTGGTCACCAGTGCTCTGTTCCACGAGTGGGTGTTAGCCAGTGACACCGTTGCCATTATTGGGATCAGCAGCAGCAGTATCAGGGATCCCCAAGCCTGGTTTTGCAACCAGCCCTGGTGAAGGGTGTAGCAAAATTCTCCAAACAAAATTTGCTTCCATTCATTTTGGGTTTTTGAAAAGGCCACGTCAGACAGCTTGGCGGGGAGGAGGCGGCGTTGCGAAACCCAGCACGGAGAGATCCAGAGCCCCGCTCCTCGGCTCAGGAAGTGATGTGCCATCAGTTAGCGACAGGCTCCTGTGTGCTGGCACCCCCCGGGCTCCCGGGCTATGGGCTCACCTTCTGCCCCGCTTTGAGTAACCTTAGGAAACCACCCAACATCCCTGAGCCTCAGTGTCCTCATCTGTCAAATGGAGACAAAATATCCCTGTTCATTCCTACCCCTGGTGGTGGTGGGAAGATGCCGAGATTCAGTATCTTCTGCACCCTGAGTGCTGTTCGTGCCCTGAAGGCCTCCGTCCTGGCCGCCTGCCTGCGGCCACCAGGAGACACTGTGGAAGAAGGTAGAGGGAGAGAATGCACCCCTCCCACCTCCATGAGCCACGACAAAAGGAAGTCAGGTCCCATGAGTCTTAAAGGGCCCCCCCACAAGAGTCTGATGAAGTCAAAAGTGGGCCTGTCTTTGGTCCAGCACACGGGAAGCCTCTCATCAGGGACAGCCTTTCCCAAAAAGGGTGCAGTGAGAGTCTGCACGACGGGGAGCCCCTCTCAACGGAGCCAGCCCTGCACTCCCTTAACTGACAGGGCCCACTGTTACAAGAAACTGCTAAGCCTCAGCAGCAGCCCCGTTGATCCTGGCCCCAGGTGTTAACACACATTGCCCTCCGAAGCCTTGAGAGTGAACCAAGCCCCACCCCGGCTCCCCACATGCCCAACAGAGAGCTAGGGACCTTGAGAATCTCTTCTTGGGCTGTCAGCACCACAGACTCCACACTGGGAGGCTGGCAATTCTTTGAGATCACAAGGTCCAAGCTTGTGCCCTACCTATCAAGGGAGCCCAGAGAGGGGACATGCCACATCCAGGGGCACACAGCGAGGCAGCAACAGGACACTCACCATCCCCGCACACTGCCCACCCCCATGACCAGCCTCCGGTGGCTGCCTTCCGGCCTCAACAACGTGGTCCTTCCCGCTATTGTCTATCTACCTAAATCCTCTGAATCCTCCAAAATTCACTCCAGATCTAGTGCATGTCCTGCAGGAAGCAATTCCCTTGGGCCCAAACTCATGCCCCTTCCCAGCACTGGACAGCACCAGCCTCTACCACCAGAAGGGCCTGGCAGGATGACTATGGTTCACAGAGCAGGGCCCTGTAGGTCTCACTCTGTCTCCGTGCCTAGCAGGAGACACAGAGCAGGTCTCCGGAAGCCCTGGGGGCCCAAAGACAGAAAGGAACATTAGGAAACGCACAAGTGAGTGGACAGGCTGGTGACCTCCTGAATGGAAAGCAAGCAGGAGATGATGTGGGTAATGAGTTGACAGAAATAAGTGCCACCGGAGACACCCCCAAAGACAGAGGCTCCTGCCCAAGCATGGCTCCTCACTCTCCTGCAAAGCCTCTGGGGTCGCACAGACACACTGGGGTTTTAAAGGCCACGGGCCTATAACCCCCCAGAGCCTAGCCAAATGCTGCGGAGTTTGCAGGCCCAGCTGGAGGCAGGAGCCCATACGGACGGTCATGCTGATGAATGGACCCAGCCAAGGCTTTCACCACGTCCTACTGCCCAGCCCTCGACTTAGGATGCCCCAGTGGTGCTTGTCCGTCCATTCATTCAGCCAAAGAAATGGACTGAGGGCCTGGGATGAGCCAAGACCTGTCCTTAGCACCAGTGGGATGGCATGAAGAGGCAAGCGTGACCCTGTTCCTCTCCACACCAGCTGTACGGAGAGGCATCTGATAATAGGGAACAGTGACTGGGATAGGGAAGGCAGAAACCCGTGGGGGCTGGGAAGACGGGGACAGGGAGACAATCCGGCCTGGGTGTCAGGGAAGGCTTTCGTCTGGAAGTGATGCCTAAGCTGAGATCTCGATGATGAGTAGAACTTAAGTAGGGAAATGTGGGGAGGTGTGTTCAGGCAGACAACTGGTTGGTGTGTGCAAAGACCCTGAGGCTGGAGGCAACCAGGCCTGTTCCAGGAACTGAAAGCAGGCCAGGGGGACCAGAGCCAAAGAGAGAGGGGAGGGGCTGGTGTGGGGAGGAAGCTAGGCTTCATCCTGGGAGCAGTGGGCATTTCCTGAATACCCACAGTGAGCTTTTTGAAAAAAAAAAAAAAAAAAAAAAAAAAAAAAAAAAAAAAAATCCACCTTCGAGATTTTATTAATGCGCGTTTCGGAATGTTTAAGTGGAAATGTTTAAATGCACTATAGGCAGATGATGCTACTTTTTTAATGATCTTTGGAATGAGTGAATCTATCAGTTCATCACAGAGTTATAGAAGCGCAGAGAACAACTGCTCCTGTCCCACAGAGTGTCCAGCGGAATTCCTTAGAAGCTTCCCATTCCACAGAAGCACCGGCATTTAAGAAGCCAGGGGCCCACAAACTGCGCAAGAACTTAACAAGATGCCCCTGGTATGACCAGTTCGTCAGGGAGTCTTACAAAAGTTCCAGACTACACGATCCATCCTTAGTTCCCAAGTGCCCTTCAGCCTCCTTTCAAAAGCACCAATTCAGCGGCCAGGCGGCCTTTCGCCCCTCCGCACAGCCCTCAGACCTGCGGCTCCATCTCACAGCTGGGACCAGCCGGATGCTGCCCTGGGTCCCATGAAACTCAGCCATTAGGCCTGTTCTACCCCACACTTTCTCTCGTCGGGACCTTGCACTCCACCCCCAGTGCCTGGTACAGACTGCCTGCCCCCTGCTTCTGGGCAGAACAGCGACTCCCTGAGGGTGCGGGCCACACTAGATCACCCTGTGTCCCTAGGGCCCAGCACAGGCCTAGTCCAGGCTCTGACGGATGGACTAAGGGAGGGTGCCATGGACATTTCCCACGGGCACACTCACAGAAGTCGAGTCGCTGTCTCTGGGCTCCAGGAGGACCCAGGCATCCTGGCGCACCCCTCCCACAGCACAGGCACACGCACACACACACAAGCCCGCCCCCACGTGCACAGCCAGTGTCTCCAGGAGCTGCTGGGAGCACACTCCGCATCTGCAGCTGACTGGCCTCCAACAGCCAGCTCGGCCCCGCTTCGGGGCCTGGCAGTGGCTCCCAACGCTCTAACCACCAATCGGTCACCCAGCTCTGCGGCCCCACCCAGCCCTGCTGCCGCTGGGAGTCTGGCTCAGGCCCCTCAGGCTACCCTGGGACCAGCCAGCCCACAGTTGCCTCTGTGGGACAGAAACTGGGCTCCTCCAACAGCCACTCTCTGAGATGATCCCGTACAAGCCCATTCCAGCACCTTGAGCCTGGAAGAAAACACAGCCCCCTTCCACAAGTGAGGGCACAGAGGCAGAGCCAGCCAGGACCCCAGGGAGCTAGGCTGAGAGAGCTTAGGTGCAATGGGGGTAGAGGCAGATCCCTCCAGGCTCCTGGGCCTGGGGACCGCGGCCCCCTCCCCCTCTGTCATTTCCACTTGCAGGCAGGTGGGGGTGCAGGAAAACCCACTAGCACTGCCCTCCAAGCTTAAGGCTTCCATCCTCAGAGCACCCCATCCATCCCCTCACTCCCCTCCCCTGTAACTGGCCTTTACCAACCCATAACCCGTTTCCCCACTTCATTTTCCCCCCACAACATCAACAGTCTCTGGCTGCCCGTCCCTCTGCAACACAGGCAGCTCTGAGGAAGAAGAAGGGAGAGAAACGAAAGCATAGAGGAACGGAACGATGGAGGGGGATCAGAGCTGGTAGGTTCGGTCGAAAGAGGCCAGGGGCCATCATCATATGTCCAGGTAGCACATGTCCCCTCCCAGCAGGCCCGGCACATCTGGACCCAGCTGGCCTCTCCGGCCAGCAGGTCCACCTGCCACCGGCTCTGAACGCTGCGAACCCCTTTCACCGCGGGGCGCCGCACGTGGGGGCCTCCCGTGGCCATGTGAGCGCCCCCCCAGCCCAGGTGCCCGGGTCAGCCCGGCCCCTCCCGGTACGCAAACAGGGAGGGGGCGCCATGCAGCGCTGGGGGGTGGGGTTGCCCCCACCCCCTCCCCAGATGCCAGGTCCGGGAAAAGAGCTCGGGCAGGGGGGAGCTGGCTGGGCAGGCTCCCGGGGCTACTGAGGCGGGATGGAGGCAGCTGGGCTGAATGGAGGAATGCCCTGGCCGGCTGGCAAAGCCCTCCCTCTCCTTAGCTCCAAGGTTGCTGGGCAGGGAAAGGGTCTGCCTGACCCCCTGGCCGCCCTGCGGATTGAGGGTCGGGCCCGACGAGGGGCTCCCCAGCTTTGGCAGCCCCTTGGCATGGGAGAGTCCGCGGGAAAAAGAGGTGGAATGGGGGGTCTGGCCCTGGATAGGGGGTTCCGGGCCCCAGGCATGCCGCCCTCCCCCGGTCTGGGGGTCCAGGAAGACCTAGACTGGGGAGATCGCACCCAGAGAAGGGGGCTTTCCAGCCGCAGAGCCGCCCCCTCGGATTGGGGGCTAGGAAGACAGAACTGGCAGGGGGAGGGGGCTTTTCTGCGCCAGCGCCGCCCCTCGGTTTAGGGATGTTTGTCCGGGAGGAGACTCGGATTGGGGGTCTCGCCAAGGGACAGGGCGCACCGGCCCCGGAAAGGGGGTCGGGCCACCGCGCACCACCCCCGCGCCCTCACCTGCGCCCGGCGCCTCGGCCGCCTCCGGCCCGCTCCGCCGCTGCGCTGCGCCGCCGCCGCTGTTCCGGTCCGCTCGCAGGTCCGCCGCCTAGGCCCCGGCCCCGGCCCCGGCCCGCGGGCGCCCCATGCCTCTCCTCTGGCCGGCGCGGCGCCCCAGATGCGGCTGCGGGAGGAGGAGCCGCGCGGCCCCGGCTCCCCGAGAGCGTCGGGGAGGGGGCGGGGGGCGGGGAGATGCGCGCGGGGGAGGGGGCGGCGCGGCTGAGCCCAAAACCAGGCGCGGATCCGGCCACCGACCCGGGGCTGAGGGGGTAGGGTGGGGGGGCGCGCCGTTGCCAGCGCCCACCCCCACCCACGCCCCCGCAACCCGGAGGGGTGGGGGAGGGTCTCCGCGGCCAGCGACGCTCGGTCGCGAGCCGGAAGAGCGCTTAGAGATCCCCGGCTGGCCGCCCAGAGAGTGCAGGCTACTGGCACAAGGTCACACAGCGTGGGCTGCGGTAGCGCGGGAACGTGGAACCCGAGGCTACAGAGCTGGGCAGGAGGAACCTGTGTTGACGAGCTCCGGCCCGTTGGAAGAGGTAAACTGAAGCCCACACTGGACGAGACTGGCCCAGGTCCACACCGTGAAAGTCAGGAGAATCCTGGGATTCGGACTTGGGGCTCCAGTGCCTGGGAACGTGTGCCCCGCCCTGGTGACCCATTTCCTGCAGGTGCCTTCTCTCTCCTATGGCAGCAGGGGAGTTAAAACAATCCCTCGATGGACCTGGACTGTGTACTCATCCTACTTCTGGGGCTCTGTGATCATAGCTAAGAGACTGCCCCTTCTGAGATTCAGTTCCTCCCTCCACCTGTAAAATCAGGACAACACGAATATAGTATCCAAAACTTGGGTTGAGGAACCAAAGAGATAATAGATGTAAGCTTCTTGACAGTGCCTGACATTCATAGGTTTCCAATGGATGTGCTCACCCTCACTGGTTCCCACATCTCCCAAGAATGCTAGTTGAATGCAGAGAGAGTCAGATGAGTGTAAAGGGTAGTGTTCAAAGCCGAGCACAGCCCATTTTTCCAGTCTCATCCACCATGTGCCCAGCCTGCCCACATCTCCATCCCAGAAACCTGTTTCAGTGTTTCTTTGCCTTTCCCTGGGCGAGCAATGCCTTCCCACCGTCTCCACCCAACAAATTCCTACTCATCCATCAAAGCCCAGAACAATCAGCTGTATGTCCCAGCTGTTGACACTCCCTACCAGTCCATCGCTACCTCCCTTCACCATTCCCAGTGTTCGGGTTTGTTTCTGTTTTTGTGGACCTTGACAACCGTGGTTAGAGGAGGTCTTCAGAGGAGATGACACCATGAAAGCTAATTCTGCCCAGGTGAGCTCCCTGGAGGAGGTGTGGCTTCAGTAAGGCCTGGAAGGAGAAGTGAATTTAGAGCTGGAGGGCGGGACGGGGAGGAGACGGATAGTATGTGACCAGCAAAGAGGTGACTGTAGGTTTGGGCAGGGTGTCAGTAGAGAGAAGAACTGCCTGGAACAGTTGGGAGGACCTTGTTGTCTCAGCTGGGAGCCGGTGAGACCCAGGAGCCGGGCAGCAACCTGGCACTATGTGGTCAGGTTAAAGACACGTGGGCTTTCCCCTTGAGAACACCTCACACAGGGCTCCCAGAGGACTTGTACACAGGTGTTCAAGTGATATCATTTGTAATAGTGGAAAGCTGGACACTACCTGCCTGTCCATCATCGGGAGACTGGATAGAACATGACGAATTCAGACAGTGGAAAATTCTCCATGCCACGATCTTCAAAATAGGTGAATATAAGTCACACACATCTATAAAGATAAATCTCCAAAAACACACTGTTGATTCAGTTTGTGAAAAATAAGAGTTGTACACGTATGATTTAGGTACTCTTTGTATGAATTCCATACTTCAATACAATTTTTTAAAAATAAAAAAAATATGGGGCACTCGTGTGGCTCAGTTGGTTGAGCATCTGACTCATGATTTGGGCTCAGGTTATGAGATCAAGCCCTGCTTCAGGCTATGCGCTCAGCGCTTGGGATTCTCTCTCACCCCTTCCCTCTAGCCCTCGCCCTGCTCGCACATGCGCACTTACTCTCTCAAATAAAAAAAATCTTTTTTAAAAAATAAAAAATACATTGTTGGATTAAAAAAGCAAGTTGCAGATGGAAAACAGTTTGATGGCAGATATTTAACATATGAAAACATGCAACACAGCACTATATATTGTTTAGGGACACACACATATGTCAAACAAGTGTAAAAACACAAACAGGAGTGGGATAAATAGCAAATTCAAATTGGTACTGACCCTGAAGGAAAGAGTGAAGGGAATGTAACACTCCAAATGCACTTGAAATGGTTTCTTAAAAAAAAAAAAAAAAAAAAAAAAATTGAGAGGGAGAGAGCCCGCGCGCTAGCCACGCAGGTGCGTGGGCGCGCACGCACATACATGCAGTGGGGAGGGGCAGAAGGAGAGGAAGAGAGTCTTAAGCAGACTCCACGCTGAGTGTGCAGCCCCCGCGTGGGTCTTGATCTCAGAACCCTGAGATGACAACCTAAGCCCAAACCAGGAGTCAGACGCTTAACTGAGTCACACCCAGGCGCCCCTTGAAATGATTTCTTTCTTTCTTTCTTTCTTTTAAGATTTTATTTATTTATTTATTTGACAGAGAGAGAGAGATCACAAGTAGGCAGAGAGGCAGGCAGAGAGAGAGGAGGAAGCAGGCTCCCTGTGAAGCAGAGAGCCGGATGCTGGACACGATTCCAGGACCCTGGGATCATGACCTGAGCCGAAGGCAGAGGATTTAACCACTGAGCCACCCAGGCGCCCTGAAATGATTTATTTCTTAAGTTGGGTGGTGGGTACCTGGGAGTTTGTTATTCTGTTCTCTATAGTTTTTTGTGACCATGAAACAATCATAATGTATTAATAATTTTTTTTTTTTAAAGAAAGTCAGGCTGTGCCTGGGAAAGTGATTGGGAGCCATTGCTGGTTCTTGAGTGGGGTTGTGACATGGTGAGTGGATCAGAAGCGGCAAGAATAGAGAAGGAAGGTCAGGGGAGGCATGTGTAACAGTCTAGGACAGAGGTGTAAAGGTCTGAATGGGGTCAGGAATATAGTTATGGGGAGGCAGGGAAAGATGAGAGAGATTTAGAGGAGTAAACACTGGTGTGCGTAGGCAAGGTCACAAAATTTAAAGTCCATAGGGCCTGGACAGTCATGCAAGCAGGCTGTGAGCATGAAGTCATGGGAACTGGTAGGTAGGGCCTTCCCCAGTGCCAGGTGATTATTGCCACGGGGGAAAGGAGACCCAGTAAGGCCACATCTTCCTTCTCTCCCTCTCTCTGTCTCTTTTTTTAAAGAGAAATCAGCAACTCATTTTTTTTTAATGCAAAATCTCCTAAATTTAAATCATGGCAACTAAACTGAAAAAAGAATTAACTCTGTAGGGACCAAGCCATTCTGGTTTGCAGTCCCTTCAATGAGGAAGAGACTCAAGGAGATAAAATGAAGGGACCACATCACCAAGTTTTCCTACCTATGAGGCTGAAGAATCTCACAGTCCATGCAGCAGTTAGGGAGGGCTTCCTGGAAGAACTGACACTGGGCAGTGAAAGGAGACGTTATCCCAGGCTGAGAGAGCAGCAAGTATAAAAGTAGGGACTGAGTGGAATGAGTCCAAAAGAAAAACTAACAAAAGACACCAACAGGGTGTCTCACAGAAGAGGAACACGTGGCCAGTAAACACACGAGAAGTGACCTCATTAGTCATCAGGGAAAGGCACATCAAGACTATGATAAGATGCTACTTCATACCCATTAGGCTGGCAAAAACAAGAAAGTCTGGGCACACGTGTGCCCAGAGACGCCCATGCACGTGTGTGGTCAGCCAGTGCTTCTCAGACTTCACTGTACACAGAAATCATGCAGGGATCTTGTGAAAAAACAGATTCTCATTCAGTGACTCTAGGGCAGGGCCTGAGATCCTGCATTTCTAACATGTTTCCAGGTGATGCCAAGGCTGTTGATCCCCAAACCACATCTGGCAGAGCATTAGGAGAAATGCACAAGAATATCCAGGACAGCACTGTTTGTAATAGCAGAAATCCTGACAACAATCCAATCAGTTGACAAGAGAATGAACAAATAAATAAATGAATTGTGGTATAGTCATAGACAGCCTCAAAATGAATGAATCACAGCTATACTCAACAACATAAATGATTCCTCATCAATAAAGCATTTAGTTAAAAGAAGACCGTGTACTATTTTTATTTTTAAATAAAATCAATAAATAAGTAAAAAAAAAAAACAAAACTTCATTCAAGCATTTGTATATGTAAGAAAACTAAAACCAACTAGGGAAATATAATTCAAAATTCAGAATATTAAAGCCCTCAGGCAGAGAGCTGGGGCTACAGGAAGGACCTTGGAAGAGGATGGGATGTCTTGAACCAAGTAGAGTCCATTTGGCAGCAGTTAACCTCCAGCCCTAGGTAAGGACAAGCTCTGGTAACGACTAGATACAGGGAGTGACCCCATCTAGCTAATGTGAGACTTGGCTTATGACCAAAGGAGATAATGTCCGGATCCATTGCGACCAGATCTGGAGATGCCTGGCTCCGGCGCCATTCTCCAGGTCAGTCAGGCTCTAGACCGGCAAGGCAGGTCCCTTGGGGAAAGGGAGAGGGGTGAGTCTCTCGGAGCCCCCAGAGCCAAATGTCGGCCTCCTCCTCACTCCACACTACATCCCTAACTTTCTCCTGAACAGCCTTTGAGTCTGATGAATCCTCCCCATCGCTCTGTCTCACCCCGGCTCAGTCTCTGCATCTCCTGACTTTACTACACCAACTACTACTTGACTACACCAACCTCCTCCCATGGCTCCTTCTCCTGTTTGCACCCCTGCCCCCAAATAACCCTCCCTCCACACCAGCCACAGAGAGATCTTTCTATAACAAGGGTCTGTGTCACCGCTCTGCTCAGAACCCCGCATTGGCTCCCTGGCACTTGGGGAGAAAACATGAATCCTTTAGGCTGGTCTTCACAACCCTTCACCATTTGGTCTTTGCACTCTTTCCTAATTCAACTGTGGTCAAATCCCAGGACTCAGACACAAGGCTCTGCAGTCCCTCCCGAGGACAAGCTGTGTTTCATGTCTTCCCCTGTGCAGGTCCTTCTACCTGAAAAGCCTCTTCCCCCACTACATACTCATCTTTCAAAATTCAATCAACATCCCTTCCTCTGGGGAAACCTTCCGTGACTTCTGCCCCCCACTCCCAGTTTGTCACCTCCGAACACTTAATTTATTGCCTTTTAGTATTACCAAGCATTTCTTTCTTTCTTTTTCTGTCCGCTCTATTGAGGTATAATCAACAAATAAACATTGTATATATTTAAGGGGTACAACCTGATGGTTTGGGATATGTGTACATTGTGGAATGATCACCACGATCAAGTTTATTAACATACCTCTCGGGGCGCCTGGGTGGCCCAGTGGGTTAAAGCCTCTGCCTTCAGCTCAGGTCATGGTCCTGGGGTCCTGGGATCAAGCCCCACGTCGGGCTCTCTGCCCTGCAGGGAGCCTGCTTTCTCCCCTTTCTCTGCCTGCCTCTCTGCCTATTTGTGATTTCTCTCTGTCAAATAAATAAAATCTTTAAAAAAAAAAAAAACATACCTCTCACCCCACATAGTTAACCTTTTTTTTCTTGTAGTGAGAACACTTTAGATTTTACTCTCTTTGCCAATTGCAAGTATACAATCCAGTACTGTTGGCTCTATGATGACCAAGACACACGATGTCTCAAACACCTCATAGCAGCTGCTCTTGGTGCCTTCCTGAGACTCCGACTGCAGAGGCTTCCAGACATCTATCTCCCCACTTTTCTGCTGGACAGCGTTTCCTGAAGTCACAAGAGCTTGGTCTTCCCAAGCACAAGACAACTTGGAAATATGGGGAGTTGATGCCTCCAGGAGCTTTCAAGCATGGTGCATGGGAACCAAGGGGTAAACACCCAGCCTCCTTCAGGGAGAATGCTCAGGGGTCCTCCCCACTGTTTCTCAGAAAGCCCCCGAGAGGATGGAGTTCTGGTAGCCCTCACTAATTTTAGTAATAATATGATTATTGTTATTAATTTTTATTTTATTTTATTTTATTTTTATTTTTATTAATTTTGTTGATTCTCTCCTGCCCCGTCTCACTCTCCACATGCTCTACCTCCTATTTACTGGGATCCCCTCCCAAAGAAACCCCCTGTGCTCAGGTCTTGGTCTTGGGGTCTGCTTCTGGGGGAAGCCAAAGTAAGCCACAACTGTTTGTTTCCACCTCTCCTGTAAGACTGGAAATAGCTCCTTGAGGCTTGGGGCCACACTGAATTCACCTCGGATTCTGGCATCCAGCAGTCTGGGTTTAAATCCTGACTATGCTGCTTGTTTCTGTGCGATCCTGGCCAGGTCACTCACTTCTTCCTACTCGCAGACTCAACCAAAATAAGTAGGAGAGTCCCAGACCATTGATGAGATACGTCCCCGGGTTGGGGGAAGGGGAGCTATGTAGAACTTTACCCTCTCCCTTCTTTCCTGTGTTTTCTAAATTTTTTGAGGTTTCGTGTATTCCTTTGTTTTGTTTTCACAGCATGGAAGGAGTGTGGGCTCCAGAGTGAGCAGGCCTGGGTTCAAATCTTGGCTCTGTCATATACTGGCTGTGACTGGGCAAGTCACCCTACCTCCCCGGGCCTCAGTTTCCACATCTGGAAAATGTACACAAGAATGAAGACCTACTTTGCAAAGCGGTTGTGACTTCTATGATGGAAGCTTTTTGCACACCACACAGTGAGTTGAGAGCCTGAGTTATTGTCATCCCTGGGGCTGGCATCAGGCCTGGCATGGAGGAGGTGCCTGGGAAATGTTTGGAGAATAAAATGAGGGAAGCTGGTAGTGGAAACCCCAGGGTGTTCCTTATCTCATTCATTTACTTCTTCATTCATTCAGTGTTTACTGATATCCACTTGGGCCAAGCCCTGTGCTGGGCACTGGGGATGCAGAGCGGCAGGAGAAACACCCCTGGCTTCAGGAGGCTTGCCGGCTTCAGGGGAGATCAAGAAAACCCACCATTCCCAGAGGGGCCCTGACTGGGTGTAGAGGACATATGTGGAGGCTTCTGGGGAGAAGTAAAGCCTGAGCCTGATGAGCAAGGGAAGGACAGGGCGGACATCCCAGGGTGAGGGAACAGGGCACCAAGGTCTGAAGGCCAGACAGGCCCACACAAGCTACTCTGCGCTAAAGGGGTCAGGAAGTGAGTTTAGAGCACAGTCAGGTCCAGTTATCTGTCCTTGCTCTGTGATGTAGGAAATGCTTTTTTTCTGTCCCTCTATATGGATTTGCCTTCAGGCCCTGCCCTGACGTCTTCTGGGGAGGCGCTTGGGTTCCATTGTCTCCTTGAAGGGCCAGAGCTGCCTGCCTCTGCCTCCCAGATGCCCGAGCCACCATCTGCTCCCACCCGAGCCCTCAGCTCTTTTCTTAAAATATTCCTCCCGTTTCCTTGGAGACATCTCTCACATGGAAGAAAGGGAGGGAGGAAGGGAGGAAGAGAGGGGGACAGGTTGGGGCCATTTCCCGAGTACCTACTGTGTGCCAGGCCTGTCCCTGTTCCACTGAGGCTTGGAGACGTGACATCATGTGCCCTAGATCTCAGAGCAAGTAAGAGCTGAGTCAGGATTTGAACCTGGGTCTGTGGGGCTCAAAAGCTAAAGCCTGTGTGACATAAAGGAGAGGTGCATTTGGTACTGCTTTTACCACCCCCTTCCAAGTGTCTAGGGCACCACCCATCCCCCCAAGGCGTCCTCCCTTATGGATCAATTTAGAAAACACTTGTGGATATTGGTTGTATGTTAGGCCCCAGGCCAGGCATGGGGCCAGAAGAGTGTCTCAGATGTGAGCAGGACAAAGTCTTTTTCCTTGAAATAGAGCGTGGGGGGCGTGGGAGGGGCAGAAGGACCCAAAATAGTGACCCCTGTCCCATTTATTTCCTTGGCATATACCAAAGGCTTTAAGGGGGGTTATTTCAGTTGATCTTCCAAGTACCTCAGCTTGTAGGATTTAAAAGCCCTGTTTTTCAGAGAGGAAACAGAGGTCAAAAGAAGTAAATTCAGTTATCCAGCAGACACAGGGAGCAAGTGGTGGAACTGGGACAAAGTCCCAGATGCAGAAGGTAACTTGCTAGAATTGCCCCCCAGAGACCTGCACGGAGCACTGCTGTGGGATATGGGAGGGAATGATGGCTTGGGAGCCTCAGGACCCTCAAATGAGCGGGAGAAAACAGAACAATGTGGACAGATGGGTCTCAGCCCCTTTTCTGGCTTCAGCCTTCCTGAGCCAGCTCGGTGGCTGATACTACCACGGTTTCTGATACCACCAGGCCAAGCAGAGAGACAAATTTCACCTGCTTTAGTATCTAGCAAATTCCACTCAGAGCATCTCACACACATGCCTCACCCAGTGGACATCTGGTCAACCCTCAGCACTTGTGTCCTCTGTTTAGCCCTTCCCAAGCAGCCCACCTGGCTGACTGCACGAGTCCAAGTCTTGGGTTTAGAGTCAACTTTCACATCTGATGGCTAAGCCTAGGACGGTAGAGGCGATTTCCGAAGATTTCTGGCAGAAGTGTGGGATCACCATCATATCACAATGCTTGTGTACTATGTGTGTACAGATTATATCCTGGCTCTTATTTTCACACTCCGCAGTGCAGGTCTTACTTTAGGGACTGTGGCAACCCCACAGCAGACAGGGAAAGGAGGGAGGGAATGCCACAGGGAGGGACTGGCATGAACAAAACGAAGGAGGCACAGGGGATTCAGAGAAAAGCAAACAGCTGGGTACTGGTGCATGCGGAGGGCAGCAGAGCAGAGGCCAGAGCAGGGGTGTGATCAGGAAAGACCTTGAGTGACAGCTGAACCGCTCAGACCGGTATTGTCACAGGGTTTAGAACAGAGGGAAGATGTGATTCGACACTGTTTACTGGTGACCATTGTGGAAGACGGCTTGCAAGAGGGTGTGAGATAGGATGAGGCCACTGCCATTGTCCAGCGGAGAGGTGATGGCCTGGGCGAGGCTGGAGGTACAGAAAGGGAGAGTAGGGGGTAGTTGGGAAAGAAGTCAGAGAGGCAGGAAGAAGAGCTGCTGATGAATCTGGATGAGGGTAAAGGAAGGGGAAGAGGAAAAATGAGGTTCAGGTTTCTTATGTGGGTGGATGGTAGGGCTGCTCTTGAGATGGGAGGTCTGGGCTAAGGGTAGAGGGTAAGAGGGCCCATCCCGGGGACCTGAGTCATATGAGGTATCTGTGGGGCACGTGGTGCTGCTCCTGCCATGGGCTCCGTTTTCACAGCTTTCAGAAGTGTCAATGCACAGGCTCCCTAGAACCTTCCAACAACCCTATGAGGTCAGCACCATTTTCCTCAGAAAATTCAAGGCTCAGAGACTGATGATGACTGATCCAAGGGTTCACTGAGTGAGTGACAAAGCTGTTTTCTGCCTTCAAGACCAAAACTTTTCTTGTGTACTTAAGGAGACTTCCAGTCACACTGAGGCTTCTAAGATGATGTCCAGGAAAATGGGCAACCAGGGGAGAGGCTGGAGCTGGGGCCAGAGTTGATTAAAGGCACGGAACAGACAAGGTCAGTCATGGAGAGGGCATCAGGAGACAAGACAATCGCCTGAGCAGAACCTCGAGAATCCGCAGAAAAGTCTAGAAGGATGTGAGCAGAGAAGCAGAAGGAAAACTGAGAGAGTGCTGGCAGCAGAGCTGGGGAAGACTGAGCTTCCAGAAGGAGAAAGTGGCCGACACTGTTAGGACCTGACTGTTCTTCCTGCACCGCTCATACCTGGGGCCTGTGGCAAGGCTCCAAGGAGACAATGGGTGCACTTCAAAGCTACACAGTGCTGGACACAGGCCAAGGGTAATTGTTCTGTGACCTTGGACAAATTCCTTTCCTTTCCCTCTCCAGACCCTTGTTTCTCCCTCTGTCCAACAAGAGGGTTCCAACTCTGGAAGCATTCCTTTACTCATATGCTTATTTTTTTTAAAGATTTTATTTATTTATTTGACACAGAGAGAGAGATCACAAGTAGGCAGAGAGAGGGAGAAGCAGGCTCCCTGCTGAGAAGAGAGCCTGATGCGGGGCTGGAGCCCAGGACACTGTGACCATGACCTGAGCCAAAGGCAGTGAGTGGCTTAGCCCCCTGAGCCACCCAGGCACCCCTACTCATACTTTTAATTCAAGAAATATTTATTGAAGAACTGCTATATGCCAGACATAGTTCTAGGAATTTGCAGACTTCAGTCAACAACACAGATAAAGATTTTGCCCTCCTAGAGCTTCACCTAGCAAAGGGAACTGGTCAATAAACAAAAAATATAATAAAAAAAAAGATACAGTTTATTAGGTGCTTATAAGTTCTCTGAGAAAAAAGGGAAAATATCTGGGTTAGAAGAGTAGAGGGGTGCTAGAATTGGTGCAGATTATTTAAATATGGCAGTCAGGTAGCACTCACTGAGAAGGTAATTTGTGAGCAAAAGAGTGAAAGAGACAGGACATCCTTGCAGATACCCGAGGCAAAGTATCCCAGTGGAGGGAGAAGCCAATGCAAAGGCTCTTATGTGGGAGGGGCTAAGACCTTCCCCCTACAAAACATCTGAAAATGCTAGATTAGGGGCACCTGGGTGGCTCAGTCACTAAGCATCTGCCTTCAGCTCAGGTCATGGTCCCAGGATCCTGGGATGGAGCCCCCATCTGTCTCCCTGAAGTCTGCTTCTCCCTCTCTCACTCCCCCTGCTTGTATTCTCTCTCTCTCTCTATCAAATAAATAAATAAATAAATAAAATCTTTTTTTTAAAAAAGGGAAATAAAATGCTAGATTAAAAAAATATATGTGGGGGCATCTGGGTAGCTCAGTGGATGAAAGCCTCTGCCTGAGGCTCAGGTCATGATCCCAGGGTCCTGGGATCGAGCCCTGAATCAGGCTCCCTGCTCAGGGGGTAGCTTGCTTCCCCCACCCCCACCCCCCCCACTGCCCTCCCTGCCTCTCTGCCTACTTGTGATCTCTGTCAAATAAATAAATAAAATCTTTAAAAATATATATATATGTGGAAATGGACAAGTCTTAAAGTAGAGAAATCCTTTCGGGTCAGAAACAAAGCAGGAACGGGAGAGCAGGGAGATGCATCTGCACTGAAGCTGCGGGTGCAAGTTAGTCGATGGCCCAGGGAAGACAGAGCCGAATGAGTCAGGGATCATTCTGCGGAAATGATGGACCTGGAAAAATGATACCACCGAAGACAGGGAGAATTTTTTAAAAATCCTGCCTCATAGAAGCAAGCGGCAAAGAAAATTGTCTGTTTTAGCCTGGGGTCCAATGGGATTACAGAAAAATCTCCTCTGAAAAGTTGTGGACGTTGGCCCGTACATGGGCTTTAGGCATGAATTTTAAGTAGTGATGAGGTATCAGAATAATTCAAGTTGAGAACTTCAATCTAAAGTGGACCCCAGGGGTGCTTGGTTGGCTCAGTAGGTTAAGCATCTGAATCGTGATTTCAGCTCAGGTCATGATCTCGGGGTCCTGAGATCGAGCCCTATGTCGGACTCTGTGTTCAGTGGGGAGTCTGCTTAGGATTCTCTCTCTCCCTTTCCCTCGGACCTTCTCTCCACTCGCCTGCTCTCTCTCTAAAATAAATAAATCTTAAAAAGAAATAAAGTGAGCCCCCAAATTAACAAAGCCAAGAGTCAGTTTTCTGAAAAAGATCAAGAAGAGAAATAGAAAGGTAACACAAGTTATCAACATCAGGAATGAAGAAAGGACATCAGCAGAGATGCTACAGATATTTAAAAGGTAATAAGAGAATATAACATTTTTATGTCAAAAATTGGATAATTTCATTGAAATGGACAAATTCCTTGAAAAACATTACTTATCAAAACAGATACAAGAAGAAATAAACATTTTGAATAGTCCTGGATGTACTAAAGAAATTTAATCTGTAATTAAAAACCTTCCCATAAAGGAAACTCTAAGTCCAAGTAATTTCACAGGTGAATCCTTCTAAATGTTCAGAAAATAAAAAACATTAATTCTACAAATTCTTCTAGAAAATAGGAAATGAGGGAATATTTCCTGACCTGGTTTATTATTTCAGCCTAAACTTGTTATCAAATTCTAAGAACATTACAAGAAGGGAAAATTATAAGGAAATATCTCCATGAATGTAAAAATGCCAAATATTCATGTTATATATGTTAAATATAATGATAATACTAAATGCTATAATATTAATGCTATATATTATCTAGTGATATATAAAAAGCATAGTGCATTATTACCAAATGTGATTTACTCCAGGAACACAAAGTTGGTTCGATTCAAAGAATCTGTCAATATAGTTTACCACTTTAACAGATTTTTTTTAAAATGATCATCTCAAAAGATGTGGAAAGCATATTGCAAAGTCAACATCCATTTGTAATAAAAACTCTAAGCAGGGGCACCTGGGTGGCTCAGTGGGTTAAAGCCTCTGCCTACGGCTCAGGTCATGATCCCAGGGTCCTGGGATTGAGCCCCGCATCGAGCTCTCTGCTCCGTGGAGAGCCTGCTTCCTCTTCTCTCTCTGCCTGCCTCTCTGCCTACTTGTGATCTCTCTCTGTCAAATAAATAAATAAAATGTTTAAAAAAAAAAAAACTCTAAGCGAACTAGAAAGGCATCTTCATTAATCTTACAAAGGGCATCTAGAAAACCCTAGAGCTAACATCATACTTATTGGTAAAAATTTGACTACTTTTTTCTTTAGATTAACTGTCCACTATTACTTTTGTTTATTCAACATTACAGGCTAGCCAGTGCAATAAGGCAGGGGGAAAATGTGCAAAATTGGAACAGAAAAAGTAAGGGTCATTATTCACCGATGACAAATTATATGTGTGGAAAATCCTAAAGAATCTACAAACCATTAGGATTAACAAGTGAGTTTAGCAAGGTCTCTCTATATATAGTCAACACTCAAAAACTAATTATATTTCCATATGTGAGCAACACACAATTAAAAATAAAACTTTAATAATACCAGTTACAATAACCAAAACTCATCAAATACCAAGGAATAAATCTAATAAAAGATGTGTAAGTCTTTTACCCTAAAAATGATAAAATCATGCAGACAAAAATGAAATAAGACCTTAACAAATGGAGAGACATACTACATTCTTGGGTTGGAAGACTCACCATTTGAGAGATGTCAGTTTTCCCTAAGTGTATCCATAGATCCTAATCGCAGTCAAAACCCTCTGGAGGTTTTGATAACCTCATTCTTTTTTTTTTTTTTTTTAAGGTTTATTTATTTGACAGAGAGAAAGAGAGAGAGCACAAGCAGAGGGAGAAGCAGGCTTCCCGTGGAGCAGGGAGCTCGATCCCAGGACCCTGGGCTCTTGCCCTGAGCCAGAGGCCAACACTTAATGACTGAGCCACTCGGGTGCCCTCATAATCTCATTCTAAAACCTGCATGAAAATTCAAAGGACTTTCAATTGTAGATATTATATTGAAGAATAATAAAGCTATAGGACTAACAATACTAAATTTTAGGGTCTATTGAAAACTATAGTTCAGAGGATTAGTATCTAGATTATATAAAGAACTCTCAACACTTGACAGTAAAAAAAATTCAACCAGAAATAAACCTGCATAAACAGAATTAACTGATCTTTGATGAAGGAGCAAAGATAATAATGGAGCGAAGACAATACTTTTTTAAAAGATTTTATTTATTTGTTTAACAGAGAGAGACGCAGCGAGAGAAGGAACACAAGCAGGGGGAGTGGGAGAGGGAGAAGCAGGCTTCCTGCCTCACAGGGAGCCCGATGCGGGCCTTGATCCATCATGACCTGAGCCAAAGGCAGATGCTTAACAACTGAGCCACCCAGGTGTCTGCGAAGACAATATTTTTAACAAATGATGTTGAAACAACTGAACGCCCACATGCAAAAAAAAAAAAAAAAAAAAAAAAAAAAAACAGGACTCTAGACACAGTCCTTACACCTTTCACAAAAATTAACTCAAAATGGACCATAAACATAAATGTAAAACACAAAACTATAAATCTCCTAGAAGATGACATAGGAAAAAACCCTGGTAACTTTGGGTGTGGTGATGACTTTGTAGATACAACACCAAAGACACAATATACAAAAGAAATAATTGATAAGCTGGTTCATTAAAATTAAAAACTTTTGCTTTGGGAAAGACAATGTCAAGAGAATGAGAAGATAAGCTTCAGGTTGGGAGGAAATATTTTCAAAAGACACATCTGATCAAGGACTGTTACGTAAGATATACCAAAAAAACCCAAAAACTTTAAAATGCAACCATATGAAAACAAACAACCTAATTAAAAAATGGTCAAAAGACCAAAGAAGATATACAGATGGCAAGTAAGCATTGGAAAAGATGTTCAGCATCATTGTCATTAGGGAAATGCTGATTAAAGCAACAATGAGATGCTACTACCCACCTATTAGAATGGCTCAAATCCCAAACACTGAAAGCACCAAATGCCTGTGAGTATGCAGGGCAGCAGGCGCTCTGGTTTCATAGCTAGTGGGAATGCAAAATGGTACAGCCCGTTTGGAAGACAGTTTCTTAGTAAACTAAACATACACTCCAACTGTATGACCCAGCAATCGTGCTCCTTGGCATTTGCTAAGATAAGACGAAAACTCAGGCCCACACAAACACTTTGTGCGCAGATGTTCAGAGCAGCCTTACTCATAATTGCCCAAACTGGGAAACAACCAAGATGTCGTTCAGTAGGTGAATGGATACGCTGGTCCATCTAGACAGTGGGTTATTATGCAATGTAAAAAGGAGATGAACAGTCAAGCCCCCGAAAAACGTGGAGGAAACTTAAGAGAATGTTACTAAATGACAGAAGCCAATCTGAAAAGGCTTCCTAGTGTATCATTCCAGGGATATGGCATTCTGGAAAAGGCAAAACTATGGAGACAGTAAAAAGGATCAGTGCCAGAGGTTGGGGCTAGGAAGGGATGAACAGGCAGAGGACAGAGGACTTTTGCAGTCGTGAAACCATTCTGCATGATGCTATAATGGTGGATACACACGCCATACATTTGTCTAAACCCATAGAATACATTTTAATGTAAACGATGGGCTTTAGGTGATGATGATGTGTCCCCGTATATTCACAGATTTTAACAAACCACTCTGTATAATTCTACTGCTCTGGTGGAGGATTTTGATGGTGGGGGAGGCTGGCCAAATGCTGGGGCAGCAGGTACGTAGAAACTCTCTGTACTCTCCACTCGGTTTTGCTGTGCACCTAAAACTGCTCCGAAAACTGAAGTCTTTATTTAAGACAAACCGACACATGCTATTACCACACGTTCCAGACATTGCACTCTTGGTCCTTTATCCAAGACGTACAAAAACTCATGTTCACACAAAAACTTGTACATAAATGTTCACAGCAATTGTATTAGTAATTGCCGACACTGGAAAAAAAAAAAAAAAACTCTGATTTTCACCGGGTGAATTGTTCATTTGGTTTTTTAAAGATTTTATTTATTTATTTATTTGAGAAAGCATGAGCTTGAGTAGGGGGAGGGGCAGAGGGAGAGGGAGAGGGAGAAGCAGACACTCTGCTGAGTGCAGAGCCAAATGGGGGGCTCCAACCCAGGACCCTGAGATCCTAACCTGAGCCGAAGACAGACGCTTAACCACATAACTGACGGAGCCACCCAGACGCCCCCACTGGGTGAACTGTGAACAAACTAGTACATCCACAGCATGCAATATACTATTTGGTAATAAAAAGAGGCCAACTATTGATATCATAGCAATGGTGAATCTCAAGGGAATTTATGGTAAGAGAAAGAATCCAATCCTAAAAGCTTCCATACTATGCAATTTCCATTATCTAATATGTTTTTGAAATGACAAAATTAGAGACATGCAGGACAGATTAGCCAGGGGTTAGGGATGATTCACACGGGAGGGAGATGGGTATGGCTACCAAAGGGAAACGCACACTTGTGGTAATGAGACAGTTCTGTATCTTGACTATGGTGGTGGATACATCAATCTACCTAGGTAATAAAATTGAATAGGACAACATACACGCACACACACACACACACACACACACAAATAAGTACAAGTAAAACTGGGGAGTTTTGAATAAGATTGGTAGATTGTATCAATATCAATATCCTGGTTGTGATATTGTACTCTAGGTTTTGCAAGATGTTATCATTGAGAGAAACTGGGTAAAGAACACACGGGCTGTCTGTTATTTCTTACAACTATATGGGAATCTACAGTTATCTTTTTTTTAAATCAATTAATTAACATAGAGTGTATTATTAGTTTCAGAGGTAGAGTTCAGTGATTCATCAGTCGCACATAACACCCAGTGCTCACTACATGAAGGGCCCTCCTTAATGCCCATCACCCAGTGACCCCATCCCCCACCCACCTCTCCGCCAGCAACCCTCAGTTTCTTTCCTATAGTTAGTTTTTTCTTATGGTTTCTCTCCTTCTCTCATTTCATAAAATAATTTTTCCTTGCCTTCCCCTATGTTCATCGGTTTTGTTTCTTAAATTCCATAGGAACCTACAATTATCTTAAAATTGTTAGTTTAATTATTTCACAATACATACAAATATCAAATCATTATGTTATACACCTGAAATTAATATAATATTATATGTCAATTATAATTCAATTAAAAAGTGAATTATAAAACCTTAATTAATAGAATAAACTGATTAAAAAATAGTAATTAAGACAGTATGGGATTAGTACACTGATAGACAAATAGATCAGGAGTACAGAACAGAGAATCCAAAAACAGAGCCACACGTATGTGACCACCTGGCTAATGAGGTGCTTCTGAAATTCAGGGAAAAATAGGTATTTTTGTAGTTCTCTTTCCTTTGGTTGTTTTTTTTTTTTTTTTTTTTTTTTGAGAGAGAGCGTATGCTCAGGTATGTGTGGGTGCAAGTATGGTGGGGGAGGGCAGGCAGAAAGGGAGAGAGAATCTCCAGCAGACTCCCTACTAAGCATAGAGCCTGCCAGCAGGCTTGTTCTCAGGACTCTGAGATCATGACCTGAGCAGAAACCATGAGTTAGGGGCTTAACCAACAGAACCATCCAGATGCCCTGGAAGAGAGAATCTCCAGCAGGCTCTGCACCTAGCATGGAGCCCTATATGGGGCTCGATCTCACAAGCCTGAGATCATGACCTGAGCCGAAATCAAGAGTCCAATGCTTAACTGACTGAGCCACCCAGGCACCCCTTTTGTAGTTTTCAATTAAAAAAATAAAACTTATAAAAAAGGTATTTATTTTGTATATTTCTATTTTTGCTAAACAGTGCAGTCAAAACTAGATATCTATATAAAAAAAGAATGTTCACCCTTACCGTGCATTATACACAAAAATTAATTCAAGACAGAGGATCGTCGATCTGTACATGGAAACTAAAACAACAAAGGTTCTAAAGAAAACATGAATAAATATCTTCATTTCTTAATAATTTCTTGAAAGATGAAAATGTTAATGATAAAATAAAAAAATGCTAAATTAGACTTCATTAAAATTGAACTCTTTATTTAGGAGACGTGAAAGGTTGGGATGCCTGGGTGGCTCAGTTGGTTAAACAACTGCCTTCGGCTCAGGTCATGATCCCAGCGTCCTGGGGTCGAGTCCCACATTGGGCTCCTTGCTCGGCAGGGAGCCTGCTTCTCCCTCTGCCTCTGCCTGCCATTCTGTCTGCCTGTGCTCGCTCTCTCTCCCTCTCTCTCTGACAAATAAATAAAATCTTTAAAAAAAAAAAAAAAAAGGAGACGTGAAAGGCAAGCCTCAGATTAGGAGAGGTTGTGTTTTGAATGTGTGCATACAACTAAAGGCTCATATCCAGAACATACAAAAACTCCTACAAGTCAATAAGAAATAGACAACCCAAGTTCAAAATAACATATCAGAACAGCTACATGATGAAGGCCTAATTAGAAGGGCCACTGGCCTGTTCACACAGGCACAGCGTCAAAGGCTCAGCTACCACCCCCTGCCCCTGCCCCCTGAGCAGAAGGGCTCCCCTTGCACTGGGCAGCACTGAACGTGAGCTCCAATTCAGCTTCCCCTGCCCCTCAGCAAGAGAAGATGGATTTATTTATTTATTTTTAAAGATTTTATTTATTTATTTGACAGACAGATCACAAGTAGGCAGAGAGGCAGGCAGAAGAGAGAGAAGAGGAAGCAGGCTCCCTCCGAGCAGAGAGCCCAATGCGGGCTCAATCCCAGGACCCTGGGATCATGACCCAAGCTGAAGGCAGAGGCTTTAACCCACTGAGCCACCCAGGTGCACCAAGAGAAGATGGATTTAAATCAGGCTCCAGAGGAAGAAAAAGATTGAAGAAAGTGAGTCTGAAATAGCTTACAGTGGTGGATTTCAAACTTTTGTCAGGATTGGGGGAGGTCTGGGATTGGATGTTTCTCAGGAAAGCACAGGATTTCCTGAAAGAGGGGATTGACCTTGGGCCTGAGTGTCATCCGCCAAGCAGCTGCCCTAACTAGCCACCGTGGGCACAGACTACCAAGGTGTTAAGATGAGGCAACAGCCCTAGGAACCAAGTGTGGGTGATGTTAGGTCCTCTTGTTGCCACTACAGACTGTCTGCCCTGCACCCACCAACACCATCTGATCCAAGACACTTGGTGCAATCTGGCATCCCAGGTATGTGGGACAGTAGCAATTCGGGGACAGTCTCCAGGAATTCCATTTTTTGGACCCTGGTTTTTGTGATCAGATGAGGAAACTGAAGCACAAAGAACTTTAAGCTGACTTGCCCCCAATCAAAGAGAAAGTAAGTGACGGAGCCAAGATTCTAATCTAGGCAGGCTGACTCTAGAACTTTCTATGGAATGAGCTGTGTGATCTCTGAGTTTACTAGCTCTAGAAGTTGTGTTTTGAAAGACTCTGTTCCACAGCAGTGGTAACATAAAAATAAGGGAAAGTGGACAATTAGTGGAAAATTTCTTACATTTTTAGCTGCGGATTTCTAGGACTAGACGGGACCCTGGAGGTCCGTTAGCCCAAATTCACTGTTTGCTGCTGTGCACACAAGTTCATGAGGATTTCCAGAAGTGCCCCAACAGCATCGGCAAATCTGCAAACAGTGGACCAGAAGGGGATACAGATCCACATCTCTTAAGTGCAGTGTGAAGTTTTGAAGAGCTGTGTAAACGGAGAGTTCCTTCACAGTCAATTGATGGTTGACTCATTTGCAGGCAAAAATCTGACCTCAACTGAGGTCAGGCTGTTACATACCAATTAGTGTGATTACTCACATATTTTGCTGCAGAAATATCAATTAGTTTCATTAGAGATACTGCCCCAGACTCAGTGGTATCCCGGAGCTGATCCACACTGGCTCAGGGGAGCTGTTTGTTAAATTGGGAATTTTGTAAGCCATTCAGTTGGCAGCTTGAAATGGGATGTGGTTGGAGTATTTACATCATACACATCAGAAAATGCCACAAATCAGGCTTTAAAAAAATTTTCCTGAGAGCTAGTTTACCAGCAGATCACTGCCCTACCCTCTGCAGGAGGAGGAAGATGCACCATTTTATTTTTTCCAGTAAATTCCAATGAATTCTAAGTTCCAAAAAAGGAGGCAAAAGATTTGAACATGGACCAAATAGGGTATCAAAACAACCAATACACATAAAAAAGTCTTCCACATCATTAATCATCAGGAAAATACAAATTAAAGGCACAAGGAAATACCAAAACATCCCCATCAGGATGACAAAAATTAAAAACACACAGTGCTAAGTGCTGGTGAGGATATAGAGCACCAGGAACTCTCATACCTGGCTTGTGGGAGAGTAAATTGGTAAATTTCACATCTATTAAAGCTCAACATCCATAGGCTCCATCACCTGATAATTTCACTCCTGGGTATTTACCCAATAAAAACAAGTGTTTATGTTCACCAAAATAATAGGCGAGAATGTTCATAGCAGGTTCATTCATAATGGCACCAAACTGAGAATAACCCAAATGTCCATAAATAGGAGAACGGGTAAATGAATTTGTGGTGTTATTAATATAAAGAAATACTATACAAATTATCACCACATACAATAACACGAATGACTCACCTATTATATCCAGATAAGGAATCCTGCGTGATTCCATTTGTATCAAGTTTCACAACTAATCAGTGATGGTAGAAGTTAGAATATCAGTTCTCTCAAAAGCCTTGTGGGCTTTACTTTTTCAAAAGAAACAGCTCAATTTTTGAAAGGAGAAAAAACACAAAAATAAAATCGGTGGAACTCCCAAGTGCTCAACAGAAGCAAAGTCAAATCTTCCCTGGGAAGGAACATCCTCAGTCTAGCCTCCAGTGAATTCTCACAGACACAGGTCCAACTGAAAACTAAAAAATGTCAAAGCAGGGCGCTTAGGTGGCCCAATGGGTTAAGCCTCTGCCTTTGGCTCAGGTTATTATCTCAGGGTCCTGGGATCGAGCCCCACATCAGGCTCTCTGCTCAGCGGGGAGCCTGCTTCCTCCTCTCTCTCTCTGCCTGCCTCTCTGCCTACCTATGATCTCTGTCTGTCAAATAAATAAATACAATCTTTAAGAAAAAAAAGTCAAAGCATTCAAAATACATGCTACCCCAAGCAAGACAGTAGCAACAGTAGATGACAGAATCAGCCCCCTCAAAGAGTTTCAGATATTTGTGCTATCTGATTATAAATGTAAAATAAATGCACTTATTATGTTTAGAGCAATAAAGAGGAAGTTGAGAACAAGAATGAGAAAGAAGAGACTCTCCAAAAAGAACAAGTCAATTTGAAAGATGATCGAGTCAGACTTCCAGAAAAGAAAATTATACTAATTAGAATGTAAAAATTCTTGGAAAGGTTCAATAGAAGGTTAGTCTCAGATGAAGAAAAAAATGTGACCTGGCATGTGAAGAAATTATCCCAAACGTAGCAGAGAGAGAACAGAGCAGAGGGAGAGGGAAGAAGGGAAATACAAGACATAGAGGCCACACTGAGAAGGTATAACTAATGAATATTTGGAGTTCCAAGAAGAGAAAACAGAAGAGAGGAGAGAGAATATTCAAATAATTTTCCAGGAATGATGAAAGACATGAATCTTCAGATTTAGGGTCACAAAAGCCCAGGATAAATATAAAAGAACACACAAAGAAGCAGCCTACATGTCCCATAGTCCAACTGTAGGCCACCAAAGGAAAAGAGAAGATCTTAACTCTGGGTCCAATGAGGAGAACTTTCCAGCACCAGGCCTGCTCTGTAGTCTTCCAGCTGACACCTGGGAGGGCTCATTTGTCACTCTGACCTAGAGGCTTGTGAGGCAACGTATCTCAAACCCAAAGTAGAAATGTGCCCAATAACCGGGCCCTTGCCTGGTGGGGGAAAGGAGTTCATTCTCTCTAGGGCTATGTACGACAATGTCTTTTCCTTGGCTGCCACACTTTCTGGAAATCACTGGAAACTGAGTGGGGCTCTGCCTTCCCCATTGGTCTCCCTGCTTCCAGACTCTTCCTCTCCTGTCTGTTCTTCATGTAGGAGCCAGAGAGATCTATTCAAAACACAACTCTGACTCTTACACTCCTTTGCCTAACCTTCTTCCTTACACCCCACCCCCAACCCCCTGCACCTCCAGAATAAACGTCCAAGCTTCCTTAACTGTCAGTCAAGGCCCTTAGCATCCAGCTCTGATGACTCCTCCAGACTTACCGATCTCCCTCCGCTTCTGCCTACTCACCCTACTCTGCCTTTTCTCAATACTCTGTGTTCTTTAATATCTCTGAATAATGTGCTGTTCCTTCCCTCGGCCTGGCAGGCCCCTCTCCCTCTTGAGTGTCTTGATATTTTAAACTCATCCTTTTGGATTTTGCTTAAATGTCCTACAGTCACAAAGGCTTCCCTGAAGCCCTTCCTATCCTGCCACCAGTGGCCATTTGCTTCTTGATGTTTCTGCAATTCTATACTGACTTATATTTTAATGAAGTCATGGTATCTTTCATATGACACTATAATCATCTGTTTCCATGTCTGTCCTGTTGCACTTGCCATTTTCTGTGAGCATAGTGAGGTCAGGGACCAGGTCTTACCCTAATGCCACCAGGGACCAGCCAGAGCCCATCACAGAGAGGCGGGTCCCATGCCATACACAAGGTAGGAAAGTGAGCATGAAAAGGGAACGTGAACAGTTACAATTGCCCTGTGAGCTCCAATAAATTGCCCCCGAAAGGCAGCACTTGTGGTTTTGCTTTCACCAACCTATTTAGTAACATGTTCCTATAGAATGATAAGCTAGGTCACATGGCTCAGCTCGTACTCCCTCTGGGACACGCACCCACTGACTGCAATGGCAGGTAGACTCAACTGTGCCTTTTTTTTTTTTTTAAGATTTTATTTATTTGATAGAAAGAGAGAGCAAGAGCGCACAAGCAGAGGGAGCAGCAGGCAAAAAGAGAAGCAGGCTCCCTGCCGAGGAAGGAGCCCAATGTGGGACTCAATCCCAGGACCCCAGGATCATGACCTGAGCCAAAGGCAGAGGCTTAACCGACTAAGCCACCCAGGCGCCCCTCAACTGTGCTTTTAAAATTAGTTTTCTCTCACTCTGTTTTGCTAAAACTATGGCAGAATTCATATAAGATAAATGTGTGCATAGTTCAACTGTACCACTGAATAAATGGAAGGACAGATGGACGGAAGAGTGGGTAAATGTAAGTGCCCGTGGCTGAGTCACAATAATAGCATTAATGGTGATCATGGTAGGTGACAGCTATCGTGTACTTAACATGTGCTGGGCACTACTCTGGAGCCTTTACACCTATTAATTCATTGAATCTTCAAACAACCCTATGAGGTTTACACTGTCACCCAATTTTACAGATGAGGAAATTGGGTCATAGTAAGAGTGGATATAGGTGGGTGGGTGGATGGATGGATGGATGGATGGACAGATGGACAGATGGATGGATGGATGGATGGACATGTGGACAGACAGATAGATGGATGGGAAGATGGGTAAGGTGGCTGGACTGACTGGAGTGGTGGTAGACAAACAAATAAAATCATAACCATTCTTTTGTGCCAGATTGAGCCCTGCCTTTTTATCTCCACCCTTGTCACCTAGACCTCAAAGGTCCTGCTCCATCTGAGCTGTTTGTTCTCTGACCCTCTCAGACTATGACCCCTCATTCTAGCATTCACAGTGCTGCCTTACCCCCACCTAGCACAACCAGAGGTCTACTAGTTTTGACTGCGAACACCCACCTACTGCCTTCGGTAGCAAATTATTTGTAGATTGGATTACGTGGCAGAGGACCTCAACAACCACTCTAATTCCATGTGCTGTCCCGTTGAGAGGTGAGGCATGTGTTCCTTCACCTTCAGCCTGGGTAAGCTTATGACAACCACCAGGCTACATGATTTCCAAGGGAAGATCATAGAAGGTGCTACAACTTCCATGTAGCCCTCCCAGGATGCTTGTGCTCAGAGCCCAGCTGCCATGCTGTGAGGAAGCCCAATCCAGTGCAGGGCTGGATGGCATAGAAAGGCCACGGGTCGTTGTTCTGGCGGGGAGCCCCACTGAAGTTCCAGCTGACAGCCAGCATCATCTGCCAGCTGTGTGAGTGAGACACTCCAGATGACTCTAGCCTCCAGGTGTTGAGTCACTCCTAGTTACTGAGTCTTTCCCAAGGAGGCCCAGACACCAGGAAGCTCGCATACCCACCGTGCCCTGTCCATATTCTTGACCTACAGTCTGTGAGCATAATAAAATGGTTCATTTGTGCCACTAAGTTTTGGGGTGGTTTGTTTGCAGTAATCAGATCTGGAACATTCCTCCCTCACCAGCCAGCCAGGCCCTGCCTTGACTTTCCTTGGGTGGGGCGGGTGAAGGGGAGCATCTGGGTCCCGGGCTGCCCTGAATCCCGCGTCAGTTGCATCTGAGGCCCGTGGGCAAGGGGAGCAGGCCTCTACCAAGCTCTCCTTCCCTGACTCTTCAGGGTGGAATGAGGTCAGCTTCCAGGTGTCCTGGATTCCCTACAGACAGGGGTCAAGACCAGGCTGGGGCCCCTGCTGATGAGGCAGGGCCTCAGAGCAGGAGCTTGACCCCAGCAAAAGCTTGTTCTGGCTCCATCTGAGACTGGCCTGGTTTGCTTCCAGGTTTTGTTCTTTTTAAAACTGGTTCACTCAGTGGGTATTTAAGACAAAAACCACAGACCTTGGTCTGATTCGACGGGAAAAAATAGTATTGGGGTCTGGGAATCTGACAGACCTGGGCTGAATCCCGGCTCTGCCACTTGCCAGGCGTGTGCTCTGGTGAATTACATCATCTTTTTGGGTCCCCTCTGTGCAGTGGGGGTAAGAATGGCTGTCACCTCGCAGGTTTGTCATGAGAAGAGACGAGCTGGACACGGAAAGTGCCCTTCTCTGTGCCTGGCCCCCAGCAGGAGCCCAGGAACTGTCAGTTAGCTTCCCTCACTTCTGAGTGGGTATGGCTCTCCTTCTTCTGCAGGGCCTAGCACAGTGCCTTGTATACCCCAGGTGCTCAATAACTGTATCTCAAATGAATGGAGGAATTTCTCAGCTCATCTCTGACCTCCATCCACATGCTGAAGCGTCTCTCTTTCCTAAGAGACAACGACCCCCCCCCCCCAGGGTAAGGTCACTTGCTCTGATTCACCTTTTTTTAAACTTCTATCTCCTCAGCATACAGTAGGTGCTTAATCAGGGACCACTAAAACAAATCAAGTGTACCCCTGGCTCAGAAGAGTCCTTAGCTCAGGATCTGCCCTGGGTTCCTGAGGAGGGGTGGGGTGAAGCTGCCACGGGTCAGAGCTCTCTGCCCCTCGGCTTGCCATGTGCTGTCCATTGCCTCTACTTCCCCTCTGCAGACCACGAGCGCTTCCCCACCTACAGCCACAGCCCTCCGTATCATGGTCATCACAGCCCACATCATAGATGCCCTCCCAGGGGTATACATAGGCCTCTGACACCTCTCAACAATTTTTGTAGGTCAGGAAAGCACACACAATTCTGGAGGGCGTCTTAGGCTAGGTTCCCCAAATGCAGATCCTGGCTGAGAACCAGGGTGCGGTAGTCTCGTTGGGAGGCGGAGAATGAGCCCAGAAAGGGAGGGAAGCCAAGATCAGTGCTAATGAATTATTGCTGTGGTCTACTGCTGCACTGAGGGGCAAGAAAGTCTTTCTACACCCACCCCCCACTAGGCCCCCTGGGTCTAGGGTGGCTCCTGGGGGATGAGGCCTCTGGCACTCTCAGTTGAGTGTGCTTCCTCAGCCGAGCCTAGGGAGGCCACAAGCAGGCACCTCCAGGACCATGGACAGGGCAAGTGAGCATTTGTGTCACTGGGGAGTGACTGTTAACACACAGC
The DNA here is from genome assembly GCF_011764305.1 of Mustela putorius furo. NCBI lineage: Eukaryota > Metazoa > Chordata > Mammalia > Carnivora > Mustelidae > Mustela > Mustela putorius. The sequence goes on along the minus strand of NW_025421464.1, from coordinate 5,562,597 downwards.
AGTGACTCGTGACTTGAAGTGCAGGTGAGGGGCTCTGCGTTCTAGAAACTCCAGAGAAGTCTGTCCCTTTACCTTCTACTCCAGAATGCCAATGAGTGGGGGTGACACCATTACTGGGGTAACTCTGAATCCACTCAAATTTATCATATTTAAAGTAAATCATTTGGAGAATCTAGGACTTCAAGTTACTTGTGTAACAAACCTCAGATCCCAGTGGAGAGGTCGGAAACCACGGCTGCACAGGATAGAGACAGTAATGATCCTGGGAATCGTCAGAGGCAGATTCTTTCAGATCCCCTCTGTCTTGAGCAGGCCACAGACTCTGGCCCCTGTGACTTCTCTGCGGGTCCTAAGATCCCAGACAACAAGAGGAAGGGGCTCTTCCAGGACCCCCAGATGTTTCTGTAGCTGTGCCCGGGTGTCCTTCCAGAGGCTGGTGAATTGAGGCTCCCTGCATATTTCTAGACTTTTCCAGAACCCATTTCAGGAAGGAACAGCTCAGACGAGCCGACAAGGGTACAGGACAGTGATAACAAAGACAGCAACAGCAACGATAATAATCATGGTGGTGTGGATGGCCCCCAACTCACCACGCTTTGACTTACCCTTAAATGACTTTACAGGGGTACCATGGCGACACACACTCAGTAGAAACTGTGCTTCGAATTTTGGTCTTTTCCTGGGCTAGCCACATGGAGGAGGACACTTTCTCGTGGCACTGGGACAGCAGCAAGCACGGCTCCCAGCCTATGGGGTAAACAACAGACACACTTGCACCCACCCCGCACCTACCCCGCACCCATCAGCCATTCTGTTTTTCACGGTCACTACAGTATTCAGTAAATTCCTAAAGTGACATATTTGGTATTTTATTATAAAATATACTTTGTGTGAGATGATTCTGTCTAGCTGTAGGCTAATGTAAATGTTCTGAGCACATTTAAGGTAAGCTGGGCTGAGCTCTGATGTTTGATAGGCAAGGTGTATTAAATTTCTGTCTTACTGAATTTTCAACTTACCAGGACAAAACTCCATTATCAGTCAAAGAAGATCTGTCCTTGTCTCCTGACATTCTTTGTTATTTTTTAAAATTTTTATTTGTTTATTTGAGAGAGAAAGAAGTGAGCGAGCACAAGTGGTTGGGGAGGGGCAGAGGGAGAGGGTCAAACAGAATTACTAAGCCCAGGACCCTGAGATCATGACTTGAGCCCAAGGCAGCCAATTAACTGACTGAGCCACCCCGGTGCCCCACTCCTGGAATCCTTTTTAGAGCAAGGCAGAACACAGATAAAGAAAATAGTACCTAATATTTATTTAGCATTTTATGGGCTCACCACATAAATGCTGCCTCACTGAACACTACTAAGTGACAATTTCTGGAGTCATAGCAACAAACAAGATGGACATAGTCCTTATCCTCATGGAGTCCACATTCTAGTGAGAAGAATGGACAAGAAACAAGCAATTACCACAAAGCATGATTATAAGCAGGAGCATTTGATGAGCATCTGTGAAGCACCAAACACAGCTAAATTCTTTCTAGGGATTGCTTCATTCAATCCTGACAGCCAATATTTTAAAGTGATAGTGTTTTGGCCTCAGTACATGGACAAAGAAACTGAGGAACAGAGAGGGTAAGCAATCTGCCTGGGGCCACACAGTTGGCAAGAGGCACATCTGGGAATTCTGAACCCAAGATTGTCTGATTCCAAAACCAGGCTATCTCAGCCTTGTGCTCTCTGAACCTCAGTTTCTGTATCTGTGAAATGGGAGCCAGTAACAGCCTCTATTTGTGCCATTGTCATGCTTCACCAAGATAGTGATGGGAGCACTGTATCAACGGCCAAGTGTGAGCTGCTGGTTTCCCTATTCCTGGCTGATGCTCCGGCCTCCGGTGCTTGCTTGCTTCTTGCCCCTGATGGCTGTCCGCGCATGGTCAGAGCAGCAGCCACCTGGCAGGGCTCTTGGTTCGAGGAGAAATCACGGTTTGCCCTCACTAGCTCTCTAATGACAGCACAGTTCCGTGGCGTCTGTGCTGATTTAATTATAGATTAATCAGGAGAGCCAGGGCAGGAGCTCTCCTCTTTTTTTCCAGCAAGCTGGAACGTGACCCCTCCATGTGCCTGTGCATGTGAGGACAGAGGGGAGGCCCCTCCGGCCCCCTGCCTCAGGGGCTGACTGAAGGGAGTCTGGACCCCTCCGCCTGGGGCATGTGGTTCTCCCAGCCTGTGTCTGACCAACACCTTCCAAGCCGAGTTCCCACAACCAAGACTTTCCTGTCCCTTAGACACCAAATACCCTTTTTATTCCATTCCTATCTCTTCACAGCCATGTCTTCCAGGCTCAGCCTAGATGTCACCTTCCACAGGAAGCCCTCCCTGATGCCTCCAGCTGGGATGACTTTTTCCTCCTCTGAACTTCCGGAGAGTTGGTCTGGCTTCCTCTGAAGGCCTGACCACTGCCCACGCTGAGCTCACCTCCTTCACGGGATGAAATCTCCTTGAGGACAAGTATGTCCCCAGTGCCCAGCAGGGTGTTGGCTTTAATAAACCAACAGGATGAATCTACACAGAAATTCCCATGGGCCTGAAGAGCGGAGAGACCAGCTTCCTTCCAGAGCCCAGCCTCCCCGAAGACTGCTGTGCCTGGTAGGCCTCACATACCCGGGGGACCCCTGTGGCCCTTCCACAGAGGCTAGATGGCCTCCTTGGGCTTCTCCTGCCTTCCTGGGGACTGGCTTCCCAAAGGCCACTCAGGGGGGGTTCATATACACAACAGGCACAGGCCGGAGAGAACTAGCCCCCAAGTCCTTGCCCCACCAGAATGGACCTGCGCCCATCCTTCTGCCTTATTCCCCTCCTATGAACCAGACCAGATGACCCACTGCTCAGCAGGGACTGTAACATTGACAGAAAAACGTGTTGATCCCATACACACATGCACACGCCCACCCCACGACCATTAAGTGTCTGATCTCATTTGGTCCTTCAAGCGACTCAGGGCAGTGGCCCTTATTGGCCCCTTTTGCAGATGGGTAAACTGAGAAGTGAAGCAACTTCATTAGTAATGGCAGAGAAGGACTGACTCGATGTGGTTCTGGAGCCTGTGCCCTGTGGCACCCCACACAGGCTGTGCCCTATGCCACCTGCCCTAACTCCAATCGGGGCCTCTGACCCCTGACCCTGGGTCACCCTTGTGTGGTGGGATCTGTGGAGCCAGGCTTGCACCCACTGCGCCTGGCATCCTCTGGGGTGGCATGAATGAACTGCCTCATGAATATGCAGGCGGCCGCTTGTGCTCAGCGCTCTGGGCTAAATCTGATCACAATGCGGGATAAATTAAGCGGCAGGGTAAATGCATGAGAAATCACGGTCAGAGGAACATGCTGTTCAGGGAGGGGTCTGGGGAGATGGGAGAGGAGAAGTAGGAGACGTTCCGCCAGGCCAGGGGCTGCCAGCCCCTCCCATAGGGCCCCAAAGGAAGTTCCCTTCCCTTCCTTGAAGGAGGACCCTCCCCCCATTTCCACCCTCCCCCCCCCCGTTTCCTATGGAAACGCAGAGTGTGTTTAGGAGGGAAAATGCCTAGCGATGAGGGATATGGGGAGGGACTAAGAATAGCAGCTGGGGCTGGGGACAGGTGTGGACAGGGTCTCTTTCCTGACGTGGGGTGAAGGGAAGGGCCTGGTCTAGCCCAGCAGCCCCTAAGGCCCCTTGACAGCTTCTAGAGAGGGGGTGTGGGGAGAGAAGCACCTTTGGCCAAACCCAGGGTCGAACACTGGTGGTGCCCCTGGGTAGGTAATAACAGCAGCTAAATAACCCCAGAGCATGTATGCCATGCCCCAGCACAGAGGAAGGCCTAGGACATCTCACCTCTCCTTTGCAGGTGGGCAAAGGAAGCTCCGAGGGGCAAAGCGACTGGTCCTGGGTCACCCAGGTGGGAGTTGGGCCAGGCAGCTAAGGGCCAGGAATCTCTCTTCACTGTACTACATACACACTAGGGCACCATTCCCTTATAACAGTGCCCTCTTCCCGGAGTAAATCTCATTCATTCATTTGGCAAAGATTTATTGAGCAGCTACTCTGTTTGAAGCACTTATTCGAGGCCCTGGCAATGCAGCAGGGAGCAAACCGGACTGAGTCACTGCCTTCAGGGAGGGTATTGTATAGGACAGGGATGGGAGGCTTACAGACTCCGGCTCTTGGGCCCAGGCAAGGGCTGGGTTCCAGCGTCCCAGCCAGAGAAGAAAAGGTTTTGGGGAACCAAGGGCTTGAAGGCTTCACAGCGCTGATATAAAGCCTGATCAGTGTTTGGTTGGCTGTGTGACAAGTGCCAGCTCTAAATCCAGCTCTGCCACCTGCTGGCTATGAGATCTGGGGCCAGCTACCTTCACCTCTCTGTACCTCACTTTCTCCACCTATAAAATGGGGATGATGACGGGACCTACCTGCTGTGACCAGTGAGGTGCTCCATTTAAATACTTAGGACGGTGCCAGGCATGTACTGAGAGCTCTTCAGTGTTAGCTCTTGCTGTTTTTATTTTTAGACCATTCAGGCAAGAGCCCTGTTCTCCCCATGTCCCCACCCCAAACAGAAGAGACCAAGGTATGTTTCTGTCCCTTCTCAGAGACCCTCTGACTTCAGTCTCCCCGGAGCTGCCCCCCTGGGCGGGAGGGGGTGGCTGACAGACTCACAGGTCCTTGCCTACTTGGTCTCCCACAATCAAGTCTGGGGACAGGTGGGTGTTGTGAGGGAAGCACACCATGGCGCACGCTCCACTCCCCACAGCCCCAGCACAAAGTAAAAGAAGGCAAGAGGCCACTGAGAGGTGAACCTACCTGAATCATGCGGCAAAGAGGGACCTGACCGGGGACGCTGAGCTGTGGTCTCACCAGGCAGCGATAACATGTTGCACGACACGGACTGACTCCATTGCACTCCAGAAGGGGTCCCTAAACCTAGGAATACAACGAGGAGCAAGAGTTAGAACAAAGAGGCCCGCCCGAGCCTAACTCAGGAGCCTCAGCTCCAGCTGCTGTCCAGATCTGCTTCCCTTCATCTTCGTCAGGTGCACCTGCCAAGCCTTTGAAGAGTCAAGGTCATCCCTGAACTCTGCCCAGGGTGCCGAGCATTGAGAACAGGAATGAGAGGCCGCTCGGAAAATTGCAAAGGGCTCTATAATCCAGAGGGATGATGTGGAGCTGCCTGAAAACTCGATCTTGAAGCAGCTTGAAGTTCTGACAGTTGCTTCCAAGCTGACCCCTGGCAAGGTCTTTGTGTAGACTTTCAGGCTGGCCGGTCAAGAGGCCTGGAAGGTGTGGTGGTGTGGCCTCATCTCTTAGGTGGCTGCGTATCCTGTCCTCCTCCCCTTTCCCATATACATTCTCTTTCTCCCTCTCTTTCTAGTGAGCTCAAGCTTGTCTTTCCCTCACATGGCTCTTTGTCTCCCAAGTCGGAGTGGAGCAAGACCCTGGGGGACAGAGGCCACTCCTGGCTGGATGGAGAGGCTCTGGATGAGGACGGAGGGTCCCAGCCTGGCCTGGCCACCAGCGCCCAGCAAGCTCTGGGCAGAAGCCCCATCCTCTGTCTCTGCTTGTTCTGCCTGTTGTCCAGTGTGGGCTTTTGGCCCTTCCTGCTCTGAGCATCTCAGTTATGTGGTGTCTCCCCTGTTCTGCACTGGCCGCGCCCGTTCTCTCCTCCACCCTTCAGCCGCGGTAGAGCTCAGCCCCCTTCGTGTACCTCAGGCCTGCGACGAAGGCTCACCAGGCCCTGCCGTCCCTGGGCTGCCTTCCTCTCCTCCAAGCACTGAAGACTTCCGGGTCATGTCACATTTGTTCTCCAGCTGTCCATGGTCTCAGGCCAGTGGGGACTTCAAGGCACAGAGAAGGCCTCTGACCTGTCCAGGCTATTCAGGAAGAGGACTGTGGAGAGCCAGCAACAACCAGCTTCTGAGCTCAGGGCTCTGTTGAGCAGTTTTGAGCCTTGCTGGCTGGGAGGCCCTGGAAGCACAGGTGAACCTACTTGGGCCAAGGCCTCTTTAAGCAATCAGCCTGGAGAGCAGAAGACATTCCACGAGCAGGCTGCCTACTTCTGCAGATTATGGCTCCGGCATCCCTGGAGATACCCGCAGAGCGAGGCTGAGCCTCTGTGCCAGCTCCGGGTGTAGACTTATGATCTGAAATGATGCGATATCAACAATAGAAACCCCTCTGACCCAGCAAGTCCATTGCTATCAAGTCCAAGCATGGATGTAGACAAGAAGCAAAGATTCTCCAAGCAGGTTCATTACAGAAGCATTCTTTACCTAGCAAAATCAGAAATCCGCTCCCCAACAATAGGAGGAGAGTGGTTACACCCAGATACATATGTGCAGTGAAATACGGGGTGGCTGATAAAATTGAGATTGTGAAGGTAAGTTTATCGGCATGACATTACGAAAAGAGAGAGAGAAACCAAGGAACAGACTCCTAACTATAGAGAACAAACTGAGGGGTACCAGAGGGGAGGTACATGAGGGGACATGTGAAATAGGTGATTGGGATAAGAGCACACTTACCATGGGCTGCCTGGGTGGCTCAGTCCCTTGGGCATCTGACTCTTGATTTCAGCTCAGATCCTGATATCAGGGTCCAGCCCCACACTGGGCTCTACGCTGGGCCTGGAGTCTACCTTAAAAAAAAAAAAAAGAGTACATTTGATGAGCCCTAAGTAACATACAAAATTGTTGAATCACTATATTGTACACCTGGAACGAATAGTACTATGTGTTAACTATACTAGATTAAAATGAATAACTTAACAATTTTACAAATCAGCATGGGTAGAATCTCATCATACGTGTATGTGTATATATTCACTCGCTCACATACACACACACACACACACACACATCCATACGAGGAAACCAAGGTGTTTCATAGCAAACTTCTTAATTTAATTTAAACTTTTTAATTTTAATTCCAATGTAGTTAGCACAGAGTGTTAATAGCAGTTTCAGGTGTACCATACAGCGATTCGGCCCTTCCATTCGTCAGTCACCTCCTCACAAGTGCATGTCTTAATCCCCATCACCTGTTTCACCCATCCCCCACCCACCTCCCCGCTGGCAACCAGCAGTTTGTTCTCTATAGTTAAAAGTCTGTTTCTTGGTCATACAACTATCTTTCTTTTTTTTTATATTTTATTTATTTATTTGACAGAGAAAGAGATCACAAGTAGGCAGAGCAGCAAGCAGAGAGAGAGAGAGAGAGAGAGGGAAGCAGACTCCCTGATGAGCAGACAGCCTGATGTGGGGCTCCATCTCAGGACCCTGAGATCATGACCTGGGCCGAAGGCAGTGGCGTAACCCACTGAGCCACCCAGGCGCCCCTACAGCTATCTTTCTAATCATTTTTTTTTTTAACAAGGAAATTGATGATTTATTTTTGTAATTTATTATTTTTTTAAATAGTTGGGTTTTTAATTTTTAATTTTTTTGGCAGAGATCACAAGTAGGCAGAGAGGCAGGAGAGAGGCAGAGAGACAGGAGGAAGCAGGCTCCCTCCTGAGCAGAGCGCCTGATGATGCAGGGCTCTATCCCAGGAGACCCTGGGAACATGGATCCCAGGACACTGGGATCATGACCTGAGCTGAAGGCAGAGGCTTAACCCAGTGAGCCACCCAGGCGCCCCAAGAGGAGACTTACCTTGATGAGCACAGAGGAATGTATAGAACTGTCAAATCACTACAACGTACACCTGAAACTAAGATAACACTGTATGTTCACTATAGGTAACAGAAGAATAGGGGAACTTCATGAATTATGTTTCTTTATCTGTGTTTTCTCATTTTTCTTTATTACATGTTCATTGTAGAGAGAGTGTAGTTATAAGTTTGCATTTATCTCTTTTTTTTTAAAGAGCTGGTTTTGTGTGTGTGTGCGTGTGTTTTTTGTTTTTTGGGTTGTGGTTTTTTTTTTTTTTTTACAGATTTTTATTTATTTATTTGACAGATCACAAGTACGCAGAGAGGCAGGCAGAGAGAGATGGGGAAGCCCAATGTGGGGCTGATTCCAGGCCCCTGGGATCAGGAGCTGAGCAGAAGGCAGAGGCTTTAACCCACTGAGCCACCCAGGTGCCCCGCATTTATCTTTTTTTTTTTCTTTTTTAAAGTGTAAACACGTGCTCACTGTGGCGTCCGCTTGAGACACTCTCTCTCAAAATAAATAAATAAATAAATAAATAAATCTTAAAAAAAAAAAAAAGAAAGAAAGTGTAAACCCTTTGACCAGTCATTCTAATTCCAGGAAGTTTCCTAAGGAAATCATTAGCGCAAAGCACAAAGATTTAACTACAAGAGTAATGACTGGTTGTTTCTCCTCGAGGGAAAATGGATACACACTGAAGTTTCAGCCGGTAGAGTACAGGCTGGTGTCCCAGCAGGGTGCCACGTCCCGGAGGAAATCGCGTTGCAGAAGAGCAGTTGTTGACTGGGACAGATGTTTGTGAATAGACGACTGAAAGGAAAAAAACCAACAACCCAGGTTTTAGAACATTTTGTACTGAATCTGCCCCCTCTTTCCACAATATGTGTGCTTGGTCCAAAGTCTGGAAGTATGTATGTGTAGATGCTAATGGGTGTTTCATTTAGAGGGGTTGATTACAGGTGATCTTAATTTTCTTCTTTACACTCTCCTGATTATTTTACTATCAATATGTATTACTGTATAATGTTAAGCATTAATTTTTTAAGAAGGAAAAATAAATAACCTATTCCCGAGAGGTCGGGTAGTGAGGAGGCAGTGAGCGGTGGGAGCTGTACCCCCATACACCCTACAGGGAAGGGCGCGGTAGCGGGGGGGTGGGGGCGCCCGCGGGAAGGGGCCACAGCACCTGCGGAGAGGGCGGGGACTGGGAGCTGCCAGCTCTGCACCGCCCCCCCCACGCCCTGCGCCTGCGCCAGCTGAGGAAGCGCATCCCCCCCCCCCCGCCCTCCCCCCTCCCCCCAAGCCCGCTCTCTGCCATTCACCCTCTGGAATTAGCTTGCAGAGACCGTTTTAGGAAGCCCGTGGGCGTTTGGAAGCAGCTTGTGAGCGGAGCTGGAGGCCGGCTGAGAGCTGCGGAGAGTGAGTGCCCAGAGGAAGACAAGGCAGAAAACAAAGGGAAGCCAGCACCCCTTCCTATTTTTCTTTTTGGTTTGATTTTTCAAAAACAGTTCTCTGGAAAATCCTTGTTTTGGTCGAAATGCTTCCTCCTCTTCCACCTCCTGCAGGCCTCCATAGAAGGCCCAAATCTAAACCTAGGAAGCCTGGACCAGGGTTCTGTTCCCAACACTTCTACTAACTTGCTGTGCAACTTGAACCACTTGCTCATCCTCTCTGGGCTCAGTTTCCTTTTCTATCAAATCTCGAGTGGAAGGGACTCAAGTTCTCCCACTCTAAACGTCCATGCTTCTGGGATTCCATCTGAGGAGCCCGGCAGCTGGACCAAATGTCTCCAGAGCCTCTTTACAGCTCTGAGATGCTGAGGGGTATGCTTTGAGATCCCTGAGAGTCTAAAATAGTCTGGCAAGAGCTTCTGGATTCTGCAGTCCATGATTCTAGAATGCCATATTGCTAAGACTCTGGTCCAGGTTCTAGCCAAGGCTCTGCTCACTGTTCTGTATCAAAGACTTTAGCTGGGGATGTCCCCCCATCCTTTGCAAGGCTTTGGAGGCTGCCTTCCCCAGCCTGGACAGTGACACCCATGGTCCTGGGCCCCTGCAGGCAAGATGCATGGCTTCAGAACCCAGGTGGCCTCCTGCAATAGACATGGAAATGATGGCTTAGGGATAGGATGCCCTCACAGTGGGCGGGGCTGCAGCTCCTCTGCCCTGAGCCTATGGCAATCGGCAACCGGCTTGGTGTATTCAACACCTAGGCCTGGATGTTAGAGAAATTACCAGATCTAAGAGATACCAGGTTTATGCCCACTTTCCAAATGAGGAAGCCGAAGCTCAGAGAGGTCCAAAAACTTGCCAGGGTCACAGAACTCGAAGGTGGAAGTTGGCAGAGCTGAAACCCGAGGCCCGCGGAACTCCTCTGCCGCCTCACTGCTGACCCCGGGCCTGCTGACCTGCGGCAGGCAGTTAGCCATGGGGAGAGGCAGCAAGTGGCTTCCACACAATCAGGCTTCCAGAACAAGGCCCCAGTGCATCTCCCTGGCCCCAGACCACCTTCTGCAGCCAGGGCAGCTGAGATGGGTGGGTGGCGGGCGTGTTTCACAAACAAGGGGGCTCCTGTTCATGCCGCATGCTGTGGTGTCTGTGTGGCTCCGGGAGGGTGTGTCTCCGTGTCTGTGTGGGTGTCCCTGCACACGATGTGTGCGTGCTCGCAGTTTGGGTGTGAGTGCTGCTGTGTCTATCTGAGAGCGTGTGAGAAAGACAGACAGTGTGAGCTCTGTGGAACCCATGGAAGGAAAACAGTGAGACAGTTCTGGTTCATGCTCTTTCTTGCCTTTCCTGTAGGCTTGAGTACATAGGCCTTCAGAGTTCCACGACCTTGGGATCCATTTGGCCAGTTTGAAGCTGGAGCTCCAGCTCCTACCCTGTTGCTTCTGTTGGCTCCTACACCCACCTGGTGGCTGGACCCACAGCCCCAGCACCATTGTGGGAACGTCTTGGGCTAGATTAGGGTGTCACATCAGCCTTACCCTTGACCCACGGAGAACCAGTGCAACTCCTGCAAAAAGACAGCTGCGTTTCAGGGTCTCTGGTCCTAACTGTGTGTTCACAAACAACTTACCTTCAGTCTCCCCTTTCCTCTGTCCTGAAACAAGTGTGCTGATACCCATGTCTATCTTAGGAAGTAACTTTGGGTAAAGTCCTAGAAAAATGATCTGTGGTCTCAGAACTGGAAAGGGAAATCAGAGTCACCTAGAAAACTATTCTCCTGGTAGAAGTCTGTGTTAACCCCATTAAGCTGGCTAGGCTTTACTTGAATGCCCCTGGGAATGGAGAACTCACTACTTCTAAAGAGTCCATTCCATTCTGGGCAGCTTTGACTATAAACTACCTCAAAAACAGTTCTTAGGTTTTCGATGTGCCTCCCATAAGTCCACTGTGTTGGTCTTAACCCCGCCCTCTCACGCCCATCAATGTCCAGTCCTGCCAAGCCAAGGACTCAGGGTAAGGCCAAGAATGCCCGATGAAAGCTTACGGGTAGCTTTCCTGGCTGGGCCTGGGGAAGGACCTCAGAAACAGCTCTGGGCTCTGGGGAAAGCTGGGAACCACAGCCTGGAGAGAAGGGTGTGCATGCATATGAACAGATGACAAGGAGGGGGAATGGCTCCCTCCACAGCACGAGACCGCTGCCAGGATGAATGAGGACATGTGCAGGGAGCTTGGCACATGCTGGGGGGCTTGACAAGGACGGCTTAGGCTGTTGTTCACCCATCCACCCATCCATTCACTCACTCTCCTCCTCTGTGCCAAGCCCAGAGGGCTGAGGGCTGGTGGCCCGAAGATGAAATGGGCACAGCTCCGCCCTCTGGCCCAAGGAGCATCAGGCCAGAGAGGACAGACTCAGCTCTGGCGTGCCCTGGTAACACACATGTCCTCACGCCGGATGCAGCACACGGAGGGGGCTGCAAGTGTCTTTGGCTCAGACCCCTGCTCTTGGAGGTGGGGAGCGCACATCCCCTGTTCTTCGGGGACTAGGTACTGGGCCTTCACAGGAGCCCGGCACCAAGCCAATATCGCTAGTTTACAGAGGAGAAAACTGAGCCCCAGAGCAGCTAAAGAACTTGTCCAAGGGCTATGGCTATGTCAAGGCTCCTGATGTGGTCACAGATCCGCAGCGTGCCGGTGGGGAACACAGGGAGCACGCAGCCATTAGGCTTGAGCCAGGTAGATGAGCCCACAGGGACCTCTCCCCTCCGGAGCTGCCTCATCCCCACAGAACCCACGCTCCGGGCTGGACACAGGGCAGCTTGGACACACCAGCCCTGACACCAACATGCCAGGTGACCTTAGATAAAACCTTTATCCTCTCGGGGCCTCTCTCTCCCCTCCTCTAAGAAGAGGGCACTTGAACTGGATCAGGAAAGACAAACAGGTTTCTCTCTAATACTAGCTTCCTGTAGGTGGCTGATACTACCTGGGGCACCACATTGAGAAGGAAAGTGTGTTCATGTTCACTTCGTCACATCCCCTGTTCCTCCCCCAACCCCGCACGCCCGCTTCAGGTGAGGGACTGGTGTGGCACTCTGTGTGCGGGGCCCCACCATGCTTTGATCAGACAATCGCCAGGACCCTCCCCACGCCCTTTGATTTCCCTGGTATTATCGTTACCATGGGCAAGGCTGGGATTCTGGCCTGCTCCAGAATCCAGGTGTTTCCTTTTCCCAGCCAGTGGACATCAGCTGGGTAGTGGTTAGAAGAGCACCACACGTGGGGCTCCTCAGAAAGATCTCAAGCACCAAGTTCTCGGAGTTTCTGCAGGATACTGACCACTTACATTGCCTCACTTGCTCTCAAGGTCCTCACCTGTAAAACTGAGTTGCCAGTCTCTGCCCTTTTGGCATCCCTCCACCCCCCTGCCCCTGCTTCTGGTGTCTCCCCAGAATGAGGACAGGGCGGGGCAGGACCAGGACCTACCATCACCATGCCTCTAATCCAGACAGGTCGGTTCTCCTGCTGGGGGTGGACAAAGCCCTCTGAGGGCTAGAACAAGGTCCTGTGGCCACACAAGAGGATAGTAAAGCAGGATAGTTGCAATCCACGGGCTTGTGAATGTGATTTTGGTTGGCTTGCACTGTGTGGTATTTTTTTAATCTGAATTTGCTGCCAACATTTAAAAATAGAGAAGTTGCACATAAAAATCCAGATTTCCGGCTTCTCTTGAAAAACTGGAAGCTTTGACAAGCCTGCCTTGAATTGGCCTCAAGCGGCTGGAGCTGTGGAGCAGAGGCGGGCCCTTTGTCCACGGGGTCACGTGGCCTGCCCGATCCCTGCTGGCCCTTGAGTTTTCCTCTCCGATACAAGGTAGGAGCTTAGGCTCTGCAGTCAGGCTGGGCTGGGTTTGTTCAAGTGCGTGGCTCAGTTGCAGTGTGACTATCCGAGAACTCCCTGACTTCTCTGGGCCGGTTTCCTTGTTGGGAAAATGGGGATTTCCATGGTACTTCTTCACAGGACGCTGCGAGGCTGCTGAGAGTGAACAGAGGTCAAGCTACATGTCTATCCTGGGTGCACCTGCCGCCGGGCGCTGAGTGAGCACTTGGTAAAGGGCCACCATGGTCTTCACCACCACCGCCTTTTCCTGACAGTATGAGGGACGTCAGAAGAAGCAGCAACCCCTGATGCCCTCCCCAGTCTGGCTCTGGCCCATGGCCGAGGTCCCCCTTGTCTGCTCACACACTGATGGGATAGCGGCCAGGCACATCCCCAAACAGCAGGTCAACAGCCACCCCATGCTCTAGTGCCATCAGCGAGGCCCGCATCTCTCTTTGGGCTGCTGGCCACTGGGTTCAAACTCTCTTTCCCTTTGGGCAGAAAACAATTCACAATGTGACCATGGATGAGTTCTTTCTCCCTCCTGCTATCCCGGTTTTACCAACTGCAGGATAAGCATGTGGCCTCTAAGTGTCCTTTGAACTGTGACTTCTTGGGAGTTTTGCAATACGACAGGCAATGAAGGCCAAAGCCGCAAGAGGCAGGAGGGAGTTAGTCAGGATTCTTTGGCTGCAAAAGGAGAAAGCTGTTGCAAGGGGCTTCAAGAAAAAGATATTGTACTTGGCTTTCTGAGATGGCTTATTTCACTCAGAGATGTCCTCAAGGTTCATCCATGTTGTCACATTATGTAGAATGTCCTTTATTAAGGCCAAATAATATTCCACTGTATGTATCTATCACATTTTGATTATCCATTTATCTGTTAATGGACATGTAGATTATTTCCACAACCTGTCTATTGTGAGATAGCTAAAACAGTCAAATTCAGAGAATCAAAGAATGGAATGGTGTTGCCAGGGGCTGGGGGGATGGAAAAATTAGGAGTTACAAGTCAATGGACATAAAGTTCCAGTTAAGTGAGATGAATAAGTTCTAGGGATCTGCTATTTCACATTGTACCTACAGTTGACAATACAGTATTATACATTTACAAACTTGTTAGTGTATTGTATTCACTCACGAAAGAGGAAGCCTGAGGATTGTGGGCTGCAGGTAGGGCTTGATCCAAGTGCTCCAGTGATGTTTTTTGGCTCTTTCTCACTCTCATCTGTCAGCTTAGATTCTTCCTGTGTTGGCTTCATCATCATTTCAGGTGCAAGGGATTTTTTTTCTTTGATGGGTATCATGAGCCCTATTAGGTCCAGCTAAGAGTCCCCTACCACCAGAACTCCAAAAACTGACAGCACCCTTCTGTACCTAGAAGAAACATCCCAGGGATGATGCCAAGTGGCCTTGCTGAAGTTGCGTATCTATCCCTGTGGATGGAAGGATGACTGATTGGTGCTCCTATCAAGGATGTAGAAAAAGCTTTCCTCAAGGCAAAGGAAGTTTGACATTAGAAGAGAGGTGAACAGAAATGAGTTGTGCGATCTACAGTAACTGACCACTGGCCATTCTCGGGGCTTTAGTGGGGACAGAGCCTTTTCGGTGAGAGCGGTGATCTTCCAATCAATAAAGCATTTACACACTTAGCTCCATGCGTGGAGCAAGGCGCCCCAGAATCACGAATGGATGATTCTAGCCCAGACAAGCCCTGAGAAACTACTCCGCACTACCAGACTGTGATAGCAAGGGCCAGGTGTGCCTGTAGGTCCCGCTGTGAACACCAGAAGGGGTGAGGAAGGCTCCCTAGAAAGTGCTTGGTGGCTGAGCAAAGGACAAGGGTGGAGGTGGGAGGCGGGGTGTTAGGACTTCAAATCTGGAGAGAAAAATCTAGAGTAGATGTGAGACATGGAAGGTAGGAGTGGGGATGGAATAAGTGGGGCTGAGGAAACCTGATTTTGACTGTGGCAAAATACAAAATAAAGAAAAGCGTAACACATTAAAAAAGCATAAACAAAAAACCAAAAGCATAACATAAAAAGAACAAAATACAGGCTAATATCTATTTCATCTTGCTAGAGGAGTGGACTTTTAAGCATTAAAGCAGTGGGAAAAATCAAATCAAAAAGAACACATTGGACCTATTTGGCATGTAGAAAAGTAAAGCACAGAGTTCAAAACATAACATTAAAAGGCAAATTGGGGAAAATATTTCTAAAATTAAGGTATATTGTGATAAGACAAATCCATATTTTTTAAGAGATTTTTTATTTATTGGACAGAGATGACAAGTAGGCAGAGAGGCAGGCAGAGAGAGAGGAGGAAGCAGACTCCCTGCTGAGCAGAGAACCCGATGCGGGGCTGGATCCCAGGACCCCGGGATCATGACTTGAGCCACAGGCAGAAGCTTTAACCCACTGAGCCACCCAGATGCCCCAACAAATGCACATTTTTAAAAAAAGAAGATCAGACAGAAAATGAGCAGAGGTCATAAACAATTTCCAAAACGGACACGAAGAGTGGCATAGCCTTCATTCAAAATGAGCCACGAAGACCGCCACCCCCCACCCCCCCACCCCACCCCACCAAACTCCCACTTTCCATCCTCTACCTTTGGGCTGTGAGACTCCAAGCAGAACAGGTTATTGATCCACAGAGGGGCTAGCAGAGGCGAAGACCTGCCTATCAGATGACTGGGCGTGAAATCTACCCCTTGGAGCCCCCACATCTAGCAGTGTCTTTCTCTAAAGCAAATACTGTTTGCAAACTCAACAGCGACTCTGGTAGGACAGAATGTCTGGGGCCTCCACTCATGCGCACTCCAGGCTAAGCAGCTACCCCCCCTCCCCCACCACCCCCAGTGGTCTGCAAGGGGCAGAAGCAGCCTCATCCTGGACTGGATGCCGCTTCCCTTCCTCCCACACCCAGGATCCACCTCCCCCCAGCCTGTGGTCCAGCTGTGTGTAGGCCAGATACTGGACACAAAGGGTCTGGATGGCCACACAAGGAAGCTGTCACGAACCAAGGGGCCGGTGGGGCTGCTTCCCTAAGTAGTCAGACTGGCAGCCTTGGATGCCCAGGTCAGTACCCCAGATTACATAACTGTCCTTATGAAGGCGCGCGTGCCCTCCTGCAGGAGGCTGGAATTCCAGCTCTGGGACACGCTGGCCTGTGCCTCACCTCTCTGAGCCTTGCTTTCCTTGTCCGAACCATGAAGAATAAGGCCTTCCTTGAAGAGCTGGCACTCCGCCCGAATCAGGTAAGGACGACACAGTGCCAGGCAGCCGGGAGGAGGGCCCTGCTACATGCTAGGTCCTCCGAATCGTCAGACGTCCACACAGCCGCGGTGGTGGAAGTGGGGGCAGGAACGGTCCTTGAACAGGTTAGATGAGGACCAACGGGGGCTTCACTTGCCCTCAACTCTCTGTGAGCCATAAGACTACCACGGGACAGCAACTTACAGACCCCCAGTGGGACGGGAGAGCGGGGACTTGTGTGGGGATGGGGACCCAATGAGCTGGTATTCTGCCTACATACTGAGCCTTTGGAGAAGTGAGGGGTTATCGGGTAGCAGAGCCCTTGGAAGGCCTCCAGTGCATCCTTCACCTGAGTCATGAATGCAGCCCAGCATGCACACCTGACTCGGACCGCGGTCAGAGCCTTCTGTCACCTGGATTAGTGCTCTAGCTTCCTTCCCTGTCTCCCTGCTTCTGCCCATCCCCCTGTAGTCTGTGTCCAGCGCAGCAGCTTGTGATCCTGTTAAAACAAAAGTCAGACCATGTCATTCTCTGCCTAAAACCCTCTAACGGGTTCCCATCTCACTGAGTGAAATGCAATGTTCTTACAACAGCCCCTAAGCCCTAGACAGTTTGACCTCTTGCAGCTGCCCAGATTTCCCCTCTGACCACTCCCTCCTTTGATCACTGCACCCTCACCATACAGACCCCCGCTGTTCCTGGAACACACCAGGCATGCTCTTGCCCCAGGGCCTTTGCATTCCCTGTTCATTCTGCCTGGAACCCTCTTCCCCCAGATGCCCACAAGACTTCTTGCTCAGCTTCAAAATCTGTGCTCAAATGTCACCCCATTTAAATCGCGATATGTCCTCTTACCCTGCCAGGACTTTCAATGTTCCTTATCCTGCTCTAGTTTTTTCCAGAGCATTTCTTACAACTAACAATCTCTGTAACCTACTTCTTATGCCTGTTGTCTTCCCCTCCCCCCGAATGAGCGTAAGCTCACCACCGGGGCAGCACTCAGAAAGTACTGTTTGCATGAAGAAGGAACAGAGCCTACCGCTGCCTCCCTGTAACTTCTCCCGTGGGTCCCAACTCCACGCTCTCAAGGGCGCAGAGACCTCCTCCTTCAAGACAGCTCTCCCAGCCTCTCTGCTCTTGGATGAGGGCTCCACATTTTTCTCCAGCTGCTTCTCATTTGCCAACTCCCTCTCCCCAAAATGTAACCCATCTGTCAGCATCCCTTTAGAAGTGTGAAGTCCAGACTTGGACCAGGGAACAATGTCTGGAGGTGACACAGGAAAAATGGAGAAATCTGGGGAGGGAAGAAGATAGACAAATATCCAAGAAAGGCAGACCTGTGGAATTTCTTTCGTACAGCCCATCTGAGAAGCTCCCTACTTCTACCTTCTTCCCACCAAACATTTTGACTGACAGCCCCCAGGATCCCTGTTTTCCAGAGAAACCTAGTGAGTTGATGCCCGTGAGCACTAGATTGAGGACAAAGGACAGAAGGCCTGGCAGGTTGGGGACACACCCCTCCCCCCCAGTAGGGAACAGCTGACACTACTTCTGGCTCCCATTCCCTCTTCCCCCATCTCGGCCAGGAGGCCAGTCCAGGGCAGGAGCCCAGGTTTGGGGGAGAATGCACCAGCAAGGAGACCTTGGATACTCTGGAGGTAGAATGTTCTAGTGAAAACAAAGCCTGCCTGGGCCAGATGTATGGAACTCTGAGGCAAAGAAGTGCCCTGGTCAGCAGGGGACTGAAGAGAAGAGCGGATCCACACTGCCCCCAGTGTGGTGACTCCCAGCTCAGGTGACTGTCCCCACTCTGTTCTGTTTTGGATGTGGAGGATGTGACCATGGGGCGGAGACTCGGTGACAGCTTCGCCCAGGCATTCACTCAGCGTCTCTAGCCCCTATTTCAGCAAGGGATGGCATTTTGGTCAAACCAGAGTCTGATTAGTTGGAGAAACCAACATGTCACAGCACCCTGGGCATATTAAATCATATTTACAAGGGGATGACGTGGGGAAAGTAATTATCGATGGTGAGAGGCAGTCCGCAGCGGGATCTCCGCTGCTCAAGTGGTGAGAAATTAGAGGGATGGGCTCAGATCAGCGAGGGCTGCCGTGGGGACAGTGGGAGTGGTTGGAGACTTGCTACCTCTGCTGATTCTGTTAATAGGATAAAGCAGCCTTGCAAATAAGAGCCAGACCTCAGGAGGCCTGCATTTGAGGGGATTTGGAAATCAGGCCAGGTCCTGCCAATATCTTCACTTTTAGATGTGTTAGAACTGGAAGGAGCTTACAGATCAGCAAGGCCACTGGCTCTCCGTTTGCAAGGTTTCTGTCTTCCAGAAATACTGCAAGTATTAAGTAATAATTAATTTGTTTTCACATTTTTTATTCATCAAAGACACATAGAGGACTGCCAGCTGGGACACACAAAAGATGGAGTCGATGTCACTCTGCCCCGAACGAGAGACCTATTGGTTTTTTGTCAGCTCAGTCACGTTATCCTATGCAAATGTAGTTTCTCTTTTGAAAACATTTAAAATAACACAACAGTCCACTTCTAAATACCTGAGGGAGCCTGAAGAATCTACATCAGAAACCCCAAATCCAAGCAAACTCTCTTCCAGAGAACGGAAGGGGCTCGTCCAAAGTCGCACAGCTGGCTGGCACCAGGACCAAGGCTCCATCTGGGAAATGGGGAGAGAAGGCTGTCAGGGGCCCTGGACACCAAGGGGCTTGGGTTTGACTCTTGTCCTCAGTCCCTCCTAGCTGTGGGGTCCCGACAGAATGAATGAAGTTCTCTGAGCCCATTTTCTTATTCGTAAAATGGGGAAATTAGTAGCACTTACCCCCTATTTTTGTGAGGAGTCAGTAACAGAACACAGCACTTGGGGGTAGCAGGTCTGTGGAGACAGAAGACCAACAGCTTGCTGAACAGAGTCATGTGATCCCTACTTCCATGGGTTGCCCTGACAATGTTAATGGGAGACAAATTCTGTCCCAGTGGAGCTCTAGGTACTAACCTGCAATGCTGTCACTTCAGGGTAGTTTTTCAAAACTAAGTGTGCCGTAGGACCCAGGCCATATCCAGATTCACTGCCTCAGAATCCCTGCAGGGTGGGACTTGGGAATATGCACTTAAAAAAATTATTAGTGAGATATAATTCACATAGCATAAAATTCCCCATGTTAAGTGAGTACTTTCTGTGGTTTTAGTATATTCGTAAGATTGTACAATCATCACCACTGGACCACTAAGTCCAGAACCTTTCCACTGTAACCGGTAGCAGTCAACCCCATTCCCCACTCTCCCAGTCCCTGGCAACCAGTAACTGCCCTCCCTGTGG
Organism: Mustela putorius furo; assembly: GCF_011764305.1. Lineage (NCBI taxonomy): Eukaryota > Metazoa > Chordata > Mammalia > Carnivora > Mustelidae > Mustela > Mustela putorius. The sequence continues at coordinate 5,542,992 of NW_025421464.1, read as the reverse complement.
ATCTGTCTGTCCCGGACAATCCCTACGAATGGACTCATGTAACATGGGGTCTGTGTCTGCCTTTGTTCCCTCGGCATGACGTTTTCAGGGGTTCATCCACGTTATAGCATGGACCAGGAATTTCTTCCTTTGGAATGTGCACTTCTAACAAGCTCCCCAGGTAGTTGTGATGAGTGGCCTTCAGGAGGAAGAGAATAATTTCTGGTTATTATAAAGCTACAGGGCCTCAATCCTTCCTTCAGGTATGCCTGTCTCGGCGGCCCCACTGGTTAATAGCAGGCAACGCTGGCTGCTTGCCTCCTCCAGAGACTGAAGATGTTGGGCAGGGTCTGCTGGTGCTCAGCAGGGAGAAGTGTGTCTATGGACAGTGGCCTGGCAGCCGAGAAGTGGACAAATTAACTGCAAGAGAGACTCACACAAGGGGATTTAGTCTCAACTCAAAGACTTTAATGTACATTATGCTCTTGACAAAACATCTCCAAGGAAACAAGTGAAACCAAAAGTCTTAACCAGCATGGATTCGCATTCAGAAACCTGGTGTGAGCTGCACCTTGGGAAAGCAGGGACTCTTGTTGGAGTACAGCGGTTTGAGGTCAGGGTGGCAGGAACTGCGTGTGACAGGCACAGCCTCAGGACTCCGAGGGAATGCAAGCATCATTACTCCTGTGGCTGGCAGCTCCACAGCAGGACTGGGAAGACCTAGATTGGCCAGGTCCTCCACAGAGCCCTGAATAAAGGCACAAAAAGAAGCCTCTCCAGAGCAAGAAACTCCCTCTTTGTTGTTCAATCTCCAGGTCACCAGAAAGAGTCATGGTGGCTCTGGTGAGGCACGGAGCCATATGGAAGGGATGCCAAGTCCCACCTTTGGGTCTGAGGCCTCAAAATGGGACAGATGAGAAGGATGTGGCTTCAGCAAAGCTCCTGAGGTCAGGAGCCACAACAGTCTTGGACAACTACCCACTGGAACCTCTGGACAGAAGGAAGAAACTTGGAGAAAGCAAAAACTGACCATTTGTCAGACTCAATCCAACTGTATTCTGGGTTCCCTCTCCCCACTCTGGAGCTCCTGGTGGTCCCATGTCCATGTCTTCTGTGATGCGTTCCCATTCAACAAGGACAGGCAGAAATTCTAGCTCATCTCCCTCTCCCCCTGTTTAACTTTTAAATCACCAACTGATCGCTCAAACCCTGTGTGGTCCAGAGTTTCTTGTTTTCTAACCGTTCTGTCGAAAAAACAATCACTTTCCTTAGGCTATTGGCTCAAATTCTTCTCCTTTGGAAGAAGTAGGGTGCTGCTGAGGCAGGTCTCTCCGGAGAGCTTCTGTAAGAGCCCATCTGGAATCTGGTCAGGTTAGCCTCGTGGCCAGGCTGACGGGAACCCATGAAGGTGGCTTCGGATGCATACTGCCCCCCTTGGGCACCGAAGAAACTGATTTATTAGTGGAAGAGGGAATTCTGGCTCCATCTCTACAGAATCTGGTGGGGCCACTACCTACCCCCTCAGGTCCCAGAAGGAAGGGGTGAGTGGAGAGGCCAATACTGCAGCTGTAGGGGAAGAGGCCTCCCCTTGCTGACAGCATTCCCAGTTAGCCCGTCTCTACACCCTCAGGGAGCTCCACCACCACCGGGGCGCAGTCCTCTGGCTCTGCCTCAAAGTCCCACCGAAACTTCTTGGTCAGGTGAGCTTGGAACTTTTCCGCTTTCTGCCTCAGGGTGGCATCCACGGCAACACTGCAGGCGGAGGAGAAGAAAACCTACAGAGAACAGAGGATAAGTCACCCTGAGAACATGGAGAGGGCCGAGAAAGCTGTGGAAATTTCCTCGTGGTGTTCAGCCCTCTGGGGCGGGTGGATCAGCTGCTGCTGGCACTGGCCCAGGACACCTGCAGTGCTCCCCCCAAACCAAGGAAGAAGGTCCAAACCCAGCTGAGAGGCTGGGGCAGGACTTGAATGGAAAATCACTATCTTGGGCAGAGATGCCCCATTAAGAGTAAGGCCAGTGGGGCCATCACCCTGGCCCAGTCCCCTGGGGAGCTCTCCTGAGCACCTGGGCAATAACTACACCAGCAGGTGCCAAGAAAGACCTGGAGGGTTTATAAGCCCCTGCATCCCATAAAGTCCCAGGCTCTAGGCCAAGGAGGCTGAAATGCTGCTCTAATCTTCATGGGTCACAGGCTGCCAGTCAGAGGTTTCTATTCCCCTTGGAAGTTATCTTTGACGTTCTTCTTATAAAATTGTGCTAACAGGAGCACCTGGGTGGCTCAGCCGGTTAAACATCCAACTGTCGGTTTTAGCTCAGGTCATGACCTCAGAGTCGTGAGATGGAGCCTCATCAGGCTTCATGCTGGGCAAGTCTGCTTAGGATTCTCTCTCTCCCTCTCTCTCTGGAAGCCCCACCCCCCAACCTGTACACGTGCTCGCTCACTCGCTCTCTCAAAAAAAAAGTTGTTGTAACATGTACATAATACAAAACTACCACTTAAACCATCTTTTTACATTGTCATCTTAAAAATTAAATACACATAATATTTACCATTTTAACCATTTTTAAGTGTACAATTCAGCGGCATTAAGTACATTCACAACCATCACCATGATCCATCTTTAGAATTTATCTTTCCCAACTGATACTAGCCACACACACTGATTTCCCATTCCCCCTCTCCCCAGCCCCTGGAAGCCACCCTTCAGCAATGTACAAGGGTTCTATTTCTCCACATCACTGGCAAGCTCTGTTTTTTGTTATTTATTATTATTATTTTTCAGTAAGAGCCATCCTGACGGGTGTGAAGTGGTATTGCACTGTGGTTTTGATCTGCGTTTCCCTGATGATTAGTGATGCTGAACATCTTTTCATGTAGATGTACTGGCCATTTCCGTGTCTTTTTTGGGAGAAATGTCTATTTAAGCCCTTTGCCCATTTTTAGTCAGGTTTCTATTGTTGTCGAGGTATTGCAGTTCTTTATACATTCTGGGTATTAATCCCTTGTTTTGATGTTCTTTTTGATTCAGTTTCATCTGATATAAATGTTGAGCAGGGGGCAGAGCAGTAATTTTCTCTGCATCAGACACTCCATTCTGGATTTTCCTGGATCCCAATCACTTCTAAGAATAACAGCAAACTCATTACTCCTCATACTATTTTGCTGTTTTCAAATTCAAAGACGTTTCACAGTATCCCAACAGATCTTCACAATGCTCTGGGAATACCTATTTTAGGGAAATGAAGGCTAAGAGAAGTTAAATGACTGGATGAAAACTGACAGGAAAAGAAGGGGCAGTTTTCCCCAAACCACCCCACAGATACAGGAGCGTGAGGGTGGGGGAAGCCCTTTGTTCCCCATCGGTTTCCCACTGTAGCCGGCCTGCAGGTCACCGTGGAAGGATCTGGGCTCTGGTGGCCTTGACCTGACAAAGTTAACAGGTGTACTCTACAGCTGTTTCTCTACTGCCTGTTAGCAGTGGTCTTTGTTTGGAGTCATTCTGTTGGAGTGGTAGCAGGGATAGAAGTGATTGGGGGCAGTGGGTGTGCAGAAGCAGAAGTGGGGGGGTTACAGAATTTGGTTTCATTAACTTGGGAATCGACTAAATACAGAAGCGGGCAGCAAAGCCACAATAAAACAGCAGATCAATAACTAATTAGAGGGGCTGTGTGAGCTTGGCGGTGAGAGGGCAGCAGGGAAGCCGGCTGCCTGTCTGCAGGCAGCTAATGGAGCTTGCCCTGGAGAGCTGACTGCAGAGCCCGGCTGAGCTCTGGGGAAGGGCCCCGCATGGGGAGCAGCAGAGAAGCCTTGTTTCAAACAGCGTTAGTTCCAGAGGCCCTGCATACCCCTGGGTCTGTCCCGAGGTCCTGGGGAGCCTGCTGGCTGAAGCTGCAAAAGCCTCTTCCTCTCTTCCCCTCCCTCCACAGTAAACTGGACCCTCTCTACACAGCCCCGCCTCTCCAGCCACGTCAAGCAGCTGCCAAACATACTCTGCAGCCTCTTCTGTGCCTCTACACATCCGTGCCTTTTCCTCAGCTTACAACACCTTCCACGCCTGCTTTCACCTTCTTCACCTACTAATTCCTACTAGTGACTCAGGTTCAGCTGAGACATCACCTCCTTCAGCAGGTCTTCCCAGACCGAGGATGGAACAGGTGCTCCCTTATGCTCCTCCAGCGTCCAGGGTTACCAGGAACACAGCTTCCATCTCAGTTAGGTAACAGCCCATTTACTGTCGAGCTCTCCCAAGAGATAAGGAGCGACTCCAAGCAATGACTCCGGGTCCTACTGCACGCTCACTCCCGACACGGCGTCTGACACAGAGGACCCATGAGGTGTGTAGTGAGCAAAAGAATGAAGAAGACCACAACCACAGACTCCATGAACATCCATTTTTGGTTCACTTTTGCACAAGTCCTTGGCATCAAATAATTGCTCAATAATTATGTGATGGTGCTGGACCAAATAAAGGACTTGTCCTGGGGAGGAGGTGGCCCCTGAATGTCACCAGCTCACAAGCCACTTCCTTGTGAGAGGTCTCTTACAAAAGCCCAAGCCGAAAGGAACTGCTCCAGCCTCTGTTTCCCTAGCCTGGGCCTGAACCCTCCTATGGCATTTCTCACACCGTGCTCACAGTATCTGTGCTCCTTAAGAGTAGAGAATGAGTCCTTTTTATCAACGTGTCCCACACAGCACATCGCCCAGGGCCTGGCACAGAGTTAGGGCCCACAGGAGGCTCACTAAACAGCTAAGAATGAGATGCAGGGACTGCCCTGCATTTGGCAATGGCCAGCAGTGACAGGTCTGAACAGGCTGGGCTCAGACTCATCACTCATCCTTCCCACCATTCTCTCAAACAATGTCTGGGAGTAAAATCAACCAGAGGCAGGTATAACAGAAACCTTCTGTCTGAAAAATAAGGCTTCTAATTTAAAAAGTGCTTTGTCCTTTTCAAAGAACTTATCAATTTAATCTTTACTACAAGCCTGGGTACTATAAACCTGGGAGGTAAGAGGACAGGAAATTACTATTCCCACTGTACAGATGAGAATGGTGATAAATGCAGAGTAAATGACAGATGTTAAGCGAGATCTAGTCCCAGCAGGGAAATCTCAGTCCCTCATCCCTACTGAGACCTTTATGTCTCGACATAGACTTAAAACATTCCTCATATTTTCAGCATTGCCCCGCGGGAAGGCAGGGGACTTGGAGACCAGGTGCTTCTGGAACTGTCCTCTCTGCAGGCCTCCAGGACTCAGGGTATAGCCCAGGCTGACTTTTTTTAAAAAGCAACTTAATTGAGGTCTAATTTACATACAACTAGATTCACCCATTTTTAAGTGTTTGATTTGTTTTGACAAATGTGTACACAAATGCAACCACTCTATGATATAATCAAGACAGATGCTTTTTTCTTTTGGTATTCAGTTTTATGAGTCTGAAGCTCACATACCATCACAGTCAGGATACTGAACAGTCTCATTACTCTGAAAAATTCCCTTGTGCTGCTCGTTACTGGTCAAACCCTCCCCTTACCTAAGCCCCTGGCATCCAGTGATCTATTCTTGTCCTGATAGTTTATAATTTGGTATTTTAAAAACCCATAACTCAGAAAAGGAGATGTCTAGACATTACCTAGTTTTCAAGCAATAATTTTCTTTGATTCTCTTGTTTTTAGATTAACTTTATGGCTTCTTCAGAAAACGTGGTAATGATCTAATTATTTTACTTGTTAAAGTGAAATCAAGTAAACACTTCTTAACATCACTGAGAAATGAATCATCTTAATATCAGAAGATCAATCCTGGATATTTTAAAAATACTTTTGAAAGAGGACAACAACATTTCACAAACAACTGCATTTCTCTGAAACTAAAAGCACACCCTTTGGGTATTTTTCTTTAAATACAGAAAAAGCTATTAATATTGTTATCATTAAATCTGTATATTCTAAAACTGTAAATTACTTTAGCCAGAAATGTGAAAGCCTTCTTTTAAACCCAAGTTAAATAAATTGAGTTCAGTCAGGTCACCTTGAGAAATCCAAAATATCAAGGTAGGTAGCTGAGTCACTATCTTATCCTATTTTTTTTTGGACAGACAAAAAAGATGAAATTTCCTAATTTTTTCAATTCCCAAATGATTTTTCAACTTAGAATGAAACTAGCCAGAGGTAGAACATTCTATTTCCACTTGCAGAAGAAGAAAGTAGTGTTAAATAAAACTATCATTTCACAATGGTTTCTAGGGGAGTAAAAAGCAACAGGAATCATGTCTTCTAAGGTCAGTTTAAGAATTTAGGATATTTCTCTGGGAGTAATAAATGGGAACCCACCCCACACTTTAGAATCAAAACTCGGCCTTGCCATCCACTAGCTCTGGTGATCTTGGGCAAAATCATGTGACCTCTATGATCCTGTTTCCTCACTGCAAAGTGAGATTATATACTTAGCTCTGAGCACTGTGGTGAGGGCTAAATGAGATAATGCACACAGTAAGTGTGCAAAAGTGACAGCTGACGGCAAAAGGTGTGCGAGTAGGTAGGTGATATTGATCATGCCAGGAGTTTTGGTAAAAACACTATAGACATCACTGTCAGAGCAAGTGTATTCATCAGGAGTTGAGACGGACACTGGATTTAGAATATTGGCAAGAAATAAAGCTGGAAAGCACAGATGGCCTATTGTGACTTAAAGTATTTTAAAAAAAACAGGTTACCTGACTATATGCCTCAATGCTATGCAATCAGCAGTGAGAATCCTTATTTTCTACATAACTCATTTTCCAACATGCTATTAAATTCAGATTATCCTTTCGTTGGTTTTAAACAAACTATGGTGACTCAAGTTGCTTTTAATAAAAGAAAAAACTGTATCTATTTTTGTAAAACAAATGATTTTTATTCAAGCTAAATCCATGGGATTTATAAGAACCAGTGGCATCTATTCAAAAGGGCCTCTAATGGCAGAGGCCATTACGTGGCTAATTTTATACCAGCTAACGTGGCAGCCTTTTAGTGCTTACACACACAAACACCAGTCCCTCTCCATGGGTAGTAGCCATTTAAGCTCCTAAGTAAGAAAGCCAGTTCTACTTACTTGACTACCTGGGGGCAGAGCAGGAGGCTGGCTGAAGAAGGCTTTTGTGGGCTGATTCATTCACTCACACACACCCTGAGTGACTGCCTCTGTGTGGGGGTCTGGATTCTCACTGCCAAGATGGTACCAACGTTAACTCTCCATTAAAAAAAAAAAAGCTCTTGTAATATCCTTTTCTACGCTGTGCCTATTGAAATCTGTCATCCTTCCAGTACACGGTTAAACGCCTCCCTTCACAGTCACTCCTGATCCCCTCTTCTCCTCCTCAAATTGCAGCCTCGTCTGAATTAACCAATTCCTTTTCAGTGCTTCTAATGCCCCTTGATCAGTCTGCATCGTTTATACCTGTCACATCAGGGGCATCTATTTACGTTACCACAGGAATTATGTACTCTAGCCATCTAAAAACACCCAATAACACAAAGTGAGAGAAGTGCTAGGCTTTGACCAGGTGTTGGAAATCACCATATGAATAACAAACCAGGCTTTGGGCAAAAGTTCATGGCTTAGTGGGGAAGTCAGGCAGGCAAAGTACACATTTCAGCAGGCACAGTCTGTGTAATATCATAGAGACAAGTCCAAAGTAGGCTAATAATATGGAAAGAAGAGGGTTTGGGAAAGGCTTCAGAGAGAGGGATGCCTTGGGGGCATCTTGTAGGACGAACAAGTTCACACCAGGCAGAGTGAAAATCATGTTCAGTTAAGAAGGCATGAAACAGACAAAGTTTTCAGTTGTGCCAAATGAAAAAGTTCTAGATCTGCTGTGCTTATAGTTACCAATACTGTACTGTACACTTAAAAATGTGTTACGAAGGGGCGCCTGGGTGGCTCAGCAGGTTAAAGCCTCTGCCTTTGGCTCGGATCATGATCCCAGGGTCCTGGGATCGAGCCCCGCATCAGGGTCTCTGCTCTGCGGAGAGTCTGCTTCCTCCTCTCTCTCTGCCTGCCTTTCTGCCTACTTGTGATTTCTGTCTGTCAAATAAATAAATAAAATCTTTAAGAAAAAAAAAAAAAGTGTTAAGAAGTTAGATCTCATGTGTTTTTTACCAGGATAAAAAAAGGGGTGGGGTTGCCTAGTTGGCCCAGTCAGTTAAGCATCTAACTCTTGGTTTTGGCTCAGGTCGTGGTCTCGGGCTGGTGGAAATGAGCCCTGCACAGCTCTGCTGTCTGAAGTGATTTGGTCAATTCATTTGTTTACTTTCCTACCAAAATATAAGCTGCAAGTCAGGGACTCTGTCTTGTTTACAGCTCTATTTCCAGTCCTGCAACAGGGCCTTGAATATAGCAGATGCTCAGCAAATACCTGCTAAATCAATGAAAAAATCTCTTTTGAAGGCAGGAACCTTAATATACGGACCCCTCAACACTTTCAGGAAAATGCTGTATATAAAGATAGGATGCTCAAAAATACGTGTTGACATTATTTTTTTTAAGGAGCAATGTCCTAGATTTTTCCAAATAATGACATCAAATTTTTGTGATTTAAAGTCCAGACAGAATTCTTCCAACCGTCAGCTCTGTACACCCAACCTAGGCATCTAGCAATCCAGCTGGGCCCTCACTGCTTCATATATCATTGCTGGCAACACAGTGCAATCAGAGGCAATCAGAGCTCAGCTGTTGGTCAGCTCTGCTGACAATGGTCAGGACAGCCAATGACACAGTGTGGCCCTCCTATGTTTTGTGTGACAGCATTAACACATGTCATTCCCATGAATCCTTGCCAGAGGCAAGTCAGCAAGCTGATGCCCCCTCACACCCCTCATCAGTAACCAGCTCATGTAACCCAGGAACTTGCTGGGGGAGGACAGTGATATTTCCCCTTCACAGGAAAGGTAAAGGGATTTAATTTCTCTGTTATGTCAAGAACCAATAAAAGAGCAGTTGTATAATTCTTTTTAAGTGGAACACACCAGGCTCAAGCCATCAGCTTGACCAACTTTCCTCATGGTCTGCATAAGGCCCCCAAGTGCCAGGGTTTTAAGTCAGCTGCCTGCTTACAGGGATTCTTCCAACAGTATGTTGTTTGTAGAAAAGCGTTCCATACCTCTGAGATATAAGCCCCTCATGATGTCTCCACTGATGCCAATCAAGAATCCTTACTGGGGGAACACATTATATTCAGTACATAGGAGCATAATCACAAGACTCAGGTCTGGGTTCAAATCCTGCCTCCGCCACTTACCAGCTGTGTGACCTTACATAAATGACTTAACCTTTCCGAGTCTCAATGTTCTCCTCTGTAAATAGGAAATAATCCTCCTTGCCTTGAAGGGTTCCAGAGAGATTAAATAAGGGAACCCTAGTAGCATGATAAACATGATGCTTGCTACCCAATAGGAATTTCCGGAATGTCTGTTCCTTCTCTCACCCTGGGTGGGAGTGACAGGTTAAGGAACAGCCAGCTTCTTAGGACTGGGCCTCATAGTGGTCTCACACATGGGGAGAAAAAAGCAGCTCCCAGAACAGAACGTATGGAAACTGACAGCTTGCGGCTTCTGCCTCTTCCACACTTGAGAAAGTTACAAAATGTGAGTGACAGAGGCTGTCCCAAGAACTTAAAGGATGCTAATCTATTTGCAAAGGGAGGAAATAGCACAGGATGAAGATTGTAAGTTGTTTGAAGCGTCTTCCCTAATTACCACTCATAATGAAAATTTAACTGCCAAGTTAAAAGCAAATTTCACTTTTTCTGTCAGAGAATCTCTGCAGAAACTGGCACGTTTTGTTTGAACAGGAAATCAAAGTTACTTTAATGCTTAAATGAGATCTAAGGAGCTGCAGATGTTTCCCTGGAAATAACAAGCTTCAAAACTCTGTCCTACTGGGTTATACCAACTTACGGCTACAGGGAGAAAGAAAAAGTGTTTTGAGCTGAGTAACTCACAGAGGTAGAGGTTAGTCGAATGCCAAGTACCCCACTGCGTGGCATTCTCAGAGCAAGGCAGGGAGACGGTGGTACAGAGAGAGGGTCTCTGGCATCATGGAACTTACAACTGAAGAGAAGAGAGAGCCAGGAAACGACAACAAAAAAGTAACCCTCCCAAAGGGGCTTTCACACTTTCTCACCTTAGTTCTCACCCACATGGGTGTCAGCCAGAAGATGGCTCACCTGTAAGGTGCTGGTGAGGAAGTTGTTCTGGGAGACGATGTCCACGAAGAAGTCGGCCGGGATCTCGCCGAGCTGGTGGTAGAGGATGGAGATGAGGTTGATGTAGAGGGTGTGGTGCCTCACCATGGCTTCTTCGGAGCGACACAGGAGATTCAGGAGCCGCTTCCAGTGCTCAAATGCCTCATACACATTCCCCAGGAGGAAGCATACAAAGGCAAACTGGAGTTCACCTGGGAGGCACAGAGAGGAGAATGGTCCTGAGAGAGTGGAGTGCCCGATCTGCTGACCCCAGCAGTGGTGGCCTCCTGCACAGCTCTCCTGCAAGGGGGGGCAGGGGGAACGGTTTGCCCTGAGCACACACTCAGTTCAAGTTTGCTCAACTGCTCTAAATTCAAGCCACAAAAAAACCAAACCATGGTTTTATAGAATCAGACTGTAAGAGATCTACCAGTATTTGCCTGGCACTTAGAAACTTTATAAAACGTGTCCATGGCTATTATGCCAGGCAGATCCTAAACTGGACTGCTGATTGGTATTAGGAGAGTTTGTTGAAGATAAAGCTGCGCAAGCCTCCCCCACAGAGATCCTGGCTGAGGACAGATGGACAGAGCCTCAGTGTCTGTAGCTCTAAAAAGCTTCCTGGGTGATTCTGATGTAGACGGTCTGCTCCAGGGCCAGGGAATGCTGCACTACACCATGTAATCCCCAGCCCAACTCCACAAGGTGTTTGGGTTGGTGATACCTGTCTCATTTTACAGATAAAGTCAAGGGACTTACCCAAGGTCACACACTGAATGCTCGGCAATGAGAATAATGGAAGATAAAACAGAATTCCTACCAGGTGAGAACAGTTCCAGAGCTTCCCAGAAGAGGAAAATTTGTGAGTACTTCTTCGAGGCTTAGCCCTCAAGCCCAGATCACTTGCATTTGTTTAACCACAGTGCTCTGTGATTTAATCTCTATGAACAGCTTGGTGGCTAATAGCATGAACTCTGGAACCAAACTACCTAAGTTCAAATCTGGACCCCACCCTTCACAGATGTGTGACCTTGGGCGAGTTACTCAATCTGTTTATACCTCAATTTCCTTATTTGAGGACTGTGGGGGAAGATTAAATAAATCAATATAATTCATATAAAGCATTTAAAATAATACCTGGCACAAAGGAGCGCTCAGGAAATATTAATTATTATTCCCACGTTTCCACCAGATGCCTATCTGAAACAGAGACCCCACAATCCAGAAGCCACTGTCCTTGGGCAAGCAACTGGGTCTCTGGTTGCCAAGATATACTGCTGTTGATTAGAGACATCCTCTCTGACTTAAAAATTTAATGAGGGGCTCTTACACGTGGGCCATGAAAAGAACAGATGCACTCAACACCACGTACCTCTTTAAATGCAGGCTGTTTGATCTCTGTCACCTCCAGAGACATGAAAAACTAGTTCTCTATTCCTAGGCTTGTGGAACTAAGTTTGTCTAGCTACCTGGTCCAGATATATTGGATGTTTGACTGACATTTTCAAAATATTGTCAAATTTGGGGCGCCTGGATGGCTTAGTGGGTTAAGCCTCTGCCTCCGGTTCAGGTCATGATCTCAGGGTCCCAGGATCGAGCCCCACATCTGGCTCTCTGCTTAGCAGGGAGCCTTCTTCACCCCTTCTCTCTCTGCCTGCCTCTCTGCCTACTTGTGATCTCTGTCAAATACATAAATAAACTCTTAAAAAAAAAAAGATATTGTCAAATTTTCTTTCTATGATAGAGATTAATGATTTGCTTCTACATTTGGCTTTACCTGGTTAGTTTATGAAAATAGGAACTTATTCTCTGAAATTAGGGCATTTACTTAAACTCATGCATTTCTGGCCTAGTCTGAAATTAAGTTAGGAGATCAGAAGTAATTTCAAAGAGCTGTCAGGAAGATAAAAAGTTATCCCTGCAACAGACCTTTCACAAGATTACTTTGAAGAACTAAAATGTTTAGGAGGTAGAAAACAGGACTTTCGTTCATTTTTAAGCCAGAATTTCCTAAGTGTTACTTACTAAATGATAATACTGTGTAATGCATTAAGATGCACCCATTAAAATGTGCCCTTTTATCAGAGAGCCAATGATATTAATGGCCCTATATTCAAATTTCTCACTGATCTTCCAACAGAAAAATATGCAAATACCTGGACAATTTGTAAAAGAAAAAATGTAAATAGTTGTTAAAGATGTGATGAATGTCTGCTGTCACTAGAATCAAAGAAATATAAATTGAAACGATATCATTCTCCAACCATCTCCAACCATCATTCTCCAACCATCACCAAAGAGGCCTTTGCTAAATCGCCATTTCAGAGATGATGGGCAACAGCCACACCCCAGTTCGCAACACACAGGCTCTGATCCAACAATTTCAACCCTAAATGTACGTATAAGTACACACAAGGATGTTCATTAGACGACATGACAGGGAAAATAGGGACAACTTAAAGGCCCACCAACAGAGGGCTGGTTCATTCACGATGGCACATAAGTAGCCACTATAGAGAAGGGGCTGTTTCAGCAACACAGAAACATGTTTATGTTAAAGCAGATTACAAAATAGTATACTGCAATCTTGTTTTTGTAAAAAAATCATTTATAGGGGCACCTGGGTGGCTCAGTTGGTTAAGCGACTGCTCAGGTCATGATCCTGGAGTCCCAGGATTGGGTCCCACATCGGGCTCCCTGCTCAGTGGGTAGTCTGCTTCTCCCTCTCACCCTCTCCCTTCCCATGCTCTCTCTCTCAAGTAAATAAATCTTAAAAAAAAATTATAAAAAAATCATTTATACACACAAACACATATAATTGAGGGAAAAAAGAGACACGGGAAATACACAGAGAACAGACTGCAATGAAATGCTGCACAGGGGTACATAACACATGAAACAGACAAAAAGGAAATATACCCAAGGGTACAAAATTTGGTTATTTCTAGGTGGTGGGAGATGGGAATGCATTTTTGTTTTGCTTCTATGATGACCATATAGTACTTTTGCAATAAGGGAGAAAAATAACAATAAAAGCAAAAATAATTTTTAAAAAATCACGATCCTGGTCTAAGCCAGTGGAGAGACCAACACTGAGAGAATCAGGAGCAAACTGAGGAGGCAGATGGGAGACGGGGAACCAGGAGCCCTGGGCTCTGGTCTCATTTGGACCACATAGTTGGCCAAATCCTTTCCCTCTGTGAACCTCAATCTGTAAAATGAGGGGCTGGGCCACATAAGTGGTTCCCAAACACAGAACTGGCAGCATCAGGTTCACCTATGGTGTTTGTTTATTATATAGACAGACAGATAGTGCTGGGGCCCCACTCCAGCTCTCTGACTCAGTCCCAGGGGGAATGGGCAATGCTTCCTTGCCAAGTTTAGGAGCCGCTGGACTAGAAAACCGGAGATGTACCCCCTACTATACACCCATCTCCTGGCCCACTCCCAAAGAATCCTGTTCCTCCTCACCAAGCACATCCTGAGGGCTTCCAGGGAACTGCTTGCTGAGTACCGTCTCCAGGGCATAGCTCAGGTCCATGCTGTGCCTGGTTATCTCTGCTGGCGTGGCACCTGCTGGGAACATCTGTGTGGGCAACTCTGAGAAGCGGATCTCTGTCCCAGCTCTGGGCTTCATCTCTGGCAGCCGGGCCAGGCCCTCCTGGTAGCTTTTGCACTCAGTGCCACAGCGAGGTAGATTCTGTTCCACGCGGTCCTTGGTGTGCTTCATGGACAGCACAGGAAGCACCTCTGAGAAAGCACAGATCTGTCGGCTCTCGGGCTGCAGCTTCTCCATTGTGGCCTCGCTGATAAAATTGGTGAGTGAGATCCACTTCTTAAGTGTGCTGTATGGGTAAGGGCCCAGGAATTGGTCCAGCTCCTGGAGGTTGGCCCTCATGGCCTCCACCTCAGCCTCTGGGGCTGGAGATAGGTCTACCTCTTCTCGGATCGCATTCCAGCGCAGGACCATCAGCCCCCGCTGCTGCAGGCTAAGGAAGAAGCCCATACGAGGCCCCACCTCCCTGGGATTGGCCTTGTCCACAGAGCTATAGTGGAGGAAATGGATGCCTGGTGGGATCATCTTCACGCCCCGGAACTTGGGCCCCACCTCCCAGGAGTTGTAGTCAATGCCAAACTCTGTCCCCTTGGGCATATTCAAGATGACCACAGTGGCCCCTTCAAAGAACAGGCGCTTGGCAAGCTCAGGATCCATTTGCATGGCAGCCATGGCGCCAGTGCTAAGTGACCAAAAAGAGAACCTCTCTTGTCTTCCAAACAACTGAAAAAGAAAGAAATCAGAATTAACTGGAACTTGAGGAAAGATGCTTCATTTGCTGAGGGTTCTGCATGTGCCAGATTGAATCAGACCCTGACATAATTATCTCCCTTAATCCTCGCCACAACCGTGGATCAATTTTACTGAAGAGGAAAAGAGGACTCAGGGTGAAGAGGATTTTGTGTTTTGGTTTATTGAGAAAGAACACGCACTGCATAGCTGGAAAGACACTGAGGATAAACGATGTGCTCCAGGTCATACAAGGTCACACAAATTAGAACCTGGGTACCCTGTCCTCCAGGCCAGTGTTCTTCTCACTGCCCACTCAAGATCTGCTCTCAGGATCTCTCTCCCACAACAAGATGAAGGTGGGGAAAGCCTGGGTGGTCTATTAGAAACTATGACTGTGCCTAAACTGCCTCATACTGTAACTCTGCCTAAACCCTATCACTGAAGAGTCCCAAGGAGCTAAGAAGGATGATTAAATCCAGCATATACCCAGTTTCCCATAAGCCTTAAGGAAGGCCCAGACATGGACAGAAGGTGGAAAGTGGGTGCTCTGCATCTGAAGTGGGTGTTCATTCACAAAATGTTTGGAAGTGGAAAGCTTTTCAACCACAAACCTCCTCTTCATCTTCTATGCATAAAAAACCCCTAAAGTCCAGGGAGTGAAGCAACTTCCCCAAGGGCCCACAGTCAGTGGCAACTCTGGACACCTTGCCCAGAAGAGATTCAGGTGGGATGGCTGGCCTAGGATCAGTATTTAGAAGAGAAAGAGCAAGAACACTTATTTTACCCACCTCTGAACTATCCACGGGGACATACTGACATAACGTGTAGGCAGGCAGACACTGCCTGGGTGGTATTTATAGGAATGGTTCCAACATGAACTAATTTAATAAAAACAATTATCTAACCTTCTAGTCCCAAGACGCTTACCTATTCAATTTAACAAATAATCACTGAGGGGCGCCTGGGTGGCTCAGTGGGTTAAAGCCTCTGCCCTCAGCTCAGGTCATGATCCCAGGATCCTGGGATCAAGCCTCGAATCGGGCTCTCTGCTCTGCAGGGAGCCTGCTTCCTCCTCTCTCTCTGCCTGCCTGCCTCTCTGCCTGCTTGTGATCTGTCGAATAAATAAATAAAATCTTAAAAAAAAAAAAAAACCCAAATAATCACTGAGCGCCCACACTGGGCCAGATCTTTGCCTGAAACAATGATCTATGAAACATCCACAGGGTAGGACAGTCACTACTGACTCTAGGGACTTCCAACCCAGCCAGATGCACAAACAAGACCCCCAAATTTCACAAACAGAAGAACCAGCTGCCTGTTTAATTCTTCTTACTCTTTTCTATGTTAAGCAAACAGAACAAAATAAAGCAGTGAGAAAAGGAAGGCCGACCTGTTTCCAAAAATGGTAGAGGCAATGTTTTATCATCTTAACCCCAAATCACAGTAAATGACTTTTACTCTAAATTGGCATTTTTTTTTCAAACTGCAAGTCAAAACTCATTAATGGGTTAAGAAATCAATTTAGAGAGTCTCAACCAGCATTAAATTTTTTTTAATGGAAACAATAAAATTTAAAAAAGAAAAAGAGCGCATCATGAGTAATAAAGATAATAACTGTCTTCTGAAGTTTTATGTGTCTGTATGGATTCTTGGTCACGAGGTAAAATGTATTTGTTATTGTAGGTCACAGTCAAAAAAGCCTGAAAGCCGCTGCTCTAAATAATTTGCATCATCATCATCTTATTCCCAGCCCTGAATTCAGAAGGTACTTAATAAGTACTTGCTAAATGAGGAGCTACTACATTTAGAATAATTGTTCATCAATTAGCCATTTTCCCTTGTGGTACCCGCGCTCCTTCCTCCTTGATAATGACATTCTTTTATTCTAATTACACCAGTGGTAATTCTCTTCCCTGTATCTTCAGCAGCTGGCACATGGCCTGGCACAGAGAATATGCCCTGGAATGCACAAAGTCCCATCCGTCCATCTGCTTCTCGCCGTCACCTCCTTACTCCAAGTTAGCCGTTCTCCATCCAACAGCCAGAGTGAACTTTTCAAGGGCCCAACCTAAGCATGTCACCAGCTCACACTTAATTCCATGTGAGTGGCTTTTCTTATGGCTCCTGGAAAACCAGAATTTTTACCATAACCTACAAGACCTACAAGGCCTGGGCTGCCTGGCCCCTCCCAACTCCTTCCGTTGGTTTCATACCATGCACCCTGCAGAGTTCTCTGTTCCCGCCACACTGGCTGGAGACTTCTTGGGTTAAAAAAACAAAACAAACAAACAAACAAAAAACTATTCCCTCTCCTCTTCCTCAAATCATTTTTTCTGATCTCAGCTCAATATTCACTTCCTCACTAAAGCTTGCTTGACCTGGGGTTAGGTCAGGTATCCCGTGAGACACTCCCCGGCACCCTGGACCTTTCCATTTCACTGATCAGGCTGCAGTTCTGCATTTATGTTTAGCAGAGGGCTGTCAGCTCCGTGAGACTTGAGTCTTTTTGTTCCTCCAGCCCAAACCAGCCCCTCGACAGGCATTTATTTAATAAAAACATGATATCCATTTTGTAGATGAGAAACAAACGGTCGGTTCGGGCCAATTACCTTACCCGAAATTAGAGTCGAACAGAACCATAACAGGCGCGGCCAGGGTCTCCGGCCCCCAAGGTCCCAAGTTCGGGAAACAGCTAAGTTACCCCGGGTGCCCCAGGAAGTACTGGCGACGGGGGCTCTGGTGACGGCTTCTCAGGGAGAAAGGCCTGCAGAGCCACCAGGGTCCCAGCACCCGCCCACAGAGGGAGACGCGCGCGTCCTGCCGAGGCGCCCCACTTCAGGGCACTCTGCGATCCCGAACCGGGAACAGGGTGGCTGGGCCACACGGACAACAAAAGCAGAAAAGTTCAAACAGGCCAGGCGGCCGCACTCACCAGCTTCGGATTCTCCCCACTGCCAAGCACCGCAGGAACGCACCGGAAGTTCTCGCGGTTTGGCTCGGGACGGGAGCGACGGGGAAAGCGGTCCGGCAGAGCTCCTGGTCTGGGGAGGAACGGTCCGCGCCTGCAGGTTCCGCCCCATTAAATGTTGCCTTTTGCTACTTTAGGTTACACGTCTCCTGACCGTGGATAACAACCTTCACCAAACTATGTATATCCTGCTCCAGAAACACACCCGCCAGCCCTAGTCCTTTGGTTATAATCAGTCATGGTCGGGAAGCTGGGGTCATGATCATGGCTGTCTAGTAGCCACATCAGATGCTCAGTAATGGTCCCTGTCAGCCAGTTTCTACATGAGTATCACCACTGGCCCATG
The DNA here is from genome assembly GCF_011764305.1 of Mustela putorius furo. Lineage (NCBI taxonomy): Eukaryota > Metazoa > Chordata > Mammalia > Carnivora > Mustelidae > Mustela > Mustela putorius. The sequence continues at coordinate 5,525,180 of NW_025421464.1, read as the reverse complement.
ATCATTCAGTCGCTGTCCAACCACACTCAGTCCTAAAGGAGATTGTCAGAAACCCAGCCCGCAGGGCGGAAAAGCGGTAAAGTCGTCCCAGCAGCAATAGCCACTACATGGGTCCCTCTGGCCATAATCACCAGTGTCCTCGGTGGTGCAGGCTAAAAACATGCCTGAAGGGAGGGAATTTCTTGTCTGGTTCTCTTTTGTTTCCCAGGAACCTAGCCTGAAGCCAGACACCAGGGTTCAGCTGGGTGTGTGTATCTATCACAAGTTTAATTAATGACTGTATTAATAAATGATTTCTGTTTGAGGGCTTTGCGCTGTGCTGGGCGGCTGTATCAGTCAGGGTTCAACCAAAGAAACAGAATCAATAGGAGATATATATTAAGAGATTTTTTTTTTACGAAGAATTGGCTTGTATGATTGTGGGGACTGGCTAGGTAAGTCCAATAGCCACAGGGCAGGCCATTCATATATGATTTCTAAGCCTTAACGTAACCCTAGTAAGTAGTTATTAGTATTCCCAGCTGACAAAAGAGAAAACCAAGGTTCAGAGAGGTTACACAGCTGGAAAGTGGCAGAGCTAGGATGCAAACCACGGTCTGACGGATTGTTCCTGTCCCCATGCCGCTGCTTCTTAGCTTGTCAGTCACACTTCCTCAGTGACAGCTGGACACACCAATCTTTCTCAGTCAAACCTCATCTCTTAGTGGGTTGCAGACTATCCTGGGCCCTGCAGTCACGGTTAATCACAATAAGCTGCTGCAGGATTAACCAGAGATGGCCTCCATCAGTCACAGTCACGCCTGTCAAACTCTGCCTGTCATGTCGATTCCATTTCCTGTCTGAAGAAGCTCAGCTCCTTCCCTGACCCTCCTTATTCCCAGTGCAGGTGCTGAGCTAAGTTTATGATTTCAGAGCTCCCTGTTCCAGCTGGGCTCACCATCTTCTCAGAGACTCCAGCCCTGAATTAGGGCTTGAAAGCTATAAATGGTGGCCCTGGAATGCCACCTTATGGGTCACACGTCCATCCAGATCAGGTTTTCAACTCTGATACTACTGACAAATCAGATCAGATTTGTTGTGGGATCTGTCCCATGATTATGGGATGTTTAGCAGCACCCCTGGCCTCTACCCACTGAATGCCAATAGCACCCCTCAGGTGTAACAACCAAAAATGTCTTCAGACGTGGCTAAATATCCCCTGGGGGAGGGCAAAATCACCTCCTTCCCCTCCGTTTGAAAACCAATGATCTAGATAAATCAACTCCAGGTTATTCCCAAGCAACACAGAGGCTGACCCTGAATTTCTGGGAGATAAAGATACAGATCCAGAGTGTGTGTGGACCCAGTATTTGCAAACTGTGTCCTATTCCAGAGCCCCATGGGTGACAGATAGCTAAAGGAAGTGTACAGGAAACAAATTTAGGGAAGGATTCCCAAAGCTCCTGAAAGCAACTACCTCTGACAATGGACCGGATTCCAGAGAGCATTGATGAATTGTTTTCACTGCACAGCATTTTGTGTCATTGAGTGAATTACCTTTGGAAAGAAACAAAATAGTATTTAGTATTCAAAATTACTAGGAAATGCTCAGAATTTAAGTTTAAAATAGTATTTAGAATGGTATGTCCCAGGGCGCCTGGGTGGCTCAGTGGGTTAAGCCACTGCCTTCGGCTCAGGTCATGATCTCGGGGTCCTGGGATCGAGTCCCATGTCGGGCTCTCTGCTCAGCAGGGAGCCTGCTTCTCTCTCTCTCTGCCTGCCTCTCTGTCTACTTGTGATCTCTCTGTCAAATAAATAAATAAATAAATCTTAAAAAAAAAAAAAAAGAATGGTATGTCCCAGGTAATTTAAGCTCTGAAGAGATATACATACCTGGAAAAAGAGTGGAAGAAAATGCATCCAATTATTTATAATGGTTCTTGCTTGTGAGATTTGGGGCAATAGAGAAGTTGGCCTGGGGTTAGACACTTAGAATAAAAAGGAAAGTGTGGTACATGCAACTCAGGTAGCCTAAGGAGTAAGTTTTACATGGACTATGGGTTTTTAATTTTATATTTTTGCATTTAGTTTTATGAAGACCTCCTTTCTTTGGGAAGTGACACTAGTTTTTGATTTATGGAAGTAATGTTTCATATAGATATACATATACATTTATACACACACACACATATATATATATAATTTACAGAGTCCATTTAAATAAGTAATTAAAGGGACAAGTGGCATGTAGAGGGACATGGCAATGTATGTGGAGGTGGGCAAATGTTGAAGCTGGGGGTCACGGTATACATTAACCACTAGGTTCCCATGGAGAGGGTTGTAGGAAGAGACCCCCAATGTAAGTGCCTTCTTTCAGAAAGAGGAGGGATCATGCTGTTCCTCCATGCATCAAGCCCCTCTATGTCCTGGGGCCCACAGACTTACTGTTCCTTCTGCCTAGAATAGTCTTTTTTTTTTTTTTTTAAGATTTTATTTATTTATTTGACACAGAGAGAGAGAGAGATCACAAGTAGGCAGAGAGGCAGGCAGGCAGGGGTGGGGGGAGCAGGCTCCCCACTGAGCAGAGAGCTGATGCAGGTTTTGATCCCAGGATCTTGAGATCATGACCTGAGCTGAAGGCAGAGGCTTAACCCACTGAGCCACCCAGGCACCCCATTCTTTTTTTTTTTTTTTTTAAGATTTTATTCATCCATTTGACACACAGAGAGAGAGCACAAGCAGCGGGAGAGGGAACCCAATGCGGGGTTTGATCCCAGGACCCTAGAATCATGACCTAAGCCGACTGAGCCACCCAGGCGCCCCTGCCTAGAATATCTTGCTCAAGTCCCTCACCTTACTGGATCTTTCTCTTCATTTAGCTCCTCCTCAGGGAGGCCATAACTGGCCACCTTGTTTAAGTGATCTCCTTCAGCAGCCATCTCCTGCCTCTGTGCATTTCCTTCTTGGTGCCAATCACTCCAGAACTATCTCCGACTGCTTGCCTGTTGTATTATGTTTCCAGTACTCCACAAGTCTGAGAGTTCCCGGAGGGTAGGAAATTTGTCTTATTTGCGGTTGTGCCTGCAGAGCCTAACCCAAGTCAGAGACCATACTGGAAGCTGCAAATAAGTGTTGCATGAAAGTGTTCAAGGTTGGGATTTCTTCCACACCTGTTTGAGCCCTCCCCACAAGGCCAACCCGTACTGGTAGCTAAGGGAAGAAGGAGAGAGAGAGAGAGAGAGAGAGAGATATGCCAAGGCAGTTTGTGGTTCAGCATCAAACACATTTATTTCACTTTAATTGAGTATACAAGAACAGAGAGCACACGCATACAGCACAGAGCACTGAGGTGGGGGGAGCGTGGGGACAAGAGGGGAGGGAGGGGTATGAGTAAAAAGGAACAGGACAGCATCGCAGTTGGTTGGAAGGTGCTTTTGAAAAAAAAAATTATTTAGAGTGATGTTGCTCATGCAATTGCAGGCCAGTCTTGGAATGTGCTTGCAGGATTCACAAACTGAAACAGGTCCTGGCACCTCCTGTCCCCTCAGATGAAAAAGATCCCAAGAAAGCAAAACAAGAGAAAAATGAAGATCTGTAGGACAGCAGACTGGGAAAAGACCCTGGAGAGCATCTGGTTTATCCTACTCATTTTGCAAATGGGGAAACCGAGGCCCCAAAGGCGGGGGTGGGACTAGACCAATGTCACATGGTGAGTTAGGGGCTGAGCCAGGATACCCTCCAGGACATTTTCCATCATGCTACATGGTCTCCTGGGTGGATAGGCAGCACAAAAAGGATGAGAAATGCAAAAAGGAAAAAAAAGTAGGTTGAAGACAGACAAGACAAACACCTATATTCTCTATGAAGAGGAGGATGGGAGGAAGCAGTGCCCTAGATTTCAGCTTTGCAGCTCCCCTCCTCCCTGGTGGCACTACCTGCCTCTCCACGGAAGGAAGGTCACAGCATCTGTGGGATGGAGAGCTCCACAAACCCTGGCCAGCTCACAAGCTAAGCCTGGTCCCTTTATCCCTGCTCTGAAGCCACACATTCAGGGGCTGTAAACAGGTGCAGGATCCAGAACAAATACTCTCCCTCTGAGGTATGACCCGTGTGCTCGGGGCACCTGGTTCCTGCAAAGACAGGGGTGCCTGAGCCACATTCCGGGTGGCCCGGGGAAGGGGTGGAGCCATTCCAGCTCTTGGCCCAGAAAGAAAATAGGAGCTTTCAGGTTGAGACGGGTGGGAAGGAGGTTTTGTGGCTTCTCCACCAAGGTAGTAAAAAAGAACCTGGTGCATGGGAAGTAGCACTCAGGGTGGGGGTGGGGGTTGGAGTGAGCCACTGGTCTTGCTCCAGGGGGTTGGGGGCTGGGGGTGGAGATGGCTGAATCTGCCCTCTGAGCCCCAGGGGCAGGTCTCTCTCTGCCTGCTCTCTGTCCCATTTTGTCCCATTTAGCCAACACTGTTCTGGTTTCTTGTTCTCAGGTCAGCACCAGCTTAGCAAACTAAGTATTTATGTCACTGGGGTAACTGACAAGTAAGCCGAGGGGTATCCCCGGGCAATGGCCAATAATTGGAGAGAATGTGAAAATGCTCAGAGGGGCAAGCTGTGATTGAAGATGTAAGGCTGGCTCGGGGAGCTTCCAGGTCCCTCCCCTCTCCCACATTCTCTCCTGCAGTCCAAGCCTAGTGCCTGGCACAAGCAGGTACTCAATAAATATTTGTTGAATGACTTCAATGGCCGCTGTAGAGGTGGGGCAGGGCAGGTAAGATGGGACTGAGAAATTAAAGTGCAGTAGGGACATATTCCCTCCAAAGGGGACTCACTGAGCTCCGGGGAGCAGCTCCTGGCAGGCAAGCCTGGGAAAGCCCGAGCTTTGGTTGGGGTATTCTCCAAGGGCTTCTGTGGTCTGAAGGCAGTTCTGGGGACTCTGAGGGTACAGCTCAGAGCTCAGATGCTGGCTGAAGGGGAGGTTTCCAAAGCCAGTCTCACACAGAGAAGGAGCCTCTGAGCAACACATTTCTTCGGCGGCTTATTCAGGGTGGGGAGGGGGCGGAGTGGGGGGGGCGGGGTTGGGTGGTGGTAGGCAAAGCCTTTGGAAATGAAGTTTTGTCCTATCGGGGCCTGCCCTTGTTCAGGGTCTCTGCCATGGGTGCTTTGGTCCAGGAGGAAGAGAATGAATGTGGGAGGGGAGAGGACCAGAGCGCCCCAGGCTCTCCCGACAGCCAGGTTAAAGCCACCATTCTCTGCAGTGGCCAAGGGTGTCCCATCTCTTTGCATGGGGAGTCAGCTGTCACAATGTGGTCAGGGAAAAGACACGTGGCTGAAAAAAGAGAAGACTGAAAACCAGAGCAAACCCCCTAGGGGGCTATGGGGGCTGAGCCGGGGACCCCTGTAGTGGAATCCTGACCCTGGACCCCACAGCTGAGCACAGATCAGGCCCTGGTGGCTGCTGCCCAAAGCGGGGAAGGCATCTTGGACTACATCTGTCTCTTCCTCCTTGCCAAATACCTGCCCCTCCTTCTGGGGACCCCACCCCTCCCCACCAATCAACCAGTTACAAATACCACACACTGTATTACTACGCTGAACCGTCAGCTCCTCCTGCGAACAGCCCACAGCCAGAGTCCAGGTCTCCTTGGCTGGGCCGGTTCAGTGCGATCTAAGAACCTTGGAATACATCAATCACAGTCGGATAATTATAATTTTAAAATGTCAGCTTCATACTTACCAGCACTGTTTATTTTAATATTTGTTTCCTGTTATATGTCATATACATAACTTAAAAGCACATCCATACACATCTCCTACAAGCTGCACCTTCATCGTGACAACCCATAAATGCACAGTGTCTACTTTCCTTCCTGTGGCTGGGTTTTCTGCGCTTGCTTTCTCTTCTTTTTCTTGTTTCAAACCAGAGTCATGGGCAGGACCGGGATACAGAGGGTGGGGGAGGGGGAGGAGGGAGCCAGAGACAGAAATGACAACAAGACGAGTGAGTGAGTCGAGGGGGAGGGGAGGCGGAAGAAAGGAAGGTGGATTTTGCAGCCCAGTGTCAAGACCCAAAAAATAATAATCCAGTGTTCCTCCTTTCCGAGTGGGGGATTTTCTTTCTTTCTTGGCAAACGGTTGACGGCGCGTGTCTCGCTGCTGAGATTTCTCTTGCTTTGCTGCAAGAGTGTTTCCTTTGCACTGCAGTGGGCAGCACACGCTTCAGGACAAATGGAATGCTCGTTCGTCCACGCAAGGTAACGTGCAGAACCAGGGTCGTTTTGGACTCCTATGATCATCGTGGTCTGGCTTGCTTTTGTCGTTCCGCAGGGCTTCGAAAGGGGGAGTGAGAGATTATTGTCATTTTATATATATATATATACTTTTTTTTTCCTGAAAAATCCCACCAGTTCTTCAATTTGTCTGCAAAGGAAATGTAGGTGTTCAGATGTTGGTTGTTGCTGTTGGCCGAAGGTGCGGCCAGCCCCAGCAGCAGTGCAAGCACGCGGTGTTTCCTGTATATATATCTATATCTATATATATCTATATATATATGCTTTTCCTTTCCCAGTCCCTCTTCGGTGACAGTACGTCACAGCTGGGACTGCGGTGTTGAGTCGGAGAATCCAGAATGAAGGCCCCTTCTTAACGGTTCTCTGGCTTGGGTTGGACCAGAAGCGCCAGCATCTCTTCACAGAGGTCAGGATTCCTAGAGCCGGAGGCACGGAGGGAAGGGGACACGAAGGAAGAGAACAAGAAAAATTAGTAACTTTTTCTCATTCATCTTTAAATACACAGCAAGAGGTGGTTTTAGCTCCCTTTCCTGTATGCCCTTTATTATGGCTCAGGAAGATCAAGTGACTTGTCCAAGGTCACACAGCCAAGACCTGAACCTGCATCTGTCTGGAAATCTGTCCAAGTTTCCTTTAACACTAAGAGGCTCAGATCCCATGCGGCTCACCTTTTCTTCCTACCTCCTCCTGGACTAAGAATTGTTTAGTTGTGATTGCAGAAGTTATTTCTTTTTCTCTCCCATCTCCATGGGCCTGCGTGTCCTGGGATTACACCCCAGCGAGCAGCGTTTCCATAAAGAAATTGGAGCTTGGATTCCAACTCAAGTTTGACTCCAAAATTTTGTGGTCAAGTGCATGGGGTCCACCATCAGATGGCCTGAGTTCAAATCCCATTCTATGGGCTACGAGCTCTGCCATCTTGGATGAGTTTCTTAACTTCTTTAGGCCTCCTGTGCTCCTCTGTAAAATGGGTGCTTCCTCACGCAGTTACAGGGAGGATTCGAAACAAAGGTTAGCAAACAGGAACCACTGAACAAGTACCTAACTGTTCCTATTATTACTACTGCTGTTGTTAACTTAGCCACACACCGTTTGGCTCTCCTTGAGGGCAATGGCTGCCTTTTACTTATCTTTGTCTTTCTTTCTTTCTTTTTTTTTTTAATAATTTTTTGTAAAGATTGTATTTATTTATCTGACAGACGGAGATCACAAGCAGGCAGAGAGGCAGGCAGAGAGGGAGGAAGAAGCAGGCTTCCCGCTGAGCAGAGAGCCCAATGTGGGACTCGATCCCAGGACCCTGGGATCATGACCTGAGCCAAAGGCAGAGGCTTTAACCCACTGAGCCACCCAGGCGCCCCTATCTTTGTCTTTCTAATGCTCATCACTATGCATGGTGCACAGCAGCTCCCCAGAACCACTTAACGGGGTGGGGGTAGTAATCCTTTCTGCCCTTTCCCATTCACATAGGGTCCGGTGTGAAGGGAGTCCTAGACACAAAATTCTTCTCAGTTTAGTTGACAGATGGGAAAATGGAGACCCAGAGGGTTCAATGTCCCAGTGAGTTGGTGACAGAAATGAGACTAGAACCCAAGATTCCTGCTTTGAAACAGGTCAGTTTTCCCCTCCCATGTCATCCAGATCTTGGAAGTAAGGAAGCTGGGTGTTGCAGTGTTGTGGAGACAGGTCCTGTCTGAGAGAGATGGGCCAGTGGGAGAAGATGGAAGAGAAACCACACATCTGGCCTGAGAGTTGCAGGGAGTAGAAAGACCCTGTGTCAGACGGGTGTGCTTCCCGCACTCAGAGCAAGAACTTCAAAGAGGAGGAACTCCGGGAAGGAAGGCCAAGAGTCAAGTGCACTCTGAACAGATGTTTCTGGAGGATTCAGGGAGGGAAGAGAAGCTAAAGGCCAGCAAGATGGACACCTGCAAGGAGCCAGGGCTTGTGCACCAGGCTGGTGGTGGAAGCTTACAGTCTGACTTACCCAGGGCTCTCATCCATCCCTGAACATGGCGAAACCTTGGGGGATAAGAATGCGGTTTCACAGTGCTAAGGATCTGTATGTGAGGTGCTGTCCTTGTGCGTCACTGCTGTGGACTGAATATTTGTGTCCCCCACCCCCCAACCAAAATTCCTATGTTGAAGCCTTAATTCCCAATGTAAAGGATTTTGGGGGGGGCGTCTTTGGGAGGTACTTAGGTTATAAGGATGGAACCCTCATATATAGGATTAATGCCCTTATAAAAAGATAAACAAGAGAGATTCTCTCTCTCTGCTCTGCCACATGAGGACATATAGAGAAGACAGCCACCTGCACCTTGATCTTGGACTTCCCAGGCCCCCATACTTGGGAGAAATGAACATGTGTTGTTTAAGCCACCCAGTCTATGGTGTGCTGTCAAAGCAGCCTGAACTAAGACACTCACAGATGCTAATTATTATCGCAGCTCCAATTCCTAGGTGAACTTCATTTTATAGATGAGGAAACTGAGGTCCAAGGAGGTTCCTCTGGGCACACTGCTAGCAGGGAGTTTTGGGCTCCAAAGGGTGTGTTCTTTGTACTCAATTCTGCTAGCTTCCTGAGGAATTTTTTTTCCCACAGTGGCAGGCTGCACTTGAAGTCTTATAGCTCAGTGTAAACATGACATGGGATGTCTTCAAAAGACTTTAGACACTTCAGAAATGCCAAGGACACCTAAATGATACCATATTATAATTTATCCTTCTTAGTTTATTACATCAGAGTCTGAATGTGCAGTGTTTTGACAGCTTAATTTGAGTTGATAATAATCAGAATCACCCTTAGTTTTTACTGAGCACTTACTATGTGCCAGGTGCCGTGTTAACTGCTGTGTATGTAGGATCTCACCAACCCTATGGGATAAGGAGGTTAAGACCACAGGGTGGCTCTGGAGTCTCACAGATGAGCTTTGACTCCCTCACCAAGCCCCATGGCTCCAAGCAAGTCACCTAACATCTCAGGGGCTCAGTTTCTTCATTTATGAGAACGAGCAGATGACAATACGTTGGTCAAGTGCATGTCCTCATGCCTGGAAGAGTGTAGACACTCCACACATTTCAGCAATTGTTGTCACTGTGAATACGGTTGCTGACCATTCGCCGATGAGCAAAGTGCAGAGATTAAACAATCTGCTCGAAGTCACATGGCTAATGGCAGGCAGGGCTGAGACGAAATCAGGTTTGCAGGATTCCAGATCTTTCCGTGGGCTACCAAGATATATCCCTCCATCAAACTGACATGTTTCAAGCACTTTAAAAAGGAGTCTTCAAATTCAGAGAAGACCCCTCCCCAGAATGAGAGAGTCTGCTGATATTAGGGGTCAAAGGTATTTCCTAAGTAGTGTAAAGCATATAGAGAGAAAGGCAAGGGAGAAACTTCTGTCTTTCCAGGGTGACATGAACACGGTGAACTTTACAGAAGGATCTGAGAGGGAGAAGGAGAGGAGAGACAGAGGGAGAGAGAGAAGGAGAGAGAGCGAGACCAGAGGAAGGGAGGGTAAGGAGAGAGGTAGAGGAGAGAGGGAAGGAAGGGGACGGAGAGAGAGGCGAGACAGAGCGTGGTGGAGTGTGGACAATGCCATCAAAGGAAGAACGAACAGGGGGAGAAGGAGACCCACCAAGTGGGCAGATGTAAAAGGCTGCATGGTGTTGGTTGCTGGGGGGGTGTGTGTGGTTGGGGGGGGGATGACTAGGATATGGCAGCAGGAACGAGAGCCCTGAGTGGGAAAATGGGAAGGCAGGAGCCTGGGGGGCTGGTTGGAAGTGCCCCAAGAAAGATGGGGAGCAAAAAGACAGGGAAAGGAAAAAAATAGGAGAAACCCGTGACAGGTACTCTACGAAAGCAAATTGGCAGCCAGAAGGCCATGCCTGGAAAGGGCTTGCCCCTTCTCTTTGTTTTGCAAGTGAGGAAACTGCTTGCCCAGGAGGGAATGGCTGGGACTAGAGCCAGGTCCCCGGATTTGCAACACAGAATGCTTTGCACCAGTAGCTGCCCATGGACTTCCAACGCATAAATACAGATTCCCAGGTCCGGTCCAGCCCTTCTAAATCAGACTTTATGATCTTAGTTCTTCAGTACCCGTATTCCCCCGGTGATGCCGCCAGTGCACTACCCCTCGGAGATCTGGGGGACAACGGGCAGGAATAACTGGACGATGGAGGGGACCAGAAGGACTGTTTGCATGGAAGTCCGAGGAAGGCTGGGGGGAGGCTCTGCCCATGACCAGCTGCTACTTCTGTAGAAGCAGTGCTGTCCAGCAGAAATAGAAATGAGAGCCACGTATGGAATTTAAATTCCTTTAGCTAGAACTCGCTAAATTTTCTAGATATTTCCAATTTCCTTAACCCTTCTAGGTAGAAACTTTTCATTTCCAAATTAAAATTCTAAATTTCAAATTACCATAAAAAGAGTAAAAGAAACAGGGGAAATGGACTTATAATAATACATTTTACTTAAACCAGTACATCCAAATATGATCATTTGAGGTTGTAATGAATAGAAACACTATTGAGACATATTGTAAGCCTTGTCTCATATGAAGTCTTCAAAACCCTGCATACATTTTCCCCTTAAAGCATGTCTGATTTTAGATTAGCCAATTGCAATTGCTCGACAGCCATGTGTCTTGCATGGTATGAAGAAAACCTGACCATCACTGCAGAAAGTTTTGTTGGACAGCACAGTCTAGACGAGGGCTTGGCAGCCCTTCAAGGTGGAAGGAAAATGTTTCAGTGCATTTTCTTCTGACAAGAAGGGAGTGGTGATCCACATTCTTGTATCTTTCTAGAAAACACAGTCTTATTCATCAGGGAAGAGGGCCAAAGGAGATCTGCTGCTTGTAGGGGTCTTTGAGATGAGTTCTTTTTTCACTGTAGCATAAATCCAAGTATATAGCCCGACACATTTTTATATATGTCTACACCCATGTGACCTACTCCGTTCAAGATGCTGACATTTCCAGCACCCCCAAAGGTTTCCCCGTGACTCTTCCTGTCAATATCACATCCCAGAACTAAGCAGTATTCTGACTTTTACCATCACTGATTAGTTTGGCCTACTTTTGAACTTAAACAGAATTCTCCCACTCAACTCAATGTCTGTGAGATTTCATTTTATATGCCTGATAAAATTCAGTCAATTTCCAGAGGGACCAGAATAACCCCTCCCCCAATTTAGGCTAATAAAAGCCCTATCTGCTAGAGCACCATCTCCTTCCTCTTGTTTAGCAAGGCATGGTCTATCCATAAGGAAACAGAAAAGTAAGTTTCTGACCCAAGGTAGCCTGAGAAGTCAAGGGTTTGCGATCTAGCAACACAGATGGAATCAAGAACTCTGGTCATCATATTCCCCCTTAGCAACATCCAGTGACCTGTGATGGCGGCAGAGAATCAGGGACAGGAAGGTGGCGGTTGGCCTGAGGGGCCTTTTTCTGGCTTCAGGTTTTTAGGTAATGGCCAGTAAGGCTATGCTTGTCTCCAGCTGTCCCGCCTCAGGACGGGCTATCCACCCTCATTCCCTGGCCTTATCACGTCCAGATATACTTGGACCTGAAGCCCCCAAGAAGCCAAGGAACCAGTCTTCCCCACCCCCACTCCCCACTCTGATTTGTTATATTTGAGGAAGCTACTTCTCCCCTTTGAGCCACAAACCAGGAACGTGGGGACTTAAAGCTGTGCTTGGGACCAAGCCACCTGATAGAAACGACCCTCGGAAGATCTCACCACCTCCCTCTCCTGGCTGCTGAGCCTCAGAGGTCTTACCTGTGGCTTCCTGTCCCTCTCCTCTGGGGACGGGTCTGTTTCTCTATATACGACAGCTTTGGTTACCAACATGTCAGGATGCTGCAGCTTGGCCTCCTTGATGGCCAAAGCCAGGGCCTGGTAGACAGGAGCAACAAAGTGAGAAATGGATATCGAATACAGGAGGGACCCTGGAGACCGACAAGCCCCTTCCTGTACAGTTGTGGAAACTGAGGCCCAGGAGAGGCACTGGTCAAAGAGTTAAAAGGGAGAGCCCAGAGCTTGGGTTCTCTGGCTTCTTCGGGCTCCCATTCTATGCCCCTTTTTGGGGGGCTCATTTGGGGCTCATTGTCTGAATAAGGATCAGCATGAAATGGACTTGATCCTCTGCCCACAAGGGCAGCTGTCCACAGGTGACCCAATATGGGAGGGGCTGGGGACTGCCCCCAGGATCAGCGTTCCCTACCCCCATACCTGGTCTTGATCAACATCTTCATCCCCAGTGATGATGATCCGCTTCTCAATCCTCGTCTCAGAAAATCCCCCTTTCACAGTCTGCAGAGTGAAAGGGCAGGAAGGTCAGCTCTGGGTCCTGCCAGGGTGTGACCGGGCACCCATCCAAAGCACCCCTGAAGGACGAGGCTGGAACCAGCAGTCACCTTCTCTCCTGGCTCCCTCTTCTGGTTTTTGGGACTTTAGATGGCACATCTCGCCCGCGGCTACCACTCCCCCCAACGACCAAACTGCCCCCTCTAGGTCTTCCGAGCCCAGCTCAAGTCAGGCTTCCCTAATCCAGGTTGGTGACCCTGCCCCCCTCCTGCCTTGGTATTCCCCGACTACCAAGCTGTCTCTCTTGCGCCACTTCTGGGGCTCTCTGCCTCATGCTGACCTTGTGTGCATGACCTGGCCTGGCTCGCTAGGCTGGAGCTCTTGAGGGCAGGAGCTGCCTTTTGCTCATTTCCGTTTCGCCTCCCCCCCCGTCCAATCTGACCAGGGCAGGTGCTAAATGCAGAGTCGTTGAATGAACACATGAATGAAATGTGAATGGTGACACGGTTCTATCTTAAATGACTTCAAACAACACTACAAGAGAAAACCACGTTGGTGATGCTTATAACGTCCACTGTTTTCCGAAAGGGCAGGGTTTGGGCACAAGTCTAGAAGTAGAAGATGGGGAAGGAACTAACTGCTTGGCATATCGAGGAGGGTGGTAGCTGAGGGAAATCCCAGCAGGAGCCAGGAACGGACAGAAAGAAGGGGACTCCTGGTTTGCAGGGAGGAGGTGGGGGAGCGACTTCGGGTAGAACAGTTTTCTGAGCTGTATGCAGTGGGGTGTGTGATGGAAAACCCTCCCCTAAAACTTTCAGTGAAGTCAACATTGCTCACAAATGCTTTGGGTGGGTGGGCGGGGGGTGTTGTGGAGGGAGCTTCCTGGGAACGTGCAAAGGTGCTGAGTCCTGCATACACGCGATGCGGCAGGGCTGGGACAGTTGGTGTGTGCATAACGGCCAGTGGTACCTAGCGGACTTCTCCCTTAGAGGGCTCCGCAGAACGTCCCCCTCAACCTGCCTTCCATGCCCCTCTCCTCCAGGCCTTCTTCTCTGGCCTGCACCCCTTCCTGCCTCCCTCCTGGCACCCCCCCCCCAGGCGTGGAACCACTTGCCTTCAGCCTTCTGCGCTCATTGGCTGCATCACAGCTGATGCATAGGGAGTGGTCCCCTCCCGTAGCCCTGCCTCTTCCTTCCCCCACCAGTCCAGGGCCCCCATCCCTAGTCACTACACGCCGCTCTCTCTTCGCTCCCCCATCTACCTGTGCATACTGATGGACCTAATCTCCTCTTCTTAAACCTCTTTGTGCTGGGTCACTCCCCAGTTTAAAAATCTTGACAGTGTTCCAATGGCTCTTAAACCCTTCCTAGTCTCATCTGTCCTGGGTTTTGTCTCGTTTGTCTCTATTTGGCTTCCCCTGCCTCCAGTCCACCCCAATTTCCGCCGCTTCAGCGCTACTTCTCCCTGATGGAGACCCCCCACCCCCACCGCCATCCCCCCAAACATGCAGCACTTCCAGCCGCCACCTGTGCCCCTCGCACAGAGGCAGGCAGCAGCTTGATGTTCACTAGCAAATGTGAACAAATAAACAAATGCAGTCTCTGTTCCCATCTCCTGTGTTGCTTAGAGAACACCTGTGTTTGTCCTCTCCTCCGTCACGAGTCCTACCTGGCTTCCTAAGACCCCGCACAAATCCCACTTTTCTCCAGAAAAGCCCTCCTCACCCCTTCTAAATCCTGCCAGCACGTAAGGTCTATAAGGTGCAAAAGCCATGGCTCCGAATTGCTTCTGGGAAGGGAGTCTTGCCCCCAGCCCCCCTGCCAGCCTGGCTGCCGATGATGAGGGGCGGGGCCCGTGCCTAGGATGACCCATAGTACAGATCAGAGCACGTAGCACTCCAGAAGCTAGACCACTGCCGGTCTTCTCTGTCCACGATACAAGGCACAGCGATGGCCGTGACCTTGCCCAGCCCCACGGCCAGGGTGGGGGCAGACGGTGCCCTGCTACTACTCACTTTGGTAACATGGGTGGTGGTGGAGGTGGAGAGGGTTTCCGCGGTGGCGCCGTAGGTGCTGGTGAGGACATCTTTCCCGATGATCTGCGGAATATAACCACCCCCACCCCCGGGGTCAGGTAAGGACGCTGGGCTCTGCAGGGTGAGGGTGGGGAGAGTAAACCAAGGGCGCCCCAGAAGGGTGAAGTCTGAAAGTCCAAGATGCTTCAGATCATTGACTCTAAGAATTCAGGAATACTGGAATCTTCAGAATGCTTGATCTATGACATTCTCAAACCACTGACTCTCAGATTCCTAGAACCTGAGATTCCTGAGGCCCAGAATTCTAACAAGATTCCAGATTTTAAGAATCCTGGTAGCTGGGGCACCTGGGTGGCTCAGTCATTAAGCATCTGCCTTCAGCTCAGGTCATGATCCCAGGGTCCTGGGATCGGACCCCGCATTGGGCTCCCTGCTCCAGCCAGAAGCTTGCTTCTCCCTCTTCCACTCCCCCTGCTTTGTTCCCTCTCAGGCTGTCTCTCTGTCAAATAAATAAATAAATAAATCTTTGGCGGGGGTGGGGGAGGGAATCCTGGCAGCTCAGAAGAATGAATGGGGGATCCAGGGTAAAAACAGAGCCCTCCCAAACCCCCTACCCCCATCCCAGCTGGGAACACATGGCCTCCGGGGCTAGACAAGGAGAAGGGCAGGCTTGGAGAATGCAGGAGATGCAAGAGACTTCAAGTGACAGCCTCACGCTCACGGGAGCCATTGAAAGAGCCACGTCCAGAGTGCAAGCCTCTGGACTCCTACTCCATCTTTCCTCCTGGCCAATAAGAACAGCAGATACAAATGAGCTGTCCCATCACAAGCATCACCAGGGAGGGGGGCTGCATCACCCTAATCTGCGATGCCCTCTGGTGTGTGTATGTGGGGGGTGGAGGCGATGGATGAGACTCTGGTGGGCACAAGGGAGCCCTACAAGCATCTGAGAGCGATCCACATTCCTGGCATTGTGCTTCAAAGGGCAGCCCACTGGGCTCTATGCTGTGCTCACTCGGGCCACCTATGGACTGCATTCTTAGCACAGAGTCCCCTAGCCTGAGCTGGCCCTACCCACTTACCGGAGAAAGAGAACGGATATCCGTGGCCACCGTCTGTGGGCCTGGGATCATGGCAGCTGCCCCCTTCCCGGACTTGAGACTGTTCTCCTGGGGAAACAATAGTGCTCAGATGGCCGGATCTCGCGTGAGTGGGCCCCCAGGATGGCCAGAGCGCACAGCTGTGTCGCTCTCACGGCCACGAGGTTGAGGAGTGACACTGTCACGCACTTAACACGTGCACACACACACCTGCTCTCATACTTATCACTCACTCGTTCAACATGTACAGTGCCTGGGGTTAGGGACAAGGGCAAACGAGACATGGCATTGCTCTCAAGAAGCACTACCAAAGGAGGGGAGACATTCAGGCTCTCGTCCTGGCCCTGCCATGATCTAGCCCCATGAGCTGGGCACAGCCACCTCCGTTCCATGGGTCTCATGGATTTACCTATAAAACAGAACCCCTGCAATGTCGGTTTGCCAATGGTAACGATTATGGGGGAGGCTACGCATGTGCAGGGGTAAGGAGCATGTGGGAAATCTCTCTATATATAGCTCTGTATATATCCCCATTTATGGAGCATACGGGGTCCCTTCCTCTCAGTTCTGCTGTGAAACTGCTCTAAAAAAATAAACTGCCCTAAAAATATTAAGCCTTAAACATTTTTTGTAAAAAGACACCTTGCCCAACTCCCTCAGAGACATTATGATGTTAACAGAGGAGAAAGGGCTTGGCAAATCCCAATCTTAGGATAAACACAAGAACACAGGCTAGCTACCAACAATTTAATAATACCTACTTCTGAATCCTTGCCATGTGCTCGGTATTATGTTAAGGATGCGCTATCTCATTTAATCCTCAGAACAGCCACAGGAAATTGTTTTAATATTCTGGCTTCAGAGTTGAGAAGCTAGAAGGCCAGAGAACATCAAGTGGCTTATTCATGTCCCCCCAACGTTTGTCAGACTCCAAGCCCAATGTGCAACACTTCTCTGCCCTCAGAACACTCACCCTGCAGCAGCTCTCCTGGTCCTATGGTGGATTCTAACCACTAGAGACTCATGCCCCACGTTTGTCAAGGGGCCTGGTTGCCAGCCCCTATCTCCCACCTCTGCACCATCTTGGGCCCACCCCATTCTGTCCAGGGACTCAGAGCTATGTCTGTTCTAGCTGAGCCCTGGTCCTGGTCTGTACAACCTCTGCCTGCCAAGGGACAGGTAAGGATGGCAGCCCTCTCTCTGCCTTCGCCCTGCCTACCACTCCCCACCTGACCCGGAGCCTGCCTCTGACCAAGGCAGTGACCTTGGCATTTACCTGGCATTCTACCAGTGAGCAACTTTCTTAGATGGAGTCCCAGAATGTGGCCTGGCGGTAGGCCAAAAAGCGGGCAGCCTTGCCCATAGACACAGAAGGATGCTCCGCATCACTCATCAGGTAAATGCAAATCAAAACTGCAATGAGCTATCCCGTTATACCTGTCAGAATGGCATGTCTTAAACAGACAAAAAACAAGTGCTGGTGAGGATGTGGAGAGAAGGGAGCCCTTGTGCCCTGCAGACAGGAGTGCACACCACTGTGGCCACTCTGGAACACAATATGGAGGTTCCTTGGAAAAAAAAATTAAAACTAGAAATACCATAGGATCCAGGAACTCCAGTATTGGGTACTTACCCAAAGAAAACAAAAACATTAATTGAAAAGACATATGCACCCCTATGTTTTTTGCAGCATCATTTACAATAGCCAAGATACGGGAGCAGCCCAAGTGTCCGCCGGGAGAAAATGGGTAAAGAGGATGTGATATACAATGCTCTTATTCAGCCATAAACAAGAATGAGATCTGACAATTTGCAACAGCACGGATGGACCTTGAGGGTATGATGCTAAGTGAGATAAGTCGACAAAGACAAATGCCATATGATTTCACTTCTACGTAGAATTGCAAAAACCAAACAGACCATGAGAAAAGCATAAACAGATCATAAATACGGAGAACTAGGAGTTGCCAGAGGGGCAGTGGGGGGAGGGACGGGCAGCCAGGGGTGAAGGGGAGCGAGAGGTGCTGGCTTCCGGTTCTGGGATGAACAGGTCCCGGGCATGAAGGGTACGGCACAGGGAACACAGTCAGTGGTACTGTAACAGGGTTGTGTGGGGACAGATGGCAGCTACACCTGCGGTGAGCACAGCATACACAGAGCTGTCAAATCGTGATGTCATACACCTGAAACCAATGTCACACTGTGTGTCAACTGTGCTTCGATTCAGAAAAAGGGTGGTGGCAGCCTTCTGGGCTCCATGCTTCCTTGCTGCCAGCCTCGGGAGAGTCACTAGCCCCTCTGAGTCCTACTGTCGCTCTGGGCAATTCTCCCCTTAAGCCTCTTCATCTCCCACAGGCTCCCTCTGTCCCAGACAAAGCCTCACCTCCACCTTTCACACCGAAAAGGGAGGCCACTAAAGGGGACACATGTCGTTTGAAACAAGGCACCATCTGCACTGCCCGCCTCTCCTTTATCTCTGGCCAGTCCTCTCTCCTGTCTCCAGGAGGTGTGGCTTCTCTCCCTGGCCACGGCAATGCCACCATCTCTGCTCTGGACCCTTCCTCCCTCCAGCGGAGGGCTCTCCTCCTCGCTACCCTCTCTCGGGGCCGCCTCAGCCAGTCAAGGCTTTCTCACAAGGCCCCTGTCCTTATCCCTCTATCAGAGCCCAGATCTTTCTCGAAACCCAGACTTTAAAACCAATTGTTTCCTCAGTATTTCCCCCTGGAAATGTCCCATGGGCACTTTAGACTCATGAGAGATCCAACATGGAATTCACTGCCTTCCCACTAACGAGTAACCCCCTCCAGGGCTCTCTGTATCAGAGCTTCTCCGACTTGAGGGGTGTCACACCTTCTGGGTGTGCTCCAGAGTTTCTGATTTGATAGGTTTGGGGGGCGGGGTGCAGAGATTTGCTTTTCTTAAGGTTCCCAGGGCTGTGCTTCAAAAATGGCTAGGTCAGGGGCGCCTGGGTGGCTCAGTGGTTTAAGCCTCTGCCTTCAGCTCAGGTCATGATCTCAGGGTCCTGGGATCGAGCCCCACATCGGGCTCTCTGCTCAGCGGGGAGCCTGCTTCCCCCTCTCTCTCTGCCTGCCTCTCTGCCTACTTGTGATCTCTCTCTGTCTATCAAATAAATAAATAAAAATCTTTAAAAAAAAAATGGCTAGGTCAGGGTTAGGTCACCAGCCCTAAGACAGAGGACCCCATCGGGCCCTCTGTCACCTGAACGTTCTGTCAATGACCAAATCCTGCATGTTCCTCCCCCTGGTTATCCCTCAACCCAGCCCGCCTTCTCAGCATCTACCTCCTTGCACACCAGCTCTGCCGCAGCCCCTAAACCAGTTCCCTGCCTTCTCTTTCCATCTCTCCCAATGGCGTGTGTGCTCGGGGCACTTTCTGTCTCCCTCAGTGCTGGGCTCACAGCGCATCACACAGCATTCAACAAGTATTTGCTGAGGGGAGGAGGGAGGGCAGGAGGGACATTTTCTCTCGTGACGTCCCACACAGTTGCCAGGGTGATCTTTCTAAAACACAGAAACACACATTTGATGACATCACGCCCATGTCGGAAGTTGAAGGGATGCCCTACTGCCCCCCACTGTCACAGTAGATAAAGCGTGAACTTCCTATGTGACATCTGAGGCTCTGCGCGCCCTGGCCCAGAATGCCTTTCCAGCCCCTTCCCCCGCACCCCGCTCCTCTTCCCCGCACCTGACATCTTGCTTCACTGGCCACCTGCCTTTCCCCAAATGCTCCGCTCCTTCCTATCCCTGCCTTTGCACCTGCTGTCCCCACTGCCTAGAACGCCTTCTGCTGTGGGCATGCTGTCATTTATCCTCAAAGGATGGCTCAGCTGTCCCTGCTGAGGTAAAGCCTTCTCAGTCCTCCTGGCATGGGTGTCACCCCATACCCGTCCTCCCTGTGCCCCCCAGAAAGCACTGTCACCCTGTTCCATGAAGGCAGGGCAAAAAGTACAGCAGCTCACATTTACAGACCACTTCCTATGTGCCAGGCACGCCTTTGCACAGATTACCTTGGTGCCTCCTTGGGTTGACCCTTTGAGGGATGTGCTATGACTGCTCCCCATCACCCCATTTTACAGAAGTGGAAACTGAGGCTTGGAGAGGTTCAGGTAACTTGCCCAGGGGTCATCCTGCCAGGACGTGGGAGAGCTGGGCCTTGTTCACCACTGTGTGCCCAGGACCTAAACAATGACACGTGCCCTTGATCGCTACTAGAACAAATGTCTTCTCGCAGGCAGTAGATTTCCTTCAACTCTGTGTTCTGAATCAGGCAGGCAACAGAGACTAAGAAATGTTTTTGGAAGAAATGAATGGATGGATGGGTGGGTGGGTGGGCACGTGGGTAAATGAGCGATGTAACTCCCTACTCACCGTAGTGTGAATTTAAATTTAGCCCTAGAAGTGTCCTGATGTCACGTGGAGAAGGACTGAGGCAGAGGTGGGACAGAGTGACCAGGAAAGAGGGAGCGAGCTGATAACCAGTTCAGAGTTATTTGTCTTTGTTTGCTCAAAACCTACCTGTTGGGTAAGTCTAAACGCCATGCCCTTCCTAGGTGTCTATCGGGGGTTTGGCAAGAGAGAGCATTTGAAAACAACTTTACACCAACTCAAGACAGATCCGGCCCCAACCCCGACCCTGGCCCCGGCCCCATCGGCCAGTGTTCACAGTGGTCGGGATGAGGGTGCAGAGCGGTTGAGGGGCACAGTGAGGCTTCTGGGTTGGACCAGCTTCTACGTACTGGGTGTGTGACCTAAGGAAGTCACCTTACCTCCCTGGATTTCCGATTCTTCATCTGTAAAGTGTGTAGAAAAAAGAGAATCCCCTCCAGTTTTTGTAAGGACTCAGTGAGATCACCCACACACAGTTCTTGGCAGCTTGCCTGGCGACACAGCCTGGGTGCCTAAAGCTATCTGGTCTATGTCATCATTAAAGGATGTGACATTACTGGACTCTTTTAAGAACCTGTGAACCAGGGGCTCCTGGGTGGTTCAGTTGGTTAAGCCTCTGCCTTTGGCTCAGGTCATGATCCCAGAGTCCTGGGATGGAGCCCCATGTTGGGTTCCCTGCTCCCTTGCCCTCTGCCACCAAGGCCCCCTGCTTGTGCTGGTGTGATCTCTCTCTCTCAGATAAATAAATAAAATCTTAAAAAAAAAAAAAAAAAGAGCCTATGAAACAGGCAGAATTGGGATTACTCCCATTTTACAGATGAAGACATCTGAGGCCAAAGACCCTGCTTCACAGGTCAGGCAGCACATCAGTATCAGAACCAGAGCCTGAGGAGCTGGTCCCAAAAATCTTGGATTTTCCAGTTTTAGGCTCCCCGCACGCCATCTACTGACCAAGGCAAGGAAGCGGCCCGAGACATGAGAAACTGCACAGCCGCCAGGGTCTGTCAGGGACTTTCAAGCTCAATCCTCACGCCTTGCCCATAATCACATAATCGAATGGTACTGCCCTCCCTCTATCCCTGCTGTGGCTGAGACGGTGCAGATAACTGAGACTCAGGGATTCCACCTCCCACATCATTCCGTTTAGAAAACTGAGATCTGACTGGGTGTCCTGTGGTAACGATGGTGCCTGACAAGAAGAGGTCGACTCTGTGTCCTATGCCTGATGCGGGGAGGGCAGAGGAGGACCATCCCAGACAGCCAGGGATGCTGTTATCTGGCTGCCCGAGGGCAAGGAGGCTGGTCAGAGAGGGAAGACCCTGGGGTCCTACTTACCATGGTGGTCGATATGGTCTCTGTGGTGATGGAGGGAGTGGTTGTTATGGACTCCTTTCCCCCTGGGGCAGTCCCATCAACCTGCTGGCCAGAGGAGTCATGAGAGAGAGAGGTTGGGGGGGGGCACACCGCCTCTGCCTGGAGCATCTGGTACCTGGGCAGGTGGCATTCCCAGCTACAGAAGGACGGGCTGTGTGATCAAACAAGCGCTGGCGGGGAGACGGGCTTGTCCGCACACAGCCTGAATTACGGGGTGGGGGGGGTCCTCACATGCCCCCAGTTTGTTTGAATCATCTTATTTGGCAAAGGACAAATAATCGCAGATAATTTTGCAAGCCCTAAGCAAACCTCAATTCCTGTGCTCCTTGACCTAGTGATTCCACAGCCGGGAGTTCATCCTTTGGATATCAACTCTGAAAAAGTTGCCAAGAAGTGTGAACGAAGAAGTTCATTGAAACATTCATCGTTAACTGCCAAGGACAAAACAGCTGCAGGCCCATTGACGGGAGACTGCAGGGTAAGTCAGGACCCACTCCTAAGTGGGACTGAGTGTACGGTGGGCCCACAGAGGGCAATGAAGAGTGAGCTCCAAGACAGTCAGAGGGTTAAGCCTCTACCTTCGGCTCAGGTCATGGTCTCAGGGTTCTGGGATCGAGCCCAGCGTTGGGGGGGTCCCTGCTCAGCAGGGAGCCTGCTTCCTCCTCTCTCTGCCTGCCTCTCTGCCTACTTGTGATCTCTTTCTGTCAAATAAATAAATAAAATCTTTTTTTAAAAAAAAGGTCAGGTGTAAAAGAGGATCTCTTTTGTGTAAAATTCTACACGCTAGAGATGTCAGTGTATACATTGGAATACATATATATCTTTTTTTCTGGGAAGAATCGTAAGAAAAATTTCAGTTTGTTCTATTTGAATTTCATAACTGTGAACACTTTGTCATTTTGTTTTGATGTCACTATGGATTACTGGGCTGTTGACTTTGGGGCCTATTTAGGTTTTCTCTGTATTTTTCTACAGGAAAACAAAATAAAACACTGGTCACTAAAACAAAAGAGGCCACAAGGAGGCATGCAGCTTGAGATCACATAGTTCGTCAGAACTCGAGAGTCTTGGCTTCTGCACCAGCTGCCACAGAGACCATTGTGCACGTTACAAACGGGGAAAAAGAACATTCTGGAAATGAAACAATTGGACACATTGTGTTCGTTTACACCTTACTTATTTCTTGAGATGCAGACTAGTCTCTGCCCCCAGCACTGCAGCTCCTCTGGCCAGGAGGAACTCAGGGGGCATCTATCACACCTACAAGTCTCAAGGTTCAAAGTTTAAAAATCAAAATACTGCAAGAGAAACCTCGACACCTGTGTCTCTTTTGGACCGCTCTGTCCAGGGTACCAAGTATGCTTCATCTTGCTAAGGCAAATGATTTTTTAAAATCTTTTTCTCAGTTTGTTCATTTTGCCAATCTGACATGGAAACCCCACGTGTAAAAAAAAAAAAAAAATAATAATAATCCAATGTGAGTCATTCTGACAACAGTTAGATTGGGATTGCTCCCTCTCTCTCCCCCAGAGCAGCCCCTGGGCTACCTCAAGAAACTTCTCCAACTCCTTCAAGCAATCTAAGAGCCACAGTCTAGTCCACTTGCTGCTAGCCCTTACAGCACTCACAGGAGGACAGGGAGACATGATCATTCCCATTTTAGAGATGGGAAGTCGAGGCTGTAAGAGGTGTGTGTGGTCTGCCCAGGACAGGAGTTCATTCTACCGGCCAACCGCAGAGCTCAAGGAGGACAGCAAAGCTCAGAAGAGCATCAAGGTGAACCTGGAGGCTCTGGGGAAGCTGGAGTGGCAAGAGTCAGCCCGGGGGCTTGGCCTGGGTGAGGACCCCACACCTAAATGTCCTGCGCTCAAGGTGCAGTGGAAGGCCCCGGTTACCTGGCTAGCGTCCATAGCGCTGACTCTGGTCTGCAGGACAGCCTCGGGCTCAATCTTCTTTCTGATGGCCAGGCTGCTGACAGTCATGGTTTCCGCTTTCACAGACTGTAGGGAGAAGAGGGAGAAAGTTCCATAAGCCAAGCCTCTGCCCGACTCCTGCTCACAGGCCACTGTGGCATCTCTCCCACCCCTGCAGCAGGCCAGGGCTCAGGAAGGGCACACAGGTCAGGGCAAAGAGGCACGGCATCCCGGACAGCCAGCCCCACGGGAGAGCCAGGGCCACCAGCAGCACCCAGACGGGCCACTCATGACCTTGGCGCACATCCGCTACTGGTGGCTAGAAGCTGGTTTTTAGGCTACCTGTAAAAGAACATCTACTATTCAACTAACAGGCTCTGTGCCAGGCCCCCCACTAAGAACTTTCCTTAGATACTTGCCACTGAATCCTGACCTCAACAATTATGCTGCCCCGTCCCAGCTGCTTCCTTTGAACTGCTCTTGAAAGCGGGAGTCACACACCTGGGGGTCTAGGGGGGCCAGGCAGGAGATGTAAAGGGGTGAATTGGGCTCATGGAGGACTGGGGTGAACAGGAGGACACATGTTCTCACCACTCAGGTTTGGCCAATGGCAGCCATGGCTTCTGAATGACTTGGGTCATCTGATTTTTTTAGTGATTAAAAACAAACCAATAAACAAAAAAACACCTGTGGATTTTATATTCCACGTCCTGATTTTTCGATGAGGGTCAAAGAAAACACCTGTGTTAGCCAGATCTGGCCTGGGGCCATCGGTTTTCAACCTCTCCTCTAGAAGTCTTCGGTTAAATGATCAGTTTCTTCAGACTCTCCCAGCAAGGTCAGTTCATGGGACCGTGAGTATATGAGAGCTGAATGAATGAATGAATGAAAAAGCCTGCCATCTGGTTGGGAGGGTAGTGAGAGGGATTCTTATAGATGACTGTAACCGTGAGATCAAGCCATTCATCCAGTTAATCGTCTATTAGTGCCTGGCATGCGCAGGCTTAGAGAAGCTGCCACCGGGGGGGGGGGGGGGAGGCGAGCAGGCATGGCAGCCGCCAGCCTGACTACCTAGGAGGATGCTGGGAGCAGAAACATTGCAGAGCAAGGGGGCTGTGGACAGAGCCACACTTCCGCCCTGGGTGGTCAGGGAAGCATCTGCTAGATGTGAGAGCCGAACTTGGTCCTGAAACATGACAAGTTTGCAAGGCAGAGAAGGGGAAGGAAAACTTCTCCCAAAGGGCACAGCACGGAGTGAACGCCCAGAGTCGATGAGTTCGTATTTCAAAGCCTGGAACGGAGAGAGGAGGGTGTGGTGGGAGGTAGGTTGGGGCTGCAAGAGACAAGAGGGCAAAGGGATCGTGGGACAAAGATCCTCTGAAGGAAGGACACAAAGCAGAGGGGCCCAGACACTGTTGATCCTGGTGTCCCCCTCAGTGATGACGTTTCTTCTTCTCTTGGAGCTTCTGCTGCTCACCTAAGACCCCGGGGCCAGATGGGTTTAGACCGCTGCCCCTTCCCCCAGCAGGCCCCGGGGAGAAGAGCCGGGTCAGAATCAGGAAGAACCATCGACTTTCAGGCCAGGCCGCAGGCGAGTCCATAAGCACGTGCCTTCTGCAGGTGCCATGCAACACAGACAGGGAGAGGAGGCGGGTAAGACCAGACCTCCTAGCATCACCTGACCTCGGGCAAGCAGGCAAGCGATGGGGTCACAGGGTTAAAACGCCAAGGAGTGCATGTTAGGGGTGAACCAAGATGGCAAACATGCGAGCACAGAACCATGCTTTCTGCGAGGGGCAGTCATGCAACACGAAACAGAGCTTCAGCCTGGTGGCTCGGTCTTCTCGCAGATGGCCCCGGGGCCCTCTGAACATGCAGTGCCCGCCGGGCCCAGGTATCCAGGATGCTCCACTGTACCTCAAACTGGGGCATATCTGGGGTGGCGCAGGCCCCTCGCTCCGGGCTATCCTCGATGCCCCCAGACTCGTCTTCCTGGCCGAGGCCCCCCTTGTTGAGATCCCGGGAAAACACCAGGCCCTCGGTCTCCGAGTCGCTTTTGTCTCGGTCAAGCTCAGGCAGGCTGCGGGAGAAGTCTTCGAAGGCGCTGCCATGGTAGTCACCAATGACCGTGAAGTCAACCTCAGCCTCCAGGCTCGACGTGGAGCTGACTGTGATGCTGGAGCACTTGCGCTCAATGGCCAAGTGGTTGTCCTTCAGGAACACCGCGTCCCTCTCCTGGTCCTGGTCCTCGTCTCCCGTGTCACTCTCTGGGGCCCTGGGACGAGGTGGTTTGACTTTCTCCTCTGAGCCCTCCCTTAGCCCTGCTCTCTATGGCCAGATAAAAAGCAAAGGAACGGGGGTGTGGGGTGGGAAGAGAGAGAGAGAAAGCAAGATGGTGAATGACAGAAGAAATCGTGGGGCCTTTCAATGTCTCAAATAGAAGAGCAGGTCAGGAAATGAAAAACACTCCCAGGAAGGTTCCTTGACATAACAAGCTTGAAAAACCCACAAAGTTCTCAAGAGTGGGGAATGCTCCTTTCCGAGGGTCTCCCGCTGATGGCCAAAGCAAGTACAAAGCAAACCTCCTGCCAGTTGGTTCTGGACAGGAAGCCCCATCCAAGGTCTGGATCTGGGAGCTTTTCAGAAGCGGCATCGTGTGCGAGGCAGGGATGGGAGCCTGGACGCAGGCCCATCCGTGCAGGTGGGCACCGAGAGACAGAAACCAAGGAGGGAGACCCAGGGATTTAGGGAAACCTGGGATGGGAAGGCAGGGAGGCTGGAGCCAAGAGCTTGGAGAAACAAAGAGGAAGCCAACATGGTTTGTCAATTCCACTGAGTCTCTGAGGGAGGGGGCGTGTTGGCTATGGGGAGGAACAATATGGGTTAAGTCCTGGGAGCTGGGGGCTACAGCAGTTCAGCCCTGTGTTCCGGGCGGGGCCGGTGGGCAGGGTGGAGGTTCTAGTCCCATCAGTGTAATTGACAACGGCAGGCCAAGGAAACGCTGGAGGGGAACCAGCAACTCTTGTCCCGCATACATACCTCTCAACTGGCCTGTCAGGGATTAAACACCACATGCACATTTTTGGCTGTTCCAGAACAGTCTTTTTAAAGCCCAATCTAACACCCACCAAATATATATACATGTATATATACATTTTTTTTTAAGTAGTTGGCTTCAGGTTCTAGAGATTCAGTGCACTTAGAGATTCACTTGCTAGACTTAGCTTCCATTTTAGCCAGTTTCTGGAAGGTTGAGAGGTGTGAGGACACATTCCAGACAAGCGAGAGTTGAGCTGCCACAGACGGCATTGCCAGAGCAGGTGGGAGTCGAAGGCAGCGATGCACCCTGGCCAGGCGGAGAGGACCAGGTTCATCAGGGCACCGGGGGGGCTGCAGAGACCTGAGGGCCCGAGGGGCTGGCGAATCTCGGGTGCCCCCCTTTTCCAGGGGGGTTGGCTGCTAAGCTGGTGATGGGCTTCTCTTCCCTGACCGCATCTCCGGATTTGTTCTGGATTAGAGAAGATAGTTAGTCTTAAGCAGGCAGAAAGGAACTTGGCAGTGGGACCAAGAGGGAGCCAGCAGTGAAGGATGGAAACCTCTGGCCTGTCAGCTTCCCCAAGGCGGGAGAACCAGGGAAGGGAAAAGATGAAGGAAGATCGTTGGACAAGCCAAGCAAAACAGGTAGGAGCCCAGCAGGTGGGGGCAGCAAGGCAAAGCAAGTATGTAGTCGGCTGGCGGTGATGCCACCTTCTCCAGTGGGGGGGGGGGTGTGACCCTCTGGGCACCAGGTCACACCAAAAGCTGAGGGCCTTTGTGGCTAAGCTAACAGTGGCCAAGCAGATGAACCCGTCATTCCGCCCGGGCTACCCTCAGGCCCGTGTCGGGAAGAGAACTCATAGGAATGGACAAGCAGCCTCTGATTGCAGTGATGACGAGGGGCCCCTGAAACATGCTTCTACAGAGCTACGGAGCATGCGGTCTGCTCCCCCACAGGGGAGGGGCAGCGGCGGGGGCGGGGGCTCACGTGGCCAGTGCCCACGGTGGTTTCCTCCAGCGCAGTTTTGCAGCCCGAATCGGGGGACACGAGCTTGAGGTCCGTGCATCCTTCCTGGGCAGATGTGGTAGCAATGCCCTCCCTGAAGTGGCTGGCAGCCAGCGGCGTCACTGAGGAATGGGTGGCCTTGGGGCCAGCGAAGTCCCCTAGGGGCTGAAGCTGGACGAAGCCCAGGTCCAGAAGCTTGTTCCGCTGTTGCTCTACCTGACCCATGGAGGCCTCTGAAGACAACTCATTTATGAGGGCCCTTGTTTCACTCTGACTCGCTTGGCGAGTTTCAGCTCCATGGGTCTCAAAGATCCGAATTTTGTTGGCCACTGAGGTCTTGCTGATATCTTCCAGGGAGCCCTCTTGGCCCGCATCCTGGAAAGAGGTTATCTCCTTTGGCTTCCCTGAAGGGAACACCAACCCCAGGGGTACAGCCCCCTCGGCTCGTTCGGAGACAACTCTGGGCTTTCTGCTGGCAACGGGAGGTGCCCGGCGCTCACCTCCATCTGAGGTCACAAACGGTCCTCCTCGGTCCTTGGGCTCTGGGCTCTCTTTAAGAGGATGGGCATGTTTGAGAAACACAGGGGACTGTTCTCCAAAAGGATCCCCAAGCTGCAGAGGCTCCCTGGACCCATGAGGGGCTGGGCTTGGAGAAGTTTCCTCCAGAGCTGCCTGAGCTTGAAAGGGACCAGGAGAGGCTGGGAGGGGGGCGAGTACTTCCATCTGAAGAAACGCTGAGGCCTTTCGGTCCTCTGTCACGGGTTCTCCTGTTTGGATATGGACCCGGCCCTGGTCTTGGGGCAGGAAGTTGCCTCTGCCTGGCTTGGCTGGCTTCCTGACATCATTAGGAGGGGTGGTCCGAGGAAGGGCGCAGGCTGGGAGGTCTGGGCGCATGGTCCCTGCGCTGTGAGGTGTGTGGTTCTTCCATCCTGCTGGGGGACTGTTCTCAGCCTTTTCCACCAAATCTCCACCATTGGGGGCCTCTTCCTCCATGCCTATGTTGGATGCTGAGTAGCTGAATTCTCTTTCCACCCCCCGCCCAGCTTCTTCCCAGTCCTCAGCACATGTCTGCCTTGGAGAAGGTCCCTTACCGAGCTGCTCAGCAAAGCCCTCCAGGTCACCTGGTCTTCTGCGGTTCCCGCGGGACACTGCCCTTTCCTCTAAAGAAGGCTTGTGAGCTTCACCCTCTTGGTCCTTGTTCCTGCTGGAAGCTGCAGCAGAGCCCTGTGGGCCCGAGGAATTCAGCGCGGAGCTCTCTGCGAGCTCCAGCCTGGTCTCATCAACGGGAAGGGTGACCAGGTCCTTTTCCCCTTCCTCCAGAGGCGGAGGGAGGACTCGGTCTTCAGAATCTTTCTCTCCATAGTTCAGATAGAAGCTCCTCTCTGCAAAGGAAGGTTCGGTTTCATCACTCGAGTCAGCTCTGGCTTCCGACTGGGCTGGGTCCAGCAGAAATGACTGGAGTCCTCCCTTGTCGGAGGCTGGAGAAGGG
This sequence comes from Mustela putorius furo, assembly GCF_011764305.1. NCBI lineage: Eukaryota > Metazoa > Chordata > Mammalia > Carnivora > Mustelidae > Mustela > Mustela putorius. The sequence goes on along the minus strand of NW_025421464.1, from coordinate 5,496,252 downwards.
ACATCGGCCTCTGCTGACCTGGTCCCTGAGGCAGTGGGTCTTCCCCAAGTCTGGAACTCCTCCAGCTCCTTCCTCAGCTCCGTCTGGCCCTCCAGCTGACCACCTGAGATCCAGCGCTTCTTGATGGTGGCCTCCCCAGTGCCCACCCTCAACTGGGAGCCCTCCAAGAGGTTTTCTGCCAGGGCAGAGCCTGCGGCCAGAGAAGCCCCTCCCGGGCCTTTCCTGACCCAGGGGCCTTCCTCCCACACTGACTCAAAGTCTTCAGGGCTTGCAATCATTCTTCCTTGTTGCTGGGTCTTTGCTCTTCTAACTCCCACCATTTCTTCTGTGGCCACTTCGACTTTGAACTTATCCACCAGGATGTCTACTTTGGAGAGTCTGCCATCAGCAAGGGTATCTGCGAGGCCTGCCTTACTTTCTTCCTGCTGCGTGGTGGTCACTTTTAGGAGACTGAGTTCTTCTGGCCTAGTGTACTCTCTTTCTATAAATACCCAATGCTCTGAACCCTGTGTTTCAATTGGAGCAAGAAGAGTTAACATGAAATGTCAGGCACCTGAAGAACAGGTCCCTTTTTTCCTCTGCAAGAAGGACCAAAAGGTCAACATGTCCCCAGAACTGGCCGGGGGACAGAAAGGCATGACAATGCCAGTCAGCCTCATCAAGGCTCCCCTTCCCATCAAGGCACCCAACAAACCACTACCCCAACTTGGTAAGATGGAACAGGGGTCTCATGGCCTCCCCATGTTAATCATGGGACAATGGGCATCCATGGATGGGCCCGGACTCTTCCTCTTCCTCTCTTAATAATAAAACTGCCACTATCAGAGGTGAAAGTAATTTACAACATTGGAATCTTTGAACGTTAGAGCAAAAACAACTCCTAAGACATCCTCTAGTCCAAGTTTCTCATTGTGCAAATGGGGAAACTGGGACTTAGAGGTCAGTGACTTCCCCAAAGTCAAGTTAGTTCACGGCCGAGTCAGGAAAAAGTGCCTGGGATCCTTGCTGACTTATCTCACGATCTAAGAATATGGATCCCAAATGCAGTCTCATGTCAAGAGGGGAAACATTGAATGAAGTTCCACGAGCCACAGCCTGAAACCTGACTTCTCTCCAAGAGTTTCTGGGAAGGAAAGATATTAGAATGAAAAATGTCAAATGTTCAGCTGAAGAGGTCAGTGCCAGTCACCACAGTGGCTTGAACAGCTTGAGTTCTGTGGGCTTCATTCCCAAAGAGAGGAATACCAAGGCCTATTCTTGGAGAATTGTGACAAAATCCATGGGAAGAGTAGGAAAGGGCTGAGCAGAAGACATCACAGAAGGAAAAGTCATCACTGGTGAAAAGCACCAACAAGAATGTAGCGCTGTCAGCCTGTCGACAAAGCAGCCCTTTGTCTCTCCCAGAGCCCTATAAACAGCACTGCAGGGGGAACAACAGACTTCAGAAGTGTTAAAAAAAAAAAAAAAAAAGCCAGAAAGCCATTGGCATTCTAATCTTGCAGCCACAGAATACCATCTTCACTTAAAACTTCAATGTCCGGGACGCCTGGGTGGGCCGCGCCTTCTGCTCAGGTCATGATTCCAGGGTCCGGGGATCGAGTCCCACATTGGGCTCTCTGCTCAGCAGGGGGCCTGCTTCCCTTCCTCTCTCTCTGCCTGCCTCTCTGCCTAGTTGTGATTTCCCTCTGTCAAATAAATAAAATCTTTAAAAAAAACAAAAACAAAACTTCAATGTCCAATACATAAGCCAGAGACAGGCCGCCATGTTGGAAGCTGGAGGCCTCGGCTGCCCCCGTGCCAAGGTACCACCCTCCTTTGAAATCCTTGCTCTGACTCCGGCCCCTTATGGCACAGATATGGAAACTGAGGCCTAGAAAAGGAAAGCACCATGTCCAAGGCCAGAGAGTGAGCTGGGGGCAAAGGCAGGTCTAGAATCCAGTCTCTTGAGTCCAAGTTCTGCAAAGTGCATCCCTAGTGAGCTATGCCAGAGTGACACCTCCAGCGGAGGGGAGAGATGTAAATACCTGGGCTCTGATGCCGATTATGACTTGGCGAGGCGTCTGTCAGAGCCCATAAGATGTGAAGGACTGGGAAGGTTCAGGGAGCACTGTAAACTCTCTTACCTCCACTCCCTCAATCCATGTTAGCAAAATCTCTATGGTTTTCAGGGAATCAAACCTCACTGAAAGAATCCTGCCAACAGGCAAGAGAGGTAAGAGGAAAGAGGAAAGCCCAGGCATAGGATTTCTGGTATTTTGCTTCAGGCTGCTAAGCCTCAGGACAACACCATTGAGCCATCCCAGAGAGAAGTGCCTCAAGAGCTTGTAGAAGCCACGTCTCTTTTCTCTTCTACTGGCGAAGCAGGGGCCCTCAGAAGCTCCCGTCTCCACTTGTCCTGATGTCATGAGTCTGGCAATGATGGCCAAAGATGGTCAGGGAGACCCCTTCTGGAATATGCTTGCCCCAAGTCTAACTAGAAACTAGTAGCTTAGAAGGTAGGCTGAGTGGGGTGGGAACTAGTCCGGTATAGAAAGAAAGACTCCACAGGAAGAAAAAAGGAAACATGTACTTCTATTTAGTTAATTTTTGCCAGACAATGCCAGCTCTTTGTCTAAGGCGATTAAATGTAATCTAAATGGCAACCTGTGAAGCAGGTACTATTGTCCTTATTTCCAAAGGGGAAACTGAGGTTTGCAGAGCAATCACCATTGCACAGATCACAGAGTGTGCGGTAAGGGAAGAAGCTGCTCTGCTTTTAACAAGTGAAAATCCTGAAGAGAAAAAAAGACTGAACAAAAGAGAGAAAACCTCCACTGGCACCAAAGCCCTGGTGTGTGTGTGGGGGGGTGCTGCACCTGCCCCTGGGGGCTGGTCTGAAAGCCGTCCAGACCCCCTTCCAGGATGGGAGATGGAATGATATCTGCTAGCCCTGCTTGGGTCCCCTGAGCCCGAGGACCTTCAGAACCTGCACAGAGCGCCCCCTGCCACCAGATGGAGGTACTGCAGCAAGGAGAAAAAGCCGGAGGAGGACGCAGACCAGTTCTGTCCACACGCAAGCCTCCAAAAACAGAAAGTCTCCAACCAGCCGATTCTGCGGATTTTGGACTATTCAGTCACCACCTGGGGCTCTGGGCCACATTCTGGGCCCTGTTCTTTACAGAAGACACCCCGAAGAGGGGAGGCAGGACAAGGAGCCCTCTAGAAACCACACCCTGGGAGAAACATCTTTGAAGAAAGCAATGTTCAGGGGGAGGGGAGGTGCTGAACTCCGGAGGAGGATGCCAGGCAGGAGGATGCCCAGTGGATCTCTGGGCAGCAGCGGGCACAGCGAGGCCCACGGACAGGTACTTCAGAAGGGCAGATTTTAATTCAATATGAAAACTTCCCAGTAGGGACTGAAGCCAAATTGGTTCCCTGTGAAGAACCACAAGAGCACCCTCTGTGGGAGTCGCTGGAAAGACAATTTGCAGGGATGCTGAAGAAGGGCGCTTGTTGCCCCCTATCACTGCCCCTCCTCGCCACAATGAGTCCAGGCAACTGTCCTTTGCTCTAGGAGCATCTCTGTGTTCTGGGGCCTCACTATTTCCCTAACTCTGGGAGGGTACTGACTCCTGTCCAACTCCTCTCAAGAAAGAGTGCTGATGGTTGATTTTTACACTGAGGAAAAATTGAGTAGACCTGTGATTTCTGTCTTACCACTTATGTCACTGACTCATGTCTCTTACTGTTTTGGCATATTTTCAGGAGCTAGAAAATTTTTCCATGGGAATTAAAAAAGGGAGATGCCCTCATACATACTATGCATAACACGGAGGTTCGGATCTCAGGGAGAAGGAAGTTCCATCCAGATGGTCTGTCAGCACTGTCTAATCGTGACAACCCCTGAGCTGTCGGCCTAGAGGGAGATGCAGCCCTCCATCCCTAGGCCTAGATTCTAGGCCTAGCAGGACACAAGTCCCAAGAGCCCTCTTCCGGCTGCTGTCCAGGGTGCAGAAGTAATGCCTTCCTCGTTAGAACTCTGGCCTGACCAGCATCTCTTCAACCCCAAGGAAGCTCCTTAGAGCAGATGCCCACTTTTGCCTGCCTGTCAAGAGTTTGGAGAAGACAAAGGTGAAGGATGAATGTAGGACCATTCCCTACAGAGCCACTGTTAGACCTCACCCAGGCATCTAAACAGAGAAAAGACCCTAGTGGAGAAGGCATTTAGGGGTGATGACCCCTGATCTCAAGCTTAGATGTCAGAACCTGCCTCTAAAGTCAGGAGGGCCCAAGGGAAGAACATTCCGGCCTCCCCTTTGAAGCCAGAGCCAGACTCATATTTGTCCTGTCTTTCCAGAATATGATCTCAGTCCTGATTCCTGAGAAACAATGGACGAGGGAGGGGCCGGCCCTTTATGGATCCCTGGCATGGGGACAGTCATTTGTCACAGCATGGGGATACAAGGGCTACCCACTGCTCGACCTGCATGGCAGAGCCTGGTCCACCCCCCTCACCCCAGAGAAGGGGGTCTCTTTGAGACCATTAGGGTCGCTATGTGTGGGTGGGGAAGTGCTGACAGTAACCTCAGGAGACGCTGCGAGGCTTTTCTGAGTGAACACTTCCCAGCCTGTGGCCGTCCCAGGCTCAGGTGCCAAGTCCTGTGGAGAGGTGTCCTGGGTCCTCCGGGACTGCAGGGGAGGCCCGGGGCCGGAGGGAAGGGAAGAGGGAGGAAGGGAAGGAGAGACAGAGAAAGGAAGAAAGGGAGAGAGAGGAGCAGGAGAGACACACACACAGAGCCCGTAAATAGCCCAGCTTTGTAAACCCCACACCCTTGGAGTTTGTGGCTTAGGTCAGAAAGCCAGTGGGACAAGAGAGAGAAGAGTTGCCCCTTGTGGCCCCTTAAGGGAGGGAGGCCCACGGTCAGCTGCCAGCCAGCACTGTGCCTTTGGGCCCTTCTCTCCCTGCCCTCGCTGAAGAGGGTGCAGAAACCTACCACTTTCGTTCAAGAGGCTCTCAATCAGGAGGCCGAGGAGTCATACCACTCAGACTCGGATTCCAAGTCTGCCCTGGGTGTTTTTGGTTTAGGCTATGGTTCAATCCTGCAATTGGGCCCTTAGCCCCTCAAAAAGTCATCTTTGAAATGAAAACCCGGGTTTGGCAAATGGCAACTTTTCTTGAAAGTTTGGAGTCCTGGGCACCTGGGTGGCTCAGTTGGTTAGGCGTCTGCCTTCAGCTCAGGTCATGATCCTGGGGCCCTAGGATGGAGCCCCACATTGGGCTCCCTGCTCAGCAGGGTGTCTGTTTCTCCCTCTGCCCCTCCCCCTGCTCATGCATTCTTGCTCTCGCTCTCAAATAAGTAAAATCTTTAAAACAACAACAAAAAAAGTTTGGAGTCCTTATTTTGATTTAAGTTCCTACTGTTTTCCCCTTGGCTCAGATGAGGCCCAACAATATAAGAGAAAGCCACTAGGATCTCTGATGACACATCCCCGCAGGAGAGCCCTCTGCCAGCCCAATCAGGGATTCCAGTCACCATCAGCAATGCCCCATGACTGTACAGCACTTTCTGGTTTATAAAGTGCTTTTATACCCATCATTCCACTCAGCCTTCCCAGCAATCCTATGCAATGGCAATTCTGGTCTCCCTTTAGGCGTGCTGACTAGCAGCAAGGCTCAGAGAGGTGATATCACTCACCTAAGAAGCCAGTCCAGTCTTTGTCTACAGCTTCTCCCCATCTCCCAAATCTTCAAGGGCCTCTAAATGCCCGTGGGGCCTGTAACCAGTCAAATGGCCCATAGCTCCAAGGTGATCTCCTAAACCAGAATTCTTTCTAGCAGTGGACTACACCTCTTGGGGTAACAGTGAGGGGCAAGTGTTGAAACAGACCCCACCTTTGAGTAAGACCCATCTTCTTGCAGTTCCAGCTATGACCAGAAGGTGGGGCACACTCCCAAGTCAGGCTCCTCGGAGGCACGGGAAGCGTCCCAGCCCATCTCCCCAGGGCTCATCCTGCCCTTCTCTGCAGGAGTCCCACTGGTTCAAAAGCCTCTGCATCCCTCCTCATCCCCAACCAGGCCACTCTGGTTAAGACTCCCAGGCAGGAGGAGTGGGGCCTGTACCCAGGAGGAGTGGACCGGCCCCCATGGCCCAGTCCAGAGTGCCAGGGGTGACCCCAGAGGCCCTCAACAGAAGCAGGTTGGCCCTCCTTCCACGGCATTGGACTTCAAGGCCCTCAAAGGATCCCTGGTGATTTTGTGAATCACCAGCCAGTGAAACTAACACAGCAGCCTCCCCCAGTGAGGCCCTGTTATCTGGCATCAATCAAATGTTCACTTATTAGATCAGGACTGCATCACCAAATTTCAAAGCATTCGAGGGCAGTACGTACACAGTTGACTCTATCCTGGTCTTCCCATGATTTGGTCTTGCTCCCAGCAGCTGTGATGTAACAGCAAATACAACGGCCAGGATACAAAGAAAGCAGGTTCTGGCCCCTCTTCTACCAGCTGACACTGAACAAATATGTTCCCATTCTGGGCCTCAGTGCCCCATCTGTAAAGTGATGAGCTCACACCAAGTAGGTTCTGAGGATCCTTCCAACTTTAAAAGGGGTTCTGGGGGGCACCTGGATGGCTCAGTTGGTTGAGCATCTGACTCGTGATGTCAGCTCAGGTCATGATCTCAAGATCGTGGGATCAGGCCCAGTGTCAAGCTCCCCGCTCAGCGTGGAGTCTGTTTGTCCCTCTCCCTTTGCTCCCGCACTCACTCAAGTTCTCTCTCTCTCTCTCTCTAATAAATAAATAAATAAAATCTTTACAAAAGAAAAAAAGTGGTTTGGATTTGAAATAACCCTTCTTTGTGAGTCCCAGGACTCTCAAAATGAACCATTAAACCCCTATTGAGCATCTAGGCGCTCTACCAGCTCCTGTGTGTTTGATCTCCCTGGGTCCTCACAACATTCCCACAAGGTCAGTACTTCTATTATCTCTGCCTAATGGACACTCGGAGAAATTCAGTAATAAGCTCAGAGTCACCCAGCTAGCAGGAATCAGCGCCAGAATTCAAACCCAGGTGGTGAAAGTCTAGATCAGTTGGGTTTGAGACAAGGAAGCAGCAGTGCTAGAGAGAAAACACCGAAGTATAAATGGGGGTAAATACTTGCCAAGATTTAGCACTGCTAAAAATAATAGCTTAGAATTATAAATACAGGAATTCTCATGATCCTATCTTTATCTCTTTTGCATTTGAGAAAACACCCCATGCTTTCCACTCCGAAAGGCAGGTGGGTGTGGGATCCTTTTCTGAAGCAAGAGGTGCAGGTCTGATTTTCTTGGAGGATCTGTTCCCCTCTAGTGGGCTCTGAGGATCCTTCCAGCAGGGAACCACCCCCTCTCACACACACATCTCCCACCATCTGTGTTTTCACAACAGGCACTAAAGGATCTGGTTACTGGATACAACAGCTGGCATTCCCAAAGTTTAGGGTGCACAAGAATCGTCTGGGGGTATTTGTTTAAAATGCTGATCCCAGGGCTCTAGCTCCAAATATTCTGATTCTGTTGGTCAGACTTGGGGCCTATCTAATCAACAGAACCTGCTTTTCTAGCCCCCCACCCCACCCCACCCCACCCCATCATCCCCTCATGCGGCAACTGGGGGAGGCACACAGGTGGGAGGAGGAGTGTAAGCTGGTGCACAGCAACCTTCCCGACCCTCTTTACCCAAAGCCCCTGTTGAGGGGTTCAGGGTGAGACCTACCTCGTTGACTTTCTCAGGGGTGCCCTTGGGGGAGGGGGAGGCGGGTGAGGAGGGCAGCCTGCGCTCCCGCTCCCAGTCTCGGTCCCGGTGGACCAGCTTGCTGTTGGGCTCCTTCAGGGTCCGTTTGAGCTCGTTGATGCTGGCCTGGTGCTTGAGCAAGACATCCTCTGGCTTGTCTAGGAACTAGGGGTGGATGGAGAGGGCAGTGTGGGTTAGAGGAACAGCTCTGAGCAGGGGATGATAAGCATGGCCATCGCTGCCCTACATCAGCGAGGTGATTCCCGTCCATGAGTCCATCTCCCCTTCACTGCACCCCAGGAGCCAAGCGGTGCAGAGATGATTAGCCCCAACAGGTGCTCATAGCACTTAAGGTTAGACAGAGGAACGAAAAGCAATTAAGATTAAGAAGAGGAGGCTTCCGGTCAAGCACCACCTTTTCTTTCCCCCTTGCCTAGCTTCCAGCCTCAGAACCCCCAAGGCAACCCAAATCCCCTAAAATTAGGTGAGTCCCCTTTGGTGCTGTGTGTCCCTTCTCAACTGGGCATGGAGGTGACTTCCTTCTGGTTACAACCAAGGCACAGGGAGAATTGGCCCACCCTGTTTGCTGGGCTGCTCTGGCCCACTCCCTGACTTCCGGGGTCCTGGTCCCTGTGCATAGCAGGATCCACAGTCTAGGGCCCTGTCAGCCCAAGAGGTGAGCTTCTCAGATACTCCTAAAGCCAGGGATCCCCAGAAAAATGAGCCCTGCTCCCACACAGGAGCCAGGAAAAGACGGTTTTTAGCGCCATCTATGGTGAGCTACTACCTTAACTAATCACCCAGGGTCCTGTGGACACCTTGTGATACCAACTCCTCATGGGGAAACAGAGTGAGCTGTGGCCAGAGACAGGGGTGCTGCAGGGCCTTCAAGAGGGCAGAAGAAATGGAGACTTGGAAGGAGAGAGGTAAATCCTAGAGCTGAGCCCGGGGTAGCGGGAGTCAGGGGCATGTCCCCCATTAAACTGCCAAGCCCGAGCTCAAGCCAGTGCAGCAGGACAGAGTAACCCGCTCCAGGTCAGGTGAGGAGCAGCCTGCTTCTGGGGGCTGTTGGTTCAAGCACCTTTATCTGCAAGGCTGTTGGGAGTCCCGGCAACTCAACTCAGGACAAGAAGTGGACCATCTCCGCTTGTTATAAAGTCAAAAGAGCAGACTCTGGAAGAAGTGCCCAGAAGACTAGCTTGCTCTTGGAAAGGCTGAAATCTTCCCCTGGCTTATCTCTGGCACCCGCAGATCCGCCATGAGACGTGTGAGTTACCTCGGGGAGGAGACTGATGCCACCAAAGCCTTGCTTTCCCTCCAGACACCTGTCTGTACTTCCCATGTCCCCTCCTGAGCGGGACGGCCTTACAACAAGGTTGGAGAAGTCGGATGGATCGAGTTTGCACAAGGGGGGAGGTTTGAGCTGTAATGGACCCAAGATATGGCTTGTGACCTTCTAGCCTGACCCTGTCACGCGGCCTCTGGGCACTCGCAGTGTTCTCGGAGGTGAGAGAGAGCAGTGGAACCCTGGGATCCTTGATTAAGGTTAAGGGTTTTGGGGAAACCTAGTCCAAATGTCTTGCTGTGCAGATGAGGGGCTGGGGCCCAAGGGGGCTTACCCACGACCCTCAAAGGGTCAGGCTGAAACCCAGCTCACGTGACACCAAGGCCAAGCCCTTAGGTCCCAGCCCTTGGTCTTTTCCCTCAGGCCCAAGAGACCCGCGTCTCTGGCAGCGAAGGTGCACAGAAAGAGCTGGGGACTGTGCGAAAGGGAAGAAGCTGTTAAAGCCGAGAAGTAAGCTGAGAGAAGCCACCAGGAAGAGGAGGAAGAGGAGAGGGAGGAGGAAAGAAGAGGCTCTCCCCGCTGGAGCAGCAGGCCCCACCCAGAGGGAGGGACAGCTGGAGCTTGGGAAGAGGCAGAAGCATTCGGAGCTTCCTCCCTGCCCCCCACCCAGCACGCCCACTCCCACATCGGTTGCCAGGAGATACAAAAAGAAGCTTGGGGTGAGGGCAGGGAGGACACAGATGAGTGGAGGGAGGAGATGAGTGAGTCTAAGGAAGGGTTTGGGGGGGGCAGGGGAGATGAGACCAATAAAAGCACGGAATGGCCTGGAAGAGCTGATGGACACAGGTGGGATGGGGAGGAAGCATGGGGTGGTGGGAAGAGGCGGAGTGGGAAGCTGGTTAGGGGTGGGGGGAGGGCCGGGGAACCAGTTGGCCAGGGGGTGGGGTCTGAAGGGGAGCTGGGTAGATGCCGGTGGGGGGAGTCAGGGTGGTTGGGGAGGTGGGGAGGACAAGGGAGGGGCCTTAGGGGAGGAGGAGCAGAGGCAAAGCTGAAGCTGAGATGGTGCAGAATATGGGCCTGGGATGAACTATGGGATGGTGACAAATGAGCTGGGGATGTGAATGGCTGGGTAAGTGGTGACAGGTCCCATGCAGTACCTCCTGCTTGTGTCTCGGCGTGGTTTCCTGCTCCAGCTAGCGAGATGCGGGAGGAGGAGAAGGAACCAGCAGGGTCAGTAGAACAAATGGATTAGAGGCACCGCGCTGGCCCGGTACGGTGCAGCAGGTAGCCCACAGGGCTCTCTCCCAGGGAGCAGAGGCCAGGGAAGCTGGTGGACCACCCGCGGGGCAGTGAGGTAGACAGAAAGGGCGGGGTGGGAGGCAGGGAGCAAGCCCGTGGAGGTGAAGAAGGGGGCTGGGGGACTGTGGGCAAAGCAGACAGTCACACTCAGTAGAGGGGACGTGAGGGCTCTGGGGACTCATGCCTCCGCCGTCAGCCCGTGTGTTCAGGGGCCTGTGCTCCAAGCGGCAACTGCCCGATGGGAACATTTACACCTGTATGCGCCCCCGCCCATGTGTGTGCCCACTGTGTGCACATCTGGGTACATGACCCTCCTCCTGTAAGAGGGGTCTACAACTGTGAGCAAATGCATGCTAGTGAAACCACGTGTCCCCATGTGAGTGTGTGTACAGGTATGTGGGGAATGTGTGGGGCAGCAGGAGGGAGCACACCTGAACCTCATCCTTGTGAGGGCCCACAAGGGACACCCCGTCATGCTCTGGGGAGGAAGGGGGACCCAGATCACAGTCAAAGGGGCAAATTAAGACTGGGCAAGAGGACACTGGAGTCCTCTAGGGGTCAAAGTGTCCCCGTGGGGAAGCAGGACAAAAAGAGGGCAAGGGTGCAGGCAGAGCAGCATGCCTCCCACCCACCATGAGGAGCTGCTGAGGTATTGGGCAAGGCCCTTCCCGTGGTACAGCCTGGAACAAGGGTGCTCTCCCACCGCTGGGAATACCTCAAGGCCAAGGCCGAGGCTAGACCCAGAATTAGCCTCCTGATCCCAGGTCAGAGGGTCTGAGAAAGCCAGGCTCCTACCTTTAGCTCCTTGATCTTGGTGGGGGTCCTGACCTCTCCCTCCTCGGCCTCTGACCGTCTGCCCCCAGACTCGCCATCCTCCTCCTGCTTGTCACCGTCAGGTCCTGTATCATGATTCTCACTGACCGAGGCTGGGCGGGAGAACTCCGCTAAAATGGGCAGAGATGGCCGGGTGACTGTGTAAGACCTCTCCCAGGGGGAAAAACGAGGAGCCAGTCCTGCCACCCGCCCAACCATGCTGAAGTGGGGCATCCTCGACACATCGGGGATCAGGAGCCCGCACACAGAGAGGGGAGGAAGCCTTGTCCAGGTCACATAGTTACCTCCCAGCCCCGCACCCCCTCTTGACTTCTACTGCACCAGAGTCCAAGTTCAAACCTCAAATCCATCACTTCTGGGCTGTGTGACCTTCGGTAAGTTACACAACCTCTCTGGGCTTCAGTTTCCTCATCTATAAACAATACCTACTTTAGGCAGCTGGGGGAGGAATGAATAAGCTCCATATATATAAATACTTAGAAGAGAGACTGGCACAGAGCAAGCCAATTCAATCAGTGCTGGTCCACAAATGGTGAGGTTTTTGTCATGGTGGTGGTGATGGACACTTGCTTGACCATTATGTAGCAGTGAAAGCTAAAGTTCTGAGATTTGCAAATAATTTAGCCTCTTTATAAATCAGGGGAAGTTCAAGGGGACTCCTTCTCACCTACTGGTATCCAAAGTAGTTCTCTGAATAGGAAAGAAGGGATAGAATGATGGGCTTTACACTAGGCACTGGGCATAGCCCAGACTATGCCCATGGATTATGTCTTGGTGGGAAAAAAAATGGCTGGAAAACACTGAATTCAAATGACCAGAACACAGATTATCCTTGGGATTGGCCTAGATTAAAAGAGAATAATTAGCCTATCTATTCATATAAATTCACTCGGCAAAGTTCCCTTTTTCTGCACATTATTTCATTTGATCCACACAATCCTTTGTGTTGATGGCTAGAATGGGAATCCTTATCCTCATTTTACAAAGGATAATATGAGATTCTGAGAGAGGAAAGGTCCCACTGATGACCTTTCAGTGGCTTAGGACAAAGACCCAGGTCTCCTGGCTTAGAGTCCAGACTTCTGGTCCGCCCTGGATGAGCCTCACCACCTCTAGACCAATCCTTGCGACCGTGCACAATCTGGGCTTCATTTAGGCCCTGGCAGAGCAAGGGAAGCTGCAGGGGAGAATAGAGAGCCTGTACTTTCCCTTTGCACAAATCTTAGCTCTCAGCCTTGTGCCCACTTAAGGAGAAAAGGAGCTTCCTCAGCCTCAAATGAACCTCTGCAAAACTGCATGTTCTCTGAACATAATCAACGAATCCTGGGACAGACCTTGCCTTCATATTGCAAGCAAAGTATCAGACTCTCCTGACCACCCGGAAAACTCCTACATATCCTTCAAAACCGTGCACAGTTGTCACCTTCTCTGCAAAGCCCCTTCTGCCCTCCTAGACAGAATTAATCTCTCTTTCCTCATGGCTGCTCTGTATTCTGCACATACTTTTCCCATGGCTTGAATTGCCTTAAATGCTTACAAACCTACCATTCTATAAGCTCCTCAAAGGAAAGGGCCATACTTATTCCAATACTCAGAAAATATTTGTTGGGCAGAACTAACTTGCCTGGAGGCCTGCCCCCATGTGTTCTGGGAGTATCCACTGTTCCCCCATGTAAGTCCCCACCTCTTACCTTAAGATACCCTCTACAAACCCAAGAATAATCGTAAACTATTATTAGGTATAATTTGTTAAGGTCCTTCTATGTGCCAGGAACTTTTTTGGGGTGTTAGAGAGGTGTTATCATGCCTAGTTCTCTCTGTAACACAGCAAAGTCAGCATTATTTATTTGCAGCAGAAGAAACAGGTACAGGGAAAGTTTAGCTACTTGAGACCTCTCCTCCGTTCACGTGTGGATATTTAAGGACCACTTCCTGGTCTGCAGAGCAGCTTGTGAGTATGAAGGCTGGGATTTGAATTCAGATGTGCCTAACAGAATCTCCCTACTGCCCATGTGCCTTCTGAACCTCTCCTACAAACTCTGGTGTGCACAGCCTGGGGGAGGGTCCTGGGCCCTGAGTGTGGAGGCAGGTCTGGGCCAAGGCCTGGGAATCTTCATGTTTAACCAGCTCATCCATGACTATGTTTTGAGAAGCCCTGGTTGGCTTGCTACAGGACAATGTAGGGCCAGTTCTCGTTGATATTAAGGGTACCTGTCAGCTCAACAGAAATGAGGGCCATGGAGGACAGCATGTGGCTGGATGTCAATCAGTTCACTGGAACCAAAAGAATGACCAGGAACAACAAACCCTCAGCCTCCAGTCAGAAAGACCTCACCAGCTCCACACTGCAGTGACCATATACCATTCTCCTGGCATGATGACAATCTGTGACTCACTAAGCATCCTAAGGAGAGGGCCCAGAAACCCATATGGCTGAACCTGGGACCCCAAGAGGCCACGACTCAGGGAAGTTGCAGGCGTCCAGAGAGTGGCAATGTCACGTTCTAGTGGGAGAGATGCCAGAGACTGGGCGAGACCGCCGAAGGCTGCCTGGGGACAAAAGTGCTCCTGGGCCACTGGGCCTGGTGCAAATCAACCGGTGAGGTGTCCACCACTTTCTCCGTTCATCCCGCGGAAGCTGGCACGCCCCCTCTTCCCACTAAACGCCCCCCTTATCCACCTCCAGTCTGGGGCGTACCTCCATCAAGACTGCGGGACATGGTGTACCGTTTGCTGGAGGAACGCTCGAAGAAGGGTGCGGGCCGGTCAATGAGGGCGCTGGCCTGGCGGGTCTGTGCCTGAGTCCTCCCACTATATCGGAACTTGGAGCCCATCACCAGGAAGCCCTTGGGTGGGGGCTCGGGCGACACCAGCCTGTAGTGGAGGGAGGAGGGGAATTAGACCTGTGCTGCCAGGCCCAAGGCTGGACTACAGCAGGTCTTTTAACCCACTGTCCCACCAGCTACAACTCGAAGTGACCCACAAAAGGAGAAACTTGGGGAGGGGGGATTTCTCGGAGTTCCTCCCTCCTAGCTCCTTCTCTGGCTTCCCCATCACAGAGCATCCATGTATACTCACGGCCTCTGCCCGGCCCCCAAGGCCCCACCCCAGGGCCCCACCGCAGGGGCAGGCTCACCGGAAGAACGTGTGATGCTCTATGCAGACCTTCCACAGTCTCTTGGCTGACCGGTGGTTTGGGAGCTTAAAGCCAATTGTGCTCTCAAACTGCTCATACTGCAAAACCAAGGACAGCGGGTTAGAAGCAAGGCCAGAGCTCTCTCGCCGCTGGTCCATCTTTTCTGAACTCTTCTTGGGCATGTGTGACTTCAGGCTGTTTATTCATTGATTCATTTATTTCTTCAATAAAGTGGACTGAGCCCTTACTTGGCAACAGGTCCAGTGCTAAGCAGCAGAGCACCATGGTGACCAAGACGGAAGATTCTCAGGGACGGAGAAGGGCTTGCTCTGATAATAAATTAGTAAACAAGATCACTTCGGACACTGATAAGGGGGCCTGAAGGGAATGAACAGAGAATGCCTGGGCAGGTGCGGGGGGGGTGGTCAGGATCTGTCTTAGAAAGGGTGATCTGGGGATGCCCTCTAAACAGGTGATCTCTGGGCAGACATCTGAAGGACGGGGAAGGAGCCAGCTATATGAGAAGGCAGGGAAGAGGATTTCGGGTAGAGGGAACCTCAAAAGCAAAAGCTGGAGGCAGGAAAGAGCTTGGCTCATCCTGGGAAGTCAGAAGGCCGGAGGGCTGAAGCACAGTGGGAGTGGAACAAAGATCCGCGGGAGAGGCAGCTGGCCCACACGCGGGGTCCGGACGGTAGCCCACGAGCCAGAGAGCTCTTGAAAGGTCTAAGGCAGGAGTGGGAGTGGGGGATAGTGATCTGATTCCGTCAGACATGATCTGATGGAAGGGACTTTGAAACTCTCCTTAGCAGTTACGAGAAAAATGGCCTGATATGACAATGGAGGCAGGGGGATCCTGGAGAAGCACCTCGGAGAGAGGCAGGTGAGAGATGGTGGCGTTGGCGGCTGAGGCAGTGGGGGAAGACAGAAGCAGATGGGTTTGCGTTTCTTCTAGAGGTACAAACCAATGGACTTTCTGATGGGTGAGATGTGGAAGCTGGATATACATGTCTCCATGTGCGGTCGTGTGTTTTGGCATGTGTACGTACTTGGACACTGCATGTAAGCAGATAATGAACATGGATGGACAGGTAATCGCTGATCTGTGTAACCTGAACATATGTGGTTATCTTTCTATGCGTGCTCCCGTCTGTGTCTCTGTGTATGTTACATGTGTGGTGCATGTGTGTAGGCCCACAGCTAAGGCGTGAAGTCTATGTAGAGAGCCCCAGAAGAGGAGTGCTCTCCCCTTACCCAGTACCTAGCAACCCTCTCCATGGAACCTAAGTAGGAAAAAACCCAGGCTCAGCGGTCAGGATCCTGTCCGTTCTAGACAATTCCAGTGAGAAGGAGGGGTTCCCAAGGCAGGCTCACCTCCCCAGGCCGGATCTTGATATAAAAGTTACTTCTCTTATAGGAGATCTTGAGAATCTTGGGCCAGGCGAAGCGGTTGATTCTGAGCCGGTCCCGGTAGATGAGCAGGCCATTGGCACAGACCCCTAACATGATGTCGATGCCCTCGGAGTCCTGCATAGGAAGACACCCTTGAATGGCAGGCCTGGGGGCCATGCCTGCCATGCACCCCGAATCCCTCCCTGAGCTCTGCTTTTGGATGACCTCTTAGGATCAGGGTCAGAGCCTGTGTGCTGGGGAGGACCCCCACCAATCTTACACAGGCATCATTCATTCATTCATTCATTCATTCTGTCAGCCATTCACCCAGGCCCCCATCTGATCATTCTGCCAATCACTCAATCCCTGATTCACCGACAAACATTTAGTGGCACCTGTGTGGTGCCAGGCCACGGGCTGTGTGCTAAGGACACAGACATAAACTGAAACCTTTGTCTTGATGAACGGATAAAGAAGATGTGGTATTTATATACACAATGTAATGCTACTTGGCCATGAGAAAACATGAAATCTTGTCATTTGCAATGATGTGGATGGAACTGGATGTTATGATGCTGAATAAGCCAATTAAGTGAAATAAGTCAGTCAGAGAAAGACAAGTACCAGATCTCACTCACATGTGGAACTGAAGAAACAAAACAGAGGATCATAGGAGAAGGGAGGGAAAAATAAAACAGGATGAAACCAGAGAGGGAGACAAACCCTCTTAATCACAGGAGACAGACTGGGGGTTGTGAGGGGATGGGGTAACTGGGTGACAGACATTAAGGAGGGCATGTGATGTGATGAGCACTGGGCGTTATATAAGACTGATGAACCACTGACCTCTGCCTCTGAAACTAATAATACACTATAGTTAATTGAATTTAAATGTGAAAAAACTTGGCTTACAAAATAAATAAATAGATAAATAAATAAATAAAGTTAGATCATGGTAAACAAAAAATAAATAAAGCCTATGTCTCTCTCTCATGATGCTCCCAATCTAGTGATGGTACAAACAGGTTCATAATATAGTGAATATAGAAACGTTATAAAGATCATGGGAAGATAAAGTGTTATGGAACTCTGAGGAATGAGAAACAAGAATATGAAAGGCTTCAGGCTGGAGGGAACACAGGGTCTGGCGCACCAAGCCCTCTGAAGCACGAGGGACAGGATGACCCCCCCCCCCCACAGAGGCCAGGGGGACAGCGGGGCCCAGCAGTACCTTGGCATGGTGTAGGTCTACTCCATACATGGAGAGCTTCTTGGCATTCTCTAAGAAGTGGATTTCTGCTTCTCCTGGAGTCATGCCCCTAAAGGAAAGGACACGATCATAAGTAGCCATGGAAAAGGCCCAGGCCTAAGTCCCACTGGCTGAAGGCAGCCATGATCAGAACCTGGGATTCTAGGAAGGCAAACGCTCTGGAGTGGGCATATGGCTAAACCGCTCGCAGTCCTTCCCCTCTGCTGTCAGCCCTCACTTCCAGCCACCCAACCCCCTCCTGGTGCCAAAGCTCGGGTCCAGTCTTGTCTCCTCCAGGCAGTATTCAAGGGATGAGCTGGGAGTCGGAATTTCTGCTTCGTTCTGCCACAGAGTTCAACGTGAGTCATTGATTCTGCTTCCCTGTGGCTGTGAAGGCGCTGTGGAAGCCATGGTTCATTACAATCACCCAGGGGCTCTGAAAGGATCACCCAAGGAAGACATTTTTCTCAGAATTTTATATCCGAAACCACTTAATCCCCCCCCAAGGAGCTGGTGCGCATTCTCCTTTCTGACAAGAGAGCTACGTAATTCATCACTTTCCTTCTTTGCTTTGGCTGCAGGGGAACTATACATTTTCCATTTAGCCTCAGAGAACCTTCAGTGAGCACGGCGTGCTGGCCACTGTTCCAGACACTTCGCGTGCATGACCTCACAGAGGCCTCATCACAGCTCCTTACGGCTGGTGTTGTCATTCTTCCCACTTTATAGAGAAACCAGCATGGAGAGGCTGAATCACTCGCTTCAGGCCACACAAATATCATGGAGCAAGAGTCGGAACTTGAATCCAGATGACCTGGCTCGAGAGTGTGTGCTCCTTCCCAACCTCTTCCCTTCCATCTGGGTCATATCCCCTGGGCCTCCGGGTCCCCTGCTCTGCCTGCCTCCCCGAGCGGCCATGGGAGATGCCTGGACACTAGGTGTCCATGTGCTTTCAGTCAAAAGAGCTGAGCAAGCTAAGGAATGGCCACCAGCCTTTCTCCACCCACACACGGGTTTCTTTCTCTGAGTTCTTAGGACCCTTGCAAATCCCTCCCACATCTTGCTACCCAGGGCAAGGATGACAGACGGCAGGCAGGCCATTGCTCCCTATTCCCGAGCCCCGGCCGACACTGCTGACCAGCCGAACGATTTCAGTGTCCTGCTCACCACAGTATGACAGCAGCCATTGCTAACCCGAGTTGGCGTGCAAGTCTCTGAGAGACACACTTGCCCCTCGGGATCCAGCGTTCCGTCACACCCCAGCAGGCTCTCACCCCTGTACACAATCCCGCCACATCTGGCCTTTGTCCTCGTCTCCAGACACAACCCTCCTCAGGCCTCCCATCCTCATGAGCAATGGGATAACGTCACCACACCCCCTCTCACAGGCACAACACTTTACAGCTTACGACACACTTTACGTCATTGGTCACGTTGGGTTCCCATAATGGCCCTGACTCAGAGTCCAAAGCACTTGAAGGGATCCCAGAGACCATTTAGTTCCAGGGGAGCACCCCCCCGCCCCCGGGCCCAGGGATGGTGTCAACATCACAACAGCATTTGGGAATGGGGTAGGGGGCATTTTTGTGGTTACGATGACCGACAGGGTGTTAGGGGCATCTACTGCCTGGAACCTGGGGATGCCAGACACCTTGCACAATGAATCCTCCTGCCCCCAATACCAACAGTTAAGACAGACGGATAATCTAAATCAGTACATATGCCTGTGAAAAATGGAGCTGGTAAGTTAAATAGCCAGTCCGACAATGACCCATCGGGTTACTCATCTTCTAACTTCAGTAATAAGCAGCTTTCTGTTGCACAATCAACGCTTCAACCCCTAAGATCACAAAGCAATGATAAATATGTCTCTGTTCCACGTGCCACGTAGCCCCCAACAGCACCAAAGCACATTCTATTAGCTCCCATGGTGAACCGATGAGGAAACAAAATGACCCGCCCAGATGCCCTGTTTAGAAAGTGGTAGAGACAAGAATGTGAACCCAGGCAGCCTGGTGTCAGAGGGCAAACTTTTGAGTCTTACACCAAGACCAAGACAGCTAGTGATGACCATTCCCATCTGATAGAGCCCCAGTGGGATGAGATGACTAGCTCTCAGAAGCACCTTCAATCAGGGGCAGAGCCAAGTGGGAGACTTCCAGACCAGCACCTGGGGCCCTAGCCAATGGCGGAGAAGCCAGGGGAGGCCCCTCACCTGTACGTCTTGTGCAGCTCCATGATCCTCTCCTCCAGCTCCCGGGTCTGGTTGGGGGCGAAGCGGAGCTCGCTGACATAGTTGCCCACGTGCTCCTCGGCATCATAGTCGCCCAGCTCAGCCTGCACGGCGTAGGAGCCCAGCAGAGCATGTGTGACGAAGGAGCAGGGCAGCCGGCCTGTGATGATGTCTGCCCGCAGCTGCAGGCACAGGTAGTATCTGGAGATAGGGGACAGTGGCCATGGGCACGGGCCCCACTCCCACCCTAGAGACCCCCAGCACCGTCACCCTCCCATCCATCAGAACCAAACCACCAACACTCAGCTCATAGAATAGGAACGCTCCTAGACGCCGGCATTTCTGGCATTGATAATTTGGGTGTGCCCTAGAAGACGGTTTTGTCCCCTGTCACATGCCTTTCAGCATTTTGTTAATTTCTAACATTTGTTCATTTCTAACCTGGAGGGATTTTTTTTTTCTGCTGTGGGAACCTTTGAAATTTCTATTTCATTTTCAGGCTAAGTAGGACTGCTTTACCGGTTGACCATTTTTTTTTTTTCAATGTCATGCAT
This sequence comes from Mustela putorius furo, assembly GCF_011764305.1. NCBI lineage: Eukaryota > Metazoa > Chordata > Mammalia > Carnivora > Mustelidae > Mustela > Mustela putorius. The sequence goes on along the minus strand of NW_025421464.1, from coordinate 5,476,516 downwards.
TCTTAATCATAATATTCTTATTGTGGAACAAATGTAAACATTAGAGGTGATTCTAAATTTCCTCTCAACGTCCATTCTCAGCCCTAGTCCCCTCTCCTAGAGGTCACCCCTATTATCCAGGTGGCATTCTGGACCTTTTTCCTCCATGGACATATAGAAATGCATGTGTTTTGATTGATGGGTGTTTTAAACAGGGACATGGAATCAAAGAGTACATCCGACTCTCCAGCTTGCTCTTTCCACACCCAGCTACTTGCCTAGTGCCCTTCCCACATCAGCACAAATGACCTGACCTCATTCATTTCAACTCCGGCACCACATTCCACAGATAGGACAAACCTGATCACTAACATTCTCTCAAAATTTTTAATTTTGCCTCCAGCTCTAAGTGAATTGTCTAAAAACAAATTGCTTTAAAAGAAACATCTCCAACCACAAGGATATGATTTTTTATAACTCTATGCACACTTGGATGATTTTACGATTTTTAGACCCATTTTAAACCACTTTTTGTTGCCTTTTCAGTTACTGCATTTAAAAAGAAAAAGTTTCAGCTCGTTCTCAGCCAATAATGCCTCCTTGCATTTTGCCATGTTTCACCATTGTTTCCAATTGCCTATTTCTTTTCCTTTTAAGTGCCTTTTACTCAGTGTAATTTTTACTGCTCCATGACATGAAGTTCTGGCAAAAAGTACGTGTGGCCTCAGTGCATGCTTGGGGCCAAGGCGTAGGCTCAGAATCAGTAGCAGCTGGAACATCACAGGCACCCGGTGTGGGCTTAAGGGCAATTCGTTCAAGTCTAAAAATTCGAAAATCACTGCCAAACATCCTGACCAATATTCCATTTCAATCAATTTGTCATTCTGACCAGTTTATTTTGGGCCTGAATATTTTTGACTAAATCAGCTGCTACTACCACCCCATTCCCTAGGTCACCCATACTAAGCAGGGCTAATTTCTCTGTGTCCCTAGAAGCCCAATGCCCAGGGTCTGGCACAAAGAGGAGAGATACCAGTGAGTAAGACCACAGGGATGGGGATTAAGCCAGTCTACAGCTCTCAGCCCTCCTGGCAATGCAGTTGAGACCCTGTAGCTGAATCTTGGCTCTAAGGTGACCCTAGGGGTTAGGGCAGGACTAATGAGGCCAAGGCTTCAGATCTGATCTATCCCAGGGACATCTGTATTATCCCCCAAGGCCAGGGTGGGCATCGTGACTATGGCCCTACAAACAGGCAGCCCACATTCAGGCCCCTGCTATAAGAGTAACTCCAAGCCCACGTCTTATTGTTGGTGGTGTGTAGGGCCCAGCACAAGGATGGCACAGCCCCAGATAGTATGAAGTGAGACTATCTCTTTGGAAGGGGCTTAGATAAAGGCCTCTTCCTATTCTGATTCCAGAGGCAGGAGGAGCCCCCCAGATGTTCTCATTCTTGACAATGCTTTGCACCTCCTTCCACTCTTAAAGCCACGTTATTTCCTGGCCCTGAGGCACTGTGAGATTGTACACACAATCCATGTTCATCCCGGCAGCCCAGGCTTGCCACCATGGGGGTAGGGGGAGGTCACATGTCTAATCTGACCTTTACATGCCTGACAGGTACACAGAGCAGCACATGGGACCAAATTCCAACGCGCAAAGCCATCTGCGCTCTACTCCCTCCTTATCCCCGAAGCTTAAAATGGTCCACTCAGAACATCAGCCTTTAGACGTGTTTGGCTTGTCCCATCCAGAGATGGCCTCCACCATGTTTCTTTAAAAAGTCTGAATTCACGGCCAGTGTTTTAAAGGGATGGATTTTACTCTCAACTCTCCAGCTTCACTTCAACAAGGGGCCCAGTCCCCACGTGGCAGGGATGGCTGTTGCCGAACGGCAATTGTCGAGATGGCGCATGTCCTCTTGAATTTCAACTCCAGTCAATGAGATGCTGCAAGGGACGCCTCCCGCCTCTGAAGCGGAGGGTCCACTGACTGTGGTGTTTGCGCCACTTCCTCCTGCCCTGAGTCACCTTCCTTTGTCGACACTGTCTGCCTGGCCTGGCCGGGCATCTGAGTCTACAAGTGCCAACATGTACTATCTCACCAGGCCCGGGCGCCCTCATTCCTAGTCACGTGGCCAGCACCCCCCTGGCCCCACAGCCCTCACCTTGTGATGTCTTCTGTCAGCTGGGCAGGGTCAGGGGGGTAGAACTTGACTGTGAAGGCAAAATTCCAGGGGCTGCCTGAGAGGAGAAGACAGGAGAACAATCAGAAAGGCCCCATCACCCCAGTGGATGGCCCGGATGCACCAGCCCATGGGCAAGTCCTCAGCGTTTTCTCATATCTGTAATTCTGGGACAATCCAGTCAGAAAGCCTGGAATATGATTCCCATTTGAAAGATGAAGAGACCGAGGCCCAGGCTGAAAGACTTGTGACATAGCAGGGGGAAAGAAGGTGGAAAGAAAGAAAAGCGATGGTGCACGCCAGGCCTACTGGTCATCACAAACATTACTTCAGTAACCTCTGCAACAACCCTAGGAGTAAGTCTGATGATTGCCCCCATTTTGCAGATGAGGACACTGAGGCCCGGGCTGTAGAGTGTGGGGCTGACAAGAAATAAAGAGTATAAGAAATGAAGGTACCAGAAATAAAGTAGGAAATGAAAGTATGAGAAATAAAGGCTGAGGCTTTCCTGGAGACAAACTCTGCAGGCCAAGAGAAGGATGACCGCAGGAGAGAGAGGAGGCCTTGGGGAAAGGCTACAATCTAGAGCAATGAACAGACCATCCCTGGGTGGGCTGCAAGGCCCAGCCAGGGCAGGACCGTGGTCAGAAAGGGCCAGAAGCCAGGTGGTCACTACCGTCCTTGTCCCTATGGTCACCATCCCCTTCGCCATTCAGCTGTAACATCTCCAGCACTTACTAAGTGCTGGTCACTTCACTTGCTAGGAACTTGAGGTGTACACAGAAGGGTTTAATCTTCATGATGATCCTGAGGTAAACTTTTCCTTACGCAGATGAAGATTCTGAGGGGGTAAGTTGCCCTCCTGGGATCACTGAGCTAGTCAGTGGTGGAGAACGGGGATGTAACCCCTGGTCATCTGACCCCAGAACCTGGGCTCCTGACCACGGCTGACTCCTTGGAAAAAGCAGCATCAAGGAGAACAATCCCTGTGTCAGGAATAATAGTAGCGGCAGTGGTAATAATAATAATAGATAATACGTACTGGGCGCTGCTACATGCCGGCAGCATTCTAGGTGCTGTGCACAGAATAGCTCATTAACCCTGCACAACAACCCAAAGGGTAAGTAGTCTTGGGAGTCAGGATGGAAACCCAGGCAGTCTGGCTCCCATGTCCATCTGTCAAGCATCATACCAGATTACCTCAGGAGAGCACCTACTACTTCCCAGGTGCTGTCCCTGGCACCCCCGCCTTGTGAGGCACGAATCACTAGTCCGCTTGCCAATGAGAAGAGCCCAGAGAGGTGCCCCCAGTGCCCTAGGGGACAGGCACCAAGATTTGGGAGGAAAAGTCCCCAGCTCTGAATCCCAGGACACAGGGTGGTGCCTCCTTCAGGAGGCTGAGGAGCTGTCACAAAGAAAAGGGCAAACAATGGTGGGGTGCCCAGCAGGCTCAGTCAGGGAAACACACTTGTGACTCGGGACCTCAGGCTGTGGGTTTGAGCCCCACGTCGGGTGTAGAGATTACTAAAAAATAAAATCTTAAAAAAAAAAAAATTGTTCCATGGGGACCCCAGAAGGCAGAACAAAGATGAATAGGGAGGAGTCCCTGGGGTAGGGACGGAGACTGTGGCTGTACCGAAGGGGGCAGGCCCGCTTCTCTGGGACTGGAGGTGGCCACGCGTAGCAACCATTCACCGCACCCGGGCTGTGCCGCCCAGGGCTGCGGAGATGGGGGACCGACTCCCTGCTCTGGGGAAAGATGCTGAGCTCGAAGGCTTCTGCCGTCCGCTTCTCCTTTCCAAGCTCCCGGTCCTCCTCGAACTGCACACCCAAGCTGCCTGTGTGTGCTCCAGTCCTTTCAGGCAGGAGAGAAAGGCCTGCCAGCTGGGCTGGGACACCTAGGGACAGCCTGAAGCCCAGGACTAGGACCCTGTCAGGCCCAGAGGAGCAGGCTCTGTCTGCGAGCCTGCCTCTTTGTCTTCAACTGACAGGAGCCTACAGGAAGAAGCGCTCCAGCCCCTCCCGGAAATTCAGCTGGCATCCCTGGGCCCAGCTGCCTGCTGTCATGGCAACAGGCTCTGCTTTCCAGCTCTGGGGACCAGGGAGTCCAAGCAGAGCCAAGGGGGAGGGGCTCCCAGTAGAGGCATCTCTGCTTCTAGGCTCCAGGTCTCCACCCACTATATGCCCCCTGGCTGAGGCCACCTACCTCCCCCCCTTCTGCCATGAGACGCCTGCTCCGCCCCTCACAATATGCCTTTCCTCTCTGGGCCAGAAAGGCCAGGTTGTCTCTTCACCCCAGGCCTTGAAAAGAGATCAGGATGGTATTGGGAGTCCAGAGCTAACGATCTGGCTCGGCCAATAGTTCACTCTGTGACTTCTGATAAGCAACTGCCTCTCTCTCGGCCTACAGTCACCCCATCGTTAAACACAGAAGATGGCCCAGACCAGGACTAGGCCTTGCTTTTCCTTAACATGTTAACTCCTATCCGTGGACAGTGGTCTGCAGTGCTGTGTGGATGAGGCTTCTGAGCTGGGCCAAGGGTCTGAAATCACAGATGTCTACACCCGCCCTGGACAGGAGCAAGGCTGCTTGCAGGCCATCAATTTGTCCCCTTGTCCTAGGTGATTCTGCAGGTCCCTTCTAGAGCTGCGATCTGAAGGCAGCTACGATTCCCAGGCTAATCTGCTCTGTGACTCTAGATGGTCACTTCTCTTGTCTCTGCTTCCGGTTTTCATTTATAAAACAATGTCCTGCCTTCCCCCAAGATCTGCTGTGCAGAGCAAATGAACTCACGGGTCTGAATTACTTCCCCAAGGGAGAGGGAACAGCACAACCGGGGCCGTGCAGCCTGGAGCTCCCACCCTCCTTTCCACAACGTTCCCAACCACAACCAGCCACTCACTCCGGATCTGCTTCTTGATTTCCTTGGAGGGGTCCAGCCAGTTCTGAAAGAGAAGACAGGGTTCTTTAGAGGGAAGATGGAGGAGAGGGCCAGATAGGGCTATGAGACAGAGACATCCCGCAGTAGCCTGTCAACAGCCCCAGGCAAGGAACACCCTTCTCAGGCCAAGCTGTCTGGACCCTCTGGAACTGGAAGTGGGGGGAATAAGGCTGGGATTCACCACAGGGCTTGGGCCCCTGGGCCCTGAGTCTGGCACCGCCGTGAGTCAGCGGGGTGGGCGACTGTGGGACTGGTGGGAAAGAGGAAACCCAGACAGGGGCCTCCCAAGGGTGGAAAAGAGATGCTGCAGTAAGTGTCTCATTCCCCCAGGAAGTCAGGCCTCGGCTCTCCAGGCACCCATCTGGGGAGTGACTGGCAGGTCCCCAAGAAAGGGCTAGGTGGGAGCGGTAGAGACAGAGAACTGAGACAGACAGGGCTAGATGAGTCTTGGCTATGTGCAAACAGAAGGTGCCTAATGAGGATCTGAGGACCGACAGAAAGCACAGGGTGTGGTCAGGACTAGGGAGGCCTAAGACAAGAGGTGTCCCCGATAGCAGGCGTCTCTTGCCAGCCCTGCCCCACCCCAGCACAGATACCTTCTGGCTGTCGGCATCACAGAAGGTCAGGCCGAAGTAGTCCTTCTCCAGGAGGTTGAGGTGCTCACAGACCAGGTCAAATAGCACCTGGCCCCGGCCATGTTTCTGAAGAGGGGAGCAGAGAGGCTGTGAGGCTGGGACACATCTGGGAGGGGGGGCAGGGAGACTCCACCAGGACCTTTGAAACCCCTAAGAGTCTCCCAGTGTCTAAAGGGGATCTCAGCCCTCCTGCCAGCTACCTCTCCGAGTCCTACGAGATCCTGGGTGACACTAAAGCCCAGTTTACCAACTACCCTCTGCCCAGCCCTGCTGGGGCCCTCCTAGACCTTAGACCTGCTCCGGGGGAGTTCGGGTGGTGGGTAATTGATTCCCCTTCCTTCACAGAGATTAAGGAGGTTAACTCTGACTCAAGGAAAAGAAAACCACAAGTCTAAGTTCAGGTGTAAGAGGGAGAGAAAAGCCACGTGAAATATGAAGGATGTGGGCAGGGGACAGGGGAGGGCTCAGGACTCAGAGTCACAGTGAGACCTTCTTCCCTGGCCCTCCCCTGACATAAAGACTGAGTGAAATCCAGGGCTGCCCAGGTAGGAGTGGCGCTCCGGGCTGGGCTGCCCTGGATTTCACTCAGTCTTGCCTAGGAGTAGGCAAGACGTTCACCTTGAAATCCTTCTATAGAACCAAAAAATTTAAAAAGAAAACAAAACAAAACAACAACAAACCCAAACCAACCCTGCAGAGAAGAGAGACTCAACCTGCCAGGTCCTAGAAACAAGTCATATCCCGGAAGACCAGGCTGGGGCATCGGGGAGAGACAGAGGTGGTTCCCAGAACTCTCAGGGAAGGCCACCCTCTGGATCCTTCCATACACTTGGAGAGGGCCAGGAATGGTGCCCAGACCAGGGTGCCAGGGTGGACCCTCTAAGGGGATGAGTGAGAGCTCAGGACTAGGGTAGGAGTCCGAGCCTATATAGGAAAGGGAGACAGCAAATGTGGGGCTGAGAGGGCTGACCGCAGACAGGAGGTGTCTGACCTCTCTACCCATTGTGGGACAGGATTGTGCCAGGATTTCCACATGGCCTGGGTGACGGAGTCCTTCCAATGGGAGAGAGTCCACCTTTCTATGCCTGGGGCACCCCATACCATGGGAGCCTCAAGTGACCAGTTTGTCCACTGCCCTGGACAGGGGCATTCATAAGGGAAGACCCCTTCCTCTGCTCAATAAAAACATAAAAACAATTCAAGTTGAAACACCAGTGTCTGCTAGGTGAGACTGAAGGGCCAAGCCTATCAGGCCTTTCGGGCTAGAGATCAGCCCTTGGATCATGACTCCTTGCCAAGGTACAGCCCGCCCCCTGGAGAAACCTTTTCCTGGCGCCAACCCTGTGCCTCATCTAATTCCATTTGCAATCGTAACGGCCCTCTCCGGGCCTCGGGGCCACCATCTGTACAAAGGAGGGCCGGCCAGGTCATCGCTCCAGGATGCCGCGGTCAGTCCAGGCCTCTATGAAGAATGGACGCTCTCTGGCTTGGCCCAGGCTGAGAGTACACAGAAGCCTGTGCTGGCTCAGGGGCCCGTCAGCTGGGGGCCGGGCCCGCGGTGGGGGCGCTCCCTACCTCCACCTCACACTCGTACTCAGAGGCATCAAGCAGAGTGACTCGGCAGATGGCACTCTTATACTTCTTGGCAATCTTCTGGGGTGATTTCTGGGCTCTACTGGGCGTGGTCCTCTCCGACAGGCCATCAGCCTCCCCATAGCCCTTCTCCTCCATGTCTAGGCTCTGTAGGTCCAATAGGGGAAAAGTCTGGTCAGTGAGCTTGAGACCACAGCCTTTCATCCACGTGAAGACACAGTAAGGACACAGCAGCCGGGGCTAAGACGGTCTCCAAAATGAGAGCCACCGCCCTCCACGACCCCCAGGGTCACGCCAGGGTGACCAGCGTCTATGGTTAGTATACACAGGAGGAGAAGCAGAGCTTCCATGGGCAATAGGGTGGGCTCATGGAAGGGGTCACTTTTTCAGGGGGGCAGCCTTGGCAGGCAGGAAGCACCCCACAGAACCAGAGCTGCCCTGGCTCCCTAAAGTAGCATGTCAGCTATCAGAGTTTCCATCTGGTCTCCCCCTTATCAGTCTGTCACGGCTCCAGCATGAGGCTGAGAACTCGTGGCCTGATCTCACAGAGGGAACGGAGGTCAGAGCCCTGCCAGCTAGTCCTAACTGCCACCAATGCCCTCGATGACCTTGGCCAAGTCTCTGCCCTCTTGGCCTGTCCCAAACGAAGGGAGGTGTGAATTGGATGGCTAGATGATTCGGCAAGTCCCTTTTCCCTTTAGGGGGATGCATTTTGCTTTGGGGTCATCCTGGGCTTGCCAGGCTAGAATGGACAGGTTCAGGGGGCAGGAATAACGTGGAAAGAACCAGGTTTTGGTATTCAGATCTAGATTTTATTTCCATCTGTCACTGTATAACAATGTGACTTTGGGTAACTCATTTCATCTGTTAAGCTGCTGTTTCCCCAAGTGTAAAATGGAGAAATCAATACCACTCTCTTAGGGGCGCCTGGCTGGCTCAGTCAGCAGAGCATGGGACTCTTGATCTCAGGGTCGTGAGTTCAAGACCCATGTTAGGAATAGTGTTAACTTAATTAAAATATAAATATATATGTATGTGTGTATGTGTGCATATATGTATGTATATATATATATCACTCTCTGTACATTTGGGAGAATTAAATATAAAAGTGACCACAACACCCCTAGCACAGAGCTCAGCATGTAACAGATCAGTAACTAATCTGTGTTTGGCTCCCCCCACGGCTCTGAGAACTGCCCCCTGGATGACGGCTGGGCAGGGAGAGGGATGTCCAGGCTTTTAGACACACACCTGTCCAGCAGGCCGCGTGTCCTGCTGGGGCGGGTGCTTCTCATTGGAGTTGGCCTCCGGGTGGCCGCTGTGGCCTGCTGGGGTCACAGGGGTGGTTGCAGTAGCGGCTGCCTCGGGCTGCTGTGGGGCCTCCTCCTGAGCCTTCTTCACCTCAGAATCGGGGCCTGTCTCTGTTGTCATGGTGACCAGCACGCCTGCGTTAGCATGAAGGAGAGCACGTGACACGGGAAAGGGGCAGCGATGGTGTGACAGGACAGAGCGAAGGGGACAGGAACCACACGCGGAGAGAGCCAGATGGATCCAAATGGACAAAGAGCCATGGAGAGAGGAAGGAGGGAGGGAGGAGGGGAGGGAGGGAAAGAGGAAGTGGGGGTGGGGAGAGAGAGCAGAAGTCAGGGGTTACAGGGGCAGCCCAAGTCACAGACCCCCCTCCCACTCTTGTGACCACAGAGCTTTTAGGGCCTCCTCCAGTCTCTCAGCCCAGTCCTGGAATGGGGCCCCTCCTCGGGACAATGAGAGGCTCTCCAGGGAGTCCCACTCTGCCAGGAGCACAAAGGACAGTCAGTGACCCGCTCTGGGCAGGCCCTCAGCCAGGCTATCTCTCCAACCCCAGCCCTGGGCACACAGCAGCCGCTCCATAAATGCTGGATAAACTCAACTCAACCAAAAGAGCCCTGGGCTCCGGGCCCTTTGGGCACTGACTCTGAGCAAGGCTCTTCACGCCCCAAGCCCGCACCGCTACCGCCACAGGGATGTTGAGAGAATGGATAAGACAGGACATTATTTAAAACGCGCAGAACCCGGATGAGGTAAGTCAGGAGACCTGGACACAGGCCTTGGGGCCGCCGCACACAGAGCAGTCACTTCCCGCACTAGGATTCACCCTAAAAACACGGGACTTAGAGAAATGATCTCTAGGACAGGAGACTCTTACCCTTCTCCCCTTGGAGCAGGAAATGAGATTTCAGAGCATCAGGGCCCTAGTGGCCAGCCAGTCTGCGGGCATAAGCAAACTGCAAGGAGAGGCAAGGAGAAAGAATGGCCTGGCCCCGCTTTTATATTTAACAAAACAACCACCTCAACAATACCTCTTGGTGTTGATACACGTGTGCTGAAAGATCTGCTCCGACACTGACTAAACTGCTAAGACAGGTTCATAACTGAGCACTGGATAGAGGAAAAAGAGGAAGATCCATGGGGTGGGCGAAGAAAGGCAACTTCATTTCTTACTCTATAGGCTTCGGAATTCCTTCTTTAATTTTAAATATATTTAACTGATGAACTGGGTTTGTTTGTTTGTTTGTTTTTGTTTGTTTTAAAGGGGGCAAAAGCAGCTATTCCTGACCCTGGTCAGAGTGGATCCTCAAAATAAATAAATAAATAGATAGATAAATAAGTAAGTTTGAAGCTAAAACGTGAGGAAAAGGGAAATGGGCAGGAACCCTCACCCCTGAGCCTAGAGCCTCCCTCTAAATCCATTATATTACATGAGAAAGATCCAGACTAGATGTGGCAGGTCCATTTCCAACCCTATTCTCCACGGGAGGCCTCTATTGAGCAAACAGACAGACGGACGTTGGCTCTATCTTGTACTACACATGGGCTCCAAGCCCTTACCCTCCACTCCCCTGTCTCCTTCAGTTTCTCTCCCAGCATTCCAGGGGGCACCAGCCCAGCCCCAAGAGAAGGGCACTGGCCGGAAAGCCGGGGCCCCTGAGGGCCCCGCTAGGCCACACAAGAGCTGACCCGAACAGGTCACACTTTGCAAGCCAGAACTCGTAGCACAAATAAAAGGGCTTGTTGTTACTGATGCTGCTATTAAGAAGTAAGATGAGGAGGAAGGGAAGGCCGTTGTCACGTGGCCTCATCCCCACCCACAAATGCTTTCCACTCATGTCATTACCTCGGACTTTATGGTTTGACTTAAAGTCGTAGTTAAATAAAGGCTCACTGTCACTTATGTGACACCAGATGTCAACTCTGTACCAGGACACAAAGCACTAGAAGCAGCTCCAGGGGAGGTCATGGCCTCACAGGGAATGAGGGAGACCTGTCTGCCTGGGCCTGGATCTCTCTGAGGCCTGTACCTGAGGATATTAGCCATCATACCAGATAAGGTCTATAAGAACACTTAAAATAAATGCCCACTTAATTTTGCTTAAAAAATTTTTTTTTTAGAAAGGATCCACAGACTACTCTGTAGGTGTTCTGCTGTGAAAAGCAGTTTCCACGTGACCATCATGGGCCCAGGTGGCACAGAGACTCTGCCGCGGGCGCTCTCCCCTCCACTTCCATCTCGTGTCAGCCCCTATTTTCTGATGAACCTTCCCCAGACCGCATCCAACAGCCAGGACAGCAATTGTAAATAAATACCCCGGTTCTTCCCGTGCCCAGGTCTCCGGGAGAGCCTGCAGGCAAGGAATCGACCCCAGCTAGAAGTGCTTTGAGATCATTCAATCTCTTCTCCTCTAGGTCAGAGGAGGAGAGCAAAGAGACTGGAATGACTGTCCTTTCCGCAGACAGATCTTCCCCGGCCCCTCCTGCCCGCTCTCCTCACCCAGCCTCCCGACTCCCCAGATCCAGGCGCTGGGGCCATGAAGCTTCCCACCGCACTTTGCTGCCCCAAGCAAACTTGAACAGAACCATCTGGATGGAGAAATGCACTCAGGACCAGGCTGGAAGCCAAAAAGGTGGCCTGAGCCACCAACGAACCCCTCAGTCAGGGCCTGGTGACAGAAATAATGGCTCATCCTTTCTAGAGCATCAAAAAAGATGACGTAAAAGAAATATCTTAATGAAAAGCTCCACACACAGCAGCCTGTGCAGACTGATCTTACTTTGATTAATATATACACACGAATACAGAATATTCAATAAAGTACTAATTGTGTTTGTTCCTAGATGGCACGAGTACAGGTTATTTTTTCTTCTGTTTCACTGTGGTTCTCAAGTTTTCTACAATACCTGGAGATTTCTTGATTTTAAAAAAATGAGAGGTTAAAAATAAAATCTTCCAATGCACGGGGATTGGTGTGACAAGATGAGGAGGTAAAGTCAGATTAAACTTAAAATGTTTACAGATTTTTTTTAAAGATTTTTTTATTTGACAGAGATCACAAGTAGGCAGAGAGGCAGGCAGAGAGAGGAAGGGAAGCAGGCTCCCCGCTGAGCAGAGAGCCCCATGTGGGGCTCAATCCCAGGACCCCGGGATCATGACCTGAGCCAAAGGCAGAGGCCTAAACGCACTGAGCCACCCAGGTGCCCCTGGACTTATTTTTTTTAAGAAGTATTTATTCATTTCTAGAGAGAGCACATGCATGCTAGACTGAGCATGGGGGGAGGGGCAGAGGGAGAAAGAATCTCTAGCAGACTCCCTACTGCACGCGAGCCTGACATGGGCTCAATCTCATGACCCCAAGACCACGACCTGAGCCGAAATCAAGAGTTGCATGCCTAACTGAATGTGCCACCCAGGTACCTCCCAAAATTTTTTATGAATTTAAAAGAAAAATAACATCATTATTATTTTTTTAAACCTATGATGAGATCCTTCTTGATTTCACAAGTCCAGGGGTAACAGTATGGTCTCTCTTGGCCACCAAGAGCACACCAGGAGCCTGGCCTTGGGTTCTGTCACAGCCAGTAGCATGGGCACAATTCTGCCCAGGCCCAGACCAGTAGAGACTGAGGGAGCCAGCTGGGCAGCCTGGCCAGCTGGGCACTGGGGGGACCCCAGGGGAAGCACGTGCGCCCGGTTCTTTGGAGCTCACTGCAACACGGGGAGATGATGCTCCCCCAGAAAATGGTTAAATACCCAGGCAGGATGCGATTTCGATTTGCCATTGGACGTTTCAGCCTGTAGAAGATTCTGGGGAGTTGGCGATCAGGAGTACTACCCAGAGTACCCAAAGGAGGGCTTATAGGGTAAGGAGTGAGGAAGGGGGGGGGTGAGGACGAGTTAAAATTTTGCCAAAAGGGGGAATTCAGACTCAGGGCATTTGGGCTGAGTCACCATGGGGGCAAATGCCTAGAGATGGGAACAAGTAGGCCCACGCAGAGGACAGACAGGAGGCTTTGACGTCCTGACACCTTAGAACAAGAAGCCTATAAAGGTGAGCTCCAAACGGCCTGGCAGGTTGAACGGGTTGGAGTGAACTGGGGGTGGAGGAGGTCACCTTGGAAGAGTCACAAAAGTTACTTTGCTAGAAAGGGCAAGACTCGCATCATGGAATGCTGCTGGGGGCCAGGCCCACGGTCAGGGATTTGACACCGGCCTCTCATGGACTCCTCGCAGGAGTACCAGGGCAGGGGGGTTGGCAGACCTAGGCCAGGCAAACCCAGACCCAAAGCCTGGCACCCCCAACTGGCTCACTCTGTGACCGTGGGCAAGTGACTTCAATGCTGTGAGCCTCAATCATCTCATCTATAAAATGGAGATACTCCCCCCTCCCTCTGAGCGTGGTGGTAGAGGTTCAGGACCATAACCTAGAGAGAGCACTTAACATGGAATGCACCCAATAAAACAACGCTGAGAGGGTCTATAATTACAAACAGTACCAAGAAGCCGCAGCGGTGAGTGGTCTGAGAAGCAGGAGTTCAGAAGCGCCAGCCCAGAACGCATGGAGAAGGAGAAGTTCCAGGAGGCAGAGGCCAGCAAGTCCAGACGGATTGGATGGCGTGGACATATGAAAACCCCAATGCACAGGATTCAGAGAGAGAAAGGTCAGCCAGAGAAGTAAATGTGGACGGCGCCCACACCAGACCTGTCAGGCCAGTGTGGCGGAGGCCAGTCCAGAAGGCTGTCGGCAGCTGATGCTCTTTAGCTGCGCAAGCTCCGGCTGGCTCCCCTGGCTCGCCCTCCAGGGGCCCCATGGCTTGCCATCTGGGCGTCCTGCTGCGAGAAAATGTCCTCGCCGGGCGAAGCAATATCTACTTGGCCTGTCATTGCACCAACTCATTAAAAATGAATCAGCTGGTTTATACATCAGGCCCTACGGCCAGGGTTACCATGAGTCAGCATCTCTGAATCCAGGACCTTGGCTTCGTTCTTTTTCTCCACCCCACAGCCACTGCACAGGTCCCAGCCACGGTCAGGCCATGCCCACATGGCCACCCGGCCTCTTTCATGAAGTCTCTGGGGCTGCCCGTGGATTTTTCCAAAAACTCCAAATGGATGCTCTCTTTATTTTTTGTAATTCAAGTATAATCGACACACGATGCTACGTTAGTTTCCATCATCCAGCACAGTGAATGGACAAGTCTACACCTCATGACACCCGGTGTAGCACCCATCGGTCACCGAACGACACTATCATGGTACCCGTGACTACATTCCCTGTGCTGTCCATTTCCTCAGATGCCCTCCTTAAAGCCTTCAATGACTTAGCATCAAAATAAAACACAAACTCCTCCCAAAGTTAAAAGGTCCCTGCTTGGGCGCCTGGGTGGCTCAGTGGGTTAAAGCCTCTGCCTTCGGCTCAGGTCATGATCCCAGGGTCCTGGGATTGAGCCCCGCATCGGGCTCTCTGCTCAGCAGGGAGCCTGCTTCCTCCTCTCTCTCTGCCTGCCTCTCTCCCTACTTGTAATCTCTGTCTGTCAAATAAATAAATAAAATCTTTTAAAAAAAAAAAAAAAAAAAAAAAAGGTCCCTGCTTAGGGCCATAGCATCAGTTCCCACCATCACTGTGAGCTCTCCTTCTGCCTTCCACTGCATCAGGCCTACCCCTGGCGTGGGGCTTTGCCCTAACGGTCCCTCTGGGTGAACAGGGGCTTGTCCCATCTCTTGACATGGCAGCTCTTGCCCTTTATACCTCAATCCAGTGCCCCTTGACCCCTCTGCCTAAAGTGGGTCTTTCTTCTGGGGTGCCTTACTGGCTCAGTCGGTTCAATGTCTAACTCTCGATTTGGGCTCAGGTCATGATCTCAAGGTCATGAGATTGAGCCCCGCATTGGGCTCCATTCTCAGAGCAGAGTCTGGTTCAGATTCTCTCTCCCTTCTCCCTCTGCCCCTCCCCCTGCTCTTGTACTCTCTCTAAATAAATAAACAGAATCTTTCAAAATAAATAAATAAGTAAAATGGGTCCCCCCCCCCTTTTTTTTCTGGTAACAGCATGCTCGGTTTTAGATTTGGTTTGGTTTGGTTTTTGCCATTTTAACCATTTTTAAGTGTAACTATTCCATGATGTTAATTACATTCGTGCAACAATAGCCACTGTCTATTTTCTAAAATTTTCATTACCCCAAACAGAAACTCTGTACCCATTAAGAAACCATGCTGGGGTTTTTTTTTCATAGTAACTATCACAAATGAAACATAATTTGTTTTACTTATTTATTTCTATTCCTCTGAAATAGAAACTCCATAAAGACCAAATGTTAGCCATCTCAACTGCCATTATCCCCAGGACTTAGGGCAATTCTTGATAAATACCAACAAAGCTAACATTCATAGAGTCTACTATTTGCCCAGCACTGATCTAAGCACTTTACGTCAATTAAACCATTTAACCTTCACAATAACCTAGAATAGGTACTTTTATTATCTCTATTTTGTAAAAGAAGGATTTGGAGCACGGAGAAGTTAAGGAACTTGTCTGAGATCATACACTAGTGCATAACAGTGCCAAAATTCAAACCCAGGGGGTCTGGTGTCAGGAGGATAGGTGGATGGACAAACAGACAAACACATGCATGATGGGTAGACGAAACACCAATGAGACCAATGTGCACTCAGCTGGGGCCAGAGACCTGGGCTGCATTCACCTCGGGAGCCTTTTTGGCTACCCGCCAGCCAGTCTGTCTGTCCTGATGACTTATCAGACCTTAAGCACCTGACTTTTCCATCCAAACTCCTGATATTATCACCCTTATTTTACTGGTGAGACACACAAACCAAAGGAGGCATGCTGATCTTCCCAAGGTCATAAGGCTGTGTTAAGCCTGTCTGACTCCAAAGTCCACCCCACTATAGGGCATTTCAGCAGTCTCAGAGGGTGGGAATGGGGGTGGGAAGGCTGTACGAATTTCTCCAAGGGGGGGAGGTTGGCTGAGGGAAAAGTTCCAAGAATGAAAGGCATTCTTGGGGGGCGGGCTCAGTCATTTAGGCGTCTGACTCTGGATTTTAGCTCAGGTCAGGATCTCAGGGTCCTGAGGTTAAGTCCCAGGTCAGGCTCATGCCCAGCTTAAGATTCTCTCTCTTCCTCCCCCTCTATCCCTCCCACCTGCTATTTACACTCTCTCTCAAAAAAAAAAAAAAAAAAAAAAAAAGTCAGGACCAAAGTGTCTTGCTTCAGTATTGCCACCTCCCTCCTACCTGATGGGCCTTGGGCAAGTCACTCCCCCATTCTGAGCAATGGCTTCCTCATCTGCCAAACAGGGATGAGAGCCCCTACCCTGTCACTTCAGGGCAGGGCCATGTAGATAAAGGACATCACAGAGAATGAGCGAACTTTGAGATACAAAAGGTGAAGTCATAAACCTTAAGAGACTCTTAAGGTTTCTTAATCAAGAAACAAACTGAGGGTTGCTGGAGGGCAGGGGGCGTGGAGGGATGGGGTCACTGGGCGATAGACATTGGGGAGGGTATGTGTTGTAATAAGCACTGGGAATTATATAAAACTGATGAATCACAGATCTGTACCCCTTAAACAAATAATATATTACATGTTAATTAATTGAATTTAAATTTTTAAAAATAAATTAAAAAAAAAGTTGAAGTCATATAATTTAGGGAGAGAATATTCCAGATGCTTGTGTATACCAGAAGCATGTCTTTGCAAGCACATACACAGCAGTGGGACAACACAAGGGCACACATAGCCCTGTGTGCCCATGGTCATGATAATGGCTCCCAAGCCAGTAAGGCTCTCCTCTAAATCTTGCACACTGGCAACTTTTACCCAGGCCTTCTTGGGAATTCCGAACCAGGGAGGAACTAATGGAAGGAAGGAACAAAGAGAGAGAGAAATGGACAGGGCGTGGACGACACCAAGAGAATGCCAGGAAGTAAGTGAGACTCTGGTTTTCAATAACCACAGTTACCAAGATAACTCTTTTCTTTTCGTGAAATCGGGGGGCACTTCTCCCCCATCGCCATCCAAACACATCTCCTGGGCTCTCAGTCTGCATTTGTACCTCCAGATTCATGCCTGTTCAAAGAATCGGGAGGCTGACCTCTTGGACTGGCCCTTGGATGGAGCTCCCTTGCCTGCCAACGTCCAGTTGGGTTTGGCCAATGAGAGGTACTGGTTCAAGAGTGGAAGAAGAAAGAAGTTGGGGAACATCTTCCCAATTTCCTTCTCTGTGGTTCTGGCAGTGGCTGAGGCCCCCGGGGTCCGCTCCTTGCACAGACCCAGCCATCACTGAGTTCTGATAACACTACTCCCACCCTCTGCTCATTCAGGCCGAAGGGAGGAAACCGCTTCTGTCGCTGTTATGTTGTGGGGTGCCCCTGTGGGTTAATCCTGCCCACACCTTTATTAACATCTCCTCAGTGTAAGCATCTGAGTGGAATTCTGCTTCTGTCAGAATCTGACCGATACACTAAACAGATAAATGAATTAAAGAGGTAGGGGAGAGGGGCGCCTGGGTGGCTCAGTGGGTTAAGCCGCTGCCTTTGGCTCAGGTCATGATCTCAGGATCCTGGGATCGAGTCCCACATCGGGCTCTCTGCTCGCCAGGGAGCCTGCTTCCTCCTCTCTCTCTCTCTGCCTTCCTCTCTGCCTACTTGTGATCTCTATCAAATAAATAAATAAAATCTTTAAAAAAAAAAAAAAGAGGGGGGGGAGAAGAAATTGGGAAAAGGCAGCGTCACCTAGTGGTTAGGGACGAAAGGGGCAATAAGGAGACGGGAACAAGTCTTTTAACGTCTCTGTGCCTCAGTGTCCTGATCTGTAAAATTCACCATGATTATCTTGCCTATTTACTGTGACACCCGAACCAGGTCATAAGCACTTAATACATGTCAAAACCCACCATGAGGGCTTAAGAAATATTAGATGCCCTCATCGTTAGCATTAAGTCTCAAGGCAGAGAGGTGAATAATAGCATTCCTTTGTAGAAAGCATTACAGACTTTTCTTTCGGCTTTTTCGGGGGTTCTCCAGGTTTCATCCTTTTTCTACTATGAAATGAATTACTTTTGGAATCAGAAAAGAAAAAGAGAAGAATGAAAAGAAAAAAACACAAGAGAGGTGAGCCTATGAAGACTTACTCTTCCCCTCTCGAGATGCTGCCCCTGCCCACCGGGATTTCCCCAGTACAGAACATTCCCTTCCTGAAGTGACGACCTCGGGGTGGGTATGAATGACACATCTGCCTGCCACGAGGTGGGGGGAGTGCAGGCTGAGAGAGTGGCCTCTGGGGCCCGGTGCTACCCTCGAGGCCAAGGCTCAGGAGCCCCCAACAGAGGCAGGTGGGGTCAAGAGGGGAGCTGGGCCTGCCGTAGTCAGCAGCGCTGCTCAGCTCTGTCTGCAGCAACAGGAACAGGGCGATTTGTCGGCACCGCATTAAATAAAACCAAGCAACGTGAAGAGGCTGCCACCCGTGGGTACTGGCTCCGTGCCGCCAAGTAGCCATAGGCTGATGTGCAGTTTTGGCCTGGGGGACCACATGACCCACCCAGACCTGCAGAACAATGGCATCAGAAAGGAGAAAGACCTCCTGCCCGGACCACACGGCTGGCTGCAGAGACAGTCAGAGACCTTCCCGTACTGAATGCCAGGCAGTGAGCTGGCTGTGTGCCAGGTTTTGTCTTATTTGAGCTGCACAAGGGCCACCCAGGGCAGATGGGCTTATCCCTCAGGCCAGCGTGGCTGGCCAAGGTCATGAAGCTCACCAGTTCAAGTAGAACCAGAACGAAGACCCAGCTCTGCTGGCTGACAGTCCCGCACTCTTCCCCCTCAATCCTGCTACATCCCACAAACTCCACCTCGCTGTCAACCATGTAACCAAGCTACGGTTGC
Source organism: Mustela putorius furo (assembly GCF_011764305.1). Taxonomy (NCBI): domain Eukaryota; kingdom Metazoa; phylum Chordata; class Mammalia; order Carnivora; family Mustelidae; genus Mustela; species Mustela putorius. The sequence goes on along the minus strand of NW_025421464.1, from coordinate 5,457,972 downwards.
TCTGGATGTAGAAATAATAACAGCAGTACCAACCCCTCCCACATGTGGGTGCTTTACAATTTAAAGAATCCTTTTATAATTATCATTTTGCTTGGTCCTCACCGATCAGCGGCGGGTGAGAGGGAATGTAGAACAGCAGTGAGGAACACAGGCTCTGGACGAGAGTTTGAATCCTGGCTTGAGGACCTTGGGCAAGATACTGGACCTCCCTGAGAGCCAGTGTGAGCCTGTAAAATGAGAATAACAAGCCCTATGCCTCAAAGGCATGCTGTGAGAAATAAATGTGAGAATGCACGAGAAGCTCCCTTTGGCACCATGTCGCCAGACAGCAGACAATGAGTGGCAATGTTGGCTCTTGTCAGTAAGGTTGTCACAACCATACAGACGGGCAAAGCAAGGTCCAGAGAAGGCAACAAACTTTTCTGAGGATGCTCAGGGTGTAGGCAGCAGCTGGACTCCAGCAGCAGCTTAAAGCATCCAAAGAGAATTTGGAAATTCCACAGGTGAGCTCCATACTGGGTCCATTGACAGAAGAGGTTTCCCTGGGACATCCTCACCCTTTGAGAGTGACAAAGACAGGGTCTCCTCCAAGCAAGCCAGCCCCTTCAAGGTCCTTGCCCCGCTCAGCTCTGCTGAGAAGCAGGGGCTGAAGTGGGGAGCAGCAGACCTGTAGAGCCCCCCACCCCAGCCAACCCTCATGCTCGTTTCTGACTCTCTCTCTCATTTCATTTTCTTCAATTGTTCAAACGCTATTAGAGTTCATTGTCAGTATCATTTAGACTAGCGTAAAATTGGGAGCAACTTTAAATATCTATCAACAGGGCCTTGGCCAAATTACCTAGGATTTACCCCTTTAGATTTATTTATTATTTGAGAGAGACAGAGTGAGAAAGCGCACCTGCGAGTGAGTGGGGGGAGGGGCAGAGCATGACCTGAGCTGAAACCGAGTCTGATACTTAACTGACTGAGCCACCCAGGCACCCCAGGATTTACCCCTCTAAAAATAAATGATAGGACTGGGGCACCTGGGTGGCTCAGTCAGTAAGCGGCTGCCTTCGCTCAGATCACGATCTGAGCCCCATGTGGAGACCCATGTCCGGCTCCCTGCTCAGTGGAAAGTCTGCTTCTCCCTCTCCCTCTGCTCTTCTCCCCGCTTATGCACACTTGCTCGCTCGCTCTGTCTCTCAAATAAATAAATTCTTTTTAAAAAGTGAATTATGAAAGTATAACATACTTGTGAAAATTTTTGCTATAGATTTTATATATATCTACATGGAAAGATGCTGATATAGAGTTAAGTGAAAAAATGCAAGTTGTAAAACAATGATGCAATTTATGGCCCCATTCTGGTTTGTGTGCTTATGTAGGCACAGAAAATACCCTGAGGGATAACTGTTATCATTGGGTCCTGCTGGACAGAAGAATTTTGGTTGGGGAGACAAAGGGAGAATACACTTCTGAATTATTAGGACTTTTCACATATTTCTTTTCTGATTAAAATTAAGGAACAGAGGTACCTGGGTGGCTCAGTCAGTTGAGTGTCTGCCTTCGGCTCAGGTCATGATCCCAGGGTCCTGGGATCGAGTCCTAGATCGGGGCTCCCTGCTCAGGGGAGATCCTGCTTCTCCCTCTCCTTCTGTCCCTCCCTCTCTGCTTGTGCTGTCTCTCGCTTTCTCTCAAGTAAATAAAATCTTTTTAAAAACATAAAAAACAAAAAAATCCCCTCAGTGGGTTAAAGCCTCTGCCTTCGGCTCAGGCCATGATCCTGGACTCCTGGGATGGGGCCCCTCATTGGGCTCTCTGCTCGGCAGGGAGCCTGCTCCCAACCCCACCTCTGCCTGCCTCTCTGCCTACTTGTGTTTTCTGTCAATTAAATACATAAAATCTTTTAAAAAATAAAAATAAGGAAAATAAAAAGTATTTTTAGAAGATCTGTTTTGATCAGTCTTACTGACCTCCTATCATATCTGCTGTAACTCCATTTCTGCCTGTTCTTTCCCAATCTGTTATCTCTGGTCATCCCTAATTCTACACCACTTCAATCTGAGTGCTCCTAATTTTACAGGGTTTTTTTTCCATTTAACATTAATTGTATCAGAAATACTTCCCCCTTATTAAATCATTATCATCACAGCTAATATTCATGGGTGCTTGACTATGTGCTAGTTACAGTGCTAAGAGTTTTACATGCCTGAAATCATTTAATCTTGACAACAACCCCAAAAGCAGATTCTTGGACTGTCCATATTGCAGATGGGGCAAGTGAGGCTTAAAAGATCAATCTGCCAAAGCCTGGAAGCTCAGAAGGCTGGAAAGTAGACTAAATCCCTGGTCTGTGTGCATCCCAAGCCCTTGGCTAGGAACCCCTTCACCCTACTTCCCCTGCACAGCTACTGAGCGATGAGTAAGCATGGACTGGGTAGAGATGAGGAGGATAGGTCCTGGGTCTTACAGCCTATATGACCTTGGACAAGCCAACTCCCCTCTGCTTTGTTCCTTCCATCAATTCTTTCACCAGACAAGCACTTGCAAATCACTGAGCTATATGCGGGGGATAGAACAATGAATTAAACATGAACCCTGCCCTCAAGGAGATTAGAACCTAACCTGAATCTCCTCGTGCACGGGCAGAATCTAACCCTGTCCCACCTGGGTCACACAGACGTGAAATGAATTAAGGATGCGAAGGAGCTTCCCAAGTGCCCCACTCCATATGCTGTAAGAGTAAGTATTTCTGTGGCTGTTCACGGCTGTATATTATTTTATCCACTGGATGTTCCAAAATGCTCTCAATCATCTTCCTATTGTTGGGCACTTAGTCCCAATTTACTGCTATTATACAGGAAGCTCTGATGGGGATTCATCCAAAGGAAATTATTCAAAAGGAAAAAAAAAGAAAAGCCAGATGCACAAAAAGATGCCAGGCAGCCTTCAGAATGACTGAAGGGAGACAGTTCTTCATCTTCAGCCCGTGAGGCCTCAAACCCAATTCACAACCCCTGCGGCCTGCCCCAGCCCTCCAGCTGAGCCCCCCGCCCCCCAGGAGAGAGGACATCTCAGTGCACTGTCAACCTTCCTCCCTCACCCGCCCTCCCAGTCTACAGGGCTGACGTTTCTCCCACAAGGCTGCAGTCCCGCCCTTCCTCGTGGTTCTTGCAGTTGCCAAAGGGACCTTCCGGAATACTTCTGTCATGCCCCAGTGCATGCAAGCCCTGTGCAGACCTACCAAGGCTCCCGGAGCCTCCAGGCTCCTGTCAAGTGGAAACATCTTAGCCTGGCATTTGAGAGAGACTGAGAGGAGAGAGCAGTCGTGTTTCCTGAGTCCCTGGGATGTGCCAGGACCACGCTAGGCCCCTTTACATAACCACCACCACACGTGGCCTCAAGAAGACAGGTGTGTTTATCCCTGTTTTACAGATGAGGAAACTGAGGCTCAGGCTAGCTACGTGATGGGCCCGAGGGCACATGGCTGGTACACTGTGGAGTTGTGTGACAAGAGCTTAGGCCTGGTGGATTCCAGAACCTTGCCAAAGACCCAGCCCCAAGCCAGCTTTCTGAGTCACCTCCCAGTGCACCCAGCCCTCCTGCCCTACCTGCCCCAGGAGTCCCAGAGCACCCACTCTTCTTCAGAGGCAACTCTACTTCCTTCCCCTCTGACCTGGGGAGTGGGGACCCCCTCCTCACAGCCACTGAAATTCCACTTGGCCTTTGGTGCCCAGGGCACAGGCTCCAGGAAGCCTTCCCTGATCACCAAAGAGGAATCCATGCTTAGCCTATGGCACAGCTGGCTCTTCACCTCCCCACGTCCTATCTGTGCTTCTCCAGCCGGACTGTGAGCCCCCTGAAAAGAAGGATGTTTCCTCGGACACAACAGGGGGCCTACAGGACATATACCCAGAGAATGTTTTTCCAATTGCACAAAACTGGGCCTCTGAGAAGACACTACAGGCTGCTGGTATGGCCACTGGGAACGTAGCTTTGGCCTACTCCGCCTGGATTGAAATCAGGGCTCCCCCATGACCTAGCCATGTGACCCTGAGCAACTGCCTTTCCCTTGCCCCTTGCCTGTAAGCCTCAGTTCCCTCAATGTATAAAATGGGAAGAAGTATTCCTACCTCACTGGGTTTTGTGAAAATTGTAGGAGTTGTACGGGTAAGCCCTTTGAACAGGGCCTGGCATGTCGTAGGTGCTCAGTAAATGCTGGCTGTTCCTATTCTCATCCCCAAGCCACCCGCCCTAGAAGCGCCTCCTCATCCCCATCCCACCTGGTACCCTGCATTCCCACCCTTATGTTTTCAGGTTATTAGGGTCCCAGCAATGCGGAAGGGGTAGGGCTGGGTGAACAGGGGGGCTAACTAGACTGAAAGCCAACCAGTCTTCCCAGAGAGCCAATGGGGGCAGGGAGCCCAGAGCAGCCCACTTCTAGGGAACCCTGGCCAGGAAGCAGAAAGCCAAGGCAGCCACTCTGTCAGGGCTCCTCACGAGTATCCCACTGCCCCATCCCTCCGGACATCAGAAGCACTTGGGCCACAGAACTGCCTTTGTCCCACCAGACCCAACACAGAGCGCTCTAGCTGGACCAGCCCCAGTGCATCAGCTGTGGCTGACCAGCTGTGACTCTGCTGGACACCAACCTGGCACGCCCAGATACCGCCCCAGACATATCGCCATGGGAGAGAGAGGGGCTCCGGATGCAGACAGCCCCACACTTTCCAGCTGTGTAACCTCAGGCAGGTGACACAACTTCTCTGAGCTGCAGTTTCTCATTGATACAGAGTGGATAATACCTGATAGGGCTGCTGTGAGATAAGGCAAAGCACTAGCCCAAGGTAACTGCTCGGTCAATGCCATCATCCTGATTTTACTGGTCACTGATATTACTCCAGGTGGAGATTTTCATCCCCTTTTAATAAATGGGGATACAGAAGCCCAGAGAGGCTCACAGAGAAGTCCATGTTGGAGCTAACAGCACAGTCCAGTCAAGAGACCCTATCCACTTTCTCTGCAGGCTCAGGCCCAGAATATCGCTGAGCCTCCAGCATCCTCTTGGCTCTGGATACTCCCAAGGTCAAGGGCTGCTGGCTGCCCATTGCCTCAGCTCTGGCCCATTATCTGTGAGGCAACCTGACCTTTTCAGGAGGCCAATGTGAGACCCCCTCCTAAAGGTTGGCCTCAAGCTCTAGAATGCCCAGTCTCTGTCCAAGACTTGTGTAGGCAACAGCCACAGCGATGGAGAAGCAGGTATCCGGGCTGCAGGAACCTCAAACCAAGGGTAGAAGACCTGGGTGCCTTAGTGCTGGCCCTCCCACTCAGCTGCTAGGTGACCTTGGACAAGTCATTCTTCCTCTCTAGGTCTCATTCAAGCTTTCAACATTTTCTAAGTGAGGACTACCAACGGGGCCAAGCATCATCCTCATGCAGGTTCTCCGAGAAGCTCACAGAGCTGAGCCCAGGGAAATGCCACATGGCCCAGGAGGGGTGTTCATAGTAACAATGCCCCCTGCAATGATCTCTAGGACTGCCTCGCAGTACCCTTCAAGGGACCAACCTCTGCATGCCACAAAGACTGTACGTGGGGTTGCCAGGCAGGCATGACCTCAGGCTGGCCAGGAGAAGCCAGCTTCCTCCCTGCACAGAGCTGGCAGCGCCTCCCTGGGCCACAGCAGCTCAGAGAGGAGGCTGGCACAGGCTGCCTCTGCCGCAGGCTCCATCTGGAGGAATGGGTGGGCAGGCGGGCACACAGCCGCCCCTATTCTCCACATCCTTGTCCAGGTCAGGCAGCACTGTCTTCCAGGAGCTTGTGGGGACTCCATTCCCATCCCCAGCTCTCAACATGGCCCAGCTGCTGCTAATTCTGGAAGACTCCTATCGCTGGGAGATGGGGGAGAGATGGAGCAGCCAGACCCCACACAGCCCGAGAGGTCCTAAATCCAGCCCTCTTACACTCCCACCTTTGCAGAGGAGGTGATATGCCGATCCAGAAGTGAAGGCAGGAACACGTGGTAGTGCCTTTCCCCCACCAACGCATTCTCAGAGTTTTGGGGGGGGGGGCAGGGTGGCAAGGACCCTAGCCGGCAGCCAACAAGGAGACCAGTATCTTCAGAACTCTTTCCTAGTCCTTGTCCAGTGCCTCAAGGTCCCCATGGACCATCCTGGGGCCATAGGTCTGCCAGGCAGTGGCCTCCGCACCTGGTAAGTTACCCTAGTGGCTACAGTCCTTTGCCCGCCCCCCTGATGCCTGTCCCCAAGACCCCAGCTTCTCAGGCCCTCAGACATTCCTAAGTGTGAAGGTGCCAGACACAACCAGAACCCACAAGTCCTCTCCCTCTAATCAGAGGAGCAGCCTTGAGCCAGAACAATAGGAAACCAGAACCCCAGAGGTGCCTGGACCTCCACTCATCCACCCAGCTTTGGGTGACTTGGAGGGGAGATGCAGTGGGAAGTGAGGCCAGGGTGGAAAAAGGTCTATAACCAGAGGGTGAGGGAGAGGATAGGAGCTGCCCAGCACCCTAGTCTCTAACCAAGAGACTGGCTTGCGGCATCTGAAGCTTAGACAAGAAGATCCAGGGAGCCCCTGGCCTCCACTGAGGCAGCAGGAACGATCTCAAAGAACAGAGTGGCCCTGCCAGGGAGCCCAGCACCCAGCAACCGTTCATCCCAACAGTAACCACCAGCCCACAGCCTGCCCACCTCTCTCTCCAGGCCTCGGAGAGGCTGCAGACCTGGGAGGCAGGGAAGAACAGCACAGATCTCACCACAACCACCACCACCACCACTACCGCTACTGCCACCACCACCACCACCACTACCACCAACACACACAGGCCAGGGAGTCAACAGCCTGCAAACTCAGTTCCTCCCGGTCTGGTCCCCGGTCCTCCCCAGGGTCGCAGGCCGGGCCTACACGTACTGAGTCCCCAGTCCCCCGTGCCACCTGACTCCCCCCACCACGTGCCTACCTGAGCCCGGGGTGCCCCATCTTGGGCAGGCTGGGCGGGGGGCGCCCCGTCGGCTCCTGCGGGGCCGGGAGGCCTCGGGGCGGGGCGGGCGCTCGGGGCCGCGGCGGGCTCTGCGGAGCAGCCTGTTCCGCGACACCCCCGCCCGCTGATGGATGCCGACTGCAGCAGCGGCGGCGGCGGCAGCAGCTCGGCGTGCGCCGGGGGCTGGGCACCGTGCCCACAGCCCCGGGCCTGGCGCCCGACGCGCGCGCGGCCAGCCCCCGCCCCCGCCCGGCCTCCGCGCCCAGCCCAGGGGCGGCCGCCGCGCGCCTGCCTGCTCCCTCCGGCTGCCCTGCGCCTGCCTCCGCCTCCTCTCGCCCAGCCTCCCTCTCCTCCTCCTTCTGCTTCTCTCTCTCTCTCTCTTTCTCTCAGTCTCCCAGGCCACTTCCTCCCCGGCGCTGTCACCGGCCGTTCCCCGACCCCTGCGGGACCGCGATGGAGCCACGGAGCCAACTCCTGCGCTCTCGCGGCCCCCCCATCCCGCCCCACCCCCGCCACCCTCGGGCCCTCGCGCGGGGAAGACCCCTCTTGGGAGCTCGGCAGGGACAGAGGGAAGGGGGAGGGGAGAAGAAGGGGGAGGATCCCTGACTCAGAAGGGGTGACTCAGACTCAGTGGGCCTCCCAGCCCACCGAGCAGAGCCGGATACCCTCACCTCCCCAGCAGCAAAGAAGGGCACGATCTCCCAGGGACTCAGGGCTCCTCCCTCACCAGGGAGGAGGTATGTGTAAAGGTCTCCTAGGATCCTGTGGGTCTCTGAGCCTATGTGTGCATTTGCCCATATGTGCCATGGTGGCAGTGACCCTAAGTATAACTGGGGACTGGGCCTGTGTACACATGGTTTTTTCTGGATGTTCCTGAGCACGCACTAGGTGTGCACCTAGGCTCCTGAAGGTAGGGGGCGGGGTAGCCAAGGGGTCTTTGGCACTGAGGGTAGGACTCAAAAACCACATGAAAGCTCTTCAGCGGAACTAACTCAAAAAGCTGGTCCCAACCACCACACCTCCAGCTCCCTCTAGCCACAGGCTCGGACCTCAAATGTGGGAGAGGGGGCCTGGGGTCTGGTCCAGTTCTGCCGCTGTCTTGGCCAATAGTTTGGGGCAAGTTGTTCTCCTGCTTTGGGCCTCAGTTTGCAAACAATCAAAGAAAGGGTTGGACAAACTCACCTCTAGGATCCTATTTCATGGTGGAAGCCCCAGGGAAGACAGTGGGTAACTCCCAGCATAATCTCCAAAGACTTCTGCCCATGGTATCATCTGTAGCCCACAGGACCTGTACTCCCCAGCCTCTTCCCCCCAGGCATACACAGATTTTTCCACTCTTCAAATAATTCCCTGGTACCTACTATATGGCAGCCACTGTTCTAGGCCTCCCAGACTCCACTGCAGTGGAAACCACAGAAGCCCAAAGCTGGGAGGCAGGCCAGACGTGAGCCAAGCCATCTGCACCCCCCCTCACCCCCGCAAGCTGTAAGTCCCTCAGTGTCAGCCTTACCGGTGGGCTGTGTCCCTCAGTGCCGACTCACCACTGCCCAACTCTACTCCCTGTCTTTGAGTGTATGTGTGGCTGCTCCCTCCTGGTGACCTTACAACCTAGGTCCTAATATATCACAATAGGGCCACCAGAGAATGAGGCCATGCCTTCTCCCCAGCATTCTTCAGAGAACACCCCCACACCAAGCCTTATCTTCTCCAACTTAAACATGACAAAACTCCACCAGATGTTCCCAAGATGTAGCATCCAGTCCCTTCACTCTCCGTGCTGTCCACTAGGCTCAGGAGAGGGCAGACACCAGAAGGAAGCCAGTTCCTCCCAGCCCTAGAGAACATGCCCTTGATCCAGACAGGAGCCGGGAAGACAAACAAAGCGGCCCAGAGCCAATTCACAGAACGACCAGAGTCCCGCTGGGCAGACTTCCTTAACAGATGTCCTTCACCTCTGGACTTTTCACTCTCCAGCTTCCCAAATTCCTGTCAGGAACTCACCAAGCCCTCTAGGGTATAGCCTTGGGCAAGTCACTTTGCCACTGGGGATGTTTGTTTGAGTTCAGTTACTGCACATTCGTTCAAAGGAATGAGTGAAAAGATCCGTAAAACTCCAGAGTCACATCAGATGAACTTGCTGTTTCTTTTACACATCTGGTAAGAAATCCTTGACTCCCTGCTGGCCACTATTTTTATTCCAGCTTGACTCCAAGCCTCTTCTGTTCACTGACCTTCCCAACCCTGGGCTCCTATAGGCAGGACAGAGCATGCGGCCAAAGCCCATGTTCCTCCTAGTTCAGTCTCCTTCGCTGGATCCTCCTCCCCTTCCTTCCTTCTCCCTCCTCTCCTGGGTCAGGGCCATTTTCCCACCCTCCTCAGCTAGACGGAGCCTCTCGCTTTCCCAGAAGAATCTGAGCTACATTCCAAAGACCAAGGCAGGACATTCCCAGACATCATTCTGGATTTATACTCAAAAGGCCCAATTAATTCCCTTCAGGTCAGTGGGACCATACAGAAAGGTGGGCTTCTTCTACTGTGGTCATTATTTCTATGGTTAGTATTGACCAGTATTTCTATTAGCACATTCCAGTTTGCAAAGTACTTTTGTGTGTGATCTTCACAACATCTTGGGAGATAATATCATCCCCATTTTATAAACAGGCAGGCTGAGGCCCAGAGTGGTGAGTGACTTGTGCAAGGTTATACCTGCTCCGTCACACTAGCTCTCTGAACCAAGTTCCACTTGACCCTGCAATAACCTTTTGCAGAGAAATCTGGTGGAGGGTGGGCTTGGGGGTACTCTGACGAACGCATGGCTCCTTATGGGTGTCAGCTGAAGTTAATACTCCAGTTCCTTTGTTGCCTTCCTTCCCCAGGCAGGGAAACTGAGGCACAGGAACAAGACCTAACCCAGCACCACCTCTCCTGAAAACCCCCATGGAGAAATGCTAGGGGCCCAGGTGGACAAAGAAGAGCCCACCCAGGGAAGAAGGTCTTTCCAGCTCCCTTGGTTCTCCCTGAATTCTGCTTCCAGCCCTGGCTCTACCACTGTCTGTGTTACTTGGGCAGAACTGACCTCTCTGAGCCTGTTTCCTCATCTATAAAATGGGAGAAATTCTTCCTGCCCTACTGCCGTTACGGGGTTGGTGTGATGGGGAGGTGGTCAGCAAAGGCTGGCGGAAGAGAAGGGACAGGACCCTGCCTCCCTTCTCTGGTTTGCTCAGGAGGTGGGATAAATTATTTTCTCTTAAATTTTAACTCCAAGGAGCTTGATGGAAAAGGGCCAGGATATCAGAAAGCCAGAAGGATGGAAATGATTTGCCCCATTGGCTGGGAAGCCAAAGCACACAGTGTCAGCAATGGCCTCCACCCCGCCCCCCCGCAAGGCTGGGGCAGAGGTGACACTGAACCCTTCAAGCAGGGCCCCTCCTACCCTCTTTTTTATCTTCAGTGGCCTCTGTCAAGGTCACCCCAAGTAGTCAGTGGTCTCATGACTCCCCACCAGCAGGGGCCCCTTGGTTCCCGGGCAAGCAGGGTGGGTGGTTAGTTCTCCTAGCCCAAGGTCTTAATCTTTCATTCAGCAAACAGTAATGTTCACACTGAGCTGGGCCCTAGACTCAGGGGAGGCGAGAGGAATTGGGTAGCCTCCGTCTTTGGATTCAGTGTCAGTCCAGTGGGAGAGCACGGCACATAAGCCAGCCCATCAGAGGGCACACTGTGAGATGAATACCACCGTTTTCTGAGGACTTACTTTGTACCTGACACTAGACACACATTCATTTGTAGAATGTTCACAATAATTCTCTAGCATCGAAATCATTCACTCCTTTCGCAGCTAGGTAAGTGATGCTCGAAGGGGTTAATGACTTCCCAAAGCTCACCCAGCGAAGAAACAGCAGAACCAGGATGTGACTGCCATGTCTGTCTGATGCCAAACCCTGAGCGTCAATCCTTATGCTCTCTTCCCTGCCCCCAGAGCTGTGCCGACGACTAAGGTAGCTACTAGGCGCATGCGGCTACTGAGTCCTTGAACCGAGACAGATGCAAATTGAGGTGTATTGTAAGGCTAAAGTTGGCACTGGACATTGAAGATTTAATTGGAAAAGAGTGTAATAGAGCTCAGTAATTTTTGTGTCGAAGTATCTTAGATATATTGAGTTAATAAAATAGATCATTAGAATATGTCATTGGTTTCTTTTTGCTTTTCTTTTTTCACATGGCCGCTAGAACATTCTAAATTACAAATGTGGCTCACATGACATTTCCTTTATCATTTAGATAGTCTGAATTTAGTCTGGTTTTAGATAGTCTGAAGTCCTAACCCAGCCCCTGGGGCTCAGAGAAGGCTTCCTGGAGGAGGGGATGCCCAAACTGAGCTTGGTTAAAGGCAAGGTTGTGGAAAGGAGGGTATTCCAGGGCAAGAAAGCTGCAGGGCATCTGGCTTTGGCCCCAGAGGGCTGCAGGGCCTGGGTGGGCTGAGCTGCAGCTCCAGGCAGCTGAGAGCTGGGCCAGTCTCTGGGGGAAGCTACCAGAGTCAAACTTTCCAGAGCAGCACAACACGCAGGTCTGGAACAGTCTGCCTAACAAGCTTGTTCTCACTGGTCTTTGGCACTCTCTGGAAGACACTGCGGGGTTGCTGCATCTGCCTGCGTGTAGAGAGCAGGCAGGGTGGACAGGCGGCAGCACTCACCTGGCAGGGACCTTCCCCCTCCCGCTGCCCCCATCTCCTGCCTTCAGATTCCTCCAGGAAGGCTCCCAACACGCTGCAGTCCCCAAGGACCACCCTTCCCTCGAATCTTCCAGGCCAGACCGTGGGAGCCGCACTCTCCTGCATTAGGTCATACTCTGGTGTGGAATGATGACAGAGCTGCATGGCGGGTCACACAGTACAATGTACTTTTCTAGACCTAGTGTGGTGTTGCTGAAGAGCATGAGGGCAACATTTACCTCTGCGGAGGGGGCCAGAGGCAGGGATGGGACACTCATGAATTTGAGCTGTGTGACCTTGGGCAGGGCCTCTCTGAGCCTCAGTTTTCACCTCTGTAGAATGGGGATGATATTGGCACCACCTCCTAGAGCCTAGGAAGAGGACATGAGAGAAAACCCACATGCTAAGCGTGTCCTGCAGTACCCTGAGTCTCTCCAAAGCCTTCAAAGTTGCCTCGTCGCAGGAAGTTCACCCCCCCTGCCTCTTCCACCCGGGTTCTACCCAGCCTGTCCCTCCTCTGGCCTACTAGACCACACATCTCTTGTCTCCGCCTCTAAATTTGGAGTTCAGCTATCATGAGGCTCTCTGGCTTCTGGCAAAGGGGGGAGCCTTACCTTCCCCCACCCCCCTCTTTCTTCTTTCCGTACCCACAGCCAGGCCTCTGCACAGGTCCCCGCGTCCCAAGGGCTCTCAAGGCCCACTCCAGTAGCTTGGACGTTTGTCCGCCATCTTTGGCCAAAAAATAATGCAGCTCTGGAAGAATGTGTACCTGTTGGTCTCCACCGAGCAAATCTCCAGGAGCTGGTCCTGCTCTGCTTCCTCCACGGAGGAGCCTTCAGGGGTCCCCTGTTCTCTGATAAAGCAAGCCAAACTCCTCAGCCTGACTCCCCAGATCGTTCACAGGCTGATCTCACCTGGTTCCTCAGTCTTATCCTCAGGTTCTGCGTGGGGAGCTCTGTCAGTATGAATGCTTCCAGGCTCCCAGGATGGCGGCCCAGCCCTGCCTCTCTGCTTCTGCCCCTGTTCTTTCCTCTGCCTGGGAGACCCCTCCTCCTTTTCCCATAGTCATTCATCCAGGCATCCTCCAGGAAGTCCTTCCTGGTCTCCTCCTCTTGGCAACAACCCCTCCCAGATAGAAGAAAACTCAGGGCCTCTCCCTCCCGCACTCTGCCCTCCAGCTGCAAGGCCTGAAGTCCTGCCGGCTGTCAACCTGACGGCAGGGCTCACTTTCATCCTTCTCCCCATGGGGGCCCAGCTCAGAACACATGTGCGTATGTGCTGTGTGTCCCTTGAGCCACCCTCACTCCCAGAGTCAGAGGCCGGGAGTAAGAATTCACCAGGAAACCAGGACACTCTTGGGGCTGTGTTCTTTTGACCCCAACATCACCTTGGCTACATTTCTTAATGGAGCCCCATACTCCAACTGCCCCTGAGAAATCAGCCCTGACCCGGGAGTCTGAGAGCCACACTTCCGGGGCCAGAACGTGAAAGGTCTGGCCACCGTCCCACTCGCTAAGGATACCCAGCCACCCAGCCTCCCATCAGGTGCCTGCAGTGGCCTCTGAGGTCTGCTCATTGCCGGGGCATCACAGACTCCTTAAGTCAGAAGAGACCTTGGAGACTGTCATACAGAGGCTGGAAGCAGTGAGTGGCAGCGTGTCTGTGGTCCCGTGTGCCAGAAGATGCTGCAGTGACACCATCAATCCACATCATCGTTGCGGAGAGCAGCTGAGTCCCCACTACGTACTGGCGCGGCGCCTAGCAATTTGGATACATTTTCCGTTTTTAATCTGCTACCGCCCCGTAAAGCAGAGGTTAGAGACGCACTTGCTTTTCCAGGGGGAGGAAACTGAAGCTCAGAGCAATGAAGTCACTAAACCAAGGTCACGCTGCTAGTGGGGAGGTGGGGGTGAAGGGGCAGGATTCAGTTGCAGGCACGCCTGACTCCAGAGCCCGTCGCTTTCCCCTCCTTAACCCTGTATACATTTGGCTTGTCACAAATGTACTGTGGAGATGCTGGCTGTGTTTTAGTTGTTGTCTGGATTATAGTTACACAAGTGTGCATAAACTTAAAATTTGTGTACTTGGCTGCATTTGCAATCTCAATAAACTTTTTCTTTAAAGATTTGTTTATTTTAGAGAGAGCGAGAGTGAGTAGGGGGATGGGGCAGAAGGAGAGGGAGAGCCCCTGATGCAGGGCTTGGTCTCACGTCCCCAAGATCCCAACCTGAGCAGAAACCAAGAGTCAGACGTCCAACCGAGCCACCCATGCACCCCTCAATAAAATTTTCTTTTTAAAAAAGATTTTTAGGGACGCATGGGTGGCTCAGTTGGTTGAGCAGCTGCCTTCGGCTCAGGTCATGATCCCAGGGTCCTGGGATCAAGTCCTGGCAATCGGTCTCCTTGCTCAGTAGGGAGCCTGCTCCTCTCTCTGCCTCTGCCTGCTGCTCTGCCTGCTTGTGCACACTTTCTCTCTAATAAATAAATAAAATCTTTTTAAAAATTAAGAAAAGAAAATATTTTTGTCCCAGAGATGAATATTTGCTAGAGATTTTCAGGATGTAGAATCCTCTTAGTACTCGATTCTGAAGCTAGAATGCTGTTTCTCTCTCTCTTTTTTTTTTTTTTTTTTTTGTTGTTGTTGTTGTTTCTTTCTGACCATCTTTCTATTGCAACCAGGACTGTTCCCAAGATCTCTAAATTCCCATACCAGGCCAAGCAGAATTTCACCCGCTGCTCATTGCTCAGACCACAATGGACATTTTCTCATATTCAGGTTCCCAGCCCAGGTGTCACCCAGCCAACGCTCTACTTCCAGAAGCTGGCAGAGCTCTGGAGTCTTTGCAAGCTCCTCCCCATCCACCCATACGCAGGGATCAGATGGTGAGACCAGTCGCCATACCACTGGCTAATCCCCAGCTTCAGGAGGCGGCCAGGCAGTGATGTGTGGATGTTCCCACTCCTGTTCCCAGGCCAGGCCGGGCAGAGAAGCCTTCTGTGTGTACAAACACAGCCTTCTGCTTAGGTGGCTCCTGCCGGACTCCCTCACCAACTCGGCCCTCTGTGGCTTTTATCTTCCTGCCCAAAATAACCATTGGCTTTACTGCTTCTCTGGACATGAATCAGATTCTCGTGAGAGCCCGTGAGCAGCTTGAGGACAGGAAGGGCATGTTATCCATCTCCATTTCCCCAGTGCACCAGGGCAAAGGTTTGTGGGATTTAGCGCGCTCCTCTGCGTGCCTGGGGGGACCTGAGCTAGGCAGCGAGAACTCACTAGCAAACAGTCATGCTCTCTGAAAGCTCACAGTTTAGAGAAAACACCAGCACCAGCCAAATGCAATAGAAGGCAAAAAGTACTAAAGGCTGTAAGAAAAGGATGAAGTGTTTTGGAGTTCAGAGGAGAAAGAGCCTGGGGGAGGTCAGAGTGTCAGAAGTTTCAAGGCAGAGGGAGCATTTGGGCTGAACATTACAGACAGGGCAGAAGGACAGTCTAGGTGGAGGAGACAGCATTAAAAAAAAAGGCCTGGCATGGCATACCAAGTGATTTCCTGCACTGTCTAGCAACTAGCCACATGTGACTATTTAAATTTAAATGAATTAAGATGGAAAAAAATGTAAAATTCATAGCCACCTGTGGTTAGTGGCTACCATATTGGACAGTGCAGATGGGCACCATTTCCAGACGGTTCTACTGGATGGCGCTGGTCCTCATGGCAGAGAATCCGGAAGACTTTGCGTGGAGGCATGACGTGATCAGAGCTGGGCTTTAGGAAGATAACTTTGTCCTTAGAGAGGAGTGAATGACTGGAGGGTAGGAGAAACCTGGATCTGGTGGTGGGCCAGAGAGCATTACAATAATCCAGGCAAGATCGATAACCACTTCTCTTCCCTCTATTCACCTCTTCCTATCAGTAAGCAGGAATGCAGAGCACACTGCTTCTCAAAGCATGTTCCCCGTAACAGCAGTATCATCTGAGAATGTCTTAGTGTACAAATCCTCAGGCCCTACCCCAAACCTGCAGAGTCAGAAACTTGGGGGTTCGGAGAAGTAACTTGTGTTTTGATCAGCCCTCTCGCGGTTCTGATGCACACTCGGGGGTGAGATCTGCCAGCACCGAGGCTAGGGGCCATCCATGCTGGTTCCAAAGTAACTCCAGAGTCAGAAGACGTGGCTCCATGGCCTGTCTCAGACATTAACCAGTGTGCTTAAACTCTTCGGCCTCAGTTTACATATAATAACCCTAATCGGTTATTATAAAGGTCAAAGAAGTTAATACTCTAAGTCAAATCTTCTAAGAAAAGTGCCCGGCATATAGTAAGTGGTCAGTGAATGTTAATTATCATTTTTAGTCCTCCTGTCCCTCTTTATCTAAACTCCCATGGCACCAAGTTAAAGACCTCCCATATACAATGGACCAGCATCTGTCTCCTGCCATGAGCTACGGCCTCCTGCCTGTCCATCATGTATTTCGAGGCCCACTCCCCCACAGCACCAGTGACTTCTCTCCAGGCCAAAGGTGTCAGGTCCTCTCTCAGAAGGTAAGGGCACATCTTGTGTCGAGATCCAAGAGGCGAATTTAATGTCTTTAGCTAAGATGCCCTATAGGGGATCAAGTCAGAAGATGGCCCTTGAGTCTTTCCCTACAAGACCACCTGGAAATAGGATTGTCTGGACTGAGTGCCCAGCTGCCCACCACCATGGAAAGCATCAAGCCTGTTCAGTTGATCCACGCCAGACAGAAGGATATGGGAAACAGTACCTGGGGTTCTGCATACTGCGGGAGCTGGATCCTAACTCAGGGAACCAGTCAGAGGGAGACGGTATCGACAAACCTGGACTCTGATCTAGGCAGTGAGATCTCAGGCAGTCATTCTCCTCTCTGGATTCAATTTCCTTACCTCTAATGGGAGGCGGTTGGCCTAGTGTGGTTCTTAACCTTTTATGGGTCATGGTTTTCTCTGAAAATTAGATGAAAACTGCAGAGTTTCTCCCCCAGAAAAATGAACATGGGCACACTTCCAGACACACACACACACACACACACACACACTTCTTGTTATTTCAGGCATCAAGTGACCTCATGAAGCCCATGTGTCCATCACCCCATGGGTGATCAACTTAGTCAAGAAACCTTGGCTAGATGGTCTCTAATCACCCGTGACAAGAAATCAGCTGTACTTGTATCTAATTTAAAGGAACTCTATGTGAAAAATTTCCCCAAAATGATGAAATCTGAAATGCAATTTCATAGGATTTGATCACTGATGCTCTGCATCCCTCCCAGAGCCTGCCCCCTGCCTTGTCACATTGCCTCTGCAGGCTGCCCCCCTCTTCCTGCTCCCCCCAGGCAGCAGGGAGTGAGCACACAGTCCTGAAAGACAACCCTGGCCCTGGCCACCACAGGCTGTCTCTGTCACTTCCCAAGATTGGACAGATTGTCCCCAGCCGTGAGAAGGTAGGAGAGGAGGAGTTGCTCACCTCTTGTTCCCCCACCCCAAATCCCCAGCTCAGATACCAACCACCAAAGAGGGTCCCAGATGCCACCCCGCACCCCAACACAGACAGACAGACACACACACACATATACCCTCCCTCACATAGCCACAGCCACAGACTACACCTCCAGACACTTGGTGGTGCGGTCACTCAGAACAGGCAAGAGGTATTTTTAGAGGCCGAGTGACAGGATGGGTGAGAGCAGTTCCACTGTCAGAGCGACGGCCGCTACCGCTGGCTCTGATGAATCACTCTGCAACTACGTGAATGTACACGGCCATTGGCATGGCTAGAGGGGCTGTGCCGGCTTCTAGAATGAATGTCTTGGATTGGTGACCATGCTGATCACACCAGGCTGAACCCAAGATCACACCAGGGCCAAGACTGCCCAGCCTGAGCCAGGCGGCGGAGCCAGACCCGTGGCTCAGCCCAGTCCAACCTCCCATGACCAACATAGCCCTCACCACGACAGCCCACACCAGGCCACCAGCCTAGGCAGGGGGCCCTCCTTCTGCAAGAGTCCCCTCAGAGTAGCTATTGATATCTCTCCTCCTCCAGAGTCCTTTTGAAGAAGCTTCTCCCCCAACACCACCCCACTGAAGTCTGGCTATTAAGGCAATGAGCACCTAGTGAGTCAGGCAGACTTGAACAGGGTCAATGCCACGGTCAGCTGGTTTCATTTTCCTGGAGGGCACTTTGGAAAAGTGCATTCTATGCCTTAAATTCTTCTTCTACAATGCACAGACCCCACAATATAGCTATAAGAACATTTGTTTTGTGTATACAAGAGTTTTGTATATCAGAGTGAAGTGGGAATTAGAATTAATAGAAGTGTCTAAAAATAGTGGCTATCTTATACAAATAGTGATACATAAATATCCTGAAATATTATGCAGTTGTTAAAATAGAGTGCTGTGGATCTCTATGATGGTATGTAATCACATTCATAACACAACACAACATTTTAAAAAGCAGGTAGAAAACAGTATATAACATAGGATCCATTGCTATAAAATGTATGTGTGCATGCACAGAAAATGACAAAAACTGGGGGGATGCCTGGTGGCTCAGTGCGTTAAGCATCTGCCTTCGGCTGGGGTCATGATCTTAGGATCTTGGGATCCAGCCCCGCATCAGGCTCCCCTCTGTGCCTCCCTCTCCCTGGGCCTGCTGCTCCCCCCTGCCTGTGTGCTCTCTCTCTCTCTCTCTCTCTCTCAAATAAACAAATAAAATCTTTTAAAAAAAGAAAACTGGAAGGAAAGATACAAAAAATTATGTTCCCAGATGTCGTTTTTTGACAGGGGAATTATTTCTCTTGTGCTTACTTGGGTTTTGTTTTACTTCCTTGCTGATTTTCTGCTGTGTGGATGTGTAGAACATATATTATTTACATAAGAATGGCCCATTACCTTCAGCTGACTCACAGCCGATGGTCTGAACCACGCAAAGCCCTTCCTGGCTTCTCATTAGAGGTCCCACCCCTTCAGCCTCCACTCTTACCAAGTGTCCCTCTGGCTTTGAATTTCCATGCCCTCCCCAGGTACTCCCCAGAATTTCACTAATTGGGGGCCCCATTCAGCCAGCCCCCACGGTCCACTGACACAGGCCTCTGCAGCGGAAGTGCCCTCCTCCAGGATCCCCAGTCCCTGAATCTCATCCACACAGAGTCTGATCCAGACAGCATGCATCTCATTCTACAATAAGGGACATCAGTATTATAATAAAGATAAAAGTGGTAATAAATCTGTTGGTGGGAATGTAAATGGGTACAGCCACTGTGCAAAACAGTATGGAGGTTCCTCAAAAAATTAAAAATAGAAATACACTATGATCCAGTAAACACACTACTGGGTATGTACCCAGTGAAAATGAAAATGCTAATTCAAAAAGATATACGCACCCCCGTGTTTACTGCAGCATTATTTACAAAAGCCAAGATATGGAAGCAACCCAAGCGTCCATTCATCGATGAATGGATAAAGAAGATGTGGCATGTTGGGGAGGGTATGTGCTATGGTGAGTGCTGTGAAGTGTGTAAAGCCTGATGATTTGCTTCACCCCTGAGGCAAATAATACATTATATGTTAATTTTAAAAACTAAAAAAAAAAAAAAAAAAGTGGCATATATGTACGATGGAATATTATTCGACCATAAAAAAGGAGGCAATCATGCTGTTTGTGACAACATGGATGGACCCAGAGGGTATTATGCTACGTGAAAGAAGTTAGACGCAGAAAGACAAATACCAAATGATTTCACTCATATGTGAAATCTAAAAAAAAAAAAAAAATGAATAAATGAACAAAAAGGAGAGTCAGACCTATAAATACAGAGAACAAACTGATAGTGGCCAGAGGGGAGAGGCATGGGCAAAATGGGTGAAGGCAAGAGGGAGATACAGGCTTCCACTTACGGAATGAATGAAGTCATGGGAAAAAAAGGCAAGGTATAGGGGAGATGGTCAACGACACTGTAATAGCATCTGGAGACAGATGGCAGCTACACTTGTGGAGAGCGCAGCATAAAGTATAGAGAAGTTGAATCACTGTGGTGTACTCCTGAAACTAATGTCACATTGTATGTCAACTGTACTGGAATTAAAAAAAAAAATCTTAAAAAGTGGTCATGAACGTTTATTATATTCTGTTTTTCTTTTTTCTAGAGCATTTTATTATACTCATATCACTTAACTCTCACAACGACTTTCAAAGTGGGTGTTGTACCCATTGCATGGAGGAGGACACTGAGGCCCCACAAGGGTAGCAGCACAACACTTGCCAAAGGTCACATGTAAGTCAGGATTCAGATGCAGGTCCGACTGGCACAGAGAAGGAGTTAAATAGAAGATCCGAACAGGACATCCTGAGCCCACATTCTAAGGAGCCGTATTCTCCAGAGCCCTCCCGTCCGGCTGAGCTTATGGTCGCTACACTGCCCTCCCCTGCCCAGAACCCCACAAAAGTCCATCTAGGGCCACGTGCCCTCCATCTCCACACCAGGCCACCATTCCTTCCCAGCAGGTCCTTGCTGCCTCCTCGGATCTCCTAGCAACCAGCCTGCCATGCCCTGCACTCTCTCCACCTCTGGCTCTCCTGTTCTGGCCTGTCTCACTGAGGAGGCAGCAGCTGGCAGGCTCCTCTCACAGGGGTTACGGCACCCCTGCGTGGCTGGGGGGAGGGAGGGGGAGGGAGGGAGGGGTGGGAGTGGAGGAGATGGAATTAGCCTGCACGGCTCCCACTCTAGGCCTGCTCCCAGCTCCACAACTGGGGCACCAGCTTTGGCGGCACCGTCCTTTTCTTGAGCCTCTGACTTTCTGCTGACTGGGCCAAAAAAAAAAAAAAAAGAAGTGGAATCCTAGGCCTCACATTCTCATCAATTCCAATCTCCTTTTGTATTTTTGAAATGTACACATGGACTCTTCCCACCAGACTATTAGTATTAAAAATAGCAATAATAGGGGTGCCTGGGTGTCTCAGTCACTTAAGTGTCCAAATCTTGATCTTGGCTCAGGTCTTGATCTCAGGGTGGTGGGATAGAGGCCTGAGTCGGGCTCTACACTCAGTGGAGTGTCTGCTTGTCCCTCTCCCTCCCCGGGGCCTGCCCCTTCCCCCCCACGCACCTTCTCTCTCACCCTCTCTCTCTCAAATAAGTAAATAAATAAAATCTTTTTTTTTTTTAAGCAATAATAAAAGTACTAGCAACAGGGGGTGCTTGGGTGGCTCAGTGGGTTATGCCTCTGCTTTCGGCTCAAGTCATGATCCCGGGGTCCTGGGACTGAGCCCCGCATGGGCTCTCTGCTCAGCAGGGAGCCTGCTTCCCCCTCTCTCTTGGCCTGCCTCTCTGCCTACTTGTGATCTCTCTCTGTCAAATAAATAAATAAAATCTTTTAAAAAAAGTACTAGCAAAAAAAAAAAACAGCTACTTCATCTTTATTCAGTGCTCCAAACCACCCCTGAGAAGCAGGACCCAGTGGGCCCATTTTACAGATGAGGAAACCAAGATATAACTTGCTTAACTAGGGAATGGCGGCACAAGGATTTAAACAAGTATGTCTGACACCAGTGTACGCTCTGCCCACTGCCCCACACCATCACTACATCTCTTAGAAATAAATCATCTGGTCTTATCCCTTTCCCAAGCATGTGAGTGAGGAAACGGAGACCCAGAGAGGGAAAAGGATTTGTCATCAGCCAGCATCTGCTTATTTCCTAAGGAGCTACTATGTACGGCGCGCGCAGCTAGTGCTGCAAATGAAGAAAAGCTTTGACTCCTGCGTTCGTTGATGGCTGGGCTCTGACATGTTGGTGACTGTCAAAACCGAGCAATGGGCTCATGGAGGTTTGTTATACTATTCTCCCTACTTTTTAGCAGGTTTGCAATTGTCCATAATACAAAAAGTTAAAATAAAGACAAAAGGACAACAGAAAGATGGCTGATCAGCATGTAAATTCTAAGTCTGGCTTGAACTTAGAAAACCAGTAAAATCAGCCAAACTTAGAAATATTTTGCTCTTACAGTTTTGAAGGTCAGGAAAAGGCAGGCATACTAGAACCCACTTAGAAACCTCTCTTCCGGGACGCCTGGGTGGCTCAGTGGGTTAGGCCGCTGCCTTCGGCTCAGGTCATGATCTTAGGGTCCTGGGATCGAGTCCCGCATCGGGCTCTCTGCTCAGCAAGGAGCCTGCTTCTCTCTCTACCTGCCTCTCCATCTACTTGTGATTTCTCTCTGTCAAATAAATAAATAAAACTTTAAAAAAAAAAAAAAAGAAAAAAAAGAAACCTCTCTTCCTCCATCTTTCTATACAATTTTCGGCCTCTGTGCTGTTGCTAGGAAACCAGCGAGCCAGGAGAATCCCAGGCTGGCCGGTTGGGCCCTCTCCCCTCCCTCACTGCCCCTCTTGGGGGGGGTACAGTGCCCCTACCCCTGGAGCTGACCCTAACGGGCATTTCTCTGCGGGTCCACAGGCCACATGACACAGCCTGAGATCCTGTCCGCCGCTGGGAGAGAGGCGGGTATAAATCCAGAGAACTATGATTAGAAAGCAAATTACAGGCCTCTCTCTGCAGGTCCCCAGCTCACAAAAACCTCCTAGCAGTCAGACAGCCTTTACTCAGGTTGCTCCAAGTCTCCAGAGAGAGCGAGCACATAAGTCAGGAGAGAGTGACCGTGCGAGTGTGAGTGAGAGAAACTACCCAACAGAGGCAGAAAATGTGACTGGTGGGGAAAGGGAAGCCACTGGGAGGCAGCAGAGCGCAATGGGCAAGGACTCCAGCAGCCGGTCAGCTCCTAGCCTGGGGCCCTTGGTTTCCTAGCTGGGAGACTTCAAGGGGATAGCTTCACCTCTCTGAGCCTTCTCCGTTCCTTAGCTGCAAATGAAGGCTAGTTCCACCTATGATACAGAGCGGATAGAAGGAATGAATGAGGCAATACAGGTCAAGTGTGTCAGCACACGACAAATAGTGGCTTTTAAAAACTGCTAACTGGGGCGCCTGGGGGGCTCAGTCGGTTAAGTGCCTGACTCTTGATTTCGGTTCAGGTCACAATCTCAGTGGTCTTGAGATCAAGCCCCACATGAGGCTCTGCATGGAGCCTGGGACTTGCTTGGGAATCTCTCTCTCCCTCTGCTCCTGCCCCTCTCTCCCAAGATTCTTTCCCTCTCTTCCCCCACACCACCCGCCGCCACGTGCGCACTCTCTCTCACACAAATAAATAAATCAATCTTTAAAAAAAAAATAGTGCTAACCATATGATCTAGCAATTCTGGGATACACCCAAAAGCTCTAAAAGCGTGGTCTTGAAGAGATATTTGTACATCTGTGTTCATAGCGGCGTTATTCACAACCAGCAAGAAGTAGAAGCAACACGAGAGTCCAACAACAGATGAATGGATAAACAAAATGTGTCCTACACATATGATGGAATATTATTCAGTCTTAAAAAGGAAGGGGATTCTGACACATGCTGAAACGTGGCTGGACCTTGCAGGCGTTGCGCTCAGTGACATAAGCCAGACACAAAGAGGCACATACTGTTTGATGCCATTTACGCGAAGTGCGGACAGTAGTCAGATTCATGGAGACAGAAAGCGGAGTGCTGGTTACCAGGGGCTGGGGAGAGAGAGGACTGGAGAGCTGTTGTTCAATGGGTATAGAGTTTCGGTTTTGCAGGAAAGTAGTTCTGGAGATGAGCGTGCTCTTGTGGTTGCACGGCAGCACGAACGGATTCCACGTGCCTGAACTGTGCAGTTAACAATGGTGGAGATGATATATTTATGTTAGTATTTTATCATGGTTTAAAAAAAAATTAGTTAAAAAAAGAAAGTACCAGGCAGAAAACCCCCAGACAGAGTAAAAGACTAAGAGACAAAGCTAAAGAGATAGGAAGGACTAGAAAAGTATGCAGAAACGGGGTGATGCAAAAAGGAGAAACACCAACCCTTCCCCCTGCCCCCACGCACCCCTCCAAAGCCACAGAGCACAAACAGAGGACTTTCCAGCAAGGGCGTGCGCACTTCCAGGGTGCTAGGATCCTGCCTCCTACCCTGAATTCCGCGCCCCTGCTCAGGGTCTGTTCTGGTCAGCACCAAAGCTGAGGGCTCTGGGAGAATCAACCCTCATTCTCCACCCTACCCCCTGCCCAGAATCCTCAGGGAAAGAGGGAAGGATGGAAACCCAGAAGGAAGTGAAGGAAGGAGTAACAGGTAGAGACAGTGGGGTGGCAGAGCAGCACGTGAAAGGGGCCTGGGGTATAAGCCATATTGTGGAGAGCCCTCCAGGGTGGCCGGACGCTCAGGCATGTTGGAGAAGAAGGAGGGAGAGGAGGGCAAATGGGCCAATGGGGAAAGGCCTTTCCTGACCACCTGCCGCACACCGGACACCATCCCGCATCATCATCTCAGCCATCTTTAAAGTAATCCTGACAGGCAGGAATTCCCGTACCCGTTTTATGGAGGAAGAAATGAAAATGCAGATAAAGTAACTTGCCCCAGGAAACGCAAGTGGTAAGGAGAGAGCAGGGATTCAAAAACCAGCTGACTCCTAACCTTATGCTTCTCTCTTCAGCCCCTGGGATATCAGTACAAAAGGCCCAGAGTGTGGGCTCTGGAGTCAGGATCCCAAATCCCACGCCATCCCTCACTAGCTGTGTGAGCGGGAGAAAATTACCTAACCTTCTGGGTGTCCTCTTCCTCAGCTGTTGAGTGGGAATGAACCATAGCACCTTCGTCATAGAGTTTTAAGGGAATTAAATGAATATAGTATTGCAAGAAAAGTGCCATTGTGTGCAGTGAAAACACAAAATTAGTCATTATGCTGAGGTCTCTAGGTATCCCCCACAGACACCCCTCCCCCCCCCCAGACAGACCATTACTTGTCCCTGGCTGAGTCCAGTGTGGTCTCTGGAGCAAGGCAGATCCAGACCTCTGGAGAGGTCAGATCCAGAACCCTGAGAATGCTGAGAGCACAGGCTGGACTGTAACCTTGCAGTAGCAGCAGGAACATTCTGGAAATGACCTCCTCCACTCTCTGATCTTGACTCCATGACTGAGTAAGTTGTTTGCCAGATGCTCCCTCAGTGGAATGTGGTCTAAGGAGCCTCCATTCTCATGGAGTGACCATACCAGAAACAAACAGGGCTGCCAAGTTACCTACCCATTGGCCTCCACCATGGGCTGACCCTTGGCCCTTAGCACCTTCTAGGATGAGGTTACCCATAACCACAGAGCATCAACACCAGTAAGGCCTTCAGAGACCATCTCACTCTACCCCTTGTCCTACAGATCAAACACTGAGGCCTGGAGATAAGAAGGGACCTACTTAAGGTCACACTCTGAGCCAGTGGCAAAGCTAGATCACAACACTGGGCCACCTAATTCCCTGGTCTTTCCAACTTATCTTTCCATTCCTACATTTGTCATGTCAAATTGAAGTCTACATATTCAACTTTCAAGAGGTTTGGTCCACCCCTATAGGCCTAACTCTGGGAGGCTGGCCTTATGGGAAAGGCAAGAACTTCAGGGACAGGTGGATCTGGGTTTAAATCCCAGCTCTACTACCTCCTAGCCGAATGGCCCTTCATTTGTTTCTGTATCAGAAGACAGTGGAGGATGGCAGCTAAGGGGGTAGGAGACAGACCCAGTTCTGCCACTTGCTGGCGGGCAAGTCACTCTACCAATCACTGCTTCAGTTTCCTCTTCTGCAAAGCCTGCCTCACAGTCATGAGTACAGAATGAGAAAAATATAACTAAAGGACATGGCACAGTGCTTGCTATGGGGTAAGCACTCAATAAACAATGCCCATCGGTAGTACAATATCTCTGTCTTCTCTCCAATGCCAAGACTGGAACATGCCGCCAGCAAGTAGCACAAGGTACCTCAGTCTCAAAGCTCCAGCTCCCTCAGCTCCCCTCACAGAACCATGGGGTGTGAACGCTGATAACGGCCCCATTCGACAGACAACAGAGTTGAGACCCAGAGGGAAATGACTTGCTCAAGGTCACAGAGCAAGTTACTGAGGTGAACTAGAACCCAGCTCTCTTGACTCCATTGACTTTGCTCTAGAAACATGAGCTCTTACTGTCCAGGCAGCTGTGCTTGTCTGTAGATCCTGGGGGAAGAGACCCCAAATACCAAAGTGTGGCTGCTTTCGGCCAGAATGGAACTGAGCAACCTTGCCATCATGGGGGATGCGGGTCAGAGGTAGGGTGGGGCTGCGAGCCGGCAGAGCAGGCCAGCTGGGCCAGCCGCCAAAGTGGCTCCATAGGCACAGCTCAGGGCCCTCTCATCAGCTACATAATAAAGTAATTATGGGATTAGGGATAAAATTAGTCACTTGTGTAATTATTTTGCTTAGAACAAGAACAGAAAGGGCCTTTTTAAAGAGTGGTTCCTTGGCCCCTCCCAAGAGCACTGCTGCAGAGATGCAGATGAGTGAACATACATGCGAACACATATACACACAGCAGTGATGGCGGCGGGTGAACATGGCCACTCGGCTTCATCAGACAGCTCCTCATCAGTCCTAACCGTCAAGGCCAGGGGCTACGTTCTCTGAGGTTTGCCTCATGGAACACATTGTCTCACTGTCACAGGGTACAGTGCCTCCCCTCAGAGCCCTCCATCATGGAGAATCTGGGGATATGGTCTCTCATGCCTCTCCCAACCATAGCATAATGAGGTCTGGGTTCCCCTGGCCCGTCCTCCATTGCAGAGGCTGGTGGTAGAGTTCCCACAGAACCTGGGGGTCTGCTAATCCAGAAAGACTCCTGGTACTGGTCCCTGAGATAGGCAGAATAATGGCCCCCCAATCACGTCTGTGTTCTAATGCCTATGAGTATGTTACCTCACATGGCAGGAGGGACTGTGCACGTGTGACTAGGTTAAGAATTTTGAGATGAGATTATCTTGAATAATCCAAGTGGTCCCGATGTAATCAATCCTAAGGTCCTTATAAGCGAAAGAGGAAGCAGAGGACTGAAGCCACAGAAGGAGGTGTGACGGTGGAACGAGAGGTCGGAGCGATGCCACTGCTGGAAGGGACCATGAGCCAAGGAACGTGGGGCCTCAAGAAGTGGGAACGGTCAAGGTGTGCGGTCTCCCCTGGAGCCTCCAGAAGGCAGGCAGCACCTTGATTTTAGCCCTGTAAGGCCCCGTTCCAGACTTCTGACCTCCATGACTCTAAAGTAATGAATCTGGGTTATTTTAAGATACTAAACATGTGGTAATTTACTACTAACCGTGGTAGGAAAGAAACTAATACAGTCATTCTAAGGAAGGATGCTTGGAGTTCACCCTGCCCTCCAGGATTGAAGCCCCTGATGAAACTCTCTCTCCAAGGGCCAGCCAGGGGGATTCCTGGGGCTAACATCTGCCCTGAATGAGCCTCTAGGGGGTAGGCTTGATAGGGGGCCCAAACTCTACCCCAGAGAGGTATCTTTGGGGAAACAGCACCCCAGAAAAGGCATGAAAGGGAGACAGTTCTAGAAGGAAAGGGAGAAGCCCCACCTTACTCCAGGGACTGGGCCCCTCTAATATGTTCTCCAACACAGGGACGCTGGCCTCCATAAACCAGACCATCCCCAGGCGTAGACCAGCACCAGGGAAAGAGACCACCGAGAAGTCTGGAAGCCTGGCCAAGTCACTAGATGGCTTTCCTTCTCTGAACCTCACCATTGTCACCATGCCTTGTGAGACAGTCACTCTCATGATGCCCATTTCGCAGCTGAGGAGATGGACTCAAGCAGGGGCAGAGGGGAGCCTGCTTTGAACCCAGGCCGCCTCATTCCATAGCCCTACCCTGGCCCCCTCCTAGCATGAATAAGGGCCAGATTGAGGATGGGCCAGAACAGTCCCTGAACCCAAGGAACCGGTTCAGCAGACCTGAGGGGCGTCAAAAACAGCCTGTCCTTCCAGTCTGTGAATGGCTAGGCTTCTCAGCAGCAGAGGCCTAAAAGGGGTCCACAGCCCTTGACCCAGAGTGCCCCTCCTGGCAGCCCACCCAAACAGGCATCACCTAAAATACAGGAAAAGCACCTCATGCAATGTTCACTGCAGTGTCATTCGTAAGACCAAAGAGGGGAAGCAATGCGAATGGCCAGCAACAGGGGAACAAGGAGGGCATCTTGTCTCTGATGGGATTCTCTGTAGCGACACAGACTTTCTGCAGACACGGCTGAGTGAAACCTGCAGGACAGCGCCAAAGATGCTCCAGGAGGCCTACGGCTACCTAAGAAAGGTACAAAGGGGAACGGCTGGAAGGAAACACACCCAGCTCCCAACAATACGAGGGAGTCACTTTTTCCCTCTTTCTGTTTTTTAAAATCTCTCTACTGTGTTGTTACTTTTCATAATTTAAAAAAGAAAGTCTTCTCTAGGGGTGCCTGGGTAGTTCAGTCAGTTAAGGATCTGCCTTCAGCTCGGGTCATGATCTCAGGGCCCCGGGGTTGGAGTCCAGCATCGGGCTCCTTGCTTAGTGGGGAGTCTAATTCTCCCCCTGCCCCTCACCCCACTCATGTGCACTCTCTCTCTCTCTCTCTCAAATAAGTAAAATGTTTTTAAAAAATAATAATAAAAAGGGAAGTTTTCTTTAAAAAAAAAAAAAACACAATAATAACCGTGATGGAGCCCTGAGACACAGAGAGGTCGATGAGAGAAGGGGAACAGGTGAATGAGTGCTGGCCAGAGACGTAGTGACAAAGCTGGAAAGAAAGGTGTGGTATGGCGGAGACAGAGGAAAGAGAGAGAAGAGGGGATCCCTTGGTCTGTGAGGCACGGTGCCCAGTGCCGGCTCCTATGCCCCCAACTGCATTCACCAGGCAAGCTGGGTGCCAAGAAAGCTCTAGTCATTGATGCCCCATGTTCCCCACTGAGGAGTCTCCAAATGCTCCCACCACAACCGGTGTCCCCAGAAACGACATTTCCAATGCAAACCAGGCACCAAGAGAAGCAATGATGTGCCACACCCATGGCATTGCATTCCCAGCCCAAGCAGAACAGAGGACGCCTCAGAGAAGAACTGGTCAGGATTTTCCTGGCCCATAACGACTCACCAATTCTACCACCAGTGTTTCCACAGGCACCCACATTCCACACGCGCGCACACACACACACACACACACTCTCTCACACACACATACTCTCTCCGTGGGCCCTTCCTCAGCCTCTTGGAGGCATGTCCCTTACATTCTGAGCCTCCTGGATGTAAGCAGACACATAAGCAGGCCTGACTCACATACCTGTTCGCACGTATGCCCCTACCCACCCGCCCACACCACCAGCCCACTTTCTTCTCCGGAAAACCCCCCTCCTCCCTCTCTCTACGCACCTCATCACGGCCCTCAGGTCAACCTGAGCCCAGGAGGGAAGGTCCCCCATCAATTCATGTCCGACTTCACCGGGCCATCTCTGCCTCCCAGCACACACACACGGCAGGCAGCGGCCAAGCCGGAGCTGCGGCTCCTACAGCCCAGAGGGGGAGGGAGGCTGGGTCACAGAGCTAAAAGCTAAACCGGACTCTGAAGGCCAGTGACCCAAGAAACCACCTCTGACCCTCAATCTAGTGAGCCAGCAAGAAGCAGGGCTGAGTCACTACCAGATGGCCCCCAGGACACCCCCATTCTAAGGAAACTGGCATCCCTTCCGGCTGCTCACAGCCCAGATGTAGGGGACGTCCTTCCAGTCAGCCAGCGGTAATGAGCGTGGCCGGGCCAGCACAAGGCCAGGACCAATTAGGCCACCCCCTTTCCTGCCAGTGAGCTCAGCCTCTTTGCTCTGATTTCAGCTCATCTGAAACATCCTCATTTGAGGTCCCTGGAGGATCTTAAAAGTGTTATTCAAACATTAGCTCTGACACACGGCCTCCCCCACTCAGACATCACCCGCCCAAGGCAACGCTCTTCTCTCCCTGTTGTTGGGCGCTGCCAGGAACGAGCAGCTTCTACGGTCAGCCCCGGCAAGCCCTCTGATCCAGACCTGCCCCCCCGCTCCCTGCATTTCTAGGGGAGAGACTGGGGCTGGGAGGACGTGGGGCCCTGTATGACGTGTATGGCAGACATGTCATTTTGTTCAACCTCTGTAAGAGGCCCCCCCTCCCGAGGTGGCATATGAGTCCTGTGCCACGGAGGCTGGAACTGAGCTGAAAAGTCCTGCCAAGGTCACCTAGTCAACACGTGGCTGAGCTAGGCCCCGAACCCAGGACTGCTGAGTGCCAGGGCTCCCCCAATGGCCCCACCCAGCCCCCTTTCTGCCCAGTGCCCAGCCCCCTCCATGAGCAGCGATGAGGCAGTCATCACGGGCCACCCTCAGCCTATTTACCCTGAGCCTGGGTCCCGGTAGAAGGAATGATGTAAGAAGGGCTGCAGGATTTGGGGCTTCTTGAAGCTGGAGAGAACACACATTTCCCAGGAGGAAAAACAAACAAAACAAAACAATGTTAAGAGCTGTTTGCAACTTCCTATTCTGTCCTGCATCTAACCTGAGCCCCTACAAGCGACAACATGGTCAGAGGCTAGATGGGAGTGTGAAAGATCGAAAAGAAGGGGATGTGGGCTGTGGTCAGGGAATTCAGAACTGGAAGGATCAGAAGTTCAGCCCAATGCCTTTGTTTTTACATGTAGGGAAACTGAGGCCCAGGGAGGGGAAGGGGCCCGGCTAAGGCCAGGAGAGAGTCTGTGGCTGTGCCAGGATCCAAATGCAAGTCTTCTGACTCTAAGGTTAGCCTTCCTGGACCTATAGCATGAAGGGCCTGGGGCAGACGCTGCCTGGGATAAATGAATGAGTGAATGAACAAGGGGACCCATCATCTCTACAGCTGAGGGAGTGGAGCACAGAAGGCTATGGGGCGCTTCCATGGGGACCCCTGCCTCGCTCTGGTTTTCTCACCCCATGAAAGATGCAGGCAGGAGGAAGGCCCCTCCATTCACCAAAGCTCCAGCTCCACCAGGGGCCAATCACAGCCCTGGAAGGAGGCAGAAACTTTGGTTCCCCTGGCAACGCAGACAAAGGCCTCTCCGCACCGCAATCAGTTGGAGTAGGGACGTGGACCGCCTTCCCCATCTAGAGAGGGTTCTCTTCTCTTCTCATAAGGAAGGAATCCCCCCCCCAATCCTTCGGTGCGTATTCCCAGCTACACCCCTGGGCCCATCTCACATTGGAAGGGTGGGGACGATGGGCTTCTGAGTCGGGGGCTTCAGACAGTAGTTGAGTCCTGCCCAGTGTGCGGGTATGTACTGTGACTAGGTGTGTGCCTTGGAGCTGGGACAGGGGCCCGTGTGGACGTGCGTCACTTCTGCACCCCCACACTCCTCAGGGAGGCAGTGCCGCTGGAGAGCCACGAACAGCCTGGAAGAGGAGGACTGGCGCCTGGCCCAGGCCCAGCTCTGCCATTAATTCACAACTGGACCCGAGCAAGTCTCATCTGTTTTCCCATGGGTCTCCTTTTCCCCCATCTATAAAGTGCAAGATCTAAGACCTACGGAACAACAGCCCCCAATCCACACTCACCAAAAAATAATGGGGAAAGTGGACAACAAGGAGCTCACTCTTTGAAAGGTTGCTGAGCCCCAGTCAAGGGCCTTGGAATACACATGTCCCACTAACTGGAATTGCCTCTTTCCACACACTTTGAGGAAAAGGAAGAAAAAGGAAAAAAGAGAAAAGGAAAAGGAAAAAGGAAAAAGGAAGAAAATCACAAGAAAACTGAGAGACCCTGGAAAACAGATTCCAAACAACATCTCCGGCTTTGGCACCTACAGGCCAGGCTGTCCCCTTCCTCGCCGGGTCCCTAGCCCCACACGAAGGAGGTGGGCACAGCATCCAAGTGAACTCTCTTGTCGCTAGGGGACGGGTCCTTCACTCAGAGATTCCAGAAAGATTTTCCATGCGGAGAGTCAGAACGAAAAAAGTTCCTCAGGAAGCTCCTTAATTCCAGAGAAGTCAAACTATTCACATCAAAACCCACATGCATTCCCCATGCGTTTAGCTCTGCAATCCCTCAGTCACCCTATGGAGAAACCCTGCAGCCATCCAGGACAGGTTGCCTTCCCTCCCCTGTTCCCCACCACCCAACCCCAGGACCCACCGTGATCTGGTCCTTCTCCACTTTGTGCCTGAGTGTCGCAGCCCACCACACCCAGAGCCAGCCGGCTGGTCTCCCACCTCCAGCCTAGCCCCTGCAACCCACCCTTCCACCACCAGAAATCAGATCACCCCATTCCCAACCTAACACCCTGCTGTGGCCCTCATGGTCCCCCTGGTCAAATTCCAGCTCCTGGCCCAGTATACACGCGCTCAGGAGGGAGGCCTGCCCAGGCTCCACTTTCCTTTCCTGCCATCCCAACAGGGAGAGCAACCTTCAGCCACTCTGGGGCGCCCTCCGGTTTCATGCCTCTGCACCTTCTTCTTGGCACTGGGGATTCCTGCCGCCTCCGACGCCCTTTCTGAAGCCCCTGCTGCAGTGCGTAGGGAACAGCTCCCCGATCGGCGGGCTCAGTATGTGCCAGGCCCTTTGCGAAGCCCTGTGCATTCACTGCTTCCTTTACTGTCACCAAGACCCCAGGAGGCCTGTGCTAAAGACAGCCTGTTCACAGCTGAAGAAACAGAATCAGACACGTGAACCGGAAAGCAGAAGTCACGTGGCTGATAAGGGGCGGAGCCATGATTGAATTCCCAGCCTCTGCCTCTTAGGCGGCCAATGACACCCCAGAGACAGTGCAGTGGCGGGCAACGTGGGATTAAAACCCACAGCATGTTCCCGACAGCACTGCTCACATGTGGGCCTCTGGGGTGAATCTGCTTCAGAGAGTGCCTCCAGAGAGGCCCCAGCCTGTCCAGCGTGCGCCCCCAGCCCCTGCCCCTCCCTCCTCGCACTCCCTGCCGCCAGCGCAGAGTTCTGCAAGCACACATGGTGTCTCAGTGCACAGGGCAGAAGGACAGCTCTGTTACAATTAGTGACCGAGCAAAGACTCCCAGCAACGTCTTTCAGGAAGTGTAGCATCAGGGACTGCCAGGACCTGGTATCAGTTCACCTTCTCAACCTTGCCCACCATAGCCCTTGCCGCCATGCATACCTGCCCAGCCACAACACCCTGGGGCGGGGGGTGGGGGTGTGTGGGGGTGTTGGGGGGTGGAGGAGTGTGGGGGGGTATTTTCCATCCATGTTGCATCACATTGAAAGCGGCTGTTTATTGAGCATCTACTAAGGGCTGTACCCTAAGCCAGGCATTCAACTAACACTCTGTGTCTCTGCAACGTACTCATTCATTTATTCATCCAACAAATCCTTCTTGAACACCTACTGTGTGCTGTGCAATGCCAGTCAGGAGTGAACATGACATTGCAAATAAAGCACAAGTGGTTATACATTGTGATAAGTGTAATGAGGAGCCGAAAGGCAAATGAGAGAGCAGTCCAGTGGGGCAGGGCAGGGAGGTGTCTAAGAAAGCTGTGTTGTAAAGAAAGACCCAAGGCTACCAAGAGCCACAGAAAGAGAGTTCTAAGCAGAAGGAACAGCAGGTGTAAAGGTCCTGGGGTAGGGAAGACTTTGTTCCATGGAGAGAAGACTCCTGGCACTGAACTAAATGACCAGCAGGGAGCTGACTAGTGGGGGAGGCAGGGACCAGCTTATTCAGGGCCCTGCAGGCCACAGTAAGGAGTTAAGTTTATTCTGAGGGCAGAGGAAAGACATTGAGTGACAAGGTCTGATCTGTTTTACAAACATCACTTGGGCTGCCACTTGGAAAGACGACTTGGTAATATAAATAATGTATGTAACTTATGCAAAGTAACTGGCATTGTGCTGCTTCAATTCCCTCTCCTTCTCTCTCTACCCCATCCCAGACTGCAAATGTCTTCTTGAGCTTATTTCTATTCCTTCTCCTGATCTATACATTGTCAGAATCTGAATTTTCTGAGGAAATATGATCTGTATACTTTGGACCATCAAAGGCGGTCCAGCAAGGTGTCTAAAAGGGGGGATGTGGCAGCGGAAGGCAGAGCTCCCTCCCTTTTCCCCTGAACTAGACCCTGGATTGATCTGCAGGTCAGAAGGAAGCAGAGGCAGCAAATGTTGAGGCCTCCTCCTGGGTTCTCGTTCTCCCCACCCTATGGTGGAGCAGCTCAGAAAGCCTGGTTCTCAGGGACTGCAGTGCTCAGGATAAGGGCGAGGGGACTACAGTAAGCCCCACCCCTAGGTACACGCTCTGTTTCGGCTGAAGCCGAACAAGGGCTGGCCAGAATACAGACAGAAAGCCCCTCTAATGGAGACTGGATGCTTGCTAGGACATTAGCTGAGCCTGTCACCACTCCCAGGAAGCAAGCAAGGGTCATGGCCCTCGTTTTACCGGTGGTTCAGACCCTGAAGCACAGGGTGTGCTGTAACCGGCCCAGGGCTGGAGAGAAAATGGCAGGGCTCTAACTGGCATCAGGATGTGGCTGCTTGCGGCTTGAAGAGCCCAGAGCCCCGCTGGACAGATGAAAATACTGAGGTCCAATAAGGGGTTTGCCCACAGTCACATGCTGATGAGGCATTCCAGGGCTCTGCTTTCCAGTTCCCTGGGCAGCTTCCCCGAGAAAGGTGGGGAAGAGGACAGAGGGGAAGGTGGAATTGGAGGGGGGGGGTCAAGGACAGGGCAGCACTGCCTCCTCCGGCCTGCCCTGCCTGAGCTCCCAGACTTCTCACAGCTCATGGGTGTGGCAAAACCTGCCAGACCAGTCCCCATGCCAGGGCCAAGTGGCAGAGCCCCGAGCTGCAGGGCCTCGGGGAGGTAGGCTGAGACACCAGGAGCTGGGGGGCAGGGCGGACCCATACAGACTCCTCTCGGGCTGCCAGCCAGGCTGCACTGGCACTGCCACAGGGCCGGGACGGGGGCTCCTGGCCGAACCACTCCACCTGGAATCAGGCACCAGGCCTCCTGTCCCCAGCTGGCACAAGGGCCTGCCCTCTGTGTCCCTTCCTCCTCTGGACACAACATGTCAGCTGTCGGC
Source organism: Mustela putorius furo (assembly GCF_011764305.1). Lineage (NCBI taxonomy): Eukaryota > Metazoa > Chordata > Mammalia > Carnivora > Mustelidae > Mustela > Mustela putorius. The sequence continues at coordinate 5,423,309 of NW_025421464.1, read as the reverse complement.
GTCACTAGGGCAAGAGATCCAGGAACTTATTCGAGAAACAGAGCAGGAAGCAGGGAAACGTGACAAAAATGATACCCAGACACTTGTCCCCTCCTAATCACAGATACCAGGATGAGGTCCTGCCACCCTATGACCTGCCGAGTACACACAGGCTCTACCCTTTGTCCAAAGCCCAGGGACCAGCTAAGCACAAAATGTGCCCATGGGTGGAGGGGCTCAGGACAGCTATGTTCTCACAGAGCTTTGTGACCCTCAGTGTAGACGCAGGAAAACTTGCCCTTCTCAGACTTCAGTTTCACCAGCCTTCCTGTGGAGGGGCTAGGTCAGCTCTGTAGTATCAGGAGTCCTTGAAATTTCACTCTCACCCCATCTCCACCCCGTCTCTCACCACCTCCTGCCCAAGGGAGAGCATCAGAGTGTACATCCACCTGCGTGCACAGCCCATACAAGACAGGGCTGGTCTCTGGGTCAGGGGCCACCTTGCTGGAAGGGTCTGTCAGCACTAAAGCCAGCCCAGGGAAGCAGGGCCTACATGCAGGACAGTGGGCAGCTCCTCGGGCTGACTGTGTGGGAGCTGATGATCCTGCCAGCATTTTCCTGGTGCTCACAGACCTGTTCAGAAACATTCTCAAGGCCTGCCAGACCCAAAAGCCAATGGGTAGGCGAGAAGGGACCTAAGCATCAGCCTGGGCTCCTGTGAGAACAGAACAGGAGTCAGGCAGATGCCCCACAAACATTAGGGACTATTCTAGTATCTCAGCCAATCCCCTTCTTTGGTAGATAGGGAGGAAAAGCCCCAGAGAGGGGCAGGGACTGCCCTAAGGTCACACAGCAAGGCCCAGCAGAGATGGACCCACCACCGAGAACTGAGCCCCAGCCCGGGACTCTAAGCACAGGCTACCTCCCACAGCAGAGACATTTTTCCAAATTCAAAATCATGCACCCTCCACCCTCACCAACCCCTGGGAACTTCCAGACACTGGTAAGAAGTCCGCTGTTCAACACCGATCGTGCATTTGCCTGCTGTGTTCACCTCTGCATCCTGGCAGGTAGGACAGTGCCAAGGGGATGGCAGGGACTCCGTGAAAACTGTGTGACTCAGTCAAGACTCACTGGTGGTAAAACCCACCTCTGTGCCCAAGCACTGAGGTGGGGGTGGGGAGAGCAGGCAACGGTAGAGAGGAAAGACGAGTCTGGTTTTGGGGGCTCAGGATGCAGACAGGCCGTGCGGAAAAGGCAGGGACACTGTTGGCACAGAGCACTAGAAATCCTGGGCCCAAAGTTGAGAAACAGGTTGCCCGCCACTCACATCACAAGCCTCTGTGTGTGTGTTTCTGTGACTTGATGAGGCCACTGAGCCAGTCACTCGGTCATTTATTCGGTCACTCGCCCACCCTGCAAAAGTTATGGCATGACAAGCAGGGTAAGCAGCAGTGGCCCCCTGCTTCCCTGCCTGTGCCACCGGGCCCAAAGCTTGACCCCTGCTGCACCTCAGGCCCAGAGTTGAGCTCCTGGACACCAAGGCTGAAGTCGCAGCAAGCCACTTGCCTCTCTTGAGACCCACAGCTGCATTTGTACAATGAAGACAGTGACCGCCTTCCTGCCTCCATTCAGGGAGGCTCTGAAGGCCGCACACAGTGATGGACATGAATGTGCTTTGTAAACTGTAAAGTGCCAAAAAGAAGAGAGAAGGAGAATGGTAACACTGCCATTAGTAGCCTAGCTGGCCCCACAAAGCCATCTCTAAAGGTCAGCTGTCATCATCTCTATAGGTATCGAGGACACAGTAACAGCCCCCAGCAGGCCAGGCACAGTACTAGACACGCAGCCTGCATTCTCTTGTCTGGGCTCTCTAACTCCCTAAGTAAGCACTCCTGCCGTCTCCATTTTACAGACGGTAAAACTAAGGCAGAGAGATATGAGGTGTCTCATTCGCATTCACACAGGAGGGGCAGAGCAGCAGTCTATGTTCACGTGTGTCTGAGTCTGGAGCTCAGGCTTCTTTCAGCTTCATTCTACTGCCCATGTGGGAGCACATCCCCTGGTTTAAAGCGACTCCCCATCTGCCAAAGCCTGAGGTGGCCCCAGAGGGATGGGATCACTGCATTGCCTTGGTAGTAGTAACCCTGTAGAGAGTGGATCCAGACAGGGAAACGAAGGCGCAGAGTGGAAGAGGGACCTGCCCAGGTCATTTGCCCAGAACTTTCCTGAGACCTTTCCAGGAACACACGTATGAAGACAGCAGTGTTTGCTATTCTAGCTTTACAACACTGTCCTTCGTCTGGGTGGCTGGCTCCCCACTCTGCAGCCAGGGCTGGTGGCTACTGGCAACCGACGCCAATCACTTTCCTAGTCTGAGTCTTTGGTTCCCCAGACACAAAATGAGAAACTAACCTTGGTCAGCAACAAGTTCAAGAGGCCAACGCCATGTCCATAAGGCCCAGGAGGCCATTCTCAGAGCGTCTGCGCCCTGCTGCCCCAAATCCAGGGAGGTCTAGGGGTAAAGAACATGCCAGGACTACATTCACAGAGGTGTGCAACTACCACCACCGTCCATGGCGGAATCCCAGTTATTCTTACCAAGCACTGAGCTGCAGCTCCCCGTGCCCCTCAGGAACCCAGGGCTCCACCTCGTTTGGGCCAGATACCACTTTTCTAGAAAGCCCAAGGTGCCCTTAGCAAGAATTTTTCTGAGGCAGAAATGGAGTGATAAGTAAACTTAGTGGACACTGTGTTCCATTTAGCGAAACAAAGCTGTGGATTTTCTGGGAAAAGGGCCCAACACATCTACCCAGTCCAAGCCTTTCCCCCTGCCCCTCCTTGCCTCTCTAGCTGTCTGCACACAACCATTGTGCTGACTCTGGCCTCAGTTTCCCCCTCCACTCCATGGGCAGCAGGCTCAAACATGTGCCTCCAACATCCCACAGAGGGGCCCTCCCCAACAAATGGCAAATCTCATCCACCTTGTGGGAAGAGAAAGGCCAGCCTGTTAGGTCAGCCAAGACTGGCCAGAGCGATAAGTTGAGACTGGCTGGGGAACTCTCAGATCCAGAAGTGACAAGTGAAACTATTCCACAGGCCTTAGGAGGCTTGGGAAGGTTAGAAATGGGGACATAACTGCCATACACCAGGTGACACCAAAGACAGAGAGTCTCAGCGACTGTCCCAATAGCCATCAGCACTGGGCAATAAGAGATCAGGATTCCTGGACATTGATTCTCTCTTCCAGCTCTGCTCTGCCCGTCGTCAGCTGTGTGGCCTTGGAGAAGTCACTTACCCTCTCCAAGTCTCCATTAACCCACCCACAAAGAGGGGATAATTACACCTTTTGCTGCTTTACCTCTCAGATTTATGGGGGGAATTTGATGGGATGGTGAACAGAAAAGCCCTTTGTAGGAAAAATATTAGGGACTTTGATTCTAGTCCAGGTGTGAGCCTGGTGATAAGGGCCAGGGGGATGAAAACCCCTCTAAGGAGAGCATTCCTCTGCCCTTAGCTACCTCTTTTCCCTCTAGAGAAATGCTAGAGTCTCTCCAAGAAGGGTTGGAAAAATCCAGAGATCCCAAAGAAAATGGGGATCACAGAAGGAAGGCTGGACATCTGGGTCATGTCTGGACAACACTTATGAAGGCTGGGCCCCCCAGAGACAGCCCCTCTAGCTCTCCAAGAAGTCGCAAGCCACACCGCAATGATCTGTATCCACATGGGGGAGGCGGGGGTGGGGGGAGAGCCAGAGTCAGCACTTCAGAGCCCTGTGATCAGAGGAGTGGGGAGGCAGAAGGGGTGCAGGAGAGGGCATTCTCCTTGTTGAGTCTCCCACTTTCATCCCTCCTGCAGGAGATAATGACACAGCCCCCTTCCTATGACAATGGCACCTGTGTCATTTTCCTTCTCTGAGGCTTCCTCGATGGGGTAATAAAGCCTCTGATACACTGAGTCCAGCTGAATGAATACGACTGCCATTCTTCCGTCCTCTGAAACCAAGGAGGCTCCCAGGGCTAACAATACACTCGTTCCCCAATTTTGAGTTGCCTGAAGAAACATCTGAAGGCACTTCCAGGACAGAGCCCAGGATCTGAGGGCATTGTCTGTCTTCTGACAACGTGGATGAGATTAGCTGTGTGTGGTGAGGGAAGCGGAGAAGAGAAGGGAGCCTCTCTGTGGGCTTCAGCCTCCTGCTTGGGGAGGGGAGGGGGAGGGATATAAGCTTCAGCCTCCTGCTTGGGGAGGGGAGGGGGAGGGGAGGAGGAGGGGAGGGAAATCCCACCATGGGCCAAAAGGCTGTTAGAAACCAGAAAGAAAGAAAAAGGAAGGACGGAAAGGAAAGGAAACCATCCTGCTTCCACGAGCTCTGTGCTATTTGGATGAGAGGCTGCCAGGGAATGGACCACAGGCGGGCACCCCCCACCCTTCACCTCCTGGAGGAAATGAATGAAGGACTGAGACCTGTTGGTGCCCAGATGCTCTTTGTCTCGTGCACTGGGGTCTGTCCCCCTTCCATCTGGAAGAAAAGGTGAAGGAACCCGGCACCTGTGTGCAGCAGCTGGAGATAATCAAACCTCTTCACGTCTCTGAAGAGAAGGGCATGGAAGGAGGGGCTCCCTCTCTGAAGCCTGAAAGACAGCTGGCCACCCTCTCCCCTCCCCCCCCCCCCACTCTTTAGTTCTGGCCAAACTGAACTGCTTCTCCCTTCTGTGCCTTTCCTCAGGCAGCTCCTTCCTCCCGGAGAGCTTTCCTGCCCAAATCCAGCCCCTTCAAGGCCCAATGCCCCCTCCTCCAGGAAGCACATTTTGACTGCCATGCCTACGCTGCCTCCTTTCCCTGCGCGCTCTCCTCTCCTCGTCAGTTGCACCTCTCCCGTCCTTCGATGGCAATTTGCACTGTTGACGACGTCACAGCCACACCTGCACACATCTGTTTCCCACCTGGGGGACACGACAACTGCAGTGGCTCCTAGCACAGGCTTTGGAGCTTGGCAGACCTGAACTCCAACACCAGGTTTTGCCACCGATTAGCCTTCTGCCCACGGGAACGTCACTTACCTGTCTGAGCCTCAGATTCCTCTGGAAGATGGGCACAATAACTGTAATTACATGAGCTAAGGCACGCTAGGGATTCAGCACAGAGCTGGGCACAAAGCGAGCGCTCAGTGTTGGAGTTTGTTTGTTATGGTTCAGAGATGACTGTTCTTCCCAACGGCCACAGAGCCTTGCACTGGATGGATGGACGGATTTCTACAGACACAGACCTGCACGCCCCACTTGAAGCCCCTTCCCTCAGGCAGGGCGGTGGAACCTGGGAGGGGCTACCTCTGCAGGTCACGGGCTCCGGGTCATGGAGCAGTGTGTCATCGGATCTAGGAGGGCCCCTGGGATGCCCAACCCGGACACACAAATGTGGCCATAGAGGTGAGCTCTGAGGCCCTACTCCTGACCTCCTCTCACTCAGTGTGGAACCTTCACTAACTGTGCCTCAGTTCCCCATCTATGCAGGGGGGATGGTAACAGTACCCACCCTAAAGACGTGTGTGGGTACTGTTTAATGAGGATTAAATGAACTAATGCCCCGAAAGCAACAGGACACAGTCAGCACAGAGAGAGTGATTCAATAAACCTGACCTATTGTTCTCATTGCTGGTCTTTGTATTACTGTCACTGAAGAGGGGCGTGACAGCCCCTTTAGGACCACGAGCAGTTCACTGTCCTATAACCCAGGACTCCACTAACACCCAGCGTGCTCTCACGGATCAGCCTTTCTGGTTACAGCCCTGTGTCCCTGTTAGCTACATGGGTAGCCTATGGCCCAGGCCTGGCCACTCAGAATATCCCTCTCCTCCAGCGACAAGGACTATCCCAGTCAGAGCCCTTCCCTTGGATTGATACATAGATCCTAGAAGAAAAATAGTTCCTTTTTTCTGTCTGGGTGGCTAAGCTGGGGCAGCGGACAGAGAGCTCCCAGTAAGAGCAGAGAGGAGAGACAGCAGGGGTGGGAGGGGGCTGGGGAGTCCATGCAACTCCTCACCCTTCAGTTCCAGGGACCGCCCCAGGATCCGTGAAGTCCCTTTTTGGTTTAAGCTGCTTTAATTTGAGTGTTTGTCACTTTATTTATGAAAAACCCATGCCCAGGGTGCCTGGGTGGCTCAGTCAGTTAAGAGGCTTCCTTCAGCTCAGGTCATGATCCCAGGGTCCTGGGATCGAGCTCCGCATCGGGCTCTCTGCTCAGCGGAGAGCTGCTTCTCCCTCTCCCTCTGCCTGCCTATCTACCTACTTGTGCTCTCTCTCTGTCAAGTAAATAAATAAAAAATCTTAAAAAAAAAAAAAAGGAAAAACCCATGCCCAATTATATAGGCCCTAACCTAGATAAGGTGTATGCCGGCCACAGGCAGGGCAGGGCAGGGCAAGGCAGAAGTCCGTATCAGAACTAATAGACTCCTGTACATTCTGGCACAATCTCTACCATCAGGGCTGCGAGGGACAGTCTACAAAGCATGTTCTCCAGAATCACCCTGACCCAGAGGTCTTCAGGCATTGCTTCCCGGAGTCCTGGGAATCTGTGCCTCCCCAAACACCTGTGGAACAAAGGGCAGTGGGCAGCGCCGGGTGGGGAGAGGGAGTGGGGGGGGTGTAGCAAGATTCTTGATAAATTGCTGCCAGTTCGACCACAGCAGTTTTGCTACAAAAGCTACGTACTGGGATTCTGCTGCCCTAAGAGATCTGAAATACCCTGATCTAATTGCTTTTCAGGAAAGCATTAATAAGTAGCCGTGCTGATATGTCCACCCCCAATGTACAGAAGAGAACACTGAGGCCCAGTTCCCGACTTGTAGGCCACACGATTTCCAGTGCTTCAGGTTCCCTGTATAAATCTATCATGTCTGGCCTTTCCTGTCTCCTCCAGTAAACTGATGGTGGTTAATACCTAGAGTCTCATCTTTCTTGCTCTAACCCCTACAGAGCCGCCTGCTTCTGAGCCTGGCTCCTCGGGGGGCTTCCAGAAGCTTGAGGAACTTGTAGAATAGTGAATGAGCCAACCTCCACCTCCCTTTACCACGCCCACCCCGCCCCCTGCACCCCAGGCACACATGCACTTAGTTCTCTCTCTCCCTACCCATTTGCCCAAAAGTCAGGGAAAGACCAGCGGGGCCCCCTCCTGGGAACTCCTAATCCACTGCTATCCTGGCTGTGCTGGGACTATGGACAGAGGATTCCTTGTTCCCAGCGCTTCCTGCCCAGAGATCTCTGTGGGGCCCATGTGCTGGCAGGAAAGAGCCAAATCCCTCCTTTTAACCAGAGCTAAAGGCACCCCTTACCCCCACCAACATGCTCCCAGCTCTGCTTGGCATTATTTACTCTACCTGCCTGAGCTGGCTCAGTCCCACCTCCTCCCCACAGTCCCTGCTCCCTAACACACACACACACACACACACACGCACACACGCACACACACACACACACACACACACACAACAAGCCAGCGGTCCCCTCGGAGTACAGAGGTGCCTCTGATCTAATAAAAAAACAAAACCCAGAGAGTTCTGGAACAGTAACCTCACAGACCCCTGACAGTCGTGCCTTACTAATAACCTTTGCATATTACTTCATGATTTCCCAATCAGTGTAACTTCATTGGCCTGGCTCGCTCTCTGCCCTCACCCCACCAAAGCCACAGAACCCCTGAGCTGGAAAAGGGTTTTGACACACCCCGTGCCAGTGATTTGCGAATCATCTTGCGCAGAGCCAAGGGAGGGTTCCCTGTCATTATCTGGAGGCTGCTGGGGGCTGAGGAATTCGCCAGTTAGCGTCCCCCACACCTACCCCAGCTTCAACTATGCTCCCACGCCTCTGGCCATTTTGTACCCGGAGGTTCTTTGGGGTTCCTTTGAAAAGGGGATTTCCTGCTGGACAGTGGGAAGAAAACAACTCATTTACTCTCACCCCGCCTTCCCTCACTCCCCACCCTGACAGTATACAGAGGGTCCTGAGGCCAACACAAAGGAATGTAGCCGCCCATGGTCACTTAGGAGTCAGTGGCAGAACCAGAATGAAAACACCCTCTCCTGACTCTAAGGTGCACCTAGGAGTGGTTAAGCAGAAGAAAACCGGGGCTGCAGGGCCAGTGGATCCAACTTCCAGGTCCAAGGCCGTCCATCAGTAGCCACGGTGGCACAGACAAGTGATACAGGCAGAGCTCATGGTGCAACGCAGAGGTGCTCAGTGAACGTGCATTTTAGCCCCTCCCTTGAAATAAGCCAAAACCAGAGAGGACCCTCAGCACAGCTCTGCTTTTTAAACCCACTGGAAATCTGTGGCCTAGACAAACCTTCAGGCCTCCCAGCAGTAAAACATCTCCAAATAAGAGAGCTTGAAGGCCTGGAAGACCCATCTGTCCACCCCGAGCACAAGAAGGAGACTTGGGCTGTGCCTCTGTAACACTCACCCCTCCTCGGTCCACACCAGCTCCCCGAGGAAAAGCACAGTCTGTCAGGCACCTGCAAGGAGGAAACAGCGTTAGCTCTTCCGAAACCAGCTGGAGTCCACGGACCCAGCGAGGAGCTGGAAACCGAGAGGCTGGCATTTAGCTGTCTGAGAAACCTTAGGGAAGTTGCTGAACCTGTTAAACAGAAAGGGCTGTGTGGCTCCGCAGCAGAGCAAAAGGGAAAGGAACACTTCCGAAGCTGAGGCCGCCAGCGGGGACCAGGGAGGGCCTGGGAGGCCAGGGTAAGGAATTCAGGCTTAATTCAAACAGCAGTGGGAAATCATTGATTCACAGGGTAGAGAACAGACTGGAAACGGGCAAGGGTAGCTTGCCGTGTACATATCTGGGGTTCCTGGGGCCCAGACTGGGGTGGTTACAGTAGAGCTAGAAAGAAGTGGATACATTCAAGAGATCCTTAAGAGGTGGTACCTAAAGAATTTGGTGGGGGACTAGAAGTGGGGGGAGGAGGGAGAGCAGGGGCCCCCCTACCCCTCGGGCACCTCCTTCCATGTCAGTCACTCCAGCACCCAAAAAAGAACATACCCTTTGGTCTCTCAACCTGGCCTCTCCTTGCCTCAGTTTCCCCATCTATAAAATAAATATGGCTGGACTCAGTGGTCCCTACGTTCTTTTTAGCATGAACATGCTGTTCTAATTCACTCACAGATGTTTTCAGGCTTAGGTGCACATCCAGCCTCGTACACAACGGGGCAGGAGCATTGGAGGGAGAAACCTCAGGTCCCCTGGGCTCAGAACAGTAAATCTCCAGCGAGGACAAGATGGCTCGTTGTCACACAGATCACAAGAAGCAGATAAAGAGGAAAGTCACTTGGGCCAAGGGCGCAAGCCCCACGGCCTGCTCTCTGCCCCAGCTCCGGAGGCCAGCACAGGCTTCAGGACATGGTCACTCCAGCGGCGACATCGGTCACCCAGCAGCTGACACCCTGCTTCCCCAGCCACTGTTTTTCCAGAGCCCGGTCACAAGCACACCTAGGGAGACCTGCAGGACAGCAGGTAGAAGTTTGGGTTCTGCAGTCACACAGACCTGGTTTGAATTCCGGCTCCATATCTCTCTCTCTCTCTCTCATTCTGAGGCCTGGGGCAAGTCACTTCACTGCTCTTAGGCTTGGTTTCCTCATGAGGCAATATCGGAGTGACAGTGTCGGCTCCCAGGACTGACAGGAGGATTCAGAGAGATGGTACGTGGAAAGCTCAGCAGGTGCCTTATCACAATGACCACAGAGTAGCAGCCTCCACCTAACACAGGTGGAAAGTGAGACCCAGAAAGCAAAATGACTCACTGAGGACCCCTACCGCAAACCTGTCAGGGCAGGGGTGAGGCCCGGAGCTCGCATTCAGAACCACTGGGTCAGGCGTGTGTCATTTTGGTTCCTGCTTCTCAGATGAGGAAGTTGAGACTAAGATATTACAAGTGACTCGACCAAGGCCACAGAGAGAATTAATGGGAGAAGAGGGATTAGAGCTTAGGCCTCGTTGATGAAGAAGCTCATGGTCTTCCCCACGGATATCTTGAAAATAGATGTGTACAGAGAAGCTTCACATTTCAGGGCCCTATAAACCTGGAACAGGGACAAATGAAAATCTGGGCAGATGGAGAGGGGGAGCAGCGAAGCTACCTTGAGAGGAAACCAGAAGGAGTTGGTGAAACAAAAGCCTCTTTCTCAGAAGCTCTCTCTAGGGATTAGGCAGGAGAGAAGGGGGTTGACAAGCAGGGCCTTCGTCCTGCGAGGGCTGGGCTGAAAGCTGGATGGAAGCAAACAGAATTGGATCCAGCCTGGCCACCATCTCGCTAGGCAGGTCTCACACACACACACACACACACACACACACACACGCTGTTCTCTGTTTCTTCAACTCAAGAATGAGATGGTTAATCTGAGTGGTGTTGAGATCCCCACTTAGAAGTGTCTAATAATAACCATTCCTCCTAAGCTCTAGACTCCTGATCTGTCCCTGCTCCTAACCCCAAAAGGCAGCTTCCTAATGCTGGCTCCAATATTACAACAGGGTTGGGAAGTCCTGCATTTGACTCTGGCCATAGAGCCAGGTCACTTCCCCTCAACAGGCCTTTGGCATCCTCATCTGTACATATCTTTGCCTGATCACTTTCAGAATGGGAAGATCCAAGGAGCTACCTCAAAGGCAAGAAATCCCCTGAGGCAACCAACGAAGCAACCCTCACTCCAGCCCTCATCCCGCTTCCCAGTCAAGCTCTTTTAACCTTCCCTTTCCCTCTGGCCCTTGTCCCTTTCAGACAAACGGAATGAGAGAATTCAAGCCGGTGGACGCACCGGCAGTTGCAACAACCCCCACAAAGAGTAGTAGTTGTGACCATCACCACTGCCACTGTCTGACTACTTCCCCGTGCCAGGCACTGGGCTAAATCCTGCACTTGCGGTCTCTCTCACATGATCCCCCCAATCAAAGACAGAAATCCCACTGGGAATCTAAATTGACAGAGGACAGACTAAATTCATGTGAAGTGAAGTGACTTGTCCAAGGTCACACACAGAGCAAGTAAGGGGTGTGGCCACCCAGATGCAGACTTTTCATTTGACCTCGGAAGTCTTAATCTTATCCTTGAGGCTGTGGGGTTATCCCCGGTAACATTCCACCACAGGGCAGGGCCCAGATCTAGGTGGTGGGGGAAGGGGAGGGTGAGGAATATCTGATCTCCAACTCCCACACACACAGCCGCCCCAAATAACTAGTCTTTATAGTCTTGTATTATTATCATTCAAATATGTCCAACTCCACTCTCTGGCTAGAACAGCACTGTCCAATAGAAACATAATGCAAGCCATATACGTCATTTAAAATTTTCAATAGTGGGACACCTGGGTGGCTCAGTCAGTTAAGTATCTGACTCTTGATTTCGGCTCAGGTTATGATCTCAGGGTTGTGGGGTCAAGCCCCACAGTTGGCTCTGTGCAGAGGGTGGGCCTGAGTGAGATTCTCTTTCTCTCTCCCTCGCCTTTTTCCCCTCCCTCCCCCTCTCTCTCCTTCCCTCTCAAAAAAAAAAAAAAAAAAAAGAATAAAATTTTCAGTAGCTGCATTTTATTTATATTCAGTAGCTCCATTTTATTTTTTTTTTAGATTTTATTTATTTATTGGACGGAGAGAGATCACAAGTAGGCTGAGAGGCAGGCAGCAAGAGAGGGGGAAGCAGGCTCCCTGCTGAGCAGAGAGCCCAATGCGGGGCTTGATCCCAGGACCCTGAGATCATGACCTGATCTGAAGGCAGAGGCTTTAACCCACTGAGCCACCCAGGCGCTCCAGGAGCTGCATTTTAAAAAGTACAAAGGAATGGATGAAATTGATTTTTTTTTAAAGATTATATGTATTTTATTTATTTGAGAGAGCATCCCAGCACAGGCAAACACAAGGTGCGGCAGTGGGGGGGGGGGGTAGGGGAGCAGAGGGTGAGGGAGAAGGACAAAGAGACTCCGAACTGAGGAACTGAGCCCGGAATCCATAGCAGGGCTCAGGCTCAGGACCCTGAGATCACGACCTGAGCCGAAATCAAGAGACTGATGTCCAACTAACTGAGCCACCCAGACACTCCTAAAATTAATTTTAAAAGTATATTTATTTAGCCCAATACATCCATTTCAATGTGTAACCAATATACAAAATATTAACATATTTTACATACTTCTTTTGTCATACTAGGTCTTCCAGATCTGTCACGTACCTCACATTTAGAGCACCTCTCAATTCTGATGCTAAATTTTCAGATAGTTAGATACTGAAAGTATGGTCACAAATCTAATCATCTGTGTAGAAGTTTTTTGATAACCGAATGGAGTATCCTATTTAAATTTTAAATTAATTCAAGTCAAATAAGATTAAAAATTCAGTTCCCCAGAGCACTAGCCATATTCCAAGTGCTCGATAGCCATGTGTGGTTAAGCGGCCGCTGTACCTACTGAACCTGTAGACAGTCAAGTCCCAGAGGGCAGAGCTGGTGACCACCATGGCCCACAGTCAGAGCTAGGCCTCCCAAAGTACAGGTGAGTCTGGAGAGAATGGCATCTTCTCATTCTGGGAATCCCTACTGAGCCTCATCTTAACATCTACCTCTGGCTCCTGCTGTGTTCACAGCCATGGTGACAAAGGCATTGGGCACGCCACTGTTCAGAGTACAGAGTGTGGCTCCAAGAGGTGGGCCACCTGCCAAGGTCACCCAGCTTTGACCCCAGGCCTGTCTGACTTGGAAGCCTGGGCTCTGTCCCTAAAGTTTGACAGGGGCCAGGTCTGGGCCTCAGTCTTCTAGAGAAAGAAATAAGCCTTTGCCACTATTCTCACGAACCTTTCCTTCCCTAGTCTAGCACCAGAGAATAACCCAGAACAGGACACCCAGTGAAGAGGATGAAAGGGAAGGAAGACAGGAGACAGGCATGGCAGGGATGCATTAGGCAGTGGTCCCAAGGACAGAGCTTGGGCCACTTGGGACACCATCCCCACTACCCCCCCCCCACCATACACACAAGGCAGGAGCCATGCCCTGTCCTGCACCTCCCCCAGGAGCACTCACTCAGAGGTGCTTGGATCAGGGCCAGAGCCATTGCTCACCTCCCAGGGACACCTCAGCTGGAGTCCAGGGAAAGGGTCCAAGAGGCAGCGTGCCCCCTGGAAGGAGAGGAGGAACAGGCCCCAGAGGCAGATTCCAGAGCAGGGAAAAGGTGGCAGGGAGAGGCCAGGAAACCCAAGTCAGCTCCACCCCTCTCCTAGGGAGTCCAGTTCGTACTCGGACACCCTCCTCCAACGGCCCCACAGGGTGAAACTCTCACCAGCTATTATGTTTAACAATTAACTTTGATTCTTTTCCATGTCAGCAGGAGGCAGACCCAGCAAAAAGTCCCATCTGGGGGTCGGGAGACTTGGAAGACAGGAGAAGAGGGAGGGGCAGGTGTGAAGGGAGAAAGGGGTGATAAGTGAACCCCCTCACTTCCTCCTTCCCCTCCCGTCCTACCAATGTGGACAGCCTTCACGCTAAAGCCTAAGTTCCATAAGGTCAGGAGCTGGACCTGGCACATAGTAGGTACTCGATAAATATTTTTAGTTAACAAACAAGAGGGCAGGGTGAACTAGACTAAAACAGGCCAGCTAGATGAGCAGACTGATGAAGTCCAGGGGACACAAGGTGGCTTGCCCTGGGCAGGCACCTCCCTGACCCCTTTGACTCCAGGCCCTCCCTGAGACCGAACTGGACTGAGGACTGGGGCCACAGCCACCCAGGGCATGCCAGGGGCACAGCTTTGAAGGAAGGTCCCCTAGCCCTGGCTCTGCTCTTCTTAGCTGGGACCTTTGGGGCGCTCACCCTTTCCCCCATAAACTTATGGTGACACATGCATGCAGGGCTGTCCAGGGCCAGGCACACAGATGCTGCGATGCTCTGGGCACCGTATTACCATCGTGTCTCCTGTTACTTGGCAACAGCCTCCTCTTCTTAGGCCACCCCCTAAATTCCGCCATCCCCCAATATTCCCCTGACTCCCACCTATGTGGTCCTTTTTCCTTTCCGGGAAGGAAAGCCCAGAATAATGACGGCTCCGGCCCACTCACGTCCCACTCACTGGGGATCACACACACATCCTGGCAACAGCTTGTTACCAATATGACATTTGCTTGTCATTCACACCCCTCCTCAGGTTCCTTGGCCCCCTCCTCCCCCTCTCTCCCCCACCCCAATGCAGGCCCAAGGTCTACAGCCCACCTGGGGCTGACGCTGACCTCACTGTGGCCAGTTCAGCTGGCGTTCTCGGGTGGGGGCTCCCCCTTCTGGGCCTCTGCTTCCCCTCTGTGTAATGTGGGGACAAAGGGGGTGGATTAAGAGATTGCTTCTCCTGCTGGCCAGATCTGATGTTTAGAGATACTGACATTTTGGGGATCAATTTGCCCTTTACCTTCAGACACACCAGAATGCATATCTTGACCTTGGGCAGCCCTGTTGTTATGGGACAGATTCCAAACGGGGCCTTCAGAGGCCTGGGACTACAGCCCACCCCGGACCATTCTCAGCTCAAGCCCAGATAGACGGACAAAGGCCCCACCCCATCCCCACTCTCTGGTCCCCAATACCTCCACCATAAAACCCTACTCGTCCAGTCTTCTCTCTGGCTCTCAGTAGTGGCAGCATGAGCCATCAAGCCCCCAAATTCTTCTTGGCAAAACAGAGCTTGATGCCGCCCCTACATCGGGGCGGGGGGAGGGGGTTGCTAACCCCAAGCCCCTTCTGCGTGGAGGTTCCGGAGCTGCATCTGCGTCCACTCTGCTCTCCCCTGGGTCCTTCTGGCAACTTCAAGCATGCCTTCCCACCTCCGCCTGGACCTCCCCTCCTTTACCTCCACAGGGAACACCCATCTACACAGATGACAGTCTGCGCTGATCTCTCCCTCCTCCACTCGCTCTGCCTTGTTTCTGCCAGATGCTGCTCCTTGTGGAAGAGTCTTACTGCCCCTACTTGGCCTTAGAACTCTGGAGACCAAGAGACTCTTGCCATGATTTTTCTGTCCCTCACTCTCTCCCCCCAGCGCGGTGCTCCAACCATAACAGGTGTCTGCTGAAACAATGATAATCACCATTAACTGAAAAATAATGAGTTATAATCGTATATTGAGCATTTATTCTTTACAGTGCTCAGATCTCGTTAATCCTCCAAACCCTCAACAGACTTGTTATCCTTAGCCCTTTGGTTTAACCTGAGGAAAGAAGAATGTGAACTAGGCAACAGGAAACCTGGCTTCTAGAACTACAAATCACAGCTATAGGGCAGCTATCCTGCCCAGCCCCCCATTTTACAGCAGGGAAAACTGAGGTCCAAACATGGGAAGGAAGTGGCCCACAGTCTCTAAGCATCTTCACTTAAAACCAGCAATGTGCTGAGAGGTAGGAGAGATTTGCCTGCACCTCCTGACTCTGCCATGAACTCCCCAGTGACCCTTTTCCAGTCATTAGGCTCCCACTCTATAAAACAACCCTAAAGACGGCTCGTGACTCAAGGACACCAATGGTGTCTCTGGAGCCTTTCCCAAGATCAAGGCACACTCTCACAACTGTACATACTGCTTCAGAAGTTCATGAACACTTGAGACAAACATTCTCCAAGGGCAATCTGAGAATCCTTGGTGTCACAGTCACCTTGACAAGGAAGCTGTTAAAACAGGCTGATTCCAAGGCCCCACGACGGATCCCACCCTCCCAGGAAGCAGCTGAGTTTGAATCTCTGGGTGAATATTGTAAGACAGCATTTTTTTTTTTTAAGCAAGCTCTATTTTGCTACTTCTGGGGGAGCACATTTTGAGAAGCCCTGCCTTAGAGAACCCTCGGAAGCTGAGCTACTCTCCTTTTAGCTGTTTCGCATATTGAACTTCTGCTTCCTCACCTTTGAGAGAGCTTGGTGGCTCCAAGGCTTAAAGCCACTGTTCATTAATCAAAGTTCCTTCTGGTTGAGCCACCTGCTCAAGCTGACCATGGTCATGGTCATGGTCATGATGGGGGTGGGTAGAGGCCCAGCAAGCTGACTGCAGCTACCCAGGTTTGGAAGTGACATCCTGAGATCAAGCAGCCCTACCTACAAGAGAGTCTGGGCTCCAAGGGCTGAACTTGGGCCAAGAGGTTCCCTATCAGCCCCAGCCTGGAGGCTCCTTTCCTCTCTCCAGACTGTCTTGCTCTGGCTCTTAGCCAGCTCTGGCTTCCTTCCTTCTCCTTTCTAGCATGAATGTTCTCCAAATCTGAGCTTCCTAGCTCCAGCCTCTGCTTCCCTCCCCTCCATATCACAGAGCCTGATAGAAGATCTCCAAGCCCCCAGGCATCCTTTCAAGGAGACAAAGCTATCATTCTTTGCAGATAATAAGTTTCTTTACCTAGAAGACTATGTTAATCAATGAAAAACTAAGGTGACCAATGACCAAACAGTATCACTGGGAAAAAAGCCAAGCACCTACAGACCTGCCCTGTCCCCTGCCCCTGATGCAGGTCTGTCCCACAGGTGGGCACCGCCTAGAACCAGATGGGCTCAGAGGCCAGACCAGCCCCAGGGCTGACACTGTAGGAAGGCCAGTCCCTGAGCGAAATGACCATGCAGGCTGGGAGGCAGGATACCTGGACTGGAGACCCTGCTCTCTGAGCTAAGAATTTGTTCTCTGAATTTGAGCAGGTGCACATCCTCTGTGAACACTCTTGACTGTCCCATCCAGGGCAGTATGGGAATGATTCAGAAATCCCCATGGGCTTTGGATAGATCTAGATTTACACCCCAGCTGCGCCACTTGCTGGCGGAGGGCTGGGTAGGCCTTGGGCAAGTTATTTAACCTCCTTTAATAAAATGGGGATCTAATCTCTGCCTCACTGGGTAGTTGCAAGGATTAACAGACATAAGGCGTGTAACGCGCTTAGCACGGGGCCTGGCACATGGTAAGCCAATAACGTAAGTGGTTGTTTATCAGTCACCGGAGTGAGCCTCTGAAGAGGAAGACTCCAGGCTTCCTAATGCATAAGTGGCCCCAAGCAACCCCAGAACCATGCCCCTTGCACTGGGTCTGGAGGCTTTATCTTTAGACCTCTAATCTGGAGAGATGAAGAGAGGGGGAGGCAGGACAGGAGAGAGAGAAAATAAGAAAAGGGAGGAGGGTAAGGGAAATCAAGGGGTGAAGAGGGGCCTGGCTCTCCCAGTTTGGGGAAAAAGAAGATGACTTCAGGGCAATTGCCAAGACAGGATAAGCCTTCTCTCCTTTCCAGAGCCTTCCCTATGCCTGCCAGGACAAGGCTTAGAGGGACACAGCCTGCAGAGAAGCACGGCCCTGGCTGTCAATAGGGACATTGAAGCCTTGGGTTACCCCCAGGCTCTGGCTCCCCACGTTGCAGCTGCCCGCCTGCGGTGGCCTCCGCCCTGCTGGAGCAAGCAGAGATGGCCCAAGCCAGGCCGAGGACAAAGAACCTGTCCATTCAGCCCGTAGAGGCACTGCCTGCTCACTCGGGCCTCAGCGAGCTCCCTCTGACCCTGACTCAGCAAGACTCTTCCCGCGGGCACCCCTCTGAGCCTGGCACATGGCCCTTTCCAGGCCTCCACCTGCCCCACAATCCTGCGCCTGGGGCCAACTTTGCAACTGGGATGGGGGCGGGGGGCTAGTGCCGTTCCACAAACAAGAGCCACAGGCAAGGTGTGACCAGCTGTGTGACCTTCGGGGTGTCACTTTCTCTCAGAGCACATTCCCCTTCTCTGGCTAATGAGGGCAACGAAGAGTTTGGACCATTGCTAAGGTCCTCCTCACGGACAGCAGCTGTGCTTCGCAGGATCCCTGTGAGCACATGAGGGGCGGGGGCAGGGGGCGGTGGAGACAGAGGACTTGCCTCGGGAGAGGAGTGGGCTGGGCCAGGCGTGCTGGGAATGCAGTGCACGTGGCAATGGCCAAGGCTTCTTATGCTGATGACGATTATCAGTGAGAAGCCCAGCAACAAACTCTGAAGCAACTTACAAAGAGCTTTCTCCTTATGCCCTGAGACTCACAGCCTGGTGAAGCAGGTCAAGCCGGTGATGCTTATTCACATGGTGATGCTTATTCACATCGGTGATGCTTACTCACATCGGGCAGATGAGGAAGTGAACCAAGAGCTGAGGGATGCATCCCAGCTGCAAAGTGCTGGGCAGGGGGCGCTGGAGAGGAAGTGTTCATTCTGGGCTGCCGACTGGGTGCCACCAGCGGGCTTCCTCAGACCTGCCATCCAGACCACGTGTGACCACCGTAGCCCGCCACTACAGGGGCTACTGTCCCCATTTCAGAGGAGAGGCAACTGAGGCTGAGAACAAGTAACTCGCTTCTTCTGAGCTCCTGCTGCTCTGGAGCAAAGCCTGGATTTGCACCCGGGCTTGTGGGACTCCAGATTTGCACTCTTTGCCATCTTCCTGAATGTACTGGGTTGAAAGGTGCCCCCCCCCAAAATTCATGTCTACTTAGAACCTCAGAATGTGAGCTTATTTGGAAAAAGTCTCTGCAGATGTAATTAGTTAAAATAAAATGAGGTCACACTGGATTCGGGTGGGTCCTAAATCCGATATGACTGGTGTCCTTACAAGAAGAGGAGATGACACAGAGACACACGGGGAGAAAGGGGAGAAAAGCACGTGACAACAGAGGCAGAGGCAGCCACAGACCCAAGAACACCAAGGATTGGGGCAACCAGCAGGAGCGACGAGAGAGGCGTAGGACGACAGACTCCTCCACAGAACCCTCAGAAGGAACCAAACTTGCTGACACACCTTGATTTCTGACTTCTGTCTCCAGAACTGTGAGAGAATAAATGACTGCTTTTTTAAGCCACCCGGATCGCAGTACTCCGTTAAACAGCCCTGGCAAAGTCATACAGTGTGACTCCACCGGGCCACAGAGCCAGGATTCTTGCTTTCAGATTCCCACTCACGAGGCAGCGTTGGAGGTTAAGGGGTCTGAGGGCCTGTGAGAGGTCACTCTTATCTCTCCTTTGCCTCCCTGACCCCAGCTGGCCTCAAGTCCACCACCTGTGCGTCTCATTCTAGGTCTCTAACCACCCTCTGAGCCCAGTCTCCAAGTCAACAGAGCCCCCTCCACTACCCGGGCCGTCCTCTATCACCACCTAGAGAGCTGTGTTTTTGAAATGCAAATCTGATTCTTCCAGGCTAGCTTAATCCTCTTCCCTAGCTCCCCACCACCTGTAGAACTCCAGCTCGTCAGTCCGGCCCTCATCTGGCCCGGGACTTCCTCTTCCGCCTTACTTCTTGGCCAATCACCCCACCTGTCCCCACCACTCATCACCTGCAGCTCCAACCACATGGAACTATTTGGAATTCCCCTAATTCCCCTAACCAGCCCTGGTGCCTTTGCACATGCTGCCCTAACTACCCGGAAGATAAATCCAGTCCAAACACCATCTCTTTTCTTTGTAAAGCCTCTTCCTCCCTGAACACCCTCATTCGGATACCTTGTATACTGCACACATCTGCCCCTACACCCAGCCGGTGAACACTGTGGGATTCATTGCCGTTTCTGGAGGCCTAGGCATTCATGAGCCAACTGAATTGCCAAGTAGCCATAATAGTAACAATTGCTCACACTTAGCAAATGGTTACTATGTGTGAGGCATTCCATGTATGTCATCTCATTTCATTTTCAGAACAATCCTATGGAACAGTTACTATCGTTCATCCTGTTTTACAGGAGAGGAGCTGAAGAGATGAATTCCCTTGCCCAAGTCCACCCACTGAGCACAGGGCAAAGCCTGGATGACTCTAGAGCCGGGGCTTGTAATCAGTATTAGGTACACCATCCATCCTAATACCCTCATTTTACAGAAGAGGAAACAAGGAAAAAACAAAAAAGGAAAAGGAAAAGTGACTCGCCCACAAACAAGGCACAGACCCAGATCTTTAGAATCCTTATCCAGTGTTCTTCCTCTTCTCGTTCTTGCAGGATCCTATTCCAGGAGGACCCAGATGATGACTTGCTAGGCTGTATCTCCTAGAGAGCTTTCTCCTGCCTCCCCTAGAGCAGAGCCAGGCAGTGGCCCAGACCCACCATGGGGGTGCATTGATGGCCAGGAGATGAAGCAGTAAAAAAGACAGATAAATATACTTCTAAAAAGTCTGAGGTCATGGGGCGCCCGGGTGGCTCAGTGGGTTCAAGCCTCTGCCTTCAGCTCAAGTCAAGATCTCAGGGTCCTGGGATTGAGCCCCTCATCGGGCTCTCTGCTCAGCAGGGAGCCTGCTTCCCTTCCTCTCCCTCTGCCTGCCTCTCTGCCTACTTGTGATCTCTGTCTTTCAAATAAATAAATAAATAAATAATTTTTAAAAAGATTTTTTAAAAAAGTGTGTGGTCTGCTTTGATATTACAGTGTCAGGGCTGGAGAAGACAATTTGGGTGTCACTTAGTACCATCTTCCATTATATAAAGTCATCCACTTCAACAAATTTAGAGAACACAAATCATAAGCTGGGCACTGTGTGGGGGCACTAGAAAGAACGATAAGCAAGTTCCTGCCCAGATAGTATCCACACTTTGGTGAGGAGAGACGGACAAACAACTAATAAGTTCAAGTATAACTACAAATTCCCATAAGCACTGTGGACTCCAGGGAGCTCTAAGAACATGTAACAAGAAAAACTGACTTATTCTAGGGAGCTGGAAAAGGCGCCCTTGAGCAAGTCATTCTTGAGCTGAAATCTGAAGAATGTGAATTAATCAAGGTAAAAAGCAAGGGACAAGTGTGCTAGACAGAAGGAACAGCATGTGCAAAATCCCAGAGGCCAGAGAGCTCGCGGTGCCTGGATGATCTGGAAGAAAGCTGGAGTAGCTGGTTTCCAGAGGAGGGGGCAGGGACCTGTAGGTCTTATAGGTCAAGGTAAGGAGTGGTGAACTGAGCAAAGGAGGGAACACCCCCCCTCAAAACCTGGCCCAGACCAGACACTGTCAATGAGTTATTACATTATTCGGTGAAGGAGAGATTTGTCCAAGATCACAGGGAAGACCTGAGACTTGAAATCTGAACTCCCACTCCCAGAGTAGGGCTGCATGGCTATGTCAGTATCATGGACAGTGGGTCCCAGTGTTTCAACCTATAGGAGGTTCCAGTTTCTTTTTGGCACCTCTCTTGAGCTCAAGGGCAAGAGAATCACCTGTGTTTGTTAACACACAGTCTGCTGGGCACCACCCCCAGAGTTATTATTGATTCAGTAGGTCTGACTGGAGCCCCCAATATTTGCATTTCTAACAAGATCCCAGGGGACCATGCTGCTGTTGGTAGGATGACCAGACTTTGAGAAATGCCACTCTAGATCAGAGTGTATGGGGGCAAAGGGGCACGGCCAGAATCCTTGGGGGTTAGAAAGGTAGATTCCTAAATCTGGGTAACCATGAGCTCTGGGATTCCAAAGGAGCCTCAGAATCTAGCCTACTAGCTGCTCAGCCAGGGGAAACTGAGGCTTGGGGGGTTTAGACTCCTACACAAGAAGTAATACAAATGTGCTGAGCAAACAGATAAACACAAAAGGCTTTGACCAAAGTCCAAAGGAGACCCCTGGAAACTCCAGGGCTCCTGAGCTCCAGGCCAGAGTCTCTCCTTTCCTGGGAAAGGGAGAATCAGGGAAGGGGACAGCAAGCTCAGCTTTCCCCAGGTTCTGCTGCCAGAAACATTTTCAGAATTGCAGAAATCTGCTCTTGGCCCCCAATCCTATCACCCATCCACCCTCCTTCCTTTTACATTCCCAGCTCCCTCCCTTTACACTCCAAATCCTGTGCACTTTATCCTGGCAAGCCCAGCAGCAGAGGGGGAGGTGAAGTAATAGGGAGGAAAAACTGGAAGTGGAGGAAGAATTCTTGTACTTGGATGTCCTTCTTCCAGAACAATTCCTTCATCCTAGAAGAGTCTCAGTTTCTTTCCATCCTCGTATCCAGTTTACCCCCAACCTACCCACATTTCAATACCAGCATCTGAAACCCACAAAACCAAGGGCTAAATTTCCAAACCACATTTTCACCCAGTTTTTCTATATTAGAGTGGCCCTGGACAAAATTTTTCTCTCCTATACTAGTTGGCAACAAAATGCCACTTCTCTTGCAAACCCACATGCACAGACTCACTAATATACAAACAGCTATATGTACATAAAAACAAATAAAACTTATGAAAACACATACACATATACATCAAAATACATTATTCATTGTTCACTGATAAAAACATATCTATGCACCCAAACATACAAGAAAAACAGAGAGAGACACACATGCAGACAGACCTCAAATCTAGGAATGCACAGGCAGGGCGGCAGTGCATGGGGACAGGAGTACACACACACCCAGAGATCTCCCATCACAGTAGGGGTCTCCTGAGGGGTGGGGGTATTCCTGCATGGGCTCTGGCCCTTTAGGAGAGTGGTCCTCCCTCCTTTCAGGGCACCTAAGGTGCGGCTCTAGCCCTGAAAGCTAGAGATGGTGAGGGTGGGAGTTGAGGCTGACCTGGCCAAGCCCAGCCGGTCTCTGGGCCACTGTCCCTGCGCAGCGACAGGAAATGGATCCCTGAATCGCCTGGGTCACCAGCCTGGGGACCGCTGTTGCCGCCACCACCACCCCACACCCACATGCACACACACGCACACGCGTGCCCACACACACACACACACACACACACTCGGGCTTCAGGCAGGACACGCCCTCCACTCCCGCTTGGCCCGGAGCACGGACTCCGCCGGCAGCCGTGCTCCTTCTGGCCCCTGGGGTGTGGCCGCCCACCTGCCAGCGGAGACTCTCCGCCTGGGGGGGACACTCCCGCCACCACCGCCACCCACCGCCCTGACCAGGTGTCCAGCTCCCCGGGACTACAGCGCCTCGGCCGCCGCTCCCACCCCTTCCTCCCGGCAGTGCGGAGACAAAGCCGCGCACACGCACACGGGGGCTACGCGGGTGCACACCCGCCCTCACACGCGCACACACGGGGAATCACACTGGCGCTCACACGGCGACACACGCACACGCGCACAAACACCGCCAAAGGCTCCAGCCACAAGCGAAGGCACTGGCACACACCCTCATCCAGATGTACACACACTCAGCTACATATTCAGACACACCCTCTAATAGACACATTCACGAAGAGACACACGCAGACACACACACCCTCACCCAGATACACACACACCACCCAGTCCAGACGCACGGAGACCCACAGCGCACACCCCTCACACACACAGATGCACACCCAGCGCACACGCGCACACACACAGCAACCACAACCACTTGCACAGACCCACGGGCACACGCGCACTCACACCCAACACTCGGAGATGTGGACCCCCCTACACGTACCGGCGCCAGAACCGAGACTCACCAACAGAGGCCCAGGGCTCCGGACTGGGGCGCCCGCCCCCAGCCCCTCAGCCTCCAGCCACCCCACTCCCCGACCCCCGCCTCCAGGAGCCGGTCCGCCGGCCTGTCAGTGCTCGAGGACTGGGGTCCGAGCCCGGAGTCCTCGGCGATAACCTCGCACACAGACACACACGACAGCAGACGCGGCAGGGTCCCCGGGGGCCCCGAGGAGGGCGGCGCGGGCGGCTAACCTGGCAGCGGCGGCGCGGTTTCCGGGCGCTGTCGGTCCTCGGTCCGTGCGTCCGGCGGCCGCCCGGGCGGGCTCCGAGGCGCACTCGAGCTGCGCAGAAATGCCCCGCTCGCTCGCTCGCTCGCTCCCTCTCTCCCTCCCACGGCGCCCAGCCCCCTCCCCGCCCGCCCCCCACACCGGGCTCCCCCCTCCGCCCCGCCCCGGCCGGCTGCCCGGGAGGAGGCGGCGGCAATCTCGGCCGCCCCAGCCGCCACCGGCGAGCTAGCGAGCAGCCGCGCCGAGCCGCGAGCTGCCGGGGGAGCGCCGCCGCCGCCGGAGCCGCGGGAGCCGCGGGAGCCGCGGGAGCCGCCGGAGCCGGGGCCGCGCGTCGGGAGGAGCCGCGCCGGCCCCCGGGGAGGGGAGAGGAGGAGGGGGCTGAGCCCCGCGAGCCCGCCTGGCGCCCGCGGCCCGCCGCCCGCTTCCCCACGTGGGCCCCGCGCCTGGCGCCTACCTGAGCCGCCGCGGAGCCCCGAGGCCGGAGCCGAGCGGCGGGGCGACCGACTAGAGACCCCACCCCGGCCTCTTCGCCTCCCTGTCCCGGCCCGGTGGGCTCGTGCCCCGCCCCCGCCTCCTCCCTGGTCCCCGCCAGTGCCGACCTGGGTTTTCCTGGCTAAGACGCCTCGGCTCTGGGCCCGGTGCCCCGGGCTAACCCCACGGCCCGGCGCCCAGCTCGCCTGCCTCCTCTACCTCCAGCCCGGACCTGGCCGACGCCCACCCGCCTCCTCGCCGCGCTCCCATTGTTCCCGCAGCCCGAGCTTGCGGAAGATCCCGCAGCGCCTTCCAGCCCTCTCCCCATGGCAATACCTCTGGACCCTCTGGGGGCCTTCCAAGGACTGGCCCCTTTCTCTGGGACCCCACGACGCCCACCCTCCACAGGCGCACGACCAGAGCAAAGAGCTTTTCTAAATTAGGGTTATAATCACCGGCCCTTACAGGCTCTCCTTCAGATCCTGCTTTGAGTACAGACTGAGGCTTGTGGAAGAAGGAATTAATCCAAGTTCAGCAAGCCTGAGAGGGCAGCAAGGAGAAAATGAGGGTACCTATTAGGTGTCTTCATTCCATAAATGAAGAAACTGAGGGCTTCTGGGTCAGGGTCAGGGCCAGGCCCTCTAGAAGTACAAGGAATAATGAGCCTGCCCTTCTTTGTTAGATACTAAATAAAGCAGAGCCACAGGGGCGAAGCAAGCCTCATATACTTCCAGGGTTTTACTTTCTTCAGAAGAAAGGTAAAGACCTACTAGGGCAGGCGCTTTCACACAAGGTGTCTCACTGAGCCCGGACCGTAGTCCTATGTAGCCCTGTGATTATACCCATTTTTGCAGATGGGAAGCCTGTCCTAGGTCTCTCTACCATGCAGCATGGAGCCAAGATAAAGCCCAACCATTATTCAAGTTCTTTACTATGGTCCTTAACCTCCAGCATAGGAAACTAAGTGCCAAATGAGCAGCTGAGAACTTAAGAAATCAAGAAGAGGAGGCTTAGTTTGCACTTTGAAGAACTTCCACAAACTAAGAGCGGAACTGAGGGAATCAAGGTCCCAATGCAAGACTGAGCGGGGATTGTCCAGGAGGAAACATAAGAAGAACTAACGATAACTAGCATGTTTGGAGCACTTATGCCAGGCACTGTTCTAAGAGCCTTCCTTGCACTAACTCATTTAATCCCACAATAACACCATGCAAAAGACGTTATTCTTACCCCCACTTATACAGAAACACAAAGACATTACAGAGCTTGTAAGGTGCCAGAGCCAGGATTCGAATCCAGAAAGCTGACTCCCCAGCCCGCCTTTTTAACTCCTGGAGACCAGACAGAAGCAGCCCCAACGTGAGACAAAGAAAGGCATTGGAACTCCCAGAGCACCCACCACAATGGGCCACTATTGAACTTGCCGCCCTCTGTCTCCCCGTGTGCGCTCGGTGCTCCACACACAACCTGCTATGTGGGCCTCATTTGTTGAATGACTGCATGACTGCCACATGGGGCTGGCGTGCCGAGTGCCATGTGCAGGGCTCAGCTGCAGCCCTCTCTGCTCGGCTGGGCATCTTTATCAGTGCTTTTAGATGAAGCCGAGGAAGGCATGAAACGCTAATCAGATCTACTGCTGTCATGAAGCTGGAAGGAACAGCAAACACTCTGTAAACCGAAATTAGTTTCCAAAAGATCTCAGCGGCCTTGGGGCTGAGCTGGAACCAACAAGATCAAGTGCCACCCAGAATAAACGTAAATTCCTGCCCTTCGGTTCAAACCAGAGCAGCCCCATAGAACTTTCTGTGATGATGGAAATGTCCTAAACCTGCATCGTCCTTTTTCTTTTTTTAAGTAGGTTCCAGGCCCAGCGTGGAACCCAACACAGGGCTTGAACTCACCACCTTGAGATCAAGACCTGAGCTGAGACCAAGAGTCAGATGCTTAATTGATTGAGCCACCCAGGCACCCGTGCATTGTCTGATAGGTTAGCGACTAGCCACCTGTGGCTGCAGAGCACAGGAAATATGGCTAGTACAACTGAGAAACTGAAATTTTAATTTCATTTTAAATGCTTAAAATGTATTAGCCACATGCATGGGGCGCCTGGGTGGCTCAGCGGGTTAAGCCGCTGCCTTCGGCTCAGGTCATGATCTCAGGGTCCTGGGATCGAGCCCCGCATCGGGCTCTCTGCTCAGCAGGGAGCCTGCTTCCTCCCCTCTCTCTCTGCCTGCCTCTCTGCCTACTTGTGATCTCTGTCAAATAAATAAATAAAATCTTTAAAAAAAAATGTATTAGCCACATGCAGCTAGTGACTGCCATATTGGCAGTACAGTTCCAAATGATCAAGTACCCCGGATCCAAGATAGAATCTAGATTACAAAGAGCTCCAGTGAAAATGACTTAAAGGTTTGAATTGACCTCAAGTTCAAGAGAGCAATGTGGCTGTAAAAAAAAGAAAGGAAGGAAGGGAGGGAAGGAAGAAAGGAAGGAAGCAGGGGGGGAAAGTGAACATGATTACTGTATCAACAGAAAGCGGAGGTCAGACCAGCTTGGTGCTGCCCTGGGCAGATCACAGCTGGGCCACAGGGCTCAGCTCTGGGGCCCACATTCCGAGATCAACACTGTCACATGAGAGTTTGTCTAGAGGAGACCAGAATAAGGAGGACCTGAACACCATTGTGTGATGAATGATTTAAACAGCCCGGAGAAGGGAAAGGATGGGGTAGGTGTAGTGGCTCTCTCCAAACCTCACCTCTGATAAACAAAACAAAAAATTTCTGCAAACCCTTAGGCCACACTATCCATGTCTAAGTTATCTTCTTATTCCCCTGGGCACCTAGTTCACCCAGGACCTGGCCCATATGAAACAGTGACTATAAACTTGCGGACTGAATGGATGTGGAGGGATTCTACTCGGCTCCAGTGGATGGACACCAGGGAGGACAATTTCTGCTCATTACAAAGAACTCATTAACAGGGGCACCTGGGTGGCTCAGTCGGTTAAGCAGCCACCTTCAGCTCAGGTCATGATTCCAGGGTCCAGGGTCTTGCTCAGTGGGGAGCCTGCTTATCCCCACTCTGTCACTCCCCCGCTTGTTTTTGCTCTCTCTGTCAAATAAATAAATAAAAATCTTTAAAAAAAAAAAACAAAAACAAAAAACAGTCACAGCTACCCAAGAATGGAATGGGCGACCTGGCAATAAACGTATTCAAAGAGATTGGGTCTTTACATCCAGATGGCCAACAGACACATGGAAGATGCTCCACATCGTTCATCATCAGGGAAATGCAAATCAAGACTACAATGAGTTACCACCTCACACCTGTCAGAATGGCTGAAATTAACAATACAGGAAACAACAGGTGTTGGCGAGGATGTGGAGAAAGGGGAGCCCTCCTACACCGTTGGTGGGAATGGAGATTGGTGCAGCCACTCTGGAAAACGGTATGGAGGGTCCTCAAAAAGTTAAAAAGAGAACGACCCTACAACCCAGCAATCACACTACCAGGTATTTACCCAAAGAATACAAAAATATGAATTCACAGGGATGCATGCACCGCCATGTTCCTAATAGCACCATTGACACTAGCCAAATTATAGAAAGAGCCCAAATGTCCGTCAACTGATGAATGCATAAAGAAGATACGGTGTGTATATAGACTGTGGAGTATTACTCAGCCATAAAAATGAATGAGATTTTGCCATTTGCAATGATGTGGATGGAGCTAGAGGGTATTATGCTAAATAAGTTAGTCAGAGAAAGACGACATGGTTTCAGTCATAGGTGGAATTTAGTAACAAAATAAACAAGCAAAGGAGAGAGAGAGAGAGAAAAGCAAAACAAGAAACAGACCCTTAACTGATGGTTACCAGAGTGTTGGTGGGTGGGGGTGGGGGGGGAAACAGGTGAAGGGAACGAAGGAACACACCGGCTGTGATGAGTGCCGGGTGCTGTGTGGAAGTGCTGACTTACTATACAGTACACCTGAAACGAATATTACATTGTAGGTTCGCCAACCGAAATTTAAATAAAAACTTTTTTTAAAAAGAGAAGGGGGGGACACCTGGGTGGCTCAGTTGGTTGAGCGGCTGCCTTCGGCTCAGGTCATGATCCCAGCGTCCTGGGATTGAGTCCCACATCGGGCTCCTTGCTCAGCGGGGAGCCTGCCTCTCTCTCTGCCTTGCCTGCCACTCTGTCTGCCTGTGCTCACTCTCTCTGACAAATAAATAAAATCTTTGAAAAAAAGAGAGAAAGAGCGAGAAGGGACTGCCCAGCACATAAAATAAGTAGGAAAGCCAGTCCTCATTATCTATCTAATCAGGCACGTTTGATTTTCTGTCAGAAAAGAGACTGGGTCTTCATTTGGAGGCTGAACTAGGAACCAGTTGAGAATTGGACAAGTTCTATTAAAAGGGAAAAGACAAGATCAAGGTCATGCTTCTAAATAACTTTTGTTCTGTATGTACAGAACAAACTGACGAGGAGGGACCAGTTAGGAGCCACAGTTGTGGGCCAGGAGCTGAGAGAAGAGAGAAGGCCGTGAGAATGGAAAACCAAGGAAAGGGGCGCCTGGGTGGCTCAGTGGGTTGAAGCCCCTGCCTTCAGCTCGGGTCATGATCCCAGGGTCCTGGGATGGAGCCCCACAACAGGCTCTCTGCTCAGCGGGGAGGCTGCTTTCCCCCCCACCTCCACTGCCTGTCTCTCTGCCTACTTGTGATCTCCGTCTTTCAAATAAATAAATAAAATCTTAAACAAACAAACAAACAAACACCAAGGACAGGAGAGTCACCAAAGGAGCACAGCCCGTGGGCTGGGGGTCAGGCCCTGCACTTCTTGTCCTGCCTCTGCCTTTAGCTGATGGTGCGCTCCAGGGTGAAACCCTTCCCTTCTTCAGATTTTAGCTTTCCCATGTCTGAAGTGCAGAATAATCCCCAAGTTCCTTCTAATTCTGGATTCTTTTTATGGGAGCGAGATTATGAAGGACAGCTATGATAATGATTTCGACAGCCTTTGCAAGCTTCAAAGCAACAGTATCCTTGCTCTCATTACTATTACTATTATTATTATTATTATTACAGAGACAGCCTCCCCAGGAAGGGTGAAGGGACTAGCTGGGGAGGACAAGCAGTGCACAGACAGCATCTGTAGGGGCAGGAGTAGGGGGCAGGGGGCAGGGCCTCTCACCTCCGGAGAGGACCAGCTAGCCACTGTACCCCTCCCCCAAGTTCTGTGAGGACAAACAGCGTTCTGTGTGTTGTCACCTCAGGAACCGTTTCCTCATTCCTTCGAGCCACACCCCATGCCTGGCTCAGGGAAGCAACCAGTTCTAGGAAAATTTAGACTGTCTCCCTCATTTTAATGTTTGCCTGTGAGACCTGATGTGGTCTTTTCCTCAAATAGGAAGTAGCATCATCTCGTATGAAAACAACCACTGTGACTGGGCACTGTATACTAAGTACCTTATGTGATTTTCTCACCCTGGGAGGAAGCTAGAATTATTAGGTCCATTTTTTAGACAGGGGTACTGCGGCTCATGGAGATACACAATTTTCCCACAGTTGCACAGGTCATGAGGGGGATTCTAATACAGGTCTTTGTGCACGTGAGGCCGCCGTCCTAAAGGCTTCTAGCATTTTACTATGTAATTTTGCGACAACTTAGGGAGGAGGGCAAGGTCAGTACGGTCTACCACCTACACCAGGGGCCACAGAGAGGCTAAGTTAGATCGCTCTGACAAGTTGGTAAAGTCTTTCCATGTGTAGTTCAGCGTTCTTTCCAGTTCTCTGTTCCTCTCCTCTGACCCAGCATTTCTTTTTTTTTTTTTTTAAAGATTTTATTTATTTATTTGACAGAGAGAAATCACATGTAGATGGAGAGGCAGGCAGAGAGAGAGAGGGAAGCAGGCTCCCTGCTGAGCAGAGAGCCCGATGCGGGACTCGATCCCAGGACCCCGAGATCATGACCCGAGCCGAAGGCAGCGGCTTAACCCACTGAGCCACCCAAGCGCCCTGACCCAGCATTTCTTCCCTCCTTCTTCCGAACCGTCCAGGGCCTCCCCCTGTCCTCCTAGGTCTCCTGGGTAGGGATTTGCCCAGCTCACGTAAGAGAAGGACTTTTACTGGTCCTTTACCTGGGGCAGAGAAAGGGAAGCCTTTCTGAAAGACAAAAGTGAATTCCCACCTCCCCTGCCCCCCCCCACACACCCCAGCCCGGGGCCTTGAGGTGACAGCGGAGGTGAAGGCTTGCAGGGTGAATCACGCGGAGCTGAACCACCAGTCACAGGAGTGCCAGGTGCTAAGCTTAGTTTAGAGGGCTGGAAAAGTAGGCCAAGTGCTCTCATCCCCAGGAGCGCCACCGGGTTGCAGCAGGTACCCCCCAACTCATCTCATCCCCAAATGTTGCCAACACATAGGAGCCACTGTGTAAGGCCTGGTGGGCAGAGGGGAACACATGACAAATAGGACTGCATCCCCACACTTCAGAGGGGAGGGGATAAAAGTGTGAATACAAAGTAATATATACTTAAAAGAGTAATTAATTAATTTGGAGGAGAGAAGCTCACGGAGTTGAGATTAGAGTGGAGATTTTTTTTCTTTTTTAAGATTTTATTTATTTACCTGAAAGAGAATGAGAGAGAGAGAGCATGAGAAAGGGGAGGGTCAGAGGGAGAAGCAGACTCCCCACTGAGCAGGGAGCCCGATGCCTGCGGGACTCAATCCTGGGACTCCAGGATCATGACCTGAGCTGAAGGCAGTCACTTAACCAACTGAGCCCCCCAGGTGCCCCTGGAATGGAGCTTTAAAGAGTGAGTTGAACAGAGGCGCCTGGCAGGCTCAAATGGTCAAGCGTCTGCCTACAGCTGAGGTCTTGATCCCTGGGATCAAGCCCTGCATTGGGCTCCCTGCTCAGCAGGAAGCCTGCTTCTCCCTCTCCCTCTGCCTGCTGCTCCCCCTGCTTGTGCTCTTTCTCTGTCATTAAAAAATAAAATATTTTTTAATAAAAAGAGTGAGTTGGATATGCAGAAGCGGCAGAGGGGTACTCCAGGCTGCAGGAATACACACGCAGAAGCTCTAAAGCTTAAATTCATTTGGACTCCATCAAGCAGGCAATAGGGAGCCATGGAGTGCACTATAGCTTTGGAGAAAAACAGTCTGAGTTAGAAACCTGCTTCTGCCCCTTCTCAGCTTTACCTTGGACCCTTCAGTAGAGATATTATTATTCCCATAATTTGCTTTCCCCCTCCCAGGAAGATTACACACTCTAGCCTGTTGCCATGTGACTTGAGTACCCTCCAGAGGAAGGAGTATATTTCCACATGGGGCTTGACCACACAACCTACTTTGGCCAATGAAATGTGAGCAGGTGAGATTATCCGCCAGTTCTAAGCAGACACTTGAAAAGCCTCTGTGCAGCTCAGTCTAAAAGCATGCTGTTTTCTCTCTGCCATTGGAATGGCATGTCCTGGATAGGGTCTGTGCCCTTAGCCTGAATCCCGAGGTGAAAAAAAACAGAGAGATCAGAGCTCCAACATTACAGCCGCACCACAGCTACTGATGTTTAGCGTGAGGGAGGAAACCCTGTGGTTGTCAGATGGTGAGATCCAGGGCCTATTTGCCATCACAGCATAATGCTGCCTAGTACACTCCTTATGACGTGGGTGATTTTAGTAGTACCTACCTCGCGGACTGTCATGAGGACTAGGTAAGACTGTCTATGAAAAATGTATGACTGGGGGCACCTGGGTGGCTCAGTGGGTTAAAGCCTCTGCCTTCAGCTCAGGTCATGGTCCCAGGGTCCTGGGATCGAGCCCCACATCGGGCTCTCTGCTCTGCAGGGAGATGGCTTCCTCCTCTCTCTCTGCCTGCCTCTCTGCCTACTTGTGACCTCTGTGAAATAAATATATAAAATCTTAAAAAAAAAATGTATGACTGTTTCATCCACGATGTAAATGGCACTACAGAATGATTACTCTGTCCACGTGTATAGAGAAATTTGGTACAGGACAGAAATGACATTTACAAAAGAATAGCAAAGGATGTTGTGGTGGGTTGAAAAGCGCTCCCCCACCCCCGCCAGTAACATACACACAAAATTCACAACCACCCAGAAGCTCAGAATATGAGCTTTTTTTGGATATAGGGCTTTTGCAGATGTGATTAGTTAGGGATCTCAAGATGAACTTATCCTGAATTTAAAATGGGTCCCATGGGGCACCTGGGTGGCTCAGTGGGTTAAAGCCTCCGCCTTCGGCTCAGGTCATGATCCCAGGATTCTGGGTTCGAGTCCTGCATCAGGCGCTCTGCTCAGCAGGGAGCCTGCTTCCTCCTCTCTCTCTGCCTGTGATCTCTGTCATATAAATAAATAAAAATCTTTTAAAAAATGGGCCCCAAATCCAATGATTGGTATCCTAAAAAGAAGAGCAGATACAGAGACACCCAGAGAAGGCGGCAATGTGTGGATAGAGACAAGGAATATGATATGTCTATAAGCCAAAAAACCTCCAAGGATGGCAGGCAACCACTAGAAGCTAGGAGAAAGGCATGGGGTGTTCTCTCCTTCAGAGCCTCCAATAGAAACCAACCCCGCTGACATCTTGATTTTGGACTCCAGCCTCCTGAACAGGGGGAGAATAAATTTCTGCTGTTTTAAGCCACCAGGGTGTGGTAATCTGTTATGACAGCCCTAGGAAACTAATACTTTTGGATTACTTTTAAAATGGTACTGAACAATTGGTTATTCATTTGGAAAAAAATAAAATTGGATTCCTACTTCATGGTACACACAAAAAGAACCTTAAGTTGGATTAAAGACCTAAATTTGAAAAGTAGAACTTTAAAATCTTTGGAAGAAGGGCACCTGGGTGGCTCAGTGGGTTAAAGCCTCTGCCTTCAGCTTAGGTCATGATCTCGGGGTCCTGGAATCGAGCCCCACATCAGGCTCTCTGCTCAGCGGGGAGCCTGCTTCCTCCTCTCTCTCTCTGCCTGCCTCTCTGCCTACTTGTGGTCTCTGTCTGTCAAATAAATAAATAAAAATCTTTAAAAAAAAAAAAATCTTTGGAAGAAACAGAAGATCATTCTTTGGACCTCGGGGTAGGGAAGGAGTTCTTAAACAAGACACAAAAATCACAAATTGTCTTAGTCTGTGTACTCCACAGAAACAGAACCAATAGGAGAGAGATAGAGGAGGCGGGAATTAACTTTTGCCTTTCAGAAAGCCTTCCCTTTCTCTGCCCCAGGAGATAGATAGATAGATAATAAGAAATTGGCTCACATGGGTATAGAGGCGGACAAGTCCCAAGATCTGAAGCTGGAAACCCGGGAGAACCGACAGTGTAAGATCCAGTCTGAGTCTGAGTGTGAGTCCAAAGGCAGGAGAAGGACAATGTCCCAGCTGGAAGGCATCCAGGCAGAGAGAGAGCAAGTTCTCCCTTCCTCTGCCTTTCTGTTCCATTCAGGCCGTCAGTGGACTAGATGAGGCCTGCGCGCCCTGGGGAAGGCTATCTGCTTCACTCAGACGTGAATCGCATCCAAACACGCTCTCACAGACATACCTAGAATCATAGCTAACCAAATATCTGGGCACTCTGTGGCCCCGTCAAAGTGACACATAAAATTAATTTGAATAGTTCCCAAAAATATAACGTTGGTAGGAAAAAAGTATATCGCAGATGATACAACTTCTATCATTTATACAGAACTTTAAATTAGACCAAAGCAACAGTGAAGATTGTTTAGGGATACTCGTACATGTACTAAAAGTTGTAAAGACATTTCCTGCCGTGATAAACACCAGGATAAACTTCAGGAGAGTGGAT
This sequence comes from Mustela putorius furo, assembly GCF_011764305.1. Classification (NCBI taxonomy): domain Eukaryota; kingdom Metazoa; phylum Chordata; class Mammalia; order Carnivora; family Mustelidae; genus Mustela; species Mustela putorius. The sequence continues at coordinate 5,389,400 of NW_025421464.1, read as the reverse complement.
CCCTCTGGGTAGAGAGGGAGGGGAATGGGCTCAAGCAGGGGTACACAGGAAGCTGCGGTTTTATCTGTAACAGTGTATTTCTTAAGCTGGGTAGTGTGTCCGTGACTGTGCACTACTGTGCACTATAATTTTTCTCAAGATATAATTAACATACCATAAAATTCATCTTTTTTAAGTGTGTAATTTAGTGGGGTTTTTTGTTTATTCACAAGCTTGCGCAACCATCACTACGGTAATTCCAGAACATTTTCATCCCTCCAAAAGAAACCTCATATCCATTAACAGTCGCTCCCCATTCGCCCCTCCTACCAGCCTGTCAACCACTAATCTACTTTCTCTCTCCACGCATTCATGTAAACGGATCGTTCAGCATGTGGTCTTTGGTGGCTGGCTTCGTTCACTTAGCATAATGCTTTCAAGATTTATTCATGTTGCAGTGTGACTCAGTCTGCTATTTTTTTTATACTCCATTGTATGTATATACCACATTTCTGGTTATTGATTCATCAGTTGATATACGTTTGGGTTGTTTCCACCTGCTGTTATGAACAATGACATTCTGAACTTTTATGTGCAAGTTTTGCACCAAACTTATATTTTCATTTCTCTTGGGTATACAGCTATGAGTGGAATTGCTGGGTCATGTGGTAACTCTGTTTAATTTTTTTTTTTTTAGATTTTATTTATTTATTTGACAGACAGAGACCACAAGTAAGCAGAGAGGCAGGCAGAGAGAGAGAAGGAAGCAGGCTCCCCGCTGAGCAGAGAGCCTGATGCTGGCCTCGATCCCAGGACCCTGGAATCATGACCTGGCCTAAGGCAGAGGCTTTAACCCACTGAGCCACCCAGGTGCCCCCTCTGTTTAATTTTTGAAGAACTTCCAAAGCAGCTTCACCATGCTACAATCTCACCAGCAATATTTGAGGGTCAATTTCTCCACATCTGCACCAACACTTGTTCTGGCCTCTCTTTTTGATTGTAACCCCCCTCATGGCTATGAAACGATATGCACTATGCTTTTTGATGTATCTGAATTCTTTTGTAAGTATTTTTATGTTTTGTATTTAATCAAGAAAGACCACTGTGATGGCTGGTGTGGAGGATGGATGGCAAAGGTCATGAAGAAGGACAGATTGGGGCCCACTTAGAGGCCAACACAAATCTCAGAGTGGACTAAGTTTGGGGGCAGAGGTATTATTCAGCCTACTACAGTTCCGTTCACTGTAGATTAGAAAAAATACTGATAGTTACTTGTAGGCTAATGTTCTTAGCAGCATTACTCATATAGGCCAAAAGTGGAAACAACCCAAGTGTTCAGCCATAGATGAATGGACAAAGAATATATGGTATATCCATTGAAGGGAATAGTATTCAACCATTAAAAGGAATGAAATTCTGAAACCTGCTACAACATGGATGAACCTTGAAGACATGACGCTAAGTCAAGGAAGCCAGATACATACAACGGGATAAATACTGTATGATTCCATTATATGAGGTATCTAGAATAGACAAATTAACAGAGACAAAAAGTAGAATAAAGGTTACCCGGGACCTAGAGGGAAGTAGTTACTATGTAATGGGTAAAACATTTCTGTTTGTATTGATGAAAAAGTTCTGGAAATAGAGGTGATGTGTTATACAATGCTGAGAATGTACTTAAATGCCACCAAACTATACCCTTAAAATGGTTCAAAGAGTAAATTTTAGGTGACGTATATTTTGCCACAATAAAAATAAATATCTGTATTCCTAAAAAAAAAAAAGCAGAGTAAAAAATATGAATAACTGTATTTATTTTTTTAGCTTATCCAAGCATAATTATGATCAGTTTCCTTCAGATATTCCAGGATTGCTGGATTTGCCTAGAATTCGCCTGCTGTGTTGCTAATACACTCCTCCCACATATTCCTAACACTTGGAGGATGGCACACTAATGGATCGTACCTTTGGCAGAGCAAAGAGCAAATGATGGGCTAATTTTCTTGGGGGAAAATGGAGGAGTCAAAATATCATTCTATGGACAGGTATAGAACTCATAAAGGAGTTATGTGGCTAAGGGCAGCGGAGGCATGTCAGTCCTCTGCTTCTAATGAAGACAGAATCAACAGATACTGCAAGGGGAGAGACCCGGCTCGGGTATCAGGAATCCTCTTACCACTGCAGAATAAGAGGGCTGGGCCAGTAATCTCTGAGACCCCTCCAGCTCTAACAGTACCTAGCTCTGTTACTAAAAGATGAATGGGAATTCACACTGGCCCAGGGCCTGTGGTTCGTGTGGCACTGTGCCAAGTGCTTTCTAGTAGCTTATTCAACCCTCATGACTCTCTATGCTTGCTATTACTATCCCCATTTTGCATATAAGGAAATAAGAGTCCAGATAACTCACATAATTTTCTCACAGTTCCGGAGCTAAGAGGTAGCACAGCTGAGAACCAAGGTCAAGTATATCCGGCTCCAGAGTCCCATGCTCCACACTACGCCGTGCTATAGCATCCTCTTTGGTAGAGATATTTGGGAATGCAGAGAGCTGACTCTGGGCTACAAGCGGGGCCAGCCCCAGCCCAAAGTCAGGAGCCCGAAGCCACTTGTCAAGATCAGTTAGTGCTTCTCTCATATGCCAGGTCCAGAGACACGGGCTGCAGATCTGCTACAAACTGTCCACCAATCTTCAAAGATGGAACACTTTACAAGTGTTCATCTGCCCCTGGAAATCTCTGGAGCATCCATCTCCCAGGTGAACTCGTTGTGAACCTTGGAGGAGAAAAGGGCAGTCCCTTTTGGCAGAAGTATGACCTCTGGCCTTTGCAGCTCTCTGACCTAGAAGAGGCAGAAAAACAACAACAACAACAAAACAAGTTTTAAGGTAAAGCACCCCAATGTGGCTGAAGGATCTTCCACGGATAGGTGTTATCAGAGAATGCATTGGAATAATTTCCCATTTGTAGCTGGCCTTCTGGCCTCCAATCCATTCTATACCTCAGTGGCCTGGTTAAATATCCCAAAGAACAGTTCCAGTGAGGGCCCTCTACCCCTCAAGAGAGAAATCCAAAGTCCTCAGCTTGGTATCTGAGGCCTTCTGTGATTTATCTCTATTTCTGTTGCCAACACCTCACATTAGCAAACCCTGACCCTCCTCACAGCTCCTCATTCACGCCTCACCTTTTCCAGGACAGCGGGCTGTGGCAGCTGTGCCCAGTTCTAAATGCTCTTCACCAGGCAAAAATCTCCCCCCTTCCTTCCTTTGGAGAACTCTGCTCTCTCCTCATACACAGACCTCTCTATCCTCCAATGGAAACCATCTTCCTGGCCCCATGGATTAATTCCAGATTGGGTATGTGACCAAAGCTGAACCCCTTACAATCTTCTCTGGGTCCCTCCCGCTGTGGGTAGCAGGGAGGGCTGTCCTGCTCTCCCCTGATCTGGCATAACTCTTATCCGGACTCTTCTAGGCCGCCTAGCACTTTCTAACTCGTACTCCAGGTATTCTCATATTCTCTGTGAGACTGCCTCAGCCCTGCTTCCTCCAAGGGCTCCATTTCTTCTCAAGTGCTCAATTTTAACAGGCATTTCCTGACTACCTCTTCTGTGCAGACATTGTGCTATGCTCTGGGGATCCGGAGCTGGATAAGACAACGTCCCTTACTGAATGGATGGATGAATGAAAACAGCCCTTGGGCCTCACCCGGTTTATTACAGGGGATTTGGGCAGCAGAAAATAGTAAATCTAAAGACCAAAGTCATTAGCCTGGTGTTCAAGACCCTCTTGATCCAGTTCTAATGTTGTGTCCCCACCACACGCATTCTGAGCTCCCGCCAGACTGGCCTGGTGGTCGTCCTAGAATAGTCTGAGATGTCCCCACATGCGAGTGTTGGCCCAGGCCGTGGTCTTCTCTCACAGTGTCTTTCTGTTTTTCTCTTCCATTCATAACTTCCCTTTCGCCATGTCATGGGGACCTCCTCTCTCTCACTTTTAGCTCCTCTCCCTTCTACTCCGCCTCTGTCACCATGTCTCCTTTCCCTTTTCCCTGCTCTCAGCTGTCGCTGAGCTCTCTTCTGACACTTCCCTGCATCCCACTCTTACCTCTGAATTCTCCCCCTTTTGTCTCCTAAACCCCTTCCTGCTCTGTGCACAGCCCCCTCCTCCTCTGAGGGAGCAAAAAGATGGGATAAGACAAATCTAAAGCCAATCGCTTCTAGATCTCATCCCAAGAAGCCCTCAAAGTCAGGTGGAAAGGAGAGGGGGAGAAACAGAGGGCAGAAGGGAACCTGGAGGCAGAGAAGAGGCTGCCTAGCGACCGACTGCCGGTGAATCAACAGGGCGCGCTGTGTCTGTTACCCACCTCCAGCCCACCTCCAGCCCTTACCTTTCCTCCCTGCGATCACAGAATTATGAAAAGTCAGAACTACACAAACTCTTGACATCCATCTACTCTGCCTCCCTAATTTTGCAGCTAAGAAGGTGAGGCACAGCTAGGGAAACAGAGGCCCGGAAAAGGGAAGCATGAGCTAATGTCACCCAGCAAGTCAGTGGCTCAGCAGAAAACTGAAGTCCTAGCCCACCCACCCTCTAGAACAGTGGGTGCCCTTTTACCCAGATCATACTACCTTGCTCCCTGCCGTCCCTCCCCCTGGTCCCAGCCCCATCAGGTTTGGGATTACCTCTAAGGATTCCTCATCTCCCCGCCCCTTCCCCTGCTCCTACCTGGAGTGAGGATCCAGTGAAATAGGAGCAGAAGGGACACACCACATCAGAAGGTTCAGCCCTAAGCGCTAGGAACATATTCAGTGGTGACGGGATGGGGCAAGTGTCAAGCTGGCCTATAGGAGGGGGACCAGTCTCCTCTGCGGGGAGAGCGCCATTAGAAGCAGCCTCTAGTTTCTGAGTTGCTGCCTTAGGATCCTTTCTCACCCTCCCAGCTTAGCTGGCCACCTACAGGCTCTACCTCCCTCTGCCAGCCGCCAGCCATGGACTTCAAACAGAGGCCACCCAGGCGCAGGATGGTCCACGGCTGCCAGAAGAGGTGGCTTGGGGCGGGGGAGTGTTCCAGAGGCTCCACTTTCAGTCCTGCTCCTCTGCTCCACAAAGGGCCACTGTCTGAGCACAGAGGGACCCTGGAAGGAGGCCTCCCAAGGTGCTCAGAAACAGGGCTAGGTTTCATCATGCTGGGCCTTCAGGCCAAGTAAACACCGAGATGGAAACTGGCCTAGCGACTCATTCCTGCACACGGGACCCTGGCTTCAGGAGGGCTCCGTGGCCTCCTGACCCAGGGCTTCCCTGAGAAAATGAGGACCAAGATTATTTGCCCAATTTTCTCCAGACACAGAGAGTCAGGATGGGGAACTGGCTCTCTCCAATCCTCTTCCTCAGGAGTCATGACATCTCCTGAGCAGAGGAAATGTCCCTACATTGAGCCCCAATCTTCTGGATAACCTTGGGCTCGTTCTCACCTCTCTCTGGGGCGTGGTTTCCTCATCTTGAAGATAAAAGTGTTATGCCAGAGAATCCGGAAGCTGCTTTACATCTCAAAATGCAAGAATTCTCTGATGGGGACAGGGGCTACAGAGAATGAAAGGAGGAGAGAAGAGGCTGTGGCCACATGCCAGATATCCCTGGGCTGCCTCTCCACAGTGAATCATCCACACATAGCTGTGGAATGGCCCTCATCACTACCTCCGCCGCCAGGCACTCCGCTGAGTACTCCCCACTCTTTAAAACTTCAGTTTTTTTGTGAATAGGAAATGCATGTACATATTGCAAATTTTAAGTCATAAAAATATACATGTATGGTAAAAATAAGTTTCCCTCCTTCCCCTATTTTCAGTCATCCATTTCTTTTCCCACTGCTACCAGTTTCCTGCATATCCTTCTAGAGATAACCTATACATAGATAAAGATGCTATGAAGTCTCTTTTTCTTTACACAGATGGGCGCATACTGGACACGCTTCTACATCTTGGCTTTTTTTTTTTTTTAACTTGGAAATTCTGGAGATCTGTTCACATGAGTATACAGAGAGCTGCCTCTTTCTTTGTATGGCAGACCACGACTTACTCAAGTAGTCCCCCCGGGTATAGATAACTAGGGCATTTCTTTTCTATTCTAAACAGAATAGAAACATTTCTTTTCTATTCTAAACAATGCATTGATAAATATCCTGAACATACATCGTTCAGCTTATCCTGGAATAGATCTACAGGACATATTCTTAGAATGGAAATTAGATGCTAAGCTCTTCGTATGACTTAATGTTCACAATAGTAATTTCAAGCAATTATAATTATACTGGTCTTGCAAATGGGAGAATCGAGGCACAGAAAAGAATCACACAGATCCTACGTACTAGAGTTGAGATTCCAAAATGGTCAGTCTGACCCCAGGGCCACCAGGCTTAATCATTCCACCGGCGCCTCTCAAACTTCAGCACGCACCCACGTCCCCTGGAGGGCTTGTTAAAACATAGGTCACCGCACCCTGCCACGGGAGTTTCTGATCCAGTTCAGTTAGGCGAGGCCCAAGAGTTTGCATTGGTAACAAGTTCCCGGGTGATCACTCTTTGAGAAGCACCACAGTATAATAGCTCTCACACCTTCAGCGGAGCAGGGTGTCCAAAAAGAAAGCAGTTGGAATTCAGCACCTGGCCTTGACAAGATCGGAGTCGAGGAGCATAAATCTGAGCTCCATGAGGGGAGGGTGAGTACCCAGCACAGTGCCTGGTACTCAGTAGTCCTCGGTAAATGCTTGTTGAATGAATGAATACCTACATGAGGTACAAGTGCTCCATGTAGCACTTGTCACTGCCTCTTTTCCCATCCCCCCACCCTCCGGGGAGCCCACCTGGCCTGGGGGAAGGCCCACTGCCCACATTGGCCGAGAGCCAACTTCTTGCATTGAAGTCCTCCCCTCCCCTCAAGGTGATGGTATTTGGAGGTGGAGCCTTTGGGATTGTAATTAGGGCTAGAGGGGATTAGGAAGGTAGGGCCTTCCCATGATGGGATTAGTGTCCCTGTAAGAAGAGGAAGAGGCCTGGGGCACCTGGGTGGCTCAGTCGTTAAGCATCTCCCTTCCGCTCAGGTCATGATCTCGGGTCCTGGGATTGAGCCCTGCATCAGGCTCTCTGTTCTGCAAGAATCCTGCGTCTCCCTTTCCCACTCCCCCTGCTTGTATTCCCTCTCTCTCTGTCAAATAAATAAATAAAATCTTAAAAAAAAAAAAAAAAAAAAAAAAGAAGAAGAGGAAGAGGCCAGAGCTCTTCAATGTCTGCTGTGTGAGGGCAGTGTGGCTGTCTGCAGGCTGGGAAAAGGGACTCACCGGGAGCCAGGTCAGCATGCACCTTGATCTTGAACTTTCTGACCTCCAAAACTTTGAGAAATAAATGTCTGTTTTTAACCCCCCAGTCTACGGTGTTTACTATGGTACCCTAAGCTGAGTAAACAGAGCACTTGGGAATGCCGCTGTTTGTTTCCTCCCATTCCCCACTTTGCTTCAACTGAAATCAATGAGGCAGCCAGGCCTTTGTTATTAATGGAAAGGCAGCATCCCAGAATGCTAGAGCTCAATCAAGATAAACTAACCCAATCCTCTCATTCATTATGATTAATAACAATAACTATAAATCATAGCACACCCATGCAATTGACATGCTTACTTTTCAAAAAATTATTATTATTCCCTCTAATTGAATTGCCTGTGTTTCTTTCACCCTTATTCTGGTACACAGCCTCCCTTTCCATTCCACGTGGTTGATGTGGCCAGTCCACATACACACACACAAACTAGGAGAAAGACTTAAAGACAGGAGGAGGTCTGAGGTCGGTGGGGTGCTCCTTCCGCAGACTGAGGCACTGACAACATGGACAAAGTGTTCAGGGTCATGCATTGTCGCCCGGAGGCACCCAAATACCAGCCCAACTACTCAAGGTGCTGATTCTGTTACAAAATTCCACCGCTGAGCTCAGGGGCCTTGAGGACCCCTGTGGCTTCTTCCAGTGGCTCCCCACCTGGCCTTGAGTTCTGCTTCTGCTGCCTGGCTCCCCCATAGGCCTCTGTCCTGGGCTCCTTCCCCTGTCGGTGCCCTTGCTTTGAACCCCACACCCCAAAGCCCAGACTTGTATCTGAACACGTCTTAGCCCCAGACCCCTGGAAAAACAACACGGGAGAAGCCATTGGTTGCTCAAATGGAGCCAAAGGGCCAGCAGTCAGGGCGAGAATTTCAGGTGCCAAGGCAGTCAGAGCCGGCTGGTCAGGTGCACCACAGGCCCGCAGCGTGATTCAGCCTCATCTGTTGAGTGCGGGCAGGTGGAGTCGGACACCGCCGCTCTCGGTTTGGCTGAGTCACACAGGGGCCAGGGAGGGACAGTCAGGCGGACTCAGTCATGCAGAACCCCAGTCCCTGGGCTGCAGCTAGACTCAGATGGTCTGCCAGAATCAGCCAGCCATGCAAAGCCAGCGGCGCAGTCTGGCAGATGCGGTCAGCCCACACATCAGGCGAGCTGATGCAACCTTCCAGATGCCCAGTCAGGCCGGCTCCAGCAGACACAAGGCTGGGCCGAGGCCCGCTGGGTCAGGGCGGTCAGTAAGTCTGCCGAGGCCAGCCAGACACTAGCTAGTCAGGGGGTAGGACTCCCGGGGCGGCAGCGCTCAGGCCCAGGTGCAGTCACACAATTGGCCGACCGGTCTCGGGAGGCTTAGCCCACTGGGCAGAGATGTGGTCAAACCACAGCACAGAGGGACCAGTCTCGAGCCTGGTCAGTCAGACCCAGGGGGCCTCAGTCAGTCGGATACAGCTTGTAGAGCAGAGATGCGGTCTGGGCAGCAAGACACAGGCAGATCGGCTCAGTCAGACACGCCCCGGCAGGCCCGGATGCCATCAGCCAGGTATGGGCAGTCAGTCAGCCAGCTGTGGTCAAGCAGACAGATCACACGCTGTTGGGCCCTCAGGCACCCATGAAACCTGGGTTCCGTCACACACAGCCAGACACAGAGATTATCAGGCAGCGATGGCGTCTGTAGTCAGTCAGACACAGTCGGCCAGTCAGATACAGCTCCTCAGGCACTGATGGAACCAGCCAGAACGCCACGATTGCCCAGGGATCACGAGACTGAGACCCCCGCGCCTCGCTCAGGGGGCGGGGCCTCGTTCTGGGCCGAGCAGCCCCGCCCTTTCTCTGCCTCGCCGTAACAACGCGCCGTTGCCACGGCAACCGCCGCCTGGCTGGATCCCTCTGCCTGGGTCCCCCGCGCCCCAGTGCCGGCGAAGTGGAGCTCCCAGCCGGGGCGTGGGGCGGCGAGTGCGAGAGTCCCCGCTGCGAGCTCGACCCTTTTGTCAACCCCTCATACCGACTGGGGATGACTGGTTGACTGGGGAAGACTCAGGTCAGGCTCCACAGTGAAAGAGCCCCAGAACCTCCCGACCCCTGGCTCCTCGCCTCCTCAATGACCTGCAGACTCCTCGGGAGGAATCACGTTTTTCTAGCAGAGGAGCGAGGCAGGAAGAGGGAACCGGCCCGCGCAGTGATGTGCTTATGGTTCCCCGTGCTCAACAGGGACTAGAGCGACACACTCACCTATCCCAAGCACTGATAACAGCTTCACGTACACTTTTTCTTTGATGTCCTATAATGATTTCCTTTTTCACAGGAGGAAGCTGAAGCACAGAAGGGTTCATGACCAGGGTCAGAGGGCTGTGGTGGAACCAGCTGGGGAAATGAGGATTGGAACCCAAGCAGTCTAGATCCGGGGCCCTCAACCCAGCTTCTGGCCTTCTCTTTGTGACTTCTGAGGACAGAGCCTGAGTTCCCTTCAGCAGGCCTCCCTGGTCTGCTTCAGGACGCCCACCCTTATCTATCCTGGGCCCTGCAGCATGAAGTTCCTGCTTGAGTCTCTGCTTCAAGGACTCACAATGAGAAGCTATCAAAAGCAGGAACCTGGCCAAACCAGGGGACAAACATGGGTTTGTCTCATCCAGTCCAGAGAAGGGGAGGCCTGTGAGATCTGAGAAGCCTGCGCCAAGGGAATCCTATGAGCATGGCTTCAGAGCTTCAAGTCCAAAGATTTTTGATCAAATTCCAGCAACGTGAGCCAGGAGTTAGAAGCACATCATGGGTCATAAATTCAAATGCCTACAAGGGCTAGAAAGGTAATGAAAGTCATGAAAACAAGTCAAGTGATCAAGCCGGCCCCATCTAAAGGGGGCACTGCCATTCGGCTCTGGCCCATTGTATTCTCAGACACCTGCTATATCTTCTGGTTGGGTGCCACTGGCTAACTCAGTGAACATCAAGTTTCAATTTCTCCATCTGCATAACAGGAAGGAAAGTCTGGCTTTATTTCACACAGTGAAATTTTGTGGAGATCAAACACGTTTTTGTATGTAAAAAATATTTTGTGAGCTGTAACATTAGAAAGTGGAAGAAGAACAGGAGGTTGACTGAACATGGATCATACATCTGCTCCACGGTCTACGAGTTCTGACAGCATTCCTCCGAGGCAGGGCTTAGCATCCCTCTTGTACAGAAGACGAGAATGCAGGGCCCCTGGGTGGCCCAGTGGGTTAAGTGTCTGTCTTCAGCTCAGGTCATGATCTCTGGGTCCTGGGATCCAGCTCCCTGCTCTGTGGAGAGTCTGCTTCCCCCGTCTCCCTCTGCCTCTCCTCCTGCTCATACTCATTCTCTCTCTCTCTCAAATAAATAATAATCTAAAAAAGGGGGGCACCTGGGTGACTCAGTTGTTAAGCATCTGCCTTCGGCTCAGGTCGTGATTCCAGGGTGCTGGGATTGAGCCCCACATCCAGCTCCCTACTCAGCAGGAAGCCTGCTTCTCCCTCTCCCACTCCCCCTGCTTGTGTTCCCTTTCTCGCTGTGTCTCTCCGTCAAATAAATAAAATCTTTTTTTTAAATGTTTAAAAAAAAAAAAAAGATGAGAATGCCCTTCAAGGAGTGTGCTGACTTACCCAAGGCCATAAGCTTGTGCACAATGGAGCCAGATTTAGAATTTAGGTCTGCCTGACTTCTCAGACCAGTTCTTGCACTAGTCGTTTTGCAACACTTTGCAAGTCGTTTGGTTCTCCCTAGTCGTTTGGTTCTCCCTAGTCATGCAAAGATGATTTCAGGTGGGCCTCAGATTAACACTTTTTAAATTGTTATATAGTTTCTGTTATTTTCCACTTCAGAGTAGGCTTTCTGATACAACAGAGCTCCTAAATGTCACACAGCCAGGCTGTAGGAGGCTGAATAATGCCCCCCTCCCCCCAAGATATGGAAACCTAATCCCTGGAACCTAGAGAAGTTACCTTATTTGGAAAAGGATCTTTGCAGGTATGATTAAGGATATTAAGAGGAGGAGGTCAGCCAGGATTATTCTAGCGGGCACTAAATGCCATCACAAATCACCTTATAAGAGAGAGGCAGAGGGAGATTAGGACAGCACGAGAACAGGACAAGCCAGTGCTACAGTGGAGGCAGAGACTGGAGAGATGGCAGCCACCAGAACGTGGAAGAGCCTCTAGAGGGGGAGCACAGCTCCTCCGACACCTTGGTGTTAGCCCAGGAAGGCTAATGTTGAGTTTCTGGCTTCTAGAACCATTATAGAAGCTACCAGTTCAGTGATTATTTGTCAGAGAAGCCACAGGAAACAAATACACAGTTCTATATGGCTTAAAATTCATGCTCCAGGGGCACCTGGGTGGCTCAACCAGTTAAGCATCCGACTCTTGATTTAGGCTCAGGTCATGATCTCAGGGTCCTGAGATGGAGCCCCACACCAGGCTCTCTGCTGGGCATGGAACCTGCTTTAGATTCTCTGCCTTCTCCCTCTGCCCCACTGTTCCTCTCTTTCTCCCTCTCAAAAAAAAAAAAAGCTCCAATCTAGAACACATAACCCCGTCTCTTGATAAATAAACTTCTTTTAAAATAACTATACAGAAAATAAATGTAAATCTTTGATTTACAGAGTTCAGAGATTTCCTGGAGCACAGAGTTCCCATATGCCCCTCCCTCAATCTCCCATATTGCTGATATCTTCCATTACTATGGCACATTTGTCACAACTAAGAAACCAACATTGTACCTTCCTATTAACTAAACTCCACACTTCACTTGGTTTTCACTAGCTTTCCCACTAATAACCATTTTTTTTGTTCCAAGGTCCCATCCAAGACATTCCATTACACTTGGTCAAGGTGTCTTCTTAGTCTTCTCTGGCTTAGGACGGCTTCTCTGACTTCCCCTCTCTTTCATGACCTTGTAGTTTTGAGGCATACTGATCAGATAGTTTATAGAGCGCCCCTCAGTCTGGGCTCCTCTGGTTCAACTGGGGTTATGGCTTTTGGTGAAGGATGCCACAGAGGTAAGGTACTTCTCATGACATCATGTCAGGGGTCCCTGCTCTCAACATGACTTAGTCACCTTCAGTACCTGGCCGAACTAGTGTTTGCCAAGTTTCTCCCCTGTGAAGTTACTTGGTTTTCCTCTCTTTCTGCTGTTTGGAGGAAAGTCACTAAGTGCAGCCCATACTCAAGGAGGGGAATTAAGCTCGGTAGCCTGGAAGGGATAAATCATTTGGAGTTCTTCCATAAGGAAGATGTGTCTAATCTCCTCCATTCATTTATTTATTCAGTCATTTCCTCACATCGGTATGGACCCATGGATATTTCGTTTATAGTCGGGGCTATAATCCGGTACTGTTATTTCTTTTGTTGCTCAAACTGTTCCAGCTTTGGCCATCAGGGGCTCTTCCAGACTGTCTCTTAAGCCTCTTTGAAACTAATTGTTTTGCGTCTTGGTTGTACCAAGATGATTTCGAGTGGAACCCAGATGAATATTCTTTTAAGAGTTGTATATTTATATTATCAAGCTTTGGAAAACATATAAGCAGCATCTCGAGTTGGTGATTTCACAAATACCTCTGAGGACAAGGCTAACGTAGTGATGATCACTTGACTTGGGCTAAGTGAGTCCATGCGCAGAGAGGTATTAAGTAAAAACTGCTCTTGATGGTTACATGGGTACGGAGGAAGTTGTTAGGCTGATTAGGGAATGACTCAAGCTTGAGAAACTCTGTACTAGGGCAGAAGCAAGCCCCAAATGCAGGCCGATGATAATGACTCCGAGGATTATGAGCAGCCTCTCTGGGACACACCCACACACAATCCATTTCCCGGGCCCTGCTGCCGACGGGACGTCTCAGCGCAGATGTGTGCTGCTGTTGACGATGGCGGAGCTATGCGTCCCCAGGCCGGGAGGGACGGATCCTGCACTGTGTTTGTTTCCCAAGCGAGCTGCGTGGGTGGCTTTGCAGCTCAGCACCGTTCCCGCTAATGAGCTTGGAGCCCTTGGCCTAACAAACACGTTCTGTGTCACAGGCCTGACATGTGATGTTTCCCAAGGAGAGTGCCCGGAAGCCTTGTTATTTTTACTTTTTTTTTTTGCCTTGTCTTGTCCTTGATTTGAGACAGGCAGGAAGCCACAGTGGAGTCAGTAGTCAGCCTGGGGTCTGGCTCAGAGTCTCATCTGGGGTCTCTGGGCCAGTCCTCCAGTCCCCACTGAGGACACTCAGAATGGAATTAGAGCATTTAGCTTGCCCCACTCGGAACAATCCTGAGTCCTGACCCAGGCCCTGAATCTGCCACCTGGCTGAGCAGCGAAAACCCAGAGACTTTGGTCTGATCTGAAATAGGAAGCCCTTCAAAAAAGGAGTCTTTTCACTTCCCAGGTTCCAATCTAACCCTGGGTGGCTGTGGGCTGGTGTGTGGCAGGCCTTTAGACCCTCTAGAGGGCCTTCCCAGGGAGCTCTAGAGTCAGATGAACCAGCTTCAAATCCTAGTTCTCCCTAGAACAGACAAGCTGCATGGCCTCTCATCGATAACAGGACGGTAATAATAGTACCTGCTTCACAGAACTGCTGTGCAAATTAAATGAGACGGCCTATGCAAAATGCATTAGCACAGTGCATGGCCCATAGCCAGTGCTCAATTAACTCATTTGTTTGTTTAACAATCATGAATGTCTACTATATGCCAGGCACTGTACTGGGTGCCAAAGACATCGGGGAAAGCAAGAAAAAAAGAAACTAGAAAATCAATAAATAAGATGAAGTATATAAAGCGAAGGTTTTCATACAGTACAGAAATACAGAAATATTATTATAATTTTAAGATTTTATTTATTTGTCAGAGAGAGAGAGAGAGAGCACAAGCAGGGGGAGCAGGAGAGGCAGAAGGAGAATCAGGCTTCCTGCCAAGCAGGGAGCCTGACAAGGGTCTCAATCCCAAGACCCTGGGATCATGACCTGAGCCAAAGGCAGATGCTTAACTGACTGTGCCACCCAGGCACCCCAAAAATATTATTATTAATAAAATGTTAATATATTGTGATCAGTGAATAAAGGAAATAAGTAGGGTATTGCAATATTAACTGGAGGAAAGCCCTTGAGACAGGGAGATCAGGAAAGGCCCTCTAAAGAAATAATATTGGAACAAAGATCTATGGGATGAGAAGATATTTAGCCTCTCAAAGAGCCAGGTGAAGACCCTTTCAGGTATCAGGAACAGCTTGTGTAAAGACCCTGAGCTTGAGAAGAGCTTGGAGAGTACAAGGAATAGCAAGGAGGCCAGTGTGGCTGCAGGGTAATGATAGGGCAGCAGATGATGGTAAGAAATTTGGATTTTATTCAAAGTGTGATGAAAAGCCACTGAAACAAGAGAGAACAAGAGAGTAACAAGATCTGATTTCTTTTTTTTTTTTTTAAGATTTTATTTATTTATTTGACAGAGAGAGAGATCACAAGTAGGCAGACAGGCAGGCAGAGAGAGAGAGAGAGAAAAGGAAGTAGGCTCCCTGCTGAGCAGAGAGCCCGATGCAGGATTTGATCCCAGGACCCTGAGATCATGACCTGAGCGGAAGGCAGAGGCTTAACCCACTGAGCCACCCAGGCGCCCCAACATCTGATTTCTGATTAAGAGTTAACTCTGGCTTCTGTAGAGAGAAGAGATGAAAAGGGAGGAGTAGGAGAAACAGCCAGAACAATATGAAGAGGCTATTAAGTCATCCAGACCAGAGATGCTGCTGTTTTGAACTAGGTTACAGATCAGCAGTGTCCTGTGACTCCCTGGCATGGGCAATATTCTACATCTATACTTACATGGTAGCCACTAGCACCTATTGCTCTCAAGCACTTGGAATGTGGCAGGTGCAGCTAAGGAACTGAACTATTAATTTCATGTTATTTTAATTAAAGTTTACATAGCCTCATGTAGCTGCTGGCTACTGTATTGGAAAGCACAGGGAATGAGCTGTATGTTAAATATATTTAGGAGGAAGATGGGGCTTGCAGTTGTTCGGGGATGGGGAATGAGAGAAAAAGTAGAATTAAGGAAGATGCCTATGTCATCCTTTGGGAACTGGGTAGAAGAGCAGGCTCTGGGGAGATATCAAGTTTTGTTTTGCACAAGAGGAGTTTAAGCTACTGCCAGAACATTCAAGTAGAGTTAGCAAGTAGAAAGCACGACATATACATGTTGGCCACCATCATCATCTTTAGGTCCCAAGGATACTAGCCTGTGGGCTGCTTAGAATGTAGGAAGATAGAGCAATCCTGAAAAAGAAAAGTGGGAGGCATCATGATTCTGGACTTTGAGCTATATTACAAAGCTGTCGTCAAGAGAGTATGGTACTGGCAT
Source organism: Mustela putorius furo (assembly GCF_011764305.1). Lineage (NCBI taxonomy): Eukaryota > Metazoa > Chordata > Mammalia > Carnivora > Mustelidae > Mustela > Mustela putorius. The sequence goes on along the minus strand of NW_025421464.1, from coordinate 5,373,723 downwards.
AAAAACAGATACATAGATCAATGGAACAGATTAAAAAAACTCAGAAATGGACCTATAACTAAATGATCAACTAATCTTCAACAAAGCAGGAAAGAATATGCAATGGAAAAAAGACAGTCTCTTCAATATATGGTCTTGGAAAAACTGGACAGCAACATGCAGAAGAATCAAACTAGGCCACTTTTTGAAAGATTTATTTGAGAGAGCGAGCATGGGGAGGAGCAGAGGGAGAGGGAGAAGCAGATTCCCCCACTGAGCAGGAGCCCAGTGTGGGGCTTGATCCTGGGACTCCAGGATCTTGACCTGAGCCGAAGGCAGATGCTTAACCAACTGAGCTACCCAGGCACCACAACTGGACCACTTTCTTTTCTTCCAGAAAAATAAACTCAAAAGGTATGAAAGACCTAAACATGAGACAAGAAACCATAAAATCCTCAAGAACACAGGCAGCGACCTCTTTGACTGGCTGTAGCAACTTCTTACTAGACACGTTCTTACTAGACACAGAGGCAAGGGGAAGAAAAGCAAAAATGAACTATTGAGACTTCATCAAGATAAAAAGCTTCGGCACAGCAAAGGAAACAATCAATAAAACTAAAAAACAGCCTATGAAATGGGAGAAGACATTTGTAAATGACATATCTGATAAAGGGTTAGTATCCAGCTTATCAAACTTAACACCCCAAAAAACAAATAATTCAGTTTAAGAAATGGGCAGAAGGGGGCGCCTCGGTGGTTCAGTTGGTTGAGTGCCTGACTCTTGGTTTTGGCCCAGGTCATGATCTCAGGGTCATGAAATTGAAGCGTGTCAGGCTCCATGCTCAGGGCAGAGTCTGCTTAAGATTATATCTCTCCCTCTCTGTTGGCCTTTCCCCTGCTCATGCTCACTCTCTCTCTCCAATAAATAAACAAATCTTAAAAAAAAAAAAAAAAGAAAGAAAAGAAAAGAAAAAGAAAAAGAAAGAAACGGGCAGAATAGAAGAATAGACATTTTTCCAAAGAAGACATCCAGATGGCTATCAGACACATGAAATGATGCTCAACACCATTCATCATCAGGGAAATACAAATCAAAATCATGATGAGATACCATCTCACACCTGTCAGAATAGCTAAAATTAACAACACTGGAAGCAACAGGTGTTGGCAAGGATGCAGAGAAAGAGGAACCCTCTTACAGTGTCGGTGGGAATGCAAACTGGGAGTTTGTTGGTGTGGATGCAGCCATTCTGGACAACAGTATGGAGATTCCTTGAAAAATTAAAAATAGAAACACCTTATGACCCAGCAATTGCACTACTAGGTATTTACCCAAAGGATACAAAAATACGGATTTGAAGGGGTACATGTGCCCTGATGTTTATAGCATCTTATCAACAATAACGAAACTATGGAAAGAGCCCAAATGTCCATCGAATGATGAATGGGTAAAGAAGATGTGGTATGGGGCGCCTGGGTGGCCCAGTGGGTTAAAGCCTCTGCCTTCGGCTCAGGTCATGATCCCAGCATCCTGGGATCGAGCCCCGCATCGGGCTCTCTGCTCAGTGGGGAGCAGGCTTCCCCCTCTCTCTCTGCCTGCCTCTCTGCCTACTTGTGATCTCCGTCAAATAAATAAATAAAATCTTAAAAAAAAAAAAAGATGTGGTATATGTATACAATGGGATATTACACAGTCATCAAAAAGAATGAAATCTTGCCATTGGCAATGACGTGGATGGGGCTAGAGTGTATTATGCTAAGTGAAATAAATCAGTCAGAGAAAGACAAATACCATATGGTTTCACTCATATGTGGAATTTAGGAAACATAAGATGAACACGTGGGAAGGGGGGAAAAAGAGAAGAGAGAGGAAGAGGCAAACCAGAAGAGACTCTCAAGGATGGAGAACAAATTGAGGGTTGATGGAGGGAGGTGGGTAGGGGATGGACAACATGGGTGGTGAGTATTAAGGAGGGCACTTGTAATGATGAGCCCTGGTGTTATATCTAAGTAATGAATCACTAAATTCTACTCCTGGGACCAATATTATATTATATGGTAACTAACTAGAATGCAAATCAACATTTGGAAGGAAAAATAAAAAATCGAAGTAGGGAACTCAGAAAGAGGACGAGGAATTCCATACTGAGACACTTTCCTTTACTTTGGCTTGGTCAGGATGCCAGCCACCCACCTGGCCAGCCAGCCCTAGTATTTGAAACCCTCCTGTGATCTGTGGTTCCTCCTTCTCCTCCTCCCTCTTCTCTCCAGGCATAGAGCCCAGTGGCTTTTTTCTTTGCAAAAGTAGAAGCCCAATTTTGGAAGTGCAAACTTATAAAAGTCTACTTTGGGATCACTTTTTTGCTCCAAGTGCATTCCTTTAAATTATCTCATGGAGTTTTGGCTAAAATTCAAAGAGACAAGAAGTTCATAGTCTACTTTATTGTAGACAGGAAACGTGAACACCTGTTAAGATAAGCATTAACTAAATTGTAGTGACCCAGACTGGCTACATTTCTGTTCATAGTTGGATCTTCATATTTCCTAGAAAATCACTAACCTTTTTTTTTTTAAAGTTTTATTTATTTGACAGACAGAGATCACAAGCAGGCAGAGAAGCAGGCAGAGAGAGAGAGAGAGAGAGGAGGAGGAGGAAACAGGCTCCCTGCTAAGCAGAGAGCCCGATGCGGGGCTCGTCGATCCCAGGACCCTGGGATCATGACCTAGCCGAAGGCAGAGGCTTTAACCCACTGGGCCACCCATGCGCCCCAAAAATCACTAACCTTTTTTGAAAAAAATATTTAAAGTGACAATTTCAGTACTGCAGTTACCAATGTAAAACACATTTGATGCTTAGTAATTAAAATTTTCCCAATTAAAAAAAAAAAAGTAGAAGCCCAGACTTCACCAATTTTCTGCTCCCTCAGCCATTCCTGTGGCTCAGGCCTTGTGGACCAGAGCCCCAGAGCACCTGGCCTTCTCACCTCTCTTTTCTGCCTTCCAGCAGAGGGGTCTGATCGTCAGATTTTCCTCCTAGGAATCTTGTCTGGGTCTGCATCAAGAGTCTTAAACCTGGACCAATGCTTTGATCTTTATTTCCATTTATAAAATGGCACCCAAATGATATCAGAAGCCTCCACAAAATCTAAAAATTAATAAGAATGTTCAAACAGCATTCATTATGAAAGCTAGAAGTATAGTTCTCAGCCATAGCTTATCTGATTTATCAATAATGTTTGATACTGTTATCCACTCTTCCTTGAAACACTTTTTTCTTTTACTTCCAGGATGTTACACTCCTGTAGTACCTACCACTCTGGTCATTCCTCAGTCTCCTTTGCTGGTTCCTTCTCATCATCCTGACCTCTGCAGGTTACAATGCCCCAGGGCTCAGGGCTCAGACATCTATACACAGGTAACTCCCAAATGCCTATGTCCAACTCAGACTCTCCCCTAAATGCCAGACTCAGAAACCCACCTGCATACTTGACATCTCCACTTGAATGTCAAACAGGCATCTCAAATTCACGATGTCTAAAAGTGAATTCCTTGGGTACCTGGGTGGCTCAGTGGGTTAAGCCTCTGCCTTGGGCTCAGATCATGATCTCAGGGTCCTGGGATTGAGCCTCACATTGGGCTCTCTGCTCGGCAGGGAGCCTGCTTCCCCCTCTCTCTCCTCCTGCCTCTCTGCCTACTTGTGATCTCTCTCTCTGTGTCAAATAATTAATAATAATTATAATAATAAAAGTGAATTCCTGATATTCTCCCCAAAACTTGCTCCTCCTATGATCTCTCCCATCACAGTTAACGGCAATTCCCCCCTTCATTTGCTCAGTCCAAAAGTTTTGGAGTCTTCCTCGATTCCTCTCTTGAACATTTCACATCTGGTCTCTCAGCAAACCCTGCATGTTCAATTTCACATTTATTTTGAATTCAATTTTTTTTTTTTTTTTTTTTTGCCACCTTTGCTGCCATCATCCTGGGGCGAGCCCTATCCTATTTCCAGCGGGTTGACTGCAATAGCCTTCTAGCAGGTCTCCTTGCTTCTACCTCTGGCTCCACGTCAGCTCTTCCTCCATGCTACAGTTCAAAGCTCTCCAACGGCTCCCATCTCATTTACAAAGGAAGCACCAAATCACTTTTTCCCTCCTTCACATTGCATTTCTTGGCATAGCCTCTACATTCCTGCCTGCTCACACAGCTCCAGCCTCTTTGCTGTTCCTGGGACAGGTCAGGCCTTATGCTTCAGCTTTAGGGCCTGTGCACTGGCTGTGCTCTTCCCACCCCCACTGCCGGGAAGGATCTTCCGCCCAATATCCCCGTGTATGGCTCATTCCTTCACCTCCTTCTGATTCCTGCTCAAAAGTCACCTGACCACCATCTCAAACATTCCACACTCACACTTCGTATTCCCCCTCTCGACTTTTTATTTTCCAGAGCACTTTCGCTCTCTGCTTTTTTAGGCATTTTAAGGATTATCTGTTTTCCCTACTAGAAGGTGAATTCCAAAAGGGCAGAAATTTTCGTGTGGAGTTTTTTCTTCACTGCAGCATTCCCAGTGTTTACGTGGCACATGGTAGGTGCTCAATAAATAAATGGTGAATGAATGAAAAATGTAGAGCCTCCTTACCGCAAAAACGAGGAAATGAGGGCACTGAGAAACGACGCACACACGCCTGTTCAGAGAACACTGAGGCGAGTAACTTATTACCATTGCAAAAGGTAAACCCGGAGGGCGGCCTGATCCCACCCCTGGAAGAAGTGACGCCCTCCCTGCCCTTCCCCACTGCCGGAACGTTTCAGTCCCGGAACCTCCGCTCGCCGGTCCCAGCGCTAGGAGACTTCCGGTGCCGCCCTTCTCTCGCCAGCAAAGAGAACTGCCAAGTCAGTTCCGGCAGAGAGCGAGGTGAGAAACGCAGCGCGGCCGTCGATCCCAGGGCCCTCCAGGCCCTCCGGCCTGAGGCTGGCGGGTGACCTGGGGGGCCCGGGGACAGGTCGCGGGCTCCGACCTGCAGAGACCCAGCGCCCTCGCCGCCGCTGCCCATCGGCCAGGCCCAGAATGAAGCAGCTGCGAGCTTCTCCGCACCCCCCACCCCCACCTTGGCGCCGATGGCGGCGGCCTCTCGGAGCCCAGACCTCGCCTGCTGCCCACTCCCCGGGCGCAACTCTGCGGGGCCTCCGCCAAGCCCCTGCCCGAGCCAGCGGGCTCGCGGCGCCTTTGGACGTCGGGTGTGGCGGAGCGAGAAGAATGGCGGCCACGCGAATGCCGCGGAGGGCCGTTGGGGCCGCCGAGGGCCTGAGAAGGCGGGTCTGCGTGGACGCAAGCTCGGCAGCCTTTGGGCCTTGGAGCCCCACAGGCCCGGCCCTGGGATGACCGCTCCGCCCCCACTGGACGAAACCTCACTTTCTATGGAGAACGGTGGACAGAGGCCCTAACGGGCCGGGAAGGTGAGCGAAGCCCCGGTCGACGACGGGTGGAACGGTTAAAGGGCCACAGGCGGTTGGTCTTCGTTCCTCCTGACGTTGATGTTGGAAGATCGAAATGGGAGAACTACGTACCGCATTTGGCCAATAGGAAGACCACCCTTCGGGAAGATTTACTGGCCCTTTTTAGAAGGCCTGTGTATATAATATGAAAAAGCTGCTCTCAACTTTCCCCCCAACCTTTCAAAAGAAAACTTTTTTGTCACATCTAGGCCTTCTAGATGTAAAGAGGTTGCCGACATATGATAAAGTAGAATTAGAAAAATCACACGTCTTGTAAATGCCTATTTGTTTTTTTTTTTTTTTAAATCATAGAAATGTCTTTTGAAAATGACTTTGAAATGGAATTGCTAGACCACCTCTAGAAGGGACATCAGGAGCGACTCGCGTCCACGTTTGTTCAGTGGGTAAGAGGACATGAAGTAGACGACCTTGAGGAGGAAGAAAAGAAGGTTCGGTGCCAGACTGGTCATGTTTAGAAGACATTTTCATATTACAACCATTGTTTTGTGTGTGCATTTTATCCCTCAGCTACTGTATATATAGTTGACAATGCTAAGTACATTTTTGAAATATCTAGTCTTTCTAGATGTTCTTAAGTGCCTGATAACGTGTTAAAAATAGACGTAGTAAAAAGACATTCTTGTAAATACCTTTCTGTTAACATTCATATGGAATGCTGTCTAATTTAGGGGGAATGGCCGAACCACCTCTTTGAATAGTACACATTGTGTTTGTGCACTGGTTCAGAGGGGGTGGGAGAAGGAAGTGCAGAGAGCTCTGCCAGTGTGTTTATAGTGAGGGAAGGTGAACCATTGTACTTTATGTTCCTGCATTTTGGTTTACTTAGCTGTGTATATAGTGTACATACTGGACAAATGAGTCCTAATTTTCAACATCTAGTCTTTCTAGATGTTAAAGAGGTTGCCAGTGTATGACAAAAATAGAGTTAGTAAACTAATACATGGTGTACATTTTGTGTTAAAATTCCTAGAAAGCTCGTCTTCTGAAAATGTGAGCATTATAGCCCACTGGGTTGGTGGAGAAAGGAGAGATGAGAATGGGTAGTCTTAGGCTAGAATGTTCACATTTTGAAGACACTTTCAGATTATAACTGTTACATGTGCGCAGTTTATTCAAGACTGCTGTGTATATAGTGGACAAATTATGTCCTTATTTAAAACATCTAGACAAACTAGATGTTTAGAAGTGCCCAACGTATGTTAAATGTAGAGGTAGTAGAATACCGCTTTGTAAATATCTTTTTGCCTAAAATTCATAGGAAATAAACCGTCTTGGTGATGGAATTGTTCAACCACCTCTGAGCAGTATTCTATCATGTATCTTTGTTCTGTTGCTTGAAGGTGGTGGAAGGGAAAGAATTGCAAAAGGTAATATGTTAGCGTGTTTGTGCTTGGACATTTTCAGACAAAACCATTTTTTGTATGTTTTGTGCATTTTGTTTTGCTGTGTATATAGTGTATATAATGGACAAATGAGTCCTAGTTTTGCAACATCTAGTCTATAGATGTTGAAGAGGTTGCCAATGTATGACAAATTAGTAAAATTAGCACATTCTATACACATTGTGTTGAAATTCAAAGGAAAGCTTTTCTTCTGTAAATGACTTTTGGATATGAATTTGTTCAACCACCTTTAACATTACACTTGCCTGTACTTGTCTACTGGATTGGTGGTGGAGAGAAGGAAGTGAGGGAGGGGATAGTTTAGTCCAAAATGATGGTCATATTTAGAATATACCTCAGATTGTACCCATTGTTAGGCGTGTGCGGTTTTATTTAACAGTGCTGTTGTGTACTCAGTGGACAAGTACTTATATGAAATATCTAGTCTTTCTAGATATTTAGAAATGTTTGATGTATGTAAAAGTAGAGTAATGCTTCTTATAAATAGCTTTTAAAAACTGATGGGAAATATTATCTTTGGAAATGGAATTGCTAAACCACTTCTCTGAACAGTATACTTGTTCCTTGGTTTGAGGGAAGTGGGAGGGAAGAAATTGCAAAAGATGCTTTGCTAGTGTGTAGTAGGAAATTTCAGCTTATTCATTGCCCTATATGTTATGTGCATTTAACTTGACTGTATATATTGTATATATACTGGACCAATAGGTCCTAATTTTATAATATCTAGTCTCTAGATATTAAAGAGGTTGCCAATGTATGACAAAAGTAGAGTTAGTAAACTAACACATTTTGTACACTTTGTGTTAAAATTCATGGAAAGACTGTCTTCTGAAAAGGACTTGAAGAGATAACATTGTAGTCACATCTAAGTGACACGTTCCTATTTGCACTCACCCACTGGGTGGGCGGTAGAGAGGAGTTGTGAGAAATGAAGGGTTCTAGACTGGAATGTTGCCATGCAGAAGACACTTTCAGATATAACCCATTGTTACATGTGTGTAGTTTATTCAACACTACTGTGTATATAGTGGACAAACTCAAGTCCTTATTTGAAACATCTAGCCTTTCTAGATGTTTAGAAGTGCACAAAGTATGTTAAAAGTAGAGGTAGTAAAATAACACATTTTGTAGATAATCCTTTTGTTAAAATTCATATGAAATACTGTCTTTTGAAAATGGAATGATCAAAATGATGAAACCACCTCTCGGAGCAGTACACATCATATGATATTTGTACTGGTTCAGGGAGGAGGGAGAAGAAAGAGCAAAGGGCTTTATACCAGGATGTTTGTAGTTAGGGAAGACTAACCATTGTCCTGTATGTCTGCATTTTGTTTTATTTAGCTGTGTATATAGTGTATATAAAGGACAAATGAGTCCTAATTTACAACATCTAGTCTTTCTAGATGTTTAAGAGGTTGCCAGTGTATGACAAAAGTAGTTAGTAAACAAATACATTGTGTACACTTTGTGTTTAAAGTCAGGAAAGACTATTCTGAAAACTAGAGGAAGTGAAATTGTTAAAATCCCCTCTAAGCATTACAGATGCTTCTACTTTCCACTATGTTGATAGAAATGAGAAAAGGAAGGATTCTAAGCCAGAATATTCTTTCAGTGCTACTATGTATGTAGTGGGCAAATTTAAATAAATCCTTACTTGAAACATCTAGTCGTCTGGATGTTTGAAAGTGAACAACATGTTAGTAGAGTAGCAACACCCTTTATTGTTAATTTACAGGAATGTTTGTATTTTGGGAATGGAGTTGTTAAACTTGATGTCTTGGGGAGTATGCTGACTGTTCACTGGGTTCACTAGGGGATGGGGATGGGGGCAGGGAAGGAAGTGAGGAGCAAAGGGTTCTGTGCCCGTGAGTCTTTAAAGTTTTGTATGTGCATTTTAGTTAATGTTGCTGTGTGTCAAAGGATAAACAAGTCCTAATACCCAAAATATATTAAAAGTAGAGGTAGTAAAATACTCCCTTTATGAATGCCCTTTTGTTAGTTTTTAGGAAGGACTGTTCTGGGAGTGTCTGTCAGTCACCTCTTAGAGCTAGATGTAGTCCTATGCTTGGTCATTAAAATGGTGGAGCAGAGGAGGGGTGAAGGGAAGGGCTTTTTGCTAGTTATCTCCACATATAGAAGACCATTTTAGGTTAAAACCATAGATCTTGGATGTGCATTTTGATGAAGTACCTGTGTTTGTTGTGGACAAGTGTCATTATTTTGTAACATCTAAGCTTTTTGGATGTCCTGAGGTGACAATGTATGATAAAATGTACAGCTAGTGAATCAACCAATTTATAAGTTTTTGTTATCATTGATAGGAAAGAAGCATCTTGGACATGGAATTGTTACGCTGTCTCAGAAATGTGAGGACTTACTAGGTTGGCCGCAGAGGGGCAGGAGGAAGGATAGAGGGAGAGCTGTATGCGGATGTGTTCATACTTACATTGTAATAACTGTTAATGTGTGTGCGTCTCTTTGGCTGTACTATAGGAATACATTAAGTGATTCAATGGAAACATACCCCGTTGCTAATATTTGAATAGTATAGATTGGATAATGAATTCTTTTAGAAGCATTATACATTGTGTACTCTTACTTATGTCTGTTTTTATTGAACATTAAGGGAATGCAGTATTTTAATGGTAACCCTGCCAGTATCTTTATCTAGAGGCCTGTTGCCATTTTTGTCCTCTCTGAAATCTTTGTCGCCGAGAAAGGCGGGATTACACTTTTTTCTTTCAGATGGAGTTGGTGTAGTGTATTCTTGGTTACAAAATACTCATAGTATGGGGACTTGGAAATGGTAAATATTCATGGTGTGTAAAAAAGCATGATACATAACTACGATCTTAATTACATTAAGATGCTTACTTTTGTAGATACACACATGGGACCTAGAAGTCAAACTGTAAACTGCTTGTGATTATGGATGACTTTGTTCTTTGCTTCTTGTGTTTTTCAGTTTCCTTTTATGCACATGTTAACTTTTAAAAAATAAATTTTTTTAAAACCTACATGGAGGCTGCATTGCTTGCAAAGTCCACACATTCCCTGGAAGTACAGTGTTTGCACCCTTCAGGCCTAGGCTTTGAGGTCTTCGACATCTTCCTCTGTTGCTTAGACATTAGCACACCTTGGAGCCCTGTTCTCTTTCTAGGTAATTCATACTTTTGTAATTCCAACTTTGCTGAAGCTGTTCCTTCTGCTGACAGTGCCCTTTCCACATTTTTCACTTAGCAAAATCATTCTTTGTTGCCCAACTCCACTTTTAACTTCTATACAGTCTTGGTACGAGAAGCTGACACCCTAGAATCAAGATGCCAGAACCAAATGTCAGAAGTTTCCCTTTCCCTTGCAGCCCCCTTCTTGTGCCCCTCATGTGGAACCCACTTGCACCATTATTGTTACCTGGAAGTCTGCTGAATGGAACTCAACGCGATGCTGGACACGGGGTGAGGGCTTAGCAAATGACTTGAATACAAAGGGAATAGAAGTTCAGTTTTTCAGACTGGCATGGTATCACCGCTAATAGGCACTGGTTGAGTTGTGGGAGCTGCCCGGAGCATAGCTGACCAAGCCAGACGGTCAGATGAAGCACCTTCCAACCCCAAATCAAGCACAGAAAACATCCTCTAATGCAATATCTGAAGGCTTCTCACTCCCAACTTTGAGGTGAGGCTCAAGAGACCAGCCTCCAAATGTGGGAAGGAGCATTTCTAGTGTTTCCCTGGGTGCTGTCGGTCTAACCCAAGTAGGCTTGGAACCAGGGAGGGCGGGTAGAGGAGACCTTTCCATTGCCTTCCCAACTCAGGATGAGGCCTGGACTTCTGTCTTCGGTTGATGTCCCTATGACATCAGCATTAGCTGACTGAGGGGGCCTTCAGGAAGACAGTGTGCACTTGGATTACTCATCCAGGTCTACAAGCCCCAAATCCACCAGAGCAGGAGCTAAAAGCTGAAGCTCTCCTCTGCAATTTAACATGGGTTCACCCAAAAAGGCCTCCAGAGGGGCAAGGCTCATAAAAAGCTGAGAGAAGAGGTTAGCTCTCAAGCAGTCATGGACCTCTAGGGCAAACCTATCCCTCAGTGGACAGAAGAGGAAAGTGAAGTCCAGAGGGAACAGGCCCCACTGGGAGCACACCTCATTGCTGGCAATATGTATTACCAGGGAAAGAGAACTGCATCAGAGTCAAAGACCTCCGTCCTTGTCTAAGCTGGCCAGCAGCACCTCTTCGGGCCACAGTCTCCTCATCTGTAAAGGAGGGGTTTGTTCTGGCTGGCTGATGAGGTATGCCACTCCACATCAGGACCTTTCAAAGCTGCAGACTTCATCAGCACTAGAGTCAGGGCCATTCTCTACGAAAAGGAACCAGGGTCCTTGGAGAAATGGCTAATTCCAAGATGACATCAGGGGAAGCAGAAGATCATCTGGGAATATCCTGTTGTGGCAGAAAAAGGGCTCAGAGAATAAGAGCATGTCAAAAGGATTGCTTCAAAATATAGAATGATAGTAACCGATTCTGACACACTGAATAAAATAGGAAACGATGAGTCCAATATTAATATGAATGAATGAATGAATGAATGAATGAATGAAAGTATGATAAGGAAGGGGATATTTACATAGTTCCATATCTCCTCATAAAATCCCTATCAAAACAGACTAGGACATCATCAACAGAGAAAAGCCAATCCATGGAATGGAGAACATATTTACAAATCACATATCTGAAAAGGGGTTAATATCTACAATATACCAATATATCTGACAACAACAACAAAAATGAACAAAGGACTTGAATAGATATTTTTCCAAAGGTGATAGACAAGAGGCCAAAAACACATGAAAAATGTTCAACCTCATTAATCACAAGGGAGATGCAAATCAAAACTACAGTGAGATGCCACCTCACACCCATGAGATAGCTAGGAACCAAAACCAGAATAACAAATGTTGACAAGGATGTGCAGAAATCGGAGCCCTCGTGCACTGCTGCTGGGACTGTGAAATGGTGCTGCTGCCATGCAGCCCAGGATGCCAGTTTCTCAGAAAATCCAAACTAGAACTACCACATGATTGCAGCAAGCCCACTTCTGGGTATATGTCCAAGAAAATTGAAAGCAAGTTCTCAAAGAGCTGTCTGCATACCCATGTTCACAGCAGCACTATTCACAAAAGCCAAAAGCTGAAGGCAACCCAATTTCCATCAACAGACAATGAATATGCAAAATGTGGTGTATATGTGCATGCAATGACTAGTATTCAGCCTTAAAAGGGAAGGAAATCTTACCACAACATTAAGGAACCTTGAGGACATGGTGCTAAGGGAAATAAGGCAGTCACAAAAAGACAAATACTGTCAGATTCCACTTACAGGAGATTATCTAGTCAAATTCAGAGACAGAAAATAGAATGATGGTTACCAGGAGCTGGTGGGAAGGGGAACGGGGAGTCCTTTAGTGGGGTATTGAGTTTCAAATTTGCAAGATGAAATTGTTCTGAAGATCTCTTTCTAAATATACTTAACACTACTGAACTACTCACTTAAAAATGGTTAAGATGGTAAATCTAATTTTTTTAACCACAACATATATACATACCTACACAACTTTTAAAATAAAATGGGAATAAGTATCATCAAAAGTGGCTTTACAGTGGAGACACCATTTCAATCCAATAATCAAAGTTGTCCCCAGCAATGGAACAAACAAGTCTTGTGACACCTGATAGCATCCAATGAGACCACAGCCACCCTTCCGTGATTCCTGCCAAAGATGCATCCCTTAAATCTAATCATGAGAAAACATTAAACTGACCCATATTGAGAGACATACTATAAAAGAACTGGTCTATATAATCTTCAAAAATGTCTCCATAATCCATTTTCTTCTCAATTCTGATTTCTTCTTGTGGGTGGGGAGGCTTTAGAAGTTGAAGAATGGGTGGGGAGCAAAACAAAAGACATGGAGGGTCAGGGGCCCTGCACAGGCCTGGGGTTGGGGGGAGGCTTGAAGCACACACATCAGACCCCTCAAATGTTACAAATGATAGCAGTGAAGCTCCGGAAAGGGAAGGAGCCTGGCTGAAAGTCACACAGTGCATGTCTCAATGGACCACTTTCCCACAGCTACGTCCACAGAGCTAAAGCCCACAGCCTCCAGGAGCCATGAAAAACCCTGGTCTAGCTTTGATGCTGCTTCTCCTTCACCTGGAAACTACTCATCCTGGTTGCCGGCCCTGAACCAGTCGTTGCAAATTCTGCAACTCAGCACCCTTGTGGTTAAGCCCCTTAAAATCCCCACAGAGCAGAAATGCCTCATGGGGAACTGGCCTCTGGTGGCACCATGGGAGTTGTCAAGTGACCTGTGTCACCCCCGACACTGTCCATAACTGAAGGTAAGATCTTTTTCCATGAGCTATGTAAAGGGAATAGAGGATTTAAAGAATGCTTTTGTTTCCAACCCCAAGATGTGATCTTGAACACTTCCTATAACAAAACTCTGGCAATACCTCCTGTGTTTATTTTTCAAATGGGTTTTTCCATTTTCCCCAAACAGTAGAAGCTGTTAGTGCTGGGGCTATATTTTTGGCTCTAATGTCCTGGGTGTGCCTCTCCAAGTATGACTATGCTTTATTTACATATGGAAAATCATCCCAGAGGGCGGTTCTATTCTCTCAAACACAGTTCCAGGGTTGTGGGTACCGAATTCTGAAAACAGGTGGCTCATCTGGGGTCATGAGTAATGCGGTAGAATCACGCATGCGCTGCCACGCTGCCCGCCTCGGAGGCCACTGGCTGCGGAGAAAGCTCTTGCATTTCCTGCCACCGCCGCCCAGTAGATGAGTGAGCGGGGTCGAGGACTTTGCCACTCTAGGCCTCAGGCTCCTTGTCTGGCAAATGAGGATAATGCCGGGAAATGTTTTCAGGACCCGTGGGCTTCCTGACCCTTAGATCTGTGCCCGGGTGGGCAGTGAGGAGGACTGAAAGCTAACACTGTGCTACTTTTCAACGAGCGCTCTCCCTGCTTCACCCAGGATGGCCTTCAGCACTGATCAGGAAGACTTAGCCTTCCAAAGTCTCAGTTTCCTATTCCACTGAAGGGGAGGGAGAATCTGTGGACAGCCAAACTGAGCTCAGTCAAAAAGGTGCTAATAACATCTCACGAGTACCGAGTACCGAGTACCGAGTACCGAGCACTCCCTGTGGACCAACAACTTCACAGGTGCAACCCGGATGTACCTGGGGCCCATTCTCTGCTTGGTTACTGACTTCAAAGAAACAGCAGCTCTGCCTAAAACCGTAATTAAGAGCTATTCAAATGTTTCCTTGGTTTCTTCAAGAAAATACCAAAGGAAAACATATTCTCAAGGCACAGAAAAGCTCTTTGTAAACCTCTTTACATTTCGCATTCTCAAATTCTTCTCTCTGCTAAATGGTGGCTTCAGAAAAACCTCTGCTCTTCCTCTGCTCCCCCCAAGACTCCCAAAACCCAGCCACCACGGTCTCTCCCCCCACAGGCGCCCTCATTCCGGGGCTGCCCTTCTAGTTACTTCCTCACCCACCAACCCCTAGAAAACAGGTCCTACCTCCTGTTCTGGAAGTTTCTTCTCTCATTTTCCAGGATGCAGGACCCAGGGGTCAGGGTGAATAAAATCCTACATCTTGCTGTACATGTAGTGCTTTTTTTTTTAAAAAAACCTTTTTTCCAGTTCATGTACCATCTCTTTTAATCCTCAACAGCCATTATGAGGCAGAGCTGGGATCTTAACCCAAAGGTCATCAGCCTCTATAGTCAAATGATTGGCAAGATGGTGGTCACAAAATAAGCACTCAATAAAAAGCTTCTCACCCCTTCTCTGGTCATGTCACGTCTGCTCAAGAATTTTCAAGGGCTCCTCACTGCCTCGAGTAGGAGTCAGCAAAGAGGGCCCAAAGGCCAAATCTGGCTGACCACCTCTTTTTGTAAATAAAGCTTTATTGGAACAGTAAAGCTGCTTTCACCCAACAGAGTTGAATACTTAAAACAGAAATGGTATGGCCTGAAAAACCTGAACTATTTACTATTTGGCGCTTTACATAGAGTTTGCTGACACCTGGCCTAGAGAATAAGAAGAACAGAAACTGCCACTTATCCTCCTTCGGATCTGCTATGAAGCAAGCATAAACAAAAGTAAATAAATTTCAAATGAATGAACAAGATTGTCCATACCATCATCTTGGAGCCACAGCCCTAAATCCAGAAAGATCCCTGAATATGATCAGACACCCCAATTTACCTAGTCCCTAAACAGTGCCACATCATTCCTGTAGGTCACAGACAGCCCTTTCGTATCTGCTGCAGACATCCCAGACTCCTTGGCCATCTGGAACTATCAGAGAAGTCAGAGATGATTAAGACTTCCACTTCTCTACTCTTTTATGTTCACAGCATCTTCTGGTAGAAAAATTCCATACCTCTCCTTTTTTGCTGTGCAACATAAAAAGTTTTCTTTTAAATTCAACAAACAGGGGCATTGGGGTGGTGAAGTCGGTCAAGTGGCTGATTCTTGGCTTCAGCTCAGGTCACGATCTCAGAGTCCTGGGATAGAGGCCTGAGTCCAGCTCCCTGCTCAGCGGGGAGCCTGCTTCTCCCTCTCCCTCTGCCCCTCCCCGTGCTCAGGCTCATGCTCTCTTTCAAAAATAAGTAAATCTTTTTTAAAAAATTAATTCAATAAACAGAACTATATGTTGAATGTGCTTTTCAAACTATACTCACCTCTCACAAAGACGATTGATCTTGTCCAGGTTGCTCACTTTGCCACTGGGGAAACAGGAGCAGGTACAGGAGTCAAGGGGGTCCAGTGACCTAGAAACAGAGCCAGGCCCTCCAGAGCTCCGGAGGCCCAGCTCAGCACTCAGGTGTTCTTGTAACTCGCTCCTTGCCAGGTAGGGTAGACGAATGTGTGGGTTGGGGAGCTACGGGTGGAGGAAGGCTTTCCTAACAGCTCATGAGCCGGGCTAGTCTCATGTACTGCTGTGGCCTCTCCCATGCCCCCCAGTGCTCTCAAAGCTAAACTGTGGAACTTTACAAGAGGGAGAGGGGATTTGGCCCAGTGCTACCGACAAAGAGAGTCTGGTCAGGTCACTGACGGGCAGCCACATATTCAGGACCTCCCAGAAGGGCCAAGGAGCCCTAATAAGTCCAACCTACCTCCTCCTCATCTCCGGCCTGCCTCTTCTCTCTCGGGCAGCTGGCTCCCTGTTCAGTACCCAGAATGCCTGCTCCAATCGCTCTGCCCGTCTGTCTCTCTGGCTCCTTATACCACCTTTCCCTACCCCCCATCAGGCCTCCTCTAGTCTCTGGCAACGCCCAGTCAGATGGGCTTGATGAACACTGGCAAACCGGCAGCCTGGACGCCCAACACAGCCCACGTCTAGGTTCTGTTTGCCTAACACAGTAGTTAAAAAATAATTTGAATTAGTTGCTCACATTTGAAAACCAGTAGGAATCATCTAAAATATTGGGTTTCTTTGTTCTCTTGAAAAATCTGAAGACTGGCAGTACCAGGCCCGCATGATTTCCTGGCATCGCATCGAACCAGGATGCGAGGCAACTGCTCCCAGTCCCGGTGTGCGTCCAGTCCCCACCACCGCCTGCTGCCTGCCCAGTCCTTCAGATGCAACCCTTCGGATGATCTGCGTGGCCTCCAGAAGGCAGTTGAGTTTGTAACCCCCGTCTTGTTCACTTTGATCTGAGCCCCTCTGTACCTCCCATCTGTCTCACCAGCTAAGACCCTCCTACCCTGAGACCACCCCCAGCCTCCTGACCGTCCACTCACTCAAGCCCAGCAAGTATCAAGGGAGAGAGTGCCCCAGCTGCCACCCCCCAAAACATCTCTCTAGACCCACGACCCCACGACCGCTTGGAGCGGCCCGACTCCAAGCCCCACAACTCCCATGGCGGTCACTCAGGAAACAGGATGACCAACCCAACATCTTTTATTAGGTCTAAACAAGGACTCCTGCATTCTTATACTGAGGCAGGAGTTCTTGGATTTTATATCGGGGTGTTGTGATGGCTTGGACGATCCTCAATGGGGGCAGGTATTTCCGGGATGCCATAAAAATGGAATGACAAGGTTTAGCCTCCTTGTTGAGGCTACACAAATCCAGAATCAGAGACTTGGGGCTACAGCTCCCTTTCTTCTTAGGCCGGACTGGGGTGAACGGCGGATGCTGGCGAGGCTTCACCAGTAGCCGCAGTAGGTCCTTCCGAAATATATTCCAGCTGTTCTCCTGAAGGAACTTCCGGCACAAATCTTCATCACTAAAAGCGAGGCACAGATGCTGAGTTTCCCACACCCGCTCCTCCTGCCCCCCTGCCCCACCAGCCATGTCTCCTGTCACTCTTCCAATTCCTAAATACAGTGTGTTCTGTCTCACCTAGGGTCCTCTTCCCAGACTCTTCTGCCTCCTCTCCCTTTCCCCACTTTTTTCCCCTAGAACTGCACTGTTCCATGTAGTGGCCATGAGTCACATGTGGCCACTGAGTACCTGTGGTGGGGCCAGTCTGAATTAGAGATGTGCTGTGAGTTTAAAATACATACTAGATTTCAAAGAATTAGAGCAAAAACAAATGGAGAGACTCTCATTAGTAATGTTTATGGTGGGGACACCTGGATGGCTCAGTGGATTAAGCCTCTGCCTTCGGCTCGGGTCATGGTCTCAGGGTCCTGGGATCGAGTCCCACATGGGGCTCTCTGCTCAGCGGGGAGCCTGCTTCCCCCTCTCCCTCTGCCTGCCTCTCTACTTGTGATCTCTCTCTGTCAAATAAATAAATTTTAAAAAAATAATGTTTATGGTGATTACATGTTGAAATGATAATATTTGAGAAACACTGAATTCAATAGGATATATTTTAAAAATCAATTTCACTCATTTCTTTTTGCTTCTTATAACGTGGCTACCAAGAAGTTAAATTATATAGGTAACCATTTATCCATCAAGGAAATGTAAAGCAAAGCCACAATGAGATGCCCACTAGGATGGCTGTAATTAAAAACACAGATAAAAATGTGATATGAGGGGTGCCTGGGTGGCTCAGTCAGTTAAGTGTCTGCCTTCAGCTCAGGTCATGACCCCAGAGTCCTGGGATCAAGTCCTGCATCGGGCTCCTTGCTCATTTGGGAGCCTGCTTCTCTTTCTGCCTGCCACTCCCCCTTCTTGTGCGCTCGCTCGCTCTCTCTCTCTGACAAATAAATAAGTAAAATCTTTTAAAAAATGTGTTATGAGGTGGAGATATTAAAATACGGGTTTTGGTACACTGCTGATGGGAAAGCAAACTGGTACATTCACTTTGGATAAGAGTCCGGCAGTTCCTCTAAAGGTTAAACAGGGTTAATTTACAACCTAGCAATTTTACTCCTAGGTATATGCCCAAGAGAAATGGAAACCTATGTCCATGCAAAGCCTCGCACAAGAATGTTCATAGCAACGTTATTCATCATAGCCAAAAAGTGGAAACAACCCAAACATCCATCCACTGACAAATGGATAAAGTGTGATATATACATCATAGGAATGAAGTTGGGGTGCCTGGGTGGCTTGGTTGGCTAATCATCGACTCTTGGATTCAGCTCAGGTCATGATCTCAGGGCTGTGAGAGAGATTTCCATGTTGGGCTCTGCACTCACTACAGAGTCTGCTTAATTTTCTCTTTCTCCCTTCCTTCCTCCTTCTCTCTTAAATAAATACAATCTTAAAAAAAAAAAGAAAGAAATGAAGTACATGGATAAAACTTAAAAACACTATGCTAAGAAGCCAGTTGCAAAAGACCACACATTGTGTGATTCCATTTATATGAAACATCTTGAACAGGCAAATCTATGAAGGCAGAAAGTAGATTGGTGGCTGCTTTGGACTGGTCTTGGTGCCCTGGCTTCACTTCCCACGGGCCCCCCTCCCCAACCAGCATGAGCATGGGAGGGTTGAGGAAAGGGAGGGAGGGGAGTGGACTCAGCACTCATTGGCTTATTTCCTCCTGAGACCACAGCAAGGGAAGGCATGTTCCATTTCCCCTGACTTGCCTACCCTCTCACCTAAGGAAGTAAGCCTAGTAAGTCACTAACAAATTAGAACATTCTTCTGGCAACATTATATTGACCAGGGCAGGGTCAACTTTGATCCAGAGAGATCGACTTAATTAAAAACCCAGATGTCAGAATGGGCTCCTGGCTAGTCCCGTTGGTCCCAGTGGCATGCCGAAGTCAGCTCCTCTGGGCTCAGCGGTGATTATGTGAACCCTCTTCGACCCCCTGTTCAGTGACATCAGGTTGGTAGGTTGAAACTGGCCATGGTGGGAGTGTGTACACCACGGAAATCAGGATACCCTTCAAATCAGGCTTCCCTCCCACCCCCCTCCGAGAGAGCTGGTTATTAAACATTCACCAGCACACTACTGAATAGCCTCCACTTAGAAAATTCCTCTAACTCCCGGGGCGCCTGGGTGGCTCAGGGGGTTAAATCCTCTGCCTTCAGCCCGGGTCATGAGCTCTGGTTCTGGGCTTAAGCCCCATATTGGGCTCTCTGCTCCGAAGGGAGCCTGCTTCCTCCTCCCTCTCTGCCTGCTTTGTGATGTCTCCCTGTCAAATAAATAAATAAAATCTTTAAAAAAGAAAATTCCTGGGACGCCTGGGTGGCTCAGTTGGTTAGGCAGCTGCCTTCAGCTCAGGTCATGATCCCAGCGTCCTGGGATCGAGTCCCACATCGGGCTCCCTGCTTGGCAGGAAGCCTATTTCTCCCTCTGCCTCTGCCTGCCACTCTGTCTGCCTGTGCTCGCTCTCGCTCCAAATCTAAAAAAGAAAAGAAAAGAAAATTCCTCTAACTCCCTATTTCTTCCATAAAAGAGAGAGAGAGAGAGAGAGAGACTATATCTAACTCTGACTTAGCACTAAAGTGCCCAGCACCTTACTTGTTAACCCATTTAATCCTTGAAACTACCCATTTCACAAACATGGACACTGGGTTTAAAGATGCTACAAGACTCACCAAAACCTAGGAGGGGGCAAGCGTGTGATTACAGATTCTTAGGGGGGCTTCTACAGTGGGGAGCTCAGAGTCCCAAGCTAAGACAGACAAGATTCCATGTCACCTCCTATGCAGATGGCCATACTGATTTCTAGTTAATTTTTTCACAAAATGGGGTCACGCTTCTAAGGGCCTCAGCTCGGTGCAGGGGTTTCCGTTCCAATCTCTGCTTCACGTGAACTCAAAGTTTCATCTGTCCCCACAGGCTGTAAAAACTTCAGCCCAGGATCGCCCTAACCCCTGGCCCGGCCCACCCCCACCCAGCAATCCCATACTAGATCACACTCTGTGTGTTGGCTTTTAGGCTCTCCTCCATTTTAGCCCTCAGAGATTTCCCTTCTCTCCTGGGAACTCAGCCCCATGTGCTTTGCAGGGGAAGAGACGTCAGGTTATCCAGACCCTGGCATTTATAGGACAGGTGTCACTGCCACCAACCTTGTGATCTTCAGGATGTCATGCCCTCTTTCCTGGGCTTTGCAGTCCTCAATTAAAACATGGAGAATTTGAGCCAGATAATGGATCTGTTTTGTGTCGCTTTAGCAGTCTAGGAACCACGAGTTCAACAGTGAATGAATAAGCCAGAATTCTATCTGTCAGCATTGCGGATCATTGCAGCGAAGCGCTGACTGCGTGGCACAGATGCCAGGGGCTCAAGTGTCTGCCTCCATCAAGGCCATGGAAACCTCTGCTTAATTTCAGTTCAACAGCCATTAACAGACACCCATCATCTAAGGCTCCTAAAATCCCTTTTTTTCAAAAAGATTTTATTTATTGATTTGAGAGAGAGAGCACAAGCAGCGGGAAGGGCAGAGGGAGAGGGAGAAGCAGACTCCCCATTGAGCAAGGGGCCCAGGGTCGGGGGCCCTTGGGGCTCCACCACAGGACCCTGAGATTATGACCTGAGCCGAAGGCAGACACTTAACCGACTGAGCAACCCAAGTTTTAGGCAGGAGTTTGACACAGCCAGATCTAGGTTTTAGCAAGAGCACAGAAATGCTGAAAGGATCTATTGGGGAGGAGGTGGAGGCAGGGGGCCCAGGGTTCTAGGCTGGAGGTCCCAGTGGGGATAGCAGCATCATATCATCTAGGGAGGTGAACAAGACCCACTGGAGTGTGTGAAAAAAAATATAGGACGTCATTTATATTTCTCTTTGTCTTATTCTTCTAAAGAATTTTGGTGTGTCCATAACATATATATTACTACAGCAATATATGTACATAATAATAATAAATTCACATGTTATTCCTATTTACATATATTCTAAGGGGTATATATGCAAACACTTTTTAGTAATAACAGTGCAAGATCAAAATAGTTTTGCAACCACTGGTCCAGTTAACTTTTACATTAAAAAATGAAGGTTTTTTTTCACCTTATAGACATATTTACCTTGGAAGATTTGGAAACTAGGGAAAAGTAAAAGTAAATCTTTTGATCAAATCTCTCAAGATAGATATTTTTAAATTATAAAAGTAATTTCAGGGGCACCTGGGTGGCTCAGTGGATTAAAGCCTCTGCCTTCGGCTCAGGTCATGATTTCAGGGTCCTGGGATCAAGCCCCCCATCGGGCTCTCTGCTCAGTGGGGAGCCTGCTTCCTGCCTACTTGTGATCTCTGTCTGCCTGATTCTCTGCCTACTTGTGATCTCTGTCTGTAAAATGAATAAATAAAATCTTAAAAAAAAAAGTAATATCATCATTACCAAACATTTGGAAAATAAAGGGGAAAAGCCCACTTGGAATGCCACTATCCTGACAAAAACTTTTTATTTAGGGATTTGGGGAGGGACCGAGGGAGAAGGAGAGAGAATCTTAAGCAGGCTCCACACCCAGCATGGAAACCAACACAGGGCTTGATCTCACAATCCTGAGATCATGACCTGAGCCGAAATCAAGAGTCGACACTCAACCAACTGAGCCATCCAGGTGTCCTCAACAACTTTTCATAACTATTTCTTTTTGCCAAACTGTGGAGAAAGCCCAGATGTCCATCAACTGATGAATGAAGAAGGTGTGACAGATATATAATGGAATATTACTCAGCCAGCAAAGAGAATGAAATCTTGCCATTTGCAACAACATGGATGGAGCTAGAGAGTATGACGCTGAGTGAAATAAGTCAGTGAGAGAAAGACAAATACCACATGATCTTGCTCATATGAGGAATTTTGGAAAGAAAACAGATAAACATATGGGAAGCTGGGGGAAGGAGAGAGAAAGAAACCATAAGAAATCTTAAGGTAGAGAATTGAGGATTGATAGAGGGAGGTGGGTGGGGGATGGGTTACATGGTTGATGGGTATTAAGGGCACTTGTGATGAATCACTGAATTCTACTCCAGAAACTGATATTGTACTGTATGTTAACTAAGTAAAATTTAAATTAAAAAAAGTATCTTTTCTTCCCTCATTATAAAAGCAATGCACACACACTACAAAAACAATTAAATATGAGAGGAATATATAATGATAACCAGGAAATATCTTTTAGTTTTACCTTCCAGACAGAATGACTCTCACAAGTTTGGCAACATCACAGTTTCTCAACACTTTTACTTATTTCCTTCTAGGTTTTTCTCTTGTGTTTTACAAAGGCATAGCCATAGTATATGTACAGTTTTGCATCCTGTCCTTTTCATGAATCATTATATCACCTATTTTACCCTCCTCCTACAGAACCATTAAACTTACAATTTTTTAAATATAGCACTTATGTTCTATCAAAGAAATGCACCACAATTTCTAAACTATCTCCTTAGTGTGATACGTTTGGGTGATGGTGGTAGTGGCTTTTCTATCAAGAATATGGCTGCTATGAACATCTCAGTACATGTAGCTTTTCCCATAATGAGATAAATTCACAGGTAGACCTTTACTTCAGAGGGCATAGCCCTTGCAACATAATACTAAATCTATTATCAAAAGGATATCAAAAAGATAATTTAAGGGGTACCAACAACTACTGGTTT
This sequence comes from Mustela putorius furo, assembly GCF_011764305.1. Lineage (NCBI taxonomy): Eukaryota > Metazoa > Chordata > Mammalia > Carnivora > Mustelidae > Mustela > Mustela putorius. Next base: position 5,350,793 of record NW_025421464.1, on the reverse strand, counting down.
CATTCCCCCTTTTCAGCATTAGCACTTTTTTTCTTTCTTTTACTAAAACAATAAGTGAAAATTTGTTTATTTGGTCTGGTGGGATGTAGGCACATTTCCAGCACTGACCTGGGGTAATTGACCTTGAGCCTGGACAACTTCTCTGTTACCTTGCTGTCCATCAGTTCACAGAATTTTTCTTTCGTCACCCGTATCACCTCAGCTCCCAGGCTCACCAGGATCAAGGGCCGGATGTCAAGCTGGTTCTCTGGGAGGAGGATCTGGTGAAGACCCTGGGGAACAGAAAGTTCCAGAAGGTTTCATCTCAGAGACTGTACACTTTTTTTTTTAAGATTTTATTTATTTATTTGACACAGAGAGAGAGATCACAAGTAGACAGAGAGGCAGACAGAGAGAGAAGGGGGAAGCAGGCTCCCTGCTGAGCAGAGAGCCTGATGCGGAGCTTGATCCCAGGACCCTGAGATCATGACCTGAGCCGAAGGCAGAGGCTTAACCCACTGAACCACCCAGGCACCCAGGACTGTCAGCTTCTACCAGCAGATTATCTAGATGGGAAGATGGGGAAAATGAGGCCCCAGGCAGAAGGTGAATCCATCTGGGGGTCATCCTGCAGGGGATGGGGAGAAGTCCAGGGCTCCTTCATGCTACACTTTTGACATCAAAGGCCTCCAGCTGCTGGAATTAGAAGAACCTGTAAGAAAAGCACACTGTCCGTGTCCTACCTCCACACAGGCTTTCCAAGAGTCACACTCAGGAAGTCCCTCAGGAGAACAGTATTTCACAAGGTTTTCCCCAGGTCCAATCTCAACTCTTGTGCCAAGTAAACCCATTTTTCTCTTCCTCAGGACAGTGACAGAATTCCAATGGTGAGTCCTCCTTTTCTAAATCCCCCTTCTGCAGCCACCACACCCTCCCTCATCCTTTCTGCAGGTTTTTGCTCGCGTGTCCCCATTGAATCTCAGTAACCTTCTTGGTCCCTCACAGACTTTGGGGGTCACTGGACCCTTCTCTGCAGCTCAGTCACTCCTCTGGCTCCCTGGCCGTGATGATGACAATGATACAACAGCAATATTTGGGCATTTGCTCACCCCAGGCCCTCTTGGCCCTGCTGTGGGTACTGAGTTATTTGACACCACCCAAAACCCCCATGAGGTGGGTCCTACTATTATCCGCATTTTACAGAGGATGCTGCTGAGGCTGAGAACTCTGCCCAACATCACACAGCACAGAAGCAATAAAGCTAGGATTTGAGCCCAGGGGTTCTGTCTTCAGAGTCCATGCTTTCAACCACTATACTCTGAGGAAACTGAGGCACAAAGAGGTTAAGGAACTTGCCCAAGGACAGAAAGAGGTGGAGGCAGGATTTGAAAGCCACAATCTGTTCAGGGCCCCACTGGGGGCAGCACTGCCGGCAGGTACCCTCATCCACCTGCAACCCATCCCACACACACCAGCCAGTCACGGCCCTTTGCTGACTATGCCCTTGAAATACCTTCGGGCAGCACGGAGGACAAACAAAAGCTCCTCATTGTGGCCCCAAGGTCTGAGCTAGCCCACCCTTGCCGGACTCTCCAGCCTGGCCTCAGGCTGCTGTGCCTTGTTTACTCTGTTCCACACTTGCTGCCCTCCCTCCATCCCCTTGACATGCCAAGCACCTTGTGGCCTCAGGCGTTGAGCTTACTCTTCCTCAGTCTGCAACGTTCTTCCCCCAGGTCACCCCCAGCTTGTTCTTTTCACCACTCAGGTCTCAACTTAAAACATCACTTCCTCAGAGCCGGCTTCCTTGATTGCTCCATTTAAGAACCCTGCCCCACAGCCCAGCTTTCTCTTCCATTCCTAACAGCAATTTGCACTGCTACATGTTTGCTAATTCATCTTTCTATTGTTTGTCCCCAGACTAGATCATAAGCCCCATGAGGACAAGAAGGATGTCAGTTTCCTTGCCCACACTGGCATCTTAGGCTAGGGTTGGAGCACAGTAGATGCTCAAGAGCTATCTGCCGAATGAACACTCAGATGGGGCCACAGAACATTCGAGTTAGCAGCTCACCTAGGTGAATTTCCACATTTTCTTTTGAGGCCACACAGCTGTCTAATTAGAAGCAAAATGAAGATGAGGACCCCCTGATCTTGACCCCAATCTGTCATATCCCCTCTTCCCTGCCCATGGCTCCGGCTTGCCCCATCTGAGACCTTGGTCTGCCTGTTCCCTGGAGAAGCTGGTTCCCCTACAACCTCCTGGCTCAAAACAGAGGCTCTACTCCAGGCCCCAACCTCTGCTGTTTCAAAGACTGACCCAGCTTCACACTCCTGCTGCCCATATTAGGCAAATGGGATCTCTCAAGTGAGTACAAACATAGCTGTCACCATTCACTCTCCTACAAATGAAGCCAGGGCCTTGAAAGCAGGGACAACAGAGACATTCAAGGCATTTTCATCAAGAGTCATGCTAACACGTATTTGGGGTTGGGGGGCCTTCTCTGGGATGGGCCCTGCGTGATGAACAAGGCAGCTGGGTATTTGCTTAGAGCCCCCACCCAAAGCCATCTAGGCCTTGCTAGAGAATCAAGGCCAAGTTCCCTATTCCAGCACGGCAGACCCCTGATGAGAGGGACCTTGCTGTTCCTTCTCCATACTGCACCGCCTCCAGGGCCGCCACCATCTGTCCAACCGGGCGATGCCTTTCTGCCCTCTGGGGCCCTCATTCAGCTCCGGGTGCCCGGCATCCCCAGCTGCTCTGCCTGGAAGTGGGTGAGGCTGTGCTCAGGGTGTCAGGAGCCCCGCAATCAGTGCTGAGCATCTCACCCAGAAGCACTAGCCACCCTGGAGGAAACGTGAGCCACCGGTGAGTGGGCTGGAAGCCACACCACCTGGGGGCTGTCAAAAGGAACGTAGGAGGTTTTGACCAAAGGAGAAAATAATTCTCGGGGCTTTGGCACTGTGCCTGGCTCCAGAAATGCTGGATGAAAAACAAAGTGGGCATTATTTAAGTATCTAAGGGGCCATCATGTGGCTAGGAAGCTGATTTCTTCTGTTTTGTTCCATGGAGGTCAGGGGAGTTTAGGGGAAGAGCAAGTTAAAAGTTGCAGGAGGCAGAATTTTGCTGAAAAAAGGAAAAGCTTCCTAAGAGTTTGGAAAAATTCCAGCAGCCTCCAGGGACAGCTGTGCTGGGGGGCTGGGGCTTCCACCCAGTACTGCACTGGGAAGATTCCCAGTCCCATGAGGCAGGAGCATGAAGAGCACACTGCAACAGGGGGTGACAGGCATGTGAGGAGGACCCTGGAGATACTGTCACTGAGGAACAGAGGGCATGGCAAGGGAGCCACTCTCTGGACTGGCCACACACAATGATGACCACATGTGGGGCTTCAGAAGACAGCCCCTCCCCGGGGCAGGCAGAGGCCCACCTGCTGCCCAGCTCTCACAGTGATGAACTCATGGCCCAACTTGTTTCATCCATGCATTCCCCGCCCAGCTAACTAACCACTAGATATTTTTTTTTTTAAGTAGGCTCTACACCCAGCATGGAGCCCAAAGTGGGACTTAAACTCACCACCCTGAGAGTAAGACCTGAGCTTAGATCAAGAGTTGGACATCTAACCAACTGAACCACCAGGCACCCTGGATAATTATCTTTTTAATAGACTTTGTTTTTGTAAATACTTTTTTTTTAAGACTTTATTTATTTATTTGACAGACAGAGATCACAGGTAGGCAGAGAGGTAGGCAGAGAGAGGAAGGGAAGCAGGCTCCCTGCTGAGCAGAGAGCCCAATGTGGGGCTGTCAATCCCAGGAACCCGGGATCATGACCTGAGCCAAAGGCAGAGGCTTTAGCCCACTGAGCCACCCAGGTGCCCCATAATAGACTTTGTTTTTTAGAACAACTTTAGACTTAGAAAAATTGAGAAGCTAGTACAGAGTTCCCCTATACAGTTTCTGCTGTTATTATTTTATATTAGTAAGATACCTTTGTTATGATTAATGAACCAATATATCAATACATTATCATTGTTAAGTCAAGGTTGCTTAGATGTCTTCTTTTTTAAAATTTTTTTTCAAGATTTTATTTATTTATTTGACACACACAGAGAGATCACATAGGCAGAAAGGCAGGCAGAGAGAGAGGAGGAAGCAGGCTCCCTGCTGAGCAGAAAGCCTGATTCTGGGCTCCATCCCAGGACCCTGAGATCATGACCTGAGCCAAAGGCAGAGGCTTAACCCACTGAGCCACCCAGGTGCCCCATAGATTTCTTTTCTTTACCTAATGTCCTTTTCCTGTTCCATGATGCTATCCAGAACACATATTCCTTTATTCTCTTATCTCTTGGGCTTCACTTGGCTGGGCAATTTCTCAGACTGACCTTGTTAATGATAGCTACTGATAGCTACTGAGGAGTACTGGTCAGGAATTTTGAATGATGCCCAGCGATTTGGTCCCCTGATTAGACTGGGGTTGTGGATTATTGGGAAGAGGACCACAGAGGTAAAGTGTCATTCTCATCACATCATTCCCCATTTCCTCATATTAGGGGATATACTATCAACACGATTTAACTGTGGCTATTGGCCTTGATCACCTGGCTACAGTGGTGTTTCTCAGGTTCATCCACTGTAAAGTTACTCTCCCTGCCCCCTTTCCTTACTGTGCTCTTTAGAAGGAAGTCACTGTGCGCAGCTCACACCTAACGAGTAGGGTTTATACATCCTCTCCTTTAGGGCCAAGTATCTACATAAATTATTTGGAATTCTTCTGCATGAAAGATTCATCTCTTCTCCCTTATTTATTAATTTGTTCATTATTTATTCATTATACCAGTATATTCTCAGAGGTGTTTACTATATACTTTGAGGTATAATCTAATACTATTCTATCTGTGGCTCAAATTGTTCAGATTGTTTTAGCTTTGGCCACTGGGAGCTCTTTCAGTTGGCACCTGTGTCCCTTTGATATGCTTGCTTCCATCAATGTAGGGTTTTTCCCTCCATACCTCCTTGCTGTTCAACACTACAAAATGCTCCAGGATCATCTTGTCTATTTCCTGCCCTAGTCCTAGAATCAATCATTTTCCAAGGAGCCCTTGTTCCTCTTATAAATGAATGATATTAGAAACCAAGTTCCAGGGGTGCCTGGATGGCTCAGTCAGTTAAGCATCTGCCTTCAGCTCAGGTCATGATCCCAGGGCCCTGGGATGGAGTCCTGCATCCTGCCCCCTGCTCAGTGGAGTCTGTTTCTCCCTCTCCCTCTCCCCCTGCTTGTGCGTGCACTCTCTCTCTCTGTCAAATGAATAAATCAAATAAAAAGAAACTACGATCTGGATGCTAGGTTTGCTCATTGCTACTACAATGTCATTTCTTTTAGGCCCTGTCAGTTGACAGAGCAAAAAATATATGTTGAGGCACATATCTCTAAATATTTCCATGCACAACCATCTGTATTTATATTAAGTTAAACAGGAGTTCATACTGAGGTCTTCAAGGAATCCGTTCCCACATGGTTCATTCTAGCCTCCTCCTTGCTTATCTGCAAATCTCTACTCCAGTGCTGAGAAACCTGGCTGCCATCCTCAGTTATTCATTTACTGATTTGATCCATTCCAGGACACGTGCATTGCAGTATCAGGGCATATTAGGCATATGCCCCTGGGTCACAAGGTCATCAGCTAGAGTACAGTGCTCATGCGCAGTGCCTTCAACTTTCAGGCTCAGGGACCCCAGCTGCCTCCAGCATTACATAGATCAGCACCATTTCCTGCCACCCTCTTCACGGAGATCATTTCAGACATTTGCAGTATCATTAGATGCTCTCGTCGTAGTCTGCATTCCCTCCTGCAATCTCCTAAATTACTCCTATTTTTTTTTAACAAATTGCATACATTAAGGTTCACTCTTTGTGCTATAAAGTTTTATGAGTCTTACCAAATGCTTAAGTGTGTGTATCTTCCTTTATAGTATCATACAGAATAATTTTACTCTCCTAAAAGTCCTCGTGCTTCACCTATTGATTCCTCCTCCTGAACTCCAAACCTCTGGTGACCACTGATCACTAACTTTATAGTTATGCCTTTTCCAGAATGTCACAGAATTGGAATACAAAATACTTAATCTTTTCATATTGGCTTCTTTCACTTAAAATAGTCATTTAAGTTTCCTTTACATTTTTTCTTAGCTTGAAAGTTCATTTATTCTTATAGATGAAGAACATTTCATTGTTTGGATTTACCAGTTGGTTTACATTCACTTTTCCATGTAAATTTTAGAATCACTTTGTCAATATCCACAAAATAACTTTATGGGGTTTTGGCTGAGATTGTGCTGAATCTATAGATTAAGTTGGGAAGAACTGACGTGTTAATCATAGACTCTTCCAATCCATGAACATAGAATATTTCTCCATTTATCTAAATATTCTTTGAGTTCTTTTATTACAATTTTTAAAAGATTTTATTTTATTTATTTGAGAGAGAGGGGGCACATAAGCCCGGGGGAGGGGTAGAGGGAGAAGGAGAAGTGGGCTCCCTCCTGAGCAGGGACCCTGGTGCGGTGCTTGATTCCAGGACCCTGAGACCATGACCTGAGAAGAAGGCAGGTGCTTAACTGACTTAGCCACCCAGGCACCCCGTGAGTTCTTTTGTTATTAATAGTTTTCTGCATGTGGATCCTGAACATACTTTGTTAGACTTATACCTAAGTATTTCATTTTTGGTGCTATTGTAAATGCTTTTGTGTTTTATTTCAAATGTCAATGCTCACTTCACTGTCTTATACCCTGTGATCTTGCTATAATAATTTACTCACTTCAAGAGGGTTTTTTGGGGGCGCCTGGGTGGCTCAGTGGGTTAAGCCTCTGCCTTCGGCTCAGGTCCTGATCTCAGGGTCCTGGGATCGAGTCCCACATCGGGCTCTCTGCTCAGCAGGGAGCCTGCTTCCTCCTCTTTCTCTACCTGCCTCTCTGCCTGCTTGTGATCTCTCTCTGTCAAATAAATAAATAAAATCTTTAAAAAAAAAAAAAAAGAGGGTTTTTTTGTTTTTATTTTTTGATTCTTTGGAGTTGTCTAAATAGACAATAAAATATCCACATACAAAGACAGCTTTATTTTTTTCTTCCCAAATGTTTTATTTCCTTTCTTGCCTTAATGTACTAGCTAGGTCTTCTAGCACAATGTTGAAAAAGAGTGGTGAGAGGGTATATTCTTGCCTTTTTCCTTGTTCCTTGTTCCTTGTTTCTTGCTCCGCTGCTCAGCAGGGAGCCTGCTTCCCTCTCTCTCTCTGCCTGCCTCTCTGCCTACTTGTGATCTCTCTCTCTCTCTCTGTGTCAAATAAATAAATAAAATCTTAAAAAAAAAAAAGCAAGTCCCAGATGTCATATCATTTTATCTGTTCTTTGATATGTATCTCTCTTTTTTTATATGTATCTCTTAAGTATAAGGACTCTTAAAAAACATAACCATGATACTGTTATCATATCTTTAAAAATCAACAATATTCCTTAATATCACCAAATATCAAGTGAGATGTTTTCAAACCTTTCCTGTTATTCCTTAATACTCTTAACCTGCCACATTACACACTCTTTCCTGAGGGAGGCTCTCTGCACACTCACCACAGTGTCTCCTTCCTCCACAGTGTGAATCTTGATGTAGGCGCCCACTGCAGCCTCCTTGGGGAGATCACCATACTTGGTACTGATCAGGGAACACTGAAGTGTATGAGGATCCCTGGACCTGAAATATGACAGCTTGTTAAAGAGAACTCATTTGTCACACAGCCAGTTCAAGAAGCCCTAGACAGTCAGCCCCCACTCTGCCATACACAGAGACCTCCCCTCCCTGGAGAACTCCCACTGCCCCCAGAAAGTGAGAAAACTCAAACCAAGCTCTGGAAGAAACCATGTCAGGAACTGGAGAAGTTTAATAGGGGGGGAGGCTAGCAGAGAAAGAGATAGGACCCCCCTTTAAACACCTGAAGGCTATTATGTAGAAGAAGGGGCTGATGAGCTCAGACAGCTGAGTCAGACCAGATGGATGAGAAGTCCAGGCTGGCTGATAGATGTTCAACATGAGGAAGAAATTTCTAAGTCAGAGCTTAGAACAGACTGCTTTGGCCTCAAGCTAGTTCTGGGCCCCTGGGGGACACACAGAGGTTGGGGCTCTCCTTCTTGGCAGAAAAGCAGAGAAGAAATGGTTTTATTTGTTTAAAAGACAGGTTACTGGGTGGCTCAGTGGATTAAGCCTCTGCCTCTGGCTCAGGTCATGATCTCAGGGTCCTGGGATCGTGCCCACACCTGCTTCCACCTCTCTCTCTGCCTGCTGCTCTGCCTATTTGTGATCTCTCTCCCTCTGTCCAATTAAAAAATATAAAAATAAAATAAAAGACAGGTTTCCTTGGGCAGCCTGTAGATTCTGTACTTTGTTCATGTTGGAATTACTTTTACACAGGCAACCTTGTTGTGTTTCCTTTGGTCTCAGGTGAAGTAGAAGGAAGAGACAGGCTATATGATCTGGATTAGAGGCAGGGAAAAAAATTTTATCAGCTGAGAAGATAGATGATATATTCACCCAACTCATAAAGCCACCCAACACATAAACAAGTCAGCCTACAATTCTCACCCTGCAGGACATGCCCAGCATGGTCTTTGCTTTTCACTTCTGGGTCCAACCTGTCTCTTCTCCCTTACTGATGTACAGCAGAGAAACTGGGTCTGTACCATCCCTACCTGCAGAAGGACTGGGATTGGGACTTCAAGCACTGGATTGCTTGGAAAGAATATCCATCAGAGGGAATGACAACTCAGAAGTTATGGGATGCTCGTTATGGAGACCAGTAGGCTAGAAATGCTAATAGGCAAAGGATTTGAGTGCAGTGGTACTTGGGGTAACATGGAGACTGTGACACTCATGTTATTATTACTATTATTGTAATATAGTTTTTAAAGCTTTTATTATTTGAGAGAGAGAGAGAGAGAGCAAGAAGAAAGAGGGCTTAAGCAGGGTGAGGGGCAGAGGGAAAGCAGACTCCCTGTGAGCAGGAAGCCCAATGTGGGACTCGATCCCAGGACTCCAGGGTCAGGATCTGAGCCAAAGGAAGACACTTAATCAACTAAGCCACCCAGGCACCCCTCATGGTGATATTTTAATTTTACATTGTACGGCAGGGGTGGGGGAGAAGTGTTAGATTGCTGTGGGTCCAGCATTGAGCTGCCTCTGGGCAGGGACCACTGAGTGTCCTTTCCTGCTTCTCAGCCTCTCTGGGTTGAGGCAAAAGCACAGCCCCCGTGGCACATTTTCATTCCAGCCATGACAGTTGTACCAGACAATAGGACTGAGCACTAATAAGCTGCTCAGGTTTGAATCCTGGCTCCACTGCTTCCTACCTTGTAAGACCTCAAACGGGAACATTAATCATTCTCTGTAGCTTGGTTTCCTCACCTGAAAAATGGGACTGATAATAGCACTTACCTCATAGAACCTGCGAGGATGAAATTAGATAATCCAGGACCAGGCACGGAGTATTCCACAAGTGTTAAGCTATAACTGCCATTATCACATTTAATTGCTGTCTTACAACATCACCAAAATTTAAATCCTATTTTTTAAAAGATTTTATTTATCTATTTGACAGAGAGAGATCACAAGTAGGCAGAGAGGCAGGCAGAGAGAGAGAGGGAAAAGCAGGCTCCCCGCTGAGCAGAGAGCCCAATGTGGGGCTCGATCCCAGGACCCTGGGATCATGACCCGAGCTGAAGGCAGAGGCTTTAACCCACTGAGTCACCCAGGTGCCCCAAGACTTAAATCCTATTATCTATAGACAATGGAACTATGGCTTAGAGAGGTCAAATCCCTTGTACAAGGACACGGTTAAAATAAGTGGCCAAGCCAGCATTTGAACCTGGGCTGAACTGACTCCAAAGCCCAGGCTCTTACCTCCTGCCTCCTTTAGATGGGTAGAATTTTTTTGAAGAAGCTCAGAGTCAAAAAGATTCAGTGACACACAGAGTATCAGAGCCAGAAGATCTGCCTCTCCTTCAAATGAGTTCCCTGAGAAAGGAAGTAGCTGGCTGCCTCAAGTGGCTCTGTGGGTTACAGACAGAGAACACAGCTGCTGGGTCTCAAGTCTAGGACTTCTCTAAGCCACCTTCTTTCCATACCCCAATCTTTGGGGTTGAGCTGTACCTGCTACCTGTGCCCCCCCCCCAGCATCCCTGACATTCTATCCTTTCAAGTTATAACTCCCTTTTCACCCAGAATCTGGAAGCTTCTATCTGCCAAGAGCTAAGCTTACTTGATCTTTGGGCCCCACATCTTCGGATAAGTATTTCCCGGGATGTTAATCTGCCTACTGAAGCTGGTCCCCTCTTGCTCCCAGGAGTTCTGGAGGTGCTTAAGTTTCAGAAAGCTGAAGTCCTGTACAGGATATGATTTGATCTGAAATTCCTTAAATCTCTCCACAGGAGAAGATTCTGTTAGAGAAAGCACAGAAAAACATGTTAATGGGTCTTTGCATATATGAGGTCTGTACTGATGATGGTGAAAACTTTACCCTCCTCACCTGCCTGGCCAGTCTGGCGCATGGGGAAATGAAGGAAAACAGAAAATACTTTGGTTTCCATGTGTTATCGGTCTGGGCCAGGCCCTGAGCAGAGCCTTCACGTATGTTACATCCCATGTTACTGGCCCCATTTAAGAAATCAAATGAGCAGCACTCAGAGTTTAAGTCATCCAGGAAAGGGCTGAAACTTGGGTTTAATTCAAGTCTACCTGATTTTAATTAGAAGTTAGAACTTCATTCTAACAAGAATGAAGTTAGACCCTTACATCATACCACAAATCAAATTAACTCAAAATGGTTCAAAGACTTAAACATTAAGGTCTAAAATTATAGAACTCTTAGAAGAAACACAGGGCTAGGGGTGCCTGGGTGGCTCAGTCTCTTAAGTGTCCACACCCCCCCCTTTTTTTTTAAGATTTTATTTATTTATTTGACAGACAAAGATCACAAGTAGACGAGAGGCAGGCAGAGAGAGAGGGGAAGGGAAGCAGGCTCCCTACCGAGCAGAGAGCCTGATGCAGGGCTCGATTCCAGGACCCTGGGATCATGACCTGAGCCGAAGGCAGAGGTTTAACCCACTGAGCCACCCAAGTGCCCCAAGTGTCCAACTCTTGATCTCAGCTCAGGCCTTAATCTCAGGGTCCTGAGTTCAAGCCCCCACACTGGGCTCCATGCTGGGTGTGGAGCCCACTTATGAAAAAAGAAGAAAACACAGGGCAAAAGCATCACAACTTTGGATCTGGTGGTGATTTCTTGTATATATACCAAAGGCACAGGCAACAAAAGAAAAAATGGACAAACAGGTATTATCATCCAAAATATAAAGAAAATTCCTAAAACTTAACAAAAAAGCAGACAATCAGATTTTAAAACAGGCAAAAAACTTGCATAGATGTTTCTCCAAAGAAGATATGTGAATGGCCAATAAACACAGAAAAAGATGCTCAACACCACTAATCATTAGGGAAATACAAATCAAAACTATAATAAAAAGATAAATAATAAAGTAAAAGACTATAATAAGATGCCACCTCCTATCCATTAAGATAAATATCATGTTTAAAAACCATACAAACAGGACACAGCAAGCACTGGTGAGGATGTGGAAAGACCAGAACCCTTGTGCACTGTTGGTGAGAATGTAATATGGGACAGCCCCTATGGAAAACGGTATGGCAATTCCCTAAAAAAAATTAAAAACAGAATTACCATATGATCCAGCAAGTCTACTTCTGGGTGTATATTCAAAAGAAAAGCAGGTCTCAAAGAGATAACTCTACACCCATGCTCATAGTGGCATTAGTCACTCTAGCTGAAATGCGGAAGTTCTCAAGAGTCCATTGACGAATGAATGGGTACACAAAATGAGACATACACACACAATGGAATATTCTTCAGACTTCAGAAAGAAGGAAATCCTGATCCATGCTATAATATGATGAACCTTGAGGACATTATGCAAAGTGAAATAAGCCAATCACCAGGCGCCTGGGTGGCTCAGCAGGTTAAGCCTCTGCCTTCGGCTCAGGTCATGATCTCAGGGTCGTGAGGTCGAGCCCCGCATCAGGCTCTCTGCTCAGAGGGCAGCCTGCGTCCCCCTCCCTTTCTGCCTACATGTGATCTCTCTCTCCCTGTCAAATAAATAAAATCTTAAAAAAAAAAAATCTTTAGACATTCATTTGCTTCATTTCATAACAAGTCCATGAAGTAGGGACCATCTGAGGGAAACTGATGGCACAGGGACACAGTCACTTGCCCGATATCACACAGCAATTAAGAGAGGGACCCTGGATTCAAACACGAGCAGTTTGGCTGGGCCAGTGCTACTAGCCACTACACTACCTCCACGAACCAGACCCAGAGGCTTTAAGTACTTACCCGAGTCATCCAGCTAACCAGGGAGATTCAAACCCAGCTCTGTCAAGCTCCAGGCTCCTTTCCACCCCTCTCCCCAGGGGCACCTGACATAAAGGGAAAGCCTAAAAAGGAGGAGCCGGAGGGGGGTGGGCAGGAGCCTCCCCCTATGGGGCCATGTGGGCCACATTTCCAGCTCGGAAAAGGGGATCAAACCAGACATCCTGCCGGGCCTTTCTAGCTCAGGAGGTCTGAGAGTGCACGGGAAGCTGAAGGGCCCAGGCGCCCCCTGCTGTGCGCGGCTGTCAGTTACCACTGAGGTGGGTCTTCAGAGGTCTGCCGTCTATCAGCTCCAGATGCTGCCAGACCCACTTGTAGTAGAAAGGCGAGGTCCCGAGGTCTATCAGACGCAGCACTTCACAGCTGCCCTGGAAACATCAAGGAACACAAACAAAAGGGCTAACCCCTGAAGCTGGGGGCAGGCCAGGCTTTGAGGATAAGCTCTACTACATCTTACCCCAGTTTACTTGGCTTAATGCAAGTTTTCAGGTTCCTTTTTTTTTTTTTTTAAACACAAACGTTATCTATTCATCATAAGCTCAAAAAGCTAAATAGGCATGAGAACTAAATAAATGTTGGCATCTGGGGGAAAAACAATCACCCTAGACAACGGTACTGTGACAACTGGTGAAATTGACTATATGTTATATGTTATATGTTATATCAATGTTAAATGCCCTGATTTGGATAATTATTCTGCAATCAATTTCTGACTTTAGAAAAAAAATCACTTAAGTATATAGGGGTAAGTGAGTATAATGAATGATATTTAACTTTCAAATGATTCGGGCAGGGAAATATATATATAGAAGCAAATGTGGTAAAATGTTAGTAATCGGTGAATCAGGATCAAGGTTATACAGTTTTGTTCTGTTCTTACAACTTTTCTATAAATTTAAAAACATTCCAAGATTAAAAGTTAAAAAATATATATTCAAGCCAAACAGAAGGATATAAAGAAAATTAAAACTATTTTATCCTAACACCCAGAAATAATAAGGAGTAGCGTTTTAGTGACTATTTTTTCAAACTTTTCTCTGTAAACATTTAACATAGACATAGACAATTTTTCATAAGCAAGTTCTTTTATGTATAACATTCTTGTGACCTTTTTTTTTAAAAAAATAATACAGGGGCACCTGGGTGGCTTAGTCAGTTGAGTCTGCCTTTGGCTCAGGTCATGATCCCGGGGTCCTGGGATCGAGTCCCATATTGGGCTCCTTGTTCAGTGGAGAGTCTGCTTCTCCCTCCACCTTTCTCCCTGCTCATGCTCTCTCTCTCCCTGGTAAATAAAATCTTTTTAAAATAAAAAAATAAAACTCAGTAATATATTAAGAACATCATTTTACACCAGCTACCATGGTTCTACATTATTGTTTCTAATGACTGTATATTATTCTATGTATGCTATAACTTACATATGATTTAAACTGTTGATCAAAAGAAGTCAGACACAAAAAGCACATATTGTATGATTCCATTTATATGAAGTGCAAGAACAGGCAAAAGTAATCTTCTGACAAAGTCAGAAGAGGGCTCTGTTTGGTGGTGGTGGGTATTTTGTTTGGGAAAGGGTACAAGGGAGCCTTCTTGGGTGCTAGAAATGATCTCTACCTTGATTTGGAGAATGCTTACACAGGTGTATACCTATGTAACAATTCACTAAGCTATGAACTTTAGATGAGTTCTTTATTGCATACATGCTATACCTCAAGAAAATATTTTTGAAGACTAATATTCAGTTGTTTCTAATTAGTCAGTAGTATATATAACTGTGATTTTGTTGAGGACAACAAAACTCCATTTATAAAACTCACCACCTTTCCAAACTCTGCTACAGTGGGGATGGCAGTGATCAAGTAGTGGGACGTAGGAATGCATCTTTGTCAGTTAATCCACTGAGATTTGAGGATTGCTTATAATTGCAGTATAATCTAGTTTATCCTCGTGTAATACCCATGTTTGTCCCCTTGGGATTGTTTCCTATAGGTGTGTTGTTTTCAATATCAATACCCATTGCCAAATTGCCTTCCAGAAATGTTAGTTTACACTCTCTCTGGCAGTGCATAACAGAGGCTGTTATAGTTTTGTGTTACATTGAAAACTGAGTTTTAACAATCCTTTTAATCTTTCCTAATCTGATAGGAAAGAATGATATGCCATTTTTTCTTATTTTGTATCTTTATAAAATCTTACCCTTTTTTAGTTGGAACTGTAAGACACACGTTATAGTTAAGGTTCAAGACAGATTACTGTTAAAGAGGAAGGAGAAGGGATCAAACATTTAATAAGCCTTAGTCTAGCCAGGTGTTGGGCTTGGAGGTGTAGTCAACACTTATGCAACATTTATCAACAAGGAACCTGGTACCAGAGGAACACAGGTGAACATCTTCCTCTCAGAAAGTCTCTTGTGGGTCTTTAATCCCATCTGTATCCGTGTAGAAAACAACTCCACATGTGCCCCCAAATGATTAATTGTTCAAAATGAGTTGATTGTGGGTATTAAGTATGTTTTCTATGCTGCTGAGAAACTGCCTTCCCTAACTCTCCCGAGTCCCCAAGACACCCAGGCCACTCACTGCTAATATCGTCCTCTAGTGGCCGCAGCTATGAACTACAGGATCCCGCACACCCCAGTCTCCTTAGAGGAATATTCCAACAGCAGGCCTGATGGGAAATAAAAATGGGAGGAAAAAAAGCAGTGCCTTTAAAAGGGTCAGGTGCTCTTCCAACGCCAGCCAAAGGGGGCTGCATCACAATACAGCCTGGTGTTGCCTGAACTTCTGAATATTCAAAAGAAGTCAGAAATCCGAAATTTAATTATAATCTTCGCAGTAACGATTAAATGAGTTTTCCATAAAACACATTAAAGGACAAATCCAATTCACCTACTAGCCAGGATGCCCCCCAACACACACAAACACACCTGCTGTCACTTTGTGACATCTGTATTATCTTTCTCAGAAAGAACTTCAAGAGCGCCTGCTTTAGAGTCACCAGCTGTGCTTAATTCCAATGCAGATTGCCGGAGTTAAGGCATGAGACTCTGGGGTGAGGCAGAAATTTGCATTTTTAAGGAGCCCCCCCTAAAGTGTTCTTTATGCTTACTCAAATCGGAAAAACTCTTCCCTTAAATCAGAGTTCTCCAATTTTAGTGCATATCAGAATCACCTCAAAGTCTTGTTGAAACAGTTTTGGGGGCATGTGGTAGCTCAGTCATTAAGCGGCTGCCTTCAGCTCAGGTCATGATCCCGGAGTCCTGGGATCAAGTCTCACATCCGGCTCGCTGCTCACTGGGGAGTTTGTTTCTCCCTCTGACACTCACCCCACTTGTGATCTGTCTCTCTCTCTCAAATAAATAAATAAATAAAATCTTAAAAAAAAAAACAACAGCAACAACAAGGAACAGCACTCAGAACCACTGAATTCGAGGATGAACGTGAACTGAGTAAGTCTGTGCTATACTCATCCTTACAGACTTTATGAGGTAAGTGGTCCCACTTTACAGACAAAGAATTGGAGGCTAAAACAGACTAAGAACTTTCTGCTGGTCAAGATGCAATCATCATACTGATTAAAGCAAGTCTTGAACTTTGATCCCTTTCCACCCCTGCCCCCAATCTTCCCTGGCTACATAGTATCAAAAGACCTCAGAGTTAAATCTGGGGACACATGGCATTCCTGGCTTTGGAGGTGATCACCCCAACATTTTAGGAAAGAGGGAGCAGATGTCAGGGAGGAGAAAGGATTGTAAAGTAGGGAGGGTGGTCTTCAGGGCTCTCTGCTACCAGTCCCTGTGCTAGGCTCAGGATCCTGACATGGCTACCAGGATTCTCCAGACCTAGCACACTATTCCCCATGGCTGGTAAGGGCCTCATCCTCATCCTCACCATCCTCTGGGGCAGACCCTGTGCTTCCAGTCCTTTAGACGGTAGAGGCTGGAAGCCAAATCCTCCCAAACATCTCCCAAGCCTCCTGGCAGCTAAGTAGATGATTCGGGTTCCCTCGCCCGGACGCACTTGAGCAAGGTTTGGTTTTGAACGGCAAGCTCTCCACTATGCTCGTGGAGGCAGTGGTTACAGATGTGACTTCCTGAACTTGGCAGGAGCAGCAGCACCTGTGACTGTCCAGTCTGGACTGGGACTAGGAGTCATTTGGGGATCCCCTTCAGTGTAAGGTCTGCTCCCTCGGGCCTCCCTGTCACCAGTAAATCTGTTAGCCATTCAACATCCTCCAATAACTCCCTTTCTGTTTACATTTAGCTAGTCTTGATTCTCTCCTCTGGGACTGAACCCAAAATAACAGCACAAACACCCACCTGGTGTTAAGTTTAATAATCGGCTCTCTGGGAAAGGGTACACATGTCTGTAAATCTTAGTCTTATTAAGGGTGTGCTGCACACAATTTATAAATAACAATAAAACATATTATACTCTTACTGGAAGTTCCAAATAGCCAAGGGATTCTCATAGAATGCTGTTGCGGACTCTGGCTGAGGTCCTTTTTTTTTTCTTTTTTTTTTAAGTATATATATATATTTATTTATTTGACAGAGAGAGAGATCACATGTAGGCAGAGAGAGAGGGGGAAGCAGCCTCCCCCTCTGCCGAGCAGAGCGCCTAATGTGGGGCTCAATCCCAGATTCCTGAGATCATGACCTGAGCTGAAGGCAGAGGCTTAACCCACTGAGTCCCCCAGGTGCCCCTCTGGCTGAGTTCTTATAACCATGACCAATCATAGTCACAATTCAACCATGATTAGAGAAACAAAGTTGCATCCAATCCACTCTTTTCCCAATAAACTTAACACTATTAGGTCTGGTTTGTAATCTACTGGTAAACGACTTCTCACCCTTGTCGAAATTATATTCACTAATAAACCCCCTTTAGCTTTGGTGCTATATATATTGGAATTTCGCTTGTTCAACAGTGATGTAACTCCCATGATGAATCTATTATGAATAGTGGTTAAATACTGGTAAAACATTTCCATAATTTTCTTCTCTTCACAATGTGATGGCTACAGACCCAGCCCACTTTTAAATTTAATCTGCATCATAAACATTCTCTCTATAGTGTTCTTAAGATAATCAGCAAAACCATAAATCAAAACCTGACTCAGGGTATCTACTGATTTCCACTATCCTGCTGGGGCCAATTTTCAGCTACCAACCTGAAGTCACTGACTGCGCAGGTAGGAAGAGACGTGCATAGTTATACAGTGTTTCCACCAGATAGCTAAAATAGACATAAACTCCAGAGCACAGATAATAGTAAAATGCAGTAAAGTCATGAGGAAATGATGATTTTTTCATTATTTGCTACACTTGTTTTCCATATAATATATTTAATTATAGTTTATATAATTCAATTTTTAGTAATTCCTGAAATCTTAATCAGCTCTCATAGGCCAGTAAGAACCAACTCCAGCATATAGCCAATCTTGCCTTTCCTTTTGTCCAAAGGTCCAACACTTCAAGGCTCAACGCCTTACCTTCTCCAGGAAGCCTTCTTTAAACGCCCCCAGCCTTTAGAGAGGTCTCCCTACTAAATCCTTGTAAACTCAGAGAGTTTGCACTAATCACTTGGTAGATGGCCTGGATAACTTTGTCTCTGCTCAGACTCTAGTGGAAGAGAGATATAAGGAGAAAGAAACAGTCTTTTCCATCCTCATATCCCTTCAGAGCATGAACCAAACTTGGCAAAAAAAATCAACAAATGTTTGGTGGCAACATAATATGAGCAACAGCTATATGGGAGATACTAAAAGTTTGGGGGCAGAATCCTTGTTCTGCCACTTACTAGATGGGTGACCTTTCCTAAGGTATCTTAACTTCAACTTCTCATTTGTAAACGTGAAATAAGAACGTCTTCCTGATAGAGCTGTGGTGAAGATTTATGGTGAAATGGTACTGTGTACACAGTTCACCAAAGCACTGCTTGAAATAGCAGAAGATGGGGGCAACCAATCCCTCAGTAGGGAACTGGTTAGATAAATTCAAGCACAATCATATAGTAAAACACTGCACAAGTGGTAAAAATAAAAAAATATGTGGGTTCTTTATGGACAGATATGGAACAATCTACAGAAATATTCTTGAAACAGCAAAATACGGAACAGCCTGCGTAGCATGACGCCATTTATGAAAACAAGGAAGAAAACATATACATGCATTTGCCTTTATATACAAAGAAGAGCCGCAGGACAGACACAAAAGAAAGCAGTGACAGTGACTGTCCCTGGGGAGGTACACTGGGTGGCAGGGGGAAAAGGTGAGAGGGAAACATTACTCTTTCGAAACTTTTGGATTTCAAACCAGGTGCAAATAAACCAAAATAAACAAAAACAATTAACAATGCTAGTAGAACCCCTGGCACAGGAGCAAGTGATCTCAAAAACATGGTGGTTCTCATGACAATCATGAAAACTACACAGGGTTGAGCAGAGTCCACAACTGACAGATCGGTCGACTCACATTGCAAATTCCAGCCCCTGAGAAGAGCTTTGGAATCAGACAGACCTGGGTTGAACCCAGCCGCTGCCCCTCATCGACTGTGTAACCGTGGACAAGCCACTTAACCTTCCTGTGCCTCAGTTTCCACCTCTGTCAAATGGGAATAACGGCAGTACTGGCCTACGCTGAACTGCCCTGGGGCTGAAATGACACAAAGCACATGGAGCAGACAACCTGGGACAGGGTAAGCACTCAGTAAATGTCAGGCTCTGTTTTCATTATCAACCAATAGAGAAATTGGCACAGGACATAAAGTAATTCACAAAAGATGAAATTTGAATAGTAGACAAACATGATGAATCTCACTAGCAATGAGGAAAAATGTAAATTAAATCCTCAGTGAGGTAGCAGTTGCCATCTATGAAATTAGGAAAGTTTTGAGGGATTGACAGGAGAGCCCAGCAGAGGCGTGTGGTGCTGGCAAAGGTGCACACTGCTGGAAGCTTGATAAAGTGGATCCTTCTGGACAGCAACTTGTTCCAAGATCCGTAACACGTTGATACCAAGAAAATCCACTTTTTTTTTTAAGATTTTTTTTAAATGTATTCATTTTTGAGAGAGTGAATGCATGAATACAAGCAGAAGAAGTGGCAGAGGGAGAAGCAGACTCCCCACTGAGCAAGGAGCCTGATGCAGAACTCGATCCCAGGACCCTGTGATCATGACCTAAGCCAAAGGCAAACGCCCAACCCACTGAGCCACCTAGCTGCCCAAGCAATTCCACCACTGAAAATCTTTTCTGAGGTGATGAGCTCATGGGTGATTTCTTCCCTCTTTCCAGAACTATGTTTTATAATGTGGCCATATCACATCTATAATTTAAAGATCATATTTTTAAAAAGATTGTATTTATTTATTTGAGAGAGGGTCAGAGTACAAGCAGGGGGCAGGGGGATGAGCAGAGAGAGAGGGAGAAGCAGACTCCTCACTTAGCAGGGAGCCCAACTCAGGGCTCGATCCCAGGACCCAGAGATCATGATCTAAGCTGAAGGCGAAGTTTAACCGACTGAGCCACCCACGGCGTCCCTAAAGATTATAATTTTAAAAACTGATCTGGCACCATTAAGATTGAAGGGCCAAATATATAATTTAAGTATCTGTATGTAAATAAGCCTGTACATGATGAGGTCAAGGAGGGGGTACCCCTGTGTCCCTCTTTCTAATTAACAGTGTATCTCAAAGTCACAGAACCCTCAGAGGGAGGGAGGCCAAACTCCGTGGTACCTCTTTTACAGCTGGCACATGGACTCTCAGAAAACGGGAGTGCTGCAGAACAGGGCTCAGCCCCACCTGTGTGGCCACAGGACATTACACCAGGCATGCCTCCCCAGCTTCCAGCCCCCACCCCCATCCCAGGCCTCTCACCTTGCTGACAAACAAGATGGATGACAATTCCATGAAATCTTTTGAGATCAGCTGCCCATAGGAGAACTTCTCCACCTTCCCCAGGGCTACAAGCTTCCAGAGCTTCTCCTCAGACAATGACTCAAATAGATCCATCTTCCTGAGGGGAAAATCCCATTAGATAGAATTCATCACCCTTGGAGCACCTGGGTGGCTCAGTGGGTTAAGCCGCTGCCTTCTGCTCAGGTCATGATCTCAGGGTCCTGGGATCAAGCCCCGAATCGGCTCTCTGCTCAGCGGGGAGCCTGCTTCCCCCCTCTTGCTCTGCCTGTCTCTCTGCCTGCTTGTGATGTCTGTCAAATAAATAAATAAAATCTTAAAAAAAAAAAAAAAAAAGAATTCATCACCCTCCATCCCAGAAAGTGCCCAGCTCTCAGCAATTTCCAGAAAGGGAATGTGTCATCTTGCTCTTGAAAATGCCTGATGTGGAGGATTTTACTCGCCCTCCAGTTGCCTCACCTGGCCTGTGGCACCCTCTCCAGCTCTCCTCTCCACTGCTCCCCAGTCCAGTGTGTCCCCTCTCACTTCCACTCTGCCCTCCAGGGGCTCCTTTCTGGCCCCATCCCCCAATCTAGTGCTCACTAGGCAACTCCCAGAGTGCCTCACTTCAGCTCACCTGCTATTCTGGCCCCCAGCCCAGCAGTCCTCCCCCTCCCTTTGGTTTGGGCAACTCACTCCAGCCTCCTCCAGCCTGTTAGTTTCAAAGACTTAGGCCTATGCCTAATGAATGGGGGACATCTGGACTCCCCTCTCTTTGCCTTTGTTCCCTATGACTGAAGGCCCAACCTGCAGTGCCACCACCTGCCCCCCACACACACACCCAGCTCATGCACCACCACTCAGTGGCTTGCCATCCCTGACACGCAGCCCCACAGGGTTGCTAACAACCATCTCAAATTTCCTCAGCTCCCACAGATCACGAGCCCGGAACTTGGGTGACACAGGGCACTGAGCTAATCCAGGGCACCAAGGGGGAACAAGGTCAGTGCCATGTCCAAAGGAGAAGGGTCTGGAGACACGGGAAGGGAAAGCGGGATCTCCACAGAGGCAACACCACTGGGCCCCCACTTCCCATGATCATCTCATTCAATCTTTACAAAGATTTGGGAGAGAGATGAATCATTATCCCCATTTTACAGAGCAGGAGGCTCAACTCAGAGAAGGGAGGTGACCCATCTAGGGTGACATGGTTGATAAACCCAAGAGCTGAGATTGCAGCTCAGTCCCATTCTTCCACGGTGTGAAAACAGGAAGTGCTCCTCCCCCTGCAGGGCTAAGTCCCTTCGAAAGCCCCAGTCCCTCTTACAGCTCCTCTTCTCTCCACCCTCCCGCTACCCTACAGGGTGGCCCTCTGTACCCCGCACTGCTCTGGAGCTGCACAGCCCCATAGCCTGTATTTTCAGGGCTGGGGCACACACTTCATCTGATGTCCATTCTTTTCCTAAAGGTGAGTAACTAGAAGGGATACAACGAGCACCTGTGCATGCCTGGAGAGACAACAGCGTGGGGATTACCATGGCGAAAGGGCTGCCCTGCCCTCACAACCATACGTGCTTCCTGCCTGATGTCTAATAAACGTTAAAGGAGGTATTATGCAATCAAGAATCACAGTTTGGGGGCGCCCGGGTGGCTCAGTGGGTTAAGCCTCTGCCTTCGGCTCAGGTCATGATCTCAGGGTCATGGGATCGAGCCCCTCATCGGGCTCTCTGCTCGGCAGGGGGCTGGCTTCCCTCACCCACCCTTCTCTGCCTTGTCTCCTCTGTCTACTTTGTGATCTCTGTCAAATAAATAAAACTTTCAAAAAAAAAAAAAAAAGAATCACAGTTTGGCTGGGACTTCAAAGAAACATGGGGTATGGGGTGCCTGGGTGGCTCAGTTGTTAAGCATCTGTCTTGGGCTCAAGTCATGATCCCAGGGTCCTAGGATCAAGCCCAACATCGGGCTCCTTGCTCTGCAGGAAGTCTGCTTCTCCCTCTCCCACTCCCCTTGCTTGTGTTCCCTTTCTTGCTGTTTCTCTGTCAAATAAATAAATAAAATCTTTAGAAAAAAAAAAAAAGGAACACAGGGTAGAATAGAAGTATTGGGGGGGCACTCTCCTCTATTCTGGAGTGATGGGCTTGGTTAGTGAGGTGGGGCAGTGAAGCCCAGAGATTTCTGAATTGAACATTCTGGGTACATCACCCCACCCCCACAACACCAAAGCTTTGTTTCCTTACCTGTAAACTAGATAGAGCAAGAGAAACAATGCCACAGGATTGAATAAGAGAAGTTAAAAGACCTGGGACAAAGGGCTGAGTACCCATGAGCTATTCTATTAGTACCATCCCACAAGGAAGGGATGTGTAAGCTGAGACCTAAGGGTCTAGCAGGACTTTGCCAGATGGAGAAGTTGGGTGGGCGATGTCTCCTGTCTCAAGAGCATTCTGGGAGAGAACAGCACCTCCTGTCTCCCACTGGGCCTACCACAGTCAGGCACCTAATAAACACACAGGGGGGACATGTTGGCTGATGATGGAGGTACCTAAAAAATTCAAATCGTTCCTGAGCATCCTTTTGGAATTCCTGATCCAGCTTATTCTCAAGGAAGTCTTCCCTGTCGACAACCAGGAATTCTGTTTCTTCCATACAGACCACAGTGGCCCTCCTTAGTGAAGGAGTCAGAATGCCCAGTTCCTGTTGGGTTGACACAGACAAAAGCAAGTGAGATGCTACCTACCTCTTGCTTTCTCCTCGCAGCCTTGCCCACCTTTTTCCTGCTTCCATCAGCCCCCAGAAATCTCTACTCCCCAGACTGTAGACTCCCCAGCTGGCCCTGCACTCCTGTTCATTCCCCACTCCTGGGCGCCATCCCCTCCCTCTTAATATGCTGCTCGTGGAAGAAAAGAGGCAACAGGCTTCACCAGACCAGAAAGAGGAAGCCAGAGGGGCCTCTCGGAGGGGTCACTGCGCCTCTGTGGGGGTTATACAGGGAACATGTTCCTCATGTTCCTCAAACATCAGAGATGGAGGAACCATCCTTGGACATCAGCTGGTCCAGTCGATTGGCCTGTGACGGGAAAGGGTGCTGGGATCCACGATAGGGCAGGGACTTACACACAGGAGAAGGTAGGACCAGGCCCAGCTGTTCTGGCTGGAGTCCTGTCGCACCCCCATGCCTGCCCCACTGAGGCCGACCTTCCCCCGTGCTTACCCCAAAACAGTCGCCCTTGTGCAACAATGTGGGGTGGGTGTCCAGGAAGGCGCTGCTGCCATCGTCATCCTTGGTCACCGCGACTGTGCCCAGATAGATGAAATAAAAGCTGTTGCCCCTCTGTCCCTTCTTGACAATCACGCGCCTGCGCCCAAACCTGAGAAGAGACCAAGGCCAGTAGGTCTGGAAGCAGCAGGGAGCCTGGCCCATGCTGTGAGGAGTGCTGCACTGTGGTGCTCTTCTCTCTAGGGCAGGAAGACACAGACTGGGACCAGAAGGGACCTTGCAACAGCCCAGCCCCAGCCCCATCAAGCTTGACTGCTTCACTAACAGTCACCGAGTTGCCCGCCTCCATCAGACTGAAGCTTCCTGAGACAGAGCCTTTGTCAGTCCGCTTCAGCACACGGGACATGCTCAATGAGCAGCAGCTGAATAAATGAATGACCAAATCCTGAAAGTAATGGCTGAGTAGCTAAATGATGGAGACCAGGATCCCAGTCCTGATTCTGCCCTGAGCTGCACGGCACTGGACACTCATATTCTCTCTCTGACCCTCAAGGTCTCTTGTCTGTAAAATAAGACGAACATGCCTAGGAAAAAATAGGTAAATGGTCTTCTAATCCTCAAGAACTCACTACACAATCAGGAACCATTAGGGTAGAGGTGCCCAGGTCCAGAGCAAACTGGAAGTTAGTTCTTAAGCTCCCAGGGGGAAGATTTCTGCATTTCAAATAAAAGTTCAGATTCTACTTCTTTCAATATTCATTCATTTCCTTCCTTCATTCAGTAAGTTAAATAAATACCAACTGTGTCTATCAGGCAAAGCGAGAAAGGACAGATTTTGTCCTGAAAATTATGGTTAAGTTCAGAAGCTAAATAAGGTTTA
This sequence comes from Mustela putorius furo, assembly GCF_011764305.1. Classification (NCBI taxonomy): domain Eukaryota; kingdom Metazoa; phylum Chordata; class Mammalia; order Carnivora; family Mustelidae; genus Mustela; species Mustela putorius. The sequence continues at coordinate 5,326,340 of NW_025421464.1, read as the reverse complement.
AAAGTGCTTTAAGAGAGGTGAGCACAGGCGAATTCAGAAGCATGGAGCAATGGCACTTAACCCAGCTTAGCAAAGCCAGAGCAGGCTGCGGGATACTGTCTGGAGTCTTCCAGGTAGACAGAGAGTTGGAAGAATGTTCCAGGCAGAGGGACCACCACGTCCACAGGCACAGAGGTGGCTGAAAGCATGGTGTCTTCAAAGGAATAACAGTGAGCTCCATTAGAAAGGGAAATGGAAAACAGGGAGGTCAGGGGAACCAGTGGGAGAGAAATTTGGCTAGGTCAAATCATAAGACACTTCAGACACTGGGCTAACTTTAGGTTTTACCCAGAAGGTAATGGGGAACACAAAAGTCTAGAAAAAGGAGATGGCCTAGAAGACCATGACTAGATAGGAGACGATTCAGCTGGAAAATGAGGCTTTGGGGAGCACAACTAGTGTTCATCCAAGCCCAGACTCCTGGAGCTGCAGTTGGAAAGACCCTCAGAAACAATGTAGCTGATCCACATCGCTGAGATGAGGGAAGTGAGACCTAAGAAGCCCCAGGCTTGCTGAAGGCACACAATGAGTCACACTAGAGTCAGCACTAGACCCCAAATCTCCTAGAGCAGACATCTGTGGCTTTGCTGCCAGGTGTCAGGGTCACCCTTCCCAACAGTCACACCCTGACTTTACTTTGGGGGAAACACTTTAATTCTTGACTCTCAGACAGTCTGTCATCGTGCTGCCAAGAGAGAGGAGGTTTGGTGGAGAAAGTGGTTTATGAGAATGGACTGAGCCGGAAGCTGGAGAACTATTCCAGGACTTTTTAGGACTTTTCAGATATATAGGCCACCCCTGGCCCAGGTAGGTTTTCTGTCCCTTGTGACTGAAAGAATCCTGTCTAATCTGCTCATTTCCAGTCCCAGAAATAATCAACTAGCTGAACAGGACTTTAAAAATCACTACCTCTTCATCTTCACGCAAACCCATAAAATCTGTATCAGTAATGCGGATTTTGAGGCTCAGCACGGTTAAGTGGCTTGCCTGAGGTCACACCTCAGAGTGGCAGATGCCCCGTCACATTCCAGAGCTTCTACCTCAATGATTCTTTTTCTTTGCATGACAACATTCTGCCTGCTGTGGAATCTTACTTTAAGACCACGACTTGCTCTTCTTTCCTGGGCTGGACCCAAAGCAGATGGTTCCCTCTGCCTGGAATGTTCTTGCCTACACCTCCACTTATCAAATATACCTACCCCAATGCCACCTCTTTTTTAAGTCTCCTTTGGCCACACCAGATGGAGAGTCTCCCAGGCTTACTGGCTATAAACAGAGCCTACACAGGTCGTAACAGGCCTTAATCTAGTGCTAGTTGTGACTATGTGACCTGGGACCTCCGTGAAGGAAGATATCAGGACACAGACCTATAGTGTCCTTACAGCCTCCATTTTCAAGACAGGCCTTACCTCAAATATTTCTGCTAGGCTGCTTCTCTTAAGCCACTGAAATGTCCAAGAAAAGGACACCACTTACACTTCTCTAGCACAATGTATTTATATGGTGCCTCTTGTGTCATGGACCCTTGGACAATCTGGTGAAGCCTTCACAGAATAATGTTTTAAATATATAAAACAGGGGTGCCTGGGTGGCTCAGTCAGTTAAGTGTCTGCCTTCCACTCAGGTCATGATCTCGGGGTCCTAGGATCGAGCCCTGCATGGGGCTCCCTGCTCAGCAGCGAGCCTGCTTCTCCTTCTCCCTCTCCCTCTGCTGCTCCCCTACTTATACTCTCTTTCTCTCAAATAAATAAAAATCTTTAAAAAATGTTTTTAAAATAAATAAGTATATATATATATATATATAATAAAATACAGCAGAAACAGTTGATAATTGCCTTTTAAAACCCAAATTGTGGGGGCATCTGGGTGACTCAGTCAGTTAAGAGTCTGACCCTTGATTTTGGCTCAGGTCATGCTCTCAGGGTTGTGAGACTGAGCTCTGAATGGGCTCTGCGCTCAGCAGGGGAGCCTGCTTCAGAGTCTCTCCCTCTGTCCCTTCCTCCCCATGACCCCTCATGTTTGTGCGCTCTCTATCTCTCAAATATATAAGTCTTAAAAAAAATAATAAAACCCAATTGTTGTCTAGCAATATATGTGCATCTTTATTAAGGCACAGAATAATAAAATCTAGCAGCAGATCTAATTACTACCATAATTTCAAAGATATGATGAATATAAATTATTTTTTGAGAAATCTGCAATAACTTGAGTGTGTATTTTTGGTGATTTCTTTTGGTGAAAAAGTCACAGGAATAGCTAATACTGTCGTGGTGCATTACCTACATTTGCGATTCAAGGAAATGATAAATTTTAGTTAGATGTTAAAGAAAACAAACTTTTTCTTATCCAAGTTCACAGACCCTTGCCCTAGTTCCTATCTGTACATGATACAATCACCTGTGAACCACTGTGGCTTTTAGGGTGTGGATGCAAGTCTCAGCTCTACCTCTCATGACTTGGGTGACAGAGTATGAGACGTTCTACCCCTCTGAGCCTCTGCTTCTTCTTCTGAAAGAGGAGGAAACTGGACCAGATCCTTTCTGAGGATCCTACCCAAGCCTCATCAGATCCAGTGGCTCCTTAATCCTGGGAAGACTATCAATAAATGAAGGAGACCAAGCGTGCTACAAGCTCAACAAGGAGCACTCCAGCGAGCTGACAGATAGCTTTTCACAGCTGGGGTGTCACAGAGACACAAGCAGACTGGCCATGGCCTCGTCAGGCAGCTCTTCCCAGCCGAGGACCCAGGGGTGTGCCCCTCACTGACCGTTCAAAGCGCATGACCTTGGCCAGGAGCAGCTGCAGGGGCTCTGAGTAGTTACGGTAGCTGTCCAAGACCTGCAGGAGGTTACAGAGCGCCTGGATCTCGGGCTCCGTCCTCCAGGAAGGCAGCTTCTGCGTGATCTGCATGGCTTTTGGAGGGAAGTGACCCTGGGGAGAGAGAACCAGAGTGACACACAAGACCCAGCAGTTTCCCCCAGAGGCCAGTCAGCAATTCCCCACACTCCTGCTCTTACACTCTCCCACACCCTGTACAAGAGTGGCTGACACGTACCAAGGGCTTACTGCGTGCCTGGTATCCGGATACACAACTTACACACACCATCTCACTGCATGTTTGCCCAGCCCGAGAAGTGAAGCAGTGTTACGATTCCCATTTGACAGATGAAGACACTCAGGCAGGATGATAACCTAGATCTGCTACATGCCAAGAGCCTTATCCCTAACTCCTGACCATACTGCCTTTGCTGTTCATTGACCACTCCCCGAGACAATAAGGGCTCTCTGGCTCCAGGGGACCCTCAGGATATGTTCACTGCAGTCAGGGGAGACCTCCCTTGCCTCAGCCGATATCTTGAAATGCTACAGGAGACTAAGGAATAAAAAGAACCTAGAGAAACCAGGTCCTGGTGAAGCAAGACTCATGGACCAGTGGGTAGACAGATCCATCCATTCACTCCCCACCCCCACCTGCTGGGAAAATGGTACCTGAGTTATTAACACTCCTACTGGCTGCCCATCTCACTTAGGATAAAATCTTAACTCTGTACCCCAGCCTAGGGGCCCCACATGGTCTGACTCCTTTCCTCCCTACCCCCCACCACCTCACTTCCTGCTTCTCTCCTTCATTCTCCAGTGTCTAGAATTCTACCCATCTTTTGTAGGTGCCAAGCTCACTTCTGTCCTGCAGTCCTTGCTTGGGCTGTTTTCTCTGCCTGGAATGTTCTTCCCCTGCATTTTCACATGGCTATAGCTGCTTCCTCCTCTTCATTCAGTTCTTAGCTCCTATATCACCACATACTCAGGGAGTCCCTACTGGATCATTTGACCTAAAATAGTAGGCCCCCTTCCCAGTAGTGTGTAGTTTCTGAATCACTTTTCCCCAAGTAATTCATACTTTCTGAAATGACCTCATTCTTTTTAAAAGATTAACTTATTTATTTGAGAGACAGAGAGAGTGCGCGTGCACACACACACACACACACACACACACACGTGAGTGAGTAGGGGGTGGTGCAGATGGAGAGGGAGAAGGAGACTCCTCACTGAGCAGGGAGCCCCATATGGGACTCCATCCCAGGACCCTGAAAGCATGACCTAAGCCAAAGGCAGATGCTTGACTGAGCCACCCAGGCACCCCTCTTTTTTGTTAATGTGTATATTATCTATAATTTCCCCATCCTACACACACACACACACACACACACACACACACTCTCACTCACTCTAGAACTGCACTATCCAAAATGGTAGCCATTAGCCACACGTGGCTATTGAAATTTAAATTAAATTAAATTAAAAAAATAAGTTCTGGGGCACCTGTGGCTCAGTTAGTTAAGTGTCTGCCTTCAGCTCAGGTTGTGATCCCAGGGTCCTGAGATCGAGCCCTACGTCAGGCTCCCCATTCTGCAGGGAGCCTGCTTCTCCCTCTCCCTCTGCCTGCAGCTCCCCCTGCTTGTACTCTCTCTTCTCTCTTTCTGTCAAATAAATAAACAAAATCTTTTTTTTTTTAATATTTTATTTATTTATTTGTCAGAGAGAGAGGGAGAGAGAGCAAGCACAGGCGGACAGAATGGCAGACAGAGGCAGAGGGAGAAGCAGGCTCCCTGCCAAGCAAGGAGCCCAATGTGGGACTCGATCCCAGGACGCTGGGATCATGACCTGAGCCGAAGGCAGCGGCTTAACCCACTGAGCCACCCAGGCGTCCTAAATAAACAAAATCTTAAAAAAAATTAAATTCCTCAGTCACACAAGCCACAAAGCGCAACATGGGTCTGTTGGCTACTATATTGGACAACACAACTGAACATTTCCATTATCTCAGAAAGTTCTATTGGACAAAGGTGTCCCAGAATATAAGCCCCAATAAAAACACAACAGTGGTTTCATCTATCTTATTTACCCCACTCTAGAAAAACATCTCGGGCACCTGGGTGGCTCAGTGGGTTAAGCCGCTGCCTTCGGCTCAGGTCATGCATGATCTCAGGGTCCTGGGATCGAGTCCCGCATCCAGCTCTCTGCTCAGCAGGGAGCCTGCTTCCCTCTCTCTCTCTCTGCCTGCCTCTCTGCCTACTTGTGATCTCTGTCTGTCAAATAAATAAATAAAATCTTTAAAAAAAAAAAAAAAGAAAAACATCTCACATGTGATGGGCACTCAACAAAATAAAAATTTATGGAAGGAATGAATGAATGCTGGCTAATTTCACATAACAGTAGTTCTCACAGAAGCAAAAAAGAAGTGGGACATGAGAAATTCTGGACAATAGTTCTGAAGCCTTGCATATCTCCTCAGAGGGGCAGTGTTGCTTAGTGATTAATAACACACAGGTTCTGGATGTCTGGGTGGCCCAGTCGGTTAAGCATGTGCCTTCAGCTCAGGTCATGATACTTGGGTCCTGGGACTGAGCCCCAAATCAGGCTTCCTGCCCAGCAGAGAGTCTGCTTCTCCCTCTGCCCTTCCCCCCATTCGTGCTCTCTCTCTCTCAAATAGATAAATAAAACCTTTTAAAAATTTTAAAAACAATAATGTGTAAAATCTAGTGCCATGTACCTGGGTTTGAAACTTGGCCTGCTCCTTCCTAGTTGTGTCTCCTGGGACAAGTCACATTTCCCTGAGCCTCAGTTCCCTATCTGAGAGCAGCAGAACCTGAATGTATAAATAGCAGGGCTAATACAAGTAAAGGGCTTATAATGGGCCTGGCTCCCAGCCTGGAACTATGGAAGCATTGATTTTTTTTTTTTTTTTTAAATTAAGTAGGCCTCTATCCCCAATGTGGAGCCCAACATGGGGCTTGAACTCATGATCCTGAGATAAAGATCTGAACTAAGATCAAGTCATATGTCAAGCAGTTGAGCCACAAGTGCCCTGTCTTGGCCATTTTTAAGATCTGAATCCAATCTTCTTCCTTCCTAACCCTCTCTTGCTATCAATAACCCATTGAGATTTCTATGATAGGGTTCATTTAGGACAAAACACAGATGACTCTGGTTTCTATGAATAAAACTGATTCTCCAGGCCCACTAGGGGCCCTAATTCTTTTAGGAAATCTCTCTCACCAACCCTCAACCCTTAGAAACTCCCTTCTCTGGATTCCCACAGAACTAACTCTGTTATTTAACTTCCCAGGTAACTTTCCTCACTTTTTTTTTTTTTTTTAAAGATTTTATTTATTTATTTTTCAGAGGGAGAGCGAGCACAGGCAGACAGAGTGGAAGGCAGAGTAAGAGGGAGAAGCAGGCTCCCCGCGGAGCAAGGAGCCCGATGTGGGACTCGATCCCAGGACTCTGGGATCATGACCTGAGCCGAAGGCAGCTGCTTAACCAACTGAGCCACCCAGGCGTCCCAACTTTCCTCACTTTAACTCCTACTTAGCTCCTTAAGGGAAGTTATACCACCTAGAATCCCCACAACCAGACACAGATCTAATAGAGCTGGTAAGAACTTCAAATCTTTCCTGTAATAGGTAGATCCCTTTCAAATTTAAATTAAATTTTGGGGCGCCTGGATAGCTGGGTCAGTTAAGTGTCTGCCTTCGGCTTAGGTCATGATCCCGGGGTCCTGGGATCGAGTCCCACATTGGGCTCCCTGCTCAGTGAAGAGCCTGCTTCTCCCTCTACCTTCCCCCTGCCCCTGCTTGTGCTAGCGCTCTCTCTCTCTCTCTCTCTCTCTCAAAAAAAATAAAATCTTTAAAATTTTTTAAATTAAATTTTAATTTAGTATCCAAGACTTAGTGAGAAGCCGGGAAAATAACAATTCTTGAAATTCAGAAAACATGTCACACAGTCCAAAGTCTCACTCAGATATAAAACATTCCCTTGCCAGAATGGCCATCTGACAGTCAGGGTGGGGAGGGTGGGTTGGTGTGCCCAGTGTCTCTCAGAGGGCTTGAGGCCGAGACAGAATTCACACACAGGTCAGGGCTCTCCCCACCACCCTGATTATTTCTCCTGTGTCTGGAGCTCTTACAGCCACTACTTTGCCTTTTGTTCCTTGTCCACGGGTGTAAGTACAGGAGCTCTCCCTGCTGGTTCTGCTCAGCTCTAAGGTGACAAATGGGTTCAAGGGTGCTCACAGCCCCAGAATGTCAGGCCTGGAATCTTGGGAACCCAGACTGGACCCACCTGTCCTGATACCCAACCCAGTGCCTTTTCCAGGCCTGATGCAGAAAGAAAATTCCCAGCAGCAAGGTCAGAGTTATGCATACCTCCTCTGCAACAAAGTCCATAGTATCAAACATGATTCGGCCTTGCCTCCTTTTCTGCCGGGGGAGAAGGGAAGAAGGGGGAGAAGAAATAGAATCAGCAAGACTACTCCTAGAATTTTGCACTGAAACCCTCCTCTCCCCTTCCGTGTGGTAGGCAGGAAGCCACGGGAACCGTCCTACTAGCTGGCCCTCTCATGTTGACTTCTGCTCAAAAGCCCCAACTCAGCCCCAGACTCGGGCCCAGTACTTACATGTCATTGTTGAGACAGAGAGAGAGGAGGAGGGGTGAGGATAAAGACAGAAAGGATGGAGAGAGAAAAGGAAGAGGAGGAAAGAAGCAAACTAATGGGAAAGTAGAGAGCGACACAAAGGGACAAAATGGAGGCATCGACGAAGCCAGGCTTCCCTAAGCGCCTGTCAGGAACCAGGCATGCTCATCTTCCTTCCTTACTCCATTTCATCCTCAGGACGGAGCAGGTATTACTGCGCCCCCTTTTGGACTCGAGGTGGGTGAAGGAACCTGCCCAAGGACCACACACTGAGTTATCAGTCCTCTTCTAGAGTATGGCCAGAAGAAGGAAGTGTAAAATGTCTTAAGGATGAACTAATCCAATTCTATCGCCTAACAGTTGCAGGGGGGATGTCGGAAGAGTAGGGGAAGAGGCGGGGGGCGAGGGGATGATATGCAGGAGAAGGCAGGGGGAAGGTGAGGGACATAAATAAGGCCCTGACCACCACCTGAGGGAAACCAAGATTTTTCCAACCACCTCTCTAGACATATCTCAGGTCCTCCCCATCCCAGAGCCCCATTTATAGCTTATGTGCCTGCGTGATGCATCTCAAGGAGGCCATGAAAGAAAGCAATGGTGTTCGAAAAGATCTGGATTCACAAGCTCTAATGAAAACTGGTCTGCGGCTCTCTTGACCCAATCCCACACTCCGGCCCCCTAACTCTCTGCCGAGCAGCCATAGGACCCCCTGAGGCTGCCCTGAAGAGGCTTCTGCTCTGCTCAAGTCTACTCTGCCCAACCAGTGTCATTAAGTTTCAGCCTCATGCTCCCCTGATGACAAGGCTGATCTGGGTCTTCAGTTTCCAAGTGCTCAGGCACCAGCCCACGTGTTCTGGTAACCAAAAACTCCTGGCCCCCTTGGCCCATTGCTTTACAACTTCATGATGAGGCCCTGAGTCAGAATGTCCTTCCTGACAGCGAACCTTGGTTCCCAGTTCCAATTCTTCCATTCCATCCCTTCCCAACTGATGGTCCAACCACAGGGCAGAATCTGTCTGTAGATTCATTTGGTTTGGTCAGCATAATGTCTTTAAAATATATGAATTTGAATATCTTCAGATGGGACACGTTCTTCTTTTCTGCAGACCCACAGGCCCCTACTCCCTGCTATACCTTAAACTCAGCCACACACACACACACAGTTACACCTGCTGGTCCTTCAGAGACCAATCCAAGATGGCCTCTCTTTCACCCATCACCACCACCATTTAGGACAATTTCCTGGAGTGAATCCCTGGGTGCATTTGGGAGGCAGGGCTAGTCACTCTGTGCACGACAGGAAAATGGGAAGAGTTCGTCCAGAGATTGGGAGAAACTTTGGGGCCCTGAATAGTAATGAAGATATCTTTGGGGATCTAGAACAGGTTAGCAGAATGGTGATCAACTTTTCTGAGCTGAAAAGTATGTATGATCTACCACTGGGATAAATTTTTTAATTTGAAATGGGGACCTTCTAGAAAATCTAGAAGCATGGCCTCCAGAGTGAGCAGGGCCCTGCATGTGTTCCTTTGCTTAAATGGAGGGGACAGGAAAGAAGGTAGAGAAGATGAACAGTGGTGGGCATTCAGAAAACCCTGACTCTAATGAGGCTTCTGGATTTTTCTGATTCTTTTGATCCCAGTTAGAATGAAGATGGCTTCTTCCCTTCTCCTTGTGTTTCTTTACACATGGAGGGAGTTGTGCTTTTAGAACACTACTAGTCCCTCTCCTTCCACATACAGAAGGAGTAACTTAAACTCCTTGGTGAATCTGGAAAAACTGGGTGAGATCATTCCATCTCCATCCCTCTGAGCCCACATTCTGCTCTGCTCTCCTCTGCTGTGAGTTTAGGGCAGGAGGCCCCGCTCCTGTAGTAGAAGTCTGCCATGGTCCAGCACTGCCCATGACTGGGCACATAAGGCTATCCAATTCTGAAGTTTAGTCTTAGGTCATCCTCTCACTTGATGATCTTCTCCAATAAAGTCTTCAATAAAATCACCTTCTCCAATAAAGTCTCATCATTCACAAAAGTGACAGTTGGGTTTCCCACCTGCTTTACCCCTTGTCTTCTCTCTGTTTGGTTCAGTCTGGGAAGTGAGGTGCTATTTACTGGACCCTCTTAAACCCTCCCAATCCTGCTAAGGCCAGCTGCTTACATCCCAGAAGGAAAAGATAGGGTGCTTTCTGTGAGCAGTCTCCACGATCTGATATTCCCGGAATCCCCTGAGGCCCTGGCGGAACATTTTACACACTCGGATCATCATAATGATATCCATGGTGAGCTGGTACAGCCCCTGTGGAAACAAAACAAATTAGATCAGTAGAAACCACCTGTTTTCAATAGCCACCCGCAGGCTGGATGGCGCTGACAAGGTGAAATGGGATAGGATTAAATGCAGGGGTATGCTCGAGCAATGGTAACATTTTCAGGAAGTCTTCAAGCCTGTTGAAATCATGTTGGTAGCCTGAAAATGTCCACAGCTGGGAGTATTTATGCCACAGAAACTGGCAACTCCGCTACAAACCTCCCTCCCCAGGAGCTGGTTGGAAAAACATCCTCCAGCCCAGTTCTAGTTAAATAACAAGTCCTTCACTTCAGTCCAGGAAACAGCACAAGAGACAGCAGGCAGCAAGGGGTGATGGAAAGAGCCTGGATTTTGGAATCAGATGGATCTGAGGGAAGAAAAGTCAAGCAGATGCAAGCCTTTGCTCGGCAAGCATTGCTGCCTTTGAAGAAAGAAGAAGGGGGCCATGAACCAAGGGATGTGAGTGGTCTCCAGAAGCTAGAGAAGTCCAGGAAATGAGATTCTTCCCTAAACCATCAAGAAAGGAAAGTGGTGATTCTGACACCTGGACTTTAGCCCAGGGAGACCCATGCCAGACTTCTAGCCTACATAAGATAATATCATTCGGGGACACCTGGGCGGCTCAGTGGGTTAAAGCCTTTGCCTTCAGCTCAGGTCATGATTTTAGGGTCCTGGGATGGAGCCCCACGCATCGGGCTCTCTGCTCAGCAGGGAGCCTGCTTCCTCCTCTCTCTCTGCCTGCCTCTCTGCCTCCTTGTGATCTCTGTCAAATAAATAAATAAAAATTTTTTTAAAAAGATAATATCATTCATCTTAAGCCAAGAGATTGTGTGATATGTTATAGCTGCAATAGGAAACTAATAAAACCACTCGTCCAAGCTAGGCCATCTGATCCCAGGCAACCTTTGAGCCTGGGAATTTGGACTTGGAACTGAGAACAAATCAGACTCTGTTTCCCAGCATGAATTTGGCAGTAAGGGCAGTCACCCTCTGCCTGCCAAGTAAATACAGGGGATAGGAAAACAAGTTCAACACCAAAGAGACAAATCCAGAATGTGAAACAATCTACAAGTCAACTAACCCAGTTTCTTAAGAGACATACAAATAAATGCAAAGTATGAACCTTTGGATCCTGATTCATAATAACAAGCTGTAAAAGCCATTATTTAGGGACAAATAAGGAAATTGGATATGCCTGGAGATTAGATGATATTAGGGATATTAGTGTTGGTTTTCTTAATATTATAGTGATGTTGTAATTATGTCCTTATTTTTAAGAAGTGTCATAAAAAATGCAACTTAGTGGTGCCTGGGTGACTCAGTCAAGTATCTGCGGCTCAGGTCATGATCTCAGGGTCCTGGGATTGAGCGTCACATCAGGCTCTCTGCTCAGCAGTGAGCCTGCTTCTCCCTCTCCCCTGTCTGTGCTCTCATGCTCTCTCTCTCTCAAATAAAAAAATCTTTGAAAAAAAAAAAAGGAACTTACTCTCAAATGATTCCACAAACACACACAAATAAGTAAAGCCAATATGGCAAAATGCTGACTGTTAGATCTAAGGAGTGATCATTATATTTCAACTTCTGTGTTTGAGAATCTCCATAAGGAAACAAATTCAAAAGCTAAAAACTTTCGTTAACTTTTGTTAATCAGGAGGTCAAAAAGAAAATGAAAAAACAAACTGAAGACTGGAAGAATACATTTGCTATGTACAGAATCAACAAAGGATTCCTATCCAAAATGACAAAGAGTAAGTATTACTGAAAAACTACCATCCAAAACTGCTTTTTTAAATTTTAAAAATTCTACAAATCAAAGAAAAAATTACAAATAACCCTAAAGGAAAAATGAGCAAAAGATAAGAACAGGTAATTCAAAGGGAAAATCCAAATCTCCTATAAATAATGAAAAGATTCTGAACATCACTAGAGATCATGGAAATGTAAATTAAAGCAACAACAAGATACCATTTTACACTTACCGGATTCGGGGAATGGGAGACATATCCCACGGACACTGAAAACAAGTGAAGTGTCCATCAATAGGGGAAGGTATTAACACATTACCGTACAGTCCCAGGACTGAACATAGTCCTAGAGCGCCACATGTCAGTGTGGGTAAAGCTCACACAATTTTGAATGGAAAAAAGGTTGAAAAAGGATGCCATTTAGGACACCATTTTTTAAAAATGTGCTATATACTATGTTGCTTATAAATACATACTTATGTAATAAATTTTTAAAATCTAGATAGGAAGGCTACACATCAACCTCAGGAAAGTGGTCCCCAGTGAGGAAGAAGGGAATGGGATGATGAGGAGCTTCACCAGTACCTGTAACACTTTCTTTAAAAACATTTGTATCTGAAGGAAATATGGGGATGGGTTTTATTAATAAAATTAATACTTATTAAATACCAATTTTCCACCAGGCACTATTCTAAGCCCTTTTGATATATCAACTTATTTCATCCTCAACAATAAATCAATGCAATAGATACTAATACTGTCATCTGTCACCCTTTACAGAAGGGAAAATAGGCACAGCAAATGAAGTAACTTGACTCATACTAATATTAGTCATATGACTAATAGGTGATGGGGATTTGAACCCAGGCTGGCTGGCTCCAGGATCCACAGGCTCAACCTATCACTCTATCCTGCTGCCAGGCCTTATTCGCTCTGGATCTCATAACAGCAGGAAGGATGGGTACAGAGGAGTTCTTAGGGGCTCAGAGTATAGCCTATGACATGCCAGTGTCAAGGGGACAGCCATCTACAAAGAACAGGTCAGAATTCAGTCTTTCTGAAGCCTAACTTGGACTCTATTCTTTGTGTCATGCCATGAATCCAGAAGATACAGAGTAGGCCTTCTCTTACACCTGCCCCTCCATTCCTCAAAATACCACTCTTCCCTCAGAACCCTTGACACTCCTCACCAGTTCCTTCTTCAAGATTTGCCACGTATAAGACACCATATATCTCCTCATGGTTCCTGACTGGCAAATGGCACAACTAGCCCCTTTGCCTTTCAAGGGTAGGACCACAGATCCTTCCCAAACAATCTACTTATATTAGAAACAAATAGCTTCCCTTGGTGGCAAGGTAGGAGTTTCTCTCCACTCCTCACCAATAACTTCTGGAAGCTTTGTTCTGAGAAACTGTCATTCTCAGAATCTCCTTATATCACAATGGAGGATTCTGGAAGAGAAGGCAGTGAGAAGGAATTACAATCTGGGAGTCTAACATTCATTGAGCACCCAAAGGCATGATCTTAGTTAATCCTCACAACTACCACAAGGTAAGTGTTCTCACACCCACTCCATACATAAGAATGAGGCTCCAGGGCGCCTGGGTGGCTCAGTGGGTTAAGCCGCTGCCTTCGGCTCAGGTCATGATCTCAGGGTCCTGGGATCGAGTCCCGCATCAGGCTCTCTGCTCAGCAGGGAGCCTGCTTTTCTCACCCTGCCTCCACTACTCTGTCAAATAAGAATCTTAAAAAAAAAAAAAAAAAGAATGAGGCCAAGTAGCTAACTGATTGCCAGTTGTGAGGCCATCTTAAAGGAGGAGCTTCTGGGTTCAGAACAGGCGCACCCAACACCTCAGCCTAGGAGGCTCTCCAACGCTTAGAACTTGGAGACCCTCCAGTGTGGGTACATGACGCTGTCCTATAAATGTTGGCAAATCAGCAAATCAGGAACACTTGGAAAATCAGAAGTCCTCAGCTAAATGGGGTGCCAAATGTTAAAAGGAACTCAGTGACTAGAACTCAGTGACCCTGAGGTCCTTCCAAAAGTAGAGAATATAGGATTTAAAGTACTGCTGTCTGGGGTGCCTGGGTGGCTCAATGGGTTAAAGCCTCTGCTTCGGCTCAGGTCATGATTCCAGGGTCCTGAGATCAAGCCCCACATCCGGTTTTCTGCTCAACAGGGAGCCTGCTTCCCTTCCTCTCTCTCTGCCTGCCTTTCTACCTACTTGTGATCTCTGTCAAATAAATAAATAAAATCTTTAAAAACAAAAAAAAAAAAAACAAAGTACTGCTGTCTACTAGATTAAAGATGGCAGCTAATGATCGGAATTTGCTTTTATATGAGAATCTTTTTTTTTTTTTTAAGATTTTATTTATTTATTTGACAGAGATTACAAGTAGGCAGAAAGGCAGGCAGAGACAGAGAGAGGGAGAAGCAGGCTTCCTGCTGAGCAGAGAGCCTGATGCGGGGCTTGATCCCAGGACCCTGGAATCATGACCTGAGCTGAAGGCAGAGGTCATGCAGGTGCCCCCTATATGAGAATCTTTAAAAAAAAACTATGACCTCAAGTATTGCCTGATTGGCCATTCCTATCCAGCTAGGCCTATCGCCAACCTTCTCCCAACTGATAGCCAAACGGAAGGACACTGAACACAGTGAAGACAGCCTGACAGCCAGGAAGACTCAAGCTCTGAATTACTAAATTCAAAGGCCACCACTCCTAGAGTGAGACAATGACCACTTACAGAGATGAGAAGAGACAGAATTGGGTTTTTTTCCTCCTCTTGCTTAGAGAAAAAATCGCAAAGAACTCAGGGAGAAACAGAATAAAAAAGTTTCAGAGAGAAAAAGAGAGAAGCAGTGTGGATTTTTTGCCTCCTCTACCACAGACCAGGTTTAAGGAAGGAAATACAAAAGTTTAGGGGCTTTCTGAAACAAACTACTGGGGATGGGGAAGGCAAGAAAGATAGCAGGAGGTGGCTATAGACAGGGAGGTATCCAATCAGTCCTCTGAGCTGCCTGAGATGCAAGTGACATGAAGAGGACCCAGACCAACAAGGGTCATTGGATGATGCCAGTAAGTAGGGCCAAGACCCTGATGAGACACTGAAATTAGACACTTCTCATCTCCCCTCTTGCCAGCAGTGATTGTATAATTTCTGGAGGAACTGGATCAGTGTTAGGGAGAAAGAGGCAGGAAGTTTGGAGAACTCTGAACTGGCCTAAGATGAATCAATCAGTCTGAAATTACATCCCCTCAAAATTACTGAATTGGACCTCAATTTACCTGAAGACATCTAAATTGTCTAGTAGGAGGCAGGTGGGGACACAGTACAAACATTAAAGTCAGCTCTAGAAATTAAGGAAATGTTGGGCACCTGCGTGATTTGGTTAAGTGTCTGCATTCAACTCATGATCCTAGGGTCCTGGGATTGAGTCCTGTGTTGGGTTCCCTGCTCAATGGAGAGTCTAATTTTCCCTCTCCCTCTGCGTCTCCCCCCATTCGTGCTCGTTCTCCCACAAATAATTAAATAAAAAAAATTTTTTTTAATTAAGGAAGTGTCATTGCTATCCCAGTTTCTTTTCTTTTCTTTTTTTTTCTTTTAAGATTTTATTTATTTGACAGAACACACACATGGGGAGCGGGAGAGGAAGAAGCAGGCTTTCTGCTGATCAGGGAGCCCAATGCAGGGCTCCATCCCAGGACCCTGGGGCCATGACCTGAGCCAAAGGCAGACACTTAACAACTGAGCCACCCAGATGCCCCTCTGTCCTAGTTTCTAATCTTACGATTGAACTGTTGTAGAATAGAATGTCAGAAAGGGCATTGGCCCTATTCTTATGTGATCTTGGGTAAATTACTTAAGCACACTGGGCCTCACTTTCCTCTTTTTAAACTGAGTTAGAGTCAATTCCACAAATAATTTCCTTTCTTTTTTAAAGGATTTATTTATTTATTTATTTATTTATTTGAGAGAAAGCTTGAGCAGGGGAAGGGGCAGAGGCAGAGAGAAAGAATCTTAAGCAGACTCCCCGCTGAGCACAAAGTCTAAGGTGGGGATCAATCCCAGGACCCTGAGATCATGACCTGAGCTGAAATCAAGAGTCAGACACTTGGGGCACCTGGGTGGCTCAGTGGGTTAAGCCGCTGCCTTCGGCTCAGGTCATGATCTCAGGGTTCTGGGATTGAGCCCCACATCGGGCTCTCTGACCGGGGAGTCTGCTGAGATCTCTCTGCCTATTGATCTCTGTCTGTCAAATAAATAAAATCTTTAAAAAAAAAAAAAGAGTCAGACACTTAACCAACTGAGGCACCCTGGGGCCCCAAATAATTTCAAGATAAGATCCTTATTGTTTTGCTAATTATAAGAGTTATGCAACAGACATTTATAGAGCTTCAACTAGATGCAAAGCTTGAAAGGTGAAGACACCGTCTCTGCTCACGGTCTCTGTTCACGATATTGAGGGGATGGAAACTATAGCCATAAGAGAAAGTCGCACTAAAATAAAACTATAAAGATAAGTGAAGAAAGGGCAGGGCCTGATCAGAAAGCACGAGATGTGGCTGCAATATGAGATACCCAGGGGGTACAGCAAGAAGTGAAGTTGTGGGGCACCTGGGTGGCTCAGTGGGTTAAAGCCTCTGCCTTCGGCTCAGGTCATGATCCCAGAGCCCCACATCGAGCTTTCTTCTCAGCAGGGAGCCTGCTTCCCCCTCTCTCTCTGCCTGCCTCTCTGCCTACTTGTGATATCTGTCTGTCAAATAAATAAATAAAATCTTTTTTTTAAAAAAAAAAAAGAAGTGACCGACTGCCATGCTTTAGAGCCCTGCAGCTGCCAAGCTCCATCTTGTTCACTCACACAAAACCTTTGTCAGAAGGTCAAGCTTTGCTGATGACCCTAAGAGACTTCCTGCCAGCCTGGAATTCTACTCTAGTCCCTTCCCCATGCACACCTCCAACAAACAGCTGGTCCAGAAAGAACTCACTTCATTTAAAGGAGACTTATAATAAAAAAATAAATAGCACCAGACCCATATATTACAGAAAAGTGAAGAAGGAGGGGGCAGGGAACAAGAAAAACAAATGGCAGATGAAAGGCACTCACAGAAAAAAAAAAAAAATTAACATGAAACAGATGATAATCAGGAACCACAAAGAACTCAAAGGGCTTAATACATTTCAAAACGAGTTCAAAGCAAGATGCAATAGTTGAAAAAGATGATGAAGCAACTGGAGGAGATGGGCATTGGCAGAGCTCAGGAAGGAAGTGGGTGTGGTTTTTTTTTTTTTTTAAACAAACAAAAAAAAAATGTCCGAACATTTATTTTTATTTATTTCATTTCAGAAACATCAAAAAGGTAGCCTTGCTGAATACAGAGGCCAGGACTGCAAAAAGCAAGTGAGGGAGTTGTCAATGAACACGTAAAAAGGAATGAAGAAATACTATTATTAAAAGGTATGGAAGGGCGCCTGGGTGGCTCAGTGGGTTAAAGCCTCTGCCTTTGGGTTCTAGGATCCAGCCTCACATCAGGTGCTCTGCTCAGCAGGGAGCTGGCTTCCTCCTCTCTCTCTGCCTGCCTCTCTGCCTACTTGTGATCTCTGTTGGTCAAATAAATAAATAAAATCTTAAAAAAAAAATAAGTAAAAGGTATGGAAATACAGAGGAAAAGGGAGTAGGTTAAGTACATGGGGTTCTTCAACTTATAGAGATGTAAATTTTTTTTTTTTTTAGATTTTAGTTTTAAGGGGGTGCCTGGATGGCTCAGTAGGTTAAGCATCTGCATTTGGTTTGGGTCATGATCCCAGGGTTTTGGGATTAAGCCCTGCTCAGGGGGAGAGTCTGCTTCTCCCCTTCCCTCTGCCCCTCCCTACAAATGTGCTCTCTCTCTCTCTCTCTCTCTCTCTCGCTCACTCTCAAATAAATAAATCTTTAAAATATTTATTTTTAAGTAATCTCTATACCCAACATAGAGCTCAAACTTACAACCCCAAGATCTAGAGTTGCATGCTCTACCAACTGAGCCAGCCAGGCTCCCCTATAGCTGTAAATTTTAAAACACATTTTAAACCTGATAAACCAAGAAAAAGATGTATAAGCCTATTTAAAGATAAAAAGGAAACTACCAGTAATAATTAAAACTGGAGAGAAAGGATGAGAAAAGGAGTATAAAGATTACTCTTTTTTGACTTTTGAATTTTATACTAGGCATATATATATATATATATATATGTATAAATATATATATGAACAGGTAATATATATATATCACTTGTTAAAATGAATGCATCAATTTTTAATTTTTTTAATTTAAGTAAACTTTATCCTTAATGTAGGGCTTGAACTCATGACCCCAAGATATGTGTCACATGCTCTACTGACTGAGCCAGCCAGGCGCCCCTAAATGCATCAATGCTTAAGTAAATTAACAAAATTAGTGCAGTGCAATAAGCAATGCAGCTACTTGTAGAGCACACAATAAAAACAGGTTCATTGAATTCTAGAAACTAGCAGGGTTGCAATTAAATAGAAGTAAGTGAAAGGAGAAAATGACAAAAGGATTATAAAGTACCCAGTTCTACTTCTGGGTATATATTTGGAGGAATTAATAGCACAGGCTCAAAAAGATATGTGTATCCCAATGTTCATAGCAGTATTATTTACCATAGTTAAAAGGCAGAAAAACCCAAATGGTCATTGACAAATAAATAAGCAAAATGTGCTACATATATAATGGAATATTAGCCTTAAAAAGGAAGGACATTCTGATACATGCTATAATATTGAGGAAACTTGGAAACATTGGAACTTGGAAACAAGTCAGACAAAAAAGGACAAATATTATAGAATTCCATTTATATGAGGTTTCTACAAGAGTCATATTCATAGAGACAGACAATAGATTGGTGGTTACTGTGGGCTGGGAAGAGGAGTGAATGGGGAGTTATTATCTCAGTACAGAGCTTCAGCAGCTGGGGAAGATGAAAATTTGCTGGCAACAGATGGTAGTGATGGTTACAGGACAATGTGAATATACTTAATGCCATTGAACTATATACTTAAAGATGGTTAAAACAGTAAATTTTTTGTATATTTTAGCAAAATGTTTAAGTTTAAAAAACAAAAAACACAATGTTCTCCTTCCCCCTCCATGCTTAAATGATTGTCTAGAAGCCATTAGGTGCGACCAGCCATGGTAGGCATCTGCTTGGGGATGATGGAGGCTGTGGTTGGCAAGTAGATAGTGATGGAGCACTGGGCAGGGTAAGGAGGATGGGAGATGGAAACAACAGGAGAAGAAGATCATGAGAGCCAGTTTCTCTCTGTTGAGAAAGAGAATTAAATGTATGGAAAGGGAGAAAACTAGAATAAAACCTATGGTGTTGAACTTGAGTTGAAGATGTTGGTGTGAACACATGGATTTTAATATATATATACACTGATATAGAAATAGGCATATAAATATATATAGTTAAAATGACAAAAATTCAACTGAGGAAATTTGAACATCTAATTGGCTTTATCAAACAATTCCTAAATCATGGAACACTTACTCTAGTCAGCAGAGAATCTCTGAAGAATTATGCGAAATAGCTTTCATAGAGAGGAGTGTGAGACAAGCAAGTCCCTAGCAAAGGAAACATGAAGGTCATTAGAAGAAAGTAAGAGTTCAAGATGATGGCTTCTCATTGGATGAACCAACCACAGCACTTTCCATTGGCTGGGCTTGTTGCTGGGCCAGAAGAATATCTTCCTTCTGCTAGAGTAGTGAAGTTGTAACCCCTTCCTGTTGGAGATGCAAGGTACCTCTCCTCCTGTTTGGGGTAACTGGCCACAGGTGGTTGTGTGAAAGCTCTCCCTACAAGCCTTCCCAAGTCCAACTTTAGTTGAGGTTTCGTTTATTAACTTTCCTGGTACTTTTCCTCACTCTGTTCATGAGGGAGCCTAGGAGCAGCGATTATCCCAACAGCAATGAACAAACCCAGTGTCCAAATCTTGGTTTTTCTTCCTTTCTTTCTCTTTCTCTCTTTCTTCTTCTCCCCCCCCCCCCCAAATCTTAGTTTCTAAACACCATTCTCCAATAAAAGAACAAGGGTTTCTTGGAGAAATGGCTGATTAAAAGAGCTGGGTTAGGGGCGCCTGGGTGGCTCAGTGGGTTAAGCCGCTGCCTTCGGCTCAGGTCATGATCTCAGGGTCCTCGGATCGAGTCCCGCATCGGGCTCTCTGCTCAGCGGGGAGCCTGCTTCCCCCCCCCCCCCCCTGCCTGCCTCTCCATCTACTTGTGATTTCTCTCTGTCAATAAATAAAATCTGGGCGCCTGGGTGGCTCAGTGGGTTAAGCCGCTGCCTTCGGCTCAGGTCATGATCTCAGGGTCCTGAGATCGAGTCCCGCATCGGGCTCTCTGCTCGGCGGGGAGCCTGCTTCCCTCTCTCTCTCTCTCTCTGCCTGCCTCTCCATCTACTTGTGATTTCTCTCTGTCAAATAAATAAATAAAATCTTAAAAAAAAAAAAAAAAAAGAGTGGGTTAGGGAAGGTACAAGATGTGCTGGAAAGTATGGAAATTTTCCAAAAAAATGATGGGGATGTGTCAAAACGACATAGAAGGAGCACTTGGGTGGCTCAGTGGGTTAATCCTCTGCCTTCGGTTCAGGTCATGATCTCAGGGTCCTGGTATTGAGCCCTGCATCAGGCTCCCTGCTGAGCAGAGAGCTGCTTCCCTCCCTCTCTGCCTGCCTCTCTGCCTACTTGTGATCTCTATCAAAAAAATAAGTAAAACCTTAAAAAAAAAAAAAAAAAAAGAAATCAGCCTGAAGGGATTCTTACTGGTCAAATACAGGGTAATTTGGGCATCAGAAAAAATAATGAATTCCAGTGGCAACCAGGATGCAGTAACCCACTACAGGCATTCTCCTCTGTCCACTGTAACCAAAACTTTGGATAAAACAACACTTGGGACTCTTACAAGTAAATAATGGCAAGTGTAATGGGGTGGGGGGTAGATCGTAAAAATGAAAAAAAAAAAAAAAAAGCCCCAGTGGGGGTGAGTTTCTTGGTTAAATGAAGCCATAGGATACAAGTCATTAGACAAAAATCAATTTGTATTTCTATATAATACTGAACAATTAGAAACTGAAAATTTTAAAACATTTTAGTAGCACTAAAAACATGAAATACTTAGGTATAAAGGTAATACATGAAGATTCTGTATGCTGAAAACAATAAAACACTGATGTATGAAATTAAAGAATATCTAAATAATACCAGATCTGCTACCAGTTCCTTTACACATATTTTCTCTTTGACTCCTCAGAGTCATTCTGTGTGGTAGTTACTACCCCCAGGCTCGTAAAGGGTTTGACTTACTTAAGGCCATATGATAAAAGAATTCATAGCAGCTTCACTTTGGAATAGCCCCGAACTGGAAATAACTTAAATGTCTCAACCAGCGACTGGCTAAGCAAACCATGGTACATCCACACCATGGCTTATTATTCAGTAATAAAAATAAATAAACTATGAAACATATAAAACAAGCTAGATGAATATCTAGGGAATTATTCTAAGTGCAGAAAGCCAGTCCCAAATGGTTACACACTCTATGACTCTATTTATATAACATCTTTGAAATGACAAAATTAAAGAGATGAACAGATTAGTGTTGCCTGTGGCTAGAGATGGGGGGTAGGGGAGAGGGAAGGGTGTAATTATAAAGTGGTAGCATGAGGGACTGTCAGAACTAGACCTCAAGACCTGACCTTTGCTGCCTACCTACTTGAACTCACCAAACTCTGTTCCACATTTTTCTTTAAGCTCTTCTTTCCAGCTTATCTCTTTAACTCTGGCAAAAGACCCAAAGGCAGAGCATCCTGTGATGGAAACTGAAAACCCTCAAGCAGTAAGGACTGCCTGGACAAAATGCTACAGCTGGCCCAGACCACCCAGATCAGTTTGAACTTAACCCCTGACCAACACATGTGCAGATGGGCCCTGGAGTGATCAACTGTTACCTTTATCTCACTATAATACAAAAATCTCCACTCAAAGAGGAGCAAACCTCATTTACATAATACACAATTCATGTATAGGCATGTTTCCCTTAAAGCGCACACATAACTTTGTGCCATCTTGATGACAAGGCTCTCCTATCTAAATAGTCATCCTAACCCTAAAAAAAGGAATCCATTCACCCTTGCTCAAAGAGTCACAGCTTTGGAAGTTATTACCTGTGATCTCCTTATTGCTACAAACATAGTTTACATTGTGAGAGCACTCTATGTGGTATAGTTTCTACCTGTGATCTCCCAAGGTTTAAACTCACTTTAGTTCAGTTACAGGAACTTAGCGGTTACCAAACATTTCTGGATACTGATTGTGGCACAGGTGCATGAATCTACATTTAATAAAATTTCATGGGCCTATACATATACACAATTAAGCACTTCTGAATAAACTCTTTAGATTGCATCATCAATTTCCTGGTGTTGATAGGGTACTATGATTGTGCAAGATGTCACCACTGGGGAAGACTGGGTGAAGTGTTCATGAGACCTCTCTGTACTATTTTTGCAACTTCCTATGAAGCCATAATTTTTTCCAAATAAAAAGCCTTTATATCTAGGCTTCTTTCTATACTGCAACCCCCAACAATATGTCATTAAAAGACACCCGTCTCTGAAAAGAGTATGGGAATCATATTAGTGCTCCCCTTCATAGATGAAACCCACTACTTTTCCTCTTTTCCTTGATTCAATATTTACTCAGAGTCCAGCTGGAAATCAGGCCTTGTGTTGGAAGCTAAATGATAGGAGATACATGATCTATAATCCCTTCCCAAGAAAGCTCCCAACCTAGTGCTAATGAGAAGGCCTAATATGTTAAGAACACTGGACTACAAGTGAAAAGAATTCTGTCCTCATGGAACCACTTACTAGGTATTTTAGTTTGGACCAATCCATTTCCTCTTGTTGTGCTGACTTCTTAACCTGCAAAATTCGGGAGAATGGAATACATATGAATATATTTTAAACTTAACCTGGGTCCTGTGGGTGGGTTCAAGGACACCTGGAAATCACCTGAAATCATATGCATAAGTATGTAGGATAATTTCAGAAGATGTATTTTAACCTTTTTTTTTTTTTAGATTCTGGGGGTTTGCTCACCCATAGAGTTTAGAATAACTGCATCTAACTTTTGGATTTAATGTCAATGTGCTCTTTCATTGTAACATTCCACAATTCTAATAGATCTAATAGATCTCCAAGATCTCTCCATTTCTAATACTCCACGATTCTAATCGGGATGCAAGAAATGGACTAGAGAGCTAACATTCTGTGATTCCATGGACAAGAGTTCATTCCCTTCCTTGACAGAACGATAAAACTTTCAACATGAAATTCTAGACAGTCTATGATTTAACCTCCAAATGACCTTCCAACCTCAGCTTTCATCCCTTTCCCAGACCCTGGCCACTCCCCTCGGAGTAATCTGCAGTTTCGTTCCCATTCAGTCTGTGCCTTGGCACAGGCAATGCCTTTTACCTGGACTGCCCCTAGATCTACCCTTTTTCTTGAGTATCATCTTGAAGTTCTCCTCCCCAGTGAATTCTTCCATGACCCTTCATCCTTGCAGCAAGGTTTGATGTGCTCCCTTAAACCTGGGTTTCTGACTGCCTGCTACTACCCAGGGAATAGGACTATTGGTTCACTCAGGGCACTGAACCAAAAATGCCAAGAGGCAAGGGAGAGTAAGTAAAGGTTTGAAACTAGTTGGTATAGCAAACTCTAGACCCATTTTCCACCTCTGGAAATAAAAATATCAGCTCTAAGGAAAACCACATCCTGAGAGCAAAAGTAATTTAAAAGAAAAAATAGTAAATGTAAACAGCATTCTGTTTACAAACAGACAAAAAGAGTGGTGAGGATTGAGGCCATCTGGGACAGAGTATCTTCACCTCCACCTACTTGTTGATAGGAATGTAAGTGGAACCACTGTGGTCAGCACACCTACTTTTTCAAGAAAAGCTGGAAATCCAGATTTGCATGTGAAATTTCCCAATTTTAAGTGTCAATAGCTAAAAAAATATTCAAGACCCATTGCAATGACTTTCAAGGTTTTCAAACTGTGAAAAATGTTTTGTGAGGATCCACTTCCACCCATCCAAGAGAGCACACCCTATGGGGGAGGCAAGTTTTATATCAGGGCTGCTGGTGTATTGCTAGTTGTTAAACACACCAACTTCTTCTGCAGAGAGCTCAGACAAAACCTTTCATATGAGGCCTCTGTCCCTCTCTGGGTCTTCGTTTCTCCATCCATAAAATGGCAATACAAAATACAACTGTCAAACAGAATATATCACTTAAGGGTTATCAGAGCTACATGCTTTTATCTGCATCATCACACTGGATTCTCATAAATTCTATGAGGTAAGCTGTATTACCTTCACATTTTACAGATAAAAAAAAAAATGCAGCTCAGAGATAGCAACTTACCTAATGAAGACAACACCAAACATATAAAAAGCCCTCTCCTTCAAAGGGCTTTACTGATTTAGTTCTCTCAAGTCTGACCTAAGGCAAATAAACCCTGAAATGGGGATTCCATCAAGGCTGCCTGACTCCACACATATAATTTCAATTTGTCTAGTAGCCACATTTAAAAAGTAAAATGACACAGGTTAATTTTAATAATACACTTTATTTGACCCAACATATGCAAAATACTATCAATCTAACATCGACATAAAAAAATAGAGCTATTTTACTCTTTTTTGTACTAAATCGTGGGTGTATTTTAGATCACAACACATCGTAATTCCGACTAGCCACATTTCAAAGGTCCATGCCTATGGGGCAAGGCACTTACTAATCTTAATGTTAAAAGCAGAACCCAGAGAGGCACCTGTCCCTTGGTTTCAAAGGACACGCAAAATACAATAATGGCACACAGTTCTTGAGCATATAGCTTGTGCCATGGGAGGAGCGAGTCTTATTATGTGTGTTGGGGATCTTCATACTTTATATTTTGTCATCCTCGCAACAAGGTGAATGCCACTGCCCTCTTTTGACGGAAAGAGGACTTCCACGTGTCAGGGCCTCCCCCAGTGCCAACCTCCGTCCCGCCGTCCCCTCTCCCACCACGCGCCAGTCCCAGAGAAACCTTGGCTCGCCCTCATCCCAGTCAGGGGAGGCGCACACCCAGCTGGAGGTGCAGATCACCTGCGGGCCGAAGAGCTCACAGTGAGTAAAGACTCCTCTGGGCTCCTCCTCCTCCAGCTCTTCATCCTCCTCTTCCTCCCCCTCCTCCTCGGACGCCGATTTTGACTCTGACTCCGAGTCCTCGAACTGGTGCTGGGAGGCGACATCGCGAACAGTAGACCAGCGCACACTGAAAGAGGTCCACTCCTGCCTCTCAGTCGCAGCCGCCTCCTGACAGGACTCGCTAACGTGAGCGGGCGCCGCTTCCGGGAGCCCTGACTTGGCTTCCGGGCGCTCTGGCACCAAGCTCATCGCGGAAGCTAGGGCGGACTTCCGCTTCCGGCCCCCTCAGGCGCTTTGCGAGTGAGGTTTAGTTTGGCCAGCTGTCGGCCAGCCCCCACTCGCCTACGGGGAGGCCGCGCGAGCTCGGCTCTTAACGCGTCAGACCCCTCCCTCTTTCCGCCCCTCCCCGCGCAGCGCAGTGCTGAGGCCACGGCTGCGGGACAAAGAGTGACGTCCAGAGGCTGGAGTCATGGCTGCGTCTGAGCCGAGCTTTGTGGTTGCTGGGAACCTCGCGCTGTCGCCAGAGAAGGAAGAAGGAGCCGGCCTGAGCTCAGGCCCAGAGCGTAACTCTGCGGTTTCCTCGTCGACCCCTGAGGCCCCACCGCCTGCCCCTGAACCCTCCACCCCCAACGCCGCGGTCCCCGAAGCGATTCCTACGCCTCCTGCGGCTGCCTCCGTGGCCTTGGAGCTGCCGCCCACAGGCCTGGGCTCCCCGCCGCTCGCCGAAGCTGCTCCGCGCTCCCCTCCACACCCTGGCGTCTCCCGACCCGGCCCGGAGACGTTCCGCCAGCGTTTCCGGCAGTTCCGTTACCAGGACGCCGCAGGCCCGCGGGAGGCGTTCCGGCAGCTACGGGAGCTCTCTCGCCAGTGGCTTCGACCCGACATCCGTACGAAGGAGCAGATCGTGGAGATGCTGGTGCAGGAGCAGCTGCTCGCCATCCTGCCTGAGGCGGCGCGGGCCCGGCGGCTTCGCCGCC
The DNA here is from genome assembly GCF_011764305.1 of Mustela putorius furo. Lineage (NCBI taxonomy): Eukaryota > Metazoa > Chordata > Mammalia > Carnivora > Mustelidae > Mustela > Mustela putorius. Next base: position 5,300,541 of record NW_025421464.1, on the reverse strand, counting down.
GCACCGATGTGCGCATCACCGGCTGAGCGGTGGAGAAGCGGGCGGCCAGGCGTGGGCGTTCTCTGGACTGGGGGATCGGGTCTGGCGGCCTGAGCCTGGCTCTCCATTCCGCGCCGATGAAAAACTAGTTTGGGGCAGCTCCAGTCGTCTGATGTGTCCCTTTCGTTCGTCCTTTAGTAGGTTTATTTTCCCGAGCTTATCTCCTTCCAACCTCCTTTTTGGCTGATGGCGAAACCAGGTTGGGAGCCCAAGAGAATAAAGCCTTTGTTCCCTGTTCATTTGGCATTTTCTGGTTTTTGTGTGTGTGTGGGGGGGGGACCATTAACGCGTTGGCTAGGCCTGGGCCTCCACATCTGGGATATTTTTATCCTGCTCGCTCCACAAGGCCCCACTGGGTGTTCCTTTGTTTAGTTGCAGTCTCCATAAAGAGAGTTTTAGCAGCTTGGATTCCGTATTCGCTACCTCTCACTAGCATATGAATTTACTTTCCTACTTAAAAAGGTAGTGGGTAGTGGTTGTGGCAGGCAAATAGCGGACTCTGTATTAAGTGCTTACTTAACTGGCTATCTCTATACCAACTGGGCCACTAACTTGTTACACCAATCTGCCCTTTGAGCACAGGCTTCCCAAAAGACCCACACCAGCAGGCTATTTTAGGAAGTGTTTTAGTGCAGGTCCTTAGGGAGTGCTCCTTGTGAGCTCTGGTTTAAGCCTCCAAACTCACTTTTCTTGTCATATTTTGGGCCCCTAGAATTTAAGGAAAACTGGAGTGAACTAATGGATTTCATTGCTGAAGCCACTCAATTTAATTCTGTTTTTTAAATAAGTGTAATTGTTTAGAAAGAGAAGGAATTTGGCAAGTAATAGGGAGGCTGTTATGAAATCATAAAGCTTACTTCTCCCTAAGTCTTCTGCCCACCCAGGAACTAATTGGGGTCCCTGGGCAATGAGGATTGGTCTCAGAAGGGTCCTAACTGCAATGGGTGCCATCTCTTAATATAAGGAAGGCCAGACCTATCTTCACTTCACTGCTCTCAACAACTGAAATCTAATAAGCCTGCAGCTCACACCACAAAGCGGTAGCCAGACTGGGTTAGAGGAGGAGTGTGGGGGGGTACATTTTGCCTTCTCATATTAAAGAAACTTAGATGAATTCAAAATTATTTTGCATACATTCTTGGAATTTAGGATCTTGAGCTTGCATCTCCTTTCCTACAGAAGATACATCTGTTTACAATGTAAAAAGTCCTCCTCTAAAAGATGTTTATAGAAAATCATGTAGTATATATTAAAAATAAGGTACAGAACTTTATAATAACATGATTGAAACATAGCAACAAAAACCTGTTTTATTTTTTCCAAATACAGATACAGAAGTTTGCATGTTTTGCAAATATTGCTTCAAAGCAACATTTCTATATACAGCGCCTTCTGTTCTAATAGCACGTAAACATAGATATGTATCCACAGTGCAATGTTGGCTCATCAAGGGTCCACCTTGCATAACACTCATCTTTAAAGAAACAAAATGATTAGTCAAACCAGAACTGTTTTTGTCAAGGCAATTTTTTATAGGTATATAATTTTCCTCAAAAGAAAACTTAGGTAGTGTACACATTTCTATAAGGTAACAGTAATCTTTACAAATAACAGTTTCCAGTGCTCCAACTTGCGGTTAATTCGGTCTGACCCAGGAATTGGGGATGGAGCCCCTCAACATGGCTTTAAATTAGAGAAGCATACTGAGGTTATCAGAACTTGGGAGTCATCCCTGCTTCCCTAAGGACAAAAGTCACAATGAGTAAAATGGGATTAATTCCTTTATAAACAACAAACCCAATAATGGCCACTTGGCAGGATTAGGGTAATTCAGTTTCTGCTTCCACCTTTGAGAAAGACATGACATCGACTCCCTTAAAGTTGCAGCTTCCCCAGATGTGATGCTCAAATGTATCTGAGAAAAGAAAAATCAGTAATCTAATAATACAACAGTCATCATTCCTCACAGCTGTGGCTACAGAAAATCATCCTGTTTCATCCCTTTTCAGACAAACACAATCTTATTAAAGTGACCATCTGATAAATTGCGCAAAACGTAGATGCCATGCATACTCCTTGGACATTTCTTCCCACACCAGAAATGCCAACATTAGCAATGGGAAAGAGCCTTGTGGAGGGGAATCATGTCAGCTTTACTACAGATGTCAAAGCCACATGGCCTCCCTCTGATGGATAAGGTACAGCAGGTCAGCTGGTCCTAAAATCATTTTATATCAAATGGTGAAGAAATCGCTGGACAGAGCATTCCCTGAAACAGATTTTGGTACAGAGGCTTTCAAGACCACAATGACCTGTGTGCCTTCAAGGCCTAATCATTCCAAAGGTCGCTGGAGATACTGTCATTGCTATAGAGATATTGGCTACTTCACGTTTACATAGTAAATATTTGCAGCATATAACATTACAGATTCATAAACCCATAATTAACTTGTGAGTGTTAATGGACAACTGTGCTTTGATTTTTGCCTTTAGTGATAAGAAAACTAAATGGTGAAACGGGTCACTCCTCAAAGCATGGAACATTTTCTTTAACTTTGTCTAGCAAAGTAAAACAAAACAATATAGCAATTACACATGGAACCGTAACCTGCAAGAGTAACAAATGTTATCTTAAAAGGTACAAATGGTACCTGGACCTTAAGCAGCATAATCACCTTGACCTCACAAAATAATACAAACAGGAAATCTAAAGTGTTAAAGTATTTTAAAACAATTCTGAAAATGCCAGCTACTGAACATACACCTTCTGGAAGGAGAAATGCGGCACATGTAGAATCTGAAATTTGTTTACAACAATATAAAATAAGGTAATTCTCCAAACCACATTCTTTGTAACAAATCTTTACAGTGAAAGAGTTCAAAATTTGGGGAAACATTTTTTTGGACATTAAATAGAACCGGGAAGCTGTCAATATTAAGAAGTGGATAGAAAATGCTGTCCTTTGGGTTCCAGACCCTGCCTGCTTCAGTTTGGAATTCCTCCTAGATTCTTATTACAGTGAGATTCTAGTTCCTCCACAGGCTGTTATGGGCTCTGCTACAAAAAACACAACCCAGCCAACTCTGGGGTAAAAGCATACAAAACTTGTCCCCGGTACCATGAAGTCATGCAAGACGGGTGGTGAGAAAAGTGAAGAGTCCTAAGGAGAAGGCAGGGTAGCCAAGGCCTCCGCTCCTTCCCAACCTCCACTGAATGTGAAGTCACGACATTCTCACGAAGCTGGAAAAATGAAAAATGATGCCTGCTGCCTAAATCCATGCCAGGCAGAAACAAGAAGGCCTGGCATGTGCCCCACCCTGACAAAAAAAGTCAATTAAATAAGCTGCAAGTTGAATTTACAACTGTTTCCGACTAAACTTTTTTGGCTCTCATTCCATTTATCGGTGGCACAATATCAAGTGAAGTTTGTGCAAAAAGACTCACTCTCCATTCAACGATGTGCACAGAAGAAAGGAATCCCAAGAGTCTATTTGTTACCTTCTTGGTGGGCTTCAAGATCAGAGTGCCCTGCCCTCCAGCAGCCAAAACGGCCCCTTTGTCCAATGTCCATCACACCCCCTGCCCAGATCCCTGAAGTCAGTCGGTGTCACGTGCATTCGGCATGCTAGGTTTATTTATTTAAATATGCAAAGCTCCTCCTGCAGGTGCCCCAGGATTGTGCCCCCACTAGTTCTGGGTGCCCAGTTTCATGTTGAGCAGCAGAGTGCAATCTGCTGCACCTTGCCCAGGTCCATCAGCAGCTGCTTGATGCAATGCTTGAGCTGCGGAAGCCTTGCCAGTGGCTCCGGGGGCTCCAATTCCCCAGTGTAGTCCAGCCAGCTCTCCAACACTGCAGACAGAAGAGAAATGACCCAGTGAGCTCCTAACACTTCATCTGTGAGAACAGCAGCAAGAATTTCAGCATCTTCTCCCCATCTATCCCCACAAGGGGCGAGGAGGGAGGGCCACTAGCTGGCACTGACTCATCACCCTCTCTACAAAGTAATACCCGTAGGACAAAGCTCAAATACTTTCAAGGAGCATAGTCCAACAGAACTTTCTGCAGGGGAAATGGTCTATGTCTGTGTTGTCTACACAGTAGCCACTAGCCACATGTAGCTAATTGAGCACTTAAAACGTAGCTGGTATGACTAAGGTACTGAATTCAAACTTTATTCAATTTAATTCTTTAAAGAGCCACACATTGGGGCACTTGGGTGGCTCAGTGGGTTAAGCATCTTCCTTCGGCTCCGGTCATGATCCTGGGGTTCTGGGGTCAGGTCACACATTGAGCTCCCTGCTTAGCACACAGCCTGTGCCTGCAGCTCCCCGTGCTTATGTGTACTCTTTCTCTCAAATAAATAAGTAAAATCTTGAGGAAAAAAAAAAAAAGCCACATACAACTACTAACTACTGCATTAGTGCAGCTCTATGGTCTAGAAGGCTTTGAAGAGGTGCGCCTGGGTGGCTCAGTGGGTTAAAGCCTCTGCCTTCGGCTCAGGTCATGATCCCAGAGTCCTGGGATTGAGCCCCGCTTTAATAAAAAAAAAAAAGAGAGAGAGAGGGAAAAAAAAAGAACACAGAAGGCTTTGAAGAACCGACCTTCCTCAGTGTTACTCCCCAGTCTTTTTTTTTTTTTAATTCTTCCTTCCTTTCTCCCTCCCTCCCTCCCTCCCTTCCTTTCCTCCCTCTCTCCCTTCCTTCCTCTTTCTCTCTCTCTCTCCTCCTTCCTTTCTTTCAATATTTTTATTTATTTATTTGGGAAAGAGAGAGAGATCACAAGCAGGGAAGGGAGGAGGAGCACTGGGAGAGAGAGAAGCGGACTCCCTCTCAGGCTTGAAGCCCAACAAAGGACTCAATCCCAGGATTCTGGGATCATGACTCAAGACGAAAGCAGATGCTTAACCAATTGAGCCACCCAGGTGCCCACTCCCCAGTCTTTATAAGGTTTTCCCTTGCTGGAAATCAAAGGTCCTTGTGTTTTAGCCTCCTATTAAGAAAAATGAGAATCTAGGGATGCCTAGGTGGCTCAGTTGGTTAAGCTGCCTCCTTCAGCTCAGGTCATGATCCCAGGGTCCTGGAATCGAGTCCCACATCAGGCTCCTTCCTCAGTAGGGAGCCTACTTCTCTCTCCACCTCTGCCTGCCACTCTGCCTGTGTGCTCTGTCTCTCTCTCTCTCTCTGACAAATAAAAAAAAATCTTAAAAAATAAAAAAAGAAAAGAAAAATGAGAATCTAAAGGACTTGAAAAGGTCTGTTTTTGTCACTGTATACTCTGATTTGCTTCACATTCCTATCATCAGTAGCACTAAATTCTCTGACTTTATTTTCTAAGTATTTAATGTTAAGATGTCCAGGTACTAACATCCTTGATTGTATTAGTTCACTGTCTACAAAACTGCCTTATTGCTGAGAGCAGGGATTTCTCTACAGATGATGTTTTTTCTTCCTCAAGCCACTCCCTGAAGCTCTGGCATTTGGGTAGAGGCCATTTTGGAACACTGCATCTTTTGACAAGAGCCAGCCCCTCCAGGAAGGCCTGTACTCACCCTAGCCTGCCTATAGCCTTTCTAGTTCATAAACCAACCTGTACTAGGTACCTTCTGAACCCTTGAGCTGAAGGTGCAAAAAGACGAAGATCCACCCAGTGCCTGTTTCTCAAAAAAGCTTAAAGCCTCACACATAATCCCTTTCCCTCCTCAGATCCAGCCCTCAACCTTCCTTCCCACCTTTTAAACTACTTTGTTCCTATAAGTTACTTCCCAGGGAAGCCTTCCCCAACTCTACACTCTGAATCTAGTTGCTATGTTAAATTAAGGATGCTATGTGATCACATGCTTTCCTGCTTTGGAGCACTTACCATGATTTATAATTATATATAATGGGATAATTCAATTAATACCTGTTTCTACCTCAAGATCAAATTCCATAATTGTAGAAGCCAGCTCTGCCTTGGTTATTACCATTATATCCCTAACACTCTCAACTGTGCCTGAAACATAGTAGGCATTGAAAGAGGCAGTGACAAAATGTGGGACTGGGGCACTTGGGTGGCTCAGTGGGTTAGGCCTCTGCCTTTGACTCAGGTCATGATCTCGGGGTCCTGGGATCAAGCCCTGCGTTGGGCTTTCTGCTCGGCAGGGAGCCTGCTTCCCCCCTCTATCTCTGCCTATTTGTGTTCTCTGTCTGTCAAATAAATAAATAAAATCTTAAAAAAAAGAAGAAGAAGAAGAAGAAGAAAAGTTTAAAAAAAAAGATAAGTAAAAGATTCAGTATTTTCATAGTCATTAAAAATCTGTTGTCTTGAAGTGCCTGGGTGGCTCAGTGGGTTAAAGCCTCTGCCTTTGGCTCGGGTTGTGAACCAAGGGTCCTGGGATCGAGCCCCATGTCGGGATCTCTGCTCAGCCAGGCTCTCTACTCGGCAGGGAGCCTGCTTCCCTTCCTCTCTCTCTGCCTGCCTCTGACTACTTGTGATCGCTGTCTGTCAAATAAATAAATAAAATCTTAAAAAAAAAAAAAAATCTTTTGTCTTGGACGCCTAGGTGGCTCAGTTTGTTGGGCATCTGCCTTTGGCTCAGGTCATGATCCTGGGGTCCTGGGATGGAGTCCCTCATTGGGCTCCCTGCTCAATGAGGAGCCTGCTTCTCCACCTGCCTGCTGCTCCCTGTTTCAGAGCTCTCTTTCTGACAAAATCTTTAAAAAATTTTCTTTAGGGGCGCCTGGGTGGCTCAGTGGGTTAGGCCGCTGCCTTCGGCTCAGGTCATGATCCCAGGGTCCTGGGATCGAGCCCCGCATCGGGCTCTCTGCTCAGCAGGGAGCCTGCTTCCTCCTCTCTCTCTCTGCCTGCCTCTCTGCCTGTTTGTGATCTCTCTCTGTCAAATAAATAAATAAAATCTTTAAAAAAAAAATTTTTTTTTTCTTTAAAAAAATCTTTTAGTTTGACAACTGTTTCTACAACTATATAAATTATTAAATTATGGTTAATATTAAAATAACTTAAAATATAAATCAGTCAACAGAATAGTTTACTAGTCTATTTCTTAAAAGGAATACTATATCCAAATTCTTATAAAAGTTCAGTTTTAGGGATGCCTGGGTGGCTCAGTGGGTTAAGCCTCTGCCTTCGGCTCAGGTCATGATCTCAGGGTCCTGGAATCGAGCCCCGCATCAGGCTCTCTGTTTAACAGAGAGCCTGCTTCCCCCTCTCTCTCTCTGCCTGCCTCTCTGCCTATATGTGACCTCTCTCTCTCTCTGTGTCAAATAAATAAATAAAATCTTTAAAAATAAAAGTTCAAGTTATCTTAATGGTATTTGGATGAACTCAATAGTTAACTCCCTACAATAGTTGACATAAAATGGGATTTCAATAAATCTTAATTAAATGCAGTGGAAAAGTCTGTTTATCTGAATAAAATCTTTGAGATTTGTAATTCATTTTCACACTTTAGGGCCTGGGGTATTAGAACACGAACAGAGGGGGCACCTGGGTGGCTCAGTGGGTTAAAGCCTCTGCCTTCAGCTCGGGTCATGATCCCAGGGTCCTGGGATCGAGCCCTGCATAGGGACTCTCTGCTCAGCAGGGAGCCTGCTTCCTCCTCTCTCTCTGCCTGCCTCTTTGCCTACTTGTGATCTCTGTCAAATAAATAAACAAAATCTTTAAAAAAAAAAAAAAAGAACACGAACAGAGGATGTGACCCCGGGCCAGCAGGACACATAAGAGGCCCAAGCAAGTCCAGGCAGAGAGGGGAGCCTGGACTTATCCTCCTCACCACACTGGCCATGAGAGAGAATGAGAGTGGCAAGTCAGTAAGAAGTAGGGAAACACTGATGTCTCCCCTAAGGGCAGGATCCTTTGGCAACAACAGAATATTCTCCTTGTTTCCACAGTGCTAAACCTATTCTCAGAGACCCAAAGCCACTCACTCCTACTGCCATTCTCTCAAAATCCATCATTTCCGGTCTGTCATTCAGTCCTCTTTTCAGCTAGGGAATAGCAGGGTTTTCAAACAATGGAATCAGTTACCATTCTAAGGAGCCCAAGGAAACCTTTTAGGAATAAAATAGAGAGAAACACTCCCTCTTCCGGAAGTGCCCCCAATGAACCCTGAATTAGTCTCCCATTCTCAGTTCCTCAGGTGTGCCTGAAGGGCAGGACAGAAGCATGAGGGCATGGAGGTCCTTCTTTCACTTTTCTCCAACAGGACAACCCTTTCCTCCAGTCAAGCCAGACCTTTTATCACATACTGAGTAACAACCTCTTCCTCAGAGAACCTCACTTTTCTCAGGGTTCAGCTTCAGATCCAGGATTTCAGGAAGCCTTTCGGTTATCACTTCCCTTGCCACACATCGCCTTTAACAGGGCCTCGGCCATACATGTGCCCTGGCCACACCTCATGACTCTAGCTTGTGTAACGCATGGCATCTTTCTGAGTTATTTCATGCAAGTAGCTTTACATCTCCAATTACAGTAATGGTAGCCTGACTATACTCAGACTCCTCAAATGGAATATTTACTTTTCAATTTGGCTCCACTTTAAGAATGGAAACAAAAAAATTAAGAAATAATTGAAAAATCAAGAAGGAATTCTGTCTTCAAAAATCAAACTGGCAACTTCCCAGGGATCAGAGAGACTGAACTTGAGCATGTTTATCAGGCCTACCTGTTACCACTAGCACCTGGAAGAAACACCCAGGGTTACCCAAATGATTCAGTCAAGTTCTTAAATCTCTACTGATAAAGAAGAGAAGGCTTCAGCGGCTTAGATTTTACAAAAGGCTTTCTTCAGATTCATCCTCAAAGACTTCCAAAAAACCCTATTAAGTCAAAGTTGAAATTCCCCACAGAACTTGGGTTAGCAAAGTTGCTCAGGTCACACACTGCCTGCAGGCAGAGTCTAGTTACACTTTTGCACTCTGCTTTGCACAAGGCACTAGGTAAGTGAGGGAGGACTCCTGACTTCACACAGACCTTAGAAGCGCCTGACAAATGCAAAAAGTAAAGCTTGCTCAACTAAAGGGAGGACGGGGGTGGATGAGACTGAAAAGAAAGGAGACAAGAATACAGCTATCTGTGGAGAGCCAGAGAAGGAGCCCTACCATCCAGTTCCTTCTCAATGGAGTCCATCCTGTGTGTGACTTCGTCCTGAAGAGATTCCACATGAGTCAGCAGGTTGAACTGCCACTGGTGCTGGGAGCTCAGTAGCCCCTCTCCGCCTCTGTCCAGCAGCTTCCGAGTGGGGGCTTCTTCGGGTAGGACCTTTTTGGAGACATATTCCCTCACCTAGGAATGCAATAGCAGTAAAGTTACTGAGTGGAGACAGTCCCAGCCTCTTCTCCAAACAGCAGTGTTTGCAACCATCTGAAAATTCAGGTGCAGTTTGACTATTCCAAACCTCTATCTCCCTCTTCCTGTCTTGGACACAGGCAGAAGCATGCCTGGTATAGCAAACACAAACACCTCAGGGCAGCACAGGTGTCACTGCTGCTTCCCTGTGACTGGCCCAATGTCCCAGGCCTGAAATGGGCCTTGTGAAATGGCTTCTAGAGCCCTGAGATCAGAACAGAGCGGGATGGGCACAGACAGGGGTTAGTGTATTACTTAGCAGGAGTCAGACAAACTAGTTTTAAGTCCAAGCTCCTTGTCTTGCTGAATGTATGAGCCTGGATTAGTTATTTTTCCTCTCTGAGCCTCTGATGGAAGTAGTAAAACCTACCTTATAGGTTCATGAGGATGAAATAGAATAAGGTTTATCAAACACAGTGTTGGCCTATGGTCAACTTGCCATGAATGAAAGATATTTTTAACCCTAGCTGACTTGTTTAGGGCCAGTATTTTCTGATTTTTTAATACATGGCAAATGCCTCTATGAAATCTGCCTCATTTGTAGGATCACAACCCTTTTCTACAGTTGGTGATCTCAACCCTTCCTTCCTTCATTCATTTGAAATGAACAGTCAAGCTAATATTTATTAGAGCTGACTATGCAAAGCTCTGGGCTGATAGCTTTTTCTTTTTTTTTAAAGATCACTTATTTATTTATTTGACAGACAGAGATCACAAGCAGGCAGAGAGGCAGTCAGAGAGGAGGAAGCAGGCTCCCCGCTGAGCAGAGAGCCCGACGCAGGACTTGATCCCAGGACCCCGGGACCATGACCCCAGCTGAAGGCAGGGGCCCAACCCACTGAGCCACCCAGGCGCCCCTGTGCTGATAGCTTTTCACAGACATGCTGCACAAAAACTAGATGGCATGGGCACTGGCCCCTCCCACAGGGAGGTGAAGGGACATATCTAAGCAGGTGAAGTGACCTGATCAGCATCACATGGTAAGTGGCTAAGCCCAGACTTGAAACCAGGTCTGTCTCCAAGACCAACGTCACCAACCTTGACCACACTGTTTAGACACTGGCAAGGGCACAATGCCTACCTTCTAATCTAGGATGTCCCACTTGGTAATATGCAGTAACATATCTAATGCTGGTGATGCCAACCACAGGGTAAAGTTTGAAAGGAAGGAGGACAAGGGTGGAGAAACTCTCCAGTTACACAAAGCTTCTCAGACCAACTGAGGACAGCACAGACAGCACATGACCCCAGTGAACAGCTGAAGATGACAACACTGGTAGGGAAATGACACAAAGAGGCTCTAGAAGAGCATGATTTGAATAACAAAAAAATGAGAGTTGTTCTTGGGAAAGTTGATGAAACCAGCAAATATTCTGACAAAATGGACTGTTCTTACGTCAGGGCTACAAAGTTTTAAGTCAAAGGAAAGCTATCACAAAATTGTATTGCAAACTTTATGGCTAACAAAACACCTGACTCATTCTTTGCTCATGCTCTAAAAATTAGCAGGTAGGTGTAATTACAACATAAACCTGTTAAAAAAAAAAAAACTCATTTTCCTACCTAACTTCCATTTATCAAGTACCAATCAACAATTTTCTCTTCGATTCTTCCCACCTCTCCACCCGCACCACCAGTGACTGCCATTTTGTCGGCATTTCCTGTAACCATGATCTCTGGTTTAATCGGGCTTTCCTGACTTTGCACCCATTTTAACCCACCAAAAAACACCTATGATGAGCACATTTAAATACAATTTTACAGTAAGTACACCTATAATAAGTACCTTCCACAGAACCCTACAGGGGAGCTCAAGCACTCAAACACTAAATGAAGAACAAGTACAAGTGAGCCACATACCTTTAGGGAGCTAGATTTGGAGTCACTGTCCCCCCTACTCCTGTCTTGGTCTAGAGGCCAGCCAAGACGTGGAGACAGAGAATCATCACCGTTCTCACGGAGGGGGTTGACCGTGTCATCAAGGGCAGAGCCCCGGGTCTCCACCACCAGCTTCTGCTCCACAGCAGGGTAATAGGCGCGGGGCTTCTGATAGCAGTGCTCGCTGGTGATATAGGACTCCTCCACAGACCGGGGGAGGGCCAGGGGCAAGGGCTTCTCCATTGCCCCATTCAAAGTTCTATAGCTTGGGACTTCCTCTTTGCTCTTGGCTTCAGTGACGTGGATGTGTTTTGAATGCGATCTCCCCTCCCCTGAGTGCTGTTTCCAAGGCTGACACCACAGCTGCAGATCGGGATGCTCCCTGCTTCTGTTGGGAAGGCAAACACAGGGCTTTGGAGGAACTGGGACCAGTGCAGGGCTATCTCAATTCCCACTCTCCCAACAAGAGGAGGAGCTCCCCACCTGGCCACAAGCCACCATTTACCAAGTGAAAAGGGAATGTAAATCCATGGTCTCTGAGGAGACCATGTGTAGACAAGATCCCACTGTGAACACTCGTGGTGAGTGAGACTGGACTTGGAGTCAAAGACCTGACTCCATTTCAGTTCAGCCACTGATTAGCAGTACAGCTGTAACAAGTCACTGAGCCAGACTCATTCCCATTTCCTCCTCTACAAAACCGGGCTAATCATCTGTCTGCCATTAGCCAATGAATTTGATAAAGATTAACCGAATTAATTCAAATAAAGTACTTTGTTGGCAGCAAAGTGAGTTGCTAAAAATAACCTAATAAGCAGGCATGATAATCCTGGCATGCAATAGCTTTCAGTTACAAAAATGCAACGATGGGGCACCTGGATGGCTCAGTCAGTTAAGTGTCTGATTTCAGCTCAGGTCATGATCCTGGGGTCCTGGGATCAAGCCCAGTGTCAATGTGCTTGTCCCTGCAACCCCCTCCCCACTCGTTCTCTCTCTAATGAATAAAATATTTTTAAAAAAATGCAACGAAAGGGGCGCCTGGGTGGCTCAGTGGGTTAAAGCCTCTGCCTTCGGCTCGGGTCATGATCCCAGGGTCCTGGGATCAAGCCCCACATTGGGCTCTCTGTTCAGCGGGGAGCCTGCTTCCTCCTCTCTCTCTGCCTGCTTCTCTGCCTGCTTGTGATCTCTCTCTGTCAAGTAAATAAATAAAATCTTTAAAAAAAAAAATGCAAGTCATGTTTAAAAAAAAAAAAAATGCAATGACAATGGGTTGAGGGGGATGGGGGCAGGAATCAAAGTCATCTATGTATAAGTCATTAATAAGTTTTTAAAAATTCTTCTAAAATCTTTAACTCTCACCATTCCAAGGAGGAAACTTTGTTATTAAAGAACAGGGATTCTAATCCTTTTCTGAGCTACAAACTCCTTCCCTTTAGAACCTATTGAAAGCTCTACCTTTATGTGCACATAAAACTCTGTTAGCACTTTAGTCTTCGACAATCATTCACTGTTTGAGTTTTTTTTTTTTTTTTAATATTTTATTTATTTGACAGACAGAGATCACAAGTGGGCAGAGAGGCAGGCAGAGAGAAAGGGGGAAGCAGGTTCCCTGTTGAGCAGAGAGCCCAATGCAGGGCTTGATCCCAGGACCCTGAGATCATGACCTGAGCCAAAGGCAGAGGCTTTAACCCACTGAGCCACCCAGGCACCCACTGTTTGGGTTTTGACCCAATAGAGGATTAATAAATTAATCTACTGGATTATAATCAATTGTAATGCTCCACGAATCTGCATGTCATCCTTGTGCAAGAGCCATTCTAACCTTCTCTGTATCGTTCCAATGTTAGTGTATGTGCTGCCGAAGTGAGCAGAATAATCACTTGTAGAAAAAGGAAAACGGAACAGAAAAATATCATAATGTACCATTCTAAGTAACAGTAGATATTCTGTGAAATTTTCATTTCAGTTTTATATATGTGAGTAACATAAAACTTTTTTATTTCTTACTGTGGAATATACATTTTATTAAGTTTAAAAACCACTACTCTAGATAAACTTCACCTTTTAACTCTACTACCCAGAACTTCCACTATTACCTTTGATCATTAAATGAAAAGAAGGAAAAAGGGAGGGAAGGAAGGAAAAAAAAAAAACAGCGGGTTTCTTGAGTGAGGCTCATCAGTTAGTTACCAGAGTTCCTAGCTGGGAGGGCATTGCCCTCTAGAGAGCATTTGGAAATAAACAGACAGGTGCTACTCACATTTGGTTCAGAGATGGGCAGAAATGTGTAGTGAGTGACCTTTCTAACTGCCACAACAACTGACAGATACTATTGGCATTTAGCTCATCGAATCCAAAGATGCCTAACATCCTATAATGCTTGGAATAATCACACATGATTGGACTAAAGAAGAATCGCCCCACCATATAGTCAACTGTACCTTCCCAGCCCCCAGCTGAAAAGCACTGAAACCAGATCAGCAGGAAAGCACAGCTTAACTCACCAGCAACTCCCATCTATGAATACCTCTCCACACACACTTGACTGAAGCCTTCCTGTACAAATGGAATAGGCCATACATATGAAAGCATGGAGTGATCCTACAGAATCTAAAATTCTGCTCCCAAGGGGCTACAAGCATCCTCAGCTCTCCCTCTCCACCAATCACCAACACCCCTCATCCACTGAAGAAGGACAGGAAACTGTGAGTATCAAGGCAGCCTGGGTCCCTGGACCACTGCCAGCAGGGTATCACAGCCTGTACCAGGAAACGAAGATTCCAGACACCCCTCTGAAATTGCAACTGCATCAGAAGAGATGAGAGTCATTGTGAATTTTCAGGTTTATTGTGTAGTCTGAAATTTATTAACTGGAGCAAATAACCAACAGTATGGACATTCTCTTGCATGAAAATCACAAGTCTTTGCTTCCCCCTTCCTCAAAGTTTTGCCCTTCCAGGTAAGACCTCAAGCCCCAGCTACTACTCCATACAAAAATAACTCCCTGGACTTTCTTTGTATCATGAAGAAGGAATGTACAGACATGCATGTTACTTTTTAAATGACAATAGACACTCTGAAGTTATTCCCAGTTTTATTGTTTGCCTTAGAAAATAAACCCACCAGGCCACTCAGGAACAGTATTTCTGAGAATGAGGACCCAGAGTCTGTGATAACAGAGACTACCCATGTGAACACAGACATATTGGGACCGCCACCAACCCCCATCCCCCCACCACTGCCCAGAATCTTTTCTCCACATATAATGATGAACAAGATCTCCCTATGCCCTCTTCTGAACTGCCAGAAGTCAGATTTAATTCCAACACAAAGTCACTGCCATAAAGATGAAGGATCTAAATGGGAATTCAGAAGGGACAAGGTTCCAGAATATGGGATAGGGCCAGGAGCACTGGCATTTCTGTGAGAAGAAACATCGACTGGTTGAATCCTCAGATGAAAAGAAATACAGCACAGTTTACAATCTTAAGCCTCACTGACATTTTTCCAGGCCCTCACATGGACCACCCTCTCTCTACCTGCCTCAATTTCTGACATCTCATTAAGAAGAAATTAATTTGGTATGTACAGGGTAAAGTTTTCTGATTTTATAAAACGTGAGGGGAAAGCCTGTCTCTGCCATTTTTTTTTTTTTTTTTGTTGTTGTTGTTAAGATTTTACTTATTTATTTGACAGAGAGAGACACAGCAAGAGAGCGAATACAGGCAGGGCAGTCGGAGAGGGAGAAGCAGACCTCCCGAGGAGCAGGGAGCCTGATACGGGGCTTGATCCCAGGACCCCTGGGATCATGACCTGAGCTGAAGGCAGACGCCTAATAACTGAACCACCCAGGTGCCCTGTCATTTTTTTTTTTTTTGAAGATTTATTTTAGAGAGAGAAAGAGAGCACATGTGAGTGTGGGGGGACAGGGCAGAGAGAGAGAGAATCTCAAGAAGACTCATCACTGAGCATAGAGTTAAACAAGGGGCTCAATCCCACAATCCTGAGATCATGACCTGAGCCAAAATCAGGAGTCAGACACTTAACTGACTGAGCCACCCAGGTACCTCCAGCTTATCTCTGATATCTTACCCAGGGCTGTCACTTGATTTGGTTCATCTCAACAGAGAGTGTCACAGTGATAGCTAACTTTCCCCAGCAACTATTTTCCCCTTTTCTTATACCCACCTCAATCCTCCCTCCTGGGTTCAAACAGATCATATGGCTAGCCTTCCCTGCAGTTAGGTGCGTCCGTGAAAAAAGCTGCCTGCTCTCCCCTCTTTCCCCTCACTCGGGGGCTAGAACAGTGGAGGTACTGGTGAGTCTGTTTTGATCATGCAGATGAGAATGCCCCAATGGAATGCCGGAGCAATAAGAGAGAAGGAACCCAAGTCTCCAGGTCCACAGACAGCATCCTGGAAAAAGGCCACCTACCTGCCCTGGAGCCCTGACTACCCATGGACCATTCATTATTTGACAAAGAAGGTTCCACTTTGTTTCAGCCTTTGTTTTTTGGGTCTTTGTTATAGCACCTTAGCTTTTACCCAAACCAATATATACCATGTCTGAATGCGCCCTTGCTCAACCACTCCTTGTTGTGCCAGTTCTTGAAGTCAGTACGCTTCTGCACCAGAATGCGGGGGCAAGCAGATCCCCATTCTTCCATCCCAGGGCTCTGACACTCTGTCTGAGGCTGAGGGTCCTCCAGGACTAACTTGCACAAAGGAAATCTTGCTGAGGAGTCTGTCATGCCTAACTCATTTATGGCATGAATCTGTCATTGTTGATGTCTTAACTAAGATGGCTTCCTATGAGCAAGTCCATGGGAGAACCCGAGAAATGTTTACATAAGAGAAGCTGTCTGACACAGACTGTGCTGATACCAGAAGAAAAATGCATGGAACCACTGAGAGGAAGTTAGAAAGGTTAGGCCAAGTACTTGGCAGGACCCAGGCCTGGAATTCTAGACCTGACTCTACCCATGGAAATCATGGGAGAGCAGCTGCCTCATGCAAGGTCCCAAATCACTATTTGGTAAAGTGGGGTACATTATGAAAGAAAAGGGACCCCAATAAGAGCTACAGGTCTTTCTCAGAGCTTACAGGAACTTGGGTCATCTTGACACATAGAATGTAGCCACAGAAGCTGGAATTCACACTCAATTTCACTTCCTCAAACTTCAAGTCCCTAGAAGCCAAAAGTCTAGTCCCAGAACACTTAAAACTTTGCATGAGCAAACCATGAAGAGAAAGACTTACTGAGCAACCCCTATGCTGGAGAGCAGGCCTGCCAATATTATCTCTCCTGGCAGCTTTCAATTTTACTTTGTTTTACCAGTCAAGGGTGTTAAGGATGAATGGATAAACAAAATCCAACATTACCTACAATGGAATATTATTCAGCCTTTAAAAAGGGAGAAAATTCTGACACAGATTATAATACAGATAAATTTTTGAAGACACCATGCTAAGTGAAATGAGCTAGTCACAAAAAAAGACAAATACTGTGGGATCCCATTTATATGAGGTATCTAGAGTAGTCAGATTCACAGAAACACGAAGTAGAATGGTGGTCGCCAGGGTTGGGGAGGAGGCAAAGTGGAGAGAAGTTTGTTTAACACATACAGAGTTGCAATTCTGTAAGAGGAAGAGTTATGGAGATTGGTTTCAACAAGGTGAATTTATTTAACACTACTGTACTATATATTAAAAACAGTTAAGACTATTTACGAATTTATAAAACATGAATTTTATATTATTCATATTTTACCACAATAAAAAAAATTCAGAACTATACCCTAGAACAGTAAACAAACTAAATTACAAATACATACACCATATTTTGATTATGGTGGCAGCTGCAAGCCGTCAAAACTCAATGAACCTGTAAAATGAGCAAACTTAATTCTATATAAATTCTACCTCAATAGGGTTGAATTTTTTTAAAAAAAGAATGTTTATTGTGAGACTGACATATTTTTCCCCCCTGAGGGGGCACACCCTTCCTGGAAGAGCTGCAATACCAGGTCAAAGGATGGAGAGGATGGAGCAAGCTCTGATTCCAGTCTCCTAGTTCCAAAATCCATTTACTGTATTGTTCTTGGATAGAGGACATATTAGATATTAAACTGCTAAAAACAGACACTATACTTGACCTTAGCCAAAAGGCTGAGAAGTAACTAAAAACTTTTAGTAAAGGTCTCAAACTCATTGGTCTTATCACTGATTCTGTGGCTTTCCAATCTCAAATTTATCTTCCCGCCCACCAACCACCCCACCCCGCCCTGCCAAACCATGTCAAATCAGCCTCATCCTCAAAGCTGTAGGGGCCATACTTACTGCAAGATGCTCATCTTGAGCTGAAGACCATGGAGAACCTCGATCACTCTCTGCACATCGCCAAGAAGCTGGTGGGTAGCCACAATCTTCTTAGCATTTTGGTGGGAGTAGTTCTCTTCTAAAAAGGCCAGGCCATGCATATGTCCCCTGCTCAACCACTCCTTGTCATACCAGTACTTGAAGCCAGGCCTCTGACCTAAAGCAGTGACAATGAAAGTTAATACTTGGCCTGAAGGAAACCCAGACCCCTGCATCATTGTACAATATCACACAAATTACTGGAAGGATGGATTCCTGTGTTCATTTTATTTATTCATCCAATAAACATTTACTTGGCACCTACTATATCCTGGGCTCCTATTAGGGATGGGAAATAAGGCAATAAGACATGTAAATTTCCTGATCTCCTAAGAACAGGCCAAAGGTGGAATGGGAACTTGGGTATCTCTTTAAATTTAAATCACATCATTGCATCTCCTATTTAAAACCCTCAAAGACTTCCCACTGCATACAGGGAAAAAAGAAGAAAAAAAAAAAAAAAAAAAAAAAGCCCTAACACTGGCCTCATGAGCCAACTGGACCCAGATCCTTCCTGCCCTCCTTGCCCCACCCTCACAGCCCTTACAGTGGTCTCCTTTCAGTTCCTGGAACACATCCATCTTTTCAGTCTTAGGATCTATGCTCTAGCATCCTCTGTCTGGAGCCCCTGAAGGACTGGCATCTTTCCACTTCCTCAGGCCTTTTGTTACTTTCAAAGTAAGAATTCAACACCTCCTAACTCATTCCCTATCTGGATGCTAAACTCTCCAGCCAAAGCACTCATCCCTATCTAACATCTTTTTGCTTATTTGACTTATTTTGACACCTGTTTCTGGCCCAACCCCACTAAGAGCAAGAATAATAGGAACCATCTTGTCTGGGGTTGTATCCCCAGCATCTGACAAAGGACATCTTGAATGGATTTATCAAGTGGAAAGAAGCTCCAAGTCCCCCTTTCAACACCTACACCGCCTTACTAAATATAAACAGTCAGGCACCCTCCCTTCTCTGAACCTCCATTTCCCATCTATTAGAATGAAAGATAAACTGGATGGTTTTAGTGGTCTTGCTCATCACAAGGATCCTTAGGAAGAACTGAAAACACAACTACATGTGACTTGGCAGTATTTCCTGCTCCAAATGCTCAAGAAACAGCTTTCAACCAGACAACCATTTACCTCCCAATATCTATAAAAATCCTGAAATAACCCACATAATCCCTATCAAGGTCCTTGGGCTCTTTCTAGCTTTACTAAAACACATGGAATGGATATACCTCCATTCTGTAAAAAACATCTTTAAGTAACCTTTAAAGAATATATCTGTTAGGTTAAACTTCTGATCCAAGATACTGCAGAGTCAAACACAGGCTATAAATATGAATGTAAAGGACACAGAGCATTCGACTCCAGGAGGAGTCTATTTACAGCATTGGCAGTTAGAGTTGTAAAAGTTCAGCAAGTATAGAGAGGAGTTGATGAAGATGGGGTGCATGATTTGTAAAAAGGGAAAAATGGAGAGAGGGAAGGAGTGGGAGATAATAAAGTAGACAAAGGAGATTTTTCAGCAGTGCTAAGGAGCCCAAGGGATTACGTGTGGCATCTCAGAGGCAGCTGCTGCACAAGTGGCCTGAGCAGCAGGATTCAGAGTAGTCCCACAAAAAACTAAGGTCAAAGAACATGGTTCTCATCTCCTATCTGGCACTAACTTGCTGCTGATCTTAGCCCCGTCATGTCCCTTCTGGGCCTATATTTGCTAACCTATCAAATGTCAGGGCTGAACTAAGTGGTCTCTCAGATCCTGCCCATTAATAATATTCTGTGGCTCACAGACTAATCTTCTGACCATATTCTTTTCTTGGGATAAAGACAGAAACAGATCCCTCTCCATCTATGGACTGATCTAGCACAAGGAGATATAGTGTCACAACAGAGGTCATCAGATCTCAAGAGGACACACCTGCTAGAACACAAACTACAGTGATCACCCCCTCCCTACACAACTAGCAAAATCAAAATCTGACCCCATAAGTCAGTTCTAATTCCAATTTGCTTTATGAGATTGGGAAAGTCATTCATGTCCCTGGGCATCAATTTCTTCATCGTAAGCAAAAATAGGAATAGGAGCTCCCCCCAGAACCACCCCACAGGACAGAAAGGATCCATAGAAGTAGAGGCACTTAAGCATTGTCTAGCCTTGCCGAGCCTTGGGATCATGGAACTGGAGCCAAGGGGAGAAACCTTAGAGGTGGTGAAGGAAAAAGATACCACCATCCCACTGACAGCAGGACAAGAACCACAGATATATAAGATTTCCGGAAAAGGGAATCCAAAAGCCACAGGCCAGTCATGTGGCCATGGAACAATGCAACTAAATGATCCTGTTAAAGGAATTATTTGCTGGTTTGGGTAGCAGTCAAGCCCTATCAATACACCTTTTCCCTTCCCCTCAAGGGCAACTCTCTCTTCCATGTGGCAATGATGCAATGGAGGGCAGGTGCCACCAGAGGGAGCAGAGGCAGGTTCCTAAAAAAGCCAAAGACAGAGCCCACATCTTCATGAAGCCTCAGTAACAGGAAAAGGTGCTTGCTCCAGCAGCACACATTCTAAAACTAGCTTAATACAGAGAAGAGTGGCATGGCACCCAAGCAAGGCAAGGATGACAGGCAAATCTGGAAAGTATTCCACAGCTTTTTACAGTTTTAGTCATGCAAGATGGAAAAAGTTCTAGAGATCTGCTGTACAACACTGTTTATAGTTCACAAACAGTACTGTACTGTACACTTAAAAATTTGTTAAGAGGGTAGATCTCATATCATATAATTTTTACTATAATAAAAAAGTAATTCTAGCCCAAGGCCAGGCTTTCCACAGGCTTCCCACATACTCTCTCACTGCTAAGTTCAGGACAGCAGTCTAGCAGGTGAGCTAGCCACAGGGGCAAGGAGGAGTCCGTCTAACCAATGTCAAAGAAATAAGTCTCAATATCACAGACAGTGAGGCTGCTCCATGGCCAGCTGTGGAAAAGGTTACATATTGTTAATATCCCTGACTCCAGAAATCTCTACCTGGAGGGTCTTGGCAAACATAACAGGTGTATTTCTCAGGCACATTTTCTTCCAGTAATCCCATGCAGACCCCATGCTGCCAGCACTGGCACTCTTCACACTGTTAGAATTAAAGAAGCAATAAAAATTAAACTCAGAAGGCATCCTCCATCCAAAAGCAAGATGCACTGTTGCGGGGAGGGGCAGTGAGAGGGAGAAGGAAAGCGGAGGGAGAGGACTCCCAAATGACCTACTCAGGAGCCCAGCTACAACCCCTCATCCCCCTCATCGACAACTGTGCCGGCCACCAGCCACCTGTGGCTCTTCATATTTAAATTAACAAATTAAGTTAAAATTCAGCTCCTTAGTCGTATTAGCCACAACTTAAGTGTTCAAAAGCCATGTGAAGCTAGTGGCTGGTGTACCAGACAGCACAGATGAAGACCATTTAGATCTATAAAACAGTGATCTCAAAGAATGACTATTTTCACTCCCGTTTCTAGAGGCTTTCACTTTTCTGATCACATTATGAGAACAGAGGGGAAATGTTCAAGTTCCTAGAGGAAGATTAAACTGGAAAGACAAAAACCTGAGTCTGAATTCTAGCTCAGACATTCATTAGCTGTATGACTTTACACAGGTCACTTCTCCCTAGGCTTCAGTCTTCCCCACTTGCAAAATGGGGTACTCATCTACTGACCATGGGGGCTGTTTGTGAGGAATTATGGGTCATATATAAAAACTCCCATCAAGGAGCCCAGTACACACCCTTCATGCACTTATTACTACTACAACTAGGCAACCTAATTTACTTTGATACCTCCTGGAATAATCCCATGCTAGCACTTCGAGAGTTTATTCTCTCTCAGTCTTACCAAAGGTCACACAGCTGAAGAGAGACAACAGTGGATCAGAACACAAGCCTGGCTAACAGCAAAGCTAGTTCCACTGCCTTACTTGGGTAAGGGGCCAGAGGGCGAGTGGGGAGGAGGGGCAGGAGGCCGAGAGGGAAAGAAAGGAACAGATAATGAAGGCAACCCCATGGATGGCCTGAGGATAGTAAGCCTGAGGGCTAAGGGTCTGGAGGGGATGGAAAGTAAAAACAATGCCAAATGAGATACTAGGACACTTCATGGAATCTCAAACCAGGACCCTAAGACTTTTAACTATGCAAACAGACAGACAACTCTGGAAGGTGGGCAATGAGCTTCCTTCCCAGCATGGCCTTGAGGGTGGGCCACTAGCCTGGCCACAAGGGACTAAACTCCAAACTCCAAACTCCAAAGCTCAGACACAGTCCTCGGCTATTTGGAGCCAGATAGGCCCTAGCATCAAGAAGGCTTTCCTGGGCAGATAGTCCCCTAGGAAGCTAAGTGCGTCAGAATCAACAGAAGCAAAGCTGGAAGATAGACTTTAGCTAAGATCCGATACAAATTCTTTAATATACAGATGAAGGAACTAAGGCTCAGGGAGAAAGTAAACACTGCACAATAACAAAGAGTTAGTTGTAGAAAACAGAAGTAAGAATGAATGTCTGTCTCACCAGTAAGTTTGGAAATCTCTTGAGAACTGGGATTCACTAAAATTCAATCAAAGACAGCTAAGTTGAAAACTTCAAAATAACTTTTTTCGTATGGGTTTGGCTAAAAAAGATGATTCAACTTTTAAAAGTTTAAATTTAGAAATGAACAAGAATAATAACAGAAAAGATAAAGTATCTAAGACTAAACCTGAGACTAAGAATAGAATATCTAAGAATATCTAAGAATAAAACATACAAGATCTCTGTGAAGAAAATTTTAAAATACTACTTAAAGGACACAAAGACTTAAGTCAATGGTAAGGAATATCATATTCTTGGACAGCAGGAGTCATCAAAAGGAAGTCCTTTCTCCTTAGGTAAATTTATAAAAATAATTCAGTACCAAATAAATAGTAAGTGAATAGCTGTAGAACTGGATAGAAGGTGATCCTAAAATTAAAAGGAAATTTATAAAACAGAACAAAAGGGGATATAAGCCCTATCAGATATTTTAAGAATATTATAAAGGTAAAATAATTAAAATAGAATTGTATAAGCAAATACACAGACAGACCAATGGAAAAGGAGAATCTAAAAAGCAATCCAAACACATATGGAAATAAAATAAACAAAGGTGACATTTCAGTAACAGGGTATGGTGTTGGGACAACTGGGAAGTTATGGCCCTTACACCTTATACCAGGATAAATTCCAGGTGGAACAAATATTTACATTGCTTTAAGAAGATTAAGTGGAATTTCAAAAGTACCAGAATCAACCACGAGCAAATTCTGTTACAAATTTTTCAATAAACTTTTATGAATGAGGAAGCAACTATTATTTAAATTTCAGAGCCATTAAAGGAAAGTTTGATATAGTCGACTAATAAAATCAAACAAAAAAATCTGACAGATGACAGAGTGGATACAAGTTGTTTTAACTGTTTTTGCAGCCAATACAAAACAAGGTCTAAAAAAGCCTATACAAATGAGTAGGAAAATGACCAACCATCCAACAGAAAAATGGATAAAGGACATGAACAGACAGGTCAAAGGAAAATATCTAATTCTTAAAGAAAAAAGATGTTCAAATCCACCACCAGAAGAATTAATGAATAGTTATTTGAGTTAATATAATTAATGTGAAACCAACCAGACCAATAATATGCATATACTTTAGTATTTCTAGGTTTGGGGATTACATACAAATATTAAGTAATTCTTTATACATTTATGTACTGCCTGAAGTTTTTATAATAAACATTTGCTTTTATCCTAAAAGTTATTCTCTTGAAGAAATATTTACAGAGCATAATTTTCATTTATATATATATATGTGTATGTGTATTCCAAAATATTAACACTGCTTATCTCTAGGTAAAAATAATCTGGGTAATTGTTTTCTTCTTTGTGATTTTCTGTATTTTCCAAATGCTACAAGTATGAAATTTTTAAACATTTATTAAAAAAAAACAAATTACATGGGCGCCTGGGTGGCTCAGGCAGTTATGCATCTGCCTTCAGCTCAGGTCATGATAGCAGGGTCCTGGGATCGAACCCCATGTTGGGCTCCCCTCTCAGCTGGGAGTCTGCTACTTCTTCTCTGTGTGTCCCTCTCCCCAGCTCATGCTCATGCCCACTCTCTCTCAAATAAATTAAAAAAAAAATTACAAAGTGGCTATACCAACAGACTATTTTTTCACTTATCTTTTTTTTTTTTTAAGATTTTTTTTATTTGAGAGAGAGAGAGAGAGCACACACGGTGTGCCAGCAGGGGGAGAGGCAGAAAGAGAGGGAGAGAATCTCAAGCAGACTCCCTGTTGAGCATGGAGCCTGACCAGGGACTCAATCTCACGACTCGGAGATCATGATCTGAGCTGAAATCAAGAGCTGGGCTCTCAGTGGAATGAGCTACCCAGGTGCTGTTGTTCTCACTTATTTGAAGAGCAAAGATAAAGTCTGATGATATCCTATACTGAAAAAGGTGCTCCTAAGACTGTTCACTGGCACAGACTCCATAGAGAGTTTATATAATATTGCTAACAACAAACAGAAATATTTATCAAAATTATACATGCACATTACCTGTGGCCCAGGAATTCTACTTTCAAAACTTGGTCCAACAGGCGTACTTACACAAAATTATTCATTACATTACTGTTAAGGTTAGAAACCATCTAAATGTCATCAACATGAGAAGGGTTAAATAAATGATGATCCATCTATGATGCAGCCATAAAAAAGAATAAAGAAGTTTGTTTTCTGTTTGAAATGAAATAGGCTTCAACATATATTGTTAAATGAGAAAAGATATTGAAAATACTACATAACTGTTTTTTTTTTTAAGATGGTTGCACAGCAATGTAAATGTACTCAATTCATCTAACGCCATATACACTTAAAAATGGTAAATTTTATGTTATTTTACCATGTAACTGAAAAGGTGGTGAGGAGGAAGAGAATACATTTGTTACTGCTTGCTGAGCCATGGAGTGTTTCCAGAATGCTACACAAGAAGCTGACAAAGGGTGCTTCCCATGAAGGCAAGCTGGGGGTCACATTTTTTTCTCCATACCTATGTATACTTTTTGGACTTTGAACTATATGAATGCTCTAGCTAGCAACAAATAAATAATACAAATCTTAAAACAAACAAAGCTTTTAAAGTGGACTTCTGGTTAAAACTGCTACACAACTTTTACTGGGTTTGGCACCTAATATATATTTGTTAGTCTAAGGCAAACTACACCCAGAGGCTAAATTCAGTTCATGCCCTGTTTTTGTAAGTAAAGTATCATATGAACACATTCATGTTCATTTATTACATAATGCCTATGGCTGACTGGGCAAAGCTGAGTAGCTGTAACAAAGAACACAGGGTCCTCAAAGCCTATAATACTTATCACCTAGCCCTTTAAGAAAACATTTGCCCAAACCTTTCCTGTAACAATTAAAATAACTTAAATATCAAATGGAATTCCTGAGGTTCATTTTTATGCGGTACCCAGATTTCTCAAACATTCATGATGATTAAGTAAGACTTTAACCTCCCAATGATTTAAATTATTGCCACTGGTAAATAAAATCAAATAATAATTTACTTGAATAATGTTAATACAAATCAAATAATGAAAATGATCAGAGAACATTACTCCTCTAAAGCAATGTATGCATCTTCTAGGAAACAAACTCTAAATATATGCTAGGGTAGGGGCACCACGGTGGCTCAGGTGTTAAAAATCTGCCTTCAGCTCAGGTACTGATCCTAGGGTCCTGGGATGGAGCCCTGCATCAGGCTCCCTGCTTAGGAGGAAGCCTGCTTCTCCCTCTCCCACTCCCCCTGCTTGTGTTCCCTCTCTCACTGTGTCTCTCTGACAAACAGATAAATAAAAATCTTTTAAAAAATAAAATAAAAGTATTTTTTTTAGGGTAGTGCAAATTACCAATGTAAGTAAAAAAAATTTTTTTTAAATAATCACTGAACCTTCCTAGACGACAAATACATTTAAAACTAGATGATGGGGGCGCCTGGGTGGCTCAGTGGGTTAAGCCTCTGCCTTCGGCTCAGGTCATGATCCCAGGGTCCTGGGATCGAGCCCCACATCAGGATCTCTGCTCAGCAGGGAGGCTGCTTCCCCCTCTCTCTCCGCCTGCCTCTCTGCCTGCTTGTGATCTCTCTCTATCTCTGTCAAATAAATAAATAAAATCTTTAAAAATAAAATAAAATAAAACTAGATGATAAATATATTTACAAAGTTTAAATTACATTTGTTCCAGAGCTCCCTCCAAATGTATGTCTTTTACTAAAGTTACTGAGTGGAAAAGGTACATTGCTCATAATGACAGGGAAAGTAAAACACTGTCCCTCTATACCACAAAGCCAGCTCTAGACAGCAAGGGGACAGCAAAGAAAAGTCTTCTACAGCAAAACATAAGGTGTTTTGAAGTGAGCTCATCATCACAATACCATAGGAAGCCACAAGCATTGCACTGAGCTGAGCTAGGGGAAGGTCATGCAGAACCTGGGAAGCTGGAGATGAAAGCAGTTCCTGACTCTGTCCTATAACAGCTGGTATGGCCTCAGCAGCTCCAAACTTAAGTTTCCTCATATACCATATAATGCCACACCAAGCTCTACCTCCCTGAACACCCCATCATCCTTGCTACTTACAGAAAAGTCAGTGGGAAAACACAGTGGATCAGAACTAGGTCTCTTGTACTGATGAGCGGGAAGAGCCCTGCCAGGAAGGGCCTTCATTACTCACCCACTAAAGATTTCTATGGACAAATGAAGATGAAATCAGGCTTCCAAGACCCAGAACTGACTACATGCCCAGAGAGACAGGATAGAAATTAACCATCTTCAACATCCTTTCAAAAAACAAATTAAAAAAAAAAAAATTCTACTTAGATAGTTCCAGGTTATATAAGAGTTTTCAAATTGTAGTCCACTGAGCTTCAGAGGTTCTGCAAATGAGTATCTTTTTAAAAACAAGACTATTTTTAAAAATTAAAACCAAAGGCGCCTGGGTGGCTCAGTGGTTTAAGCCGCTGCCTTCGGCTCAGGTCATTTTCTCAGGGTCCTGGGATCGAGTCCCGCATCGGGCTCTCTGCTCAGCAGGGAGCCTGTTTCCTCCTCTCTCTCTCTCTCTCTCTCTCTGCCTGCCTCTCTGCCTACTTGTGATCTCTCTCTGTCAAATAAATAAATAAAATCTTTAAAAAAAAAAAAAAAAACCAAAAATGCACATTCCAATGTTTCCCAAACTTAAACTTAAGATAACACAACCCACCAGTATACATAACTCTGTACTGCTAGGCTAGCTCAGTATTGTGTTACACTTGGAACAAAGCTTTCCCTCCCATCTCCTTAATCAGTGACTATACAGCATGCTGTTTAGGAAAAGTCACCCATACAAATGGCCATGTCTCACAAAAAGGAAAACTACTGAATCACTGAAATGCTTCAAGATGGCAACTGTCACACACAAACCTGATTGCATATCAGACTTCATGGGAAAAAGCATACCGTTCACATTTCTGGACTCAAAAGTGAAGATGACCTATTATGACCTTTCAAAACTAATGCTTTTAAACTTGTTATACATTTTGCAGTTCTATGAAAGAATCCATTCGGAAACTGCGTTCTGATATTTAAAAGGATTGAAAACCACAGACCTAAGGCTTACTAAAGGTCATAAATACCAGGTATTATTTGAGACCATTTATGTACTCTGAATTCCCAGAGGTTACCATGAAGGCTACTGAAAAACAAAGAAATTCCCAAAGAATCCTGACCAATATAACCATGACTTACTTGAACAACTCAGGTTCCCTGGACAGTCCAGGCAGCTGCCAAGACATGCGGGGTATTAATGACAGCCTTTGGAGTCAGCAGGCTAGCAGCCACCTCACTGAAACTGTCATTAAAAGCAAGG
Organism: Mustela putorius furo; assembly: GCF_011764305.1. NCBI lineage: Eukaryota > Metazoa > Chordata > Mammalia > Carnivora > Mustelidae > Mustela > Mustela putorius. The sequence continues at coordinate 5,272,901 of NW_025421464.1, read as the reverse complement.
AAAGGGCCAGAGGCAAGCAGGTGCTGGCCAGTGATGCTCTCCCCAAGCAGGAAGGGAGGCCTACCCCACAGGCACATCCCAGAGATGGAAATGACAGATACAAGTGTCAGGAAAATAAAGAACAAGAAACAAACAAGTTATGAAACTGGTCTCCATTTCTTAAGGCCATATAGAAATTTTACATCAGAGAGAAAGTAAGGGACCATAGGAAGACTCAACTACCACTCCAGAGATTCGGATCCCTGCTGTTCAACTCCTCACTGTGTGACCACAGGCAAGGCCCTTCCCGTTTGTGGGTCTCAGCTGCCCCAAGCAGAGTGTAAGACTTTCAGACTCAGTGATGTTTCAAGTCCTCTCTCATTCTAATAATAGGCTATTTACACCAGCCTGAGATTCAGAGGAAGCTGAACTATAAAGTAATAAGCTCAGCGTGCTGCTGGTAATAGTGCCTACCTGGCTGGGGCTTCTAACATGACTCTATGTCTGCTGTCCTCAAACTGCAGTCCCTGCAAATTCCTTCCAAGGACCAGTTTAGGTTTCCCTATGCCTGTCTCCTGGAAGCTCTACTTACTTGAATCATGAAGTCATTTTCCTCCTGAACCTCACAGATGCAGCGGACCACTTCAAAATCATAGCGGTCATCCCCATCAAGTTCTTCATCTGGATTGGTGGTCACGTCAACATCTTGACCATACTCCTCATCGCTCCAAAGAAAGCTCTCAGAAGAGGACTCGCTCAAATTATCTTCCTCTGAGAAGAAAGGAAAAACAACAGTCACTATTTTAAATTATAATTACAAAATTTTAAAAAACCTAGAATGTCAAGAGTGGAAGTGACCTTACAGCCCCACTCCTCTATGAACTTTCACAGAGCTGGGAAACAGGACTCCAATCTGTTCCCTGGGCCTGACATCTAGTAACAGCCCAAATGACGCATGCTGCCTGGTGATGAACTGAATTCCATTCCTCATTTTACTGAGAGTGAAGCCCAAAGTAAGTAGCACCTCAAGGTCACAGATCTCATTGGCAGGGAGGCTACAACGCCCCAGGAACTACACATATCATCATCCTAATGACTCAAAGATGTTCCTCAACCTCATCCCTTCCAGCCAGGACCTGGCTTACTGTCAAATCTACATCCAGAGCCACCTTTAAACTCTGTCAACAGTAGGAAAGGAAGAAGGGGCAGATTCCAGGGATAATCAGAATTAGAATCACTAGATGTTGGTGCCTGCTTAGTTATAATTACAGCTAACATTTACTGATCATTTCCTTTGTACCAGACACTGCTGTAAGTTCTTTCCATATAACTGCTAACTCTTTCCAAATTCACAATCAACCTCTAAACTGCTGGAAAAGAAGCAGCTTCAATGTTGACTCAGATATCCCCAAGCAATCAGGTTAGATGCAGAGTCCATGAATAAGAAATGGAGCAATGAAAAGGGCAGGCATGCGAGAGGATAGGGTATAATGGATTTTGGGGGTTACAGACATACTGGTCTGGACGAACCTAAGAAGCATTCAACTAAAACCAAAGTTGGAGAGAAGAAAAGTTCAGGAAAGGCACAGCTAATTGCCTTTGGTTTATCTGACGCACTTCTTTATTTTGAAAATAAAACAGACTTATACTTGCAGAAGGCCTGGGGAGTAAGTTACAGTGTCAACATAAATCCAGCCTTCTCCAACTATTCTGCTATACAAATGATCAAGTCAGCAGACAGTCTCCTTACCAGATACTTTCACTTTCCCTTTATGGTTTCCAGATTCTGAGCCATGGAGCTGTGGGCTCATATGGACCCCCGGCTTATTTGAGGACCCGCACCTGGTGACAGCAAATGCCTTAGGTGGAGAAGGTTCCTGAGAGGTATCACTGATCTCCTCACTGCAAGGGCATTCTGGAAGATAGGATCAAAAAGGAATTAGCATGCCCAAATATCATCAGGGCATTCCAGAATCAATCCCACCCAACCAACAACTCCACTGTTCAAACAACTCCATGGGCAGAGGAGTTGATATTCAACTACAAAGGGGTGTGGAGGACAGATTTCGGGATTAATACTTCTAGATACTTCCAAGAACCTCAAAACCAAAAGCTTCCTCCTCACCATCACCCTTCTCCCTTTTTTCTGATAAGATTGTTTTTCTAAGCCAAAAGATATATTAAGAACAAAAGATGGCAGGGCACCTGAGTGGCTTAGTCATTAAGCATCTGCCTTTGGCTCCGGTCATGATCCCAGGGTTCTGGGATCAAGCCCCGCATTGGGCTCCCTGCTTGGCGGGAGGCATACTTCTCTCTCTCCCACTCCCCCTGCTTGTGTTCCCTCTCTCACTGTGTCTCTGTCAAATAAATAAATTAAGTTTTAAAAAATCTTAAAAAAAAAAAAAAGAATAAAACATGGCAACCCTCTGGCTCCCAAGGTTGAACACTTATTTTCTTAACATCTTTGTAGGAGTTAGACACATTCTTTGAGAAGTAAATCCTTTATTGAAAGGCTTCAGAGATAATGTGTTTAAGAGTTGTGTGTAGGGCCTGTGGGTGAAGCAGTCAGTTAAGTATTCGACTCTTGCTTTCGGCTCAGGTTGTGATCTTAGGATCACGAGACTGAGCCTCACATTGGGCTCTACACTTAACGCAGAGTCTGCATTAAGAATCTCTGTCCCTCGGGCGCCTGGGTGGTTCAGTGGGTTAAAGCCTCTGTCCTCGGCTCAGGTCATGATCCCAGGGTCCTGGGATCAAGCCCCCCATCAGGCTCTCTGCTCTCGGCGGGAAGCCTGCTTCCTCCTCTCTCTCTCTCTGCCTGCCTCTCTGCCTACTTGTGATCTCTGTCAAATAAATAAATAAAATCTTAAAAAAAAAAAAGTCTCTGTCCCTCTCCCTCTGCCCCTACCCTCCAAAGATCTCTCTCTCTCTCAAATAAATAAATCTTTAAAAATAAATAAATAAATGTTGGGTGTACAAGGGGTGCCTGACTGGCCCAGTTTGGTGGAGCATGCAACTCTTGATCTTGTGGTCATAAGAGCCCTATACCGGGTGTAGAGATTACCTAAAAGTAAAATCATTAAAAAAAAAAAAAAAGAGCTGCGTGTACAAACAAATACAGTCATTCATCTGTATATCTTCTCTTACTATAATGCTTTCACATTACTCTATGACAAGAGTACCATCATACTGGCCAATGCAGCAAGAAAGAAGGCCTTCCTAGATGACAGTGTGGCCCAGAAATGCTCAGGATGAATACTCCTCCCCTGCCAAGATCCATGCTAGGTTGATCCCACAAGCTCCCTTAAAGGCTTGCTGGGGGGCGAGGGGTGGGAGGTTGGGGGAACCAGGTGGTGGGTATTAGGGAGGGCACATACTGCATGGAGCACTGGGTGTGGTGCAAAAACAATGAATACTGTTATGCTGAAAAGAAATTTAAAACAACAACAACAAAGGCTTGCTGGCCCCTCGGCTCCTAAGTGCAATCTCAGGGCCAGGAGAGAAAGTAACCCCTCCCCAACCCATGGTAAGAAACCCAAGTGAAACACCCCAGGGGAAAAATTACCAGGTTTGGTTTTCTTTTTCTTTTTCTTTTTTTTCTTTGGCTTCACTCTCACAAACTCTTTGAATTTCTTCTCTTTATTCTTTTCCTTGTCTTTTGCAGCTGGAATTAAAAATAAGTGTAAGTCATGGCTTTCTAACATCTTGTTTCCAAGAGGTTTATTCTCAAATAAGAATGTCCAATTTGAAGAACTTAAGTGGGCAAAGGGACAGAGTTCTAGATCTGGCTCTGCCTACGAGGTGACCTTCTATTCTATCCCCCTCAAGACGCTGGAACCCCTTCTCCGTCATCTAGCCTTTAGACCAATGGTGAGCAAATTCTGACCCACTGCCTGTTATTTTAAGTTTTATTGAAACACACGATATGCGTTTGTTATATATTGATGATGGCTGCTTTCATGCTTCCACAGCAGAGTTGAAGAGTGAAGATGGAGGCTTTGTGACCCTCAATGCTGAAAATATTTGTCTGGCCTTCTACAGATTAAGTTTGCCAACCCTACTTAGATCACGACTCCTCACTAACTACATACTACAATAACCAGGTGAGATTTTTTAAAAGTGAGTGCCCAGGTCCCACTCACAAAATGCTGATTCATGTAGCTTACAGTGTGACCTGCATATCAAAAAAAATTTTTAATAACTGAAGTACAATTCACATAACATAAAACTACCCATTAAAAAATGAATACTACATACCTTCCAAATACAACAACTTCATTCTCTGCTACTCTTCACTGCAAACTCAAGTCATTGACACTCCCTATCCAAACTTCTCACTTCAGTTTTTCTTAATTCCATTCTAAAAAGCTTCCCACCACCACTTTAAGATTGTTTTCAGTTTTCAAAGTTAACAGTAGCTTCCCCATTGCAAAAATCCTGTTGTTTTGATAAGCAAAATATAGCATTTCAAATACTTGATCAAGCCTAACTCTGCAGAGGTCAAGAAGGGTTTAAGCACACATAGATCCTAGGAACTAACCACTCTACTCCTAGATATTTACTCAAGAGAAGGGATACTGTGTCCACACAGAGACATGCACATTAACACCCACTGATGCTGTAGTTTTAATCACACAAAGTAAAAAATGCCCAAATGTCCATCAGCAAGTGAATGAATCATTTGTGGTGCATTCACACAAGGGAATACTTTTCAGTGATAACAGTATTAAGTATTAATATGTGCAGCAACCTAAGTGAATCTCAAGTATGCTAAGTGAAAGGAGCCAGATTAAACCCTAGTACATACTGAATGACTCCATTTGTATAAAATTCTAGAAGATAAAAAGTAATCTATTAAAAAAAAAAAAAAAACCACAGTGCCTAATGAGAGGAAGGAAGGAGTGAAAAGGAGGAATTAAAAAAGGGCATGTGGAAGGTCTGGAAGGCAACAGATGTGTTTACTGTCTTGACTGTGTTGCTCTTCAAATTATACAATTTAAATACGGGCAGTTCACTGCACAATTAAACTTCAATAAAGCTGTAAAAAAAGAAAAGAAAAGAAAAGAAAAGAAAAGAAAAGAAAAAGTCCAGTGGTATGTAGGGCATTCACCATGTTGTACAACCTGCTCTACCCAGCTCCAAAACATTCCCATCACTCCTAAGGAAAATTCTTTATCACTAAACGGCTTCTCCCAGGTCCTCAGTCCTTAGTGACCACCATTTCTGCATCATGGCTACAGATGTATCTATTCTGGACATTTCATATAAATGCAATCACACAATACGTGACCTTCTGTGTCTGGCTTCTTTCACTTAGCATGCTTCCAAGGGCATCAAAAACACTCTTCAAGTGATTCTGATGTGGATTCAAGATGATCACAAAGCAGTTATGAGATAAGGTAACAATCAGATTCATCTGATTTTAACTAAGCACTGTGTGCAAAGAAACCACAAACATCTATCTCACTTAATCCTAACAACAACCTGTGTATATCATTTTCATTTTACAGATAGGGAAACCAAAGCTCAGTGAGGTGAAGGCACCTGCCTGACATCGTGCAGATATTTGAAAACAAGCTCTTCAGCACCATGTCAGCGTCACAGCCCAGGCCTCTCTTTCTAATGGGCATCCAGGACCCATCAGAGAGGATAGTGGCCTGCCTTCCATAGCTGTCAAGCTTGGGCTCTACAGACAGAAGTTAATCAATTGGCTAAAGAATACAGGATTTAAGGGTCTCTAAGTTCCCTCCCAGTTAAAGCACTCCACAACTGAGAAAGTTCAACAAACAAGAACTCCAGAAAATACCTTGGTCTAATTTACAAAAATACTCAATTTAAGATTAAGAAACCAAGGTCCAAAGGAATAAGCTGACCTGGCCAAGGTCATACAGTTAATTTGCAAAACACAGTCAAATGCCTCCTGAATTTCATAAAAGCTATCAACAATATTTATTTTCCTCTGACCCTGGGAACAGTCTTCCTCAGATACAAAAACAGAACTCATGAGGCACCTGGGTGGCTCAGCGGGTTAAGTGACCAACTCTTGATTTTGTGGTCATGGAATCAAGCCCCGCATTGGGCTCCACTCTTAGCTCCTAGCCAGCTTGAGGATTTTCTCTCCCTCCCACTCTGCCCCTCCCTCCACTCTCTCACTCGTTACACACATAGAAAGGAAGAAATAAAACGGTCTTTGTTTGCAGAGACAAGACTGTCTATGTAGAAAATCCCAAAGAACTGACCAAAAACAAAAAACAAAACAAAAAACCTCCTGCTGGAACTAAGAGTGATTATAGCAAGGTTGCAAAGGAACAAGGTTAATATACAAAAGTCCACTGTTTTCCTATATATTAGCAATGAACGACTGGAATTTCAGAACAGTAAATAGGAAGAAGGCCTGCATGTCTCCATTGGAACTCAAATGGGAATTTGGGTGAGGGAGAGAAGATGATGTGGCTAGAAGCGATCGTGGCATCATGTGGGGCCTTGTAAGGAAGTTGGTCTTTATTACGAGCAATTAGGAGGCCACTGGAAGCATCTGAGTAAAGGACTAAAAGAAGGTGATATATTGCCTCACATATCACTTGCTCCTTGCTCAGCAGGGAGCCTGCTTCTCCCTCTGCCTGCCATTCCCTCTGCTTGTGCTCTTACTCACTCTCTGACAAATAAATAAAATCTTAAAAAAAAAAAAAACTCTCTAAAAAGAAAAGTCGATACATTGTCACACACAAACATACAGAAACTATTGCCCAACCCAGTTTTTTTATTTGTAAACTCAGGTTTTAATGACCTCCAAATTAAAGTGACTATATCCATTAGTTCACTAAAAGGCCAAGAGCATTAACCCATCAGCACAAGTGGCTGCAGAAGAGATCACCTTGGTCCTGGATCCTTGACAGGTCAAGATGTAGGGTATAAACTGCCAAGTACCTGGGCATACCCAGTTATCATCTAAGTATGGGAGGGTTTTTTGGGGTCTTTTTTCATTTTACATTTTATAAAACTGTATCACATCCTTTAAGAAACCCAAAAGGTAGTAAGAGAAGAATGGGGCAGTTCATTCCATACAAGGGATTCCTGAAGTCCCCACATTATTCAAAGTCACATAATTCATGACTAACATTTCCATAAAATGAAGACATAATGAACACTCTCATTGGCTTTTGAAATCAAATGGTTAATGAATTTTCTGTTTCTTAGGATTTGCATTAATTCAAATTTTGCAAATAAGACTTTTCAAATCATACAACTTCAAACTGGTAATTTTGCATAAAATGCAGCTATAGCTTAACATTGTTACCACGCAACAGAGGAGGAAGTGAAATTCAGAGAAGCTGCAAGATCACGCAGACTGCCGAACAGGAAAGGAGAACTCAGACCTCTGAGAGGACATGGGCCCTGAGCACAGTCCCTGAAATAGGAACCAGGGCATGGATCTGCTCTGCAGTACAACACCACCACCACCTGGCTTCCTGGCTCTGCAGGTTTCTTTTCTCACCTTGCACCTGCTGGGTGTAGGAGACACCTATCTCCGAGAATCTCTTATACTCCTCCTTCACTGAGCAGCGTGTAATTGAGCAGGATTGACTCCACACTCAGTTGAATCAGTAAGAGTAATCCCATGGCCCCAGTTGCAATCTTAGGTTTAGATAATCTGAGCCTGGCCAACTGGTTCCTAGGACAGGGACTGGAATGGCCTGATATGACCCACAAGTGGGATTCTGGTCCAACATGTATAAAAAGGATATGTTTTTGCTCTCTTATTAAATAAGATTTGAATGAAGCAGTATGGAGTCTTAAATGATACTGGCTACCACCCTATGACCACAAGGTATCCAGCCTGAAAACAGCACTGAGAAGTGAAATGGTTAGACAGTCCTGGAGCTGTCCCTCCCCTGTACTGCCCCATTATGTGAACCAACAGACCCCTTGACTGTAGAGTCAATTCAAATAGGATTTCCTGTTACTTGTAACTAAAAGCATCCCAAGTCTTGCTGCTGGTCTGAAATAGGGTCACCTTAAGCTTTAAAGAGTTCCCTCCAAAGGCTTCAATTAGAGGAGTAAACAATGAAGATAAAAAGAAGAGCTATTCTAGGAAGCTGTTCTATAGAGGTCTATGGTCTCTGAATGCACAAGAAGAGAGAAAAATCTTCAGAGTTTCACACTGGCTTCCAGCTGAAAACTGTGAAGTCACATGTGGCCTGGGGTGGCAGAGCTCACAGGGACAAATGTCCAGCAGTGACTAAGCTAATGCAGGTGATTCCCTGAGGTACAGGGGTAGACAAGCGGACAATAGGCAGAACTCATTCGGATTACCCATGGACACAGGAAGTCTCCTGCAGGGAAGCACTCCTACTCTCCACTCTAGGACCCAGGGGCGGGCATCCTTCCCTGGAATCCTAAGACCAAACTCACAGCCTAGAGAGGGTGTAGACTCTGCAACTAGACTCAAATCGTGGCTCCACCACCTGCTAGATGTACAGATACTGGTTCAAGTTAACCCAACTCATCTGCGTCTTGAGTTTCTAATTTATCAATTGGGCACAACAGTACCCATCTCACAGGCTCTGTTTTGAGAATTAAACAAGACAATACAAGGAAAGACTTGGAACAGTGCCTAGCACATGGCGAGTTCTCAAATGTTAGCTGTTGCTATCTTGCTTGCAATACCCTCTCCATAGAGGGTGAGACTGGTCTGCTGTCAGTTTTCTCCTTGGACAGCCTGACCCACACAGTATGAGCCTGACTGCAGAGCTTCTTCTAGATTGCCCAAGCCCGGCTGCACAAAGAGCAATTTCCTGCCAAGGCTCTGGATCAGAAAGCAGCCTGTTACCTGAGGAGGGTGAGGCTTTTCTAGGATGGCCACTGTCATCTCCTCAGGCTGCAGGTGCTCATCAGAAGTCCTAGAGCCTTTCTCCCTCTGTACAGCCAGCTCCCTAGTTCCCCACCAGACAACCGCCATCTTATGAGAGCAGAAGGACATAAGACTACTGATTCCAGGAGGGAAAGGCACAGAATAACATCACCATCGTCCATGGCAGAACTGCCACGTGGCTGGGACAAGGAGCAACCAGAGCATGCTCTGACCTGCATGAAGGGATGGCAAGCAGCTCAAGGGCAGAGTGGAAGTGGGCATGCTCTTGGAGAGATTCTCACTGCCTACCAGAGCAGGTGATACTCGTGGCTTAACACTACCTTTTCACCATGCCTACCTTCCCAGCCTCATCTCCCAGCAGTACCCGCCGCTGGCTCCCACCACAGATCCCACCCAAACACCAGCCCCACAGGGCTCTCCAACCACCCCCTCTTAAATCCTGCATTTTTCTGCCTTAGTTCACATGGCAGAGACTGCTATGCATTCTCCAATACCCATTTCTCCACCTCTTTCATAAGAAAAGAGAACATTTTCCAGTTTCTCCTGAGCAAGGTGAGGCCAGGGACAATATGTTCTGGCCTATGGGCTATGAACAGAAGTGATCTGTGGCACTTCTGGGTTATACCCTTAAAAGAAAGACATATGCCCTCCCCTTCCCTTCCCAGCAGCAGAAAGACAGGCAAGGTGGTAAGCAATCCTGAACCACGCAAAGGAAAAGTAACAACTAAGCACAATGCAACCATGAGCACTGGACACCATGCTCATGCTTGGACACCACAGATCCACAACAGAGCTACCCCCACAGAGATAGAGTCAACATTTGTCATTTCCTGACTTGTTCATTTTAGCCATTCTGACTGGTGTGAGGCGGTATCTCATTGTGGTTTTGATTTGTATTTCCCTGATGCCGAGTGATGTTGAGCACTTTTTCATGTGTCTGTTGTCCACCTCCATGTCTTCTTTGCAGAAATGTCTGTTCATGTCTTCTGCCTGCTTCTTGACTGGATTATTTGTTCTTTGGGTGTTGAGTTTGGTAAGTTCTTTATAGATTTTGGATACTAGCCCTTTATCTGATATGTCATTTGCGAATAACTTCTCCCACTCTGTCAGTTGTCTTTTGTTTTTTTTGACTGTTTCCTTTGCTGTGCAATTAAATTTAATTGTGTAAAATATATTTTCTATTTAGACATGTATGTGCTTGAACATGAACAGAAAATATCTGAAAAAAGTTTGCTAAAACAAAAATAGTCACATCTGCAATGGAGGTGGAAATGCCAAGGGGAGGGAGACCTTTTCCCTTAGCATTCTGTGGTACTGATTTCACAGCAATCATATGTCACTTTTATACTTGGGGGTGGGGAGTACAAAAATTACAGATTCTAAACTTAGAGCCACTGAAATGGAATGTCTGGAAAGCAGGGCCCAAAAAAATCTGTATTTTAACAAGTTATCTAAGGGCGCTTGGGTGGCTCAGCTGGATAAGCATCTGCCTTCAGCTCAGGTCCTGATCCCAGACTTCATACTCACCGGGGAGTCTGCTTCTCCTTCTCCCTCTGCATCCCCCAGCCCCACCATTCATGTTCACTCTCTCTTTCAAATAAATAAATTAATTTAAAAAAAAAAGGCATCTAGTGTGACTCCCAGGCAGAGGGATTAGCCACTGCTCCAGCTGAGACCTGTGCCAGGTGGTATATGGCGTGAGGGGAAAATCTCAGTGATGAGTCCCTCAAGTTCTAGGACATAAGCTTGTCCCCAGAATTAAATATGTATTCAATGGCAAAGAGATATAAACTCACCTAAAAGATACAAAATGGCCATGAAAGCCAGTAGGACTGGCCAGTAATAGACACTAACATCCTTTAAGGATGCTATTGATCCCTAAGAAATCAGTGCTTGGCCCTAAATGAAACAAGCATCACCCAGGCAAGAGAATGCTCCAGTCTGAGAACTGAGCCCATCTTTTTTCCTTTGTGCCAGGAATATCCACAACCAAGATCTCAAGCAGAACAGGACTCTGGTCTCTTTTGTAATGCCCGGAAAAGAGTCTAACAAATACTAGGTATTCAGTAAATGGGGCTCAATGAACAAGTCAATCTGTTTCAGTCTGAGGCATTTCTAACTCCAGTGTTCTAACCCAATGGTCAATAAGCAACTTTCTCTTCCCACACAGGTCTGAACTAGATATAGGAAAGGAGTTTTGATAGCTGTGGACTTCGTTTCAAATAAGTAACTGGCACTTGGCCTTGACCATCATCTACTGCACTTTGGTTCATACCAGCCAAGATAGCCATCCTGAGCAAGACTCTGATGAAGTCACTAAGGTGGTGAGTGCTTTCATGGCCTGAAGCCCTCATGACGAGTCTCCTCCTGGGTGACTACTGGCCAGCTGTCCTTCCTCAGGCAGCTCCTGTTAGCTCAATGCTTAGGCTTGCCAAGTGCATGCTAGACTGCCTAAAGCTGAGAGTATTAGAGCTAAACAGTCCAATACAAAGTCTACTGGTCATATGTAGCTACTGAGCACCTGCAATGTGGCTAGTCTGAATTGAAATGTTCAAAGAGCATAAAATACAAAATAAAATCACTAGATTTTAAAGACTTAATATAAGAATATAAAATAGCTCATTGTAAATTTTTATACTGTTTATATGCTGAAATAACAATATTTGGATATAACAATATTTGGATATACTGAATTAATAAAATACATAATTTCATCTGTTTCTTTTTACGTTTTTTTTAAAAGATTTTATTTATTTATTTGAGAGAGAATGAGTGAGAGAGAACATGAGAGAGGAGAAGAGAAGGTCAGAGAGAGAAGCAGACTCCCCAAGGAGCTGGGAGCCTGATGCGGGACTCGACCCTGGAAGTCTGGGATCATGACCTGAGCCCAAGGCAGTCACTCAACCAAACTGAGCCACCCAGGCGCCCCTCTTTTTACATTTTAAAAACTGGCTATTAGGGTGCCTGGGTGGCTCAGGCTCAGGTAAGCATCTGCCTTCATGATATCAGGGGTCCTGGGATCAAGTCCCACATCAGGCTCTCTGCTCAGCGGGAGTCTGCTTCTCCCTCTCACTCTCCCTCTGTGCTCCCCCAGCCTTAAATGAATAAATAAAATCTTTATAAAAACTAAATAAAAATTAGAAAAATAAAAATTAAAATGTAGCTGTTAGAAAAAGTTACATGTGGCTTGCATTGTATTTCTAATAAATAATACATCATATATGGCTAAGAAACCCCCACTGTATCTTTGCAACATGGCTGAGGACTGATCTCTTACAGGGTCAGAGATCACCTTAGTTAACATGGCCTGCCCCACTGTCCTGCAACCTGATTTCATACCTTCTTGGAAACACTATCACATGTCCTAGGAGTTGCATATGTCATTTAATACCTACGTATTTTGGGGTGCCTCAGTGGCTCAGTTGGTTAAGCATCCAGCTCTTGATTTTGGCTCAGGTCAAGGTCTCACAGGTTTTGGAACGGAGTCCTACATCGGGCTCCTCACTAAGCATGAAGCTTGTGTGAAAAGTTCTCTCCCTGTGTCCCTCCCCTCCGCAAAATAAATAAATCATTAAAAAAAAATACCTCTGTATTTTAATGGAGAAGTTATAAGCCAAAAATAAATAATGATGTTACAATTTCAGGTAAAAAGAACCTGAAGAGCTTGTAGAATTTACTGAAAAGTCATTAAAAATGCCTCTGCAGGTGCTTGGCTGGCTCAATCAGTAGGCCATGCAACTCTTAATCTTGGCACCGTGAGTTCAAGCCCCACACTGGCTACAGAGATAACTTAAAAAAAAAGTCTTCTAAAATTTCCCCAGAAATATGTAATTTTTCGATTTTAAGTTTTAAAAAAAAATTTTTCAAAATAGTTTTTTGTGATAAAACACAAACATGAGATTTTGTTTCTCCCTTACTACCACCATTGTCATTTCTATGCAAAATAAACAGTGCTATTAGAAAATATCTTCAGTTATGATTAGATGAAATTGAACTCAAATCTGGAGACAGCAAGAGAGTCCCACAGTGTTTCAGTTCTTTTGCCCTGCTGGCAGGGATGGGGTAGGCTTGGGGGATAGAATGATTGTACTCCTGCTGTTCTGAGCTCAAGTTCACTGGTAGCTTCTGAAGGAGCTCCATTTCCTTGACTGTTCCCACTCATACTAGGATTATAGGGCCCTCAAAAGCTAAGTGACTTCTCAAGGTAACTTGAGGAGCAGGAGGCCAAGGTAAGACTATCAGTTAGGTATTTCTATTTCTTCCAGGACCGCCACAGCCCCATGATGCAATGCCTAAGGATCACTTGTCATTTTCAGTCTTTGAAATTCAATTGGACACCAACCTAATGCCTTCTTTTGTGTCAGAAATGCAAGCAATGTGACCTGAGCAACAGAGAGTCCTCTATAATACAGATACAACACAGAACCAAAGTACTTACTTGGGGAACTGGCAGAGACCCGCTTCCTGGTCAGGCTCTCCTGGTTGGCCTTGTCTGAAGCTGAAGAGCCCCTCGTTTGGACATGCCTCTTTCCTGGGTTCTCCTCTGGCTCTGGTGACTTCTCCATCCCATGGAAATACTTCATGTGATAATGCAACAGTTTGGCCTTGCGGAAAAATTTTAGACAATCCACAACCTTGCACCTGAATTTGTGATCTAGGTCGACAGTTGGTGCTTTACATGTCACAAAATCATCTGTTTTCTTAAAAGTATTTGTTACTGAAAAATAAAACAGAAACAAAAACAAAGATCCCTTGTGTTTAACCTAGTTATTATTACATGTGCATTAACACATAGCAATAGAAAGTGAAAGAGCAGAATGCATATGTAGCTGGAGACATTAGACAGCCATTACCTCCCCAGATTACTGTTTGGAGAGAATGGATACAACTTCAGGATAAATAATACAGACTCAACCATGATTCATCTTCTGAAAGAAAAGATCAACATGTTTTTTGTTTGTTTGTTTTTTAAGCAGCCATACAAGTTCTCAAGTTTATAGACTACGGGGAAAGAATGGGGGGAAATCCCTTAAAAACAAAAAAATCAAGGACCCATCCCAGCACTTACTACTGATGAGTTGGACCAGATTCAGACTTATTACCATCCTGGTACCTGCATGTGTCGACAGAACTAGGGAATATTGTGGTGGGATCTCTTTATGAAACCAAAAGGATCTCACAATGGTTTCTACACAAAGACAGCATAACTGTTACGAAGGTTTTTGACATTTTGCTATTGTGTACTTTGTTGGAACAAAGGGACTCAGAGATAGTAAGAGAAAAAATGACAACCAAATAAATGGATCCGAAGGCATAAGGAGTCAAAAGTCAATAATCAAATTTAAAGAGCCAGAAAAAGTTTGAAACCACCCCCCCAAACCAGAAGGCAATGGTCTATCATGTTATCAATGACAAAAAAATAAGAGCTGTCACAAGGAATGCATGTGTCTTGGAAAGAGTTTATTGAAGACTGCCTTAACAATGCCCTCACCTCAATGAGAGCAATCATGTTAAACTCAAATTCTTCTACTCTACTTGAATAGGTTACCCAAGAATATTCGGAGTGGACCTTTCTTGAGTGAACCAAATTTTTCCTTAATGCAGTGATACAATTTCCATTAGAAGCAGAAAGCATACTGAACCACTGGTAAATATTAGGACTACATTTTCAAATACCATTCCATCATCAGAAAAAAAAAAATTTTAACTCCATCTAAATCATATTCTATATTTCAAAATCAGCACTAGGGTATGATTACGAAGTTGTTATGCTGATGATGTGACAGATGCCATTATATGGGCAATTTATACAAGTGAAAAATTATACAGATACACACACATCCCAAAGCAGAATGCCTTAAAATCACTTTCTATCTCTAACGAGAGATAAAATAAAGAGGTACCAATCAATAAGATGCAGTTAAGAGAAGAAAAGTAACATGAAATAAAATGGAATTTATACAAATGGTTGTACTGGAAAAGCATGGCAGTGGAGAAATTCAAAACTCTAACCTCCAGTGCTCGCTTCAGCAACACATATACAAAACTCAAACCTCCAATATATCCTAAAATTATTTCGTAAAAGAAATTACAAACGATTTCTCTGGATTTCCTCCTCTTGGGCCTAGTAAGTTGAACCACGTGAATTTGCCATTTTTTGTACATTAAGAAGGTTAAACATTAGTTACATCACACAGTTCAACCTAATAATTCCTTTTTCCATTGTGACAGTCTCAAAAATCACTGCAGACAAGGGACAGCTGAGTGGCTCTGTCGGTTAAGCATCTGACTCTTGGTTTCCGCTCAGGTCATGATCTCGGGGTCATGAGATTGAGCTCTATGTTGGGTTCTGCGATCAGTGCAATCTGTTTGAGATTCTCTCTCTCCCTCTCCCTCTGCCTCTAACCTTCTTCTAGCTCAGGCTTCCTCTCCCCCTCTCTAAAATAAATAAATCAATCTTTTAAAAAAGTAGTATGGTATAATGGAATCAGCTCAACTTTAAATACCAGCTCTACCTTTCTTAGCCGTATATATAAGTTGTGCATATTTTCTAAACTATTCTCAATCAGTATCTATAAAAGAGAATAAATACAACCTATTTTAAAGAGGTAAGAGAAGGCTATAATGTATGCGCCTGGCACAAAGCTGTTCATTTCAAATATTAAATACATCTTGAAAAACAGGCTTATGTCCTTTATGGAATGTGGCTATTATAATTATCAACCACACTGAAACATTCCTTCAACCAGTCCTCATAAGCTCTGGCTGCAGACATGTAACTCTATAAGCACTGTCTTTTCTGCATTCTTCTAAAAAATGTGAAATCCAAACCAACCACAAGATTCCTAATATGGCCACTCAATAGGATTATTACCCCCACCTTTTAAAACATCATACTTTTACTAATGCAGCCAAAGGGTTTTATAAATTCACTACATTTTTTAAATAAACACATTATAGGGTGCTGGAAAGTACCAGCTTAGTCCAACAAAATCCTGAACTTTTTTTTTTTTTTTTTTTTTTTTGCCTTTTAAAAATGTGAATTAAAGTACATTTCCATTTTCCCCAAACAGTTTTGTCAAACTACATACTGGAAGTTACATATTTATCCCTAACAAACTCCATGAGATTATTTTAGTGCAAGAAGTTTTTAACTCTTGATTCTGTAATTCTATATATTCAGATCTTTATCTAAGTTGTTGATAAAGATCCAGTGGGACAGAGCTGAGGACAGTCTCCAGGCTCACACCAAGCAATGAATCTACACTCTCTCAGGTAGAACTGCCTGAGCCAGTTCAATTTCATCTATGCAGATTCCCAATACACTTATGCATCTATCTCCTACTGATTCAGACAGAGATTTCAAGAAAGATGTGCTCAAACTATCTGCTGAAATAAAGATGCACTTGGTCTGACAGTGCTATAGATCCCCAAAATTAATATGTAAAAACCTAATCCCCAATATGTTGGTTTTTGGAGGTGGGGCCTTTGGGAGCTGATTAGGCCATGATAACAGAGCCCACATGAACGGGACTAGTAACCTTATAAAAGAGACCCCAGAGAGTTCCCTTTTCCCTTCTGCCACATGGTGACATAGAGAGAAGACTGCTGCTTTCTAACTAGGAAGCAGGCTTTTTACTAGACAATGAATCTGCTGGTGCCTTGATCGTGGACTTCCCAGGCTCCTCAACTGTGAGATATAAACATTATTGTTTACAAGCCACCTGTATTCTGTTACAGCAGCTTGAATGGATGAAGACAGATAGTCTATCAATCCAGTTCTCAAAAGGAAGTAAGTTTAGTGTGGCAGCGTAAAAACTCTTCATCCCCAGAAATAAAACCCTTGGTTCCTCACAGCCAAGCAGAAGGCAAGAACAGTTGGACCTCCAAAGGTAAACAAGCATGGCACTTAGGTGGGCCACCTGCCTCTAAGACATGGGAATAGTATCACAGCAGCTCAAGTAAACAGAGAAACCCCCCAGAAGAGAAGACACTGCCAGAATTCACTATCACAAAGCCCCTGACCAAATCAAGAGCTCTTTTCAAAATGGCAACATCAATGAAACAAAATGAGTCACTGGTTTTGCCCAAAGGAATAACTATTTAAAGAAGAATGATTTGAGAATTATGAATATTTGACCACAGAAGTTTGATAAGTCAGATTCCCTCATAAACTGAACTCAGTGAGTATAAACTGTTGATATACAAACCATTCCAATTCAGCCTGTCAATAATCTGCCTTGCACTGTCAGGAAAAACAACATAAGCACCAGGTTGAGAAAAGCAGCCAATAGGGTATGAATCAGTTATGGAAAATAACCTTTGTCAAAATCGGTTGTATTACACAATTAACTATAATTTTGGATCCACCAAACTGTCAATAAAAATGTTATATAGTAATAAAATAATGTTTAGGCTAACTTTTTAGCGATGATAAACTATTCAGGACATATTAAATTAGAATGAAACAACAGCAAAAACTATAAACATCCCAAGACTTAAGTAATTGCTTCCTTCTTCAAGAAGACCTTGCAAAAACCTGGTACTAGTTTTAACCCAACTAATTTTAGGAGAAATAAAAAAGTGGTATTTTCCAGACTTCATCATTTTATCTTAGATTTTGTATAAAGATGGCCAAGACAAGCTTACTAGGTGGCTTACTAGGTTTAAGCATCTGCCTTTGGCTCAGGTCATGATCCCAGGGTCCTAGGATCGAGCCCCACATCAGGCTCCCAGCTCAGTGGGGATCTGCTTCTCCCTCTGCCTTTCCCTCCCCCCACTCATGGACACTCTCTAATAAATAAATAAAACCTAAAAAAAAAAAAAAAAAAAGAATCTACCTGTCTTCTTTGAATTCTCATTAAGGACTTCATGTAAAATAAATCTTACAGTATCTATCTCTTTCTATGTCTTACAGTTCGTTCTGCTCATTATTCTGAAATGCTGAAATGGGGGACACGTTCCATTCTTTACTTCTATGATACTTACCTTGGTGTATTGCAACATTAAACAAGAAAGCTGGCCTCTCCAAGACTATATCCTCACCAAATGGGAGGAAAAGTACTTATTTCACAAGACTCTAACATGTTTCCTTGAGGTAACAGAAGAGAAAACCCATTATTAACTACAGCAAGTTACTTGAGTATTAGTTGTCATCATGATTGTCACTGACTGCATGGTTGTTTGTTTAAAAAATCAAAGTTGTACAAAATCCCAGCCATAGGTCCCTCTATCAGTGACACAACCTGAAAAATTTTAACATCTAATTGTCCACTTTAATAATCAAACACTCAAGTTTGGTAATAAAAGCACAATAGGGACAATAAAAAATGATGTAACCAGCAAAATATTTTACATTTTCAAAGAATTTAAAAATAGAATATGGGGGCACCTGGGTGGCTCAGTCAGTTGAGCATCTGCCTTCAGCTTAGATAATGATCTGGGGGTTCTGGGACCCAGCCTGGCCTCGAGCTCCCTGCTCAGGGGAAAGCCTGATTTTCCCTCTTCCTCTGCCACTCCCCTTGCTTGTGTTCTCTCACTTGCTCCCTCTCAAATAAAAAAAATCTTTGAAAAAAAAAAAATAGAATATGCACAGCATAATTATACCAAAGAAAACCCACAAGAGAAATATTATGATTTTAGAAATTATGTACTGTGGCGCCTGGGTGGCTCGGTGGGTTGAGCCTCTGCCTTCGGCTCAGGTCATGGGATTAAGCCCTGCGTCAGGCTCTCTGCTCAGCAGGGAGCCTGCTTCCGCCTCTCTCTCTGCCTGCCTCTCTGCCTATTTGTGATCTCTCTGTCAAATAAATAAATAAAAACCTTTTTTAAAAAATTACTAGAATATATACAATACAGTAGTAAAAATAATGGGCAATCCTTTGGTTATGAGACTTCAAGTAGAAAGAAAAACAACTGTTTTCTACTCTTCCATGCTTTCTAAAAAGGTATAACAGCCATATTATCTTTACAACAGAAAGAATACAGTGCTTTTATGTTTCTATATTATACTACTCACTAGAACAGTGTTCGTGTGGCGAAAAAAACATGGTGCTGGGGTGCCTGGGTGGTTTAGTCATTAAGTGTCTGCCTTCGGCTCAGGTCATGATCCTGAGGTCCTGGGATCAAACCCTGCATCAGACTCCCTGCTTGGTGGAGCCTGCTTCTCCCTCTCCCACTCACCTTGTTTGTGCTCCCCCTCTCGCTCTCTGTCAAAAAATAAATAAAATCTTAAAAAAAAAAAAAAAATATGGTGCTAAAAGCATGGTCAAAAACTAGGAGAGCTGCTGGCTACCCAAAGGGCCCACTGGGCCACACACAGTCTGCAGAGTGGCCAGGTCTCACACAGGTGAATACTTCCCAGTGGGAGTCTATCTGGATCATATGTCACTGATGGCACCAGCCAGCTAAGTGACATCATCCATCTGTTGTCAACAAGGCAGCAGTTACTAGAACACAGAAGGCAGAAAATATGAAAATTAAATCCTCAAGGGAGCCTGGTTCAAAAGCTAAGATAAATCAAATTACCCTTTGGGTAGAAAGTAAATTACTGGAACCAAGTTATTGGTTCCTGCAAGTTGTTAGTGGTGTTCTCACATAAATGCTCTGTGCTCAGGGCACCTGGGTGGCTCAGTGGGTTAAGCCTCTGCCTTCAGCTCAAGTCATGATCCCAGGGTCCTGGGATGGAGGCCCACATCAGGCTCTCTGCTCAGCAGGGAGCCTGCATCCTCCTCTTTCTCTGCCTGGCTCTCTGTCTACTTATGATCTCTCTCTCTGTGTGTCAAATAAATAAATAAACTGTTCTGTGCTTTTCCTCAGGTTTAACAGATTTTTGTTTGGAGGAATCAAGGCAAAGCACAGAAATCTCTCCTGGGCTCTGAGGCCAAAATCTCAAGTGTCACCCTTTGTTTTTGCCTCTCCCAAAATTACTACTGTACATTAACATATACAGAGAAAAATGGTCGACAGAATTTGAATTTGCTTTTAAGAATAATAACTCTAGGGACACCTGAGTGGCTGAGCTGGTTAAGCAGCTGCCTTCAGCTCAGGTCATAATCCCAGGATCCCTGGGATCAAGTCCCAAGCAGAGAGCCTGCTTCTCCCTGGCTGCCTCTCCCCTTGCTTATGTGCTCACTTGCTCTCTCTCTCTCTCTCTCTGACAAATAAATAAATAAAAATCTTTAAATTAAAAAAAAAGTAGAATAGTAACTCTAAGAATGTCTTCTTTACTTTTGAGAGGAGAATGGAGGAAAATAAATTATAAAATATCTCCTAATAATCCCTACCTCCTGGTATTCACATCTATGTGTAAACCCCTCCCCCCTGAGAATAGGCAGGACTTATAACTTGCCTCTACTGGAATGAACAAAGACGACAGTATGTTACCTTTCTTGAAAAAAACTTTTGTGATTATATTATTTAACATCTACCTTACTAGCACATCTTCTCCTCTAAAGGCTTGATGAAACATGCTGCTACACTGGGGGCTACTCTATGAAAAAGCCCATAGGACAAGAATCTGAGAGTACCAACAAGAACCATGGCCCTGAACCTGACAGCATGAAAGGAACTGAATGCTGACAGCATGAAAGGAACTGAATGCTGACAGCATGAAAGGAACTGAATGCTTTCTGCCATGTGGGTCAGAAAGCAAATCTTTCCCCAGCAGTTTTCAGATGAGAACACAGCCCTCCTTGACTGAAGTCCTGCCAGACCCAGGTAAGTTCAGCCTGAATTCCTCGTGCACAGAAACTATCAGAAAACAAATGTGCTGTTCTAAGCCACTATGTTTGTGTAATATTGTTACATAGCAGTAGATAATAGCAAGATCAGAACCCTCTCGTTTTCTATATACTTGGGTATTGTTGTTATACTTTCCCTTTTATGATAAACATACGTTAACTTTATACTAAAAGAACTTTTTAAACTATGTTTTCTGAAACATGGCTTAGAAATAATACCCTATTTAACCCTTTTTTAAATACCCATGACCAGAACCTCAAACCTCACAGAGGATTATGACTGTGATATTTAGTCTCATTGACCATATCCCAGTATTCCAAGCCCTTCTCAATCTAAGTACCCCCTTGCTTTCCAAAATCATCTCCCATTACTCCACAATGAGGCCTCAGCAGCTCCCTGACTACGGGCCCACCAAACTGCTTCATGCTCTCATAGCTCACACCTCTGCTCAGGCTTTGCCCTCTCCTGCCATTCTTCCATGGCTTGGCCAGATGTTCACTTCTATCCAAACTCAGCCCACTTCACGTGCAGGAGGTTGCCCAGATGGCCGTGGCTCTCAGGGACCAAATGCCTGTCAACTCCTGGCACAAATGATCTCCTGATGCACCTCATCGTTGGGACTTCAGATGAGCTCCTGGATCCTGTTATTTGCCACTTCTCCAGCCAGAAGATATGGACTACTTCCCATTGTCTGAGGTATGGGCCCTCAGCACCACCCCCTAACACAGCTGGTATTCTTGTCAGCAATGACACCATGTGATCCCAGTAGTTTAACACTTTTCTGACATGCACTTCCAATACTATAATGGGTACATTTTTCAGGTCTGTGAATAAATAACTTTATCAGCTCTGAAGCAACAAAAGGCAATCAAAAACAAACATAAATGGATTTAAATGTTCACAGCAAGTCTGGTCAAATACATCAAATTTTTTAAAAAATGTTCTTAGGTAGAGGAACAGTTAAATAAATTATGGCAAGTCTACATATGTAATTCTAATCAGCTATTTAAAAGAATATATATTGATTGTCTTGATAATCTCAAGACAGACTAAGCGAAAACAGGAAGTTGCCTAGTCCATACCATAGTATATGACCCCATGTATGGTTACAGGTAGGGAAAAAAAGATAATATAAAAATACATAGAAAGGGGGATGCCTGACTGGCTCAGTCAGAGGAGCAACTCCTGATCTTAGGATCAGGTGTTCAAGCCCCACACTGGGGGCAGAGATTATTTTTTAAAAAGTAAGTAATTTTTTTTTTCTTAGATGCATAGAAAAGAAACCAGAAAGACAAAAATCAAGATGTTGATAGTGGAGAAGGGCTTGGTTTAGAAATGCAGGCAGGAAGAGGAACTTCTATATTTTCTATGTATACCCAAGGAGCAATAAGCATACCTAGCACCCATATCTTGGTTTCTAATTACAATTCTTTACTTATAAGAAATCGGGACTGCCTGAGGAAATCCAAGGTTCTGAATCCCTTGCTGAAAGGATGAGTAAGTACAAGATGAGCTGAGACATCTTGTTTATGTTTTTGTTTTTTATTTTATTTATTTATATGACAGAGCGAGACATAGCAAGAGAGGGAATACAAGCAGGGGGAGCTGCAGACAGAGAGGGAAAAGCAAGCCTCCCACTGAGCAGGGAGCCCAATGTGGGGCTCAAACCCAGGACCCTGGGATCATAACCTGAACAGAAGGCAGACACTTAATGACTGAGCCACCCAGGCACCCCTTGAAACATCTTGTTAAATCAGAAAATAAAGAAGTGCTCACATTTAAGAAAAAAAAGAAGAAGAGGCAGGGTAGGGTGGGGCTGGCTGGTTAAATTGGTCCAACATGTAATTTTTGATCTGAGGGTTGTGAGTTTGAATCCCACATTGGGTATAGCAATCACTTAAAAATAAAATCTTGGGGTACCTGGGTGGCTCAGTGGGTTAAGCCTCTGCCTTCGGCTCAGGTCATGATTCCAGAGTTCTGGGATCGAGCCCTGCATCGGGCTCTCTGCTCCTCGGAGAGCCTGCTTCCTCCTCTCTCTCTGCCTGCCTCCCTGCCTACTTGTGATCTCTGTCTGTCAAATAAATAAATAAAATCTTAAAAAAAAAAAAAGAATAAATAAATAAATAAAAATAAAAAATAAAATCTTTAGGGGTGCCTGGGTGGCTCAGTTGGTTAAGCATCTGCCTTCAGCTTGCTTGGGTCATGATCCCAGGGTCCTTGGATCAAGTCTTGTGTCGGACTCCCTACTCAGCGGGGAGTTTGCTTCTACCTCTCCCTCTGCCCACCCCCAGCTCCCTCTCTTAAATGAATATACAATATCTTTTTTTAAAAATTAAATAAATAAATCTCTTTAAGTAAGTAAATAAAATCTTTAAAATATATATATATATAAGGAAATGCTCATAGAATGAAGAAGATACAGGAACCAGTCTGAAAGGTTCTCACTGGCTAAATCTGGGACAACGTGGGTATTTAAATAAATAACCATATACACATCAGGCACCTCTCTGGCTCATTTGGTTAAGCATTCAACTCTTGACTTTGGCTCAGGTCATGATCTCAGGGTCATGAGATAAGAGACCCACACTGGGCTCCGTGCTCAGCAGTATGTTTACTTGATATTCTCTTTCACTCTGCCCCTCTGCTTGCTCATGCTCTCTCTCTCCCTCTCTCAAATAATCTTTTAAAAAGAAAAAAATGACAAACACAGATTATAACTCATAGAACAAAGCAAGAATCCATGAATCCATGCAGATACACATAAAAAAAGAAAGACGGGAAATCTCTTCCTTATAATATAAACTAATAAAATATAAAAGAAATTATTAAAGTTAGAAATCACTATTTGGGGGCACCTGTGTGGCTCAGTGGGTTGGGCCTCTGCCTTCAGCTCAGGTCATGATCTCAGTGCCCTGGAATGGAGCCCCGCATTGGGCTCTCTGCTCAGCAAGGAGCCTGCTTCCTCCCTCACTCTCTGCCTGCCTCTCTGCCTACGTGTGACCTCTGTCTGTCAAGTAAATACAGAATAATCTTTAAAAATAAAAAAAAGAAAGAAATCACTATTTGGCAGTCATCAGAGTAAAACCTGTTTCAGACAAGAAATACCAAAAGATGCTAAAATAGTAAGTGAATGTTTCATGGAGAAACAAAATATTTACATAGCCTCAAAGTATCCTCTTACAAGAAATTTATTAGTTATAAAGGGAAAAATAATAGCTTTACAGAACAGATAACTACCTTAGCTAAGTGATCATTAACATCACTGATAAATGGAACAAAAAGACATCATGTGCCTTTTGACAGAATGCACTTAAAAAGAACGTGTTGCCTATATGGTACATCTACTAAAAGTTATTAACATAAATCTACTCATGAGGATACATCAGAAAACACCAAACTGAGAGACATCACATCCTTCAGAAATGTCAAGGTCATGAAAGACCTTGAAGAAAGACTGAAGAATTATTTCAGATGAAAGGAAACTAAAGAAACAAACAATGAAATCCAATGTGTCACCCTGGATTGGATCCTGACCAGGAAAAAATATTTTTCCTACTTTTGCTATAAAGGACATTATTAGATCAACTGAGAAAGTCAGAATAAGGTCCTGATTTTGTAATCATATTGTAGTAATATAAGAGAATGTCCTTGCTGTCTCAACCCAAATCAGAAATAATACTTTTTTAAAGCCCTGGGTGGCTCAGTCACATCCCTTCAGCTGCTTGTGCATTCTCTCTCTTTCTGTCAAATAAATAAAATATTAAAAATAGAGAAGGATGGGGCGCCTGGGTGGCTCAGTGGGTTAAAGCCTCTACCTTCAGCTCAGGTCATGGTCTTAGGGTCCTGGGATCGAGCCCCACATCAGGCTCTCTGCTGAGCAGGGAGCCTGCTCCCCACCCCCCTGCCTGCCTCTCTGCCTACTTGTGATCTCTGTCAAATAAATAAATAAAATCTTTAAAAAAAAAAAAAAAAAAGAAAAGAAAAATAGAGAAGAAAAAAACAGATTTAAAAAAAAAAGAAGTGGGGCGCCTGGGTGGCTCAGTGGGTTAAGTCACTGCCTTCGGCTCAGGTCATGATCTCAGGGTCCTGGGATCGAGTCCCGCATCGGGCTCTCTGCTCAGCAGGGAGCCTGTTTCCTCCTCTCTCTCTCTCTCTCTGCCTGCCTCTCTGCCTACTTGTGATCTCTGTCAAATAAATAAATAAAATCTTTAAAAAAAAAAAGAAGTGATGGGGTGGCACTTGGGTGGCTCAGTCAGTTAAGCATCCATCTCAACCTTAGCTCAGGTCTTGATCTCAGGGTTTTGAGTTCAAAGCTTTGCCCAGCATGGAGCCTGCTTTTTTTAAAAAAATCATTAAAAAAAAATAATAATAAAGCAAACATGGCAAACTGCAAGCTAGTGGGGGAATGTGACTGAAGATACATAGGAATTCTTTGTACTACTTTTCTAACTTTTTGTAATTTCAGTCTTAAAACTTATTAAAAAAAAAATATGCAGGGGCGCCTGGGTGGCTCAGTGGGTTAAAGCCTCTGTCTTAGGCTCAGGTCATGATCCCGGGGTTCGGGGATCAGGCTCCGCATCGGGCTCTCTGCTCCGCGGGGAGCCTGCTTCCTCCTCTCCCTCTGCCTGCTTCTCTGCCTACCTGTGATCTCTGTCTGTCAAATAAATAAATAAAATCTTTAAAAAAAAAACATATATATATATATATATATACATGCATGCATGCAGAGGGGTCCCTGGCTGGCTTAGAAACCAGACTGTGTGATTCTTGATCTTGGAAGTTGTGAGTTTAAGTCCTGCACTGGGGGTAGAACTTACTTATTTAAAAAAAAATTTTTTTTTAATATGTGCAGAAAAAAAAAATATGCAAAAAAACTTCGAGGCCACAGAACAGCTAAGTGGGAGGAAAACAACCCTGGCAAGGCTTTCCTTGCAAACCTCTGCACTCAGTCCTCACAAAAATCATTAAGCATTTATTCCACAAGATGGCAGAGCTGCTCCAAACGCCAGAGCTATGGCTAACACCTCTCTTTTGCTCAGGACTAGATGGCACCGACTTCCCAGGCTCCTCCTCCTTCTGCGGTCAAGAGCTTTCTTCACACAAATTTCCTGGATTGGGACTCCATCCCAGGTTAGAAATGCCAAGACTGGTACCAGCTCAGGACAGCAATCACTAAATAGTGACTAATGCGACAGCATCCTGGCCTCCAGGGACCCTGCTGGATGTTCCTGATGATGATACCGCCCTCCTTCCTGCTTACTTACATAATACATTCCTGCTGAATGAATCCTCAACAAAACAATCTCTCTCCCAGCCATCTTTCTAGATCACCCTGTACTCACCACTAACCCCATGTTCCAAAAGAAATACCAGAAACATCATTCTGTTTCCAGATCAACACATCTTCCTCCCTCAAATTAAAGAATTCCAAGGGCACCACCCTGTCTGGAGTACTGACATCACTTATACCACACACTCCTCTTCAAACCTGGCCACCCTACTTAGCCTCTTACTCAGAGTATACACAATGCTTTAATAAGTGCCCTCAAGAGCTGTGGGAATTCTGTTCCCTAGAACACAACAGACATATTGTGTTCATGTCTCAATTTATATTAGCACCCAAAATGTCATCAGATGGCTTTAGGCACTCAGTTGGAAGATGGAAGTCAGAGATCCTATATCACCAGCCAGTAAGAAGTGTGAGACTATGTTAAGTCCTTTTTGCCAAATATTAGGCTCTTTGCCTATAAAACAGAAGAGTGAAAAATTAGAAATAACAAGAATTTTTCAGAAAGGATATAGGAACCAACGCGGAAAAATACCATAAATGAAAATTATAACCCACTGAATAATGTAAGAATATGATTCTATTACTGTGTTTTTGTGTTTTGTTGTTGTTGTTGTTTTTAAAGATTTATTTATTTATTTATTTGACGGAGAGGGAGAGAGAGAACACAAGCAGGGGGAGTAGGAGAGGGAGAAGCAGGCTTCCCGCTGAGCAAGAAGCATGATGTGGGGCTCAAACCCAGGACCCTGGGATCATGACCTGAACTGAAGGCAGACGCTTAATGATTGAGCCACCCAGGCACCCCATTACTGCGTTTTTTGAAGTTATATCTATATATGTATGTTTGTGTATATTCTAGAACCATGTCTGGAAGGATGGAAGGCTATACACCAAACTGGACCACAGCTCCTTCAAGAGTGAGAATGCTATCTATATATGGAAGGATATTTCACTTTTTATTTTCTTTTACATGGTTTTAATTTTTCCTGGCATGTACTGGTTTTGAAATTTAGGAGAGGAAAATATTCAGCAAAATAACTCGATAAAGTAATTTTTTTTAAGATTTTATTTTTAGGGGCGCCCGAGTAGCTCAGTGGGTTAAGCTGCTGCCTTCGGCTCGGGTCATGATCTCAGGGGATCCTGGGATTGAGCCCTGCATCAGGCTCTCTGCTCAGCGAGGAGCCTGCTTCCCCCACCGCCCTGCCTACTTGTGATCTCTCTCTGTGAAATAAATAAATAAAATCTTTTAAAAAAAAGATTTTATTTTTTTTATTTTTTTTTTAAGATTTTTATTTATTTATTTGACAGAGAGAAATCACGAGTAGACAGAGAGGCAGGCAGAGAGAGAGAGAGGGAAGCAAGCTCCCTGCTGAGCAGAGAGCCCGATGTGGAGCTCGATCCCAGGACCCCGAGATCATGACCTGAGCCGAAGGCAGCGGCTCAACCCACTGAGCCACCCAGGCGCCCCCAAAAAAAGATTTTATTTTTAAGGAATCTCTACACCCAACAAGGGGCTCAAACTTACAACCCTGAGACCAAGAATCACATGCTCTACCAACTGAACCAACCAGGGGCCCCCATAAAATAATTTTTTAAATAGAGGTCCCAGCTAACTTAATTCAGTTATAAAAATTCATCAAGAACTAATACTCATTGGGGCGCCTGGCTGGCTCAGTTGGTTAGGTGGCTGACCATTGATTTTGGCTCACGTCATGATCTTAGGGTCCTGAGATAAAGTCCTGGTGGGCTTCACACTCAGCAGGAAGTCTGCTTCAGGATTCTCTCTCCCCCTCTGCTCCTTCCCACAACCACTTGGTCTCTAAAATAAATAAATAAATCTTTAAAAAAAAAAAAAAGAATACTTATAAATAATTAGTATACTTTAGTGTTCAGATTGTAAGAAATTGTATTTTACTTTAAAAATCAAAGTTTAAGAAAAACCTTTCATTGTTGTTTCCTTATTGCTCAAAAATAATGATACTAAGTCCACACAGTCTGGGACAACCTTAAGTTCCTGCCATGTTATGTTTTTCCATGAAAAAAAAATTGAGTAACTTAAGTAATATAACTTTAAACATCTTTTAAAAATACTAAAATACTTTTTCACATTAACTTTCAAAACAGATTCTTTATTTGATCATACATGTTTTTTTAATCCCCATATCCAACAGTAATCTTAGAAAAAAGAATTACTGCATCAAAAAACAAGGAGTTACTTGATATTTTGTGTTGAAAAGAGTTGTTGACATTATGGCAAATCTAGAAACAGTTCAGCTGGGCTATCAATCAATAATGCAATTCTCCCATTTATCAACTGGAAGTGTCCAAGACAATCCATTCTAACAACTAATCCATTCCCTGAGGTCAAAGGGATCAGTTATGCAACTTTCTGTGTTTTCCTAACCTTTTCCAGCTTTCCTTTCTTCCCCTCAAAGTTTTGGTACATAAGAAATGTTCAAGTAATTGAATTGACCTGAGTTACTTGAAGTAATTGAAAGAATGACCTGATTAATTAAATATTACCCACTACTTAAGAAATAAGTCTTCTGGGGCGCCTGGGTGGCTCAGTGGGTTAAGCCTCTGCCTTCAGCTCAGGATGTGATTTCGGGGTCCTGGGATCGAGCCCCACATCAGGCTCTCTGCTCAGCAGGGAGCCTACTTCCCCCTCTCTCTGTCTGCCTCTCTGCCTACTTGTGATCTCTGTCAAATAAATAAATAAAATATTAAAAAAAAATAAGAAGAAGAAATAAAGAAACAAGTCTTCCAATGGATCTATTTGCTCTGGTCAGGTATAAAAGGTATTCAATAAAAGTGCATTTGCCAATGCAAGCTGACAGGTAAGAGCATACCTGCTGTGTCTGCAGGGTAGCAAGGAGGCCATGTGGCTGGAGTAGAGTGGGCAGCAAGGAAAGAGTGAGGTAACAAGTGGCCCAAATAAGCAGGGCCACCTCAGGCCGATGTAAGGACCTGTAGCATGCATGAACAAATACCAACAGTTCTGGGCAGTGGGAGACATGAATGTTGGTTTTATTATTCTTGTATCTTTCTGGATTTCTTTTCAAATTTATCAACATAAAAAAGCAAGTTCCCGAAAAAGAGTATACTGAATGAAGACAAGATCACTTCCATAAATAAGGTAATAGGTACCAACAAAATCCTTGAAGTCTGAATAAGGTCCTGATTTTGATAATTATATTATGGTAATAAAATGTAAGAAATACACACCAAAGTATTTAGGAGTAGAAGTCTGCAATTTATTTTCAAACAACTCAGAAAAAAATACTTTAAAATACCTTAAGGCCAAAGAATAACAGCTAGGTAGGAGGAAAGCAACCTTACCAACAGAGAGATCCAGGCAAACACTTCAGGAGTATCGCAGCTATCTGAGAACGAAGAAGCACTGTCAGTAGTCCCATCAATTCTTCAAAGCAACTGACCTCAGTCTGGCAGCAACTTATCTGCTCAGCCTTAACCAAGTTCAGAAAGCCTGCAATTAAGTCAGAAAGCACACCTAACAGTCTCAGAAAAGACTCTGCGACTATGACACTGTTGACGTTGCTCCGCTTCCATCTCCAAATGCCTAATTGCTACTCGTCCTTCAAGGTCCTGTGAAAGTACCACCTTCTTCCACCTCTGCCCCCAAACCACCAACCTAAATATCACCTCTCTTCCAGAGTCAGATCCAAACACCACTTACTGAACACTAAAAGCAAGAGTGCCCCATGTATCATGATATACTCAACAGTTAACAGAGCTCATGGGCATATAGTAAGGGCTCAACAAGTTGAATCCTGAGTTCAACTTTCATGTGGCAGGCACACATTATTACTGTCAGTATTCTCTCCCATAGTTTAAAGCATGTATTACTTTTATATTAGAGACAACTGCAGTCTTATCAATTCCCTCTAGACAGAAAGATGTAGAGCATTGACCAGATGTCTCATTCATTTCTCTAACCCTAGAACAACGAATTCTCAAGCAATTCTCCACCAGTACACGTCTGATGGCAAACCATAGACACTTACAACTTCCCAAACTATAATGACTATAACCCTATGACTCCTCTACTTAAGAAAACAGAGAACACAAGTACATGAAGGCTAAACTACTGTAGGCATTACACAAAAATGGACCTGATTCATTCTTAAAATAAATCATTTGCAAAAACTATCATAGGCATTACTCTAAAACATACCTGATTAATTTACAAGTAAATCATTTGTAAACATTCAGTATTTTATTGACAGATAACTTCCTATTCATTTTATAACTGACAACATATCAAGACTCTATGGGTTAGAATCACTGACCTAAACCACACAGCGAAGTGTCCCATTTCAAACAGGTACATAGTTTAAAAAAAAAAAAAAAGCTGAAAAAAATTGCTGTGCCTCTCTTAGGTCTTCTCTCTTACTTTTTCTGTGGTTCATGTAGAACATTCACAAATGAGAGAGAATAGTCTGACACTTAGAAAGCACTAAATATTTGTTGACAAAAACAAATGAATGGAATACAGCCCATTTTCAAAAGCTCTGGTAACCTCTGAATGACCAAATAGGTTGGGCCCAGATTTAGAGAATAATTTGAGATCTCTGAACTTCTAAGGACATCTTCAGTAATAATTTTATTTTATAACAAAAACAAATGGCCTACCCAAGTAGCAGAATTTCAACAGTATTCTCCTCTGGCTTCTAAGTCATCAAAGCAAATAGCCCAGAGCATTTATTCTTCCTAGTTCAAACTCAAGGTAATCTGACCTCTACCACTGCTATAACCTCTCAGAAAAATGGGCAAGTGCTTCACTTAACTGCGGTGGTTTCAAAATTATTCCCCAGAAAATCCTCTGTGTAACCTGAAGAAGCAAAAGAAGACATGAAATCTTATCATCCTTTCCTAAAGCTCATCTGTCGTACCCTCATTTTACCTTATTTCCATCCTCTCCACAAACCAAAGACACAGCTTAACTAACTGAGAAGACAGAAATTGTATGTGTGTGTATTTTGGAAAGAACTTAAAACCCCACAAAATATGTAAACTTTAAAACAAGCAGTGGAGGGGGCACCTAGGTAGGGCACCAGGGTCCTGGGATCGAGCCCCCATCAGGCTCCCTGCACTGTGGCGAGCCTGCTTTTCCCTCTCTCTGCTGCTCCCCCTGCTTGTGCACGCTCTCCTGCGCTCTCTCTGTCAAATACGTGAATAAATCTTTAAAAAGTAAGTAAGTAAGTAAATAAATAAATAAATAAATATCAGGCACTGGATATAGCCTCTGGCCTGGTCTCCTCACTTCTTTTACCTGCATAGCATATTTCCCAGTGATGTAGGAACAGTTAGTTCATTACCAATTTCAAGTGATGTCTCATTTAACATCACCCTCAAGACAATATAATTTAAGAGCCTGGTCTTCTGAATTATAAGGAACATGGCTGTCATCTAGAGCTCTCCACACCAACACAGACAACCAGGTTCCACGACTAAATTTCTACCTCATCTGAACATCAACTTCATTTCTCCCACATGACAGAGAAGTAGATTGGGAGGGGAGTGCTGCCCCTGACAGAAAGCTCAGCAAGAAAAGGGAAAATATTTACACACAAAAAGAGGGGTGCCTGGGTGGCTCAGTCGTTAAGCATCTGCCTTCTCCATAGGTCATGATCTCGGGGTCTTGGGATGGAGCCCCGCATTGGGCTCTCTGCTCGGGGGGGGGGGGCCTGCCTCCCCCTCTCTCTCTGCCTGCCTCTCTGCCTACTTGTGATCTCCGTCAAATAAATAAATAAAATCTTAAAAAAAAAAAAAACAAAACCCTGCTTTGCTATACTGTTTATGTTAACCACATGGTATGTGGTCAAGACCCCTCCTCCCACCAAACAGGCATCTAGGTGGCTCAGTTGTTAAGCATCCAATTGGTCTCAGTGTCATGAGTTCAAGCCCGGCACTGGGCTCCACACTGAATGTGGGACCTACTTAATAAAAAGAAATAAGGGAGGAACCCGACTAGTCAGTCAGTTAAGCGTCTGACTTTTGATCTCAGGGTCATGAGTCAAAGCCTCACATTAGGCTCCATACTGGGCATGAAGCCTACATAAAAAATAAAATAAAATAAGGGGCACCTGGGTGGCTCAGCTGGGTAAGCGTCTGCCTTTGGCTCAGGTCATGATCCCAGGGTCGTAGAACTGAGCCCCACATTGGGCTCCCTGCTCACTGAGAAGCCTGCATCTCCCTCTCCCACTTCCCCTGCTTGTGGTTCCTTCTCTTGCTGTTAAATAAATAAATAAAATCTTCAAAAAAAATTTTTTTAAGATCATTCACCTCTTAACAAAGTAAAATTTTCTATTTATAATTTAAACCACTCCTAATATTTGGAATCTGACCTTCTAGAAGAAAAATAAAGACTTTCAAATCTTATATTTATTGTTATATATATAAATTAGACTTAGATTTAGTACAACACAAATGAAGATATAAATGTACAAATTTTGTGATGCTAAAATTAAATAAAGTCCCAAGTATTAGTGTCAAAATACAGAATCATCAAATATTCAATTGACTACCTTCTCTCCAATGAAATAACATAATAGGAAATGTGCCACACTTTTGCTTATGTTGTTCCCTCTATTGGAATACGCAGACCCCATCTATAACTCATGGTATAGTCCTATTCATCCATCAAGATTCAGCTTAAAAACTTCTGAACGCTACATCTGAAACTAATGATGTACTATATGTTGACTAATTAAATTTAAATTAAAAAAATATATATATTCAGCTTAAATGTCATGTCATAAGTTAGGATAGTCTTCCGGAAGCCACTTTCTGATTTTGTATCAGTGATACTACTTATTTTAGCACAGTGCCTGGGTAATTAGCAGGTTGTTTAGGTGTTTCAACTGAGCAAAAAAGGATATGCAATCAAAGCTTGTTAGCAAAATCTCTTCTCACCTTTCCTGCCCTAACTGCAGGAAGACAATTTCATTTAACCTTTACTATTTTCCCCACGTTTCTCACTAAAAGAACTTCTCAGCATATTTTTCTCCAGGGAAGAACTGGCAACCCATAAATCTCCTCAAGCTTCATTCTTCCTCTGGGCTCTTATGTACATAAGTTTTATTTTAAGAACAAGACCATATAACTCTTCACATTCTGGAAAGAGAGAAGATTACAGATCACCCATATTTACCAAAGGAACACTTCCCAGATCTAAACCCATGTCATCAATAGAATCTCATGAGATTTGATTCCACAACTCATTTCTGGCTAAATTTTCCAAAATGCTATGTCTTCCCCTCATTAGGTCTGCTGTAGTCCAGAAGAAAGCTACCCTGTAAGCCCTTAGGCCATCACAGACATCTAGGAAATGCCAGAATTTACCTACACATAATTCCCTTTTCTCGTACTCTACCCCTTTCAATTCATGGTAAGTCAAACTCGGCAAAATAAAGAAATTTCTAAAGATAGATGTTGATCAAGAACTTCGGGGTATGAGCTATCAGTGGGAAATACTTTCATTAAAAGTTTTAAAGGGTGGCTTAAGCAATAATTAATGTGATTTTTAAATTATGGTAAATTACATATGTAATAATATTGATTATATACTTATTATGATCACAGCTATATTTCCTAAAATAGATTCAAAATTCTTAATTTCAGAATTATGAACTACAATAAATAAAAGACAAGCAAAAGACCAAAAGAAAATAAAGTACAATTTATACAAAAGACCAAGGATCAGTATCCATAATGTACAAAGTAAACCTGGCAAATCAATAATAAAAACAACCCAAAAGGAAATGAGCAAAGAAAATTCACAGAATAGATAAAAATATTCAATAACCACAATGTTAACAAATATTTGAGAAAATTAAAAGATGACTAACACCCATAGATGGTAAGGATGTAAGAGAAAATGTACTCTACCATAACTCTTGGTCAAACTATTAAGTGGAATGGTCATTCTGGAGGGTAATTTGTTAATACAATTTAAAATGTGCATTCCCTTAAATCCAGCAATTACACTCAAAAAAAGTTATCCCAAAGGGCTATTCACCAAACAGTGAAAAATATATTCAAGGAATACCACTGCATCATTGTTTGAAAACACTGATTGTGCAGAAACCCTCTAATGTCCATCAAAAGGGAAATGGTTAAATATATGATGGAACATTCTTATAAGACATTAATATTCAGTCATTAAAAAGAATGAAACAAGTGTACTGAAAAAGTTAGATCTCAAGAAGATTACAAAAGTAAGAGAACAATAAGCCTAGAATTATACCAATTGCATTTAAAGATAATAAAATCTTGGGCGCCTGGGTGGCTCAGCGGGTTAAGCCGCTGCCTTCGGCTCAGGTCATGATCTCAGGGTCCTGGGATCGAGGCCCGCATCGGGTTCTCTGCTCAGCAGGGAGCCTGCTTCCCTCTCTCTCTCTCTCTCTGCCTGCCTCTCCATCTACTTGTAATTTCTCTCTGTCAAATAAATAAATAAAATCTTAAAAAAAAATATAAAAATAAAAAAATAAAATCTTAACTGCTTCCTTACCCATGTAAAAATATAAAATAGGGTTTGGAAAAATAACAAATGAATAAAAGAGGTTTACCCAAGGGAAAAGAAGCAAGATAAAAGACACTTCTCCCTTTAACTCCTAATACCTCTTTATGACACTTTTATGATCAGTGTATCTGTATTATTTTTATAGTGCTTTTAAAAAATGAAAATAAAAAATAAATACCCATATGCACAAAAAAAGTGGGTTAGATGTCCTCACTGTAAAAGGCTAGGATCAAGATTTATTCATGGCCAGCACCATCCTCGATGCTGAACATTTACCACAAATATAACGTTACTGAAATGTTACATCCAAGTAGCTATTAATGCAACAAGCAATCACTACTTAAAAGAAAAAAATTCCTCTGTGTAGCACTAAATGTGTACAACTTCCTAGGCTGCCTATTACCATAACATGTTCTCTTTTAGTAGTTAGAAATGCTCATAGTGGAACATCACTTCTGCATACAAACACTATAAAGTAGGAAAAAAAATTAAAAAAAAAATATGAAAAGACACTAAAGAGTAACAAAAAGCCCACAGAAACAAGAGCTAGATATCTGAAGTAAGAGAAGGGCACTAGGTAAGTTTCCCATATTTTAAGGATTTTTACCAAAAAGCAGGCTTGTCAGTAACACCAGGTAGCTACAGCTCAAGTAAGAAATTTAGTCTTACTGGTTGAAGAAATAAAAGGTAGAGTTCAGTGTAACTATAATAGCTGGAAAATGAGGGAGAAAGTCCTAAAGAAGAGAGCCACAAAAGGGTGGCCTCAATTTCTTCATATTAACTCTGCCTAAATTTCTGGCAGATCTTTGAATGTTTCAAGCAGCCCAACGAAAGCTAAAAGAACTAAACAGAGGTTTCAGTTGCTGCAATTGCAGAGGAAAAAAAGGTGGAATTTGAGTTAAGCCAAATTAATAGCCCTTTTGAACAAAGCAATCAGCATTCTTTGGAGGAACATAATGTAATCCAAGCTCAACAACACAGCAGACACCATGTGCAGGATGCAGTACAAAAATATGTGAAGAAAAGGAAAATGTGATCTGCAGGCAGGAGTAAAAAAAAAAAAATCAATGGGGATTAACTGTTTCAAAATAATCTAGCTGCTGAACTTGGTAGACAGGGACTTTTAAAGCAACAATTAAAACTATGTTCATAATCAATTTATAGACTCCAAGATCTCAGCAGAGAAGCTAGAGGGAAAAGGGGGAATTCCAGAACTAAAAAACATCAGAAATGGGGTGCCTAGGTGGCTCAGTTGGTTAAGCGTCTACCTTCAGCTTTAGTCAAGATCCCAGTATCCTGGGATGAAGCCCAGCATTGGGCTCCCTGCTCAGGGGGGAGGGGGAGCCTGCTTCTCCCTTCCCGCTCCCATTCCCTCTGCTTGCACTTGCTTCCTCTCTGTCTCTCTCTCTTTCTCTGTGTCAAATAAAATCTTTAAGATAAAAATTTTAGGGGCACCTGGGTGGCTCAGTCAGTTGAGCATCTGCCTTTGGCTCGGGTCATGATCCCAGGGTCCTGGGATGGAGGGGCTCCCTGCTCTCTGGAGAACCTGCTTCTCCCTCTTCCTCTCTCTGCTGCTCCCCCTGTTTATAAGCTCTCTCTCTGACTCAAATAAATAAATAAATTTTTTTAAAAAAAATTTTTTTTAATAAAAATCTTTAAAAAATTAAATTAAAAATAAAAATAAAAAACATCAGAAATAAAAAATTCACTGGATGGGCATAACAGCAGACTAGAATTGAGAGTAGAAAGAATTTGGAAATAGAAATTATTCAATCTGAAAAAAGGGGGGGAAAGGATGAAAAGAAAAAGTCAGTAAGTCCCAGTGACCTGTGGCCCAGTATCAAAAGCTCTAACCTAATTCTTTTTTTTTTAAGATTTTTTTTTTTTTTTTTATTGACAGAGAGATCACAAGTAGGCAGAGAGGCAGGCAGATAGAGATGGGGAAGCAGGCTCTCCGCTGAGCAGAGAACCCAACATAGGGCTCGATCCCAGGACCCTGAGATCATGACCTGAGCTGAAGGCAGAGGCTTAACCCTCTGAGCCATCCAGGTGCCCCAGATCTAACCAAATTCTAATGTGAATCATCAAGAAACGAAGATAGGAACATAGAGAATGGGAAAGAAAAAAAATATAGAAATAATAACTTGAAAATTGATTAAAAAAATCACTTTTCAAATGCAAGCTCAATGACTCTCAAATAGGTTAAAAAAAATACATTATAGAAACAAGATGTGATCGGGAGGGAGACTAACCATAAAAGCCTCTTAATCTCACAAAACAAACTGAGGTTTACCAGGGGGAGGGAGGTAGGGAGAAGGTGGTGGGGTTATGAACATTGGGGAGGGTGTATGCTATGGTGAGTGCTGTGAAGTGTGTGAACCTGCCGATTCACAAACCTGTACCCCTGGGGCTAATAATATATTATATGTTTATAAAAAATTTTTTTAATTATTTTAAAAATAATTAATTAATTAATTTAAAAAAGAATTCAGATGGCAAAAAAAAATACATTATAGTCAAACTGCTAAAGAGCAATGATAAAGAGAAAAATCTCAAAAGCAACCAAAAGGAAAACACATTATATATAGGGAAACAACAATATGAATCATCACTAACTTCCCTTCAGAAACAGAGGCCAGAAGACTGTGAAACACGTTTACAGTACCTAAAAAGAAAAGCAAAACAAAACAAAAAAACTGTAAACTCGACATTATATAGCCAGTGGAAATATTTTTAAAGTTTGAAGGTTAAATAAAGTCGTTGAGATAAATAAAAACCAAGAGAATTTGTCACCAGGAAACCTACACTACAAGAAAAACTACAGGAAAAATTTTAGGCTAAAAAGAAATAGGAAGATACGAAGAAGTGGAAATTGTAAATATGTACATAAATAAGCCCCGTTTGTCCTCCTCATCTTTATAATACCTAGTTATTAAGAGCAAAAACTATAATACTGTATTGTGAATTTTATAGCATATATAGATATATCATGAGACAGGTAGAGCATAAAAGGGGGAAGGATTAATAGGCTACAGATTTTATATAGAGTGGTTCAATATTAAAAGTAAACTGTGAGGGGCGCCTGGGTGGCTCAGTGGGTTAAGCCTCTGCCTTCAGCTCAGGTAATGATCCCAGGATCCTGGAATTGAGCCCCGCATCGGGCTTTCTGCTCAGCAGGGAACCTGCTTCCCTCTCTCTCTCTGCCTACTTGTGATCTCTGTCTGTCAAATAAATTTAAAAAAAAAATCTTAAAAAAATAAAATAAAAAAGAAAAGTAAACTGTGAGAAGTTAAGGATATATACATCATAATCCCTAAGTAACCTCTAAAATAAATGCTAAGAAGTATAGCTAATAGCTAAATTAAAATGAAATTTGAAAAAGAAAATTAACCTAAAAAAATAGGAAAGGTGGAAAAGAACAAAACACAGGATAAATGGGAAACAAAAAGCAAAGTGGTAGATCTAAAAGCAACTGTATCAATAAATACCTTTAATGTAAACAAACTACACATTGCAGTTAAAACCAAAACCCAACTAGAGGTACATACTATCTATAAAAGACAAATTTTGAATTTGAAGACATAGTTATGTTGAAAGAAAAGTGACAGCAATAGATACACCCTGCATACAGAAAGCAAAAGTATCTGTACTAGTATCAGATAAAACAGACTTCAAGTCAAAGTCTATTACCAAAAATAGCATGATATTTCACATTACAAAGGGGTAATTCACCAAGAGGACATAACAATTATAAATGTGTATGCCCCTAATAACAAAACTTCAAAATACATGAAGCAAAACTGACAGAATTCATTGGAGAAATAGACAAATCCACAATCATGGTTAGAGATTATCAACATCCCTCTTTTAGAAATTGATAGAATTAGATGATTATGATGATGATGATGATGATGGTAGTAGTAGTAGTAGTAGTAGTAGTAATAATAATAATAAATGTCTAGAAAACACCATCATTCACTTTGATCTAATTGACACAAAGAACAGATATATGATGATACACTTTTTTTCCCAAGTGTATATGGAGCATTTACCAAAACAGATCACATGCTGGGCCATAAAATCAGTCCCAACAAATTTTAAAAGACTAAAATCATATAGAGTGTAGAATTACATTACAAATCAGTAACAATAAAGTATCTCTAAAAAGCCCAATAATTGGAAATGAAACAAAACACTCCAAAGTTAACCCACCATCAACAAATAAATCACAATATATCTTGAATTGAATGAAACTGAAAATACAACATATCAGAATTGGTAAAAGCAGGGCTTAGTGGTAAATTTGTAACTTTAAATGCTAATACTAGAAAAGAAGTTCCAAACTAATAACCTAAGTTTTTGGGGTTTTGTGTTTTTTTAAATGACCTAAGTTTCTAAAAAAAAAATGTAAAGGAAGAAAATAAGATTAGAACAGAAATTTTTTAAAAAAGATTTAAAAAGGGGCGCCTGGGTGGCTCAGTGGTTTGGGCTGCTGCCTTCGGCTCGGGTCATGATCTCAGGGTCCTGGGATCGAGCCCCGCATCGGGCTCTCTGCTCCGCAGGAAGCCTGCTTCCCTCTCTCTCCCTCTCTCTCTCTCTGCCTGCCTCTCTGCCTACTTGTGATCTCTGTCTGTCAAATAAATAAATAAAATCTTTAAAAAAAAAAAAAAGATTTAAAAAAACAGAAATCAATGGCATTTTAAAAAGACGAACAGGGAAAATTAAGGTAAAACACTGGTTCTTTGAAACCATCAACAAAATTAATAAATCCCCAAACTATATTAATCAAGAGAGAGGAAACACAAATTAGCAATATCAGAAATAAAAAGGATATAGCATTAAAATAAGGAAATATTAATAAGGTGAAAAAACATCATAGAAAAGTACATGTTTTAAATTCACCATCAAAGCAGAAGCAAAAGTATATATAGAAGACAATTAAGTTAACACTAATAGGAACCTGCCACAGTAGAAATCTCTTGTAACTCAGCAAGAGGAGAAGCCGGTTCCGTCTTCATACTGTTTTCTCCCATTGACTTGCAGTTCAATTCCAAGCCTGCAGCCCCCAATCCATCACCAAAGGAGTGGCAAGTCAGTGCAGATGAGACCTGGTCAGCTTCCAAAGGAGATTTTAACTGACCTAGAAGAAAAAAAAGAGAGCCCAGGTAACATATCAGATATGTAATCAACCAAAAGTCCCACAGCAGACTAAGATATCCAGGGACTTTTTAGAGGAAACCCACCGCACCGCATACGAGAATACATTCAAAGGTTCCAGCACATACAGCCAGGGCTATGAGCATCTCAAAGAAAAAGGCCAAAAAAAGACCAAAGTAAATAGAGGATTTTCTAGAAGACCAAAGTAAATAGAGGATTTTCTAGAAGTGTTGACAAAAAGGCAGAGGCACTGGAGCAAGATGGCACCAGAAACAGAGAGGGACAGGACTCTTTAAGCACTGTACCTCCAACCCAACATTCAGACATATTCAAGTAAAAACAATCACAAACGTGTTCAGAAAGTTTGTCTACTGAATTGCCAGTGAAAAAGAGTGTAAGAAACACTGTTACCCATTCAAAAATTTAATTTCAACACAATCTAAAACTTGTGGAGGGGCGCCTGGGTGGCTCAGTGGTTAAGCCACTGCCTTCGGCTCAGGTCATTGGATAGTCCCACATCGTTCAGCAGGGAGCCTGCACTCTCTCTCTCTCTGCCTGCCTCTCTGCCTACTTGTGATTTCTCTCTGTCAAATAAATAATAAAAATAAAATCTTTAAAAAAAAATAAATAAATAAAATAAAATAAAACTTGTGGAGGTTGTATATAATGATTTAGATTGGTTCTCACTAGAGAGGCAAGCTGGCAAGACCATTCTAGAACAGACTCTGACTCACCTTCCTCAGATTCCTTGTTACTGGATGATGTATTTTGCAAAGGATCAATGTTAACCGTATCAACCAAATCTGACACAACCAAGTCAGGATCTAGGATCTCGTGTGTCCCATTAGTGGACAGCCTGGAGGACCTTCTCCTTGATAAGTCCTTGTCAGTGTTTTCCGAATAGGTTTTTGACTTTTCCTGGGCTATAAAACCATTAAGAGAGTTATGGTCAAGAACCCAATAAGCAGAAATAACTCTGGTAATACATATTTCTGGGCTGGTTACCTCTATAAGGGCCTTACAAAAATATCCAGAATACTAGACCAGTGATAAAAGGAAATATCCTTTCTATTATTAATAAAGGGACTCTCTCTGCCTAGAGAGAATCATCCTTATTCATGGTCTGAAAAATCTGTTTTAGGTCATGCCCCAATCTTGACAACTAAATTCTACTTTGGGGCTTCCCAACTTACAAGTTTATGTACTAATCTTCAAAGTCAGTCAGGTTTACAAACCCTTAGAAAAATCACAAATCATTTTTGGAGCCAAAGTATTTTTTTTTTTCAATCAACAAATAACATTTTTCAAGTTTTACTCAACATATGAAAACCATCCCTTCCTAAGCCATTAAATTTCCAATGGAAATGTAGTTTATGGGCATGAAGAAGAAACCACTGAATCCAACGTTAATATAGTTTCTGCTTTGGGATTTATTTTTCTTCAAGCAAAACTCTTTCTTATCCAACCCAAACCAACCACATTAGCTCCTATGACCAAAAACAGCATTAGAGCCTATTTTTGGAAATAGGAAACAACATGAATACACAGGAGGCTAACCCAATCAACATCAAGTTCTAGTCACACGTACACAGACTGGAGACTCACATGAATTTTTGTCAAGCCGGGGACGTTTTAATGGGACTTCACTTCCTTTCGATATTTTCCGCCTTCTCAATTCCAATGTTATTGGTTGCAAAGTTTGAGAGTTTGAATCCACACCTATAGTGTATATAAAACCACACAAAAGAAGTTACGTAATTTCTTCGTGCCCAATGCCCCTGATTATATAGAAATAAACCATACACATACACTTGCATGATAAACAGACCCCCAAAGGGCTAATAAGAAAATATAAGTGTAATGGGTGAAACTACTTCCTTAATGACATGCTGACACTCTATAGACGGAACTCCTGCATCTCTTTTTCCCTCTTTTTTTAAAAGATGTATTTAAGTAATCTCTACATCCATTATGGGACTCAAACTCATGACCCCAACATCAAGAGTCACATGCTCTACCAACTGAGCCAAATAGGTGCCCCTTCCTTCATCTTTTTTTTTGGGGGGGGGGGTTCTCTTATGACCCAGTTCTGTATACACTTCTCTCTTAAAATCCTATCTTTTAAACACTAAGCCCCAGGGACACCTAGGTGGCTCAGTCTGATGCCTTTGGCTCAGGTCATGATCTCAGGGTCCTGGGATCCAGCCCTGCATCGGGTTCCTTACTCAGCAGGGAGCCTGCTTCTCCCTCTGCCTCTCTCCTGGGGCTTGTGCATGTGCACACTCTCTCTCTCTCACAAATTAAAAAAAAAAAAATCTTCAAAAAAAACTAAAAAATAAAAATAAAACACTAAGCCCCAACATGACTTAATTTTTTCTTTTTAAGATTTTCTTTATTTAGGGGCGCCTGGGTGGCTTAGTGGGTTAACGCCTCTGCCTTTTGCTCAGGTCATGGTCTCAGCGTCCTGGGATCAAGCCCCACATCGGGCTCTCTGCTCAGCAGGGAGCCTGCTTTCTTCTCTCTCTCTCTGCCTGCCTCTCTGACTACTTGTGATCTCTGTCAAATAAATAAATAAAATCTTTAAAAAAAAATTTTTTTTTCTTTATTTAGGGGCACATGGGTAGGTCAGGGCACCCCACCAGTTAAGCGTCTGTCTTCAGCTCAGGTCAGGCTCAGGTCATGGTCTAGGATGCAGGCCTGGGTTCCAGCCCTGCTTCAGGCTCCCTGCTTGGTGTGGAGTCTGTTTCTCCCTTCTCTTTATCCTGCCCTCCCCCTTTTTAAGAAAAGATTTTATTTATTTATTTGAGAGATAAAGGGAGAAAATGAGCAGGAGCAGGGGTGGGCAGGTTTGAGGGGCAGATAGAGAGAGAGAAGCAGACCCCCTGCTGAGCAGGGCGCCCAATGCGGGATTCAATCCAGCACCCAAGGATCATGACCTGAGCCAAAGGCAGAAACTTAACTGACTGAGCCACCTAGGCACCCCCAACATGACTACTTTAAAACATGAAGGTGCAAGGGCAATTTTTAAAAAGTCATTTTTATCACCATCAAATCTCCTCATCAAAACTTGACTTAACCAATACTCAGGAAATCCACCATTCAGGATAATTCCTAAAGTGTGTACCTGGGACTACAGCTTGAGTGTTGTTTTCAATCCCTACTTGCTAAATTAGTTAGGTTGGCATTGGTCCTAGTTATGAGGGAACCAAAAAGAATGTCAACATTTATAACCTCTTAAAAACAATTTCAGAAAAATCTCAGGAGACCATGCTACTTGATAGTGAGTGTTTCAGGCAAGGCTGCTGATCCCAACAAATCCAGCTCTAACATAATTTAGCAATGCAGACACTAAATGCTTGGATAGTATTCACTCTTTATTTTTAAACCCAACATTTAAGAAGCTCTCCCCAATCATGAAAGATGAGAATCCAAAAAACAGACAGAAGGAAAAAACAAAACAAATGAAACTAGGAAAGCTTGGGATGAAGGTAGGGCTAAGGGGGCTGATGAAGGCTGAAAGGAGAGAGAGGGAGAAAGGGGTAAAGAGTTAAAGGGGTGGCCCGCAGAGGGCAGGGGATTTGGGGACTGGGGAAGAAGATTCATTGAGGACCACTAGCTTCAGATCGGCCATGTTGAAAAGCCCAACAAGAGAAGGGCTGAGCTCTGAGGAGGCAAACCTAAGGAGTATGCTGAACTCCTTGGCTGTGTTCAATTTTCCCAATGTGCCAACATTATTTTGTTCCAAGTGGTGAGAACTTGGAAATCATACACATTCCAAATTAGACACAAATACAAACAACCCTCCCTAAATAACTCAGATTCTGTTCCAATCGAGTCTGTAAACTTTAGAGAGCTCAATGCTCCACTGGGTCAATGAGCTTTTTCCAAGCAATTTTTAAAGGACATCTGAACTACACAGAAGAAATCTAGTGAGCATTCTTCACTTTGATACCACATACAAACCAGGGCTGACTACACAGAACATTAGTGTTTCCCAAACTCTTCTTATGGTTAAAAATCATCTGGGAAGGTTGTTAACAATTCCAGAGATTCTGACTCGGGAGAAATGCCTCAGGAAAACTTGGAAAACACTATTTCTCTATTAA
The DNA here is from genome assembly GCF_011764305.1 of Mustela putorius furo. NCBI lineage: Eukaryota > Metazoa > Chordata > Mammalia > Carnivora > Mustelidae > Mustela > Mustela putorius. The sequence goes on along the minus strand of NW_025421464.1, from coordinate 5,229,216 downwards.
ATCGATCTGGTATGAAACTTACACTTACAAAATGAAAGCAATAAACTGAAGGCCTCCCTACCTTTTTTAATCTGAGTGAAGTCATGTGGCTTCATAGGGGCAGTAGGCAAAGTTGAATACAACTACCCCAGTACATACTTTCCGGAGGGTACAAGCCAGAGCATGAACAGCTAAAGGGAAATCTGTTTCAGAGCACTCAATTCCCATATACATGATTTTCTAACCTGAAATGAGGACACATCAGACTTCTCCCAGGATGATTCAAAGTAATTTTCCACCCCTCCCTGCATAAGTACCCGCCTTCCACTTTAAAAAAAAAAAGGCCTAACAGTCATCCTACATCTTTTTTAATTAATTGTTAATAGTACTTTTAATTAACATATAATGTATTATTTGCCCCAGGGATCATCCTACATCTTAACATGGCATACTGCCCAGAGGTTTAAAATCTCCAGACCTTCTCATTTGGAGTTCCTCATTTGAACACACAGAACACAGAGGTAAGTTTTTCAATTCTCCCCCAATTATGGTTTACAACTACTACCATTCTCAACGCACAGAAGACGAGTCAATTCACTACGGATGCTCTGGGCAGTTGGGGTTTAATTCTCTCCCAGAATCCTATAGAAAAAGCCAGTGAATTTAGGCCTCTGTTGTCCAACAGAAATATAACAAGAGCCACAAATGCAAGCCACATGTGTAATTTTCAATTTTTTAGTTTAAAAAAAAAGTACGGGTGCCTGGGTGGCACAGTGGGTTAAAGCCTCTGCCTTCGGCTCAGGTCATGATCCCAGGGTCCTGGGATGGAGCTCTCTGCTCATCTGCTCAGAGAGCTCAGAGAGCTCATGGGCTCTCTGCTCAGTGGGGAGGCTTCTTCCTCCTTTCTCTCTCTGCCTGCCCTTTCTACCTACTTATGATCTCTGTCTGTCAAATAAATAAATAAATAATCTTTTTTTTTTTAACTGCTTTAAAAAAAAGATATATTTAATTTTAAGACTATATTTTAACCCAATAGACCCAAAAACATCATTTGACATGCAATCAGCATAAAAAGTTGAGATTTTTTTTTTTTTAAACTTAGTATTTGAATACCAGAGTAGACTTTATACTCACAGCACATCTCAATTTAGACCACCCACATTTCATGTACTCAACAGCCGCATGTGGCTAATGGCTACCATACTGGACAGTGCAGGTCTAGGCCATAATTAGGCCTGGGGCAATTCCAGCATGCTCAGCTTTTGCGCAGTTACACCACTAGAGGAGGAGATGGCTTAATTCATCTGGGAAGAAATCAAACTATATCTAATTTCCTATCTTTTTTTTTTCTAATTTCCTATCTTAAAGTTATAACTCAGATGTTTAAGGCTGTCTACTGGGAATGAATACGAATATTTATTTGAAATAAATTAAGGCAGACTTTTCTCCCATAAAAATTAAGTCTGATGTAGCTGCCTGTATTGATAGGATTCACTCTGCATTCCACATCATGCAAGACCAGTAAGTGAGCTAACTCTGTGGCTCTGCAGTTCCAATGAAAATCTATTAAATAATTTTCAAATTTTAAAAAAAAAAGATATTTTGGGACGCCTGGGTGGCTCAGTTGGTTGGACGACTGCCTTCAGCTCAGGTCTTGATCCTAGAGTCTGGGGATCGAGTCCCGCATCAGGCTCCCGGCTCCACGGGGAGTCTGCTTCTCTCTCTGAACTTCTCCTCGCTCATGCTCTCTCTCACTGTCTCTCTCAAATAAATAAATAAAATTTAAAAAAAAAAAGATATTTTAAATATATCATTTGCAGTTATATAAACTTGTGAGGAAAAAGTAGATACCATTCTAAAATGTACTAAAGGTGGGGTGCCTGGGTGGCTCAGTCGTTAAGAGTCTGTCTTGGGGGGCACCTGGGGGGCTCAGTGGGTTAAAGCCTCTGCCTTAGGCTCAGGTCATGATCCCAGGGTCCTGGGATTGAGCCCCGCATTGAGCTCTCTGCTCGGCAGGGAACCTGCTTCCATCTCTTTCTCTCTCTGCATGCCTCTCTGCCTACTTGTGATCTCTGCCTGTCAAATAAATAAATAAAATCTTTAAAAAAAAAAAAAGAGTCTGCCTTGGGGCTCAGGTCATGGTCCCAGGGTCCTGGGATCGACCCCTGCATCTGGTACCCTGCTCAGCGGGAAGCCTGCTGCTCCCTCTCCCACTCCCCCTGTTTGTGTTCTCTCTCTCACTCTGTCTCTGTAAAAATAAATAAAATCTTAAAAACTAAAACTAAAAAATAAATAACATGTACTAAAGGATTCAGTTTTTCAATTTTTTTTTTTTAAAGATTTTATTTATTTATTTGTCAGAGAGAGAGCGAGCGAGGGCGAGCACAGGCAGACAGAGTGGAAGGAAGAGTCAGAGGGAGAAGCAGGCTCCCTGCGGAGCAAGGAGCCCGATGTGGGACTCGATCCCAGGACACTGGGATCATGACCTGAGCCAAAGGCAGCTGCTTAACCAACTGAGCCACCCAGGCGTCCCTCAGTTTTTCAATATTCATGCAGGAAATATACAAGCAAGAATTTGTAAAGACCACTGCCAGATTATCCTTGCCAGCATTCAAACTAGAGATCCTAAATGTTCATCATGTCATTTAACTGACCAAGAGAAGGAGTGTTTGATCTAGAAAGAAATTCAGGATGTGTTTTACTCTTGGATATTCCCGAAGAATTCCATATTTCAACTTTTTAAAATAACCATACATTCTTCCTTAAATCTGTACCCTTTAACCTTAACTCTTACCCATTACCCATCTCAGTTTTTTACCTGGACCATGAAAATGTCAAACCCATAATCACTCTCCAGATAGCTCAACTTCAAAATGCACCATGCCTTCTTAGATCCAGTGTTCTCTGATCCAGGCTCTGTTAGACACCCACATCGAATTACTTCTTCCCTATTTCATGTCTCTCAGGAAAACTATTATTTCCTAATCCCAGGTTCTATTAAGCTTACTTAACCTGAGATCATCTGAATAGACACAGGCATAAGGCCTTAGCTTATTAGGTTTTACCAAATAAACTGAAGCATCTTGTGGACAGTTATGTACTCCCCAGAAGCTTAGTCAAGGACCTGTTTTGCAACTTACATTCATCTGGATATGTTTCCTTTAAAATCCAGCTCCACAAACGTAACTTATTTTCAGATCACAAGATGATTCAAAGTCAATCATAAAAATGGAAGAACTTTAGTATGGAAGTGATAAAGAACCACCAAAGCCACAGAATACTCTGGCATTGCCCAATGCAGACCCCACTTAGGAAACTCACCAGTAGGAGCTATGGAAGGGGGCCTGCCTCGTTTTCTTTTTGGCTCCCTCAGGTTTTCTTGTGGACTCTTCACAATGTCATTTTCAGGTTTTTTATCCACTTGAGCATCTCCAGAATACTCTCTGTCATTTTCTGAAATGTTCTCCTTATCTTCCTTCTCGTTCTTGGGAAGGCTCTTCTCTGACACCTTACCCTTTTCAGAACAGATTAACTTTCCTTCTTTATCAGGCTGCTTGGGACGCTTTTCTGTCTTTAAGGCTTTGTCCTCTTTGTCTTTCTTCACATTGACAGTGGCTTTTCTTTGCTCTTTAAACTTCTCTCGTTTATCAGGAGACGATGGAAGACTTTTGTGATCTGTTTCTTTAGGCCTAGCATTACCCACAATATTCTAAAATGAGCAAAATAGCAATGAAACACACTTTGTGATTACTTGCAAATATAAAATCAGATGGTATTTTGCAAACTTATGAAGACAAACAAATTAAAACAGGACATATGCTGTGTCACATAATGGAAAGAACCACTGAAAATATTGATCCATACTCTGAGGCTTGAGAACCAATCCTAAATTTAAAAGAAACAACCATCTTGTCCAATTCCTTCTGAGACAGAGTGATCTCCCATATTTTGATTATTAATAACTCACTAGATAATTAAAGGGACAGAAAATACCCCAGGAACAACTTCTGCAAAGCAATCTTTCTGACAGAGGTGTTCTAAGAAAATGCCCCCAAGTTATATCCTCCTCGTCCCAAGCATGACTACCAGACCCAGGGCCTTTCAGAGGCCTGGCTCAGTTTGCCAGTGGATGCTGATGCCCTTTGTGGAGAAGAACACAAACTAGTAACTGAAGGCTGAACAGGAAAGCTATAAAGATTATCTAACCCATGGGGAACCTGGGTGGCTCAGTCTGTTAAATGTTTGCCTTCAACTCAGGTCGTGAACCCAGGGTCCAGGGATCAAGCCCCATGTCTGGCTCCCTGCTCAGTGGAAGACTGCTTCTCCCTCTACTCCCAGCTTGTGCTCTCTCTTGCTATCTCTGTCACTATCTGTCTCTCTCTCAAATAAACAAATAAAATCTTAAAAACAAACAAACAAACAAAAAAAGACTGTCCAACCCAGAAGTAGGGTTTTTGCTTCCTCAACTGGGTAAAGGCTGTGCCCAGTCCAGCAAAGGCACCAACTATACTGTGAAGCGAAGTTTTTGTCCACTAGACAGAAGTCCGACTTCTTGGTTACTTTCTTCCTAAATAACTTTTAAATAATTAATTCTAAAACTCCTGTGCCCTAGTGGGACACAGCTCTGAAAGCCAGCTCTGAATGCTCTGGAATTTCCAAAACCGCAATTAGTCTGTGGATGTATTTCTCTTCCAAGACCTCTACAGAACAGCAGGAAGCACATACCATGTTCATATGGGGGATCCCCAGCAACTAGCACATACTAGGCACACAGATCTCTCCCAAAAGCTGGAAGGAGTGCCTAAAGTGAAGGCTTACTTTGTCCCAGAAGGAAAAATAATGAAACAAGGAGAATCCCTATGACTGGAGCCTAGAAGGAAATATTTTTTCAAGCCCCCCAAATTTTCTGAAAGCAGGTTTGAGAACGAGCACTCCTCAGGAACTGCTGGCAGAACTATGAATTATAACCACCTTGGCAGGAAGGGAAAGCATTCTCAATTCATGCCAAAAGAATTAAAAGTTAATACTTTTGAACTAGAATGAATTCCTAGAAATGGAACTAACAGAATAATCAAATTTGGACACCCAGATTTACAAATATCCGTATAAATGACCTTTAGGGAACTGGTTACACACAGAACAGTTATATACATATTACAGAATACTAAAAAGCCAGCAAAGCCATATTCCTATACACTATCAAGAACTTAAGAAAATGTTGGGCGCCTGGGTGGCTCAGTGGGTTAAGCCGCTGCCTTCGGCTCAGGTCATGATCTCAGGGTCCTGGGATCGAGTCCCACATCAGGCTCTCTGCTCAGCGGGGAGCCTGCTTCCTCCTCTCTCTCTCTGCCTGCCTCTCTGCCTACTTGTGATTTCTCTCTGTCAAATAAATAAATAAAATCTTTTAAAAAAAAAAAAAAAAAAAAAAAAAAACTTAAGAAAATGTTATTCTAGGGCGCCTGGGTGGCTCAGTGGGTTAAGCCGCTGCCTTCGGCTCAGGTCATGATCTCAGGGTCCTGGGATCGAGGCCCGCATCGGGCTCTCTGCTCAGCAGGGAGCCTGCTTCCTCCTCTCTCTCTGCCTGCTTGTGATCTCTCTCTGTCAAATAAATAAATAAAATCTTTTAAGAAAAAAAAAAAAAGAAAATGTTATTCTAGGGCACCTGGGTGGCTCCGTGGGTTAAAGCCTCTGCTTCCAGCTCAGGTCATGATCCCAGGGTACTGGGATCAAGCCCCGCATCAGGCTCTCTGCTCAGCGGGGAGCCTACTTCCTCCTCTCTCTCTCCCTGCCTCTCTGCCTACTTGTGATCTCTCTGTCAAATAAATAAATAAACTCCTTTAAAAAAAAAAAGAAAAGAAAAAAGAAAATGTTATTCTGTTAGAAGAGCAAGATATAACCCCCATTTTTTAAGGAAAAAAAGCAAAATATGCAACAGTAATATACTATATGACCCCAATTTAAAAAATATATACAAATATTTAACAACAAAACACAGGATATAGCCAATACATTAAGAGCAACTATATTTAGACAACGTCATTACGTCATTTTTACTTTCTTTGTGCTTTCTATAGTGTCCAAATTTCCTATACCTTATACATTATTTTATAACTTCAAAAAAAATTAATGTTCCTAGTATATAAATTATCGAAACATTTAGAGCAGCACAATTACACAGAAAAAAAACCTCAAATCTATTCTAATAATATACTAAAAAAGCCTTAAAAATTATCTATGACTAATATTTTTAAGAAGTTAAGCTTTGGAGGCACGTGACACCCACTCACTGTCATGGTCCGGCCAGGGGCTACATTCCATTGCTTGGGCACCTTGTCTAGAGCTGGGGCCTTAGGCTTGGCCTCCTACAGGACACAGGGCACCCAGTTTTCAGATGCCTATAGGAGGGAGCTCTTAGACAAGGCTAAAACACACCACTTCTTACACATCCTGGTCCTATTATGGGTGCCCTGGTTTTTTTTGGTTTTTTTTGTTTGTTTGTTTTAAAGATTTTATTTATTTATTTGACAAAGAGAGATCACAAGTAGGCAGAGAGGCAGGCAGAGAGAGAGAGAGAGAGATTGAGAGAAAGGAGGAAGCAGGCTCTCCGCTGAGCAGAGAGCCTGATGTGGGGCTCGATCCCAGGACCCTGAGATCATGACCTGAGCTGAAGGCAGAGGCTTAACCCACTGAGCCACCCAGGTGCCCCATGGGTGCCCTGTTGTAGAAAGTCCCTTGGGGCCGGATTATGACTAGCCTCTGGAACCACCTTATTCTGCACCAGCTTTGCTACCAGATTGAGTGAAGACCCAGTGTCCAGACTTTGGCTCCTGTGGGAGGGAGCCTACTAATCTTGGGCTAGTTTGCCTTGGCTCTTTGAGCTTCCTTGTATTTAACTTCTAGGTACTTTGTTTTTCCCTTAAGATTTTATTTATTTAACAGAGAAAGAGAGACAGCAAGAGAAAGAACACAAGCAAAGGGAGTGGGAGAGGGAGAAGCCGACTTCCTGCTGAGCAGAGAGCCAGATGTGGAACTTGATTCCAGGACCCCAGGATCATGACCGGAGCCTAAGGCAGCCGCTTAATGACTGAGTCACCCAGGTGCCTCTTAATTTCGGGGTACTTTTTTAAGAGCTGAAACAGGGAAGGATTAAAAGAAAAAGGCAAAGGGGCACCTGGGTGGCTCAGTGGGTTAAGCCTCTGCCTTCGGCTCAGGTCATGATCTCAGGGTCCTGAGATCGAGCCCCGCATCAGGCTGTCTGCTCAGCAGGGAGCCTGCTTCCCCCATCTCTCTTTGCCTACCTATCTGTCTACTTGTAATCTTTCTCTCTGTCAAATAAATAAAATCTTAAAAAAAAAAAAAAAGGCCAATTGTAAAAAAATAATTTTTTTAAAAAGTTAGGTTTTATGTAGCCATTATGGAACCCTAGATCCTTAGGGCTGAGGGTGATGAAGTTCTAGAACCTAGGTGAGGTTCGGTGGGCTGAGGTCTGGAGCCGATGACCAAGAAAGAATTCTTGAGACATCTTTGGTGCAAAATGGTGGTTTATTAAAGCAAGGGGACAGGACCCGTGGGCAGGAAGAGCTGCTGCCCCGGGTTGTGAGGGGTGGCAGGTTATGTACCCTGAAGTTGGGGGAAGGTGAGGGGAAGGGAGGTTTCAATGGAGTTTTCATATGCTAAAGAGGGCCTACAAGGTGCCAGGATGTCCCAGGCCTACCGGAGGCCTTGCCCTAGTGGCTGGATCAATGTTGTCTTTGGACCAGCCATTAACATTAAGATAGTTGGGAGACTTTTTGGTGGAATGTCACAATCCTGCTATCAATCGTCTTTGTTAGTGAGACTTGGGACATTTGTAAGCCAAGGGAGACTCCTATCTAGCAGGATTGTGAGCTCTGCAAGTTAACTATTTGCTTATTGCTCATGGCAGTCAGGGCTGCCTAAGGGATGCTACACATATGACTGAGGGGGAGCGGATGGAGAGGGGGGTGCAAGGCGCCAGCTTTCGCTTTGTCTTCAGCCAGCCTCGTGCTCCCTCATCAAGGGGACCCGAGAAGTCATTTATACAAATACAACACTGTCTTGGAAAAAAACATACACAAGCAGGAACTGCGGGCCTATACCTGATCACCCACCAGATCTGAGATGAGGTGAGACACTTGGGGATAACTGGGAATTGGGAATGAAGCACCCACCAATCCACCCTCATAGGATGCTCATCTCCAACCCAAACACCACAAGTGCTGTTAATCAATTTATTCAGTACAGCAGAGTAAACAGTTGAATGTTTGTTATCTGGAGCCCTGGACTTCCATTTGGGGAGGTTCTAGATACAATCTGACAATTCTGAACAAGTTCTTATCTACACAGTCCTCTATCTGTATTAACTCATTCCACAAACTCAACACAAAAATTGCCAAATTTAAAGCCAAAATAACTTTTTTTTTTTTAAAAGATCTTATTTATTTATTTGACAGAGAGAAGCACAGCGAGAGAGGGAACACAAGCAGGGGGAGTGAGAGAGGGGGAAGCAGGCTTCCTGCTGAACAGGGAACCTCTCATGTGGGACTCAATCCCAGGACTCAGGGATCATGCCCAGAGCCAAAGGCAGATGCTTAACGACTAAGCCACCCAGGTGCCCTAATAACTTTTTTTTTTTTAATTTTAAGTAAACTCTATACTACACGTGGGGCTCAAACTCACAACCCTGTGATCCAGAGACACAGGCTCTACAAAATAACATTTTAGAGTACTGTATAGCAGCTCATTAGATGCCTGAAGGACAAATGATTACAGAGAAAACAACTTCAGGGCTAAGGCTTTATAACTGTTTCAGTTTTCTTTAAAGGAAAACCAGCAAACGGCAAAAACACTCTTAAGGCTACCTTTAAAGATATCATGAAACATAACCCTCTGAAATTGCTAAATATAAATACAGAAGAATTTACTCTAATTTGTGATAAGTAGAGGCATTTGATCATAAGACAAGACACAACAGGTTCCAGCATCACCAAATACTATCACATCAACAACTACCCAAAAGGAACAAGTAGTAACAATCAGAAGTTTTAAAACATCAGTATCCAAATTTTGACCCTGCCTTCCCAACTATGAAGGCGTGAACATAAAAAAGACCAAAGGGGAAAAAAGTATGAAAAGAGTGGGCAACATCTTCTAGATGGCCCATATTCCAGGATCAAAACTCCTGTTTCATGGTCAAGCAAACACATGCGTGGTGACTGGAACAACAGGAAACAAAATTTTCAAACCAGGCATATCTAGCACGAGTGATTGCCAAATTTATACCAAACTATAGTTCTGAAACCACCAAGTCATGGTCCTGAGCTGAAGGACAAAGTTAGATGAGAAGAAAATACAGTCTAGGTTTCCTCAAGCATTAGCAAGTTCCCTATGATGAATAATACCTCTGGGTACAGGGCACAGGGAGAGAGAAAAAAAGGAATATTAACCATACAGTTTTGAGAAAAGATGAGGAAAACAGATTAACAGGAAATGGCAGGGAGAGATAAATATTAATAATTTCTGAAAACTTGTGTATTGCTTTCTAGTGAAATTGTGTCAGGTGAAGGAAATAAAGATTTTGTCACTATAAACATCTTTATTTGAGAAACAGAACTACAACGTTAGCATTATTCATACTACAAAGCACAAAACCACATTTCTCACCTGATCTTTGGAAAAAGCTTTGACATGAATATGTTTGACAGTCTGAACTACTCCATCATAAAATTTCACAGTGTAAGTACCTAAAATTCAAGAAGATATTATGATTTAACTTACAGTTTCATGAAAGCAACAAAACTTTTCAAAGCATAAACACAAGGGAGTTCCAACCACAATAATAAATGTATGAGAACTAAAATATTAAGAAACACACACAGTCTTATTTATGTTCAAGATGATAGCCTTCATTTCTTAGTCAAGATTACATAGTAAGTTTTCTCTTTATCTACACAGATCAAAATCCATCTGCTTTTTGATGGAAAAAAAGAATTGCATTGAATTTAGACCAAGAAAAAAGAGGAGTAAAACAATTAAGAACACGAGGAAAATGCAGTTTTATTTATTCCTTGGTGAGTTATTAATTTTTATCAATCTTTATTTTCTGAGCTTAAGAGTGATAATATCTTTAAAACTTTAAAAGAAACACAACTACTTACTAAAGGTATCATGTTTTCAGAGGTCACATTAATCTCATAACACATATGAATAACCTTCGTGTTACAACATCTGAACAGACTTCGCCAAAATGCTATATGGTACCTGCTACATTATCAGTTTTATTCCAATAGGCAAAGAAATCTAACAAAAATCACTCTGCAGTAAGACTGAAGCTGAAAATCCAAATAATCTTATTCCCAGATAAGGCAACCAACTACAGTACATAAGTTCTCACTAGTTGCACTTAAACCAACTCTCTCAAAATTATGCATCTTAGAACCCACCTCTCCCCCCACCCCACTTTTTATTCTTTTTTAATTTTTTTTGGTCCCAGGGATTAAAAAAAAAATCACAGTTAATCTTGTCAAGACTACCAGTGAACTACTGGTAACCACGTAATGATTTATTACTGGTAAACATGGTCAGTTTTCAGGATCAATTTCCCATCAAACAGAGAAGAAAAAAAAATCCCTGGAAGTAAAAGAATGCAACAAGGAAGCCTAAGACCTTCTAGCTAGCTACCTCCTTCTTATCCATCCTCTCCCCTCCCCAACCCTCCCCATCCCTCTCCATCCCACTTCTCCTCCAATCCGAAAAAGGGCCCTGTCAATGGCTAGCCACCTCTAATGAAAACATCACTGTAGTGTTCAAGGTACAATGCAATCTTAGCCCAATTATTTTCCAAACCCTGTTTCTCATTACCAACATAAAATACTCACCAACTCAAAGTGATGAGCTACTTGCCACCCAATGAAACTGCCTTGTGCCATTTCCACCTCCACATCTTTATTATTTTCCTGCCTAGAATGTGCTACTCATTGACCCTTAAGCACTCAGCTCAGATGACCACAAGAGTTCTGTAAAAGCTTCCCAACTTCTTAGCTAGAAAGATTTTTTCCTGCTCTGAACTTCTCAAAGACTCACTTTGGCACCTTGCTTGCAGGTCTACTTTCATATAGAAGGCAGACCCCAAATCAAAGTCAGGCTCTCCAAGGCCAGGGACCACAGCTCACATCAATTTCCCTCTCACACAGCATCTGGTTCACTGTAAATCAGGGCTTCTTGAAGTATCGTGCTCAGACCAGCAGCGTCAACAACTCCTGGGAACTTTTAGAAATGTAAGTTACCAGCACCACCCCCAAAATAATGAATCAAAAACTCAAAGAGTGCAGCACAAAAATAAATGCGTGTTTTAACAAGTGTTTCAGGTAATCATGGTGTATTGTCACAGATAATTAGTAATTACGTACTGAACTTTACTCTTGGTAATTACAAAATAAAGTTGATTATCTGTCACAAGTGTCACCAACACAGAACAAAGTGACTAGCAAACTAGATACAAGGATATATAGTTATGCTTGGTTGGTTAAAACAAGCAATAAGACATCAGACTATGATAAATGATTCTACATAAAGCAGCTCAGCAATGACTAAGGCCTGGGATCCTGTCTTCCTGCCTCTATTTGGCAAGCAAAGAAGCAATGATAAGCAATGGTATGGAACTCTAAACATACCCTTCCCAAGCAACCATGACATGGTTCTGGCCAGCCTGGGGATGGGGGCATTAAGAACCCAACTCTCATGAAATCTTAATTATCAAGTGTACCAACAAGACACCCAAAAGCCTATACCTCTTCAACAATTTGACCAAGAAAATTGATCATTTTGATCAATTACATCAAAATGAAAACTATCTATTTTTACAGACATTTCAGACATCCAGAAGTACATTTTTAGTTATCTGAGGCCAATTTTAAAGCTTATTCTTGATGGCAGGCTCAAAATGGAGCCCTTAAATGAAGGGGTGTGCCTTGAGTTTCAATAAGAGCTAAAACAGAGCTAAGCAGAGCTGGGAGAAGAACCTAAGCCTCTCTGCTGACCTCTAATCAATTCTTCTTCCACCACCCCAAACTGCCTATTCCTCAAGTCCCTCAGCCTAAAGTCCAAACCACAGAACCAGAGCATCAATGGCCATTCTGAAATGACCCACACTATAAGCAAGGGTACTCAGGAATCACTGTCCTTAGATAGTAATATGCTGCCCCTGACCCCTTTTACTTCCAAAGAACCATATGGGATCAAAACATTCTCCCTTGATCATATACACAGTCTAACTTGGGCTCCATAAATCAGAAGGAAAAAAAACACCCACATTCCATGGGCAATGGTAGCCCAGGCCCACTTCTGGAAAGAGGCCCCAAATCTATTTTAATGGTTCCTATACAACTAAAAGAACATCTTCCTGGGGTGCCTGAGTGGCTCAGCTGCTTAAGAGTTTGCCTTAGGCTCAGGTCATGATCCTGGAATCTGCTGCTTCTTCTCCCTCTGCCCCTCCAACAGCTCATACGTGTGTGTGTGTGTGTGTGTGTGTGTGTGTGTGTCTGTCTGTCTGTGTGTCTGTGTGTCTCAAATAAATACATAAAATCTTTTAAATAAAAATAAAAAATAAATGCCTTCTTGTGGATTCCTGTGGGTAGCTGACAACAGAGCTCTCCCACAGCCACAGACAACATCTAAAAATTAACATGTAAATGACAGAAAAATAAATGCATCCTTAACACAAAAGCCCCCTGCTTTCAGGCTCCCTTAAGAAGCCCCTGTCCTTACAAAGCCAGGCGAAACAAAGCTTCCTGGTCTTGCCCCCTTAGGAACAGTTATGAACTCAGCATATCAGACAACCTTATAGCAGTCAGTAGGTGCAGAAGGGATATGAGGGGAAAAAAAAAAAAAAACACAAAACAAAACAAAACAAAAGACTAGAGATGCACAGCAAGCTGATCTGTAGGACCAAGGAAATAGGGAAGCACGGGTGACTCTGGACAGTTATCTGTTGTTCTTGAAATCTACCATAACTGTGACTCAAGGAAGCTTTCTCTATCCCACTCACCTCCAAGAGTCAAAGAACTCCAGAATGCCATGAATAGGAGACTCAGTTTTCAAACACGGATTCTCAAAGTCTTGAGGTTCCTGTACATATGCCTCATGGGGCATTCAGAAGAATATGCACGTGTTTGCAGGTATACCTTCCCCTCCCCCATCTTTTCTTCTTAGCAATTTTACTAATGTGCTTAAGTTCTGCAGCCAACAACTCCTAAAAATGTTCATCTATTCTTTTTCTTTTTTTAAGACTTTATTTATTTATTTGACAGAGATCACAAGTAGCCAGAGAGGCAGGCAGAGAGAGAGGACGAAGTAGGCTCCCACTGAGCAGAGAGTCTAATGTAGGGCTCTATCCCAGGACCCTGGGATCATGACCTGAGCCTAAGGCAGAGGCTTTAACCCACTGAGCCACCCAGGCGCCCCAATGCTCATCTATTCTAATTCCTTCTTCGAGTTCTAACTGCTCAAATAAGTCCAGAGAACAGGTGGCAAGCTGCCAGGAATCACTGAGCAGGGACTGGGTGCACACACCCAGTGCACACCAGCTGCTGACAACTCCTGCCATTTTAGGAAAACTCTGCCCTAGAGTGGCAGCCTGGAACCGTAGGAAAGACAGTTCAGGAATTTTGGAGCCCCAAAGACCTGCATTCAGTTCACAGCTCTACCATCCCTGTACAGGCTCTGTAACCTCAAGCAACTTCTGTGAACTTAATTCCTCATCTGTAAAATGACGGGGTTGATAGCAACAACCTTCCCATGTCTGTGTGAATACTAAATGAGATCAGATATGGAAATTGCTTAGCAAAGGAACTGTTACAGAGCAAGGGATCAATAAGTGGTTCCAATTATTACCATCCACCAATTACTTTAAAAGGGAAGCACCAACCCCTTCCCCACAAAGAAGGTAAGAGCCACACTAGCATCTGCGTGTGTAGGCCTGAATCTTCCTTTTATCTCTGTGCAAAGCTGTTCACAGTCCTAACGTCCCCACATTTCAACTGCAGGATCAGTTACAGCATGAAGAAGACAAAAAATAGTAACTGCTTCAACAAGAGACTCCAGAAATAAGACCATTTCCATAGAATCTCCTGTTACAAATGCAGACTTCAGGCACTGGGCCGAAAATTGAACTGAGGGAACAAGACACGTGACCTAAGAATATGAATAATTTAAATGAAGAGGGACCTGATTTGCCTGTTTGCTCGAGTTAAAGAACCACAGATCAACAGGAAGGTACAATTCCTCATTTTGTTGAAAATGCAAACCCACTTTCGGTTTCCCCAAGAGAATGCCTTGCAGAGCAGCAAGGTCCAGGACTGGGGACACAAAGCCCTGACACACAAGTGGCTTCTGCCATCCCCAGTGTAACAAAGGGGAGCTGAGCAGCCCCAGCTAAGAGCTGAGGTCAACTCACCAGAGATGGCTTCCGAACAAAGATTCCATGGAAGCAGAATCCCATCCTTTACTCCAGCAGATAGAGGGGCTAACAAGGCTAACCACGTGTGGCTGCCTTCCCATGAAATGATGCTTTAGTTGCCACTGCCAAAGAATTATTCCAGGTGAAAAGAGCTATATAACATTGCACCGCCCTCCCTAGTTTCCATGTGCTTAATTACTCCCTTAAGAAACTCTAAAGTTGCCATTTAGTTGTGTTTCAATCATGCCAGACTCCCAACGCCAGCAGCCTTAAAGCTCAGCCTCAGGAAAACCACCAAGGAGGTTAAGAGTGGAAAGAAAATGAGGCCAAACCTTCCAAAGATTAATCTGTAGGGTGTGACTTCACTATATGCCCGACTACTCCTAGCAGCACCAAGAATGACTTTTATGGGAAATAAAGGGGGCATCTTGCCAGCAGAACTTCTCACAGTGCTGAGGTGGTCTCTGCTGCAGATGAAACTGAGGCAGAGCAGAAAATACCAGGGAAAAAGTGGGAAGGATAGTCCAGCACTCTCTCTCCCCATCCTGCAACTACTAGAATCATACTGAACTAGAAACTACCACCAGGTCCCATGGATAACATCTAACAGAAAAGCAGCACCTAAGAGTCATTATCTCGTCTCAAAACCAGGCACAAAGCCTAGCTCTCACAAATGCTAGCTTTCCTTCACATTGCTTCTATGTGGCAATAATACCACCCAGCAAATTCCACTAACTTTCAGGACTTCCCCTCCCCCACACCCTTCCTCTCCTTTCCCTTCCAATTAGTCTCAAGACCAGTGAGGACTTCAGACTCAAGAACTCTGGGGAAAACTGGTTTTCTGGCAGAAATCTCCACTCATATTCAAAGTCCTTCAATAAACTAAAATTCGTTGGACCGAATTCAGAGTTTACAGAACCAATATTATTAGGGTGACAAATGGCCATTTTAGGGGCAATCATTACCTGAATTTTAGCTCATGGAGGAAATAAACTGAAAATATTTTTTACAACTTCCAAAGCTCTGGTTGTCCCAGTTTAAAAGACATTTAAAAATCTTAACTATGGCCAATAATTTGCCCAACGACTTTTAATCCTTAAATGATTTTTTCAAAAAATCCAGACCCATCCACATAACAAACAAACAAAAACCAGTAACTGCAGACAGGGGTCCCTGTTCCTTTAGATTTATCTGCACCATTCTGTTCCTGTACTGCCTCCTCCTGGTGGCTCTACAGCAACTACTTCACACTGCTTTGAACTAGTTTTTGTTTGTTTCCCTTTAAATCCATGATGCCCAGCTCTGGTCTCTGCAGATATTAGACGCGAACAGTAGGTTCTTAAGCCTCTACTGCCTCCACCAAGACACCACCCTACCCCTCTCCAAGACTGCTCCCAGAGCTCCCCAAACCCTTCTTCCACAATTTGCCTTTTCTCCTTTGCCACTTCCTCATCCAACTCCCTTGGCCTTTCTATCATCCATATAACTCTGGGACATCACTGGATCAAAAGAGAAATGTTGCTTCCTTTCTACAACCTCCGTTATCTATAAAATTACTATGTTACTACTCACAACTTTTATTTTATGTAAGGGACAGCCACTTCCCCAAGGGAGCATCCCTCCAATGGATATTATTCAGGAGGAGACGATGACTGATTAGCATAAACCAACCTAACAGACTTGTAGGAACACATCTATGTATATATGAACATCTATATTTCATATATGATTTAAATCCAGTGAGAGGAGAAAACATTGTTAATCTTGAAAAGAAGGCTCTAAAAAATAAACAAAGTCATTTCCTAAAAGGCAGCTTAATAACATGTAAACTTTCCTCTAGAATACATCTTTAGGCTAAAGTGATACACATGAAAATCTTCTGAACACAAGATTATAAAAGAAATTCAGGGAAATAAGGACTATCCAAAAAGACTTCATCAACCATAAGCTGGAGTATCACTAACTGTAGACATCTTTAAAAATTACAACCTTGCTTTGGAAGCCTGAGGCAAGAGGATTGTGCTTTCAGGATAACCCAAAGCTTAGCAGAGTTAACTCACACTGGCAATAATAGCTAAGGGGTGGAGGTGGGGTGAATGTAGCCAAAGAGAAACAGAAAGTTCTGCCATATGCAAATCTGTGTTCATTTTTTACCATTTCAACCCATTCTCAGACAAAGCTTGGTCAGGTCCAGCATCTAGCAGAGGGCTCAATGAATACTTAATAACTTCACTGAATGAAGAGCAATCTGGTCTTAGAGTCACCACCAGCAGTGGTACT
This sequence comes from Mustela putorius furo, assembly GCF_011764305.1. NCBI lineage: Eukaryota > Metazoa > Chordata > Mammalia > Carnivora > Mustelidae > Mustela > Mustela putorius. Next base: position 5,212,484 of record NW_025421464.1, on the reverse strand, counting down.
AAAATGCCTGACTGCCCTAAACATTCACCGAAGAGATCATGGACATACCACAAACAACCTGACAGAAAATGCACCCCCACCTCCACTACCCCCACCAAAAAAAGGCATCGCTTGGACCCAGAGTCTACTCTGAGTGTCAGGACGCTGACCACGCATATTATCTTCTTAACATTCCTTTTTGCTTTGTACTAGCAAAATGAGCCTCTTTGGGTCATACTGCCAGTCTTGATTCCTCACAGATTCTAAACAGGCAAAGGCATCCCAATTCAGTGCTCTAAATCCCAGGACCCCAATTTCAACTAGCAGCTTTGATATTACAGACCACCCTCAATCATGCTGCATCGACAAAGCATTTTTTTAAAAGTAGGCTCCACACCCAGTGTGATGCCGAGATCAACAGTCACAGGCTCTACTAACTGAGCCAGCCAGACACCCCTCACAAAGCATATTTTTGAGAAATGTTCATTAATGTTGATTTCATTTCTAGGCTATTCACAAATAATTAAAAGGAATATTAAGGCTTATTTCATCCATCATATTAGGAACTCCCAGACAAAAACCAGCTCGCTTAACAGCAGAGTGACAGATGAACCATAACTATTTTACGAAAAACTATTATTAAAATTTAGGAGGTAATGAATCAAATTCCTCTTTTTAAACCAGCTTTGTCTCCATTTATAATTTCCTCCTAATTCCTGACATAGTGACTAACGAAGAGAGAGGATTCCTAGGCAATAAATACATTCTGAAAATACACTATCAGACTCTAATATTACAAACTACCCCCAATTCACAAATTTAAAAAAATTATAACTCAAGTGCCTTACCATCCTTGTTAACAGCAGTGACTTTGGCTGGGTAAAAACGACAATCGGACCAGCAAGCAAGGACCTGCTCATTTATTTGAAATTCCTAAAAAGCAGTAAAACAAAACAAAAATGACCTGTTACCAATCCAATTTCATCAGACATGACAGAGTACCAGATTTTGTTGAGAGAAGCTGATTGACAAGAGTAGGAAGGGGTGAGGCTGCTGGGATGGAGGAAGATGTTTCTGCTGTTCAACACTGGAGTCAGACCAAAAGGGCTGAACATAAGACTCTTCCTATCCTAGGAAGTCTGGGCAGACACAGCAGAACACCGATGATAAGTCCCTACCCTGTGCCTGAGCCCAGGAGCATGACACGCACACTACCCAGTATACAAGTTGGAAGGAAGGAACATATCACAGCTTGAGGGAATCAGCATTCATGCCACCTAACACCACCCACATTTTTAAAGGGACTTTTGCCAAAGGAAGCACCCATTCACTTTTCATACTGTTTTTCCAGCACACAGTTTGCACTGATACTGTTTGTAGAATGAATATTGGATAATCAACTTGGACAACAGTAAACAAGTCTTTTTTTTTTTTTTTAAGATTTTTATTTATTTATTTGACAGAGAGAGAAAACACACAAGCAGGAAGGGAGGCAGAAGAAGAGGGAGAAGCAGACTCCCCACTGAGCAGGGAGACCAACATGGGACTCGATCCCAGAACCCTAGAATCATGACCTGAGCTCAAGGCAGACACTTAACCAACTGAACCACCCAGGAGACCCAAAAGTAAACAATTCTAAATGGGGGTGGGGACGGGGGGAGGAAGGACACACATAGACGGCAAGAGTTTAAGCTTCCTGGCCAGGGTTAAAATGAAAAACAGAATCTGGGGGTGAGTCAGATTCAAAGCCAGCAGGATTTCTACAAATTTCTCAATGCCGGTTTAAAAAACTCAAAACTAATACTTCGTTTTTCATTCTGAAATCAGTAAAAGCTCCAGGCATAGCAATGAAATTTAGAAAAAGGAATACAGTCCAATTCTACAATTTGCAAAAGCTTTTTTTTTTTTTAAGGTGGATTCCACACCAAATGAGGGGCTCAAATTCACAACCCCAAGATCAAGAGTCACATGCTCCACCAACTAAGCCTGCCAGACACCCCTCAAGAATTTATAAAAAGGTTGTCTCCGTCAGTCAAGTGTCCACCTTCAACTAGAGTCATGGCCTCAGGTCCCTGGGATCCAACCCCACGTCAGACTCCCAGCTCAGCAGGGAGTCTGCTTCTTGTTCTCCCTCTTACCACCCCCAACTCGTGTGCCTGCTATCTCGCTCTTGCTCAAATAATAAATAAAAATTTTTTAAAGTTTATAAAAGACCCTGATATGAGGCGCCACATGGAATGATTACTTAATAAATGGTCAGACAAATAAGTATAATAAGTGATCTAAAGGGATACAGCGGTGTAAAAGAAAGAGATATGGTACCCATTCCTCCTCAGTGCTTCACAACCAAATCAGTTTATGAGTTTTCAGATCAATCATATCATATAGACAGAAGATAAATGAGATTCTTCAAGAGCCCCAGGCACCACAGAGACCTCAGGGTTGCAGCTACAGGCCTAAATAAGGATTGGTTCCCCAGCTGCTACTGACTTTCACACTGAATATCAAAAGCTGGAACATAAAGTACCCAACAGCTGACCCAGCTCCTTACAGATGTGATACTCACGGAAGATCCTTCGTCTTCATGTAAGCCCTCTTTCCTTAGCTGTATTTTCTCTAAAGGGCGTAAATAAGGACTGTCCCAGCAGAACCACTCATCATAACGATGGTTCCAACGCTTGAAATGGATGAGTACTTTTCCTTCTTCGTAGTCAATGTCTTCTATGTGAGCTGGATACCTGAGTCAGAAAAAAAAATTAAATGCCTCTCCCACCCAAAATATCCAGAACAGTACCCTTCCAGACCTCTTCCCAAAGGACTAGCTTACCAAAGTACTAAATAAAGCCTATCATTTAAAGAATGTGTAATTATGGAGGCTAGCAGACTTAGGGTTCAAATCCCAACCTGGACATTCTTTAGTTTATGAATTATTAAATTGACTTTTCAGAGCCTGAGTTCTATCATGTAGAGTAGAGGAAGGATACCCAGCATACTGGGTTACAATGCAAGTTAAACAAGATGACATACATACACACAAGACAGAGCACAAGGAAGGCAGGAAGCAAACATTTAACAACTAGATTATATTTTACATAAGCCAATAAATTAGAATGACCATGCAACCCAGACTGTATGAGATAGCTTCAATTTAAGAATTATATAATCCATAAAGAATACCATGCAGCTGTTAAAAAAACACAAAACAAAAACCACAAACAGTTCTATGTCATGATGTGGAAAGCTCTCTCAATATGAACTATGAAAATAGCAAGGTACAGACATTGTGTACGGTAAGCTATTGTTTATGTTTTTAAAGATGAAACAGGAGGGGAGCCTGGGTGGCTCAGACAATTAGTGCCTGACTTGGGCTCAGGTAATGATCCCAGGGTCCTGGGATGGAGACCCATGGCAGGCTCCCTACACAGTGGGGAGGCTGCTTCTCCCTCTCCCTCTGCCTGCTGCTCCCCTGCCCATGTGCTCTCTGTCAAATAAATAAATAAAATCTGTTAAAAAAAAAAAAAAAAAGGATGAAAGGTATATTTATATATGTGTAAATATGCATAAAAATATCTTACACAAGAATCTAACAATGGTTACTTATAGAAGTATGGCCAGGTCACCCTCTTTCTAGACTAAGAGTTGGAAAAACCAATGACTGTATTTCCCTGACTCCGTAACAACTGGCAATCAAGGTCTTGAAGACCTATGGGTTTAGAGACAACTGTAGTGGCCAAACCCAGTGCTCCAGTGCAGGGCCTCTCAAACTTTCATATAATAATGTCAATCATCAGAGGATCTTATTAAAATGCAGATTCGGATTCAGCAGATGAAGCTGTGGCCTTCGAGCTTTTAACAAGCCCCTGGGGATACTGATCTACTGGTCTGCAGAAGCAAGGATCTAATGTCTAGTTACTGGCTTCCTAAGTATCAGGCAAATGTTGAGGGTGGCAGGGGCACTGTCAGTAGTGAACTCCTGACCTCCAAGACACAGCTCCAGCGGTGGGTCCCTCACATTGATACTTAAGGGCAGCAACTGTGAGTCCCACTCCTCCAACCCTTCCAACAATTTTGTAAATACCCAATGTTCTTGTGTTAAATTCTTTTGTGGTTAAAGTACCCAGGGTGGTTTCTGTTTCAAGCATTAAAACCTAACTGACTCAAGAGGGAACTAAGTATGGAGGAGGGGAGGAGCAAAAGCAGGAGGGAGACTTTTTGTAGTATACCTTTTAATGCTCTTTATTTTTCAACCATATTACTTTGTTGCTCATTCCAAAAATAAATAAATGGTTAATAATAAAGAAAAATAAATATTGTTTGCAATTGTTCTCTTAAATACACTTGTATTAATCAGATTGCTATTCTAGATTGAGAAAGTTCAGATTCTACCTAGATTTTCGCCCCACAACCTGGATTTTTACCACTTCTGGCCCTTCTTATATCAATCACTTAGTACCCCACCAATCTAATAAACATGTGCTACCTTGTGTCTGTACACCACGTCCTCTTCAGTCCTATACTAGTAATCTCTAAAGTAGAGTGCTTACCGCTTAACCTATCACAGAAGCTTGCAGATACTGGGCATTCAAAAACTGTTGAGCAAATGAATTCTGCTTTCCCTATTCTTCCCAAAGGTCAGATGTCCTGTCAATTCTTCAATCCCCAAAGCTCTTAGACTCCAGCTACCCATTCCAATTTGAGTCACTCTCCAAGTTCAGGCCCCCATCACTTTGTGTGAGTACTTCACAAACAGGACTAACAGGTTATGCTTTTCAAAATTCCGAATGGTACTCTACATACATTAAGTGCCCAAAAAATGTTAACGGAAGGAATAAACAGCTTTGAAACTAGTGTGCCTACTTCAATACAACTGACATATAGCTGCTACAAACATAAGCTATCCTGACAGTAGGCCAGCTAATTGTATGCTCTACTGAACTGTGAAGTACAACTGTAGGAGACAAAAGGATTCCCTAAACCTATTCCTTTCTATAAAACAGAGAGAAGGGGGGACACCTAGCTGGCTCAGTTGGTGGCTCATGAGAGTCTTAATCCTGGGGTTGTGAGTTCAAGACCCACACTGAGTGGAGAGATCACTTAAAAACAAAATCTTTAAAAAAATAAAAAAGGAGGGGGGAAGAACATGGATATCTCAATTATATTCCTCTTGCACAGGGCCTGGGCTCAATTGGTTAAACGTCTAACTTCAGCTCAGGTCATGATCCTAGGGTCCTGGAATTGAGTCCTGCATCAGACTCCCTGCGTCTGCTTCTCCCTCTCTCTCTGTTCCTCCCTCACATCCCTCCCTGTGTGCTCTCTCTCAATAAAATCATTTAAAAAAAATAAATATATATATATACATACATATACCTCTTGCCCTCTCATTTGTTCAGTCTACCAGAGACTAGCGAGCCTCCCTAAAATAACAAACTCTGACCTAAGACACTCCTATTCAAAAGCCCTTTCTTTAATGATTTACTGTATCTAGCAACAGTTTTGAAACATAAGTCTTTGGACCAACACATGGAATTAATTTTTCACAGAAATACATTTATTTAATTTGCAGAACTTGTCTTTATACTAAATCACATTCTTTCTAAATTTTTGGTGTATAAATACTTACTAAATTAAAACAGTGGTAACTTTGTTTTTAATATTCTTGCTAATATTATGGAGCCAATAAAAAAATTAAGTCAGCTCTCTATGTATCAATTTTAAAAGATCTCTAAGAAAAGTGGGGAAAAAACCAACAACTAAAGATGCAAAATGGTACTGAATACACTACCATTTATTTGGGGAGAGGAGAGAGCCAATACATCCGTACCTGTTTTTAAATGCGTGGGCTATCTCTGGAAGGATGATCAAGCAACCCGGTTTGCCTCTTGGGAGGGGAACTGGATAGTTAAGGAACTGGAGAGGAAGTATGAGACTTATTTTATTCAATGTATATCTTTTTGTATGTTTTGAATGCTGTACCATGAGCATGTATTAACTATAAAAAACATATAATTAGATATTTATTTTGAATATACTTATTTGGCAAAATTAAAAGTCAGCAACCTCAGGACCAACACCAAATTATTTTGAATTTGCACTGGTCAGTGCCTTCTAAAAATCTGGTAAGTCCAGATCCATGGAATCAAATCCAAATTCCTAGCCTAGCAATTCCAATGCACATACTCAGGAGTCTGAAGAAGGACCTCGAGGTCCTTGGCTAGCCTAAAGCCCTTCCTTGCTCAAGTAACTTCACAGGACACAGGCATCCTACACTACACTACACTACATCCTACACTTCACTACACAAATCTCTCCAGAAGGTCAACAGTAACCACAGGGCAAGCAAGATTTCCTAAGGAGAAGGCAGTTTTCCCTACTTTCCTGAAGCAAGTCACTCATGGGGAATGGAGAAACCCAACTGCATTTCAGTGAAGAGGTAAGACTTGGTGGATCGAAATTGCTAGTTGCCTTAGAAAACAGCTCAGCTTTATCAGTCAACAGAATATTAAGTGACTTTGATCTGCCCAGTCAATTCCAGGTCTTGAAAGGGATTATAAAACGTATGTGTTCCGGGATGCCTGGGTGACTCAGTGGGGTTGAGCCTCTGCCTCTGGCTCGGGTCATGATATCGGGGTCCTGGGATGGAGCATTACACTGGGCTCTGCTCAGCAAGGAGCCTGCTTCCCCCTCCCCCTTTGCCTGGCTCTCTGCCTACTTGTGATCTCTCTCTCTCTGTGTCAAATAAGTAAAATCTTTAAAAAAAAAAAAAAAGTATGTGTTCTGACTTTTGCCCCTTAAGGAGAATCAGACACATGAAGCAATTAAGTTTTTAAACTATTAGGTGAAATCACATAAAACAGCTGATAACTACTTTTTACCTACAAAAACAATAATTTCATCGGGTGCAACCTAAATATCTGGACAACCTTTAGGGGTGCTGGAGAAGATACCACAAGTTACAAAAAAGGCATTATAAATGGAATCTGTATAGACACAAAAAGGGAGAAATAATTTCCAACTTCAAAAGTAACTAACAGCCACTAAAGATTCTAGTTTCCAAACTAGCATCGCAGCTGGGAGTCACATTTCTAATGGAAATATTAGCCAGAAAGGAACAGATACCAAATACCAAACTGATAACTAAAGTTATCAGTTAAAGTTAGAGCTCTAAAGAGGGAAAAGGTACTAGACATGGCCAAGAGACTTAGTCTGAATTTTTTTTTTAATATTTTATTTATTTTTTGAGACAGAGAGAGAGAGTGCAAGCAGGGGGAAGAGCAGAGGGAGAGGGACAAGCAGACTCCACTCTGAGTGTGGAGCCAGACTCAGAGCTAGATGCCATGACCTGGAGATCAGGACCTATGCCTAAACCAAGACTCTGAAACTTAACTGACTGAACCACCAGGTGCCCCTGTAGTTTCCATTTTTACAAGGATTTAGTCACGTAATGCTTGTGTAAGGAAAAATAAATACTTTTTTAAAAAGTGGGCTCCATGCCCAGCACTGCAAGGCCTGAACTCAGAGATTGATCCAGAGATTGAGAACTGAGCTGAGATTAAGAGTGAGGCATCCAACTAACTGAGCCACCCAGGTCCCCCCCAAAATAAATACTTAATAAATTAAAAGTTCTGAGAAGTAGGTAATGAGCAGACTTTCACCTAACAGTTTCATGGTTTGGGGATTTTTATGCTGCTTGGCACATCCACAAAATAGAATACTATGCAGCTATAAAAAAAGAGAGAGAGAAAAGAGTGTGGGGGAGGTTCAGTTGGTTGAGCAACCAACTCTTGGTTTGGGCTCTGGTCACCACCTCAGGGTTGTGAGATGGAGCAACAGCACATTGGGCTCCACGTTCAGCACAGAGTCTGCTTAAGACGCTCTCTGCCCCTTTGTCCCTCTCTCTAAAATAAAGAAATCTTAAGAATAGAGAGAACACACTCTATGAATTATATAGGAAGATTTCCAAGACATATTTATTCTTAAAAGATTTTATTTATTTATTTGAAAGAGAGAAAGCATGAGAGGGGAGAGGTCAGAGGGAAAAGCAGGCTTCCTGCCGAGCAGGGAGCCCAATGTGGAACTTGATCCCAGGACTCCAGAATCATGACCTGAGCCAAAGGCAGTTGCTTAACAAACTGAGCCACCCAGGTGCCCAGATTTCCAAGACATGTTAAGTTTAAAAAAGACAAGCTACAGAAGAGTTCATATCTTATGATACCTTCCTCATTACAAAAGAGGAAGATAAGAATATGCATTTGTTTTTGTTTAGATAAACACTAGTAGGATGGACAGAAACTAATAAAACTGGTCACCTACAAAGGACAGAGCAGGTATAGGATAAAGATGTGAAGCAATTATTCTCACTGTATACCTTGTTACACTGTTTTGATTTTTGAACCTATTCAAACTCTATCCAATGGATTATCAATTAATTCCCTTGCATTTCCCAGGCAGACTATCCTATCATATACAAATTATGACTATACTATCTCACTTTCAATACTAATATCTACAATATATTTTTCTTGTTTTACCACACTGATTAGTACTTCTAAGATGATGCTGAAAATTAGCAGATAGTTGGCATCCTTCTCTTTAATGACAACGTCTCCAATGTTTCATCATTAAGTCTGAAGTATGTCAAATTTTCTAATTAATGCCCTTAATGTGAAGTTACCAAGGATTCATCAAGAATAAATTGTGAAGTCAGGAAATGACAGATGCTGGCGAGGATGCGGAGAAAGGGGAACCCTCCTACACTGTTGGTGGGAATGCAAGCTGGTGCAACCACTCTGGAAAACAGCATGGAGGTTCCTCAAAAAGTTGAAAATAGAACTACCCTATGACCCAGCAATTGCACTAATGGGTATTTACCCTAAAGATACAAATGTAGTGATCCGAAGGGGCACATGCACCCGAATGTTTATAGGACAATGTCTACAATAGCCTAACTATGGATAGAACCTAGATGTCCATCAACAGATTAACGGATAAAGAAGATGTGGTATATATACACAATGGAATACCATGCAGCCATCCAAAGAAACAAAATCTTGCCATTTGCAATGACGTGGATGGAACTAGAGGGTATCATGCTTAGTGAAATAAGTCAATCGGAGAAAGAAAACTATCATATGACCTCCCTGATATGAGAAGTGGAGATGCAACATGGGGGATTTGGGGGGTAGGAAAAGAATAAATGAAAGAAAATGGGATCGGGAGAGAGACAAACCATAAGTAACTCTTAATCTCACAAAATAAACTGAGGGTTGCTGGGGTAGGGGAGAGGGAGAGGAGGGTGGGGTTATGGACATTGGGGAGGGTATGCTATGGTGAGTGCTGTGAAGTGTGTATACCTGGCGATTCACAAACCTATACCTCTGGGGATAAGAATATATTATATGTTTATAAAAAAATTTTTTTTTAATTTTTAAAAAAAGAATAAATGGTGAGACTTTTCAGACTTTGTTAAGATGATTATACAGCTTTTCTCTTTTACTCTATGAATATAATGAAATAACAGATTTGGGGCACCTGGGTGGCTCAGTAGCTAAGCATCTGCCTTTGGCTCAGGTCATGATCCCAGGGTCCTGGGATCGAGCCCCACATTGGGCTCCCGGCTCAGCGGGAAGCCTGCTTCTCCCTCTGCCTCTCTCCCAGCTTGTATTCCCTCTCCCACTGTCTCTCTCTCCATCAAATAAATACGTAAAAATCTTTAAAAAAGAAAAAAGAAAAGAACAGAATTCCCAAGTTTAAGTTATCATTACCCTGTAAAAATATATCATATTTGGTTGTGTGTGTCATTCATTTACTAAGTGTCTGGTGTCCTAGTATTTTACTGACAAGTTTTGTGTCTCTTTCATGAGTAGTATTTGTCCAAGTTTCCTCATATTATGTCCTTCCTGCCCATTTTTAGTTTAATGCTATGCTGACCTCATAGAAAGTACTAAAAAGCTTGACCTCATTTTCTATTAAACTGCCTACTCTGAGACCTTTTCAGAATAATTCTTTATCTACCTTTCCCATCACTTCTATGGTTACTAAACAGATCATGTCTTCTACCTCTTCTTGAATTAATTTTGCCTAAATAAGAGAGTTTGAAATGATCACCAGATACAATTTAAATGTTCAACAGTTTTCCTTAGAAGAAAAGAGCTCAAGACTCAATAAAAACACTGCAAACTCAATTCACACATAGAATTTTTTTTAATAGGTTTTATTTATTTGTCCAATAAAGAAAGACGGGGAGAGCACAGGATGGGGAACAGCCGGCAGAGGGAAAAAAGCAGCCTCCCCAATGAGCAAGGAGCCCAACGCAGGGCTCGATCCCGTGACCCTGGGATCATGTCCTGAGTTGAAAGCAGGCACTTAACTGACTGAGCCACCCAGGCATCACACAAACAGGATTTTTAAATGGCAAATAAAAATACTATGTGCTAAGCACTTTATAGGGCAGAAACAACTCCCTATTGATTCCATTATTCAACAAACATTCCTAAATTTATATATATATATAATATATTATATATATATAATATATTATATATATATATAAATTTTTTTTTTAAGATTTGTTTACTTATTTTAGAGAGAGATTGCATTGAGGAGAGGCAAGGGAAGAGGGAGAAAGAAACTCAAGCAGACCCAGCGCTGGGTGTGGACGTCAATGCAAGGCTTGATCACATGACCCTGAGATCACAACCTGAGCTAAAACCAAGAGTCAGATGCTGACTGACTGAGCCACCCATAAATTTATACTGTGAGACAAATGGTTAGGTCCTGGAGTTAGACCAAACATCAGGGCTTCTAAAAGTGGCAAGGGCCCAAAGAGAAGTATGGTAGGTTCCTTAGAATTCGTCATCCGTCTCTACAAAAAGACCAAGAACATTCTTGATCTCGAAAAAAGAGTAAAAAAGAATTATCTGGCCTGCCTATATTCTATAACCAGAACTAGACAGAAAAGAGACAGTATTTCCTATGGCATGCCTGGGCTAGAGACAAAGTTTCTACATGCTCTCCCCTACCCCCTTTCTAAAGCACTTGAATGGATGCTTTTTTTTTTTTTTTTTAATCTTTTGCAAAAATTTTTTATTTTTATGTAATCTTTACCCCCAAAGTGGGCCTCAAACTCATGACCCTGAAATCAAGACTCACATACACCAACAGTCAGTCAGGTGCCCTGGACACTTCTCTCTCTCTTTTTTTTGTAAAGATTTTATTTATTTACTTGAGAGCAAGCGAGCATGGGCAAGTGGAGGGAATGGGGATTAAGGGGAGCAGGGGGGGAAAGAGAAGGAAAAGCAGACTCTGCACTAAACATGGACCCTTACAAGGAGCTCAATCCCAAGACCCTAAGATCATGACCTGAGCCAAAATTAAGAGTCAGCCATTTAACTGCCTGAGCTACCCATGGGCCCCCTGCACCCTTCTCTTTTAAAGTACATTTCTTACCACTCAACTCCTAGTCTCTTCCTTAATTTACACAAAAGTACTTTGCTCACCTTCTTCAGAGGCAGCAAATGAGTGGAAGTCCACTTCAAACTTTTTCATCAGGTACTGGAGGATTAGGAAAGCAGCTTTAAAGAAGAAGACTTAGCACCTGGGCTGAACCTTGAAAGATGAAGAGAGGTGTTTGCCAAATGTCTGAATTTCTTTCAGAGTGATCTGCATATTGAATGCGTAGGCATTCAATAAATGTTCAGCAAATGTACTTTTTTTTTTTAATTTTATTTTTAAGTACCCTCTATACCCAACATAAGGCTCAAACTCACAACTCTGAGATCAGGGTCACATGCTCCACCAACTGAGCCTGCCAGGTGCCTACTTTTTTTTTTTTTTAAAGATTTTGTTAAGATTTTGTTTATTTAGTTAGTTAAAAGAGTGAGAGAGAGTGCAAGGCAAGAACACACACAATTGGGGGGAAGGAGAGAGAGAATCCCAAGCAGACTCCACACTGAGCACAGAGCCTGACACAGGGCTCAATCCCACAACCCTGAGACCATCACCCAAACTGAAATCAAGAGTCAGATGCTCAACCTACTGAGCCACCAAGGTGCCCCCAAATGTACTTTTTAAAAAGATCTGATGGGACGCCTGGGTGGCTCAGTCAGTCAAGCCTCTGCTTTCAGCTCAGGTCATGATCCCAGGGTCCTGGGATCGAGTCCTGCATCAGGCTCCTTGCTCAGCTGGGAGCCTGCTTCTCCCTCTCTCTCTGCCTGCCACTCCCCCTGCTTGTGTGTTCTCTCACTCTGACAAATGAATAAAATTGTTAAAAAAAATTTTTTAAGATCTAATTATAAATACCTAGAGTCACAAAACAGCAATAGGAATATACACCCAAGTCAAGGTGAATCACCAAAATAAACCAATGATATCTGTGTTACAGATGTCAAAAAGACAAAAAGATCCCCATACAAGAATTGTCAAATTGGGGGTACCTAAGTGGCTCAGTCAATTGAGTGTCCCACACTTGGTTTTGGCTCAGGTCATGATCTCAGGGTCATGAGATCAACCCCCATGTCAGACTCTGCACTCAGCAGGAAGTCTACTTGAAATTCTCTCCCTCTCCCTCTGCCCTTTCCCCAGCTCATGTGTGCACATTCTCTCTCTCCCTCAAATAAATAGATCTTTAAATTTAAAAAAAAAAGAATTGTCAAGTTGAAACGAATTGACCACACCACCAAGACAAAATTAGTTAGAAAACAACTTGCTTCTAAAGACCAAAATATACTGAAAACTCCTATTTTTCCAAAATTCAATTTGGCAAGGACAGATATCCTGAACTTCATAGTAAATCAGGTACTGTGGTGACCTTATTTTAAGCCACAAAAGGCCAATGTAGCCAATCAAATGTAAAGGAACAAGGAGAATAGATCAAAAAAAAAAAAAAAAGAGAGAGAGAAAAGAAAAGAAAGAAAGAAAGAAAAAGAAAAGAAAGAAATTCATCAATTCAACATTATCTGAGTCCTACTCTGGGACAGGAAGTGCGCCAGGGTTTGGAAATGCACAGCCAAATCTATGAAGATGTGTGATCATAGCAGCTGGCAGAGGAAGACAGACTCTATGTTGTAAGACACACTGGGCCTTTCATTTCCTCAGACATACCACATACCTTCCCATACCCAGTCTGTTCCTTTTACTTGAAACATTTCTCCCTGCCCACTCTTCCCAGGCAACAGCCTTACCCTTCTGCAGCCTCAGAATCCCTGACTACAATATCTCAAGTATCCCTTGGCTCCTTCCCGTCTATGTCAGCTTCCCACTTGCTTTCTTCATAGCACTTACCCCAGCTGTAATTATTTCCTTTGTTTCTCCATTTACTTGTTTATGATTATGGGCTGCATCCCTAAGAGACTACAGAAACCTCTAACAGTGTCTGTCTTGTAACTGCAGAATCCTTGGAGAACAAACGTGTCTATACGTCCAAGTAATGATAATGAAGTATCTATCACAGATGCAACAACAGAAGACTACCTAAGGTAAAGTAGGGTACAGAGCGAAAGACCAGTTCTAGCACCAAGGGGGAATGAAGAGGCCAAGGAAGAAGTAGGGAGAGAAGGGGCTCAAGAGAATGCTAGTGAAGAGGAGAAATCTGATTTTAATTCTAAAAGATGAAGAGGCGTTTTCCTGGTGATCAAGCAGACAGTGAGGCTAGAGAGTGTTTCTGAGAGGCGGTCCAATACGAGTAAATCAGCATCGGTACGGAGGAAGGGAAGCACAAAAGAGGACAAAGTAGTACAAAAAACTGAAGGTGAGAAAGGAAACAGTAATTCCATGCAGAAAGCTGCACAGGAACCTTATGGATTCCATACCTGGTGTATGGATGAGCAGCTGTCACTTAGGTGTCCATGGACCACCAGGCGTTGGTGAACATACAGCCAGCAGTGCACAAGGTCTCCATGAGAAATGTTTTACGTACTTTTCTATGATCTGGACCATCTTTATCAAAGCTAACATAGTATCATTTTGCTCCAGTGCTACCAAAAGTGGGATCCAGAGATAGTATACAGGTTGGAGGTGCCAGTTCTCACATTTTTGAGTTTGTGAAACATTACTCTATGCTACCAGATAAGCCAACCTACCCGTGGGCTCCACCAAGGAAGGAGGACTGCAGAATAGTGAAGCTTACACCAAATGAGAGAGAATAATGCCATTTACATGTCCAGGAAGGCAGAGAACAGTCTAGATCTAACACAGGGAGACAATATTGGCTTGTCCACAGTAAATGACTTCAAATCCCGGAAGGCTTGCTGCTCAGTCTTGGCTGCTTATGAGTAAAATTAAGCTGCCCAACCCCACACACTGTGCACATGCTTAAATTAGAGCAGCTAGACAGTGCTTGGCAGGATCTGTTTAGTCCCCCCACACATACCAGAAATACAAACTGAAGAAACATTACAGAGGGGGGGAAAAAGGAGGACCAGAAAGGATAAAAATTTCCCTTTGATTTCCCACTCCAACTGGTCAGTGCTCACTCACAGAGCTATTAATAACCAATGTGTGCCACTGACTATGGGGGTTAGAACTCCCATTACATAAGGAGCTCACTGGATCTTTACCACTATCTCCTGAGCACTTAAGCCGTTGTCATTATCACTGCACCCATTTTACATCTGTGGAAATGGAGGTGCAAAAGAGTGATCAGGAAAAGGTGTAAGCAAGATCAGGATCCAGATCTCTGGACTAAACCCAGTGAGGAATCTTCTGCTCTTAACTGGATTTCACATATCAATATGTGAAATATGCAGTGACACAGGTCCATAAAGGTATCTTTCGTCTTGGCCACATAATAGTCTACCTGATGGCTAGCCCAAAATCTACCTAAACTTTCCCCAGGGGTTGGGCATTCAGGCTGCTTCCACATTCTTACTATATATAAAAATAGCTTTTCTGCAAATATACACACATTTACTTTAAGAATCAGAGTGCGCCTCTATTCCTGGCTCACTGCATGTACCAGAAGCAAGAGTTCTATGCACAAAAGTAACATTCTAAGCCATCCCCAGCCTTTGCTGGATAGGGGATGGGAATGGAAGTTGTATTTAGTGAAAAACAAAAGGCTGACTATTAAGCTGCAGAAAAACTGTGCTGCTGTCTTAGATGCCTTAACTCTTTCCCTATCCCTTTACCACCTACATTAGGCAACATCTGACACTTGTAACTCCAGAAATGTCTTAAACTCCTCTCTTCTCTCCATCCAAATCATTTCTCATATGACACAATAGTCAATACATCCAGGCAACCTATGCCGCTCTATCAGTACTGGCAAAGGGCCTGATACGGAGACACTCAGTAAACATCTGGTGACTGAATAAACACCACCACTTTTCTGTTCCTGAGAGGGATCTACCTCTTTCTCTCTCCCTCTTGCTTAACATCTCTCTTTTTAGCCCAACTTCCCAGTACTCCTGATGGGTTCCCTCTCTGGATTCTGAGAATACATCATACTCCTTGAGCCCTGAATTTTTTTTTTTTTTAAGATTTTAATTTTTGACAGACAGAGATCACAAGTAGGCAGAGAGGCAGTCAGAGAGAGAGGGGGAGGCAGTCTCCCTGCTGAACAGAGAGCCCGATGTGGGGCTCGATCCCAGCACCGTGGGATCATGACCTGAGCCGAAGGCAGAGGCTTTAACCCACTGAGCCACCCAGGCGCCCCGAGCCCTGAATACTTTTGCTCACACTGTTCCTTCTGCCTGCTCTCACCCTCACTCCCATCCTGGAAATCTTGTCCTTTGATCTCACTTCCCCTCTTTTCTCCCTCCATCTTACCTCCGGGAATAAACCCCAAACCTAGGTAAATCAGATTCTCCAAATTCTCCACATTCTCCCGCCAGGCAGCTGATTACGGCTAGATAACGCATGCAACATGCTGATGGGTCTCATCTGAAATCCATGACCACAAATAATGCTTTCCTTAGGGATGTAACGAGTTTTGCGACTGAGGGTGGGAATACATCTATATCTTGATCTGAATGGTGGTTATACACATGTATCCTGCTTTAGGAGTTCATCAAGCTACACACTTAAGATCTGTGCACTCTAGGGGCGCCTGGGTGGCTCAGTGGGTTAAGCCTCTGCCTTCGGCTCAGGTCATGATCCCAGGATCCTGAGATCAAGCCCCGAGTTGGGCTCTCTGCTCCTCGGGGAGACTGCTTCCCCCCTCCTCTCTCTCTGCCTGCCTCTCTGCCTATCAAATAAATGAAATTGTTAAAAAATTATATTTTTAAAAATTGAATAAAAAAGAGGGGCACCTGGGTGGCTCAGTCAGTTAAGCATGTGCCTTCAGCTCAGATCATGATCCCAGGATCCTGGCCCCCTGCTCAGCTCGGAGACTGCTTCTCCCCCTGGGCCTCCCCACTGCTCCTGTTCTCACTCTCAATTAAATAAGTAAAATCTTTAAAAAAAAATTTTTTTAAAAAGAATAACATCTCTGCTCTCTCTAATCAATCAATTTCTTACAACTGTAAACTACCATGAATCATTATCAAAAAAGTTTTTTTAAAATTCAAGGTTGCAGGGGGCTGGGTGGCTCAGTCAGTTGAGCATCTCTTAGCTCAGCTCAAGTCTCAATCTCAGGGTTGCAATTTCAAGCCCTGTGTTGGGATCCACTACTTAAAATAATAATAATAACCCAGAATCAAGGGGAAGAAAAAAAATTAATAAAAAATAAAAATAGGGGCACCTGGGTGGCTCAGTGGGTTAAAGCCTCTGCCTTTGGCTCAGGTCATGATCCCAGGGTCCTGGGATCGAGCCCCACACAGGGCTCTCTGATCAGCAGGGAGCCTGCTTCCTCCTCTCTCTCTGCCTGCCTCTCTGACTACTTGTGATGTGTCTGTCAAATAAATAAAAATCTTTTAAAATTAATTAATTAATTAATTAATTAAAAATAAAAGGAGGGATAAAAGAAGAAAAAGATTTAAAAATTAAAATAAAAATCCAGGGCCTACCACTGGCTATGGAGTGGAAAAGATGAGGAAAGGAAGCTCAGTCCAGAAAGATATAGGAGACTGGTTACGTGGCTAGTGCCAGGGCTAGTGCCAGGGTCCAGAAGATCCATGGCTTTAGGCCAGAAGGGGAGGGTAGAGGTGGCAGCCAGTGTGAGATTCAAGCTAGATTCTGGACGTGGATCTGACAAGATTAGCTGATAGAGTAGATGATGGGGTGGAAAAGAGGAGCTGAGACTCCAAGGGGGCTCTGGAGGCTCTAGTCTGTTGAGTTCTGTGACACTTTACTATTCAAAAAAAAAAAGTACATGCTACCATTATAATAAATACACACACACACACACACACACACACGTATATCTTTTACTCTAAGAATGATAAATAATCCAGAGGCCAGGAGCAACAACTCCTCAGTAGCAATGAGCACACCTAGCACCTGGATCTTTGAGTTTAATACCATTTTCCAATAAAAGGAGCCAGGGCTCCTTGGAGAAATGGCTATTTGCAGGACTGCAGCACAAAATACACAAGATCAGCCTAAAATATTTTGCAGTGCCAGAAGTAAGGAAGTGCGCACGCACACACATGCATTTTGTAGTGCCAGAAGTAAAGAAGTGCGCACGCACACACAAGCATTTTGTAGTACCAGAAGTAAGGAAGTGCGCACGCACACACACGCATGCAGTGATGAATGGGTATATGTCCAAAGGACACAAAAGGCAGCTGAAAGAGCTCCCAATGCAATAAGAACAACAAAAGAATAAAGCAGTATTGGATTATAACCCAAAGTCTAAAAGAAATATGAATTCATGCTGATATAAATAAATGGTCATTAAAAATAAGGAAAATCTAGAAACTGACAGAACCAAAAGCAGCCTAAGGAGACATGACTACTAAACATAATGTTGCGGTGCCTGAGTGGTTCAGTGGGTTAAAGCCTCTGCCTTCGGCTCGGGTCATGATCCCAGGGTCCTGGGATCGAGCCCCACATCAGGCTCTCTGCTCCGTGGAAAGCCTGCTTCCTCCTTTCTCTCTGCCTGCCTCTCTGCCTACTTGTGATCTCTGTCTGTCAAATAAATAAATAAAATCTTTAAAAATAAATAAAATGAAATAAGCATAATGTTGTATCCTGGATGGGTTCTTGAAACAGAAAAAGGACATTAGGGGGTAACTAAGGAAATATGAATAAAGTATGGACTTTCGGCAATAATAATATACCAATATTGGTTCATTAATTGTAACAAATGTACCTTACATTTCTGTATTATTAATGTATAATGTTAATAGTAGGGGATACTGGGTGTGTTATTTTTTCTATAAATCTAAAACTATTCTAAAATTAAAAGCTGGAGCTACTGGCTAGTTCAGTCAGAGGACCATGCAACTCCTACACTTGGGATTGTGGGTTTCGAGCTACATGTTAGGTGTGGAGATCACTTGATAATAAAACCTTAAAAAATAAAATAGGGGCACATGGCTGGCTTAGTCTGTAGAGCATGTAACTCTTGATCTCAGGGTTGTGAGTATGAGCCCCACATTGGGCAAGAAGCCTACTTAAAATTTAAAAAAATTAAAAATACGGCACCTGGGTGGCTCAGTTGGAGGATCAAGTCCTGCTTCGGGCTCCGTGCTCATCGAGGAGTCTGCCTTTCCCTCTGACCAACCCCCTCTCATGCTCTCTTTCTCATTCTTTCTCTCAAATAAATAAAATCTTTAAAAAAATATTAAAAACAAAAATTAAAAATACAGTACAATTCTTACTGAAAAAACTCCATGACCACCAACCTCCAACGGGACATCAGTGGAATTTTATGGCATCAGCAATTTACCACATTTCTCACATCCAATCCCTCTTCAATCTTCTAAATGACAATCATACCTCATCTTTTTTCCTCAAACCCAAGCCTTCCTTCTTTTTTTTTCAAGCCTTCCTGCTTTAGATTCTTAGTCTCAGCTGAGATTTTCTTATCCCACTTAAAAAATAAAATCAATCAGGGGCGCCTGGGTCGCTCAGTCGTTAAGCATCTGCCTTAAGCTCAGGTCATGACCCCAGGGTCCTGGAACTGAGTCCCACAGTGGGCTCCCTGCTCAACGGGGAGCCTGCTTCTCCCTCTCCCATTCCCCCTGCTTGTGTTCCCTCACTTGTGGTCTCTGTCAAATAAATAAATAAAATCTTTAAAAATAAAATCAATCAAAAAAGAATTCCCAATGCTAGTAGGAACATAAAATGGTGCAACTGCTGTGGAAAAAAGCTTGGCAGTTCTTCAAAAGATAAACAAGTTAATTAATTAGCATTTGACCCAGTAATTCTGTTCTTACATACCTAAGAAATATGAAAACATATGTCCACACACAAATATTCATAGCAACATTATTCATAATAGCCAAAAACAAAAACAATACAAATACTCATCTACTGATGAATGGATAAACAAAACATAGTATATCCCTATTGTGGAATACTATTCACCCATCAAAAAGAATGCTGATATATGCTACAACACAAATGAATCTTGAAAATACCATATTAAGGGGCACCTGGGTGGCTCAGTTGGTTAAGCCACTGCCTTCAGCTTAGGTCATGATCCCAGGGTCCTGGGATCAAGAGCCCCACATTAGGCTCCTTGCTGAGCAGAGAGCCTGCTTCTCCCCTGCCTGCTATTCTCCCTGCCTGTGCTTGTTCTCTCCCTCTCTCCACCTTTCCTCTCTCCCTCTCTCCTTCCCTCTCTCTCTCTGTGTGTCAAATAAACAAATAAAAATCTTTAAAAATTAAAAAAAAAAAAATACCAGGGCACCTGGGGGGCTCAGAGGGTTAAGCCTCTGCCTTCAGCTCAGGTCATGATCTCAGGGTCCTGGGATCAAGCCCCGCATCAGGCTCTCTGTTCAGCAGGGAGCCTACTTCTCCCTCTCTCTGCCTGCCTCTCTGCCTACTTGTGATCTCCATCTGTTGAATAAATACATAAAATCTTAAAAATATATATATATTAAAAATATGTATCTTAAAAATCTTAAAAATATCTTAAAAATATATTATATATATTAAATGGGGCACCTGGCTGGCTCAGTTGGTAGAGCATGCAATTCTTGGGCCCGAGGTCATAACTTCAAGCCCCACATCACTGGGCTTAGGGCATACATTAAAAAAGAGAGAGAGAGAGAGAAGGTAATCCAAAGTAGTTAATTTTGGAACACCTGGCTGGTTCAGTTGGTAGAGCATGTGACTACTGATCTCAGGACCATGAGTTCAAGCCCCACAATGGGCATGGAGTCAGTCTATTTTTCAAAAAAGAAAATATGCTGGGCACCTGGTTGGCTCAGTCTGTTAACCATCTGCCTTCAGCTCAAGTCATGATCCCAAGGTCCTGGAATAGAATTCCACATCCAGCTCCCTGCCTTGCAGGGAGCCTGCTTCTCCCTCTGCTTCTCCCTCTCTCTCTCTCTGTCTCTCATGAATAAATAAATAAAATCTTTTAAAAAAAATAAAAGAAAAAGAAAATATGTTAAGTGAAAGATGTTAGTAACAAAGAAACATATTGTATGATTTGGTTTCTAAGAAATGGCCAGAATAGGCAAATCCACAGAGACAGAAAGTATATTAGTAGTTGCCCAAGGATGGGGAGGGCTGAGGGGGGAAAGGAAAAGACTGCTAATGCATACAGGGTTTCTTTTTTTTTTTTTTTTTTAAGATTTTATTTATTTATTTGACAGAGAGATCACAAGTAGGCAGAGAGGCAGGCAGAGAGAGAGGAGGAAGCAGGCTCCCAGCTGAGCAGAGAGCCCGATGCGGGGCTTGATCCCAGAACCCTAGGATCATGACCTGAGCTGAAGGCAGAGGCTTTAACCCACTGAGCCACCCAGGCGCCCCTACAGGGTTTCTTTTTGGGGTGATGAAAATATTCTGAAATTAGGTAGTTGTGAGAGTTGTACAACTTTGTGAATATGCTACAAATCGTTCATTTGTATCCTTTAGAAGAGTGAATTTACAGTATATAAAATACAAATCAACTAAGTAAAACAATAAAAAAAGGAGGGAAACAAACGAATCCTACCAAGTGCTGGCAAAGACACAGAGCAACTGGGACTCTGATGCATTGCTGGTGGAAATGTAAACTGGAATAGCCACATTAGAAAATAGTTTGGCAGTTCAACAAGTTAAACACACTTAACCTGGTACCCAGCAATCCCACTCCTTGGTATTTACCCAAGACAAATGAGAACTTACATTCTCTCGTATTTAGCATAAACTGGAAACAATTCACATTTTTCAACAGCTACACAGATAACTGTGGTACATCCATACAATGGAATTCTACTCAGAGATAAAAGGACCAACCAACTGATTCATGCTAAACTGTGAATGAATCTCAAAGTATTGTAAGTGAATATGATAAGAGGCCAAATTTAATAGACTTCACATCATACAATTCCATTTTTATGACAGCATGGAAAAAGTAAAACTATATGTACAAGGACAGGATCCTGGGTCATAAGAGCCAAAAGCGGTAGGAGGAGTTGACTACAAAAGGATACAAGGAAATTTTGTAGAGTGATAAAAGCGCTCTACATTTTGACTGTGGTGGTACATGCCTAACTATAAATTTGGCAAGCCTCACAGAACTGTACAGTATGTAAATTATAACTCAACTTTATTTTTTTTAAAGATTTTATTTACTTAACAGAGAGAGAGAGAGCACAGCAAGGGGAGCAGCAGGCAGAGAGGGAGAAGCAGGCTCACCGAGCTGGGAGCCCAGTGTGGATCTCAATCCCAGGATGTGGTATCATGACCTGAGCCTAAGGCAGATGCTTAACTGAGCCACCCAGGTGTCCCTATAACTCAAGTGTAAAACAGAAAACACACACATACATACACAAAGAAAAAAACACATGCTCCAATCACCAATTCTGCCTGTCAACCTTCATTTCTATCTGTATATCCAGTCTCCCTTTTCCCCCTTATAATAAATGAACTATCTGCTCCTGTAAATGGTTTATTCCTCCATTTGTACACCATACCAGTCTCTCTCCCATTTTTCCTGAACTCAGACCAATCAGGATTTTGTCCCCACTGCTCCGCTAAAACAACTCTCATCAAGATCATCTAAAACCTCGGGACGCCTGGGTGGCTCAGTTGGTTAAGCAGCTGCCTTCGGCTCAGGTCATGATCCCAGCGTCCTGGGATCGAATCCCACAGTGTGCTCCTTGCTCAGCAGGGAGCCTGCTTCTGCCTCTGCCTGCCATTCTGTCTGCCTGCGCTCGCTCTCCCTCTCTCTCTCTGATAAATAAATAAAATCTTAAAAAAAAAAGATCATCTAAAACCTCGATGTCACTGAATCAGTAGTCACTGAATCTTCATCTTACTTGACCCAGGAGCATCACAAACTGAAGTTATTACTCCCTGCTTCTTGAAATGATTTTTTGCACGAAGCCTCTAGACATTCTCCTCTTGGGATTCCTCTTGCCTCAATGGTCTCCCCTTCCCAGTCTCTTTTGCTGGTTCCTCTACATCTGCTAACATCTACAGGAAGGCTCCTGGGCTTAGTCCTTTTTATCTATACTGACTACCTAGATTACCACTATCTAACAGAACCTTCTCATTGAAAACTTTCTACATTTCTGCTCTCCAATTGGTAGCCACTAGCCACATGTGGCTACTGAATACTGGAATTGTGCCTAGTGTGACTCAGGAGATGAATTTTCAATTTTACTTAAACAGCTACATGTGGCTAGCGGCCAGAGCACAGCCCTGGATGAGCTCATCCAGTCCCATGAAAACACCTCTGATAAAGAACTGTTATCCAAAATACACAAGGATCTCTTAAAACTCAACAACAAGAAGACAAAGAAACAAACAAAAGATGGGCAAAAGACCTTAACAGACACCTCACCAAGGAATATATAAAGACAACAAATAAGCGTATGAAAAGATATTCAACATATTTCATTAGAGAAATTGCAAATTTAAATAACAATGAGATACCACTACTTACTTATTATAATGACCAAAATCCAAAACACTGAGGATCAAATATTGGTGAGCATGTAGAGTAATAGTAACGCTCATTCACAGGTGGTACAAATGCAAAATGGTACAGCCACTCGCAAAGAGTTTGGCAGTTTCTTGCAGAACTAAATATACCATATGATCTGGCAATCACATGCTTCTTTTTTTTTTTTTTTTTTTAGTAAGCTCTACACCCAACATGGGGCGTGAACTACGATCCTAAGATCAAGAGTTGCATGCTCAGGGTGCCTGGGTGGCTCAGTTGGTTAAGGGTCTGACACCTGATCTCACCTCAGGTCCTTAACCTCAGGGCTGTGAGTTCAAGCCCCACACTGGGCACTAAAGTGCATGGGGAGCTTACTTTAAAAAAAAAAAAAGGGGAAAGAAAAAAGAAAAGTTGCATGTTCCACCAACTGAGCCAGCCAGGCACCCCGCAACCACCTTCTTTAGTATTTACCCAAATGAGTTGAAAACTTATGGACAAATAAACTGTGGTACATTCTGACAACATAATATTATTTAATGCTAAAAAGAAATGAACTATCAAGCCATGAAAGGACATAAAGAATCCTTAATTGCGGGACGCCTGGGTGGCTCAGTTGGTTGGACAACTGCCTTCGGCTCAGGTCATGATCCTGGAGTCCCAGGATCCAGTCCCACATCAGGCTCCCAGCTCCACGGGGAGTCTGCTTCTCTCTCTGACCTTCTCCTCACTCATGCTCTCTCTCACTGTCTCTCTCTCAAATAAATAAAATCTTAAAAAAAAAAAAAAAAAAGAATCCTCAATTGCTTCTTACTAAATGGAAAAAAAAAATCTGAGAAGGCTACCTACTGTATCTATGTTCAACTGATGACATTATGGAAAAGATAAAACTATGGAGACAGCAAAAAGGTCAGTGATTGCCAGGGGTTAGGGGATAAGAACAACTGAAGAGGCAAATTACAGAGGATTTTTAGGGCAGTGAAACTCTTCTGTACAATACCATAGCAGTAGATATGTGTCATCATAAATTTGTCCAAACTCAAAGAATGTACAACATCAAAAGTAAGTCCTAACATAAACTATGGAATTTGGGTGATAATGATGGTTCAATGTAGGTCCATAAACTGTAACAAATGTACCATTCTCCTGCAGGGTGTTGATGGGAAAGCTATGAAAGTATAGGGCCAAGCGATGGGTCCTCCCTGTACTTTCTGCTCGATTTTGCTGCAAACCTAAAACTGCTCTAAAAAATAAAATATATATTTTTTTAATCCCATGTACTACTCACTGCCAATTCCCAAATTTCTATCTCTAACCCAGAGCTCACACCTCAGTGCTTGACTCACTTAGTTATTCAACCATCTGTTCAACAATCTCCACTTGGTTATCTAAAAGGAATGCAATATTTAACATGCCCAAAACCAAATTACTAATTTTCCCCATTTCAGCAAGTGGTAATTCTACTAGCACTTAGAACAAACACCCTTGGAGTCACCCTTGACTCTTCTGTTTTTCTTACAATATCACCTGCAAATCCGTCAGCTATACCTTCAAAAAATACTCAGACTCTGACCACCTCCCATCATCTCCACTGCTGCTTTTTTTGTTCAAGCAACTATCACCTTTAATCCAAACTAGAACCAAAGACTACTATTCTCCCTCTTTCTTTCCATGCCTGCCTACAGCATATTCTACACAAAATAACCACAGCCACTTTAAATAACTGAAACCAGATAATGTCATATACCTGTTTAAAATCTTTCAATGACTTCCTATTATATTCAGAATAAATTCCAAATCCCCAAGTATGACCAGATCTGGCTCCTGCTGACATACGTGGACTCATCTCCTTCCTCTGACACCATTAATCTTTACCCTCTTTTTCCATCTTGAACATGAGCATGCTGTACCTTGGCTGCCTCTGCCTAAATCCCTCTTCCCCTGGATATCCACCTGGCTCACTCCCTCCCTCACTTCGGATCACTATTCAAATGTCTCCTTAATAGATAGATCTTCCCTGAATACCTTCTTCATGAAAAAAAACACCCCACATACACACACCATGTCACACTCCTTGTCTACTTGTTAGTACTTATTCCTCCTCCTATCATTTATCACCACCTAACCTTATAGGTATGGGTCTGCTTGTTTATGGTCCATCTACCTCCACCAAATGTCAGCTCCTAAAAATCAGGGACTACCCATCAGTCTTAATTACCACTCTATCTCCAGCATCTAGCACTGAATGAATGTCTTAGCATAAGACACCTGTGGGAAGACATCTAAAATCCCACACACGAAATTAACTGTTCTCCCTCCGGGGGTTATACATGAACTCTGTACAGAGTTAAGTATCACTTTATGATATAATTAATTTCAAAAACTTCACTTTCTACCCTAGGTACAAGACACAGCATGGGGATCAAAGTTATGCCCTCTCATGCTCACAAGCCAGACTACCTTGATTCAAGTTCCAAATTCATCTGGTTGTGCAAGGTTGGGCAACTTAGTTAACCACTCTGCGTCTGTTTCCTCATGTATAAAATGGGAATAATAAAAATACCCACAACTCCTAGTGTTATGAGAATTACATAGGGTATAACATGTAAAGCTTTTAGACTTGTGCCTGACAAAGAAAAAATCCCCCAATAAGTGTGAGTTATTGGGACACCTGGGTGGCTCAGCCGGTTAAGCGTCTGCCTTCAGCTTAGGTCGTGATCCCAGAGTCCTGGGATCTAGTCCCACATCAGGTTCCTTGCTCAGCGGGAAGCCTTTTTCTCCCTCTGCGTGCTGCTCCCCCTGCTGTACTTGCTCTCTCTCTCTCTCTTTCTCTGACAAATAAATAAAAGCTTTTAAATAAATAATAAATAAATGTGAGCTATTAGCAAAGACATAACCATGAGCATATATGATTAACATCATTGGCCAGCAATGCTAAGAGCCAGAGCCAAATACCTGAGTGGCCTCTAAACTTGAGGGTCCTATGTGATTCTTCCTTCATTCCACAGTCTGTAGCTTAGTGTCTGACTCCCAGCAGACACTCAAAACATGTATGTGAAAAGCTCAGAAATGAAAAATTATTTTCATTTTTTTCTAAGTTTTTTTTTTAATATTTTATTTATTTGACAGAGAGAGACACAGTGAGAGAGGGAACACTAAAAGGAGGAATGGGAGAGGGAGAAGCAGGCTTCCCACCAAGCAGAGAGCCCGATGCAGAGCTCAATCCCAGGACCCCGGGACCATGACCTGAGCCGAAGGCAGAAGCTTAACGAATGAGCCACCCAGGTACCCCGTAAGATTTTTATTTTTAATTAGGCTGTACATGAAACATGGGGCTCTAACTCACAACCCCAAGATCAAAAGTCACATATTCCACTGACGAAGCCAGTCAGATGCCCCAGTGAAAAATTACTTTAATAAAAGTAAAATAAAAAAGGGGG
This sequence comes from Mustela putorius furo, assembly GCF_011764305.1. Taxonomy (NCBI): domain Eukaryota; kingdom Metazoa; phylum Chordata; class Mammalia; order Carnivora; family Mustelidae; genus Mustela; species Mustela putorius. The sequence continues at coordinate 5,186,144 of NW_025421464.1, read as the reverse complement.
GGAAGGGGCCGCCTGGGTGGCTCAGTCATTAAGCCACTGCCTTCGGCTCAGGTCATGGTCCCAGGGTCCTGGGATCGAGCCCCACATCGGGCTCTCTGCCCAGCAGGGAGCCTGCTTCTGCTTCTCCATCTACTTGTGATCTCCGTCTGTCAAATAAATAAATAAAATCTTTAAAAAAAAAAGAGGGGGGGGAAGGATGGTACAAGAAGTGAAGAGGTAAGCTCAGCCACAGCACCTTCTTCCTAGAAACATCGCCAAAAGCAAGGAAACAAAAATGAACTATTGGAACATCACCAAGATCAAAAGCTTTTGCAGAGCAAAGGAAACAGTCCAAAAAAAAAAAGACAACTGACAGAATGGGAGAAGATATTCGCAAACAACATATCAGATAAAGGGCTAGTATCCAAAATCTATAAAGAACTTATCAAACTCAACACCCAAAGAACAAATAATCCAATCAAGAAATGGGCAGAAGACATGAACAGACATTTCTGCAAAGAAGACATCCAGATGGACAACAGACACATGAAAAAGTGCTCAACATCACTCGGCATCAGGGAAGTACAAATCAAAACCACAATGAGACACCATCTCACACCAGTCAGAATGGCTAAAATTAACAAGTCAGGAAACAACAAATGTTGATGAGGATGCGGAGAAAGGGGAACCCTCCTACACTGTCAGTGGGAATGCAAGCTGGTGCAGCCACTCTGGAAAAGAGTATAGAAGTTCCTCAAAAAGTTGAAAATAGACCTATCCCAGGGCCCAGCAATCACACTACTGAGTATTTACCCTAAAGATACAAATGTAGTGATCCAAAGGGGCACGTGCATCCAAATGTTTATAGCAGCAATGTCCACAACTGCCTAACTATGGAAAGAATCTACATGTCCATCAACAGATGAATGGATAAAGAAGATGTGGTGTATATATACAATGAAATACTATGCAGCCATCAAAAGAAATGAAATCTTGCCATTTGCAACAATGTGAATGGAACTAGAGGGTATTATGCTGAATGAAATAAGTCAATCAGATGATCTGATTGATCAATTATCATATGATCTCTCTGACATGAGGAATTTGAGAGGCAGGGCAGGGGGTTGTGGCGGGGTAGGGAAGGAGAAAATGAAACAAGATGGGATCAGGAGGGAGACAAACCATAATAAACTCTTAATCTCACAAAACAAACTGAGGGTTGCTGGGAGGTTGAGGGGTAGAGACAGGGTGACTGGCTTATGAACACTGGGGAGGGTATGGGCCATGGTGAATGCTGTGAAATGTATGGTGACCTGTACCCCTGGGGCAAATAATATATTATACGTTAATTAAAAAAAAGAAGAAGAAGACGTGCAAGAGGTAACAACCAGGAACCGAGACTTGATCGATGCAAATAATACTAAAAAAAAAAAAAAGAAAATTTAAAGGAGAGCTAACTAAGGACATTACACAACCCAGATTTTAAAATCTTTTGTACAAAAAGTAGGGCACCTGGGTGGCTCAGTGGGTTAACCCTCTGCCTTCAGCTCAGGTCATGGTCTTGGGGTCCTGGGATCAAATCCTGCATTGGGCTTTCTGCTAGGCAGGGAGCCTGCTTCCTCCTCTCTCTCTCTCTCTCTCTCTCTCTCTGCCTGCCTCTCTACCTACTTGTGATCTCTGTCAAATACATAAATAAAATCTTTAAAAAAAAATCTTTTGTACAAAAAGTAGAAGGAGACTATGATCAACTTATATGGAAACAAAGCAGTGGAAATGTGCCAAGGAGTCAGGAAAGCAACAGACAGAAGGAGTTTTGCACCGTGTTCTGGGCAAGATGAGAGAAGGCCAGGCCTACTGTTTGAGGCAGATGGTGTGCTCCTGACAAATGAAGGGAACAAGGCGGAGGGAGGCAGAGCTAGCAGTTTCTGTTCTAGCCACCAAACGTTGATTGCTAGGAGACTGCAGCCTCTCACATGCTACTCAGTTCATCTGCATAACCCTAAAGGTAAAGTGGGCAGGCAAGATTACACCATCTACAGAGTAGGAAATGGATATCTGGAAATTGTCCCCCAAAGTGGTAGGTGTAAAATTAGAACATGCATTCTTATCAATAATCCATATCCTGTTTGGTGAGATAAACTGTTTTTAGAACTAACAACTTCCATGGAAAATCTGAATCTGTATTTTACAAACTCCCCTCTCTAAATAATAAAAATCCTAATCCTGTGATTTCTTAGGGACCCTAGAATTTAGGAAGGAAAAGCTGGTTTGGATAATTTACAAATGCACTCTGGTCAGGTATACATAAAACAGTTTTCTAACAAACCAAGTTAATCTCAGATTCTTCAGTTCCAAATGGGTTTGCTTTGGGGGCTTAAATGAGATACCTCATGTAAAGCAATTAAGGCAATTAGCATTGTACCTGACACATAGCAAATCTCTGATAAATGTTAGTTACCATTGCTATTGTGGTTTAACATGAAGTATGTATGTAGCAGACAAGGTAAGAGAGAAACCAGGCTTCTGTATAAGCATCACAGACAAAATAAATCAAAGATATAAACCTATTAAAAATGTCAAAGCATTAATCCAGAAAGACACACTCACCCATTCTGGGTCACATTTGTATCTTCATACACATCTACTGTCACATGGGTTTTGAAAAATAATTTAACCCTTTTCATGACTTTTTTTTTTTTTTTTTTTTTGCAACCTAGAAGTAAATCCAGAAAATATGGAAGAGCACTCAGAAAAATATCACTAGGGAAAGGAATCACCTGGGAGGCATAGCCAGTCTTTGGAGTCAGATCAACAGGGGTTCAATCCCAGCTCTACCACACACTGGCTGTGAAATTTGGAACAAGGGATTTTTACCTCTGTGAGGCTTTGTTTCTTCCCTCATTTATAAAATCAAAATAATAAACAACATAGCTTGCTGAGAAGATTTAATGGAATAGCTGTATATAGGGAACCTGGCACAGTCAGTCCTATACATAATTGCTATCTAATTCTGCAATATTAAAAAAAAAAATTCTCTCAGGCTTAAGATGTAAGCAATCAGAACACCTAGAAAAATGTTTCCTACAGTCATTTGGAACTTGGTCCACAAATGAGATACCTCATGTAAAGCAATTAAGGCAATTAGCATTGTACCTGACACATAGCAAATCTCTGATAAATGTTAGTTACCATTGCTATTGTGGTTTAACGTGAAGTATGTATGTAGCAGACAAGGTAAGAGAGAAACCAGGGTTTATTTATTGATTACCTATTATATGCCAGGAACAATTTTCAGGCACTAGAGATATATCAGCAAACAAAATTGATAGCACATCCATGGCTGCCTTGGAAATGCAACTACCACATCCTTACCAAGTAGATAGTAACTGACACCAGCCGCAAAGGCACTAAACCCATCCTGACCTCTGTGCCATCTCCACACTTCCCTAGCATTGTTCCTAGCCAAGGACTGAGTAAGCAGGTATACTAAGATAAGACTCTTCCTGGGAGACAAGACTCTTTTGACAGCAACAATGGCTTGAGAAATCCCCATCTCCTTTGCCAAAACTTACTGGTAGATGGAAGACATCCTACCTTCCTTTTCTCTCCCTGCGAGGGGTTAAAACTCTTCCCAGCCTCTTCCCTTCCTTCCCCATTTCCCTCTACAGGGGGTTTCCAAATCAATCAATTACACTGCTTCTCAGAGAACCCAATCTACCGTACTAGCCCTCAACTGAGCTAGCATTCTAGAAGGAAAGACAGATAAATAAAAAATAATCAGGAGCGCCTGGGTGGCTCAGTTAGTGGAGCATGGGACTCTTGATCTCAGGGTTGTGAGTTTCAGCCCCACAATGAATGTAGACATAACATAAAAATAAAATCTTGGGGGGGCACCTGGGTGGCTCAGTGGGTTGGAGCCTCTGCCTTCAGCTCAGGTTATGATCTCAGGGTCCTGGGATGGAGCCCTGCATCGGGCTCTCTGCTCAGCGGGGAGCCTGCATCCTCCCTCTCTGCTTGCCTCTCTGCCTACTTGTGATATCTCTCTCTCTCTCTCTCTCTATCAAATAAATAAATAAATAAATATCTTTTTTAAAAAAAAATCTTCAGAGGTCCAGGGTAGCTCAGTCAGCTGGGCATACAACTCGACTTCAGCTTGGTCATGATCTCAGGGTCCTGAGACTGAGCCCCGCATCAAGCTCCACAATAAGCCTGAGCCTGCTTAGGATTCTCTCTCCCCCCTCTCCCTCTGTCCCCCACTTACAGCATGCACTCATGTGTTCTCTCTCTCTCAAAAAATAAATAAAATAAATTAACAAATAAAATCTTTAAAAAAAATTTTTTAAATCAAATCAAATAATTATAGACCGGCAAGGGTATAGCATAAGCAAATTCTTTAGGTGTTCTCCTTATCTTGTAAGTTGTGATACTTATAAGATAAGGATGTGATACTTATAAGACCTATCTAGGGGCACCTGGGTGGCTCAGTGGGTTAAGCCACTGCCTTCGGCTCAGGTCATGATCTCAGGGTCCTGGGATCGAGTCCCACATCGGGCTCTTTGCTCAGCAGGAAGCCTGCTTCCTCCTCTCTCTCTCTCTCTGCCTGCCTTTCTGCCTACTTGTGATCTCTCTCTGTCAAATAAATAAATAAAATCTTTAAAAAAAAAAAAAAAAAAGACCTATCTATATATGTGTTGGGACGCCTGGGTGGCTCAGTGGGTTGGGCCTCTGCCTTCGGCTCAGGTCATGGTCTCAGGGTCCTGGGACTGAGCCCCGCATTGGGCTCTCTGCTCGGCGGGGAGCTTTTCCCCTGCCTCTCTGCCTACTTGTGATCTCTCTCTCTCTCTGTCAGGTAAATAAATAAAATTGAAGAACAACAACAAAAATTAAATTTTAGAAAAAAAAATTTTCAAAATAAAAGATAAAAATAAAAATATAAATTACAAAATATTAAATTTAAAATGGAAATACCAAAATGAACTCACAACTTTTCAAAAATTTTATTTCTGAGCTCTATCTACTGAAAAGGCCTAAAAGCAGTAACATTCTAGCAGCAATAAACACAGCCAGTGCCCAGAGTTATTTCTAAATACTACTTCCACCTAAAAGGAATTAGGCCTCCTTGGAGAAATGGCTGACTTCAGGGTCTAGAGAATGACAGGGGCAAAATAAATGTGGGCCTTCTAAGTAGTGCCAGAAAAAAAGAAAATACTCAAGGACTAATAGAAGTGTATTGAAAGAACAAAGAACCCAGTTTAAAGGGTTTCTGACTAGCTAAATTTGGGATAATTTTAGCACCAAAGAAAATAATGAATGTTAGAACTGACTACATCACCACACTAAATGATCTGAGTTTTGGTGATCCTTAAAAATGAAAAAAGAAAGGGATGCCTAAATGGCTCAGTCGATTAAAACATGTACCTTCAGCTCAGGTCATGATCCCAGGATCCTGGGATAGAGTCCCACATAAGGTTCCTTGCTGGCGGGGGGAGGGTTGGCAAGACTTAGCAAAGCTTCAAGAAACTGTTCCAGATGGGGCACCTGGGTGGTTCAGTCAGTTAAGCATATGACTCTTAGTTTCATCTCAGGTCATGATCTCAGGGTCCTGGGATCAAGCCCCACCAAGAGCTCCGCACTCAGTGAAGAGTCTGCTTTCCCCTCTCACTCCCCCTCTGCTCCTCTACCCACCACCAAATGCATTGTCTCTCTCTCAAGTAAATCTTTTTTAAATAAATAAATAAATGAAATGAAACCTGTTCCAGAGGGGGAAAAAAAGAAAAAACTACCTCATTTCCTAGGACTTCTACAACAACAGACTTAAACCAGACAAGGATGGTGCAAGAAAAGATCAAAACCAAAGTACTAGTGAACATGGATATCAAAATCCCAAATAAAATATTAGCAAACTGAATCCCATAATTTATTATATAAATGACCTAATAGAGTCTATCCAGGCATGCAGGCAAGAACTGCTCATCAGAAAATCTACTAATGTCATATACCATACATATTAATATACTGAAGAGACAAAAACCTATATGGTCAATTAATGAGATGTCCAGAAAGCACTAGATGAGGGGCACCTGGGTGGCTCAGTGGGTTAAAGCCTATGCCTTCGGCTCAGGTCATGATCCCAGGTTCTGGGATCGAGCCCCACATCAGGCTCTCTGCTTGGCAGGGAGCCTGCTTCCCCCTCTCTATGTCTCTGCCTACCCCTCTGCCTACTTGTGATCTCTGTCAAATAAATAAATAAAATCTTAAAAAAAAAAAAAAAAGAAAAAGCATTAGCTGAAACTCAACAGTCACACAGGCTAGGGGAAAACAAAACAAAAACAAAAACTTCCAGCAAACAAGGAATAAACAGGAAGAAATTACTTTAATCTGATTAAAGAGTCTACCATGATCTTTTTTTTTTTTTTAATATTTTATTTATTTGACAGAGATCACAAGTAGGCAGAGAGACAGGCAGAGATAGAGATGGGGAGGCAGGCTCCTCTCTGCTCTCTACAGAGCAGAGAGCCCGATGCGGGGCTCGATCCCAGGACCCTGAGACCATGACCCAAGCCGAAAGCAGAGGCTCAACCCACTGAGCCACCCAGGCGCCCCGAGTCTATCATGATCTTAACATTAAACATCATATTTAATGATGAACCTTCACATGAACTCCTGTTAATCAAACAGTAAGACACAGAATGCTACTGTTACCATTACCATTTGACACCATGCCAGTGTAGTTCTGGTCAATGAAAATGGGACAAAGAGAGAAGGAAAGAAAAGGGATGAAAGACGGAAGGAAGGAAAAGAAAGAAGAGGCATAAGGACTGGAAAGCAAGAGGCAATATACCCGTTTGCATATATATGACCATCTACGTAAAAAATCCAAAAGAACTAGTAGGACAAGTATGAAAATGCAGCAAGCTTTCTGCACACAAGTTTAACATACAAAATTTATGAGAAATAAACCCTCACGTATCCACCCCTATGACCACTTTTGCTTCCTCTATCCTCCCATCCTTTCCTCCCCTCATATTATCTTTGAAGAAAGTCCCAGACAACAAATCATTTTATTCATAAATGTCTGTATGTAATCTCTAAAAAATGAGGACTTTTTTAAAACATAGCTATACCATTTCCAAACCTAAAAGAATTAACGATGCTTTTATATCATTAATCACTGTTCAAATTTCCAACAATCTCATAAATGTCATAAAATCTTTTTTTAGCAGTTGCTTTTAAACTATGATCTCAGTAGGACACCTTGTTCAGTTTAACTACAATCTCAGTAAAGTTCACACACTGAATCTGGTCAACAACAACAAGACTCAACAGCATTACTAAACACCACCAATAACCAAAGAGAAAATGTAATATAAAAAGATCCAGGGAGGGACGCCTGGGTGGCTCAGTTGGTTGGGCAGCTGCCTTCAGCTCAGGTCATAATCCCAGCGTCCTGGGATCGAGTCCCACATTGGGCTCCTTGCTCAGCGGGGAGCCTGTTTCTCCCTCTGCCTCTGCCTGCCATTCTGTCTGCCTGTGCTCGTTCTCTCCCTCTCTCTGATAAATAAATAAAATCTTTAAAAAAAAAAAAAAAAGATCCAGGGATACCTGGTGACTCAGTAGGTTGGGCATCCCACTCTTGGTTTCAGCTCACATCATGATCTCAGGATCGTGGAATCAAGCCCCATATGGGGCCCCACGCTCAGCACAGAGTCTGCTTGAGAGTCTCGTCTCTGTCCTCCTCCCACTCACATATACTCTCTCCTCTCTCTCTCTCTCTCTCTCTCGCTCACTCATTCAAATAAATAAATAAATACAATCTTTAAAAAAAATATCCATTCACAAGGTGCTCCTGGGTAACTTAATCAGTTAGGCATCTATTAATTTCAACTCAGGTCATGATCTCAGAGTTGTGATCACAGGGTCTGAGACTAAGCCCAGGGTAGGGCTCTAAGCTGGGCATGCAGCCTGCTTAAGATTATCTCTTCCTCTCCCTCTATCCCCCTCCCCTACTCACGCATGCATGTGCGCGCTCTGCAATAAAAGAAAAAAGATCCATTCATAGAAGCAACAAACACTAGAAGGTACTTAGGAATAAGTCTAATAGATAAAATGCAAAAGCTTTATGAAGGTTATAAAACATTACTTATGTTTATAAAGGAAAATGTGAATAAATACAAAAACGTAGTATTTTCAGGGCACCTGGGTGCCTCGATCGGTTAAGTAGCCAACTCTTGATCTCCACTCAGGTCATCATTTCAGAGTCCTGGGATCAAGCCCCATGTCAGGCTCCTTGCTCAGCAGGAAATCTGCTTAAGGATTTTCTCTCCCCCTCTTCCTTTGCCCCTCCCCCCTGGTTCACACCCTCTCACACATGCACATTCTCTTTTCCTCTAGAATAAATCATTTAAATAAATAATAAATAAATCATTTTTAAAATAAAATTAAAATTAAAATTCACATTAAAAGTAAAGATCTAGATCTGAAACTAATATAGCACTGAATGTCCATTATACTTCAATTTTTTGAAAAAGTAAGAGAAAAGGTTTAAGAATACAGCAAATAAAGCACACAGGGGCAAAATCTGTCTTAATAGCTATAAAGACTTACTTTAAAGCAATATAAATTCGATGTGTTGCTATTAGCACCAGAGTAAATATAAATTAATAGAACAGAGTAAGGAGTTAAAAACAGAGAGTGTGATGTTATGGCACTTGGTATATAGAAGTGGTACTGCAGATCAGTGGGGAAAGAATGGACTGTCCTACAAACGATGATGAGGCACCTGATTATTTAAAATTAGACCAGGTTCATCCCATACATAAGATCAATTCTAGGTAAATAAAGATCAAAATGTGAAAAGCAAAACTTTAAAACTTTTAGAAGAATTTAGGAGTACTATATGCCACGAAAGATATCAAAAACAAGCTGAAAGGGGGCACCTGGGTGGCTCAGTCAGTTAAGAGTATGCCTTCAGGGGCGCCTGGGTGGCTCAGTGGGTTAAGCCGCTGCCTTCGGCTCAGGTCATGATCTCAGGGTCCTGGGATCGAGTCCCACATCGGGCTCTCTGCTCGGCAGGGAGCCTGCTTCCTTCTCTCTCTCTCTGCCTGCCTCTCAGTGTACTTGTAATTTCTCTCTGTCAAATAAATAAATAAAATCTTAAAAAAAAAAAAAAAAAAAAAAAAAAGAGTATGCCTTCAGCTCAGGTCATGATGGGATCGAGCCCCACACCAGGCTCCTTGCTCAGCAAGAAGCCTGCTTCTCCCTCCCTCTGCCTGCTGCTCCCCCTGCTTGTCCTCTTTATTTCTCTCAAATAAATAAATAATAAAACCTTTTTTTTTAATTAAAAAAAAAAAAGAAACAAAAGAAACAAACAAGCTGAAAAGACAAGTTACAGACTGGAAGATTTCTGCAACACAAACTGACAAAGAATTGGAATCCATAACGTATTAGAAGAACACTAAAAAATCACTGAGAACAGACAATCAAATAGGAAAAAGCCAAGAACAAGTCACAGAACACACATATTAGAAAATGCTCTACCTCACCAGAAGTATGAGCAACAGAGAATAAAACAAAGTTTCATAACCAACAGATTAGCAAGACCAGAAAGTCTTTAAAAAGCAAGGATTGATAAGGACATGGAAAAACAGGAAGTTTAATGCACTACTGTGGGGGTGTAATTTAATAGAAGCATTTTGGAGATAAACTTGGCAATTTCCAGTAAAACTGAAAATGTGTGTATCATATTACTTAACAAATTCACTGGAGTAGGGCTTATCAAACAGCAGTTCATGACCCACTGGATTATAAAATAAAATTAATGAATCTAGACCAGCACTTGTACATATGTTCAGGAAACATACATACAATATAGAGGGAAAACATCAGAATATAAAGCATGTCCAAGGTTAAGAACTGTCTCTAAGTTTTTGCTCCAGTTAAATTATTATGTGTATATGGATGGGTATTACACTGGATTTAAAATATATTTCTTACTATAAATTGCCATAAAAAAGGTTTGAAAGTCACTGCCCAAGAAGTATTCTTGCAAAAGGATACACAAAAAAGTCATTTACAGAGATGTTCACAATAACAGTGTGTTGTTTATTTTTTAAATTTATTACTCTTTTTAGTAATCTTTACACTAACATGGGGCTTGAACTCATGACCCTAAGATCAAGAGTGGCACACTCTTCTGACTGAGCTAACCAAGCACCCCAGCAACATTAAGTTTAAAGCAGAAAAACTGGAGGGGAGCCTGGCTGGCTCAGTAGAGAGCATGGGATTCTTAACCTCCAGGTTATTAGTTCAAACCCTACACTGGGCCTGGAGCTTACTTTAAAAATAAAGTGAAAAACTGGAATCTAAATGTCTATCAGTAGGAGAGTAGATAAATGAAATATGATATATTCCTTTTTTTTAATATGGTATATTCATACAACAGAACTCTATACAGAAGTTAGGAGGAGTATCTTATGTATCAGTATGCATGAATCACACAAACACAAGCTAAAGGAACAAACAATGTAATAAAACATCTTCATTTTTAAACGAAGTGATTTTAAATAAAGTGATTCTAACTATTACTTATGAATACATATATATAGTTAAAATGTAAAAACATGGACAGAAAGGATACAACCAACTTCGGGATGCTGGTTGCCTCTTTGGAACACAGAAGGGGAACTGAATCGGTAAGGTATAAAAGACACTTGGATTAAATCAGAAATGTTTTATAGCCTTAATTCTTTAACATAAATATAATAAAACAAAAATGTCATTTATTCTGAGTGGCATTAATTTATTAATAAATCTTATTATTAAATTTTACATACTAATTTATTAATATTCACTAATATTTATTCTGAGAGATAACTATACAGATTATTTTATGGCTAGCTGTACTTCTTTACTTTTTCTAAATTTTAATTTTTTTCCACATTTGAAAAGAATTCTTCCCTTGATTAAGCTGCCTTAAAAAGAGCTGAGAGAAAACAAAAAAGGGAAATAATCACAGATAATACAAACAGCCTAAAACAACAAGGTATTTAAAAGGTCTACAATTCATTTATCAAATCTATCCCCAAAAGGCAGCAGAGACATTTCCTGCCCCAACCAACATTTCCCTGCTTCTCTTTTCCCCTCTCTTCTCTTCCTACGCCCCAGGAACTGGTCAGTCTATTTTGAGGAAACTCCCCAAAAGGACTACACTCAGAAATGCTTGAATTCTGAAACCCCCACCTTTACCTTAAACATTAACAAATGACCACAATTGTAGGACATTCTCAACAACCATCATTTTACAGTTGGTAAGGAAGGCCTTTCTCCACATATTCTACTACCTGATTCTCAGAAAAACTCTGAGGTTGATATTACTACTATCCACACATTTACGGATGAAGCTGAACCTCAAAGTGGGAATTACCACCCAGAGGTTACAAGTCAATGACAAGTCAGAGGATTACAAGCCCTCGGCCTCTACATTTAATCACCATACAGAATGATGACTAAATTTCAACCACAACACACACCCAGAAAACAGAAGGAGTTGTTCACAACACACAAACTATTCCAATCTAACCCCTTCCCTTCATGCTTCTATCCCTGATCTACCCTCTCTTCTTCCAGACAGGGAGCCAAGAGCAAGAAAGCTGCCACTTTTAACTCTTCCCTGCCTTGTAGCCATCCATGCTTCTTTTTCCCATCACTCCTTCTCGGAACAGGCAGAAAGGGGAAACGAGTATTAACAAGTAGACACGGAATGGTCTCCATGACAGACGGATCCCAGCACCAAAAAGAAAGGACATTTCCATGTCTCTAGGCTTATGTCTCCTACCTTCCAAGAGTCAGGGAGCAGGAAAACACTACAGAAAAGCACAGGCTACCCCTCTTTATCAATGCTAGCAAAAATCCTTTACTGAAGGAATTAACAGAAAAATACAAAAGTACCAGTTTTTTAATCGGTCCCGGGCTTCCAACTGGGCTCCCACTTCAAAGCTGATTCCTCGTCTGTTAGGTGGATGCTTTGTCATTTTCAGTCATCAGCGGGGCTGCCTTTATTCTCCTGAAAAAGCCAATTAAATATTTATGAAACTTAGGCAAAGTCTGCCCAGAGTGTAGCATCAGTCACTACACATAAAAGACAAACAGGAATTATTCAAAACAAAAAGCTCCAGAAACCCTGCCAGTGGCTATTTCCAAGCCTGCTCTCATCCTAACACAGGTGTGCCCTCCACTGTCTGTCTCCTCCTTCTCTATTATGTGGTGTCCTGTAGTTCCAGAAATCCTGAGGAGACCTGCACTCAACAATGCTGACCAAGGACTCATTTAAAGGGGAACACCTCAGAACTCCAAAAAAACCCAACTGCTTTTCCAGGTTAAATACAATCATTTGCTAATGCATTCAACAAGTATCTGCTGAGAGACTAGAAAAAAACGGTCAAGACCAAAAAAGACACAGTTTCCTGTCCTCATGAAGACTCCAGTCCACTGAAGGAAGACAAAACTGTAGACAGTAAACAGAAGAATAACTACAAGTTGCAACTCCTATGAATTTTAATATAAAAGAAGTAAATAAAAGCTGAGATACTGATTTCTGGCCCTATTTGGAAGGCTAGACAAGGAGGAACTATACTTTCTTTGTTCTATGTATATTTCCTGCCTCTTCTTGAGTTCATTCTGACAATTTATATTTTCCTAAGTAATTCTTTATCAATTCTTTGGATCCTGGGACTGGTGGTCATTTTCTATATGAATAAAATTTATCTTTAGGTACCAGAGGTGGTTCTAATAGAAATGTAGCACTCTGAGCTCTTGGAGCACTTAAGCAGGCCACATTCTCAGAGCAGGCAACCTCAAACTGCATTTTCCACTGCTAAACTTTGGGTCTCAAAAGTTTATACTGCCCAAGCAACATCAGAGCACTACCGAGACAACATCTGCCTCACACCAGAAACAATCTTTGTAATGGACTGACAGGCGCCCCTACATTTTAGAAAGAATTTGTTTGCAGTACATTACATGAAAAGGCAGGATTCTAAATTACATCACTTTGAGCTCACATTAAAACTCATGTATGGGGGCGCCTGGGTGGCTCAGTCAGTTAGGCGTCTGCCTTGGGCTCAGGTCATGATCCCAGGGTCCTGGGACTGAGCCCCATGTCAGGTTCCCTGCTCAGCAGGAGGTCTGCTTCCCCCTCTGCCTGCCGCTCCCCCTGCTTGTGTGCTTTGTCAAATGAATAAAATCTTTAATAAATAAGTAAATACATACATATATACATCTCATGTATGTTTGGAACACCTGAGTAGCTCAGCCAATTAAGCATTCAGCTCTTGGTTTCAGCTCAGGTCATGATCACAGGGTGCTGGGATCAAGTCCCATGTTGGGCTCCCCCTCTCTATGCCCCTCTCCCTGCTTGTGCACATACTATCTATCTAAAATAAATTAAATAAATCTTTAAAACTCATGTGTGTTTAGGTGCACCTGGGTGACTCAGTCAGTTAAGCACCAGACTCTTGATTTTGGCTGAGGTCATAACTTCAGGGTCATGAGATCCAGCCCCACATCAGGCTCAGCACTGGTGGAGCCCACTTAAGATTCTCTGTCCCTCTGCCCCTCCCCCCTCTCAGCACTCTTTCTCTTTCTCCCTCTCTCGCTCTTTCAAATAAGTAAAATATTTTTTAAAAAGGCTGGTAGGTGGGGGGCCTGGGTGCCTCAGTTGGTTAAGCCACTGCCTCCGGCTCAGGTAATGATCTCAGGGTCCTGGGATCGAGCCCCGCATTGGGCTCTGTGCTCAGCAGGGAGCCTGCTTCCTCCTCTCTCTCTGCCTGCCTCTCTGCCTGCTTGTCATCTCTCTCTGTCAAATAAATAAATAAAATCTTAAATTTAAAAAAAAAAGGCTGGTAGGAAAAAACAGGTTGTAGGTGATTGTTCTTTTCCTTTATTAATTTTTTTAAGTGATCTCTACATTCAACATGGGACTTGAAATCACAAACCTGAGATCAAGAGTCACATGCTCTACCAACTGAGTCAGCCAGGTACCCCTGTACTTTTCCTTTTAAACAGTTTCACAGGGACACCTGGGTGGCTCAGTTAGTTAAGTGTCCGCTTTCAGCTCAGGTCATGATCCCAGGGTCCTGGGACCAAGTCCCATGTCAGGCTCTTTGCTCAGCAGGGAGCCTGCTTCTCCCTCTGCCTGCTGCTCCCCCTGCTTGTGCTCTCTCTCCCTCTCAAATAAATAAAATCTTTTTAAAAATAAATAAATAAATAAAGTTTCATAAATTTGAAGATTTTCACAATGGAAATTTTCTATAAGAAGAAAAAAAGAACCATGTAATTTGAAAGCTGAGCTACCCATTACACAACCAATTTGGAAGGGCTGATCCCAGGGAACACACACTTCAAATGAAGGCAGGAATGGTTGACAGTCGAATACTAAGGAACTGAAACATTCTAAGAAACTGGAAAGCTATTATGTTAAGAGTGTTTCCAGTATAAGGACCCTAGGAATGGGAGAGTCAGAGGTCTAGCTGACTTTACCCTTTACACTCTCAAGGAAAATGAGGTATCTGGGACGCCTGGGTGGCTCAGTTGGTTGGGCAGCTCAGGTCATGATCCCAGCGTCCTGGGATGGAGTCCCACATCGGGCTCCTTGCTCAGCGGGGAGCCTGCTTCTCCCTCTGCCTCTGCCTGCCACTCTGTCTGCCTGTGCTCGCTCTCTCCCCCTCTCTCTCTGATAAATAAATTTAAAAAAATCTTTAAAAAAAAAAAAGAAAGAAAGAAAATGAGGTATCAAATCTGATAAGTAAATCCAATCAGTCTAAGTTTTCATTTTGGGCATGGTAGCTCAGTCATTAAGTATCTGCCTTCAACTTAGGTCATGATCCCAGCAACATGGGATCAAGCCCCCCTGCTCAGCAGGGAGCCTGCTTCTCCCTCTCCAGGTCCCCTAGCTTGTGTTCCCTCTCTCATTCAGTAAAATAAATAAATAATCTTTTTTTAAAAGTTTTAATTTTGGCTTGACTGACAAATACCACCTCAAATTATCTATCTTTTTATCTCTGACTTCATGCATAAGTAATATACAGATTTATAGTTTGGCCTCCTAGATTATATGAAAAAGTAATGCCAGAGCTGCCTAGCTGGCACAGTCAGTAGAGCATACAACTCTTGATCTTGGGATTGTAAATTCCAGCCCCAAACTGGGTATAGAGATTACTTAAAAATTTAAAAATCAAAAAAAAAAAAAAAAAAAGTGATGCCAAACAAGAAGAAAGGCAGAGTGGCAATGAACACTCACTAAGCTCCCACTATTTGTCAGACTTTATGCAGGGAAACAGCTCACTTTTATAGAGACTATGTATATAATGTAATAGGACTAAATGCTTGGCCTTGAATCCCCAGATCCACCCCATACTAGCTGAATGAATTTGGGTAAATTACTTAACACCTCTGAATTTGTCTCCTCTCCTTAAAAGGGGTTAAAGTGGTGATAACAATGGGTGTGAGGATTAAATGAGATAATCCATTTAAGGAGCAAAGGACTGGTGCAAAGTAAGGAGTATAAAGGAGTTATTAGCTGCTAATAATTCTATTATCACAAATGAGGAAATTATGCTTAAAGTAATTTGGCTAGGGTTCAGGTGCTAAGTGACAAGCCCCAGAACAAAAGCTCAGGTCTGCTTGATTTCTAAATTAATTCCTTCACCACACGAATTCTCCCCATGTACTCTAGTAGACCTTCCATTAAAATATGGGAGTGTGGAAGGCAGTAATTGAATGAAGATGAGCAGATCATTCCCAAGAGCTCAAAGGAAAGAAAGAAACAATTCCTCTTAAGACTGAATTGTCAGAAGGTTTTCCTTACCATGAACTAAACTAAAGCCTGTTTCATTCTAACTCTGACCCACTTGTTTTAAGTTTCACTTTGGTATTGATGAGGGAGCAGAAGACTAGCTGAAGACAAAGAATAAGCTAACACCCTGCAACCTCTCCCCTCACCCCCACTCCTGGGTGGAGTTAAGTCTACCACTCTTCCAGGAAGCTCCCAGCTATCTTAATGTTAACGGGAAGGAAAAACCACCATAGCTTGAAATTAGCAAGGCCTCCGGAGCATAGGAAAGTCATCTTGGACATCTTCCTTTTTCCTTGCCTCCCCCAACTCCAAGTATATAATCAGCCACCCCTTACAACCCTAGTGCAGCAGCTCTTCCTGCCCATGGATCCTGTCCCCATTCTTTTTAAAAAAACACCATTTTGCATCAAGGACATCTCAAGAATCTTTCTTGGCCATGACTCCAGACCTCAACCCAGCAAACCTCTCACCTAAATTCCTACACTACATCCATACCACAACAAATAAGAAGAAGGATTAATCTGACTTTTGTGTCCCATTCCCAAACCTTCCCTCTTCTCCTCTGGGGTGGCAGCATTTGTTTTTTTATTTCACATTAAATCATTCAACAATTCCTTAGTAAGTACTATCGGTATTGCATTGTGCTGAAATTTAGGAATAAGAAATCCAATTTAGTCCCTGCTCCAGTCCACCCAGAAAGACACACACAAACACTGGAAAGAGATGAACAAACTCTAACAAGGGGCAAGGGGGATGACACCCAATAAATTATCTAAAAGTCTCAATTTAATTTTGTTGTTAAATTTTTAAGCAAGCTTGGGCACCTGGGTGGCTCAGTGGGTTAAGCCGCTGCCTTCAGCTCAGGTCATGATCTCAGGGTCCTGGGATCGAGTCCCGCATCGGGCTCTCTGCTCAGCAGGGAGCCTGCTTCCTCCTCTCTCTCTCTGCCTGCCTCTCTGCCTACTTGTGATCTCTCTCTGTCAAATAAATAAATAAAATCTTAAAAAAAAAAAAAATTTTAAGCAAGCTCTACACCCAACAGAAGGCTTGAAATCACAACCCTGAGATCGTTAAGTTATATGCTCTATGGACTTAGGCAGCCAGGCACCACAAAGTCTCAAGTTAATGTGACAACAACACTAACAAATAAAAAAGAGTTCAAGACAGATGCAGGAACTAAAAAAAAAAAAAGTTACCTAAGAAGTACCTTTTTTTTTTAACTTCTCACATTTAGGTTTTGTTTTTTTTTTTTTTTTAAGACTTTATTTATTTATTTGACAGAGATCACAAGTAGGCAGAGAGGCAGGCAGAGAGAGAAGAAGGAAGCAGGCTCCATACTGAGCAGAGAGCCCCATGTGGGGCTCGATCCCAGGACCTGAGCCTGAGCCACCCAGGCACCCCACTGAGCCACCCAGATGCCCCACATTTAGTTTTAAACACAGATTGTTCTTAAGATGCAAAAGGACCAAGATTCTATAGCTTTCAACTTATCCATTCTTCAGGGCCTTAGCTTATTCTTCCAAAAATCTCCAGCTTCCAGAATTAGGAGTTAAAGGGAATATGTTCAATAAGGACATGGAGGAAAACTAACAGAAAAAAATCTTATGCAATCTGTATTTATATAGGATTCCATTTTAAAGACCTTGACAGACCTTTAAATTGCTCCTTTACACTTAAATTTCCCTCTAATGGGAATCCAGTGCCACAAAGGACACATAAAGCCTTATTTCCTTAAATACAGTACTCATAGTCAACATTCCTGTTATCAATAATAATGAAAGCTTTAGTGTATGCTGTGTAATACTGTTTAAAAGGCACTTTCAGAAACGGGAAATAGCTACAACGCATATGACAAGAAGCTAACTTCCTATATTAACAAAAAGTACATACACACCAAGAACAAAAAAGACAACTTACTTAAAAGTGGGAAAAGTATAAGAAATAATAAATTATTGGGGAGCAGTAGATAAAATGAAGGTGTAATAGCATATTATATTCCATCTATATAAAGTCACCCTAAATTAAAGAAAATATAAATCAAAATAACAATTTTTCAGTTCTAAGGCAAAAAATTTGAAGGGGGGATAACCAGCGTTTACAAGGATGAGAAGAAAAAAGCATCCTTATGCATAGCTGGTAGAAGCATTAATTGGAAAAGCTTTTCTAGAGGCAACTTGGCACTATCTACAAAAATACACATGGGGTCCTGGCTGGCTCAGTTGGAAGAGCATGTGACTCTTGATCCCAGGGTCATGAGTTCAATCCCCATGTTTGGAATAGAAACTGCTTAAACAAAAAATACACCTATCTGCAACCCAGCAGTCCCACTGCCAGTAACCTACCCTACAGATACATTCCCCAAAGTCTGTCAAATTACCTGTAACATGATCAATATAGTTCTGCAATTTCTGCAGCTAATATGTCCATCATAAGAGGCCTTGTTAAATGAATTATGGTTCATCTATACAACAGAATGTGGTACAGCCATTAAAAGGAATAATGGTAAAATTTTAATTTTGGATTACTTCTTTATTATTCTTTATTACTTCTTTGTATTTTTAAAAAATATTATTTATATATACAAAAGTCCTTGGGGTGCCTGGGTGGTTCAGTGGGTTAAGCGGCTGCCTTCGGCTCGGGTCATGATCTCAGGGTCCTGGGATCGAGGCCCGCATCGGGCTCTCTGCTCAGCGAGGAGCCTGCTTCCCTCTCTCTCTCTCTGCCTGCCTCTCTGTCTACTTGTGATCTCTCTCTGTCAAATAAATAAATAAAATCTTTTTTTAAAAATTTAAAAAATAAATAAATATACAAAAGTCCTTTCATTCATACACTGTCTTATCAGATCTTCATAACTGCCAAGTGATCTAGTGAGAACTATATATGATGTTCCTATGGCACAGAAAGAAAACTGAGGTGCAAAGAAGCTAGCAACTTCAGAGGTCCTCCGAAGCAGGAGACATCCCTGGATGCCTGGGTGGCAGAGTCAGTTAATTGCCTGCCTTTGGTTCAGGTCATATAATCCCAAGGTCCAGGAATGTAGTCCCGCCTTGGGCTCCTTGCTCAGGAGGAAGCCTGCTTTTCCTTCTGCTTGCCGGTCCCCCTTCTTGGGCTCACGTGCGCACGCTCTCTCTGTGACTTTCTCTCTCTCTCTCTCTCTCTCTCTCTGACAAATAAATAAATAAATAATCTTAAAAAAAGAAAAAAAATCAGGAAAGATCCCTCTTATAACAGGATTCTCCCAGAGATACACAAAACCCCTTCTCAAAAGGCCCTTCTTCTCTCCCCTACCAAAGCTGTTACTATGCTTATTATATTCATGCCTTTAGATATAAACATAATTTGAATATAAGCAGGAAGATTAAATAATTGGATGCTTTTCAAATGTTGTGTCAGAATTCTCACACCATTATATAACAAGCAGAAATATTTAATTTTTTTAGAAAGGACAAAACCTAAGATGGGCCCAACTGTAAGGAAACTGAACATTTCAACCACTGCCTAGGGCCCTGACCATGGCCCTCTTTTTTTATTACTTCAATCTGCAAGCAAGGAACAAGCTATAAAACTGCTTATACACTTGAACTCAGTAACTTCAACATGAAGATTACTAACCCAGGATAAAAATAAGTCATTTGTTAAAATAAAAAAAAATAAAAAAAATAAAAAACCCACAATAGCTCTTTAGATAAAACTCTGGAGAAACTAGACATAGTTCATAGTTCATATGTTTAAAAACAAGAAAGTAAGGATGCCTGGATGGCTCAGTTGGTTAGATGACTGCCTTCGGGTCAGGTTATGATCTCAGAGTCCTGAGATTGAGTCTCGAATCGGGCTCCCTACTTAGCAGGGAGCTTGCTTCTTCCTCTTCCACTCTCCCTGCTTGACCTCTTTCTCTCTCTCTGTCAAATAAATAAATAAAATCTTTAAAAAAAAAAAAAGAGAGAGAGAGATAGAGAGAATATTGGGGCACCTAGGGGCTCAGTTGGTTAAGCCTCTGACTTGGTTTGGGCTCAGGTCATGATCTCAGGGTCATGAAATCAAGTCTCCTTGGCATTTTCCTCCCTCTCTCTCCCTACCCCCCCCCACTTCTGCTCTCTCTCAAACAAAAAACAAACAAAATCCAAGAGAATATTTAAATAAAACCTAATGTAGTGGGTTCCCTAAGCTCCATTAGGGAAAGGAATGACGATGCTCAAAAGATGCATAATAAATGAAGGAAAAAATAAAATGGCAAGGATGTGAACTAACTTTACAAAAGAACAGATAGAAAATATCCTTGAGCACACTAATAATACCTACGTAAAAAACATTTATAATGATAATTATAATAGCTAACTCTACACATATTAAGTCATGTAATCCTTATAGCAACTACAGAAGTAGCTATCATTATTAATTCTCACTGTAAAAATGAGGAACAGAGGAACAAAGGAATGCTAGGGATATCCTAGAACACCCATATATTAAGAGGCTGTGTCATGATTGAGCCATAAGCCTTATGGTTCCAGATTCTCAACCACTACCACATATTTGTTTATGAGCTACATCTTCGGTTTCTGTTTCTTAACTTATCAAATGAGAATTAATAATGGCACCTATTGGGGGCGACTGGGGGTGGCTCAGTGGGTTAAAGCCTCTGCTTTCAGCTCAGGTCATGGTCCCCGGGTCCTGGGATCAAGCCCCGCATAGGCCTCTCTGCTCAGTGGGGAGCCTGCTTCCTCCTCTCTCTCTCTCTCTGCCTGCCTGCCTCTCTGCCTACTTGTGATCTCTGCCTGTCAAGTAAGTAAATAAAATCTTTAAAAAATAATGAATGAATGAATAAATAAATAAATAAATAATGGCACCTATGCTGGATGCTTTAAGGATTAGGTGAGAAAGATGTGCAAAGTCCCTATTTGTAGGAACACAAAGTAGGTACTCAAAAAAATGGCAGCAGCATTTCCCTAATTCATAATACACTTACAGTTTATGTTGTCCTGACAAGGACTCTGGGTTTTATTTTGGGAGAGGTGAAAGAGTACTGTAGCCATGGTAACTGGAGGTCCTGCCCTCAGCAACCCCATTGTGTTCAAGGAGAAGGAACTGAGGGCTCAAAGTAATAAACAATTAAAGTGATAGATGGGTATAGAACAAGATCTTTTAACGAGTCAGCTGAGACAGAATCAGGAGAAAATAAACCCAGGGACACTCAAGCGAAGAATGTCAATCACCAGAAACTATGGCACAAGCTTTGTGACAACCTAACAGTGCTTACCACCAGGCTTGCGTTCAACCTCCATTTAATGGTGGTAGTGCCTCTGAAACTTAATGTAACCGCTTTTCAATGGAGGGACACTTCAAGCAAAACACCAGCTTCGATCTTTATGTCTCCTTCATTCGATAATTTTTTTTTTTTAAGATTTCATTTATTTGAGCAGGGCTGGGGGTGGGGAGAGAAACAGAAGGAGAGGGGAAAAGCAGATTCCATGCTGAGTGCAGAGCCGGACACAGGGCTCCATCCTATCACCCTGAGATCACAACCTGAGCCAACCCACCTACCCACCCAGGTGTCCCTCAGAAAGTATTTCTTGAAAGCGATATGCCGAGTGCTGAGAGAGATACTGAGAGGACATGGACTACCACAACCCTGTTCTCCAGCAAGGAAGGCAGGCAATAAACAAAATACAAAGAAGATAAGCTCTGGCAGGATAAGCACCCTGAGGGAAAACCCAACAAAATAATGTGAACCAGTGACTTAGGAGGACCACTTTAGATAAGGTTGTTACAAAAGGACTCTCCTGAGCTGAGATCTGACAGAGATCTAAATGACCAGGAGACAACCATATAAGTTAAGATCTAGGGGAAAAATTCTAGGCAAAGGCAAAGTCAGGCAAGATGCCTCAGGTGAGAATGAAGTTCCCTCTCCCTCACAGCCCGGTGCAGAGGAGGTAGTGACTTGCCTGCCACCCACAGTGTGGTCCCATAAAAGCATAAACAGTAACAGCAGGTCCAGTGACACCTTACTCTCACAGGAAGAAGTTTCCAAGGGGACTCTCTGCCAAAGTTCTGTCTTAGAGGACGGTCAGAAATGCTTAGGGATGGGAGCATAGTCGGGTTTTAGACTCAGATTCTCACCAATCCTGGCTCCACTAATTGTCTGGCAGAGTTAAGATGAGAAAAATCACTGAGCCTCTCTCTGTCCATCAACCCCTACCTCCTGGGGTTGTTATGAGGAATAAGTAAGCTAATAGATGCCCAATACTCAGCACAATAAAGACCAAATATTCAGTACTGAAGATAAAATGGTTGTGTAACAGTAGTAGTAGCAGCAGAAAGGACATCAGACACAAAGGACTACATTCTAGTCAATATTATCATGAAATATTAACAGATAGTATCAATATACTAAAAAACATAAGAAACATGTCTCTAGTTCCAGGGAGATGAAAAATTGGTTCAAGTGGGAGCAAGGGCCTCTCCACCAATACCCTGGTTTCCTCAAGGACACATAAGGAAGACTGGATCTCACGCAAAGACCAGTTCCATTTCTCAGGCTCCTCGCAGGTCACCCTGTGAGAGCTGAATTAACCTCTTTTATTTGAAGGGGTTAGGAAGTAAGCAAAGGAGAGGGAGTGAGATTAGGAAAGGAGAAAGGTGGGGCACTGGGGTGGCTCAGTCTGCCTTTGGCTTGGGTCATGATCCCAGGATCCTGGGATAGAGCCCCACAATGGGCTACCTGCTCAGCAGAAAGCCTGCTTGGGAGCTCACTTCTCCCTCTCACCCTGCTTGTGTTCCCTCTCTCACTGTCTCTCTCTCTCTGCCAAATAAATAAATAAATAAATATATTTAACTTAAAAAAAAGGAAAAAAAGGAAAGGAGAAAGGAAAGAAAAAAATAGACCAAAAATTCCCTTACCCTCTTTATGGATACTTGAAATGCTTTCCCCAAGAGCCAAGCTTTTCCTTCCACAATTAAAATTCAGACAGAGAGCAAACACAGATAGAGTTTACTTATTCCAAATTACTGAGAATGAGTTGGTAAAATCGGTGCTCTTCCCAGAAGCAGTGGAAAAGGCCTATTGTACCGGTTGGGCTCCAGAATATATTTGTTTTATGACCTTTGGCACCTTACTCAACTTCACTGAGCTAATCATCCGACCCTCACAAGTTCCTTTTCTCTTCATCAGAGTCTAAGGCCCAAGACCGACCAATGTGCCAAGCTAGAAATACGGATATCACCTTTGCCTCCCCCTCATACTCACCACTTTGTAACACCTTCTCCCACTTCAGGCCCCCATCGGATCCAATCCAATTACTACAACAGCTTTCAGTGGAGCTCAAAGCCCCCTAGCCACACCCTCCCAGATCCAAATCAATACTGTCTCATAAACTCACATCTTCTGACTGCCTGTTTTACTACAGATACTATTCTAAATGCTTTATATAAGCACCATCTCATTTAGTGTCTACCTTATACATCTGTAGTGATGATGATGATGATTCTCATTTTAGTTTTTTTAAGATTTTATCAGAGAGAGAAAAGAGAGCACACAAGCAGGAGGAGGGCCAGGCAGAGGGAGAAGTAGACTCCCCACTCTAAAATAAATTTCTGGGGGCTCCTGGCTGACTCAGTCTTTAAGTGGCTGCCTTGGCTCAGGTCATGATCGTAAGGTCCTGGGATGGAGCCCCACATTGAGACCCACATAGAGCTTCCTGCTCTGCTTCTCAACCTCTCCCTTTGCCTACTGCTTCCCCTGCTTATGCTCGCTCTCTGTCAAATAAATAAATAAAATCTTTAAATAAAATAAAATCAATCTATCAGTTTAGGTCATATGTCAATTATGTCTCAATTAAAAAAAAACACAGCTCAGTAGTTCCCCCATGGAACAAGTTCAAGCTATTCAGTATACCATTAAGGCTAAGTGAAGTTAGCCATTGTGACCAAAGCAACCTAGAAATCTCTAAAGATGGGTGCTTACGAGGAGAGTAGAAAAGCTTAGCAGAGGGGGCAGTGACACACAGCATTATGGGCCAGAACTCTGGAGTGAGACAGGCTGGGTTTGAATTCCAGCTCCAGTATTTTCTAGATAACCTTGTGCAAGTCATTTTCTCCATGAGCCTCAGGCTCCTCACCTGTAAAACAGGAATAGTACCAGTACCAACTTCATACCTTCATACAGGTATTGTGAAGAGAGAAATTACTTGGGCTCTCAGAGTATTATTGCTCTTACAGCCACACACACAGCCAGATTCTTTACAGTTCCAACCTCCCAGACCTTTGCTCGAACAAGCTGTTTTCTCTGCCCAGTCTACCTCCCTGAAGGGCTGGCTGGGCCAGCATCCCACTACAATATTCCCCCATGGCAGTCTGGCCTGTTCTCCAGGCCACAGCACTCAGCACTCTATCCTGAAACTGCCTGTCTCTGAGTGATCTATCGTAAGTCCTCAACTCCCTCATAGGCAGCCCCAGCATTTAACAAGCAGTGTGCCCTTACGTGGTGGTCAGGTGCTTCTTAAATGTCAACCTCCTCACTGGCAGAATAAAAACAAGGAAAAAGACAAGTATCACTCCCCTAGAAGGAAGTAGAGACTCAAGAGGACAACATGTGGAGGCTCTTTGAAAGTGCTACCCACGGGTAAATGAAGGAACCCTTATTACTCCTCAGGGGTATGGGAGGAAGGCAAGGCACAGGGAATGAGGCACCTGAAGACAGACCACAATTTTGCTTCTGGGGCCTAAGAAAAGCTGTATTCGTTTTTCAGTCAGGGGGAGGCTCCGGTCTATAAATGTTGGTAGATGTGGAGTGGGTTTGTGTGATTTCCTTTCAGAGGAGAGAGCCTTTCATTTTTTTTTAAGATTTAGTTATGTATTTGAGAGAGAGAGAGAAGAGAGTGCCCACATGCAGGCACTCCCAAGTAGGGGGAGGGACAGAGGCAGAGGACTCTCAGGCAGGCTCCCCAGAAAGGACCGGCACCCTTCCCTCAGGGCTCTATCTCACAACCCGTGAGATCATGACCTGCACCAAGAATGATGCTTAACGGACTGATCCACCCAGGCACGCAAGGAAGTCTTTTTTTAAACATACCTAAACTGTTCTTATAGGACTCCTTACTTGAGGTATCATTGTTTTACAAAATAAAACAATTTGAATATGGAGTCATTACTCCACGGGCCTCCAAAGACATTTACCTGAATTACAATGGTTTCACTGCTTATGGGGTTTTAAAGACAAATAAAATATTTAATAGTTAACTAATTCATTACCTTATTCTTTAAATATTAACTTTTATTCCTGGCCTTTATTATTAATACCAGGAAATGGCTTACATTTACTTCACCACAGGCTAAATCCCTGACAAATACCATATTCCCAGCATGGCAGAGTTGGCAGTATTATCCCATTTTGCTGAGAGAAAGGAGGCTTAGAGCAACTAAATTGTCCATGGTCACCTGATTAGGTGGAAGAGCTGGGATCTGGGAAGCAGAACCTCCTCAGAGACCCACTACACTCACACTACTTTTAAAAATAGGGCCTTTGGGGTGCCTGAGTGAGTTGTTTAAGCAACTGCCTTCCGGCTCAGGTCATGAACCCGGAGTCCAAGAATCAAGTCCCGTATCGGGCTCCCAGCTCCATGGGAGTCTGCTTCTCCCTCTGACCTTCTCCTCTCTCACGCAATCTCTCACTATCTCACTCTCAAATAAATAAATAAAAATCTTTTAAAAAATAAAAATTAAAATAGGGCCTTTGGAAATACAAATAAATAAATGAAGCCTTTGGGATATCTGCACACTGATATTAAGGGATTACTATTTAAATTCTGTCTAAAAATGAAAAAAAAAGTGTCTTTTCCTTCTCTACTGATAGTTACAGATAAAATACAAACTAACAAATAACATGAAGGGATTTTTAAAACAATCTGTGAGGAATAAAACAGAACAGTAATATACACTCAACTCTTCACAGTTTACCAAGTTTTGATAACCTTGTACATTAGGTTTCCTGACTCCCATTTTAAAGATTAAGAAATGGGGTGCCTGGGTGGCTCAGTAGGTTAACAGTCTGCCTTCACCTCAAGTCATGATCCCAGAGTCCTGGGATCAAGCCTTACACTGGGCTCCTTGTTCACTGGGGAGCCTGTTTCTTCCTCTCCTCTGCCTGCTGCTCCCCCTGCTTCTACTCTCTCTCTGTCAAATGAATAAATAAAATCTTAAAGAAAAAAATAAATAAATAATAAAGATTAAGAAATAGGGTACCTGGGTGCCTCAGTCGGTTAAGTGTCTGCCTTCCACTCAGATCATGATCCTGTGGTCCTGCGATAGAGCCCCGTGTTGGGCTCCCTGCTCAGTGGGGAGTCTGCCTCTCCCTTTCCCTCTGCCTATAACCCCCCACTTGCACACATGCACTCTCTCTCTCTCAAATAAATACAATCTTTTTTAAAAATTAAAATAAAGAATTAAAAAAATAAAATCCTAAGATTATGTTTCTGACATGGGATAAGCTCTCATCAGATCAAACCATCATTTTTTTTTTTTTTTAACGTAAACTCTACGCCCAATGTAGGGATTGAACTCACAATCCTGAGATCAAGAGTCACATGTTCTACAGACTGAACCAGCCAGGAGCACCCAAACCATCTTAAATCCTTCCCCACACTTCTCTCCCTCCTTCAACAAAGTCAATGGATCCAGACACCACCTCCCTTTCATACAAAGTGCCCTACTTATGCTTGGTGACTCACACCAGGCTCCTAAAATTTTATGGGATTTCTGCAAGCTCATTACTTCCATTATTTGGTCAAAGAAAGCAAAGAACAGTTGGATACCTAGTCCAAGATCTAGCAAAGTTGTCCCAGCATTACAAATCAGGGTTTCAATGTTCAATAGGTTACCCTAAGTAAAGGTTAGCCAGTCAACAACCCATAAGGGGCAATCTGCTAAGAGAGATGAATAAGATAGGTACATCCTGCCTTTCTCTGAGCTTACAATCTAACCTAGGAGGCTCTAAGTAAGCACACATTTTGGCCTAAAGAATGTTTATCATGAAAAATGTAATCCTCCCCCAGTAGCTCCTATAGAGACGGGTGAGGAAGGGAGGTTAGAGAGTTATATACCACCCTGAGCCTTGATTTCCAGCAGTGTCAGCAACTGCCTTTAGGAATAATCAGGTGTTCTCAAAGAACAGTTTCACTCACTGATGAAGTTATTTGAAATCTAGATTTCTTATCACTGTCCTTGGCAATTTCTCGTCTGGAGCTTTATGAGCATATTGTTAGGGAAAAAAGCACTTGGAAGTCATTTTTAAATAATGCTTGCACTCAGGATACACTTTCAAATTTCAGATAGGGAGTTTGAGCACCTTTAAAATCCTGGGAGAAGTACCAAGTGGCTGATCCCCCACAGATATGGAAGACCTTTGGAAGAGGACTAAAAGCATTACATCTCACTTTCCCCAAACTCCAGCCAAAAGCAAACTACCTGCTCCACTTTTAAATTTCATTCTGCCCACGCTGCTAATTCAAAGCCAAAAAGAAAGCTGGGATGGGAGGTGCCTGGGTGGCTCAGTCAGTTAAGTGTCTCCCTTTGGCTCAGGTCATGATCGTAGGGTAATGAGAGGCAGAGAGCCTGCTTCTCCCTCTCCTTCTGCACCTCCCCCTACTTGTGCTCTCTCTAGAGTTCTTTCTCTCTCTCATAAATAAAAATCTGTAAGGAAGCAAGCAAGCAAGCTGGGGTGGGGAGGAGAAAACACTTTTTAAGTATATATCAGAGGGGTGCCTGGGTGGCTCAGTCATTAGGCCTCTGCCTTCAGCTCAGGGTTATGATCCCAGGGTCCCAGGATAGAGCCCAGTACTGGGCTCCTTCCTCGGCAGGAAGCCTGCTTCTCCTTCTCCCACTCCCCCTGCTTGTGTTCCCTCTCTTACTATGTGTCTCTCTGCCGGATAAATAAATAAATATCAGAGGAGAGAACTTACCAAAATACTTGTATATAAACTACAAGAGTCCCTCCTAGTGATTCAGGAAGCACCTAACACTGAAGGAACACTTAGTAACAGTGAGAAGTTGAGGCAATTTTGAATGAAATCAAGCATGAAACTGGCAGAGGACATGGAGGCAGAAGCATGCTGAAGCTGGGTGTGAGGACAAGCTGCCTGCCTAAGCTAGAAAAGAGGCAGTGACAGGAGTGACTCGGACAAGGGAATGATTGGCAGCCTGCCCAACAGAGCACGTGAAGGAAATCAGATCTGCTAACAACAAGCTCCCACAGACACTGGGTTTCTGAGCAAGATACTGACAAAGACTCAGAGCAGGGTAGACCTTGGAGATAATCAGTACCTCATTTTACAACTGGGGAAAATGGGGCCCAGTAGCATTAAGTGACTTGCCTGAGGTCTCACAGTGAGTGGAAGAGCTGGGACTAGGGCCAAATCCAGATCAAATCCGTTACTGAAGAGGATCTGACATTCATGTGAGGGATGAGGGGGGAGGGGGGAGGCACGGGACACAAAACAGTCTAGTCATTCAGGTTTGTCCTGATTTGGACCCAGAACAGGATCATGCTGGAAAAAAGGCCATAATGATGACAGCCAGGGAAATAGGTGCAGATGACTTAAGACATTTAGGGAGGAAAAATCCACTGAGACTGACTGCCATAAAAAAATACCATCTTCCCACCACCATTCGCCTCTGTGAAGCTCTGCAGCTTCTATTCAAGGTCCAGACATCGGCCTTTCCCAGACCCATTTCCAAGGACTCTTTAGAAATTCCAACACATATGACCACATATGACCCTGCTAACTTGGGGTATCTCATACTCCCTACCCATGGTAGGATGACAAGTGAGGACCTAGAGAGACATGATGGCTAACTACTGTATCAGCCCTGCAGTATTCACTAGAAGACTCAGTGGCTCAGTCGGTTGAGCATCCAACCCTGGATTTCGGCTGAGGTCATGATGTTGGGGCCCTGGGATGGAGCCTCACATCTGACTCCCCATTCAGCAAGAAGTCTGTCTCCCTTTCTTTCCCGCCACCTCGTGTGCCCTCGTTCCCAAATCCCCCCAGAAGTAAGTAAATAAATCTAAAAAAAAAAAAAAAGAAGAAGAAGAAGAGGCGCACCTGAGTGGCTCAGTCAGTGAAACACCTCCCTTTGGCTCAAGTCATGATCCCAGCGTCCTGGGATCCAAACCTGGTTGGGTCCCCTGCTCAGCAGGGAGTCTGCTTCTCTATCCCCCTGCTCTTGTGCATGCACAAACTCTCTCTCACTCTCAAAAAGGTAAATATTCTTTAAAAATTTTTTAATTTAAAAAAATTTTACTGTCAAATAAATAAAAAATATCTTTAAAAAAAATTTTTTTAATTAAAAAGAAAGAAGAACAAGACTCTATATCAAGAATTACACGGAGGGGTGCCTAGGTGGTTGAGTGGGTTAAGCCTCTACCTTCAGCTCCGGTCATGATCTCAGGGTCCCTGGGAGATCAGAGCCCTGCATCGGGCTCTCTGCTCAGCAGGGAGCCTGTTTCCCCCTCTCTCTCTGCCTGCCTCTTTGCCTACTTGTGATCTCTATCTGTCAAATAAGTAAAAATAAAATCTTTTAAAAAGTTTTTTTTTAAAGAATTACGTTCAGAGACACGTGGGTGGCTCAGTGGGTTAAGAATCTGCCTTCTGGGCGCCTGGGTGGCTCAGTGGGTTGAGCCGCTGCCTTCGGCTCAGGTCATGATCTCGGGGTCCTGGGATCGA
Organism: Mustela putorius furo; assembly: GCF_011764305.1. Lineage (NCBI taxonomy): Eukaryota > Metazoa > Chordata > Mammalia > Carnivora > Mustelidae > Mustela > Mustela putorius. Next base: position 5,156,603 of record NW_025421464.1, on the reverse strand, counting down.
GGCCCGCATCGGGCTCTCTGCTCGGCGGGGAGCCTGCTTCCCTCTCTCTCTCTGCCTGCCTCTCTGTCTACTTGTGATCTCTCTCTGTCAAATAAATAAATAAAATCTTTAAAAAAAAAAAAAAAAAAAAAAAAAGAATCTGCCTTCTGCTCAGGTCATGATCACAGGATCCTGGGACTTAGCCCATGCATAGGGAATCCCTGTTCAGCAGGGTGTCTGCCTCTCCCTCCCTCTCTCATAAAAAGAAATAAAATCGGGGCACCTGGGTGGCTCAGCTGGTTAAGCAACTGCCTTTTGCTCAGGTCACGATCCTGGAATCAAGTCCACATCAGCCTCCCTCCTTGGCAGGGAGTCTGCTTCTCCCTCTGACCTCTCACCTCTCATGCTCTCTCTCTCTCTCTCTCTCAATAAATAAAATCTTTAAAAATTAATTAATTAAATCGTTCTAAAAATTGTGTCCATGGGGTGCCTGGGTGGCTCAGGTCATGATCCGGGGCCTGGGATCAAGCCTTTGGCTCAGGTCATGAAGCAGGAGGCCTGCTTCTCCCCTCCCACTCCCCCTGCTTGTATTCTCTCTCTCACTGTGTCTCTCTCTGTCAAATAAATAAATAAAATCTTTAAAAAAAAAAAAAATTATGTTCACAACTGCAAAAACTGGCTGGCTCAGTCAGTACAGCACGTGACTCTTGATTCTGGGGTCATTGAGTTTGAGCCCCATGTTGGGTATAAATAAGAATTATGTTCAAAATTAAGCAAAAAATATTTAAGCATTTGAATTTAACAAAATACACAGAAATTCAAACTCCTTAAGAAATTTAAAAAAAAAGGGCGCCTGGGTGGCTCAGTGGGTTAAGCCACTGCCTTCGGCTCAGGTCATGATCTCAGGGTCCTGGGATCGAGTCCCGCATCGGGCTCTCTGCTCAGCAGGGAGCCTGCTTCTCTCTCTCTCTCTGCCTGCCTCTCCATCTACTTGTGATTTCTCTCTGTCAAATAAATAAATAAAATCTTTAAAAAAAAAAAAAAAAAAAAAAGAAATTTAAAAAAAAAAAAAAATTTTAGCCATGGGCACCTGGGTGGCTCAGTGGGTTAAAGCCTCTGCCTTCACCTTAGGTCATGGTCCCAGGGTCCTGGGATCTAGGCCCGCATTGGGCTCTCTGCTCAGCAGGGAGCCTGCTTCCTCCTCTTTCTCTGCCTGCTTCTCTGCCTACTTGTGATCTCTTTCTCTGTCAAATAAATAAATAAAATCTTAAAAAAAAAAAAAAGAAAGAAAGAAAGAAATTTTAGCCTTTCAGGGCATGTGGGTGGCTCAGTCAGTTAAGAGTCTGCCTTTGGCTCAGGTCATGATCTCGGGGTCCTGGGATCAAGACCCGTGTTGGGCTCCCTGCTTAGCGGGAAGTCGGCTTCTACCTCTCCCTCTGCTGTTCCCCCGACTTGTGCTCTTTCTCCCTCTCTCAAAATATAATAAATCATCTCGAAAATAAACAAATTCTTTAAAAAAAAGTAAAGAAGGAAAGAAATTTTAGCCATGGTTTCAAAAGCTAAATGCCGGGGCACCTGAGTGGCTCAGTGGGTTAAGACTCTGCCTTAGGCTCGGGTCATGATCTCGGGGTCCTGGGATCAAGCTCCACATGGGGCTCTCTGCTCAGTGGGGAGCCTGCTTCCCCCCCCTCACCGCCCCACCTGCCTCTCTGCCTACTTGTGATCTCTTTCTCTGTCAAATAAATAAATAAAATCTTTTTTAAAATAAATAAATAAATAAAAGCTAAATGCCAGGGCACCTGGGTGGCTCAGTGGGTTAAATAAAGCCTCTGCCTTTGGCTCAGGTCATGATCTCAGGTCCTGGGATCCAGCCCCACACTGGGCTCTCTGATCAGTGGGGAGCCTGCTTCCCTTCCTCTCTCTCTCTGCCTGCCTCTCTGCCTGCCTGTGATCTCTCTCTGTTATACAAATAAATAAAAATCTTTAAAAAAATAAAATAAAAGTTTCTTAAAAATAAATAAATAAATAATAAAAGCTAAATGCTAGGGGCTCCTGAGTGGCTCATTTGGTTAAGCCGCTGCCTTCAGCTCGGGTCATGATCTAGGGATCTGGGTTCGAGCCCCACATTGGGCCTGCTTCTCCCTCTCCCTCTGCTCCTTCCCCTGCTTATGTTCTCTCTCTCTGTCAAATAAGTAAAATCTTAAAAAAAAAAAACAAAAAAAAAAGCTAAATGCTAGACTAACTGTAATTATGTATAACAAATAGTCCTCAGAAAGGGACCATGGCCTTGTACAAACTTCAGGGGACATGCCTGGATCCCTGGGTGGCTCAGTCGAGGCCAGGTCCATCCTGAGGTCCTGGGATCGAGCCCCAAATCGGGCTCCCTGCTCAGCAGGAGGCCTGCTTCTCTCTCTCCCCTCCCCCACTGCTTGTGTCCCCACTCTCCCTGCTTCTCTCTCTGTGAAACAAATAAAATCTCCAACAAAAAAAAAAAAAAAGAGAGAGAGAGAGAGATTAGTGGGCACCTGGGTGGCTCAGTGGGTTAAAGCCTCCGCCTTCAGCTCAGGTCATGATCCCAGGGTCCTGGGATCAAGCCCCACATGGGGCTCTCTGCTCAGCGGGGAGCCCGCTTCCCTTCCTCTCTCTCTGCCTGCCTCTCTGCCTACTTGTGATCTCTGTCAAATAAACAAATAAAATTTTAAAATAAAATATATTAAAAAAAAAGATTAAGTGGAAAATAATACCTCAGCATAAGGCTAACCATCACCTTCCTATATCCACAGAAATATCCTTGGTTTTGTGTACAGAATTTTGTTATTCAAAGTGTAGTTCAATAATATTGGTTATCACCTGGGAATCAGAAATGCAGATACTGAGGCCGCACCCTAAAACTACTAGATCATAATTAGCATGTTAGCAAGACCCTCCCCCCAGAGGCAATTTATAGGCACATTCAAGTTTGAGAAGCACCAACAGAGAATACTTTAAGGGTGCACTGTATGTAGCAATACCAAACAGGCATATAAAGAGATGATGTACCTTCTCAGTTTCTGTAGATCATATTTTATTAGGTACTGATCAGAGAGACCTCCAGCGTTTTTTAATCAATTTGGTATTTACTAACAACTACATGATCTAAATGTGGTATCCATTTCACTTCCTGAAATAACACACCTTAGCTCTAGGGCTTTGAAACACATAAAATATAAAACAGCTTAGTTGTTCTGAAAATATAATAATGGTTAATTTTATGCAACTTCCAACACTGAGTTCAGAGCACTTCTCCACAAGCCCCATTAATTCCTACAGGTTCCTGGGAGTATCATTAAACCCCCCAGCATCCCTAAGAAGCAGGTGCTTGGCAAACATCCAACCTCCAAATGAGATGCAGAAGGATGTAGTCCTGAAAATGCAGTATTTTTCTGCCTCATCCTGCCAGTGTAGCTTCTCAGGCCCAAACTCTCTCCCCCACCGAGGCCTCATACAGCTGCACACTCAAGTACTTCCCAAAAGGGAGAAAGGTCAGAGGTATCATTATCCCATAAGCACTTGGGATTCCAGCTGTGGAGAAATTAATCCGGTTAGGGGTTCAGGCAGAGAAGCCCTGAGTAAGATCTGGAAAGGCAGAGAGAAATACAAAAGAAAGAACCTACTGAGAGGCTTTTAAAAGACAAGAAGTCCCAGATATTTGGAGACTTTCAGGTGGGGAATGGGAGCAAGGCTTGGCAGGCATGTGAGAAAATGATGGGGAGAGATAAGTATCCATCCCCCACCTGCACCTCAGGGACAAGAACAAAAAGTGACAAAGAGATTCCTCCAAATGACCTCTTTTCTTGATAAAAGGAAAGAAGAAAGCCAATGTAGGGAGGAAGCTTATGAGTTGGAAGCAAGACTGGAAGAATTCCTTCAGAATTTTTTCCCAATATAGGGGGGGAAAGCAAAGGAGAAAACAGTACACATCTAATCAGAATCTTATAGGATGCAAACCACCTGGAGGATTAAGAGCCCTGTGAATAACCAAAGAAATGCAAGGGGATTCCTTTCCAGTTTAAATTCAGTGCTAGAGAGTCAGGCAGTCCTGGACTTGAGGCCACCTCCAGCTCAAGGAATAAGTAGAAAAGGAAAAATCTCTACAGACACCAGTAAGCAGAGCACTGTCCAAAGGGAGTTAGAAACCAGAAAAATGGATAGGGCGGGATGCCTGGGTGGCTCAGTGGGTTAAAGCCTCTGCCTTCCGCTCAGGTCATGATCCCAGGGTCCTGGGATAGAGCCCCACATCGCTCTGCTCAGCAGGGAGCCTGCTTCCCCCTCTCTCTCTGCCTCCCTCTCTGCCTACTTATCTCTGTCAAATAAATAAATAAATAAATCTTTTTTTTTTTTTAAAATGGATAGGGCAAACTAAGATGTAACAGTTTCTGTTAGTAGAAAGCAGAAAGATAAAAGATAAAGTAGACATAGAAAGACAACAAGGAGGAACCCTTTTGGAGGGGGAATCTTTTCCTTGGGGGAGGGGAATTCAGGAGGTGTGACTATAGGAAGTGTGCTCAGAAAAAAGGCCGCAGAAGCAGAGAAAGTGCTGTGCTGAAGAAAGATATGCATTCACCAGAGGAAGGAAGAGGAAATGGGTGCCCTGACCAAGCAGGGAGAGCACCTAAAAGGGAAATGGGGTTCCAAAGAGGAAAGGAAACTGCAGAATGAAAATATCTTGGATAGAAAAGCTAAAAAGGATAGGAGGCATGCTCAAGAACCAAGGATCATGGCCTCAGAATGAGAGGAGAGGACTTAGAAAAAAATGTGTCCTCCGGATTTAAGAAGTATCAGGAAGGTGGCTGCACCCAAAGGCATGGATTTGGTATATTTTGGAGACACAGGAAATAAATACACTCTCAGATATTAAAATGAGTCTCCCCAGGAAACAAAATAGTTCAATTTGAGGAACTCATGAAAATGGGTGCAACCCCAAGAATACAGTGACTGAAAAAAGCAGTGAATTCCTTTATTTGTGCAACCACAAATATCTATCTTTAAACTTCAGGATTTGGACCGCATTTTCAGTAGACTCTGGAAATGAGGCACACCCCCAGATTTCAAGGGCTGGGGAAACGAAATAGCCCATAAATTTAAGAAATTTTGTAAACCATGTTGCAAGATCTAGGGCCTGGAGAATAGGATTCTTCTGGGATTTGTGGGTATAGAAGCACCCACAAAACTTTGGTTACTGGACCCCAGATTTGAGAGTCAATAATGAGGCCAACCCCAAAATTTGAAAGGAGTGCGTGTTCAGACTGGCGGCTAGGTAAAGGGAGTGTCCTCCCAGTTTGGGGGGTGCCTGAGAAATGGGGTACAACCTCAGTTTGAGGGGCTTTGGAAATTACGATAAAACCCCAGGACTGGAGTTTAAGAAAGGGATGCACCACATTCTCTAAACTATGGAGAGAAAAGGGACACTCCCATAGTCAGGGGCTTGAGAAAGGGGTGGGCTCCCCAGAATAGGCTAAAAGAGTCAATAAAAGAAAACGCGTTCCCAAAGCACAAGGTAACAGCAGCGGCTGGTGGTGGAGCTCCCGGGGCCAACACAGCTCAGCCTCTAGCCCTAGCGCTTACCCCCCACCCCCAACACGGCCCGCTCCGCGCCCCGAACCCGCACCCCGCGGCCCAACCCCCTCGGGCGGCGCTGATTGGCCGCGGCCGCCGTCATTCCCTCGGGCAGCCCTGAGGATTGGGCGCCGCTCGCACGCCCGCCACGCTCTCAGCAGCGGTCCCCGGGCCTCCCTCCCGGCTGGGCGAGCGGGGCCGGGCGGGGAGCGAGGCCGGGCAGGAGACCGGAGCAGCGGTGGCGGCCGTCACCGCTCCCGCTAGCACAGCGCGCGCACGGCGCGGACCAGGCCCAACCCGGCTCCGGCCAGCCGGCTTCTCCTCGCCGCGCCTCGCCGCGAGCTCACCTCACAGCCCCGCTCCGGCTGCGCCGCTCCAGGACCAACCGACAGAAGGACTCTGCGTGCTGCGCACCACGTGACCCGCGGGACGCGCCCAGCGTATCCCCCGCCCCCCACACACACGCACCATCGCCACCACTGAGTGACGCAGCGCCCCGGCTGCCCCGCCCTCGGCCCCGCCCCGCCTGATCCCCGTGGAGATGGCTCCCGCGGGCCACGCCCACTGCCCTGACGCGCGGGAACCAGGCCGGCGCCCTGATCCAGAGCACGAAGTCCCCACTCACCCAGAACCACCGAGGTAACACGAAGCCTGGGACTGGGCACTAACCGTCACCTGCCAATTTTGACTCCTAAGTACATCTCGAAGCCTCCCACTTTTCTCCATCCCACTGCCGACACTCCAGTCTAGGCCACTCTCTCTTAGATGATGGTGATGCCCTCCATCCCGTTACCCTTTTCCCCTTCTGATCCATTCTTCACACACCGACAATGGAACCTTTTCAAAACTCAAGTATAAGCACAGCCAAACCCTGCTCAAAACCCATTGCCCACTGTTCTTCAGGTTGAAAGTTTCATCTCCACTGTAGCCTATCAACCAGGCTCTTCAAAGTCTGAACCTAACCTGATTTTCTCACATTCTCACATATCCTGCTTTCCCACGTTCTCGAACTCTTTCAAGTGCTCAAACCAGGTTCCTTGCCGCCTCGGGGTCTTTGCACTAATACCTCCTCCACTTTGCCTCATTAACTCCTAGGAAAGGATGCCAACTGCTAAGTGTGGAGAGGAGCTCTATTTTGCCTCTGGGGACCAAGGTGGGAGTTGCAGCCACACCAAAAGGGTTTGAAAAGTTTTCCCAATGGGACTTGGGAAGTCCCAAGGAGAAAGGCTGAACGTGTGTTATTTATGAGGGCCATAAAGACTTTAATTTACATTGAAATGACAAAGCAGCCAGATTGCACTTCTTTTTTGTTGTTTTTTTTTTTTAAGATTTTATTTATTTATTTGACAGACAGAGATCACAAGTAGGCAGAGGCAGGCAGAGAGAGAGAGAGAGAGAGGAGGAAGCAGGCTCCCCCACGGAGCAGAGAGCCCTATGCAGTGCTCAATCCCAGGACCCTGGGATCAGGACCTGAGCCGAAGGCAGAGGCTTTAACCCACTGAGCCACCCAGGTGCCCCCAGATTGCACTGCTTAAAATATAAATCCAATCATGTCACTGCCCTGCTTAAAACAGCCAATCTATTCACCTGCATCTTTCTGCGTTGCTCATCCTCTGGCCATGCTGACTTTCTGTCAGTTTCTATGGTTCTTTCTAAATTCTTCCCAGCTGCTGGATCATTGAATAAGCCGTTGCTTTTTCCAAAGCTGACTCTTCATCATGCAGGTCTGTTTGTCATCTCCTCAGTGAGACTCTCTTTAGCTACATTATCTAAAAGTCCTTCACTGGATCAGATGCCTGCCCCATGACAATTACTCTCTACCTAATTACTGTTCATTTTCAACAAAGCACTAACACAGTTTTAATTATTTCATTTGTTTATTCTCTTAATTGTATTTGTCTATTTCCTAAATTAGAGTTAGGAACTATCTTCTATCAACTGAATTGTCAAATCTGACAAATAATAGATGTTCAATGTATATCTGTCGAAGGAATGAAAGGAAAGAAAATGATATTGAAAAAAAATTAGTAGATTCTTTTTTTTTTTATTTTTTTAGGAGTTGTTTTTTTTTCTTTTTAGGTGTTATTTATTTATTTGAGAGAGAGTGAGAGAGCACAAGCCAGAGGGAGAGGGAGAGTGAGAAGCAGGCTCCCTGATGATTAGGGAGGATTAGGGAGCCCAACTCAGGACTCAATCCCAGGACCCTGGGATCATTGTCTGAACTGAAGGCAGACGTTTAAACAACTGAGCCACCCAGGCACCCCTAGTAGATTCTTCTCTATGTCCCACACCCATAGGAGACATGTTTTTCAAATGAGGCTTGAAGAGGCCATTAACTCAGGGCAGAGGAAGAGGTTCTGGGAAATTAGGAACAAAGCCTTCAGCTGTGTTCACTTCAGCAGCACATATACAGAAATTATAACAATACAGATATTAGCATGGCCCCTGTCCGAGGAAAACATGCAAATTAGTGAAATATTCCATATGTGTAACAAAACAAAAAAAAAAACACCCTTTAGGAATTTGAGGACCAGAACCACCTTCATAAACTCAGCGAAGTGCTCCAATGCAATAATGAAAGACCTTCCCAGGATCCTCTTGGGTTATGTTTCTTAACATGAAATTGTTCAAGTGTTAGTAGCTGGGGTGCCTGGACAACTCAGTTGGTTAAACATCTGCCTTGGTTCAAGTCATGATCTCAGGGTCCTGGGATCCCCACATCAGGCTCTCGGCTCAGTGGGGAGTCTGTTTCTCCCTCTCATTCTCCCTCTATGCTCTCTCTCAAATAAATAAATGGAATCTTCAAAAAAAAAAAAAATGTTGGGGCACCTAGGTGGCTCAGTGGGTTAAGCCTCTGCCTTCAGCTCAGGTCATGATCTCAGGGTCCTGGGATCAAGCCCCGCATTGAGCTCTCTACTCAGCAGGGAGCCTGCTTAGCCCCTCTCTCTCTGCCTCCTTGTGATCTCTCTGTCAAATAAATAAATAAAATATTTTTTTTTAAATGTTAATGACTGTTGTAGCATATAGAGGACTTGTTCTCCCACAACCATAATAATGCCAAGAATCCCACACTCAATAGCCCCACATAAATACAACATGTTTCTTCACTTTTTCAGTCTGCATGTATTGAAACCCAGGCGTGAGCTGGGCACCAAAGATATGGGCAAAATGAGATGTAAGCCCTGCTCTCAAGGATCGCACAGCCTGGTAAAGAAATCTTTGCAATTTGGAAGTTTAAGTTCTTTTTGTCCGTTTCGAGTACAGGCATGGACACTGTTGCCAATACAAAGAGAAATATATTACAAATATATTAGGGGCCTAGAGCATGGACCTGAGGGCAAGCTTGCAAAAAAAAAAAAAAAAAAAAAAAACAACTCAGAAAAGCAGCTTCACCAAGAAGCAGCTGCTGCTGCCAACAGCACCACACACCACAGCTGGAGTTCAATCCTAACATCCTTTTGTCTTTGAGTCACTCACTTAAGAGGCAAAAATCTTGGCCCAGAGCCACTGTTGATTGGTCAACCTCAGGTCACATGGATCAATCCTGGCTGCCAGGCAAAGAAGAGGAGCAATTTGTCCCTAAGGCTATTCCCCTGAATTGGGAAAGCGAGGAGAGCTGGTGCTGGCCAGGCAAAAATAACTTGATACAGATATGAAAAAAAGTATCTTGGGAATTAAGCTCTTTCTGATTCCTGCAGAAATCTGATTTGCCAGCTTCTTCTAAACTGGTCCTTCACTGGCTGCAAGTCACAGAACTCCAGTTTGCAAAATTCTGATCTAAAACCCCAGTCTTACCCCTGCCTCCTTAGCAGCATCCATCTTTAGACCATAAGATCCTCCCCAGCATCTCACTAGTAGTTGGTCTCACCTTCCCAATTATGTCTTAGGTAGAGCCTTTCTTTGTACGAGATAGGTATTCAACAAATAGTTGCAATTAATGAATGAGTGAGATAATAAATGTAAAGCAGCCTCAGTTCCAGAGTAGAATATCTCCTGATTATCCAGCCAATTCAGAACTCTGGTCCCAGCCTATAAAATGACAGTTCCACAGGGAAACCCTGCATGCACAGAAGGTTTATAGTAGAACGAGAAGAAAGCAGTACCTGCATGGAAAGTACTTTCACTCCCTAAACATCACTTTTCTCCTTAAACTGTCACATTTTAAGTTAAATAGCATATGAGAAAATTTATTATAAACTGCAAAGTTCTGTATAAATGATTTTCTGATTACTTTCTTACTAGATTTGTCTTCATCTAGAGTATTTAAAATGTCCCTGGCTAAAGGAGAACTAAAAGCCTAACATGAGATAAGATATTCAATTAGAAAACTGATCTTCCTCAGCTTCTAGCCAGCAAACATTTACACTCTGTCCTTATGCAACCCCAGGGTATTTACAATGAGTCTGTCTAGGGAAAAGGGGAAAACTAAAATAGAAAAGCAAGCCCTTCAGCTGTGACTCACACTCAGACCCTATATACTCAGAGTATCACCAATTTGAGGCTGTCAGTCTTCAAAGTAGGAACTGGGGTATGATATCTGCAGCACTCTGCTGAGTGTGAGAACTCAGGAAGCCGGAAACCACAGTCAAAACAGCATCTGAGAGGTCCAAGAACCTTCACAAGGCGCTGGGGGCCCAAGGGAAGCAAGTTGAGTCTTGGGCTCGGCCTGATGTCTTCCAGTCTGGACCTGATGGAAGTTTCTTGAGTTCCCCAAGCCCTGTGCTCTCCAAGTGAGGGGGAGGAGAATTAAATAGGAATTCTAATATATTTCCAGCATTCCGCAAGATTATAAGAGGGAGAGAAGAGGAAAAGGAGAGGAGAACATTTTTTATTCTTGTCCTAGATACTAAAAAGAATAATAAGGTGCACCTGGGTGGCTCAGTTGGTTAAGCGTCCAACTCTTAAATTCAGCAAAGGTCTTGATCTCAGGGTTGTGGGTTCAAGCCCTGTGCTGGGCTCTATACTGGGCATGGAGCCTACTTAAAAAAAGAAAAAGAAAGAGGGGCGCCTGGGTGGCTCAGTGGGTTAAAGCCTCTGCCTTCAGCCCAGGTCACGATCCCAGAGTCTGGGATCCAGCCCCTCATTGGGCTCTCTGCTCAGCGGGGAGCCTGCTTTCCACCTCTCTCTCTGCCTGCTTGTGATCTCTGTCTGCCATATAAATAAAGAAAATCTTAAAAGAAAAAAGAAAGAAAGAAAGAAAAAGAAAAAGAAAGAAAAGAAAATATCTTTAAAAAGTAATAAAATCCACTTGGACCACTTCAAGGAACCAAGTCCTATTCTACTTTGTCCTTTGAGAGGCCCAGTCCCTAGCACTGTTCTCTATAATTTAAACACTTAATACATATTTCTTGTAGGTTGAAATGCATGCCAATCCAGAGATAAAGAGAAAGGAGGAAGGAGTTTAGCCCAAGAGACTAAAGGAATGGAGGTTAAAGAAGTTAATTAAATGAACAAACAGTCTCTAAACCTGCTGGTACTTCATTCCTCAAATGTCTTATAATTTAATTTTATATAGTTAATGCTGGGACTCCTGGGTGGTTCAGTGGGTTAAAGCCTCTGCCTTCGGCTCAGGTCATACATAATCCCAGGGTCCTGGGTTCGAGCCCTCCATCAGGCTCTCTGCTCAGCAGGGAGCCTGCTTCCTCATCTCTCTCTGCCTACTTGTGATCTCTGTCTGTCAAATAAATAAACAAAATCTTAATATATATATATATATATATATATATATATATATATATATATATATAGTTGGGGCACCTGGGTGGCTCAGTGGGTTAAGCCTCTGCCTTCAGCTCAGGTCATGATCTCAGGGTCCTGTGATCGAGCCCCTCATCGGGCGCTCTGCTTAGCAGGGAGCCTGCTCCCCCGCCCCAGCCCCACCCTCTGCCTGCCTCTCTGCCTCCTTGTGATCTCTGTCTGTCAAATAAATAAATAAAATCTTTAAATATATATATATAATTAATGCTATGCCATATGGTTCAAATCCCAGAAACTATATAAAAGGTATGCGATGCAAAGTCTCCTTCAAATTCTTGTCCCTCACTGGTCCTGTTTCCACTGGTTAACTACCACTCTTACTTTCTTAAGAATCTTCTCAAGATTTCTCCATACGTATATAAGCAAATTCAAATATAAGTTCAAAAAATATATATATAAGCTCAAATATATTCTGACTCTTTTAGACAAAAGGAAGCATTTAAATTTTTGTAAGGTTTTTTTTTTTTTTTTTTAAGTAACTTCTACACCCAGTGTGGCAGAGCTCAAACTCACAAACCTGAGACCAAGTATCATATGCTCTTGAGTGAGCCAGCCAGGTGCCCCAAAAGGAAGCATTTATATAGTTGTCCTCCACCTTACTTTTTTCACCAAACAACATATTTGGACACCCTAGAATACATTTTGTACAATGGCAGAAAAATAACTTCCTCATTATCTTGTTTTATATTCTTGCTCCACAGTGTTTCTTGTGTGGATATACTATAATCTGCTTAATCAGTTCCTTATCAAAGGACATTTAGGTTGTTTCCAATCTTTTGCAAGTTAAAAACAATGTTCCATTTACAAATAGTAAAGCACATGTGTGCAGACAGAACTATAGTCTAAATTCTCAGAAAAGGGGGCATCTGGGTGGCTCAGTTGTTAAGCATCTGCCTTCAGCTCAGGTAATGATCCCAGGGTCCTGGGATGGAGCCCTGAATCGGGCTCCCTGCTCTGCGGGAAGCCTGCTTCTCCCTCCCCCACTCCCCCTGCTTGTGTTCCTCTCTCTCTGTCTGTCTCTGTCAAATAGATAATTAAAATCTTAAAAAAAAAAATCAGGGCACCTGGGTGGTTCAGTGGGTTAAAGCCTCTGCCTTCAGCTCAGGTCATGATCTCAGGGTCCTGGGATCGAACCCTGCATCTGGCTCTCTGCTCAGCAGAAGAATAAATAAAATATAATAAAATAAAAATAAAAAATAAAATTTTCAAAAAAAAATAAATGCAGACTCTCAAAAAAAATTAATAAATAAATTCTCAGAAATGGAAGCTCTGAGCCACAGAAGAACATGCAATGTTAGAGATTGCAATTTGCCTTCAATGGATTCCCCAGGGATATAACTCTACAGCTGCAAAATATGTCACAAGTAATCTGTTACTTGTAGTAATTAAAATTCAGCAATTTATTTATAGTTTAAGAAATAGAAGCAGTTTCAAGATTATTCCCAATTTGTTATTCTTCTTATTTATTTGACACAGAGAGAGGTCACAAGTAGGCAGAGAGGCAGACAGAGAGAGAGTCCCCCTGTTGAGCAGAGAGCCCGATGTGGGGTTCGATCCCAAGACCCTGAGATCATGACCTGAGCCGAAGGCAGACTCTTAACCCACTGAGCCACCCAGATGCCCCCCCATTGTGTTATTCTTATTTACTTTCATTCCTGATAAGAAAAGAAATGAGTAATGTTGCAGTTTCTAGCAAAAAATGTGTATAACCCACTGTACAACTGTGTATATCACACATGTCAATGTCACCCTGTGTGTCTTTAAAAGAGATATTGGAGGGACGCCTGGGTGGCTCAGTAGGTTAAGCTGCTGCCTTCGACTCGGGTCATGATCCCGGGATCCTGGGGTCGAGTCCCATGTGGGGTTCCTTGCTCAGCAGGGAGCCTGCTTCTCTCTCTGCCTCTGCCTGCTTATGCTTTCTCTCTCTCTCTCTCTCTCTCTCTCTCTCTCTCTCTGACAAATAAATAAATACATAAAATCTTTAAAAAAAGTAAAAAATAAAAGAGATATTGGAAATTATCTTGATGATCTTAATGTAGAGGAAATCTCCTTAAGCATGAAAGGACAAGTTATTAAGGAAAATATTATAAATTCAACAACATTAAAAAATTCTATTCTAGGCGCACCTGGGTGGCTCAGTGTGTTAAAGCCTCTGCCTTCGGCTCAGATCATGATCCCAGGTTTGTGGGATCGAGCCCCGCATCAGGCTCCCTGCTAAGCAGATAGCCTGCTTCCTCCTCTCTCTCTGCCTGCCTCTCTGCCTACTTGTGATCTCCGTCTGTCAAATAAAATAAATAAAATCTTTTAAAAAAAATTCTATTCTATCAGGGTGGGGCTAAAAAAATTCTATCCACAAATGTACATATATATAAACAGTTGGTTTGCAGTATGTGGGGAAATGAGAGTGAGAGTGGAGGCTAAGGAAGTGTAACTCAAAGAGGGGCCGTTCACTTGGTTTCCAATGTTCATAAACAATTTTGCAATAAGGAGAAAGAAGGGGGGAAAAAAGAAAATTTAAGATAGAACATCGTTTTGGCTAAAATGAAGCCCAGTCTGGGGAGGATGAAAAAGGTGATGATGATTTGGGGAAAGATTTTATTTATAAAAGAGAAAAAAACAATGTTGCAATAAATAATTCTTTTATTGATGATCATTCACAAAGTTTCCAATTGTTATAAACAATGTTTCAATAAACAGCCTTGTATGTTCAAAACAGGAAAAAAATAAAGGAGAGAAAAAATGGGGTTGTGTCTGGTTTAATGGAAATTGCACCAAGAAACAAATGTTTCAGTATATCTGTAATTATGCACATTTGATGTTAAAAAAAAAAAAAAGGAATTCACATTCTGTTGCTCAAATCCCATTGGATTCCTTCCTGCCTGCTTATTGACTAGCTAAGACCCCAAAGCTCTCTCCCTCTTCTTTGTTGCCCCACACTTGTACATTTGAAATCTCACCTTCTTGACTTCTCCCCTACCCAGCACAACCCATAGTTTCCTTAGGCCTAAAACCATATCTGATATCCAATCTGGATTCCAAATTCCAGGCTCTAAATAGCAACTAAAGAAAGTCATTGGATGGTAATTATGGAAAAACAGGTAGTCACAGGTACTCTCACACCTTATTCAACTTTCTCTGCTCTCCTTGTCTATATCATTGTTTTTTTGTTTTGTTTTGTTCTTTCCTTGCTACTTCATAAACCTTTTCAGGTCTTTACACTTTTCCTTTGTCTTTTTAAATGCATTTATTTACATAATCTCTACACCCAGTGTGGGGCTCAAATTTACAAACCTGAGATCAAGAATCATATGCTCCTCCTGCTGAGCCAGCCAGGCGCCTGTGGGTCTTTAAGTTTTTTGTTTAGCCTAGATGCTAAATCATCATCCCTCCTCATCCCTTATTTTCAGGGGACCCTTTTTACTGCAGGAGGTAAAATAGAGGCAAAAACCTCTGCATACTTGGCTAAAGTAGAAATGAAAGGCGTCATATAAACCCAAATGACAAAACCTGACAACTACAAGAGAACTGGGTCTTGCCCACATTTAACTCTCCCTGCCCCAGAGAGCTTCTACCTCCCACCACTTGCCTTAGATGGTGACTTTTCAAAGGCCAGGTGACAAAAGAAAAGTTACATTTATATTCCCTATAAATTTTCCAAATTATCCTTTCATCCCTACACTATCCCCTTCCCGTTCCACATTGAATCTTTATCCCTTCTGGAAAAAAATACTAATAATGATAATTTAGTGAAAATTTACTGTTTGCCAGGCATTGTGCTAAGTACTTTACATGAATTATTTCATTTTAAACAGTAACCCTTGGAGAGAGGTCTTATTTATTATCATCATTTTTAGCTGAAGGAATGGAAGCCCAGAAAAGTGAAGTTGCTTGTCTAAGGTCACATTGCTAAGAATAATATTGCTAAGAACATGTGACTCTTAATCTTGGAGTCATGAGTTCGAGCCCCACGTTAGAGATTACTTAAATAATAGAGATTTCTTAAATAAAGGATATAGAGATTAATTAAATAAAACCTTTAAAAAATCTGTTTCATATGCTTAGAATTTAGAATTCATAAGACGACGGTTGGAGGTGGGATGCCTGGGTGGCTCAGTTGTTAAGCATCTGTCTTTGGCTCAGGTCATGATCCCAGAGTCCTGGCATCGAGGCCCATATTGGGCTCCCTGCTCCACTGGAGGCCTGCTACTCCCTCTCCCACTCCCCCTGCTTGTGTTACCTCTCCTGTCTCTCTCCTTGTCAAATAAATAAAAATCTTTAAAAAAAAATTCATAAGGGTAGGGATGTTGTTTTGTTTACTGCTGTATCCTCAGTGCATGGAATAATGTCTAACATGAAACAGGTACTCAAAGTTTCTCATGATAATATCAAACAATATCTTTGGAATACTTCCATTACGCCAGGTTCTCTAAGTTTCTTTACATATGTATTTTCTCATCCAACCTTTATAACAACCTTATAAGATTTGACAACCTTTTAAATGTGATGTTCAAAAGTTTCCAGTGGCCGGGGCACCTGGGTGGCTTAGTCCATTAAGTATCTGCCTTCAGCTCAGGTCATGATCCCGGAGTCCTGGGATTGAGCCCCATGTTGGGCTCTCTGCTCAGTGAGGAGTCTGCTTCTCCCTCTCCTCCTGCTCCTTCTCTCTCTCACTCTTGCTCACTCTCTTTCTCAAATTAATAAATAAAATCTTTAAAAAAAAAAACTTTCCAGTGGCCTATCAACAACTGTATTTCTGAGGAAAAAAAAAAAGGAAGATTTTCAGTATTTGCAGATCTATCTGTGGTGTAAATACCCACACTGCCTGATTTCAAACTATCAGTGTGAGGTCAACTGACTGACAAAAATTCCTGGACATTTAAATCTTTGATTCATGAGCTAGTCTAAGTCCACTCCAGGACACACTGGCTACTGTTCTTAGCAGAACATGGAAGACCTTTCACAAATTAGCCCTTATGTACCTTTCCAATGAAATCTTCTCTGACTTTTCGACTCACCCACGCAGCCGACTTTGAAATCTTACAAAATTCCTGTCTGTGTGGGAACATGCCCTGCTTGTCTATATTTAATTGTCACTGGGCAACATGCTCCATTTCTGAGTCCTTTCATCCTTCTTTACATCCCAGCTTTCTACTGATGCATCTCCAAAACAACCCCAACCAATTCAACAAATAGTTGTTAAACAACCAGCACATTCCAGGCAGGATGCTAGGAGCTGGGGGAGGGCAAGAGAGATAAAGAAGAAGCAGTCAATGTTTTCAGAGTAGCTCACAATCTGGTAGTGAAGTCAAATGTGTAAGTTGAATTTCAGTCCAATAAGAGCAATAATGAGGGATGCCTGGGTGGCTCAGTTGGTTGGACAACTGCCTTGGGCTCAGGTCATGATCCCGGAGTCCCAGGATCGAGTCCCGCATAGGGCTCCCAGCTCCATGGGGAATCTGCTTCTCTCTCTGACCTTCTTCTCGCTCATCTTCTCTCTCACTGTCTCTCTCTCAAATAAATAAATAAAATATTTAAAAAAAAAGAGAGCAATAATGAGAGATTGATTGAGTCTAGCAAGGGTAGGCAGGATAAAGGCCAACTTCCTAGAGGAAGTAAAACAAACATTTTTAAGGACAGACATTTTCTAGGTAGGGAGATACAGGCCATCTGAGACTTTGTGAACAGATGAAGAAAGTGGGGTAAGACAGATGATAAGTCTTCCTGCATTCCTCTCTGCTCCCCAAAACCTTCAGTGGGAATCTATCACACTCAATTTTAGCGGAATCTCCAATAAGAAAATGATCAAAGTCAATGAATAGATCATGAACACAGGACTTAAACATAAAATATTTTTTTAAATATATTTTCCTTTTTTTAAAAAAGATTTTTATTTATTTATTTATTTATTTGTCACAGAGAGAGAGCACACAAGCAGACAGAGTGACAGGCAGAGGCAGAGAGAGAAACAGGCTCCCTGAGCAAGGAGCCTGATGCAGGCCTCCATACAGGACCCTGGGATCATGACCTGAGTTGAAGGCAGCGGCTTAACTGACTGAGCCACCCAGGCATCCCTAAACATAAAGTCTTAAAAAAAAAAAAATGGGGTGCTATCTTGGGTGTAAAGATGACTTAAAATTTTATTTATTTATTTTTTAGGATTATTTATTGGGGCGCCTGGTAGCTCAGTGGGTTAAGGCCTCTGTCTTTGACTCAGGTCATGATCTCAGGGTCCTGGGATCAGGTCCAGCATTGGGCTCTCTGCTCAGCAGGAAACCTTCTCACCCCCCCCCCCCACCGCCTGCCTCTCTGCCTGCTTGTGATCTCTCTCTGTCTGTCAAATAAATAAATAAGGAAAAAAAAATTTTTTTAAAGATTATTTATTTATTTAATTGACACAGAGAGAGATCACAAGTAGACAGGCAGGCAGAGAAAGAGGCAGGAAACAGGCTCCCTGCTGAGCAGAGAGGCAGATGCAGGGCTCCATCCCCGGACCCTGAGACCATAGCCTGAGCCAAAGGCAGAGGCTTAACCCACTTAGCCACCCAGGCACCCCAAGATAATTTAAAAATTTTTAAATGTGATTTCAAATCACATGGAGTAAAGTTTGCAAACCATCTTAAGTCTGTTTTCTTATTTGTGAAATACCTATGGATTAGTAATAGAACCTAGTTTTAAAAACTGAGGCAAAATTTGGGGTACCTGGTTTGTTCAGTCGGTAAAATGTCTGCCTTTGGCTCAGGTTCCTGGGATCAAGCACCACATTGGGCTCCCTGCTCGGCGGGGAGTCTGCTTCTCCCTCTCCCTCTGCCCCTGCTCGTCCTTGTGCTTTCTGTCTCCCTCTCTCTCTCAAATAAATAAATAAAATCTTTAAGGAAATACAATAATAAATCAACACCTCAAGAGATGTTTGCCAAGATTTTATACCTGTTGGAAATCATCAAATCCATGGCCAGCAAACTAGGTATTCTGTTGCCAGATCCAAGAATGCCACAGAACTTGATAGACCTGTTTGAATCAATACAAACATTGGAAAATGTAGCAGAAAACACCAGAAATCACAAGCCAACGTTGGTGGCATATGGAGAAAAGTACATATGATATATACATAAATAATAAAAATAATAAAGTTAACACTATGTGTCAGCTACTGATTTTATCTGCCTTACTTACATTAACTCATTTAACTTTTGCCTCAGGTTTTTTTTTTCTTAAGATTTTATTTATTTATGTGAGAGAGAGCATGGGTGGAGAAGGGGCAGAGGAAGAGGGAGAAGCAGACTCCCTCCTAAGCAGGGAGCCTGATGTGGGACTGGATTCCCAGGACTCAAACCCAGCACTGAGGAATCATGACCTGAGCTGAAGGCAGTAGCTTAACCAGCAGAGCCACCCAGATGCCCCAACTTTTGCCTCAGTTTTATAAACTAAGTTCTGTTATTATCCCACAGATATTTCACAATAAGAAAACTGAGACGTTAAAACAGGTTACATAGTTCATTCCTTGTTACAGACATATAATGGAGTGCTAGAACCAGCTTCTAGTGGTTTTCAAGAGCTGATAAATACTCATTTTGGTAGCTTAAAATAGGCCAGAGTGGGAATATTTACACTATGGCAAACAATATGCAACATTTTTTTGTTTGGTTTGGTTTTGGGGTTTTTTTGGTGAGAGAAAGTTTATCAGCATACCATGTAGTCTTGAGTATTATTCCACGCCCTGGAGATATAATAATTAACAAAATAAAGAAAAATCCCTGCCTTCATAGTTTTTATAGTCTAATAAAGGTAGGAGATGGGCAATGAAATAAGTAAAATATATGGTATGTCAGATGATGACAAATACTATGAAGAAAAATAAAGTGGGAAAGGGGAGTAAGTAGTTAGGGAGAACTACTTTTTTTTTTTTTTTAGGGCGCCTGGGTGGCTCAGTGGGTTAAGCCTCTGTCTTCAGTTCAGGTCATGATCTCAAGGTCCTGGGATCGAGTCCCACATCTGGCTCTCTGCTCAGCGGGGAGCCTGCTTCCTCCTCCCTCTCTGCCTGCCTCTCTGCCTACTTGTGATCTCTCTCGGTCAAATAAATAAATAAAATCTTTTAAAATTTAATTTAATTTAATTTACTTGACAGAGAGAGAATGAAGGCATGTTTTCCAAAGCATTGTATTAAAAACATTTTTTAAAGATTTTATTTATTTACTTTGAGAGAGAGAGAGAGAGAAAGCAGAAGCGGGGAGTAGGGGCAGAGGGAGAAGCAGGCGCCCTGCCAAGCAGGTAGGCCAACACTGGGCCCAATCCCAGGACACTGGGATCATGACCCGCTGGGACCAAGACCTGAGCTGGAGGCAGGTACTTAATTAACCGAGCCACGCAGGCGCCCTGAGAGCCAGCCACCATTTTGAATAGGATGGTCAGAAAAGGCCTCAGAGAGACAATAATATCTGATTAGTGACCTTGAGATAGGAAG
Organism: Mustela putorius furo; assembly: GCF_011764305.1. Lineage (NCBI taxonomy): Eukaryota > Metazoa > Chordata > Mammalia > Carnivora > Mustelidae > Mustela > Mustela putorius. Next base: position 5,136,814 of record NW_025421464.1, on the reverse strand, counting down.
AAGGCAGAGCTGCATCTATGTTGAGAAGAATGTCCTAGGCGAAACTTACAGCAAATGCAGGGCTCTTAGTGGTACAAATATAGATTGGATATTTAAGGAACAACAAGGAAGCCAGTTGACTAGAACAGAGAGAGTAAAGGGGAATCTGCAAGGAAAAGTGTGATAACTGTACTTAATCATCTTTTTTTAAATGATTTTATTTATTTGAGAGAAAGAGAGAGCTCAAGTGGGGAGGAAGGGACAAGCAGACTCCCAGCAGAGCAGGGAGCCCAACATGGGGCTCCATCCCAGGGCCATGAGATCATGACCTGAGCTGAAGGCAGACAATCAACTGAGACCATTAACCGACAGACGCTTAACCTGCCAGGTGCCCCTGGCATTTTTTTTTTTTAATCTAAACAAAAACTAAGTCTTGTATTCATAGCTGGATAAATTGTAAACTAATAAGAAAAATAATAGCTCATGTTTTCGAATGGTGCTCAGGTCTTCACATACATTATCTTAATCTTTTTATATTATTTTACTTACTCCTCAGAGGTGTCTTCGAGGCTAGGAAAAGTGAAACTTTACTAAGAGATTAAGTAAATTGTACTGAATTACAATATGTACGAGAATGGATGAGAACCCATATCTGTTCCTGCCTGCTCTATACCTACCCTGCTCTGTTAGAATTGGTAGGTAAATTTGTTAGATCCAGAGTTAATTTGAGTGATGGGATTTCAATGTAATTGTAGGGCAACAAAAGGATATTATTAGGCATGATAATTAGGGAGTGATTTGGCTTATGGTTAGAAAAACAAAAGCCTATAGGTCTTAAGAAAGATATTAAGAATTGACTGAAGGAGGGGTGCCTGGGCTACTAGTGAGTTAAGTATCCAGCTCTTGACTTCAGCTCAAGTCATGATTTCAGTGTCCTGGGTTCAAGCCCCACGTCAGTCTCCATGCTTAGCAAGGAGTTGGCTTGAGGATTCTCTCTCCCCCTGTCCCCCTCCTCCCACTTGAGAACATGCTTTCTCTCTCTCTCTCTCTCTCTCTCGCTCTCTAAAATAAATAAATAAATCTTTAAAAAAAAATTAACTGAAGGAATAATTTTGACTGAGGGAAATGGGGAAAGACATGTAGAAGGTAGCATTTGAAATGGATCTTGAAGAGTAAATGTCAGATCCTTATATATCAGTCAAGGTCATATAAGGAGGTAGAAACCACATGTTACAAAAGAGAAATAATTTATTTTTTTCTTTTTGAAGAATTTATTTATTTGACATAGAGGGAGAGAGACCAACCAGGAGATGTGGCAAGTAGAGGGAAAGCGAGACGCAGGCTCCTGCTGAGCAAGGAGCCTGGATGCAGGGCTCGATCCCAGGACCCTGGGATCATGACCTGGGCCAAGGCAGCTGCTTAAACGACTGACCCACTCAGGCACCCCAAAAGAGAGAGAAATCAATGTAATTGATTGTTGACTACATAACTGAAGAAAGAAAAGGAGAAATCTAAGGTATTGTGGTGGTAATAACTGTAGGAACAGCTACCACCACCTAGGGCTGAGGAAACAAAGAGTAGAAGTTGAAATTACTAAAATGCAAAACTTAAAAAAAAATTTTTTTTAAAGGGCCAAAAAGAGCTGAAATTCAGATATCTAAAGAGGAGATGCTTAGGGCACCTGGGTGGCTCAGTGGGTTAAAGCCTCTGTCTTCGGCTCAGGTCATGATCCCAGCATCCTGGGATGGAGCCTTGCATCCATTGGGCTCTCTGCTCAGTGGGGAGCCTACTTCCCCACCCCTCTCTCTGCCTGCCTCTCTGCCTACTGTGATCTCTCTCTGTCAAATGACAAAAAATAAAATAAAATAAAATAAAATAAAATAAGCTTGAAGGCTTCTCTTAAAAAAAAAAGAGAGAGAGAGAGAGAGACAGAGAGGAGATGCTGCTTGACAGGTGTTTGTGTCTCTGAATTCAGAGGAAGGGCCCCATGGGGTTGAGACCCAGACCTGTGAGTAGGAGCGGACCTGGGTAGTCAGTGCTGGTGTCTCCAAAGAAGAAATAATGAGACTGGTTCTATAAGTGTTGGAAAAACTGCATTCTGATTCAGCTGCTTGCAATGGGAAGAGCCCTCTCCTGGAACTGAGAAGTTTTGCTGGATGCCATAGAGAGCAACAGGAAGCCAACAGGAAGGAGGCTTCCATCATTCCCCCTGAGCCTTGCAGAGTTCTTCTAGTAGTCTCTATCAGGAGTCCTTAAGAGAGAGCCACTATACAATGGAGAAATATCTGCAGAGTTCTCAACACGAAAATCCTAAAGGAAAGGATGGATTTGGAGGTGAGAAAATAACTAGTAACTGAATCACCTTACTTGGTTCAGAAGGCTTTGCATGGTGTGGCTTTTCATAAGCTGTGTCGCTACAAACACATGACATTCTGTCAGATGCTGAAAGACAACACACTTCCTCCCACTTCCTCCTGCTACAAGGCCTTTCACATATTCTAGCCTTTGACCGGAACGTTCTTCACTTATTCAATGCTCCTTCTCATACTAAATTTTCCTTTAAGATATTTTCGTAACACCTTAACCTGTCTTGTAGCATTTGTCACAGTTGTGCATCTTTTTTCAGATACAGTCTTTTGATGAATGCCTGCCTCCTCCAGCTGGTTTGTAAATTCCAGGACGGCAGAGGCCATGACTGTGTTAGTACTCTATTGGTTGTTTTCCTAGTGCCTAGTTTAGTGACTAACACATTGTAAAACGTCAGTATATATTTGCCTAAGGAATTATTTCAATGTCCTGAAAATACAGAATGAAGCCGTAACAGGATGAGAGATATGTACTAGAAAGCGAAGATTTGGGGTCTTTTTATTTCCATTATCTCCCTCCAGCATCTTGCTCTATTCTAGAGGCCCACAGGAGATCCTTCTTTTTTACTGAGGTAAAACTCACATAACATGAAATTAATCATTAACCATGTTAATGGGTCTAATTTTTGGCATTTACTACATTGCGCAGTGTTGAACAACCATCATCGCTAGCTAGTTCCATTTTCATCATACCAAAAGGAAATCTCATACGCATTAAATATGCGTATTTAATGCGTCACTCCCCAGGAGGCCTGGGTGGCTCAGTTGGTTAAGTCTCTGCCTTCAGCTCAGGTCATGATCCCCAGGTTCTGGAATTGAGACCTGCATGGCCAGACTCCTTGCTCAGTGGGGAGCCTACTTCTCCCTCTGCCTGCCACTCCCACTGCTTGTGCTGGCTCTGTTTTTTAATCTCCCTCTCTGACAAAAAATAAAATCTTAAAAAAAAAATAGCCATTCCTGGGACGCCTGGGTGGCTCTGTGGGTAAAGCCTCTGCCTTTGGCTCAGGTCATGATCTCAGGGTTCTGAGATATGCTCTGCGGGGAGCCTGCTTCCCCCTCTCTGCCTACTTGTGATCTCTCTCTCTCTCTCTGTCAAATAAATAAATAAAATCTTAAAAAAAAATAGTCATTCCCATACTTCCCTCCCCACACTCCCTGACAACCACTGTCTGCTTTCCATCTCTATGGAATTACCCATTCTGAATGTTTCTTTTTTTTAAAGATTTTATTTATTTATTTGACAGACAGAGATTATAAGTAGGCAGAGAGGCAGGCAGAGAGAGAGAGAGACAGAGGCAGGCTCCCTGCTGAGCAAAGAGCCCAATGCAGGGCTCAATCCCAGGACCCTGAGATCATGACCTAAGCTGAAGGCAGAGGCTTTAACCCACTGAGCCACCCAGATGCCCCCATTCTGGATGTTTCATACGATATATATGACCTTTTGTGTCTGGCTTCTTTGATTTAGCATAATGTTTTTGAGATTCGTTTACTTTATAACACATAATAGTATTTCATTCCCTTTTATGGCTGAATAATATTCCATTGTATGGCTATACCGCCCTTTATGTATTCATCAACTGATAGACATTTTGGTTCTGTCCATCTTTTGGCTGTTATGAATATACTGCTATGACCATTTGTGTACAAGTATTTGTTTGAAAACACATATATATATATGTATACGTATGTAATATGTATATATGTGTGTATGTATGTATGTTATGAAAGCATATACAGGGGCGCCTGGGTGGCTCAGTGGGTTCTGGGATCGAGCCCCCCATTGGGCTCTCTGCTCAGTGAGGAGCCTGCTTCCCCCCCCCTCTCTGCCTGCCTCTCTGCCTCCTTGTGATCTCTCTATCAAATAAATAAATAAAATCTTTTAAAAAAGAAAAGAAAACATGTACATATGTTGAAGGTATACATATTTATATATATTATATATATATATATATTTTTTTTTAAGTTTTTTTAAAGGGGTGTCTGGGTGGCTCAGTGGGTTAAGCCTCTGCCTTTGGCTCAGGTCATGATCCCAGGGTCCTGGGATCAAGCCCCGCATTGGGCTCCCTGCTCAGCGGGGAGCCTGCTTGGATCCACCTCTCTCTCTCTGGCTGCCTGTCTGCCTACTTGTGATCTCTATCAGATAAATTTTTTAAAAATCTAAAAAAAAAAAAGATTAAAATATATATATATTTTAAAGATTTTATTCATTTATTTGACAGGCAGAGATCACAAGTAGGCAGACAGGCAGCCAGAGAGAGAGAGAGGAGGAAGCAGGCTCCCTGCTGAGCAGAAAGCCCGATGTGGGGCTCGATCCCAGGACTCTGGGATCATGACCTGAGCTGAAGGCAGAGGCTTTAACCCTCTGAGCCACCTAGGCGCCCTTAAAAATATTTTTTAAAGAATTTTTTTTAAAAGATTTTTTATTTATTTATTTATTTGACAGACAGAGATCACAAGTAGGTAGAGAGGCAGGCAGAGAGAGGATGGGAAGCAGGCTCCCTACTGAGCAGAGAGCCTGATGCAGGGCTCGATTCCAGGACCCTGGGATCATGACTTGAGCCAAAGGCAGAGGCTTTAACCCACTGAGCCACCCAGGCGCCCCTTAAACGATTTTTTTAAAATATATTTTATTTATTTGTCAGAGAGAGAGAAGGCATAAGCAGGGTGTGGGAGCAGCAGAAGCAGAGGGAGAAGTGGGCTCACTGCTCAGCCCAATGAGGGACTTGATCCCAAGACCCTAGGACCATGATCTGTGGGCCAAAGGCAGACACTTAACCAGCTAAGCCACCCAAACACCTCCTATATATACCTTTAAAGAAGATCGACAGTCACATGTTACCAACTGAGCCAGCCATGTGTCCCTGAAAATATATTTTCAATTCTTGTTTCTACACCTAGGAGTGGAGTTAGTGGATCATATGTTAATTCCATATTTAACTTTTTGAGAAACTGCCAAACTGTTTTCCACAGGAGTTGCACCATTTCACATTCACACATGCTTGTCTGAGGGTTCAACTTTTTCCATGTTCTTGCTGACATCACTTGTTTCTTTTACAACCACTACATACAAGTCATATGTTCCAACTTAGATGCCTCATTTATGTATGGAAGTAGGACCTGGTTACCTAGAGATTTTTTTTGTGGGGGGGGGATACTTTTTTTTTTTTTTTTAAGATTTTATTTATTTATTTGACAGACAGAGATCACAAATAGGCAGAGAGGCAGGCAGGGAGAGAGAGGGAAGCAGGCTCCCTGCTGAGCAGAGAGCCCGATGCAGGGCTCGATCCCAGAACCCTGAGATCATGACCTGAGCTGAAGGCAGAGGCTTAACCCACTGAGCCACCCAGGCGCCCTATCTAGAGATATTTAGACAAATAATGTCTCTTTGGGCCCCCTCCAGAAAATAACTGCTAAAGACCTATTTTTTTCCAGCTCCAGAAAAGAATGAGCTTACAAAATACATCTTTTCTTCTGGGCTATTCATTGAACAGGGCCATTCATTCATATCATGTAATCACAGCTTTCTTTAAAAATCGTTGTGTGTTGATGCTTCTTTTGTTTTACATCTAACATTTTCTTTCTTTCTTTTTTTTTTAAGATTTTATTTATTTATTTGACAGACAGAGATCACAAGTAGGCAGAGAGGCAGGCAGAGAGAGAGAGAGAGAGAGAGAGAGGAGGAAGCAGGCTCCCCACTTAGCAGAGAGCCCAATGCGGGACTCGATCCCGGGACCCCGAGATCATGACCTGAGCCGAAGGCAGCGGCCTAACCCACTGAGCCACCCAGGCACCCCTCATCTAACATTTTCAAGGTATATCTCTGTCTAGTGATGTCCTGTCAGCAAGATCTTCCTGCTGCTGGATTTGCTTAAATCCCAAATCTCTTGCAATGTGTAATTGCATTTCTTTTTGCTGCTGTTAACATTTTTTTCCACTCGACTACCATTTATTTGGCATCTATCATGAGCCAGTTTCAACCCTATGGCGTCCTCCCCCTGGGCCCTGCAAAAGAGGGATGGGAAGGGGCGCCTGGGTGGCTCAGCGGGTTAAAACCTCTGCCTTAGGCTTAGGTCATGATCTCCTGAGATCATGATCTCAGGATCCTGCTTCCTCCTCCATTCTCTCTCTCTCTCTCTCTCTGCCTGCCCCTCTGCCTACTTGTGATCTCTGTCTGTCAAGTAAATAAATAGTCTTAAAAAAAAAGAGGTGGGGCGCCTGGGTGGCTCAGTAGGTTAAAGCCTCTGCCTTCGGCTCAGGTCATGATCCCAGGGTCCTGGGATCGAGCCCCATCAGACTCTCTCTGCTCAGTAGGGAGCCTGCTTCCTCCTCTCTCTCTGCCTGCCTCTCTGCCCACTTATGATCTCTGCCTGTCAAATAAATAAATAAAATCTTAAAAAAAAAAAAAAAGAGGGATGGGAGGAGGGGGTAGGCGGTCACACAGTGTGAGGCTCTGCTCTGCCCTGGGACCAATGCTCAGTGTCCACAAATGTCTGCCATTCAGATGAACAGGTCATCCTAGCATCAGACCCATTTCTCAGAAAATAGTGAGGCTCTCGAGGAAAGTGATCTGGACCCAAGGGCTGCTATGGGAGAGGTACTAGTCTGATGGAAGACCTTTCCTTTACTCCCCTCAGGATGACCTGTTAGCCGATATTTTTAAAGATTTTTTGTTATTTTAAAGTAATCTCTACACAAAAGTGGGACTTGAATTTTATAACTCTGAGATCAAGAGTCAAATGCTCCACTGAATAAGCCAGCCAGGTACCACCCTGTTAAGAGTATCTATTTTTTTTTTAAGATTTTATTTATTTATTTGACAGAGAGAGACACAGCAAGAGAGGAAACACAAACAGGGCAAGTGAGAGAGGTAGAAGCAGGCCTCCCGACAAGCAGGGAGCCAGACATGGGGCTCGATCCCAGGACCCCAGATCATGCGAAGGCAGACGCTTAATGACTGAGCCACCCAGGCACCCTAGCAGATATCACTTTTTTAAGGTTTTATTCATTTGAGAGAGAGAGAGAGAGAGAGATCATGAGCAGGGGGAGGAGCTGAGGGAGAGCAAGGAGATAATCTCCAGGAGACTCTATGATGAGCATCGAGTTTTGACACAATCTCAGAATCCTGAGATCATGACCTGAGCCAAAACCAAGAGTCAGAAACTTAATCCCTTGAGCCACCCAGCACCCCTGTTTTTTTTTTAAGACTTTATTTGGGGGCACCTAGGTGGCTCAGTGGGTTAAAGCCTCTGCCTTCGGCTCGGGTCATGAACTCAGGGGTCCTGGGATCAAGCCCAGCATCTCCTCTCTGCTCAGCAGGGAGCCTGCTTCTTCCTTTCTCTCTCTGCCTGCTCCTCTGCCTACTTGTGATCTGTTGTCTGTCAAATAAATAAATAAAATCTTTAAAAAAAAAAAAAGACTTTATTTGACAGGCAGAGATCACAAGTAGAGGCAGGCAGAGAGAGAGAGGAAGGGAAACAGGCTCCCCACTGAGCAGAGAGCCTGATTCGGGGCTTGATCCCAGGACCCTGGGATCATGACCTAAGTTGAAGGCAGTGGCTTTAACCCACTGAGCCACTCAGATGCCCCTTAGCAGGTATTTTTTAAAAATTTTATTTAAATACAATTAATTAACATGTTGCATAATAGTCATTTCAGAGGTAGAATTTGGTGATTAATCAGTTGCATGTAACACCCAGTGCTCATTAAATCAAGTGCCCTCCTTGTTCATCACCCAGTTACCCCATCGCCCTACCTACCTCCCCTGCAACAACACACTGTTTCCTATAGTTAAGAGTCTGGCAGATATTTTAATTAATTAATTAAATATTTTATCTATTTATTTAAGAGAGAGTCCACACAAGCAAGGAGAGCAGCAAGCAGAGGGAATGGCATGCAGAGGGAGAAGCAGGCTCCCCACTGAGCAGGGATCCTGACCTGGGGCTAGATAACCAGGACCCTGGGATCATGACCCGAGCTGAAGGCAGATGCTTAAGGAGTGAGCCACCCAGGCAACCCCGACATTGTAGTTTTTTGACCAAATATTAACCTCCAGCCAGAACATCAATTGTTGTTTCCTCATCTAGTTCACTTAGGATCTTAAGAAACTGCACATTGAAAAAATTATTATTATTTTTAAGATTTTATTTATTTATTTGACAGACAGCAACAAGTAGGCAGGGAGGCAGGCAGAGAGAGAGGAGGAAGAAGGCTCCCTGCTGAACATGGGGCCCTATCCCAGGACCCTGGGATCATGACCTGAGCTGAAGGCAGACGCTTTAACCCACTGAGCCACCCAGGTGCCCTGAAAAAATTATTTTTATTTTTATTTATTTTTATTAACATATAATGTAATATTTGCCCCAGGGATACAGGCTTGTGAATCGTCAGGCTTACACGTTTCACAGCACTCACCGTAGCACATACCCTCCCCAATGTCCATAACCCAACCACACTATCCCTCCCCTCCCCCATCCCCCAGCAACCCTCAGTTTGTTTCTGAGATTAAGAGTCTCTTATGGTTTGTCTCCCTCCCAATTCCATCTTGTTCACAATCCTTTTCAACACTTGCTATTTTCTGTTTGGTTTTTTGGTTTTAGGGAGGTTTTTTTTGGTAACAGTCATCCTAAGGGAGGTGAGGTGATACGGTTTTGTGGTTTGGATGTACATTTCCCTAATGGTTAATGATGTTCAGTATCTTCTCATATGCTTGTTGGCCATTTGCATTTCTTCTTTGGAGAAATGTCTATTCAAATTCTTTGCCTATTTATTTATTTATTAATAATTTTTTATTTTTTATAAACATGTATTTTTATCCCCAGGAGTAGAGGTCTGTGAATTGCCAGGTTTACACACTTCACAGCACTCACCAAAGCACATACCCTCCCCAGTGTCCAAAACCCCACCTCCCTTCTCCAAACCCCCCTTCCCCCAGCAACCCTCAGTTTGTTTTGTGAGATTAAGAGTCACTTATGGTTTGTCCTGAAAAAATTATTTTAAAAAATTAATTAAAGGGGTGCCTGAGTGGCTCAATGGGTTAAAGCCTCTGCCTTTGGCTCAGGTCATGATCCTGGGGTCCTGGGATCGAGCCCTGCATCAGACTCTCTACTCGGCAGGGAGTCTGCTTCCTCCTCTCTCTCTCTGCCTGCCTCTCTGCCTACTTATGATCTCTGTCTGTCAAATAAATAAATAAATAATCTTTAAAGAATTTATTTAAAAAATGCATCTTGAGTTTGAGGAGCAGGATTCTCTGTTGGTAATACTTAGCAAAATGATGAGAGTTGCAGTTCATGGTATCAGCCTTAAATAAGTGGCTAGTGATATACCCCTGAAATATCTCCTCTTCTTTTAAGAACTAATCATTCTCAAATTGATGCAAATTCTTCTGGGATATGTCACTACAATGCCCCTGACATTATGGCCAGTAGACAGATGAGCTTTTGAAACAAGTGCCAAATTCAATCAGTAAATTGATTAAATAATCAAGTACCAAGGGGGAAATGATAATTTCATACACCTGAATATGGGTGGCAAAATTAATTCCATGCGTATGAAGAGGCTTGAGTTTCTTTCTTTCTTTTTTTTTTTTTAAAGATTTTATTTATTTATTTGTAAGAGAGAGAGAGTGAGAGCGAGCACAGGCAGACAGAGTGGAAGGCAGAGTCAGAGGGAGAAGCAGGCTCCCTGTGGAGCAAGGAGCCCGATGTGGGACTCGATCCCAGGACGCTGGGATCATGACCTGAGCCGAAGGCAGCTGCTTAACCAACTGAGCCACCCAGGCGTCCCAGAGGCTTGAGTTTCTTGCTGTCATAATGACTTAGAAAAACAGGTTCATTGTGCCTGTCAGTGGCTCAATAGTATTGTTGGAAACTATCAGGCAGACTATGCAACCGCAGTCTTTGATCCAAGTAAAAAACTCTGGTCAAAAAGGAACCTTGGGGGCACCTGGGTGGCTCAGTGGGTTAGGCTGCTGCCTTCGGCTCAGGTCATGGTCTCAGGGTCCTGGGATCCAGTCTCGCATCGGGCTCTCTGCTCGGCAGGGAACCTGCTTCCCCTCTGACTCTGCTTCCACTCTGTCTGCCTGCCTGTGCTCCCTCTGCCTACTTGTCTCTCTGTCAAATGAATAAATAAATAAATAAAATCTTAAAAAAAAAAAAAAAAAAAAAACTCTGGTCAAAAAGGAACCTTGGGGGCACCTGGGTGGCTCAGTGGGTTAGGCTGCTGCCTTCGGCTCAGGTCATGGTCTCAGGGTCCTGGGATCCAGTCTCGCATCGGGCTCTCTGCTCGGCAGGGAACCTGCTTCCTCCTCTCGCTCTCTCTTTCTCTGCCTGCCTCTATGCCTACTTGTGATTTCTCTCTGTCAAATAAATAAATAAATAAATAAATAAATAAATAAAAAGGAACCTTGTGGGGGGCGCCTGGGTGGCTCAGTGGGTTAAAGCCTCTGCCTTCGGCTCAGGTCATGATCTCAGGGTCCTGGGATCAAGCCCCGAATCCGGCTCTCTGCTTGGCGGGGCGCCTGCTTCCTCCTCTCTCACTCTCTCTGCCTGCCTCTCGGCCTACTTGTGATCTCTGTCTGTCAAATAAATAAATAAAAAAAAATCTTAAAAAAAAAAAAAAAAAAAAAGGAATCTTGGTCTTCTGAGTTAGTGTCTGCATATCTGCATTCTTTTGTAATGCCAATCACAAGTTTTTTGAGATAACAAAGTCCTTCTCTTATGGGTGTCTTTTTATACAGAGAGGTTTAAATAGAAACATAGATATGAGGTCTTGAAACTTCTTTTTTTTTTTTTTGAGGTCTTGAAACTTCTATATTAAATGTTTTTTTCTAAGATTTATTATATTTATTTTGAGAGAGAGAGAGACTCCCTGCTGACCATGGAGCTGGATGCAGAGTGGGATCTCATGAACCCCGGGATCATGACCAAAGCTGAAATCAGACACACTGTTGACTGAGCCACCCAGGTGCCCCTTAAAACTTTTATATTAAGTTTAGGGATACTACGGGCACCTGGGTGGCTCAGTTGGTTAATCGGCTGCTTTTGGCTCAGATCATGATCCCAGGGTCCTGAGATTGAGCCCCCCCATTGGGCTCCCTGCTCGGTGGGGAGTCAGCTTCTCCCTCTCCTTCTGCCTGCTGCTCTGCCTACTCGTGCTCTCTCTCTCTCTGTCCAATAAATAGCATGTTAAAAAAAAAAAAAAAACCTTTAGGGGTGACTGGGTTACTCAGTTGCTTAAGCCTCTGCCTTCAGCTCAGGTCATGATCTCAGGGTCCTGGGATCAAACCTCATATCAAGCTCTCTGCTCAGCAGGGAGCCTGCTTCCCTCTCTCTCTCTGCCTGCTTCTCTGCCTACTTGTATCTCTGTCCGTCAAATAAATAAAATCTTGGGACGCCTGGGTGGCTCAGTTGGTTAAGCAGCTGCCTTCGGCTCAGGTCATGATCCCAGCGTCCTGGGATCGAGTCCCACATCGGGCTCCTTGCTTGGCAGGGAGCTTGCTTCTCCCTCTGCCTCTGCCTGCCATTCTGTCTGCCTGTGCTCGCTCTCTTTCCCTCTCTCTGACAAATAAATAAAATCTTTAAAAATAAATAAATAAATAAAATCTTAAAAAAAAGTTTAGGGATACTTTGTATATATTTATAATTAAATTATAATGTTTAAGAGAATTTTACATACTAGAGATTCTAGTTAAATATGTATGATTGAGTGAGATTTGAGATTTTATGTAGAAAGGTATAGAAGACTACATCAGAAATTTTTTAGAAATTTTAAGAGTAACTATACTTGTAATTTTCTTTTTTTATTTATTTTATTTTTAGGGTGTCCAGGTGGCTCAGTCAGTTGGGCATCTGACTCTTGATTTTGGCTCAGGTCATGACCTTTAGGGTTGTGAGATTGAGTCTCACATTGGGCTCCACACTGGGCATGGAGCCTGCTTGAGATACTCTCTCTACCTCTCCCTCTGCCCCTCCACCACCCCAAAATAAATTATTTTTAAGTAATCTCTACACCCAACACAGGGCTGAACCTGAAACTCCAAGAACAAGAATCACATGCTCTATTAACTGAGCCAGCCAAGCACCCCTCCATAATTTTATTATCTTGGATTTGAAATAATGGTTTACATACTTGGGAAAGTTTTATTTTTTATTTATTTTATTTTTTTTTAAGATTTTATTTATTTATTTGACAGACAGAGATCACAAGTAGGCAGAGAGGCAGGCAGAGAGAGAGAGAGAGGGAAGCAGGCCCCCTCCACTGAGCAGAGAGGACCCTATGCAGGGGCTTGATCCCAGGACCCCCTACTTGGGAAAGAGATCATGTTAAAATGATAAAAGCCTGGCTGAGAGTGTGAAAGCAGAGGCTTTAAACCCACCCCCCCAAAATGAGAGGAGATTTTCCTACCCAGGACGCCCCAGGGCAGACTAGAGAGAGGGGGAAGCAGGTTCTTTTTTTAAGGAGCCCTGAGATCATGACCTGAGTTTGGTCTGTTCACCTTGAATTTATTTATATTTTATTTTAAAAGATTTTACTTCTTTGTCAGAGAGAGAGGGAAAGAGAAAGTGAGAGCACAAGAGGGGGAGCAGCAGGCAGGGGAAGAAGCAGACTTCCCGCCAGGCAAGAAGCCCAATATAGGACTTGATCCCAGGTGCCTGAGATCATGACCTGAGCCAAAGGCAGATGCTTAACCAACTGAGCCACCTAGGTATCCATGTTCAACTTGAATTTAACTCAATGGATAAGATAAAGGTGATTTTAGAATTTTAGCTTCAGGGGCGCCTGGGTGGCTCAGTGGGTTAAGCCTTTGCTTTCGGCTAAGGTCATGATCCCAGGTGCTGGAATCGAGTTCAGCATCGGGCTCCCTGCTCAGCCAGGAGCCTGCTTCCTCCTCTCTTTCTGCCTGACTCTCTGCCTACTTGTGATCTTTGTCTGTCAAATAAATAAATAAAATCTTAAAAAAAAAAAAGAATTTTTGCTTCATGTCTTAAAGCTTTTGTTTTTTTAAAGATTTTTATTTATCTATTTGACAGCGAGCGACACAGCTACAGAAGGAACACAGCAGAGGGAGTAGCGGGCCTCCTGTGGAACAGCAAGCCCAATGCCAGGCTTGATCCCAGGACCCTGGAATCATGACCTGAGCTGACGGGCAGACACTTAATGACTGAGCCACCCAGGTGCCCCCCGAGTCTTAAAGTTTTAAGGATAACTATTAAAATGCACTTACTTTAGAAATTGAATATTAATTTTCACCCAAAATGCAAGTATCAAGGGACATCTGGCTGGCTCAGTCTGTAGAGAATGCAATGTCTTTTATTTTTTTTAGGATTTATTTATTTGACAGAGAGAGAGATCACAAGTAGGCAGAGGCAGGCAAAGACAGAGGGAGAATCAGGCTTCCTGCTGAGCAGGGAGCCCGACTTCGGTCTTGATCCAGGACCCTGGGATCATGACCTGAGCTGAAGGCAGAGGCTTAACGACTGAGTCACCCAGGGGCCTGAGCATGCAATTCTTGATCTTGGGGTCATGAGTTTAAGCCTCACACTGGGTGTTGAACCTACTTAAAAAAAAATGCAGTCGCCTGGGTGGCTCAGTCAGTTAAATGTCTGCCTTTGGCTCGAATCATGATCCCAGCGTCCCGGGATGAAGCCCAGAGTCCGGCTCCCTGCTCAGCAGGAAGCCTGCTTCTCTCTCTCCCACTTGCCCTGCTTTGTGTTCCCTCTCTCACTGTCTCTCTCTTTCAAAATAAATAAATAAATAAATAAATAAATAAATAAATTTTTAGAAAGGGGGCGACAGGGTGGCTCATTGGGTTAAAGCCTCTGCCTCGGCTTAGGTCTCTCCTCAGTGGGGAACCCACTTCTCCCTCTCCCTATTTCGGCTCCTCTGCCTACTTGTGTTCTCTTTCTGTCAAAGAGATAAAATTTAAAAAATAAAATAAAATAGACATTTGTTTAAAAAAAATGCAGAGGGGGCGCCTGCGTGACTCAGTGGGTTAAAGCCTCTGCCTTTGGCTCAGGTCATGATCCAGGGTCCAGGGATGGAGCCCTGCATTGGGCTCTCTGCTCAGCAGGGGGCCTGCTTCCCTTCCTCTCTCTGCCTGCCTCTCTGCCTACTTGTGATCTATCTGTCAAATAAATAAATAAAATCTTTTAAAAAAAATGCAGAGGTGGATGGGTGGTTCAGTAGGTTAAGCATCTGACTTGATCTCAGCTCAGGTCTTGATCTGAGGGTTGTTGAGTTCAAGTCCTGCATGGGTGTGGAAACTACTTAATTAAAAAAAAATGCAGGCATCAAAAATAGTACTTTCTGGGGTGCCTGGGTGGCTTAGTGGGTTAAGCTTCTGCCTTTGGCTCAGGTCATGATCTCAGGGTCCTGGGATCGAGTCCCACATCTGGCTCTCTGCTTAGTAGGGAGCCTGCTTCCCCTCTTCTCTCTCTCTGCCTGCCTCTCTGCCTACTTGTGATCTCTGTCAAATAAATAAATAAATGATCCTAAAAATTAAAAAAATAGTACTTTCTGTCCATAAAAGTCATATATTGATATAAAAAAATATTGGCAGAATGTATTTTTAAGATTTTAAGTAATCTCAAAAAAAAAAAAAAAATTTTTTTAAGTAATCTCTACACTCAACATGGGGCTTGAACCCACAACCCTGAAATGAAGAGTTGCATGCTCCACAAACTAAGCCAGCCAGGTGTCCTGACATTGGCAAAATATTTTATTATTGTTATTATTTTTAAAAGATTATTTATGTATTTATTTATTTGACAGAGAGAGAGTGGGAGAGGGAGAAGCAGGCTTCCTGCTGAGCAGGGAGCCCGATGTGGGCCCTGATCCCAGGGGACCCTGGGATCATGACCGGAGCTGAGGGCAGATGTTTAAGGACTGAGCAACCCAGGTACCCCAGAATAATATTTTTGGTGGTGGAGATGATTTAAACCAATGACCATCTGGTTCAAATAAGAACAAAATCATGAAAAGGAAATTAATTTATGCAGAATGTCCATAAGCCAGTCAGAGACAGATTTTGCAAAATGAATGGAAAGCATATTACGTTAATATTTTCTTTTCTTTTTTTTTTTTTTTAAAGATTTTATTAATTTATCAGAGAGAGAAAGGGGAGAGAGCGAGCACAGGCAGACAGAATGGCAGGCAGAGGCAGAGGGAGAAGCAGGCTCCCTGCCAAGCAAGGAGCCCGATGTGGGACTGGATCCCAGGACGCCGGGATCATGACCTGAGCCGAAGGCAGCTGCTTAACCAACTGAGCCACCCAGGCGTCCCAATATTTTCTTTTTTTTTTTTTTTTTTTTTTTTTTTTTTTAAAGATTTTATTTGATTTATTTGACAGAGAGAAATCACAAGTAGGCAGAGAGGCAGGCAGAGAGAGAGAGAGGAGGAAGCAGGCTCCCCGCTGAGCAGAGAGCCCGATGCGGGACTCGATCCCAGGACCCCGAGATCATGACCTGAGCCGAAGGCAGCGGCCCAACCACTGAGCCACCCAGGCGCCCCCCAATATTTTCTTTTAAACATAAAAAATACTTTTGTTTTAGAGAAGAGTTTTCCAGCTGATGTTTCTTGATTGTGCTCTATATTTCCAGGTTCATTCTTATCACTCTTGAACAGAAAACAATTTAAGAAACATTCAATAATCGAGTGACTGAAAGTTTAAAACCTTCCTATTCCCAAATAACTCTAGAGGTTTAAGTCAAATTCTGTGTTGTCATGTTCCCAAACAAAAACATATTAAAGGGACACCTGTATGGTTTGATATCTGCACAATTAACAAGTCACAATAATAGAATTAAAGGGGCAAAGAGAAGGCAAAAGTTAACTTTGGTTTTTTGTTAGCTTGAACATATTATGCTTTAATATTCTGTGATTTTCAACACTTAAAAAATTTAAAAGAGGATCTGAATTTTCGTGAAAAGGAGTAAGGGAATACTACTAACTACGCGTCATCTATTAATCCTCTAAGAGAAACACCTGTGTGGAAAATTAACCAGGAATGTAAAGTTCCTTTACACTTACATTTCCTCTAAATAAATGTTTAGCAATAACTGAAGTTAACTTTCCTGAGGATTAAATATTTACCAGGTACTTTGCAGACGCTGTCTCATTTAATACTCACTATACTCCTATTAGGTCTTCATTCATTTATTGGGTATCCAACTGGCTGGGCACCAGGCTAAGCACTGAGAATTTAGGAGTGCGCATTATCAACCTAGGTCAGTCTCATTAGAAGCTTAGCCTAGTAATTAAGCTACCCCCTTCTTTTTTTTTTTTTTTTTTTAATAGCTTAGCCTATTTGACAGACAGAGATAACAAGTGGGCAGAGAGGCAGGCAGAGAGAGAGGAGGAAACAGGCTTCCTGCTGAGCAGAGAGCCCGATGCGGGGCTCGACCCCCTGGGATCTTAAGAGCCGAAAGCAGAAATGGAGGCTACCCCCTTCTTAAGAGGAAATGGAGGATAGGCTCTGAGAGATTACCTGTCCAAGGTCACACAGTGTTGGAAGCTTATAAGAACCGAATTATCTCATGTCAAATCTTTATTCCCTATCACTAAGCTGTTAATGGACTTTTATGTAAGACTTTTTGCTCCTAAGTCCTCTAATTTTTTCCAATTTTTTTTCAAAAAAATTTTTCAAATACTTTTATCTTGGAGTACTAGCATTATAGTCAATCTCTCTGCTGCCTCTTTTTTCATAGTGTTGACTAGAGAACAGGTGGTGCTTTTAAACTCTTAACTGCCAGGTATCTGGAGAATAAAGGGGCGAAAAGCCAAGTCCCAGGAGAATGGACATTTTTGAAGGAACAATAGCATCCCTGACACAAGGACAGACTATAAAGTTCGGGGCAAAAAGCTTATCCATTGCCGAGGGAAGCAGTTTGTTTTTTCACCTTCTCTTTGCCTTTCTTCACCATTTCCAAGGGTGTTTAGTTAGCGGTGTCTAGCCCACTGGCTCAAGAGGCCGGAATATCTAATTTTTATTCGACAGCACAGCCCCCTATGGTCTCTTCTTGCCTTCTCTTTTGCATGCTTTTTCACTTCCTCACTCGTGGCAGATAATCTCTACATGCATGACGGTTTTCGTTGTCGTCTATCGCCATATGGACTAGGTTGCCTTATGGCGACCTTGACAGACACCAGGGTGGGAGGCCCGGGGGAGGGGAGAGGCGGTCAGCTCTGTAAGAGAAACCTTCAGACCGCTGTGAGGAGGCGCTACAAGGAGGAGGAGACCACCAAGGTCCACTCAGCGTTCAGTTTTTAAAAAGATTGACGGGATGTGTACCAACTGTCTTAGCTCTAGCTTCTTGCGCGGTCTCGCGAGATACGAACGTCTATGTGGAGGGGGTGTCAAAGGCTCCTCTCTGAGTGGGGGATGGGAATATCTGTGGCGCAATCATTGCGCGAGATTGGGCCATGGTCGCCGGGGCTATGCTTATATCTCGCGATATTTCAGTTGCTCTGGTTTGGAACTGGAGGCAGATTCTCGCGAGAGCCCGTGCTGAGAGCTCCGTGAGGCCCCGTGTGTTTGTGTGTGTGTATGTGTGTTGGTGGATGTGAGTACGGGGAAGCAGCGGCCGCCATTTCAGAGAGCTTGCCGAAGCTGTCGCAGGGGTGGATCCTGAGCTGCCGAAGCCGCCGTCCTGAACTTCCGCGCGGGCTCCTCTAATCCCATTGTTTCTTTTAGATTCGCTCGGGCCTATCCGCCCTCGGAGCCCGAAATTCGGGCTGGGCGGTACCGCGGCCTGGGCCTAGCGGCTTAACAGTAGCAACAGCGGCAGCAGCAGCAGCCCCCCCCCCCTTTCCGAATACGAGCACCCTAGGGGCCCGAAAGCCCGCACAGGTAAGGAGATGTCGCGGGCCTGTGTATTGTCAGAGCTTTTCAGAGGTTTGGGTTTTGTCTGGTTTGACGGGCACTCTTTCGGCGGTCTTTAAACACTGCGGGGGGGGGTGTGGTTCGGGAAATCGGCTGCATTTCGGCGACCGCGCCCTTATTTTCCGGTCGCTTCGATTTTGGGGTTTTTGGGTGGCAGGGACCCCAGAGAGGCTTCGGGCGGATGGCGACCGGTCCCTTCGAGGCCTGGCCGGCCGCGACCTCCCAACATGGCGCCAGCCGAACGCTACCACGGCGTACAACCCCTCCCAACCGAGGGAGTTTCCCTTTGCCCCTAAAATGGCAGCGCGGGTTTTGCGCGGAAAGAGGCGGTCTAAACTCGCGGCGCGCGGGTTCTGTTTTTAGAGTTAATTGTGGGCCTTTTTTTTTTTTTTTAATCGTACATTTAATGTATTCCCGTGTGTTTAGTCTTGGAGATATTTCAGATTTAATTATCAAGCCTGGCTAAGTGCATCGTGCCCCTTGACTCATTCGAGGGCTTTTTGAAGGTTTTTCTGAAGTTTTGGAGTTTGTCGGGTAAGGAGATTGAGCGCCGTTGAAAAATGTTTACTCACCTGAATTACCTTTCTTATTTTTAGGCGATTAGAGAAAATGGCAGACGATATTGATATTGAAGCAATGCTTGAGGCTCCTTACAAGAAGGTGAGAAAAAACATGTCGGTGAGGTTTATATATTTCTTAATTTAGCATTATCACGAAACTACTGCTGAAATGTAAACTAACATCCCCGGAGCCCTCTTGATTTATCTTATCAGAGATGCATTACGTGTAACTTACAAAAGTAAATATATGCTATTGATGTAATAATATTGTGCAGTAGTTTCACTTCAGCGTGATGAATAAATGCCCATCTATCTCTCTTTGTAGACTTGCCTAACGATATCTCACCTCTACTCCCATGAATTCACCTTTGATTCCAGTGTGAACTGTCAATCATAAGGTAGTAATTGAGTGACTTATCGCTGTACCGTGGTCCCCTAGGTAAAATGACTCAACTAAGAATTACCAGCTCCAGTTTGGTATAGCAAAAAGGTGAATGTAGTGGTTTGGGAAAATAGCAGGGGTCCAAGAATAACAAAGCATAACCAGTCTATGGCAAGCAAATCTTTAAGTTTTACAAGAAGAAATGGGTGAGATTTAAATTTTTTTTCTATATATATATGACTGGTGATAGTAAATACCGAAACAGGCAGGTGATGATCTGCTCAGTTAAAAATTACTGAAATTCTTGGATCCCTGAATAGAAAAAAAAATTTTTTAAAGCAAAGGAGGCAGTATCACAACTTAAGAGTCACTTGATGACTGTTTTACTGTGCTCCGAATTGTTTTATTTTTACTTAGTCCCTGCCATATTATTTCACACTAAAAGCTACAAAGGAATTATTTTGGCTAGTAGTATAGTCTGACCCGTTTCAGTATCACAGTAAAAGTAAAGTGTCTTTTCATTCTTTCACCAGTTGGTGGTGAATATAGCTGTATGCATGCATTATCACTGGTGTCGCAAACTGTAAGCTTTGTAAGTTAGCACTTATACTTCTATAACTGATGTGATCAAACTTTAAAAAACAAACATTGCGCTAAACCTTTTAAAATAATACATCTGTTTTGGAGTGTATAGCACGACCATGTGGTACCAGTTTGGATGAATTCTTTTTAGCTTTAAATACTGTATGTAGTTTTGTAATGCTTAGACTCTTGAAGAACTACTTCTGTTTTAATGTTAAGATTCTTGTGTCTTAGTTTAACATGGATGTAATTCCATGTAAACAGGTATGGAAGTAGGAAATGTTTAGGTTGGACTGGTGGATTATTAATTGACTTTCTTGGGTTCTTGGGAGTCAACATTACTAAAGCAGTGTGAATCCCTGTTTGCTTCAGGGCGAGATGTGTGACAGAGGTGGCATCAAGCTCTTACAGTCCCAACCCTCCAACGGAAATGGGCGAAGATCTCAGGAATGGCATCGGTCACAGGAAATCGATAGTGGCTGGCTGCTAGCATGGCCACTTGGGGCTTAGGCAGAAATAGAGCCATGGTACTGACCAAAGGGACCATAGCACATGGAATAAAACTCAAAACAGGACTTCATTCATGTTTTTAGAAATTCTATTTAACCACTTCAACAACTGTAAATGTGGATAACTTAATATCTAACTATATAAGAAAGTAAAATTTAACATGTTAATATGCATTTTTATTTTTGTATCTTGATGACTTAATTGTAAGCAACAAAGTGGTTAAACACGTTCCCATCTAAATTTTTTTATAGCCTTCCATATTAAACTATAAACAAGTAATTAGTTTTAAAATTGTTTTGTATTTTCTTATTCCTATTCCCTTTACCCTTTGACAACTTGAAATGTTACCACTTCGTCCTCATGATGTTCTTCTATCAACCCTGCTTAGGATGAGAACAAGTTGAGCAGTGCTAACGGCCATGAAGAACGTAGCAAAAAGTAAGTTACAAGAAGGGACCTGGGGTGGGGGGACCTTTATATGATTGAGATCTTAAGTTGTGCTCCTGTGGCTGTAGCATCAAAGTTCTCTTCAGAAGCTTTTTCTTGTCTCTCTTAGAGAAGTCGTTCTTTACCTTCTGAAGGGATGAGAAACTATTTGAGGACATGAAACTATGAATTCTTTCTCTAGATCTCAGGATAGAGTTTGAGGGATCTTTTGGACACCTTCCCCTCCAAGTCTGTCCACGACAATCTGGATAAGAGTTCCTGTATTAGAGTTTGTCTTTGTCTTAAATTTATAAACTGGGCTTAATATTTTGGTGGTGTATCCATAAAACTTCCATATCCACTGCAGATGGGTTAGGAAGAAGAAAAGGTAACAAATAACAGGCCTGTGGAAAACATTGTTTTAAAGGAGTCAGAGCTGTGAATTATTTATGCATCTTGCTGCTTAAAGGCCCTTTTTTGTAGCAACATTATAGCATACTTAAAGTACTTTTTAGGTGCCTTTTACATGGCTTTTGTTGCTTAAACTTTTTAAAACTTTATTACTTGAAGAATGGAAATGGAGTTTTTTTAAAAAATTGTGCATATTAATGCAATTTACTATGTTAAATGAGTAATCTGTAATAGTAACTAAGTGCTATCGACTAGAATACAGTATTTGATGTTTCAGTGACAGCATAAACCAGAATCACTTTATAAAGTTGGATCCTATTTTTAGAGTATTTTTCCTGCTCTAAAAATTAGTGACTCTTAACATCACGTGATCATGTTATAAGCTTCAAGTTGTTTCAGTAGCCTATTTTGTGATGTCATTAATTTGTAATGTATGTGACTCCATCTAATGGAAAACGAAAACAAAATGATAACATAGTCCCTTATTTGATTTTCTGGCTCTTTTCCTAATAAGAGCTCAAAATGCTTCATAATACACTACCTTAAATTCCTCACAACTTTTATTAGGTAGGTTGATAGAATTTCACAAAAGAGATGAGAAAATTCTTAAATTGGATTATGTGGGCTTTGTTATGCTGATTATTTTATTCTTAACAATTCCCATAAAAAAGGTAATGGATTTAAAATGATGCAGTTTGCAGAAAATGTCGGGGTTTTTTTTTGTTTTTGTTTTGTTTTGTTTTGTTTTGTTTTGTTTTTGGTTCAAAGTTGGGTAGAGGGTCTGTTACAGTCACAACAGATTGTGGGAATTAATCACATAGGGTTTAGTCTTGAATTGTTTAGATTTAAGGCAGTCAGCCAATTATTGCATTGTTTAATGTTACCTGGTTTTAGAAGTTTTCCCAAAGTAAGAGTTTCCTAATTAATAGTTTTAATTCCCAGTTTGTAATGAAAACCTAGAGAGGACTATCCACATAAATTGAAATTATCCAATCTAGGTATCAGGCCTATTGGGTAGGTAAAGATCTTACCCTAAGTGCCAAAAGGATGAGGACATGCACTTTGGTCACAGAGTTTTCTTTGTTTGACCATTCTCAGATGTCACTCCTTGCTACTACTGTGATCTCCGGCTTGTATTTGTTTTCATTGTGCATCTAAGCTCATTAAGGCTACCAAGCTTTTACAGGAAATTCAGCATCAAGGTCTCCATGACTGATGCTTTGTGGCCTTTATTTAATGTAGAGTCTTGTGATAATGAATAGAAGAATGGATAATTTTCTTTGATTGGCTGTAGGGTAGCCAATATAAGGGAATGTCCTTTTGAAATATCCCAACTACCACCTAGTATCGTTTTAAATGTACAAATTGTTTGTCATATTTCTCACTCACTTAAAGCTGCTTAAATAAATGGCTTTTTAGTTCAATCAGGAACTTCTCACCCATTTCTCTAAAGGGAATTGAGCTTTCAAATTTATTTTAAAGTTATGTAGAAATTTTCATATTTAAGTTTAGATAAAATGTAAAATGACAGTGTTCTGCACATTAGTGTTCTGCATGAATTCTCCAAAAGGAAAGTGCCATGTTGCATTTTTCATCCTAAAACTTCATTGTCTTAAAAACAATTGAGCGTTGGGATATAGTTCTAAGAAAAAATGTACAACCTGAGGAATTTAAAGTTGACCACCTAGTAAATGTTTCCTTTGAAAAAAATAGTTCTGATTTTCAATACCTACACTCAGTTGTATTCTGGTAGTAGTAGAAGGAACTAAGTTTAAATTGGTTATCAGTTAGCCTGCTTTCTGAGAGCTATACCCCTGAGTTTGGCAAGAACTCAGAGTATATCTTTTAAGTATCTGAGCTTGCCTTCATGGGAATATTATTTGTTAGTGTAACCATTTTCAGAAAGTCTAAAGTAGCATCCATTCAGTTAAGCTCTTTAGGAATTACTCAAAAGGATAACAATAAAATGACACAGTTGAAATATATTGGCTACTGTGTGTGGATTATCTATAAATTTTGGAATAAATGACTTTTCTATTTTTTTTCTTATTTTCCAGAGTACTTTGCATTTAAATTTTAGATCTTCTTACATGGAAGAGGTCAAATCCAGTTATAGCAAAACACCTTTACAGCAGAGGCCATATAACCAAAAAGTCCAAAGGCCCAGCCCAGTGGACCATTTACTTCAATGATGTTCAGTACAAAATTCCACTGCCACTAAAGACTTTGGAAAGTCCCTTTTAAGTTGTAACAGGATTTGACTATTAGTGTGGATTTTGATAACCCTTCTTTAGTTAACTTAATGTTCTTTCAAGCTGCAATTTGTTAATAGAGAAGTATATTGCTTTCTTAATTTTTTGTCTGGGCTTTTATGAAGAGGATCATGCTTCTGAATGTCTTAGTATGTTGCTGTCTTTTTACCTGTCTGGGGTTGCCTTCAGATGTGGGTGGGGACTCACTTGTAAAAAGTTCAGGAAGACTTTTAGTTGAAGTTAGCTCCAATTTTCTAGTCCTTTCCTTTGGCAGAATAAGTTTTGGGCCTAAAAAGACATAGATTGGGAGGTTGGCTGCCTCTCTGCTGTGGACCGTCTATGAGCAGAGCAATACTTGACTTGTCTGTCCTTTTTGTGGGGGATGGAGTTACTTTTTACTTTGTCCCCTGATTGATTATATGTAGGACTTTTGATGATAGCTATCTCACAGAATTCTTAGGCTAAGACAGTGTCAGGTGTTGCAGGCAGCAAAGTTGGAATGTAATCTGTTGCCCTTTTGGGGCATTGCTTTGATGACTTCTATATAAATAATGAGTGTAGCCTAATTTTCTGTCATGTGCTACCTAGCATATACATTTCTGACAGTCAGGTGGATTATCTTGAAATTTTAGACAAAGTTTCTGCCTCCTTGGAAAGCTCTACATCTCCTTGTGATTGGAGTGTGGGTTTCAAGATTCCAGAAGGTGGGTGTCTTCATTTTCTATTTTCAATGCACTCTAAGATGACCTGCTTACAGGTTCTCTGAGGCAGACTTCAATTGCTCTTATGCTAACTTTGCTTTGATAAGGACTAAACAGTTTAATTAAATTTTCCAAATGATGTAGAGTTGTCAAAATGTTTAATTATCTTTTTAGCCACTACAAATTGACATTTTAGCAGAATAAGTTTATTTTTAAATGTCTTTGAATTTATACTGAAATATCTGAAGGCACCTCTAAAATTTGGGTGATGACAAAGAGGTACAGATGGTAAGATTTAATTACAAAATGAACGGGTGGTATACTGTGAAGAATACAGAAATGAACAGAAAGATATGACTGACTGGCTTTTTTACCTTTCAGAGTTTGAGATTTTATAAAGATTGATTAAAGGTGTTGATCCTTGTTTTTGATTGTACCCCACAGGCTTGTATAAACTGGCATGCTCCATTTTCTGGTGTATTCATTATAGCTTTAAATAGAACACATCCAAAAAGGTCACAAAAGTCTAGGTGTGTCAGAATGCATTTTATTGCATTAGTTGCATTGTTCTTTGTCAATACTTGTAAGTTTGCCCATGAAAACCAAAGTATTGATGCTTGTATGGCCCTTTCAAGTAGAAAATACTCTTATGTGTAAGTAGGGTCAAAATTGGCTCACGTAAAGGAAGTTTAAAAGTGTTTTCAATAATTTTTATGTATGACCCATTGTTATTTAATACTTATTGTAACTTTGATTTTATTACTGTATCTAGTGGATTACAGTAATACTCGTTGGCCAGTTACATGTTGGTCAAAGTTTATTTAAAAGTTCAGGTTTCAACAAATGATTTCCTTGTTAAAGCTGTACCTGACTCTCAGGAGCAATCATTAGAGTTCCTGCTCTCAACTGATTGTCAACTGACTTCTGATTTTCAGTAGTAGAAGACGAATGTTGCATTACCTAGGAATTATTTTTTCCATAAGTATGATTATGTATCATTGTATAATAGTAAAAATAGCAAGATAAATTTACAGAAAGATTAAGATTTCTGACCATAAGAGGAAGTATATTTGGGCACTTTTTCAAACCAGCAAGATAATGGTAATTTTTTTTCTTCTCAGGAGGAAAAAAAGCAAGAGCAGAAGTCGTAGTCATGAACGGAAAAGAAGCAAAAGTAAGGAACGGAAACGAAGTAGAGATAGAGAAAGGAAAAAGAGCAAAAGCCGAGAAAGGAAGCGAAGTAGGAGCAAAGAAAGGAGGCGGAGCCGCTCAAGAAGTCGAGATCGCAGATTCAGAGGCCGCTACAGAAGTCCTTAGTATGTAACTATAATTTGATGATTTTGATTTGAGAGTCATTCTCTAGGTATCCAGAAAACATTTAATCTGAGTAATGTACATTATAAAATTTTTGGTTTTCAATATGTCTAGTTAAGAAGCATTAAATAAGGATATTGGCGTTGAAAAGACCTAGAAAAACAGCACATGGACCAATACGTAACTTCTGTTTTACTAGGCATACAGATTATTTTCTGTTATTCAAAATATTTTAACTGTATGCCAATCCAAACTAGACCAAAGCACTAGAATGCTTAAAAGACTTGATACTGTAGTGCCAGAATTTGAAAGCTTAAAGGTATGTGAGCTATTTCAAATTCTCTTTGCTGAACATAAATTTATTTAAGATTTTAAAGCTCAAATAGATAAATTACTAATACATATGATCAGTCAAATACGTAATTTATGAATCTTTTCTGGCTGTTAACAGATGAAATGACAGATCCTTTATGAATCTGGTGCATGCTCCTTGATAATGATGAATTTGGGGGCTCATCACATTGTATTTGAGGTTTTTAAAATGAGAAAACACTCAAAGTGCTTTGAAATCCCTGTGGAAATTTGATTGTAGTTTAACAAGTTGGAAACATGGTTTATTATAGTCATTTAAAAAACTATGTTAATAAATTTGGAAGGAATCTACCTACAACTCTTAACACAAGGATTGAATCTAGCAGTCCTTAACCCTTTACTTTTATTCTTTTGTCTTAATGAATATACTACTGTAAACTGGGGGGGGGTGTATTAAAATAAGCACTCCTAAGTTAAATGGGTGGAGATGGAATTGAAAGACAAAGACGTGCATAAGAGTTTTGACTCTTTGACTTGGACAAGTTAACGCTCTAAGCATTAGTTTTCTCATTCTTAAGAAAGGTAACAACTGACAGATGAACTTCAATGAGTATTGAATTGACAAGAGAATGAAAATAAAGGATGCACAATACTTAACTGCTATTCATGAAATGTTTGGGTATTATTTGAAGCCATTAAAGTTAGTAACATTTTGGGTTCTGATTCTGGCTCTTTAACCTTTAAAATAAAAAGGATTGAACTCCTTGTTCTCGAGTTCTTCCTAGCTGTTAATTTCACAAACATTTAAGAGCTGAAAGAGTACCACAATGTTTTAATTCCGAATGATTATTTCTGGGTCGAATTTATTGAGATTTACCATATTTGTTTTTATCAGAATTAAATAGGGGGGAAAGGGACTACCTTAATAAATTCTGTGTATTATGTATCTGTTTTATAATGAATATTTGAAGTTGGCCTATAATCCTGGTCTGACTTAAAAAATGATTTAGTTCTTATGTCTGGTTTCATGTGATCTTTAATTTAGTCAGTAAATTTATATTCATAACTATGATTGTTAGTTTGAATTGTGAAGGACCCATTTAATACAAAATTTTATTTGGAGCTGCTTGGGTGTTTCAGGTATGCCCAGAGTCCATGAAAACAAGTCCAAATGTGGATAACATACCACTAGGTACTTCGATTTTGCTACCCTTCTTGAAAAGGAGAGTAGGATGAGCACTAAGGGACATATGACTTGTCCCATTAAGTTAATTTGGTCTTTCAAAATTAAAAAAGGCCCTAAAACTGTAAGGCCTTTTTAGGATTCAGAATAAAACTGGATCTTAGAATAATTATATGATCTCTTTTGAAAACATTCCTTTATTATGTCAAGTTCACAAAATTGTTTTTGAAATCCTAATGAACTTTACATCTTTACTATGGAATATTTTGTCACAAAGAAGTGAAGTATGACACAAACTGCTTTCATGCAGTCTCTGAGATTTATTGTTAAATGGAAAAGTTGGAGTTTAGTCCCTCTCTAATAATTTCTCAAACATATTTATGAATTTTGTGTGTATATACATACAAATACATAAATTCCTGGGAATGGATCTGCAAAGATTCATACAAAATTGTTAACTGTAGTTACTCCTTGTAAATAAGATTTATTTTCACTTAAAATAAACCAAACCTCAGGAATGTATTCATAAATGTGTAATTAAGAAAAAACGGTAGACTGAAAATGATAGAATTTTCAGAATCTGAAAAATACTGAGGCTGTAACCTTTGGTCTTGGCACCTCTCAGTGGTCCAGGATGGATAACTATAAGAGCAGTTGCCTGGGATAAAGTTAAGAAAAAAAAGTCTCTTATTTCCTCTTCATAATTGAGGTGGAAAAAAAAAAATCAGCCTAAACAATGTTAAACTTGCTGGAGAGCGCATGAACGCGATCTTAGCAAGACCCTAACCCTGTAACTAGTGTAATTTTGTGTTTCCTTTTTAGCTCCGGACCAAAATTTAACAGTGCCATCCGAGGAAAGATTGGGTTGCCTCATAGCATCAAATTAAGGTTTTTAAACATACTTCTGAATTGTTTAAATTGTTTTTCAAGGAACTAATGTGGTGTACCTGTTTGGGTAATTTCTGAAACTTTTTAACTTTGCAGCAGACGACGTTCCCGAAGCAAAAGTCCATTCAGAAAAGACAAGAGCCCTGTGAGGTAGCTGTTGTCCCTATTTTTTTTTCTTTTGGCACTTTCAGCTTTTATAAAGCTTTTGCAACTTATGCTGCTATTAAATTTATTAACATTTAATAATTTGGACTGTGTTAAATCAGTGTGGTTGTGTAAGTTTTCATTTTCGTTTCCTATAAGAATGGAGTAGTAACTACAGTGTTGAGATACAAGGTGGTATTACATGTGCTCTTAAATCCCTTTTAAATAAAAGTTAATGGTAACTATAGAAACTTGAAATAGACTTGCCTCTGCTTATCTTTCAAATTAATAAATTTTGAGTTATTAAAATTGCATCATGGGAAATTGATTGTAACAGACATGAGTTTCACTAATCTGACTCTATTAATTTCCAAAGTCTTAACCAAGTTGACTTGTTTCTGAGTAGTAGTAATCTTACGTTTGTGAGTTATTTTCTTCTTAAATGAAATGAGACTTACTTGTTAAGTCTATCATTTATGTTCATTCAAGGAAAGTTTTGATAAATGGCAGCACTGATACTCTTTCTGGCTTCCCTTAAAGGGCACCTTTTAACTTAGAGTTCATTATCTGTTATATTTGTTACTTGGTATATTTTAATTCTGGGATTTGATGAAAACCTTAATGATTTTAAAAGCTCTTTTTGTACCTACTGAGCGCTTTTTTTTTTTTTTTTTAACTCTTTTAATACTTACTCTTATAAGAAAATCCCCTTTTGGGGCGCCTACGTGGCTCAGTGGGTTAAAGCCTCTGCCTTCGGCTCAGCATGATCTCAGGGTCCTGGGATGGAGCCCCGCATTGGGCTCTCTGCTCAGCAGGGAGCCTGCTTCTTCCTCTCTCTGCCTGCTTCTCTGTCTACTTGTGATCTCTCTCTGCCAAATAAATAAATAAAATCTTAAAAGAAAATCCCCTTGTTTTCTGGATGTAGTCTAGCTTTGTACCTCCGTTTTATAGTTTAAAATTACTTGTTAATTTACCAAAGAAATGCACCAGAATTTTGTAGGTGGAAAAAGCACCTTCTTGAAAATGTCCAGAATGTGGATAAGAGCATGTTTGTGCTTTTATCCTTAGCTATTCACTTAGAACCTTAACCTTTAGTGGTGTTTTATAAGAAGTAACGTTAATAGGCACTTCATATAATTTGATCTCTTGTGCTCTTTTTACTTGGGCACTTTAATTTCCTCCATATAGTCAGAAGTGCTCTTGATTGTCAAGGCTATCTAAAAATGAATAAATTGAATTCCACTACTTGTATTTATTTAATTTCCTGCTTTTCATACTTGATTTGTAGATAGGTATGGTTTCTGTATTTTACAACCATCAAGAAACATTGCTTTGACTGTGCCTGGGTGGTTCAGTGGGTTAAGCCTCTGCCTTTGGCTCAGGTCATGATCTCAGGGTTCTGGGATCAAGCCCCGCATCTGGCTCTCTGCTCAGTAGGGAACCTGCTTCCCCTTCTTTCTCTGCTTGCTTCTCTGCCTGCTTGTGATCTGTCAAATAAATAAAATCTTTAAAAAAAAAGAAAAAGAAACATTGGTTTGTATACTGGGTTTATAGAGTCTTAGAAGACTGATTCGAATAGGGGCACCTGGGTGGCTCAGTTGTTAAGCTTCTGCCCTCGGCTCAGGTCATGATCCCAGGGTGCTGGGATCAAGCAAGCCCCTCCTTGGGCTCCCTGCTCTGAGGGAAGCCTGCTTCTCCCTCTCCCAGTACCTCTGCTTGTGTTCTCTTACAGTGTCTCTCTCTCTCTCAAATAAATTAATAAAATCTTTAAAAAAAAAAAAAGACTGATAGAATAAGCAACCAGGTCATGATTCTATATATGTCTCAATTTGTTAAAAATTCAGGGGAAAAATGAGAATAAAATAGTTCTTATCATCTCAGGTTAGTCATTTATGATTGTCAAACTTTATTTCACTTCATGGTTTTATGGTTTTGGACTATTCTGACATTGTAGCTAGTAAGTGGTTAAAGACTATTCTTAAACTCTAAGGCTCCAGATTGGTCTTTTACTAATTACCAATCTGGAGAAATTACCATTTGTAAGACTTGAGATGGCAATGGACTTTTGTTCTGATGTCATGTAAGATGCTAGCGGAAGAAACATTAGTGGTTATCTTGTTGAAGGAATGGGAGTCACATTGAATAATTTTATGGATATTTTGTATAAATCTTAGTGAAAATGGGTTTGCAAGGGACACCTGGGTGCCTCAGGCAATTGTTTCTCCCTCTCAGGTAGTGATCTCACCTCCTCAGTAGGTGGTGGGGAGTCTGTTCCCTCCCTCTGCCTCTTACCTTGCTTGTGCATGCTCTCTCTCTCTTCCTCACTCTCAAATAAATAAAATCTTGAAAGAAGAAAATGGGTTTGGGAATAATGATAAACTACTTGGAAAGTTTATTCTGTTTTCTGAAAATCATAAGGTTATTTTTAGAATAATTTATAAAAGTCCATTGTTTTGTACTTCCTGTTAGGGAACCTATTGATAATCTAACTCCTGAAGAAAGAGATGCAAGGACAGTTTTCTGCATGCAGCTGGCAGCAAGAATTAGGCCAAGGGATTTGGAAGAGTTTTTCTCTACAGTAGGAAAGGTAAGTTTTTAGTCTGTTTAGGGAGGTTGAATGAATGGGAATTGTGAACAAAATGTAATTGTCAGTGTGTTAGGTTAAATTAGAGAATATTTAAACACTGAATCTTTTAATTTAGTAGAATTCAGTTAGGGAAACTTTTGGGGGGACATTTCTATTTTGCTATTTTGCCTCCATTGGAATTTAATAGTGTTGGAATTAATAACTGTTAACCACACATTGATCAAAAGTAGAAAAAAAAACGAAGTGGACTGACATGTTCCCTTAGTTAAAACATTGGGGGCACCTGGCTAGTTCATTTGGATCATGGAACTCTTAACTCTGGTCACAAGTTCATGACCCACTATGGGTGTAGAGATTACTTAAAAGTAAATTTAAACCATGTAATCTGTTAAAAAACAATTTTTTTTTTAATGGTTTACAGTGGATGGTTGCATAAACAGAAGCTTATGTTACGTGTGTGTTTTGTTTTTAGGTTCGAGATGTGAGAATGATTTCTGATAGAAATTCAAGACGTTCCAAAGGAATTGCATATGTGGAGTTTGTTGATGTTAGCTCAGTGCCTCTAGCAATAGGATTAACTGGCCAACGTGTTTTAGGAGTGCCAATCATAGTACAAGCATCACAGGTAATCATTTGCTTGGTTAGGAATTTGATTAACAATTGTGTTAAGAAACCTGTTGCTTAGTATTACGTTATAGTGTCTTGGCATAATCATTAATTATTTGAGTTAGATGTTTTCAGAACAGCTTTTTTTTTCCTTAAACTTTCTTTTGGTTACTTTGATAATCGTATATTCTCAACTATCCTGTTTTAATACAAGGTTTAAATACCTATTTCATGAAAAAGATACGAGAACATGGTGTAGATATTTTTTTGATTTGTGATAATTTATTAATTGGGGGTAGAAAAACATTTAAAAACACATTTACTCTTTCAAATGGAATGATTTTGACATTTTTAATCAATTTAGTATTTTCAGTGTTTTGTAATACACCTGTGTAGGATTTTGTAAAGCGTTAAGAGTAGTTTGAGCAGCTTCTATTTCTACCATTTTTTAAAGGTAAAATGTTTTGAACTAATCTTGTGAATGTTTTCTGTTTAAAATTTCTTGTTTTTAATTCCTCTTTGCTGGTACTTTGTAGTAATCCTATACTGCCTTTGGGAAATGAAATTAGCATTAGTAACATTAGTGTGTTTAAATGTGGAAAAACTGAGATGTATTGTTTTATTACAAGAAAGCTTTTTTAGGATACCATTATTGATAATTTGTCACTGCTTGCTAGCTCAGGTGTTTTTTAAGTGGTGATTATAGGATTTAAAGAATATTTTCGAGCAACACATAATAAAATAGTCATTTTGATAGCTTTACAAACCACTGAAATAAGTAACTAACTCTTAAAATAATCTGGTTACTTCATCAAATTTTTTATATTCTAAAGTTAGGGGCAAGCCTTGGAACCAGATCTGACTTAAATTCCAGTTTTACTTACTGTTAATAAGCTGTATGTAACATTGGTCAAGTTCGTAGCTTTTGTCATATCTAAAAGATAATAGGTTGTTTAGTGTTTTCTAAAACACTTAATATTATTTATTATAACAGTGGGAAAATAATTGTTAGGAAATGGGAAAAATTACTTCCTTGAATCCTTGAGTCATTTCCTGCAAAGGAGGACAAATTTATTTCTATTTATTTATTTATTTTAAATTTTTTATTTGACACAGAGAGAGGGGGGGGGCACCAGCAGGGGGCGTGGAGAGGGAGAAGAGACTTCCCTCTGAGCAGGGAGCCTGATATGCAGCTTGATCCCAGGACCCTGAGGTCATGACCTGAGCCAAAGGCAGATATTTAACAACTGAGCCACCCAGGCGCCCTGGAGAATGAATTAAATGCATAGATAGTCATGAAGAGGGCTAGAGTCTTCAGATGAAAATGAGGGTTTTTTTTTTTTTTTTAAGATTTTATTTATTTGACAGAGGTCACAAGTAGGCAGAGAGGAGGAAGCAGGCTCCCTGCTGAGGGGATAGACCCCCCCCCCAATGTGGGGCTTGATCCCAGGACCCCGGGATCATGACCTGATCCAAAGAGAGAGGCTTGAACCTGCTGAGCCACCCAGGTGCCCCTAAAATGAGGTTTTGAGTTGATTTAACTTTAACCTCTTTTGGACATTGATACTCAAAATTCCTCAATCTGTTAATATGAAAAGGAACTTGTGGTAGAATATGAATTGATAACCATTACCTTTGAGAAAGACTTCCTTTCGAAAAAAATGACGGCTAAACTGAATGCTTTGCTCGATGTGATTTTATATTGACAAAAAAGCCCCTTTATGGCAGCCAGCCAGTTGGTGTGTACTGTACTTTGAGTAACCGTGATTTTGAGCATACGTTAATTTTGATGAACAATGAATGCCGTGAGACAGTCTTATTTTCCGCATTTAGTATGTCTGATATCAGGATGCATCTCATTTAGATGGCATAGTGTACTTTCAGGATTGATTTCATTTTACATATGAAATGGAGTGTATGATTGCTTTATATATGACTTAACGCGGGGCGCCTGGGTGGCTCAGTGGGTTAAGCCTCTGCCTTCAGCTCAGGTCATGATCTCAGGGTCCTGGGATCGAGTCCCGCATCGGGCTCTCTGCTCAGCAGGGAGCCCACTTCCCTCTCTCTCTCTCTCTGCCTGCCTCTCCATCTACTTGTGATTTCCTCTGTCAAATAAATAAAATCTTTATATATGACTTAACGCTTGTAAAACTTCAAAGTTTTTTATTGTGGCAAAATATCTATCTAAAGCTGGATAAAATACTGAAGATTTTTTTTTTAGAAAATTGGCATTTGAACCATTTTCTTAAAATTTTAATTTAGTGCTCTTAATCAATCACATGTAAATGGGGTATTTGTCCTGTTATGACTTAGTAAATTTAGTAATTTCATTACTAGCCTTTGATATTACTTGTCATTAAGCAAACCTAAAATGAATAGGATTTTACTATGATTAAAATGATTTGGATTAGGGGGCCTGGGTGGTTCAGTCATTAAGCATCTGCCTTCAGCTTGGGTCATGATCCCAGGGTCCTGGGATCAGGCCCTGCATCCAGGTTCCCTGATCCCTGGGAAGCCTGCTTTTCCCTCTCCCGCTCCCCCTGCTTGTGTCCCCTCTTGCTGTGTTTCTCTTGGTCAAATAATCAAAATCTTCAAAAAAAAAAAAAAAAAGTGGGGGGGTGCCTGGGTGGCTCAGTGGGTTAAGCCTCTGCTTTCAGCTTAGGTCATGCTCCCAGGGTCCTGGGATTGAGCCCCAAATCCTGCTCTCTTCTCAGCAGGGGGCCTGCTTCCCCCTCACCCTCTGCCTGCTTCTCTGTCTACTTGTGATCTCTCTCTGTCAAAAAAATAAATAAAATCTTAAAAAAAAAAAAAAGATTTGAGGGGTGCCTGGGTGGCTCAGTTGTTAAGCATCTGCCTTCCGCTCAGGTCATTATCCCAGCATCCTGGGATTAAGCCCCTCATCGGCTCCCGGCTCAGTGGGAAGCCTGCTTCTCCTTCTCCCTTTCCCTGCTTGTATTCCCTCTTTTTCTGTCATATAAATAAATAAAATCTCTAAAAAAATGATTTGAATTAGTGCTCTGTGATGTGCATTTTTTCTTACAACTTGCAGGCAGAAAAAAACAGAGCTGCAGCAATGGCGAACAATCTACAGAAGGGAAGTGCTGGACCTATGAGGCTTTATGTGGGCTCGTTACACTTTAACATAACTGAAGATATGCTTCGGGGAATCTTTGAGCCTTTTGGAAGGGTAAGTCCCATTATTTTCAATGATCCTTGATAGGTTCTTCTTACAATATAACTGCATAATAATTCTGTGTTTCTACTTTGTCATGTTTCAATGAGGTTTAATAGTAAGATGGGAAAGAGTGGTTCTGAGAGGGTTTTGTGGCATCTTAGATTAAGGTAGTATCTCTGAAAGAAGGATAACATTTGAAGATAAGAATCTTAGTGTTGTCATTCATAATGCTGCAGTGAAATGCATATAGTATTAGAAGCAATCACTTTTTTCCAAGTCAA
The DNA here is from genome assembly GCF_011764305.1 of Mustela putorius furo. NCBI lineage: Eukaryota > Metazoa > Chordata > Mammalia > Carnivora > Mustelidae > Mustela > Mustela putorius. The sequence goes on along the minus strand of NW_025421464.1, from coordinate 5,102,278 downwards.
TATGAATGATGAGAGTTTCCGGTGCATTTGGAACGAGAGATTTTGTTTTCCTTAGTTGGGTCTTTGGGGGAAGGGGGGTTATTTATCTATCTATTTATTTATTTATTTTTAAAGATTTATTTATTTATTTATTTATTTGACAGAGATCTCAAGTAGGCAGAGAGGCAGGCAGAGAGAGGAAGGGAAGCAGGCTCCCTGCTGAGCAGAGAGCCCGATGTGGAGCTCGATCCCAGGACCTTGGGATCACAACCTGAGCTGAAGGCAGAGGCTTTAACCTACTGAGCCACCCAGGCACCCGGTTTTGTTTTTTTTTTTAAGTGTAATCTATCTCACCAATGTGGGTGCCCAAACTTATGGCCCCAAGGTCAAGAGTTGCATGATGTTCTGACTGAGCAAGCTAGGCACCCCCTGTTGATGTTCTTTGGATGCTTGTTTTTGGCCTTTCGGAACATTAAGGTATATGTACAGAACCTTTTCTCTATCTACTCAGTTAAGTAGTTAGACTTCGTGTTCACTTGGTCCTCATTTTATCATGACATTTTATTTTAGAATAAATGTTAATAATAGTGGGTTGTACTGTAGTTTAAAATATTCATTATGTGGCTGTGGATAAAAATGTTGGTAACTGTTAATACTGCATCCACTACTAATTTTCATTTCCCTTGGATATACTTTTTCACTATTTCCATTCAGCCCCTTTGTTAAACTGTTTAAAGAGTGCATAATGATAAAAGTTGGGTGTTGACTGTGGACTTTTTATTAAATTAAATTAGAAATGAGCGCACACTTCGCATACAAATCTTTTTTTTTTTTTTTGGTCAGTGACTACAAAGTTAGTGCATTCCTGAAATTACCGGACATGAAGAAATAGAGTACATCCATGCTGTATTTTAATTTTTTATGCTCTCTGTGTATGAACAGCTGTATTGAAATACTGGGGTATAGTACACAAACCATGAACTTCACCTGCTTCAAGTGAACAATTCATTGCCTTTTAAATGGCTATCCAGAGTTGTGCAGTGATCATCTGCATTCAGGGTTGATTTTATTCTTAAGATTTTTTAGAAGATTGATTTATTTGGGAGAAGCAGGGTTGGGGACAGAGGAGATAGTTTCAAGCAGATTGAGTGTGGAGTATGATGGAGGGCTTGATCTCTAAATCATGAAATCATGAGCTGAGCTGAAACCAGGAGTCAGGCACGTAACTGCCACCCAGGTGTCCCTGTTTGTAAGATTTTTATTTTATTTTTATTTTGTCTCTCTTGAATTTTTTATTTGTCAGAGAGTACGCATGCACACAAGCTGGGGGAATACAGTCTGAGGGAGAATCATGCTCCCCCTGAGCAAGGAGTCTGTGGGACTCCATCCCAGGACTTCGGGGTGGGATCATGACCTGAGCCAAAGGCAGATGCTTAACAGATTGAGTCACCCATGTGTCCCAAGATTTTTAAATAATGTTTACACCCACTATTTGACTTGAACTCAAAACCATGAGACCACGAATTGCATGGGCTATTGACTGAGCCAGCCAGGTGCCCTTGTTTTTAGTTATTCCAGCATCTTGGACAATTTGTCATGTCTGATATAATTGGGAATTTTGTGTTTTTAGCATAATGGAAAGAAAACAAAATGTTAATTTTCTAGCACCTGATTGTAGTTTACAAAGGATCTCTGGTTTTTAGTGTTGTGGGGTTTTTTGTTTTGTTTTGTTTTTCTTTCTTTTTATTTTTTATTTTTGATTTAACAGATAGGTATCACAAGTAGGCAGAAAGGTAGGCAGAGAGAGAGAGAGAGGAGGAAGTGGGTTCAGCTGAAGGCAGAGGCTTTAACCCACTGAGCCACCAGGCGCCCCTAGTGGTTTGTTTTTGAGGCAGAAAATTGTACTTTTTATTCTACAGTGCATAACTTCTTGTTTGAGAAGCATCTAGGCTTTCAGAAGTACTTTTGGAGATGGGTTGAGATGAATTGTTTTTGTTTTTAGGTGGGGAGACTTTAAATCATGTGTCAAGGAATAAAATGCTTTTGCTTCCTCCTTTGCAGTTACATAATAATTATTTTTATTTTTTAGATTGAAAGTATCCAGCTCATGATGGATAGTGAAACAGGTCGATCTAAGGGATATGGATTTATTACGGTAAGCAGTTACTATTGTTAACATTATGATATAAATTTTGATTGATTGAATGACTTAAGGTTTTAGACCAAAGTACTATAGTAATACTTTAGTTATTGATAGTGGGTAAAGGTGCTTGGTTCTTTTTTCAAATGGTTTAAAATAGTTTGTCTTCAGTAGGCATTTATATCAAATGTTGGTGCTTGCTTAGCCAGTTTTCTCTTACCGTGAATATAGTTAATTTATATAGCTAGTATCCACAAGATTGAAATTTATGACCCCATTATGAGGTTTTTTTGGTCTGTAATAGTTTTTGTGATGTTTCTGGCAGTTGAATGCAAGTGTCTTGATACTCTTTTTTTTTTTCATAAATGGGTTTTATTTTATTTTTAAAGATTTTATTTATTTATTTGACAGAGAGATCATAAGTAGACAGGCAGGCAGAGAGAGAGGAAGGAAGCAGGCTCCCTGCTGAGCAGAGAGCCCAATGTGGGGCTCAATCCCAGGACCCTGAGACCATGACCTGAGCCGAAAGCAGAGGCTTTAAACCACTGAGCCACCCAGGCGCCCCTGCTAGTAACTTTTTTTAAAAAAAAAAAAGATCTTTTTTGAGAGAGAAGAGGAGCAGGGGGAAGGGGGAGGGAAAAGGCGACTCCCTTATTAAGCAGGGAGCTCAATTTGGGACTCATTCATTCCCAAGAGTCCAGGATCATGACCTGCCCCTATTAAAAATATCTTTAATAAATGATACAAGGGGGGATAGGGAGGGAGACAACCCATAAGAGACTCTTAATCTCACAAAACAAACTGAGGGTTTTTGGGGAGAGGCGGGTAGGGAGAGGGTGGTTGGGTTTTGGACTTTGGGGAGGGTATGTGCTGTGGTGAGTGCTGTGAAGTGTGTAAACCTGGGGATTCACAGACCTGTACCCCTGGGGCTAATAGTTCATTATATGTTAATAAGAAAAAACAAATCTCTTTAATACCAACTATGTGTGAACTGTTTGCTATGATTTAGTTATCTATGTACAAAGCTTAGATTATTTTAATTTACATGGTTCTGCTGTGTGTTCATAAATGTTTTGTTAAGTGTCTAATTTTTTTTTCTCAGTAGAAAATGTTTTGAGTCATACTGATGAGATACTAAGCTGTGGGATTGCTGGGAGGTTGTTGTCATCATTGTGTCGTGTGTGTGTGTGTGTGTCCCGTTAAAAATGAGAATTAATGTGCAACTAAGTTTGTGTTTGCATCCTGGGCATCAAGAATTTCCATGATTTAAAGAAAATATTTTTATGATTTTATTGGCAATAAAATGACCCACAATTTTGTATTAATAACAGCTGAGTGAACTTTTAATTTTTCTGTTTAAAGATTTTGTTTAGTTATTTGACAGCAGAAGCAAAGGAAGCAGCCAGTAGAGGGAGAGGCAGGCTCCCTCCTGAGCATGGAGTCTGTTGTGGGACTCGATCCTAGGACTCTGGGATCATGACCTGAGGCTGAAGGCAGTGTACTTAATTAACTGAACCACCCAAGCACACCAATAGCTCTTTTTTTATGATAGGAAATAAAGCACCATTTTAGTTTATCTGAGCACATTAAAAAGAGTTTTGATTTGGGGAAAATTACTTTATTCATATGCTCTCTTACTAAGATTTCTTATTTCTGAATTTTGGTGTCATTTCGTAATACCTTGCTGTTTAAACCATCATATTAACAAAACGAATTTGAATGAGTTTGTGATCTGGTTATATTACTTAAAGCTAGAAATTCTACTTTCCCATCCATCCACTTGTATAATTATTGAATAGACTAGACTTAATAAGTAAGCTTACCTTAGGTGTATACATGAACTCACATACTGGACTTCACCTTTACCTCAATTACAGTTTTCTGATTCAGAATGTGCCAAGAAGGCTTTGGAACAGCTTAATGGATTTGAGTTAGCAGGAAGACCAATGAAAGTTGGTCATGTTACTGAACGTACTGATGCTTCTAGTGCTAGCTCATTCTTGGACAGTGATGAACTGGAAAGGACTGGAATTGACTTGGGAACAACTGGTCGTCTCCAATTAATGGCAAGACTTGCAGAAGGTAAGTTTTCACATGTGTTGTGAATGATTTATTGTGGATATGGTAATGAGTAATGAGTAAGGTAACCGACACAGACTCAGAAAATATTTTTTTTTACTTTGTGGTTGACCTTATTATTCTTTTTTTTTTTTTTTAAGATTTTATTTATTTATTTATTTATTTGACAGAGAGACAGATTACAAGTATGCAGAGAGGCAGGCAGAGAGAGAGAGAGGAGGAGGCAGGCTCCCTGCTGAGCAGAGAGCGGGCTCGATCCCAGGACCCTGGGATCATGATCTGAGCCGAAGGCAGAGGCTTTAAACCACTGAGCCACCCAGGTGCCCCTGACCTTATTATTCTTGGGTGGTAAATGCAATTTCATAGATGAGGCTACTTTAAAAAGTTCTAATGGAATCTACTTTGTGGTGGTGCCTTTTAAGTGCCATAGCATACATTACAGGATTCCTTTTGCTTTCTTAATGATATTTATATCCTCAGTTGCCCAGATTACAAGTCTTGCTTGTAAATACTTATAGTGAAGTAACTTTGGTAGTAGTAAGCACCCAGAAAATTGGGGTTTTCTACTCTTAACATAGTAAGGACTGTAAGATCTGATTTCTTTTACACAGGTACAGGTTTGCAGATTCCACCAGCAGCACAGCAGGCTCTACAAATGAGTGGCTCTTTGGCATTTGGTGCTGTGGCAGGTAGGAATTGAATCTTTTCTAATTTGAAATCGTTGTTTTTCACCTAATTCGAAAATTTGCCAAATTTTTGCATTTAAAAGGACTTACTGAGAATTCAATTCATCAAGTACTTTTTAGCCTGTAAATTTAAAGGAAATGGAAATACAGAATAGAATTATTCACTAATAATAATAGGCTATCAGGGCATTTTCTTGAACCCTACATACCATTTTTAGTTGGAATTACCTGTTAGACCTTTGTAAATCCATAACTTTCCTTAAATACTAAAATGTATATTGTTTTCAAGAAATGTTTCTTTGTAATGTTTGAGTTGAGAAAACTATTAGGGACCTTTAAATCAAGCTTTATGTAAAATAATTAACAATACCAAGAGTGCTTTCATCTAAACAGTACATGGTATTTTGAGATTTTCAGTTAGGGGAATGGGAACTCATGAACAGGGCCGGAAAATAGAGAAGCAATGGTCTATTGTAGTTGTGTAACAGGAGCTTTGGTTTATGATAAACACTGTTTTCGTTTGGCTTAAGTTCCTCAAATTTCCTTTTATAAACCTTGATGCTAATCAAAACCTGTCAGCCAGGGTAGCATTTAATTTTGAAATATTGAAGAACTTGCTTTTAGAACATGTAAGAAGAACCATTTGTATTTTGGACCTTGGAAAACAGAAAATCTATATCCCATGAAAGTATGGCACTTTGTATTATGAATACTATCTACAAAGTGAGACTCTGTAAATGACAGTTTGTAAGTTTAAGACCACAGTACTGCATCTGAATATACATAAATGTCCATGATTGATTCATGGACCTCTTTATGTAGTTGAGTGATTTATAATTTCCATTTAAATCAAAAGCTTATTAATTAAAGGACAGAATCATTTATGATTGATTAATGATTTCCATTTAAATCAAAAGCTTATTAATTAAAGGAGAGAATCTTTCTGCTTTTTATTTTGTTATTAAGAGAGAAGGGCCTTTTCATTGTTTCCCTTTTAGTGGATGTCCCCACTTTTTGTAACTTGAGAAAATCTGCCTTTTCTGTTTTTGTGTTTCTCCTGTCAGATTCTATTATTTATTTTGAAATCTGATAGGTATTTATAAAACTTTTGACAGAACCAGGGTGCCTGGGTGGCTAGTGGGTTAAGCATTGGTCTCTTGATTTCAGTCAGGTCATGATCTCAGGGTCGTGACATCATGCCCACATCATAGATTCTGCATAGGGCAATGGAGTCTGCTTGAGATGCTTTCCCCTTCTCCCTCTGCTGGTATAGCACTTAAACTGTCTCTCCCTCTCTTTCTCTCAAATAAGTGAATCTTTTTTTTTATAAAACCATACTTGCTTGTCTTTATGGGGAAAAATCATAACCATTAATGGACTTCTGTGTTTTGAGTCGCTGGAAAACTCCCCAATTATCACTGAATTGTTTTGACTCTATAAACAAGTATTAGACATTTAATTGCTTGAGTCACCAAATAGCCAAAGAATGTCACTTGGTTTAATCAAGGACATTAAGGAACCCATCCCTTCCAGAAATGTAACTCAGTCTATGCTTTTAAACTTGCTATTCAGGGGCACCTGGGTGGCTTACTCGTTAAGCATCTGTCTTTGGCTCAGGTCCTAATCTGGCCGTCCAGGGATGGAGCCCCATAATGGACATCCTGCTCAGCAGGGAGCCTGCTTCTGCCTCTCCAGCTGCCCCATGCTTGTGTTCTCTCCTTTGCTTTCTCTGTCTATAATAAATAAAGTCTTTACGTCAATAAATAGACTTGCTGTTTAATCTGAAAACTAACCTTATATTGCTTCCCATTGTTCAGATCATTCCTTTAATAATTTTAGAAAATGCTGACTGTTTATCATATTCTAGTTATTTCACTAGAGGGTAGTGAATATTTGTCTGCTGTCTTTGGGGATTTGGTGTAGTAACATAGGGTTTGTTTCTCAACAATCTTATGTTATATCCTGGGTGCGGTATCAAATATGTTGATTTGATGTTCTTCATAAACAGTATCTTCACCTAATTGAAGATTTTTGAAAATTAGATATTATAACTATCCTTAGCCATTATTTCTCAATGCATAATGTATGGCTACACCTTCTTGGGCACATTTACTGTGCAGTTCGTAGTTAAGGTGGGCTGATTGTGATCAACTAGAATTCTGTAAAGGTGCATGTGGATTGGCTGAGAAGCCAGTTATCTGTATTTGTTATATTCACCCTTACTAGTGTTTATTGAGATGATTATAAAGTTTGATTCTTTCTTCTTACGATTCCCATAGATTGTTATCGCTACTGAATTAATAATCTCTCAATTTTTAGGTAAATATTTACATTAACTTTGGTATCTTTCTCCTGATAGTCATCATTTAAAATCTTACCTCTTGTTGAAATGCTATAAATTGCTTTTCAGTGTGTCCAAAGCCCTTTCTCCTAAGTTCTTTAAAGCTGTTTTTTTAAAACCAAGGGTGAGTCTTTACTCTATCCACTTTATTTTAGAAATTTAAGTTGTTCCTAAAGTAGAGTCCTTATCTTTATGAATCCTTTACTTTGTTTCCTAACTTGTTACAAATGACCTTTAAAATCAATTTTGAAATCTTGATAGGGATTTACATACCCTTAAAATAGTGTGGTTTTTTTTTTTTTTTTTTTTAAGTTTTCATTTATTCAAGTAAATTCTACATCCACTGTGGGGCTTGAACTCAAAACCCTGAGATCAAGAGTCCTGTGCTCTTCCGACTGAGGCAGCCAGGCATCCCTTATGGTAGATTTTTTTCCCTATTATATGGAAAGAAAAGACAAATTGTGTTATAAAGTTTGACAGTCATATCTTCACGTTCCTTCAGTATATACCAGTTACATTTCTTTTTTTTTTTTTTTTTTTAAGATTTTATTTATTTATTTGACAGAGAGAAATCACAAGTAGATGGAGAGGCAGGCAGAGAGGGGGGGGGGGAAGCAGGCTCCCTGCTGAGCAGAGAGCCCGACGTGGGACTCAATATATACCAGTTACCATTTCTTGAACTCCCTCAGATACCAGTTTTGAGCCCCTAGGACCCAAGTATATTTTATCTCAGCATAACTTGGGGTGCTGATTCCTTTCAGTTATTGCCCCACCTTTTGAGATTCTATTTTTAAGCAATGTCTGCGTCCATTGAGGGGATTGAACTCATAACCCTGAGTTGGAGTTGCACTGTCTACTGAGCAAGCAGGTGTCATTTTTGCCCATTTAAAATTTTTTTTTCTGTACTCAGGAAGACACCTAGATGATGATGATAACGTGTTACAGTTAAATCACATGTTAATAAAAATTAGTTACTGGATCTAAATAATTTTTATGTTATGTATTTTCATAGTTTTTAACTTCAAGATAGCACAGTGACTTTTTTTTTTTTTTTAACATTTGCTGCTGTTTTCAGTGCTAAGCAGCTTTCTGTTAACTTCACTTCCCCTGGAGAATTTAATGATTATATGGGGAAATACACTGGTAAACATCCCCCTTATTCTTATTTTTGATAGTGACTAGATGATTGAATTCTTCTTGTATTTCATAGATTATAGTGATCTTGGTTAAAATTTATTTCTGCTTCATTAAATTTCCATACTATGCCAGGAAACCAGATCTGATTAAACTGTCATCTTCTCGCTAGAGTTGAATATCCCAAGTACTTGGAATTGAATTCTCAAGATCAGGGTTTTCATGGATTTTCTGACCGGTGTGCTTCCCTTTCCCCATTTCCCATTATTCCCATGTGAAGAGTAGTATGTGGAATACATAGGAGATGTGGTAGAGTACTAGGAGTAGGAGGACAGAGGCATAAGAAGTTTTCTAGGATAGGAGGAAAGACACAAAGGCCCCAAAGCCTTGTCAATGAGGAATGGGGAAGGAGGTTTGGCTGCCAGGTTTTACTAGAAGTTTATTTTGATAAACCCTGCTATGTAGTCCTCTTTTATTAATGCTTTCCTGACATTTACCCTGTTAGTTGAGGCTCTTCATTGTTCCTGCACTGAGCTGTAGAATTCTCTTTTGTTATAGATTTGCAAACAAGACTTTCTCAACAGACTGAAGGTGAGTTGAGCTTTTTATTTGTCTTTGAAATAGATGTCATTGTAGCAAGACATAGTTATTATATCACTTGTTACATTTTGGATTTTTTTAAAGAATGACATATGGTGTATATATATTAAGCCATCAATTAATGTACATTTCAGTTGGCTTAATCCAAACCATAACAGTTCCGAGGAACAAAATTAAAATGTCTGTGCATGTGCATTTGTTGCTTAGTTTGGCATTATCTTTAGTTTTGTATGTTTATCTTTGTGTTCTGATTGTTTTGTGTAGAAGTCAGAAAATGGAATTTGTTGTTTCAGCACATAAATCTTTCAGGAGTCTGAACTTAATTAACGTAAGGTTAAGGACTCTAACTTCAGTGATTTGTATTAACAGTACCAAGCAATGAGGCAGTTAGCCAGAACTAAATTGCATGCATATTTCAAAGATTGAAATAATTATTTCTAAAGTAGGCTATTTTATCTTGTTTTTGATTGCCAAATCTCTGCCATTTGTTTATAGTATTTTGCTGTTGAGCTAATTCAGTATCCCATCTTTCATAGGTTGTACTTAAAAGTTGTTTAGGAGAATGATTCTATATGATAATGTCTACCATGTTCCGTGATAGGAATTAAATGTGTATTTTAATTTTTTTCCAGTAAGTGAGACAGTTAACACTCAATTCTTTTTGCAACAGATTTTAAAAAGTTTAAGTAGTGGATTTTTCTATTCGCTATATTTCTGTGCTGAATTCATTGTGTTCTGCATTCATCTAGGTGGAGCTGGAATGTTCCTATCACATATTTTCTAAATTTATGTCCTAATTCATTTAAGAAAATGAAAAAAAAATAAAGTAGTTCTCAGTTTTATAATAAGCTAGTGTTTATTTTCAAGAATATTTCCATTTGTTTATGATAAAGTACACGATGGGTCTCATTTTTATATTCATTATAACATAAGCATGGTTACATCTTCACCCTTTCTGAATGGAATAGGACATGTTAGCTTTATTAAGCATTTATATTTTCATGCAAAGCTTCATGCAAGAATAAACTTGTTTATTGAAGTAATAAAGTAATAAAGGGGCAAAAAGCACTTTTGTAATTATAACAAGTAATCATTTTTTATGATGCATTTCATGCATGGCCCTAATTTTTATTCAGTGGAATAATATCTGATATTTCCTCAGGTGATTGTTAATTTTAATTACCATAATTTCTAATGCACTGTTTTATCCTTAGCTTTGTTTGTTGTTATATATTGGAATGAAATTTGGTCAAATATATTGATTACGGTGAGTTCTGTAACAGCTACTGGTAATGTTTTGTGAATCCCATACAAAAGCAATGGGGGAACTGTTTTGGACAGTGCTCTCATTTCAAACCTAAAACCAGTATGGGTTTTAAATGTTGCTCCTGGATATTAGTGTCTTAGTAGTATAATAACATATATGGTATTTTTAGTGTTTCTTGTGCTGTGACCTAGTCATTTAAAAAATACTCATTTGATTTTGAAATAGGGTTTATATTCCTGGATTTAAATTTTAAATGGATGGTTTTCTGCATCTTCTCTGTTAAACAGTCCTTTTATAATGTTTATTTAAAAGAAAATACGTAACTATATTCATGGGCAAAAACAGAAGACGGTATTTTCATCGTTCCCTGCTTCTTAGGGTATAAACTCAAGCAGTTCGATAAAATCAATCTTCTATTTTATCCTTTGCCTTTCTGGATTGATTTTTAAATTTGTCTAATTGAAAGAGTTTAGATTACACCTAAAGGTTAATTTTCCTTTTAAAAATAAAATTTCCAACTGAAGATTGGCTATTTCAAATGTTCAGTTGTTTCAGTTTTCTGGCAACTCCAGTTGGGTACCATTAGATACTTTGATAGCATTATTAAGCAAATTAGGGAAGTGACTTGACTATCCTAGTTTCCCAGTTGGGATTTAGAGGGGTTTTTGGTTTTATTACATTCATCAGGGCTGTTCTGATGCATTTTCCATGAAGCTAATTTCTCTCTCTCTCTCTCTTTTTTTTTTTTTTTTTTCTATTTTTTTAGCTTCAGCTTTAGCTGCAGCTGCCTCTGTTCAGCCTCTTGCAACACAGTGTTTCCAACTTTCTAACATGTTTAACCCTCAAACGTAAGTAATATACTTTGGTCAAGTTGAAAATGGGGTATATAGGGGTGCCTGGGTGGCTCATTGGGTTAAATCTTCTGCCTTTGGCTCAGATCATGATCCCAGCGTCCGGAGATTGAGCCCTGCATCGGGCTCTCTGCTCAGCAGGGAGCCTGCTTCCCCCCTCTCTCTGCTTGCCTCTTTGCCTTCTTATGATCTCTATCTGATAAATAAATAAAAACTTAAAAAGAAAAAGAAAAGGGGGTATATGTACCATTGACACTTGAACAGTGTGAGGATTACAGGTGCAGATCCCTGCTTGCACAGTCAAAAAAAATCTGTGTAAATTTTTACTTCCTCTAAAACTTAACTGCTGGCAGCCTACTGTTGACTGAAATCCTTATAGTAACATAAACAGTTGATAAACATATATCTTATATGTTAAATATCTTCTGTACTGCATTCTTACATTAAGCTAAAGAATAGAAAATCTTAAAAAAAAAAAAAAGAATAGAAAACCTTAAAGAGTAACTACATTTATAGTACTGTATAGGTGGACTTACGCAGTTGAAAGCCATCTTGTACTGTGAAAGTATTAATATTCAGCTTTTCTAAGTTAACATTCCAGAGGCTTCAATGTATTTTACATTTCAAATAGTAAGCAACAGTTTTCATCCTTTCTTAGGGTATTTTAATAACCTTCTTGCTAAATTTGGGTGTGTTTGTAAGATTGGAATCGATGTAAAAGGTATACAGATGTTGTTTATCAGTTATATCTAAGTATTTTTCTCAGAAGTTTTCTATCAGTGTTTATCACTTGTAATTTTACATACAATGTGCTTGCATTAGTGTCAGGCTCATAATAGTTGTTAAACACTACACCTTATGCTATGCTCACTGTAGCTTACCATTTGTCACCATAGACGGCTGTTACAGTATCATTGATACTGTATTGATATTCCCTATCCTGTACTCTTCATCATTGTGGAAGTACTGTGTTCATAACTGAAAGCTTGTATGTCCCATTCCGCTTCACCTATTTTACCCATCCCTACAACGTCCTCCCCTCCGGCAGTTACCGTTTTGTTCTCTATGGGTGTGCTTTTGCTTGTTTCGTTTGTTCATTTGTATTTGTGTTTATTTTTTTTTTTTTTTTTTTTAAAGATTTTATTTATTTATTTGACAGAGAGAAATCACAAGTAGATGGAGAGTCCTAATGCTTAGGCACAGTGATTAGAATGCCATTTATTTATCAGTCCATACTCTTCTGTTTTGTTTAATGAATCGTATTTGTAATACATTCTGAGGTAAATGAAGATAACCTCTTCAGTTGATTTGATAAATGAACCATTACATGTTATGAAACATTGTTTTATATACAGTAGTTTGTCACATGCTCTTCGCATTGTTTATAGTCATGGTTTACCATAGAGAGCAAGCTTTGGATTCTTGTTTTCTTTTGGTAACACCAGATTCTTTTTTTTTTTTTTTAAGATTTTATTTATTGTCAGAGAGGGAGTATGAGAGTGTGAGCACAAGCAGGGGGGAGTGGCAGGCAAGAAGCAGACTCTACTTAGCAGTGAGTCTGCTTCTCCCTTCCCCTCTGTAATCTCTCTCACTTTCAGTCTCTCTCAAATAAAATCTTAAAAAAAAAAAAAAAAAAAACAAAGAAGGAAGCAGTCTCCTCAACTGAGCAAGGAGCCAGCCTGATGTTGAACTCGATCCTAGGACCCTGGGATGGTGACCTGAGCTGAAGGCAGACACTTAACTGATAAAGCCTCCCAGGTGTCCAGATAATATCAAAATCTTTTTTTTTTTTTTTTAAGCTTTGTCTGGCTAATGTTAAACTGTTGGTGTACATACATATTATTTGCTGTATGTCCATAACTACTTTAAATGTTAATTTAGAGTTAAGAAATTCATAATCTAGGATGTTTGGGTGGCTCAGTTGGTAATTATCTGACTTGGCTAAGGTCATGGTCTCAGGTTCCTGGGATCAAGCCTGGTATGTTGGACTCCTGGGATAAGTGGGAAGTCTGCTTCTCTGTCTCCCTCTGACCCTCCCCATGCTTGTGTGCACACCTGGGCACCAGCTCTCTCAAAGTCTTTTAAAAAATTCATTAAACTTTGTTCTAAACAGTGCCTTAAATCCTGATTATTTTCTCCAATGCACTACACTCCTAACATCAATTTTTAAATTAGTTAAGTGAATTCATACTTGACTTATTTTTATACAGATGAATATGTAACTTTTAAAACTTTGAATGGTGTCTAATAGACCTTAATACTTGTCTCTTAACAGAGAAGAAGAAGTTGGATGGGATACAGAGATTAAGGATGATGTGATTGAAGAATGTAATAAACATGGAGGAGTTATTCATATTTATGTTGACAAAAATTCAGCTCAGGTATTTTTTTCCCCCTCTAAAGCCAGAAAAGTTTAATCTGCCCTTTATGCACCTCATCTCAGGTGGTCGATATTAATAAAGATAGGATGTTTTACTCTTTTATGACTTAGCCTTCATACATGTACTTGGGACATACCACCGCTGTCCCAGGAAGTTTTTGTTTTTTTTTTTAATTCTGATAAATTTTAACATAGTGACTAAATATATATTCCCCAACATAAGGACACTCCTCTAATAATAAGATTAGATCAGACCATAGTGTGGCAATGTTGTTGGTAGTGTTGAAAGTTTGCCATGAAATTCTGGCATCTTCATTCTTTAGCTGCTTTCAAGTCATAGAAAAAAAGAACACAACAAGTTCAGGGAGGGTAAATTAATTTCATTAAATTTCTAGGTGTCCATACTAGCTAATGCAAAAGTATTTGATTATAGAGCTCTGAGGTGTTTTTTTATTTACAGGAAATTTGGAAAAATTGTATACATCCCTTATCTTTTTATATTTCAGGGCAACGTGTATGTGAAGTGCCCATCAATTGCTGCAGCCATTGCTGCTGTCAATGCATTGCATGGCAGGTGGTTTGCTGGTGAGTTTCATCTGTTTTTCTGCGTGATTATTATGAAGGATGTAATTTAAGTGAAAATGCTAAACCCTCGTATCTGCTTCTTTCAACAGGTAAAATGATAACAGCAGCATATGTACCTCTTCCAACTTATCACAACCTCTTCCCTGATTCTATGACAGCAACACAACTACTGGTTCCAAGTAGACGATGAAGGAAGATATAGTCCCTTATGTACATAGCTTTTTTTCTTTCTTGAGAATTCATCTTGAGTTATCTTTTATTTAGATAAAAATAAAGAGGCAAGGGTCTACTGTCATTTGTATACAATTCCTGTTACCTTGAAAAAATAAAAATGTTAACAGGAATGCAGTGTGCTCATTATCCCTAACTAGCAAATCCCACTGTATACAAAGCTGTTCTCTTGTTCTGCCTTTTAAATGTACATGTAGAAATTTACATTAAGGATCTATAGGAATAGCTCTAGGGGGGGAACAGATGTGCTTAATGTAAAAAGGCAGACAGGGATGTAATTATGTTTTTAATGTTTCAGAAGCCTAACTTTTTACACAGCAGTTACATTACACGTTTCACTAATGTTGATACTTGGCTAATGGTTTAGCAGAGGTTTCTGGAGTACACATTTAGTGTATGGAAATTCAAGACAGCTAAAGGGCTGTTTGATTAACATCTCATCTTGCATCGTGATCAATTCGCAAGAAAAGGAGTTTTCAAGATTACATTTCTGGATGCTATCTTTTCAATTAATGTATCTGTAAAAGTTTCTTTGTAAATATTATGTGTTCTGATGTGTCTAAGATTCCAAACAAAATGATCCCTGCATTTCCTCAAGATGTTTAGTGACAGTCTGGTAAGCAGAGCAGTCTGAGCAAGAAATAGGAAATGCAGAAATAGGTTTTGTCTGGTTGCATATAATCTTTGCTCTTTTTAAGCTCTGTGAGCTCTGAAATATATTTTTGGGTTACTTAGTGTGTTTGACAAGACAGCTTGATATTTCTATCAAACAAATGACTTTCATATTGCAACAACCTTTGTAAGAACCACTCAAATAAAATTCTCTTAAAAAGGCCACAAGAAATCTTCATTTTTGAAATGTTTTGAAGTCATAGAAACTTGAACGTAGAATATTAGTTTCTTTGACTTTTAGTAGTTATTCAAGACTTCCTTCTTGGGGAAATTGCATAGTGTGCAGAGAGTTTGGGAAGATTGTTGCCCAAACAACAAAAAAAAGTTGTTTTGTACATTTCTCCATTTCACCATATTTTAGCATTTTACTATTTAGGGTAATGAATCAAAACCTTAGGGATTTTCCAACAAGAAAATGAAATTTATTTAGCCCTTAAACCTGGGTATTCTTAAGTCTCTACTATGTTAGGTCATCTCTGAAAAAATGTTTCACTATTTAAATACCAAAATGGTTAAAAGTTGAAACATTTAACTGATTTTCCCAAACTGATTGAGCTGCATGTTATTTTATTAAGGAATTGAGCTTTAAGTGTATTAGGCAACAAGCCATTTATATTCTGAACTCTGCTTCGAGGTTTTGTATCTACCTTGAACCTTTGAATAGGCCATGTTGCTCCTGATGGAATGATTAACTTCCAGTATTGATTTCCTCACCTGCTGCTTTCTACTCTATTGATTTATTAGTGGTAAGGCACAAATTTTATAGGTTTATTCATTTGTGAAAATAATCAGTTGAATCTGGAGGCATCACGATTTTATACCAACCAATCCTTTCTGATGGATACTGAAAATTACATAATTGCTTCAGTTACTGAACCTAAAGAAAATTTTCAAGATGCAAGTTTATTTTTCAACAATAGGCAGCAGTGTTTTGGGGGGCAGACTTACTACTTTAACAGTTTTTTCTTTCCCAAAGTATCTTCATAATTAAATTTTTTATTCTTGATTGATATTCTATCTGCTTTGTTCTGTCCATTACTTCCTGGGGAGCTGGGGCAGCAAACTTAATTATAATCTCATGTTAAAAAGAGGTGGTGTTAAAACATTTCCCTACTGCCACAGAATAAAATTTGGGTTGTAAATGATACTAAAGCAAATGTGGTACAAGTAATCTGAGTAGTGTGACAAAGTAGTTTATGTGAATTCAAAGTGAATGTTCGAAGTAATCCATTCCTGAGACAGCATCCCACACTGGAAAAGCTAGCTGCTGTAGCTATTTTGGTAGTGTCCTTATGACCCCCCCAAATAATGCCAGTGTATTTTTGTTTTTGTTTTTTTAAAGAATTTGACAGACACACAGAGGGAACAAAAGCAGTGGGAGAGGGTGAAGCCGGCTTCCTGCTGAGCAGGAGCCTGTTTTGGGGATAGTGGGGCTATATCCCGGGACCCCCGGATCATAACCCAAGCTGAAGGCAGAGGCTTTAACCCACTGAGCCACCCAGGCTCCCCTGCACTGTAGTTTCTTATGTCCATCATTATGTTACCATTTTCCTTGAGGGGCAATTCAGTTCAAAGCAAAGTCTGTCAAGGGCTGTGTGGCTGGAGTATGGGAGAGGTGCTTGGCCTTATTACAAAGAACCGATTTTATGAGCCCAATTAACTGAAATGTGTGTATATAGAAGGGGGTCATTTTATAAAATAGACCTACTCCTGTATAGTTGGTTAGAAAATTGGGAGGTTTATGACATTAAGTTACATTGTGTCAGTTTGTTGAATTTGATTTCCAGTGGATGATTTGTTTTTCTGAAGTCTGCACAAAATCTGAAGGATAATTTTTGAAGCATAACTTTGGAAATTAGACTTGGGTTAACACTACCTTGTGCAGTGCAATCTTGAGGAAATCTAGACTTAGTTTTTCACCTTTAAAATGGTGAGAACAGGGGCACCTGGATGGCTTAGTGGGTTAAAGCCTCTGCCTTCGGGGCGCCTGGGTGGCTCAGTGGGTTAAGCCGCTGCCTTCGGCTCAGGTCATGATCTCAGGGTCCTGGGATCGAGTTCCGCATTGGGCTCTCTGCTCGGCAGGGAGTCTGCTTCCTCCTCTCTCTCTCTCTGCCTGCCTCTCTGCCTACTTGTGATCTCTCTGTCAAATAAATAAAATCTTAAAAAACAAAAAACAACCCTACTTTATAAAAAAAAAAAAAATAAAAAGCCTCTGCCTTCGGCTCAGGTCCTGATCCCAGGGTCTTGGGATAGAACCCCACATTGCTCTCTGCTCATCGGGGAGCCTGTCCCCCATCCCCGCCTGCCTCTCTACCTCCTTGTGATCTGTCAAATAAATAAATCTTTAAAATGGTGAGAACAGCATCAACCTTATGGGGTTGAATAGTAGTTTATTAGAATCCACAGTAAGTTCCAGGCATGGATTTTGGATTAACAGGATTTAAGAAACAGACCACAAACCTACTCATTGGCCCGCCTTTCTCTAAGATGGGTTATAGGTGGAAAGTGAAGAAAAAAATGCCTTTAACACACTCCGACTACTCAAAGACTTGTTTTATTATAGTACATGAGCTGGGACTGATGAGAAGGGGTAGCTGAACTGGGCAACCATTGCTCTGATTAGCATCGGATGCCCATCCCGATGGCCATGAACGTGCCAAATGTGCCGCCACTCTGCATCATGGTTTTCCCGATTCCGCCCATCAGCTCCCGACCCCGCATTCCGATCCTAAAAGAGGAGGAAACGAAGATGGGGCCAACTGGGAACAAAAATACAAGAAATGGCATTAACTGCCCTTTTCCAATTTGTTTTCCTAGTAAATTACTCTTGAAGCCTGCCAAGACATTATCTTCCCACCTGAGGTGGGTAATAACTAAGAAAACAATGCATCAGGGTCTATAAGGGTATTCTGATGAATATTCTATGACCTGCCTTCAGTTTGTGGGAGGCAACTGATGCAAAGTAGATTGAGACACTAATTTTTTGTTTTGCTTTTACCTCCAGGATATAATCTATGTATAAAACATCCATACGCTCCAATAAAGACATTTGTCTTTCTGATGGTTTCCCGGTTTAAAGCAATGATTGTGACGATCTGTGTTCATGCCTCAGCTCTGCAATTTACAGGCTGTGCTAACTCTGAAATGGGGATCATAACCACGGGATTGTTGTGAGAACACATGCAGCATTTAGACCAGTGATTCACACTGGGTAAGTGCTCAGTAAATGGTAACTTACACTGTGGAAAAGGAATAATTACTACACGTGCAAATGACATTTAGGGTGTAGATTTAGAGTTTATCTGCTTCGTATCTATATCTTGTTTGCCGGACAGTAAAATTGCTCAACTTAGTTTCACGATGCGCAATTAGAAATAAAAATAGCACGACAGTAGCAACAACCATTTATTGAGCACTTAATATATGCCACATTCTCTGGTACGTGTGCTCGGATTAGATCCTTACAACTCTATGAGGTAGATGTTACTGACCTCTTTCCACACTTAAGGAAACCCAGACTCCAACGTGCTTAAGATTACAGAAGGAGTAGAGTCAGAATTTCTGACTTTCAGTTTGAGTCAGAACTCGTATTCTCAAACGCCGAGGCTTCCAACCTTTCCTTGCAGACTGAAGGTGAGTAGGAAATCTGTCTCGCTCGTTAAAGGACAGCAAGGTAACTGAAACGAAGTAGGCTCTATCCAGGCTGCCGGCCAAGAGGCGCGGGACGGGCAGGTCCGGTAGTCCCGCCCAGAGATCACCGCCCGCGCCCCTCACCTGAGACAGGAAAAGGTGCCGAAGAGCGCCCCGGCCGCCATGCCCACTGCGCAGCCCATCACAAAGCCCATCTTCACGCGGTCGAAGCAGCTCGGCTGGGACTGCCCGTAGGGCCCCACGGCCACCGGCATCTGCGGGGTTCGAAGGTTAGGGGAGTGTGGGCCTAGCCGCCGGCCCCGAGTAGGGCGGGGGCCGGAGGGGGAGGGGTGGGGAGCGGATCCAAGGGTTCGGGGAAGTCCAGGGAGGAAAATAAGTGTGTAACCCGACCTCATCACCCTCTTAGTGTTCGGGTCCCCGCGCCGCGGTGCCCCCCACCTCACCTCGTTCGCGGGTTCGGTCGCTCAGCTCTACGTCTCACACAGAACGCGAGGCGGAGCGCGCCCGCGACCGGAGGAACTGTTTCCGGGGCGCGGAGCAGAACTTCCGGGAGCCCGTAGCTGAGGACTGTCGCCGCCTCGGGCGGGGGGCTCTTCCTGCGGGACCATGCTGCTGCGAACCGCTTGGAGGCGAGCGGCCGCGGCTGTGCCGGTCGCTCCGGGGCCCAACTCCACGGCGCCCACTCGGGGGCTGCGCCTGCGCGGTACGCTCCGGGCCCTGCTCGCCGCCACCGTCCCTGCAGGCGCGGACCTTCCCCCTTGGCGTGGCGACGCACCTGAATATTACACAGCCTCGCTCTTCCGTCAGTTACCCAGACCCCTGACCCTGCCTTCTGGCTGCACCCCTCAGACTTCCTCAGGCTCGCCCTCAGATCGGTTGACTTCGCCGTGTCGCCCTTCAGATCCTACCCCACAGGCCCTCGGATCCTTGGAAGCTTGATCGGTCTTCAGACCTCTCCTGGCCAACTTTAAGAGATGCTAGTTGTCCAGCCAGTAATTTTTGAGGGAGATCTTAACCTACTCTGTCTCCTCGGTCCTTGTAAATGGCTTTGCCTTTTCGGATCCCTCCCTGCTCCCAACGAAGCAATTCGAATATTGTTCCCCCCCCCCCCCCAAGACCACGGTCTCCCTCTCTTCCTTTTACAGTTTGCTTAAGTTCTCTGATGTTTTGTTTTCTTTTCCATTAAGCTTCAACCCCAGCATCCTTTCAACTTATCTCACCTCCATCCAGCTTTCACCTTCTGCTGTCTTGGATACCTTGTGTCCATAGGTTTTCTCAGCTTGGCCACTCCATACCTCTTTTTTTTTTTTTTCCCCTTGGTCAGTTGTAGACCATGCTACCCAGTCTGATGTTCCCTCAGCTACAGCCACTCCTCCACAGGCCGAGTCAGAGCTGCGACCTCTGTATATGGATGTGCAAGCTACAACTCCTCTGGTAAGGATGGAGGGACAGCTCTCCCCAAGGCTGTTAATAACAATTATATTGCAGAAGTGACAATGCACAGAAATGACTGGATCCTCCAGAAGTGATAGCCATTGTGAAGTATGTGTTGGGAAAAGCAATGAGCCAGAAGTCAGGAGGTTTAAGCTGTAATAAACTAGAAATGGCTCTACTAATTGTTAGCTATTGACCTTGGTCAAGTCACTTCAGTATAGGCACTATAGTAGGAATAAAAGCATCAGCTTTGGAATTAACTGGATTGCTACTTACTGTGTGAATTTGGGCAAATATTAAATGGGTTAAAAGACATAAAGCAGCCCTTTAAACAGAACCTGGCACATGATAAACACTTCGATATTAGTAGATTTCATCAACATGTGGTCTCTTGTCATATGCTGGCCCTTGTAGATCACATCACCTGGCAGGATGCAGAAACAGCTGCAAGGACAAGGCAATGATTGTAGATTACCTGAGGAGATGGTAGAATAATCTGGTAGAATGATTTAAGGTGGGTTGAGAGTGGGCATATATTAGGCTGATATTTGTTTAGTACCTAAGGGGATGGAAGAATGTTTGAGGTTCAATCTAGGTAGTGTCTGAAGGGCTTGGAGTGTGTTGAGGCAGGTTGGACAGTTCTGAGGGGATGGAGTGGGGCCTGAGTGATCTATGGACTCAAGGGGACTGATCTGTTCTGTTGTGCTCAGGATCCTCGGGTGCTTGATGCCATGATCCCTTACCTAGTCAACTACTATGGGAACCCACACTCCCGGACACATGCTTATGGCTGGGAGAGTGAGGCAGCCATGGAACATGCTCGCCAGGTGAGTATAGAAGACCTAGGAGGTTCTGATGTCAGAGGTTTAGTGGACTGTGGGAGGCATTTACTTGATAGCACTGGATGGAGGTGGAAATGTTTTGGGGCTCTTTCAGGAAGAGATTTAAAGAGCAGGCCTTGGAGTCTCTCTGATGGGATTTTATTAGGTTTTACATTTCCTAGCTAAATGACCTCTGGAATGTTACCTAATTTCTCTAAGTCTCAATTTCCATACATTGAAAATGGAGATTGTAATAGTTCCTATTCTTTAGGGTTTTTGTGTGGATTCAGTGAGAAACTGCTGATGATGTATTTATTAACACAATGCTTATACATACTAAGCTCAGTAAGTGCCTTTTATTTTATTCTTTTATTTTTTTAACTAGATTAAGTAGATTTCATGCCCAATGTGGAGCCTGATGCAGGCTTGAACTCATGACCCTGAGATCAAGACCTGAGCTGAGATCAGGACTCAGTTCCTTGGGTGGCTCAGTTGGTTAACTGTCTGCCTTCAGCTCAGGTCATGATCCCAGGCTCCTGGGATCAAGACCCTCATCGGGCTCTCTGCTCTGTGGGAGCCTGCTTCTCCCTCTCCCTGCCGCTCCCCCTGCTTGCACTCTCTCTCTCTGTCATATAAATTTAAAAAAAACCTTAAAAATTATTTTTGTTTATTTATTTATTTATTTTCATTTATTCATTTGACAGACCGAGATCACAAGTAGGCAGAAAAGCAGGCAGAGAGAGGAGGAAGCAGGCTCCCTGCTGAGCGGAGAGCCCTATGTGGGGTTCCATCCCAGGACCCTGGGATCATGACCTGAGCCAAAGGCAGAGGCTTTAACCCACTGAGCCACCCAGGCGCCCCTAAAAATTTTTTTTTAAAAAGCCAGTATTTTGGGATTCCTGAGTGTCTCGGTTGAACATCTGATTCATGATTCCAACTCTGGTCAGGATCTCAGGGTCTTGAAATGGAGACCCATGTTGGGTTCCACACTCAGCCACACTCAGTGAAGAGTCTCCTTGAGATTTTCTCTCCCTCTTCCTCTGCCCCTCCTCCCTGCTGGGCTCACTTGCTTGCACATGCTCTCTCTCAAATAAATAAATAGATCATAAATAAATAAATACATAAATAATTAAAAAGCCAATATAGGGGCACCTGACTGGCTTAGTCAGTAGAGCATGTGACTCTTGATGTGAGGGTTATGAGTCCTGCATGGGTGTAGAGATTACTTAAAAATAAAATCTTTGGGGAGCCTGGGTGGTTTCAGTTAGTGAAGCTTCTGCCTTCGGCTCAGGTCATGATCCCAGTGTCCTCCTTAGTGGGGATTCTGCTCCTCCCTCTCCCTCTGCCCCTATCCCTGCTCATTTTCTTTCTTTCTCTCTCTCTCAAATAAATAAAATTTGTAAAAAAAAGAAATAAATAAAATCTTATAAAAATTTACAAATAGATTGGGAGGGAGACAAAACATAAGAGACTCTTAATCGGGGCACCTGGGTGGCTCAGTGGGTTAGGCCACTGCCTTCGGGTCAGGTCATGATCTCAGGGTCTTGGGATCGAGTCCCGCATCGGGCTCTCTGCTCAGCAGGGAGCCTGCTTCCCTTCCTCTCTCTCTGCCTGCCTCTCCATCTACTTGTGATTTCTCTCTGTCAAATAAATAAATAAAATCTTTAAAAAAAAAAAAAAAAAAAAAAAAAAAAAAAAAAAAAAGAGACTCTTAATCTCACAAAACAGACTGAGGGGGGTGCCTGGGTGGCTCAGTGGGTTAAAGCCTCTGCCTTCAGCTCAGGTCATGATCCCAGAGTCCTGGGATGGAGCCCCACATAGGGCTCTCTGCTCAGCAGGGAGCCTGCTTCTTCCCTTCTCTCTCTCTACCTGCCTCTCTGCCTACTTGTGATCTGTCAAATAAATAAATAAAATCTTAAAAAAAAAATTAAGAAAAAATGCAAAAACAGACTGAGGGTTGTTGGGGGCGGGGGAAGGGAGAGGGTGGTTGGGTTATGGACATTGGGGAGGGTATGTGATATGGTGAGTGCTGTGAAATGTGTAAGCCTGACGATTCACAGACCTATACCCCTGAGGCAAATAATATATTATATGTTAATAAAAATAATTAATAAAAATTTTTAAAAATTAAAAAAATAAGAATTATTATTATTGTTGTTATTGTTATTGTTATTTTATATGAGGCAGGAAAGAGCCTCAAATCTGGGATGGAATTGAATCTACTCACTGTCTGACTGTGGTGGGTCCAGAGCTTCTTGGGTAGTTGATAGGATGCAGTGGAGCTGCTCTTGAACCAGAGCTCTGTCCTAGCTATGTCTGCAGTTACACTCCTGCCTGGGAAACTGATGTTACTTATCTGTTTCTTGGATTTCAGCAAGTAGCATCTCTGATTGGGGCTGATCCTCGTGAGATTATTTTCACTAGTGGCGCTACTGAATCTAACAACATAGCAATTAAGGTAAGAGAACCAGAGGGCATATCTGGGCTTTCCTGACATGGGAGATGGTGTCCCTCCATCATTTGCCCTCATATATGTATTTCCCAGCTACTTACTCCTACCCCGTTTAAAAATAAAGACACGGGGTGCCTGGGTGGCTCAGTGGGTTAAAGCCTCTGCCTTCGGCTCAGGTCATAATCCCAGGGTCCTGGGATTGAGCCCTGCATGGCATCAGGCTCTCTGCTCAGTGGGGAGCCTGCTTCCTCCTCTCTCTCTGCCTGCCTCTCTGTCTACTTGTGATCTCTCTATCAAATCAATAGATAAAATCTTTAAAAATAAATAAATAAATAAATAAATAAAATAAAAGACATACATTCTTTCTGATCTGTTGCTTCCTTCAACCCTCTGTGATCTACTCTATCTTAAATCTTTGTTCTTGTTGAACTAAGTTCAGTGAGGTAGTTGGACATGAAAAAGGGTGGCTTTTTAACCATCAACCATTTGTGTTTGGGGACACCTAGGTAGCATTTGCCTTCCACGCAGGTGGTGATCCCAGGGTCCTGGGAATCCAGCCCTGCACTGAGCCCCACATCGGGCTCCCTGCTCAGCAGGAAGCCTGCTTCTCCCTCTCCCACTCTCCCTGCTCGTGCTCCCTCTCTTGCTGTCTCTGTGTCAGGTAAATAACTAAAATCTTAAACAAACAAACAAAAAACCACTGGTGTTTTGGATGGCAGCTACTTCAGGGAGTGAAGTAGCTTTTTTTTTCTTTTAAGTGAAGTGCTTTTTTTTCTTTTAAGATTTTGTTTTTTTTTTTTATTTTTTTTTTTTAAAGATTTTATTTATTAATTTGACAGAGAGAAATCACAAGTAGACAGAGAGGCAGCCAGAGAGAGAGAGAGGGAAGCAGGCTCTCTGCCGAGCAGAGAGCCCGATGCGGGACTCGATCCCAGGACTCTGAGATCATGACCTGAGCCGAAGGCAGCGGCTTAACCCACTGAGCCACCCAGGCGCCCCAAGATGTTTTTTGAGTAATTTCTACTTCCATTGTGGGGCTCCAACTCACAAACCCGAGATCAAGAGTTACACGCTGTACCGACTGAGCCAGCTAGGTGCCTCTTCACCATCCTTTTGATCTAATTACAGTGAAGCCCCAAATCTACTTGTAGTTGAGCATGTTCCTCTGCTTCTGGTTACCAGCTTCACTCTTATATATGTGATTTCAGGGCTAACCCTCCTCTCAGTCTTCCTTTTTCTTTCTGATGAGATCTATTTGCAACAAGTTTTTCACTTTCTTTATTTTTAAAGGTTTATTTAAAAAAAAAAAAAGATTTACTTATTTTGTTGAGGGAGGGACAGAGGGAGAGAAAGTCCCAAACAGACTCCATGCTGAGCACAGAGCCCAGCATGGGGCTTGATCCCATAACTCAGAGATCATGATCTGAGCAGAAACCAAGAGTCCAACCAAGAATACGTTTAACTGACTGTGTCACCCAGGTACCCCTTTTAAAAATTTTAAATTTGTTAAGGATTTTGTGCATTTGGTGGCACCTGGGTGGCTCAGTGGGTTAGAGCCTCTGCCTTTGGCTCAGGTCATGATCTCAGGGTCCTGGGATTGAGACCCGCATCAGGCTCTCTGCTTGGCTGGGAGCCTGCTTTCTCCCTCTTTCTCTGCTTCTCTGCCTACTTGTGATCTCTGTCAAATAAATAAATAAAAATCTTTTTTTAAAAATAGGATTTTGTGCATATAAATATATATATTATTTAATGATTTTATTTATTTGACAGAGACAGCGAGAGAGGAAACACAAGCAGGGGGAGTGGGAGATGGAGAAGCAGACTCTCTGCTGAGCAGGGACCCCTATGTGCGGCTCAAACCCAGGACCCTGGAACCATGATCTGAGCCAAAGTCAGAGGCAGATGCTTAACGACTGAGCCACGCAGGTGGCTCCCCTGCTTTTTTTTTTGAAAGAGAGAAAACACACACGAGTGGGGGTTGGTGAGGAGGAAGGGCAGAGGAAGAGAGAGAGACTCTCAAATAGGCTCCATGCCCAGAATGAAACCTGACACAGGGCTCAGTCTCACAACCCTGAAATAATGACCTGAGCCAAATCAAGAGTTGTTGCTTAACCAAGGAGTGCCTGGGTGGGTCATTTAGTTAAACGGTTGATTCTTGTTTTCGGCTCAGGTCATGATCTCAGAGTCCTAGGATCAAACCTCATGTTAGGTTCCCCACTCAGCAGGGAGTCTGCTTGAGGATTCTCTCTCTCCCTCTCTCTCTGCCCCTCCCCCAGTTGATTGTGTGCTCTCTCCCTAAAATAAATTAATAAATCTTAAAAAAAAAAAAAAGTCAAATACTTAAGCGATTGAGCCACCCAGTCACCCCAGGATTTTATATTTTAAGGTAATTTCTACACCCACCGTAGGGCTTGAATTTATAACCCCAAGACCAAAAGTTGCATGTTCTACGACTGAGCCAGGCAGGTGCCCCTCCTGTTTCTTTAGATGTTCCCATTTTGAGGTATTGTTTGCTGTACTTCTGCAGGCATTCACTGCATTGTGGTGTCTCTCTCAATCAGACGGGGGCCCCCAAAATATGGGGATTCACCTGACTGATTTTTATTTTTTTTTTTTTTTTTTTTCGAAGCTGGTTTCACTTGACACAGAGAGAGAGATCACAAGTAAAGGGCATTCAGGCCCCTGAGGTCGATCCCAAGAATCATGACCTGAGCAAGGCAGAGGCAATGCCACCCAGTAGAAGTTTATTGAATACACACCAAGAAAGTGGCGGGCAAGAGAGCAAAGGAGAGATGGTCTGCAAGAAGGCAGTGGGTGGAGGCTACTTGTTAAAGGGGAAGGTGAGGAGGTATGGGGATGGATTGGCAACTGCGCCTGGTTGTAAGTAGCCCGTTGTTTACTCCGGGCCTATGGATATATTGAGGTGAGTCTCATGATGTCTGTTTTTAGCCAGGGAGTTGTTGTGGGCCCTTTCACCTTGATCAGGTCTCTATTGCTCAAGCCTGTTGTCTAAAAGCAACCTCTACATTCACCACCTACTCTGAGATCAGTCAGTCTATCTTTGGGTCTCTGGTGCTAACAAAAGTACAGCTCCATTCTCAGTAATCATGCTGGTATTTCATGCAACTTAATCACATTGTACTGGGCCTGCTTGCCAGTATCACTTGGGTAAATACCGAGGCTCTGAGAAAGGGTGTACTGCTCTATGTTCAACTGGCTCCACCCCGTCTCACCTTTGTGTCTCAACTGTGCTGCCAGTTTTGGTTTTTATGAGCTTAGAGTGGGTGTAGGGGAGCTCCAGAGTCATCTGTCTGTTTCTGCTAGCTGGAAGGTGTCCATCCTTTGGAATGCAGAAACTACAGAACCATGGTGGAGATCCCTCCAGAAATGGGGATGATTTCTGGAATGAGGAGCATTTTTAAAACTTTGAAACTCTCTACTGTTCCTACTCAAACCTAGAGGCGCAGGATTGCTAAAAATAGTTGTAACAGTTTTTCCCTTGGGTGCCTGGGTGGCTCAGTTGGTTAAGTGACTGCCAGCGGCTCAGATCATGATCCCAGGATCCTGGGATCAAGCCCTGAATCGGGCTCCCTGCTCAGCGGGGAGCCTGCTTCTCCCTCTCCCTTTGCTGCTCTGCCTGCTTGTGCTCTCTCATTCTTCTGTCAAATAAATACATAAAATCTTAAAAAACAAAACCAAAAACCAGTTTTCCCCTTAGTCTCCTAAATGGGTAAATCTATTGTTAGAGGATTCAACACTGTGGGTAATTGAGATAGGAGAGAGTAGAAAGGGGTGGGAAACTTTTTCTGTTTTTTTATTTTGTTAAGTGATGTGAAAATTTATTAAGTGAAGGTGAGAACAGAAAGCAAAGAAAGAAAGCTCTCTAGAGTGAGAGGGGTCCTGAATGGGTTGTCCAGGAGTGGGGAACTTTTAAATGTTTTCCTTGTTATGATCCTTATCGTCCAGAACATATAAATTTTATGTAGTTATAATTTTGGCCTAATTAGTTTTATATTCTGCTTTTTTATTTAAATTTTTTTTTTTAATATTTATTTATTTGAGAGAGAGAAAGTGAGACAGAGCATGAGCAAGGAGAAGGTCAAAGAGAGAAGCAGGCTCCCCGTGGAGCTGAGAGCCCGATGTGGGACTCGATCCCGGGACTCCAAGATCATGACCTGAGCCGAAGGCAGTCGTCCAACCAACTGAGCCACCCAGGCGTCCCAATTTATTTAAATTTTTTTTAAAAACAGTTTTATTTGTTTTGGGGCACCTCGGTGGCTCAGTTGGTTAAGAGTCTGCCTTCGGCTCAGGTCATGATCCCAGGGTCCTGCTGCTTCCTCTCCCTCTGCCTGCCTGCTGCTCTCCCTGCTTGTGCACTCTTTCTCTCTCTCTCCCAAATAGATGAAATCTTTAAAAAAAAAAAAAAGAATTTATTTATTTATTCGAGAGAGAGAGAGCAAGCACAAGTCAGGGGCAGAGGCAGAGACAGAGGGAGAAGCAAACTCCCCGCTGAACAGTGAGCCTGACATAGGGCTAGATCCCAGGATCCCATGACCTGAGCTTAACCGACTGAGCCACCCAGGTGCCCCTATATTCTGCCTTTTTTTTTTTTTTTTGAGATTTTATTTATTTATTAGAATGAGCAGTGGGGAGGGACAGTCGGAGAGAGAGAGAAGCAGACTCCCTGCTGAGCAGGAAGCCTGTTGCAGGGCTCTGTCCTAGGACCTAGAGATCATGATTGAGGTGAAGGCAGATGCTAAACCATCTGAGCCACCCAGGCACCCCTATACTCTGCGTTTTAAAGATTTTGTTTATTTGAGAGAGAGAGTGTGAGGGCAGCGAGGGTGCAGGCAGGGAGCAGAGGGGGAGGGAGAGTGAGGGGAAAGAATGTCCAGCAGATTGCACACTGAGCATTTGGAGCCCAGGGAGGGACTTGATCCCAGAACCCTGAGCTCATGACCTGTGCCGAAACCAAGAATTAGACATTTATCTGACTGATCCATCCAGGCACCCCACATTCTGCTTTCTTTCTTTCTTTTTTTTTTTTTTTAAGATTTTATTTATTTATTTGGCAGAGACACAGCAAGAGAGTGAACACAAGCAGGGGAGCAGCAGAGGGAGAGGGAGAAGCAGACTTTCTGCCAAGCAAGGAGCCCGAGGCGGGACTCGATTCCAGGACCCTGGGATCATGACCTGAGCCAAAGGGAGACGCTAGTGATTGAGCCACCCAGGCGCCCCCCCATATTCTGCTTTTAAAGTAGTACTCTATTATAAGCTTGGGGGAATTGGGTTGCATGGTTTTTGTTTGTTATTTTTTTAAATAGTCTTCATGCTGGATGTGGAAGCCAGTGTGGGGCTTAAACTCATGACCCCAAGATTGAGATACACCACATTTTATTTTTCTTATTACTTTAAAAAAAATTTTTTTTAAAGATTTTATTTATTTATTTGAGATGGGGAGAGAGAACAAGGCGGGAGAAGGAGCAGGGGTTGGGGAGAAGCCAACTCCCCGCTGAGCAGGGAGCGCCACATGGGGCTCGATCTCAGGACCCTGAGAATATGACTTGAGTTGAAGTCAGATGCTTAAGTGACTGAGCCACCCAAGCATCCCTCAAACTTCATAATTTTTAATATAACTACCTTCTTTTTCATGGAGTTGTGTTATCATATTTTACTTTTTATTTCTCTGTTGTTAGATGTGTTTAATTTTTCCTTTTTTAAAAAATTTAAATTCAGTTAGCAATAATTTTTCCATTTTTTTTTAAAGATTATATTATTTAATCTCTGTAGCTTGACCTGTCTTTTGAAATATTTCCCTAAGGTAAATCTCTAAATGAAGAATCATAGCTAAAGAGTATGCATACAGCTTTTTTTTTTTTTTTTTTTAAGATTTTATTTATTTGAGGTGCACCTGGGTGACTCAGTGGGTTAAAGCCTCTGCCTTCGGCTCAGGTCATGGTCCCAGGGTCCTGGGATTGAGCCCCACATCGGGCTCTCTGCTCAACAGGGAGCCTGCTTCCTTCTCCTTCTCTGCCTGCTTCTCCGCCTACTGTGATCTCTCTGTCAAATAAATAAATAATTTTAAAAAAATATTTAAAAAAAATCTTTTAAAATCTTTTAAAATGTTTTAAAATCTTTTTTAAAAAAAAACCCCATATAACAAACCCCTCATATCTGAGTTTATGGTAATGAAGTGACTCACGGTGGACTCCTGGTTGCAAGGGACTGGCTGCCCTCTCCAGAAGAATAAAACATGTGTTCAGAGGGCTGGAACTTTCGACTCTACTTCCCTCAGAGTAGGAGAGGGGAACTGAAGATTGAGCTCAGGCCTGTGGCCAGTGATTTAATCAGTCATGTCTTGGTAATGAAACCCCCATAAAAACTCCAGACTGTAAGGCTCAGAGGATCTTCCAGGTTGGTGTTCACCATGGATGTGCTGGGCAGGTGGCATGCCTAGATTCACAAAGACAGGGCATGGAAACTTTGTGCCCATCCCCTCCTCAGCCTCACCCTATGCATCTCTTCCATTTGGCTGTTCCTGAATTGTATCCTTTATAATAAAACCGTAATAGTGTAGTGCTTTCAGCCACTTCAGAGAGTTATTCGGGTGAATTATTGGGGGGCTGTGGAAGTCCTGAATTTGTAGCCAGCTGGGTGAAAGTATTGCAAGCTGGATTGTGACACCTGGACCTTGTGACTAACATCTGAAGTGGAGTTAGTCTCATGGGACTGAGCCCCTTAAGCTGTGGGATTTGTACTAACTCATGGTAGTTAGTGTCAGAATTCAGTTGAATTGTAGGACATGCACTTGGTGTCACAGAATTGATGTTGGAGCATACAGCTCTTTCCCACATTTTCTTTCAAGTGGGATTGAAGTCCTTGCTGTTTATCTGAGTATACCTTCCTTCCTTCCACCACCACCAATTTCTAGGGGGTGGCCAGGTTCTATAGGTCACGGAAAAAGCACTTGATCACCACTCAGACAGAGCACAAATGTGTTTTGGATTCCTGCCGTTCACTGGAAGCTGAGGGCTTTCAGGTCACATACCTCCCGGTGAAGAAGAGTGGGATCATCGACCTGAAGGTAGGAGTGACTACTGGCAGGAGGGGCAAAATACGAACAGCTTGGCTTCAGCCTGTAACTGTCTTCAGCTTCAGCTGGATCTTCAAGGACTAGATCTAATGGTGAGGGGAAGCTTAGAGAAATAGGCCCGGGAGAGAAACTGAGCATATGAACATATGTTCCCCTTGAGTGTGTACCATCTTCTTTTTCTCTGGAGGAGTTGTTTCTCAGCTTTGTCAATGCTTCCTGGTGTGTCTGAGGGCCACTGGGTGTGTGTGCGGGATGCCAGGGAATCAACACTCACCATGTAAAAGCTCTGGCCTCTTCCTCCCCTGTGCTGATGTTTCTTATCCCTCTAAAGTGGAGGTATAGTTTTTGTGAAGAATATTTCCCTATATGGCCCATATCTTTATATGTACATTTTGCGTAGTGAGTTCACACGTCTTGTTCACCACATTTTTTTTTAAAGATTTATTTATTTGACAGACAAAGATCACAAATAGACAGAAGAGGCAGGCAGAGAGAGAGGAGGAAGCAGACCCCCTGCTGAGTAGAGAGCCTGATGGAGGGCTCAATCCCAAGACCCTGGGATTATGACCTGAGCTGGAGGCAGAGGCTTTAATCCACTGAACCACCCAGGCACCCGTTGTTCACCACATTTTGAGTATCAGCATCCCTAGTCAAATCCTGAGATGCAGTTTGTGGATAGAACCCTTTCTTTTGCAAGTAGAGATTGTTTTACTTTGCTTCCAACCTGGATGCCTTTTTTTTTGTTTTTCCCCTTGCCCAGTTGCTTGGCAAGAACTTCTAGTACAAAGCAGAATAGAAGTGGTGAGAGCAGACACTCTTGTTTTGTTCCTGATCTTGGGCGAAAGCTTTCCTCATTAAGTATGATCTTAACTGTCGATTTTTCAGAGCCATTCTTGCATGAATGTCCTTTATTAGATCGAAGAGGTTCTCCAAGGCTGTTGATTTTTTTTTTTTTTTTTTTGGTTATCATGAATGCATTTTGGTTTCATCAGTTTTTTTGTGTTTATTGAGGGGGTTTTGCTTTCTATTAATATTACAATATTACATTGTTTGATAGGTTGCTGGATTTGGTTTGCTACTATTTTTGTTTTGTTTGTCTTTTAAAGATTTTATTTACTTGAGAGAGAGTAAGAGCAGGTGGGAGAGGGAGAAGCAGGGTCCCCACTGAACAGGGAACCTGATGTAGGGCTCAATCCCAGGACTCTGGGATCATGACCCGAGTTGTGGGCAGACACTGAAATGACTGAGCCATCCAGGTGCCCCAGTTTGCTAGTGTTTCTTTTTTTTCTTTTAAGATTTTATTTATTTATTTGACAGAGAGAGACAGTGAGAGAGGGAACAGAAGGAGGGAGAGTGGAAAAGGGGGAAGCAGGCTTCCGGCTGAGCAGGGAGACTGATACGGGGCTCGATTCCAGGACCTTAGGAATATGACCTCAGCAAAAGGCAGATGTGTAACTACTGAGCCATCTGGTTTGCTAGTGTTTTGTTTTTTTTTTTTTTTTTTTTAAAGATTTTATTTATTTATTTGACAGAGAGAGCTCACAGCAGACAGATAGGCAGGCAGAGAGAGAGAGAGAGGGAAGCAGGCTCCCTGCTGAGCAGAGATCCCGATGCGGGACTCGATCCCAGGATACTGAGATCATGACCTGAGCCGAAGGCAGCGGCTTAACCCACTGAGCCACCCAGGCGCCCGTGTTTTGTTAAGGATTTTTGTTTCTATAGTCATCAGGGATCCTGATCTGTAGTTTTCTTGTGGTATCTTTGTCTGGTTTGGATATGAGGGTAATAATGGTCTCAGAATAGGCATGGTGGTTGTCACCTAGTGTTTCAGTATTGTTGACCACTGTGCCCCTTCTTAAAACCCTCCACTTCAGCCACACTGCCTTCATATCTCCCTGATCGGCCCTGGCCAGTCCTGCTGTGGGCCTGTTCTCACATAGCCCCTTACCTTTGAGCTCTTCTTCTTTTCTTTGCACTTTCCTTAATTCTCTCCTTCTTCTAACCACTTAGCTCAAGTTCTGCTCTTTTGCTGAAATCTTTTTGGCTGCTCCAACCCCTACTAATATTTTATATTTATATAAATAAATATATTTAATAATTTAAAGAACTAAATTTCTTAAATTCCTTAATGGCTTTGGTTTTCTTTCACCTTATAATATTTATTATGTCATAGTGCTTGGCACTAGGGATAGTGGGATGAACAAGACAAGCTTAGTTCCTGTCTTCAGGGAGCTTACATTCTAGTGAAGGGGACAGTTAACATATAAACAAACATATAAATGAAGTAGTTAGAAATTGGGATAAATGCTATGAAGGAAGCAAACAAGAAGCTGAAAGAAACATGACATTGAGCCCCTCTAATAGACCAGTGTCTGGGAAAGCAAGATGTTGGGAGGCTGATTAATAATTCCACTAAGAGGAACATTTTAGTCTGATGAGGTCCCTTCCTCAGTGTTGTCACCAATAACTTTGTTTTTTGTTACTTACTTTGTTGTTTGCAGCTTACTCTGACAACCTTACATAGGAAAGGTTCTCTCCCTCTCTCTTTTTAATTAAACTTTGAATTTTTAAATAATTGTAGATTCACATGTGGTTGTGAGAAATAGTACAGAGAGATCTCATGTACCCTTTACCCAGTTTCCCCCATGATAATATCTTACAGAAGTATAGTACAATACCACAACCAGGGTATTGACATTGACACAGTCTGCCAGTCTTCTTCTCCTTTCCCCAGTTTAACTTAGACTCACTCATCACGTGTAGGTGTGTGTAACTACTGCCACCACCAAATTAGTGTCATCATCACAGTGATGTGTCATGCTGTTCTTTTAAAACCACTAATGTGATCTCCATTTCTTTAATTTTTTCATTTCAATAATGTTATATAAATGAAATCCTAAAGTATGTAACCTTTTGGGACTAGCCTTTTTTACTTACCACATGTCTTTGGCAAGTCATTTAGGTTGTTATATGACTCAGTAGTTTGTTCTTTCTGTTGCTGAGTCGGGGGCGCCTGGGTGGCTCAGTGGGTTGAGCCTCTGCCTTCGGCTCAGGTCATGATCCCAGGGTCCAGAGCCCTGCATCTTGATCCTTGCTCGGCAGGGAGCCTGCTTCTCCCCCCACCCCCCACATTGCTGAGTCATAGTCCATGTGGTGGAAGTACCACAGTTTAACCATACACCTGTTGAGTGACTTCTGGATTGTTTCTAGGTTTGGGCTTTTTTGACAAATGCAGCTATGAACATTTATGTGTAGGTTTTTTGTGTGAATCTGTTTTCATTTCCCTGAGATAAATGCCCAGCAGTGCAATTACTGGGCCATATGGTAATTTCATGTTTAGTAGGAGACAAAAACTGCAAAACTGTTTTCCAGCATGGCTATGCCATCTTGCATTCTTACTAATAGTAATAACCAAGTGTGTGAATGATGCGGTTTCTCTGAATCCTTGCCAGCATTTTGGGTTGTTACCATTTTTATTTTAACCATTCTGGTAAGTGGGTGGCAAAAGGCCCCTTTCCAAGACTAAGCTTGCCTACATTCTGAGTTAGGGAGGATTTTGTTGGATCTATATAGTCTCCTTGCTCCTGATAATCTTAGGAACTAGAGTCTGCCATCCAGCCAGATACCAGCCTGGTCTCAGTTATGACTGTGAACAATGAGATTGGAGTGAAGCAGCCCATTGCGGAAATAGGTGAGTACTGTGGGTGGACCTTGATGCTTGCCCACCACTGGGATCCATATGATCTGGGAGGGAGATTAAGGGAAAAGGAGGTTCAGAGATATCCTGTGTATGGCATAGCAGTGGAGAGAGATTAAGGGAAAGGAAGTTTCAGATCCTTGTTCAAAGACCTCCCGTATATGGCATAGCAGCATTTGAATCTGGGTCTAGTATTCTTCCTGTTCTTTTCATTTAACTGCAGTTGCTGCCCAAAACACAACACCACCCTTTCTTCTCTTCCTCTTTCACCTTTGTCACTTCAGTACATCTCTTTATTATGCTCACTTACAGCTGGAGACTCACTCTGTAACCCCTAAGGCACATTAGCCAATAGATCTGCTAATCTTTGCTTCCTTTAAATTAAGAAAGATCTAAAAGCTAATCTGGTATATCAAAAGGCTGTGTTAACAAGGTAAGAAGAGTCTTAGGCATCAGAATATCAGGGATGTTTTGATTTGGTGATGTGTATTATTTTTTCTAGTAAAGGAAGCTAGCTGAGAATGACAGAGAGAGTGGGAGGGAGAGAGGGAAAGAAAGGAAGAGACAGAACGAGAAGTTCTTTACTTTATGGCTAGAGGCTAGTGCCAGATGCAATTTTGCCTTAGAACTCAAGGTACATTGCCAGGTCACTGCCAGGTGACTTCCCATCATTGTGCTATGATTCTTCCCTTCTATTGTTTCCTTAGGGCGGATTTGCAGTTCCAGAAAGGTATATTTCCATACCGATGCAGCCCAGGCTGTTGGAAAAATCCCACTTGACGTCAATGACATGAAAATTGATCTCATGAGCATCAGTGGTCATAAAATCTATGGTCCCAAAGGTACCAGCCTCTCCTAGAGTTCCTTCTCTCAGACCTCCCAGTAAACTCCTTGACAGAAGTTCCTTGAACTCATTTGGGACTACGGTTGCTCTCAGAGGAAGTTTACATTCATAGTGTCTTGCAGAATGCAAGTGTCCTTTAGCAATAACCAGGAACACTTGTTTGTAGGCTCTTGAAGTTAACTGTATATATTTGATGAGGAAATGAAATATTTTCTTTTCTTTTAATTGTATTTATTTATTTTTTTTTAAGATTTTATTTATTTGACAGAGAGAGAGAGAGATCACAAATAGGCAGAGAGGCAGGCGGGTGGTGGTGGGGGAAGCAGGCTCCCTGCTAAGCCGAGAGCCTGATGCAGGGCTTGATCCCACTGAGCCACACAGGCGCCCCAAAAATATTTCTTAATTAAGTGTAGTTTGTTACATAAATTATTTCAAAACTGGGGTCCTTTGTCATAAATTTGGGAGTACTGCCTTAGTTTTGGTAGTAACTACCATCTTTGCCTAAGAAGTTGTTCTGTGTAGAAGAAGATGAAGTGGCCACTCTGTTTAAAACCTGTGACTATTTTGTGAATATCTTTGCACATTCATGCTCATATTTTGGCATGAAATTCCTGTAAGTTAGTTTGCAAGTCTTAAGTTATATGTATATGTGTGTATAAATATATACACACATATATATATATATTTTAAAGATTTTATTTATATTTATTTGAAAGACAGTGAGAGAGAGTGCACAACCAGGGGGAGGAACAGAGGAAGGGAGAGATAATCTCCAGCAGACTCCTTGCTGAGTGTAGAGCCTGGGTCTCAATCCCACAACCCCAAGTCCATAACCCAAGCTTAAACCAAGAGTCAAGACACTCATCCGACTGAGCCACCTAACTGCCCCTTACAGTTATATACATTTTTAAGCTTTGATACACTTTGGGAGATTGTGGTAATTTTTAAATCCACTCTGATCTTTCTCTGTTTTTTTCCCCAAAGTTTTTTGTTTTCTGGTTTCTGGTTTTTGTTTTTGTTTTTAAATATTTTATTTATTTCTTTGACAGAGAGATCACAAGTAAGCAGAGAGTCAGGCAGGGGGTGGGGGAAGCAGACTCCCTGCTGAGCAGAGAGCCCATTGTGGGGCTCGATCCCAGGATCCTGAGACCATAACCTAAGCTAAAGGCAGAGGCTTAACCCACTGAGCCACCCAGATGGACCTGTTTTCTTTTCTTCTCTTTTTTCTTTTTTTTTTTTTTTGGATTTTATTTTTATGTAGTCTCTACACCCAATACGTGGCTTGAACTTAAAAGCCCAAGATTGAGAGTCATATGTTCCACTGACTGAACCAGCCAGGGACCTGCCCCCCACCGTTTTTTTTTTTTTTTTTTTTTTAATGCTTGCTTGCTTGCTTGCTTTAAGATTTTATTTATTTGTTTGACAGATAGAAATCACAAGTAGGCAGAGAGGCAGGCAGGGGGGCGGGGAAGCAGGCTCGCCACTGAGCAGAGAGCCCGATGTGGGGCTCAATCCAAGGACCCTGGGATCATGACCTGAGCTGAAGGCAGAGGCTTTAACCCACTGAGCCACTCAGGTGCCTGTCTTTCTTTCTTTTTCAAGATTTGTTTTTTATTTATTTGACAGAGAGAGAGAGAGAGAGAGAGAGGGGAACATAAGCAGAGGGAGAAGCAGGCTTCCTGCTGAGCAGGAAGCCCAAATTGGGCTCTATCCCAGAATCCTGGAATCATGACCTAAGCCAAAGGCAGACGCTTAACATTTGAGCCTCCCAGGTGCCCCTACCTGCCCCTTTTTAAACAATTTTATTCTGGGGGCTCCTGGGTGGCTTAGTCAGTTAAGCACCTGCCTTCGGCTCAGGTCATGATCCGAGGGTCCTAGGATCAAGCCCCATGTCAGGCTCCCTGCTCACCAGGGAGTCCACTTCTCCCTCTCATTATTCCCTCTGCTCTTTCTCTTTCTCAAATGAATAAATCAATCTTAAAATTTTTTTTATTCTCTTTAGACAAGGTAATATATTTGCATGGTTCCAAATTGAAAAGCTATAAAAAAGTACAATGCCAGAAAGTCTGTCACCTCTTTTTGCCATTAATGTAGTTCTCCTCTGGGGAGGCTGTTTTTTGAATATTTTTCTAGAATTATTCTATGCTTTTGCAAATATATATATATATATTAACCCCTCCTCCTTCTCTGTTTTTACTCAAAAAATAGCATAGTATACTCATTGTTCTGCATCTTCCTTTTTTCACCTAATAATGTATTTTTTTTAAATGTAAAGTACAGACTTTATTTAGATTTCACCTGTTTGTTTTCTAACAATGCACCTTGGCGATTTTAGAGTAGCAGTACACAAGGTGCTTCCTTTTTCTTGTATACACCAGCTTTGTATTTCTCTGTGTTGACTGTATCATAATTTATTTGCCCATTCCCTTGATGATGAATATCTGAGTTGTTTCTGGTTATTTCGCTCTTAAGAATAATGATGAGTTGTATGATCTCATTTCAGATGTGCATAGGGAGCTACTTTAAACCATGTGGTCATTACTCTTAGTATTTACCTTCGTGATGGTAAATAATTTTTATAAATAATATGCTTTTACTGTTGTTTCTCCCTTTCCTCCACTTTTTTTTTTACTTTGAAAAGTTTCAAGCTTACAGAAAAGTTGAAAGAATATTTTGACTCCTTTTAAAAGTGATAGTTTGTTTCACTCGCGTTTTTCTTTTATTCTCTTTTGTAACAAACTTTGTTTCCCAGGGGTTGGTGCCATCTACATTCGCCGCCGGCCCCGTGTGCGTGTGGAGGCCCTGCAGAGTGGAGGGGGGCAGGAGCGGGGTATGCGGTCTGGGACAGTGCCCACACCCTTGGTGGTGGGGCTGGGGGCCGCATGTGAGGTGGCACAGCAAGAGATGGAGGTATGGGGAGAGCAGTTCCCTTCCTGAACTTCTTGCCCTGTGCTGGGTCTCCCATTAGAGGCTTCTCAGCACAACTGAGTCAGATCTCTGCCGGAAGAGGAGATTTAGAAAATCTGTCCTTGTCCCAGGGCTGCTGGCATCTTGTTCTGAGGGAGGTGTTATGGGCTTCAAAATATGGGTCCTTTTAGTAGTTATCAGCTCATTTATTTCTAGCTTATTGGAACCATGAGTCCAGTTATGGGACAGCTTTGCATGCCAGGTACTGTGCTCTGTGCTGAGGATACAGTGGTCTCCATGGGTAATATGGGATGATAGGTGGGTCTGATGCCCAATCACTTCTGAGCACAGGGAAAGGACTCCTCATCTTGTGTGTTTCTGAGCTGTTATTGGTCACTATGCTTAGTCTTCCATTACCTGCTCCTCAGTACGACCATAAGCGGATCTCCAAGTTAGCAGAGCGGCTCACACAGAAGATAATGAAGAGCCTTCCAGATGTGGTGATGAATGGGGACCCTGAGCACCATTACCCAGGTATGAACATGCCCTTTCCATCCCCGTTCTGGAAGAGTCTGAGTCTTTGAACCTCCTTTCATAGTAATTCTCTCTCCAGGCTGTATCAACCTCTCCTTTGCATATGTGGAGGGGGAGAGTCTGCTGATGGCACTCAAGGATGTCGCCTTATCCTCAGGGAGGTGAGTTGGACTGGATAGACCAGAACTATGACAGGGCTCATTAGCCTGGCCTCTAAGTGGTATAACAGATTATTAAGCTTCCTAGTGTGGAGATGACACGCACAAGAGCTCTTGGTTAAGTAGAGGTATTTTATAAGTGCTGATTTTTTAGCTGGCTTGCCACTTGCTGAAGTTTGCCACCATAAGAGGGCTTCCTGGGGTAGAATTTTGTGCCTTTTGTGGCCCCAGGAGATGCATGCATCTGTTCTGTGTTACACTGGCAGTTCTGTTACAGACCTCCAGAACTGAATGATGCTCGAAAGACCACCGAGGGTTTAGCTGCCTTCTAGGCTGGTACTGATGGTGTGTTCAATCCTAGGGGAGTGAGCACTTGGTTCTCCGCTGTTTCTGCTGGTCAGACCCAGCTCACGTGGTGTCGTGTTCTGTTGTGCTTTGGTAATGTCCTTGCTCAAGGAGGATATCCTCCACAAGGGCCAGAGGAGGTAGGTCACATTCCAGAAAATGGAGGCAGCATCAGGCCCTTTGGCTCTACCAGATGAGAATGTCTCTATTATCTCCATGTACTGACTTCAGGAACCTGGGGGTGGGATCAAGAGGTTTG
This sequence comes from Mustela putorius furo, assembly GCF_011764305.1. Lineage (NCBI taxonomy): Eukaryota > Metazoa > Chordata > Mammalia > Carnivora > Mustelidae > Mustela > Mustela putorius. The sequence continues at coordinate 5,063,138 of NW_025421464.1, read as the reverse complement.
TGGCTAAAAGCAGACATTGATGATGAACTGAGCAAGCCTCCTTGTTTTTCTCCTCAGTGCCTGCACCTCTGCATCCCTGGAGCCCTCTTATGTCCTCCGAGCGATTGGCACTGATGAGGATTTAGCTCACTCTTCTATCAGGTCAGTCAGTTGAGAGGCAACATTTATGAAAAGCATCCTCTTTCATGTTATGCATCTCCTATTATAGTCTCCTCAGATTTGTTTTCCTTATCCCTTCCTGATTCTTCTTGAAAGTTGCTAGAGCAGCAGCTCTCATACTTCATTGAGTATCACTTGGGAAATTTGTGAAGTTTTCTGAGTCCCACACTCAGAGATTCTGATTCACTAGGACTGGTGGGCGCCTGGGTGGCTCAGTTGGTTAAGCGACTGCCTTCAGCTCAGGTCATGACCATTGAGTCCAGGGATTGAGTCCTACTTCGGGCTCACTGCTCAGCGGGGAGTCTGCTTCTCTCTTTGACATCCCTCACCCTTCATGTTCTCTCTCTCATGCTATCTCTCTCAAATAATTAAAAAAAAGAAAGAAAGAAAACTGTGGTGATACTAATGTGGGTGATCCACAGACCCACGCTCTGAGATGCTCTGGCTTTGTTCTTTCATGTCTTTTGTGGAATAGATTCTCATTGAGTATCTGCTGAATGAATTTGCCCTGGTGCCAGAGTTCAGATGTGGAGCTCTTCTCTTATGCCTTTTTTCAGGTTTGGCATTGGCCGTTTCACCACAGAGGAGGAAGTGGACTACACAGTGGAGAAGTGCATTCACCATGTGAAGCGTCTTCGAGAAATGAGGTATGCACTATGTAGCAGAGAGCCTTTGAAAGAGATTGTAATGCTGGCTCCTCTCTTGTCCTCAGGCTGTGTGTTCACCCTGCCACAAACCAGCCTTTGAGAATACTTGGATTTTAGGACTTAGAAGTTCCACAGAGTTGGGGACCCTGGCTGGCTTAGTTGGTAGACCATGTGATTCGTGATATTGAGGCAGTGAGTTCAAGCCCCACATTCAGTATGGAGCTTACTAAATAAATAAATAAATAAATAAAAGTTCCACAAAACCTGGTAGTGGATGATCTTGGCTACTTGTTTTCAGAATAGGACAAAGAGTTTTTAAAAACTAAAGAACTACATAAATTCAGATGTTTTTCATTATTATAGTATTATTATCAATACAAAATTAGTGATTTGTAGACTAAGTAGAGATAAATTCCCTTCAAGATAGGAATTTTTGGGGCGCCTGGGTGGCTCAGTGGGTTAAGCCTCTGCCTTCGGCTCAGGTCATGAACTCGGGGTCCTGGGATCGAGTCCCGCATTGGGCTCTGTGCTCAGCAGGGATCCTGTTTCCCCCTCTCTCTCTGCCTGACTCTCTGCCTACTTGTGATCTCTCTCGCTGTCAAATAAATAAATAAAATCTTAAAAAAAATTCAGAATCCCTATTTAAAAAGAAAATTAGGGATTCTGATTTTTTTTTAAAGATTTTATTTGTTTATTTGACAGCTCTTAAAAAAATAGGGATTCTTAATTTTTTTAAGATTTTATTTATTTAGGATGCCTGGGTAGCTCAGTGGGTTAAGCCGCTGCCTTCGGTTCGGGTCATGGTCTCAGGGTCCTGGGATTGAGGCCCGCATCGGGCTCTCTGCTCAGCAGGGAGCCTGCTTCCTCCTCTCTCTCTGTCTGCCTCTCTGCCTGCTTGTGATCTCTCTCTCTCAAATAAATAAATAAATAATCTAAAAAAAAAAAGATTTTATTTATTTATTTGACAGAGAGAGACACAGCGAGAAAGGGAACAGAAGCAGGGGGAGTGGGAGAGGGAGAAGCTGGCCTCCTGCCGAGCCCTGGGATCATGACCTGAGCCAAAGGCAGACACTTAACTGAACCACCCAGGCACCCTGGGACCTTTTGTTTGTTTGTTTGTTTGTTTGTTTTTTAAAGATTTTATTTATTTATTTGACAGAGATCACAAGTAGGCAGAGAGACAGACAGAGAGAGAGGAGGAAGCAGGTTACCCATGGAGCAGAGAGCCCAATGCAGGGCTCAATCACAGGACCCTGGGATCATGACCTGAGCTAAAGGCAGAGGCTTTAACCACTGAGCCACCCAGGGGCCCCATCGCCCGAGGATTCTTAATTTGGATTCTGTGGCTCAACTTTAGGAGGCACATGATAGCCCTGAAATTTTATTCTAAATATTGTGTTGTTTTGCGCTTTTTTGTGAAAGCAAGTTCATAGTTTTCATCAAATTCTCAACAAAAGGTTGGGAACTACTAAGAGTGCTCTTTGTAAAGATGCTTTATAAACAAGGTCAAGAGATGCTTTGTCAGCTGTTGCCACCAGGGCTTCCCATAGTAGCTGTAGAGCTCCACTTCCTCCAACATTGAGGGGACATTGAGGCCTCTGGAGTTTTTCAGAGTCTGACTCTATTCTGCTTAAATTCAACTTTCAGGATTCTCTTGGTCTAGTTATTGAGTGAGGAAGTTCGGATATACTCCCTTCTTCCCTTTATGAACTTTACTAGGCCTTTCTGGGCTCTGGATTTTCCTTCCCAATGTCTAGTTGTATTGCTTAAATATCTACAGGTTGCTTAGTTTTCTTAGGCTTAAGATTCCTCCTTGGTTGGGGCGCCTAGGTGGCTCAGTGGGTTAAAGCCTCTGGCTTCAGCTCAGGTTCTGATCCCAGGGTCCTGGGATGGAGCCCGGCATCAGGCTCTCTGCTCAGTGGGGAGCCTGCTTCCTCCTCTCTCTCTGCCTACTTGTGATTTCTGTCAAATAAATAAATAAAATCTTAAAAAAAAAAAAAAAAGATTCCTCCTTGGCTTGGCTTTTGGTACTCTCTGGCACACTGAAGGGGCATTTCCACAGACCATACTGCAAAGCCTTTTTCTTCGTATCTGTGGCTTCAGTGTCTCCACCCTATTTCTTCTGACCATTACAAACTAAATTCAGCCTGGTCTTATTAGCCCTCAGCTGAAGCTTTATAATGTACGTCTATGACAGTAAGTGATCTCTTAAGAGAAAGGACAGAAAGGAGATGGCTAACTTTAGAAGCCATGGAAAATGTCATAAATAGAAAGGCATGCTGGTGGGTGTCTGGGTGGCTCAGTCGCTTAAGTGGCTGCCTTCGGCTTAGGCCATGATCCCAGGGTCCTGGGTTCTAGTTCCACATCGGGCTCCTCTCTCAGGGGAGAGCCTGCTTCTCCCTCTCCCTCTGCCTGCTGTTCTACCTACTTGTGCTCTCTGTCTGTCAAATAAATAAATAAATAAATACATAAAATCTTAAAGAAAAAAAGGCATGCTGGGAATGCATGACATAAAGGAGAGAGATGAGGCAAGAACAGAATGAAATTGGGTAGAAGAAGATTAACTGGGAAAATCCAAACCAGAATCTCATAGTCATAACACATTAAGGTAATATCTGTTCTGGGAATATCATCTAAGACATTGAAGCTGAAGGGAATCGGAGCTTAGTAGATTTATCAGCAGTAGTTCTTGTGTGAGATGGGATGTTCAGGTCTAATATCCAAGAGGTACTTTTGAATTGGAACCAGGGATGTTGGAAGCACAGTCCAACTCTGGGGAGATGAGCCTGATAGGAATTGGTTACGATTGCTATATACCTAGGTAATTTAGGACTAAGGTCTAGAACTAACTGAGAAGTAGAGCAAAAACCAGAGAGAAGTGCTGAAAGTGGTTCTTGTGTGATGGGGATGAGTAGAGGCTGAAACTTGCTGCTTACACAGTTCCAGTGGTCTTGGTTCCACCAGGGAAAATGTGTCCATAGTCTCTCACGAATGGGATGAGAGCTTCTTGAATATAACCACAACCTTATGCCACTGGCTTGGCCCCACTGGAGCTGAGCCTGGGGTACTCAGTTATTGTTTGTTGGCAGCTATGGATCTGCTAGAGCTGACAAGGGTTCAAAGAGAGCTGGGAGGGCACCTGGGTGGCTCAGTTGGTTAAGCATTTGACTTTAGCTCAGGTCACTATCTTAGGGTCCTGGGATTGAGTCTCACATCAGGCTTCCTGCTCAGCAGGAAGTCTGCTTCTCCCTCTCCCTCTCACCCTCCCCCCTGCTCGTGCTCTCTTTCTCTCTCTCAAATAAATAAATAAAATCTTTACAGAGAGAGAGTTGGGAAAGACTTGCTAACCACCATGTTGGGTCTTTCAGGGCAAGAAAATGGAGTGAGAAGAATAGATGGAGATAATTCAGGACTGAAGGGTCAGAGAGCAATGTTATTTTTTTCCTATCTAAGCCCTTACTCACCCAATGTCTCTTTTCCTTGGCAGCCCTCTCTGGGAGATGGTGCAGGATGGCATTGATCTCAAGAGCATCAAGTGGACCCAACACTAGAAGAATGGGCTGGGCCTCTGACTTTGTGCCAACCTTGCTTCCTCCTGCCTCACCAAGCCATGAACATCTGGGTACCTTGTTATACCCAGTGGGTGTTTCATGTTCAAACCAGAATTGTTGTAGCCCAGTTGACTTCAGCATCAGGCCACCATCAACCCAAAATAGAAACACAAAATATCTTTCCTGAGCCTCAGCTCCTTTGGTGGGGAACACTCACCATTTCTCTCCAGGAGTCCTCTTGTCTTACAGTGAATGGATGTTCTTGGTGTGGAGAGCCAGAGCAACTGGAAGAAGGTTCTTTGTTCAGAGACCTCAGTGCTTTGTGTGGACATTTTGAATTATTACTACTGCTCAGCAAGACTGATTCCTTCAGGAACAAGCATAATCTACTATTTAATTTCTTTTTTGTCTCCACAGTCCACCTCTTCATGTTGATTATAGACGGAAGCAAGTTTCTTAGAAGGCTTATCTCCTGTTCTTGTCCCTCTTCATTTTTTTTGACCGAATGGAGCTAGAAATATCTATGACTCCACCCACTATTCTAATAATTTATGTTTCTTTTTAAAAATTGTTAATTTGCAGATTAGAGAAATAAAATCACCTTCCTCTATTTAATTTGTGACTTTATGAAAATCTCAGAGAAAATTTCAACCTGTTCTTGGGAACCGGGAGCAAACTACCACACCACTTTATTCCTGTAGATGACTTTTTAAATTTTTATTTACTTTTATTTTTTAAAAAGATTTTATTTATTCATTTGAGAGTGAGAGAGAACATGAGAGCTGAGAAGGTCGGAGGGAGAAGCGGACTCCCCATGGAGCTGGGAGCCCGATGCGGGACTTGATCCCAGGACTCCGAGATCATGACCTGAGCTGAAGGTAGTCGCTTAACCAACTGAGCCACCCAGGCACCTTGTAGGTAACTTTTGAAGGAGATATTACATAAGCAAAAACGTGATTTTCAGGGGCACCTGGGTGGCTCATTCGTTTAAGCGTCTGCCTTCGGCTTGGGTCATGGTCCCGGGGTCCTGGGTTCAAGCCCCTCATCAGGCTCCTTGCTCCACTGGGAGTCTGCTGCTTCTTCTGCCTGCCACTCCCCCTGCTTATACTAACACACATTCTCTCTTTCCCTCTCTCTCTCTGTGTCAAATCAATAAATAAAAATTTTAAAAAAATGTGATTTCCAGCCATGGAAAGAGCTAGAGATGAATGAGAAATGAAAAGGAGCAGGAAGAATAAAGGGCCTGAGTTTTAAAAAAAAAAAGCATGATACGTTTGAGAAACCAATAGGCTAATATAGCTAGAGTAGTTTTTCCATTTGTGGGTATGACACTGTAGGTGAATAGTTACCAGAACAACAAAAAAAAGCAAGAGAAAGAATACATTAGAGTATATCACACATATTTTAAGTATTTTATTTTGGTATTTTTAAAAAGATTTTATTTATTTATTTATTTATTTATTTATGAGTAGGCTGTACACCCATTGTGGAGCTCAATGTGGGGCCTGAATCCCTGACCTTGAGATCAAGACCTGCTGAGATCAAGAGTCAGATGCTTAACCCACTGAGCCACCCAGGCACCCCTTATTTAATTATTTTTAAGTTATCTCTACATCCATGTGGGGTTCCAACCTACAACTCTGAGATTAAGAGTCGTGTTTTCCATCCACTGAACCAGCCAGGCACCCCTTAACCATTTTATTTTGATTACATATTTAAATGTGTATACCTGGTTGCAAATGTATTATGTGAGTGATGGTAAAAAATTTTGAAATCTACTAGCTAGCAGTATGTAAATGCAGATGGATAGGAGGAGGAGGTTTTTATTTTAAGATTTTATTTATTTGAGAGAGCGAGAGAGGGAACACAAGTAGGGGGGAGTGTGAGAGGGAGAAGCAGGCTTCCTGCTGAGCAGGGAGCTGGCCACTGGCTGCATCCCAGGACCCCTGGACTATGACCTGAGCCTGAGCTGAAGGCAGATGCTTGATGACTGAGACACCCAGGTGCCCAGGAAGAAGGTTTTTTAAAAAGAATTTTTATTTTGAATAATTTTAGATTTAGAGAAGTTTGCAAAAATAGTTCAGAGTTAGATGTCCATGACCCAATTTCCTCTAATTTTAACATCTAATATAAAACTTCTATGGTATATTTGTCAAAATTAAGAGAGTAACATCTGTACATTAGTATTAACTAAACTTCAGGTTTTATTCAGATTTCACCAGTTTTCTCACTAATGCCCCTTTTCTATTCCAGGAGGCAATCCCAATACAACATTGCATGTAGGTTTTGTTTTCAATGCACTCTACTATACCTGCAAAGAGTATATATAACAAAGTATAGGTTCTGTTTAAAAAGGTGGCCTAGGGGACGTCTGGGTGGCTCAGTTGGTTATGGCTGCCTTCAGCTCAGGTTGTGGTCCCAAGGCTCTGGGATTGAGTCTTGCATTAGGCTCCTTGCTTGGCAGGGAGCCTGTTTCTATCTCTCTCTCTGCCTGCCCCTCTGCCGGCTTAAGCACTCTCTCTGTCAAACAAATATGTAAAATCTTAATAAATAAATAAGTAAATAAATCTTAAAAAAAATAATAAAATAAAAAAATTAAAAGGTGGCCTAGTTTTCTAGTTTGCTGTTTTTGGTATACTGGGCTAGTACCAGGCAAGTCTGCCACACAAATCTTCCCCAAAAGTTGTTGGAATCGTGGGACCTTAGTCCCAGATTTTTCTTGCTCAGTAGACTCCTCACTTTCTGATTTGGAAGATTAGTTCAGTATTGGTGATAGTCATGCTGTTGAAAACTGGGCTCAGTGCTCCAGAGCTGAAATGTAACACAAAGATAGTGCTTTGGGGTAAAGAGGAAAGACAGTTTTATTACTTCCAGGCAAAAGAGGCTGCAGCAGGCTAATGCCTTCAAAACCGCAGACCCGCTCTGGGTAAAAGGCCGAGTGGTTTTAAGGAAAACAACAGGGTCGGGCGGTTTGGATAGGAATCTGTTAGTACTGCCAGTCCTATTGGTTATGTCTTCAAAGTGGTTTGATGATTAGCCCTGGCAATGGCCATCTGCGTCTCATTCCTAAGTATACTTTGAGGTAAGCAAGATGTCAACATCGACGCAGAGTTCCCGGAACAAAGGATTCGACAGAAAAACAAGTGAAGGGAAAAGAAAAGCTTTAAGAATCAGTAAGAGAGGGGGAAAATTGTTCAGTTTAAAGTCAGTCTTGGGAGTGCCTGGGTGGCTTGGTGGTTTGAGCCTCTGCCTTTGGCTGGGATTGTGATCTCAGGGGCCTGGGATCCAGCCCCGCATCAGGCTCTCTGCTCAGCGGGGGGCCGGCGTCCCCCCCCCCCCACCCCTGCCTCTCTGCCTACTTGTGATCTCTTTCTCTCTGTCAAACAGATAAATAAAATCTTAAAAAAAAAAAAAAGTCTTGCTGAAGCATTAGTGTGTCTATCTTAATTTCTTTTTTTTTTTTTTAAGATTTTATTTATTTATTTATTTGACAGAGATCACAAGTAGGCAGAGAGGCAGGCAGAGAGAGAGGAAGGGAAGCAGGCTCCCCGCCGAGCAGAGAGCCCGATGCGGGACTCGATTCCAGGACCCTGAGATCATGACCCGAGCCGAAGGCAGCAGCTTAACCCACTGAACCACCCAGGCGCCCCTCCATCTTAATTTCTACCCATCTTTATGTTTCTATAGCGGCTTCAATCACGGTAACAATTTAGGCAGGGGCAGTGGAATTTGGGAGGCTAGGACCAACGCAGGATGAGAATGATTTTTTCTATAATAAAATAATACTAAAGGGCAACCGTGGATGGAGTTAACGAGGACTGGCCGGTAAGGCTCCCTGGACTGATATTTTTAAATGGGAAAAAAACAATGGGTTCTTCTGCCAGGGCATCATCAATAGTACCAGGTAATACTTTGTGGTCCATTTCATCCTTAAAGCAATCACGTGAGGAAAGCACTATTCTTCTTCTCAGAGGATCAGAGAAGACAAGTAATTTGCACAAAGTCCCGCAGGGAGGGGCAGAGCCAAGCACTCTTAACCCAACCCACCACAGCGTCACTCCCCTTAGGCGGGGTTAGTGCGCAAATCTTCGCACTCACAGACTCAAAGTTCCTCTCGCCACAAACACCCGCAACTTCCGGGAGATTGCCCAGAACCGTAGCGCGCTTGCGCCGCCCCGCCCCCTGACGTCTCCATTCCGTCCCTCCCCTTTTGGAACGCGGAGCTGCTGAGCGGGCTGGCGGCCATTTTGTGAAGCGGCGAAAGAGGTGGTGGCTGCAGTGGGCTCCGGGAAGCCGTTCGGGCTGGGGCTGTCGGCCGCGGGGCGGAGGCACTCGCGCGGGGGGTAACTCGGGTCTGGGTTCGGGTGCCGCGCAGCTCTCCCCGGTAAGACTCCTGCAGCCCGGAACGGGCGGGGCTGTGCGGGGCTCGAGCCGCCCCTTGGTGGCCCGGGGCGGGGCCTTCGGAGGCCTCCGAGCCCGCAGCAGCGAGCGCCCCACACAAAAGGGTCGCGGCTTGGCTGCCGGGGTGGGGAAGGGCCTGGGGACCCGCTTGCGCCTTTGAAGCCTGAGAGGATGCAGGAAGGACGCAGGAGAGGATGAGCCTGCATACCGAAGTGGGGACGAGGCCATAGGGAGGACGCCCCCGTGGTCTGAGAGGGAGGAGGCCACAGTTGGGTGTCCCAGCGGCCTGCGAATTAACGGGGATTGCAGTAAAAGCACACCTACATCCCGAATGAGCGAGATTTTCTTTGCTTCCCAAAAGGGACAGGGATTCAAACTGCATCTCTGTGCCCAGTAGTGAGGAGATTAAACGTAGTGAGGACACTCCCTCGATCTGAGGTGGAAGGAAGGCTCCCGTGGCCTAACAGGAAAAGGGAACTCGAGTCTAGACACACCTGTGGGGAAGAAGCTGCAGTCGGTACACTCCTCTGAGTCTAGCAAGGAAATCTTAGAGCTGGTCGCCGTCGTGGCCTGGACGGGGTTGCAGGGAAATGCTCCCAGGGCTCAGCGTTGGGCGGGGCTTGCCCTTGAGGGTGTCGGCGATTTAAGAAGCCGGCCTCTGTAGCGAGAAAGTGGGGGTGAGTACGCCTCCCAGACCTCTAAGAATTGTAGTAAGATGCCAGGCCCTTGAACCCCAAGCAGGGAAGGGCCTGCAAAGAGCACCACCTTTAACATAACCCTTGGGAGAGAGCCTCCAGCACTGGAAGAGGAGCAGGCCCAATAGGAGGTGGAGGAGGGTGCTTTCGTTGAGTGAATTGAGTTTCTTTAGTGGAGGCTGGAGGTTTTAGCTGGCAGCCACGTGAAATAGGTGGGTGGGGCTTTGAGAATCTACAGGTTAGTGTCGGGGATGGACACCAGTGCAGGACGCTTAGCTGCCAGGTTGTAAATGCATGGATTTCATGTTTGCCAGTAATGTGTACTCTATAGTGAAACATCTCAACGGCTTCGGTGAAGGTAACTTTGCGTTATTCAGAACAAAACATGCTGGGAGTTTTGTACCCTGACTTGCAGGCTTCGTAGGAGAGGTTTCTGGACTCTGAAACTGTCCTTGACTCCTCAATTTCCAGAGATGATTTAATGTAAATTGTGACAGTTGTCAGGAACTGTTCTGTACTATCCAGCCAGTATAATCTGAGAAGAAAATGTAATTGCAACTGAGAGATTGTTGAAAGAGGAACTTACAGCTGGAGTATTCTTCGAGCTCTTGCTTGAATGGTTTAAAATCGAGTAGTTTTTGTTAAATGCAGTATTAGTAAAATGAATTGCATTGGACTTTGTTACATAGTTTATATTGTTAATGTATTTCAGAGCATTTGCAGTTCAGAAATGTCCTACAAGCGAGGACATACGGGCTGATTTTGTTTGTTTTGTTTTATAGAAATGTAAAGTAAGACTGGTTGTAATCATTTTTGAGCTTTGGTGGTTTTGGCCAGATAGTGGGAAGTAATTGTGTTCAGGCATTTTCCAAGAATATTAAAAAGTTGGGAAGAACTGTTACAGGTGGTTAAAATAATTTTATGGTAATTTTTTAAGGAAATGAAATGTTTGGCGTGTTTATATAAGGGTTGAGGATGTGCTCAGTATTATTCCTGGAAGATTTTTTGACGAAACAGGGAATGCATTTTATATCATCTTTATATGCTCAATTAAATATTTTGTTTATGGGTTGTAATGCATAATTTGTGTTTTTCTTAAGTTCATATCTGTTAGGTGAAAATGTGAAGCTTTAGAAACCATTTTGGTTGTTCCTTGGAACCTATTATGTGCTAATATCAGCTTATTTCTGGCTTCTTTCACTTTCTTGTGACATGCCAAATGTTTTTATGATTGCATATTGAGAGTTTGGGGGTTGTTGGTACAATTTTTAGATGTGAAACTTGATTTTGTGGACCAGTGTGTTACAGGTGCTGGAAATCCAGTGACCATGTTCATAACGTGTTTATTCCATTTTGTAGAGAGCTACTCCATCTTTTGGTTTAGATGAATATTTTCTTATGCAGATATTGTAGAAAGAATTTCTAAGTGTCAGTAATTGCACAAAAGATGCTCTTAGATACCTCTCCCTAAAATCTAGGGACTGTTTTCCATTCTTACATCTCCTGTCCCTGCCACAAATGCTTAATAAATGTTCGTGGTATAAATGAATGTTGTTAAATGTTTAGAATTAAGCGGAAAAATAACCTCATCTGATTTATAGTTTATCAGATTTTACTACCACCACTCATAAACCTTCTGGTTTGCAACGAGTTTATTTCATTAAGTTTCTGGCCACCTTTTAAGTTTTAAGACCCAACAGTGAGGGTAAATGTGCTTGGCTAGGTTAGAAGTGATACTGTTGCTTTTAAGTCAAGACAGTGAACATATTTGTTGGCATTTGTGGGGAGGGTTTGAAAAATAACTTAATATTATAGTCTTTTTGGCAGGAGGAATATATGTATCTTATTCAGCAATGTCTTTCGGCTTGCCACTTTTGAGAACTTTCTGGAGCTTAATGGGGAAGTGGAATAACAAGCTGTCTAAAGGATTCATGTCCCTCTGTGTCAGAAGCATTGTTTCATTAAGAATGATCCCAGAATCTGAAATGTGATTCATTTGGGGATGGGGACAAAACCATGTGGATGAAGTTGTGGTTTTTTTCCATAATGTGATTATGCGGCTTATAGCTTTGTGCCCATTATAATTGGTTCTCTGTTGCTCATCTCTGAGGGTGAACATTTGAGGGGTGCTGGTTTTCTATTTTGAATCTAAAGAACTTAGCTCTGCTGTACCCTGGTTACTTTTGATTAAAGACTGACGACTGAACAGAGTTAAAATTCACTTTTTGATGTTTATCACCAGATGAAGAGTGAAACAGTTAAGTTGAACTGGTTTGTGCTTTGGCTTTCTGATAAAAGAGGATTGTTGTCGGACATTTTACTCTGAAATTCCAAGTGATTGAAATGACTAGTAAATAAGAATATATGTCGTGTCATGATAATATGCAAAATGTTCGTAGCAGATATTTATAATTTGTTCATGTATGTGGTATTTCTAAAGCTGAAGCAAAGCCATTATGTTAGGACTAATTCCTAACGAAGTGGAAAAGTATACTAGAGCAATCTTCTTTTAGATCTTCTGATACGGGGTGGGGAGGGAGACAAGATGGCGGAGAACTAGGAGGAGGCGCCTTTTCAACCTGTACCCTAAAGTGAGCTAGATCTTCTGATATATATCAGCGAATTCAGTGGCAAATCAGGCCCATTTTCTCCTTTGTACCTTTATACTTTATAAATAGGTAAAACGTGTGTTAGATGTTTTGTTGCATACAATTGGTTGTCTTATCCTTCTAACTAAAATTCACCAAGTCTTAGGTGGTTGGAGTGGAATTTTCATTTTGGGATCCTGCATTCTGTTGCTAGCTGACACTTAGAACACAGGAATGAGTAGTTCCTGGAGAACAGTGGTGCCTCTATTAAATATTGTGCTCTTTACAAAGGGGGGGGGGTGAGAACAAAAGTACTTCTTCAGTCTCGGTTTCTATTTACGTTGTCCATATCAAGGAAGAAGCGTAACACCAAGAGTTGTGAAGTTTTAGCTTCAAGCCTGAAGTTTCTGGGTACTTTTCTTTGGTATGGGTTGATGTGGGCCTTCCCCTTTGCTTAAATAGATAAGATTCATGAATTTACTTCTAGATTGATTTTTTTAAAAGATTTTATTTATTTATTTGACAGAGATCACAAGTAGGCAGAGAGAGAGAGAGAGAGAGGAGGAGCAGGCTCCCTGCTGAGTAGAGAGCCCGATGCGGGACTCGATCCCAGAACCCTGAGATCATGACCCGAGCCAAAGGCAGCAGCTTAACCCACTGAGCCACCCAGGCGCCCTAGATTGATTTTTTTTTTAAAGATATTATTTATTTGACAGAGAAAGATCACAAGCAGGCGTGGAAGCGGGGGTAGCAGGCTCACCGTCAAGCAGAGAACCAGATGAGGGGCTCGATCCCAGGATCCTGGGATGACAACCTGAGCCAAAGGCAGAGGCTTAACCCACCCAGGCGCCCATGGATTGATTGTTTTACTTTAAATTGAACAACGTAAAATTTGAATGAGCCATTTGCCGAATTAAGCTGGAACTTAAAACTTTTTCTTGTGACATGAGACTTCCTTCTTGTTACAGTAACTTCTGGGAACCCTTTAGAAATTTTTGATAGTAGGTCTAATATTGTTCCCTTTGGGCATAACTAGCTGACTCTAAACTTGTTGCTATCCAGATGGACATTTGGAGTCTTCTTGGGTGTGGAAGGGAAGAGGCTGAGGAACCTGTTTGTTTCCCTTCAGGGCACTTATCCTGGCCCCATACCAGGCCCTTTGAATTGGAATCTCCAGTGGCTGATCATATGTTAATCTTAAATGCTTAACTCGGAAACTACTGTGGTTCTGTTGGCTATAGAGTCAAACTTGAATGTTTAGAGAATAATATTGCAGAATTCATGCTCTTCCTCACTGAGCATAGCCTTTACCTAAAAGCATGCTTTTTTTTGGTATTTCAAGTTTCCCTTTGTGACCTGTTAGATGAACTTCTAGGTGTGTCTTTTAAGGAGTTTTAAAACTCTTTAGACCTAATTAGAACTGATTTGTACAACATAAAAAAAATTAATACAGTGCTTTGGGCTTTTGAAAGGCTTGTTTATGACATATGTACGTAGCTTTTGTGGCAAAACAATCTTCAGTAATTTGAGTAGCTGTCTAGAAGATGTTTAGCTTGTCCTTTAGAAAAAATTTGGAGTAACACTAGAATTTTTAATACGTTTTACTTTTTGATGATGAATATGAAGCTCACAGGTGATATCTCGAACTTGAAAGATAGTTAAAAAATGAGCATCATTCTAAGTAGTGTTCTGTTGGTATCTTTATACTTAACAGTGACGATTTCTTCTTTCTCTGAATTCAAAAATGATCTTTTGCATATAGTTGTCTAATTATTTGGTCTTATATATTGCTTGTGAATTGTTCACAATTTCACTGATTTGGGAGAAATTCCAGTAAGAGATAAGTGACTCATTTTTACTTTGGGAAGTCTTCTTAAAATGCCATTTTTAGAGATTTTTTTTTTTTACAAGTTTCTTGGAACAGTTTTGGTGTTAGAAGAAAAAGCACTTTTCCTTAAGATTTTGAACCCCAGTGGTTTTAAGTAGGAATTAATCATTATAGCCTGAACTGTCACTTCATTTATGTTTCTTGATGCTTGATGCTATTTTGGTACAAAGGAAAATATTTTGAAAGAGCAACTGCAAGAATTTCCATAAGTACCCTTGAATTGATGATTTTGTCATTTGTCTTGGAACTGTTTATGTGTGAACTTGTGCTTTTTCATCAAGTGTTTGGTGGGACCTGAGGAAATAGGTTGTAGTTGGACTTGTATTAAGGAATTTTCTGGACTGGTTTAATCATCAAATGATAAAAGTAATTACCAGCTGTGAAGCTGAGGTTTATGACTGTTTTAGTTTTTAATTGATTCATTCTTGGACTTATTTATGGCACATTCTTGATATATGTAAATATATATGTTTTGAGAGATACCAAATTTGAAAGCAATACCAAGTAACGCATGTGTGGGATTTTGGTACACGTGTTTCTTTCTTTTCTCTGTCGTTTTTTAAAATATGCATTCTAACGAAGTACTCTGGTGGTTTCAGACTCGCCTTCATAATGTACAGTTCAGTGTGGCCTGTGCGTGTTGTTTTGTGTTTCCTGCATTGATTTTTGCCTCCATTTATTCTCTATTGCAGTCTAAAAGTTGGTTTTAATTGGTTGCCCACAGGATTGACTTGGCCTCTACTTCTTGTTAAGAAAATACATCTCTTGTTTTATCAGGTAAGAGATTTTGAATAGAAGGTTTGTTTTTATTCAAAATAAAATGAGACAGCTTATTTAGTAACATGAAAATATGTGTAGTAACTGAATTGTGGGGGATTTTCTTTCTTTTTTTACAGTCTTTTCTAAGGGATGGGGATGGGGTGGACTGGGTGCCTTGAACAGTTGTTGCTTTCTTCGGGGTTCAGTTTTTTATGGATGCATTTCTTTTGCTGAATTGCTGATTATTAGGCAGTAGGCTGTTTTTTTTTTTTCCCCTCAGTGTAGCATTCCAGGCTAATTGCAAATGTAGGTGCTTGTTATTGGTATGGTTTTTTAATATTCCTTAGAGGTAATGGGTTCTATGTTCTAGAGTACCTATTTTGACTTTAGATGGAATTAAGTGATTGGACTCTAACCCTCTTGTTAAGTAACAAAGGTAGGCTCCAGATAGTTGAAATGACTTACCAGTCAAATAGGCACTTAGAAGAATAGCAGATCTTACTTCATATTTTTTCAGAACCTAAAAACTGATTTTCTCTTTAGATGACTTTATGAATAATTCATGTGTTCTTTGGTTTAATTCTCAGCCCTTTTCTAACTGGTAATCTGGGCAGATTTTTCAATATCATATTTTCAAATGTACCTTGTGCAGACTTCAACTAAAGCCCTTCTCTTAGTAGCAGATGGTTTTTGAAGAATTCTTGTGTATGTCACTTTAGCCCTGTGTTTAATTTTTGTGTTCTTGGGACTGTATCAAATTCCCATTTTAGTGTCCCAGTGCAAACTAACATCTATCTCTCAAGTTGTTTGGGGTGCCTAGATTACTTCCCCAAGATGTGATAAAGTTATTAAACATTTTTTGAAGTTGAACAGGAATGCTGTCTTAATTTTGCATAGTCAATATGCTACAGACAGTAGGGAATGAGAATTTGATTTAATATCTTGAAATTATTTTGATGAGCTTCTCTATAGACTGCTAAATAGTAGTAAATACAAAGAAGAGTTTGTTGGTGTGATTTATGTTTTTAGTATTTATTTTTTTTGTTGACTCTTGCAAACCAAAAATGAAAAGCTTCCCTTCTCCCCCAAATTTCTAGTGTTTTATAATGGTCCCTCAAAGAGCATTTTCTGTTTGCCAGTCCATCTTTCTGGATTAAATTTGAAAGTGGCTTTTATTTTTGTGTATGCGTGTGAGAAAACTGTCGAAGCCAAACAACATATTTCTGTTTTGTGTACAGCAGTCATAATAGTTGAGATAGAATTACAGGTATTGTTGTATCAAATTAATAGCCCACAGTATTTGACATGGAAAAACTGCTTTCATGGAGTTAGAGGATTCTTAGAGCTTTCAGCAGGAAACTTTGCTCTTTTCTTATTCCTGTTTGAGAAGCGATAAAACCAAAGCTCAAATCATATAAATTTTCTGAAGTCACAGAACTAGTTTAATAGGTTTATATTTAAATATTGATTTATAAGATGGCTTGGAAAACACCCTATGTTGTTGATCACATAAATTTCAAATTAATATTTTCCAGTCCCAAGAATTCATTTTATACCGCTTTACAAAGGGCTTCCCTTGAATTTGCTCTTGGAAGCCATAAGAACTGAAATACTGAAATTTTACTTAAATCTGGGAGAAACGTCTCTAAAAGGAAAAGTTCAGAATGGGACATTATTTAAGGACAGCAGTGAGCTCCCAGAAATTCCACAGGAGTTGAGTAGAGACTGTAACAGCCACTGAATAAAAGTTCATACCCTAGTTCTTTTTAAAACAAAAGCAAAACGTGATAATACCCT
Source organism: Mustela putorius furo (assembly GCF_011764305.1). Lineage (NCBI taxonomy): Eukaryota > Metazoa > Chordata > Mammalia > Carnivora > Mustelidae > Mustela > Mustela putorius. The sequence continues at coordinate 5,046,653 of NW_025421464.1, read as the reverse complement.
TTTTTCGTTATCGTCCTTCTTTGGGGAAAACAAGACTTTTGGGGGGGTAGTGTGTGTGTGTGTGTGTGTGTGTGTGTGTATTATTATTTTTATGGTGAGTTTGGAAATGAGTCATTGGATCTGAGTTTAAATTAAAACAGCTGTGGTGAATGGCACTGCAACCAGGTTCTACTTTTTGGAGTGATGCATATAGATAACTAAGATTTTGGCTATTTTATTCAGTATTTACTTTGGATTCTTCGTGTGTGTTAACTTTGTAATAAAGAATTCCATATATAGTTTTCCTTAATAAATGGAGCTGTAATGCAGTTTGAAGAGTTTTAGGTTGAAATATGGGTTTTTTTTTTTTTTTGAGACTTGAGTCTAGTTTATTGTTAAGTATTATTTGTAATTCATTAGTATTGCAGTTTTCTGTTTCTGTTTGCCTTCTGAGACTGAGTGTTATAAAATGACCCTGATAATTCTACAGTTGTCATTTTTATAAGGAAAATGCTAAGCCACTTTTAAATATTAACTTTGATACATCCTTTGCATGTTTTTCCCCTGCAGATTGTTCAACTTTGTGTCCTGATTTGACTTACACATTTCTTTTAAATCTTACTGAATAATTAGTGGTCTGAATGTTATTGGTGATTCTACTTCTTATGGTGGTTTTTTTCCCTGAAACTTTGAGTCATGGCACTGAACTTGTAATTGTTCACAGAATTAATGCCTTTGGAAGTTGAAATTGTCTAGGTTTTACATTGTAAATGGCCTATAATGTTCAGTTTTTAGAATACTCAAATAAAAAAAAAATCTACATTGCTTGTGATAGTTTGAGGGTATATTTGAGGGCCTAGTATGGTAGCTGGTCATTCTTTTAGTTAAAAACTTGGTGTGATAAACAGGAGTCTGACCTGGCCGTTGCCTTTTCTCATCTGCAGGTGTGTGTGGTTTCAGCGCAGCATGGCTGTGGTCATCCGTTTGCAAGGTCTCCCAATTGTGGCGGGGACCATGGACATTCGCCACTTCTTCTCTGGATTGACCATCCCTGATGGGGGCGTGCATATTGTAGGGGGTGAACTGGGTGAGGCTTTCATCGTTTTTGCCACTGATGAAGATGCAAGGCTTGGTATGATGCGCACAGGTGGTACAATTAAAGGGTCAAAAGTAACACTTTTGTTGAGTAGTAAAACGGAAATGCAGAATATGATTGAACTGAGTCGTAGGCGTTTTGAAACTGCCAACTTAGATATACCACCAGCAAATGCTAGTAGATCAGGACCGCCGCCTAGCTCAGGAATGAGTGGCAGGGTAAACTTGCCTACAACAGTACCTAACTTTAATAATCCTTCACCCAGTGTAGTTACTGCCGCCACGTCTGTTCATGAAAGCAACAAAAATATACAGACATTTTCCACAGCCAGCATAGGATCGGCTCCTCCAAATATGGGGGCTTCTTTTGGGAGCCCAACGTTTAGCTCAACCATTCCGAGCACAGCGTCTCCAATGAACACAGTCCCACCACCACCAATTCCTCCAATCCCAGCGATGCCATCTTTGCCACCAATGCCGTCCATTCCCCCAATACCAGTTCCTCCTCCAGTACCTACATTGCCTCCAGTGCCTCCTGTGCCCCCAATTCCCCCAGTCCCTTCTGTGCCACCCATGACCCCACTGCCACCCATGTCTGGCATGCCACCCTTGAACCCGCCACCTGTGGCACCTCTGCCTGCTGGAATGAATGGCTCTGGAGCACCTATGAATCTGAACAATAATCTGAACCCTGTGTTTCTGGGTCCACTGAATCCTGTTAACCCTATCCAGATGAACTCTCAAAGCAGTGTGAAACCACTTCCCATCAACCCCGATGATCTATATGTCAGTGTGCATGGAATGCCCTTTTCTGCAATGGAAAATGATGTCAGAGATTTTTTCCATGGGCTCCGTGTTGATGCAGTGCATTTGTTGAAAGATCATGTAGGTCGAAATAATGGGAATGGATTGGTTAAGTTTCTCTCCCCTCAAGATACATTTGAAGCTTTGAAACGAAACAGAATGCTGATGATTCAACGCTATGTGGAAGTTAGTCCTGCCACAGAGAGACAGTGGGTAGCTGCTGGAGGCCATATCACTTTTAAGCAAAGTATAGGACCTTCTGGACAAACCCATCCCCCTCCTCAGACACTTCCCAGGTCAAAATCGCCCAGTGGGCAGAAAAGGTCAAGGTCAAGATCACCACATGAGGCTGGTTTTTGTGTTTACTTGAAAGGGCTGCCATTTGAAGCGGAAAACAAACATGTCATTGATTTTTTTAAAAAGTTGGATATTGTGGAAGATAGTATTTATATTGCTTATGGACCCAATGGGAAAGCAACTGGTGAAGGCTTCGTAGAATTCAGGAATGAGGCTGACTATAAGGCTGCTCTGTGTCGTCATAAACAATACATGGGCAATCGCTTTATTCAAGTTCATCCAATTACTAAGAAAGGTATGCTAGAAAAGATAGATATGATTCGTAAAAGACTGCAGAACTTCAGCTATGACCAGAGGGAAATGATGTTAAATCCGGAGGGGGATGTCAGCTCTGCCAAAGTCTGTGCTCACATAACAAATATTCCATTCAGCATTACCAAGATGGATGTTCTTCAGTTCCTAGAAGGAATCCCAGTGGATGAAAATGCTGTACATGTTCTTGTTGATAACAATGGGCAAGGTCTAGGACAGGCATTGGTTCAGTTTAAAAATGAAGATGATGCACGTAAGTCTGAACGCTTACACCGTAAAAAACTTAATGGGAGAGAAGCTTTTGTTCATGTAGTTACTCTAGAAGATATGAGAGAGATTGAAAAAAATCCCCCTGCCCAAGGAAAAAAAGGGTTAAAGATGCCTGTGCCAGGTAATCCTACAGTTCCAGGAATGCCCAGTGTGGGAATGCCCAGTACGGGAGTGCCCAGTGCGGGAATGCCCAGTGCAGGAATGCCCGGTGCGGGCATCCCCGGTGCGGGAATGCCTGGTGCGGGAATGCCCGGCGCAGGCGTGCCCGGCGCGGCGTGCCCAGCGCAGGCGTGCCCAGCGCCGGTGTGCCCAGTGCAGGAGTGCCCGGTGCAGGAGTGCCCGGTGCAGGAGTGCCTGGTGCAGGAATGCCTGGTGCAGGAGGTGAAGAGCATGCCTTCCTGACTGTAGGATCTAAGGAGGCCAACAATGGGCCTCCATTTAACTTTCCTGGTAATTTTGGTGGGTCCAATGCCTTTGGGCCACCACTCCCTCCTCCAGGATTAGGAGGAGCCTTTGGTGATGCTAGGCCTGCTATGCCTTCAGTTGGAAATAGTGGTTTGCCTGGTCTAGGACTGGATGTTCCAGGGTTTGGAGGTGGACCAAATAATTTAAGTGGGCCAGGATTTGGAGGAGGCCCTCAGAATTTTGGAAATGGCCCTGGTAGTTTAGGTGGCCCCCCGGGCTTTGGAAGTGGCCCTCCTGGTCTTGGAAGTGCCCCTGGGCATTTGAGTGGGCCACCAGCCTTTGGGCCTGGGCCTGGCCCTGGCCCTGGCCCAATTCACATTGGTGGTCCCCCTGGCTTTGGATCTAGTTCTGGAAAACCAGGACCAACAGTAATTAAAGTTCAGAATATGCCCTTCACTGTGTCTATTGATGAGATTTTAGATTTCTTTTATGGCTATCAAGTGATCCCAGGCTCAGTGTGTTTAAAATACAATGAAAAAGGTATGCCCACAGGCGAAGCCATGGTGGCCTTCGAATCTCGGGATGAAGCCACAGCTGCTGTCATTGACTTAAATGACAGACCTATAGGTTCAAGGAAAGTAAAACTTGTCTTAGGGTAGCTGTTCACATAAATTCTTTATAGGGTAGATCTTCATAGTGCTGTGATTAATGCATCCAGATTGTTTTCCTAGTATTTCCAGGTTAGAACCTGTGGATTGTTTCAATTGCATATAGATTGGTTTCTGTAACATAGAGCATTGGTTGACTGTTTACAGAAGACTCACTACCAGGATAAATATTGCTGTATGTTACAGTAAAGCTGTCTGGAGAGAACACAAAATGATTTTGGCGTACCATTAGAGAAACCATTTGTAAAATACAAATGACCACATAAAGCTTATCAAGGAGTTTAGATTGGTTTTGTTTTATACCATATGGGATGAAGAAAATAGAAATGTCAATAGAGCTCATTAAGGGTGCTCTTGCCAGCTGCTGAAAAATAGAAGTTGGCTACTCTTGGAATTTGGTTTAAAGCTGGACAGATTTGCTTTGTTATAGGGTCAAAGCTTTGTCTAAAGTCCTCATTTTCTTTTAAAATTGAATAAAATCTCTGTATACAGATTCACTGTATGTACCTTTATTGCTTCTTGAGGGTTCTTGCTGTATAGACAGTCCTGCTTCTGAAGTTGCTGCTTTTTTGTTTGCCTAATTGACTCATTTGTAAATGAGCAGAATTGTTTTGTTGTTGTTGTTTTAATATAAAACTCCACACTTGGTTTGTGCTATAACTTTGAACTTTGATTTCTAATGTCACACTTAAAACTGTGTGAAATAAGAACTTCTGCCACAAAAATAAAATACAGAGTCCTCTACCTACCAGAGCCTTTTTGGTTTGACCGCCATGTTTTAGTTTAGTAAGTTTAAAAATTGTTCATGTTTGGATGGCTTTGAAAACCAGAAACCACTTCTAATGATCATTGTTTAAAATGCCAGATTTGAAGTCCTGTCCATGGTGGACTAATGTTCTGGCAGTTTCCTTCTGTCCCAAATTTATGTGAAATTTTGGCCTGTAACTAAACGAAGAGAGTCCATTTATAAGAGCATTATATCTATGTTTTTTTAAAAACTGAAGTTGAAATTGTTAGCTTTGTTAGCAGTAGTGTTATAGAATAAAAGATTCATAAGCTGTTCCATAGATGTGCATTTTAATCCTGTTATTTTGAGGCTTTTTGGTCTAGTTGTTTGATCAGGAGCCTGTTCATAAAAATTCTTCATACCGACTACAAGTGCAGCTGCCAGAGGGGAGAGAATTGAGACTCTTTGCCCTTTAATACTCTTCTTTGGCATTCAGGACACTAAGGCAGGAGGACCAAGTGGGTTCTGGTTGGTAAGTGTCCTTGTCATAAAAACATTTGCCTTACAAGATCCTGCCCACTGCTACAAAAGGCTCTATTTATGGTTACTTTCCTTCTTGTAGTTAAAATGCTCTAAAGAAAGATGTGTCACATTATATTATAAACATACATGAAATAGGAGATTGGTGAGATATCATGAAAAACAAATTTTGTCTTTAACATGGGCCTCTGTCTTGGTTTGAAACATCCCCAACATTTCCTGCAAATCAATGTACTTACAAAGGGGTCAGCCTTTTAAAAGAGTTATTTCCTATTAAAAAAAAAAATAGTGCCTTTTTGGTGTTGCAAGTCAGTGGAACACTGAAATACAGCGTCTCGTGTAACTTAGAGTTAAGAGTGGCAGCAGTTTCATTTGCGTGATAAGATTTGGAAAGCCTTTTTTCATCACTACAATCTTAGAGGTTTGACAGTACAGGATTTTTTTGTCTAGGGAAAGGATTGTTTAGACTTTCAAAGAAGACATGGCTGTGTTGTGGGTCTTTTGACAATTTATGAATACAAATTTGCTTTGACAGATCGCTAGATATTGCCTCCTCAACTAAAAAAAGCAATATGATGTTTATATATGCTGTTCAATTTAGGTTTTCTGTTAAGTAATCATTTCTCATTCCAAAGACCGAGTGCAGAAAACTTCAGCGCTGCTTGGGAGTCTTATTTCAACTGCAGATTATTTTCCCCATTGGAGAGCTGACTGTTTTCATTTTAGAAAAATGGGTTGTTTGAAGATGAAAGCCTTTTATCTTTTTTCACAGTTTATTTTGGTTATATGTTCGTACAATCTTATTAAATATTTCATATACTTTATTGCAACTACTTTGTTATTTCTACATCTTAGATAAATGCTGAAAAGGAAAACTTGATTTCATTGTTCATCAAATTAAATAAATTAAGAAAATAGTGGTTTGTGTAGAATTTGGAGAGAACTATGTTCTATATTTGGTTGAGTCACAACAGTGCTTCTCTTGTTGTGAAATGTAATTAAATGCTTTGCCCTCTGGAACTTGATATTTGTGTATCTGAGACTTATTAATATAGTGCTAACTGCTAAGCGTACTGTTCATCTTGTTCTGGGCACTGGAGTTTGAGTTTTAAAAAAATTCTTGAAAATATGTTCTGTGCAATCACTCATACCTCTCTTCCTGCAAATTTTCTCAGAAGAACTAGGTTTGGGGTGAAAATGAATTTATTTTCTCATTTGCTTTGTATGGTATGAAGGATTTGTAAAGCTTTGCTCAAAGTTGTGTGCATTTGTAAACACTATCATGATATTTTCAATTTTATGTGTAAATCTTGTCTTTGGTGACTGACATGAATGGAAGAGAATCTTTTCCATTAGGTTTAATTCCTCCCACCCCCTTGCCTGGGCGTTTTTGTTTTGGGTTTTTTTTTTTAGTTTAAAGGATTAGAGATACTACAAAATGTATTTTATAAATAAGCAAATTTGTAAACTTTTTCTGAACTTTAGTGAAACATTTAGTCCACAAGCAAAATTTGGAGGTGTATTTTGTGTTTAATACTGTAGTTTGGATGTACAATTTAATTATTAGTGGCTTTAAAAAAATGCAACACTGTTGAGTGAAAGAAACATAGTTCCTAGCTTTGTGCTCCAAGTTGTCAAAGCATCAACCATGAAAATTTCATTAGGGAAATTTTTATTCAGAATTTCAGAGAATAATGTCCAGTGTACTTAGTTAGTCTTAACCCACTGGATGAAAATCTAGGGGTGTGTATGGACATAAACAAGCATACCTTGGATGAAATAAGGATCCATGAAAGCCTTAATCAAACTCAAAGTCCTTTTTATTGGATTCTGTCATTGTGTACAGGTGTGGGTCAAATGTTTAAAAATAAATCCACTCTTCAATTTCAAGAATACTTTAAAAATGAGTAAAGAAGCCGTAAAGTTACTGCTAGTTAAATTTGTAAAGAATTTCTAGCAGTGATCACTTTTAAAACTTCCCACTCTTGCAAAATTAACCACATTTAGTTTTACTGGCAGTTCTGTAGTAGTCCAAGCAGTCCAAACACAATAAAATGATTCATTGCCAATATGGCCACAACATTGCCAGCAAATACTGCCTTGGCATCATTCAGCAGAGGTTTTTGTTTATAAAGATGAAGTCTTGAATACTGTTCAATAAACTTGTCACAAAATAAAAGAGGCTGATGCTTTTAATGCTTTACACAAAAGTACTCCACTGAGCTATGCCATCAGGTTTTTGTTGTTGTCTTTGTTATTTTTTTTTAAATCCTACAAATATTTTGTGCCTTTGGAAAGGTGGATTTGGTGATCTCAGAGGTAACCATTGTTGTTTATCCTTGTCTGCTAATGCTGAAGTGTGGAAAGAAGATAACCTGGAACGGCAGGGAGGAAACTTGATTCTAGGTCAAATCTGTGGTATCCACCTTTTCAGACTTTTATCTTGTATGGTTTGATAGCAAGCCACTTCGTTTTGTGGACTCAGAAAGAAACAGAAACCAGGTGCTCCTTTTTACAGAGGTGTCTTAAAGGGGGCTGTGATGGTCTTCTTAAAAAAACTGATTAAGAAATGGGAAAAGAAATCTTCAGAATACATTGTCAATTGCACATATTTCTAATTAGAGGTTTCTCTTTTTTTGTTTACTTACTCTTGAATTAGTATGTGAGGTATTTTGAGGTGGGGAAGGGGGAGAGGAATCAAAAATATTGGTGCTTTCTGACATTGATGCTCTGGTTTTGTCCCTTCCACATTTGTTCAGCTGCTAAAAGACAAACATTAGCAAATGAGAAGTTTCCATAAACTCTGGAGTCCTTTAAAAAAAATTCTGGATTGGAGTTGCAGAGAAATTAGTGTGCTATTCCTTTTAACCAATGCTCTTGAAAAATATATATAACTTTTTCCTTTACCACAAAAGAGTTTTTAGCCTGTTTTTGAGTTTCAATACCCAGGTTGTTTTAGAGGGGTTTAGACTTAAACATACTTAATTCTAGGTGGTTGCTGAATTGTTCTAAAATTATGAAGGTTTGACTAAGTATTTGAAAAATCACAGAGTGAAATCAGCTGCCTACAGATACCCAGAATGGTCTTTACCATCTTAAAAAGGATGGACTGATGCTAATAATATGTTTTGTTTTCTTGCTCAGGAGAAAACTCACTTTAATTCATTGTTGTCTGCTTTCCAGTGTTTTACAGCAGGAAATGGTTTATCAGTTACGTGCATGGCCACCATTCTCCTTACCCCCTCCCCACATTAGAGCTTTTATGGGATATGGTAGAGTCCAAACTTACGACTATCTTTTTAATTAAAAAAATTGCTTGATTTCAGTTTTGTCTTTTTAGTATAAAATCTGATAGATCACTTAGATTTACTCTGAAATTTCTGGAAAGAGTGTATTCTGGTGGTGGCATAGTTCTCTGATGCTGTAGTGACTTTTCTGGAAAAACACTTCTTAACAGAGCAAGTTCATCTCTTAATGGTGCCTGTTCCTGTAAATGTTAATTCTTTATTGTGCTGTTCCTGGATTTATTCTTGTTGCCTTTAACTACTTTGTGCCAGAGGATCTCTCAAGCATCTTAGAATTTGGCTCCTTTTCTGGATCATAATAATTAACAATGAACAACTAAGGTGGCAGTGCTTTTCTACATATTGCTCTACTACTGAAGAGTCCAGAAGGGGCAAAAAAGCCACTTGATGAAAGAAAACATTCTAGCCCCAGGGGCAGAAGGGCAGCACTCTAAAAATCTGGGGGCAGCAAATAGTGCTGGGGAAAACCTCATTAACCATCATCTTTTAATTCTCAGAGGCCCAGGGACCTTCCCCTGGTGAAAAGGTTGATAGTTAAGTCCTAGAACCTAAGGAAACCCAAGTTGTGGGTTAAATGACACAGCAGACATTGGAATTGGCATCCCAGCTGTACCAGACATCTGGATTCTGATTTTAGTAGCTTAATATTTCAAATCATTTTTCCTAGTCAGCAGGTGGCTTGCTATTTCATGTTGAGAGGAGGAGGAAGTGACTACTGGAGAAAAACAGCCATGACCAGCAAGAGAACACAATTCAATATGGACAGTCAGATGTTGAAGAAGCATAAGACACTCCCAGGAATGTGCTATATTCAAACAGTCTGCCCCTTAGTGTTTCATCCCCTCTCCATTCTGATGCTGCCAGTTTTTCCCTTTTACCTGCTCTCATTAGTAATTCGGCTGGTAACCAGGGCTATGAGTTTCTCACTGCTGTCTATCTCTGTAGCCTAGCTGCCTAACTTTGGGGGGTAGGGGGGGAATGTGAGCTCATTCATAGTTCTCGATTAGTGAATAAGATTTGTCACTTAAGCATTTGTGTTACATGCCAGATGTAACCAACCACGTTGTGATACTACTGTAAGTCACCTGTTAGTCCTTGCAGAGTGAAGAATGTTTAAGGGTAGAGATACTCAGCTGCTTAAGGGATCTTAAATCATACTAATTGGTGCTGTTGCTGATGTCATTTTTTTTTTCCACTTCTGAGTGAATGCCATCCTCCACTGTACTCTCCCACATACTGTGTTGCTATACAGAGATGGTTATATCCTTTATACATAATTCTCTTTTGTGGTGTGGTCCTGTGGGACCAGTAGGGTCCCTCTGCTATAAATCTGGCTATAGTGGAAAGACTAATGCAGCTTTTAACTTTCTGAAGTAGATCCTGCCAATTATCTTTGCTTCTATGACCATTGAATTGACGGGTTAGAATTGGAAATGTCTGTTGCCTCCAAGCTTTTAAGACAGTTTCACATGGATAATACCTTAGCCATAGCAGTAACCCATGTTAACTATATTTTTTGAGCAGTGCTGTGCACCCAACACTTCCACACTGATAGAAAAGGAAGCAAAATAAGATGCTTGTTCTTAAAAACCTAAGGTTTTAAATAATACAAGTAAGTGCTCAGTTGTACTTGTGCATGTATGAGGACCATTCATGTCCTACAGGAACTGGATGGAGAGGGGTTTCCTGGCGAGTTGCTGAACAAGTGTAATGGAAGTATAATGGAAGCCTTGGGTGTAAGCTGAGTATGTTAATTTAGTAAAATGAAATGTTTAGTAGTGTGAGAGAATACTGGCACTCCCTAAAATGGTGTTTGTCCTGGAAGCTCTTAAAGTTGTGTTTAACAGTGTATCCTGAGTGACGTGACTGAGCTGAATGGTGACTAAGGCAGGCAGGTGAGGGCTGTACTAGGGGTGTCCTGACCTACCAGAGGGATAGAACATTTTATCTTTTTAATAACCCTTTGACCAACTGCCATGTACCACTTCTTATAAACAAACGGCCTAATAAGACATTCATAAATGCTGGAGTTAAGTAAATTTTCCCATCAGTTTCACTACTTACACAGTTGACTATATGAAATTGATTCTTTTCCAGTTTTGCATTTGATTTGATAGTTTTAGTTTTTTTGTATAAAATGTTTACCTCTTTGTTCTTTTTCTTCTAGAGCGGTGCTGTTCTAAGAATTTTGTCCAACAGAAATGTTCTCATTAGCATTCATGTTACTTAGCCACTGTAGCTACTTTTTTTTTTTTTTAAGGATTTTATTTGTTCTGTGAGAGAGAGTGCATGTGAGCAGGCAGAGGGGGGATGCAGAGGGCCAGAGAAAGAATCTCAAGTAGACTCCATGCTGAGTATGGAGCCCAAAGCAGGGCTTAGTCTCACAACCTTGAGATCGTGACCTGAGTCAAAACCAGGAGTTGGATGCTTAATTGATTGAGCCATCCAGGGGCCCTGCTACTGTAGCTACTATTAAATTTAAAAAGCAAGCTAGTGGCAACTATTGAACAGCACAATCCTAGATTCACAGAACAGAAAATTTCCTCTTCATATCTGATCTTTGGAGATCACCATGTTAGGTAACACTGACCAATAGAAATAAGAGTCATTTATGTTATCTAAATTTTTCTAGTAGCCATGAAAAAGGTAAAAAGAAACTAGTGAAATTAATAATAAATTTTAGACCAGTATATCTGAAATGTTACTATTTCAGTGTATACTCTATAAAATTATTAAGATTTTGGGGGGATACTGTTTTCAATTTATACTTTACAGCACATTGTCTTTTGAACTATGCATATTTCAAGTGCTCAGTATCTGGTTGTGGGTAGGAGGCCATCCTGGACAGTACAGATTTAGTTTATGAGAAAGGTTATCCTCTGTCATTTCTCTCTAAGCTGTGTTGCCTTTTTCAGCTGTTTCTTTACTTTTCAGTATTTGAGTTTTGTTGCGTTCCTCTTAACCTTTCCCATTCCGGTTATGTTGGCAGTTTTTTTGAAGGGGTTAACATGCCTCAGTTACCCGTTTTCATGGGCTACAATGAACTTTTTCACTGGCTAACTGGGTCTTCTATTGTGAAATTAATCCACCAGAGTTCAGCAACAGAACTAGAATCTTCCCTATCCCCTGCTGACCCCCACCCCCTGCACCCCACCTACAGTGGGAAGTGAGCAAGTCATTGTGTGTGTGTAATGCAGTTTCCTTATTGTTCAGACCCTCTCTTTTCTCAACTTGCCTAACACAAAATTTGAAGAACAACCCATTTTAAGATCTCCTATGTATCCCAAGTGGATTTATTTTTTTCCAGTAAGAGGAACTTGCACTATGAACATTAGGTTGGTTTCTTTTTCCAGGGCTCTGGTCTGCTGCTTTTTACTTGGCTTCTTTATGCCATAGATCACATTGCACACTGGAAATGCACAAGCTCTTGTTGATGTCCTTGCCCTGGAGATGCTTAGGAAGGTGGTCCAGTACTATTGTCTTCTACACTCTGCAGACGATAGGCAGTGGTCTTGTTAAAAGAAGGTAGATCAACTGAGTGTAGGTTCCAGCAGAGCTGACTAGGGGCAGAATTGGGTGCCTAATAGGTAGTCTCTGAAAATTCTGATAAAAATCACATTTTCCTGAACTGAGTTCTACTTTATTTGCAGAATGGGCGCTTGTTATTTAAGGTTTATTCCTTTGAATAAACTTAAATTCTAGTCCTATACATGCAGAATCTAGCAGTTCCTCTTTTCCTGCTTGACGGACAAATAGAGGAAACGTGGTGGATGCACAAGTTCTTTTCCATCTTAGTATAAGTCTAGTTGGTATAGGTCATGGGAAGAGGCCGCGTGAGCCTCAGTCCTCATGTGGAGTGTCCAGATGGATTTCAGATTGGACTGGATTACAAGGTGTGACCCGTTGCTAAAATGGATGGAATAGAAATCATATTCTCAGAGTTGTGGTTCATTTGTTACTATATGTCCCAGGATCAGTCATTTCCTTTCTCTGGCCTAAGTGTTTTAAGCAATATGATTAAATGAGAGAATCTCATTATGCCCAGTTTCAAGCTTCTGTGATTTTACGAACCCAGCCATTCTGTTTCTTTATGGAAGTTTGTAGGTAATTTGAACCTTAAACTACAGAAAAGCCCGTGGAACTCAGTATTTTGGTCTGGTACTGCTTTGATGCATTTCTGAGTTTGACAGCAGTCACACTGCAGCTTCACAATTTCATTAGAAGAGAAAAGTAGGGAGGTTCTTCATTCCCACCAGCTAGGTCATCTGGGGCAGGTGGACTCAGAGGCATTTTTCTTGGTTGTCCATGAACCAGCTAGTTAGATAATAGTACAAAGGATCCATTTATGAGCACTGAGAAGAGGAGCAGTTAACGATTATTCGGCACTTACTCTGTGTCAGGCAGGAGATACTTTGCATGGTTGTCCTCATTTTATCCTCACAAAAACCCTGTAAGGTTGGTATTCTTATTTTCCCTACCTTACAAGTGGGGAAATCAGGGGAAGAGAAGCAAAATAACTTGCTCGAAGTCTAATTAATAGTAAGGGTAAGCAGAGATGATTCAGTCATAGGCTGTCTGCATGACTCCAGAAGCAGAGCCCTCCTTCAACCATTGCCTGTCCCTAACTTTTGGGAGAAGACATGGGAGGCCGCTGGCAGCACTCTTCTGTCAGGGGTCTTGAGCCTGCTGGGAAAGGATTCTGGACCAATGTTTATTTTGAAGTAGGCAGGTAGAGGCTTCATGTAAACACATTCAGAGTTCTAGGGCAGAGAAAAACTCTGGTTCCAGTACTGTTTTATCTTGCTTGAAGGCCATATGTTCTTCCTCAGTTTACCTCTTTACTCATACCCAATTTGCTGCTCAAGCTAGGTTCTCTTTGAAGAGTTGAACACAGGTTGTAGTTCAACTTGGGATAAGTCTTCTTGGGATGTTGTAGTTCGACTTCCAAACTTTTTTGACCTTCACAGAATATAGCAGGATGGGACACCCTGTTACCATTTACTGTACCATATTTTCTGCGCTTCACTTTTTGTGTGACGTTCACATTTTTAAGCTTTATAGTATTGCCAAATACAGTGGCAGCCAGACTACTTAGTATTATAAGGATCTAAACCAAATTATTTTTTAAACTTTTAGTTTTAAATACAATTTTTGTAGCCTGTAGTCATATGTGTGAATAAAGAACATACAGTTTTATGGTAGGGATTTACATAATTGGTTCCGTTTGTGACTGTCTTCAGGGGCTGTTAAATTTGGGGCAGGGGTAAAGAAAAACTTGTCAAACCTTATTCATGTCCCTTGAGGAGGCAGAGAAAGAAAGGAACAATGGTGATGGGCGTAGTTCATCCTTTTAATCTGAAGGGAAAAGAATATATTCCATGGGTGGTGCTCTGCCGTTTGGGAGCCTGTGGAGAATTTCCTGATTGGCTTTCAAGACTTGATTGAGCATCTGAGCTGCTCCAGCATGCCAAGGTAGGCAACAGGAGTGTGAGCATGGCTTTGGTTTGTTGGAGTGATCCTGCCACCCAGACATTTTGGTGCTCTCTTCTTCCTTTTCAAAGCCTGGAAATGGAAATGGAATTGGAAGCTGGTTCCTTTCTTTGTTAGGCTTTTGGGAAGGGAAGATGGTAGCGTAATACCTGAGCATGAAAGGCCAATGAATTTCAGCTTGACTGGCATGAACTGGATCTAAGAGGAGTGATGTGTTCATGGATTTATGAAGAGCAGAGTTAGAATCTCCCAAGACCGCGGAGGGGATGCCCTAGAAAATGGACACATCACTCCCTTTTTGCCAGAGCGGGTTTCCCTATCAACGATGGTAAACCAGCTAGCTGTGGGAAGGGAAGCTCTGGTTTTTAGCATTTGTCCAATTTCTGTGGCTTAAAATATGGATAGACATGCTGTGAAACCATACAAGCCTGCTCCAGCGCATTGCTGTAACCTTTCCTTGAGGTGCTTTGAATTGCTATCATATGGTTAGGTCTGTGCTGTGTGAAATAGGAGATGCATAGCAATGTTCTAAAGATGTTATTTTACAGACAGTTGAGCTAGAAACATTGACACTACAGTTGTGGTGTGGATGAGTATAGTAGCCAGAGTAATAAATTTTTGAGTGATGGGAGATACTGTGAAAAAGAGCATCTGAGAGCTGAGCTTGAAGGAGGATGATAATAGCTAACACTTACTGGTAATAATAGTTCAGACTGTGCTAAGCACTTTGCATACATTATATGAATCTTCCAAAAAAGATCATATCCCCCGCTTTACTCTTCAGGAACCTAAGTTTCATAGGTAGAACAATTGTTCTGGTGGGTGTGTAGTGATATCTCATTGTGGCTAGGGAGAGAAGTAAGGCCAGTATTTGGGGCCTGATCACTTCATCAACAGAACCCACGCTCTTGCCCACTATATCAACACTGCTGTTGGATATAAGAAGGAAAGTTCTTCAGGAGAGGATGGTATGACTGTACTCCAAAGTTCTAGACACGAGGTAGGAGAATATTTGAGTTTTGGTCCTCATTTTGTTTAGCCGTGTATGTGGCTTTAGCTAAATCACATTTTACCTCTCTGTCTTGAATTGAAGGACTTGATTTAAATGATCACTCAATTCCTTCTTATTTCTGACAATGGAGAAAAGCAGAGGAAAACAGCCTACAAGGCAGAAAAGATCGGTCCTATATACTTGGTTGTTTCTGTTTGCAGTTCCTGACTAGCACCAAATAGAAAGGTTGGGAGTGTTGGGAGCACATAGAAATAATAAGCTAGTCTCTTGTGTTAAGTGTTCCTAAAAAGCTCATTTCTCCCTTGATGGTTTTGGCAGCAGGCTAGGTCTATATTTGGGTCATTTCAAGGATCCTTGGATTATCACTCCTTTCCTAGCAGTAATTCAACAAATATTTACAAAGTGCCTGCTATGTGTGAGTCACTAGAATGGGAGCAAGACAGATCTGGTCCCTTCTTTTGTTGCATTTATAGTCTATTAGATGTAACAGATAAACAAGTTGCACATTTTGATAGGTCTATGAGAAGCTGGGCTTTGTTGGGTTGGAGTCAGGGAGGGTCTTCGACTTGGTTGAACTGAGAATGGAAATGAAGAGACTAGTTAGAAGACTGTTAGAGACATCCAGGCAAGATATGTCGGTTCAGAAGAGACTGGACACAAAGACCTGGCAAATATTAGCTAGACCTGTCTTAAAAAATAAATAAAATTTCTGAGATTTTTATTGACTCACTTAAATGTCATATTTAATATGGTTTTATAAAATTTGAGTCCTATAAAGGAGGCTGAAAGTCCCATGAGATTCATTGTAATGGCACTAGATGAAAAGTAAGTCTGGCTTAAGGATGTAGCTGTTCAAAGGATATAGGACGGAAAAGTGACATGAACTAGGAATTTTAATTCTTTAAGATTTCTAAACAGAGGTAGGCTTGGAAATAGATCTTAAAGGAGATTAGGATTTGGGAGAGATTAATAATCCCAAGCATTAGATAATTTAAGGGGAATATGACAAAGGATAGAAGAGTGTACATTGTAAAGATTTGCTTATAAAGGATTGCTAATTCCAATGAGAAGCAAAGCGGGGAGATTGAGGAGAAAACAACTGGTAGCACAGCAAGCTCTGGTCTCTTAGAAATTGATTCCAGTCCCATATGCACATGTGGGCCCACATCATTCTGTTTGGGATTTTAGTTTGATCCCAGAAGAAACTGAAAAAGTATAGAACAGAACCAATTGTAGGGAAAGGGTAAACATGCGAATAGACTACTAAAGAATGCTCTTGTCTACCACAAATTGAGGCCTCACCAGAAGCAGCACCTGACCCACTGCTAATGGGTGTTCCCCAGATGAAAAGCCTCTTTCTGGGATCTTTGAGAAGTCAAGAGTGGTGGAAAAGGCAGCAGTGCCCGTTGTTGCCTGTAACCTCACCACTACAGATAATTCCTGGCAATACTTCTGTACTTAACAACAAAGTGTCAGGAATAAACACCGAGTTCTCCACTTGGAGTCCTCCACTTAAATTTTTCCCCAGCATTTTATTGTGAAAACTTAAAACGTACAGAAAAGTTGTAAAAAAATTATATAGGAAATAACCATATATCTGCCATTTAGATCCTACAATTTAAATGCTCCTATATGTGTTTTACCACATATCCATTCAACATACCATTTTACTTTTTTGGTGCGTTTCAAAGAAATTGTGAACATCACACCTCACCCATAAATATTTCATCATGTCTTGCGTTCATTATTTCATGTAGGTTTGTTGGGTAGGGGGAGGTGGTAACCTTTACATATATAATAACATATATACACCTTAAGTGTACCATTAGATGAAAATGAAAAATGCGTTCATGACTCACATTCCTGTCAAGATAAGGAACTTTTCTGTCTGCCGCTCCCCCTTATCTCCTGCTGCTTCTCAGTTGATACCTGCCCTCAGGGTACATGGGAGGAACAACCAGTATTCTGAATTTTTTTCACTGTAGGTTAGTTTTGTCTGTCTTAAAAACTCCATAAGTGGAATATATGTATTTTACACTTCAGATTCCTCCTTGTTGCAGATATTAATAGTTTGTTTTTTTGTTACCAGAGCAGTTTTCTATTACATGTATAAACATTATGGTTTATTCATTCTCATATTCATGGACACTTGAGCTGTTTCATATTTTTGGCTATTATGAATAAAGCTGCTATGAACATTCCTATACAGATCTTTTTGTGGACATAATGTTTTCTTTTGGATAAAAATCTAGGAGTGAAATTGGTCTTGGACTAGATGTGTGTTTGGTTTTCTAATAAGCTGCCAGACAGTTTCCAAAGTGGTATATTTAATGCTTTCACTAACAATGTATGAGATTTCCATGTCCTTGCCAACATTTGGCATTGTCAGTTTTTCTACTTTTAGCCCTTGTGGTGGGTATGTGATAATATCTTGTGGTTTTAATTTGCATTTTCCTGATGACTAGTGCTTTTGATTACTCTTCCTTTGCATATTTCCAATTCTGTTTTCTTTCATGAAGTAACTGATCAGATTTTTTGCCCATTTTAAATTGTCATTGAGTTGGAGGAGTCCTGCATTTAAATTTTAAAGCTCAGTTGTACAAGATAAGGATAGAGAAGACTTACTGCTGGGACAGTAATTCAAATGAAAAAGACCTCAAAATTTGAGTTGAGCAAAAACACATGTTACCATTTATTCAGCAAATGGTTATGAGTACTAACTATGTTCTAAGCACTGGTATTAGGGATACAGAAGTCATACCCAACCCTAGTTCCAAGGAGGCCATAGATAATGAAAATAGACAAAAGTCAAATTTTTGATATGGCAGTTTCAGTGTTATATCACTAATATTTACTGAGTACCTGCTATAGGATAGGTACTGTTAAAAACCCTGGAGATAGATTAGGCAAACTACACGTGGTTCCTACTCTAATCCAGCTTATTTTCTTGGGTGTTTGTGGATAAAGACACCACAGAAGCCCTGATAAGGAGAATGAGATTGAAGTTGTGTGTATGAGGGTCAGAAATGAAACATGGCTGAAACATACCTATGTGGCTAGGTGATTAGTTAAGTGTCAGGTCTTTGAGGGAAGGCCTTGTAGACCAGGGAAAGAACTTTGGGCTTTGAGTATTTGGGGATGCCATTCCAGAGTTTTAAATGAAGAAATGGTATGGTCTAGTTTCTGTTTGGCTAATCACAGAAATGTGTCTGTGTGTGTTTGCAGGAATGTGATGAGGAGACCATGTAATCATCCAGAGGAGAGATGATAAATTTTACTTGGGGAATTTGGATGAGGCTTCATAAAGGAATAATGTCCTAGCAAAACTTTGGATGACAAGGCATATATTAGACAGGAAAGTCAGAGGTATCAGCATGTGTATGTTCCAGGAGCCAGAAATAGCTTTGGATGACTAGTTGGTTGGGTGGTAGAGTAACAGGAGGTAAAGCAGACTGAGAAGGGCTTTGAAGGTTCACTTAGGGATGCAGGGTCACCATATTACACACCTACTGAATTCTGTATAGATGTACTGTCTGGAGTTATGCCACAAGGTGGCCTTGCTAGGGAGCTTGGCTCTGAACCTAAGGGCCATGGGCATCTATGCAGGACTTCTAGTTAAGGTAGAGAGACTCTGGAAGCTGACACAAGGAAGACTAGCTGAGGCATTGTTAAGGAGCCTTGAGAAGCCAGTGAAGAGGCGAGAGACACTGAGCCCTGAAGTTAGGGATTGTTAAACCAGACGTAGAGGCTTTGGATTTTGAATAGTTAAGAGGACTTGAGTTGTGGATTGGGGGGAAAAAAGCTAATGGTGTCCTTTAAAAATACAAAATAAATTAAAATATTGAAATAATACATAAGTGTTTATAGATTATAAAATCCGCACCTTCATTCCACTTCCCTGAGGTGTACCTAAAAGTTGCAATTTTTGGTGTGCCTTCCATTTTTCTGTATTTATTTTGTGTACCTATTCAAATCTATTGTACATACACATACACTTAAAGTTTAAAATGGAGTCCTAATTACCATTTTTTGTGACTTTATTTTTTCATAGAATACCAATATAATATAGTTCTGCCTTGTATTTTACCTGCTGCTCAACATCTCATTGTTTTAATGTACTGTAATTTACTTGGTGCCCAATAGATAGACCTTTGGCAGTCTTGGGTGTTTTACTCTTCTCAGCAATAGTGAAATGAATGTTCTTCGTTTGTTTCTGTTGTGTGCAAACACTGCTTCAGAAGAACATGTGATGTGAGAAGCCTGGAGTCAGATTGTGACTTTGGGAAGTTGTGGTCCCACTCCTTTGGGAGTATGTGTTCTTCTTTGGATCTGTTCTTAGGGACCTTCCAAAGGGGGAATGATAAGGCTGGTCAAAGTCTAAAAGCCACATATGAGGGGCAACATTCAAAAAGAACAGGGGCTCTTTTTCTAGATTTTTAGCTGGGGATTTCACTGCTTCCAAGTATCAGATGGTTTCTCAGAGGCTTTCCTTGTGAAAGTTTAGACTGGGGAGAAATAGGACAAATACATAGAAATGAGAATTTAACAGACTTGAGTTGGTTTGGTAGGACTTTTTGAAGCAGGACTATCTAATGGATTAGAAGAGTGGTGGATTTTCCATCATTGGATGCTTTCAAGCACAGACTGAGGTGCTATGAACAGGCAATATGTGAAGCAAACCAAAGTGTAAGAGTCATTCTAACGTTGGTAGATAATAGCACTCCAGATGGAGACCGTGAGACACCAAGATGGGAACAGCACAAACTGTGGACTGGGTTGGGGGAAGGATTGATTGAGGATCAGTTTAGGGGAGGCTAAGGCTAGAGGCATCCTGGGGTATAGTGCTGGGAAGTCTGGAGTGCTGAGTGAAGCTGGATGAGAGCTCTGACGTCAAGTGCAGTTTTGGTACAGTCAGCGGGTGTATGAGTCAGCGGGGACACAGGGATAGTAAGGAGTCTGAGGGTAATTATTGATGGGGACTGTAGGAGGAGGGGTTACATGGGAGTCAAGGAGATCCATGCAAGAAGATAGTGTTTCAGCCAAGGAGATGGGTAAATTGGAAAAATTCGTGTTCCTTGATTGCCAGTCAGTTTGGCAGTGACTGAGCTGGGAGCTGAGACTGAAGATGGCCTTTTGGATTTCATTCAGCAAATATTATCTAGGTGCTTGGGATAGAGCAATAAACAAGACAAAATATCCCTTCCCCCACATTTACATTCCCTCAGTTTACATTATAGTGGGCAAGAGAGGTTATATATTAGACAATAATTGATAAATGCGAAAGAGAAAAAGCAGGAAAGGGGTATGTGATGCATCAGTAGTAGTAGGGTTGAAATGTTAAGTACCTAGAAAAGGAGAACCTTTTTTTTTTCACAATAAGATGATTCTGAATAAAGATCTAGAAGGAGTGAAGAAACACTAAGCAATGTGGATAATATGAAGGAAGAATCAAGTTTATTTGAGGAATGGCAGGCAAGCAGACCTGTGTGTTCAGAATGGAGTGAGCAAGAGAGGTGTTAGGAAATCAGGTTAGAGAGATCTAGATCTTTCAAGACCTTGGAGACCATGGTAGAATTTGTATTTTTTCCTAAGTAATGGGCAATAATGATTAGAGGGTTTGGGCAGACGTGTAACATAACCTGACTTACGTTTTAACAGGATCCCCTTGGTTGCTGTATTGAGAGTAGAGTGTTGGTGTGAGGAGGGAGGTGGAGGTGGGGATGGCAGATAAGGGAGACCAGGTAAAGAGGCTAATGCGATAAGCCCAGTGGCTTGGACTGGGTGGTGGCAGTGATACTAGTGAGGAGCTGGCCATGAGCAGCTGATTGCCTGCTCAGAGAATCAATTGGGGGAATCCCAACACCACCTCAAGATGCAGGGCCTGAGAGTTAGTGAGAAATCATTGGAGGAAGAAACTTTTTGGGGAGTTGTATCTGGATCATGGTCATGTTGGGATTAGGGTCTAATCTGGGCTCAGTAAAGGGTCAGAGTGAGATTCATTGGTCTCAGAAGATCAGGGTTGGATTCTGGGTCTTGAGAACATTATAGGGATTTTAGGCTGAGGACCAGTTTGGGCTCAAAGTTGTCAATCAAGGCCAGTGTACTTTTTCCACGTCTTCCATCATACCAGGGTTGGTTGTACTCACTGTGTCTTGTCCCATTGAGCTCACCTGAGGGAAATAGAGGAGTATGGAAGCTCTTAAGATCTTCTCTTGGGTGTCATGGAGCTGGATACAGGCTCAGCCCTGCCTGCAGGGAAGCCTACTGGGCTTCCCAAGCTGGGACATATAGTCAGGGAAGGGTAGAGAAGGGTCCTCAGTGCTTGACTTGGGTCCTTTTTTCCCAGATGGCCCACTGCGTGACTTTGGTTCAGCTCTCCATTTCCTGTGACCACCTCATTGACAAGGACATCGGCTCCAAGTCTGACCCACTCTGCGTCCTTTTACAGGATGTGGGAGGGGGCAGCTGGGCTGAGGTGAGAAGGGTCTTGGGGGTTAATGTTGTGGAGGAAGATTAGAACTCTTTTGGGGGTGGAGGGTGTGTGACTGTAATACTGCTGGCCTCTGCCCACAGCTTGGCCGAACTGAGCGAGTACGGAATTGCTCGAGCCCTGAGTTCTCCAAGACTCTGCAGCTTGAGTACCACTTTGAAACAGTCCAGAAGCTCCGATTTGGCATTTACGACATAGACAACAAGACACCTGCGCTGGGGGATGATGATTTCCTAGGAGGGGCTGAGTGTTCCCTAGGACAGGTATGTGGGGCTAGGGATTAAAATACTTTAGACACATGTTCAGTAAGAGCCCTAACAGCCTAGACTGTCTGGAACGTGAAGGTGGGGGTAAGCAAGACCTAACCCTGCCTGAGATTTTACTCCCCCATCCACTCTACTCTGCCCCAGATTGTGTCCAGCCAGACAGTAACTCTGCCGTTGATGCTGAAGCCTGGAAGACCTGCTGGGCGGGGGACCATCACGGTAAGAAAGAACTCTGAGGAGAGGAGGATTATATCAGTGAGGAATTCATGAAGGATACAGTCTCCTGCCTCCCCTTCCTAGGTATCTGCTCTGGAGATGAAGGATAGTCGTATAGTGACCATGGAGGTGGAGGCCAGAAACCTAGATAAGAAGGTGTGTCTGGAAAGAAGCCCTGGAGGGTTAAGAATTAAGGGGCAGGAATGGTGTTTGGTGGGGGGTTTAAGAATTACGGGGGTGGGACTGGGGTCTGGCAAAATGGTTGTCTCTCCCTGAGTCTTACACTGGGGTCTCTGTGTCATTGACAGGACTTCCTGGGGAAATCGGATCCGTTCTTGGAGTTCTTCCGTCAGGGTGATGGGAAATGGCACCTGGCATACAGATCTGAGGTGTGATACCCCTGGGATTGGGTGAAGAGGGATAGGAGAGACTCTCCTGGGGCTTGTGATTACCAAGGTTTGGAACAGGGAGAAATAGACCGTGTATGGATAGAGAAGAGTGACAGCTCCCCATATTGCCAGCCCAGAGCTCACTAGAGGCCTTACCCTCCATCTTCAGGTAATCAAGAACAACTTGAACCCTACATGGAAGCGCTTTTCTGTTCCCCTTCAGCATTTCTGTGGGGGAGATCCCAACACACCCATCCAGGTGAGTTTGCCTCCTGAATGTACCTGGGGAGGGATTTATTCTCACCTGCCCCCATCCCTGGTCTCTGTATACACATACACCTTCCTCACGCACAGGTGCGATGCTCAGACTATGACAGTGATGGTTCGCATGATCTTATTGGTACCTTCTACACCAGCTTGGCCCAGCTGCAAGCAGTCCCGGTGAGTGCCAGCCCTGCTCAGGAGTGCGGAGGTGGGCTCTAAAGGACTGCAGCCCCAAGGAGAGAGGGAAAGAGGGGGGGAGGGCAGACCAGTTCCAGCTGATGCTCTGGGAGTTTCCTGCCCTAATTTTTTCTTTCCTCACCAGGCTGAGTTTGAATGTATCCACCCTGAGAAACAGCAGAAAAAGAAAAGCTACAAGAACTCTGGGACTGTTTGTGTCAAGATTTGCCAGGTGAGGCAATAGCCCATGGGACCCAGGCTCTGACCCCTGTGCTCCATGGCCCCAACCCCTTCACCCCAGCCATGATCCTGGTTTCATCTGCAGGTAGAAACACAGTATTCATTCCTGGATTATGTGATGGGAGGCTGTCAAATCAACTTCACTGTAAGTTGCTTTATCAGGAATAAGAGAACAGATCTGGGTCTCGGAGTGGCCTTCAGCTCCCCTCCTCTCCTCCTCCTAGGTGGGCATTGATTTCACGGGCTCCAATGGAGATCCTTCCTCCCCGGACTCCCTGCACTACCTGAGTCCAACAGGGATCAACGAGTACCTGACAGCACTGTGGAGTGTGGGCAGCGTGATTCAGGACTATGACTCGTGAGTAACTTTCTTTTGCCCATCCCTCAGCCTCTGGACTCACAGTCCCCTCTCTGTCTCTTCTCAACTCACTGTCTTCCCACAGGGACAAGCTATTCCCAGCGTTTGGATTTGGGGCCCAGGTACCCCCTGATTGGCAGGTGAGTACTCTTTCCTTCCCCAACTCCTATTTTCAGTGTTAGGGTCCTGATTTGGGGGGATGTGGTTGACTTGCTGTGTGGCACCCAGCTTTATGTGGAGATGCAGGGATGTATCCCTACAGACACATGTACAACGAATGTTCAGGACTACATAGCTCCCCCACAATGCTTGCTGTATACCACAGTGTCATTTTTCTTTGCACATTGATGGTCATCGGAAAAGAACCTCCTTTTGATTCTTGCCCTCAGGTCTCCCATGAATTTGCCTTGAACTTCAACCCCAGTAACCCCTACTGCACAGGTAAGTTCCTTCAAACTCCATTGTGAGGCAGATCTGTCTACACCAAGAAGGCCCAGCCCATGCAGACAAGGGATTGTGGGGGTAATGGGGTAGATACCTGATTCTGTTGTCCAGAGAGTAGATTTTATTTTATTTTTTCAAAGATAGATTCATTCATTCATTCATTCATTCATTTGACAGCATAAGTAGGCAAAAGTGCAGGCAGACGCAGTAGAAGGAAGTAGGCTCCCTGCTCAGCAGGGCTTGATCACGGGGCCCCAAGATCATGACCTGAGCTGAAGGCAGCCACTTAACCTACTGAGCCACTCAGGCATCCCCAGAGGAGGGGATTTTGGAGCTAGGTCTTTAGACTCAAATCTACGTCTCAGGTTTTTTATCTTGCCTCTTTATAAAACCATGTGAGTTGGGGCCAATTTACTTTGGCTTCATAAAAGTGATACATATTAAAGGATGTTGAATATTTAAGGAGAGGATATGTATAAGCTCTCTCTAAGCAGTGGTAGCTGTTACCACTTTACCTTTGCCTGGAAGCTCACTGGTACCTGTTCGGCGTTCAGGGCGCCCTTTGCCCACACTCTTGTCTAGAGAGGGCCAAACCTTGTAGCACCCCAGTACCCCCAAGTGGGCAACAAACTAAATGGGAAAATTTGACCTGATCTGATCTGGGTTTTTGACATGAGTTCAGACTTAGATAAAAGTTGTGAGAGTAGTTATAGGGGCTTTAGGTCTTTGGAGCTCAGCACAGGCCCTAGGTCACAGATTCCCCAACCATAAATACATTTGCTTCATGATTCTCTGTGTCAGATTCTCCATCTCCCTTCCTCTCCCTCCCTATCCCCTGTGCTATGTATATAAATAGCTATATATTTACATCTTTAGGTGCATGTACATATGTGTGTGTGTGTGTACACATTTTTTTCCTGAAATGTTTGAGAGTTACAGTGAATAAGCCCTCCGCAAAGTGTGCCTCTATGGCCGTACCAACTTTGCACCCTTCATTGTTTATCAGTGGATGGTTCCTAAAATCAAAGACATTCTCTTATGTAACTACAGTACAATTCTCAAAATCAGGAGATTAACATCAATACCATTATCCAGTCTAGAATTTATTCAAGTTTTGCCAGTTGTCTTTTACAGTTAAAGAAAATCTCAGATTACATAATCCATTTGTCTGTCTTCCAGAGTTCTTATCTTTCATGATGCTGACATATTTTAATATTACAGCCTAGATAAGTAGAATGTCCTGCAGTTTGGGTTTATCTGATATTTATTTATGATTAGATTGAGATTATGTACTTCTGGTGGGCATATTATAGAAGCGATGCTATGTGTTCTCTCAGTATACCATGTCAGGAGGCCCTGATGTTGATTTATCCTATTACTAGTCATGTTAACTTTGATCATTTGGTTAAGGCAGAGTCTGCCAGGTTTGTCCGCTGTTTGTAATTAATAAGTGTCTTTGGGGAAGATGCCTTGAGACTATATCAATATCCAGTTACTCATTAACTAGTACCCTGTAGTTTTAGTATCTTATAGTATTAGCACCCATTGATGATCTTTGCAGTGTTTGTCAGATGATTTTGTAATTTCTCCTCCTGCATTTATTAAGAGTTTCCTCTTGGGGCACGTGGGTGGCTCAGTGGGTTAAAGCCTCTGCCTTCCGCTCAGGTCATGATCCTAGGGTCCTAGGATTGAGCCCCCATCTGGCTCTCTGCTCGGCAGGGAGCCTGCCCCCCCCCCCCGCCTGCCTGCCTCTCTGCCTACTTGTGATCTCTGTCTGTGAAATAAATAAATATCTTTAAATTCTTTTTTTTTTTAAAGATTTTATTTATTAATTTGACAGAGAGAAATCCCAAGTAGACGGAGAGGCAGCCAGAGAGAGAGAGAGAGGGAAGCAGGCTCTCTGCCGAGAGAGCCCGATGCGGGACTCGATCCCAGGACTCTGAGATCATGACCTGAGTCGAAGGCAGTGGCTTAACCCACTGCGCCATCCAGGCACCCCATGAAATAAATAAATATCTTTAAATTCTTTTTTTTTTTTTTTAAAGATTTTATTTATTAATTTGACAGAGAAATCCCAAGTAGACGGAGAGGCAGCCAGAGAGAGAGAGAGAGGGAAGCAGGCTCTCTGCCGAGCAGAGAGCCCGATGCGGGACTCGATCCCAGGACTCTGAGATCATGACCTGAGCCGAAGGCAGTGGCTTAACCCACTGCACCATCCAGGCACCCCATGAAATAAATAAATATCTTTAAAAAAAAAAAGTTTTCTCTTCTTTCCCATTAATTACTTATCTAGGGGTTCTTGTTAAATGGATTATAATTATAATTAATTTTATTATGCAGGTTATAATCTGATGCTTAACCATCTTGGATTTTTCAGGGGACCCCCCCAATCAGGTTTAAGTCAAGTTGTGGTTTAGGGGAAGTGCCCTTCTCTTTGGTCTTAATTCTTTTATCATTAGGATAAAGTATAGTACCTTGGGTTTATAGTGGTGATTGAATGAAATGCACCCTAGTTCCCAGATTTGCTTTGCCAGGATGGTGATGTCAGGATTGGTATTTTACAGTGTTTTTTGCCCTCCTTTTCTAGGCATCCAGGGCATTGTGGATGCTTACCGCCAAGCCCTGCCCCAAGTTCGCCTCTATGGCCCCACCAACTTTGCACCCATCATCAACCATGTGGCTAGGTTGGCAACCCAGGCTGCACATCAAAGGACTGCCTCGGTGAGGATCATTGGAGGTAGTGGTGGTGGGCAGTCTTGGTCAAGGGTTCCCTTCAGGGATATGTAACAATAGTCTTCTTACCAGTCTGGGAATGTGTGGCTGGGGTGTTTAGAAGGTCTGCCTCAGTTTGTGAATGGACTTATCCCCAGCAATACTTCGTGCTGTTGCTGCTGACTGACGGTGCTGTGACAGATGTGGAGGCTACACGTGAGGCTGTGGTGCATGCCTCCCACCTGCCCATGTCAGTGATCATCGTGGGTGTGGGTGGTGCTGACTTCGATGCCATGGAGCAGCTGGATGCTGATGGTGGACCCCTGCGTGCACGCTCTGGGGAGGCAGCTGCCCGTGACATAGTGCAGTTTGTGCCCTACCGCCGCTTCCAGAATGTAAGTGGGGCAAGCCTGGAGGCAGACCGGATCTGGGAGTTTATCTTTCCACCTCTCTGAGTGGGGATTCTCACCTTTCCATTGGGGCAGGGTTGGGTGTTGGGGTTTATATTCTTTGTATCCTTTTTTGGGGTATGAAATGTAGACTTCGGGAAGCTGTCAGGGGTCATCACTGACCTTGCCCTTTTTCTCCTGGCAGGCCCCTCGGGAGACACTGGCACAGACTGTGCTTGCAGAAGTACCCACGCAACTCGTCTCCTACTTCAAGGCCCAAGGTTGGGCCCCATTCAAGCCACTTCCACCCCCAGCCAAGAGCCCTGCACATGCTCCTCAGGCTTAGATTCCCTCAGAGGGTGGGCTATGGCTGGTCCTCAGCCTTGTGTCCCCAAGGTCTCTGTGGGCATGGTTCAGCCCTACACACATTCCCCAGTGCTGCACTTTACATTTTATACTTTTATATTTGCTCCTGCTGTTGCTCTTGATCCCTCCTGCTTGCACCTGGAGTCCTTCATTTAATAAAGATCAATGAAGACCAACTGATTTGCCACCACTCTCTTTTTGAGTGGGACTGAAAAAGTCCCACTTTTGACTTTTAGCCATATTTATTTTTCCTGAGCCTTGGTTTATCCCGTTAGAGTCGTTGAGTGAAGGATACCTCTGATAGGCCTAGGCAAAGAAATTCGGTATTCCAGGCCAAAAGTCTAGAAATGCTTCTGTTTTTAAAATACAAGGATCAAATGTGAGCGAAACAGCCAGCCTGCCCTGCCTTAGGACAGGGCTGAGATGGGAACACAGATAAGGTGGAACATGCTAGGCGAGGGATGAGTTTAAGGACTATGCTAGTCTTCTGGAGGAGGAGAGCAGTGGTGGTTTTTGTTTTTTGTTTTTTTAAGATTTTAATTATTTATTTGACAGAGAGAGATCACAAGTAGGCAGAGAGAGGGGGGAAGCAGGCTCCCTGCTGAGCAGAGAGCCAGATGCGGGGCTCGATCCCAGGACCCTGAGCCCATGACCTGAGCTGAAGGCAGAGGCTTAACCCACTGAGCCATCCAAGCGCCCCTAGAATCCTAAATTTTTTTTTTTTTTAAGATTTTATTTATTTATTTGTCAGAGAGAGAGGGAGAGAGCGAGCACAGGCGGACAGAATGATAGGCAGAGGCAGAGGGAGAAGCAGGCTCCCCGCCGACAAGGAGCCCGATGCGGGACTCGATCCCAGGACGCTGGGATCATGACCCGAGCCGAAGGCAGCTGCTTAACCAACTGAGCCACCCAGGCATCCCGAATCCTGAATCTTTTTAACAGCTAATTTTTTTTTTTTTTTTTTTTTTTTTTTTTAGCTGCTTATTTGAGAGAGAGACAGTGAGAGAGAGCATGAGCGAGGAGAAGGTCACCCCCCAGGCGTCCCGAATCGATGAATCTTCATTCGTCCAACCAACTGAACAGCTAATTTTTTTACTAGAAAATTGATAACGTATTTTTATTATAAAAGAAAGAATACAGAAAAAAATAATATGCAGACTCCCATATGCCAAAAAAATATTTGGGGATATTTTTTAATCTGTCTTGCAAAACTCTAATCTATACATGTTTTTTATTTTACAAAAATGGGGTCATATTATACATACTATTTTAACGTGCTTTAAAATGCATGTTAGTACAAAATTATTTCAAATATAAATATTTTATAAAATAGATAATTGAGCAGGCGAGGGTTCCTATCTTTCCTAGGTCTGACAATTTTTAATTAGGATATTATATTATTTTTAATTTGATTATTAATTTAATTAATTTAATTAGGATATTATATTACTCATACTCTTTGTACCTTGCTTTTATTATATTTTGGGTGCCTTACCTATTAGAACTTATTGGTGACCTTATTCTTTTTAATGCATAAATTACTCTGTGTATGAGTATCTTACAGCTTATTTAGCCAGTCATTTATTTATTTATTTTAAAGATTTTATTTATTTATTTGGCAGAGATCACAAGTAGTCAGCCAGGCAGAGAGAGCGGGGAAAGCAGGTTCCCTGCGAGTAGAGAACCCGATGCGGGGCTCGATCCCAGGACCCTAGGATCATGACTAGAACTGAAGGCAGAGGCTTTAACCCACTGAGCCACCCAAGCGCCCCCAGTCTTTCACTTATTGAGATTTGGATCTCCTCCAATTTTACAATATTACAAAGTGTTGTAATGAATATTTCTGTACATTTATCTGTGCATTTGCCACAATATTTCTGAAGGCAGTTCCTAGAAGTAGAATGCTAGATCAAAGGATGTGAATATTTAAAATTTTAATAGATAACTGTAAATTGCCCTCTATAACAACATTTTTTTGTATCCCTTTTTCTGTTAATCTGACAAGCAGAAAATATTTTCATATTTAGCTTGAATTTAATTTTGAAGGTGTGGTACCATTTCATGTATTTGTGAGTTACATTTCTTCTGAATAGTCTATTTATAGGTTCTTTTGTTGTTTCAGCCTTTATTCTTTTTTTTTTTTTTAAGATTTTATTTATTTATTTGACAGACAGAGATCACAAGTAGGCAGAGAGGCAGGCAGAGAGAGAGAGACAGAGGGAAGCAGGCTCCCTGCTGAGCAGAGAGCCCGACGCGGGGCTCGATCTCAGGACCCTGAGATCATGACCTGAGCCGAAGGCAGCAGCTTAACCCACTGAGCCACCCAGGCGCCCCTCAGCCTTTATTCTTACACGTGGAAAATATTTCCTTCCAAGTTATTGCCTTTTCATTTATAGTATCTTCTAATCCATAGAATTCTTTGGAAGTTTATGTATACTAGTCTAGCTTGCTTTTTAAGAAATTATCCATATATCATGAATTGCTTTCCATGACATTAAACATTCCCTTAAATATTACCATTTCTTTTGGTCACATTATTTTGGTAGCATAATTTACCATCTTATATGGGATTCCTGGGTGGCTCAGTCAGTTAAGCGTCTGTCTTCAGCTCAGGTCATGATCCCAGGGTCCTGGAATCAAGTCCCACGATGGGCTCCCTGCTTGGCAGGGAGTCTGCTTCTCCCTCTCCCTTCAACTCTCCCCCTGCTCTTGTTCTGTCTCTGTCTCTCTCTCTCTCTCAAATAAATTAATTAAAAGTTGGTTTATTATCTACTATTTCCGTATTCTCTTTATAGTGTAATGAATATCCTTTAAAGTATTATCTTTGATTACATTGATAAATCTTTTGTTTCCATTCTTAGAAATGAAATTACTATGATTAGAGAATAATAAAAAGTTTGTTTTTTTTTTTTTAATTAAGATTTTATTTATTTGACAGAGAGAGATCACAAGTAGGCAGAGAGAGAGGAGGAAGCAGTCTCCCTGCCAAGCAGAGAGCCCGATGCAGGGCTTGATCCCAAAACCCCGAGATCATGACCTGGGCTGAAGGCAGAGCCTTAACCCACTGAGCCACCCAGGCGCCCCGTTTGTTTTTTTTTTTTTTAAGATTTTATTTATTTATTTGACAGACAGAGATCACAAGTAGGCAGAGAGAGGGAGAGAAGCAGGCTCCCTGCTGAGCAGAGTGCAGATGCAGGGCTCAATCCCAGGACCTGAGCCAAAGGCAGTGGCTTTAACCCACTGAGCCACCCAGGCGCCCCAGAGAATAATAAAAAGTTTTAAGGCTTTTGGTTCCCATTGTGAAACTGCCCTCCAGAGAACCTATATTAGTTTGTATTTCTAACTTTAGGCTTTGAGAGCATTCGGTACTTATTTATTTTACTTATTTTTAAAAGATTTTATTTATTTATTTCACAGAGAATTTTACAGAGAATTTATTTCACAGAGAAGCAGGGGGAACAAGAGGCAGAGGGAGAGGGAGAAGCAGGAGGGAGATCCCAGGACCCTGAGCTGAAGGCAGCCGCTCAACCAACTGAACCACCCAGGTGCCCCTCAGTAGAGTAATTTAAGTTATGAAAGTAATATCCTGAAAATTTAAACAAATGGATATGTGCTTCACTCTCACATATATGTATGCATTTCCACTTCCTAGAGATCTAAGCACTGTTTATAATCTGTATATATATTCTTCCAGTGCATGAACATACTGGGAGGATCTCAACAGGCAAGATGGTGCATGTTCCTTTGCCCAGGCTGGTCCCCCTTTTCTTTTTGCCTAGGTAGAACTCCTTAATCTTTGATGCCTGATTCTTCCATCTTTTATTCTTTCAATTCTACTTTGACCCTTAGAGTAAAGAATTCTTGGATCAATAAAGGAATTGTTTCCTGGAGCATCCTCCCTCCCCTGTCAGGCTCCCTGAGGGCAGGGACTGATGAACACTAGACCACTTGTACTGGGCCTTGTAGTAAAGACAGCCTGAAATGGGACTACAAGGCCTGTGTCAGTTTTGACTCCGATGCTTCCTAGAGGTTCTCAAGTCTCCTTAGTTTTTGAATGTTTAGTTCAAGAAAAGGGGTAGTTAACTTCTCCAACTGTACCTGTAGGAGTTGGGGAGACTGTCCCAGAGTATAGAGGTAGGAACTGAGGTGCACAAATACAGCTTAAGGCTGACTGGCAGCTCTGAGTTAAAGAGGGTGGCCTCTGGAAGAAGGTGGGTTTGGGTTCCACTGTGGCATTGTTCACTAGCTGTGTGACCTTGAGCAGTTCCTGACCTGAACGGTTCCCCCTCTGAAGTTACAAGGATTAGCTAATGTGTAGAATGTCCAGAGTACCATCTCTTGTGCCTGGTAAGCACTCCATAAACATGAGCTGCTGCTATCTTACTGATCTGAACTTCTCCAAATTAAGAAGGTGGATTGAAGGCTGCCAGTCAGCCCTGTCCCTCCCGCCATATTTATATGCCAAAGGCAACCAGAACCCTCCCTACCCCCATCAGCATGGATCCAGCTGCTTTTAGCACAGACCTGCACTCTACTCCAACAATCAGCATGTTTAATGGGGTTCCCCTGTGGCACTGTCCCCTGCCCCCTCTGAAGTTCGCATGCCATGGGCCCGGACCCGATACAAGCATGTGAAACGGGGATGGCCCCAGTTGCTTAGAATCTGGATCTTCACCTTGGGAAAGGCAGCTGGGGGGTCATTCTGGGGAGACAAATGGTTCATGCCAAAGCCTGCTGTCCCAAGGGCTGCCTTCCTCCCCAGTCTTCCTTTGCTGTCCCGGTCCTTCAGCACCCTTACCCCCAGAGACACACACCTGTAGGTGGAAAGTCTGAATCTCTGATTTCTCCACATCGAAGGTGAATTTCCCCAAGAAAACTTCAGTCTCATCATCAACCTGGAGGCCCTGGTGGGTGAAGAGTGAATAGAAGAACAGTGAAGCACAGGTGGAAGAGGGAGAAAGTAACTTTATTGAGGACCTACTATGGCATAGTTGTATGCACGCTCTCATTTTTTGGTGTTAGGATAGTATAGTGTGGGACGTGGACTCTAAGAAGTTCACAATTTAGTTTGGCCAATTGTTAGCTGTGTGACCTCGGCAAATAACATCCTCTTTCTGAGCATTACTTTCCTCATCAGTGAGGGGGGAGATGAAAATACTTCCTAGGTGGTTGACTGGATGCAAGGAGATGATCCATTTAAAGTGCTTAGCACAGAATAAGAGCTCAATAAAGCCATACCTAATGTTTGGATATGGTTGTAATTATAACCTGTAGGCCTGAGAGATGAGTGGTAATATCTCCATTTTATAGATGAGCAGGCAAAGACTCAGTGACATCAATTTTCATAACTGGTACTTTCTAGGCAAAATCCCCCACCTCCTTAGCCTTAGCCCCACTCACGTAGACTGCGAAGTCTCGGGGGGCGCTGTTGGCTCCCCCAGTGTGTGCCACACTGGGTGGTGGATGCTGCAGGGTGACGTCACTCAGTTGCACACGACCCGGTAGCCGGATCACCACCTGGCCCTGGTCGCCCTCAAAAGCCCAGCAATTCCCAGGGAACACATCTGGCTGCAGGCGAGCAGGAAGACCTTCAGAACCCACCAACAGCAACTACGGCCCTTCCCCAGCCTGGGCATTGGTTCAGGTAGGGCCTACCCTTAGCCCAACCTCTTCATTGGCCCCACCCAGCCCTCCACCTGGAGCCTGGGTGTTTGTGCTGCCAGATCCTGTTCAGTGCCACAGTCCCTAGGACCACTAGACCTGGCCTCCAACCAGGCAATCCTCTGCCTAGCACCATGACCTCAGTTCCACTGGATCCCACCAATAGGGAGCTGTTGGGTCCTTTCCCCAGCATCCCTCCCATGGTCTGGTTCTGGGATCCAGGTTCCAGGCCCACCTCCAGGATAACTGTCGGCGGCCGCGCGTAATTCCAGAAGCTGAAGCGATTCCAGAAGTAGACAGTGTTTGCGTCTTCATAGTCATGTGACGTCTTCTCTAGGTCAATGGAGGCCCCTGGAGCAGGAAGAAGCAATCATTCATACGGGCTCCCAGGCCTGACTGACAGCTGGGGCAGGGTCTCTGAGGTCCGTCTTTTTGGTCGTGTCATATGTGTAGGTCTATCTGTGTCAATGTCTCCCTCTTTTCCTGTGTCTCCGAGTCTCAGTCTTGCAGTGTCTCTGGGTCTTACCCACAGAGCTGAGCGCATAGTCAGGTTTCCTCACAAAGTCTTCATTCAGCCTCTGGAATACAATCTTGGCCACTCTCTGAAAAGAGGGAGGGCAGGTCCTGGAGGGATGGAGCTTGCAGGTGGATTTACAGGGAGGTAGAGTTCTGGGACTAGGTTCTCTGGATTGGATTTTATGGACCCCGAGAGAGAAATCCCAAGTTGGGGCTCTGGGGCGGGGTTTACTGCTCCAGACTCAAGGAACGGGGTCCATAAGGGGCTTCCAAGGTGGACCTTGGACTGAGCAGTGTGTGGAGACATGGGCAGCACTTTGGGCAGACAGGAGGCTGCAGGCCTCACCTCGCTGTTGGCTGCACGAACGCTGGACACCTCCTTGTGTAGTTTATCCAGCTCGGCCTGAAGCTGCTGCAGTTGCTGCCCCTGGGAGCGCACACGCTCATGGTACTCGCTGTAGGTGGGAGGTTGGCACAGCGAGGTTGGCTCCCTGTCCTGGGCACTTCCCCTAAGGTCCTGCACAGAAGTGCCTTTGAGCCCCCTGATTCCCCACCCCAGGTGCCCTTTCACCTTAGAGTCAGCATCTCCTTAGGTTCCTATTGGAGGGAGGGAGGGACAAAATACAATGCTGCTCAGTTCCCACCCACTCTCTTCTCCCACTTCAGCCTGGGAGCAGCCTGACTCAAAGGGCCTACTTTTTGAGGACTGCCTCCCCTTCCCTGACCTGCCAGGACCTCTCAGAGACCCCCAACGGCCTCTGGGCACAATCCTTCAGAGAGATCTGTTTATATCCCTTTGTTAGGATTGGAGCCTCCAGCACTGCCCCCTCCCACCAGCTGAGGGGACTCCACAATTTCCAGGTTCATACCCTGCCACCCACCCACCCTGGGATACAGATGCCCTGACTCACATTCTCCAAAGGAGGAACCAGGTACAGCAGCCCCCACCAGAGTGCTGGAGAAAGAAGGGTGGTCTCAGGGCAAGCCAAAGGAGAGGGTTTCCTTGGCATAAAGGGGTGGTGAAGAGAGAAAAGGCTTGAGGGGTGCTGCTGGATCCAAGGGGGGGCTAGTGGGCTCTGAAAGGGACTGTGAACAGCTGAAGGCCTTGAGTGGGCTGAGGGATACAGGAGAAAATGTGCCGGCTTTGGCTGCAAAGCATCCAGGGCTGGGGCCCCAGGGGATTCGCCATCCCCTTACCTGCCAGAAAGAGGCTCAGCAGTGACACAGCTGTGAGCAGGAACCGGATGGAACAGACCTCCCTGAAGAACCGGAGGGAGACTGAGGCCCAGACCCTAATGTGCCCGCAGCCCCACGCCAGGTCCTAAACCCAGCTTCTGCTGACAGGACCCAACCAGGTCTGATTGAGACAGGCTCAAGCCTCCGCGGGTCCGGCCCTGCTCCCCGCCCCATTCCCTCCCTCTGACCTGTATACAATGACCAGCGCGTCTCCTACCAGGGACAGCAACACGCTCAGCACCTGCAACAGCAGGCCTGGAAAGAAGAGTTGGGGCAGAGATGAAGAAGGGCTCAGACAGGTTCAGGAGGGTCTTGGGAAGAGAAGGGTGGGCTAGGAGAATTAGATGGGGGCAAGGAGAATGAGTTCAGGCTCAGAGAAGGTGGCTCGGACTCAGGGAAGGGGCTGGAGCCTGACATGGGCGCGGGGCTCAAGGAGCAGGTCTCTCAGAAATGAGAACTGGAGTTCGGAGAGGGGAGCCAGAGGGTCAAAGGGGCTCCGGACTGGCGTGGCCCGTACTCAAGAAGTTCTTGGACACGCGCGGTGGAGGCATCTCCTGTCTCAGATCCAGGGTCGAGAGAAGGTCGAGCTGCTCCTCAGAGGCTACGGGAGATCCAGCCGGTTCTGCGGGAGCCCAGGGGCGCCATTGAAGCCTTGCGCAAGGCAGGTCCATTCTTTCCCCGGGACCGGGCCGCAGATTTCCCAGCCCAGAAGCGGGGCAGCCTCCACGGGCACTGGTTCCACCGCATCCCCACCCTAGGTCTCTCTGCACTCGCCCCTCAAGGATGCTCGGTCAAGACGTTGCTACCCGCGTCGAACGGAGGCCCCGCCCCCAGGAGAGTCTTGGTGCCGCCTTATTTATAGGTAGCTACTTATGCGAACACCGAGACCGCGCCTCCTCAGTGGTGTCAAATTACGGGGTATCCCCGCCCCTTCCCAGGACCGTCCATCACACAAAGGTCCCGCCCCCTAGGGTATCGTATTTGACACCTCCCTCTTCGCCCTACAGGCCCCGCCCCTTAGGAGGTAGCCCCCTAGATTTTATCCCGATTCCGTGCAAGCCCCGCCCCCTGGGCCCCGCCCCCTCCCTCAGCTCTCCCGGGTTCGACCCCGCCCGCACCCGAGGCCCCGCCCCTCACGGTTGCCGCGCCACAGGCGGTCTGCCCGTTGTGGCTCCGAGGCGCAGGCTTCTGCAGAGAGCTTCCAGCCCATGTGGTTCCTCCGGGCACTCCTGCGCTCAAGGCGGGCTCACCGCAGCTCGAGCCCCGGGCTCTTCTGCCCTCAGGCTCCCCGGGGCCCGGCCCAGCTGACCGTTGCCCGCTGCTGTCCCTCGAGGTGACGCTCACTGAGCTGTTGCTGTTGTCGCTGTAGAAGTTGGACGTGTGCTTGTGAGGGGACTTGGCCGAGCCCGGGCGGGGGCTCCGCCGCATCCTGACCCCGAGGCGCCCTCTCACGGACGCCAAAGTCGCCGCCGCAGCCGCCAAGGCCCTCGGCTCTCCCTCAACCGATGTGCGCCGCCAGGACCCCACAGACCCTGTGTGCGGCCGACGGGCCCCCCAGCCAGATTCAACCCCTCCCTCGTAGCTGAGCCCGGCTGCTGACGTCACAAAGGAGCCTATGGTCTCTACGGAACTCCCTGAGGGTGCGTCACAGAACTAGTCGTGACAGCCCGGAGACAGAGCAGTCTCTTATTCTTTCCCATGTTAAAGCAAACGATGACATCACATCACTTCCCAGAACGCCCTGTCTTATGCACTTGTCTTAAAAGATTATCTAGCCCGCTTCCTGCTTAGTTTTTCTCCTCAGCTCATATCACTATATGCTGTATATTTTGCTTACATATGTCTTCATTGCCTGTCACACCCACTAGAACGTAAACTTTATGAAGGCAGGGATTTTTGTCCTGTTCACTAGTGTATCCTTCAAGACCTAGATAGGTCTAATGAATGAATATTAAGAAGGGGTAGAGTGGGGAGGCACCTGGGTGGCTCAGTCTGTTAGGCTTTTGCCTTCCCCACAGGTCATGATTCTGGGGTTCTGGGATGGAGCCTAGCATCCGGCTTCTTGCTCAGCAGGGAGCATCCTTCTCTCTCTGCCTCCCTCTGCTGCTCCCCCTGCTTGTGCCCTCCTTCTCTCTCTCTCTGTCTCTCTGTCAAATGAATAAATAAAATCTTGAAGAAGAAGAGGAGGAGGAGGAGGAGGAAGGGAGTCACCCAGAGCAGTTCTAAATAAACACTTAGTTTCTTTTGATCAGCAAACCCTTCAGACCCCTCCTCTCTTCCTAGTCCTCAGGCCAGAGACCTCTGACCTTGGGATCTGTGCTTCCCTCTCCCAGACCCATGTACACCAGGAGTCCATGGGGTGAGAATTCAGCACCATCATACCACACTCTCCGACCATCTTGCAATACCAAAAATGGAATGAGAATCGCAGATGGTCACAGCCAAGAGACCAGAGGTTCCCAGACTCCTGCTATGCACTAGAATAGAAATTCAGGTTCCCAGGTACATTGTGAGATTCTACTTGAGCATTTCTTGAGTGGGTGCAGGAATGTGCATTTTTAACAACCATATGTGTGATCCTGATTAAGTACCACACTTTGAAAAGCAATGCAGCGCATTCTATGCACATTACACAGCTAGGCAAATAGGCCCAGAAAGGGGAAAGGAGTTTCTAGAGTCCACACATTTTATGATAGAGATTAGATTTCCAAAATCCTGCCCTGGAGTCCAGTACTTTCTGCCACATCCCATTTTCTTTGGAATGTTAGGAAGAGAAAGTTCTTAGAGGGGATGAGGGGGAGTGAAAACTTGCCAGGCTGTGTTCCTGCCCAGAAGGGGATGTGCCTGGGATGCCTGGGTGGCTCATTTCGTTGAGCACATCCACCTTTGGCTCTGGTGGCAATCCCAGTGTCCTGGAATTGAGCCCCGAATGGGGCTCCTTGCTCAGCCAAGAGTCTCCTTCCTCCTCCCCCTGCTCTTGTGGTCTTGCTTGCTCTCTCTCTCTCTTCCCCTATCAAATAAATAAAACTAAAAGAAGAAGAAGGATGGGGCAACTGGGTGGCTCAGTGGGTTAAGCCGCTGCCTTCAGCTCAGGTCATGATCTCAGGGTCCTGGGATCGAGTCCCGCATCGGGCTCTCTGCTCAGCAGGGAGCCTGCTTCCCTCTCTCACTCTCTCTCTGCCTGCCTCTCTGTCTACTTGTGATCTCTGTCTGTCAAATAAATAAATAAAATCTTTAAAAAAATAAAAAAATTAAAAAAAAAAGAAGAAGAAGGAAGAGGAGAAGGAGGAGGAGGAGGAGGAGAGGGGGGAAGAGGAGGAGGAAGGGGAAGAGAAAGAGGAGGGGGACAAGGAGGGGGGGGAGGGGGAGGAAAGGAAATGCCCACATTAGTTTCCAGAAGGGTGGCATGAATACCCTGTTTGATTAGATGCCACAGAGATCAGGGGTGAAGGGAGGGAAAGGTCAAGGCACTGCGAGCTAAGAATTCCGGTCCCCTCTCTGACTTCCTTTGGATCCCACTGCCCCTGTCAACTGGGGAGGTGAAGCCTTCCCCCAGTAACTGGGGCTTTAAGGTCTAACCTGGACCTTACTTGAAAACGGGACAACCCATGCCTGATTGTCTTGTGTTCTGTAGACCTCAAAGCTTGTTTGGACAGGTAACACCTGGGAAACAGATCAGGGCTTTCTAACCCCTCTATTAAGTTGGAGAAGCTGAAGCACAAGGAGGGACTGACTATGTCTAGCTCAAGGCCACACAGCAAGACCCAGCTCCTCTGAAGGTCTAATCTTATCTCTGCTGCTGCCTGATACATTCCTTGGCCAGAAGCCAAAATGACAAATCGCCAGTTCCAGAACCCACCCAGCATTCCTTTCCACTGCCTGGATGTCTTTCTCCGCTCAAACCCTGTCCTGAAAGCCCATTTTATTTTACTTATTTATTTTTTAAAGTAGACTCCATGCCCAATGTGGGCCTTAAACTCATGACCTTGAGGTCAAGAATCACATGCTCTACGGACTGAGGCAGGCAGGTGCCCCCTCTAAAGGCCATCTTAAACACTGTCTTCTCAGGGTGAGCGCCTCTGGCCACCTTTCTCTTGAGTTCCTCAGTCCTGACCCTTTCCTGCTCTGATGGGCAATGCAGTTACTTTGTTTGGTGTTGGAATCTGTGATGCTACTAAGCTACTAGAAGACAGAGAATGTGTCTGGGTCCCCTCTGTGGCTACACCCTTCCCCAACGTGGCTGCATAGCACAAGTCTTGCCTATAGCAGGTGTCTTTAAACAGAATGGTGAAATGCATAGCCAGAATAGGCACTCCACATCCAGGTACATTCACACCTGGGTGCAGGCTACCACATACTTTAATTCCTTCATTCAGTAAAAGTACTGCACATCTGTTTAACGGTTACTAACCTAAGTGAGGAGCTCTATGTCCAGAAAATGCACAATTGTTCAATATTTTATAGACAATTTCAAGAACTTTCAGATCCCCTGGAACTTCTCTATGGTCCCATTAGTAAGACCCGAAGTCCCCAAGTTAAAGATCTCTGGCTCCTGGGTAAGAAGTGTTCTGAACACTTGCTACACATAAGCTAGGGACATACGTTCAACCACTCATTAATTCCAATGTGTTGAGCAGCCACAGAACTAATGGTGGGGGCTAGGGGGTTCATTTATTAATCCATCCATTTATTTAGTCAGTTTTTTGAGGGTCTGCCATGTATTAGACCCTCAGTGGGGCACTGAAGACAGAGAGATAAATAAGGAGCATCATGAGACCTGTGCCCTGAGGCCTCATTGGCTAGTGGGGACAGAGTAGGGTCCTGTCTCTCCCGTTGACTCCATCTCCACCTTATCCCAGCTCCCACTTCCCAAGAATGCATGCAGGATGGAGGTAAAGCTGGTGCAGTCAGGGAGGCCTGAGCTGACCACAGGGACCTTACCCCCTATTCTCAGTCCTTCGGCTCCGTCTCCACCCATGACCCCCAGGCCTGCCTGTGTGTTTGACTAAAGGGTAGGGATTGCTGAACCTGCTGGGTGAGTCCAGTTGAGTCAGAGGCAAATGGGGTGAGCGGGCAGGAGGGCAGGCGGGCAGAGGGAGAGCCAGTCGCCCTTAGGACAATGGCTCTGACCGTGTGTGTGCGGCGACTGACAGGGCTGCCGGGCACCCATGACCGACAAGTGAGGCTCAGCTTTCGGGGTGAGGCTTTTGTAGGGGTGTTCTAAGGATTTTGTTACTGGGGGGCTCCCATTTCTCCATTCCCTAGGCCCCCAATCCAGTGCCTAGGCATCTCTCCAGGCTGTCTCCTTCCTCCCCAAGCCCAGTTCTCTGCCTCTTTCCCTGTCCATCTTCTACCTTTCTTTAAGGGTGAACCCAGGGGGGCTGGATCCTGGTCTGGGCGTGTGTGTGTGTGTGTGTGTGTGTGTGTGTGAGATTTCTTTGTGGGGAAGGGCTGATAAATGACTATTTCAATTCTGAGCAGGCTTCACCCAAAAAACAAGGAGAATTCGCTGTGGTCAAGAAGCAGATATCAGTGAGGTGAGTGGGGTTGGGTCCTGGAGGGGGAGAAGCTGATCTGTGTGCCATCTAAGTCCCTCTTTAGATGAGCTGGGGAGCACATTCCTGGGTTTTGGGAGCTGTATTCTCAGGAAGTGGGATCAGTCTCAGACTTGAGAAGCCACACCCAGTCAGAATCAAGATTGGGGGGATTAGTTCTTGACTGCTAGTTACCCTCCGATCAGCCCTAGTTTAGAGTCAACCCTGTGTTGGGAGAGGAGGGTTGGGTTCCAGGTTTAGGATAAATTAGAGAGCTAGCTCCAAGTTTGGAGATTTGGATCCTGTTTTAGGGTTAGGATAGGTTCTGGACTGGTGGTCAAGGTCAGCCCAGCCTCATGTATCACAAGATTCCTCCTATCCTCAGCTGTTCCGTTGGCCACACTATGGGGCTCCGCTGGTTGAGGAGTGCCTGTCTGTGCAGGTGGTTAACTGCAGCCGTGTGTTCAGCCCCAGGTGAGTAGGCCTGGGGGAGCCAAGGATGCAGGTGGGGCTGTATGTGGTGTGGGGCTGGACGTGGTGTGGGGCTATCCCTGTGGGTCATTATTCTGCTCCCTGCCATTACCCACAGGTCTCTAGGGACCCTGGTGATCTCCCTGCAGCAGCTACAGAGTACTGGGCATTTGGTGCTACGGGAGGCTCTAGTCGATGAGAATCTGCGAGTGACCCCCGTGAGTCTGACCAGTCCTCAGCCTGCTATCCCCAAACCTGACAGTCCCTCTAGATAGAGTTCCATTTTTCTTATTTATTTATTTGACAGACAGAGATCACAAGTAGGCAGAGAGGCAGGCAGGCAGAGAGGGAGTGGGGAAGCAGGCTCCTTGCTGAGCAGAGAGCCTGAGGCGGGGC
Organism: Mustela putorius furo; assembly: GCF_011764305.1. Lineage (NCBI taxonomy): Eukaryota > Metazoa > Chordata > Mammalia > Carnivora > Mustelidae > Mustela > Mustela putorius. Next base: position 5,005,624 of record NW_025421464.1, on the reverse strand, counting down.
TTGATCCCAGGTCCCTGAGATCATGACCTGAGCCAAAGGCAGAGGCTTACCTACACTGAGCACCCAAGCACCCCAGAAAGTTCCATTTTTCAGAGGGGAAAACCCAGATCCAGACCCCCCAGCCACAGCTCCTTTCACTGTGGCCCCTAAATGGGTTAGCCCTACATGGGCTAAGAGCCATGCTCAGCGCTGAGGACCAGGGGTGTGGCAATGGGGGAAGAAAAGGACCCAGGACCAGATCAGTTCTTCTGGGAGGCAAAGATGAACCTGGCTGGGTTTTCCTGGTGTTTCATGGAGGGTCATATAACCTGGGAGGCATGGACCTGGGTTCAAATCTCAGATCCACCATTTCCCAGCTGAGAACTTGGATAAGTTATTTAGCTTTACTAAGCTGTTTCCTCATTTACATTATGTGGAGTCATAGGAAATGTTGAACTTCTCAGTCAGTCTGTTGTTTGTTGCTCTGATTATAAGCTGTGCCAGGCAATGAGGATTGAGTGGTGAGCACAGCCAGATAAGGATTTGCCCTCTTAGAGTTCCATATCTAAAGAGAGAGGCAAACATTAAACAGATATTCACACAAATAAATGCAAAATTGTCCCTGATGGTTGTTATAAAAGAGCTAGGATAGTGTGTAATTTGGGGGTATAGTGTATTTGGGGGTCAGCTAAGGTTCCCGAGGAAGTAGTGCTTGAACTTGGAATGGAAGGATGATAGGAGTTAACTAAGTGGGAAGGAAGAATGCTCCAGGCAGAAGAAGGGCAGATGCAAAATCCCAGTGCTCTGAGAGAGCATAAGAGGGGGTGCAGGGCAGGAGCAGACCTCCTATGGAACAGGGCTGGAAAGGCTGTCAGGGGCCAGACCGTGCAGAGCTGGGAAGGCCACAGTCATGAATTTCCAAGAACAAAGAGAGAATTCTGGAGTCGTATTTGGCCTCTTCAAGAAAGAGGTAACTTGCACATGCTAAGTTCTTAATAAGTTGTCAATATTATTAATGATCAGAGAGAAACTACAAAGTCATCACAGAAGCAGGCCAGGAGGGTCTCTGGGTACAGGTGGAAAAAAAAAAAAAGGCATTGTCTTTGGACTTCTCTTAGCCCCAGGCAGTTTGAGGGGCACTGGGACACACTGTGTGTCTGGTTTCAGATCCAGGTGGAGCTTGACCTGAAATATCGGCCCCCAGAGGGGGCAACTGGAGCCTGGGCAGAGGAAGATTTTGGGGCATCCATCCGGGACAGGTACCCCTGCCCCTCATCTCCCGCCATCTAAGCAAGACCAGATTGTTCCAGTCCAGCCAGGTCTTGGAAGGGAGAAGTGGGACCTAACTGTTCTCTGGATCTGCTGGACGTGGTGCCCCTTGGACCCGTGCTGCCCAGCCTGTCGCTCTGTAGTCCCTCACTGTCCCTCACTCCTCTCACTTATCCTCCTTCCAGCTCAGAACTGATCATCCCCAATGTGGGCTTCCAGGAGCTGGAGTAAGTATATGGAGCTGATCTGGGATCACCACGTCAGTCTTGGGACTAGGAGTCAGTGACCCAGGGTCAGTCCCAGAGTCTTGGCGGGGTGGGTGTCAGTATTTAATTAATTCTAGAGTGAGAAGTCAGTCCTGAAATCAGGAGTCAATTCTGGAATTAGGGGTCCATGGTTAGGGGTCAGTTCTGGAAATAGTGGGGTCAGTGTCATGGTTAGAGGTCAGTCCTAGGGTCAGGGAAGTCAAGGGGTGCTCAGAGATGGGTGACAGGTCCAGACACATTCCTTGAAGGCCTTTCTTATCAGACCCCGGGAGGCACAGCTGGAGCGGCGGGCCGTGGCATTGGGCCACAGGCTAGCTCGAGGCCTAGGTCAGCAGGATGATGAAGACGAGCTGGAGCTGGAGCTGGAGGATGACCCTGATGTGGAGCTTTCAGGGGTCGTGTTCAGCCACCTCAAGAGGTAACTTGTACCCGCTGCACACCTGCTCCCACACCTACCAGCATATCAGCCTCACATGCTTACACATGTAGGCCCATGCTCCTCCATGCTCACAATCATACAATCCCAAGGTATGGGTGAGGAGTGGATATCCTGGGATCAAGCGTCGCCTGCTCCTAAACATACACCCTGCCCCACTCACGCACACGGTTACATTGGCACACGTGGAGCCCACTTAGGGGATGAAACTTGATGAGGGTAAGGAGTTTTGTCTCTTTTGTTCACTGCAGGGTCCCAGGGCCTAGAATAGGGCTGACACATAGTGGGTATTGAACAAATCTCTGATGAATGAATTAATGAATGGTTTCAGGGCTCCAGGAATGAGTCAAATTCAGGGTATATGGTTGAGATGGATGCCAGACAGACTGGAAGCGCTCAGAATCCAGAAGTTCAGAGGGAGAGGAGAGAGGAGGTCTTACCCCTAGCACTGAGCAAAAGTGTAGGTGGTCCAGGAGAGGAAGTGCAGTGAGAGCTGACCCTGTCTTTCCCGCAGCCGCGCTCGGGGCCTGGCTCCAGGGGATCCCTTCCAGGCATGTGAAGCTCGGGACTTCCAGGTACCGCTCTCCCTCTAGGCCCCAACCCTTGGTGAATACCACCCACTCTGCACACTGGAGGTTTTCCCCCTCCTTTGGCAGGGATGGCTTCCTTTTCTCTTGCTTCTGCCCCCTTCAGGTGGGGGTCACAGTGCTCGAGGCCCAGAAGCTGGTAGGAGTCAACATTAATCCCTATGTGGCCGTGCGTGTTGGGGAGCAGCGCCGAGTGACCGCCACCCAACGCGGGACTAATTGCCCCTTCTACAACGAGGTGCGTGCAACGAAGGAAGAGTGGGGCCTGAGAGGGACCCAGGATTTACCCGGTCAGCGGAGGGGGCGTGGGCTAGGTGGAATCCAACCAGTGCCTTTGGTGAAGAGGGGCTCTGTGAGGGAGGGGGTGCCAAGAGGCGCCAGGACAGGGGGTAGGGCGTTCTCTTTGCAAGAGGCAGGGGCCAGGGGGCATGAGCCCTTCACATATACTTTCTCTCACCTCTCTTGTTACCCCACTTCAACCTAGTACTTCTTGTTCGAATTTCATGAGACCCGGCTTCACCTCCAAGACTTGCTGCTGGAGATCACGGTGAGGCGGCTAGGGATAAGAGGTATCCTCCAGAGAAAGGGGGATGCTGAAGTTCCAGAACTAACCCCAACTTCCCCCAGGCTTTCCATTCGCAGACCCTCCCCTTTATGGCCTCCCGGATAGGCACCTTCAGGATGGATTTGGGCATTATCTTCGACCAGCCAGGTACTGAACTCTCCCCTCCTTTAGACTCATCTGCACCGACAGGGGAAATTGACCCTTTGGGCACTGATCCCTAGGTACTAACTTCGGAGACAGAAGCCTTTTCAGAAGGCTGACCTCCAGGCACTCCCGCTCCTCCTCCCTACCGAGTCGGACACGAACCCCGATCAGCGCAGCCCCACGACCGGTGCAGCCTGCGAGTGGCCCCTGAACTGTGGCTCTCCCCTCTGCCCCCAGATGCCCACTTTTACCAGAAATGGGCTCCGCTGCACGATCCCCGCGACACCCGCGCCGGGACCAAAGGCTTCGTCAAGGTCACTTTGTCCGTGCGGGCGCGCGGGGACCTGCCCCCTCCGCTGCCTGCCCCGGGCCCAGGGCACAGTTCGGACATCGAGAAGTAAGCCGGGGTAAGGGCGGGTGGGGTGGCGAGGTGGAGAGTAGGACGGGGCGTGGCTTCCAGGAGGCCGAGAAGGGGAGGGGCCGAGACGGAGGCATCCTCCGGCCTCAGCGCGTGCCTATCTTAGGAACCTGCTCCTACCGCGCCGGGTGCCGGCCCAGAGGCCGTGGGCACGGCTGCGCGTGCGCGTGTACAGCGCGGAGGGGCTGCCGGCGCTGCGCCCGGGGCTGCTGGGGAGTCTGGCTCGCGCCCTGCAGGAGCAGCGCGTCTTCATGGACCCCTACGTGCGCGTGTCTTTCCTGGGGCAGCAGGTTAGTCCCTCCCGTCCCCACCCGGCCGAGGCTCAGGTCCCGGTCCCGCGCTGACCCCTGTCCGCCGGCCTTCGCCGGGGCCCTTAGGGCGAGACGTCCGTGCGCGGCGAGACGGCGGCGCCCGAGTGGAACGAGCAGCTGAGCTTCGTGGAGCTCTTCCCGCCGCTGACGCGCGGCCTCCGTCTGCAGCTGAGGGACGACGCACCCCTGGTCGATGTGGCTGTTGCCACGCACGTGCTGGACCTGAGGCAGATCTCACACCCCGGCCGCGCGGGTGAGCGCATTGGGCCAGCGCCTGCTGCCTGCGCCCGACCGGCTCTGGGTCTCGCCCCAACGCCAAACGGCATCTCGGAGACCCCGCTCCGCTTAGAGTTTGGCCACTGGGTAACCCGCGCTCCAAGCCGGCCCCTCCCTTCGGAGCCTCACCTGTTGCCCCCAGACTACAAACTCCGCTGTCGCTCTCGGGTTGCCTCTGGTGACGAAATCCTAAGTACAGCTGCTTTTGCCCGGTAAACCCGCCAACTGTGCTCTCCCTACAGCAACACACGTACAGAAATAAGCCCAGCAACGTACATTGTCGATTTACCCCGACCCTCACCGGATCACCCGTGGCTCTTACCCAGCCGTGACTCCAGCCCCACGGCTTTGGCTCCGGCCCCGGCGCCACAGCTCCATTTTCCCTAGCGCCTTTGGGAGCTGCACTGGTTTAGAAGTGGCTCTCGGGTCTTGATCCGTGGCTGTCGGTCCGCAGCTGTTCTCAGACTTCCCTCTGCGAGCTGCCAATGCCCAATCTGACTCCCCGCCCCTGGAGAGAAGGGTGTGCTGCATAGACTGACCTGGTACCCATGGACCCATGCTCCCCTCCAAAACGCTGTTTTTGTCCCCCACAGCGGGGTTTAACCCCACCTTCGGCCCGGCATGGGTTCCTCTCTATGGATCTCCCCCCAGCGCGGGGCTCCGGGATGGTCTTCAAAGTCTCAATGAAGGCCTTGGCCAAGGCATTTGGTTCCGTGGCCGCCTGCTGTTGGCTGTGTCCATGGAAGTGTCCGAAGGAAGAGCTGAACCTGAGCCTCCCCAGGCCCCACAGCGACCCAGATTGTCCCGGCTCATGAGAAAGAAGAAGAAAGCCAGGCGGGGTCAGACCCCAACAGGGATCCCACAGCCCCTGGATGCCAGCTCCAGTGGTGATGGTCCTGAGATTCCCAGTGCCATGGAGGTGGAGGTGGAGGAGTTGCTGCCTCTGCCAGAGGTGGGGCCTGGGGTTTAGCAAAGCGACAGGGTCACTCTCAGCTAGGGGGTGTGTAACTGGCTCCCAGGCATTTAACACAGGGGGTGGAGTCTGAATGTTGGGGTCTGGATAAAGAATGCAGTGTGTGTATACACGTGCTTGCTCTTAAGAATATAGGGCAGGGGGTGACCAGAGTTAGGATGCTTGTAGTGACCTATATAGGCCTCGGTTGCAATATTTTTCGGTAGGCATTGTGGCCAAGCAGTCCCTGTTGCAGCCTGGGTAGGTGGGGACTGACTGCAGCCTGACCCTCCTTCCTCAGAATGCCCTGGCGCCCTTGCAAGATTTCCTGCTCTTTGGTGTGCTTTTCGAGGCCACCATGATTGACCCTGCCTTGGCCTCCCAGCCCATCAGCTTTGAGATCTCCATTGGTGTGTAGCCT